>NW_027325364.1:11599004-14099004 GCF_036924035.1 Leuresthes tenuis | reverse complement strand
ATGTGCAGTCTTGTTGATATATTTTATGTGATGCTGTTAGTCTTCCCTAAGTTATTAACTGATAAAACCAGATATCATCAAAAGTAAACAAAAATTAACCTGGCATGGTCTATTGTTCTGATTAATGTTCTGTAAAATTTTTCCTCGTTTCTCTGACAGTGTCGATAGAAAACGTCTCAGTCTAATCAAAAAGGGACTTTTAAGGGTAACATCGATTACCTAATTTTTTTACCTTAGTAAATTTAGGTCTTTAATAGAACTTCATTACCCACAATCCCCCACGTGGACGTAGACGTAAACGACGCGCATCAAGATGGTGCTCGAAAGTACTATGGTCTGGTGAGGAATCTAAAATGTGTTTAAAAATCAAGGCTTTTGTTACTAACTTTGTTTCAGTAACGCTGTCACATGAAAAAGGAAACTTGTGCTTATTTTATAACTGTTTGTGTGACTCACAGCAACGAGTTTACCCGCTTTGTTTTGGTTTTCTTATGGCCGAACTATTCCCTGAGTCACTGCATAACCCAACGTTAGCCAGAAGCCAGCAAATATTGTTCGCTTGCATATAGATTTATTTCCCGACCGGACTTGTTATTTAACAGATAGCCTGTCTACCGTCGGTCATCTGCTTTGCATTGTTTCTAGATAACGTTTGTTTACCCATTTGTGGAGTTCAGGTTGCGTCAGTCGGTGCATGAAAACAGCTATCTATACCGCGTTAGCATTAGCTCGCTAACAAAACCAAAACCCTCTGTCACTGTCAAAACGAGCAACTGTTCTTCAGTGAAGGGTTCAGATGTTACCTTTATCTGACCAACCAGACCAATGTGTGACTAAGTCATTCCAAACACATCTTGGTTATTGCGAAATATAGGTTTAATTAATCTCCTTGTCAACAGTGACAACTATATTTTGTAAAGGCTAATCTTTCATGTTCCCATTGATTTATCCTTCCAACAAAGCCGTAAAAACCCTTAATTCATAAATGTCGATACTTACTTCACAATATAGAGTCGTAGTTTCTCGCTCTTTTGGATATTTTGAAACTTCTGTAGCTATCATTTGTCTGTGAATCAATTACATGATTAATTGACTCATGGTTTCGGTGTCCAAACCCCTACAGTTTATATAGTTCTCTCATTAGAGATGCACAATCAAACCAGTTGAAGAACCCAAGTCCTCGGCCCCCGCAGTGATGGATCAGGCTGTGTTATGCTTTTGAGGCATTTTTATGGCCAATTGTGTCCTTAAAGGAGGGATCAGTGCAAACTAATACAACTCGTCCAGATAAAATTTGTTTCAGTGAAACATTTTCCTATATGAAATATGAGGGCAGGAGGGTGAGTGTGATGATGCAGTGACGACTGTCACTTTTATGGCTTTTACTTTCCTTTTTTTTGAATGATCAGTCTTGATATTTTGGTTACCTAATGTCCTTCTTGTGGAATATTTTTTTAGCAAAAGTAATTTCAATACAACGCACCTACATCACTGCTGTGTGTAAACGTGGTCAGACTATTTCCCTAAGTCATTAGAAATATTTAGCCAGTAGTCTTTTCTGTTGCTCAGGAGGAAGCGCAGTTGTCTACCAGTCGGAAGGTTCCACATGTCGAAGGGTCCTTGGGCGAGACACTAAACCCCACGTTGCCTACTGATGTGTCCATTGGTCTGGGAAAGTGTGTGAATGCTTAGCAGAAAACACTGTGTGGCACTCAGGACAAGACATGCTGTGTGAGTGAATGGGTGAATGTGGCGTGTAGTGTTAAAGCGATTTGAGTGGTCAACTGGACCAGGAAAGTGCTATACAAGTACAGTCCATTTATTATTTAGTTTCATGATGTTTTCCAATGAGATCAAAGAAAATTTGATGCATTAAGTTGAGGGTTTCTTTCAAGAGGTAGTGATGTTTATGCTGCTGCTCATTTTTCTTAGTGTGGACAACAGTGAGTACATGCGAAATGGAGACTTCCTTCCCACCAGGCTGCAGGCTCAGCAGGATGCCGTTAATATCGTTTGTCACTCCAAGACTCGCAGTAACCCTGAAAACAATGTGGGCCTCATCACCATGGCAAAGTAAGAAGCGTTGTACTTTAACAAGCGCACTGACATTTGACTTCTTCATATAATGCCGGCGTTTCGTCCCTGTTCAGCAACTGCGAGGTGCTGACCACGCTGACGCCAGATACGGGGAGGATACTGTCCAAGCTGCATGCTGTGCAGCCTCGAGGAAACATTAGTTTCTGTACCGGCATCAGGGTGGCGCATGTGAGTCTGTCATTTTTTTGTAATCTCCTGCAGGACAACAACAGAGCAGCTGGAAAGAATTCTGACTGGACTGAAGGGTCGACATATGCAAATAAAGCAATGACTATAAATACAGAGGAGAAGTTCGAAGTGATACTTCTGGTTTTATCACCCTTTCAACTCCAGTGACACAGCATGAACTCAGATGTTGAAAAAGCATAAAACGCATAACATTAACAACGCCTCATATCATGGAAGACCCGAACCTCTAAAGAGTGTTGCCTTTATTGACTAATTGGTTACATTTGTGCATTTCCTGCCATGGTTAAAAGTCTTCTGTGAAAACATCCGGTACTTAGTGCTTCTGTGTTTTCCTGTGAGGCGCTCACTGAAATTCACGATCTTTCTCGTTCACGTTTGCTGTGTTTCCCATCTGTAGCTGGCGCTGAAGCACAGGCAGGGCAAAAACCACAAGATGCGCATTATTGCATTTGTTGGAAGCCCAGTGGAGGACAACGAAAAAGAAGTGAGTCGAGTCCTGCACAAGTCGTTGTGTTTTCCTGTGTATTTATTGACCAACAGCAGATTTGTGACTTGGTCTTTATGTCGGTTAAAGTAGTTCTCTCTTCTTGTAGCTGATCAAAATGGCAAAGCGTCTCAAGAAGGAAAAGGTCAATGTTGATATTATTAACTTTGGAGAAGAGGTAATTTTCCATTTGAGCATCTGGAACATATTTTATGCTGTTGTTCGTATTTTTTCACATTTTGTCTCGTGTGGACTACACGCTCATCCTGTTACTCTCTTTGTCCTTCAGGAGATGAACACAGAGAAGCTGACGGCCTTTATCAACACACTTAATGGCAAAGAGGGAGCAGGTTCCCACCTGGTGACGGTACCTCCGGGGCCCAGCCTGGCTGACGCTCTGCTGTCCTCACCCATCCTGGCGGGAGAAGGAGGTGCTGTGTTGGGCCTGGGCGCCAGCGACTTTGAGTTTGGAGTCGATCCGAGTGCGGATCCCGAGCTGGCCCTGGTGAGGGGGAAAAAAGAAAAAGAAAAAAAGAAGTGGAACGCTCCGTGGTTACTTTCCATATTTCTGAAAGAATATCTTTCTGGGACATTCTATTTTTAATGGTCTGCTTTCGTTCATCGCAGGCTCTGCGGGTGTCCATGGAGGAGCAGCGACAGCGACAGGAGGACGAGGCCCGTAGAGCTGCAGTTGCATCGGCTGCTGAAGCCAGTATTTCCTCCCCTGCTGCAGATGGTGAGAAAAAAAACATACAGCGACTGAAGTGGCTGTATGTTTATCCCAGGTTCTGCTCAATGTTCTCAAATGTATGACAAATGGACCTGAGTGCGTCAGCTGTGAATATTGTCCTTTCTTCTTCAGAGTCCGAAGATGCCCTGTTGAAGATGTCTGTCCCACAGACGGACTCGGCCACGCCTGCTCTACCAGACTTTAGCCGCATGACCGAGGATGAACAGATCGCCTATGCTCTGCAGATGTCCATGCAGGGAGCAGGAGCAGGTTAATTCATGGATTTTTTTATGTCCCTGAGAACTTAAAAGCTACACTATTTCTTTTTTCTTTTCATCTCTACTAGACAATATGAACATAATCTTTATGGAATTAAGTGTTCAGCATTGACTGTATATTGTTTTGATTTATTCTGTTAAGAATTTGCCTTGAAAAAGGTTTTTCTGTACTGCATGATGACCTCTGCTCAGAAGTGCTCTGCAACTGTTTCTTTTTCTGTTCTCCACAAACAATCTTTTTTTTTTTTGTCTTTCAGAGTTCGGTGCTGAGGACATGGACACAGGTGCTGACATGGATTCCAGCGAAGCTAAGGTCAGAACAAGTTGTTGCACTATTAATAAAATTAAAAAAAAAATCTGTTTGAGAAATACTTACATCTGTGCTGTCTGCGTCTAGGATGAAGAAGATTATGATGTAATGCAGGATCCAGAGTTTCTTCAGAGTGTTTTAGAAAATCTCCCCGGGGTCGACCCCAACAACGAGGCCATCCGGAACGCCATGGGCTCCCTGGCCTCCCAAACGGGCTCTAAACCCGATACCAAGAAGGATGAGGAAAAAAAAAAATGAGCATCCTGAGAGGAAAAGCTTGAAAATACAGTACGGTGAAATAAAAAAGACCTGAGAATTGCACCGCATGTGTTATTCGCAGTAACGATACAACTCTCCGTAGGACATGTTTTGTTTATGTATTTGTGTAGACTGTAAACAACCTTTGCCTTTTCTGAGTTTTTCTTTTGTTTTTTCTTTGTTTGGCCCCATTCTCATCCTTACTTTTGAGTCAAGCACATCTGCCTGATTTTGAATCTTTTGTAATATAACTACTCAGTAACATGGAAAGGTTTCTTCAATAAATTTACTGAACAAAAGAAGTTCGTACTTCATTGATTGCCTGAATACATTTGTGTTTTTAACCAACAATTTCAAGTTCAGTTATGATGTATTTTTCTTTTTAGTGCAATATCTTTACTAAAGTATATCTTCAGAGTGCAAATTTCTCTCAAGTTTGAACCCTTTTACACTTCAGGGCAACACTTTTTGCATTTACCACATTTATCTGTCGGTTTAGTCACTACAAGACAAAATAAGAACTCAGGAAATGGTGTTGTCAAGTGAAAAGTTAATAACGGAAGCATAAAATTCTTGGTAGAATGGAAATTTTGGGAAACTGTTCTGACGATCATTCACCCATTTGACGCCAAGACAAACACATTTCACAATTGTAATATTCTACATGTAAATTTGTTGCTTTTCATCCCAATAATTGTGATGGGAGCCTTTGATTGAAAAATCAAACACTTGTGTCACTTTGACCTTTTTGGGGTTTTCATTTTATTTTTTAATTATAACAGTTGACCTGTTTAATTAAAAGATAAAGAACATGTTTATTGTAATGGAAAAATGGCCCATTTCAACCTGATAAATAATAGTTGGCCTATTAAATACATATGCACAAATACCAAATACACAAGTACTTATATTTCAAGAGTCATGAAGAACATTTTTCTGCATTTTGTAGTTTTTTTTTTTTTAGTTCTTTTTTTAGTTCTCTACTACTTTTACTGAAGTAAAGCCTCTGAATACTTCTTCCACCCAAGTAAACTGTCTCTAAATTGAATTAGGTAAACATTATTGGTCTTATTTTTCAATATAAGACGCTACAATTGCAGAGTATTCTATAATAAGTAGAATATGTGTATTAATAAGTGTGGATAATGGAAATATCTTAATTAAAAATTATTATAAAGGGGTTGGGGCAAAAATAAGATCAAATAAAGAAAAAAAATAGATGAACAAATCAATCTTTACAGCCGTTTAATTTCCTTTTTGCGGACACTAAACTGTACGTACAGTGAAGCCAGTGTCGCACAAGTTGATGACGAAAAACTTACGCGACTGAGAGGAAAGTCAGGAACTAACTTCGCTAACTTGCAGGTAACAAAAACTACTGCCAGCTTCAGTTCGGGAAAATTCAACTAACATGCTACATAATATATCATAACTTCAATAACTGGGAGGTTTACAGATCAAATTAGAAGTTTAGACTGCTTTAGGAGCGCTGGTTAACTAGCAAGGCCAACTAGCAGTTAATTGCTAAAGCAGCTAGCTGTTAGCAACAGCACCCACTTGTTGCATGACAGTTAAGTTAAACTTGTCAGACAGATTTTCTAACCCTTTTTCAGTCTTGTTTGCTTAACATCAGTAAAGTCTCTGTAAGTAAAGAACATACAGCCTTTCTGGCTTTGCCATTTGAGCCTCATGTGGTGCCAACTGTTCAGTTTCACTAAGACGCAGACGTGTAACTTTGGTAGCCCAGCTGTCAGTGTGACTGGATGCATACTGTTGCAGTAATACTGACTCATCTGTTGCCTCCGTAGGTTTCCAGCCTAGTGCTGGCAATGGGGGACATGAAGACCCCAGATTTTGATGATTTGCTGGCCGCTTTTGACATTCCTGACATTGATGCAAAAGAAGCCATTCAATCCAACCCAGAGGAGCAACGGGATGAGGTGGGAACAAATGCACATGAGAGCAAAGGTGGGACTTCTTCATGCTTTCCCGGCCCTGCAGCCCCTCAAAACGAGCTCCCTGTGATCAGCGTCATTGTGAAGAATACAGTGCGGTCAGAGTCTTTTGAAGAGGAAGAGAATTCTGCCAGGAACACCACGGACAATCCTTTAAGCAGTGACCTAGCTTCTCAGGCTCCTGTAAAGTTGGATGACCCTACGCCACAGCTTGGTCCCAAACTTACTGCGAATGCTGCAAAAGCTGCCATGGAGCCCGACATTGCCAATGGGTTCGAAGAGGCTATCCCCAGCAGTCAGGAGCAGTCTAACACAGAGTCATGGTCCCATCCTTCACCTTTCAGGTCCACACTGAATGATAATGAGGGTGATAAAGGAGCTGAGCCTGGTTCCATCCAGCATCCATCTACCACTGATGTCATTAACAGTTTAAGGCCCCTCCTGTATCCGCAGTCTTCAACCACTACAGGTACCATCTCATCATCTCCTCCCGCCCCACCCTCTATAAGTCCTCACATTTCACCTCACTCCCCGCAGAGTGATAAAGCTAATCCATTATCCTCCCCTTTACCACAAAACGGAAGTGTTAAAAGTGAAATCAAACATGTTTTAGACACAGACGATGATTCAGAGCCAGACTTGGGGAGCCCACTGGTGATCCAGGAAGGCCCAGAATCTCCAACGTCCTTCTCTCCCAAAATTAAACATAAACCAAAATTGCATTCTGATCTTCTGGGGTCTACTGAAAATACTTTTGCTCCTCCTAATCTCTGCTTTACATCAACACATCATGAACCCCAACGTGATGAAGATGGGCAACCTACCAACCCGAGCTGTCCCGTGTCAACACAGCTGCAGAACCCCCTGGGCAGCCTCCCCTCCACCAGCACGAGCTCTGCAGTGGTCCAAGAAGAGAAGTACCCTGAGCATGTGATTGATGAGAGAGACTCGCCTGAGAGCCCACCGCCCAGTGAGACAGGTCTTGTATTCGCCAACAGAAGCAGCAGCTCTGATTTAAGCTCAACACCAGGTCCAGCTTTAGATCACATGGAATTCCATCACCAAAAGGAGTTCATGGAAGTTGAGCACAGTCACAAGGACAAGCCAGGGGACACTACAGACCTGAGTGAAAAGGTTGATGGAGATGGGGACAAGTCAAATGAAGAGAACAGTGATGCTCGTTGTGAGGATACTGTGTTGTCTAATGCTGCAGAGACAGTTTCATCTCCTCTGCGACCACTCAAAGTTAAAATCAAAATGCCCACTGGCAGCATCACAAGGACTGTGACCGGTGGGACATATAAAAGAACTGGGAAAGCGGCTACAAAGGATGGCGATAACCCAAAACCTTCACCAGAACTTCATAACACAAGATCCAAAAAGGAATTGTTACCGCAATCTGAGTTGCCTGCAGGAGCAACACTTGAAGGTGCTAGCACAGTTAAAGAGAAAACCTCAGTGGAGACCAAGCCCAAAGTGTCTCCCACAGCAGTGAGCATCACAAAAAGTGCAGCACTTCCCTCCGTTTCCTCCTCCAGACTCAGCCCAGGTGCAGTCAACCTCCGCAGCCTGGGTCAAAAAACTCTTCACAGCGGGATGAGCCTGCCCACACCTCTTCCGTTTTTCCCCCCTCAAACCAGCAGCAGGCCAGCATCCATAGTCAACAGCACTGGGGCAATCATTTCAAAGAGTCAGACCAACCTGGTGGACGCCTTCAATAAAATCCTCAATAACAAGAACCTGCTGCCCTGTTATAAACCAGATCTGAGTTCCCCAATTCCAGCAGAATGGGGCATTTCCCTTCCTTCACAGGTGGGCTGACATCATGTATAGCAATGAAACAAGTAATTAGTTAATCAGTAACTAAACTAATTTGTCACTGATATTATTCTCAGTTTATCAAGTTCCAGCTGATTAAAAGTGCTGTTATATGAGATTCTAACAGATAATGAGAATATTTTGAGCTATGATGTGATGATATGATGTGAGCAATTTTTATATATAATATAATAATATGATTTATATATATAATTTTTATTTTTCTGACTTCGTAAACGTATATAATGACATAACTGAGACAAAATGACTAATCAACTGGAACGCTGAACTGAGAATGAAAGTAACTGTTACAGCCCAGTGATGTATGTTCTGAAAATTCTCAACAGTCTGCACGTCTGAGAGATAGTGTGTTTGATCGTGTCCAGGGTTACCGCTGCCTGGAGTGTGGGGATGCCTTTGCCTTGGAGCAGAGTTTGGCACAACACTACGATCGGCGCTCCCTGAGGATTGAGGTGACCTGTAATCACTGTGCCAAACGGCTGGCCTTCTTCAACAAGTGCAGCCTGCTCTTACACGCCAGGGAGCACAAAGAGAAAGGCCTGATCATGCAGTGTTCACACCTGGTCATGAAACCTGTGCCTGTGGAGCAGATGATAAGCCAGCAAGAGCCAGCAGCAGCTGGTCAGGGAATCAATGTTGCATTATTTTTTAATAGTATTTTGGGAGTCGATTTCTCTGTACAGTCTTTGTGATTGCTTTGGTCTGCTTTCTCCATCTCTTTTGTCTTCTGCCCTTGCAACATCGTCATCGTCCGTTTTAGGCCAGGCTCTGAAGTCAGCAGCCCAGGCTCATCACGCAGGACCTGTGAAGAAAGAAGCAGAAGCAGTGCAGTACATGGGTAACAAATGTCCCGAGTGTCAGGTTCAGTTTGGCTCCAAGGAGGAGGTGTCTGACCATTTCCAAGAAAACAACCCAGCTCATAGCACTGTAAGTCTTGTTTATGGGGTCCAAAAAACAATGAGTCATTTTCAGGGGCCACCTGAATGCTTCGAGGCTTTTAAGTTCCCACTGTTGCCATGGTATTCAACATTTTTATTAATCGTGCCTTACGACAAAAATCCCAAACAACCTCGAAGAGGAGAAATGGCAATGTGACGTTATTCATTGTGCCTCGCGACATTTAGTCGTGCTTCACTCGCATTAACTCGGGGACATTGTCGAGCTGCCATCTGAGCTAGGAAGATGGTGAAAAAGTTGTGGTAACTGTCTGTGGTCTGGAAAACACCAAAATAAACATCAACGTTTGAATGGATGAGAGCCAGATGGGCCTGTGTTTTGCTTGTAGTCTGAAAAAAGTCAGAAACAGTGTATCCGTTTGGCTTTTTCACCTCGGTGATAACCAAATATATCCTGTCAGGTCACCAGTCATTCCTAACTTTCATGTTATTTTAGATCGTCCATCTTAAGCTTAATATTTTACAGCCACAAAAGTAGTGTTAAGGACAGACCGAAACATTTCCATTTGTTTTCATGTGTTATGCTGAAATAGGTCAAACTGAATTCCTCCTTTGCCTCCTATTTTCTTCCTCTGTTGTGTAGCCGTGCACAGAGTGCTCTCCTCCCATGCTCCTCCCCAACAGCTGCAGCGCAGCAGCGCATCAGCGCCTCCACCAAGGCTGCCCCCCACATGTCTGCCCGGAGTGTGGAGGCACAGCCAAGCAGCCGCTCTTTCAAAAGCACGTGCACGAGGCCTGTTTGCACTTTTCCCGCCGCATCGGGTACAGGTGCGTCATCTCCCTGTGTGGCCGCTGAATTACTCAGAGTTTAGTGCCGTGCTGTTGGACATCTCTCCTCTGTCCGTGTCCCTTCACCTTACTCTCTCTGCAGATGCTCCAGTTGCCTGGTGGTGTTTGGAGGCCTGAACTCTGTGAAGTCTCACATCCAGCAGGCCCATTGTGACCTGTTCCACAAGTGCCCCAGCTGCCCCATGGCTTTCAAATCCTCCCCCAGCATACAGAGCCACATTACTGCTCAACACCCAACGCTCACTGACGGACAGACTATGTATATTCAGCACACAAATGCGCACGCACATGTTCACGTGAGTTGTTTTCCTTTCAAATGAGTTGACTCCGCTTTTATTCCGTTACAGGCTGATTTATAAATGTGTCATGTGTGACACGGTTTTCACTCACAAGCCGCTGCTGTACGCCCACTTTGACAGTCATTTAACCAATCAGAAGGTGCACGTGTTCAAATGCCCTGAATGTACCAAGCTGTTTTCGCAGAGGAGTTCCCTGCTGGACCATTTCAAGGTATATCTTTACTTGTGTTAAGACCACACCAAAAACACCCAACTCTCCATCTGACTCCTTATTTACTCTGCTGTCTCTGTTCCTCAGACCCACAAGAAGTCCACATTAAAGGAAGATCTGCCGTCACCTCCGGTGGCTTCCAAGCGTTTAGCTGTGAAGTTTGAGAGCTCAGATGGAGAAGAATTGATGGATAGAGAGAAAGAAGTGAAAGTAAAGACAGAAAGGATGAAGACCCCTTCAAAGTGGAAGTGTCTGTCTTGCAGCACCCAGTATACAGAGCGGGAGCACTACATTAGCCATATGAGTGAACAGCATGGCAAGGTGGGGTAGTCTTCTGGTCAAAGATGTCTAACATCTAAATAGATTTTAGTTTTTTTCTCAGTAGCAAATAAAAAGATGTAACCATATATGTTTCTGTTGTGTAGATTCTGAAGAAGTTTCCGTGTAACAAATGCGAGAGCTCCTTCACCACCACCTCCAGTCTGAGGCGTCACATCAGAGATAAACACAAAGTCGTGAACCGTGGCTTCCGCTGCCAGTGAGTAAGGCTTCTCCAGACCAGCTCAAACCTTGATACTTTGTAAGATGTGACAATGGGACAGTGATCTATGGGCCCTCCGGGGGTGCTACATAGAAAAAGACACAGTTTAGGCGTAGATTTCACTGCAGTGGCTCAAGAGCACTTGTTAAAATCGTTGTCTGTTCACACAATTTGTCGCTGCATCTTTAAATGCAGCTTTAAAAGTCTTGAGATGAAGAAGGAAAACTGTCACTAATGAAAATGTGAATGAATATTGAGCAAAATGTGCTGCTGTGGAGATTATGTTTGCGCAGGGAAGGCCTTGTCCCTGAATGATGTGAGAGATACTTTACAGTGAACTAACCCACTGCTGTCGTGGCAACGCTCAGAAACATGCGTGCACGCTCATCTCAGCACAATAAGGAGCCCCGTCCGCTCATCTCAGCGTGTTGTAAGGAAAGCACGGCAACTTTTTCCATCACGTGCTGCCTGCTGTGCGCTTTAGACAGCTGTCCCCCCCCCCACAACCTGCATCACCAGCAGAAAGCCTCCCGCTGTGATGCGCTTGTGTGAGCAGTGAATACGGAAAAGTCTGCACATTCCTCTGGACGTTTCGGGTGTTTTTGTGAGAAAACGGCTTATGACAACAGCTTCAGAGTGAATGTTGTTCACACATTTGCGCGTGTGTGTGTGTGTGTGTGCAGGTTTTGTTCTGAGAGTAAGAAAACTTTCGGCAGCAGATCGATGCTGGAGAGACACGTTCAGCTGCGGCACAGCATGAACAGTTCGGGCCAGGACACGCTGACGGTGAGCCACTGTCCCGGTGCTTCTTACAAGAACTCAAAGAGGTGGATATTATTACTGCAATGTCTTCAACAGTTGTTTTAACATCCTCTTTGTGCAGAGAGGCGAGGAGGCCGATAGTTCGTCGGAACAGGACAGCAGTTTGGGATCTCGCCGGAGACGAAGAGCAGCTGTGAAGATGGAGCAGAATGAGGAGTCCACAGACCGGACAAGTCCAGTGAAGAAGATGCGCTCCACTTCCTCTACTCCTTGCTCTCTGCCTGACTCTGGGTTTATCTGCGCCCCCTGTGGCTTCACCACAGAGGAAAAGGCCAACTTCCTGGAGCACATTAGTCAGCACAGGCGAGGTGGGACAGATGGCGGCAGCCTGCAGTGTCTACAGTGCGGCGCCTGCTTCACATCCACCTCCTCCCTGTCGCGCCATCGCTTCATCACCCACAAATTGAGAGAAAGCGACAGCCAGCAGGCCCTGGGTGTGCACACATCGCCCTCCCCTGGTAATGTCAAGAACCTCGATGAGAGGAGTTCTCTGAACGGTTCTGCACCAGCTTCGCCATCCAGTCAACCCTCCACAGGCCAGGGGAAGGAAGAGGAGGGAGCGCTGGCCTGTAAGGTGTGTGGAAAACACTTTGAAAAGGCAACAGATCTGAATACACACTTCAGAACTCACGGCATGGCTTTTATCATTGCAAGGAATGCAGGAAAAACAGCCAAAGACGGCAAATGCAACTAAAAGAAGCGCGTGTTTCGTTGAGGAGATGACATATTTGAGTGCCTTTGCATTGTTGGAGTTGTCGTTCACTCGTGAGTCGTGAGCCTTTGCACCGACTTCACCAAAGACTGCTACAGTAATCTAAAGTCGAATGTTACTCTCACTGTTCAAAACAAGCCTTAACCTTCTGATTCTCAGGACCTGCATCACCGCTGCGTTACTCTGTTCAGTCATACTAACGAGACGAGGGCTCAGTCTGACCACATTCACATCATCCCGTGCCTGTAGAGAACTGTGAACGTGTTCGTCAAATCCTGCTGTGGTCGAGTTTCACTTATCGGTTTTTTTTCCAACCGCTATGAAATCTGTGTTTGAATTTGAAATATTTTCACGCTACTGACAAGATCCTTGTAGAGTAATCTAGGTGTTTGTCCATGAAGTCACTTAAATGTATCTGTAAAAGGAATCACTGCTGCGGTTTAGAATATGTTTGATTCGGTTATCATTTGTGTACTTTTTTAACTTATTGAGAACCATTTTCCAAAGCCTCAGGTAATACTTTGTGAATGAATAGAGACAGACTGTGTTGTAAAAACCGAAGAAAAGGTGAACTCAGCCTTTGAACGTTCCCTCTTAGCAACAACCCCTCTCAGCATGTTTAAAGTCATTTGGACCCGTGACTTTTTCTCTTGGAAACATGGATTCGGTGGAAAAAACTCGAGGCTTTGGAAAATGGTCAACAATAATGTGACGAGTAGATCGCACTGTATTTATTAGGATGAAACTTTCACAATCACGAAAATTAAAACGATTAACACTCAACCCTTTTTAAATTAAACGTACTGTACCTACATCGGATGAATTCGTTCCTTCTTCGTTCCATCTCCTGGAAGGGAAAGAAGTTTCATTTGTTTTTCTTGCGCAGGGAAATCTTGCTCTGATCAGATAACTGTTATCAAAATTCAGTGGGTGTGTCTGTCTACTCCGTTTACGCTGCTTCTCTTCAGTCTCTGACGCTACTAAAACATTAAAGTAATGACGGTTGACTAAAGCTGTGTAATCAGATGCTCCCGAGGCTCAGATCACTTTGTGGTACTGATGGATCGTTTCGACACAGAAACGTTTCAAATCGTCGCAGGACAGAGATGTTCCGGATGAGAGCGGCTTAATGTATTTGGAATCAGTTTTTCTTGCTGCTTCTTACAAGCCGACAGGAATATTTCCAACCACCACCGACAACAGAAAGAACTAATGTCAGCAGTGAGCTTCCAGTGCGTGCAACACAAGTTCAGTTATACTCGCACCGTTTGTGCGAGAAAATAACTACTAATATAGTTTTTTTTATGAGCAAAAATAAAAACAACAGCAGTTTGGACAGATTTATAATCTTTATTGAGTTTAATCATTCATCAGCCTTTAAACTGCCAGGTGTCCAGATGATAGCCATGTCCGCTACACAGGACATTAAAGTGTCTAACATTAAAACTTCCCTCTCGTCATTTTTAAAATATACTTTCTTATAAATATAGAACTGATAGGCTATTTAAAACAGAGATTAAGGAACCCTTACTTGATATCGTCTACTTTAACCGCTCTCCTTCAGTCTAAACAATCTTAAACCACAAACCAGATAAACGTGGAAGGATTACACGCTGTGAAAAGTGCTCTATGAGGATTATATCGCAGAAAGCGAAGCCGCTGAAGCGCCGTCTGCTGACGCTGCCGGATGCGATGCCTCCCATCTCACAGCAGCAGGAAACCCACGAGGAGGAACAGGAGGGGCTTCATGAAGGCATCCATCCCCTCCATACTCAGCGGAGGAGCTCCTGGAAGTCGGTGACATTAAAATGTTTGAGACAGAGGGAATGAAGCAGAAACATCCAGCGAACGAGACGCTAATTAATTCCCTTTTAAACCGATAGAATTGTACAAACATTTGTTACAGATTAAAAGCCTCGTTTGAGCTTTTTCTGTGAATTAACTTAATTCAGTCGGACTGAAAGATTTCCGTCATCTGCCCTGCAGTTGACAGCTGTTTGGTGATGCCTCTGCTGAGGTTGGAGGAAAAGATCTTTGCCTTATATGAAGGCAAAAGTTAGACCTGAAATCAGAATACCTTAATAACTGTCTCTCAATGTCTCTTATTGTATCTCAGAAAAGGATCCCTTTTCATTGACCGTTAGTTCACAAACATATTGGCTCGACAACAACTCCTAATACTGTCTGTGCAGCTTAAAAAACAAACAAAACATCTGGACAGATTCAACCCGACTTCTTACCCGACTCTGAGGTTTTGGATTGGAAAAGAGGACCAGTTGAAGCCTTTTCAAGGGCAGACAGTTGGTCATCCTTCAGCACGGCCTTCTGCTCGCTGGTTATCATGGCGGCATTGTCGGGCCCGAGAGCCTCCAGCTGAGCGACAGAGAGTACCTGGTGGGAGATTAGTGAGGCACACTTCAGTCGGTGCGGCTTTGGAAGTAAAGGCTCTGCATTCAAGTCTGTACTGAGAACACATGTTCAATAACTGTAGAATACACAGTGTTAATCTACAGTTTGGACACACAGCAGGTGGAACAGCACAACTCACTGTCAGGTGACAGTAACTGAACACTGAAGTCACATCAGCTGTCTCATCTGTCCACCTGATGAATATAGGTGCAATATTCACTCACTCTCAGCTCTGTTTTCAGTCTTTAGCATCACTGAAGGGAAACGTCTATCTCTTTAGCTGCTAAATGCTCCTTTTTGCCCACCAGCCAGTCGCTAACTGTCATCTTATTGTGCTGTGGCTTCGTGGAGCTTCATGCTCAAAGTATTATTATGAAACAGCGGTTTGCAATTTTGGAAACCTTTTCACATTACTATGATAACCTATTGTTTTATGATTTAGCCTCTTCGAGCACGACAGAACTAACCGTACGGTTTAGCTCACAGCTGGTGCAGAAGAAGATGGACAGAGCTACTTACTGCAAAGTTTTCCGGAGGAATGCGGGAGACACAACTTCTGCTAAAAAAGGAGAAGACAGCCGGGTCTAGAGAAGCCATTTCAGTCGCACTTAACGCAGCTAAAGGGAGACACACACACAAAATAACGATTTAGCCAACACAGTTCTTTCTCTGCCAACAAACGGCTTGCAGTCCTTTTGGGGGCTACTGCTACGGGCTTCAACAAATTAGTAAGCAGAGGTGCTTCTCTCACCAACGATGCCGCCCAGGTCGGACACTCGTGCTTCGGTCCAAGCGCTGGGATTTCCAAACGCTGACACAGCAAGATTTTTGAGCTCCTGCTCAACCTTTGAGGAGCACTGAATACCATCCATTGAGCCCACAGCATCCCTGCGACACACACACACACATGACTGCGTGCAGCTGTGACACAGCAGCTGAAATATATTTGATTATGCTTTCAGAAGAATGTATGGATGGTAAATGTCAATCTAAACTTATTTAAGGCTGATGGGCCAAGTTTAACCGAATGTAAGATGATGAGTGAATACAGGAGGCAGAAAAAAGTGACAAATGACAAAAGAGTTTGGTCTGTTTGCACAAACTTGAAGGCGTCCACGTTAAGCTTGCTGATCTCGTTAGGGTTCAGACCACAGATGAACCGGTTCAGTGTTACCAGCTCTGCGGCGCCCAGCTGCTGTGCTGTCAGGTTGTCGTATTTAGCAACACTCTTCCACACCGACTCCATCTACGGAGACACGGGTCACATTATCAGCACAGCTGGGGTATCGGTCACCATTAAGTGAAGCTGTTTCTGTAATTCACCTGAGCATCTCTCCAGCCACAGTGGGCAATTCCCTCCAGGTTGTCCAGAGATATGGGGAGCTTCTCCAGGTCGGAGCTGTTGAAACCCTGAGTTATGCATCCCAACTGCACGACAACACTCTCGGTCATCTGTGACACTGGGCCAAAGGCCTACGGAAACGGACACAAATCCTCTTTCTTTAAACAGTTCAGACTCTTAAAATGGCTGGGATGCCACTTTAAGGAATGCAGTTAGATTTTCTAATGATTATTATGGTCTTATTATGAATGGAAATCCTCTACCGTATGTACTGGAAACCTCTGGGGTCAAAATACAGAAGATGGAATGTTTTTTTTTATGTACTTTAAGTTTAGCTGATTAAACACTTTCTTTGTCAATTCAACACTATAATATTCAACTCTGAGATATTTGGAGGGATATTCTTTGTGGGGCAATGGGGCACAGATCCAGTTCTTTCACTGTACCTCAACTGCTTTTTTCCTCAGCACATCCAGCTGCTCTGCACTGTAGCCAGAAATCGCCCCAAGAATTTCCACAGTAGCCAGGAAAGTGCTATTTGAAATCATGTCGAGCTGTGCCGCTCTCCAGTAGACGTTGCCCATTCCCAGTTCCTCGATCACCGACTCCGAGGGCGCCGCAGCTTCGCCTTTGTTGCCACTAGTGGCTGAAAATGGCAGAGGGAGAGAAAAAAAATCACAATAGAATCATACATAGCTGTTTCTGCACAGATTACAGCTGTAACTGAAAGGTGTCTGTTTTTCACCTGCTCTCTTTTTGCGTGCCTCCTCTGATGCTGTGGTGGTGAGATCAAAGATTTTCCTCTTCAGCGCGTCTGAAGTACGACTCAGGCGGGACCTCAGGAAAACAAGAGCATCCTTCATCCATGGCTGACAGAAACACAGAGAAGAACAACAAAGATGTGGAATGAAAGTACATTCAAAGATCGAGGCCCTCAGGAAAGCACATCCCATCTCAGTTTTGAGGGGTAAATAGGTGAACATGTGGCAAAGGACAATAAGGAAGATTATGAGCTAAGGAAGAGGGCAGATACACACTTTATTGGGTAGGGCAGATATGGCCTTCTCATCTAAAAGAAGGAGGGGACCCAGTGATTCCATAGTGTCAGGTGACCAATCGGAAGGACTCCTGCAGGCAATAAATAACAACGCATCAGACTAATCAGGCATTATTGCTGCTGTAACTCCTCCATCCACTGGGAGCTTGTCCTACCCAAAAGCCTCGCTGACCAGCTGAATTAGATCTGTCCTGTGACTTTGGGGAATGTGCTGGCAGGAAACCATGGTCTGGAGACTAAATTTGATGACATCGGGGGCCATGAGACGCAGCTTGGAGGGCTGCATCTCACACAAGAGCGATCCAAGCCTCAACACGTCGGCAGCAGTCAATCCAGTTAAATCTTCCCCCTGCAAAGGCAAAAAAAGCAGATTGTCAAATTGTTGGTCAGAATTCTTGAGTAAAAACACGGATCAGTATCAAGAAGTACATTCAGCTATCAAACAGCCCACCAGATATTTTAGAATTCTCAAATATCGATTGCAGAATTTGAATTAAATGTATTTTTGAAGGAACAGTGTTCGTGCACCAGTGTTTAAAACAGAGAATCTGTTCAGAGAAGCCAGTGTTGATGTAACACTTCGTGTCAGTTTACCCCTTCATTTGTCTGTGAATACCTTTGCAAGGCAAAGCAGAGCTCTTTGGATGAGTGCAGGGCGGGATGGGGCAAGAGGAGGCAACAAAGTCAGGTTGGCTGTTTCCATCTTGTCAATGAAGAACGGACACACAGAGTCGGGCAAATCCATCACACTCGAAGGCCTGGAATGAATTAGATTTAAAAAAAAAGTTTATATGAAATACATGATAAGAGATGAAAAGGTGACCAAAAGAACAAGCTGTTTGCTTACGGGAGGTAAAGGAGTAACGAGGAGGGAATCATATCCATTTCCTTCTCAGTGATGCTTTGGAAATAGGCACTTCGCTCTTTCTCCAAAGTCATGAAAAGCTTTCTGGCAGCACATCCAGCCTAAAAAATTATATATATTGTCACTACGTACATTTGATGCACTGTACATGTTTTATTTAAATAAAAACAGTATGTGTATACCCAGTAAATACCCACCTGGACTTTGGAGAGCCACTGTGGAGTCTCTGTTAGGGCCTGAGCCATGTCCAGTGTGCTGCTGCCAGCTACGGCGTCAATCATCTTACAAGTTATGCCCTGAAGGACTGAATGCAGCCTTCTGTCTCAGGAAATAATGTGTGGAATGTAAGCAGATGAGGCAATGACAGAAATACACATGCAGTAACTTATGGATGAAATAAGTCTGCATTTAGGGTGAATTTTGGTAAGACTTGTCCTGTTGTTTCATGACGTGCTTCTTGAGCAGAGGGCCCTAAAAAAACACAAATATCTCACCTGTACTTAAGCTGCTTTAGGTCTCGCATCTTCTTTGCCAGGTAAGCTGCCTGAGTGCGTGAGATCAAAGGAGGAAGCATGACATTGCGTTCCAGAACAAGAGTCTTGAGATATGAACTCATCCTGCTTACCTGTGTGAGACTCCAGGTTTTATTCTCCACTTCTTCTAAGGAGGTGATGTTTGCCTCGTCTAATCTGGTAAGAGAAACACTGCGAAGCAAAGGGCCGGGCAGCCTCTGCACCAGCTCTGAGGGAGACAGCTTCCCACGCAGCTGCAGGGAAACAGCTGCATTATATGTACAGTCTACCTGACAGATAATGCTGATAATGCAATTAACTTCAAAAATCCATTCTCTTCATTAACCTCTATTTACTGCTTCCCCTTGCTTACTCACCCCCTGCAGCATGGCCTTTAATTGTCCCTTCCTCATCTTCTTGGAGACGTTCCTCAGGCCTTCTGTGTCATCCAGGATTTCCTGGGCTTTCACATTCTTGAGCACACAGCTTGGCAAACCCGCTGCAACTGACTGCAGTTCCATCAACTCTTTGCCCGGCACCTCGGCGCACTAAAGAAACGGGAGTAAGTGGAGTGAGAGGTGCATCGGGAGAGGGGAAGACGGCCATCACAGAACAGTTGTCGTCTTTAGAGGCTCACCTTCTTATCGCCCAGCTGTTTCTTGACCAGCGCGTGCAGCTGGCTCCGTGTCCATTTGATGCCCGGTCCGAGACTCTTGAGAACGTCTTTGAGATTTTTTTCAGGGATTGCCAACAGTTGTTTGGGAGACAACAAAGTAACACTACTGCCCAGGTCATGCAGCGCTTGAGTGCTGTTGGAATTTGTCATCAAGCTGTTGACAAGGCGCTTCTTCAGCTTCAGTCGGGAGAAAGAAAAGAGAAATTGAGAGATAAGGAGACCACCTAGATTCAGATTCGTCACTTCCTCTATGGATGACGAAGGTTATTATATGTAAATGTAATAAAGAAGAGGTATACTTTTGACGTTAAGGGGTTGTCACAGTTTTCAAGCTGAGCGAGGAGATTCTTGCTGAGTTCAGGAGTCAGGTCTGGAGCATCATAATAACAAGCCAGTGGGCCGAGCCTGCGGAGGGTCAGAGGCAACAGCGTGGGGTATTTTATTCATCTGTGCGATGTTTTTTTTATTTGCTGCATCTCAAATAGATCATTTTAAGTCTTTCCATCCTTAAAAACTTACAATATACAACATTGTTCAACAGGGCCATTACATTTAGTTTACAAAGCACTGAGAATTAAAGTACTATCACAACAGTCTGCTCATCTGACTATTTCATTTTTGACAGTAGACAAAAAAAAAAAAACAACAGATTTATATATTTAGCAGTGATGCTAAAGTAGTGCACCAAAGTATGAATACACACTTATCCACATTCTCTGGAAACTGCTTTTCACTGAAGCACTCCTGAATTCTTTGCATAAACTTCTTGCCAAGGCTGGGCTTCATCTTGGTTGCCCTCGTCATGCCGGAGTTGAACTGAGCCGAGCGGAAAAAGTCGCACAGCTGGAAGAGAACATGAAAGGATCAACGCTTTAAAGTGTCGCCACTTGCTATTCCCAGTTTAATCCGCGCTTTAGCCTTCTTCGCAGGCCCGTATACCTTTTCTTTGGGAGAAGAATCGACATCATCTGCCGATAAAAGGGTGAGATAAGGCCCCATCATGGTGAGCGCCTCCAAATCCAGCCATTTCAGTGACTGTTTGCAGCGATCTATTGATGCTATGGAATAAAGACGGCCGTTATGACACACATTCAGATTTAACACACGCCGAACACAAGGCTTTAAGCATGCAGTATTGTTGTGTTCTTTGCAGCTCATCAAGCACTGTCACATTTTAGTTTAGAGCACGGCTGCTGTAGTAGTAAATTATGGGATTTCATTCCACGTCACGGAGACTGTGACGGATCTCTAGCACAGGTAGTCTGTGATTTACATGACTGCCTCGTTTTGACTGAAGCATATGCAAAAGAATGTGCAAATGCATCAACCACGAACTTGTAAACAGGTGAAATGTTTTGCTGAACCACAAAATGTCCCATTGTTTTGTCCGTGCTCTTTCCAAATGTTGCTCCTGTACATTCAATTGAATCGAAGACATCATTTTTCCATTTCCTTTGTGTGATCTGCAATATTCTTTCTGCTTGTATCGCTCTTTTTCCTTCTTTTTTAATCCGTCTCCATTGCTGTTAGTTCCACCTGTTTGGCCTACATTTGAGGGATTTTAAAAGATCACTTCCCCTCTTCTTTCTGTTCTTTCTTTCTGTTTCACTGAACCCTTCAGGTTCAGGGTCTGTGATCAGATCACCTTTTCAAAGCACCATGACCAAAAAAACACGAGGTCAACCTGAGGCACTGCTGTCTCCCAGTATTTGATAGTACAACAACATTTATCTGAGCATTAAACTGGGATGGGATGGGCAGGTGTTGATTTCGATATATTCGTCGTTTTTTTTTTTGTCATTTCACAAAACGGAAAAAAAGAAACTGTGAGGCAGAAGTGAAGCCTTTATAAGTAGGATCAGTCAAAGTTCAGGGTGTGGATGTAGACTAAATAAAAGACCTGAGTCAGCGTTTGGGTGTTTGCCGGGCCAGTTTCAAACTTAACCTCTTACCTGATTTTCCCTCAGGTGGGGGTCTCATTGTGCAGTTGAACTGGCTCTGGGTGATCTGCTCTTTCATCCAGTTTAGCACCTCAGATCTTTGATCATCAGTCATGGACTCGTGGACCTCCCACAGCATGTTCATCCTGGAGCCAAAGAGCAGCGTTACAGGTAAAAGTGCTGAGAGTTGGGGTTACAAAGTAGTTGCATGACGGCATTACTCACATCTTTTTCATGTTTTTGCCCTCTACTTTTGGGGGAAGCTTCATTCTTGCATAGGGTATGTCTTCCAGCACAGGCTTAGCAGCCCAGAGCAGTGAGTCATAGTCGTTTGAGTCAAAGTTCGAGTCTTCGGTCCGAGCAGTCAGTGCCGACCAAGACAAAGGGGCCACAAACGCCTTCATGTAGCACACAGATGGCTCCTGGGGGGGGGGGGGGGGGGAGACAAAACAGCAAGGATGGTGAAACTGCTACAGACCAACAGTGATTCACAACTGGATCGAAGGAGTTTTGCACTGGTGTACTGACGGAGGAGCTCCTCATCATCTTGATTATGGCTGGAAGATTGCTGCAATTCCACATCTTGTTTATGTAAGAGACAGAGGAAAAAAAGGGTTTGCAAGTCAGGTGAAGCATTTGAACAATAAAAATGAGTCCAGACTGACCAATAAGATAACCGTATAATATCAGAGATTATACTGCTGCCCATTAAAAAAACAAGCTGTTGCTTTTTTTGTCTCGTGCAGCTCGCGGTTGCAAACAGCGTGTGATGGTGTGTGGATTGGGATTGTGGGCGTGTATGCTAGCACCATTTTTTCGGAGGCATCCATGGTCTGTTGAATAACCGAGTTCCTGCTTGTGTCAACGGCGACAAAGTTCAGGATTTGAAGAAAAGTGGACAGAGGGGTGTTGGACTGGTCAGCGGTTCTGTCTCCTGCAGGCAGGTCGCTAAAAAAAGGAAATGAGAGTGGAAATAAAAGCTGGTGAGCAGGAAACCATGTAAGGCTCCAAATTCAGTGGCGCATTTATGTACTTTTACATATATTTATCAAGCACAACGTAGCCAAGTTCTGCAGCCGGAGTTGAATGATTTGCTCAGAGTCGTCTACACATTACTGATGGACCTTACTCACACTTTAGCAGCATGAAGATAATAAATCAAATCATGTTCTGTCTCTTCTTCTTTATTTCCTTATTTCATCTGTTCATGAACATTCACTCCTGCGAATCAGGCCTCCAAAACATTCCAAAAAAGTTTGGGCAATTTAAGGCAATTGATGAGGTCAAAAAGAAAAAAGATAAAGTTAGTTCAAACAGTGATGTCAGCAGGTGATTGTGACCGTGATTCTGTACAAAAGCAACGTTTTAAATGGCAAAAAAAGGGCAGAGGATGTCCAGTTTTTCAACAACTGTGCAGGAAAATCACTGAAATGTTTAGAAAGAGATTTGCGTATTTCTCCCTCAACAGTGAATGATATTGAGTGATTCAAGGACTCGGAAGAAGTTTCTGGAGTTGTGACCTCACATAAAAGGTAAGCTTTCAAATTGGACACCTGTAATCTCTGATGCCTCAGACGGCACTGCGTCAAGGGCCGATATTAACTAACAGCTGGTATACCCACACGGACAAGAGATTACTTCTCAGCCGCTACAGTGCAGAGTTACATTCATAAATGAGAGCTCAAACGCAAAAAAGACGTGTTAACCGTGTGCAGAAGGGTCGCCGACTTCTCTCTGAGGCTTCTGAGAGACAATGTAACAGTGTAAACATGTATTGTGGTCAGATCAATCAGTATTCCAGATCTTCTATGGAACAAACAGGCATGATGTGTTCAAGACCAAAGAGGAAAAGGACCATCCGGGCTGTTAATGTATCATTTACAGTCTCATTTACACTTCTTTAGAGCAGACCATGCTTTAAAAATGCAGTGCAAAGACATGGCTGCGGAAGAAAAGAGTACGGTGCCCGTCCCCAACGGGAAACGCATGAAGATTTCTGAAGGGAAAAATGCTTCAATGGCAACCTTGCACTGTCGCACACCTTCAGAAATGTTATGTGAAGGACGAATGGAATAAAACAACAACCGAAACACTTCGTTGCTCTGTGTCTTCGGTGTCAGAATTTCTTTCAGTGATGTGAGGAGAACAGCAACGTCACAAAGTGGCGACACCTCAACTGTCCCAACTTTTCTGGGGGGATTTGTTTGTCAGCCTGAAGTGCAAAAATGGGTGAAATATTGTGGGTTCACGCCATCTGCAATCAAATAAAAGTCAAACAAATGCAATTACTGCCTTTTCCCCTCCTTTTAACTATGTCATCCTTCCCATCCCACCTTTTTTAAGCTTTTAAGCGGGTTTGAAACGGACAGTCGGAAGGTTCTTACAGAAAATATGAGAGGGCAGCTGATGGATATCAGTCTGACCTCGGTCAGCTAAACAAAAAAGTAGAGAATTACCTGCTATTGAAGAAACTTTTCAGCAGCATCATCTTGGGCACGGGGTATCCTGTAACAGCAACCCCGCCACATTAATGTGTTGCACAATGAAAACCCAACAGGGCGGTCTGTTTGCAAAGCATTAGTTGGGACTCATACAATAGAAGCCTGCACTTACTCTCACATCCATGCCTCACATAGTGTATTTATTCAGTTCAATACTTTAATCAATATTTGAATATGAGCTCAAATCACACACGTACTAATCAGTTTCATACAATAAAAAGGTGAACTGAGTGTTCTCTCACCGTTGCTGTGGCATTTCATCATCTGATGAACAAAATAAATAAATCATTAGATATAAAAAGGGAAGATATTCAAAAATCTCTGCACTCTAAATAAATCTGATTTTATTCTAGAACCCTAATTACAACAAAAACATCTTACAGCTATATTTATGATTACTAATATAGTGAAATGCAATAACAGGCAGTATAGTTCCTACCAGTTTTTTGGCGATATCCTTTAAGGAAGCTTTATCTGCGGGCATCCCACCTGGAGGCTTAGCTGGGCAGACACAGTAGCATTGAGTCATTATCAATAGGCCTGGTATATGCTGTACTTTACATTGTTCAAGCCAACAAAACCACACACACACAAAGTAGAGTCAAAGCATGAAACACGTTAAGCCAGCAAGAAGAGTACATAATGCATGTGATGGTTTTGTTACTTACCAAAGGCTGCGCCGGCCACCATGAGAATAAAGACATACGTTCCTCCGTTTGGAGCCATGGTGGGGAGAGCCTGCCTGTTTGTGGAATTTGATGACATTGCATAAATTGTGGTTTAAAATCAAAACACGGGACACTTGAGTCTGACATCTTTTTTTCATGAGTTTTAATAGGTTAATGCGTCTTCTTTGAGAGACAAAAAAAGTGGTCAGTTACAGATAGTCTGTAATGGCTTTTAGTCACGGGGCTGCAGTTGTTATGGCTCCCGTCTCCATGTGAGGCTCTGCCAGCCTACTGATAAACTTCCTCCTCTGAGGTTTTGTGATCACACTTCCCCGGCAACCCTCCTTGTTGCTCATCCTGTGGGATACTTTAAAGACTTTTGAGGATAGCATGTGGTGAAAAACAGGTTTAGTCACATCCAAGAACATTCTGTTGTTTTCTCTCTTCTCCCCTCCTTTTTTTTTATATCCCTTCATCACATTTTACATGTTGGGATTTCCTTAACACCTCTCATATGTTGAAGTTTCCTGTTTGAGAAATTTGCTTGTTGGCACTTTGCCTTTTCCCACTTTGCTTCCTTTCCTGTCATTTGACTTCTCATTTGAATGCTCTAATCTATCATCAGAAAGAGGATGAAAACGACTTGAAGACATTATCACCTGATGAACGCAGTGTATTGAACTGTGAATGCTCTATTGAAAAGTAAAAAAAAAAAAAAAACATTTTTAAAGCGTAATCATTATGTTGCTGCTTATATTCTGAATTAACACGACACCTTTACTATAGTCACAATAAACACAAAAACTAGACGATATTGGTCCAGGTTTCACTACGATAACATGAAGTTTTTAAATAGGTCACAAAAGCTGAAAAAAAAGTGAAGAACTTTTCGATTTATGAATGAATCAGTTATTACTTACAGAGTTCCCGGGGAAATTGTGAGGAAAAAAAAATCTAATTTCAAAAGAAACGAGATGCAGACCAGAGCGAAAACGTGCGTCCCTCTTTTCTACCTGAATCTGTCGTCCGATGTGAGCCGGTGAGTGGTGCCCGTCCCTGACTTTAGTCAAAGTAGGTGCAGCATCACGGTTACGTTTTGTGTGCGTCAGAGGGGGGGAGAGAAAGAGAGAGAGAGAGAGAGAGATGAGAAAGACAAAGAGAGAAACAGAGGCAATAAAACAAATTTGAGGTAACCGTTTCAATTGGTAAATTCTCCGTTAGAAAACGCTTGTAATCCGTAAGATTGCGGCTCTTATTCTAATCACAATGATGCCATTGAACTCATTACTCAGATCATTTAGTGTTTTAATAGACGGCTGCTGATGAAGTATACACACAACAATCTATCACGGGCTACACGGTGGTTGGCACTGTCAGAGGGTTCCTGGTTCGATTCCCAGCTGGGGCCTTTCTGTGTGGAGTTTGCATGTTCTCCCCGTGAAGGCGTGGGTTCTCTCCGGCTTCCTCCCACCGCCCAAAAACATTTTGTTGTCCATGTGAGTGCGGATGGTTGTTTGTCTCTGTGTGGCCCTGTGATGGACTGGCGACCTGTCCAGGGTGCACCTCGCCTCTCGACTAAAAGCTCCCCTCACGTTCTTCCCGGAAAAAACCAAGTGAAGTCAATGAAACGAGCCCACACGAGGTCCATGGGACACAATGAAGTCTTCAACCGCTCCCTTTAAAATCAAATGTGGGATGTGACAAACAGCACGGTGTAAAACTGATGGAACGTCCACCTCTCTTTACATTTAAACACATTTATTAGGCACAGCCTTTTGAGTCAGACTGAAAGCAATCTGATTATGAAGAAAATACTAAATACACAATGGCGACTTTGTTATAGGAGCGTCCATACGTGTGCTGATCTGAGCAGAGACAGACACGACGGAGAAGTTGCTGCAGGTTTCACTCCACGTCGCTGCTTCCTTCCAATGTGGGGCCAGGGGGAGGGTTAAGGTTTGTGAAGTGATCTGAAAAGGATCATTGACACTTGTTAGCGTGTGAGCTTGTACTTGTGTGTGTGTTTGTTTAGATTACTTCCTAACTGGATCTCCATTAGTTATCACCTTTCTACCCAGTTTTCTTTGTTGTAAAGTTAAGGACTTATCTCGATTTCTATCTGTAAATGACTTGGTTTTAAGTTAGGGTTGGAATCAGCTCCAGGTGAGGGTAAGTGTTGTTGTTAGGAATACAGTGTGTTGGTGAAGGTCAGGGCAAAGGGGTAGAGAGCATGTTAAATAGAGGTGTGTGTGTGTGTGTGTCGGTCTGTAAACAACTCACCTGCTGCAAACTCACGAATGTCAGTCGGCCTTTTGAGAAGCACATCTCTGTGGGAGGGGAGGTAAAATGAATGACCAGAGCAGCTATACAAATACAGTACGGTTAATGGTTTGGCAAATAAATATGGGGAAATGTTAGGTCTCTTTCATTTTTCTAAGAAATTTAAAAAAGTAAAGCAGCAATTATTTATCCACCTGGAGCAGGTGCCTCCCAGATAGTTTTAAAGCTTTATTTGGCTTTAATTCCCACATGTACAAACGTGTAATTATTCAGGCCATTTTGTTTCCGATCAGCTCGTGTTTTTATTTCAACATGTTGCATTTTGCCACAGCTGTAGCCTGCATACAGCGAGATCCACTCCGATCATTCAACACTATTTAACATACCTGACATTTAACAGCTCTGACTCAAAACCGATGTCAGTTATGTCGTGTCGCGAAAGCCTAGTTGCTAAGATGTGTTAGTACATTTAAATTACATTTGTACTGTCTTTTAAAAGAGTATAACACCATCGTAAAGTTTACCAAGGGGCATGTTAGTTGCACTCTGTGTGGGAGGCAATTAAAATGAGCAAACCTTAAAAAGTCGCTTATCATTTCCTCTACTTCAGGGTGGGATCGCAGATATCTCTCGTTGTCGATTCTAGTCTTGATCTGAGAGCCAAAACGAAACGCAACTTATAGCTTTCAATTCAAGCCACAGTTTTTGACAAGCTAACAGCTAGTTGTTTTTCTTTTTTTTCTTTTTTTTTTAGCAGCGTGTTGAAATGTATACGACGTTACCTTAAACTGTCGTAGCTTCTGCTGCTGCTCATCACTTAATTTGCCGGAGTCTAGTTTCGTCAAAGTGTCTTTTCCAGCCATCACTTCTTTGTTATTGTCTCCCTCTGTGCAGTGCCCACTCTGCAGGGCCAGTTTAACTGAACGTGCGCGACCGTTTGACCACCTGTTTTCGACACAGCAGTCTGGGGAATAACTGTTGCTGTGGAAACGGGTGTCGCTAACGGCTGTGCCCGCGAGGTGGCAGCAAAGTCCGAGAAGAAACGTTCACGAAACCTTTTTCTTCTTCTTTTTAGGGTTTTACAACAGGGTGCATCCTAAAGTCTACTGACATCTCCTGGAGTTACGTTTCTCCACTACCCACTGGGTGTGAGCCTCTTGGTCAGTCCTGTTCTCATTTAGCCTCCAACAGAGCTCCATTAGCGCCGTCTACTGCGAACACATTTGTGAAAACTCTTGCTCTCTTCAGCATTCTCCCATCATGTCCTTCCTCTTAGTCTGTGGCTCTGCAGTTTATTAGAACATTTTCCACAGAAGCTCGAGACAGTATCACCAAAAAATCAGCTGAAACTTTACCAATATTCCTGCGTGGGCTTTTAAAATGAATGTTCCCTATTCATAACCGTACAGTAATTGTTTGCTCCTTTCTACCTAAACCTTTTAGCATTTAGCCTGCTTTGAAACGTTCGCAAATTTGTAGTCTGCGTGACTGTTTAAAATAACATCTTCTGCAAGACAATAAGTACACCTTTAGTGATATGTGAATGGTATGTTTTATTCAAATACATTTCTTTCTGACACAGAAGTTTAAGGCACAGAAATTAGATTTTAAAAATTCTCAAAAATGAACTTTTTTAATGCAAAGCCCTTTTCAGGATAGAGCCTTGTGAAGCCCAAAACAGTGTGCTTTAAAAGTAAAAAAAAAACAACAACTCAGAAACTTAAAAAGTCCATGAACCCATTCTAAAAGACAGCTAAATAAAGGGACTTTCCACATGCCTTTGACAAAAGCTTGCCAAATATTTTCAAAACCTGAAAACTGAATGTGACATGACATATTTACCAACCTAAGGGTTTACTTATAGTCTCCAGTTGATAGCACATATCAGTTTAGCACAGATGAAGGACAGAGAAGCAGTAAGGCTACTCTTGAAGAGGTACCACAGTAAGCGCCACATTTTATAGTAAAATCAGGCAGGAGACAGAGTTACAGAAATGAATATACAGGCTGTACAAGCTGGTCCTGAGTTTGCCTTCAGGACACTTGAAGTCTTTTTTCTTGTCACCTGTAACACAGGCTCTAAAGTGCAAAACAACACAAAGCAGTTGATTTTTCTGGCTTTCTGCACATTCACAACTCCCCTTGCAGGAAGAAATAACTTGTGTTGCTGAAGTGCAAGGCCTCTCTGCTGTCCACTGCAGTTTGTCCTTCCTCATTTCCTTTCATCTCTTGTGTGTCACTTGGAGGGCAATCTTTGTGCAGCTGGGGGGCAAAAGTCATTAGGGCTTCCCCTTCTGGGGCCAATGGAGCAGAGGGCGGAGATGGAGACACGTCACCGCTCTTAGTGATGACATTAAGACAGTGGAGTTTAGACATTACTCTGTGCCTGTGTCTGAAACGAAGAAGGAGAAGACAAAGACGCTGAGTAAATTGCTGGTAGTGGCATGAAATTTAAGATGGAAATATAATCACTGGCTATTTTAATTCATGTTGCACTGGTCATACTCTTTAAATATCAAAATCAAAACCAAGTGCACATCTCAGTACCTGAAAATGTAGACAGCCAAAATGACTGAGAGGAAGGCAAAAAGAACAGGGATCCATAGAAGATGCTTAAATGAACATTTCGAGGAGTCTGGTTGACTTGTGGGACCTGTGCCAAAAAGAGGGGGGGATAGAGAAACACTTATGGACTCACGCAAATATATGTTTGGGTGTAACTGAATATCTACATAAGTAAGTGTGTGTGTGATAGGTGTGGGGAACCATGTCTCCTGTGTCTTTTTTGTCGTTGTTGAGTCTCTGTTATTATAATACCACGACTTCCTGTTAAAACCCAGTGGGGGGCAGAGGGGATTTTCTTCACGAACAAAACTGAAGAGTTCTCCCGCTTGCTTTGCCTCTTCATCACACACATAATTTCACCATGACACTTTACTTTCTGCTGGTCATCTTACCATCGGAGTAGTTATCTGCCAAGCCAGAACCTATCTCCTCCAGGTTATTCCAGTCAGGCTGTAAGTTAAAGAGAATAATACGACAGAAAGTGTAAGGTTGAATATGAGTCAGAGCATAAATGATGACTGATTGACAGTTAAAAAGTCTTACTGGTGGCGTCCGATCATCAGTCTCTGGAGCTTTAAAATAGAAGAGAGAAATCCACATTTACATCTTATCAAGTACAAAGACTTAAAGGGTGATCAAACAGTAATCAGAAAATATACACAATATCATGTTTTTTAAGCCCTGTGACTTTTTTAAATATCCAGACAGTGAAAAAGAGATTAACTTGCACTTTAAATTTTACATGAAGGTGTTTTTTTAATTTTCTTTAACATTTGTAATAGTATTACACATTTAAAGGCACAGTTCTCGACGCTAAAGTAGATTACACAGCATCATTAAATCATTACTTCAGTATGAGCCAGAGAAGCTGCCACATACTCTCTGTGGCCTGTCTCTGCTTGTATTTCAGGAGCAGACAGTAGAGAAGTGACAGGAAATGAGAAAATAAAAGGGACAATGTGGAACTTCAGCTCAAACAGAGGAAGTCGTGATTGCTGGTAATACTCAACATTTGAAATGGCCGAAACTACTGAATGCTCTATGCCTCTCTCGTGTCTGTGTAGCAAATGCGAAGCTAGATGTGAAGGCATCTATGTCAGCTTACTATATACAGTAAAGCTAACATGGCAAAAATCTCTATTCTGTTTCTGTGCAGCCACCTAAAACCTCTGATTTACCTAGAAAAATAACAGAAGACGGGGTTTTGCTTTCATCTTTAAAGGTGTGAGACCACGAGTCACTTTCGTTTTTTTATGAATATTATGCTTGGCAACCAAGATCAGGAGATAAGGAGGAACTTGTGTTCACGCTACTCAATACATGCTGCACACATTTATTAAAAAGGGGAAGAGAAACAGGATGAGATCAAAGTTACAGGATATTTATGGGCAGAGCTTCTTGGGAACATCCAGTTATAAGGAAGGAAACAAGAGCCATGCATACCCAGGTCATAATGGCTACTTTTATCTCTGTCCAAGGTGGATCATGTATCAAAGAGGTTAAGAAGCTAGGATTCACAGGCCCACTTTATTACTGACAGGACCACCTGAATGACTCTAAAAACAGGGGGCACTTTCTCTGGCCATTGAGGAGGGATAAATATGTCAGCCACAGATATGTGAGCTTTACTGGCCCTTTTTGACACGTGTGTGCATGTGTGAATTTACCAGTCCAAGACCTGACATAGACAGGTTGAGTCCACTCGCTCCAATGACCATCATATTCTTCTTTGGTTCTGAGCTGAATCAGGTACTCGGTACCAGGTAGAGCATCAGTTATAGTGTATGAGCGGGAGCGTTTAATCACATTTACCTATATGGACATAAGCAGAGGAAAAAAAAAACAATGTCCATTTACTGAAACAGCAGATGGTTTTGTTGTGTCAGGCGAGAGTCATCAGTCATCAATGACTGCTTGTCCAATAGTCTTACACACCTGCTCGATTGAAGACATTAAGGGCCTGTATTTGAGCTCATAAATAATGTCATAGAAGTTGTCTTCCGGCTTCCAGGATATTGGTACATTCCAGGTGACCCTTAACCTCCTCTGCTGTCCCTCCTCCTTATGGACTGACACGTTTGATGGGGGGTCGGGCTTCACTGAAGAAGCAGGGAGGAACACAGCGAGTGCAGCTTCGGTTTAGATGAAGACAGAACTCACTTTGAGCTGGACAGATGTGCAATGAGACACACACTTACAAATGTTTAGAGGTGTAAAATACACCAGGGAGCTGGTGGCATTGCCTAGGATGCTTGTGACACACAGGAAGGCCACATGAATGACTCGAAGCTCGTCCTCATTGTGGTCCAGAGCACACCAACAGCGGGAGCGCTGAGATGAGTATGAGCATTTAATTTGTTGGAACTGCTTCGTGTGGCTGAGAGAGGAGAGATGAAAAACAGAGACAAGAAACAGATGAACTACAGCACTCAGACAAGAATAAATATAGGCCACGAAGATTGCGGCACTTCTGTTTTATCAAGTGCGACATGGTGTTATTGTGGTAAGCACTTCACGTCACATCATAAAGGTTCCTTTCTTTGAGTCTTGTTGTTTTTACATTTTCCAGCATTCAGTCCAGAAATATACAGGTTAGGTTACGTGGTAACTATAAATTGGCCACAGTTTTACATGTTATGTTGTGTTATGTTTAGGGCTGGGACTCGATAAAAAAAATCAATCTAATTAATAAGAGGCTTTGTAATTAATTAATCGAAATGAATCGCATTTGAATCGCATATAAATATTTGACCTGAGAACAGTGAGAAGCAATTTTTTTCACGTGGATTTTAGTATCCCATTGAATAATGACTGAATACATAAGCTTAAGCAACAAAACATTGTTTATTTTTTTTCAAGGTGGTGCTTAACCAACCGTGTTCTTATCGACGCTTCCATCCATCCGTCCGTTTAAAAAAAATAAATTAAAAAATTATGCCTTTTAATGGACAGGACAGATAAAAAAGAGACAGAAAGCAGAGAGAAGGGGAATGACACACAGTAAAAGGCTGTCCGATGCGGGATTCGAACCGTGACCGACTGCAGCGAGGACTGTAGCCTCTATACACAGGCGCCTACTACTACAACCTACTACTACAACCTACTAAACAAAATTTCCCATCCACGGGGCCAACCAAAGCGATCTCATCAGCTTCTTCGTTCATGTTTGAATATTGTTCACTGTGGTTTGTTGTTGTCTGAAGTCATGAATGTTAGTTAGTGCTCCAGTATAATCGGTATGCCTGAAACTCATCCAGTGAGAAAGGTTCTGTGGTGCGACTAAAATGCGTTCATTTTTTTAACGCGTTCATTTTTGTGTAATTACTCAATCTTAATTAACACGTTAAAGTCCCGGCCCTAGTTATGTTATGTTGTCTTGTCTTGTCTTATGTTATGTTATCTTTTTTCTTTGGCATAAACTGAGACTTGACCTTCTTTCATTCAACATTTGACTTTTGTTTTTCCAACTTTTGACATATTTAAAATGCCTAATTCTAGCCGCGACCTTCTAATTTTAATTTTAAAACTTTAAAAATGCTGGCAATCATTAAATAACATCATTATTATTATTATCTATATCAGTATTGCTTATCACATATCTTTCAAACTTTGAATAAGTTGTATAAAATGTAAAAATAAATAAAAACAGGATGAAATAATTAGCAACTCCTATATTTGATGGAAAACAGAAGTTTTAAATATTAAGACTGAAAATTCAAACATGTATTATTGAAAAGTATGCATCTTTGAATTTGAAGCCAGTGACATGTGTTGCGACACCTCTTCTTTAAAGAACATCAGAAGTTTTTGGGAAATGAGGGCACCAGTTTCTGTCATCTGGTAGTAAAGCGATTTCCCAATCTTGTTTGACATACAACAGTATCTACGCTGAGTCTCCTTTGCTGTATTTTCACTTTTAAAGTCCCTCAAATGCTTTGAAAAAGCGACAAGTCTGAACGGCAGATGGGCCTGTTTGGCAACAGATACATTATTCCGTATTACTGATGCTTTCACATACATGCAAGTTACCCATGTCAGGTGCACTAACGCCCCCCCATTACATCATGAACGCAGGCGTTTTAACTGTGCGCTGAAAACAAGTCAGATGGATTCCATATCCATGATTTTTAGCAGTTTTCCTGAGTTTTACAGAATCAGGTCAGATTTGAATACACACAAACCCATAAACAACAAAAAAACAACAAGTAGTCAATACAGGTTTTTAACATTGTCCTCAGTGTAAATCTTTTATGACATTAAAACTGCTGTGAAGGAACAGTTTGTCCATGCAGTATCTCCCACTCGCAGACTAATTCTCATTCCCCCACATGGTATGAATATGGTTTATATAAGTAAGTATTTGAATACATCTTGAATAAAGTCCATTTTGCGGATGTCATGTATTTTGTATCCTTACCTTTTACTCAGTAAGAGGTAACAGTTGGGCGGCTTGGTGATGGGCTTCTGAGGGATCCATTCACAGCGAATCCTACTGCTTGGTGACTTTTTGTAGCAGAACAGAGTGGGACTCTCAGGAGGATCTATTAGAAAAGAAGACGTGCAGAGGCACAACATTATTCATTTTTCATTCAAATACTCTTAAATTAGTTAACAACGCTAACCATCATTAACGGCAGTAATCCCACCCTGGCTGTCTCTTCTATAGTGAGATTAAGTAGAAAATTGCCTTCGGATGAACTCAATAGCCATTGCGGCACTAAGTATGTTGCAGAAGTTTTAAAAGTCCTGTTCTTCCCTTTTAGTTGTTTTCACTGATTGATTTGTGTGCACAGACTGTGAATGACTTACATCCTGTTTTACAACTTACATCTTTGATTTAAATGACTTGTAACATAGATGATTTGTTTTATTTTCAAAATAAAGCTAAACTCAGTAGTGGCCTGTATGTAACTTCACTTGTGCTGTAACTTACCTACAACGACAACTTTGACACCAAATGTTTCTCTGTCTCCGTGATGGCAGGTGTATTTGCCAGCGTCCGTCAAACTTATTGAGACCAGAGACAGGGCAGCCACTCCCTTTATATATGTGATCTTTCCCCTATCTATGTCTCCTTTGCCCAACAGCTGCTTGTTCCACTTCCACTGAGGCCTCAACTGAATGCCTCTTGTTACCCTGATGCCTTCCTCATCTTGATTATCACCCTCAGTATCTATCTCGTCATCCTCCCAGTCAGATGCATCCTCTGGTGTTCTGCCTGTGGTTGTTGGCTGGATTGAAGGTGAAGTTGTGTATCCTGTGTCTGTATATCGGAGGTTTTCCCCCGGCGCAGTGCTAACGCCTGCCTCAGCAGTAGGAGAGAGGTGTTCCTCATTCACCGTGTTCTGAATAGAAGTTTTATCGCTTTTACTTGAGACTGCATTGTTACTTGTGACTTTGCGAGTGGTTGGAGTTCCAACAACAGAGGTTGTTCTTCTGTCGGTGTTTGGGCCATTTTTGGCCGAGGTGACCTCCATACCGTTCACCTTCACATGGCCGCTGCAGGTCAGAACCAGCCTATTTCCCGGAGATAAAACCAGGACACCAGGTGGAGGGTCTGCACAGAAATACAAACAAACATTTGTAGGACTCTTGCTGTCCTTGCTTGTGCAAGTTTGAATTTGCATTAGTCGATGATGGTTTCTGTTCTTTTGGCTTGAGTATTGGTCACAGTTCACTACGCACAGCAGACATAGGATGCAACGTTGCATAACCAAAATTACCAACTCCTTTCAAACTTCCTCTTTTAATAGGTCTCTCGCCCTCACAGTTTCTTCTCATTCCTAAATCATACCCTCTATGTATCATCTCTCCCTAATTTACATTTCTCATAGCCCCACTAAATTTGTGCTATTTTCATTTGATCAACTATTGATTATGTAATTACATTTTACACAAACCTGGAGCAATTAAAACACCAGGGAATTATCATTTGAAATGTGTCTAATTCTTCCTCTTCTTTTTTTTTTGTTGCTCTTTGCTATTTAATTGTTACACTGAAAATAGATTCTGCAGCTGAAAGAGGGCAGAACTAAACATGTGCTACAGTATACTGACTTAATAATTAAAGTCAAGGATTTTGACCCATAGTAATGATAATAATAATAATAATAATAATAATAATAATAATAATAATAATAATAATAATAATAATAATAATAATAATAATAATAAACAACATCTAATGGTAATGAAACATTAACCTGAGTCTCGTGCAAAAAAAAAGAAAAAAGAAAAAACTTTTTCTGGCTGAAAATAATGGAAAAATAAAATCTACATCAAATAAAAATAAAGATAACGAAAGATAAAGCTGGTCCTTTAATTACGTGCTCTGGTTAAAGTTGAGCGACAGAGAATGTAAATACACATTCATTTTCATTTTTAAATGAACCATCAGGAATCATAAAACTAAAAAACAAAGAATATTTGAGGGGTGCTCTGCACACAAATAAAATAAGAGGCAGACTCATGGCGCTTCAGTTGTATCTATACAAGACTGCTGGTTTTCTGTAAAAGCCATTTGAATACCAATAAATAAATAAAGTAATTTTGTCATCTATAAATCTGACTTACAACTTAAAAAAAAAAAAGAAGCTTGAATTAAGTTACCAAGCCGGTTTTTTTTAATTTTTTTATGACAAATGTCTTTTTTTTCCATTTGGACTCATGCTGAAAGCTCACCTTTTCTGGGACAGGCTCCGTCGAAAATGCAGCGAACAGACGAGACGCACAGAGCACACAGCAAAATGAGAAATCCACTCATTTCTGTCAAAAAAACTCTCTTTGTCGACCCCGCAAACCATCACTCACAAAACAGCAACAGCTGCAGTTTTGTCGTCTCCCGTCGAACTTTTTTTTTTTTTAACCACGTTGAAAGCCGACCAAGCAACTGGTCGCGTTCCACACCAGACCGGATAGTTTATGCGGAGTTCCTGCAGCAGCGTCCTGTCCGTAAGACCCGTTATTGTGAAATCCCAGAGCTCTTCCCCTTGTTCAGCGCCGTTACACAGAGGAAATCCTCCTCAGCATCAAAATAAAACCTCCATGTAAGCTGAAAGCAGCTTTTAGCATCACGTATATGATACACATGTGTGTATGTGTGCTGGCTGTAGCTTTGAAAAAAGGTTATTGTAATGAAAGGTTATTGTAATTCAAAAAAAAAAAAAAGAATCCGGTTCAAAACCCCGTTTTGTCTGATAAAGTGATGATGCACTGTGTTATATAGAACTGAAAAAGACGACTGATTTGTTTTTGTGGTTAACTTTAAGAGTTCTGTCTCACTTTCACATCTTCAGTTGAACCTTCAGCTTGAAATTGGATCCGCACAGACACAGTGTGGAGCTCTCACGAGCAAGAGAGATGGCTTTTTTATTCACCGCCGTGAGTCAGCTTCACCAAGAGCTGAAAGCAGGGAGAAGAAATGCCCCCCCCAAAAACAAACAAAAAAAAACTGTACAGTGCATTCATTTCCAAAAGGTGTTGCAGTACAAGCAGATCAGCATGGGAGATGTTTGAGGGCAGGTTCATACTGTCCTTCTGGCTCCCGCTCTTAATGATTATCAAGCCTGAAATGGGCCTGTGTTCGATAAGATGATTTACATGAAAAGATGCACCTTGATTGATGGAACAGCGTCCAGAACGAGGGCCAAAAGTTTTGACATTATGAAGGCATTTTCCACAAACACCAAGTAAATACTCTTCAAATAGTGTGTGTTTACAGGACGAATCAGTGCGGCGGTTCACTCACAAAATGCATGTGATTAGCAATTTGACAAACCAACTTTATTCATTTGCTTCCTTTTGGATTTTTTTTAAAACTTCTCAGCACTCTGCCCAGACGGCAGTTTTTCTTTTCATTTTGTTATTACATCAAAGGTAAGTAAAAACAAAACCTTAAAATAAAACCTTGCCTTTATCAGAAGAAATAGACAAAAAAAAAAGAGGCCTAACTTCCAAATCAAAGCGCTGAAAGCTTGATTTAAGGTGCAACTCAACCAGGCCATTACGAACACATCAATATGATGCAAAGAAAAAAAGATAGCAGATCAGTGAGAAAAGAGGGGCACAAATCTCGCAGGCAGTCTTGTGTAAATTAAAATAGCGTTCTCACTGAGAACTATAATGAACACAGAGGTTTTTTCGACAGACAAAACTTTGACAGATGCAGTAATAATGCCTGCACTTCTCCGGTTGAAAGTCTTCTTATTTTTCTCGTTTGTCCATCTCGTTGTTGAGTTGAGTTGAGTTGTTGAGAGATGACGTGAGTTTCTGGTTGTAAGGCTTGTAAAATATCAAGCTGAAACAATCTTTTTAGTTATAATAGTTAAGTTATCTCGCCATCTGTGTCTGCACCTGCTGCTAATCCTCACTTGAATACAGTAAATCTCAATCAGAGACAATGATAAACCGTTATTATACAGCATAGTGTACATTAGAGGATCAATTGACCCACCATAAAACTATTTACAGATGGGAAAGTCCATGTCATTAGAATGTGCAACTTCCTCTTTTGATTCTGATGTGATCTATTTCTTTTGAGAGAAGAGCACTGTGAGGCTAATGTTTTTTTATAACTGTGATCGCTCCAGAAAAGCACACGTGCATCTTGGATGTGTGCGCAAACATCTGGTGGACAGCAGCAAAGATGGGATTCATTCATCGTTTGCATAGGTTTTACTTGATCTGGCTGGTTTCCCTGTCAACAGAGGGTGGGCCCGGGCCATTGGATGCACTGTTACGCGTGGAGTTACCCTTCCAACCAAACAGAGCTTCCTGTTGGACAACGAGAGATTTTTGAGTTATATAGAGTCACACAGATAAGACAGAGAAGCAAGAGTGTTTTTTAGTTTTTTTTTCTATTTTGTTATTCAGTGAAACAGCAGCTGACCTGTACAGTCCCCAGAGAGAGTGTCCAGCCTCCAGGTGAGTCTGTCCCATGGGACCTCGGTGTAGCAGCTGTTAAGATGCCAGCGCTAGTGCCCTGAGCTGAGCCCTGGGCTGAGCCCTGAGCTGAGCCCTGGGCTGAGCCTTGAGGTGCAGCTGCTTCTGGAGCTGGTGTTAAAGCTGCCGGGGTTTGTGAGAATGACGGGGGAACAGTCGGCAAATTCTGAGCTGGTGCTGTGAGAGTTTCCTCCTCGATGGGCGTCTCTTGTGAGCCGCCCAGAACAGAAGAAGAGTTTGAAAGTGGTGGAACCGACCCAGACATGCTACTTAGCGCTGGGCTGCACTCCCCTGAGGTGCAAGGGGGTGTGTGATTGTGAGCATTTTTCTTCCTGCGGAGCGTGTCGATCCAGCTGGAGCTGTGTCTGGAGGCGAAGCTGGCCAGGGCCAAAGAGGACAGCCTCATGTTTTTCCCTGAAGTGATCAGCTCTCCAAAACCCTCCTGGTGAGCGAAGGCGTAGCCTGACCTCCGGGAGCCACCGCGGGCACCAAGACGGCCCTCTGACACACTGCCTACACCACGCCAGACACCTCCGGCACTGCGACCTGCCAGCTTCCGTCTCTTTTGTCGCACCAACTGAGTGTAACGCACCTAAAGACAGATCAGAGGAGAGAAAATGGACATTATTCTTTAGGCTGTATTGACATTTAATTATCAAACACAATCTTTATTTTTTTTAAAAATGACTCATCTACTTATTAGCTACTCATATGTGCACTCCAAATTAGTCAGTCACCATCTGATGCTCCATCTCATCGGAACTTAAACATTTTCACACTTTACAGAAACTACATGCACATTAGAAAAGGAACTTCCTCACATCAATTACTGAAAGCAACTGGGGTCATTAGGGTACACTGATTAAGTCAACATTTGTAGGGCATTTAAAGTACACAAAGCCTGTGACGGTAAGCATGAACTCTTCAGCACACACACACTAATACGAAGAGTTTTTACACATACAGTTAATCATTGGCTTCAGCCCGTTTCAAACTGACACACAAGGCAGACACTAACACATGTTGCAATGAAGACCACGGACACATCGGCATTACAAACTCTGTGTATTCTCACCGTGTCTGAGAGCTGAGGCTTGAGGTCCAGCTTGAGGAAGCGGAATGCCAAAACTGGAACTATACATATTGCTGTTGCCAGCGCAATAGTTAACCACACGACTGGCTGCAATAATGTGTTCTGGGCACTACCTGTACTCACAAACATTTACAGACACAAACATAAGAACATGTTTTTGAAATATGTAGTATCTTTTACAATGTCACTGGTGAAGTAAAATGATTTATTTATTATTATTATTATTAATTTATTATTATTTAATGTCAAACTTGGATGATACAGATTCTTTGAGAAAAATTCAACTTTAATAGCCACACTTGACACACACGTAAGAGATTTGTTAAGATAAAACAAAGTTTAAGTTTGTGTTATAATGAAAAAACAGGGGACCAACCTACAAAGTGGAACTGATTGGGAAAGATCCTGAAAAGGGTCTGGCTGTGCAGGGCCAACATGATGGTGAAATATGTGCCCAGGGAGCCCCACACAAACACATGGTTGATAACTGTCCAAAAGCCAGTATCGAGAGCGATCTGTAAAACCAAACAGACACGTAAAAACACAGCAGAGGTGCACGCTTAATGCAAAACGGAGGAGCAAACAACAGTCGAAAGCAGCAAACTGCGGCTGTTAGTTGAGCCGACGCTGCCTGCATTCTCTCACCTGCACGCTGACCACTATAACCAGGGCTGTCGCCGTGGTGACCGCAAAGGTTTGGTAGTCAGCGAGGGGCACTCCATTGCTCTGAGTGGCATTGGACAGCACGGCGTATGGGACAAAAAATAGCACCACTGACGTGTAGATACCCTGAGCGATGCAGATGAAGAACTCTCTCTTGTTGAAAAGGAGGTTGAGCTGCCCAGGCTCGTACAGCTTGGGATACTCCAAGCTTCTCTGATCTGGAACATCCTGAAATGAGAGGGGAAGTGTGAGACACAGTTCGCTAAAATAAGACTGTAGACATATGGCTTAGTGGTTTGAGAAAAATGCACACATAAGCATACTAACTAAAACCAGATGGAAGCCTTTTTTCACACAGCCTTACTATCATGTGGGGAACCAGCAAAAAAGAATGAGTAGATAATGCAACATTTTTGAAAAATCAAAGATAAAAGTCTATCAATAGAACTTGACTGCTTCACTTGAGGCCCAGTGTGTTGGGGTACATAAGGAAGTGAACTAATAAATAACTTGCTTCAATCTCTGTGATCCATGAACATCTGTACTAAAAAGAATACACTCTGTAGAGTGCGAGCTCAATTTAAGGAAATAAATTGAAAAGACCTGGTCAAATATCCCCATGGCCAGCACAGGGAGGGAGGTATACAAAATGTTGTAGAGTGTGATGAAGTACTGATCGTACACCGTCTACAAGAAGAAGACAACAGACAAACACACACACACAGACAGTCAAAATCACGATCACTATCCCCAAACTACTTATTCTTGATGTTTCCCTCTGACCTGCGCAGAGAAGCCACAGAAAAAGCCAAACCAGAAGTGCACCATGGTGAAGGCAAAGTTCTTGTAGAAGAAGTAGCAGAGAAACCGGCACATGCGAAGGTAGGACCAGCGGCCGTGGACCAGCAGAAGACGCTGGAGGAAACGGAACTGAGCAAAGGAGTAGTCGCTGGCCAGCACGGCCTGGATCCCCTCCTGACCAGAGATACCGACGCCGATATGAGCACCTGTAGAGGAGAGAAGAGAGTATGTCCAATGGATACAGTTAGGAAAAATTCACTTTTATTTTTCGGCCTCTTTCTAATGTTTACTGATAAGATGAAAAGCTAAAACTGTATCATGATTGATGAGCCACCCTTCTTGATATATTTATGTGCTGTAATTCTGTCTTCTTTAATAAATGTATAAATTTCATTCCACAATTTAAGAAAGCTAAAAATGACTTAAGACATCCGATACCGCACAAAGCCGGAGACCGTCAAGGAAGTCTTACACTGTTTAGTTAGTCTAGTTAACAGTAATCAGCATCAATAAAGCTATTAACCTCAATTTCAGCTGTAGTATGTGTGTAAGCCTTGTCATAAACAAAGACATATACAGTAGTCTATAAATATTTGGACGCAATTTTTGTATTTTGCTTCTGCACAACACCTCAGGACTTTCAAATTTAATTAGAAGGATTTACCAAAACATGTTAAATCAGCTGTTGAAGAATTGCAACCAGTTTTCACAGAAACTAAAAAGTAACTAAACAAACAGAACTCTAAATTAACAGGACACCTTTTTTAATACTAGTGTTAAACTCCTTTGCAGTCGGTAGAAGTCTGGGACCCGTGAACATAAAATGACGAGTTTACACTTTTTTTATTTGCATATTCTTTTTTCTTATTTTCTTATTTGCATAATCTGGCTTTACTCAAGTCGTGGGTGTTACCAGTACTTTGCATGTTAAGGTAATCGTCTGTATCTACATCCACAAAGACAATAATCTCTGAACTATTGCTCTGAGACTTTTTATTCCCTTTACACAGTCCTGCTTTCCCTGTGATGAACTTTCCAACACCTTCCTTCTTATCAAGAATGTACCAGTTTGTTGCTGTAGCCTGAAGTTCCTTTTATCTCAATGATAATTCTGTCTGGTTTCCTGAGCCATTTACAGTTCTTTAGATAAGTCTTAAATAAAGTATTTAGATAAGTTAAGAGTTCTCATGAACAGCTATTGAGTAAAATTTCAAAACTTAGAATCAACTCAAGATTTTTTGTTTCTCTGATAGGAATGGATACACATGACCATGACTCTGATTTCAACTCTATTACAGTATTATACAGAAGCAAAATGAGTTCAAATACTTATGGATCTGATTGTGTAATTGATGACTCAAGAAGAAAAAAGAAAAGAAAAAACAAATGCAAAAATTTGAGACTTTGGCAACATAAATCACAGGATGTGAACCAACCCCACCCATCACAGCTGCACCGATTGCATTCTTCTCGGTACTTGCTTAACGTCGTTTCAAGAAACATGCAGGTAAACATGTTTATATGATGTAAAGCCACAGACAAACACAAAAGGTGATGCAACACTTACAAAACAGAGCGTTACAATGGGAAAGTTGACCCTTGAGACCTTTTTTCCTCCCCTTTGTTTTTTATTAAATTAACATTATTATGTGGACATCGTCCTCAACATTGACTGACGCTGTTATTCATCACCTCTCAATTCCTGGTGACATCATCAGGAATATACACAGACAGAAATACCTAAATCCAAACTCAAAAGCGCTAAAAATCAAAGTACTTAAGAGTTTACACTGAGATAAAAATCAAAGTTGTGTGGATTTCTGTGACGAGCCCAACATGCAGATCAGAAGGGTCTAAAAGGACACTGACCACACTAAAGACACTGGAAACCAGTTCTTATCCTTATGAGGACATTGCGACCAGTGCAACACACATTTCCACACAGCCTCCGTCACAACTTGTAACATAACTTGTAGGTAAACCATTTCTTCAACCACTACTTCTGCAGAGAATTTCCATTGCTTAAAGGTCGACGCGACGCCCACATGACTGAACCTGACTTCTCTCTTTCCTTTTTGTTTAAACACGAACCCAGTTTCACTGCTTAACCTCCTCTCTGTCGCCCTTCATGCATCGACCCTTCCCGCAACAACTCACTTTTGATCATGCTAACATCGTTGGCGCCGTCTCCTATGGCCAGTGTGACAGCCTTCTTGTGTTTCTTGATGAGTTCCACCACCTGAGCTTTTTGCAGCGGGGTCACTCTGCAGCAGATCACTGCTTTGCACGCGCATGCTGTCGACACAAACTCTACCTCCATGTCCGCCTCCAGTGCGTGGGCCTAGGAGGGGGTATGGAAGGGAGATGTAAAAAGTTACAACTGCATCTTTAAAGGAAAAGCTCTAAACAGAGGAATGTTTTGTTGATGAAAATGTCTTACGTGACAGCTTGATTTTTCATGGTGCCTTCTAGTTTTATGCATGGATTTGTGTGTAGCATGTGAGTGTCAGGGCATGCTGTTCATACCAGACTGTGACCATTGATCACGAGGGCGAACTCTCCAGAGATGTTGTCCATCAAATTAGTGGGAGGTACAGGAAGAGGAGAGCACTGCAGCGGTTTCCCTCCTCCTGCTACAGTAGCATCTCCTCCTTGTCCTTCTCTGAGCCCGTTACTCATGAAATTTGCCTCTGCCCATCCCTCCATCCCTTCCTCTTTCCCACCATCTCTGGCTCGTGACAGTTCAACCATCCTCTTCCTCGCTCTCCTGGAAAGAGATAACACACTCCACGTTAACTGGACTCTTCTGTACCACAAACCAAAAAAATAAATAAATAATGCAGAGATTAAATTTGGACAGGTGCATGTCACCACTGTGTTGCATCAGACCAATTATTCCCTTCCCTAAAAAAGGAAGAAAAAAATCTAATCTATTGCCGACCCTCTTCCAGCTTTTTTAAAACATGTTCATGGCATCAAATACTGAAGCCCAGTGTGTACATAAAGTTTTAAAGCCTTTTCAAGCTCATTTCGTTATGTCTCAAACTCGATTCTGACTAGATTCAGTTCAACTTTGTTTTCCTCGTCAGTCTGGACAATAGACAACATTATTATTAAAATTTCTCACAAGCACTGAAAGCACATTTGGCAGCAATGACAGACTCTGGTCATCTTTGGAATGATCCCACAAGCTTGGAATGCATTTTCTTGGGGAGTTCAATGCATAGTCATGTTCAGGTCTCTACTGGATTCAGGTCCAGACTCTGGTTGGGTCCCTCCAGGACTTTCACAAAATCTTCCTGAGGACTTTCCTTCTCAGCCATATACTTAGAAATCTAAGAAGTCTGATGTCCTAGCTTCCCTGGAGAAGGATTCAATCAAGATTGCTCTATGTTTTCCTGTGTCGGTCCTCCCTCTGTCTTGACTAGTCTCCAGTCTCTGTCCCACAGATACATTCCCACAGAATGTTGTCAGAACATCTGCCCATTGCCCTTTATCCCCAATTACTCAGTTTGACTGGGGAACGTTGTCTCGGAAGTCTGTTGGTTATCCTCAGTTTTAGTATAATGGAGGCTGCTGCGCTTTCAAACACTTTAAAAGATGCAGAAATATTCTTGTGTCCTTCCCAAGATCCATGCGCTCACACAACCATGTCTTTAAAGTCTGTTGACAGTTCTCTTGACCTCATCTGTGAGACCTTAAGATGCACTCAAGTTCTGGAAGCATTTCAAGTACCGCTGATAGAAAGATTAATCAGAGCGCACTTGCAAGTGACATAACGAAAATCTGAATTTGAAGAAGATATTTCAGTATTTTGTCTTTAATTACTGAATCCACATCAAGACTAAAACAAAGCAAATTGTGGAAATCTTTCAGTCAGCACTGAGTATTTTAGGATTTCTCAGTTTCAACATTTGATGTGTGACTCATCCAATTTAACAAAATGCGGGCCATCATTTGTAATTCAAATGATGTTTCAACTTTTTTTTGGCTATGTCACTAAATGAGTGGTGAAAAGACAAAAAGACAAGATTGTAACCCTAGTATAAAAAAATGCAACACAAACTGATTTTGCTCCAAATTTGTCGACCTTATGAAGAATCGTTTAAACTATAGCACCTGATGAACTGACTTTATAAACAGAAACTTGGTGGTAGCTTTATGGTTTTAATTTGAAGACTTGGCTTGAGCGGCTAAGTAACAACACAAGGAAAACACTGGCCATTGTTCAGTGACTCTAACTCAGTGGTTGAAAGACTGCTACACCCTCTCACTTTGATCACGCATGCACTTCTTAGTTTACTTCGATGCGACCCTTGTCTCGTGACACATGAGGTCCCACTTTGAAATCTACAGCCAGAGACTGGAAGAACCATCCAAACAAACAGACTGACCTGAGTTCTTGTCGTACGCTCTGGACCGTGTGTCCACTGATGATGAACACCTCGGTCATATCGTCTGTCAGCATCTTACACGAGTAACCGATGTTGACAGCAGTCTCTGTGTGAAAGAAAGGGAGGGGATGAGCACGTACTGGACATGTTTCTGCTATGCAAAAATTGGTTTTAGTAAGGGACTTTAATCTAATCTAATGCTCAGTTTTGGCAACTTCTTAGTTCTCTCCTTCGTTCTGACTGTAAATTGTTATAGTGGCTCTGTTACTTCTGCTACGTGGGTCCAAATCACATACATTTAGTTTTGAAACATTCTGTTCATGCTGAATGATATTTTTGTCTTAAGAATTTCCCTTTTTTCGGCTGAGTACAACAGAGTGGGCTTGGGGGAGGTTTGTCTGTAGTACTGGAGCGCAACTGCTGCAAGATACAGATGAATGGTTGAGAACGTTTCAGTATAGTCAACAAACAGCTCATAACCACGATGTGGTTCGTCATTTGCCTGAATTTTTGCAGTCTTTGGCTCTTTTTAAAAGAGGCAAACTAAGTTCTGAAAACTGCTGTGAACGTATTTGCATCTCACCCTGTTTGTCTCCAGTAAGAACCCAAATCTTAATGTTGGCCAGGGAGAGCACCGCGATCGTCTCTGGGACTCCTTCCTGCAGCTTGTCTTCTATAGCTGTGGCACCTAGTAGCTAACACACAAGCAGGAACATTCATCCTAACTACAATTTTAAGAGGCAATCAAAAGTCAAAAACTTCAGTGAATCTCTGACAAAGTGTTCAGATACGGCCTGCTACCACCAGGTTCCTCTTTTCAAACCGCCACTTTAAATGTGTCTTGTAGGATAATGCACACTTTATGTGAGAAATAAACAGGTCAAAGAAAGAACATGAAAGTCAGATTAAATGACTAACCATCATATCTTGTTCTATCTTGTCATAAGCTGCTGCCAGCCTGTCCTCTCTGCAGTCAGTGGCCTTGTCGGCAAAGCGGTGGCTCTCAGACCAGGCCTCCCATTCGTCCTCCGTAAGGTCCCTGTAGGCCAGGGCGAGTGTCCGCAACCCATCTGCTGCATACTCCTACAACCAAAAACAGTCTTACAAACATGTACAAACACAAAGATATCCGGTACCTTTAGTCTGGTGTGAAGACATATAAGATGTATGTTTAAGCAGCCCTAAACACTGATATTTAACTAACACTAATATTGAAAAAGTGTTTGTGTCTGACTCGTTTCATGACGATAGTTATTTTCTGATGGGGGGGTAAGTAGATTAAGAAAAATGCTGTTAAAAGCTCATTTTTGAGGAGACACTAGGTGGCAGTGGCGCTCCATCCCATGGTTTTAGGTGGTCATTTGTTTACTTACATTAAGGTGGTCCGAGGTGATACTCATCAGTTCCTGGTTACAGGGGTGGAGTCTTTCCAGCAGCACAGTGTCGGCTCCTTTACAGTACAGACGAATCCTGCCCTCTGGGTTACGTACTGAAAGTGAATGACATATAAAAATGAAATATAAAAATAATTCCAAGGGATCCAAACAACTCTTTCATCACCCTCAAACACCCACAATAATCCTTCTTAGCTGGCTCAACAAATGCCATTCCTTCAAGCAATGTATCATCCAGACTGTTTGTGAGAGCCTCATGTGATGCTGATGTTAGGCAGAGCCTGCAGCCGCACCACAGATGCAGCTCAGGCAAAGCTTTCTACCTTTCACTTTTTCAACCATCAAAAAAAGATGAATTACAGGAAATAAGTCAGTTTGTTTGACTCTTACAGTGAGAACAGGCAGATAGTGATTGTTTCTTCTGGTGTTTCTGCTGTTTTTACTCTGGTATTGGCCCCTTAAAATGATTCACATCATCTTGGATCCTGAGACTTAATCTTCTAATGCGATTAATTATTAGGGTCAATGCCAATTTAAATACAACTCATGGGTTCACCTGAATGTTGCATCATTAAGGCGCAGATGCCCTGGACCGGAAATAGTCCTTTCAACTCTTACTCTTCATACTTTTTACTGAGTTTTACCCACATTTTTTGTCTCTCTCCACTATCTCTATCAAATACAGATAGAAAATGCTCCAAAAATAATCTGAATACAACAAAACCAAAGCATTAATTTAATCTGAATATTTACTTCTTTTTTTTTTTTTACTATCTTCAGTAAAAACAGAAATGTCAACAATGGCTAAGTGAAGTTGTCTTACTGCAAAGAAAATTAGAGATATGATGGAAAGATTGACATATGCCCTGAGTACATACATTTTAAATTTACACCAATAACTTTCAGGTTACAAAAAGGTGATGACGCCTCCTCACCTATGACGGACATCCTCTTGCGTATGTTGTTGAAGTCCAGTATGGCGAGCAGTGAGTAGGTGGCAGTTTGGCCCATCTCAGTGGTGGTGATGGTCCCTGGTGTTCGGGAGCGAAACACAAAGCCAAAATTTCGAGCTGCTGTCACGAGTGCGCCCTCATCCGGAGACTGAGCCTTATAAACCAGCTCTCCTAGGCAGACAGATAACACAATAATAAGACGATAAGTAATGGACAGACGTTGTGTTGGTGTTATTGTTTGCTGGATGATTCTGCTGTTCCCCTCCTCCAGCTCACCTTCGCTCTTCTCCTCACTCATAACCGTGTGACAGAGGGAGAGCAGGCGGAAAAACTCATGAGTGTGGGAGTCCCCGACTTTCACTGATACCAGCAGCTTGTCGTCATAGAAACAGAAGTCAGGGTCTGCCAAATGGTTGAAGGGAGTGAAGTCCAGCCTCTGAAGATAAACAGGGGAGAAAGGGACTATGATAATACTGATGACAATACACCATAAACTAAAACTGTGTATGAATGGAGGTCATGGGCTATTCGTTAAGATAATAAATCACCTACCTTTGGCTGTGCTCCGAGTGGATCTGTTACTTCACCTGCCAGTAACACAAGCGTCAGATATAAGACTTGAAATGACTTTTTGTAAATGTGTGCGTGTCTTTGCTTGTGTTTCCACACACCATAGGTTTGTCCATTGATGGAGCACTTGTTGAAGCTCATGATGTTCTGAGTGAGAGTTCCAGTCTTGTCACTGAAGATGTATTCAACCTAAATACAAAGTATAAAGTTACACACACAAAAATAATTGTTTGAAAAGAACACTTTGGTTTTAAAGACACTCTAATGTAAAATACTACCACTATCTACATTCTGACAAATGATTTTTCATTGTCAAGACTCCTTTTAGTCTGCCGATGGATTTTATATGTGCAGTAAGAAACAAGTGACTCAATCATTCAGATAGAGTAGAATTTATTCTGAAGTGTCTGAGAACTGCCCTACCTGGCCTAGCTCCTCGTTCAGAGTGGTAGTCCTGGCCTCAGCTGCGGTGTTACACTGTGCGCAGAACATCTGTCTGTCCCAGTTAATGAAGTAGCTGTGACCCAACCTGATCACCTCCACACTGATGCACAAACAGATCAGGGAGAGCAGAGCAGTTAAAATTATGTGAGTCTGAAAAATACCAGTAAAGTGGCACAGCTGCGAAACCCCCACATGAAAACACAGGTAATAATATTCAGTTAGTGCTTTTCTTAGTCTATGTAAAACCCACGCACTTATCAAATGGTTTTAAATGGAAATCTAAAGGCCAGTGGAGTTAAGTTGCAGATACTGAAGCAGTGCATTCAGAATCCTTAAGTAAAGGAAGTTGTCATAAGGGCTTAATTTTAGTCTTATAAAGTCACCTTATACTTAGGTGACGTTCATGACATTACATTGCGAAATGAAAACTAAACCGAAATACAGAAACAGTCTGTGAATAACAGTGTACACCCCATGACTAAATAACTTGAAATAATCCTTTCCTATATGACATTATCAGTATCTCACATTGTTGTGGAGGATTTTTGGCCCACTTCGTTGAGATGTGCAGCATTTATTTATGCACAGCTCTTCTAAGACCCCAGTCACAGCATTTCAGCCATGTCTGAATTTTGACTTGACTGTTGCGACACCTCGATTCTTTTCTTTTTGAGTCATTCTGATCATTGTCCTTTTGTCTGACCAAATTTCAGCCTAGATTTAGCTGTGAGACAGATAGCCTCACATTTGACACCAGAATACTTTGGTACACAGAGGAGTTTCTGGTCAAATCAATGACTCCAAGTTGTCCAGGTCCCGTGACTGCAAAACAAGCCCAAATCATCAGTGCTCCACTACCATGTTTGACAGTTTATGAGGTGTTTGTGCTGATATGCCAACCCAAACATCTCCACTTTAGTGTCGTCTGTTCAAAGGTCATTGTTCCAGAGCTCTTGTGGTTTGTTCAGTTATAACTTTGCAAATCTAAGCCATGCTACCGTGTTGATTCTAGTGAGAAGCTTTCTCCTGCAACCCTTCTAAACAAGCCATACTTGTTCAGTCTTTTTCAAATTGCAATGTCATGAATTTGTACATTTAACATGCTCTATGAGGCCTGTGGAGTCTCAGATGTAGCTACATAGTTTTTATTGTAGAATGCTGGACTCCAGATTGTTTAAAAATGGCTTTTTAAATTACTTTTAAATTACTAAATTACAAGACCGTTGTTGATGTCTTTCCTCCTTGGCATTATGTCAACAAACACCTGAATTCTCCAGCCCAGGAAACTTTTCTGCTTTTAAAGAGGTGCTTACTTTTGCTGATGATCAATAAATCAAGTTAATTTGCTTAGCAGCACTTGGCTGCTACTTCCCCTCATAATTCATATGGAAGCAGTAAGTGTGGACTTACATTTTGACATGCTTCATGTTTTATAACAGTTTGGCATAATTTCTTTTTTCATACACACAAATTAACCTTTGTAATAAACTGCACTCCTCCCTACCTGACATAAAGAGAGATAGGCACCACTGTGTTGAGAATGATGACGTAGGACCAAAAGGAGAGGAAGGCTGAGAACATGAAGTTGTCCACAGGGGGATCCCAAGGCAGGTAGCTCTGAAATAAAGACCCCACCTCTCTCTCCCACACAGCATTACCCACAGCCAGGATCACACCCATACAAACCAGGAAGCCAAAGATCTGACAGAGAGGCACAGACAGAAACACAGGGTAAGCTAGGGAGGGGTATGCATATGTTCAAACGAACATGTTACAGTTGCATCTGTGGTCCGTAGCCCGAAGTAGAATAGAGTGCATTTCTAGAGCAGTTATATGAAACTACATTCAAGCAACTGAGATCATGTCCTGAAATAGTTCTGAGCCATGAAAGTGAGAGGTTTGAGGTGTCCTACCCAGAGGACTAGAGTGTTCATCAGTCGATCGATGCTCGTACGCTTAAACTTGGTGCGACCACTGTTCTGCATTAGCTTGGTATCTGGGCCTGGGACAGGAACAGAACAAGACTGGCTTGTTACACACATTACATACATTCACTGACATGGACATCCACAAACACACATACACACCTGCAAAGATGACCAAGCCGTAGCAAGCCTCGGTGTTGCGAAGGACACAGCCTCGGAGCAGCATGTTCTGGTTAGTCAGTGTGTATTTCTTGTCTTTCCAGTACAGAGTCCCGCAAAAACGATCCAGCTTGTTGTTGGGGGGCTCACACACCACCTCACCTTCACATAAAGACAAGTAACGTCAAATAAAACATACCTAAACATAAAAAAGAAGCTACTACAAAATAGCTAGCCAAATACAATTAGTCTGGTGCATTTATTTCCGTTTCAAAATGACCTAGAGTTGAATTAATCCACATACTGTTGTTACACACATTAACACACACTGTAGAGGAAGAAACACACGTCTTTTGTAACGCGATATGAGGTATAGTGTGAGTTGATTTGCTACAGTAATGCATTTTTCTGAGCAGGTGAGGATTGTGTGGGAGCGCTTTGCTGACTCAAAGCTCTTTCGCTGGTGGGTGGGTGATGATAGGTTGTCATTCAGTGGTGGCAGAACAGGACAGGAAGTGTGTGTGTGTGTGTAAATCTTTTGTGTGTATTTTCCATTATTCATGTGCAGTAGCGTGTGGGAAGAAAACATCTACATCATGCACTTAGGTGCGCTCTGAAAACCACCAAAAACCTTCCTATCGCTAGGTACCGAAACAAGAATCCGAGAGTTTGTCTCACCGTTGAATGAAGCCAAGTTGTTTGGATCACCAAGTTCGGCTGTCACTGAGACAGACTGACGCACCTTCATATTGGTCTCTCTGCAAGACGATACAACACACAGCAATTTACTTGTAGCGTCCTGTGCTTCTGCAGGTAGTGAGGAACAGTGAATAGACTTTCGGGGTGTAGTGTGTTTTCTGACCCGTCTAGCTCGGCTGTCTCAATGTAACACAGACCGTGAGGTTCACTGCTCGACAACAGGAGCAGGTCGGCCTGAAAACAGATAGCTGAGGTTAGCATCCACCGCATGGCACACGCAGCACAGCAGCAGAATTGATGAAAGCAATGACGACACAGTGATGATAGCTTGTGTCTTTTACCACAACAGACTAATCACATCTGGAGGCCAGTTAATGAGCAGTTTTAAAGCATCTTCCAATGAAGCACATCTTGTAATGAAATCCATCAAGAAATAAAGCTTTTAGCCTGCTGTTAAGTATTAAAAGCTATAATGATTTTAAAAAAAGATGTCTGGGCCCTGCTGGACTAATGGTCACTGAGTGTGTTTGTGCAGGTATTTTGATGCACATCGCACACTTACTGCCACAAACTGATTGTTTTCCAGTTTAATGATATCACCCACTCGAACATTCATCCACTTTTCGTTCTGCAGCCTGCAACAGCAATTCATAACAACAGATGGTGTGAAACTGTGGCTTGAGAAGCTTTGAAAATAAGAAAACGTAAATTCTGACTCAGAGGAGATCTGAGAAGGAACAACACATGTACGTTCACACTTGTAGCGACTTACGAGCCTCGGATGAGGACCTGAGACTGACGGTTGTTCACCTGGTTGTCGCTCTTGTGGCGAAACTGCAGTGGATAAAGATATGGACTGTTATTTTACATGGGCAAGGTGATTGTGCAGAGCACTTAAAGAGGTGACTGGTAGAAATAATGAGTCTTGCGTCTGTGAGTGTTATTCATAAAATCATGGCTCACATAGTCATCTGTGGCATCCTTTACTGCAGTGATGCTCAGCACCAGAGCCAAAGGCACAATGGTAGTGAACCAAGAGAGGGAAGAGATCTGAGGTATCAGCTGAAACACAGACAGACAAGATGTTAATTAGCAGATTACTCTGAATGAGGAGATAATGGGCTGGGTAGGTTCATAAGGAATCTGCCCCGCTGGCACTTGACATCAGTTATATGTCAAAAAGATGCTGAACTCTATGGCATTGGACAGCCATTGAATTTTGGTTGGTAAAGAAAATTATGTTAAAACCAAACGAAACGTCGACATCCACTTCCAGCATTAGATATATGCATACACTATACAAAAAAAAGACAGCCTAAAGCCTTAAACATCCATTCTTATTGATGACCAGCATAGGGAAACTCCTGTGGTTAAAAACAAGGAGTCAGTAGAAGAATTACTCGACCTAATTGTTCTTTTCACTTTTTATTGCCAGGAGTGGGATGTCCACTTGTGAACTATAGTCTGATTATGGGTAAAATAGATGTTACAGAAGATTAAGGATTAAAGTAGGGTTACATTGCAATTGACAAATCACCACCCAATGAGAGCTGAGATTTCTGTGGCTCAAAAGCAGCCGCCCACTGATCACAAGTCAAAAACTCTGGTGAAGATGTGAATCAAAACAGGATGGGTAACGTCAGATGCTACATCCCTCCGTTTCATTCCGCCAGTGCGCAGGCACTCAGTTTGACATTTAGAAGAAATTACAGTCAGGTCACCATCTTGGTATTCTACATAGCAATAGTGTCGACATCAAGTGTTTCATTACTTCACAACTAAACGTAAAACACACCCAAATACCACGGTGCTATCACTGATAACCACAAATGTTGGTGAAACTTCATCTTAATTCTTCTAATAGCTGTTGAGACATTTCAGTCTGAAGCAAAGTGCCACAGTCAAAGTTAGAAATTCGAAAGTGTGGCACTTTTGAACAGGAAGTATCAACGTCATACTCGCATACCTGCTATTTCAGATTTGAATTGTGCTGATATTTAGTCACCGACCTCACAACCTACATTCGATCAAATGTCAATATCTAATGGGACTGGTCTACAGCTGGGTGAAGTTAACTGAGTCTATAAGCTGTATGCACATATGCTGGTACAAGACATCAGGGTACGGTGGCGGTAACTTTACAAATTTTGATTTTTGAAAAATGAAACAATGTTTCTAGTTCAACTTCCAAGTAACTTTATGATTTCAGGCTTTGGAAGGAGTGTCATACACTATTTTCATATTCTACTGAGGAGTGTGTAGTATAACTTTTTAACACCCATGCTAGTGACTTTGTCAGCCTTAACTTCATAATCCTGACAGTGTACATCCACAGTGGATGCTTAGCAGATATAAGATAGTATTTACAACTTTCAACACATCTGTTTACCATTTATTTGCTGTTTAATAATATATAACAAAACGTGCAGCGGAGGTTAAGAGATTTGCAAAAACTTTGTTACAAATGAAAGCATGAGCCAAATTTCTATTCTAACTTGCTGGTGGCACAACAGGAAAACAGATAGCTACTTAATCCAATCATGTGAGGAGCATTATTTTAAAGTGCCTGCCATTTTCCAAACTCTATAGATGATGTTCCAGATAGTTCGGTAAAAGAAACCATCTGCCATGTTATGTTGAAAACATTGTCGGAAAGATCCCCACCCCATCTCCTCTCCTTACCTGTAATATGAGCAAAAAAAGAAAGTAGGTATTGGCTACTTCCTGGAACTGCTCAAACAGGTTTACAGGCAGAAAGGTGATGATGTTGTACTTTGATGTCATGATGCAGTTACTCTGGGTGAAGAGAAGAAAACGCAGAATTATGAAGCCTGACACTATTTTATTTGAAGTGTGGCAAACTTTTTGTATCCATATTTTTGCATATCTACAGGAGAAGACAACAGATACTCTTACAGCATACTGAAACTTTTCGTTGTATTCTCTGTCATTGGCTCTGACCTTTCTCTCCTCCTCTGCAGAAACACAAGGCACAAGATGGGTCAGTGAGGATGATTTGGCATTAAAACAAAAACACAGCTGTATCCATGTGTGGCAAATCCCCAAATGTCAGTTTGACTATGCGTGTGTGTATGTGCTAATTCTGATTTTACCAGATCTGGTCCAGAAATGAAACATGCAACCAAACACGTGTCTGGGTGCATCTGTGACTTATTAGAGGTACCTACTAACAAATACAGATTACAAATCAGTTGTAAATTTGAGAAGAGAAAAATTTCTTCCCCACACGCTAATCCTCTCGTCTACTGACCCTGCACTTTGTCCACCATCTGTTTTTTAGGTTTGCTTTCATGCTAATGCAAAGATGTTTGGGAGTTCCCCTCCACCTTCAATAACAAACCAGTCTCCTCTATCCGCGATGAGGCTGCTTTTTATATGAAATGACTGGCATGTTTTGCACAGGGCTGTAGACAGTCTATGCACATGCAAAGAAATACACAGAGCATTTCAGACACTGTCACTCTGAAACAGATAAAATCCTCAACAGACTTTTAGATGATGACTGAGGTAGCGAGGTGCCACAGGAAGGGACATCGCACAGCAGAAGCCATTCTCCGCAGTCAGACACTCATTCGTAAACAAAGACGCTGTGGTTTCCTGTTTCTGCAGCACTGTGAAGTCCTCTCACCATCTACAGCGCATAACCTAAATCTTTGTCCCTGCTACGCTCGGCTTCACCAAACAAACTCAGGCCATTTTAAAGAGATCCCATCAGGTTTCCGCTTTGTTGTTGGGCTATAACACAGATTTGTTGTGACAGATGAGCTCTGAAGACCAGCTGCACTGTTGTCACAGAGGATTTGGTCAATTTTTAGGAGACTTAAAGCAAGCCTAGCACTTTTGACTCATTATATTTATTAGTAAAAGAGACAGGAATGTCTACTTTGAAACTGATCATTATAGCCAGAAATAAGGGATTGTCACAGTGTGCAGTATAATGTTAAAAGGTTACATTGCTGAACGTTATAATACCAACAACAAACTCAATGGTTTCTGAAAAGGGGTTAAAACATTCTGGATCTAAATACTCACTTAAATATAACTGTCACAGCTGGGCAGGATGTGGCTTAGTAGGAGGATTTATTATGATAGGTTAGAAATAACACAAAGGGAAATAGTTTTTGGGGTTCAAAAGCCTGGTGTAAGATCTGCTGCACAACACAAGTTCATTTTGAGAGAGGAAATGTGAATAAAAGTGAAAAAATTACACCCCGTCTGAGTTGATGCCGTTTCTCTAAAACCCTGATTAGTATAAGATATCAAATTGCCTGTTGTTGCATGAGTGTTTTATGCTTCAAGCCCTTTTCACCCTCTGAATCGTCTCTGTCCACCTTCCATCTCTTTCTTTTGTTTCTTTGCTAAAAAGGTCATCATGTTGAGAGATCTGTCTGACATGCAGAGTCTAGGCTGCGAAGAGGGCCTGACGTCTGGGCCAGGAAAGCACTGAGGCTTCCAAGGCTCTGACGTCAGGACCAGGCCGTGTCTGTCCAAGCCGCTGACCAACTCTTTAGCAAACTGCTCAGTAAGTGTTAACACCTCTGACAACTTCAAGGACATCAGAAGCCCTGACGCAGGCTTCATGCTATACAGCCACTCTGTGCGAATCTATAAAGCTCCATCGTTGTAACACTTTCAGCTGCAGGTTTCCATAAAAGCTGAGATATATAGCAGTAATCAAATATTGATTTAAACTGAAATACTAATAAAGCATAACCACATTTAACACAATCCAAAAGCACTCATTTTGTTTTACTCTCCCTCCTGTCTCTTTAACACTCTTCCTCTCACGGCTGGACATGTGAGCGAATGAGCCACTGCTCTGAACCACCTCATATATCCAGAAGCAACACACACCCTCACAACTGAGACCAAAGTCATAACAGTAATGACCACAGCACCCAGTCAATCTGAGTTATGGGAAACGATAATGCCACTGCCATGGCTGATTCTAACTCAGAATCAGATCAGCCTCTGTGGAGAAGTGATCATTGCTCACTGTGGCTGATCTAATTAGAAGAGAAGAATCGTCTGCAGTCGTGCGCGTGCACACACCTAAGTATGCGCGCTCATAGTGATCTAATTTGTTGGAAAACAATGCCAATGACACAGTGGCTGACTAATGGAACAGAGGTCAATTGAAGGTGCACATCCAGTGTGATTTGTGATAGTTAAGCTAAGGAATAAGGATCCAGACAAAGTGTAGCAGTGGAGGCTGGCGCCTGAGTGATTGATCAGTGTCTCAGCGGCAGAGACAAGGACATTAGCCACCTAGTTACACAAAATTCTGATTCAGAGCAACTCTGTTTTGCTAACATGTGTGCCCCTTTCACTCAAGTTTAGACTGACTGTCAGCACTTAACATGCAAACATCTAAAACAGCAATTACTGTGAGTCAGATTCGACAGGTTAACTCCTATTATAGGGACATAAAACACGTTATCGAAATGCTGTTTGAAAGTGAAAAGGCTCAGATTTAGCAGTAAATAGAGAGTATGATGAAGAATGGCTGCTATTTCATTGTTATTAAATCTTGACAGCCGATAATGATGATCTGATCTAACACAGTGACTGCAAGCAAGCAGTGATTACAGAACCAACTGACAAAAAATGATATGTGGCTTCAAAGTAAATAAATAAATGCATTTAGTCTGTACTGCAGACATGTGAGATGAGGAGGTATGAGGTATGTAGTGCAGACACACAAAAATACACAATATGGAGTGATTAAGATGAGGAAGATGGAATGAAACTTGGACTCGGTTGGGATGGAGACAGGAGATGATGTTTATTTGAATACTGTACAAACGATGACTGTGAATAGTTAAAAATGCCGCAAATGATGAGTTTAACCGCACAGAAACTCATACCTGTCCGTCTCTTTTTCGATTTTCCTCCAAAGCCTTTCTTTTTCTTTCTGTGCAAGGGGAGAACGACTGGAAACCATTTCTCCGGGATGTCTTTCAATACTGTCATCTTTGGTTTCTTAACGTCACCTTTTTCAGTTTTCGTTGGATGTGCGCTGTTTCAGTGACCCACCGACACACCTCACCGTACCATCTCCGCAAGGACGAAGCGATGAAGCTGCCGTCCCAACTTCATTCAAGTTGGATTAATAAAACCATCCCATCCCTGCCCCTCTGCTCCCTTCTCTCTGCCCTCCCAAAATGCAGACACGTGCGCGCTTGGTACGTGACTTGCTCTGATTTCTCTCCTACCGTCTGCAGAACTGCTGAGGTCATTTTTTAAAGATAAAAAAGTGTCATTGAGCAACTTCGCGGTGAGTCTTTCCACAGTCACATTCTGTGACTGCTTCAGATTTATTATGTTGGTAGGTTTGTAGTTCCTCTACAACTGGCATGTCGCAAAACCTGTGATTCGATGTTGCACAAACGCAAATCAGCGCTGTGTCACGAAGTCTGCAGCATCAAAAATCAATTCAGGCTGTATCTAGTCTCATCCCCAACATAAACACTCTCCAATGTGGGCATTACGTAACCGCATTGGCAACGCTGACGTTGCCTTGGAAACCGCCTCTGCAGGGATCCCAAGTCGGAGCAACTCGCTGAATAAGGAAACTGAACGCCATCTTGGATCTTAAACCACTGACAGGCATGAGGCAAGACTCTGGAGTTAAGAACCAAAATGTCCCGTGCCGTGGCCCAGTTTCCTCCGCGTTTAATGCAAGAAGGCGCGCCGCAGTGGGCGGGGCCAGACAGGTGCCTGAGCACGTGCTGCTCGGCAAGCCTCGTGCACTCATCCAAACACAATTCTATATAGCTCTCCACAGGCTTAATACACACCCAAAATACAAAGTATGATATGGAAATTGACTTAAGGTGATGAACTATCAACCACCGTAACGCTTTTCCTCCAGAATAATTCACTATCTAATCAGTTGACATTTAAACATTATATACAGGAGTCAGAGCAGTATTCAGACATACTTGAGTGACAGTAAACAATAATCTGAGTATCTAACAAATACCAAGTCTACTGTCAAAAGTCATGTAAACTGCAGTAAAGATGTCTTATATTGTAATACATAATAGCAACTGATATCTGACAAATTCTGCCTCAACTTTTGTAAAATTACTAATAATGGCCCTCTTTTCAACTGAAAATATTATGTTTCCAACACCTAGAGCTCATGTAGTGTGATGCCCTCACTGAGATGTGACAGGACATTTCAGATAAACTTCACACCTGAGTAATGTTTTGCTCATTGTATTTACATTGTGAATAATAGATGAATGCAAGGCATTTGAAATATTATGATGCAAGTTATGGGCTGTTGTTTATAGTAGAATGCAAAGGTTTGGGCATCCTTACTCAAAGGTCACAACTCCAAATCTTTTATTGAGCCCTTGGCTCCTCAAATAAGCTCTAACCAAAGTCTCTTTTAAATAGTTGATCATCATAGGTAGGGGGGAAATCTGCATAAAAACAGCAGATTTCAGCACTTTTAGGTAGTTGGTATCAAAGTATTAAAGAGTAACAGTGGAAGACAAGTTGAGGTCTGGAAGACCAAACCTTTCTTGTAAGATTCCCCTCAAGAAAACTGCTCCTGCGCCCTCAGCACTGACACGTTTGCGAACAATTATTATCTAAACAAGCCCAAGACAGAGTTAAAGTAGAACCTTTTGGCCATAATGAGCAAAGATGATGAGTGATTAATGAAATGAGGGTGCACAATATCACAACAAGAACACCCCTCCTATGATTGAGAATGCCAGTGGATCAATTATACCGTCGAAAATAATAGTTACAAACATCACAATGTCTATTTTTTTTATGCCATTAACCTGACATTCCTTGACACTGATATTTCTATTTGATTTGTGAATTTATCTGTGTCTTTCTTTCTGTATTCTGATAACTGGTGATAAATGTGTCACATTTTTAGGGTATAAGAGTTCTAGAGAAATCCTTCATCCAAACAAATAATCTTTTGGAATGGCTTTCTGTATCCTGTGTTTCAATGTGAACACCAGATCAGGTGTTCTGCATCACCACCACCTTCACTGCACTTTTACTTTGGTTCTTGTATATGGAGTAAACACATGTCTGTGTTGAAGCTTTGGTTCAGTGTGCTCAATGCATCCCTGCAGCATCTGCATTGGATAATCATACTGGAATCTATCCCCAACATATTGTGTGTGCATTTTTACTTGTATTTTCTTGGGATTATGTACTCTTCAGCTGCAGTCCAGTCAATAACACTTAACACATCTTCCTTCCAATCATTCATCATCATCAAGCTGTCTGGGTCACTGACTCAATGGTAAACAGTTTAAATGCACAAATGATTAATGTGTTTAATGTAATTTGCTGACCTGGAGGAGGTCTCTTTCTGAACATCTCCACTCTGCTGGTGTGCCTCTGCTATGGCCCATGAGACTGTCTGCTGAGGGAAAGAAGAGGACGTTACTGAGACAGTGGCAACATTGTCATAAAGAAAAGCTGTGAGGACAAAACAGTCGGAGGCAAAGGGTTGAGTCGATACAGACGAGAAGGCGGATGGAGCGAGAATCATCAAAGACTTTTTTTTTTTCTCTGGTTAAAGGCTGTGAAAAAAAAGGTGAAATAGGTATTCAAACTGTTGCACAACAACAAACACAAACAAGAGCATTTCTGGTCTGTCAGATCCATAATGAGGAAGTGACTTTCAGCAGAGAGCTGCATCTGTGTCTGTGGCACATGGTGTCTGGGGACTAAACGCTTGGGCCAGACCCACTGTCAGTCTCCTGCAACAGTGGATGAGAAAGAGTAATGGAGCAGCTGTACAGCACAGCTAAATCTCTTCTCTTCTCTTCCATCCTCCATTTATGCTGACCTGTTACTATCATACACCTCACTGCTTTTATTCATTATGTTTTATCTTGGCTAAGTACAAAAACTGAGAGGCGGAGGATGATCTCTTGGGTTCAGTGCATACTATACGACACACACACACAATATGGCAGACAGGGGCTAAAGGCAGCCAGCATCCAATCAATACACTTGAAAAAGAGCCGCTCTGCCTTTCTCCATGTGAGTTGGGCCGATTAGCTTTCAGCTACTCTTTACAGCATCATCCTTTACCCTGTCACAGAACCCTCCCCCCTCCTTTTTTTCCTTGCCTTCAACTCATTTAATACATTATACTACTTACAGGGAAATTCCAAAGTTTGGGTTAAAATCGCTGTAACTGTGAATAGTTAAGGGAGTAAATTTTGAACTGATCAACATTATAAACAATAGAGAGGTTTTATCTTGCAAGCTTGAAGTGGAAAAAAAGAGCACCATCAAAACGTCTTAACAATGTTCTAACATGTTTTGCAAAACTTAAACCTTGTCCAAACTTTCCAAGGCCCCGAACTCTTCTAAGAGGTTTTTAGAGTGCCGGACACTGAAAAGAAAATATTTGATTCCCAGGACCATTAAACAAAGCAAAAGATGGTTATAAGAACAAAGCAAAGGGTTTAAAGTAGCTTCTTATGTAAGAAAGAAAGAGGAAATTTGAAGGTCGAGTTGAGGTCAGGAAGGTTATGAAACTGCCCGAGAGGTGCTCATACGATTGCTCAGAAGGGAAATTAAACCCTCTGTTTGAGATAAAAAAAAAACAAACTCCAGAATGATTTAAAGATCCTGGAGAGGTGGGGCACTCTGCTACTGTGCAGCAATGCCTGCACACATCATGGAGAAAGTTAAAAATGAGTAATGAGTAAACAATGAGTAAATGCGTGTGTGAATGAAATCAGGAAAGTCTGATGAAAAGAGCTCTGTAACTGCTAAACATTTGGAAAGATAACAAACTCTGGAAGCATACACCTCACGCCTCTAAAAAAGCTGAAGAATGAAAAGACGATGGCTTCTTCCGTCCACAACCGGTTACCTGAATGGGGGAAAGCTAAAGATCTATGATATTGCCGTAAACATTTTAAAGAAAGACACACTTTCAACTGTTCAGGCTTCTGCTTTAAAACTCAAAAAATGAACATAAAAAATAATATTGCTGAAAATATCAAACATTTATTTTCTTTTGACTTCAAGCTTTTTGGACATCTATTACTCTCTTAGCTATTCACAGTCACTCGCACCAGGGGTGCCCATCATTCAGCACGCCACTGCATTTAAACATGCTATGTTCTCTCACCCCTCCCTCTCCCCGGCTCTCCATCTGTGGCTGGCATCTTCTACAACCCTTCAGACTCACAGCATCCTTAACTACAGCTGGCAGTCAGGAGAGTGAAAAACATCAGGAACAAGCTCAATAACTGAGTATCTTTCTTGCTCACTCACTAGGTGGAATTCCTTCCATCACTCTCACAGGGCTTTTCACAAAAAGATACAGAACACCAAACTAAAACATCAGGAGATTAGAAACTAACTGGAGACATCGAGCAAAATAGACGTGCAGGGATGACAGGCCACATATTTCTTGAGGCGAAATTAAACGATCGTCCTTTCCTGTGTCTGGCAGGGGATGAATTGTGTTCCAATAATCTTTTCTTTCTATCAGGATCCCCTCTAATCCACCTTTACAATCCATTCTGACATACAACCACAAATAAAAAGCATCCCACATACGCATTACATCGCATTGCCACGAGCCACAAGATAACTAAGATAACAATGCTCCAAAGGAAGTTGTGTGTTCTTTGAGTAATAATGAAATTACAGTTTCTTATCTTTTACACAACATCCTAAAAATAGGCTACTTATACAGTTTTGCATTATATGCATGACTTCCTTTTACTAAAGTAAACTAAACAAGATGACTGTGCTGTAGGTCAACCCCAATTTTCTAAAGGAAACACAGAACTAAATGTGGAGTCCCTGGGAAACAGAAACATTGCAATGTGGTCCAATAACAGCAAACAGGGAGTCTTTGGTTTTGTTTCTGTCGATATTAATAACTTCCTGTGTCCAGTGTATTCTCCAGAGCGGTGTATCAATAAATACTAATGTAGTTTTGGTCATATCTGCACGACTACTAAAGTCTTGTGCCTGTGAAAAGAGCACAGCTCTTATCTGAGGCAACATAAGATGAATTCTAACCAAGTTATGTAAGAATTGAATTACACACCACAGAAAGCCTGGCTGTGTTTAAACATCCATAAGAATAGATTTAGAATGCATTTACAGGGTCTCAACTGTGACATGACAAACTTTCACTTTGCGTTTAGGAAATCTTATGACTCACACAAAGCTACAGTGGCTTTCTAAAAAAATAAAAATCCCCTGAAACTAACCATTTTTAATGAACTGAGCATCTTCAGACTAAGGTGCACTGGTGCAGTGACGAGATCTGAGCGCTTCACAGTGGAAACCGACGCACTAAGATGTCCAGCTGATATAGCGCTGCATGGCAAACTCGAGGGTCCATATGTGGTGAGGGTCAGCTAAGCACCGCAACAACAGCTCAGGAAATGCATCCTACCTTTTCAGTTTGGAGTTAGAAAGATGTTCCTAGAGGAAACAACCCTGACGGTGAGGTCATGATGAGTTTCAGTCGGAGATGACGCGATGATTTAAGGCCACTGAGGTGTGAGGGGGGAACCAGACACCGCGGATGCTCCACATACATGCAGTGTGTGTCGAGATGAGGGAGGGTTTGGCTTCAATCAGGGGGAGAGAAGGGAGAGGAGGAGGAGTTGCACCTACTTCACCTTCTCCACCTCTATCTGAACTTCCTGCTCCCAGGATGCACGTTTGCTGAGGATCTGATACTTTTGCTCAGCACAGAGTTGCTTGATTGAGCTCTTTTATATCTGCAGGGCAGCTTTCTTTTCTGTGTATCTCGTTTTTTTTTTTTTTTTTTTTTTTGTTTGTTTTTGGTTTACTGAGGCTGTTTAAACACATTAAGACGTTTTCATCTTCTTTACTTAACGCATCGCTGCTTTAAAAGCCTGAACACACATCATGGCGTTGATCAATAGCTTTGCTTATTTCTTTTGCGTCATAACGCCCTCTGCTGTCTGTTTTGTCTCCTGTAACATCTCCTCACTTATTACTTCTCAAATCTTTAAAGGTTCAAATTATATTAATTCAAACATTGTCTTATGCAAATAAATATCACTTAACAAATATTAAACTTGTGTATTTTCTCAGTTTGTCCTTCAAGTCTGAATTTACTTACATGTGAGCAGAATCTGTGGCATCTATGAGTCCTGATGATGTGGAAACTTTAAGCCGGTGCTGCATACAGACTGACAATAAGCTTTCAGTGAAATAGGAGATGTTTTGTGTAGAGTCATTAAGATATTTGAAAATCATAATATTTGTTCCAAAGATAATTGCTGAGAAATGTGACTTTCATTTTCTTTTTCAGCAGTTTTCAGTATCTCTAAGTCCCACCTGTATTTTCAACATCTGACTGCATCTAGCTTTAGGAGGAGTCATTTGGACAGAAGTTAACAAGCTTGAGTGTGAATGATTAAACAGATTTTTGACATGTTTCTTGACAGAATATGTCATGATTTGAATACAAGTTACGTCCCACCCAGTGTAAAATACTGTGGAAAAGTCTCGAGCCACGCCTCGCTTATTGTAAACCAGGAAATAATGTGCAGCTGTTTATTAAAGCATGCACAAACATAATTGGAATTACAGTAAATAAAGTAAAAACAGACTTTGTACAATTTTAACTTGCTTGAAAGTCAATATTTGGTCTCAGCACCTTTATTCTTCAACACAGCCTGAACCGTCTTAGACGAGCTTTCTTGTAATTTCTTTAAGTGATCTTCAGGAATGGTTCTCCAGGCTTCTTGAAGGACATTTAATTTCTTCTTTGGATGTCGGCTGCCTTTTGTTCTGTTCTCTGTCAAGATGGAATTGCAGTAAATAGGTCCAGGTGCATCTCTCATATCCTGTGTCAGTTCTTTGCTATATTATTTCCTATTTTTCAAGGACATCTCTTTCCAATATTGTTCATCTGCTGTTGGCCTGATACTTCCTTCTTTTTGTCCTTAGAAAGTCAAGTTTCCCCAAATCTTTCAAGGGACACATTACACACCAAGCTGAGATGTGCCAAATTTTGAGCTGTAACGTCCTCAAGAATCACCTTCTGGGTGCAAGACATTAAATTCTCTTCCTGTCAAATTGTGTTATCTTTTAGTATTTCTTTTTTGTAGTTGCTGCTATAAGGGAACATATTGTCATCTGTTCCGTCTTTGTAAAAGGCTGCTGGTAACAAAGGGCCTAAAGATACATTTTGAGCAGCTCAACAAACAAACACATTTTTCTGAAAACTGTGAGGTCCGAGAACTGGACTGAAAATGGCTGAAGAAGAAAATCTTTCTTTAATAAACAGTCTGACTGCTTGAAGGCAAAACATAAAGCAATGAGAAGTGGCTCAAGACTTTTGCACAGCACCATATGTTTTTCATGTATATCATGGTAAATCAGAGACTAGAGAATATGTGGCATATACAGAGAAACCTGAGAAAAGATTGCTGAGATGACAAACAAAAATCTACTTACTAATGCACTGGATCAGAAGTGACATAGGCGTCTCCTTTTATTGGGGGCACTGTTACCATGTCAACATTTCCTACTGAGACTAACATCACTATGGAGAAGAAATACAGAACTACGAAAGACTCAAGATAGTTTCACTCTGTTGTCACATCAGCATTTATTGATTAACTTCCCTTACAGTTTGTCACCAATTTGAGACAGACATTCAACATATTTGAATAGGCCCAGAAAGTGCAAACACGTATTATTACTCTGCAGTCAACCCATTTCACAGTCCTGTCTTCAGGGGATTCAAGATAGATAAAGAGACCAAAAGCAATCTAAAACAATAATGCAATGATTCACCATCATATTGTGGAACTGGGGATGACAAAGACCAGTGTTTGCCAAAGACAGCCCCTGGATTGACTCTCTTCTCCTCTAACAGACCTACAACATGGCTTGAAATTTACAACCAGGGAGAAACCGGGGTGTGGCTTTCCTATTTCTTGACAGAAAAAAATGACAAACACAACAACGTAATGGATAAAATAAATAAATAAATTAAACAGAAAACACTCTCTCTTTTTAGATTTGATAAAATCCTTATTCTGTGTGTTGGACTGTCACAATGGGGCTGTGTTGAAACAAGCTGACAGAGAAAAAATGTGACAGTGACATCAGCATACTGCCAAGGCCTCTTTCAGTAAACATATAATGTCACAGTAGCACATGGTCAGTGGTGAAAGAAGTTTTCAGATTTTTAATACCAAAGTATAAAAACATCAATACAGCAACGCAAGAGTACCATATTCCAGGTAAAAGTCCCTCATGAAAAGTTTCATTTAGCATTTATTCCCGGCAAACATGAGTTGTGGTAAAGAAAGAAAAAAGTTCCATCTTATTAATTCTGAAGATTAATAATGAATCTCTTTGTAAGTATTGGTAGATGTTTTTAATGGTGCTAGTTTGATGATTATTTGAAATGAGGCCATGTAACAAGTTGTTACATCAACATTAGAAGATAAAAACTGCTTTCTGAAGGAGCTGTTAACAATTTAAAGACGTCTAAGATTCGAATTTCGAATTAAATTACTAAAGTAAACAAGTACCTCAAAAATTATATTTAAGCAAATGAGATAAGGAAGTGTATTTTATTGTTTTCCACCAATGATTAAGAAAGTTACTGGTTGTTATTTTTGTGGATTAACTTGTGCATATTGCTAACTGAGGTAGGTCACTGAAGAGCTTACTAACGTAACTAAACTAAATTGATTTCCCAGAAGAACAGAGACGTTAATGTAAATGTTAACTTTATCACCTAATCAGTATCTGTTTCAGCTTCCTCCACCCCCTGCTGGCTGTTCACAAACTAACTCATCAAAGAGTTTCATGGTAAATGAGCAGTAAGTTTAGGGCATAAAATGCAGTTTACTCTGACAGTATCTACAGTAGACAATTAGAAAAAAACGTAGGTTTTACCTGACTGTATACTATCTATCAGCATTTTACTGTGAATTTAAAACGGATTATAAAACTGCACTGTTATTTAAATTTTAGCATCATCAAAACCAATGTTTGGAGTGAGAAAATACAAGCTTATAAAATGGTAGCTATAACATGCTACCATTTTTGTGATACATAATCTAACTCCAATTACATATTGTCTAATAAAGAAAAGAAGAACTTTAGTTGGCAGGATAACATTTTGTTCCTCTGTAACTTTCTCCAGAGTCGTGTTAGGTCAGCTGGTTCTTTGTGTTCTATAAAAGACCCACAATTTAAACGTACCAGTCTATTTGTGACGACTTTGTTATCAACCCTTTACACTTGTGGTGTCTGGGAGTAAGCGTATGTAAATGTTATCTATGGTTATTTTACAGCTGATTGCTGTAACTATTCATGTATATGAATGAGACATAGTTTTGATTGTAATATTCCGAAATATGGTAAGATGAGGTAATAAATCCACCGTAAAGTTCTGGCGATCCCAAACTGTGTGTGTACAATAACAGATTAGATGAGCACTTCAACTCTCTCAAATATGATCCCAGATTGCTGGTTTTATCTGTACGTGTTTGGTCATGAGGGCAGGCAGCCATCTCGACTTATCAGACATGTTTTTATCTCACTCAGAAATGTGCAGTCTTTAACTCGTCTCCTTTTTCCCAGGTGGTGACCGGCTGTTTGATTTTGTCGCTAACAGCGTAGAGCGTTTGAAGGTTCTCAGACGGCTCGGGGTCAGGTAGATGCCATTCGATTAAGATCACATACAAGACAGAACCTAAGAGTCCTCCGACAAGTGGAGCCACAATCGGCACCCAGAACCAGTAACTGCTGCACCTGAAGAGCAAACACACAAATTCTTATAAAGAAAAGTTCAAAGATTTCAGAGCTTGTTTGGTGTCAACAGGCAATTCTAACTATTCTTTATTAAGAACAAGCTGTATCGTTTTGTGTAGCATGACAGTGAGAAATGTCATGGCAACTATTTCCAAAGGTGTTTCTAGAGAAAACAGTCCTTTCATTGTCCTTGTTTTAATCTCATGTTGTAATAGAAAATCATTCTAAATCATTCTAATTCTAACAAACAGCCTAAAACACAGAAAGGACAAGAGAATTCACTCAAATTAAACAAGTTTGTCACCTAAGGTGAACAGGTGACAAACTTGTTTAATTTCGTCACCGACCTAAGGGGGTAAAACGACCCCCTTTTTTTAGTTTTTCGTTTTTTTAGAGTCAGTACATTAAGCATATTTACAAAAACACTAGAAAAATCCAATTATTAGGTGGTTCTGACCAAAACCGAACTTTTAAAATGCATGAAAACGTGTCAGTGGTGCAAGGAAGCAAAAGTATCCAGAGAGAACCTGTGAGTTCACGGAGAGAGCATGCAAACTCCACACAGAAAGGCTCCGGTTTAGACTCAGGTGTACCAACCACCCTGCCAGTATGCAGCCGTGACCAAATGAATTCAGCAAAAGTTTTGTCTCCCACCGCATTAGCTGAGTGTGTTAGATTTCATCTAATTTCACATGATTTCAGTCGGACTCACATGTTTACATGTATTTTCAAAAGTCTGGTTTCATTTAGATTAGCAACCTAATTTGGCCTTGTAAATGGACTCACAGCTTTACGTGGTGGTATCATAAGTGTCTGAATGAATCATTTTCTGTCCTGGAATATTTGCTGAGGGGCAGACGCAGGGTCTTAAGCTCACACAGAGCAACAGCTTGTGTTATGGAACAAGCAGCAGATCATTATCAGATGTTCTGTAACAAGCTGACACTTTGATTCTCCAGATAACCTCTCGACATGCACACATGTTCTGAGGAACACCAAGAAACGTGTATGAGAATGGTGAACAATGTCCCATCCAAAATGTTGATACAACATTTGGACTCAAGCTTTGAAATGTTTCCTGAGAAATATCTTTTGTTGTCTGAGTGCAAAACTACATTTAGTGTTGTATATAAAGTAAAGGACTTACTTGAAAACTTCAATTCCATAGCCTGCAGTCAGTGTAAAGAGACGGGGCCCCAGGTCACGTGCAGGATTTATTGCAGCACCACAGTTAGCTGACATTGACACAGAGATCCCCAGGACGACGGCTCCAACCACAACGGGGATCATCTCCGAGGGAGCGGGGGTGTTCCTCTTTTCTTCCAAACCCAGGATGCACAACAACAGCATGCCAGTACCCACCACCTATTAGAATGAGGAATTATTAATTCACTCAAAGTTTCGGTAAAAAGTGTTCTGCTAAGGTACTGATTTAATGCAACACTAATTAATCATTAAGCTCACTTGATCGAGGAAACTCCCGCCCACACTCATGTAATCTGAGGGATATGTGGCAAATATAGAAGCTGTCTCGTTTGGACCGTATACAGTCAACTTTCCTCCGCTATAGTCCATGATTGCTTCTGCAACAGAAACAGATTGGTGTGACAAAGAAAACAATAAAATAAAGTGCAAGATTTACACATGTGAATGTTTGTCTATTAAGAAATGCTCATGAAGGAGTTCTGTAAAACCAGACTATCCAAATATGTGGTGTGTCCAAACATTGAAAGAAAAAGACTGAACAAAGCTCTTGTATGACAACAAATAAAAATGCAAAATGGACCATTAACAATATGTTGGCACCCTTTGCTAACTGCAGAATCTTTGGCAACTTTTAATCCTCTGATCTTCTCCTGTATCCACCTACGGGCTTCTTCCCCCTCTCATTTAGAAGATCCTGGTACTCTTCCATTGCTATGTCTTCTCTTCAAAGCTGTCAGGGATCCAAATTGCAGCCACAGACTTCAGCTCTCTCTCTTTTCCCTTCAAGTAAATCCCTGCTTCAGGTCTTCCTGCTGAAAGTCCAGCAGTGGTTCCTTGGACTCAGCTGAGCCTTGTTTGTTTCTTATTCTATTCAATAATCCAATTAATCTTGTGTTTTGTCATTCAGCTATTTTCTTACATTTTATTGAAATAATCTGACTTTACATACATGTTCAATTGCATTCAGCTTTTATTTATTCTGTATGTAAGATTCAGAGGAGCCCATACTGCCAATGAATTTCACCACAGCTCTATTTAACATTCTTAATAATGGAGATAATGGAACCACAAACCATAGTAGACCAGATAGACCACCCCTGATGCAACGTAAGCCCCCAGCACCTGGACGAGGCAGTAGGGCACCAGCTTTCTCCACTCCACCTTCCTCAAAACACAGAAACTTAGAGTCACTGCTGGGTTCAGATGGGCACCTACAGAAAAATAGAGGATATGAAGGAAGAATTGAAGGAGAAGGCAAAAAGGAGGATAGATTGGAGGGTAATAAAAACTCAGATTATCTCTGGAACATAATACACTTATTACCTAATGTTAACTTTGAAAAGCTGGGTAATACCTTATCATAAAGGGCCAACAATAAGTATGGAGCACTCTTATCAGTTAATAACTGTAGTAAAACTCCTCTACTAATGCCAACGTGTTATTGTCCTTGTTGGTTGAGAGGGTGATATTTTATTGATTTAAAAACATCATAAAACGGTGCAGATTTAGAGTGGATTAATTTTTTTTTTCATTCTTTACCTGAGATTCCCTTCGTGAGGTACATAGCCGACATCACCCCCACAGAGAAGGCCAGGTTGGTCGACAGAAACTGGCCCTTAGTGTCTCTGCTGGTCTTTACCTGCGCTGCAGCGGCGCATCCAAAGAGCTGGCAGATAAAATGGCCAGAGCCAGAGAAAAGGGTGAGCGGTAATGAAGCGTGCCTTTCTGTGGCAAAAAAAAACACGCACACATTTGGCAAAAATTCACATGGATATTTTTCAATTCCTTAGCTGTTCTCTTGACGATTGTTTCATTATTTATAGGTAAAACAAAGGCAACATTCATATTAGCACTTGTTAGAAGAAACTAATTATATCCCCTCATAAACTTAGACTTTGTAATGAAAGCAGCTATCTTATCTGTGTGACCATGTAATAAACCATAGAACTCATCTCTCCAGAAAGGAAAATGTTAAAAGCTAATGCTATAAATCTGTGAGGGAAAAAATGTGGAAAAGGGCATGAACAGTGAAAATATATACTGCTTTAAAAAGATTGAAATTAAACAAGAGGAAAAAATAATAACATCAGTTAATATTAATTTTGTAACTAATATTTGGACTCTAAATTGTCCTTAGGAGTGAGAGTGAGCGTGGATGGTTGTTTGTCTCGTTTGTCTCTGTCTGGCCCTGTGATGGACTGGCAACCTGTCCAGCGTGCACCCTGTCTCTCACCCAATGACTGCTAGGACAGGTTCCAGCCCCCCCGTGACACTAAATTGGATTAAGCGGGTATAGAAAATGGATGGATCACATTTCATTATAAAAGGGATTTTGAAATTAAATCAAATAAATCTCAAATACCAAAGTGTGACTTACCAGCAAGATGAAAGTTCCCAGGAACTCAGCCATACACTCTCGTACCAGAGGGTTCCTCACTTTAAGCGCACGTAAATTCAACATGTCTGAAGTTGTTGCTCTTCTCAATGAACACTCGACTCTACCTTTCTGCCTCTCCAGGAGCTGATGTGACTAATTCTGGTGAAGGCGGTAACTGTCCTCTGGGACTATAAAGGCTTCTGTCCACCTGAGCATCCGAAGATCTGTGACCGTATCCCACGTCTACATCTCTGTGTAACTCAATTACTGAGGTGGGACACCTCAGGATTGGCTAGTGCAGATAACGTGTTGTGTCACATCTGTTAGAGGTTGCTTATGTGAACCGAGGCCATAAATAAACACATAATGAGTTGACAACTGTAATGGGGGGAGAGAGGGGGGGGGGGGGGGGTAAGCCATAGTGTTTTTATAACATGTCAGTTACCTCCATAAAACAAAATTACAGATTTTACTGATAAATGATAATCAAGATATGCATGAGTTTGAACCGTTTTATTAGACTAATTTAAGAAATAATATAAGAAATTAAATACACATGGTGGCATTTCAAAGCATTTGTAAGTAATACGGTTGACTCTGACTATGTAATTGGAGAGACAGACCAATTTCTGTACACTGTACATTTCAGTTTTGCCTTTAAATATGACATATTATCCCCTTTTACATTTTCCTGAGGTCTTACTGCACATTTGCGCTTCTTTAAGCCCTACTGACACACCTCTCCTGAAACCAGGTTGTTTGGAGGAGCTGAGAGTGAGAAGCTACTCATCTTGTCCACCTCCTTTCTTCCCTTCCATAGGCTTGTTATTGAGATAAGTCACAAGTTTGCGTTGCTATGACAATTGAGCAAGCCAAAGGGGAGGAAAAAAGTTGTTAGTGTCTCGGAAAGGACCCAGCAACTATATGGAGTCATACTCTGAGCAAGAAGGAGCTACTGGAGAGGTTCAATAATCAAGGCTTCAAAGGGGCGTTGGTGAGGGGTTAGTGTAACCATTCACACACATTCATACACCGATGGATGCATCAGTAGACAACACTGGGGTTCAGTGTATTGCCCAAGGACATTTCAACATGTGGCCCGGAGAAGCCTGGTGTTGAACCACCGACTTTCCGATTGGCAGACATGAGAGAGAGGAGAGGACTGGTGTTGTGCCAAAATCAAACCTGATCCACACAGCTGCGGGTTGTATGAATTACAGACTGGTGGTGGCCTGCTCTGGAAGGTTTCCGATCTCCTGCTGGATGTGGATGGCTGCTCCATCACCCCCTGCTCAAAAACTGGGCGTCATCTTGGACAGTTTCATGTAAAAAGCATCACCAATACCACTGTATACCACCTGAAAAATATCACAAGACTGCAGTCTTTTTTCAAAAAAGACTCTTCACTCTTCACTCTCCTTCTGTGTGACTGCCCCCACTACGTGAAACAGGGCTACACCTTCATATCTGCGGTGCCCCCCCTCTGGGCCTGTACCTCAAAGCACACCTGTTCTCTGAGGCTTTCACGGTCCAACCCCCTCCCACTCACACCTTTTGTGAAGCGACCTTGGGTATAATTAACAGTTCGATTAAAAAGCTTCACTTAACAAAGTAATGTCATGACATTAATGTTAATCTTCTTAGAGGTTAGAGGTTGGCTGGTGTACAATCTTCACTACCTAAGCTAGCACTGAAAAGGCGAATAAATAAATAAACCATGATGAATTATTTTTCAAATACTTACATTTCACTTATCTGATGTTCAGGTACTGAGAGTTGGAACTGATGGCTCAGCTTTTTCAGTGTGTTTTTTCCAGTGATTTTGGATAGATAGTAACTTTAGAAACTCAAATGTATACCGTCAAAAAGAACAAAAAAGTGATTTTTCCATAATATGTCCCCTTGAATCAGTTTTGATAAGTTGTTCATTATTAATCTAAATTATGCTCAACTGCTGTTTATATGAATAAATAAACTTGATAAAGGGTGGTCATTAACATTAATGATTTAACTTAGCAAAGCTCTTTCAAATTAAAATGTTTAATAATTGAATGCTAAAGAACCATAAATACATAAATCTTGACACAATGTTCCCGGGTAACGTAAGAAGCCCCTCAAGTCGTCTGCATGTCTGCATTTGACCATAACCCTCTTGCTGAACTCTGGACTCTTGAAGAATTACGTAACTGAAATAACTGCTGTTTAATTTCCAAAGCCATGTGAGCATGGTATGACAATGAGCTGACATCAGATAAGATACAGGTTGTTGTGTTTTTTATTCTACCTAATATTTAATCTGAAATGACTCCAAGGCAATATTTTGTAATGGGGTAACCTTATGAGATTCACAGCTATTCTGTTTTTGTTGCGATAGATATCGGAATATACACACCAACCCTATCTAATGGCAAAATGTGAAACAGGTATGAAAGCAAAATCTTTGGATTTGGACTGATGGACACAAAATCTCCATTATTTACATTTCACCTAACAGGACTTTCAAAGTAATGCATCTATGTCCGAAGTTTGACGTGTGTGTCCAAAACATTGCATATTGTTTGGCCAAGAATGGTCATCCAGTAAGCCAGAAAAAAGTTGTTTTTTAATGCCAAAACCTAACCTAACCCAACCTAGCCATGTACTTTTTCTTTTATAAAACTCTTTGGCCTCACCAAAGAGGCAGCTTGAAGCTAAAAAAAAAACAACCAAAAACAAAATGAGGTTTAAAAGTAGAGCAAAAGCAGAAAGTATTGTTTTCAGCCACGTTCACTGGAAAAGTTTGTCTTCCACCAGAAAAAATATTTCGAATACATGGTTACCATTATGAAAGAACCTGTTTTTAACCCAAATCGAAATATTTTCTTAAACAGGTGGTTTTGTTGTCTGAACTTACAGTAAGTAAACAAAAACTAAAACTGACGATTGTGAAATATCAATGATAATAATGATAAAACCTTGCAGAGAAACAAGGTCAATGTGACAGTAAACAGTGCTGCCCAACTCCAATAACTGCCTGCTGGCTCAAAATGTTGCCTCGATAGCTCTCTGACAAGGCACAGTTGCATTCACTGAAAATTGGAGTTCCAGTGGATGAATACTGTACACATGCAATAAATAACTGATTGGCTCTTGAGTTGCTTCAGGCGTAGACAGAACAAATTAGTTGTGTGGATACCACATCGCTGTCAGATGCTGTTCCCCAGGGTTCAACATGAAAGAAAGCTCCCTCAAATCTCACATGAGTATATTTACACCTCCTTCAGGTGCTTTTGTTCTACAGATGTTCTGTAATGCCTGTATTTATGATACATAGCTATTTGGTAATATCGTTGACAATTTTTTCTTGACTATTAAAGTTTACATTTTGCAGTTACACTATCTACATTCACCCAATATATATTTCTATGTAATGTTTCTTTAATTCCCACATTTTTAAAGGGATTCTTTTTTTATTTTCCTCCCTAGAAGTGTTTATTGCTTCTCGTGCTTGTAAAAAGCCAGCAAATTTCAAAAGCCCACGGCCCACTCGTAAGGCTGTAATTATCTCCCACAGAAGCTACTGATCCTGAACCGTCTGTGAGACAGTGTTTGCAGTCCGGGTCTCTTCCTCAACATAATAACATTACGATGAAACACATTTTGTATAGTGTATGCCAAGGGGCTAGTTTTGCTTTTGGACAATTCCAACCTGCAGCTGTAATGCATTCCATCAGCCTAACAATCAGAGCAGAATGAACGTCACAGAACCAAGACACAAACCAAATGTTTCCAAAGGAAGATGATACGAAAGACTGCAGTAATGTACTGTATCTAAGAAGAATGTGGTTTTTTTTGGTAGACGGTAGTGAAGGTGTAACAGCAAGTGTTGTTACCAGATCTGCTTTCTAGATGTTTGATTAGGTATGATGAGGTAATACGATGCCTCCCTCTGCTGGAAGTGGGAAAAAACAAACTTAATCTGTTTGTGAGTATTTATTAAAAAGCCAAAATAACATCTAAAAGCTGTATATTCACAAAATATTACAACGTGCTTTTACATTTATAAGTGCCAAATTACATGTTTATTACTGACAAAAAAGTATGCTGCAAATGTTGATGTCTTGATTTAACTGAGGGGATTTTAATATTGGCTGATACAATAACATACCAGGCCTTGAGGTAGATGTAATCCTGTAAAAAAACATGAGAAAGCAGGAAAAATATACACCTTTGACCCAGTTTCTGTCTTCTCAGGGTGCTGTTATGATGCTGTTATTATGCACTGTTTCAATGCATTTAAAGCCCACGTCATTGATTTGGAGTTCTTTGCCACTGTGAGCAGCGCTGTCTCTCTTGGATAACATTCAATGTCTTGTCCATCCAGCATTCACGGAAATTTGTACGGGTCAATGAGCAACTCGATAATCCTCATGTTTGCAGATGTTTCAGGGGGCGGCTTAGCACCACGTCCACGGGCCCAGGCGGAATACTTTTGATGAAAGTCCAGGCCTCCAGCCGTCTCATCTCCGTCATGCTTCTGCCTTGAATTTCTAGTACCTCATCCCCAGAACACACCTTGTCAACAGGACCACCTGAGGCGGAAAATAAATTAAAACATTTATAAAAAGTTGTTGTTTATTGCAAGAAGCTGTTTTTCGTTTTTGTTTTTTTTTAAAGATTTGAACCAGAAGATGTTATAAAATAATCATAAAGTGTGTGTATTATTTCAGAATGGAGCCAGGGACACAGTGTATGCAGTCATATAGAAAGAACAGATAAGGTAACACGACAGTTAAAAAGATCATCCGATCCCTACCAGGCCTTAAACTTTTGTTAATACAACTTCAGATAAACAGCAACACATGATGTATCTCACTGTCTGATTTGTATGTAATAAAAAACAAGCAAAAAGGCAACATGTGAAAAAACAAACTCGTGTCAAACCACGCCAACTTTGGCAACATTACTAATCAACAAGCTTAATGGCGGTGTCAGAATATTTGTGAGACATTCCCGATGCAATGTTTATATTTCTCTGAAGATCTGCACTTCTCACCCTGAAAGATCTTTTGTATGGTGAGAGGTCTGTTTCCCTCGCTGGAGCCGACACCTCCTTGCAGGCTGAAGCCCAGATCTCTGTTATTCTTCTCCAGCTGAACGCACACACGCTGACCTGTGAGGGGTGGAGACACACAGACACAGCATCTCACTCTGCACGACTGACAAATGTAGTTTTCAGAGCTCTCGGTAAAGCATCCCCTTTCACCTGTCTCGTGCTGAGCTTGCGTTTCTCCCTCATTATTTTCCTGTACTGTGTTCTTTAGGCCACCTCTGACATCACTCCTCCTCAAGACCACCACTCCCGTGTTCCGAGTCTTTGCCCTTTTCAGCACCTTTAGGGCCTCCCAGTGGGCACTGCCACACAGAGCAGTGCCATTGATGGACAAAACGGGGTCTCCCTCCCTTATGGAACCCTCCTGGGCTGCAACACCTGAATGAAACACCCTGTGAACCTGAGAGGAAGACACCAGGAAACAAACAGATGAGTATGCTGATGACAGTTTGATATCTATTGTGAGAGAAAGTGATTTCTTACAGTGATAGGCTTATTTTGGTCAGCGCCTCCTGCCAGACTGAAGCCCAGTCCTACTCCCACCTCCTTATGGAGAACCACTACCTGCACATTGCTGTAGTCCTGGAGCAGGAACAACAAGAGAATGTAGTCATAGTTTTACTCCCAGTTTAATCTTTTGGAACATTGTTATCTTCAAGGCACATCAGAAAGTCAGATTTTTGAAGAAAACATCTAAACACATTGCATCTTCAACACATCTTCAACACATTAAATAAAAAGTAGTTTAAATTAACAATAAATTCCACAGCTGTGGGCTGCAGTGTACATTAAGCCACATGGCCCATGGCCGTGGAAAGTGGGGGTGCTGGGGATGCAGCATCACCCTTAGTGAATGACCCTTAGACAGGACAGTTTTGCACTTCACTTTAGTCCAGCTTAAATGTGCTCAGACCTGGATCGTGTCATTTTCATAAAGTAGTCTTCATGGAATAGTTCTCCAGGTCTTTGAAGGATATTTCAAAGCTCTATATTTTGACTTTATATGTATATAAATATATTTATCTATATTTCAAAGCTCTCATCTAGTTTATACAGTACTATGCAAAAGTCTTGAGCCACCAGCTTTCTTTTAAAATGGGAAATAATGGGCAGCAAAATATCAAAGCAGGTGCAAACATAAATGAGAATATAAGGCAAAAACAGACTTTGTACAATTCTAACTAGCTTCAAAGGTCAATATTTGATATGAGCACCTTTATTCTTTATCACAGCCTAAACCCTCTTAGAAAAGCCTTCTTGTCATTTCTTTAAGTAGTCTTCAGGAATAGTTCTCCAGGCTTCTTGAAGGACATCCCAAAGCTCTTCTTTGGATGTTGGCTGCCTTTTGTTCCGTTCTCTGTCAAGATGATCCCACACTGCTTCAGTAACGCTGTGGTCCGGGCTCTGTGGAGGATTCATCCCCCCATAAGACCCGTTGCCACCGATTTTCAGTCCACTTCTTGTGTCATTTGGCAAACCTCAGCCTTTTTTTTCCCCCTGTCTCCCTTCCTTAAGAATGGCTTCTTGACAGCCATCCTTCCATGGAGACTGTTTCTGATGAGGATTCAGTGAACAGCAGATGGATCAACTGAAGGTCCAGGTGCATCTCTCAGATCCTGTGTCAGGTCTTCAATGGATTTTTTTTTCTATTTCTTTAGCAGATCACATTCAGACTCTGTTTATCTGCTGTAGATAGTTTTTTTAGGCTTGACACTTCTTTTGTCCTTCATTTTCCAAGTGTCTTCAATTTTTTTAAAGGACCCACCGCACATTATGGTGAAATATGCAAACTTTTCAACTATGTAGGGATTTGCCCTGTTGGTGCAAAATTGCAATTTCATTCCTGTCAAACTGTCAAATCTTTGGCATTTTGTAAGTACAACTCAATACATTTGAACAAATCAAGTGTATTTTGGACAGGCTGCTAGTACTTAATTACCACTTAGACTATGTTATCTTTTTCTAGTTGGCTTTATACAGTTTATCCTTTAGGTTAGGCACCTTTTCATGCTTGAATGATTCATAGATCAGAGTTAATTGGCTTAACAAAAGCAAAACAAGAACAAAAAACTCCAAAAGCATTCCTCTGAAAATGGTCAGGTACAAGAACTGGACATAAAATTAGAGAGCCAATATCCAAAGATAAACTTTGAAAGACCTTCAGAAAGTCTGGAGAACTAGTGCTCAGGACCACTTTAAAAGAACAAGAAAGCCTGGCTGCTTGGAAGCAAAATATGAAGAAATGTAGGGTGGCTCAAGACTTTTACTTAGTACTGTATGTCATTTTGCGTTGTTCAGCTTTAACTGGGATTTCTGGATGCATCCTTTGTCCTCTGTCATGTTTACTTACAATGAAGTTATGAAGTGCCCCTGAGCCCCAGTGGTAATTTCTACTTCTCCCTTGGGAAAACTTTTGAAATTGTGAGTCTTTGGACTAATTCCATTTAAAGTTAGGATCAAAATCATTCTCAGAACATTGCATCCTACATTTGTAAAGAGTTTTCAAAGCATCACAAATTGTTTTGGAAACATAGTCATTGTAGAGCAATCATATATGTGAAATATAACAGAGAAATTTCACAGAGAAGCGGATTAAAACAAGTAAAGGGGGTCCACAGAGATGACCGGAGCAGCATCAGACAGGAAATACACAGTTATAACAGCATGGGTACACTGCCCTCATACATTGCTGGTTGAGTACAGCAAAACACTGTGCAATTTTTCAGATGCTGCCATACCTGCAGAGTGTCATCACCCAGGGTCCTGACGTCCTCCACCAGCCGGTCGAGTTCCTCAGTGGGCAGCAGAGATACACAGGAGAAGCCTGACACATCTGAGCTGAGTGAGGCAGACCGGCGCCCTGATGGCAGCCACTCATCCTGGTCATTATCTGATTCAAAGTCAGCTCCAGCAAAGTTACACAGGTCTGAAAGACTGCAAGAAACAAACAAAAAGAGTGTTAGCAGGAAGGAAAACTCACCAGATGCTTTTATGATGACCTCCATCAAACCAGAAAGCTGATTTTCTAAACATTACCCACCTGACACTGTAACTCCTGCGATCTGACTGACTCATATTACTTGTAATGGTCACTGATGATTCCCCAGAATCTGAATCATAGTTTGAATCTTCATCCCTCTGTGTGCTTTCATCATCATCCTCGAAGTCATTGTCACCCATATTCCAGCTCTTGTACTCTGGGTGCAGCCCGGCTACCCAAGCATTTAAGTCCAAACATGATTTCTTCCCTTTCGAATAGACTGTATTGACATCTGAAGAGGGGAGCTTAGAGAGGTTGTTGAGGGAGGTGGTGGCAACAGGAAGAGGAGGAGAGTCAGAATCTTCTTTTTTGTCTGCTTTTGTGACAAGAGAAGGGCTTTTGTGTCTTTTATCTGTAACAGGAGTGGCACTTTCTGGTAGTGCAGGTGACATAAAAGGTGAGTCATTGGGGCTGTTTGTTGGAGTCTTGTCATCGTCACTAACCGGTGAGGTCATCTCGTGGTGTGGACTTGGCTGCACAGAAGATGGATGTGGGGATGGTGCAGCGGTAGCGCTTGCATCTCTCTTGGTGAACTCCTCGGGGCTCGAGACTTTGGAGAAATCTGTCTCATCGATGTTCATCTTTCTACTGCGTCTTTGAGCTTCTTCATTTAGAGAGATGTGTAGAGTACTCTTGAGTCTGGAGTATTTATCAAAATCCTCAGAGAAGTTGTTTTTGCTCTCACCTACTAAATCATTTCCTCCTGTCTCTACCTTCCCTAGTCCTAGACCAACCTCATCTACAGATAAAGACCTCTCTGACCCAAGCTTCTTTCCTTTTCCTATCGCCATCTCTTCCTCCCCTCCCTCCCTCAGTCCCTCCCATTTTTCTCTTCGTCCACCTATTTCTTTTGCTGACCTGCTCTTCTTCACTCCATCACGGCCTCTGCTGATCTGTGTTGGAACAGAAAAAGTACGTCTCGGCATTGTAACTTGGCCTGCTGCTCTCTGTGTCAGAGCCTCAAACTGACTAATCTTATTTCTCACGCTGGTTGTAGAGGGGAACGACAGCATCTCTGGAGACTTCTTCTCCTCTGCTGTTTTCGGTGCAATCTTCTGTTTAGCTGTCTCAAACACATCTTCATCAGTAGACCCATTCTTCAATTCAGTCTGTTCTTTAGCGCCTTCATTTGTCTCTTTCTTTCTCTCATGCAGTTTGATTCTTTCAGTTCTCTCCCTCAGCGTTCCGTTCAAAGCATTAATTTCACTCATTTCTTCTTTGAGGTTTGCCCTTATATCTTCCTTGCTTCCACTTGCACTTTTTTCTCTGAATCCAGGTGACTTTCTGAAAGTCTCTTCTAGGAGAGTGTTCTGTTTATTAGCTGGAGTTAGCCCTCCAGTAGTGAGCCTACTCCTGGCTCTGTCCAGGGACTTTGTGCCTGACTCCACCATCCATTTCCCCCAGTTATCTTCCTCTGAATTTCTCCTGTGAAACTGTCGTACCGGTGCTTGCTCTCCAGATGTGTTTGTCCTTGGAGAAAATGATCTTTCAGACTCCGAATCATCTCTCACAGTCGATATTTGTGACATTCTGCTTTGCGCTGGACTTTTGCTCTTGCCTGATGAGAGCCGCCTCGGAAAGGTTCCCCCTGCTGATTTCTCACCTGCTGACTCAAAAAGTTCCTTTATTCGCTCTCGTATACTCCGACCACCTGTGGGCCCAAACAAATTCTCTGTGGACCTCGAGTTAGGCAAAGAGCCTGACCTAAACCTGGAAGGGAGAGAATGACCCCAACTAGTGCTGTCCAAGGTCTGGCTTGTGTGATTCTCTGGACTTCTGTCCTGAAAATAACCCACAGATTTAAGGCCATGTAGAGAAGAAGTCCCCCTGCCTGTAAGGTCAGTCTCAACTCTTGCACTCTGTCCCTCTAAATGTTCACTGAGTACAGCGCCTCTTTTGGCTGGCAATGTGGACACATCAGCTCTGGTAGGGCTTCCGGTCCCTGTTCTACTGTTTAAACTCTTACTTCTACTTGGCAGGTTGCATTTCTTCCACTCTGTCCTCCCCCGGCTTATAAATAGAGAGTTTTCTCCTCCGTCACCACCAGAATTTGTGATGTTTTTGTCTGCTGTACGGTTCTGGTTCAGCGTTGTTGGCAGCTGATGGCCCGATGCATCCCTCTCTTCACTCTTCTCATTGACACTGCTGCTCCCAGTCCTGGCTTGATATCCAGAGACTGATTCCTTTAATGTACCATTTGTGCCAGCGTATGTCCCATGTGTCTCTATTTCTCCAACGCCCTCCTCCGTCTCCCTCTTCCTAACACCTGGCCTGCGAGTGAGACTGTAAGAGGGAGAGTTGGCTGAGCGGACAGTGAAGCGTGTGCCTGTCATCTGCTTGTTGTTCTCACTCGCTGAAGTAGGCAGCAAGGACAAGTCCATTGTCTGAAAGTAAACAAAGTTAATGACCTCCTGTCAGATGCCAGAATCCAAAAAGAGAGCGGAAGAGTGAACTTGATATTTAACTGTCTTTTAGGCTGCCCTCTGGAAGCAGTGCATAAGAATGCTCGCAGTTCTCTCGTATGATTTTTGCACACACGGATCCCTCTATTCAGAATTCATATATTCATGATTGTTCTCGGCTTTGTGGTCTGGAAGTGATGGATCTTCTGGCTCCTATCCTTGATTTCTTGTCCCCAGGAGTCTCCAGTTCCAGCTTGACTTCAAGGAGTAGCTCCCATTGTCTGCCAAGCATAAAAATGTACAAATTTCCATCCTTAGAACGGATCAGGCTGGAATGTTGTGATATGTGGATTGTGGTTGCTCTGGGTACTCAGAATGGTCAGACAGGAACACAGTGTGGTATAAGATGGGGAACTGAGTATGTTCAAGTTTAGCAAGAGGTGGACAGGAAGAAGAAGAGATCTGAAAACTAAATGGAACTATGAAACGACAAGTAATACAACAGAAATAAAAAAAAGACAGGAAAAAAACTTGCTTCAAAGTCTGTCAGTCATTTCGCAACATGTCACTGCCTTCCTCACATTCCTCTAACTCTGATTCAAAGAGCCCATTCACAGAGCAGCTCTCTGCTTCTAGCACATATCATTACATCTGTTTACATAAGCGACATACTCAAGACTACTTGTCAGCTAAACCTGAAGCATAAACTGGAAAAACCCACCTGACAGCAATCCACTTGGCAAAAAAATTGTCCATTAAATAACCGTAATGAGTCTCGGTGACCTGCGCATGAGTTTCATGAAGTCAGAAAAAGACAGCAACTGATGGATAAACCTTGTGTCGGTGGATTCAGGTAAAATGAGCAGATGACACAGCCTAAGCTGTTTTTGATTTACATACAGTCCACTGAGATAGATCGTATTACTGATGGACAATGACTTATCAGGGACATCTGACTGTGCAGCAACATAAAACGCCCATTGTCAGCCAGTGAAACTATCTTCGATCAAGTGACAATGAAAATCAAATCATAACTTATGACTTGTAAGCTGGCAGTTTGGTGTACATATGTAATAGACTACAACCTGTCTGATCGCATGAAGCTTTACGGAAGAAACCAGTTCAGAGTTACAATGTCTAACAACAGTGTGTAAACAGTCTCTGGTGGTGCTTTCCAGTGCAGGTGAGTCTGAGTGTCAGCTTACGGAGACACCTGTTCTGCTGCCTTGCAAAACCTCCCATCTGTGTAACCTGGGCAACACTTTAAACGTCCATTAAACAGAAAGAAACAAATTCAATGACAGGTTGACCCTCTAATCCACTCACATATTCACAAAATGTCTGTCTTACCCTCCAGAAGTGTGACTTCGGTTGGTGTCCTAAGCCATTGTAAAGCAGACAGGGCGCAGAAGGGACATCAGCCTCTGACTCCTCTCTCGCTGCCTTTTCCTCTTTCCATCAGCTTTGCATGATGGACTGAGTACAGTGACGCAAACCGGCTACACTGGTTTATCCTCCTGTTCTCTCTTTTTCTTCCTCTCGGCCTCTCTTTCTCTCTGTCTTTCTTTCTCCTCCTCCTGCCATTGTTGTTTTCCTCCCCTCACAGGGTAGCATTCCTGACTACAGTTCAATGTGTCATCCACCAAACGCCTCGACAGGGAATGCACGCACACACACACACACCCTACACACTCTTCAAACTCTTTCAGCTTGCAGCTCGTGACATCAGCATTTTGTAGCTCAAGGGAGAGGAGATACAGCTCAGATAATTGCATGAAATGATACAAAACTGACTTTTCCCAACACGGACTCATAATATCACCCCACCTCAGGCAAACCTGAGTCTAATCATCTGGGCTGAGCAGGTATCAAAATACATAATAACAGAGCACCTTTAATTGGGACCAGAAACTACAAAGGGCCAGGGATAAATATTGTTTTAAGCGCACCTCTCTGATGTCATATGTTCCACAAAGCACTGTCTTTTGCAGAGAGGCTTGTTGAGAAGCTGTGAGACTGTAATTTTGACCCCGAAGAAGAGGGGAAAGAAAGTATTTTAGATTTCTTGTAAGTTTATCCGCACAAAAGAAGCACCATTTGTGGGAAAGCTGGGTCCTCGCAACTGGCAAAAGGATGCTACCTCAGATATATAGAATTAAAGGAAATAGAAACAGTACTTACAGTTTTAGGTGATAGCTCGAGGCTCATCATCTTACTGCAGGTTATTTGCGTGCACCTGCTACTTCTACTGCCTTCCGTTGAGAGAGAGGAAGCTGTGGTTGGTGTTGCACTAAATTCAAGATCCTTTTTTGCTTGCCTGTGCCCGTCAAGCGAAACTGAATAAGATATATTGATTTTAGGGCAAATTTTAGAATACTAAAGCTTCGGTCAATGATTAGCCTTGCAGACAGAGGGCTGGGAGGTTGCATAGAGCCCATCTGGAGTGAGATAAGCATGTGAGTAGGGGTAAATAGCTCAGGCACGACTCTGCAGACACCCACCCTTGTTCTTCGCAGAAGAATAGCACTCTCTGTCTCTGCAGATGGATGCATTAAAAGTCTGACTGTCACAGACACACTGGTGCTTTAAATTCATTCTTTGGGGTGTGGGACTCAGTAAGTGTGGTCTGCCAAAAAAGATAGATAAATAAATAAGTCTGGGGAAAATGTGACTGTCGAAGTTTAAGACGAAAGACTTGATAATTCTAATTTTCTGAAGCATTTCTGTCTGTTTGTTTTGAGGCGTCGTTCTGAGGTTCAACAGCAGGTGGCGGAAAAAAACACAGGAACGTGAGATTCTGACGTCAGCCTGGGCCGTGTCGGTCACGTGACTGTCACGGAAGTCAACAAAGCAGGCAGTGGAATGTAACGGCAAGAAGCACTTGAACCAACTCGTATGTTTTCTGACTCTGTCTTAATGTGTGTTTGATGTGACCTAAAGACCGATGCTTAAATGAAACCACACGTGTTTCGAAGATTGACCTCTGGACGCGAGGTTTTCGCCTGTTGACTTCGTAAAAACGATTTTACCAAATCAGTCTCAAAATGCGGACGGCCGGCTTTCTCTCGAGCGTTAACGTTGTTCTCGTAATGGCTTACGGAAGTCTGGTGAGTTTGTTTTCCCATTGTTATGAGGGGCTGGATCAAAGTTTGACTCATTAAAGCTTAAGTTGAAAACCCGCGTGACCACAAAATTGGAAAACAGCTCGAGTTTGAAGTTGCAGAGTTTGGCTCTGATTCCGAGTATGCGGAACTCCTAATCCAAAGAGTCAGCCTGTCTTTACAAGTACAACAGAAATGCAACAGCATCAGTGTTAAACACAAGGACAGTCATCAAAGCCTACAACTACTTTAATGCATTGTTTTCATATAACTTCACTTTATATGTGAAGCGCAGCAGCAGGGGCGATTCTAGGGTCAGACTTTTAGGGGGGCTCAGCCCCTCATGAGACTATGGCTGTCAAACGGTGCCACCCTCCCTGCTAAACTATTCCCTTTACTTTCAATAACTTACCAATAATTACGACAGGTTTTTTTTTTTTTTTGCAAAGCTATTCAGCCCTTTTCACTGGCAAACATCTATTTAAAAAAAACAGATATTGATTTCATACACAGCCCAGTTAGTGAGTGTCGTATACAGATGGTTATTGGAATTGATAATTGGTGAAATGTAAAATGTAATACACCTGTTTTATGAATGCCCATCAGTTGGTTAAAATACTCCTATAATTTGTCTTTATAGCTGATAATAGGAGAAATATACTAGACACAGTTTCAGCCTATGAACCACATGCGGATAATCTGCCTTGTCATCAAGTAATGAAGGAAGCGTCACATAAAACAGATACTGTTGTTATTGTTAGACCAGGCCGTCGCTCGTCTCTGTTCAATTGAGCAGAAAGCAAACATGTTAGATAACAAACGCCTTTGAAAATGAATCACATTTTCTGAATTGTCTCCTGAGATTTTGGTATTTATGGCATCAAGTCGGTGAAGAAAGCCTTGCCTCATTTGCTATTCTGAGATTGACAAAGAACCCAGGTACTGTGATCAGGAAAAGAAACACTTTGACTTTCTACAAACTTTAACTTTGTTGTGCAGCTTTGTCGTGCAGTGTCCGTGCTCAGCCTCAATATGGTTTATTGGTATGTGCACGTTTACTCCATGCAGCTCGATAGGCAGTCATGCTGATACGACCATATGCATACAAGTGTGTGCTCTTCTATTTAAGAGCTGTTTAACCTGCTTTCTATTAAAGCTGAGATTGATTCTGAGACAAGAAACCAAAGCCCAGATGCTTTTAGTAATTAGAGTAATATACCAATTAGATTTATTGTCATATTTATGTATTCTCCGCAAGTGCCTGTGTCCCAACAGGTCAGGAGGTCAGGTCAGTCTGTTTTGGCGTCAGGCGGGGGACCCACACAGCTTCTCGGCAGATGGTTTGAAAGTTGTGGCTGGTCCTTGTCCATAAAGTAGAGTATTATATAACCTTTGACTTTGCTCTAGGTGTTTGTTTTGCTGTTCATCTTTGTCAAAAGACAAATTATGCGATTCGCCATGAAATCTCGGCAAGGACCACACGCTCCCCTCGGCCACAATGCACCTAAGGTATGACCCGCAGCTCAAGCTTGATCTCGGACAGTTTCTTGCTGTCGAGCCATGATTTAGATGTGTTGTTTTGCTTGCATGTAATGAAGCGTTGCGTGCCTGCTTTTTAGGAGCTTAAACAAGAAATTGATGCAAAACTGTGCCAGGTTCAGAAAATCCACTTTGAGCCTCGTCTCTTGTCTCCCGATGACCACCGGTTGAACCAGAGAGACCAGTCTGGTGAGAAGAGCACATAAACACACCAGCAGATGAATCATACACGAGTAGTTTTTAATCCAGCTCAATGATAAGGCTGTGTGTGTGTGTCACAGGTTCCTATGGCTACCTGTATAGGATGAGAGCGTTGGATGCCATAAGAGACACTGGTAGGATTTTCCTGTCTCTGTTACTCATGTTTCGCTTCTTGCCTTGCCATGATGGCACAACTAATCCTCCCCATTGTCACATCAACGTCTCCACTCTCTGTCATCAGATTTTCCTTTCCGTGAACTGGGCGGAACATCCACCGCTGTGACTGGGAAAAGATTTCGGACCTGGCTGCTACAGCTCCGAAATTCCCACTGCATGTTCAGGGACAACCAGAACTCTCTCATCGACACGGTGCTCGATGGCTACAATAAGGCCCGTCATGGGGCAGAGGTCAGTGGTTCACATGTATGTGGACGTATGTGTTGTGTGAGTTATGCTATAATTAACACGTCTGGGCAATATTGTGATTTTTATGCTACAGTTCTGTGTCAAATTGAGCAACAAATAGATTGAATTTAAAAGCTTGGACTAAGTCATCTTAGCATGAATTTGCTCTTCTTTTTTATTTTTTATTTTCACAAAAGCAAAGCAAAAACAGTTTTTTTTAGTGAAAATATTCCATTCACGCAGGCATTCAGAAGCATATTTAAGAAGTATATTTACCACCATTGGCAGACTTTTTCGTCTTGTTGGAAATAATCTTACACGCTTGCCACACCTTTCCTTTTTAAAATGTTTCCCATTCTTGGCTGAAACAATCAAGTTCAACCAGGTTTGGATGGGAAGTTTCAGGGCACAGCCATTTTCAGGTGTCTGCAGGGATTGAGCACTGCGTTGGTTAGTTTATTAGGATCCCAATTAGTTGCAATAAAAAGCTGCTGCTATTCCTCCAGGGATCCAGATGAAGTCCAGACTCTCCGATCTCCTGTTACAAAAACAATGATGCTGCCATCACCGTGTTTAACTGCAGAGATGGCGTTAGAGCTGTGCTTGGTGCCTGAGTTCCTCCACACACACTGTTGGTAATTGTGGCCAAAACGATTAAATCTTAGTTGCATCAGATCAGAGGGTTTTACTTCTTGTGGTCTGAGAGTTGCTCAACAGAGTCTTAGTTCACTGATATGCACTGGATCTCACTTGTGAATGTGAATGGTCTGAATGTCTACGGCGATATATGGATATTTCAGTTGATTCATAATAATTAATGTAACACCAGAAAAAAATGATGTTTGTAGTTCGATGGAGTTTAATTTAATAGAAATCCAAAATGTTGTCGGCTGCATTGTGTTTAATTTTGTTTGGTTAGAATAACTTAACTTTTTGCCCTTTAGCCAAACCTGCTTTCTTTTACATTAACAGCTCACAGACGGGAGGAGGCACGCAACATGTGCTTCCTTTATCTTCAAGGTAGATAGGACGTGTGTGAAGAATAAACGTTGGAGTCAGTACAGACTGTCTTCTCTGATGTTGTGCCCTCTTTTTGTCTTTAGGCCTTTGGTGAGGCTGAATTTTTAAAGTACCAGGAAGCTCTCACTGAACTCGCCTCTATGTAAGTAAACACAAGCTTTTCCCCTCACAATGCAGCTGTACAGCCTTCCTTTTAAGCTAATCCCGGACACGGAATGTTGATTATGCCGTGGGAACAACCTGTTTCTCCGTGCTTTGCTCCAGCGTGAAGTCCAGCAGCGGCGGCAGCTCTCCGAGCCAGCACCACCAGTCTGCTGCCAGAGACCTGACCAGCGCCACTGAGCCTGCGAGCCTTTCCTCCACGTCCCCTACACAAACCACTTACCTCACATCTTCAATGCAGCAGCGCAGCAAGAGGCCCAGAAACTTTCTGGAGCTGAAAAACTTCAAAGACAACTACAACACACTGGACAGTACACTCTGAATTCTGCTTGAGCCGGTCCAAAAAGCAAAGGTCAAGGAATTCGAGCTGCCAGTGATCAGTGCCTATGTGGACAGTGACAATCACTGTTGTTTGATAGTTGTAGAGGGGGAGGGGGCAAAAAAAAAAAGACAAAAACACTGCCTTCATTGACTAATATGTACTGCCTGGTTTACAGAATAGTGTAAATCGGACTGCTGGTACATCGCTCTTTGCCGAAGTGTAGCTTATGCTTGTATTCTGTATTATCGCATGTATGAGTTCTGTATCGGGTAAAAAAAAACATGAATATAAAAGAAAGTAGGGTTGATTTGACCAAAACAAAATCTCAGCTATGGGGCTATGCAATGACATAGGACAATCAGTATTTATTGCACAAAGTAAAGGCCTATGCAGACGTATTGACATTAACCAAGAGCTTATAGTTAAGTGTTTTGTAGAGAAAACCGCCGTTTATGGCTGTTTTACACTGGGAGGAAAAAAAACTCTTTATGTCAGTTATGTTTACGTTTGTTTTTTTTTTCTTTCTTTCTTTTTTTTTTGTTCTTTGCTGTGAATTCAACAGCTTGTTCTTTCAAAGCCTCTTGTTACAGAAGCCATACTTGTTTACAGAAACTGTGACGATGAAGTGCTTTTTTAAAAAGTTTTATTTGATCGATTCTATCAGTGCAATGTATCTTAACTGTATTTCGGTGCATTAAGAAATTCTGAATGTGAGGTATGGCGTCAGGGGAAGTGTCTTTGTTATCGATACCGACCGGCCCGTTAATATCTGAGCTGTGTCTGTTTCATCCAGCAACAAGGCCTCGCACGGAGGCGTTCTAATGCCTGACTGATTTTATTCTCTGTGGCGCTTACTGTACAAGTTGCCATTCAGATAAGACTGTTACAAAGAGCTGAGTTGGTGAACAATGCTTTTATGCACTGTATAATCAACATGAAACACAGTAAACCCTGAGAATTGGATAACATATCATTATTATTTTTTCAAATTAAAGAAATGTTGGTTCAGATTTTTTGTGTTTTGTGACTTCTTCACCAAGGGAAAAGACATTTCTCTTGCCGTGCTTCACTGTTAAACAGTTCTCTAACCCTGTGGCTACTTCTAAATAGAGTGTAGTTTAGTCTAAATGAGTCCATCTACTTGACAGAAGAGGCCAAATGAATGAAACATTTCACAAATGTTTGTTTGTGGACCTTTTGTAGCTCAATCATATGCGTTTACTGTTGGTAAAAATCCACAAATTAGCCGCCTCCACCTGCCAAACAGACTTCAGCAGCATTATAAACTGCTGCTGTAGTGAGAAGATGCCACCGACAGGTGACTGATGAGCCGAGTGTCCTCAACTTGTTTTGGTTTGACACAAAATGTGTCAGCTAGAGAAAGTTAATATTATTTTGTATGACAATGTTTGTATTCCTCTACCTCAGCTTCGTCCTCGTCCTCACTCTCCCTTTTTCCTCTGATGCCTTCCCTTTTTGTCGAAGGCCTGTTGCCTTTTTATTTATTTTTTTATAGAGCTTCAACCCTGTTGATGTGTCAACAATTCAGTCCGTCCGTCTGGCTTGTGTTTGACTGTTTGCTGCATCAGCATTTTAAAACTGGTGCCTTACAACTGCCAGGAAATGAGGTATTGATGTGAGACTGACAGAGTGCTTATTGTTTTTAAAGTTTGATGGATGTTATGCTCCATGGGTGAAAGGTTAACTAGAATACTTAGCATTTTAGTGTTTAAGCAACTAATACAATCATTTGTAGTGTGAGTCGTGTCCAGCAGAGGGCGACACCTCCATTGTAATCCGGTAATTTACTTCCAACAGGCAGTAATGTGCAAATTCAAAGCATTTATTCAGAAAACCACAAACACAGATAGCAGATTAAGACGTACTTCATACAAAAGTTCCTCTCTAAGTCAAGAGGTCACGTAATATAAATAAATACAAAGGAGAAAGTTGTTAGAAATCAACACATCCAGACACATTCAGTAATAACATGTACAACAACAAAGTGACTGTTTACACAATGACAGGGAACTGAAATGCAAGATGTATGGAGAGTAATGACACATCTTAATTTTTCTTTCTGCGTCCTCACAGTATCCGAGGGCTCAGAGACCAGTTTTTCTTTTCTACAGAATATTAAAAAACAAAAAAACTATTTAAATAAGAAAGACATCATACCATTCACACTCCAAGTGAACAGAGTCAAGGTTGAGTGACTAATGGGTACAAGGACACACAATTTAGATGATCCAGTTAATGATTTAAACATGATCTGTCACGACAGTTCCGTTAGCTGCAATACATTGATGCTACATTACTGTTTATGAACTTTATGACGTCACTTGAATTGTAAAAGGATCTTCCATCAACGGTTCGATTTTCATACAACAACATCATAAACTCAAAGGTTGAGTAAGTGATCAAAGCAGGGCAGAAAGAGTAGGACACTTCCATACACTGTAGTATTACAAGGAAAGCACAAAATGCACATCAGTGCATCTAATGTATCTACAGTAAAAGCTGATACAGTCATTATGCACATGCACAGTGTGTGCTGCCAAACACTCCACTGTTTCCTTCATAAACGTGTTAGTGGAATTGTTACAGTTGCTGTGTAGGAAGCTTAAGGCCTGATCTCCCTAATATTCACAGGAGTTGATGTGGTAGCTTGTTGTTGCTGCTGTTTCAATTCAGTCTGCAGGGGTCGGTGGTTCTGGGCCCCGTCTCTTTCTTCATCGGTCGCTTCATGACTTGATCTCGATGACTTTGATGAAAGGAAGCGGTTTGTTGGAGGAGGTGGACGGCTTGAGTTGTTTACTGTTGCAACAGAAGGGAGAGAAGTTAGCTGTTTTTAGATTGAAGACAGCATGAAGACAATTAATCAATAAAATGAATGAGTTTGCATTCATTCTTTGAGGCCCGGGGAGAGATTTCAAGATTTAAAAAAAAGAAAATTCTGTATGAGATGACTTCCAAAATTATCAAAAAAGTCATCAAAACAAATACAGTTTTTTGCAACCCATGCATACATAAACCAGGACCGTGCAGGACCTATTTGCATTTTGCAACGCTTGCAGGAGAAATACTTGAAGAGGATGGGCAAAGTAAGATACCTGTAAACAATCTGGGGGTTGCGCTCTGATGAAAGGTAGGAATTTGGCCTTTGTCCATCCAGGAAGTAGTCCATCTGGTCGTGCATTTCACGATTCTGCACATTCAGAGGTTTCAGAGGTTATATACACATACGCCAGTCACAGAAAGAATGCTCATATTGTTCTGGACTAAACAGTTAACAAATGGTGTTTCTGCTGCCAGATGTTGAACTGTTGGCTGCGAGTTTTAATTAGTATTAACAATATTAAAAAAGTTTTACTGAACTGAAATTATTTTCCATAAATAACTGAAGCCAAAACTAACTTTCATCTTTTCTCTCTCTGCGGATATCAGGCTGAGCTGGATCATTTTTTCTTTATTCTTTTCCTTCACTCATATCTTGTGTCACCATCAGACTCTTCATCTTAAATTCCCTTGAAATATCCCAAACATATTCCTCACCTCAGCCTCCAAAAACGCCACCTTCTCCTCCAGCTCTCTGATCACGCGGTCTCGCTCCTGGATCACCATGCGAGAGTTCTGGAGCTAAAGACGGGGAAAGAAGCAGTGAGCGAACCCTGTACAAATATGAGACAATGTGTGTTGCGCTATGTAGTCTCATACATGTGCTTCTCACCTGCTCAATCATGTGTCGGACTTTCCTTTGTTGGCTTTTCAGCATGTCATCCAGATGGTGGATCTTTTCTTTGAGGATAGCCACCTCCTTCTCCAACTGTTCAGCCCTGCAAATACACACAGACAGTTGCAGGTCACCATACTATCTCTGATCGAAAGATTATACGTCTGATGTAGTATTTGTGTTTGTTTTCACAGCTGACCTTTGCTCATCCTTGTGGCCCTCCTCTCTGATCTTTCGCAGCTCCCGCAGTTCATCCTCACGGTTGTGGATTGCCTCCCTCAGGGTGGCGCTCTCCTGCTCCATCCCTCCCAGCAGCCTCTTGAGCTCTTCAATGCTCCTGTCTTTATTCTCACTGGCTTCTTCCGTAATCCTCAGCTTCTCCCCCTGGTCGCTCAGACACTCCCTAAGCCTGCTGCTATCAGCCTAGAGGAGACAGGGAGTTTGGTTTGTTTAGCGTATTGCTTTCATTCAACAAGAATTCACAGCAATAAGGCAAGAAGAATGTTTGCGTGTTACCTGCAGTCTCTCCCTCTCCTCCAGATGTTTCTTCTCTGCTTCCTGCAGCTGTGCATACAAACGCTTACTGACTTCTCGCAGCTTGTTTCTCTCTGCTTCATCATCTGCATCCTAAACATACATAAAATGAAGTGTTACATTGGTAACAACAGAGTTGGAGAGATGCTTTCATGATGATGTAATAAAAATGGTGTTTTTGTTTCGTCCAAGCTCTGTGGGTTTGGCTGTTACAAAGAAAAAAAAAAGGCGTGTCGGCGTGCGTCACTGCAGCGGTTAGATCACGACCAGTGTTTTCCTGCTATTAATGAAACACTTAGTGAATGCGAGTAAGCTGCAGTGTGAGTCACAGACACTACTATAACTGGCACAAAAATAGACCAAATGGAAAGGCGTCACTTTGGTGTGTATGTGTGCAAGACAACAACAAAACTATTAAAGGATGAAGCGTCTGTGGAATGAGGAGCGCCTCAAAACAACAACATACGCAGGCAGAGGAACAGAATGCAGCTCTTCCGTGCATTTTCATATGCCCCCGGGGGGGGGCTATGACCATATTTACCCTTTCACCTTCATCTGTTTTTTTAACACATCACATCTGTGCTTGCATGTTCAACCCTTCCCTTTAACCCACGATCGCTTACAGGAATCATATGAAAACACAAACGATGTGTGCACAGACCTGACACACTGAAAAACATGCACACATACTGTACATTATAAACAACACCTTGAATAGAGCTGGTTCATGTGAGAAGCTGCTCACCTGCACCTCAGACTGGTCTCCTCCTTTGGGGACAGACAAGACGTTCTTTCTGAAGGGATTGCTGACTTTCCACCCGTTTGTGTGCGGCTGGAGAGAGTAAAGGAGGAAGTCAGCAGGGAATGAGAGAGGTGAAGGAAATGCCATCGAGCGCACAGGATTTGAGGGTAACAATGGGGTGGGCACAATGAAATATGGTCACCTTGCTTTTGGCCGCCATCTGCTCCCTCAGACTCTTCAGGCAATACCTCACCTGCATTAAACACATACATTTAGTCATTAATTGACATTGGTGGATAATGTACTTGGGCCTTTACTTACAGAAACTAAACATAAACATACAATAAATTAAGAATATTCACAAGCAAAAGTAAAAGAAACAAACCTCACTTACAGAAAATGAAATTGTTTGAGTATCATCAGCAAAATGAATGGCAAAGTGTTAACACTCTTTCATTTTTCTATTTGTAAAAATGATACTTTTGAATAATTACTAATAGATTAACATGTACGCATTTATTAATTTATTTTTGCTGTCAAAGGTAGAGTTGAATTAAAAAATAAAAACATTTAAACATGTGTGTTAAACCTAAACCAAATGATCAATGGAGGAACTTGATCAAAAGAGAAGACAAGACAGAATGAGAGCCAGGAAGATTTACATGATGCAAACATGCAAATGCTTAGATAATCCGGCAAACAATGGTGACTGACTGCAGTGTCAGCGTGTGTTTGCTTATTGGTGAAACAGTAATGGCTGGATTCTGTTAATAAACTGACCTCCTGTATGTGTGAAACTTCATCTGATAGCATCTTCAGGCTCTGTTGTTGCCTCTGCTGCTCTTCTCTGCGGGTCTCCAGATACACCTGAAACAATTTGGCACATCAAGATTAAATACCTTCCTGACAAACTAACAAAAACATATGATTAACTATTTGTACCAACAGGCGATCCTTTCCGCTCACCTTGATGACCTCTACCTGCTCCACTGTCGATTTCACTGGTTCGGGGTTCGGAGTCGTCCTGTCACTGGCTGGCTGCACCAGTGCGAAAGCTCGTCCGACTGGCTGCAGATCAGAGGGCAGAGGACTTAACAACGGAGCGTGCACTGTGTTGCCTGAGCATGAGAGAGTCTGATATATCATGTGCAAACTTGAACCTGAGTGAAGACAATCCGGGGGGAGTCGTTTGTGATGTTGCAACACAGGATTTGGAGAGCAGAACATTTGTCTAATAATCATTATGTAATATCTGGAATGTTCGTATGAATGATGCAATTAAACTAAAGAATGAATATAAAGCCTTGTCATGAGCAAATTATCCCTGTGTGCATGTGACAGACTGCGAGCCTCTATTATCAGGAGGGAGAAACATTTAAGAGCTATTGCTATGGAGATCGACTAACCCATAAACATCTGGTACTTCTCTAGAAGGGCTGGACACACTTGGCAAACCATGCACAGAGAGACAGAGGAGCATGTAGAAAAAGGTGGGAGGACATTACGCAACTCCACTGCTCTGGTGATTTTGCTGGTTTTGGTAGAACACTGGTTGTCTTGAGACATATTTTGAGTGCGTGGGAACCACATTAATTAAAATCTGAAGCCAGCTATGGCACATTCATGGGCACCTTTAACAGTTCGCGTGTAGGAATGCCACAAATTGCATGTGTGAAAACACAGTTGGTCTGAGCTAATTCCTCTGAATCATTAAGAGGATTAACTGTCTGAGGTTTCACATCAAAATAGGACTTATACAAACACGCTTTTGATGATTCAGTAACAACAAAAACAACCTCACACATTTAGACAGGTGTAAATAACTGCGTAAGTAGCTGTTCAAATATCAAAGCATAATGTCTTAAACCGCATACTTTGGCAACAGGTATCCTAACTATGGATGTACAACACCTCCCCACCATTTTCCATAACTCAAAACTACATAGATATTGTGTTTTAATATCCTGGATAGGTCTGCTTCATGCTGCGGTGATACAGTTCAAGACCGTAACACATTATCATGTGTAGGGGGTTCTTACCTTGTCTCTGTGCTGCTCTGTGCGGGATTCCACACCCTGGTCGAGGAGCGTGAGCCTGAGTCGCCTGCACCCTTCCTGAAAGTGAGACAAAAATGAAGTGAATCCACAAAGAGACCGTTATGTGATGGAGGGACTGATTGAGGACTATTTTGAGGAGGAGAGGGAAAAAAAGAGGAGGAGAGACTGAGTCATAGTCACTGAACAACACAAAGCCGGGGCGAGAAAGGGGGCAGTAACCAGTAAGAGAGTGGAACAGGCGTCAGAAAGAAAGCAAAAGTTTTACAACACAGCAAAGAGACAGATTGTTTGATTTAAATTGTGTGCTATGGACGTCATTGGGATTTAGGCGGAAACCCTCCAGACGCTTACAGCCAATTGGAAGCAGAGGCTGGATTTCTGGGAAAGAGGGCAGAGGGTGCTATGTTGAGTTAAAAAAAACAACATTTCTCCATGGCAACAAATCCTCAGCGTAGCCATAAAGTATCTGGCATATTTACAATATAAGAAGGCGGACCAAATCAGAAACTGAACAGTGTACAGACAACTTAAAAATCACACACACGCAAACCTCCACATGTAATTCAATTCATTCTATGCAATTGCATTCAGTTTGTATCTACATTTTACACAGCATCCCAACTTTTTGGGAAAACGGGTTGGTAATCACACAAGAAAAGGCTCTTTAAAGGAAAAAGTCTGGAGCAGGATGTCATTGGGTGTGTGTCTTTCAGTAAATGAAAGACCCCTGTAACCATGTCAGGGGTAAGCATGCGGATGTGAGGAGGAGGAGGTCAGAGACATTGCATAACTCTTTCCAGACAACACAACTTGTTCTCTTTGTTTCTTCTGGGTATTCACTGTGTCAACTATGAGACATAAACATGCAGAGATAAAACAGACGTGTCTAGAAACTAAAACAAAAGCAAGTGTGTAACTAATTATGTGCCTGCACACAAACATGCTCACGCTCACATACACACACACACACACACACACACACACACGCACACACACACGATAAGATTAATTGGTCATATATCATCACTGGCTGGTTAATGATCCTGGAAAGGATTTAAATATGTGGAATGTTTTGCTGTTTTGCTCCATTTGATTACAAAGTATATCTGAGTGTGTTCACACTGAGGCCGCGAGGAATGTTTGAGTGGGACTGTTTGCTCCTGTTTATTTTTTTGTGCAATTACAGTTTATTTTTCCGTTTGTCTTTGGTGCCTGACCTGCAGCCCAAAGAGCCCCGCGACAGTGTGCTACTTTGCGTCTAACGTGATGTTGCTTTAGACATTGCTTTAAAGATTAAAGAATGATTGATGTTAAGGAAGTGGGCTTTGCTATAAAAATGTGCTATTTTCAGTATCAAGAATGAACTTTTAGAAAGGCTTAGATCAAGGACCAAGGATGTCTTCGTTAACCCAACAGGTCACATTGTTGCACAGCCAACAGTGACCAGTCAAGTAACAATCAATTAAGCAATTATTAGAACAAAAGCAATAAAAGGTCAATGGATCAAAATATAAAGAACAAGATCCAAGCCTGTCCCAGACATCAGCTCATTCATTTTAAACTCGGCTATCATCTGCAAGCTGAACAGGATATTTCCTCATGTTTCTGCTGTGATAAGTGTGTTTTGACTAACACAGCAACTGTCCATCTTTGTGCAACATTATAATGATCATTATCTGATCCTGGACAGTCTCTCTACCATATCAGGGTGGGTCCAACTACTCTCTGACTCCTCCCACAGTATTACAACAAGTTCTTATCTGAGTATGGTCATAGCAGAAAGGCTTTAGGAGGTATTTCTGGAAATTAAATCAGAAAAATAACAATAATGGGTTAATAATACGTTTTCATGTCAAGGAAAGGTTTGGTATACAATAGGCAATGCTCATCTGAAGTTTTTCAATCTCTTAGGAAACTTTAGAACATAGACCATATTATGATCAAGAGATCATTGGGCTGTAATAAATACATGATGCTTTGATCTGTCAGAAGCTTTATAGTCTTTATCATGGGCCTTCTTGGACCTCACGTCCTTGTTTTTCATTTCACATATAGATGTTTCAGTCTTTGGATGGACTGACATCCAAATTGCACACATTTATTCTATCTTTGTCTACTTCTTAATATCTAAAAAAATTGTGATGAAAAGATAGTAAAAAAGAGACAGAACAAATGTAGTTAATGGTCAGCTTTCCCTCAACTTCTCCCATAAACCTAGTTTTGTTGCGTAATGTCATGATAAAGAGCAGTTATAAAAGACAAGCTGTGTGTACAGAGCACACAAGGCCTTTAGATGAGCGGGCTATCAGCTCAGTAATAAAAGGCAGACAGAAATGGGAAATACAGTAGACATGAAAGACAAAGGGAGAGGAAACAGCCTAATAGCAAAACTCAGGAGAACGAAAGGAGAAATTCTTCTCCTGTTCAACATGCTTCTCTCTCAGATTGCAGATGTCTGAATGCTCTAATGGAGCGCACCGATTAGGGAAGGAAATGAGCGGCGGGGGTGAGAATAGGGGAACAGTGGGAGGGTTGTTAAGAAGGAATTCATCATTGTACAACTTCTCCAGCCATTCACACAGCATCAAATCCCTGCTAATCTTCGCTCTAGAGTAAGCCATTTACACGGTAGCCTCTCCGTCTGCTTTCTCCTTTTATATCCACTGACACACAAAAATGCCGTTCTTCCCAGCTTCAAACACAACCTGTAATACAAGCCTTCCTGGGAACAGGGACAAAGGGAGCATTTGGATGTGCTCATGGACGTTGACGCACGTACACAATCAATGGAAGATACACGTACAGTAGCCCAAAGTGCACACTGCCTTCTACCTAATGGGAGAAACATGAAACTGATCTCACACACAGAGTCCACACAGCTGGTTGCACCACAATAGGCACAGAAGATCGCAGTGAACAGATCGGCTGAAAAGGATATGAAGATGCTTTTGTTCTGAACTTTGGCATCAGGAGGCTGGTAAATCATCTGGGTTAAATGTGCTAAGAGATGACTAGCATCTCAGGAATGTTGTAAACAAGCAGAGCTTCTAAATTTGTCCCTCGGAGACCTGTGATATTCTAAAAAACAAAACAAAAAAACAGTGCTTGTATGGACGTATTTAGATTTCTGAGCAGGGATAGAGGCAGAAACTAAGGCCACAAATAGTAAAGCATCTTCTTTGTGTGGCACCTGCATTAAAGAAAGAACTTCACGCGAGTTTGAGTGCGCACACGCCTTCGTCCATTAAATCAGTTTTGTCTTCCTCGTGCACTGCTCTGTCTTTCATGTTACACAGATGTCACTTTTGTCTTTTGTCCAAATGCAGTATAAACCTCAGCCTCCGAGGCTCCAACAGGTGTGATCCGATAGCTCAGCAGCTGCAAGTATCATATCAGATTTCTGGATTTACCTGTCCACCCTATAGCCGAGTTTTGGTACATTACTCAAACAAAGAATAAAAAAAACCCCCAACAAATTCTACTTTTCCTTTATTTAAGTAAGCTCCACCTTCCTAACTTCTAAGTACATCTGTGCTGTCTTAACACAAACTGCTGAACAGGATCTTTGTCTGAATTATACACAGTTTAAATTTCAAAGTTATGACTAAGAACAGGAAATATTCGATAAGACAAAAGTCAACAAAACTAAGACTAAAAGCTTCACTGCCACCTTTAGTATTTGACCGTGATCAATGCCTTCTTCTATGAAGGTCTTTTTCCTCTGAACACACCTATTGTTAACAGGTATGGTGCCCTTTGAATAAAGTCACAATGATTAATCAAAAGAAGATTAAGAAGAATCTGATTATGTAAGCCCTCCATCAATCTCAAACTTTGAGAGGTCCACACCTCTCTCTCTTTCTTTGTCAGATTTAAGAGGAAATAAATACTTTTGGGTTATGGGCTGTTGGCTGGACAACGTAAGTAGTCAGAGGATATTACTTCTGATATTTCATGGACTAAATTGTAAATAATCTAATCAAGACAATAACAGACAGATTAACAGCACTAATTCTAAATATGGCCTTTTCTGAGAGTAAAAGCTCAGATGGCAGTGCTGACTCAGTAGTCTACAAACACTAAAGGGCTGAGGGAAAGGTTAAGTACATTGTACAGGGAAGAGGTGAGCTGAGTTGTAACACAGAGAGATGGGTTGTTTGTATGTGATTTACCATCATGTGAGAATCTGAACAGGTGACAGTAAACATAAAATACATTTTCATGGACCGGACTCATCAAGTCAGGACAAACTCCACTGTAACAGAGAGCAATCATCTCTCAGTTCCTGCTGTGAGTTGCATGCGAACCAGGTGTTCTCTGACTTTTTCCAGTCATTCCTCGGCATAGATGCACCTACATGTCATGTCTGGCCCATTCCCAGCCTGTGATGTCAGACACTCCTGACAGATGATGAGTGATCTGAGGAATGTGCTCAGCAACTTGCAAACAGGGGGAGACAAAACGTCCGGTGGATAGTTACGGTGGCATTAAGAAAAAAAAAAAAAAAAACACGCCCGAAAAAAAAAAAAAAAAAGTAAATCAAATCTAAACACAGGCAAAAGCACCAAATGTTTCAAGCAATAGCTGAGATGTTAGAATTTTGGTCACTATATAACAAAATAACTTTTTTCAAAGTTGGCTGCCTGGTTGTTGTTTTGTTTTACCTTTTTAAAATCACATAATTTCAGATCCAGGTTCACAAAACAACAACTACTGAATCTCCCTCTGCCACATCAGGGACATTCCTCCTCCTCAGGTATCCTCACACATTCACCTCTATCACCATCTAGGGTATCACTTACTGACCTTTCAGTTCCACGCAGTCATTAAAATTGTCACACGGAGAGTTCAGATACTTGGGCCTGACTTTAATAAACATATCACATATGTAAATAATGCAGGGGGGTAACTATTTCCCTGTTGAATTTGACTATGATAAGAATAGCAATGTGTTCTGTGTGACGTTGATGCAAAAGTCGTAAGCAATCTATGATAGATTAGTGAAGCCTGAGCAAACATGAAGTTTACTGCTTCACATTACATTCCTTTGCACAGTTTATTAGGCATTTGACTGATACTGCCCTCTGTGCACTTTGACCTTTTTGTTAGCACACTTACGCAGTAGAAAGTGATGACTGAGTCTGGACTATTAACACAAATGTATAAACTGTCTTTAAACGTGTAATCTTCAGCCTAAGGTGACATTTCGTTCTAGAAAAAACCTTGCTGAGAGTTTTTCTGTCACATCTTAGGACAGGATCTCAATGGACTGCTGGTATGGAGCTCAGCAGGAGAGCGCTGAGGTGGAAGGTGAAAGTGTTATGTTGCGTGCTGGTTAACAGTCTGCTTTTTTAGGTGAGGTAAATGATTAAACCAGTACTGTCACAGACTGATTAAGCTCACCCAGAGCTGTAAAAGATAGCTACACATCTTTCATTTAAAGGCGCTCGGCAAAGCAGAAGTTACAAATGAGCAAAGTGTGGCACTTAATCTTGTTGAACAACACTCCATGTGCACAGTTGGTGCACAAACTGCCCAAGCAAGGCTTTTACAAGTCCTATCTGTCACGACTGCAAGTGTAAGCTCTTTAATGATGTGGCCAGAAGGCACCTGTCACCGACACAGATGTTATCTGGACTAATTCCGAGCTTGTCTCCGTGTGTGTGTGTTTGGGAGGTGAGGAGGGAGCTAATACTTTAATTACTCCAAAGCTAGAGACTTAAGGAAATGGGCCACTTAGGGAAGATGAAGCCATTTGGCCTAAAGATCTCTGACAGAATCACAAAATTACACAGAGCATCTCATCCAGTCGGAAAAAGAAAGGCAGGGGAAATGTAAGGAAAACAGAAGTGAAACCAGGACATTTATAGAGGATGGGAAGTTTTAGTTTGATGGCTAATACACTGATAATTACATTAAGCTTCCACAGGTGATAGACACACACAGAAATAGGTATGTACATTAAGATTATGAAAGTAAAAGCTACAAATAGCACCGCGTAACTTACCGCATCCTGATTTCTAATGTCCTCAAATGTGCACAGACTCCTCGTCACTCCGTTCATCTTCCACTGAGATGTGATAAATACTCCAACAACAAAAAGCAAACAATAAATAAATAAATACGAGGTATGATAAATGTCTCCCTGTCCACAGTAGCTGTTTTCTGTCTGCTGCTCGGTGTGCGGAACTCACGCGTCTGCAGCCGCCTTTCAATACAGTGAGATAACTTTTCTCTACACGTCACTGTGGGAGTGAGCGACAAAGGCAGAGCAGCCCGCCCACAAAGCGGCCGAAACAGCCAAGTAGGGATCTGGGGCAACAGGGAATGACTTCAATGGGAGTGTCAAGCACAAAAAAAACCCTGAACAATAACCTTCAGAAACTTAACATCATCCAGTGATAACTGGATAGAGGAGGAATGCAGACGGGGGGTAATTTGAAGGTACGAGGCGGCCTTTTCAGTGTTGCTTTGTAAGCGCACATCTTCACGTGTTAATTATTAAGGGAGAGGTTTTAACACACGACTGAGGCCGATTAAGAAGCATCTCTCACATTACAAAGCAATGGAAAATAAAAGATTAATTGCAGGGATTTGATATCTAAAGGCATGCCTAGTTTTCTCAACAAAACGTGTATATCATGAAGATTATTGATTTAATTATGGGCTCAGATGAATCAATCCTACATGTTCATTTTACTACTCAACAGTTTTTTCAGGATATTCTGTCCCCCACAGAGAGCATCATGTTGCTTGTCAGACATGTACAGTCTGTACTTGTAACTTTATTAACAAACAAGAACAATGCAAGTTTATGAGAAATACACACAGACTTGCTCAGACATATTATGTCATATCAAAGGACTACTGATTTTATAAATATAACATTAACAGTTAAAAACAATCTCAAGGTGTCATCTTTAAATGTCTAATTTTGCCTGACTAGAGAGGTAAGATATCTAAAGTTATTCTTTCTAACATTATGATACAGAAATATGGCACATGCTCACAGTTTAAAAGCAAGTACCAGCTCATGTCTTTAATTATATGCTTTGGCAAAGTCCCCCCCCCCCCCCCCAAGTAGTTTTAGTTAAATCAGTCGCCTATTTGCCTCTAACCAAATTCCGTGGCATGCTTTGGAAATGACCAAGAGCGATGTAATATGTGTTATGGGTAAAGCATGCAAACGTGTCACTGAAATGAATGTTTATCTCTTTGTTTCAAGTGTTCCTGCTGTCACACAGACTGAACCACAAATTTCCAGCGCTGACCGAAGTCACACTACAGGAATAAGATGACAGTGCAGAGTAACGGAGTGAGCGTTCCTCTTCTGGCAAGTAGATCAGCGGCAGCTGATCCAGCTCAGATTGGATAAAGACTTTGATGGCATTAATGGCTGCTGAGGAGCAAACAGCAGGTCAGACTTGCTCACAAGGTATATCACCAAGTGAACACACTAAAACACACAGAGAGGGGTGAGGGGGTGATCATATTCTATATATTTTATTTGGATCGCTGATGTTTCTCTAAAAGAGTACTGGGTCTTTCATGAGTAAACCTGTCAAATGAACTAAACGATCACTAAGAAAGAATGTGGTTACATTTCATGTCGCTGTTGAATCATTTGGAGTGAGGCAAAACCCACAACCCACCTAAACCTCAGTGCTGTGGGTTCCATGAAAGAAACAACACCCCGAGCGATAATTGCGTGTTTACACTCAACCACTTTCAGACACACTGATCCAGAGATTAAACCGTAGGCTGTTGTGAGCGTCTACGGCTGCATTCATGTCTGGGACAAGCCTGTGGAGTGAGTCAGAAACTTGCTCTTCACACAGTGTCATTTTCATCCATTTGGGGGGAGAATATTTTTTCCAATGAGATGCTAAAGTTTTAGATATTACACGCAGGCGCTTTAGAGTTGTACTTTTGGTCTACAGTTATTTCAGGCTCAAAAAAAGTAGAAGAATCTTGAATATTTTACCAGGTTGAAGTTATTTTTACCACCGCCTCAAATGAGCAAATCAGATCTGGATCCACTACATTTGCTGACTGGTCTTGTGTACCCTTTAATGTGATTTAATCATGGATTTCATGTTAATGCTGTGTGTGTGTTAGTAGTACAACACTTGTTTTTAATCTTAAAAAGAGGAACTGTTGACCTCAGCTGTTTGGTGAAAGATTATAATCAACACTATGTAATAAGTGACAAAACATGTGATGGCTCAAAGTGAATAATAAGTTCTGGGAACAGACATTTTTTATGTTACATTTGAAACATGAAATGATCTAAACAACTCAGAAGTACGTGTAGGAATGAATGGGTGTAACAGTGTTAGTGGACTGTGATAGAATGATGAGCCATTCCTTAAAACACTGATAAATGACTGTTATCATATATTCTTGTTTAGAAAAGGGACTCTTAAAGGAAAAGAAAATGTCTTTTAACCATCTTCCCTCCATTTTCATCATCGGGGCTGTGGCTCCCATTGAGGTCATTCGTGTTTTTCTATGAATCTTTAAACATAATCACTTTCAGGACACTAGAATAAAGGAAGAAATGACTCTCAAAGTTACGTTTTAATTAAGTTAGAGAGCAGATATTTCCATGAACAAATTACTTCATTTGAATGAAACTTGCTCAATGTGTCTTGGTGATGTCATCATTTCAGAAATTCTGAAATTCCAGCCTACAGGTGTTATTTCGAGCACTGACGTATCAGAATGATGACATAGTTGTTCTCCACTCCTCAGTTTTTAATTGTTTCACGTAGAACCAGTAACATCACATTTATTTTAGCTTGTCCAAGACTAAAAGACTTGTACTTCTACATGTAGAATCCCCTCAAGGCAAATCGAAGCATTTTCACACTACACACGTATGTAATTGCAAACACACCATGATTTCAAAACTATACACACACCCAGCTCTTGGCAAATCAGCTGTCAGGTTTAACAGTTGGGCGTTGAAAGATGGAATACGGAAAATCAATCCCACCCATGGAAAGTATGTACATTTGTTTTTGATAGTCTCGCAAAACAAGTACCGTACACAACGTATTGAAACTGTTTAGTTACACTGGATGAGAGGCGTAAGATCATGGACATTGTATCTGGTCCTTCTGCAAACACTGAAGGTGTGACATATGCCACAAGTAAAGATCTGAAAGTTCAGTTCCTGGTAATCAGGAAAGGAGAGGGCTTTTATTTTGCTGCATTTTTTGAAGATCAGTCACACAATGGCACCGTAGGAGGTAAAGTAGCTTTGCAAAAACCACCAGGAGACTTGTACACTACTGAGGCACAAAAACTATGCTGGAGTCTACAAATAGTCAAACAGATTGAGCCAGTTCTGTGTTCCAGTGTGCCAGATAGGAACTAAATACATAAATACGCTAAGGAGCTGCTGAAGTATCCCTTCAGGGAGCTTACCTTCATCTGTTTTCACAAAAAGGTTTTGTCATGAAGAGTGAAAGCTTGAATTTCATCCAATTTATATGAACAGATTGTCCTGATATCAGAAGGTGAGTGGGACCAACAGACGTGTTACGCGTGGGATACTTTTTTCTTCTAATTTAATCAGAAGAAGTTTGTTTTAATCTGTCGTCAAGCTGATCTTAGCTGACGCTACACATTCTTGACCTTCCTGACCCTGTGGTGCCTCTGGCAGCTGCAAGCCATCCATCATTTCACTGGCTGTACCAACACCAACACACTGAGCCATTAACAGCAAACATAATCCTGTTTACACATGATTCCTTCAACAAGTGCATACGACTGTCTTAAATCTATGAAGAGGGTGGTAGAGGTGTTGTTTTTCTATGTCAGTCTGAGGTTAGAGAAGAATAGAGTTCATGTGAATCCTGTACATTTGTACATAAGCACACACTGTCAGCTGAAGATGACAGAGCTCCATTTCTGCCCCGGGACCAGAGTCCAAGCTTCATTTAGTGGGCCTTTAGATTTGTTTGGCAAAATTAACCTGCAGTTAAACAGATCAATCATTATACAGTGTTATTCGTAGCTGGACTCTGTTTTATTGTCACCATCGACATGTCAGGTCAGCCCCTCGCCTGAGTTTTCCATAGACAGCTTTTTGCACGATTAAGTGCAGATGTATTAGAGAATGCATGTGTCGAGTTAGCTGACTGATTAACAACAGATCAAAAAAAGGGGGAGGGGGGGGGGTAACTTGGCTGTGTGAAGGTGTCCACAAACAGGAACTGAGTCCTCTTGTATCAACATGTCAGAGGAGCTGGTTCTGTCCCACGTAATGATCACCACAGCTGTGATGGACAAAAACAATTCTGCAACAACAGATAAGAGACCAAAACAGCCGCTGGCACATATTTGTGGGCCTCTTTAACAAGCATGTGCCCAATGTCACTTAAATGTTTAATAGTTCAAAATAACCTGTCAATGTCTGTATCAAAGCAACGCTAGAGAAGTTTGTGAACCTTAAAATGATGTGTTTTAAAGTTCAGCGACCTTTGTTATGTACGTTCATGGGTCTGACTCTGTCCCAGAGCGCATGAGGGCTAAAATTCCACAGTTTACGACTTTGGTTTGTGCCCTGCTCTATTGTTTTGCCTCATGGTTGCTTGACATTTCTGTGGGCTTTTGTTGGTGTGTTTGCGGCCTCTTCAACATGACACCAAAGTCACGTGTATGGCTGCGCATTTGCAGAGGCTCTCACAGGGATTTGTTTCTATGACAGTGGTTTAATATCCCACAACTGCAGGGGGAACCTAAGAGTAAGAAAATAAGTCGTGTTACGTTACCACTCTCTTTAAAACACCCCAGAAGCATTCTGCTGTAATCACGTCAAGTGCGATACTTGGCCAGATCGTACAAGTCTGGAGTTGAACCTGGACCGGCTGCATCGAGGAGCATCATCGTCTGCTTCCTACTTGTCACACCAGAGATATTTGATCATGTGAAGATGTGAGGGTTCTGGGGGCCAATCCAAGGGCTCCGTGTCACTGCTGTGCTCTTCATGCCAGTTTCAAACTGTTTTAACTGTGGGGATGAGAGCATTGTGATCCTGGAACATGCCACCATGATTGGGAAATAATATTCATACCACTGGGTTAATTTGGTTGCATGGTTACTCTACCGTGCAGCACCATTACACATCCAAGAGAATTCCATTTTAGAGCTGCCTGCACGCTTCACAGTTGGGATCAGGCAATGGAGATCAAAGGCTTCTTTTGACATTTTCTGTACATAAATTTTTGTCTTGGAAAGGAAAGGAAAAATACATGAAGGATAATTCATTAGAGAAGATAACGTTCCTCTACTGGTTCACTGTCTACTTCTTGAGGACTTTGCCTAGTTTGAAGCGTTGCTCTACACTCATGGGGAAAGAAGAGGTTCAGCAGTGCGAGCCCTTCCACAGTTATCATGCTGAACTGAACACAATGTTTTAATCTGTCTGTGTCTCGTGTGTCATGTGTGTTGTAGAGACAACAAAATGTTTTCCAAAGAGTAAGCAAGTTCCCTGTGAAGATATAAATCTTAAAGGTTGACGTTATGCAGTGTGTAATGGAAAATTAATTCTTATTTGCATTGTATCGAGTGTTACTGTGTATAACCTGCAAATGACCGAGCTGCAAGGTACCGCCCTGTCCTGTTTTCTTAAATTCCTCTTTACAATGGGGGGCTTGTTATAATGACATATCTGCACTTTAAGGGGGACAGGGATGACGCTGATATTTACAACTGTGTCTGGGTAACCTCAACTGTGGTTTGGGGAGGGAAGGTAGAAAGATAGAAGAACAATCAACTATACCCACGGAGAGATGACGTGACAAGTGGGCAATATAACTGTGTTTTTGCCTCAGTGGTCAGAACAACTCTGTATTTTGTACTGTGTTGCTCTCTCTTGCAAGATATTATTATAAAAGCCTCTTATCTCCTCAGAAGAAAAGAACTGACTCTGTGTATTACTAAAACTTCCACCACAATCATCATTTGCACCATTTGAACTGTTACAAAAAAACAATTTTCACCGACAATTCCTGTAAAACATCTGGAGCAGTTTTGTTCCTTTTTTACTGTAGATTGTGCAGACAGCCAGTCTGTGGCATCACAAAGAACACTGTGGCTCTGATTAGCTCGTTCTATGCCTCCTGATTACTGCTGCAACTGTGTTTCAGTTGACTTTTAGTTGGTCACCAATCTATTGGTATCCTTTCCTATCCCTATCAAGTCTCACTGCCACTTTTCTTCACTCCCTCCAACAACAGCTCATATATCAATGACCTCTTTTAAGGAGCTTTTTACTACAGCTTTACAAGTTGCGTGAAAAATCTGAAGAGGTTTGAGGTCATACTCAAGCAGTCTAAAGGGTTCACAAACTTTCAAGCGCCACTGCATTTTGTCTTGCTCGGTGAGATATTTTAGTTATGTCAAAGGAATGCTCCGTTTCTCCAGAACTAATTTGGGAGTTAAAATTAGTCTCCAAAAAACCTGCATGAAAACGAAACGTTAGATGTACAAATAAAGGTTAAACTGCTGCCATTTCGCTATGGTAAGTGTTCAGCTGGACTGGTTCTTCCAGCAGAACATGTCCACAGATATCCGGCTTATGTAACAAACAGCAGCTCCTATTCCAAAGAAGCAAGGGTTCGAGGTTAAAACACAAACAAGGACCATCTTCTCATAAATGTCAAGCACAAGCACCTTTTAAATGGGGCCTCTTTTTAGTAAAAGTTTGTCTGTGATCCCCCAAAAGGTAGTTCTACACTTTACTCTCACTAAGAGCAAGAGGGCATGACTATACATAAATCCAGTATCTTATTTTATTTTATTTTACTTTATTTAATGTTTTTTTGCATCGGCACTTCAACAGTGACTACTAATCTTAAGCAGTCCTAAAGTCTTGGACTCACAAGATTTCTTGATTAGCTGCAGCTGTTATCTCTTCCATGGAAGTCGGCTGATGTTCCTGAGAAGTGTACCAGCTTTAAACTTTTACTGTAGATGGCAGAGAGCTCTCTTGTTCCAGGGAAAACACAAGACAAAATTTTATTGTGGACATGCTTCTTAAAATGTGCAATAACAAAACACACAAAGAAAGATGTGAGATTACGCCAGCGTCTGTTGAACTCAATATATTTATTGTTGCTAAATGAATACATAACAGAAACAAAAAGTGAACTCTTTTCAGAATTTCAGTCAGAGGCAAATGCTTCCAGTCACAATTATGATATAAATCCGAATCTTTTCAGGTTGATACATCTAGCATCATTTTCCAGTTTCACTGAGGATGTGACGACAAACTTTACATTGCAGGAAAATGTAACCTTACTTTTCACTGATTGTGTTCAAATTGTAAAAAAAAAAAAAATCAGCTTGATAACATACAAAAATCTACAAATGTTAAATATACTTCACAAAAGGAGTACATCAACGACAATTGTTTTTCTCAACAATTTTAAGGCTTTGCAATCCAATGATAATATATACATGTCGTACCGACTGAGTATAAAAGGAATGCATAGAAATTGTGCAGCTTCTACAAATACACTTTCTAGCTGTAATGTTGGCCTTTTTTCACCACTTCCAAGTGGAAAAACACTATTATTTAAGTTCAGTAAACTCACAAAAAACAGCCATTTTGTGATATAAAACGGGTAGAAAAAAAACACGACTCAACAGGCAAGTCAAATCTAAACCTTAACACCAGCAGGAGGTTTGTGACAAATCTGCGTGATTTAACAATAATTTACAGGCAGTATTTGTGTCTCTGCACTGGTGCGGTTCTTTTTGCTGTATCATATCATTCAGCCACTATGTGACATTTTAGGCTGGACGGAGAAATGCAACTCTTGTCTCAAACTACTCTAAGGCACGTGATACATTTCATCGGTAACCACATCGACAAACCACACGCTTACATGGAAAATCCTGCATTTTTGACGTATTAAGGTTGATCAGGTTGAATAAGAATTACCAGCATGTGTAAAGTGATTTGCATTGTTAAGTCACTTGTTATCATCAACACCGGGCCCCAGTTATTCCGTCGCTCCTTTTGTTTTGGGTCTAAACACACTGTGGGGTGCAGAATTCAGTCATGTGACAGCTGCGATACTTAAAAAACTAAAGTCTAACTTTCTAAGCCACGAAATGAGGAGAGCATCACGAAGGATTCAGTCAAAGACAAACTTAGCTACGTTAAGTGCTTGATCCAGAACTCTCACTTTCCACTACATGGTTCGGCACCACTTGGCTCGACTCAATTAAACTGAATAGGACTTGGTATTTATCTACTTTTTTTTTTTTTTGTGGAACCAACTTGTGACGAAATGTGACGCTAAAACGCAGCAGACAACAGCAGAGAGCGATCCAGAGTCACTTCTCTGTAGCAGCACTACATTCCAGCACAAAGTTGTCAGCCCGAAGCCGTAGCCAACACCTCAGTTCGATGGCACACTCTCTTCTTCAGAGATGCAGAAGTACGTGCCTGTTTCTCTGTGTTACTTTAACTTCTTGTATCACCACCGTGACAATAAACTAACAATCCAGCCAAGCCTGACGTGGTATTATCTGCAGGAAACACAGAAAAGGAAAGTTCCTGATGCCAAAAATGACCTGAGCTGAGTCAAACTAAGCTGTTAAGATATGGGTTTCATTACTGACATGGGGCTATATTATTGGATTTGTCCCAAAAAATTTAAGAGCAAAACATTATCAATGTTTTCATCAGTTATAGTTGGATTTGTTTTCCTTGCAGTTCATTTTCTGTCTTTGTCTGACACCTTGAGTAGTATCTTATGTTGGCTAATGTACATTGTATGCACAAAATGAAACTAAACAAAAAGGAAATTCCCTTAAATGCCACGGATGTTTTGCTTCCTTCCATCCATTCTGGTGTGGAAAATCACTCCCTTGTTGGCTCAGCAATATGTAATTTACCTCCCAGGTGCCTGCAGACCTCCCTCATTGTTTGTAGTTTCCATTCTGTCTTCTGGCTTTTCTCCCAGTCTACATACAGTGTTAGGTTTTCCTGCTCTCATCCTGCTCCTGAAGCGCTGCCCTAACAAGAGCTGGTCTGGAGGTTGCTCTCAGTGAGGATGGAGGTGATGTTGGAGTGGCCATACAGGCTATCGTCATCATCTGAGCTGAAGGCTGATGAATCCAAAGCTGGGCGCATGGCTGCTTGAGTTTTCCTCCTGTGACACACAAAACTCTGATTATGTTCCCTCTTAAAATGTACTGTTGCAGCCTGAATACGATCATAAAAGTGGCAGTCAGAGTGCTCCCCCTGCTGTTAGTTTAGGGCAACAACAGGGTTTTGACTGGAACTACTTTGAGCGTGTCTGTGATGTAATTACCCGGTGGTGCCTGAGTAATGTACCGGTTGTTGAATGAAAAATCCCTTTAATATGTGTGGTATGTTTTACACACATCAAAAAAACAAAAATACTGCACCTCGGGGAGCGTGTGGATCTCTACCAGCTGTTTGTGTGCATGTGTCAGGGCTGAAGAATCTGAGTTCAGTGAACATGTCATTTACAAGCAGTTTCATTCATATTGAGACATAAAGAGGAGGAGAAGGTGTCTCTCCTTCTTAGTCACTCACCAAATATGACAGCGAGGAAGTGTCTTGGATAACGGTTACCAAAAGCTAACAGTGAGTAAGAAATTAGGAGTGAAACACGTACTTGAGCTCCGTTTCCAGAGCTGTGACTCTGGTCTGCAAGGCCTCTTTGAGCTCCGTCTGTTCCTCCATGTCTCTCTGGGCTTTCCTCCTCAGGGTTTCTAGCCTCTCCAGCTCTGTCTCTCCTTCATCCACCTGTCTCTTCAGAGCCTTCACCCTCAGAGCAAGCTGCAGCACAAGTCACGACGCATGTCTTTGATGCAAGTGTATTTCCCAAGTTTTAAAAATGGAATCTTTATGTTCACATCTGTACCTGGTCTCTCTGTTCAGTGTGTGTGTGTCTCTCCTCATCCAGCGTCATACTGAGGTCTTTCAGTTTTCTCTCCAAGCGACGCTGTGATGCCAGGACCGTGTTCTTCTCTCTTTAGGACAGAACAAACAAAGTGCGATCAGCATCTGTCTAGTTTTTCATCAGTTTATTTCGTTGGATTTCATGGGATTCTGCTCAGAGGTATTAAAAAAAACATCAGCTGTTGCTGATGAAGAGTTACCGCAGTGTTTTGAGTGTTTTCTGTTTCTGCAGCACAGTACCTTTCCTCCGCTCGCAGTCGTTCTTCAAGCTCCTGGATCTTGTTTTCAAGCAGGGAAACTCCTGCTGAGGAGCGAGACTGGCCTTCCATCTCAGCCACGCGACTCCTGAGCTCCTTCAGCTGCAGGGACACAAACAGCAGTTCAAAAGCACAAACTCAAGTGGAGGGTTGGCAGCGGGAACGGGATGCATTTCCACCCAATTTCAACCGAAGTAAGGACACAACAGTGCAAGTCGGCATTTTGGCACGAATTTCTGTGGATGACAATTGTTAGAAAACACAGTCTAGTGTGCGTGTTCATACATGTCTCTCCATGGCATTCTTATCCAGCTCCAGGTCCTGTTTTGAGGATCTCTCCTGCATGAGCTCAGAGCGCAGCTGATCGATCTGGTCTCTGCTCCTGGACACTCGCTCTGTCAGCATCTCCACGGTGTTTTTCTCCTCGTCCAGCTCCAGCTCCATACGCTTCAGCTTGTCCTGACAAACCGGAACAGATCGCGTTAATCAACAACTCATTTTTCACATATCTATGACACTGATGGAGCTCATATGTACCACAGGTGATATTACGATAGGCTTATTTGTGCGTTTTGTTCCCTAACTCGTGCAGACTTTGCATGCAGAGCAAACTGTTTTACATTAAAAGCCCTACAGTCTGGCTGAGACTCCCAAATGGTTTGCTCTTCCAAAGCAGGAGGTGAGCAGACGAGCATCTTACCTCCAGGAGGCGAATCTCACGTGATTTTTCATTTAGGCTGTTTTTGCTGGCCTCTATCTCCCCCTCGAGGTGGCGCAGTCTGTTGGTGAGAAGCTCTTTATCCACCTGGTGGTTATCTCTCTCCTCACATACAAGCTGAAGCTCCCGCTTCTGTCGCGACATCTGGTAAGATTTATCATAATGTGACAAAGAGCAATGGCACACTAAGTTTGAGATCCCCTTGCACACAGTCAGTCCAAACATGCTTCACGGATAATATTTGCTATTTGCTGTGACAAACATTCAGACCACATGTGACTTTGGGGAAGCGGGGTTAAAACGAGACAAAGCATGCATAAGAACACAAACACTCAAATACGGGCACGCACTTCTTCCTCTAGCTTTCTAAGGTTTAATTGGCTTCTCTCCAGCTCAGAATGAGCGTCGTTTCCATGACGTTGCGCCTCATGCATCTCCTTGCGTGCTCGCTCTCTCTGCTCCTCCAGCTGGGCCTTGAGAGCCTGCGTCTCCTCCTTTAAGGACACGTTCAGAGAGTCGTACTGACAGAGGAACAGAGGGAGAGAGAAGATAAAAAAGTTTTTTTGAGCTGTGCGGTCTCCATTGAGCAGTGAGAACAAGCTTTGATAAAGAGGAGCCATTCTTCTTACTTCTTTGTTGAGTTTCTCCAGAGCTCTCTCCTGCTGTCGCTTGGTCTCTTCTAGTTGACCGATGGTCTGCTTGAGTGTGTCCTTGTCCCGCTCTGAATCCTCCATACGCAGGCTGAGTTCACGATGCTCCTGGCTCAGCCTGGAATTCTTTCTCTTGGCCTCATCCAGCTCAGATCTCAGGCCTCTCACCTCGGTGTGGAGGGCGAGCTCTGCCTCTGAGGTCTCTGTAGCGTTGCTCTGCAGCTGAGCCTGAGTAAAACCAAAGAGGATTTCCATTTATGATTACATATCTATCACTTTTAGAGTATCTCCAGTGAGCCGGACAGTGTTTGGGCGGATTCAACTTTACCTCTAATCTTGAGAGTTTCTCTTTGAGACGAGTGTTGGTTGCCTCTTGGTCCTTCTGGGCATCTTGGAGAGAGTTAACATCGACCTGAGCTCTACTCAGACGTGTTTTAGTGGTCTCCAGCTCCTTTTCAGCTCCAGAGAGTTTCTCCTTGAGCTTGGCTGCTTCACTTTGTGCCTCACCAAGCTTCTGCTCTAGCTCTGAGATGGTGGCTGGGTCTGGGAGCTGTTGGCAGAAAGGGTCCAAACAAGAGTTTTCTTAATAGAAAAATGAAATGTTTCTCCCCAGAACAGTCATTCAACAACATGGACATTACACTGTTGTACGAGGCGGGCAAAGGATTCAATTATCCTTTTAGGATGAGATCAAACCAACCCGCTTATTTTTCTCTTGTGCTTTCGCGTAGTCCTCTTTGGCCTTCTGCAACTGGTCTTTTAGCCTGTCGATTTCGTACTTCAGTTCAGCCTCCTGGTTCTGGTGAGATTTTTTCATCGAGATCAACTCCATGACCTTCTTGTCAAATTCCGTCCTCTGCTTCTCCAGGTCAGACTTGGTTTTCTTCAGATCGGCACTGTATCGCTGGAGCTCCTGAACAGAGATTTCACAATTTGATGGTTAAAGGGCCAAAAGAATAACGTATTAACATATCAGTGATCATGTGGTGTTATTAATAGCACGCATTACTGCACCTGGTTTAGAGTCTGTGTGTGGCTGGGGTCGGGTGCCTGTTGTTTCACCGTGCTCATTTTTTCCTTCATCTCCTTTAGTTCATCCTCAAATTCTTCTTTCTCAAGACGAGTTTGTAGGAGCCTGAGAAATGCGCACAGCAAACCATATAATATAGTGCCATGTGGGAGTACTGCCTCATTATCAGATCAACAACAGTCGGACTGTACAGGTAAAGCAAGAATTTGCTTTAACGTTGTTAATGTGTTTTCAAACGACAGTTCACAGGAAAACAAGGCTACAACACATATTAGTTCGACTCAGACACAAACACAAGGCTATCCACACCACTCCTCTGTGTCTTGATGGTCTCTGCTTTCATACAGTGGTCCCAGTTTTACTGCTTAGCCACAATGTTGTCCTCCTTTAAAACAGGACTCATGCACCACAATGAATAAGATCCATTCTTGGTGTTGGCTCATGCACAAACTTGGGAGGAAACTGAACTTTAAATGCGTGGTGAAATGAAGTGAACGGAGTGTGAATGGCCTTGACACTACAGCGAGACAGCCTTTAGCTCCGTTAACTACATCTACAAGGGTTCTGCAAATCTAAACACAAATTGGACCCTCACTGTGTTTCAGGGTTGCCGGGTGGCTCTCTGACAGAGAGGGGGAGAAACAGTGAGCAGGCAGAACGAGAGAGAAAAACACAAACAGATTAGTAGTAAAGCAAGTGCAAAAACAAAAGAAATCCACGTGCAGGCGAACGCTGGAAACAGCACACCCAGGCACGTAAAGCACAGACCAAATGATTTCCAACAGACTCACTCTTGTTTAGTGGTTCGAAGCTCATCTCTGGTGGAATGAAACTGCTCCATCCAGTGGCTGCTCTCATCTCTACAGTCCTCCAGCTGCTGCTGTAAAGAGCGAACGGACGCGTTCACACGCAGCCGCTCTGCCTCGATCCCTGCGTGAGACTTAGGAGGGACAGAGAGGAATTATTACGATGTATTCTTAACCTAGGATTTTAACTGCATGGGTTTGAAGAAGACCGCTGGGCGTTCTAATGATTAACGACCATAAAGAGGTTATTCTTCTTTCTGCGTCAACATGACTAAATGGTCATATCGTACGTGGTCATAAGAATATTTGACTTCAGCTTCAGTGGACTGGTCATCAAACCCAAGTCTTATTACGACAATCTTTAGTTAATTACAATTTGTCATGAAAATACTGACAGGGTAAGTTGCGTATGTATGAACAATGTGTCTGTGCTTTATGTTAAGCTTTTTTGATGATACAGACATCTCAGATGATGTCAACTTTGCGCCGAAACTCAAGTCAAGTAGGGTGTTGAATATTGTTATTACAGTATGACCATAAGATAACGACGCCGGTCATTGCTGACTCAGACTGCTGTAACTCGAAGCTGACTCTGGTTATCTCATGTCTTTAACGGAACAGACTGAGAAAAGAACACACTGCTCACAGATCTTTTTGTGTTTGTTGACGTCTCTGGATGTGAGATATGAGGTGTCGGAGGTGTGCTGACAAACTATTGCTCGTTGGTTGGCATCTTTTCCTGTTAGGCTATTCAAACGTGTGGAAAAGCAAGTTTTATGTATTAGGAAATAGAAATTGAAAAAGGAATAACCTTCCCTATCATGTCTTTGAATTGGGGAAAATCCAACCTCAAAAGAAAAACGAGACATGAGATATTACACCGTGTCATTAGTCGTTTCACGAAAAAATTAAACCAAATGCGGAGGCGGTGTGTGAGCAGGTTCACTAAAGTCATCAAAACACTAAATAGGCTCCTTCCCAGCAAAATACACAACATTCCCACTGCTCTGGGAGAAACTTAGAAGCATGGAGAAGCGGTGTTTCTTCGCTGCATCTGTTGCTGCAGGCCTGCTTTGCTCGCTTCATGTGAAGCTCATTCAGCTGGCTGCTCTGATCGTTGCCCACCTGAGACACCTGGTCCATGCTGCTGCGGAGCTTCTCCATGTCGGCGCTGTATTGCTCCCGGAGCGCTTCGAGCTCTTTGTCGTGTGTGGCCACTTCTTCCTTCAGAGCTCCTTTTAAAGCTGTAAGTTCCCTTTCTCTCTGTCTCAGCGTCTCCTCCAGCCTCTGTTTCAGCTGGTGCAGCTCCATCAGCTGAGCTTGAGAAGACATCAGGTCCTGCAGAGGAAGAAAATATACAAACTCCTGACACTTTTCACCATTCGGTGATTACGGCCGACGCAACTTCTGACTGGTTTTAAAGTACAAGCGAGATTTCCAAGTTTTCCAAAATCCAACAAAAAGATAATAGAATCTAGAGAATAAGTGGTGCGGTTTTGAAACAGGAACTTGTGTCCAGTCTCTTCATGATACTAAACACATAACTGTGCTGTATGAAGCCGCGTTGTTGTGCAGGTCGTGCAGGATGAGACAACTTCCCAGCTTTTCTGGAATCAGAGTTAGCGCACCCTATCTGGTAAAAGGATTTTTAAACCCAGCAAACCGTAAATAGTAAGTCCTCAATAAAACTGCTTTTAGATTCGGCCTGCATGCACGTGGTTGTGTGACAGTGTGGCATCTGTTGTGTTACCGTCTTGCCGCCGCTCTCTCTTCTCAGCTCATCTTGAAGCTCGGCCAGCTGGTCCTCCATCTCTCTGACACGTTTCTCTGCGCTTTCTCTGTCCATACGCAGATGAGTCAGCCTGCAGGGAAAAGAGGACATACTGGCACTTGAGAGGGATTCTATGGGCTGGGAATAAGTGACCTTCTCGTTTGTCACGTGAACATGTTACAGTCGCCGTGTGTTTCATGAAAGTGCTTCATGACTCAGATGATGGTACAGAACTGCTTTCCAAAGTCTGTGCGTTTGCTGTTTTATCCTCACTCTGATTGTGTGTCATTTAATTCCTTCTTCTTCCGGTCCAGCATCTCCTGGAGTTGCAGATTTTCATCCAGACAGGACTCCAGCTCAGCTTTCAGAGCAGGATCTGAGTTGCTCAGAGAATTCTACGCACACAAGCAGACACGATAAATAAATAAATAAGAGCGGTGTAACACAAGACATCAGGTGGCTCTGGAGGCATAAACAATTGGTTCTGGACATGCTATAGAAGGCTTGCATTTGCCCACCATTTCATTTGCATAAGAGCTTAAGTTATTAAGAGCTATTATAAAGATTAAGACTTGCCAAGCTTCCTTAAACCAACATATAATGAGTCATTATAGATGTTAGATTATTGTGTATGTGCGTGCGCCTCTGACCGGGCTTTAAGGATTAATCTGCGGATTAATCTGAAGCACAATCCGAGGAGCCCCCTCAGCCGTCCCGGTTACATTAGTTAAAAAGGCATAAACACTCTGAGAATGGTTTCTGTCTCTCAACCAAATGAAATATTTGGCAAAGCTATTTTCTCGTCTCAGGGAGGCTCGGATAAGTGTTTATATGCGGCACTGGATGTGATCCATGTAATTAGAGCTGAGGTACTTTGGCAGGTAACTCTTTGGACATCCTGGAGTGGAAGCCAGTTTCAATCAACACGGTGATTTGAGAAGGACTTTGGTGATCCAAGACACAGGAACTACATTAACCACAAAAAGGTCCTGCATGTACTGTCCAGGTCTTCACTTGTTATTTCAGAACACAACGGCTTTGCATTGCAAAATGAGACGTAAACCAACTTAGTTTTCGATGCATGAAAATGGGAAGAAAGGGGACAAATGTTTTCCTCTGACTGAAGGTCATAAGACACCGCTGCCTCCTCACATTTTTCCTCTCTGCTCCACTTACGGTCCTTTCTTCCCGCAGGGCAGTTTGTAGCGCAGCCACCTTTGTCTCAAGCTCCCTTTTTTCTCTCATCCACTCCGGAGGGCTTTCTGTAGGCTGCCAACAAAAAGAGTGTAAGACGAGACATATGTGTAAACTATCTCTTTATCAAATAGAAGAAGAAGAAGAAAAAAAAACCAACAACAAACCTTTACGCTCTGAATCTTCTGAAAAATTGTCTTCACTTTGTGCCTGATGGCAACATCACTCTCACTCGACCTAAGATTAGTAAATTAAACATAAATTTATCTGTTTTACAACTATTTGAGTAGGTTAACTGAATGTGATGAGGCAGTGATATGAGAACAAGATGGAGGTCTGTACCCTTGTCTCAGGATGCTGTACACTGTCCTCATGACCTGCTCCTCCTCACTGCTCATCTCTGCACTCTGAACCTGGTCCAGCAAAAGGTCAGGGGTCACCTTAAGACATAGATCAGAAAACTACTCTTGCAATGTTGCATGCACTGTGGTGGTTAGAGCTCATTAAAAAATAAAAGATAAAACAAAAATAAATCAGCTGTACCGCCTACGCAGAAAAAGATAAAGCCTTCTTACCTGAGGTTCAGTCAGACCTGCCTGCGGATGCTCATCTGAGCCCCACTGATTGGCTGAGTGTCCAGGAGCTTTGGTGACAAAGCCCTGACCATATCCCACGCTGCTGTGGGTTGAGGGCGGAGTTGAGGTGAAGGGTTTGGGGTGGAGATGAGGAGATGTAGCTCGGGGATGCTGCTGTGCAGGAGGGAGTCCTAACCCAGAGGTTACACCATCAAATCTGTTTTTCAGCCTGTTCACAGTAGTCTGCCTCTGATTAAAGTGAACCTCATTGGGTTGCTGAAGATCCCTCACTGACCCCTGTGTCCTATTGGGCCCTGCCTGATCATTACCAATGATTCCCCACACCTCCTCTCTGTCTCCCCTAACTCCAATTCCTCCATCAAGATTCCCATAACTACCAGACTTTCCATCCCCAGGCGGTCTAGACAGCTGAAAATCCTCATTGTCGGCTCCTCCATCCCGGTCCAGTAACGACCCATGGGACTGAGCCCTGCGTAATGCCCCTGCCTGCCTTTCTCCTTCTCCTACATCTGCCCCCACTCTTCCTGGGTCTGGCGTCTCTCTCCTCCGGGGAAGGCTGCGGTAGCCAGAGGCAGAAGTGTACTCAGTCCTGAGCTGGACCCCGTATGAGTCCCCCTTCTGTCCATCCTGCAGGACCAGGTATGGCTGGCCAGCGATCCCCTGCACTCTGACTGCTACACCATATTTAGAGCTGGTTTGGCTCTTGTTCTTCGGCTGGGACAGAGGCTGCCCTCCAACATTGTCATCGCGGTCATTGATGAAGCGGATCTGGACACCGTAGTCCACTGGGGTCTTCCGGCCTGAAGACTGCGTATTCATGCTGGGAACAACAGAGAGAAGATCATGAAGACGGGAGAAGAAGATGTTATTCAAACTACTTTGTTTGCCACCATCGTTGTCAATATGTTGATTCTGCCACCTACCTGAATAAAAACTAAATTTACAACTATTCATCTATAGTTTCTGTTACAGTTCTTGCTCTTGGTGAGGACAGCCTTACACTATTTGGGTTTTAGCATCCAGCACAAAGACATCGACATGTGGATCACCAAGCATACAAGTAAAAAGTCAGCCAACTGCACCTCTGAGGCTAGTTCCGAAAAGCTCCGAGACTCTGAACTAGCATAAAACTTTAGAGGAGTTCACCTATGGGTTGAACTAATGGTTACTTATAATGTTAGAAACAAATATTGAGATGGAAAAAAACTAAAACCAAGTGGTTTATGCAGAGGGTTTAGCTGGGGTATGTGTGGAGATATTTCTCACAGCTCCGATGGCAAAATAACCAACATTAACAGCAGCTAGAGCTGCACCGTTACACATCCAGGCTGATAATTCAGCTGATATCAACTTGCTGAGATCTCAGCAGATCTCTCAGGTGCAAAGTCAAACTCAGTTCGTTGAGAAACTGCCGTGCGTGAGATGCAAAGCTTTGGGCGCATTGGCAGAAAACATGGGAGTCCTCACCTCAAAGAGCAGCTCCAAAATTTTGCAAATCAACATCTGAACAAGCTTGATGCATTTTGGAAATAGTCTCGCGGACCGGTGAGGTTAAAATGGAGATGCCAATCAGGAAAAACTGTTTGGAGAAAAAGCAGTAATTCGTGCAGTTTTCGTGAGAAAAACAACTTCTGCAGAAAGAATGAGTGAAAAAGATGTCCAAACTTTGGCTTTGGGCTCTATTTCCTTCCTGTTACGTTGAATGGTTAAAATATCTTAAATTGTCTGCATTTGGAACTCGGGCCATCTTCTTTTTATTTAGCTTTGTGGGAGTTATGACTGCCACCTTTCATGCGGGTGACATGGATTCAAATCCCCTGCATGAAAGGCACTTCCTCCAGTAGGGGTCCTTAGGCAAGACCCCCTTACTCCACCCGCCTACCACTGTAAGTCAAAGCGTCTGCTAAATACATAAATAAATAAAAAAAAGCTTTGCACGGGGACTGAAATTCTCACTAAATGAGCTGCATCCCATTGCAGTTTGGCTACAAGCTGCAGAGAGAACTTCCGTTTCTTACTGAAATATCCCGACATTTTTCAATTAAAAAAATATCAAAAAAGCCTTGATTATACAAAATTACTGGAGTTTATGTTCTTTTATAAATAGAGAAACATCAATACCAACCCCCAAACATTCCCCCTGACCTGAAAATCAAACAGAGCATTCCTAAACAAGACATTTATCCCTGAGCAGCACTGAAATACTAAAACTGATTGATACTCACTCTGAACAAACACAGATCAAAGATTTACAGGCTCAGTTTCTGGTTCTTGACCGCTCGTGTGAACTTTGTTCCCGGCGCCCTCCATTAGTCATTAACCTGAAAGCACACACCTACAGATGGCTCGCCGTCTGCGAATAAGAAACTAAACCTTTTTCTAAAGTCACGGTGCCAGATACCAGAGCTAATTTCCTCATTTCACAGCACAAACACAGAGAAGTGAAGGCAACTCGTGTCCCCGTTTTTCTCAGTATTTACAACACAATTCACACTCATGTCTCTCTTTTTCCTCGACTCTCTTCTTCCTAATTCTCCCTGCTTCAACACTCATTTCTACCAAATTCTAAAATGTAGCCTCCGCTGACCACACCTTCAGCTTAGTCCCTTGAAATGGATATTTCTGAAAAGGTATTTAGCATTCCAGGCATTTCTTAGATAATTGTGACATCATTTACAGTGCTATGGCTCATTTAACAGACTATAAAACCATGAAAACACTCCCTCTTGACCCCTCCGCTCCGCACCTTCCACGTCCTTCCACAGCTCCCTGAGGTGAGAGACAGAAAGTGGGCTGGGAGACAGAAAGGGGAGGGTGAGGTGAGAGAAAGAAAACGCTCTACTTTTCTCCTCTTATCAGTGCTTTGTGTGATAAAACACAAAGTCAAGCTGTTCCTACAATCTAGCCACTCTCCCATTCGCACACAGAGGACTGACTACGAAAGTCAATCATCAAAAATGTAACCCTGTTTTGCTCTCACACATGCATCCATATATTATTTTGTACTTGCACACGGATTTTTTGAAAGATCTTTTTTAATCCACAAGACTAATTTTTGGAGAAAATGACAAAAAATCCTTGCTTTTACAGAGTTTTACACAATCCAACTGTTGAAGAGGAAGATAGAGGGAGCTTAACCACTGGTCTGAATGAATGACGTCATTAAAGATGACATAAAAAGCTCTGAAAGAATCAAAGACAGACCCAGTTACCAGACCTGTGCTGTTAGTGGATTTTCCCACCGTGGGGTAACCAAAGTGGAGGCACCGTGTCACAATAAATTTGTGAAGTCGTGCATGAAGTCTGCATCCTACAGTCTTTAAAGCACACAGGTCATGCACTGCTGCACAGAGGAACGCATTAAACTGTCCGTGCACACAATGTGACGTGCTCGTTTTAAGGGGGTGGCTGTGGATCTGCAATCTAAGTTGCAGAAACTGTTCTTCATCTCGTTCTCCATCTGTTCATTTGCATGTTTTCATCAGTTGGATTTTTCATTCGTGTCAGAGGAAGAGCGCATTGCCAGCTCATAGAGACAGGGGGTGAGGGGGGGGGAACTCATCCCATTGTCCAGATGATGTGGGGCGGAAAACAAGGGCAGCGATTCTGAGAATGCAAAATCTACCCCCCCCCACCCTCCCGGCTCCTGCTCTCTCATACTTTCTGATTCTATAAAGTTGGATTTATTACCCTAATTTTCTGTCCCGGAACCTCCCTTTGACATTGTTCCCGAAAGCCAGACTCTGCACCTCTCTGAAATAAACCCGTGCTGAGTAAATCACACCCATGGCTCTTGCTAACTTTATTTTAAAAGGAACTCGTTTCATTCTGCCGACCTGAAAAAAATGTTAATTAAGTGACTAAACAGTTACCGTTCCCTTGATCCAGCCTAAATGACATATTATTATTATCGACTACTGCTGGACTGATTAATCTGCCTGATTATTTGTCATTTGGAATTATGCTGGTGATATTTCATGAGGCATGTAAACATCACTTCGGGCTGCTCTGATGGATGGTCCTGAGGAAAGACGTTTTTGACTCCCTTATTTGGTTGATGAATTGCTAACTAAAGCAAGTGCACTGCAGACAGAGCGCAGGATTGCTCTAAATAAGTAAACAGAAATGACACAGAGGCATAACAGCGTTAAATAAATGCTGATCTATGATCAGATTCTGTGTCTACTTTGTTATCAATTGTTGTACTTTATCAGATTAAAAAAGCATGATATCAGCATTACATAATGGCTTTGGTCCTCCCCGATCTCTAAATGTTCCGCATCAGCACCAGCCATAGAGAAACTCATATCGGCCCATCGTTAATAACGACATAAAGCAACGGACCAGCTTCCTCAGGCTCGGCAGCCTTGCCATAAGAGGGGCTTATGACAGCCATTATTGTGCTGACGGGACCTCTGCCTCCGGCCTCAAATTGAATTCTCACACAGTAATTGATTTGCAGCTGCCTCTCAGTTAAGATCTGAGAAGGAATGGAAAACAGAGTTTGGAGATCACAGTAAGTGAGGAGAGAAATAGTCATGCAGAGTGCCTCCGATGTCTCACGTGTTCACCCCGGTGACCTGGGATGGACAAAACGTCTGAACACAGCTCCCGCCAGCCGCAGGGTCACAAGTAAAGATCATCGAAATGATCATAAACCTGTGGACTAACCTGTAAAACAGTAAGGGACTGCGGAAGTTTGTCTTTTCTTCAGATAGGTTCGCTTCAATGGTCAAACTACTGCTTCTTAAGTCAAGACAAAGTGTCAGTGCCGTGGGAAAATTTGGTTTCATAAATTACTTTGGCCGGTAACTGATCATTAAAACTGTCGGAAGTCCTTTTCAGCTGATTTTAATTAAGGTGTCAGCTCTCAGAGAACCAGTTGACAGCATTCAATCATACTCACTGTGAAAGAGTAATCTGACCACTGTCCATCTCAGGAATCATTAAGTTTTACAGGCATGACCTAGAAAGTAAACATGCGGGTGAACGTGACGGAGATAAACTCCTTCTCTCCTCACCCACTTGGTCCTCGGAGCATTCTCCCCTCTCGATTGCATTTTTGACACAAAACCAGACCCTTGTCCTCTCTCTCCACACAAGCCAATGCTCCTCTTTCACACTCACAAACAGCCATTTATTACAGCCTCTTATTCAAGTCTAAAGGAGTTCATTGGCATGATAAAGACAGACTTCAATGTTACCAAATAGAATACAAATGACACCATATTAGGAGCACATAAGCATGCCCCTCCCTTCCCTCACATTCCTGACACTTGTTCCTCTGTTTCGCTCACCTACTCGGGCAGAAAGATAAAGTGTGGCACATTTTTGGGGGATTTGACGTCACTCTTTACTGTATCAAACTCACATTTAACTAAACCGTTTCTGCCCTATACCGCCATGTCAAACTAGACATGAAAGTGTGTCAGAGCCTTGGCAGGTTCAGTGCTATTATTAGTGAAATTTATGACACAATACAAGAGGCCTTTCCCACTTAAACACTATAATCTGCTGGTGCTTGTGTCATCGGTTTCATCTGAGCTGTGAGGAGCTCCTTTCCTCTGACAGAGCTGTCAGCAAGCTGTCAGTGCATGTCAGGTTTGACTCTTTTTCTCTGGTTAACATTTACATGTGTTTACATATAGAGCGTCACCTCTGTGGCAAAACAGTAACTCTGGTTCAACAGTTTGTCCAATAACACATCACCTGGTGGTACAGATGTGCACACAGGCACAGCTACTGCTTCTTGATCTTGACGTGGACCCAAATCAAATTAATATGACATGAAATTTTAATTCAATCGGTATCAAAATTATCTTCACAAATCTTTCCAGCTACTACAGTCAGCCTTTCGCTTTAGCGCAAACATGTATCATGTTTATTCTACACCACGGGGCAGCTGTTAGGAGTCTCCTGCTTTCTCTTGTATCATCGTTAGCTGGCAAGCTACAGAAGTAAATAGATAAAGACTCGCTGTGACACACCGCTGTTATAATCCATTACTTGTTCACTTAATCAAACGAGAAAATTAAAGCCACACAGCACCAGAAAATCCCTCACAACGCGTATAACTGCCTGAGAGGTGGTGACTGTCTGGTTTAGCCGTCTGGCTATGAGAGGTCCAAACTAAAAAGTTACCTCTTCTCCTGAACTTATCCCTCTGCTCCTCTGTTGATGCTTCCCGTCCCGCGGACCGATGGTAATTCAGCTATTTTCACAGACATCCATAAAGTCCAAACAGAAAGTGGGTGGAAGAATAACGCCTACACAAATTACAGCAGCAACAAGTTCATTACGCCGCTGGGAATGCAACCTGTTACCTTTTGTCGGGGATGTAACCGCCCCGCCCACCCCCGCCAAAGGAAGCTCTGTGATTGGACTAACGCGGGACAAGGGCGGGACTGTAGATATCAGCTACGTTTGGTATTGGTAAATGCCACACGTCAGTCATTTGTTTTGTTGGGTAACTTTTCTTGACTTGGTAATTCGGTAAAAATACCAGCCTGCCTGTATATCTGCTTCAAGTGAAATAGAATATTAATAAAAAATGTTATGACGTAGATGAACAGGAAGTTTCAGGACCAAAGACGTTGAATAGAGAATATAGGCACCTAAATTAGATTGTTTATTCAAGTTACCACTAGATGGAGCAAATACTATCTGGCACAAGATCAGCCTGAATAGCCCACAGTATTGAGTGCATGACCTCTAATGACATTATAAAAGTATAAACATAGTACTTCAGGGTAATTTTGTGTTTAGCCCTAAATAAATCATGTACGATTTTTTTCCCCCACGGTTTTATAGTTCAATAGATCAATTTCTGGGACCTGTACATCAACCTTATCTTATCATTTTGCTTTTATCTGCGTGTGACTCTTTTTAATTGATGTTCCTTAGTTAAAGAAGTTTGGTTGGCTCTGAGTTGCAAAAATACAACAGTACTGGACAAAAACTCAAAAGCGGGATTTCAAAATACACAAAAGCAAAAGAGATTTCACAAAAATATTTTAGAAAACGCAAAAACAAATCAGTCCTGATTCCTGAGATTAGTTTTAAAGATGTATCGTTTTGTAAAAAATATCTCTCCATATTAATATTATAATTCATATTTTTTACGAGGACATACAAAATGCTATCTATTTGAGCTGCCCGCCTCTGGCTTATAATGTCAGGTGAAGCTGTGAACAAGCAAATAACACTATCTTAGTTGTCACCCTCTTTACGTCCATCTGACGCTTTCATGAGATTCACTTGTCCTGCATCCTTATTAAAATAAAAACCCCTCCTCCGCCACTCCGTCCACACAGCTCCTCCCCAGACTTCAGCCACATCTGCAACGCGAACTTTTCTCTTCATCTCATCACTTTGCTTGGTCGACAGACTGAACGTAACATCTCACGGTCTGGGAATGGGAACTTTACTCGGTTCAAAGAAAAACTTCCAGTTTTTTCGATTTTACGCTCTGCAGAAGTTGCTTTTCAAACTACAGGGATAGTTGTTGCTGCACGTGTAGCTGACAGCAACACAGCATCTGAGCAGCGACCTCCAAGACGCACCAGGAGTTGTCTCATCATTAAGAAGTTTGAGGGACGGAATCAGCACAGAAACAAAAAGTTGGCTCAGGATAGTTGGGGTCTTTTTAGCAATATCTTTAGACCAAAGAAACTTTCACCGAGAGCTGAGTGAAATAAGTTTGCGTAAAGTTGGAGCTGTTGCGCACGGTTAAACTTAGGTTCCAGCAAGCGGCTAATGAAAGACATCGAGTAAGACTACACATTAATCAACTTGTAATATCTGCGAGAAGTGCTAATTCTCCAAATAAATAAATAGTCATGGCAAAATGGTTCAGAGATTTTCCCATCAACCTGAAGAACGGAACTGAAAGGGTCCGCTCGGCCTCTGAATCTGGTCCACAAACTCGACCCAAACCATCTTTCTCTCGAGATAGTTTGAAAGGAAATCAGCGTAAAGATGGAGGAGTAGGAGGCTTGTTGGCAGGGAGAAACAGGAAAAATTCCGCTTCAGAATTGGGTCGTAACAACACTGGTTATGGTGGAACAGTCTGGGACAGTCTCACAACTGGAAAAGGTCGCAAGAACTCCAAAACCGAGACTGGGGCATCGGATGAGAACCGTCAGGTGAGGACCTCAAGTCTGGCGCAAGCGTACATCAGCAGAATGATCAAAGTGGACAAACAGGACAAAACCCCCAAACTCAACGGGATAACAGAACAGAAGCTGCCCGAGAACGAGAAGGGACGTCCGGACATTAAAACTACGGTGAGTATTTTGGCCACATGTGGCTATGTGTAATATAACTATGATTTTATATTTGATGTGCTTTTTATTTTGATATAAAAATAAGTCAGACAACAAAGCAAACACGGCAGCATGCAAGTTATAAGTCAGGATAATGTACAGTGCATATAAGCAACTACAGTGTTGGCTCGAGGTCAGTGCTTTCTTTTGTGTTTCCCTTCCTACTTCAGTTCATAAGCCTGTATTCAGTTTCCATCCCTTGCAAATGAATACAATGCAGTTTCACTACATTGTGTCAGATCAAACAAGCAAACACAATGCGCTGACCTCTTTGCACAAGTATTTCCGCTTGTCCCTCCACTCCTTGTCACTCATGGATACACCACCCACACACTGTAGTGTATCAGATCCATCTCCCCCTGCTCTGTTGTCTTTTTGTAATTCAACATCTGAAAAAGTAGCAGGTCACTGTGTTGTTTTTACTTTTAACAGCTGATTATCCTGGAGGACTATGCAGATCCGTTTGATGCAGAGAAAACCAAGGAGCAGAGAGAAGCTGAGAGAGCAGGGGTGAATGATGGGTACATGGAGCCATATGATGCCCAGGTGATCATCACAGGTGAGGTCCAACTCATCCGCTAGCTAAGTAATTGCGTTTATATTGGAAAAGGGGCCAGGTTGCATTCTGACTGTGTGGATCTCAAAACAGAACCTCTTGACCTCTTTGAGTGTTTGACTTTTTCTCTCAGAGGTTGTTTGTGTTCAACTGCATATTCTTTTGATCGTAGCATAAGACTTAATTCTTTTAGCAGATTCGTGAAAATATCCGAATCACTAAACTATGTAAGTAAATACACGAGAGCCACTTATACATGAAAAACATCACCTTGCCCAGTAACTTTCTCAGCACGCACACTAGCTCACATTCTCGTGTTAAATACCATTTTGACGGGATTTAAATCCAAACTGGTCTCTCTGCTGACTTCCCTCCTGGCTGGCGGTTGCCTTAGTAACAGTGTTGTGCAGGGACAATGGGTGCAGCTTCCTCTTCCAGCTTCCTGTCTCCTGCCTCTGTTTCCTTTGCCCCATTCTCTCGATAGGACGTTGGCCCCAGAGCCACCCCCCACCCCCCGACTTCAACCACCCCTCCACGCATGCACACACACGCACACAAACACACACAAAGCAGCTAAAACTTTACGGTCCCCTGTGTGTGACAACAATCAGATCCCACCACCTCTCCAACTATAAAATGTACAGTACCCCCCCTACTTTGGTCCTACCCAATCAATTCCCAGCAGTCAGGAAGTGGTCCGGTAAGTCAGCCAATCAGCAGCTATGCTGACCTTTTCTTCCTGTAAATCCATTGTTTGGTCACACAATAGTGCAGACACACAGGCTACCTGGCAGGCTGCAAAGAAACACAACAAGTCAAATTTCCCAAAAATGTGAAAAAAAAAATAAAAAAAAAATGAATGAATAAAGAAAAAGTGCAGCACCTAATTTGTCACTTTACATTAACGTCAAAAACACATTTAGATGAGCATCTGTCTTTGCTTCTGCTGATGGACAGCTTTCACAAAGGCGTTAACTCGTCGTTCAGTGACAACACGTGACAATTAAGTCTTAAATAAATCTGTAAACATTATATATGGTTTTGATATTTTTGATATTAGGTGTATACTTTCTGTTGGGAATTCCTGCCTGATAAAACTGATCCGAACTTTTTGTTTTTTGACAGGGCGCAAAAATTTGTAGAAAAATTGGTTCATACAGGTTAGTTTGCAAGAAGTGTTTTTAACCCGATCATAAGCTTGTTCAAGTGAAAAGTGATTAAAAGTGAGTAACTGTTAAATGTGTTGTCCAAAATCAGCATGGGAGAACTCCCTAACACATACAGTAATAAATACAGCAATATATTGTTTTGTTGTTTCTGTGGCATTAAGAAAATTAAGGGTTTGAACTTGCAAAGACAGGCATTTTAAGTGAATGGGTGTTTCTAAACTGAGTGTGCGTGTTTCTCTGAGTCAGTCCTGTGAAAGACTACCATCCTGTCTGGGGTGCACCAGGTTAAAGTCAGTACAGATAATGGATGGAAGTTTTTTTTAAATTTGTTGAACTCTGTTGCTCTAACCTGGACAAGGCGGGGAATATGTATATCTTGAGCAGTTCTTTTTTTTTCTCTCAGTTCTGTGTACTAACTATCCACATGTTCTGCTGTAGAGGTTCGTAGACGGGGTTCCAAAGACCTCCTGAAAGTGTGTGTACTACTGGACCGAGGTCAAACAGAGGGGAAGGGAGAGGAGGGAACACCTTCGCCCCCAAACATCTACGACACACCCTATGAAGGCGGACTGGAGGGCGACAGTGAGGGGGTGTGGATCCCTGTCACACGACCAGAGTCTGATGTCCGTCCGGCTGGAGAGTACGAACTGCCCTGGGAGTGGAGAAAGGAGGACATTGTTAGAGCATTGTCAGGTAGAGAAAAGAAGCAAGGGATGATAGGAAGGGTGGAGGTGCAGGGTGTGGAGGAAGGATACCAATGAGTTTTATTTGTACAGCACAAACACACCACAACAATTTTGTGTTTGTTTTAGAGAGGAAACAAAACCATCCGTCTGAAATAATTTCCAGAGATATGTTTACTCTAGTATCTCTGGCATGCTATGATAGGGTTTTATTGTAAAAGCTTGATATTGTCTATTCTACTTCCTTTAGCTCAGTTTGAGGCAGTGGATTGTTCTCCCACTAAAGAGAACGCTTCAACCTCTGGCCGCCAGCAGCAGCAGCAGCAGCAGCAGCAACAACAAACCCTGAGGCAGAGGAACTGGAGCCATAAGACTCTTGTCTCAACTTCTGCTTCAACTTCCTCTTCCCAGTCTTTCCCATCTTCTCCTATTCTTAAACTCTCACCGCTCACTTCATCATCTCCTTCTTTCCCCACTCTCAAGCTCTCCCCTCTCTCCCCCTCACCCAGCCCTACCAAACTTTCCCCTCCATCTCCAACCTCCAACAGTGCCCCCCTGGATGTGGAGACTGGCAAAATGGACTGTAGTCTGCCCCTGGAGAAGCAGAGGTGAGGAAAGAGAAGATAAGCTGTATTTTGGGGAAAAATAGTAGTATGATATAAAATTCTCTTGTGAAATATTTCACATTTAATCAAGTTAATTAGAAGGAAGTCAGTTAAACTGTCAGTTGTAAATGAAGCTGAATTTCTCACAAGTCCCACAAGAAATCTCTGTAAACTTGTGACAATGCTGATAACCACTATCATGATCTTTGGGCCTTCAGGCGGCTATTATTCTGTGGTGGAAATCACTGCATGTGTTCAAAATTGCCTCTATTGTGCACAGAAAAAAAATGATAATTACCAAAACACAGGCACCTTTTCTGGATCCAAGCACATTTAAGTTGTGTCAGTGTGGTCTTGTTGTCAGTGTGGTCTTGTTTATTTTGGCAAAAAGCACCTGATGCTGGAGTTTTGTGCAACACGATGTTGACGTGAACATACTTTTCAAATAACAGTGTCAGTGTCAACATTTGATACGTTGTCTTTGCACCATTGGCAGAAAGAAACTGAGTTTAAATTACTTGCAAATCACTGGAAGTCTGTCTTTGTTGAAATCGTACACAGCTTCTGGTTTATGGAAACCGGGTTGTACAGTTCCAAGACTTTGCAAGAATGAAACAAGGAAAGAAATTAGAAGAAATTAGCTATCTAAATCTAAATAACCTTGAACAGGATTAGTGGATGAAAGGAACTAAACAAATGAGATGATGATTGCCTTTTGGTTGCCTTTATTTCCTGCCTGCATATTGATGATCCTTAAAATGATCCACATTGGTCGTAAACTGTGAATAGTTTACCTCACATTCATTTAGATAGAATATGCCTTTGTGGAGAACAGTTCTAGCTGAAAATCACATACAAAGCAAATATACATTAACATTAGCTGCAATAGGCAGCGAGGTCAGATAGTGCAGAAAGCCTTAATTGTGGCCGAATTCCACTCTACATTTGATTATACATGACCCTGTTGAGAACTCTAAGTGACACTGGGTATTATTTATCTGGAGCATAAACCAGCAGCACCCTCATGATACGCAGCTGGATGTAAATGGTGGACGCAGGGATTAACTTTCAGGTGAAAGTTGATGGAGCAGACAGAGGAAACTTATTTTGCTTGCAAACCCAGCAGACTCTCCTCCTCCTCGTGTTCTTAGTTTTCATGTGAGACTTGTGGGGAACATGTTCACAGCCTGTTACCATTTGTTTCTCTCACGTTGTAGTAGAATTTAGTAGTTTACCTTTGACATTATTACCTTCCTTCACTTGCAATACATACCTCTATATTAGTTGATATCACTTTAGTTTTTTTCATGCTCCATGATCATTTTCATTCCTCATAAAATTGACGTATATCAGTAAGCCATATGGTAGTGATCTGTTGTGTCTCTGCATCTTCCCCTCCTGCTCTCCCTCCCCTCCCCGCCTCTCCTAGCTGGTACCATGGCAGTGTCAGTCGGCAGCAGGCTGAGGCTCAGCTGCAGCGCTGCAGGGAAGCCAGCTTCTTGGTGAGAGACAGCGAATCAGGAACCAGCAAATACTCCATCGCTCTGAAGTGAGTTAATGCATGTGTGTGCACTGCATGCTGTAACTACTTTGCTGTACACATTAATTTTCTTCACATTTAGCTTTTTTTTCCCAAGCTTCTTTGTTGTTTTGTCTTTGGATAAATTACTATGATGAGAGTTACAAGTTTTTTCAGACACTCAGTAGCACTGCTTCTAAATAAGATTGACACGGCACATTCATGCTGTCTTATCTTGTTTATTGAAGCTTGGATATGAATGCTTTTGTCGCCTCTTGACCTTTGATTGATCTGGTGATTAAGCCTTGATTTGACCTATTTAAGGAACTACTGTACAATAGCTGCCATTATAAACCATCCTGCATGAGAATGGGGGATTTGTAGACCCTTCCAATGAGCTTGCAAGGAAAAGATTCTCTAGGATAAAGTCTGAAATCATGTGGTGCTATTGTGTGTGTGTATGAGTGTGTGTCCATACGCCTGAGTGCACATGTGCTGTATGCTGCTCATTCATTTGAGAGTCCACATCATTAACCCCATTTACACATCCACTGAACTCAGAAAATGCACAGCTTCATTTGGGGAGTGATACTGTTTCTGTGGTTTTAGCATATTCATCTTACCAGAGTTTCCTGTTTTGACAACGCTATTTATTATTTATTTGTCATTAAACGCTTTTCTCTTTGCCTTGTTCGCCTAGGACCAGTCAAAGCTGTGTGCACATCATTGTAGCCCAGACTAAAAGTTGTAAGGGCTTGGGCTACACACTGGATCAGAGCAGCTGTGTCTTCTCCAGCATCCCTGAACTAGTCTACCACTACTGCACACACAGACTGCCTTTCACAGGAGCAGAGCACATGACCCTGCAGCATCCAGTGCCCAGGCCGCACTGAGCATGTGTAAAGGACAAACACACTGCAACGCACACAAATATGCTCCGACGCAGTCACACACAACATGTTTAGACACAAGCGCGCACAGACGTGTGCACACATACTCAGAGATATGCTGCTTTGTCCTGTCTTGTGAACCACCTTTAATGGGTTTATATGTTTGTACCGCCTCTATATGCCACCCAGTGGTCAATATCAGACACTACAATAGAGTGATCACATTGACTTTTCCCTATAAAATCAGCAAATACACACACATAGCCCCTATTGAATGTATATATATTTACAGGAAAGCTAACCCTTTCTCCACTGTGTGGTACAGTTGCCCCATTTATCTTCCTACAAGTTATACAGACAATATTCAGCACCATACACAACAAGTTAACCTCTATAACATCTACAGTGATACACACAATACACTGCAGTCTCTTGAACAAAATTTGTATATGAAGTAGGGCTTATTTGATACTAGTAATTTTCTCATGAGATGCCCTGATGTCATCAATTTGTCATCCCATTAGACTCCACCTGAGAGATCAATACCTGATCAAAGCATTTGCAGGAATCCATCTGACTTGTCAATCAGCCTGTGGATCTCACCTGAAAGTCAGGCTCATTTTGGAAACTCCTGTGTCTGTCAAGAGAAAGAGTTTTATTGACGAGATTATTAGAGTGAGTGTAGTGGGGGGGGGGCTCATAACACTGCAGGATGCAGTCATCCAAACTGTTTCAGTGTGTGTAACTGCATAGAATGATGTGAATAAGGGCCCTTTATTGCTGTAGTTTAAATATGGAGCCGTTATCACGGTGGCCCTGAGGTACAAAGAATGAATGACATTAGAAAAAGCACAAGAACAAAAGAGAAAACTCAACATCATGTAACGAAACAGAAGCAGCTCTTTCTGTGGTCAACACCACGTTTTATGTAAATCCAGCTTGCGAAAAATTAAAGAAAAAATAGATTTTTTTTAAAATGGTGGAAGAAAAGCACATATTTCAGAAAACACAACAACAAAAGAACAACACGACAGCATTACAATCACAGAAAACAAAATGACCATTGTTGTGTTTTTCTGTTTTGTGAGTGAATTCAGTCATATCATGTGTGAGTGTTGTCCATTTTGTCGTCATGTTTTTTTAATGTGCTGTTGGGTGATGTTGTCTTTTCTCGAGTTATGTTTTCATTCTTGAAATGCTTTTTTGTTTTCTGAAATGTCTTTGTGTCTTTTTCTGTTTTATTGTTTCCTTTCCGAGAAATGTTGTATTTCTCCTTTTGTTTTTGTTTTCGTTGTTGCTTTTTTTTTTTCTAATGTCGTATTCTACACCTAAGGACCACCTTACTTCTTTACTGTAAAGCTATCCTATTTTATTGTGAAACTGACATTAATTAGCCTAAAAATGTCCCAATGCATAAAAGCTACATTTATGAAATAATTGTTGGATATTGTCACATTTTTACATTAATCCCACATTGATGTGGGCTGTATATTATTTTTGTAAAACACTTATTCAGTAAATAAAGACTCGTTTCATTTTACCAAGAAAAAACTTCTGTTCTTAATAGATCTGCCGGCAGCAAAAGTCAAAGTAAGGTTCAAAAGAGGAGCCACTGTAACAAAGATGAGAAGCTAACCAGAGTAAATCCGTTGGCTTTTCTTTTGTGGCAGTAAAATGGCTGACCTGTGTGTGAAATCAATTACAGACACAAACGCACACTTTTGTAGTAAACAAATACTAACAAACCTGAGCATGCACACTCTCAACATGAGCACAGAATGAATAGCACACACAAAAAGCTTTCCCGCACACAACCCTAAGTGTAGTGTGTCTAAATCCTCACAAACACACGTGAGGCCACTCGCAGAGCAGCAAGAGGCTTTATCCTCACAATGCTACATGGAAGCATGCGCTTGTGGTAAGATACGTCTTACCAGTAAACACCAGTGTGTTGGTTTGCGTGAGCGTCTCTAACGAGCGTGTCCGTGTGTGCACGAGTGAATGTGGGCACCCACACACGTGTGTACATACTGCCCTGTTTTCTGTGTGTGTAAGATCGAGATATAGAGAGAGGGAGGCAGATTTTTCTGTTCAGGGATTACCAGGTTGCCATGGTGATTAGTTAGAATGAGGTAGGGCCATATCTACAGGGAATGATGAGAGGGAGGGCAGAGGAAGAGAAAAAGGGAAGAGAGACAGGCTGCAGTATAAAAAGAGCTATGAGTAATTGTAGCCATAGTGGCAATGTAGTTGGAAGAGTGTACCTGGTTTGTGAATGGACAGCTACAACATGAGATGTCAGAGCAGTGTAAGAAATTGCTGAGAAAAAGTAGCTCACTCCTTTTAATGTTAGCTCACGAATCACTTCCTTGATTGTACAAACCTTGTCAACAGACCTTTGGACACTTTTGGACAAACTTGAATCCAGGCTTTCCGGCTGAGATGTTACTAATCTTTTGCAATCCAGTGTGTCACAAATGGCAGGGTTACACAACAACAGTCTGGCTCCACTTACTTTCACCCCTCCTTCCATCCGTGTGATCTCTTTTGGTTTGTCCTCTATGTTCTCTGAAATAAATCACAAAGTAGGTCAAAACAAACCAGGGGCCTGGGGTGCAGGACACATGATTTTTGCAGTGTTTGTCAGCCTGTTTTGGGGAATGTTCATCCAGCCTAAAGTCTGAGATGCTCAATTGAATTCTCCTGGTCGGAAATATCGTTGTTGTGCAGTGAAAACCATGAGCATGTGATTTTAGTTTAGTTATGGGCCCACTAATGAAAGAAGTAACCGACCTCTTGAGCTCAAAAACCCGAACCTTGGAGCACCTTAAAACTTCAGTGTCACACAACTGAAAACTGGACGGATTTCATTGATCTCGAAAAGTTGACAACATTTTGGATGGTTTCTGTAAAGGAGCCTCTTTCGGCTTTCTGGATATTAGTATCAGCTGGGAAAAATCGATTCAAACTTCAGATAAACACAAATAAAATGGCTGCATTCCAATCATTACTAATTATTAAGGAATACCCTCAGAGCAAAATATGCACACAGAAAAGTACTGCTTGTTGAACTACTCCTTATAGAGGAAAAAGTGTTATTCATTTTTTTATATAAATATATAGATGGGTGAAAACCTATGTATTTGAACCCCATATTGAGGGTATCCACGGTTCCGTCATCCCTTGGAGGCATTTTGCTGGCACGGATTGTGTCCACGGGTCAGTGCAAATCAATGTGAAGTAGTTCTGACTGATCACCTTGTATGGCTGCTGAGAAAGGCCATGAGCGTCTGTCTAAGATTACGCGTTGATTATTTTGAGATGACAGTTTATTGTGATAACATATTCATTTATCTCATGGAAATCAGCTTTTTGTTCCCTTTTTTTTATTAATATCTTTGAGATCATGATACTTTTTGAAGACAAATTTCCGGGTCATTTATATATCAATATATCTTGTTGTAGGAAAAGGCCTGAGCCACCCTCTAGCCCTGAAAACTGTATAACCAATGCTGCATCGGGTCTTATTACACCAACTTGTTTGCTGCAGCCTGCAGTGACTTAAACAAAACCTGATGGAATATGTATGGGCTAAAAACATCTGTCAAGCCACCTGTCTTCTACCAAAATTAGTTGTGATGATGTCATCTTGGCATGACACCCATGATGTTTCATGTGATAAGACTGATGAACTTTTCTTTTTTGTAATTACTAATTTCTCATCTTGTTATTGTGATAAAATAAGCTTTGTTGTATCGAGACAATCTTAACCCTTTCCTGCACGAATTATGAAAGCCTCTGTCAGGATTTTTTTTTCCCAGGTGTTTTTATTTATCTATTTATTCTCGATTTATTTTTTTTGCACCAATGATTTAGTTACTGAAATGTCACATGGAATGGACATTGTGCATCTGAGGAACAGAAACTGAAAACGTGATGCTTTAACGTCCACTTTAGTGGCCTATGTGCAACTTTGACAAAAAAACCCCAACATTTATGATGATAAAACTCACTCAAGTGGACATCGTGCATGAAAGGGTTAAGCAACATTAAAGAGTTTTTTCAAGCACGGTCGTTCTTCACTTTTATATCTGTGGTCTGTGATGAAACAGGTTTAAACCACGGGGCACAAGAGATCTGAAGGATTTATATGTGCATAAATATGATGTAAATGATGTAGGCTTCACACCCACCAGATCTAAACCAAACTTTTGACAAACTTTTGGACTGTGCTCCTCACCACCACAATAAAAACAGGTGCACCAAGGCTTTTCAGTCAGCAGATGTGGTGGCCTAGCACCTTACTAAGATATTACAAGTTGGTTTTCTTCAAGAAAGTCTGTTGTATAGGATTTAGTAACATCTAGATTGCAACCAATCAAATATAAAAATGATCTTTATACAGATTAATGGATAAAATCCCAGGAGACCTCAGCCAAAACCCTCACAATTGTGAAGATTATTATCTGGATTTGTACCAAAATGTAATGTTCCCTTTCTTTGCCCATTTTCAACATCACTACCATGTTGCATGAAATCCAGCTCAGTAGTTTTTGAGTCTCAGTAGTCTTTCTGATAACCAGACAGACACACAACCAAAGAAAAGAGACTCAACTTTTTTTCTCAGTGGCACTCTGCCACTCATTCATCACTTCTTTCTTCTTAGTTTGTCCTACTTTATTAATCAGCTCAAGATTCAAAGATCAGATTTGTGTGTTGTGTTTCCCAGATGTGACAGAGAAAGAGGAAGCAACTTTAGTCCCAACGAGACAGAATGACAGCAGGAGAGGAAGGGATGTAGCAGAGAAGAGAGAGAGAAGGAGCGTGGGGGGGTGTTGGGGGAAGACGAGCACTTGTGGGGGTCCCAGCTTTTAAATAATTCAGAGAGACTCACAGCACTCAGTGCAGAGGAGAAGCTCTGTCATGTCAGCTCATTCACTGCGGAGAAGAGGTGGATAGAAAGAAAGGAGAAGACTGTACACAAAGAGGAAAGTGTATAAAGATAGAATGTGAAAGGAAGACGGAACTGGTAGAGAGCCTGTGTGTGCATGTGTGTGTTTGTGCATGAGTGTATTCATGAATACTGTTGTATAGCTCTGCGTGTAAACACTCCACTCCTTTGTGTGTGTCTGTGATGAAAATAGACAAAATGAAGGAGAAACAGGTCGCCTCCTCCTTGAGCTTTTCTTAGTCACCACGGCAACCGCCTCCTCCCTCCATCCTGCTCTGGTGTTTACTTTGTTTATTTACACACCCCCCCCCTCTCCCCCCGCTCTGTTGACACTCCTTGCATCCTCACTCCTATCTTTTTTTAGTGTGTCCTGCACTCCTCATAATTTCCCGCATTTCCCTCCAAATACATTTGTTAAGTTTCTTTTACCATCTGGCGCATGTGAGTCTTCGCTCTGTCTCATGTCTACCTGTCCACACGTCTTCCTTCCCCTTGCTTGCCTCTTCTTTCCTCCTCTGTCACATAGAATATCAAACGTCTGACTATTGAATTACCTACATGTTTTTCTGGGAGAGATGCCCTCATGCCAATGTGATAACACGGTCTACTCTTCAGGATAACCTGATATGAAATACATTTCCGAAGATAAAATACCACTTCCAGCAATAGTAGGCCTTGGGTTGATATTAAAGATTAAGAAGGTGAAGCAGATAGAAATTAAAGATGTCACAAAATTTGACAAGGTCACTGTAATGTCAGTCTTGAATACCAATAGTGTTCTAAGAGTTGTTAATCTTAAATGGTGATGAGTGACTTTGTGCGGGAAAGACATTGGCACCGCCAGCTGATGTGAAGCCTCAGAGGTACATCCTCCCCTCCCAGCTCCTCTGCTTGCCCTGCGCCCCGCCCCCGCATGTCCAGCGCGTCGCATCGCTAAGCTGCGTACAGCACGGACAGCCAGCAGCACCGCGCGAGCAATTGCAGAGCTCACCTGGCTCCGCAGAGAACATATATTTGTTTTCCACCCATCGGGCAAGAAGTGTGGAGCCAAGGAAAGCCCTGACGTCACCATGCCAGGTAGAAAGTGACACTGGGTTTGGGTCGTGAGGAGGAGGGGAGTGAAACTGCGGGTGTGCTTGGAGTGGCCTCTCCTTCCCGGTGAACACCTTTCCGGGCGCAGACGCACAAATGATGATGGACGGCTGCCCGCCTCTGCTGCTGCTGGCTTTGCTCGCCATTGCGGGAGGTGAGTACTTTGCCCATCTAAGTGCTCAATCGATGCGCTTTTGGAGCCAAAACCACGGCGCGTCTGTGTATTTAGGGAATCTGAATCTTAAAAGTAACAAGGGAGTGAGTGCAAAAACAAAAGGAGTGGTTAGATGCCGAGAGGATGCCGAGGTGGAGAAAATGATTCTTTCATTGCTGTGTCACCATCTTTCCCATAACAGCAGCGAGAGCGACGGAATGATGTATTTGAGAAGTATTGCCCACTCCATATCTGCGCGCCTTATGTAGCAAATGCACAGGCTAACATGATTCACAGTGTGCGTTTTCGTTATTGTGCTGTGATTGAGGAGTTTATGAAGTAACCATGTGGTGTTGTATCATAATTTATTCTTAGTGAGCTCGTTAATTTGAGGGTTTTGAGCAGTAAATCACATGTTGTCACCAGATGCAAGATGCCTTAATACTTCACATTCAAACAGTGCAGTGTAGCTTGCACTGTTCTTCCTGCTAATTTGTTGAACATAAATGAGGTGCTTGAAATGTCACACATTGCAGGTATCAGGCATGCAGTCTAGCATGCAATTGCAAAACAATCTCCCAGAGGGGCTTGTGTTCAAGTTATTCCAAATTCTGATCTGCACAACAGTAACCTACCTCTAAAAAACCTCAGAGCAGTCGTAGCATCAGTTATAATTTTCTATGATTATTTGAGAGGGGCAGAGAAAAATAAATTATGTGATCACTCACCTCTCTCTGGCTGTCTCTCTTTCATTAACACTAAGGTCTTGCGTTGAGTGGGCAGGTTAATGAGAGGCATGTTGAGCTAAAACGGCTTCTACATCCTGTCATCAAAGGACAAATGATGTGTCATCCAGCAGCACAGGAAAAGCCTTCCATCTCTGTATAACAGCTTTTATGGCGGACATGCATTGAGTAGATCTTATTTACGATGCAGTTGTTGGGGTCCATTTGGTGCTAATGAGGTATGTGTTAAATGTATGCTATTTGGCTCTTTGGATGTATTTTACCTCTTTAAGTTGGCTCTAATTTGGTGCTGCTGTCTGCTCAGATGGTTTGCCCCGCACACATAAGCTGATTGGCCATATTTTTTAACCAATCTATAGGAGTGACTGACTAGAAATCAGTTCAGAGCCTCTGAGCAAAAAGGCTGCTCACCATAGCATGCGTGATTGCACAAATAACTGCACACAGTAACACACCTCCATCGAATCACAGGCACAGCACACATGGCTGGCCATCTGCCAACTCTTCATCATCAGCCATGGTGACAGCATACTCCTTTACTTCTGTCTCATACACACAAGAAAGCTTTACACCACAATAAATTTATCACAATAAATCGAGAAACAATCACAAGGACATATCACGCAAGGTTTTGACTTGCCTCAACCTTAATGGCCCTCCTTAAAAACACATGCATACAAAGCAAATAAACATCATACTTTAAGATATTTGAGTTGGAAAAGTAAACTTTTAATTATATTGCATTTTAAAAAGAGACACTGACAAAAAAATGTTTTACAAATAAAGATGTAAATAAATATTTCGTTTTGTTAGTTGACCATTCCTGGGTTCAGACAAAGGAATGTGGACTGAACCAGAAAAATGCAGCCAACATAAAATATCACTTTAAGGAGCCTCATAAGCAGTAGACTACTAATGAGTCATCTTCCCTCAAGGGAGAAAATCTGATTAGCATCATCCTAGGAGACTATTAACTCTGTCTACACACAAGCGCACACCAACACATGCTTGAAGAAATGCATCGTGCGCACGATCAGACACGCGCGTACACACCTGGAGCATGAGCTTATAATAACACTGTCTAAATATTCCCCACACGAAAGCAGGCAAAACGCATGACTGTGAAATATGTGCTTGGAAAACACAGCGTACGCTTGCAACAGTTTGTTAGTAACAAAGCGTCCACAGATGGATTGTCGCATAAAGTGTGTACGAGGATGCTCAAGGACATTTCATCACCTGTCTTAGATGCTGCAGAGAGGATGTGGCCATCCTGTGGCGTGAGGAGGATGCTTCTTGTCGTTTCCCCAGCAGGCTGTGCATAATAAACATGTCTGTGGTGCTGAGTTGACCTGATGCATGGGTTACTGTGTTGTGCACAGTGTGTGTGAAAGCGTGCTTTAAACAGTTTTTACACGATACTTTAATCTTGAAACCTTACTATAATCTTACTCTTACTACTGCTCTATGTATGCACTTAACAAATATCAACTCATTATTTCCTTGGTGGTGCTGCTTCATCGAAAGTTCGGCGCAGTCAGTTTTCTGCTTCACTGTTCTGTCTCTCTGAACTTTTCTGAATTTCAACACAAACTTAACAACCAACTCTCCCTTTGACTCACTTCTTGTTGCTTGCTGCCCTTTATTTTTCTCACCTGTGTCCTCTGTTTCTGTCTTCCTAGACTGACCTCCATAAGATATATATGCTCTGTAGATTCACAACAGAGGCCTGCATTTGTATGCGAGAATGTGTGTGATTCCATGTATAAAACTGTGTGCTCTCATGTGTGATTTCTACGAGATTGCGTGTGCATGTGTGTGTGTAGCAGTGGTAGCACCACGCAGCAGTGTGGTCCTGGAGATTAGGAAAGCAGAGGAAGAGCACAGAATATGAATAATAACTTGAGCTGTGTCGAAGAAGAGTCAGATATAAGTAAAGAGTTTTAATTCTGTACTTGATCAAGACAAGGCTGTGCTTATGTTGCTCCGATTTAAGCGTTTTTAAGATAACACATGCACCACCGTCCTCCGATTAAATCATGTAGACAAGATAGAACCAACACGACATCTAAAACTCCTTTGGCCCGGAACCTGAAATAAAACTAAAAGATAGCATACGATGAGTAACAGGAGAGAAAGAGGGCATTAGTCCAAACTGTTATCGAGAATCATGTCTTGCGGTTAGCCCTCCTCCTCCTCATTCTCCTCTTTTCCCTCATCTCCCCATGTGCACATATCATCAGCTGGCTGCTGGTGTCAGAAATTATTGTGGCCAAATGATAGCGCGCAATAACAGCTGCTATGAACGACATAACAGTTCAAGTGATGCATTTTATTGCAGTCCTTGAAATAGGCACCACTGCTTGAAAGGCTTCTCACACAAATGAAATGTGTTCTTGCACTGTGCACGTTCGGTATGATTTGCACAGCGTTTTAATATCACTGTGTCTTATATTGAGGCTTTTCAACAGCAGATTCTTTGGTAAACCAAACCACTTCTACCTGTTCACCTTTTGTTTCCTTTGATGCGATTTTAACGTGAAATAAAACACACAAGTTGTGTTGCGTTTCACTGCTTCGCTCAGGCACAGCCACTCATGTACTCCCCCATACAAATTGTGTAGAGGATGTACTTCCAAGGGGTGTGTATTATCTCTTGGGCACCTTGGGCTCAGTGCTAACACCTGAGTCATCTTATTATACAAACGATAAATTAAATTCCTGGAAATTCCTAAAGCTCAAAGCACCATAACCCTTAAGGAAGAAGAGCAGATGATTGAAGTGCTTATTGTGGCTTCATGTGTAAAGAGATTTGAGTGGTCGATATTACAAGAAAAATCTTATGTATAATCTTAATCTTATATTCAATCCGTCCAAAACCTTATTAACATTGTCAGTTAAATGGATGTTTTCTCTCCCATAATGTAGGAATGACCACGAGGTGCCCAACTCCACTTAAGAGGAGGCACAGAAAGCCATTATCATCAATTAGTGCAATGTGCCTGATTCAGTTCCAATTATATTAAACAGACTTAAAGGAGCAAATTCTCATCCTTATTTATTAATCACAAAGGCATTAATAAATCGTTTTATTTTGATAATATAATAGTTCTTTAATCAGCAAATCATTCCTTGAATAAAAGCCAGGGATTCACAATATCGATACTTTAAAATTATACATAAAAAGCTTCAAAGTGAAATATTTTCAGAATCCAAAATCATCCAAAATCTCCTGTTTAGTTTGTACTTTTAACTGTTACAATAATAGAAAGATGGTATGTTTAACAAATGAAATAGTGAATGTATTCTGTGCACCGACTGTAAATATGAAAAGAACTTGATGTCAGCATCTGCCACCATAATAAGAAATGATATGATAATATAGTGCCTTCAACTAGATGGAAGAAGTAGGCACATATAGCAGAATAACAGCCAACATTTATTAGAAAATACTTCCAGAAATCCATCATACCATCCAGTTCATTGGAATTTATGTTATGATTCCAGGCTGGAAGAATTTTTGTAAATGCTTCTTTTTAAATGCAAAAAATGTTTTGAAAGCTGAGTTAAATCACACTCGCATACATCTTATAGCTCAGTTTAAGAAAATATCTGTACTTTTCTTAATTTCCTTTTTTTTTTGCATGTGTTTATATTATAATAAGATATTTACAAATATGATGCAACGTTTGAGTACAGTGATTTTAGCTGTTGACTTATAAGGTTTATTCTTATTATGTTTTAATATGATTTTATATATTTCATTACAGACAAGGTGGTGGCATGTATATGAAGCATGTTTGTCGAAGTGTAGTAAAAGCACATACTGCACAAACTGGACGTGCTGTCCTGCTCTTGGCGATGGAGTTTGGTAATTACAGCTTCTGCCTCCATTTAGTCCACCGTGGGATGGCTTTGTTTTTTTGAATGCTGTGATATTGCGGTTGGATGGTGAATCAATATTAATATCTCAGTTATATGGCCACTACAGAGCCAATTGGGTGTTGCCAGTAGATCAATAGATCTCTCCATTATTGATTTAAGAATATTTCAGCATAAAAGGTCTCAGCTATGGCCAAAAAGCCTCTTTGGCAGTCCACAGAAAGGAGAGTAAAAGGAACCTTTCTTCCCTGCAAACCTTTTCTCATTTGAGCGAGCTGCATAAACAGAGATGATCCCTTTAATATTCTTAGCAGTATAATTCAATTGAGCTATCGCTTTGCCCTCATTTTTCCCACATTTGTCTTGACAGCATGTGTGTACTCTGGACTGTTGCGTTGTAAATTCCAAAAGAACAGATAGTGGAAAATTGCATGAATTTCTTAAGATCACGCCGGGGAAATGTATTAAAAAAACATGTAAGATATAGAAAAACGAGGAAAATGGCTGGCATCTTGTCCGTTTTGGTGCTGTGTCACTGAGGTGTGTCTGTGTTTGCTTGTGCATGGTGATGTGTCACTTCCGGAGCCCGAGGGTCTAATGGGGAGCCCTGCTGAAAAATTCATGGTGTCACATTAGGTTTGCAATATTTGCACAGCAAAACAACCAGAATACAACCTGAGCAACCAGCAACATTACAACCGCTCAGGTCAGCTTTACCTTCAGTGTTGTGTGGAGACAGAGACAAAGAGAGATCACAACTCTGCTTAGTGCCAGAGACGAGCAGCTGAATTAACATGTTGGTGTGCAGGTCAGAGAGTGTGTGTACTTTTGCAGTCTTGTTCTTCAGATAAGAAAAAAATAGAATGGAATAGAGCCATGGGCGTAGGTACCAGGGGGGACCTGCCCCCCCCCCCTCGCCTGGTAATCTTGGAGACAGGCGCATTTGTCCCACCCAAAATTAAACACATTCCTACGCCCTTGAATAGAGCTGTTTAATCTGCTCTCTAATTTGTTTCAGTTTAGTAAGATATTAGTCCAGACTTGCAAATTCTAATAACCAAATCAAAAAGAAAGACTGGACACATCTCAGTAAAATGAAATTGTTTTTCATGTCCTAATACTTGTGGGGGAATACATTTGACAAACTTTAATCATTTATCAAAAGTGCAGTTGTTCACACAGAAATGTTAAAACGTGAAGTTATTCTGTAAGAAAATGCATCAGATCTGCACAAAAAACCTTTAAAATTTTATGGATCCTTTGCCCTCAATTAAATCCTTTGTGAATTTCCTTTGTGATGCGTGTTGACTCCTTTTAAAGTGGGTCATCTTGGTCTTGTTTGAATACTAATTTTAAAGATCTGAGTTTGGTTTGTGAGCTTTGGATGGTTTACTAAGTAAGACAACTAAATAGAAGTTAAACTGACAACTTGTCCTCATCAGATTGAGCACAACTCCACCTTCTACAAATACGGGCTGACTGAAATGTGGATGTTTTCTGCTTCATCATTGTTTAAGTGAACTGTTTTGGCTTCCTGTCTCATTTGACAGTGTTATTGCCTTGTGCGTCTGAGAATAATATACATCACTCATATCGTTCAGACACAAACAGTAAAGCTTATTTCCCTCATGAATATGTTGACACAAGTAGACGCACATACTCGTATGAAATATCTTGCCGGCGTGTGTACATTAAACAGCCTGAGTGCTACACACACGTGCTGCTGTCAGGAAGTGTATTGATGATGGCCGATCGGTGAGGGAAGGAGCGATAAATGAACAGTGGCTGTCACCAACAGGGAGATGGTGATAACATGAAAGATGGAGGCGAGGAGGGAGGGAAGTAGACCGTCAGGGAAGTGAGAAGAAGATATGGTCTGATTTGAAAAAATATGTATATATATATTGGAAGATATAAGACAATGCGATGTTAGAGAAAGAGTGCAAAATTAAAAAAGGATGGAGTGAGAAGTTGTGTGTTGAGTTAAGGGGGACATCTAGAATCTTCATTGATCCACAGACAGAGGCTATCATTCCTGCTGAGTGAACAGATTAATGCTACTGGGCAAGAGGGAGGAGAGGAAGAAGGTGGAGATCAAGGGAGAAATGAAGTGGCAGGACAGAGTGTCAGAGAGGAGCTCAGAGAGGTGCACATTAAGAGGTGTAGTATCGCCTTTCATTTGCATCTACCAGTATGTGTTCATGTAACCTTCTGCCTTGACTATGAGCAGGTCATCTATCGCATAGCTGCCTTATATTATTTTGATTGTTAATGGTCCGTTTAATTAATAGATCTAATAGATATTGTTGTCTACGATTCTCTGATCTTTAACTTTTGTCATTTTTAAATTATTACATGTAGTTTTAATTATTTTGCTGTATTTCAAAGTGTGTTACTTGTATGCTGATCCCATATTATGCTTTATTTTCTCCCTTACCTTTAATATACCATACAGTTTTTTGTCCATGTAAAATGCATGTTAAGGTAGAAAAAGACACTGATCCTGAACTGTCAGAATCTTATTTGTAGCCCAGACTTTTCTTCCCTCATCAGGTAACATGTCTGCATAATGTCTGCACAGTGGCTGATGACAAGACTCAGAACAACAAGTCTTCCAACTGAAATGGTCAAATAAGCCATTTGTTCATGCCCCTCAATATGGTTCAAAAGGGTTCCCTGTAAAGTAATTCCTCTGCAGAGGAGAAATAAGAATCATATGAGTGTTTCCACATCGGGGAAGATGCTATTCTCAAGAAACCATAAAATCATCATGGAGAGGGACGTGTGGGGGTTGGGGGAAGAAGCAGCTGCTGAGACCAACACACATTTGGTTAATAACACAATTAACAGTGTTGTGAAAGTTCACACTTCACAAGAACTGGATCAAAGTTCAATTCACACAGATTAAAACTGAATTAGCTTAATTTCATAGCTCACCATTTGAAATTATGAACAAAGTTCACGGTCCTAAAATGAATTAGTTCACGTTAATTTCTCACTCTTTTCACAAAAAGTTCCCCTGAATTCTCCTTCTTTTATGGTTCAGTGTTATGAAATACTGGGATATGGACCCCTTCTCAGCAGATTAATGCTTGTCTCAGCATTTATCTATTTTAGTACAAATTCTAAATCAAATTGTGATGTAAATAAAAAGCAAGATCTTTGTAGAGCAAAGTTTAGCAGAATGCACTCGAGACCTGACAGTCATTTTTACAGGTTTAAATACAACAGTTTTGCCCTCAGAAGTCACATTCATAATACAGTTATTATCATGCAAATTTAGCTTCTGTCATATTAAATAAAACATTAAAAATTGTGGAGCTCAATCAGTTTAGATTTACCATCCATTGATTAATTTTTTTTTTTTTAAACTGTCCTCTGGTGCCAAAGGAGTAAGGAATCAGCACCTTGCTTCACCACAGGATGGTCAAAGTGACCCCACCCATCAAAATGCATCCAACACAGTTTAGTCTACAGCCTGCCTTCCTCTTGTCGCATGTACTATTCCCCTGCAAGTTGACATTTTCACACTCCATTGCAGGCATTTTAGTCAGTGAAAAAAGGTTAAATCACACCAAAAAGGTTAAATCACACCATTACTAGCATAGACATACAGTAATTCTTGAACAAAATCTGGAAAATATGCCTAAAAAACAAAGAAAACAGACAAGCAGCTGTGTGACAAACTCTGTTGTGTGATGGGAGCATCACCTTAGATAAAATCATACTTGGTGGCAGTGCATGACACAGATGAGGACAGAGTCAGTGCGAAGCACAGCTGTTTGCTCCAAGGCCAAATTAAAAGTTCTACTTACATTACAGGTGCTCTCTTCAAAGTCATCTTTTCTATCTGTCAGATTCAGCTGACAGGTTCCACTAACTCCATTACAGCTGCCTGCCTGCTGAACCCTGCTTTTGTATTATTACTTCTTTTTGTCATTTTCTGTTTTGCTGTCTGTTGCTGCGTAGTTTTACGCTCGCCTGTAACTACCCACGTCTGTATTGTCCTAATGCAGCTGCTTTAGTTGTTTCCATGGTAGTTACACTTTTAGTGCAGAAATGATAGTAAAGTCTGGTGGGAGCAGTTCAGGAAGGCACGTCCACTGTTGACAGGAACATCATTCTGTGCCATGAGATAGAGCTGTGCTCACATTAATCAGTTAAAACCACTGGTTGGGTGGCATTTGGGTAGGATTTGGATTTGGTTTTCTATAAAATGCATTCTTTTCACAATGTGGCTGTCATCCTCATGGATACCATTTTGCGGGTTGCCATGGTTACATGTAAACGTAACACATTACAGTGGAATGTTGTCTCTCGCTGGTTGGCTTTAGAAATAGTATCACTTGGTTAGGGTTAGAAAACAAGGGAAAAAAACAACACGACGGTATCATGATGAACTCCTGTTTTTTACACATGTAAATGCCCTCATGACCACTAGAGGTTCCACATTCTTTGTTCGTGTTCATTGGCTGTATCTGCCAGCACGAACAAATGTCATACGGGCATGTTTATAAGGAGGAGGAGGAGGAACAGTCTCCTTCGGACAAAATGTGCCTTCAAGTGTCCCTTTGGCTGCCTGAAACTGATTCGTTTGGCCAATGAAGGGGCGGAGTATGGTGGAGGTGTCAGATTTGACTGCAGTCACAATTTTCTCACGTGACTGAGCTCACAACAGCGGCTGATTTCATAGGAATACTGACTAGACCAACGATTTTAAACAGAACGCTCTCTTTCTTTATTCTTTTTTAAAGATACTATAAGACTCACATCCCCAAGGAGAGTGAAAAATAAGCACATCAAAAAGATTAAAATGATAGAACTCGTTACAGTAATTCTTGAACAAAGCTGGTTTAACAATCTTTCTGTTGGAAAGAACAGTGTATTGCTGTCAAAGAGAATGGTGCAAATGTAACGCTGAACATTGTACTTTTTAGTTTGCCTACAACTCGTGACTCTTTGCTTTTTCTACTGTTCTCTCACCAGTGAATGGTTAAGGTTAGGCATTAAAAGTCACGTCATGGTCAACATGTTACAAAATACTTGTTTAGTCTACATGTAATGGCTTAAACTTTGTTATATTAATGTGTCGCTTTACCTGTTATGTCATGTTATGTGAAAGCTGTACTGTTGGAATACAGCCCTGGGACACATTACCATTTATGTGGATTGTGACACTACATTTTGAACAATTGTCTGTATAACATGTAATCTGCTAGTCTGGAGTCCAAGAGGTATAACGAGCTACCAGACTAGGAGATCAAATACATTACATCCTCTTTGGAAGATATAACCATGACAGATAATAACTAATAATAACTAATAAACAAGAGGAGAAAATGTATTTCATATAATGGGTGTTCGACAGGCTTTCATCCAATCAGAGTAGAGTTGTGGTGTCATAAAGGTGGTTCTCAGCTGATGCAGCTAAAGGAGAGCAAGTACAGCACATAACTATTCCTGGCTGCCGCTTACTTGCTTCTTTTGTGAGGTTTTATTGTCATGTGACATGGCAACTTGGAAAAAAAAGCTGGACCAAAGGCACATATCGCTTTAAGACCACGATGCATCATGTCAAGGCAGTGCTGCATCAAGTGTGGCGCATCTTAAAAGTGAAAAGGTCCCTTGCACTTCAGCAGTTTTGATCAATGACAAATCAGAGCAGACTAAGCCTTTTTGGAGGGGAACCTTCCAATAGATAGACAGGAGCTAAAACAGAGGGTTTCAGACAGTAGGTAACAAGAGGGGATGACATGATGGGAAATGAATGTGTTTTTCTGAAAATGAAAGCCTCTAACTATTTTCTAGTAGACACAGAACAAACACCCCTATCAGGTTGATACATGTTGGTTTTCCTGCATCGTTAGTAGTCTCTAAAAGAATAACTATGATTATTCTACATTAATGGTAAGCACCCTGTGTTTATCTTCAGGGGGGAAATGTGAGGGAATTATGAGAGAGACTGTGCAGCGAACAGATGCCAGAGAGACAGAGTGAAAAGTAGGAGAGAATGAGGAAGGAAGGAGGCGGTGCATGACAGTTGTTTTTTCTCTATCCATCATGTTTCTCATGAAAAAAGAAAAAAAAAGCCTTCCCCACTGTGTGTGTGTTATGACAGCTTTGCTTAAACTTGAGCACTCACTGACACAACTACAGTCTGCTGCATGTGGAGGGAGGGCGTAAAGGAGGGAGGGAAGACGGGAAGGTGGAGTCAGAGATGAAGTGAAAATAACCCAAAGCTACAAAAGAGTGACAGTTGGCGAGAGGTGCAAAACAACAGAGGAGAATAGATGGAGACAGAACAGAGGCACTAAGAGAGTGGCAGAGACAGAAAGTATAGAGATGGAGAACTTTGACTGGTTGACTCATTCTCATGATCAGATCTTGTAAGAAGTCTGTATCGAGCTGTGCTGATGCAGTGATGCAGTGATGAGTAACACTATGGCTAAAGCTGTGCCTTTTCAGCTTGTATGGACCGTCATTTCCGCTCCGTATGTTTGTATCATATTTTGTACCATATTTCTCTCATATGCAGAGAAACACAGACAACGGCAGCTTCCTTTGTACAGATAAAGGCGCATGATGATGATAGTGTGCTCTCATTACAGGCGGCCTTGGAGCAGACACAGAGGAGCGGTTGGTGGAACATCTCTTAAACCCAGCACACTACAATAAACTGATCCGTCCTGCGACTAATGGTTCTGAACTGGTTACTGTGCAGCTGATGGTGTCGTTGGCCCAACTCATCAGTGTGGTGAGTGTGAACACGTCTTTGCATGAATCACGAAGACATCACGAAGAAGAAATCAGAAGATTGCGCTGGCATTTTTGAGCAAGTAGAAATCCTGTTTGTGCCTCTTTGCAAGTTTTATTTGAATGTTCGAGCTGACTGTGGTTGATTCCACTTGTTTAATAAATTATTTGTTGGTTAGATTACATTTATGAAATACAGTTGATTGATCATTGTTGCCTTTTAAAATGATTGTCTTCTTATTAAAATCCAAACGGGATTGTTCCCTTATAAAGCACAATACTTAATTAGTTAAGAATATTATCTAATTATCTACTACTGCAAACAAGCTTAAGACTATGGGTAAAATCACAATGTCTTCCATTGAAGGCCATGAGTCCATCTTTGGTTTCAAGATCAGTTTATTCCCACCCAGCATTTAAAAGGCAGTTGTACAATGACTCCTGTGGCGCAGTAGACGCTGTCTAAAATGAGAGCATTTAATTCTGAAGACATCATCAAGGTTATTTGGTCAGTTCAACTAATGAAGGACCCTGATGCAGGATCAGTTCAAAAGTCAAATTTTATCGAAATAGCCAAATGGTCCTAACAACCAGGGCAGGCAAAAGCAGAACAAGGGGATGATCTTACAAAACACTAAGAACATTTGCACAGTGTTATCATTGTTTTAATGTGACTGTGTTCTTCTGCAGCATGAAAGGGAGCAGGTGATGACCACCAATGTCTGGCTAACGCAGGTGAGACTTCCCACCCCCTCATCTCATTTAAACACCGAAAGTTTCTTAATCAGAGAACGAGAAATGAGGAAAGTAGGAATCTTGAAATATAGACCATGCAAGCAGTTAAACATTTCCTTTTTTTTACGTTTTATGTGAGATTTCACAGTTTCACAGTTAAGCCAGAGCAAGTGGAATACAAACTGTGAGGAACTTGGATGGTAGTCATAAACGTGACACACGTGCACACACACAAACACAGAGTAAACCTCTCTCTACAGTAAACCACGGCGCTCGATAATTTGTGTTATGTAATCAAATTCCACACTGTCATCATACCAGTAGAGCATGATGCATGAGCTGTGATGCAGCTGAAAGTTGCATCTCTGTGCTCCATATGTTTCATTAGTTCTGTGGGTCGCCGAATGTAACCCTTCCTTCTGTCATGTAGAGCAGCAGCTGTGAGAACTGACAAGACTGATGAAGTGTCAGTCAGCAGGACCTCAAACAACGTGTTTTAAACCCCAGAACAAATAAAACTCATGATAAAAACAGCACCTTGCACAGATGCTGAAGCTCTATTTCTCGGCTGATTTTGCGATAACCGTTGCAGTATTAATCACCCCTATGATAATAATGTGGCTCTAATTTTTGACCCTCTGATATGTGGCTGGATCTCTGTATGTCTACAGTCGAGGTCTGTTTAACATGGTAGAACATGTACAGACAGGTCTGGAAATATTTGAACATGACATCGTTTTTCTTATTGTAGTCGTTTATGATAAGTATTGGAAATATAGTTACATATATAGTGTCTTCACTTCAAGTTAATTTGAATTACATAACTAAACCTTATGTATCAGTGAATAGCAAACATTTAAAAATACTTCCAGTGCCCAAACATTTCCAAACCTATCTGAAGGTAATCGCATTTATAATAAGATTTAAAATGCACCCACGTCCATGTTTGTAGGCGACTTAGACTCAAATTTAGATCAGCTGATGATACATCCTTGAGAGAATCCTGCTTTTTATATTGTGACTGATACAGATGGTGACTAAACTGTTCACATGAAGCATTTCTCTGCCTCATGTTTACACACACACAGACGAGCTTCTGCATCTAAGTAAGTTAGAATTTATGACGTGTAACCGAGCATAGAATGACCATCATTGCTCTATGGATTCCTCGCCATCAGAAAGTAGGGAAGCCAAGGACAGCTATCCCAAGCCAAGACAAACTGTAATGACCACAATGCATCACGGTTACTGCAGAAAACCTAACGTGGGCGTTTCACCCCGGCGCGCACAGAAGAGCTGAGTTTTACAAGTCGCACAGGCTTCAGTGTGGCAATGTCAATAACTGACCCCCTACACAGAGAACAAGATAATGTCAGTCTTTAACACAAGGTTACACAGAGGAGCATTTGCTGATGCACGCATGCACACACGCACACACAAACATGGAATCTACATTACCGGAGATGGCGTTTTGATCATGCTGGCTGGTTCGTGTTAGAGTATCTTTAAAAGGCATCTCAGGATTAGGACTGACATGACTGCAACTCTAACTCTGTCTTTGGCTTGTAGTTAAAAATGTGATGAAGGCACAGAGAGGACAGGATGTTCTCCAGACTTGTGTGCATTTTTGATGGGTCCTGTTGACCTCTGACTGTCTGACAAAATGATAGACAGTCCTTGTCCTCTCTGCTCCTCCAAAGACGTCTCATTGCTGCTGCGTCACTGGCAGATGAGTGACTAAGCATGTTTTTCTTTATTGACATCCAGGAGTGGCAGGACTATCGGCTGACTTGGGTCCCTGAGGAATTTGATGGAATGATGAAGGTCAGGCTACCCTCAAAGCACATCTGGCTGCCTGACGTGGTCCTCTACAACAAGTAAGCTACTGTTTCACACTGTACTTACTTTGTTTGGGAAGTTTCCAGAAGATACAAACAGAGTTATGAATGCATGCTCAATAAAGACAAATCTCATATGCAATGGAAAATGCTTTAAAGCTGACCCCCTAATCCATCTGCCACCATTGTAACTCACTTAGAATGAGAAAATCAATCAAATAGCAATTTAACGTCTGTAATCCATTCAGGCCTGTCACATATGACTGAATATATCCACTGCTCATATTGCTATTACACTTCTATACATTCTATACACTTCCACATCATGACACATATTCAAGATTGAGACCCTCACACTGCACCCTGAGGTCTTGGAGACAGGCACACACATGCAGTGGATTTGCAATCATAAGAAATAAAAGTGCACTCTCAATCAATTTTAAGGTTTTACATATCAGGACATATTTAAAAAAATCTTCTGGTCCATAGTAAATCTTAAAATAAGGTAAATATGACATCAGATATATACAAAAACACCTTGCATTTTTCACAATCTCATTATTTATTTAATAAAAACGAGGACAAAATGCAGAAGCAGTGTGTGAAAAACTGAGTACATCAAAGCTGTCCATAGAAATTAAGAGAGCAAGTAGCAGAAATATGCTGCTGATCAGATGCAGTCCATTAACTGATCATTAAAGCAGAAGTGTCATTTTGCTGGTCTGGAGCATTCAAGTGTTTTAACACCACAGAAAGACATCAGCAACGATCTACATATCAGTCTGAGAAGAGTTAAAGGATCATTTTCAAGCTATTTAAAGTCCACCATTCTATAGTGAGAAATATTATTCAGAAGTGGAAGACATTCAAAGCAATCTTTCCAGGGATGGCCGTACCAGCAAGTTTACTTCAAGGTCAGACTGTACAATGATCAGAGCCACATCTCAGATTATAAAGGCCTCTTTAGGCACGTTAAATATTAAAATTCATGACAGTACACTTAGAAAAAGACTGAACAAGTATGGCTTGTTTGGAAAGGTTGCAGGAGAAATCCTCTTCACTCTAAAATGAACATGGTGGCACAGCTCAGGTTTGCAAACCCCAAGACTTCCGGAACAATGTCCTTTAGACAGATGAGACCAAAGTGAAGATGTTTGATCAAACACAGTAAATCGGCATAAACACCTCATACCAACTGTCAAGCACGGTGGTGGAGGGCTGATGATTCGGGCTTGTTTTGCAGCCACAGGACCTGGACATCTTGCAGTCCCTGAGTTGACTGTAAACTCCTCTCCTAATAGGTGAGGCCAGCTGTCTGACAGCTGAAGCTTGACTTCAATGTAATAATCTAACAGGACATTGATCCCAAGCACAGTAGCAAATGTACAACAGAATGGCTGAAAAAGAAGAGAATGGAAGATGAGATGGATGAAGTCTAGACCATTTACTTGACTGAAATGCTGTGACAGGACCTTAACAAGTCTAACACTAAGCTGAGACTGATGACTGATGAAGTTTTTGCTGCTAAAGGGGGTTCTAGATGAATCATAGGGATTGCTTAGCTTTTTACACACTTCTTCTGTATTTGGCGTAGTTTTTGCTAAATTAATAATGTGTAGCAATAAAGTGTAACATGTCATGCGTTGTTGTTCAGCTGAGGTTGTGTTTACTAGATTTTAAGACCTGGTAAGGACCAGATGAGTTGTGTCCTGGTATGTAAAACCTTAGAACTCTTAATACCAGAGTTTTCTTAGCAGTTTTGCTGAAATAAGGTGTTTATGATTGCTATCGATCTTCTTCTCAAGAAAATTTTCCTCAGCATGTTTTATTTGTTGGGAAATGCTTGCATGTCTGCAGGAGGTACTGTGAGGATGTTGCTGACCACTTGACTCAATGAGATGGAAACTTCGTGTCAGCCTACAATATGCAAATCAGCTCATCAGAGTACAATGATCTGTGTGGCCTTCTCTTATTTCACAGCTTCAGTCCTTACTTTATTGAAGATTAAAAGATCACTGACCCACCTAACTCTGGATAAAATGATCCTGTTAATCCTGATTACCCCAGGTCGGCTTGCTATCCTCCAAGTCTCATACACTGTCAGTCACTTGAACAGGAGGATTAACTCAGCTTATATCAGTGTCAGAGCTGCTGTTTTTGAAGTCTCGATTATTTTGTTATTAAATCTGACGGAAAGATTACGTTTCAGAGAAAGCACTTAAGAAGATGAGTCAAAAATTATGCGTCATTCTCCTGGTTGTGTTACATAATGCAGCATTAGCCAAACATTTAGTTGATTATTCTGTCAAAATATGGAGTTAAGTGGAAATTCAATCTCCAGTTTGAATGTCGTTAGCTGACTTCTGACTGAAGGGTCTAACTTGAGCTTTTTAATCCGATGCAGTCTGACCTATGAGCTGCGTTGCCTGTATAGACGGCTAATTTGATCCCACAACCCTGATCCTTATGTTTATATAAGCAGGTGTTTATATAACCTAGCTGAATTGAACTTAGTGTTTCCCCCCATCCACACGTATGCTTGTGTTTCCTCCTGCTGTAATGAACCAGTATTTAATAAAGAAATAAGACACATCATGTTTTGCTGTTCATGAAATTCAGGGGAAACATGATCTGTCATCACACAAATGCCTTCATTTATATATTCTCTTGTCTATGTCTTGCCTCTTCCTATTTATCTCTTTCAGTGCCGACGGGGTGTACGAAGTGTCTTTCTACTCGAATGCAGTGGTGTCCTACGATGGCAGCATCTTCTGGTTACCCCCGGCCATCTATAAATCAGCCTGTAAGATTGAGGTCAAGCACTTCCCTTTTGACCAACAGAACTGCACGCTGCGCTTCCGCTCCTGGACCTACGACCGCACAGAAATCGATCTGGTACTTCGCTCTGATGTGGCTAGCATGGATGACTTTACGCCCAGTGGGGAGTGGGACATCATCGCCCTGCCAGGCAGACGAAACGAGAACCCGGCTGACCCGGCCTACGTTGATATCACATATGACTTCATCATCCGCAGGAAGCCTCTTTTTTATACCATCAACCTCATCATCCCTTGTGTGCTCATCACTTCGCTGGCTATCCTGGTCTTCTACTTGCCCTCTGACTGCGGAGAGAAGATGACGCTATGCATCTCAGTGCTGCTGGCTCTCACTGTGTTCCTGCTGCTGATATCTAAGATCGTCCCGCCTACTTCTCTGGATGTTCCTTTGGTGGGGAAGTACCTCATGTTCACTATGGTTCTGGTCACTTTCTCTATTGTCACCAGTGTGTGTGTGCTCAATGTGCATCACCGCTCACCCACAACACACACCATGCCCCCCTGGGTTAAACTTGTGTTCCTCAACAAGCTTCCCGCCCTGCTCTTCATGCGCCAGCCGAGAAACAGCTGCGAGCGCCAGCGGCTACGTCAAAGAAGGAGAGCGCAGGAGCAGAAGGAGGGTGGGCGCAGCGGTGAGGCAGGGGCCCTGATGGTAGGGCTCGGGCTGGGCAGTGCCGGTGGAAACGGAGGGGGAACCTCTACGGCGGTGTTTGGCAAGGAGGACAGTGACCCTTGTACATGCTATGTGAACCGAGCTTCTGTTAAACAGTTTGGAGGGGATCTGGGTGGAGCAGGAGGGGGATCAATGGATGGTCTAAACAGGGTGAGGGAAGGCAGGGAGGGCGGCTCTGGAAACCCGCAGAGGGGGAAGCAAGCAGCTGGTGGTCCTGTTCTGACTCACACCCTGTTGGCTCAAACCTGCCCGGGCTTTGAGGAGGCTGTGGAAGGAGTACGCTTTATCGCCAACCACATGAAGAGTGAAGATGACGATCAGAGCGTGAGTACTGCATTATCACTGTCAACAGTTTTCACAATATATGTCGCCCAATGGACCCTACTTTTATATTCTAATAGTGACATTGGCAATGAAGAATAATATAAAATCAGTTAATTTTGTAGGCTTTGTTACTAAAAAGTCAATTTAAACATAATAAATCCAAAAAAAAGTCATTTTAAGCTGCTCCAAAAAAAGTTTTCTTATTATCATTGGATCAAATGATTGATTATATTATTTAAAACCCACAAATATTAATCCTAATATTCTAGTCTCCGACACACCAGTAGGACTTTTATCTACCATTAGCTATATTTGGATTGAAAGCCAGCAACTTTACTTTCTCTTAGCTGATTTAAGCTAAATTGGCCCAACATGTCATAGGTATGTTTGTTCATTTGTTCAAAAATGTCACCATCCATGGTTATAAATTACAAGACAGCGCTGTATCTCTAAACTTTTCTGCAGGGTACCATTCACGGGATTTGACGTTATTCACGAGATATGATTGGGCAAATGTGACCTGTAATTGTGTAGATTTTTGTTACTCTAACCCTGCATTTTGTAACCTAACCATGTGCACTTTATCTGACCAGGTGTTCCTAACACCTCACAGGTAAGAGTGCAGTAGAAAGGTCGTGAACCACAAGGGAGAGGGGAAGTAGAGAAGTGCAGTGGTTGTTAATGGCCACTGTTGTAGCCCCTTTCATCACCTCCTCCTTACTTACTCTTAAAATCATTTGCGGCCAAATGAACACCAGGCATGAGAACAGTGTGTTGTGACATCTGAACATGTAAAGAGAGGTGAAATGCTGACACGCTGACAAATCAATACTGAAGCTGTATCTGTGTAGGAAACAGAGTAAGAGACCATATTAACTGAACAGTTTTTGAACCTTTATGATGAAACTGCAATGTTTTGGGCTTTGGACAAACAAAGTTGCTTTAGGTTCTGCCATGAAATCTGTATAGCAAAATATGTGAATACAAGTGAATACAGTGGAACCTTTTAGCAGCTAAACAGAAACTGTTTGAATTGGATCGAGACCAAAAAAAAGGGACAGCTTAAAGCAGAGTGAGGACTAGTCCCTGTCTGCTGCATGTGTTAGCAGGGATATTTTCCCTCAACAACTTATATTCATAATCTGATGATTAACCATAACAATAACAATTTTATACTATACGTGTGGCCCGACAATTATGCTGTCAAGACATCTGTTACTGCTACAGCTTACAGTTCTGACAGCATATTTGGTGCATATGTAGTCTACACTGAGGGTATCAGTTGATGCTACCAATGCGTTACTCTGATTTAAGTCATCCTCTCTTTGTGTGGATAAAGTTCTGCCATGAGTCATCTTCCTTTCCTAAATGTATCCTGAGCAGCACAGATGAGTGCCATATCATGTAGTTGAGCTGTGCAGCGGTGCTATTTCACTCTTCCCTTTTAAAATGCAGGGGGTACTACAACAAAGCAGAAGCACAGCAGGCAGATCTGGTGACGCAGTCATAGCCCTGTGAATATCCAACACAGATATGTAACGATAGCGGCAGTATGACGTATGCGTAGGGAAAACGCGCAGCTGGAAATGAGCAGGAACAGAGGAGCTCAGACGGCAGAGTGAGGGTGGGATTTTTTATTGCTTTACCTCAAGGCATCTCAGGAAAACAAGCTTCTCTCCTGAAACCGACACGGGAATTGGCAATCCTCTCTAATTCTGTCCATCATCTCCATAGTTACCATCCGGTTGCCATGTCAACTGCATTAAAGCCCTCCCTCTTCTGGTACAATCCCCCCCCCCGTCCTCCCTCCTCTCTCATCCTCTTCCAGTTATCATCATAGGGGTTCAAATGTCAGAGCCCCATCTGTCTATGTGTGTCCTCCATCTCTCACTTCTCTCATGTCCATGTCCTCCTCCTTGACTGGTGCTGGACCTCATCAGAGCTGTGTGCCAGAACTAGTCTCTGTTCACATTAAACGTTCACCTCCATTAACCCGTCTGCATGGCTAAAGTCAGAGGGAAGTATTGACAGAGAATAACAGGATACCAGAGTGTGATTCTGCTCACCCTAATCTTTCTCCTCACCATTTCCCACACCTTCTTGTCCCCCCATCCCCACCCAATCCACAGGTGAGCGAAGACTGGAAGTATGTCGCCATGGTGATTGACCGCCTTTTCCTGTGGATCTTTGTGTTTGTATGCGTATTTGGCACAATGGGCATGTTCCTACAGCCCCTCTTCCAGAATTACACAGCGAAGACCATCACCAGCACACCAGGCTGACTATTCCCCATCCACAAACTCGCTGACAGACAGCTCCCCGACCAATCAGCACAGCAGGACATGAGCCGGAGGTGTGTGTTTGTATGTGTTGGGGGGCGGGGTGGGTCTAAGTTTTACTGAGTCTACGGCGCTGGAGTCAAAAATGCTCCAGCACAGCAATCACGTCCATTAACTATATGGCAAAGTTTTTTGCAACAAACTACTGTTTTTTTATGCGTGAAGATGAAGGAAAACACCATCAAACTCCTACCTGCAATTTTTTGTCCAGACACTGAATAGACTGACCTCCCCTTTCTGGTAAAAAAGGTTCCTCCTTGTTCCCCTCGTCAGCGTTTCAGGGAGCGAGGATGCTCAGATTTCCTTCTGACTGACACATCCCATGCCCCCGTTTTTAACTCCAACAGACATCACTCAATGACAATGTTGACTGATAAAATATCAGAAAGGGAAGGGAGGTTCATATCGAGGTTCTTGTACTTACTTTTTTGTTTATCAGAAATCCACAATGTCAGTGATCTAATTTAGCATATTTTATTATAGCATAGCAACCTACCACAATATAGCGTAGAGTATATATTATAAAGATTTCTCTATGTTAGCCCATGCCAGGTTATGTTGCTGATGGAGAGGCAAAGGTGTGTTGTATGATTGTACAGATATAAATGGAATGTGACATAAACTGTACTGTACAGCCCGTGATGTGCACACTAACACAAAATGGGTAAAAGCAACAGATTGTGAAGGAAAATACATCAAGGATGCGTACACTAATGAAAGAGCCAGGTTGCATTATGACAGAAAAGTCAAAGAGATAAGGTAATAGATTATGCATGGAAAGTTTTTGTTTAAAGTGTTTTGCACAGCAAGTGGAGAACAGCCAGAGTGCAGAGCAGCAGATGAGACTTGCTCCTGAGAAATATGTACGACAGACAGTGGAATGTGATTTCTTCAAGAAAGAATATTTAGAGCTGAGTTAGGAGGAGACAAGGAGCACTATTATATAAAGTAACATGTAAATCAAATCATATTGATGGACAGATGGGGGTTTTATCATGGATATTGAGCAATTATGTGTATTAACATGTGCTTTCACTGCTGTTTATTTTGTCATTACTCTGATTACCAGACTAGAGTAAGGCAGTGTCTCACATGTACCTCTTTGTTTTCTTCTGTCCTCTCCTCTTATTTAAAGCATATATACACATATGTATATGGGTATTATGTGAATTGCTGTCCCACACCTCTCTGTCACATCTGTGAGATACAATGTTCAGACAAGCATAAAGTCTTGAACCCATTCGATTAACTCCACCAGCCTCTCTCCACTCCTCCTCCCCTTGTTTGGTCTTCCATGGACGCACACTGTTTGACATTTCTCCATTTACAATCACAGTAACCCACTCATTTATGCACTTTATCTTTTCAGTGTAGCTGGTTTGTTTTATTTCCACAATCTTCCCCAGGTTCTTAAACCATAATGCAAAGGGCCTCCTCTGGCACATGAGCAATTGAATAGGAGAGAAAAGCCAACAGTTAGGTGGTCGTAGAAGGCATTAAGTTATGCAAAATCTATGAAAAATTAAATAATGAGTAGAAGACTAAAAAAGCAGGAGAGGCAGAGGGAATGTACTCTTCCATGTGTTCTTGCCGCATAGGAAAAGCACTTCAAACCTCAGAAATAACATGCTGTCTGATCCCTGTCACTGTCATCAGCTGTGAGTTTCGCAGGCTTTTTACAGTTGTGAGGCCAAGTCTGCAGCTCCACTCAGTTCCAGACTGGGAGCCGTCTCCCTCTCTGCCTCTTGAGCTTGGGATTACCCGTGGGGATCCTCGGCAGATCCCAAACGAGTGTGAAAAGCCTTTCATAGACCTGTGAAAACTGTTGGTTGCATGGCTGCGCATGGAGAAAGTGCTGCTGCTCATTCTCTTTTTGCGCTCTGTGACCTTTTCGCTCTCCTTCCTTGCCTCTCACTTCCTATCATGCGCCCTCATCCTTCACCTTCCCCTTCCAGACTCTAAATTCTGCTCCTGTGCACACCCTAACCAGTCCAATAAAGGTTGTAGGTTCAGATTAATTATGTCTGTGTGGCATGTTTTCTTTTTTTTTTTTAACTCTTACTCTCTCCCTCTTTCTCTCTCTCTCACACAAAACCTGATTCTATAAATGACTGTATTACCCCAATTTCCCATTAATCTTACACCACAGGATAAAAAGAAAGAAAGAAAGATTTCCTGGCTTTCTAAAATTGAAGCTTGCAGCTTCCCCTCTGTAAACACACACATACCTACGTACTCACATAGTGCTTTTTCGTTTTTCCTTTAGGAAGCAGCACTTTTAAACAATTGTGGGTGTTGGACCTAGCCAAGGCCACTCCTGTTTCTCATTATTCTCCTGTAAAAACTGGAATTTGTGTGGAGTCATTACCTGTAAAAACATTTTGGCTTTTTTGATATGGAGAAACAGCTTGATGAGCTTAACACTGAAACCACTCTAAAAGCTCCTTATTTTTAAAACTCAGCCAGACTTACATAAAACCCTTTACACTGTTTATTCTTGAATATGACATAGGTATCTACAGTCCACATCCAGCTGCTAGTGGCATCCATGTGGCAAACGAAATTAGAAGAAATACAAGAAACATGTAATCCTGTCACTAAACTGCTGGTATCAAACAAGGGCCACTTGCTGCCACCTGGTGTTCATCATTTGTTCTTACTTGGTTTCTGCTGAAATAAAGCACAGCCAACATTGCATTGTTTGAGTAAAGTTCACATTTATTCTTTCCAGGGTGGAAATTCTTTAGCTTGAAGTGGTAACAAAATGCACGAAAAGGAAAAAGAATAGGAGATATTCACATACGCAACAATGACAGATGACTTAGACTCCAGATTTTCACATTGCAACAATAATACAGTTTCAGTGGGACATTGCAGACAAATACAGAAACACGCAACAATTACTGCTCAGGTTACTATATGTGTTTGTATTTGTGTACATTAATTCCATGACAGGATGTTTCTAGATGGGAACTCTCCCCTGCATTGGATATTCCATCCCTGGAGCATGTAGATATGGATTTGCAGAGTGGATATCTTTGTGCTGAGGATGTGCTTACTTCTTCTTCTCTTGCTTTTCGTTGTACTCCAGGAAGAAGTCGTTACAGGCCACAGTAAGAGCTCCAACCAGGATGATGAACTCTGTAAAATCTACCTCTCCATCGTTGTTAGAATCTAGGTCTCCCATAACCTTATCCACTGCCTCTTTGTCTTGGGCATTCTGCATGTGTGAGGATAGCAATAAAAACAAAGAAATGGACCCAAACTTATAAACACATGTGTGTATATTTTGTGTACTTAATGTGCTTCCTTACCCCCAGGTAGTTGCCAAGCTCTGTGGTAAGCATCTCTTTGAGCTCAGCCCTGCTCAGTGTGTATTTGTCGCCCTCGTTTCCAGAGTATTTATGGAAGGTCTTGATCAAGAGCTGCATGGCGTTCTCCAGGGTGGAGGCATTCTCTGAGTTGGGCAAAGACATTCTGGAGAGGGAAAGGGGTTGACGGGTGGGTCCTTGTCAGAGCAAATCAAGCATGTGAGATAAGTCCAATGCAGAAAAATCAATACTGGTGAAAGCCTCTGTTGGTGCTCTCTCTCTTGTATCCCTCTTATACACACTATCAGTCCAGCTGAGAGATAAACGGACAGATAAAAACACAAGAAAAATCTCACATAGAAAATAAAGAAATACAGCACCATCACTGAGTTAACTATGACTGATTTAGTGACTGATGAAGTATTTGCTGAGATATAAATCCTGTTCAGGTATCAAGTTTGATCTGCTTCCTCGTATGAAGTGTTTCCTGCCTGCCAGCAGTCCTGATAAGATTGTATGAGAGATAAACTGATCCTGAATCAGTTTGTTTCTTTGTCACAGCGTGAGGACCTCCAGGAGTCAGCAGCCGGACATGTGATTCAGCTGATACGAGGGAAACTCTAAGCTGACTAAAAAGCCCAACCAGAAGATGAGATGTAACTGGAACTCATAGAGGCAACCTTATCTGGCTTTTACTTTAGCTCAACCGGATGGCAGAGAGCACGAGAGACAAGTGTAATTCCTTGCTTTTCTTGAACCTATATCACCTTTAAACAGTGAGGACTTTTCCTGCCACTGACATCTCAAATCAGTCTTTGCCTTTAACCCTAGTTCTCTAAAAAGCATGAGTCATTAGCATAAGAAATGTGCTACCCTGCTGCTGTTTAGATAAGAAGATAACCTGAGGGTTTATAGTTTGTCAGTGAATAAACTGATCTTCTCTCTGTCCTTGTTGTTGCTTTGCTCAATGACTGTCAAACAACCAGCCCACTTAAAGAGCATGCAATATTCTGGTTGTATCTGAAGAAAGTCTGCTATTAGTAATGATTATCAGAGAGAAACTCAGAGAAATGTAGACACACAGTTGCCAGTGTGGACATCTGTCTAAAACATACCTTTCTTACCTGAGCACAGGTGAAGTGTTGGCCTGCTGGTTAGATGTGGAGAGATGAGAAAATTTCGGATGATGGGGTGGATGTGGAAGACAGCTTCTTAAGTACATCCCTTACTCCACCCAACCCACCTCTCCCCCTCCTCCCACCTGTTGCCCCTCTTCAGCCTAGCCTGCCCCACCCCACCAAACCCCCCTCCTCTCCACCTTCTCTGTTTACACATCAGACACCTGCCGCCCGGTAAATAGCCACCTGCCCCTCATTGCGCGACTTGTCAGAGATGACATATTCTCTGAATACTCTAGTGCTGCTGTAAATGCAGCAGTGCATTAAGTAAATTGAAGTACCCACAATATGACCACACACAACAAATACCCTTGTTTTTTCAAATGTTATTGTTACCCTCAGATTTCACATTACCTATTGATTAAGTAACTCAGCAGATATTGGGGATAGATAGTGAGTTTATGATAGGCAGATTTAGCAATATTCATACTCTGATTATGACAACTCACTAGACAAACAGGTTTTCCTAAGCAAAGTCGACTGCCATATATCACTTGATATGTTCCAGTTTGCTGTTGCAACAGTGGATTATCCAGAATCTGTGCTTCACAACCGTTTTGTTGTTCATGCCAAAACAAAGAATGGGCTTTTGCAGGGAGTGCTAAATTAAATACTACGTCAAGATCGAGTTGAGTAAACTCATAATTTTAGAGATGTGTCTGGTTTTAAGCAACAGAGAGTGGTGGGGTGAATATAGGGATTAGATGTTTAATGGGGGAGTGGAGGGTCATGCCTGATATACTATCCGAAGGATTAGTGCAGCACCAATGAATGGAGCCATCACACCTGGCAACCATGCAGAGAATTCCCCACACAAAGGAAAACATGACAATGAAAGGACATGCACACATACACACTTTTACAAACATATTGGCACCTTAGCTCCAAAACACGCTGTGTGAACAGGCAAACAACAGTTGGAGAGAAACTTTTGAACAGGAACAGAAACATACTCCAAATAGTCAACTGAAGGAACAGAAACAGACTTTAAATAGTTCATGTCGTAAACCCACCTATAACTTTGAAGTAGTATCATGGAGACAGAAAGAGCCAAAGAGCAGGAAAAGTAAATGAACCATAGGAAGCTAAAGCAAAAGGTTAATATAATTATTTATATTTGAGTAAAGTTCTAGAAGATCACTCTTCTGAAAGTAAACAGCATGAGCATTAATGCAGAGTCACTTTTGTGTCAACATGTCATGAAATATATCTTTGACAGTAAGAGCATCTTCTTGTTTGTGGCTTTTCTGCAGTATATTGTGTCAGTGAGTGGGGTAGCGCTGTATGTGTGCGCATGCCTGTATGCACCATATGTGTATATAGTGTTGCAGACTGGAGGGTGCCACACAATGGGAAGCATACAGTATGTCAGGATCGGATTGCAATAGTCGATGCATCTAAAGGCTGATGAGTTAGATATATTTAGCAAGTGATGCAGGTACCTATGAAGTGAGGCAGGTATCACGGCTCTGTTTCCTATCGGACAATGTCAAACCATGCGAGGGAAACCACCCAACATGTGTGGTTTCCCAGCAGAGTTAAAATGGAGTTTAATAGGTAATAACAGGATGGAACCAAACAACAATTAAGTTTTAATATAAAGACTTTATTTTGAGAACACAATGCATATTGTTTGTGTAACTGTTATTAAAAAAAGACCACCTCTGGGAATTATTATGCTTGCCTGACAGTGACAGTTAGAAGAAAAGAAGAAGCTGACTTAATAGATATCAAATATGTAGTCCAGAACATTATACAATTCAGTAAAATGATTATGGACTGCATACATATTGGCTGAAATGTTTAGAAGTGAGAAAAAGGGGAAGGTGTCAATTTGAAGATCCTCTGAAGATGACTGCCTCTACGATGTATTTGCATTGGATCCAGACTTGCTCTGACTGAGGGAGTTGGCCAGGTAGCCAATCAGAGAGAGGTATTCCTGGAAGCTGACCTTTCCATCGCTGTTCTCATCCAGTCCCTGCTGCATCTCTTTAATTGCAGAGCTGCTGTTTGTATCCTGAAGTGAGTAAAATGGGATAGGAAGAAGCAGATAGAGAACACTGTTATTCAGAATATTGTCGATCTTCATGAAGAACAATGATCTGATATTCTAGTTCATATGACGGTTATCCACAAAAGGAATACATGCTCTCACCTCCATCATGCCACCGAGCTGTTTTTGGACCAGTTTCTTGAAGGATTTGCTATCTAGGTTCTCCTTCCCTCTGGAAGAACTAAGAAACGTGGTCACCAATGTCTTAATAGCTGACTCCATATCTCTATTAGAGTGAAAGACAAGAGCACAAAGCGGAGAGGTGGAGTGAGCGTAGGAAGTGGCAAGAAGAGATATGGCCATATCAGAGACTCTCAGACTTAAACGTTATGTCGTTAGGTACAATTTTCATGAATTTCATTGATATGAAAATGAAATGAAAATTCACATTGAGCCTTGAGTGAATAAAACCCTCTCCTTATCTTTAGTGCAGCCGGTTGGATTGCAGATAGGTCTGCATAGATTTTCAGTCATCTAGGTTGTGGTGTTCCTGTTAGCTTTAATAAAAAGCTAAGCTAAGCTAAATTATCTTATTGGTTTTTGAAGACCTTTCATCAAGAACTTAAATGCCGAAGACCACTTTGTCTTTAGTTAGACCAGATTAAGTGGAGTAGCAGTGGTAAATATGAAAGAAAATGTCACGATATCAACAAAAAAAGTGTATTTAATCAGAAAAACAATAATGTTCTGTCATGTAAGAAAAATTTGATTTAGAAACTGTATTTGAACCTCCATATCAATATGCAAGGAAAGTGAGACACAAATGATGTCAGCATGGAGGCTGTCTGAGGTTAACAGAGCGAAATAGACTTTGTGATATGGAAGGCTGAAGTGAAGGGGAGTCTCTAAAGGTAAACACAATGGGAGCTATGATCTCTGACGGTGGATATCTGATCCTTCAACCCACACAGGAGGCTGAAAGTTCAGATTACTGCCAAATGCCCGTCTCCAGCAGCACACATCCACACACACTGTAGGAATACATGACCTATGCTATACACAATCATGACCTGGAAAACATCACCCAACCACTCAAGTAAACACCAGCAGTATGTACACCAACACTGTGTGCTGTACTTATTGTAGGGCTAAAAATCCAAATTGTAACTAACCTTATTTATATTTTAACCGGATGTTCAGTCTGCTATAAAATACTAGTTGTGTCCCAATTCCTTGATGCATGGCAGCTTTACACAATTCTTAATTATGTTGCACACAACAAAGATGTGACAAGAAGTCTGTCTGCATATTAACGTTACCAGGCTTTTTTTTTTCCTCACAGAGAACATTCTGACATGTCGTACGGTTGTGAATAATGAAAGTAATGGAATCATTTAACTGCATTTAACTGCTGGAGTTTCAGGGTCCTAGCATTGTGCATGCTGGCACACTATCATAGTTTTCTGGGACACTACTACAGAGCAGAGCGCTTCTCGGCAACACGTGTGCTTCTTCAACTATGACAAAAATGTCCTGGGAACCAGGTCTGTTGCTTCACAGCACAATGCACAAATGAAAAAGAGAGGCAATGATGAGAGAAACTGAGGAACACTGCTTAAAACAAAGAGAACAGTATATTACGCCTTTGGAGCCTTTCCCCGTGAAATTCAATTGAAAGTGCCATTCCAAAGAAATAAGGTGGGACCCAGATCCATCCTACATACTGCCGATAATCATACTTGAAAGTCACTTATTAGTCAACTTATTTGATAGATTTTTGCATCATTATGACATAATCGGCAGATTCTCACACAAGCTGTAAGAGTAGACACAGAGAAACTAATTAAACAAGTGAGCCGAAAATATTCAACCCAGTCACTTATTAGTTTGAAAAAATGATCCAATATTACTTATCTTTGACAGTAAAAAGTATGTGACCCTTTGCTTCCAGTATTTGGTGAGACCCTTTTATTCAGCAATGACTAATATTGTAGTTACTACGACAAGCAGCCCCCGTTACTGATCTATCAAAGGCTTTTGACACCTCAGATCATAATTGCTAAAGCAAAGACTTTCCATTGTCTGACTGTCAGATCATACTGTGTGAGGCTTTGAAAAAGATCTTCCTGGCAGATTTCACTGCATGAAGGTACAAGGTATCACATCCAGTTGTCTCAGAGTAACAAAAGGTGTTCCCCAGGGGTCAGTCCTGAGTTCACTCCTGTTGCTTTTATCTTGACTGAATGTATTAGTCATTTTTACTTTTATGCTGATGATACAGAGATTTACTACTCTGCGCCCACACCTAACGAGACTCTCTCCTAAAAACTAAAAGCTGTTCAATGTACCTTTTTCAATTTGAAAAAGGTACATTGAATGCCAACATATCATAGTCATGATGCTCTCAAATGCAAAAAAGCCTCGGAACCTTGCACCCATTATTGCTTTTTAAGGCTTTGAGATTTCTTCAGTATATCAACACAAACACAAAGGAATTCTAATCGAGGATCCATATGCATCCAAATTTACTGATCAACGTTTTGGCCTTAAGGCCTTCCTCGAGATTAGTGCCAATAAGACACAGAAACTTGTTTGTTTTATAGGCTACACCCTAGTCTCATATCTGATGGCGATTACACAATCCCTCTCCAACACCAGGGTGAAAGAAACAAACCACCTTTTTAGAATAAGAAGGAGCCACAATCATCCATTAATTTTCTATACCCGCTTAATCCAACTGTAGGGTTGCAGGGGGGGCTGGAGCCTTTCCCAGCCTCCATTGAGCGAGAGGCAAGGTACACCCTGGACAGGTCACCAGTCCATCACAGGGCCACACAGAGACAAACGAGACAAATGCCCACACACACACTCACTCCTAAGGACAATTTAGAGTCACCAATTAACCTAATATGCATGCTTTTGGACAGAGGTAGGCAGCCGGACGCATGCATGCATCTTTACAATGCTTACAGGCTACCATGAAGAGATTCATCACAAACTTTAAAACCCTTACTCGTGGTTCTAGATTGTATACTCAGGTTGGATGGTCTGATTTATCCTCCCATAAATTGAAAAACATGGATACATTTCTTATATTCAAAACTATTTGAAGCTTGGTCTGCTTCCATCCTATCGCCTCGGCTAAATCATTAAAACACACAAGTTGTTGTCTTTGCCCTCAAGACTTATTCCAACAAACACTCCTGGGGAAAGGAAAAATGAAAATCCAGCTCTGAAGCGTTCAAACTCTTTAGAAATAATTCCATAACATTTTCCAGCTGGTGAGCATCAACAACTCCTCATTATTCAGATTCTCAGAAGAATCCTTTGTTCGTGCAATGATACAGTTACGAAAAGCAGGCTTTGTTGGATCCTTGTTCTTGAAGTAAAACAGGGTGCCCACTCACCACCGATCATTATCCATTGATTGAAAACACCTGCCTATAAATGAAATAATGTTACTTCTAGAGGTTCACTTATTTTAGTGAAGCATAATAGAACTGTAATATTTTCATCCCATCTATTTAGGAGGCTTCTCTTGATCACCTTTAGGGAATTGTGTGAAATTTAAGAATGTTTTGGCTCATCATTATTAAACACTTTTTAAAAATATTCTTTTTACCTAAAAAAAACTAACAAAAAAAACCCAGATTTTTGCATGTGACGTTGATGTGCACTTTCTTAAACGATGCAATGAAGAAATAAAAAAAAGAGCTGGTCCCAGCTGCAAACAATTCAAACTAATTGGGGTTGGTAAAACACACCCAAAACCACCTCAGAAAACAGAAAGACTAAATAGAGCTTTTAAACCTCACATTTTGACATCCATTTGCGATGTTAGGGACATTTGATTAAAATCCATCACAGAACATATTGCATCATTTTCATTTAAGAGAAAAATGTATCGTTGTTTTAAGAATTCAGTGTAACAATCTGCCTTTTAACACTGTAACAAACGCTGTGTTTCCATCAATTAGTGCACGTGTTGTTGTTTTTTACTGTTGGTGAAATATGTTACATTAATGAAATTCCAACTGCAAAAACAGTGGGCTATATTTTGGCAATATACAATATATTTCATTGGTATTGATCATGGCATTAAGGCAGAAGTGTTTATTTTGAACAATAAATTATGAAAAATACAGTATGATATATAACTGGGCTGTAAAATACTATGCCTGGCTCCAGGGATATGGCCTGTGCAGGTGCAACTTAACATACCCAGACACGACTCAGCCAACTCAGGGGTCTTTCTAAGTTTATCTAAGAATAATTTCAGGGCAACTGCTCGCAGGAAATAAACGACTGGGAGAAGTGTTGCAAATACTTGAATACAAGTGATAAGTATCAGCAGCATGAGTGAGCGAGGCCCTGCTTCAGGATTTCCAATGTGTATCGGAAACTACCCTGCAGCAGTGGTGACCATGAGATGGGTAATGATCATGGGTAGCTGGGGTCATGCTGTTGGAGTAACTGTAGAGGCTGGTAAATCTTCCATTTGACACACCTCAGTGCTTACGCTATGGTCTTGCATTGGCCTACACAAAAAGACGTACAAAGACGCGCACCAACACATCTAAAGAAGGGTAATTAGGACTTCTGCTGCATTAACCTAATTAGTGTGTGAGTGAGAGCCGGTACCCAAACCCCGGATTGTGTTTCCTGTCCCCCTGCTATGCCAACACGACACACACACACAGCCACACAACCATCAAGCGAACATCTGTCATCAGCGTGCTGTTCATTATTATTTAATAGACGGCTATGATTGTCCCAACACCTTCCCTACATCCTCCACATGTCGAACAGCAAACGTGTGAGCGTGTTTGCATCAGTAGAAGCCATACATCAAAACGCATGGCAGGCCACCATCCATTAGCGTCTCTTTCGAGTGTAATGACATGAACATGAAACCAAAAAGGCTTCAGTCAGAACTAGAGACATCAGGCCTGCAGAATTACAAACTGGTAGAAAGGAGCACGTAAAGAGCTAGAGATGGGTGGGACGGTGTGTGTGCTGAGTGCACATGAAGGTCTTTTACAGCCTCTCGGCACATGTACGCTGTGTGTGGAGCAATAAGAGTGACTCAAGTGGAATGAATGCTTGTGTGAAGCGCTGTTCATTGTTTCATTTGTATGACTGCTTTGGTTTGGGGAATTCGAACTCTTTCATGGCATTTGACAGGAATGCCGCACACATAGACGTTAAGTGGCTCCAAATAAATAAAATCGTTCCGAGTTTGTTTCTAGATTCTAGTTTCAAGTCTGGATCTCCAGCTGTAAATGGGGAGAGATATTTTCCCCATTTACGAAGGTTCGAAGGACTAGAGTTGTACAGCTATCCAGTAATTCACAGATAATGGAAACTGCAATTAGATGAACGTTTGAAAGAATGAATATCTCCTTCTGTGTCTTACAGGACTGTCCCTCAGACATATCATGTCACCCCTAAGGTTTCCTTACTTTATCCACTTCATATGAAATTGATCATTTAGCTAGATGACAGGACTATTTGAGTTTGAATGTCAAAGGTTTCTCTGCTCAATTTTGTAGTGTTTTGTCTTTTTGAGCTGCAGTATTGGCCAGGGCTCCCATGCAAAATTGTCTTCCAGCCTCAGTTGGACTTACATGTCCAGTTTTGATAAAAACAAATACAATATATGTCTTTTGTAATTAAGTTTTGTGTTATACGTTTTATTCGTGGCCCTAAGGGGCTGCAGATGGTTTTGGTTTCTTTACATTATACTCTAATGGTTGGGTGAGATTACTATGATGTCAGGCAGTTATGAAGTATAAATAACAAGGTGATTTTAGAAATTAGTTCACAAAACTGATTTGGTTTTTAAAAAAGGTGATCCATTCAGTACATTTAGGGTTACATCTAAAGCAAACATTAAAAATATTGCACTTTATACTAAAACAAATGGACGAAGGTGCAACATTTTGAACTCTAAAGTGACTCTTTTGCCCTCTTAATACCTTTTCAGTGTATTTCATTTAAAATATTCGACATTTAAAGTTGGTCAAATTAAATCAAGCTCACAGAAAAGACAGCATAAGCCACAGGTGCAGTGTACTCTACAACATGCGTGCTTGTTTTTTCTTTTTGAGTAAGTTCCTGTTTCTGCTGTTTTTAATCAAATGCCACATAAATGACTTTGCTTTTCTTACACCAGACAAGAACTCTTTCGAAATGTTAAGCATCCACTTTTCATTGTAGCTATAAAAACTCAATTCACCTTAAATCCACATGAAAAGTATTAAATCACCAATAATAAAACTGGCAAGGTGAGAGAGGAAACGTTTTTTGGCTCATAGGAAAGGGTGAAGTCAAGTTATACTGACTCAAACATGTTACAGTAAGTGCAGCATTGTACTGTAACATGGAAACTAGAGTAATGCCACATGTTACCGGTTTGCCTTAACACCATACATTAATCAAACATAATCTGAGTTACTTTTGAAAAAATCCTGATAACATGAAAGTAAACATATCATACTATACACATCATATATACACACTGGAATGATACAGAACAGTTAATGATGACAAATGCAGGTGTAATTCAAGCTGAAAAACTAATTCAAGCTGAAAAAAAGCATAGTGATCCAGGCAGGACCGCACACAGACACACCCGTCACCTGACCTCCTAATGAAAAAATGGCCTCATAAATGGGATCTTTGTCTGATATTTCTAACTGAACCTCTAGGTCTGAGTGTTTTCAAGTCGATTCTCACTGTTGGTCAATCGATACATCAAGATCACCGATTAATCCCATTTTATTAAGCCATTTAAACGCTCCACCCAGTTGGTCTTGTTTGAACAATGTGTGACTGACTCACTTTCTCCGCAGGTACGTCACCTGTCATCGCCCAGGTTACTTTTTCTCCTCCGTTATCTACGAAAACAGCCTATTCGAGTGTCACTACCGGAGTCTTATCATAACTTGAATAATTAAGGCTGATAAGAGACACATCTGAAACGATGATCGCAACACGACTGCTTAAGGACCTTGGCGCATATGGCAGAAACTGGTGTGCGTCGCGCGTAACGGAGATGTCATGGGTTCGCCCATGCCCCACATTTACATTTAGCGCTGACTAATCTAGACAATTTGTAGAGCGCCCGCAGAGGCAGAACCGACATACAGGCAACAAATTAATAAATAAATACCATTCGAGACTCCGGTTTCTCTGGAAGTGTAAATGGATTGGAGTTAGATTACCAAGAAGGGGAACCCGATACCTGTGGCCACGCTGGGCAATGGCAACAGAGACGCTCATTGATATATACAAAATCGATGACACGTTGCAAAAAAGACAAACTAATCTGACCTTTTTCAGTGAATTGCAAAGCAAACTTGCATCAGAAAAAGAAAAAAAAAAGAAAAACTGAGAGCAGACTCACCTATAGGCACAGGAACGAAACACTTTAGAAAATAGCTTTGCTGCTCTCCTTCCTTCTCTCAGATCCTCCTTACCAGCGTTGCTCTAGATCAACCAGCAACACATATCTTTTCCGTGATTTAACTCCCCCTCAAGTCCTTTTTCTTCGTTGTCATAGGGCGTGTGCTTGGGAGAGAAGGAATGTGGATAGAGGCGCTGCTTGCGACAGTTTATTTTCAGTAACAATTTCTTTCAAATACTCTTTTTTTTCAGAGGGATGTCTCTATTATGTGTTCTAGGTGCTGTTTTCCTTTTCCATGTATGAATGCTTTCCACTTACTCGTACACATCTGCCTTTTTTTCTTCCTGGGAAACAGTTTCTCTTGCCATGCAAAAACAAGCGCGTGCTCATGTTTAAGTGCGCGTGTGTTCAAAGCTCTCCTAACAGTCAGATGCACTCAAGCCACACCCTGGAACTCATAGAAAGAAGTACAAAGAAATGGTCCTAAGCATATGAGCAAACTTAACAAAGAAGGAAAAAGAAAAATGCACGAGCAGCAGGGAGCACGGACTCAATTTTACATTTTGTTTGACTTTTATTTTTCAGGTTAACACATCTTTGTCACTCTGCCAACGCCACACCTCTGTTTGTCTCCTGGAGAGAGGTGCAGTCTTCCAGGAATGAGTGGAGCCAGGAACGCTTACACACACAGTTTTCAGACAATGCATTCCCACCCTGCCGCTTGATCTTAGACCTGTGGGCACATGGATCTGTGGGCGTTGGGAAATGGTTACTGTTGGCTCTAATGTTCACGTAATTGTTCAGCAGTGTCAGAGTTTGACTCAGTTTGGCAGCCACTGCTTAGAGACGGGGTGAAAAGAAATGGAGAACATTGCACTCCGCAGTTAAAACAACAGACCGGGGTGATTTCCATTTGGATTATTTCACTTTTACATGGCACACACGCACACACACTCCATGTAACACACATGGAACTGACAGAGTATCTGGGGCACTCTATTGGCTGAACCCCCCATGCTTGTTCGCAAGATTCCCAATCAGCTGCCAGAACTCCAGGAAGCTGAGCTCGCCATCATTATTCTTGTCCAATGAACTCATAAGTTGGTCGACGGCAGCAGGATCTCCGGCATTCTGCAGGAAAACAGGAAACGATATGCATCAGGTAATAATAACAGCCCTGACCGCCATGATCCAGAACTTCCACATCGATGTGCTCTGCGCGTTGGTGAGAAGGAGGCAGAAGCAAGTTGATGCCACGGGAAAGCGCATCAGCAAAGAAATATGTGCAACATCAGCAATGGTGGTTTGGCACACGATAGGCTGACGCTGTCGCCATCTAGTGGTCAATATGGGGATCTCAGTCGTGCATTTAAAAGGAAACATGGAATTTTCCACACTCGGAAAAGACAGCGCGTTTTGTTGTTGGCTGCCCTCGTGTTGTTACAGCAGTGTTTGGCCTTCCTTCTACACTTTCCTGTCTTTTACTGTCTTGGGAAAGTGCATCAGTGAAGTCTGCATGTCCTTTTCTGGCTTTGACTTTAGGTTTACACACATGATCCATACGTGGTATCTAGTTCATCATTCTTAGTAGTTTAGCCATGACTATGGAATATGAAGCACACTACTCATGTAAAAATATTATCTGACATGACTCCATACACCTTTTCGTTGTGAAATTTATGTGCGGCACACCAAACTTAACCATGGTTTATAGCTAGAAGCAAAGCCATTAAATGTGTCTGTGCAGTTTTGCCAAAAGAAAATAAGCATGATCATAACAGCTGTTACTGAAGGAAGAAATTTAATCTGTACTTGTAAATACAATAAAAGCTGCAATTATGCTTTAGAAAAAGGAAAAGGGGAAAAAAAAGGAAAAGACCGCTGCATCCTCTGTTAGGCCTCATAAAGGACTACTTTGTGTCAGTGTGTGCTTGTAAAGAATGCAGAGTGCACAACACGACTGCAGGCCTGAGAGGAGTCTCAGAGGGGTGGCAGTTCTTTTTTTGTTTAATTTTTGTCTCCAGCGGAAAGGATAATAGATTGACTAATATCACACAGGACTCCTCTATAATTTATAAATATATATTTTACCCAATTTTAGTAGTTTCAGCATTGTCCATAGATGCTTTCTTTGCTTGATGCATGCCAATAATTTGACCCTTCTGAATCAGATTAACACCTTTTCCACCACCACAGCAGGTTCAATAACTTGTTGCCAGCTGAAACACGCAGTAATTATCCAATGGGAGGCTCTTACATATTTCCTTAGTTAAATCCAGGCAGTGACTTTTTTGGGGGGGGGTGGGCTGTGCATATATACATACATATGTACACATATATGTTATTTAACAGCTGAGTTATATGGTACACTTTGAAACAATATGTAAAGTGCGTGCCAAAATATTTCTGCTTGCTGCTATGTGTAACCCTACAGTCCTGTTTCCAAAAAGCGTTGGGACCCTTGAAAAAAAACCAAAAGAACAGAGTGAATTGATTTGGAAATCAATAGTTTTGGTTGTATTTTTTTTTTCCATTTTTGCATCTGATGCTTGCAAACATTTTAAGAATGATGAGGCAGAAGCAACAACAAAAAAAAGAAAATGAAAAAGCCATTGCATAAAAAACAACTGTAAAAACACTGCATGAAGCAATAGTTTAACAATAATATCTACAAAGTGGACATTGCAAACAAATTGAGGATGTCATCATCTACAGTACATAATATCATACAGAGACTCCAGAGGAATATTTGCACACAGTCAAGAATCAAAAATGCATAAAAAGGACATTAATGTGCTGTGGAAATCACTGCATTGGCTCAGGTGACGTTTCGACTATCTTCGTCGGTTAGTAACGTCATCCTAAAAAATGCGAGTTAAAAGTCTATCATACAAAGAAGACACATAAACAAGGTGGGCTTCAGCTCATTTGAGATAGACAGAGGTGGAGTGGACAACTGTGCTGATAAATTAATTGAATCAAAGTTTTTGGAGCTCGTGGACATCGTGATCTCGGGGAGAAAGAGGAGAGGGAGCGTCTGGTTTGTTGTTAGAGCTCAACAGTGTGACGCTAATTCCATCAAGACAATGCCAAACAACACACTTATGGCCTCTACAAATGTGCACATTCATATAGAATGCACTGGTGTACGAGAACGGTGCATTTGTTTGTTAGAGCTCGTTAGAACTTCTTACCTTGACAAAGTTGGGGAGCTCGGATTTGACCAATCTGCAAAACTCATCTCTGCTCAGAGTGTCAGAGGAACCGTCGCTGCCAGCATAAACCTTGAACTGAGACACCAGCGCAGCGATGGCAGACTCCATCATTAGCTGAAAGACAGAAAGACGAAAACGAGAAATGATCTAAACTGTGACAATAATACATGTCCACAGATAGTTCATTTACAATAGAGATTAAGTCCAAGGTGAAGCCAACTTTAACTAGAACTTGATTGCATTTGACGGAAACTAACCTACTTAGGTGTGTGTGTTCGTGTTGCGAGGAGCCTTCCAGGTCTTTTTATAGCCGAACTCTGCTGGTAAAGAAGATGAATCATTGTTCTAAACATTTTCCATTCCACATATTTGCATTTTCAGATACAACTAAAGCACGTAACCAGTCTCAGGTAAGTTAAAAATTACTGGATGCATCACCTAATTCTGAAAAATACCAGAGAAACTGACTGGAAATGGGCTTAAGGATGAGTTAAACATATTTCAGTGTGTAGTATCTTATTCTTGTGCTCTGTTCATGCCAATACATGGACAGGCTATTTTTTTTTTATTTTCCTGTGTATGAAACTATGAGCAGAATGCTGCTGAGAGCAAAAATAATAAAAAAAAACAGAGCAGTAAGTCACTTCTAATTATACCGTCTGTGTTGCAAAAAGTTTTTGAAAACGAGGCACTTGGGTTTCACCTGAGAAAACTTGTATTATATAAGCCAAAACTCTGACAGGTCGTTTACAACTGGCAAATTAGGGGGGCAGTTTGGCCTAACAAGCACATTGACTTTATCATCCACAGATCCCCACACGATGTTTTCGCATCTCAGCTGTGTGACACTTACATCTATATCACCATTTACCTAAAATAGTAGCATGCAGCTCTCCTCCTTCCGTTCCCTTGGCTGTCATAGAGGAAATGGAGGGCAGTGACTAACCCAAAATAAATGGTTTATGGAGAGGGCTGAGAATGCGTTCTGCTAGTTCCAGCGAAGGCATCAGGGTTCTCAGTAGGGCAATGCTGTTGGCCGCTCTATGATTAATATCCTGTTATTGTAGCTGAATTTGTATTTACAGTAAGGACTTCTCTTTACTTTAAAACTTGATTCCTGTGCCCTCAACCACTTGATTGCCTGCTGCACCCACTCATCCAGCACTTAGCCTTGAGAGAAGTATTTTAGTTGAATATGTGGGTTTCTGTTTGAATGAAATAAAGCTTCGGTACAGCAGTTACATATGAGGAGGAGGCATGGATATAAACACAATTCATGAAGCTAAACATTTAACCAGGCCAGCGTTTCTTCTCAGTCTCACACAGGTACAATGACTAACTCATATAACAGACTCTGTGACTGAATGGCACAACGCCGTTCTGACTTTCTTCCACTCTCGCTCTCTTTTTTCAGTTGTTTTTCTTCGCTCCCAAACAACCAGGTTGTTGTTGCTCCACACAAAAAGATACTAATGATAAAAGTAAAGAGGCAACAGATTAAACAAGGATGTGGACAGACGAGTCGGCATCATTCCAGTCAAAGCAAACTGCACACCAGGGACGAGTGATCTCTCAGCAAAAAAACAAATACACACGTGTGTGTTGCATCTAATAGGGTTTAAAATGCTGTAAACCTTATGAAAATTTAGGTTCTACAAAAGATGTTGCCTTTCTCCCCTGAATCTCCCCTAAATCATTGGGATAACATTCTGATAAAGCTTGACAGATGACCAGAAATAATTGTTTCTGAGTTTGTGAACCCTTTGTAATGTACTCTGTCTCTCTCTTATATATATATATATATATAAAAAAACATTTCTGCCAGTATCACAGGTCTGCGAGTAGCAGGACGTGAACCCTTTGGTAAACAGTAAGTGTAATTTATGACCCATTTGTTTAGATAAAGGAACACAAAACATATCGCGTGAGATCCTCATGTATACGACATGGTGGTCACGCAGCGTGACAACGACCCCAACCACATGTCACTCTGCCAGACAAAGGTTAAAGTGTGAAGTTAATGTTTCAGAAGGAAAAAAACAGAGGTTGTGCAGTGACCTGAGGCACATAGCTCATGTTAGGAAATCCACAAACATCCCAAAGTTTAAAAAGTTCTCTACCGAGGAGGAAATTCCTTCCTGCTAAAGTGCAGAACGGATCAACAGCGACAAGCACAGCGGCCCACGACAGATTAAGAAAGAAAAAGTTCAGCTGATTTTACCACTCAAAAATGTAACGTTGGATGACGAGGACGTTTCTTTGGTCAAACTTTGGTGAATCAGTTTCCCTAGAACTAAATGTGATGTTTAAAGTCATATTTACTCAGAAACACATACAAATCTACAGGGTTCAGAAACTTTGAGGCTCTGCTGGTTGTGTGATGTGCTGTTCGGAGAGAAAAAACAAAACCAGAGTTAAAAGAAGAGAATTAAAATCAAGTTAAATTCAAATTCAATTTATTATTTTTAAAGACATACAGCAGGAGCAAAGAACCATCCCAACATTCAGAGATCTGCATGCTGCCACACGACGCTGCGGGCCCTCCCTTTAGCTTAGTTCATCAGCATGTAAACATAGAAAAAGAAACAGTAAGTAGCACGACACCCTAATGAACCTAAAGAAGTGTTACATTCATAGTCAAACAACAGCAGAGGACATTTTAGTGCACGACATGAATTCTGTACCTGAAAACAAAAACATGTTCAACATGTCGATATCTTATGTGCCCAACATTCATTTCTCTATACAAAATGAATCTATAAGTTATTCTTTTTCCTATCTTTATTTTTTATCTAACGCGCCGGATGCAGAACGTACAGACAGCTATTACCTCATTAAACATTCACCAAATGTCTCCAGCTTGAGGTCATCTTTTAGGAAAAGAAATGAAATGTTTCGTTCGGCGGTTGTTTGAAGTTTGGACTTAGATTGGGCTCGGAGTAACAAAAGAACAAAGACGGCGTGCGGCAGGCACGGGGCCCACCGGTGAACAGGTGGAAGACGTTAAGAGTGCACGGTGCTGTTCGCAGAGGAACAGGTGTAGTGTTTAAATAAGACTAGAAATAACAAAAGCCTTCCAGCAGGTTCAAATCTCTCATACGCAGACTGCGAAGGAAGGACTGAAAAGAGAAATTACTTTCACACCGATGGATTTGCACATTTGACAAGAAAAGAAAAGAAAAATTGAAGGTGTTATCTGGACCAAACATTTGCACAAAACATGACGGGCTGATGCCAGCCCTTCCTATACCACTGTGTGCTAAGGTGTGTGTGTGTGCAGGTAAAACTTATAATGGACAACAGATGGAAGTGGCACGGCGAGATAGGGCATCCTGCAACAGGATGACAGGTTGATAAATGTGTACCTTTAAGCATTTGTGGTCAAAATAAGGATGTGTTCCCTCTGAGTAAACCCTCATCTGCCCTGACTCTTCTTCGCTGCTTTTGACAGATCCATCAGTTCTATCAGCCCATCAGCCACGTCTTTGTCCGCTCTCCTTCCTCCATTCCCCTTTGATTCCCCCCTCTTTCTCTCTGGCTCCTGGCACTGAAAACATTTTCAGGACTTCTCTCTCAAACCCTTCCATTTCTTCTTCTATGGCGCTATCGTCGCTTCCCCCATTTTCCCCTTCCACCAAGTCTTCCAGCATATCTGCCACATCCTCAGCAAAGTCCTGAAAGCTCATCTGGTCGTGCACAAACACTCCATCTTTGAAGAACTCAGCGGCAAGCTTTTTGAGCTCCTCGGTTTTGGAATTATCCACACCTGCCTCTTCTGCCTTGGCAAGATAGGTGTGGAGGATGGCCTGGAACTCGGGTAAGGGGACCGGGAGCAGCCGCTCGGCCTGAGCGCACGTCTCCAACGAGTCGCACTGCTGAGGCGGTCTGGGATCATGTCGGAGGCGATCTCTCTGCTGGGCCCAGTATTCTGGCTGTCCCACAGAGGCTCTGTGGTGTGTGTGAGAAGGCTTCTGATCTCCATAAAGATGCTCCTCCTTGTGGCCACGACTTTCAGTTAATTTCTGCTCATCTTTATTTTTCAGAGTGTGAGATTTGTCCTTTTTCCAGTCCTCGTTTTGCCTTTTCTCTTTCTGCCCTCCTCTCTTCCAGTACTCCTCTTTCTTGTTCCTCTGATCCAGCTTCTCTTCCTTCCTCTTCCATTCCTTATCCTGTTTTCCATTTCTGCTCTTTGACTCGTATTCACTCCCCCGTTTCCTCTCATCCTTCCCAATCCTTTCTTTACCTGGATTTTTGCCAGTCTCCCACTGCTTCCTTTCACCCTTTTCCTTCCCTTCTCTAGCATGATCTTTGCTATCTTTTTTCCTCCACCCAAAGTCTTTTTTAAACTCTTTCATCTCTTCTTTCTCTTTTCTCTCCCTCTCTCTGCCACTTTCCTTAAAGCCATCCTTCATTTTCTTTCTCTCCTTAAATTCTTCCTTGCCCTTGTGTCTCTCACCATGATCTCTTCCTCCTTGCCAGTCCTTTTTCTCTGCCTTACCCCTTGATTTTTTATCTTCATTCATTTTGTCAGACTTTCCCCTTTTCCAGTCTTTATCTTCCTTCTTTTCTTTTTTCTCACTCTGTTCCGTCCATGCTTTCCTACCTTCCTTATCCTTCCAAGGCCTTCCATCATCACCTCTGCCAGCTTTCTCTTTCTTCCTGTTTTTCTCCTCCCATTGCTTTGTGCCATCACTATGCTTCTTTTGCTTACCTTCCTTATCTTTCTCCTTTTCAGGCATCCCTTGCTCATGTTTCCCCTTCTTCCATTCTTTTCTACCACCATCTTTAAACTCCCTTTTTTCTCCCTCCTTCATTACAGATTTTTCTTTGTCTTGTTTCTTGTCACCTATTGCATATTTATCCCTCTTAAGATCCTTCTTTTCCTTCTTGCCATCCCATGGCTTCCTGGCCTGTGTCTCAGTGGACCCGGCTGTTTCCTGCCTGCTGTCTTCTGGCTGACCAGTAGGGGGCGGCGTAGAGGGCTTCACTTCAGCTTGAGCCGTCTGACTGCCTGCTGAAAGAGACAAAAGTCTATAAAACTGTAGAGATGCAATAAAGTACAAATAAAAAGAAAAGAAGAGACTTAACATTCTACAGTTTTCCTTGCTCTCTACCAAGTATCATTCCTCCACATTTTCTACTCTCCTCCATAAACCCTTCCTACCTCCTCTCTCAGTCCATTTGTACCTGAGGAGAGTTTTAATTCAGTCACAGCGGATCTCAGTGTTTCTAGTTCTTTCTGTAGGGCCGGGACAGACTCCAGCTCTTTCTTCATTCTGTCGTTCTCTTTCTGAAGGACAGGGAGAGATGCCATCTCTGTCTTCAACCTACTGTTTTCCTTCTCCACCTCCTCCCAGTGCAGCCGCTCCTTTGCTCCCTCTGCTGCCTGTTCCTTGCCTACTTTTAGCTCTTCTTTCTGTGCCTGATTAAAGAAAAAGAACAAGAAAGGAGGGTCCCATGGGAACATTACACACTCACTGGTATATTTATGCAAAGACATGCATTTGTGTAATGCATGTACCGTGTATATATAACACACACACACACACACACAAAAAGACGGATGAGATAACAGACAGAATGGAGTCACACCTGAACTTGGGCTTGTAGAACAGAAATCTGCTGACTCCCTTCGGCTAACTTATTTAGCAGCTCTGAACTGTCACCTTCTACTCGGAGTGGAGGAACTTCAGGGTTGAGCCACTCCTGTCAACAAATAGCACCACACACAGTACAACACAGTGGCAGGGATTAAGACAACTGCTATGACAACCGCAACTCCAAAGAAGTTGGAACACTGTGTAAAAGGTAAATGAACACCGAATGCAATGATTTGCAAATCGTATAAACTGATATCTTATTCACAATAGAACATATCAAATGTTGGAAGTGAAATATTTTCTTATTTCATGAAAAACATTAGCTCGTCTTGAATTTGATGGCATCAAGGTGTTTCATCAAACTTGGGACAGGGCCTCGCTGACCACCGTGCAGCATCCCCTCCTCTTTAAACAGCAATCTGTAAACATCTGGGAAATGAGGAGACCAGTTGCTGGACATTTGGGAGAGGAATTCCTGTCTGATATATGATTCTAGCCGCTCAACAGTCTTGGGTTTTCTTTGTTAAATTCTGCATTTCATGACGCACCAAATGTTTTCAGTAGGTCAGTCCAGCACCTGAACGCTTACTACGAGGCCATACTGTTGTAATAAATGCAGTATGTGGTTTAGCACCGTCTCACCTAAACATGAAAGGCCTTCCCTGGAAAGAATGTCACCTGGATGGAAGCATATGCTACTCTAAAATCTCTATATACACCTTTCAGCTATGAAGGGGCCTTTCCAGATGTGCACGTTTCAGTTCCACAGGCAGTTATGCTCCACCATACCCGCAGAGATGCAGGCTGATAACAAGCTGGATCGGTCCTGTCTTTAGTGAGGGGGATATGAGTTCCAAAAAGAATTTCAAATTTTGATCAACCTGACCACCGAACAGTTTTCCCCACTTAGCCTCAGTCCATTTTAAATTAGCTTTGGTCCATGAGAAGACAGCAGTGTTTCTCGATCATGTTTGCGTGGCGGAGCTTTAAGCTGCCATGGCGGATGGCACGCGAAACCGTGTTCAAAACGATCTCTGGAAGTGTTCCTGAGCACTTCATGGACATCCAACATCACCTGCACACAGAGATGCCTCGAAATCCTTGGAATCCTTTGATATTATGTACTGCAGAGGACCGAATATTCACTGTCATCACAATTTTACATGAAGGAACATTATAATCTGTAGACGACCGAACCTCAACTCATTTTTACTTCTTAGAGACTCTGCCTCTCTAAGGTGCTGTTTTTACACCTAATCACGCTAATGTCATGTTGCTAATTAACCTAATCCAATTCAACATGTCTCTCCAGCTGCTTCTTTAAAGTACTACTCACTTTTCCAGACTTTTTTCCATGAAACAGTAAAACGCCTCACTGTCAACAGCCCTATGTTCTAATGTGAAGAAAAGATTGACCTGTGAGATTGCCACAGATCCTTGTACACGTGCATTTATTTATATTTCAAAGCGCCCCGGCTTGTTTTGATTCGGGGGTCGTAGTTATCGCTATCAGCTCGACACGTTAAGAGGAGAAGGCCGATGTGATGGGAGAGCACAAAAAGTAAAGAGGAGCACGGTTTGTGGATAGCAGCTGTTGTGCTGCCTCTGGTCTCCTTCTGGCCAGAAACTAAAAATCCATGTTTATCATACACAATGGAGGGAGCACAGACTTTAGACTGACCTGGTATCCTGGTGCCTCTGCATCTTTCAGCTCCCTTGTAGTATAGTCACTCTCTGCCAAAGAATATGTGCAAAGTTTAATCTTGATGTGCATAATACACCATTATATAACATCTATACCAGGCAACAATTAACTGAAGGGTGTCGTAGTAGAAGTTTATTTTAGACCTGTAGAGATAAATAGCATTTATACAACCCAATTTCATCGCAAAGTCTTGTAAAAAGGTATAGGAACAATACACACAGTGTTTTTGGAAAAACATTACAACTTTTGACTGTTTTCTCAAGGTATTTGTCTTTCTTCACAAACTGTATAAATAAAAAAAGGAAAAAAAAAAGAAAAAAAGGAAATCCAGGCATTTCCAGGCAAAAAAAAAGGAAAAAAAACTCACTGCAAAAGTGACCTGCACACATTTAAAGGCATGGAGAGCTTTTAAAGTAGCTTCTTAAGAAGCATCTCGTGCAAAATGCTTTTTTTTTTTTTTTTTCTTTTCTTCATGCACTCACACAATCCGCATGCTGTAACTAAGTAGAAATGAATGAATTCCCTCATGCAAATGGACACATTAAAACAACCTACCCTCATCCAGGTCCATGAGGACACCTGCAGGTATAATACACCTCAGTCTCAGAGCATCCTACATCTACTCCACTGCTACGGTAGTTACGTTTAAAGTCAGTCCAAGGTGACATTACAACGCTGTTCATAAATCTGATGCTTACCCGATAAAAAGATGGTACCAAGACCTAACAGAATGATGGCACCCAGGATGCACTTGTTCACAGAGAAGCCGCTGTCGTCTTCTTGCCGTGGAACCTGAAACTCTCCTTCGTCCTCCTCCTCTTCCTCCTCTCTCCGTCCAATCTGCTCCAGAGCTGCTAAGAGAGACCTTTTCCTCCTCTCCTCTGGCGCTCCCTCCTGTTCCGTCTTCGCTGTCCTCTCCTCACCGACCTCTGAATCCAAAGGGGAGTCTGGAGCACATAAAAGGACACGAAACACGAGAGCCGTCATTTCACGTTTCACACGTCGCTTTTCTTACACCGAGCGGCGCTGCAGGGCCTCTTGCCACCTCGTGTTAGTTCTTGCTTCCTGAAGATGCGCCTCCTAAAAAGCCCAATGACCTCTGATCCATCCACTAATTGATCCAAAGTAGCAAAGAGCAAGATATTTACTCATTCTTTGGAACCAGCCAAATTAGCAACAAAGCTGACATTTCGCAGACGGGTTTCAGGCTGATGGCATCGAAGAAATAAATAAAAGCCTGGACTACAAACACAAGCTCACGATCAATGTCTACTGCGGGAGAGAATGACTCTTAGTTGTAGACTTGGGAATTTAAAGATTTGTAGACTTTCAGGGGGAAGCAAGATGAGACGTCTTTATTTACAGGTTTACTTTTCTAAAAGCCACACTAGAGCTGGCCGATATTCTGTCGAAAAGTACCAAGATTTGAAAAAATTAAATAAAAATCAACTCAAATGTGCCCCATTGAGAGTAAACATTTACCAGCAGCCGCTGGTTTTTGTCCGACACTAAAAAACAAAAAATTAAAGAAATCACAGTAGACAACAGATTCAACCTTATTTATATGCAAAATTAAAATTCATATGAGCAGCTCACAGCTGAATGTGTTGCCAGCAGAGGCGTGTGGGAGGAGAAGAGAGTCCTCGAGCTACAGCGACGGTTTGTCCAGAGAGTTGCTAAATTCGATGCTTTTCTTTCAAAAACTTACAGCAACAAAATGCCCAAGCTGTCAACGGGTGTTGTGTGAGTCAACGGCTCACACTGAAGTCAGGGGAAGTGCTGCAAGTGACAGGAGAAACACTTCCTCAGAATTACAGAGGAAGCAGTTCCTCTGATGCAGCATCGGACTACGTCGATATTATCAGGCCACGTTAACTTCGATATCAGTGTCAACTGTGACAAACGTCTGTTGAATATTACTGGACGTAGCATTGGTCTGACTAAATTTATCATGGAAGGTTAGACATGCTTTATATTTGGCTCTGCTGTGTGTGGGACACCGTTTAATTTGCTTAATTTCCTTTAAGCTGCAGAAATAAGGCTATAATCTCGAGGGGGGTGTACAGAGTGAGTTGAAAACCTCTGGTACCTTGAAACAAGAGCGTTTTTCAGTTTCTCCAAGCCATTTGCATCTCATTTTACTGCAGAGAAGCAGCAGTAACTGTTGAACTCATGACCCTGAACTCCACTAAAGTGTTCATGCTGTAGCAATGCAGAGAGCTGCAGATCAAAGCCACAACAACGCTAAAACCTTGAAGGTCTCAGTCCCCCTGAAGCCAATTTACTTCTGCAGGGCGTCATGCAGCTAAACGTTTTTCTGTCACGTCATGCTCATACCGACCACATCCTTTCCCCGCAACCTCCTGGCCCAGATACTGAGCAAGTCCATGACCAGCTGGTCCACCAAGTACACTTCAAACACAAATGGTACACGTGGCTTAGTCCAAAAGAAGAACAGATATGCTATGTGATGGTCTTTGTACAAGGACATTCACATAATACAACTTTAGATATTGTAGTATCTATGGAACAATCGTTTTAGTTTTGTTCATACCTGCCTGTTTTCTTAGGTCACCTGACCTCGGGTACTGATCTGACTCCTCCCCCTCTGGGCGCAGCTCTTCCCCATTTTGCAGATGCAGCGTTTCGTCCTGTGGAAACTCTGCACCTCCAAGAGTCTCTGTGCTGAGCGGTGGGACTGGGGGCTCGCTAGGGGGAGGAGTTAAGAGGGTGTAGGAGTCAGAGGATGAATCGGGGTCAGAGCTGAACTGTGCCGAGCCCTCAGGTAAGCTTTCTGCCTGGCTGACTACATCGCTGCCTTGGATCGATGCGCCGGCGGCTTCCAAAGAGGAAGGAAGGGGAGTTTCAGTGACAGCAGAGGGTACCGAGGTGTGCTGATGTGAGCCCGAGTCTCCACTGTGCTCTGCTGTTTCTTCTGATACCTGGATAGAAGAGTAAAGTCGATAAAAAAAAACAAAAAAACAGCCAGAGGTTTTTGGGCACCAGTGGGAAACTGTTGCTTAAAATAATAAGGAAAATAATAACTCAATGTGTTTGAACCGTCTTTAAATAAAGCACAGCTATGTCAGAGGAAGCTTTATGCTGGCCAAAGCTGAAATGAGTCATTTTTCAGGAGTAATGTCAGAGCTGTGCAGTTATCTGAAATAAAACACGAAGCAGAATCAAGTCTTCCTCCTGCTCGAGTAGAAACAGATTTAATACGCATTCTCTGGCAATTAAAAAAAAAAGAAACGTAATCTCTCAAACCACAAGACATTTATAGAATACTGTTGCATAATAGAGCATGATTTGTATTCCTTTCTTACAAGGTAGTCCTCCGCAGGGAGCCTTTCTGCAGACTCTGCACCATTTGCAGGCGGGCTGCTCTCTCCAGATCCTGGATCATCAAACAAAGACACACCAGAGGAAGCATTTAGGACGGCGGCTCAACATTCTTCAACCGTCACTCCTGGAAATGGAACTGGAACTGTTTCTTGTGACACCAGCACCTGATGGATGTGCATAATGCTGAATGCTGAACAGTGAGTATGTGTTAGTGATTTTACCAACATGTCTCTCTGCGAGAGTCTGCCAACAGCATAGTCAGTATAAACAGTATAATCGTCATACACAGCCATAAAATGTCAAGGATTACATTACATTTATCCCAATATTTGGGATCAATATTCATTTAACATTCTGAATGACCCCCCCCCCACCTTACAGGCCGAGCCAAGGGCAGGAATTGGGATTGTCCACTGTCTTAGAAGTGGAAGAAAAAGCCTGGCTAATCCGATCACAGGTGGACAACTCCAATAACCCAGTTTACAGCTAGAGTTACAATTAGTGATAAAATGTCTCATCCCCACTTTTTTATCCAAATAAACATGAAATGAACCCCGTCAGCTGTGGGCAACAAAGAGTTGAAAAATCACCAATGATATTCAGTGAACGAAGTGACATCGATGTGTATTTGGTCATTAATCCATTTCAGATTCACCTGCGTAACATTAACGGCTGTCTTCAGACAAAACGTTCATGAAGCTTTGTTATGTAATGGGAGTAAAAAGAAGCATAATGTAGCTGGTCCGGGAGGCCTCAGAGCTCGTTGTCAGCAGTTCTCTGCTGACTAAAAACAGCATAAACTGAAGATTTTCAACATTCTGCACTTTTCATTCTTAACCAGAGTCGGAAAGAGAAACTAAAAAGTCTATAAACCACTCCTTTGACAATAAAAAGCAACTCTGCTGCCAGTAATACACGCAGAAAGTGTGTGCAAATTGTTATAGTTATCAAATGATTTCCTCCCATGGTAAGCTGTTGAATGTCACGGTTAAACAGCAGCTCGGCCGGTCTTTTAACTGCAGTAAAGGAGGAATAGGATGGACTCAAAACTTTGGCACTGCCCTCAGAGCCGATTTGTTCACCGCTGCTGCAGAAACGAACACAAAGGAAGATCAGGAGTCCAGCGTTCCTCACCAAACACAGCGGTGTGTGGTCTGATCCATATTACTTTGACTAACACGGTTAGGATTAGACGGTTGCTGAGCTCACATGGGATTCTGAGCGCTAAATTTGCTTCGGTGACAACTAAACCGTCACATTCAAAGATTATAAGACAAATCCTTTTTCCAGATTTGTGTGGCGATGGGCAAACAACGTTGCGCATCACCACATCCAGCAAGAATTAAGTGTTCAAACAGGTCTTTTTCTGCGCCGTGATTGGAAATATTTTTCCATGAGCCATACGTTGAATAATCCCACAATGCCTAAATGTACTCTGAAGACACCTGCTGCAGATGTGTGGCTTTCCTCATGCTGCTCTGTCCCCGCTGCTAAGGGCCTCAGAGTTTCAGCAACGGTCTCCTACAACAGAAAGACATTCAGACATTATCATTAAAAAAAATAAATCAAACCGTGCATAGAGACATCTTTATCATCTATGAGCATCAGTGATGAGCAAGTATCACCATCTGTAACAATATCTGCTCCAAAAATGCCTTTGAATGAGACAGTGAGCATGTGTGTGTAAAACGCCTCCAGGCCAGCTTGCCTTACCGAATTCTTGTTATATAAGAAAAAAAAAACAAAAAAAAACAAAGACACTTATGGCAGAAACCTAATTCATATTCAGGTGACCCAAAAGAAAAACCAATTGGGACAAGGAACTTTCTTTTTTAGCGAATACATTTTCAATTAGGTCATCCGCAGCTACTCCACATATTTCTATAATCGTTACAACTGGCTGATACCTCAGTGAGGATGGTCCAGCTGTTGTTAGAACTGCCGCCGCCAGACATGGCCCCCCGGAGGCTTTGCCTGTCTCCTGCAACACAACACGAAGAACAACTTTTTGTGAAAGATGGCCGGAAGCTGACGCTTCTCGGGGGGGGGGGTCTTCGTGCGCTCAACAGCAAAGCTGCGTTAGATTGTCCGAACCAGACACAAAGCAATTATAACGGGCTGAGCGGGGGGAAAAAAAATTACATACACAGACAGCTAACAGGATGCCACTGTTTCATAATTAGGTCAACACTGCGTGTCCTGTAGCTTTAAGAAATTTACATACTCTGTTTACACGTGCATGGGATTTGAATTCAAGCCTTTACCATTCAGCCTCACCCATTCTGCTAATAAAAGACCTACTGTAACTTGTTACCAATGTCTTGTGAGTGAGTGTGTGTGTATACGAGTGTGTGGACAGGAAGTCTTACTGCCTGGGAGCATTCAGCTCTTCATTAGCAGTTTGTGTGTGCTGTAGGGGTTGTAGGCACCCTAGCTTTTGACTAGCTGGAAAATGTTTTGGCACACACATGGGTAACTAAGGCCCGCGCTATTCTAGAGATACTGACAGCTAAACGGGGTCGTCCATTTTTTAAAGTTATTGGTCTTTTTTTCGGTTGCGGTCAACAATCCACCGCATTTTAACTGTGTTCGGTGTGAAGTTTGCACAGGAAAGAAAGATGCTGTTGCTGATCATTTGGCGGATTCTTATCTTATGCACGTCTGCAGTTGTTCAGACTGAAGTCATTTGAATGAAAACAAGCATCTATAAGGATCTGTTATATGTGGATCACATAATCAGAGTCGTATATTTCTTGAACGTTTGTAATATGAATGCAGAGAATACTGAGGATTTCTCCTACATTGGCAGGGTAACGACACACTTCACTCCCCAAATTCAATTCTCTCCCAGCTCTGCAATTTAGGTCTCCTAATCGAGTGCCTCCCAAGAGAAGTCTACTGAATCTAGCCCAAGGCCTAAGGAGCAATTGTGGCGCATATAGTGGAATGGTTTAAATAGACGCCAGCTAAATATAGCTACCAAGAGATTGACTGGAGACTGAAAGAGGGAGCATGCAGAAGATGGCCACAAGGAATACAAAAGTGTTTTAAGGACTGTTTTAAAAGGATTACTTTGCATGCACCCCAAAGCCAGAGGCTTTTAAACAAAGAAAATCATCTGGTCTGGTTTCGATCTCAAATTCTTGTTAGTAACTTCTAATTTAACCTCTCAAGCTCTGGCTTTTGGGGTCAGTGCCATGTAGAGTAGTGCCTCAAATGTTCAAATTTACAGACACTTGCTGCCCTGTTTAATCTCAGTTCATCACCTTCTCAAACAAACAAATATCCCTCCCGTTTACCGTGTATTTCATTCATGGCAACACATGCATTCGCCTTTGTGGGGTGTGTGCACACAAGGAAACACATGCTTACAGCAGGAGCTCACATCTATAAGCGCGACCTGGTCGCTTGCTGGGAAAACTTACCAAAAAAGGTCAAGGGAATAATACAGGAAAGGACAACCCATTAGGACAGCAGTGAGGCCAGTGAGTAAAACCCCAAAGTAAACTTTGCCCACAGCATCACCAGCACAGCAGCCATGTCATGCAGTCATTATGCAAAGAGATTGATTTGAGTTTGTGAGACAGGAAATGTCCCATGAAGATGGGCCCATAAAGAACAACAATTACCAGCGTTATAACTTAGAAAAAAAAAAAAAATTTTTTTTAAAAACTGGCGAAGTTGAGTCTGAAAATGGTACATTACTTGAGGTATCAAGACGCGTGAGAATTGTTAACAAACTGCCTTTAAAAACACATTTTTCCACTTTGGACAAGCAACCAGGAAAACGTGAACGACGCAGGCAGTTAAAGTGAACAAACAAACAGCAGCGGGACGGCCGTCGTTACTCTTAAGTAAAAAACACTTGAACGCCACATCAAAATTCAGGTTGTTCTTACCTTGGTCGGAAAATTTACTTCAGAACCCAGAGTATATGTCACAGACACAGCAACACTTCACTCTCTTCCCATCCAACTTGAGAACTTAGAAGGTTCCTCCCGAACTTCGTGATCCACGTTCCTCTCGTCCAATCACATTCAGCGTTTATGTTTGTCCCGCCCCTTGTCATCCAGCTAAACCAATGACAACCTGATGTCACTTTTCCTTTAGTGGGAGAGCTGCCAACTTGACTGACACACGCAGGTGAAGTAGACAGTGTAAAACGTACATTTGTTTAATATTTTCATCATGGCCAGACTTTGGATTTTTACGCAGACAGTGCGCAGGCATGAGGCTTTTGTAGTTTGATGCTGATGATCACTATCCTCCTGTGATCAAATATTTTTATTCTAAACTGAAAAATGAGTAAAGACTATGCTATTTTACAAACTTCATCACATAAATAGTAAGTCATTTAAATTACCTTAAAATATTACCATCTTTAACACTTCTAAATTGCCAAACTTTGTGAGAGAGTTGAATCTGAACATTCAAATGAATAGATAAAAAGAAACAAAAATCCAGACATAAAGGTAATACTTTCTGTTCATTAGCTCATTTATTCATTGCCACAGCAGTTTTTTTTTTTTACAGTTTACATTAGGGTGCCATATCTTTGGGAATCTCAGATCATCAGAGTTGATTCCTGAAAACTTGAACCCAGTCCTGCCATGAATATCCTTTACATCTGTAGCTGTTGCAGGTATGATTTCTCAAACCTCAAAAAGGAATCTTACAGACACTGAAAAAGAGACAGAAAAATGATTCTATAGTTTAGAAAACATATTGAGATACTGTTTTCAGAGAGAGAGAGAGAGAGAGAGGGAGAGAGAGAGAAATTGTAGCTTTGAACTACTTTTGCTATGATCTCAGTCATAAAACAGAGTTTAAACCTACCAGTGCTTTGCCAGTCGTGCTGATCAAACACTCCATTTTTGATTAAATTAACGCAGGATGAAACCGCACTGTGGGAGCCAACAGATAAATGGGAAAAATCAATCTTTTGCCACTTGATATACTCTCTTGCAGTCTGTCAGTCCAGGATCTCTTTGATGCACCAGCAGCACAGAAGAAAATAAAGGCACTCCTTAACCGACTGGACGAAGCCATAGGCAAAGTTTCCTCCCAGGAAGTTCTTGCCTCGCCCCAGACCCATGGCCATGTCCCGCAGCTGCTGTCCCAAAGAGGAGGGCATGGCCTGGGGAAGAGGACGCTGGGGGTGCATGTCTTCAAATGAAGTAACAAGACCGAGGCAGAATTATGCAAGAGAAAATGTAGGAGGATGCCTGCCACATAGGATCAGACTGGACCTGAGCAGCAGCTAGGATCTGCTTCACATCCCTGCCAGGTTTTACCTCTACTTATAATCTCATGAACACATTGGAAGCTGCATACTTTCACATTGGGCACTTTCTCGACTCCTCCCGGGATTCAAACACTGACTGACTGATTAAAGACTTTGTTTACCTTTTTCAGTGCAGCGTTTCCCTGTGTTGTAACACCCCCCACCTACAAAAACTGCCTTTGCTCTAATAATCCCTGAATAAGCTTCCCAGTGTCAAAGCTTCATGTGCTCACAAACAGGAGCGTTCCAGTAGCTTCAATACAGCCCCCACTGCATCCCGCTCTTTGTTCACAACAGCGTGTGGCAGGTGATCTTACTTTCTAGCAGTGTGAGTTGCTCTTTCCTCTTTTTTCTCCACTGTCCATCAAAGTTTTTTTTTTTTTTAGCGTGTTTGATTGGCTCATAGCAAAACCCAAACTCACAGCAACAGATGAATGATATATGTATTTATATATGCAATCTATATTTTCAGATACAGGTGTAAACAGATATGTTTCCCGAAAAAAAACCAAAAAAAACCCAGAAGATCAACAAAGGTATTAAAACTGAAAAATATACAGTAAAAATTAATATCTGTGCACGCTAATCAAAAGGAACCTTTGGCTTTCAAAAACACAAAAAAGTACAACAGCATCATCAACACGATCACCGTCACAAACCACAAACCACGAAGTCTTTTGAAAGGATCTGCATGCAACAAAGGCAACCGTGATGCACAATGGTAACACAGGACCAGTTCACTAATGATACAGACAGTCAAGTGAGTGTTCCAGCAATACAGGCACACACTGCAATGGCAAAATATCTGGTTTTCCTATTTCTGACCCACAAAAAACTGAACAGGCAGGGTGTGAGTCCGACTGACCCAGCTGTCACTCTGGTGTGTGTGTGTGTGTGTGTGTGGATTACATGTGAGCCCACTTCAACGCCTGATGACTAGTTGACAGTTAAGCTTTAGGACAGAAAGCTCCCTTCTCATATTTCAAGGTTTTGGCTTCAATCTCTTCGATGGTTTTCAATTGGCTTTAAAAATGAGCTCCCCTTAACACAGTTACTCATCATACAAGTCTTTAAATACACAACGGAAACAATAAGCTGATCATTTAACAATTCATGGTATTTACAGATGATCAGGAAATATCCCCCTCCTCGACGGTGACATCAAGTATCTGTGACTAGAAGCTGAATGCAAGAATGTGCATCAGAGGAGATTGCCATCACTGGAGCTGTTGGTGTGTGTAGGTTTGGAGTGTCCTTTTTGCAGAGTCTTTGTTGAACTTAAGAGATTCTCCTGCATTTGATAACATTTGAATTAAGTACATAAGGTGACTGCATTGAAGTGACGTGACTGCATCGAAGAAACAAGGCACAATTAAAAAGATATAAAAAAAACATCATGAACTGAGGGAGGAGAAAAGAGAGCAAACATCTCCCTGCAGATCCTCGTAAGCTTGTGAAAACGGCACGCTAAGGAGCAACATTTGGCTGAAACATGTCATCACTCACAAACATGTGAGTTTTAGTCATTTGGAGCCAGTTTGTTTCATACAAAGTTTAAAAAGAAATGAGACTTCTCCCTCACAATGCACAAGTTTTACACAACCGGTTACAAGAACACACGTTTGCAATATTTTTGCAAAGGGAACTTCATTGTGTCTCCATCTTTGCTTTCACTCAAAAAGATAGAACCCATAGATTGTCAATGCAAACACATACTAAGTTGTTAATGAAAAGCAACCGTCTAAAAGGATCTGCTCTATGCTTTTCAAAATGTTTCCAGTTTCTGTGACTGTGGGTGACATCAGTGTACTTTAAAAAGCTCCTTTTTTTATATACTGGATCCAGGCACAACCACTTTGCTTTTTCTCTGCTCTAAAACAGGCCAATTTTAATAAGAAGATGACTCATAACTGTTGTCATGGCTTCCTTATCTGCAGTTAGCAACCAAGTTCATGATCTTTGGCATGACAGGAGGTGCAGAGTATGTGTGTGGTGTAAAGCTGTGTTATATTTGTGTGTGCAAAGGGATTAGGGAGGTACAGCTGTTATGATCCTCCTGTACTCCAAATGTCCAGTGAGTGATGAGACTCAAGATGACAGACTGATTTACAAAAAAAACCCCCAAAACATATATATGATGGTCTTTAGCATGACAGTCCCGATTTTGCATACAGGCTTTTCTCCAAGGGTCAAAGTTCAAAAGTCCTTAAGGGAATGGTTGGAGGTGGGGCGGCCCTCCTAATAAGATAGGAAGCAAACTTTCGTATGCATATCCACCAGCCAGAGTTGTCTCAGAGTCACGTTTGCTGCTGAAGTTCTCCAGTGACAGTCGAAGGGAGAGTTCCGGCCTGGTGCAGTCTCTGAAACAAACAACTCTTTCCATCCAGTCTTTTGCCTAAAAAGCTCCAGCGACAGTCCGATGAGGGAATATTTTCCCTCCCAAGCGAAGAAACAGGCTTTACGTCCATTCACGTTCCTCTTCGGTTCAACAACTTGAGTAAACGAGTCCATGTATCACTAAGTGACGTTTATATCTTTTATATTCGTGTGTTCTTTTTGTCTTAAAAAAAAGAATTGCATTTGTTTTCCGCCCCGTTATGATATTCTTAAAGGGCTCCTCCCTGGTTCACAGTAGGCTGAGAAATTGAAGCAGTTCTTCTCCGCGTCGGAGGGATGCACCTGATAGTTTGTAGGGTCGATGGGGGATCGCAGGTCACAGTTTAGCACGAATATCTAGCAACAGCAGCAAGTGAGTGATTTTGCAGAGAAACTGGTGATATTTTTTTTTCTTCTTCTTCTTCTTTTTTAATTTTTTTTTTATTTTGACGTGTTCATAGAAAATGTTCCGTAGGAGTGTGGTGTGTAGTGTTGCTAGGAGTACCCTAGCGATGTGACAGTGTGTGTGTGTCTCGCGTCGATTTGCTGTGAGAGTGTGTGCCTATTTTTGGTGGAGTATTTCATTGGTGTGTGTGTGTGTGGCGTCAGGCCCTGCGCTCTACTGGCTGTTGCAGATACACTTCGCTCCCAGCTGACACGATGGGAAGTCTGTTGTCCATGTGGTAACTGATCAGGTGACTGACGCTTCCAAACCGATGGTCTTTCGTGCGCACCTAAAAAAAGGGGCGAAAAAAAATGAAGTCTTACTGTCTACACACCTGTAGGCAATGCTTCTCCCTTCCCTTTGACATTTCTGTTGCCCTTTTGATCTCCTCCTCCTCCCCCTGTGACTCACCACTCCCTCGGGGTCGACGAGTAGCAGGTGTTTGGCCTGACCCCCCTGCTGTCCCGTGAGGACGTACTGTCCGGGCGTGGTCCCAGATTCCCGCACCAGGAAGTCTCCATCTCGGGTCAACAGTCGCTCAGATTCCCTGCGACTTAAACTCCCATGGAACCAGATTTCATTCTGCAACTGCTGCACCAGAGAGGGCGTTGCTGTCACTGAGCAAGGGCCGCCGTGTCCAGAAACCCCCAGGGCATCATCAAATGGCTCTTGAAAAATACATAAAGACACATTTGTAATACTGTGCTTTTCAGATGAAATCTATCTGGAACGCAAATGACATTTGGTCCAGTAGTTTTGTCTGAAGAACAGCAAAGAGTGACATCTTTAAAGTGGGCTGTGAATCGAGTGACAGCTACTATACATGGACTATTTTTTCAGTGGGGGAAACCAGTAATGCTTTACAAATTTGCCCCTGTAATGGACAAAGACACTCAAAGATTCTCTCATCTTCCTCCAAGGTTTCTCCCTGAGGAAAGCTCCACTCCTTAATTTGCATCAGTCGCATGGAACGTACAGTGCAAACCACTGTTAATCTCCAAGGCAATGATCAACCCTTATTTTATTTCCACATCGTAAATTGGCACATCATAATTGCCTGTGATTTCTGTCATTTTGATTACAACCCACGTATCTCATTTATGTGAAGTCCTGTAACTAATAACCTGTCTTATTTAATTTCCCATCAAGCTACTCATTCACAGTACCACTGTATTGCAGACAGATGTCAATTTGAGCTTGATTTATTAAGTTAATGCACAGCATATTAAATAACTAAACAGCATAGGCGGATTCTTACTCATGTCAAATGCATCTCTGTGAGCGTTTCCATTTGCTGCAAGTGGAGGACGGGGTTTATCCACATTGACGTATGATGGGTCATCAAACAGCTCTCGAGCCCCTTCTTTGGCACCCACTAAAGAAAAACCACACAAGAGCACAACAGAGATCTTAGAAAATCATAGAATTCATTACAAGCTGTACATAAAAAATATGATGTTTTAATCACTTAAAGAGAGATAGAGACAAGGAATACTGTAGGTGGTCTGTGGGTTTGAGTGGGGTTGAACACGGCTCATTTTTTTATTTTTGGCCTTTAACTGAGAGATTCCCAAAACAATTTGTATAATCTATTAAAATGTATTAAGAATGCACAGTGATCTGAACAGAGCAATCACTAGTTATCCAAAAAGGTGCAAGGAAAAACCTTTGTTTTATCTCCTCAGAGTGTCCTTGACTAATACCCATCATCCTTCCCTTTGAGATTCACAGTACTGAATATATGAAGTGAGATAATGACAGGCAGAGACTGAGCTCACCTGGCAGAGGAGGCAGAGGCTGCTTGTGAATGTCATTCTGACCTTGCTGTCCATAGGGCTGCAAACAGAGAGGCACACAGACAAATAATGAGCCACTGCATGATGTGGGCATCCTGAAATAAACTGCTACTGTGGCTTATTAACAGCATTTTAAAGTCCTGTAATGTTATGTAATAAACAGAGCATTTCCAGCTGGGATACAGTGGCCTATACACAGCTTCGAAGACTGATAGTCCACTAACTGTACTAGAGTTGTGCTTAGCCAAAAATAGTACATTTGATACATGTGACCGGTGTCTTTGGAGGAGAGGCAAACTTAGGTCAACTTAGGTAAGGTGTACTTGGGTGTAGTACTCTTTGGGCAAGAAAGTTGCAGTGGTTGTACACAATTCAGGAAGCAAACCTCTGATGAGATATTACATCATTTTTACTCAAGTGTCGCCCACTTTCTCAAACATGGCCCCTGAAAAACTGAACGCTCACTATGAACTTCTGAGCTGAGTCTGCAGCAAAGGAAAAGTACTGACTTTAAAGTCAGCAGAAGCAACTGTATCAGCTGTATTTAGGCACATTGACACTATGTATATTCAAGTGTTTGAACATTATGTTGGAAGCAGGCCAGTGCTATTTTGGGAAGGTGGCTGATCGTACACAGGTACAGTTCAGTATCATGCCTTATTTGCGAATTTTGAACAACATGCAGTTTCCAAATTTCTTACAAATGAACCATATCTCAGACACAGAGCTACCAGTGTTTGAATGTACTGAACCGCATCTATGAGCAGATCTCATCCCTCTTTTCTGCATTTTTCTTACCAGCGTTGCTCCTGGGCGGGTCCTCATGTCAATCAGTCCACCAGGGGGAGGCTGTTTTCCAGGGAAATTATTATAATAAGGGACCTCAGGAGGAGGAGCAGTCTCATCCTCCTCCTCCTCCCATGCAGAGCCATCAAATGGAGCCATTCTGCGAGAGACAGGGGTGTTACTGAAGCAGATACGGAAACATACCGAAGCCAACTAAGTCCAAAGACAAACTCTTGTTTTCGGTTGACATCTAACATTTACCTGTCATGAGGTGTGACCAGTTTGGGAGGGTTCTTCAGATACTGTTTGAAACGCAGTTCAAACGCCTGGCCGATGGTGCTGATTACTTCCTGGGCTAAACCCTCCGAGCACTCCAGGATGTGACATGCTGCAATGATGGAGGCACAAAGAAGTGAAGAGGAGGCTTTGAAAGCATTCCAGCGCTCAGTAAGAAAAATAAATTCAAGTGGAGGCAGAGAACAAATTTTATGTGGGCACGTGTATATTGATCAAGTGCCTCGCTGAAGCAAGCTGGACAGTAAGAGTCCATGTCATTCGCTCTGGTTTTACCACACATTAAGACATTATATGATTGATATAATTTTAGGAGGTACCTTAAAGTAAGCTCAAACAGCTTACCTGTGTTTTAAACCAAATATAAATGTATTTTTTTTTGGGGGGGTGGTATACCCACATGCTCACATACTCGGCATCTAAGCAAATTAATTTAGAAAAGTTAGTACTTAAAGGGGAACTCTGGTATTTTTAAACCTAGACCTTATTTCTGGCATAAAATACGGTTGGTGAGTAGATAAATGTATTTTATCCCAGAAATAAGGTCTAGGTTTAAAAAAAAAAAAAAACGGAGTTCCCCTTTAAGCTTATTTAGCGATGAATGTGCCATTTCTTCCTGTGCTGTGCACACTGGGTTGCTAATGTCTCAGCTCTGCTGCGTGGCGTTTCAAATTCAAAGAGGAATAAAGAGAAATGGAGCTTTTTTTTCATCTGCTTAATGAGAATTATTTCTATTCTAATGGAAATCCTTTGTCTTATTTATTTGCAGTTTTTGCTGTAAATGCAATTCTAGATGTTGTTTCTATATGCAATGAGTTAATACAGGAAATGGATGAGTCATGTGTCAGAGGATCGTGGTTAAAATTCAACATAAAGGCAACAAAGCTCGAATTTCTGCTTTTTTCTTTACTCCATAAAGATGTCATTTTGCTGATTCTGCTCACCTCTCTGGTTGACTGGATCTTTGGCCACATATGCTACGTACTCAGCTGTATCCTGGGGGAGTGAGACAGGGGAAGACAGTTAGAGCAGGAGGGGACAGGGAAAAAGAAAAATCAATAAAAGGAAAAAGCGAAGGAAAGGATTTAGACTGAAAGGCTGAGAATAAGACAAGGGAGCGGTTAAAGCAAAAGCTGAAGTCTTTAAGTCGAAGCAGAAGCTAAATACACACACCGAGCTGAAAAAGAGGCAACATGAATTAATGTGATCAGAGACTGTGAGCCAGAGAGGCAGCAATGAAGCAAGTGGTATTCATAAGAATAGACAGGGACTCAAGACAGGAAGGAAGGACGTGCAGGCTGAAGAAAGATGGAAAAAGTCCAGAGTGAGATTTTAGCTGAGAGAGAGGGTTGGACGACTCACTGGGTCTCCTCCAGAGGCGAAGGAGATGGACTGCATGTGATGATTGGCGATAATCTGTGGAGAAAAAGAAGGGAGAACAGGAAGAGAAGAGGAGAAAGAGAAGGAGAGCACATGGGTGAGATGAAGTGTGTGGGATGTGAAATGAAAGTGTGTGGATGGAGTAACAAATATGGAATCATTCCTGAGGAAAAAGCTTTTTCCTCTGCTAAGCACAGTCAACTGCAGCAGAGATAAAAACAATGTAGGGACGGAGCCCCCATGATGGATGAAAAACACAACTTGCTAATGCTCCATGTGCATAATGTGCATTCTGTGTCCAAGTCTTCTTTTGTGAATGGATATATATGCTTGTTTGTGCCACGTGTTAATGTGAATGCACTACACAACTGCATACCATCTCCCTAAAGATAGACATCGCTCAGTGGCTATTAACTCATTAGAAGCAGTCTAAGAGGAGGATCACATCCTGCCCTGTGGTAACGCAAGAATGAAGACAAGTTGTGCAGCATCCAGAGAAAATTAAACAAAGTGGAGATGCTCCAAGTTTATCTGCGCATCCCTGAATTTTCCAGAAAGTTATAACAATGCTCTCATCACAAGCTCACATTCAGTTATGTTGTGTTTCATTTAATTCTGGTTCAATCTTCTATAACATTTCAGCTGTTCCAACTAAATATACTTCCATTATCAATACAAATGCAAAAGCAGTGAGAATAGCTTAAAGTCTAAAGTGATCACAATTTACACTTCAGGTAGGTAGACATAAGAAGGATAAAACATTACAACGCAGTATGAACTCTGACAAGGTCTGAAAGATCAAATTTGTTCTACAAGTTAATAGAGATTATTTTACTTTGACTATGAGTTGCTTATCAAAAGTAATGGACTTTTCACACAATGGTTGAGGGAGTAGTTTAAAAACCTATAGTGGGACATTATGCATAATATATTACACCACATGCTGATTACCAACAACAACCCATCTATCATGCTTACGTGGATGGAAAAGTGTTTTCAGGGTAGGTTTTTTTTTTGGATACAGTTCTGTCATATAATTCAGGGAAATTTAAGTAATCGGCATTGACAGCCTTCCCAACATTTCACCTGCTCTCTTTCCCACAGGCTTATTTCCATTGGGAGATATTCCCATTTACAAAGTTCAGGCTACCACACACAGGTTCGTACCACGATGCTGTTCGCTTTGCTTGATGCAGAGATATACAGTGACAAACAATAACTGGTTTAATAGCGGGGGCAGGTGACGCAGAGTGATAAGCAGTAAACTCTATAAAACCACATGAAATCCCCCAAGAAGAGAGATCCCCAGGTTTACTTATTCCCAGTCAACAAACACACCTCTGGCTACAACAGAGAGTTTTGACAATCAGGTGCATCTCTGCTGCCTGGCTTTCAGTTACAGATCTACCCAGAGAGCTTTTGAGAAAACAGCAGTGTCTCCACTAAGCTGATTTCAGTCTAACCTGCTTGCAGTCAGAGGCCAGCAGATTGAGACTGCTGGTTGAGATGGTGAGGCTGATTGTCATCCCGGCAAACTGCAAGTTACTCTTTCCCAGGATGGACGTCAGACAGCGAGAGGAAGGCTGCAAAAGAGAGGCATACAAACTATGAGTTGGAATAAAAACAGGGTGCACAAACAGAAAGCAGCAGGTTTGGTCTTTTCCCCCCCTTTCTTTTCTGATATCACCAAAGTATAATAGTCCACTGAGGAATGTTGCGTGTGTGGGAGTGGGAGAACAGCTGCAATTGTGAAAATGATCCGGCCTCCGAGGCCAACTGTGACAAATGGGGTACAGATAGCACAATTCACATATTGTAGGCTTGTCCGAGAACGTCACAGAGACCATGCCAGCACGATTGGGCCAGCTCATTTATCCCGATCCTCCTCATGTTCTCATGGCTTTCATCCACGTTTGTTCCATAGTGTTTGGAGTGTGCTGTGAGAAAAGCACCATCAGAAAAGAACCCTCGCACATTGCCACACTGACCTCAGTCCAGCAAATTAAGAGGGACTAGAGTATGGTAATCTATTCTAGTTTATATTCTATAACTGTATTTTGTTGCCAGACATTCCTCGGTCAAACTCTGCAATGGCAGCAGGCCGCTGGATTTAGCCACCTGTTTTATAGACCGTTTGGGTGGATGTTTTTAGTTTTACAGGAATACTGTGCACAGTCTTTAAACTGCAGACTGGCGGCTGTGTCTGTTAATCTGTAGTGCTGCTTTAGTCTGACACTGGCTCCACAGAAGCCTCCCTTGAGGCAGGAGGGAGGGAGAAGAGAAACCAAAGTGATTGGTAATTACCTGCGAGTAACCCTCTAACCACAGAAGTGTACAATCAGCCTAAATCAAGTAGTACAGTACTATAGTAGTATGTCAATGTGTAGTTTTACCACCATCTTTGGGAGAAACAAATTTTGGCTTCGAACCATTGGAGTGAGGATATATGTTTAATAGTCAAGACTTGGTTTTAGAGCTATGGATATGGTTGCATCTAGGCAGTGGTTAGGCTTATTTGGAATGGTTAAGTTCATAGAAGGCGGATGACAATTGTTTTGATAAAGATAGCCATGAAAATGTGTGTTTGGGCCTGGTTAAGTTTAGAAGTAAAGTGCGATTTCAGGTTATGGTTAGGATTAAGGCTTTGGTTAGGATGTCCACAAATGAATGAAAGTCAATGCAATGTTTTAAAATGGATAGCTGCATAATCCTGTGCATGTGTCTGTGAAGGAGAGCCTGTGACGGAACAGCCAACTGACCACAGGGTGGACAATCAAGCTATATCCAGCTCTCATCCAGAAAAACCCTCCCACTGCTGTCCACTTAAGCCTTATAAATAAATAATGTTCTGTAAGGGTGTGTGCGGGTTTGTGCGGCTGTGTAGTACGTACCTTTCTCCTGCGGGCTCCTTTGGCTCCGGGTACTGCCTCACACACCACAGAGATAGCTTCCCTGAAACATTAAAAACAAGCGTGCTTGGCAATGATGTCATTAACCCTCACACCTTCCTGGATACACGTTTATGTGGATTAAAAGAGATCTGGCAGCGGGAGGGAGAATTTATCGTCCTTGGCAACTGCTCTCGTCTTTGCCACAGAAACAAACATCACTACGGAAACCAGAAGGAAACCACCAGGATTCCAGAACATTCTAATTTAGGGCCTCTGTGAGCAGCAAGGGTTCATATACACACATATGAGCAGGCACAGTCAGGCACAAAGGAAAACCAAAGAAACCAAAACAATCAACAACATAAAAAGGAGCAAGCAAATTCGAGCGGAGGTAGGACAGAAAACAAGCAAGCAGAGACTTATGAGAGGTGAGTGGGGTGTGCTCACCTGGTGACCTGAGTTCTGGTGTTGAAGTCCAGTGCTCGCATTGACTGTAGCACCTCCACACAACCCATGTACTGCCCAGGAAACAGGAAGGCAACACATTAACATCAGACATTTCCTACTCCACAGTCCCATTGGGCCAATGGAACAACACAACAGAGGAAGAAAGAAATGCTCCCCTACAGACAACAGACTGAATAATGAGATGCATACTTTTGTATTAAAACTATGGGTTGGTGAGAATGCGACACTCACTTACCCGTACAGTGTAGGAAACACCAGTGGTGCTAACTACGTTGTCGGAATGCAGCCAGCCACGGGTGGGCTTGTTAACAAAGGAGCCATGGCGCGTCCATTCATCTCCTCCCAGCTGGCCTCCTTCCACCCGTGCCCTCCTGGACGCCCCTCCAAGCCGGTTCATGTCCTGCAGAGGAGGTCGGGGAGGGGGAGAGGGAGCAGTTAGGAGGGGAACAGGTTGATGAAGAGGAGGGGAGGAGCTCGAGTTGCTCCTGTCATCCCCAGAAGACTCAACAGGCGGCTGAGCCTGCTGCGACCTGCTTGAGGCCTTGAGTCCTGGGAGAAGATTGGCAGAGACATCCAGACGAAGGGATCTCATCCTAGGGAAAAAGGAGCAGAGGGTGGTGGGGCTGTTCTCAGCTGGACGGGGAGAAGTGGGGGGCAAGATGGGTGTAAGAGACGAGGAGGAGAGAGAAGAAGGTAAACCAGGGGAGGGGGTTAAAGGGGTGGCAGGGCTGGAAGGAGGGAATGATGACGGATTCGAGTTTGTTTCATCGGTTGAGCTCAGCGAATCGCTCCGAATGTGGGTGTACTTGGGTTTCGGCACAAGCTCCATCATGAATCTGCAGTGTGAGTTTTTATGCCGTTGCAGGTCCACACAGGCTGTAGCGATTACGTCGAAGTGTCTTTGTCTCACGATTCAAAGTTTCTCTCTAAAGAACATGCAGCCATCTGTCTGTCCTGCGCTCCATCCATCTGTCTGATTGTCTATCCTCCACTCATTACCCGGCAGCCAAAACCAAACTGCTTCAAAAACAGCTTTATCCACAGTGAAGGCAGAATGACCGAAGGTGCCAAGGAAAAGTGGGGTGTTCCAGAGAATGGTAGAATACAGATGAAAAAAGGGTTTTAGAGCACCAGTACAGCTCATGTTGTCCGCAGTTCTTCTGTAATCTTTTTGTTTTTCCGAGTTCTCTGGGACTGACTCTTAGCTCTCCGCTGAGTGTTCATCTTGGTGTTCTGCCATGATGTAAAACGATATCTGTGAGTATCTTGTCCCAGTTCAAACGCCCCTGAGCGAGGGCCAGTTATTCAGCTGTTGCCAGCACCATGGAGAGCCAACACAAGTGATTGTTTCTCTGAACGCCCCCCTCACATGTGTCTTACGCGCTTATGTGTCTACATGTGTGAGCCGGTAGAAACCTTCCCTGCCCACAATGCTTCTTTGATTATCTGTGCATATGTGTCCTGGCGTGTGCTTGTGTGAAGCAGCTCCCCTTGGCAGCTCTATCCTGCCTGACACAGGCTCATAAAAATCCTATTAGCAGCCAACGAGGGGATTGCAAGAGGGGCTGTGCACATTAACACGGCAGTGAAGCACACATCATACACAACTTCAACTGGTCGATAATACAGCAAGCACCTGCAGAGCTCAGTAAAGCCCAGAGCTGCTAAAGCAGAGTGAGGAGACTTATTGATGTATGGCTAGTCTCAAACTCTTGGCAGCAGTTCACTCTCTTTAATGCCTACTTTTCGTGTGCATCGTATTCTCAAATCTGTCACCGGGTCCCTTTTTTACTCCCTTTCCCTCTTCCTCCAAATGTTTTCGTGTCCTCTCTGAATGGCCCTTGCTCTCTCCCTCCCCGTTTCTCCTTCTTCTTCTTCTCTCCTTTTCCAGATTACTTCTGGCGAAGCTTCATTCGCCGTCCCTCTACTCTTTCCTCCCTTTTCTCCGTCTCCTTTCTTATCCTGGAAGTCCTCTCTCTTCCTCCACACAATGTACTCGGCCAACCTCTGTCTCTCCAACGCCTCCGCCCTCTCCCGCGCCACTACTTCCTCTCTCCTCTTCCAGATGATCTCTCGCTCCCCCTCTCCCCCTCCCTCGATAGCTCGCCCGTTCTCCAGGCTGTCCTGTTTAACGATCCCTCACTCTAATATTTAACTGTGAGCCCTGTCTTTTTGCCTCTCTAACTAAGGATTATGGATGGCTAGAGGCTAGACATGGTCAGTTTAGACACCAAGAGAAAACCCGAAGAAAAAAAGTTAGTAATTAAGACTGGGCTGTTATAGTTGAGCCCGTTCCTGACTGAGGTTCCTGATATGGCTAAAATAAGAGAGCCTGTCTTTGTTCAAGTGTGTTCCCTAAAATTGGCCACTGCGGTTGGGAGCACCATTCCTGGAGCACCATTAGATAGCAGTAGGTTGAGTCTGAGATGCTGTCTGTGTCTGATACAGTGACACACACTGCAGTAGCACGGTGGTGATGTAACGCTGTAGAATGTAGGTCATTGGCTGTTGACGACTACCGATGGGCTTGTTTTGATGGTTATGAGACCTGACTGGTTAGGTTTGAACTCCCAACCCAGGGTTCCCTGAATGGAGAGTCGTCAGTATTCAACATGAACTCCCTTGCCCGGCAGCTCAATGAAAACTGCTCACTGCTGTTATGCTGTTACCTATATGCACAACCGTTCTCACCCAGTGACTTTATTACTGGCCAGTCCAAATGAACCAGCCCAGATTATAGTCATGTACCTGAGAGAAGAGTGTTGACACAGCCACATATGATATGTAAAGTGTCATATGCAAGACAGCCTGCCTCCTTATCTAAGGCTGGGCCTATCAAGCAGAAGGTTAAGTCTCAGGTCTACCGCACAGACACCATATAATATCCCATATTCTGCATTGTCCAACCTAGAAGGCAAACAGTCTGTTTACATTAACAGTCTCTCGCGACTCAAATCCCACAAATGAAACAGTCAGCAACAGTTTGACCTCAGTAGGAGGCAAGGCTACACCTACAGTCCTGCAGCAAGCTGGCTGGCCTAAACCTTAGAGCTGCTGAGGCACAGGTCATATTTACAATCTGTTGACCTTTACTCATCCAATTGAGATCATACACCTTGTCTTGACAACTTGGTTGTAAATTCGGCACCAGTGTTTCAATAATGCCAAGCAAATCAGCTGATTTTTTTCACCAGGCCTGAAGTACTTAAGATTGTAGTGGGCGCTGGATGCATGGCAAAGGGACAGTCGCCTACACTAGTCTAGCACCACAGAGGGACTGTCTAGCAATTCTAGCTAGCCATCCATCTGGTCTTGGCCTGAAAGCACCATGGAGGATCCAGTTGACTCATGCACTGCCAGACAGGCAGGGATGATCTCCAGAAAGCTGTAAAGAAGTATGGCTGGAAAAGTCACAAAAGACACAGAGTAGTTGGACAATCAAAGGGCATGCAGAACAAATAAAACAGTCTGTCACACACCTAATAAAACTAAAACTGAGTCCAGGGAGGATTAACACTTCAAAAAGGCAACAGATCCAGTATAAATGGATACAAATTTATACTGAGAAATGGAAACGATTTAGAGGAAACCCCAGGTGTTCTTAAACAAAGGGCTGCTGAAATGCTCTTTGAGCAGAGTCAACCCTGGCCCTGGGATGTTTCAGTGCACATAACACAGTGCCGGTCAGGTGACCGCAGAGGAGATAACCCTCTACATGAAGAGAAATCCTGAGTCACCAACAGACAAACAGTAAAAGGAAGAGACAGTACAAAAACAGCACAGCTACTGTTATGATTAGTGATTAGTGGCCTTGAGGCCAAGCAGCTGCAGCCAGTGATATATACAAGTGAAATCAGAGCAACAATCTAATTTACCCAGTCATGCCTGATAATGCCCATCAGCTTGACTGGTAAAAATAGTTGCTGCCATTGATAAAATGGTCTGAAAAGCCTCAAACTGGTCAAACACACAGACTGGGTTGGGGGAAATAGGTGACCTGAATAACCCTGAAACACAGCTCCACGAGGAGGGTAAAGAAAGGAACTCTAAAAACCTCACAAAACCACGGACTAATAAAGAGTTCTGGGCTCCGTCTATGAAATATATACAATTGTCTAATGGAACAGCACCAGTTTTAGAAAGAAGACGAGCGAAGAAGAACTTTACATCTCGTACTGTCTGCAGCTGCCGCCCGTTGCTATGGCAACAGACATTAAAAGAGATGCCTGCGGAGACTATATGCCGAGAAGTCCCGGCAACAGCAGAAATCTTCAAAGAGATAACGGCTTAGTCAAATCACAAGGCAAGCAATTAGCTGCTGAATCAAAGGCTCCACATTAGAGCTTTTTCTTTTTCTCTTCATCCAACAGTAGGAAAAACTACAGACTCCTAGAAAGATCAATACGGTTCAGGAAATGATCAAAGTTTGACCGGCATAGCGCCAGCCATAAAACCCAATCAATGTTGACAACTTGCGTCGGCTGCATGCTCCTTATAGGGCACGTAAAACTGATAACCCTTCAGACAACAAGAACCATTGGTCTATTAACTGTATAAACAAGAACTACACTTTGTCCACGTTTAAAATTCAACAAATGTTAAGAAAACTTGCATAAAAACAACCTGAATATTCTGTGCAGCAGCTAACAAAGAGGATTGTATAACATCATGCCGAGTAGCTCCTATGCTCATAAAAAATAGAAAACCAGAAGTCACAGAGAGAGAGTCTATATCTACACAAAGAAAGAAGTACTTAAAACATTTCTCTATGAAGTGAGTCTAATACATTTGCCATATTGTTATTTCCTTTTTTAATGAATGGCAAAACATAAGTAGTTCCTTTTTTTTGGTTTATAAAGAATGCAGTTGTTAATCCAGGGCTATTCATCTAAAGCTGGGTTCCAAATTCACACAAGAGCCACATTAATGTTTAAACAGCCACAGACTGTCCGATCATTCGTCCTCTCCTTCCCCTTTCTGGCTTTTCCCCTCGTCCACTCCCTGAAAAACGTGCTTCTCCTCTGATCCGCTCTTCCGCTCGATTAATTCACAAAGTCACTGCCGGCAGCTCCTCTCCATCTATCCTCTCCTCCGTCTGGCTGCCTCTTCTTCTTGTCTCCTCCTCTGTCTCTCCGGCTCTTTCAGCAGATGGTGAAATGGCAGTGCTGCCTGGATGGACAATGGCACTCCTTCATTGTACTCCACTTCTCCCCTCACGTCTGTCTCTCATGCCCACTTTCTTTCCACCTCTGTCTGTTAGAGGGACGAGCATGCTGTCTGCCCTCCCCTTCTCCCAGTCTGGGTGGGTGATGCTGCCTCCCATTTCCTCTCTTATCATCTCTCTCCCTCTCTCTCTCTCTCTCACACACACACACACAGACACACACACACACAAGCGTGTGCCGCTGTATGTGCCCTCCCCACCTCCTTTTCTCCCATGCTACCTCCTTCCTGTTTCCTCCCCTTCCCCCCCATCTCCTCTCTGCGGCCAGAGTCATTTAGCAGTGTACATGTATATGCACACTGAGATGCTGCACTCCTGCACATTAATGCAGGAGTGCAGCAGGAGTGCAGGGGGGGTGGTGTATGTGTGTTCAAGCTGTGCACATGTGGAGAGGCTGGGTCGTTCATGTTTTCCATTCAAGACTCCTCTCTTAGTCATGTTTGGTAACCTGAGAAAAAGAGTTCATGAGGGGGAGAAACAGGAGCCCGTCCACCACTACACAGAGTACAGAGTAACATGAGGTCACTCTATGTAACCTTGATGGAAGTGGCCAAACTAAAAATAATATAAAATAAAAGGACACTTGCATCCACTTAATAAATATTCACTATGCTACATGACTTCAGCACTCAAGTGGAAAGAACAGGAAGGCAGAAAGCAGCGATCCCACAGATTAGCGCCGACATTCAAGCGTATCTGATGAGAAGACAGCGTTGCATAAAGCACAGGAAACCACCCGTAGAGTGCCACAGGAACCCGGCAGAGTGGATAGCAAGAAGTCCTCAAATGACATCCCAACATCCCTGCAGTGCTATGTTTGAACACTACACCGTCATCATGTGGGCTACTAGTGTGCTCAGGCAAGAATCAGGAAACTGCACAGGGCCACATCCATCACCATATACAGATATGATTGGTGGCGACTGCTGCGAGGAATAGTGAAAACAGCATCCTCCACCATTAGCTTGCACCGTGCCCACAACCAGTGAAACACACGGCACACTGTGGCTTAGGGGTGACTGAATGTTCATCAGAAATCCTGCATTTCTAATTCATGATCCATCTTGGATTTATATAAGACCAGTGAACAGATTGCACCCAACAGTTTAAAAGGCACATCCAGCTATAACTCATATTGGGTAATGATATTATTGGTGTAAATAACTCCTGCTTGAAGAATATCATTTTCCCTTTTTGACAATTATGCGATGCTGTCTAACAAGATCCAAACCTGCAGCCAAAAAAAAAAAAACCCTTACTCAGCAGCTCTGTAGACTGCTTTTCGTTTATCTGAGTACCCAAAAGAAAGGTTTCTCAGTGTAGTCTGAGCATAACCACAAATTTACATACACAGGGCTGCATGATTACTCATGCACGGCTACATGCTGTCCAAAAATGGACACGACAAACTTAAATATGCCCTATAAACTGCTGCAGGGAAAAAATATCAAGATGATTTCACATACAAACTGTAAAATTAAAATTCAGTTCAATATCTGCCGAATAATCATCCTCTTTAATGTAAAAAAAAAAGTCTCCTCACTTCACAGCTGAATAAAGTTACATTACAACAAATATAAATGACCCATCTTAAAAAGTCCTTAAAAAGTCTCACTGACATAATGAGAAATGAATCAAAGTGAATTATCGGGCTCCCACTAAAACCTGAGTCAGTTTTGTGGATTTTTGCTGTAATCATGCAGCCCCACAGCTTTAAATTATCCTCGAGTCGAATCCTCATTCTCTTCAAAAGCTGCTGTTTTATATATTAAACTTGAGTTGTTGTTTTTTTTTGTTGACATTGACCCCTTTTTGATCAAAGCAGTTCCAGTGCTGGTTCAGGGCTGGCGCTCGAGCGGGTTGAGTTGATTCAAGCTAAGAAGTGGTTTGGTTTTCTGCAGCCAAAGAGCCACGTCATTATGGAATTTTAAATGTCTTTCCTAACACGTTTGACCCTCCCTCCACTGTATTCTTAATTTCAGCAGAGGACCACAGTGCATGGGTACAGACTGCAGTTTCTCTTCCTCTTTTATATCATCCTCTCAGATTGCAGAGTTTGTCTCGTTTTTCGCAGCAAACTGCAGTCTTTACAGAACATTTTTTTTTTTTTTTAAATACTGTTATGAAAATACTGTCGTAAACCGGTATTTTCCAGAAGCCGTTTCCAGCGAGCTCTTTAAATGCCAGCTGATCTGAACAGCGATTGTCAGTGCAGATCTATGTGGAGCGTTGTGTGACGAGCGATACAGAAAACATTCAACGGCAGTGAAACGAGAGCAACGCTGCGCTCATGTGCTCACACCCCTGCTTCTTCTTCACATCCATGTTAATGGATTGGTGCTAGTGCGGCGGTTTTTCAGGGCCAGAGCTTCGGTGGTCGAAACTGAAACAACTGCCTCCATCCTAACTCGGATGTGAATCAGCGCTGGAACTGCTCCGGTTACTTTAAAGTGACAAGAAGCAACTCCTTTGCCACAGTGGCACAGTGCGTTTTTTAAAAATTTTATTAGCTGGTTGTATCATTTGAATGTCTTACCATATATTCCATCGGCCACCACAGGCTGGCTGTGAGTCTGTAACACTAAAAACACCACAGTGCACATCAGCACACGGTACACAAACACACATAAACACAAGGAGCCAATTACAGAGGGCTCCGATGCCGCCCTCGCAGCTACTTGACCCCCCCAGCATGCTTTGCTCTCAGGATCAGCTGTGTCGAGGATCATGGGACCGCCTTGATATCAACAGAACAGTTGATTAAGCACACAGAGACACAGACGGAGCAACAGTGAGTCAGAGAAAGTAACGGAAAGCGAGAGAAAGACAGTGATAGGAGAAGAGCGATAATCCAGCGTGCATGTTGAAACATACCCTGTGGAATGAGAGGAATTAACTGAAAGGACTGCATGTGTAGGATGTTTCTGTCTCAGCTTGCCCAGCGCCAGTTAGAAAGGGTTCTCCGCATGCTGAAGAAGTCTGTGGAAGCTGCATCTAGTCAGGATTTATTAGATGAAACAATCAGAGACAAGCAGGCCTCGGGATCTAATGCACATGCTGCAGGGCCACATCTGCTGTCTGCTCTTACGCTGTATGGCCGCGCGTGTGTGTCTGCGCGCGTGTGTGTGCGCGTCTAATCTGATTTGACCTGCCTAACTCGACCCTGTATATACACTAAGCCAAAAAAAATTAACGCAGATGAGTTAACAAGCTTAGGCAGTGACCTTTTCCTACGATACGGCGGCACAACTTCAAATCTGTTCACATCACGGAGACGAAAGAGAGACTGATGAACAACTTTGAGAGTGCGGAAAGAACAGCGAGGAGGAGAAGAGTAACTGACAAGAGACAACTCGGCAGTGCAAACACACAAGCAAACAGAAACACGGCGCTCGACTTTGCAAAAATTAAGCTGAGGGCGAACATTAGATTAGCCAGGCATTCAGCAGCAGGACGTCTTCCTCTCGGTTTCATAGCTCACTACGCACACAGCAAACATGTGAGCTGGCTATTTTAGGTTGTGTCAACCCCCCCCTCTAACCACACTCCCTCATTTTTATCTCCTTCCATCATTCCCTTCCTGCTACCCTCTGCCTGGCTCCTCTTACTGTACAACTTCCACTCACAACTTCCCTCTCGCTGTAACGGTTTGTGTTATTTCATCACTTCATTCCCCGTTAAACCGAGAAACTTCTGACTGCCACTTATGTGTCTAAAGCGTCGGTTGCATCACTCAGGCACGTTAGACTTGGTTTACACATTATCTATCACATAGCCAACTTCACACCGCAGAATTACAGTATGGCTGCTTTTAAACAAACAAACAATAACATACATGGTGAACAAACCACAGAGTAAAACAAGGTCACACCAAGGTGCGCGTGACACAAACTGCTCGTCAGCCCTCGACTACCATGAATGTTAATCAAGCCTTACAATGAAGAGGTTGGAATATGGAAAAGGAACAAGGCGCACCGACTTATAGCAACAAGTTTAACTAACGTCATCATCAACAAGTTGTGGAAAGACTCAGTATTAGAAAAAACTTAGTATTACATACATTTTACAGTCGGGTGGAATATGAATCCTTTTGCTGCTGCGACCCTCAGTCATATTTCGCTGCTGAAGTAACAGCATTTATTTGAACCCTGCGTTTCAGACGTTGTTTTCTGGATGTAAAATTAGCGTCGTGCCTTACTGTTCCAGAATGATTAACGTCTTACTGCTGTTGTTCTTTATGAGGGGGGGGGGGGGGGGGGGGTAATCTAAAGGAGCGACCTTGTTTTGGCTGAACAGCTACTGCATTAACTACCCTGATCTGCAAGACGAGGGACCTTCAAAAACTACAGTCTCACCATTCTGCTTAAATAATGACGTACATGAGCACTTATCTGCTGCATATACATCACACAACAGAGGACCACAGAGTCTTATCTTTAAAGACATTCTCTGACAAGTATCCAGTGAAGAGGTCATGATTTGACATTTGACTTAATTCCACTTCTGAGTACTAGTGTTGCCCTTTAATAGGCTTTGCTTGATATGGACGAATTTAGGACGAGTTTAGGACGTATATCGACCAGTAGGAATCGAAACCCGATCAGTCAAAGCACCCTTGACAGCAAGCATTGCATCTCATTTTTAGCGTCACACTTGATAAGCCTTCGAGGACGCACTGCACTGAGTGTGCAGCACCAGACCTGCAGGAGGAAACTCAGTCCCATTGTCTGAAAGGTAGAGATGGACGACCACACGCTACGACCTCAAAAACAAACTCCTACACTTTGTTTTCAGAACAAATTCTCCCTCACACACACACACCAAAAGAAAAAAGCCAACACAAACCCCCTGCGACAAATGGCCAGTCACCCACACAGAACTGTACCTCCTGTCAACACTCAACGTGTTTACAAGAGCTTCACCTCACCGCCGTGTTTCGTCAGTAGCAACAGTTTCAAGTATTACGAGACGAATTCAAGGTCAACGCTGATATTTGCGCTGCTCGCGAGAAAATAAATTGAAAAAAAAAAAAAAAAACAAGACTGGATGAGCCGTGGGTTTCTCAGGGGGGAGCTCCGTGCACACACCTGTGTGCGAGAGTGAGGCGACAACAATCAAACGTCACCGCGTCCCGTCACTCAGGGCTGAACTTTTCCCTTGTGACTGATAGGGCTCGAGCAGAATTGGACAGACCCAACTTTAATCAAGTAGACTTTAGAGTGTGCCGGTGTTGTGACAGCGAGGCCGTGGCGCTGGGCTCTGACTGACAGATGGGGTCTTGGCATGTCCTTCTGTCCGACCCTCCTATGTGTGCGCGTGCACACGGAGCTGCGCGTCTTATTTGTCTGGCTGCTGTCATGTGTGCGAATCTAACTCTTTTTATTTTTTTTTCTTATTGTCGATTAGACCTTCTCCTCTCCTGCATTATATCAGTGGCGATAACTTCCAGCATTTAATATCATGTCAGGGGCTGCTGGTCTGAAGCGGTGTGGCTGACCCTGATAAGAGCACCGGGCCCACTGCTTTCAGTCGCCTCAATCATCCCACATACCCTTCAGTGCGTTTCCATTATAGTGGATCTGTCCTTCCCCCTCGTTCACGCTGAACTTTTAACTCCGTCACAGCGACCCTGTTTCAACACATCTGAGGTGCGTTTCGATGACTGGTCTCCAAGGGATACGCTTCGCACGGAAGAAACAGTAGAACACCACTAAGCTTTTTTTCCAGATTGTGTACAGATTTATGTGTGTGCGCGCACTGATAGACTCTGTAGCTTATCTGAGTGAGAACTTACTACAGCCTGGAGAAATTTACCTCGGCTGTGAGCCAGGACCTTTTAACAGAGAGCTTAGAAAACACCAGTGTTGAGAAGTTTACTTACGGCACGTGGAAGGTTACAGATTGGGTAACGTGAAATACTGAATTCTTTGAAAATAAGCTATCATTGCGCGTAATGAGGCTTTGATTAGTTTTTCTAATTATTGTTTTGGATCAGGCAACATGGCTGGATGGCCCTCAGCAGGCTGTAGATGTTTCCTTGGGTTGGAAATGGAGCATTTACATGTTGACAGTGTTCAGAGTTCAAAGCTTCAGATGTTTCTACATGAACTTTGTCTGTTCTTCCAGCCTCAAGAAGTGTTCAAACACAATGCCAAGACTAACGGGTCTGTCGCTAGATTAATAAAGGAGATCCAATCAGAAGTTATACGCAAAATTTGAGTTCACATTCAGCCTTTCTGGAGGTTCTAAAGACTCCATGTGACGCGCTCAGCCGTTGATGGTGTCGCAACATTCCTCGCTTTGCTCAACTGGACTGTCAGGAAATGTGTCAGAGAAGACATATCTTCAGATCAAAACGATATAAAACAACAGAATAATCTTTTTTTTCCCTCTCTTTGAACGAAACGTCTGATTACATCAACAGTTAAAGTTTATCTCTGAAATGATTCGGGTAACTCTTATCATTTCTCAGCACTGACTGAACACTCAGCAAATAACAATTCGCTATTAGTTATTCTCTTAACTACTTTGCCACCTGTTCTCACCCTTTTCAATCCAATTTCCAGTCATATAAAACCAAGAATAGGACACTGGAGAAGATGGAACCTTACAGAATTGTATAACTTTTGTACAATAAATGGCAATTATTTGTCATCACTGACTCATGGGTCAGTCTTTTCAGCTGTGACTCCATATTAGGATACTGACTTATCAAGTATACGATGAAAAAAAGTTGGACATATGTCCTGATCTAAATTTATTTTCTAAGCTCGGTATCGTTTCTTCTTTTTCTTTTTTTTGTTTTGTTTTCAACCCCAACTACTTTAACAGATGCTACAATTAGGCTGGTCCACTCAAAGCTTCTGGGACTTTAGACCCAGACAATGAACTCGAGACATTTTTTTTTTAAAAAGAAAGTCGTCTGACAGCAAGACAACGCGCACAAGTTAAACATTTATCTAATGTGTGCACAGCTCAGTCTGATAATGGACATTTCTATCAACCCGACAGGCAACAACCACACCATATCGACTCTATTATCACACAAACACAACGATATACACACGCAGAACAACGCTCCCCTGCGCACGCCACAGAAACATAGAGAGTGTTCAGAAAACTTTCATTACGTATAATAATTGCGGGACTGGCCCACAGCACGCACACTGTTCACCATGCCAGCCCCCCCTACCCGTAAAAGTGCGGCCAGTCAACTTTAACGAGCAACTTACCAGCTCTCTTCCTCCCTTTCCTGCGACTGCCCCTCCTTCCCCCCAAGCTGTTGCTGCACAAACTTCAGCTCAGTATCATGCAAGCGGGACACGACGTCGATGTCTTCGTTCGCCAGACTCCGTATAAGTTTGGGATAACTTAATAGAAGATGAGCCTTAACTTCTTCTTTCCTCTGCCTTTCCTTCCCTTCCTCCTCCCCCTCTTGCCTCCCCCCTCCACGGTCACGACAGAAGCCACTTCCGCGAACAAATGGCAACGTCATCTGGCCGCGGATCTTGTGTGTGTGTGTGTGTGTGTGTGTGTGTGTGTGTTTGGCCCTGCTTTGCACCTGGCCTAGTGGCTGCAGATTGCTTAAAAGTGGAAGTCCCAGATTGCGAGCCAAAAGGTTAGAGCTGATGTGTAATTTAAAGAGGATAAATACAACAGAAGAACAGCTGTTTTCCTGTCTTTTTGTTTTCTTCCACGAGTTTGTTGCCGACACTTCATACATATACCCAATCCCCTGCAGATGTTTCAATAACAGCAGTGAAGTGAATTATTATTATTAGTAGTGTTGTTGTTATTGTTGGAAATGTACCTACTTATCTATATTACATATATTTTTACTTTTATACTGTGCATCTGCGTTTCAAATGGCACATCCTGCTTGTTATAATCATGTCCTATGATGCAATTCCAGGTAGTTTTAAAGCTTTCGTCGGCTGTATATCACCAAAAAGAAGATTTTCTGCTAAGTTCCATACATATTTTCCTGAAAAGTGAAAAATACAACTGACAGGCAAACTTACCACTTAACCCCATCGTGACAAAGAAATAGCAAAGAAGGAAGAATCATCTTCAGGTGAGAAAAAATAAAATCTCAAAAGAGAGAAAGATTTTAAATGTTCTGATGGAAGAATATTTCAAACTTATCAATATTGAAGCTTATTGTTAATGAGATATTCTTATATCACTATGAGTTCAAGGTTTTATATTGAAAACAACGCTTGACAAGCCAAAATGCTCCACCCGCAGGTCGAGAAAGTAGTGGTACACAAATGAGAGCGAAGTGAAATACTTAACTCCTCCTGCCAGCAGGGGGTACGCGAGTTACACTTTTCTGTCTATATTCAAGCAGAAGAAGTTGTTTCCTACAATTATGTTGCATCCTCTAGCTCCATCCCTCGTAACAACGTTTTTTTTTTTTTATCTGTTGACATGCTGAGTGACTACATATCGTTACCAGGAGTTTAGCTAACACTCTGTGATTTTACATCGTATAAGAAACATATAATTACATATAACAACACTGCTCGAGGAACTACATAGGGTTTCCGGTAATTTAGGCTTGCTGACTACTAAATCCCACCTACTTAAATATGATTGGCTCTCACACAAGTCCTGGTACATAATCTCCTTTACGATTGGATTGTAACTTTTGAGTCACTTGTCGTCACAGCTGTAAGGATACGTAACGAGGACATATGCGTCTTGTAGTAAGTTACCCCGGTTTTAATTGTGAAAAACAGCTTGTTTATCAAATGTACATCGGTAGCAAGGGAAATCATAGACAACATGTAGTGGAGTTAGTCAGTCTACTTGAATACCAACATACTTTTAGTTTGATGCCTGTGTCCCTCAGATAGGGTAAAGTAAACTAGCAAGGAGTCTTATCACAGCTCAGATTTGTCATAGAAGTACAGAACGCTGCCATTGACATTCCGACTGTAACGGTTTGTGTTACAAAGGTACATTTATGGACATTTGTTTGATTTGATTTCGTCCTGTCTATTAACTTGCATGTCCCGCATTTAAGACTGTATTGTAAGGTGTACTACTGAAGGTTCAGTTTATCATACGATAGTCCAGAGTGTGGCCATGGGGTCAGGCTTGAGAGTCCTGCATGTCACCAGCGCTGCATCAACTGGCTCCTGTCCAGTAGTCCTGTAAAACCGCTCTTTTATTCTTCACTTCCACACATGTCGAAAGAGTTGTTCCTCATAATGATCGGGGACAGAGATGTTACTCAAGGAAAAGTATTACTGCGGTCTAAAATGACTCGATTATAGCTCAATATTCTGCAGCTTAAAGTCTCACTACTGTAAAACTGTGCAAGTGCGATGAGGTCAATTTAATGTACCAAAGCAACTTTTTGGAGAGAAACAGTCCCTCTGACTCCGGTGTCATGACATTGTCATTATCCATGCATTAATAGCAATGCCAGACCATAACTGTTACTATCATTATGGGTTGTTAAAGATTATTTTAATAGTTTCTAATTAATCTGCAGTCAATTAAGTAACAGTTCAGACTTGCATTACACTACAGAAGCATAACCCTTTTGAATATTTTGCTTGTCCGCATTTTTATTTGTAAAGTAACGTGCACTTTTACAGAAATGTAGTGTAGTTGAAACATGTTTTTTGGAAATTACAGAGAACTTTGTTTTTTTTGTACAGTACAGTATCTTTCACTAAAGCAACGATACTCGGCTACATTCCACCACTCTAACGTGTTCCACGACAGCCACTTTATCAGCTTAATTTCAGCATGTTTTAGCAGTGTTTACCTCTTCAGTCATTTACTCTGGAGTTCAGTGTCCTCGTTGTCTTTGTTTCCTCTGTTATCCTGCAGCTGTGTCGTACCTGCTTCAAAAGACCACATTTAAAACAGGTTTTAATATTCCACAGAGATAAACTTACTTTAATCCGAGGGCAATATGTTAAATACTCCAACTCCACACCTTGAAAGTAGATGATGCCGAGTAAGCTCTATGCAGCTGAAATGCACAAACTTTTGACAGTTTCTCCACCTCTTTGCCCCTTTTTTTCTGTCTCTACTCTGTTCTTTCATCCTCTTTCCAAGACACCCTCTGATAGGAAGCGAATTATGAAGGAGAGGAGGGCCTGAGCTTGATTGAAACATTTTTGGATGGTCCATGCAGATCCATGTTGATGTAAGCATCATTAAGCACGTTTACATGGCAAAAGAAATACAACCCCCCCCCCAAAAAAAACTATTGTGTTGGTTTCACCTCAACCGAACATTTAAAATGCATGTAAACAGTTTCTTTGTCAGATGGGGAAACACTTCAGAAAACGTGACTGAAAATGATCCCTTTAAGACGTCGAAGCATTTCCAGACTGTCACTCTGCTCTAATAAAATCCAGATTTTATAACCACAGTATCCATCTTGCAAAATCAACACACAAGGTAACTTAAACACAACGTCTGTGCGGTTAATTTAGCTATAGTTACACGTACGATGATCCCCTACAGAGGGAGTTAGAAGCAGCAGAATGTCTTGACGGTGTCGGGTTAAATAGCCCAGTTGTGTTGTAACTGTAGCTCGACCCCGCTGTGCATGGAACTGTGCTGAGTGTTTGTAATTGTAAGAGCTTGAATGAAAGGCAACTGGACTCCTTGTCTTGGTTTTTGAGGACATTTTCACCCCCCATTTGAAAGGTTTCCTCAGTTCTTGCTTTCTGTCGGGGAGAGAAGAAGTCCATTTGCCTTCCATTCGAGCTCTTAGGATTACCATCACCTGGCTGATCGAGAAGCTACACCAACACATGGTAGTTTGACTACACGGGAGCATTTTGTGAGTATGAACGTATTCCGCATAATACAGAGAACAATAAAATGTTTGTTTAACATACTTTACGTCATATTTTATATATATACTTAGCTTGAGAGCTTTCTGTTGACCAGAGAGACTAATGTTGACACTTTGCCCGTCACAGTGTTCAGTGATTTTTATTCTGTGTTTCTCAGCTTTTCCTTACCCAATCTGAGCAGAGCAGCGGTGCGCGTGAGGAGACTGGCAGCGCAACTGAGCACAGCAGCCATGTCCACTAACAACGCAGGCTCCAGCTCGTCCTCTGCAGCCAGCGGTGACGCTCCCACTGCAGCCATTCTCATCATTGGAGATGAGATTCTCAAGGTGATTCATGTTAATGTGACTTTTAGGTTCTGTGTGAGTGACAGTGCCCCGCTCTTTGAAGGGTTGTGGAACCCCTCCCTCTCATTTACTTTAAGGACTCGAATGTATTGGATATTTTTAACATATGCTCCCTCATCAGTATGCTTGGACTCATATGGCCTCTTATCCCGTCTCGTGGTCACATTTCATAAGTCCAGGAAAACCTTGTGATGGCTGTTTGATGTGGCAGTGCTGCTTTCTCTCAGAATGACAGTTTCTTTCTTTTCTTCTTGACTTGACATGATTTAACCATGAAAGTATTTTGATCGTGTCCAGTGTCACGTCTTACCCTCACAATATGCCCACTCTGAGTCCTTGAATTTCATCAAGCAGGAGCTTGAAGTTTTTAAAAGCCCTTGAATTTGATGCCTAAGTGCGAGTGGAAACTTAACTGTGCGTTTCTTTCAGGGTTACACCGTGGACACCAACAGCACTTTTCTAACACGAGCACTTAGGAGACTTGGTGTGTCTGTGCAGCGCATCACAGTCATACCAGATATACAAGAAGTCATAGCCAAAGAGGTGGTCCTCCTCTCCTCAAAATATACACACCTCTTTACATCAGGGGGTGTAGGCCCCACTCATGATGACGTCACCATGGAGAGCATTGCCATGGCGTTCCAAGAGGAGTTGTATCTCCATCCTGAGCTCACCAAGCTGGTTGAAGAATTTTTTGGGGTGACGGACAAAAACAGTCCGGCTATGAAGTTGGCCACGGTGCCTCGCTCAACTAAACTCAACTTTGGAATTGACCCTCAGACTGGGAAACCACAGCGCTACCCGGTGGTAAGTGAACCCAGGAAAAGGTGACTAACGTAACAGAAATGAAATAAAAACCAAGCTGTAAGTGATCGATATTCACTTCTAATCGATATATATCAGCACTGCTGTGTTGACTTGGCTTGTTTGGGCCACTTTTGACCATATCTATGCTCACGTGATCATTTGCTTACCCTGTCATAGGTCAGCGTGCGTAATGTGTACGTGTTTCCTGGAATCCCAGCTTTGATGGAGAGGTCGTTCACTGGACTGGAGCACCTCTTTTCTGCCGCCGGAACCACTTTCCACTCTCGTCAGGTAACACAGTGGCCATATGAATGATTTACAGTTCTACAATCTGTGTTTTAACAGTGCAGCTTTGCTGACTTTAATTTCCTTTTCTCATCCTCAGGTATTTGTCAATGTAGAAGAAACAGAGATTGCACCTGTGTTGACCAAACTGCAGGCCAGTTGGGGCAAAAGGGTGGCTCTTGGCTCCTACCCTGACTGGTTGAGCAACTATAGCAAAGTCAAACTTGTCTTGGACTCAGACAGCCAGGAGGAAGTGGACAAAGCACGACTCCAGCTGATAGACGAGCTACCCAAGGGTAGCGTGGTGTCCTTAGTCAAAGACTCGGTGTCCATCGCCACTGTCGACGTGTACAAACTATCCAACGACGGTGAGAGCGGGAAGCGGTATCACAAAGAACTGTCACAGTGAAGGAAGTAAAAAAAAAAAATTTTAGTTGGGAAATTATGGTGGAGTATAAAAAGAAACATTGCTGTGAGAATGAATAGAGAAGAAAACGATGTATCAATGACTTCGACATGATAAACTATCAGCAGTTAATTTGACTCTGAATTAGACATCTAAACGAGGGATGACTTAAAATGCGGCCATTAGCGTTTGAGTACATTCACTCTAAGACGTCCTCTCACTGTGGATTTCTTCCCGCAGGCACAGCGCTGGGCAACAAAGTTAAGTCTGCACTGGAAACAATAGAAGCTGCACTGGATCAGTATTCCGCTGAGCAAATCTGCGTTGGCTTCAATGGAGGCAAAGACTGCACAGCTCTGCTTCATCTCTACTACGCTGCAATGAAACGGTAACAGGAGGACAAGGATTTGTTTAATGGAGACAGTAAAAAAAAATAATAAAAAATGACCGGAGAGATAAGAGATGAAAAAATGGAAACCGACTGCATAACGAGATCATTTCTGCACTGTGTGAACGTCTTACCATGATATAAGTTATTTGCCTTCTACGTCCACTTTGTCTGCCACTCTCAGGCGGTATCCAGATGGAAAAGAGAAGGTGAAAGCTCTGTATATCCGTATTGTATCTCCGTTCCCAGAAATGGAGCGATTCCTCCAAGACACGTCAAAAAGGTGAGTTGTCACTTTATTGGAGCCTGTTTGGGGAAATTCCCAATTTACGTCGGAAAACAATCATTTTGCGTATTCAATTGAATTGGTATCGAGGTTTTTCTGATAAAAAAGCTTATCCTGACCCTCTCCGTTTGCACACTATAGCTCCTAATTGCATAACGTGTCTCCCAAAGATATGACCTGGAGCTGATCTCTGTGGAGGGCAGTATTCGGCAGGCACTGAACGAGGTGCAGGAAAGAAAGCCGGAGTTGAAAGCTGTCCTGATGGGGACCAGGAGAAGTGACCCCTATTCGCACACACTCACGCCCATGTGTCCCACTGACCCCGGCTGGCCAGACTACATGAGAGTCAACCCGCTGCTGGTAAGACCGACACACCAGTTATGTTTGTTATATGTTTGTCGAGAGAAAGTCTGACAGCTTTCGGAGTAGCGCAGCCCCTTCTGACTTCTGTTTTTAAAGGAGTCCCATAAATATGTGGAAGCAAACAGAACCCCTGTTAGCTTTTATGTGGGAAATGTTTCTGGCAGTGAATGTAGTGGCATTCATCATGCTACCTGCATTGTAATCCGCAGCCCAACAATAGAACTTCATTTGTTAAGTTCTGGACCCAGTAGTTGCCCCTCCCCCCTCAACACATTCACACAGTCCTCATCCGCAGTATTAATATTGCTTTCTGATGCAGCACCAACACAAAATGCAAATCTGAGCCCGTATCTTACAACAGAAGTTACTGTATCACTATTGCTCTGAAATTCATCAAACTCTGTAAGATTTCCATAATGAGATCTCTGTTGTCGGTGATCTTTCATGTGTTTAGTCAGTTTTGACGAATAAACATGCAGATGAAAGACGGTGTCATCTGCTTGGTTTGCTGTCTACCTCATTAAGGTCATGCATGTAACTCTTCATCATGCGCACATCTCAGAGATCCCCACAGAGAATGAGTTACTCTAGCTTGAACAACGCTGGGAGTCATTTGCAAGCCAGTTCAGTTCGATACTTTCTCCCACTCTTACAGGACTGGACCTATCATGACATCTGGTCATTTTTGAGGACGTTGTTTGTGCCCTACTGTGTCCTCTACGATAAAGGGTAAGAATATTCCGCATCCTTTCTGCCTGCTTGTGGTATGAACAGCATGATAGGAAACCTTTCGGTGTCCCGCTTCTGTCCACCTGCAGGTACACGTCACTCGGCAGCATGGACAACACCTGCCGGAACGCCGCGCTGCAGATGGTGGATGAGAGAGGAGTGACGCGGTACAAACCAGCCTACCTCCTGGAAAACGAAGAGGAGGAGCGAAACTCCCGTGCCTAATGTGGTCTCTGTTCTTAGCACATCACCTGTTGCTCATGGAGCCTTTTGTCTTTTTTTCAGGTGTCTGATTACCATCCACATTTAACTCAAAGCAAAGGCATTTCGCTTCATCTTGTGAGTTTTTACTAAAGCCTGACCGTGTCTGACACGGATGAGGCAGCACAGAAAGTGTGTTTCTCGTGTGTTGGCCGTCCTGTTGAATAAAACATCAGCCTGTCTATGTTTTTGTTATTGTCCTGTTCCTTTAAGAGGGCTCTCGCATACAGTTAACAATCTGCAGGATTTCAAATGCAGCCCTTGGCTTGTTTTATTTATGGATCCATTCGTCTTGTTTCTAAATCAAATAATCTACTCAGAGAGTTTGCTGCTATCAAATTGCATTTGTAAATTACGCGAAAAGGCTTTTTGTCAAGGTGAGAAAATCAGGTTTTGGAGACTCTGCGGGCACTAGCATGGACGCAGTGCTGAAGGTCACCCAGCAGGCTGATATTATTCTGTGTCTCAGTGAAAATCCAGAGACTGCAGCCTGTTTAACTCGGAATCTCTTTCAATCTGTGCTGCAGTTCTCCTTGTGGACCTCACGGGCGCGTTGTTCTCACGTTTTCCATTTAGCACTGGTGATTACAATAAATTACCTTCTCTGTTTCCAGACATGATTGAATCCAGGCTCATCGATCCGCGCTCTCCCTCTCCCAGCCTGGAGATTAGTCACCGCGGCACGGCGAGGATCGATACAGGCCGATCTAATAAAGCGGGTCGCTTACGAGGCCACCGCGGGACTGCACACACTGTTACACCAGCAATTACCACTTCTAGCCTGCCCCACATACCCCCTAACTTATCTGTCCTGGCTTCACGCCTTGCTTGATTCATTAATAATAACAGTAATAAAAGAGGCAATGAATAGAGGCTTCATAATCACAGCACAAATGTAATGGTGTGTGTTTTGGTGGTGCAGCAAACACACCAAGACATTGTCTGGAATGATATTTGGAAGAAAATAATGTTATAGACTTGCAGTGTGTTTGCCGCTCGTAACTCAACTTTGATCGGTCTTGCAAATTATATATGAGCAACGTAAGGGAGCGTGTCTGTGTTTAATGTTAGGGTACAAATCAGAAGCTGAGGTGGTGCTCGGCTCTTGATTTCATATATGAATAAATGCAGGATGTAGCTTGATATGCATCCCAAGCTCTTCATCTTATTTTGACATGTCAGCTAAAGAGTTTAGAAGTAACAAGTTACTTCACACATATTTCCAGGTTCATATCTGAAATTTGAATTTTAGTAAAGCTGAACTTCATTTTAAATGACTTGTGCAGCCCCTTTGAAAACACAACCGTGTCTGTTGTCATGGAAATGTTATTATTCGTTTTATTATTAAACTGGTCATCATATACGAACATTTTCCTAAAAGATATCCAGATAGCTTGATCTCATCTTAGTTCAATGTTTATCAGTCGGGCCTTAGTTCAGCATCTCTTATGCCGATGTTTTTGGTGCGGTTAAATAATCTTTGATGATGATATATCCACTTTTTTTTAACAGTTTCACCAAAGAGCCATTGTCCCTTATTACAGGTCTCATCTAATGCCTTTTCAACTCCAAAGTTATACAATTAGTCACAAAAAGCAAAGATAAATGATGAGCCTCAAAGAGCAATACATGTCCAACTTTTTATCCTTTTTCCCCCTTATTGGTTGTTCTGTCATTTTTGAGCACTTCTTGAATCATCTTTAATAACAGCAAAAGGTGAGGGCATTTCTCACTTGCATGCTTTATGATTGAAAAGTATGTATTTATGTCATGAGCAGCAGGTCAGACGGGCAAGACGGTGTCAATTAAACTGCCAGTACAGCTGTAGTCTAAATACATTTTGATGTAAAAAAAAATGTTTAGCTATTTTTTCTTTCTCTTTTAGAGTCTTAAGATTCTAAAAACTATGAGTGCAATCATCACAGCTGCTTCATGGGAGATCAGAGCTGACAAATGCCAGTAAATGCTTTGAGACTGCATGAGCTGTGCTGGTGAAAACGTTTATTTGTCTTTTTCAGATCCTGATTTATTAGGAGGAAAAGCCTTTAACTTCTTCTTCTCTTATGTCTCAGGCGTTATTATACCTCTTTATCCTTTTCTGTGAGCATGTAGCTGCTGACTTCAAAACTTAAGGATTTGGCAGCAAGCAAGCTTCATACATTATAACCAAAGTAGTGATTTTTACTTTATTCTTTCCTCCTGGCTGGTGATTGGCTGATTTAACCGGTGGCATTACGTTTTTTTAGAGTTTGCCTGGAAAATGTTCATACTTGAATGGATAATTTTGCATGCAGCGGCTCAAACACTGAAATAATGTTTGATGTGAAAGAAATCATAATTTCACAGAGAATAAGTTCATTGGTAGTGATGAGGAACTATTGTGCTTATTTTTTTTTCCACAAGTTTGCCAAAACACGTGCAAAGTGCTGAAGAGAATGATAGATTTAGTCTTTTATGAACAACAAAGTACTTAAAATTCTTTAAATTTCTATGCAAGAATTGAGATTAAAACTATATGCAATCAGAAATGGGCTTACTGTTCTTCCTCCCAGCTGTTCGTGTCTATTTTCTTTTCATTACTGGTTGATCTTCACATATCCCCTTTCATTAGTGAAAATCAAAACTCATCTGAGAGCGAATGATTAGTTCGGGACAACACAAGTCTGATGTAAATGCACAGAAAATATGCTTGACCGATAATGACAACTGATTCGACCAGTTTGCCTGTAATGACGACGGGCTGCTAACGCTGAGATGCTTTTCCCGGCGTAATTATGGGAGACGCAGCATAATGCGTTTTGGTCAGGTTGATAATGCAGGAAACGGCAGGAGACATTTGTTTGTAGTTGTGCATATGAATTTTCAGGAAACACTTCCAAAGAAAAATAAATTGCTTGTGCACAAGAGGATCTGGTGGTTTGACAAGTAGTTTGGAGTATTTCAGTTCTCATCTGAGAAATGTATAAGTGTAACGGAGAAATACTGTATTTTCCAACAATACCTCATATTAAACTCTTGACCCATTTAGATGGTATTAACCTTCAGTTAGAAACCACTGGACAAAAACTCCACAGTTGTATGATTTGAATGCAGCACTTGCAGCACATCATATGTTGATGTTCACCCTTCTTCAGTCGAATAATGAGGGATGTAAAATGTATTTTTACATTAGTTTGAATATATTTCCAAAGTTTGTTACGGTCACTTTTCCATGGTTTTCTAGTTTTAATCTTCTTTTTCTTTCAGCTCGTGTTCCATTTCCTCATCTGCATCTTTCATGCCTCATGTGTGTCACTGTCTATGTATCATGACCGTTTTCCTTTTTTTGTTCAGTCCTTAATTTGAAATTCTGGGGTACACCTGGGGTTACATAGTGGGAGGCTGTGGGTGTTTATTACAGGTAAATTCACTTATTTTTTAGTGTTTCTCACTGCTCTGCTTACAACAGGTTTTCTTTCAAAACTACAAAACTGCAGTTAAAATATTCCCAAAATCCTGTTAAAACAACCTTTGTGTCATCTGAGACAAAGTGGAGTAAGTTTAAAATAAAACAGCCCCCCCACCCTCTATGTCCCGCTTTTGCACATATTTAAACCTAATTGGTTCTCCAAAGACAGACCTTAGATCGGCCAGTTGAAGTGTGGTAAAAGCAGCCACTTAAGGTGATGTGAGGATAAGAAGCCACTCTTGGTGCACTCTCAATACACTCCAGTGTTTCTCTCCATGTCTCCCAGGTGGGACTGACTTATAAGAGAATCCACAGAACTAAAAGTGTCTGTGATATGGACTCAGCATGACTTAAAATTGCACTTGGTGTGACTTTGTGCAAAAGCTTGTGTCAAACTTTGATACGGTAGTGAACTATCCATCAGATGCGACTGACTGTGAAGCTTTTCTCTAAAGGAATGTGTTCTTAATCCAATTCCTCAGCAGCTCCTGCAGTGTAAAACAAGACTTGAAGCACCATGAGACAGCAATTCAGGCGATGTCTTAGGAGCGATGCTTAACACAGAGGATGAATAGATGCTCCGTTGTCAGAAAGCATCAGGGAGAAGGGAGACCTTTGAGTCTATGCAAATTACCAGCCCATCTGCATGTAAAGCCAACCGACCAGAACACAGGAAATAGGATGTTCGGTATCAAAGTTTCACACATTAAAAGTGGATGAAAGTAAGTGAAAAAGAAAAGAAGGGAGTGACAGGGAGGGGGAGGGACCCTACTTTGCAAGCAGCAATGTGAAGTGTGACTGACTTAGCTCATTTGTGCCTGGTTTTGGTGTGTGCAAATAAAAGCCAGTCTCATAATCCTAAGTTTGTCACAGCTCTCAGTCCGGTACACAGAACCAAGACCCCCTGCTCATATCCACACACGGGATGCATCTGGAAACGCCTTTCATTCAGAGGACTCGCTTTAATGTAAAGGGCCAGGGTCTGTGAAGCTTCAGCCAGCATGCTGAAAACTGATGAGAAAAATTCTGCTCAGCTCAACTCAGCTGGAGCTCATTTGCACTCAACAGCCATAACTTAAACATGGAGTGAGGTGTTAGAAAGATGAGAGAATGTTTAACACTATAAAGCTGTTTTCAGAGATCAGAATAGGATTTTAAACATTCTGAACGTCAATTTCTATCACCAATTTGAGGTATTTTTCAACAGAAAATGTTCCAAATCTAGAAAGGAAATCATTTTTATCTGTTTAACTGAAAGTGAAAAGCCTATCTTGTTCATTTATTGGTATCAAAAGTTAGTATGACCAGGCTGCTCCTACATACATATTTCTTAATTATTGTATGTGAAATGTTATTGGTAAAAGGTTGGCACCTTAGTTGATATACAGTTCTCTGGAGAAATATGTATGTCCCATTGAAAATAGCATTTTTCTTTTCCCTTCTCAACACACTTTAACACCAAACACTTGATCCTCTTTGAAAAAGCACCTTGAGACGAATATGAAAGAGTCAAAGTAGTGACACATTAAACTGATTCTTTGTTAATATTTTGCTTTTTAAACAGAAACAGCATCTTCACATGAAGTGATGACAGTCCCTCCAGGACTGAGAGCAGGGTGTTTTGGTTCAAGAACCTAAGAATTTCATTGCAGGAGCTTTTGCAGCTGTTGGTGTCAAAGTTCATGTGACCAGGAAAAGCCTTTTTCTGTTCAAAAGAACTTTGGTAGTGAGTTCAGGGCTAACATAAGGAATAAAGGCGAACATAAAGGAATGGGAGATCTTATGGAGAAATGTGTGCTCAGGGCTGTCAAATAGTATTTTGTAAAGTTTGGTACTGGAATTCGTAAAAAGGAGGCGTGATTCGGTGTGATAGAGACACTGAGCCCTTTAGTATTCGATGTAAAGAAATGCATTTCTTTTCGGATTATTTAAATTTCCCTGCAGCTAACAAAAAGGCTTTTTTTTTTAGCAGTTTTTCTGTCCGGTTTTAAAGAATTAGAACATGGAATTACATTTAAAGGATGACTCTTCTTACACATCAGGACTGCACAATGGGAGTGCTAAGTTAAAAGAGAATGGTCTCCCTGGCAGACATTAAGACGTTAAAAGATGTATGAACCACTATGCATGTGTACTCCTTACACTACACAGCCCCCACAAAGCTGGCTAAATATGATCATGATTTCCCACTGAATGCGGTCAGACTGTAGGGAGCTTTGTTTATTCAGTTGTTTATCCCTCCAGACTGTAAGGGCCTCTCTTTGAAATCCACCACAAAAATGAACATTTTTTAAAGTAGTTTAGGCAGATAGTCGAGTGGTTGTGTAGATGTTCTAATGATGACATGTATGTCATATGGACCTCACACAACTTTTTTGCCCTGTTGACGTACAACACCTACGTAACAATAATCAAGTTTGATGCAGACCAAACAAACCTTTTCAGGAGACCCTTATACAGACTGCGGATGTGGCGGAAATATAGAGTGGAGTCGTTCTGATGCCTTGAAGTGGGCAGCTTGGGGTTACTCAGCAATTAAAGAGGGAGTGCTTGAGTTTATGTAGAAGATGAAGCGGGGTTTTCAACAATAAAATGATTCAGTTTTGTGATTCACAGTTTAATCCCACTGAAATGTAGAGAAGGCAAACTGAAACAGTCAGTACGTGCAAGGAAAAAATCCTCACACATCTTGCAGCAGCAAGAATTCGGCGCGGAAGAGCTGCCATACATTTTCAGCAAGCTGATGTAAGAGATTAGGCGACAATTAGACAAAACACCCACAAGGGCAATACTTGCTTCTGAGGCGGAGAGTGTACTTATGTTTTCCACAAATTAATATTACATTTACTGATATTTTTACTATATGAATTATTAACAATGCAGCGTATCCTCGTGGTGTTGTTTAGCTATATCGCCATTATCTAGAGACACTGTTTCAAAGGGCGTCAGATGTTTTCTTGGTAAATTTACACTTTACAATTCACAACACACTTTATTTCTGCTTCTCATAATATTATTCTCTGCTGACACTGTCAAAGGTACCGGCAATGCAATTGTCTTGCTTGTTTTAGAACACCATAAAAAAGAATATATGTATTTCTATGTCTTTAGAATACAGTCTGCATTTCTTTCTGTTTGTGTCTCCCCTTTTAGATTACTATCAGACAAAAGAAGCAATTACACAGCGATTGGTGTAATGTATGAGCGTGTCACCAAAAGTAGTTAACTTTATTTTGAGCAGTTTTTTCTCACCCAAGGAGTAAATGAAAGCCCTGCACGTTATTCATAACCTTGGGACTAAATAACACACAAATACATCAAGATTACAGAAATTATTCAGTGATTACCTTCAGAGATTTTTCATAATGCGCTGACATGCGCAAAAATCACTGACCATCGCATGAAACCAGTGGGAACCGTATGTGTGAGCGTGCGCGTGTGTGTATGTGTGTTATCTGAGGCTCATAACAAAACTATTATTGTAAATGATGCAGTAAATCAAGTTATACGTTTAGTATATTAAAAAACTCCAAATACACAACCCTCCAAAGCTCAGAGCTTGGAGATGCAGCATCTCCATTAATGACTATAAATGTGCTGTTTAAAACAGCCAGTGTGGATAATCTGAAAGTACTTCAAATGTATCTAATTGTCAGAGCTTTTTAGTTGACATTATGAATCTGTAATTTGAGAAATGATCATGGAAAGAAAACAAAAGTGTTGAGCATCTTCAATGTTGCTGCCAATGAAGCCAGTCAAGACAAACAAGTTCATGCACCACTAAGGACTCTTCATTGTCACTGCAGGCCAGTGGTGATGTGGGGGAGTGTATCACGTGGGCACACAGCACATTTACAGTTATTCCCTGTCTTTGAATGAAATAGCATTTACATCTGATGTACTGTTCACTTTTGTGTTCTACTGCATGTGAGAAAAACACATGTGGACTAACTACTGATCAGCTCAGAGGGTCATTGAAAATACTTCTAAATGAGTCTCAGGGAAAAAAAACAAGTGAAGTGAAGCCTGTCGGGATAAAAAGGGAAGATATCTTTGAATCAAATTTATAAAGAAAAAAAAAATCTAAGTCAAGCGTCCTCTTGTTATATCCCACTTCACAGATTTAGCATCTTAAAATCTTTTACTCTCTACTGCATGAAGGATCAAATGGTCACCCTGGGAAATATATACTGTGTCTGATAAAGTGGTGAAAAAGTAAATGCAATATTTGCAAGAGATGTCAAGTGCCATTTTCCTGACTGGGCTTGACTATAATCCTTAACTTGACATTATTCAGAGCGCTTTTTGCAGGACAGTGCCACAGAATGCACCGCCAAGGCATAACAGAAGGGGAAAAAAGCCCGTAAGGAGTAAATAACTCTATGATGCACCCAACAGTAAAAGACTTTTCTTCTTCATGGAGCTTCTGTTTCCTCATGCTAGAAGAGCCTTACACGCTGCAGGATGCAGACCAGAGAACAGAGATCTCAGAATGGGATTCAGTCCCATTTCCTGACGCAAACGGTTCTGTTTGAAAGCTGGCATACGTAAACAGAGACGACAGCTGAAGATTTCCACAGATTGATGGGCTGGAAAGAACAAGGGAGTTTAACTTTTGTCACTCTGGAAATTTCTAACTGGCTTTACCCATATATCACATTTCTGACCACATCCTACTGAAATGCTGAAAAACAGTACTGTAATTGCAAAAGTGGTGAACTCATCTTAAAAATGAAACAGGATGTAAGGCAATTTTATTTGTATAGCACAATTCAACACAGGCAAGTCAAAGTGATTTACATAGATCATGAAGGCAATGAGACAAAATTTGCAGTTAAAAAAAGTAAAACAGAGATAGAGGTAAAGTTGTTAAAGTAATCCTTCAATCCAATTAAATCAGTCACTTAGATGCAGTGGTAAACACGGCAGTTATGAGGTCTGATTTAAAAGAAGCAAGAGCTGATAAAGACCTGCCCCTGCAGACCTGAGATGTCTTGAAGGTTCGTACCAGAAGAGCCGAGACGTAGTTTAGCCTTAAGCCATTTAAAGCTCATAACAACAGCAGTGTTTTAAAATCAACTCTTTGATGTACAGGGAGCCAGTGTAAAGACCACAGGACTGGAGTGATATGATTCATCTTTCTGGTCTAAGTGATGTTTCCTGTATTAATCAAAAGTTAGACTTAAAACAGGTAAACTTAGACTTGTCCATTTAATTAGACCACCATCTTTGTCCCAGTGTACATGCGCAGGAGAGGAATCAAGTTATCCACTGCAGCATGTCGGACGCCGCAACACCGTGGACTGTGGGAAAAAAACGCCCTAGACATTGAACAGTTTCTGACTCCCTGTGGGGGGGGTCATCGTACTTGTAAGTAGAGCCAAATTCACTGCTCAGACTTTGTCTTTAAGTCACTTTGTTGGTAATTTTATCAGACGACACAGTAAAATCAGGAGAATTTTTATTAGCAGCAACCTGCAAATGCTTTAAGTGAACAGGAGTTGAAACTCAGCCTTCATGGACTAATATTCAGTCTCAATTTCTGACATATTTAAACACCTGACAAGAAAAAAAAAGGTGAATAAGAGCAGATTTATTGAGAAACTGTATTAAAATACACCTCAGCTTTAATGTTTTTACAAAAAAATGAAGCTTTGGAGCATGTTTGGGCAAATGGGCCCATTTGAGCGTATCTCATTGAAACCCCAACTGCAATATACGAGTCTGTTAGTCTGGTTTTGAGAGCAATTTTGATGGGACTTACCGGATTACGTTTGTAAAGTCTGACTAACGTAATCACATTTTTCATTTCATCTTTTCAATTTAGAATTTTTTTGGTGTCATGTACATGTCCTCAGTGAATTATTGCCGTGTACAGTCCAGACTTTAAGCTCTTATCCATTTTATCACATTGCCTCTAGAAGTGACACACGAGAATATGAAATGATCATGATGCAAACACTTTCGGAAATGGTAATCTATGTTCAGAACAGTTATGGTTTGGTCACATAATTGTGAACATGCCGGCTGTTCCAGAGAGGGGTGTGGCCAGAGGGAGCTCATTTGTTTTTCATGCAGCAGAGACTGAAACAAGGCTGAAACCAGGAGGTTTGCATGAATGTAGCAATCAGTGATCTGTGTGGTATATTGAGCTTCCACTTTTAAATATGCTTTCTGAGCACATGTGAAACATATGTTTACATGTTATGAAGGGTTATGCTATGGGACCTATAAACTCTTGGTCTTACATGAGATCAGTGAAGCTTTGGATTTTCAGAGGAAGAATTTGACCCGGTTCGTACATCGTTAGTGAACATCAAACATCCAAAAGGACCGATATTGACATACGCAAGCACATTTTTTGAGTGGAGGTGTCATATTTGGGAACATGAGAAATAGGCGAAAAGATGGGGAAAATGTTACAGTGATTTGAAACTACAGCAAAAGTGTCTCACTCTTGACAAAATGATTCAGTTGAATGAAAAGCATTTCAACTGATAAGTGTTCAAACAAAGAAACCAAAAGAGAGAAAAAAACGTCCCCGTTTATAAAAAGTACTTGAGAAAAGTTTTACCACATTGTTGAAAAGTGCACATTGGGGTTAATTGGAATTGTTACACATGCAGAGGTAATTTGCAATAAAGAAAAGGATTGTTTGTCCTTTTTTTTCTTTTTTTGGAAGATGTAATCAACACAAATAATCTCCTCCTTGAATATTCAGCCAGGGTGCAATCAAATATAATCAAACTTTCAACAACAGAATTATGCTGTGTTGGAATTTGATACACTGCAATTACAATGCTTTTTGTTTTGGAGAGCTGCTCTATGGATACGCAGTATAGATTTTTTCTTTGGGTTTTTTTTGTAGTTAAAAGCCGACTTTGCCACAGCAGGAATTGTTTATGATCGCAGTCATCCCAAAAAACCTCAGAGGAAACTTTGACGCTGGATTTTCACGATCTTCTAAATTTATATTATATGGCAACGTGTGTGTATAATTATGAAGTTTGTTTTGGGGCTTGAGTTGAGTTCCAGCTTTGGTACATCAACACACAACAAGACTCAACAGAGAAATACTGCAGATATCAGACATGTACTTTTCGACAGAATGTTGCCAGGGTTTCCTGTCTAAAGTCAAAGATTAAACCAAAACTATATCAAACAGCATAAAAAAAAAGTCAAACCTGAGCGTGTTTTTGCTGGAATAAACAGCCACACAGTTTAACACACAAGGAGGAGGGTGGACCGTTACTCTTTTAAAGTCCTTTTCCTTTTACACAACTCTAAAAACATCCATCGTTTCTGCCGATTTCAGCACGCTCGCTTCATCATTTCACAATGGAAAAAAGAATGAAAACATGGGCTTTGGAAATTTATGTGAAGGTCAGAATCAAAGCCACTTCACAACAACATGCCTCAACAGTGACAAACATGTCATCAGAAGGGATCATAAACCATGAAATAGGAGCATTAGCCCCATTATCCAGGAAATTGCCTCTCTGGCTTCACAAGACGTTCTACATTACAGCCTATATAAATGGAAATGCATTTACAGCTTATTTGGATGTACACTTCTATATTTAAAACATAAAGAAACACCATCTCTTTTTGGGCTGTATTGAACTTCAGCCCCATGTTGACAGAAAATAACTACCTTAAGGTCAATGTATTGGCAATGATGCTTGAGAGTCTATTAATACCGGGAGTCCATTGGGGATCAGTCTTATCAGGCCTTGGCGGCCCATAGATAAAAAGCCGGCTCGATATTCCACTAGGTTACTCACATTACAACGGCCTCTTACACCACAAGGTCATTTTAAGTCCCCGAAGGCTCCTTATCTCCACACTCCCGTGTACAACACTGAATGTGTGTGTTCCAGAAATAAAGTGGCGTTTATGTGTGTGACTTCTGACAGCCACCTGCGGTTACATAAGAGAATCAATATGTTTTAAACCTGGAAATGAATAAACAAAATAAGTGACTCAAAGCATTTGAATGCAATAGTTTTTATTTAATTGTCCCGCCACGTAAAAAAAAAAAAAAAAAGGCTCAGATTGCAGTTGGCTCTTCACAGAAGAAGCTACATTCTTCACTAAAATGTGAAACCAGACACTGAATTACACACATGACAAGTTTAAAAAAAACAACCCAAAATGTTACCACTACATGAATGAAAAACTTTACATGACAAAACAGAAAGTGTTCAACAAAAGATTGGTTTGATCATCCATTTTGGAAACAATAATAATAATAATAATAAAAAAATTACTGGAGTGGTTTACAGAATTTTGACACCCTAATATTTTGAGGAAAATATATATTAAGTGCTAAAGGTGTTGTTTTTAAAGCAAACAATAAACTTTACAGTTAACCTTTAGATTTTCCCGAGGAAAAACCATTCAAACAGTGTGAGGATATAATTAAAATGTAACAATATAAATACATAAACTTCATTTAATTTTGAAGAAACCATACACACCTACTTTATCACTAATTTCAAAATAAAAGATAAAATAAATCAGAAAAATACAGGAACTGTAAGGTCGCTGGTTTATTCATTTATATTTGGGATAAATTTGTCTAACCGTTTCATGTTGTTTTTTATTATTTTATTTTTTTCAGAAAAAAAGGAAATAAATTCAACAATCAAACCCTTAACTTGAGAAACTTGTAGGATACGTGGTGAAAATATACCAGCAATATTAAAGAGATTGATTCTTGGTATGATACACAATTACAGTGTACAGTTATTATGACTGACTTATACAGAATATCAACTATACATCAAAAGGTAAGATCAAGGATATCGTATAAAACAACAACAAAAAGCTTATGTGCATATTTGCACATCTAGCATGTCAACAGCAGAATCGACGAATCAGCCTTCACACTGTTTTCAGTGAAGCGAAGCAAGCTGATGCATTCCATTTACCCATAAACCCCTCTGTTCTGTAGCAAGGAGAATGGTACAAAGACAGGGTGGCCAGTCAGGGATGACGAACTCTGTCCCATGTCTGGTTATTACTGTACAGAACCAAAATATGATGTCCAGTTTATGGCCTTACAGGCAACCCAGTACAACTCCAGTACAACCAGTTTAATCCCAGCAGGGGGCGCAGCAGCCCATCCTCACAGTATTGCCAATTTCCTCCCAAAATGTCTTTATCTTACAATTCTTATAAGTAACAAAAGTAGAACACAACTATCTGGCTCTGATGCAAATGAGGCAGGTAAAAATGAGTCTGTCCATGTACAAAATATCATATAAAAAAGTGCCCCAGTAATTGACCTCCGACCTGAGCCACTCAGTACAATAGTGTGTGTTTATTTGGCCATTTTTTACTGGAGGCAGGCTCTCAAAAAGAAGTAGATGCAACGTCAAAAAGCTAAAAGATGAGACACGAAATGAGAAAGATAAAAAGGTAAAAAAAACTTTGTTCAAGCATGTCCTGACACTTACTGTTTTTCTGGCACAGACAGCGATATTAGTTTTGACAAGTCCTGGCTGTGCAAGTAATATTCTGTTTTACTACTTGCACAACGGGTGAGACAGAAAAATAAGAAGTGCAGCGCCGTGATTCAGCGTGTCAGTCCCTGAGTCACTGGGGACCCGTTCTGGAGAAGATTCTCTCCGGAATTTCACAGGTAAACAACCACATGGTAGTATGTGTCATTTGCGATAGCTTACTGTAGCATAGATTGCTTGACGTCATTCATTGTCTGAGCACAGATTGCATTGTGTACTTTACTGTCGAAGCGACCGCTTCTACAGAATGCAGGTAAGAAATGGGGATGGACAAATCAGGTGGTCAGGAAGAGGGGAATGAGGAGGATGAGTGGAAGTGAAGCTGCTCTCAGAGAGGAAACTCGACTTCGATGCACAGTTTCTGAAACACAGAAGGAAACTTTGCATGAAAATATTTGTCTAAAACCAAACGTATGTGGACATGACTTACTTATCATCTTAGGCTGTCTTTCAAGAATTGGACTTGGCCATACTGATCAAGGAAAACATGACGCCACGGGATGCAATGGGGACAAAACTCAAAGCAACAGTTTGAGGAAGGCTCTGTGTGTTTTGCGTTTCTGTGGGAGAACTTGACTGGCTTAAACAAAGCCCAGACCCTAACGACTTCCAACACTTTTAGGTCACATTGGAGCACTGATTTGCGTCTGACATCTCCTCCCCCCAACATCACTAATGGCTAATGGCATCACTTGTAGCTGAATTGGATTAAATCTCTTGTAGAAAAACTTTCGAGGAGGTGGTGCTTGTAAAGTAACACAGGAATTTCCAAAAATTATGAATGAAACATTCAACAATCACATATTTTTCGACATGTAGATTCCTTTTTTATGCAAGCGTGCAGACATGTTAGAAAGATTCCTATGCTAAAAGATAAATAGACATAAGATGTTGCATCTCACCTTGTATTTGTTTTGAACCCTCTGATGCTGTAATTGGCAAGAAAAAGGGAGAGAAAAGATTTAGATAAAGTTGAAGCAAAGAAACAAGTTGCTGATGAGTCATTTCTGCATGCTTAACTTTCTCAATAAAGCTGCTGCTTTGTGGAAGAAAAGGAGCAAGAAACAGACAAATGACCAGGGGAAGGTATTTACCATTACTCAAATACTAACGCCATGAAAAATGAGTACTGACTGGCTGTGCAACCCTAAATATGTCCCCTATGCAAATTCTTTTAAAGGTCAGACAAAAAAAGCGCTTGAGAAGCATGGCAACAGGAAAAGATAGTGTTATGTAAATTAGAAAGAGTAAGAATGATGGAGATTATACTGAGGGGATACAGGAAATGAAAAAGAGGGGGGGAAATACAAGAAAATTCAAAATGACAGAGCGAAACCAAGAAGTGGACAGAAGATGAAAGGGAGAGTGGTGGAGACTCGAGTGAGAAAGTACATTGAAAAAAATAAAATAAAAGAAGGTTGGAAAGATTGAAACAAGGTCAGACAGAAAGAAAAGGGAGGGAGAGAAAAAGACTGCATAAGGGGGTGTTTGTGTCTGGGCGTCACTTTCTCAGCAGGAGGGGCGGAAAGAAAATAAAGGAGGGATGTACGATGGAGGAATAGAGAGCTTTTAAAAGTGAATGAGGAAAAAGAACAAAAAATATAGGTAGCAGCATTAAAACCATTCAAATACCTCTGAACATAAAGTGTTCATATAATCCAGTGAGCAACGACAGAAGAGTCAGGAAACAAGGATGAGATTGCACAACCGCTTATTAAATCGATCTACGGCCTTGAAACCAGCTCTCACGCTGCAACCCTGGCAACTCCTAAGTCGCACACATTTGATGATGCCAGGAAAGCTACCACCGATCCAAACCCGATAGTCTCCCTCCGTGTGGCTGAACAATATGAGGCTCCAGCTGACATGACACTAAATTACTCTCAAGTTGTGTACAAGTAACAACCATCAAGGGGTTAACGAAGCATTAAATAGTAGGTTTGAGCCTTGGACTGAGCTTGTGTGTGTGCATGTGTGCGTTCATGTGTGTAAGACTGTTTGTTGGGAGAAATTAAAGCAAACAGACAAGAGCAACAGTCAATTTCTACTTTTGAAACAACGCTCAAATACCAGCAAGAAAAAATATTTTTAAAAAGCATAAAGATGGAAATCAGATCGTATTTTTCAACTGAAAAGGTTGTGCATCCACAGAGCACAATTTATCAATACAATTTAATTATTATCCACCAATTAGCTTTGATGTCAAGTTTAATTTCCACTGTAAATTATGTGTGCAGAATCTAAAAATAAAAAAAATTCCTAAATTAAATAAAATAATAAAAATAGTATTTAAAAAACGTAAAATATATTGTTGAATTATTACTACTGATAAAGGCATCAAATATTAACTTAAAATAAATATAAAATGATGGCAGTTAATTTGATTTTAAAACAAAAATATCATTTTAGTTTTAACGCTCCCGTAAAAAATGCCGTAACAATAAATGTGCGTTTAATTCGCTGTCAAACTGGAAATTAAAATTTGCTCCTATTAAATGCCTTCAGTTTACCCGGCTGTGTGTGATTGGTGTGTTTTGATCTGGCTTTAATCACATCATTTGTGCAAAAGCCGAACGTTGACGGCATTCGTTTGTTTCGACTTCATAATTTGGTCATGGCGAGCTCTGCCACAAAATGGTGTCCGCGGTGGCGTGACTGCAAGAAGAGTGCCCTCTCCGCAGTGCAGTCAGAGACATGCTGCATGTGTAACTGTACGTGCACAACCATGGTTACGTGTGTGTGCGCGCGTAGGACGGTGTATATGTGGGTGTGTTCAGAACGCTCCTCTGCAGAGACAGACAATGTTCCACCATCCCACCTCTCCTCTCATGCCGCCATTTTATACATTCAAGGGCTAATGCTAACCAACTCTGATTGCTAGCACAAAAACACAAATTTAACTAAAACTGCGAAAAAGAAACAAAAGCCGCAAACTTTAAACGCAACTCGATGAAAAACGGCGAAAGTTCAAATTTGAGTTTTAGGCATGCGATACGAGAGAGCTCGTGCATGTACATCTGTTCAAGTTTTATCCTTGTGAGTGTCGAGTTCAGGGGGTACAAAGGTAGCCGAGCGAGAGCAGAGGGGGTTAAGGAGGGCAGGAACGCAAGAAATTAAAGAGGAAATGGTTGGGGGAAAAAAAGGAGAAAGAAAGCGAGGAGAATAGTGACGCTCTGGAAACTGAAATAAATGTAATGGACTGCTCACAGCAGGACAATGACAGAAAAAGGGGAAGTGAGCCGGAGAGGGAAGGGGAATCAATTAGGGAGAGATGGAAGTTGGTCTGTAATGGTTTCTCACAGTGGGATGGCTAAGAAAGAGAAAGGCAGAGCGACAAGAGGAGGAAGAGAGATAAACACAACAGGAGGAGTTTTAGGGAGAAGATGCAGTTTTAAAAAAAAAAAGGAAAGGTAAGTACAGAGTAGGAGGCGAAGAGAGCTACACGAAGACGCAACAAAGGGCTGCAGGGTGCTAGAAATTTCACATGACACCAGTCTGCTGTTGCCGATTCACAGCATATTTTTCTGATGCAACACAGGCTTAAGCACCTATCAACAAAGTCTTTTTTTTTTCACTTGTGACGCGTGACAGTGTTTGGTTTGAATAGATATCACCACATACACATCACAATGCCGAACTACGTAACAAAACCTTAAATATGCGTCGACAATGCGCCCAGCAAAAGATAGAGGAACTGGTTAGACATCGTTTGGAACCCTGCGTCATTGGAGTTAAGCTGCCTGGTTTGTTGTGCACTGTAGTTAAATTAAGGTGATAAACACACACATTCCCACACAGGAGAGGAGATCGAGGGACTAGTGAGGGCTGGCTGACCTTGGAGCAATGACAGCGTACCTGATGGACTCTCTTGCTGTCACCTCTGTCAGACCAGTGTGAAGGGGTTCGTATTTATGAGTGTGCTGATAATTAATTTAAATCCCCACAACAGAGAATCCCAAAGTGGAACTACCTTTTAATCACACAAGCTGCTGTTTAAAGGAAAGAGAGAGAGAAAAGAGAGGGAAGTGCAGGATTGGAAGTTTAGATAAGAGATGTAGCTGAAGGACAGGAGCTGCCATCACCGACGGCCACACACACGCACACACACACACACACATACAGGGAGCACTACCTGTCAGATAAAAGGGAACCTGAGCAGGAAGGAACTGGGGAGAATACGAAGTGCTACCACAGGGAACAACACAACAACAGCTGTGGTAAACTGCCACTCGTGGACAGCCGGCAAGACACAGCCTCCAACTCTCCTTCATCTCCTCGCTCATCCATCTAATTCACTTTTCTCTCTCCGGCCTCATGCAAGCTCATCCCAACGCACTCGCTGCACAGCATGTGCACGACAGAGATGGAGCGAAGCCGAGAAATGGGAAGAAGGGAGACGGTGAATAACTATATAGCAGATAAAGAGGTTCAACAAAGAGAAGGTGGAACAAGGAAGGTGGTGGGGTGAGGAGGGGCGGAGCCTAAGGGGAGGGAGGAGGATGTGTAAGAGACTGCCAAGGATGGTGCCTAGATTAGTTTTGCTCCAGTAGCGAAAGATCATAAAAAACGAGGAAGGGAGGAGAAAGCTGAAGAGACAGAGAGAAGGGGGGGATTAGTGCCACTTCAAGAATGACAGAAGAGTGAAGAAAGAAAGAGCGGGAGGTTGGAGTAGAGAGGTGGGGGGGTGGTGTGTGGAGGTAAAAGACAAGGAGACGCAGATCCTGAAATTTAGTCTGGATTAGTTTTGCTTAAGAAACAGGATGAGAAGCAAGAGGAAAAAAAAAACTGTCAAGGAAACAGAACACTGGCATATGTTCTCTTTCTACTCTGAAATAAAGGTGATTTTATCAGTAAGGTGAAATGCTTGTGCACGTTTCTTCCAACATGCACACAATCCAGGTGAATTTCAAACAAGTTGATTATTTTTGGCTCAGGTTGGCTGACAGGGAATACTGTTGGAAGGTCACGAATACATTAACATTTTCTCATTGAACAACTATCTGATGTATTTCTAATTAATGACAGCAAGATAATTAGCATATAAAAAAAGTCATCAGCTTTCACTCCGGTAATAACAGCAAATTAAGCTCTATCTTGGATCGGAGCAGTGATGGCATTTAGGGATTCATTTGAGATGGATGGAGTGGCTTTTATTACCATTTTTGATACCCCCACCTCACCACTATATCTCCTCCTTAAAGCCAAAGTGATGTATTTAATCAAGGCTGCAAGATTGGGCGGTATTAGTTAAGCAACCTTGCAACCAGTTTCTCTCGGGAAAAAATAAAAAGTGTCAGATCAGTCTGGGACAGCCCAACAAGCCCCCTGCAGATAACGCTGGGATGGGAACTGGGACAGACGTCTCAGACACGCAGGCGAGGCTACACACACACACACACACACACACATACACGTCCAAGCTCAACTGCCAAAGATCGCACGCAAAGGCCCATATACTCATGCAGAAGTGCAGAAAGAAAACAGACAGACACACACACAAAGAGCATAGACAGGAAAAAAAAAGGTTGTTCACATAGAAGGCGCACACACACACACACACACCGACAACTGTACAGGGATTCCCACAGTGACTGGGCAACATTCCCAACCGGAATGGGCAGCTCACTGGACTGGAAGACTAACATTACTCCAGGCGGGCTCTGGATTAGATCAACTCTGGGAATTTCACACTGAGAAAGAGAGATGGGGAGTGGAAGAATTAGGATGACAAGAAGGTTAGAAAAAAAGAGGGATGCAGCAAGATGCGCTTAACAGGAAACTGATGCTTAAAAAACCCTCAAACTAATTGACTTAAAAGCCAAGTTCTTCAGTTTTTAAAGGTGTCAAATCATCCAAGGTTAAAGAAGGAAGGAAATAGGAGGCGGAGTAGGGAGGATGAGTAGGAGTCTAAACACCATTCTATAGCTACAGCCTTGATAGTGGAGATGTAAGAGGGAGAACAGTCTCTTGGTGTACAAAGGGGAAAGGATGAAAGGATGAACAGATGAAAAGAGAAGTGTACTCACTGGGCTCACAGCACACTGTGACACGCAACTTCATACATGGCAGAGGAGGGCCTTCATCTGTGGGTAGAGCTGTGGAGAACAAGATGTAAATAAGCTGCTCACTTATCAAAGCCAACAAACAGTTTGAATTCGGGATTCTAACACGTGGAATTAAAAAAGAAATTTGGCTGAACAAAATCTTTCCTTAAAATCATTTTTTAAAGAACTCTTGTGCTACGTTTCCAGATTATTTTTGTGGAAAGAAAAACAGGTGATTTTCTTGCCTCCACCACATCTCCCCAAGTCACAGACTCCCAGGAATTGCACTCCTTTAACAAAGCTCAATAACAAACATAAAACGCACATGCAGCCATTAAAGAATGCAGCTGCTTCGGTATCATCTGTGATCATGACTAACGTGGGAAAACAGGCGCGCATCAGCCGCATTACCTGTCAGTCTTATGCTGTTTTTACTAAACAACTTCATGTGGAAGTCGTAGTCAGTGTGCTTTAACTGCAGCTAACATTGACACACAAGCTGACAACACAAGATATTTCGTCTCACTTTGTACTCATAATTTCTATTTATAAGGCAAAAAAAAAAAAAAAGTCCATCACTCACCAACCTTCTGTTCAGAGCGTTTCAATGCTCCAAATTTCAATAAACCTTTACTCACAAAGCTCATTTCAGTTCAACACTGTGTTGCAAAGTTGGTTTTAATAAGCAACGCATTTCTAATTCCATGCTTTTAACATTGATGTTCTTTATGAGGTCACATTTGAGCTAAAAAATAACCGATCAGCTTGAATCAAAATAAAACCACACTGACACAACGCTTTCAAATAATTCACTAATAATTCAATAAACAAACTATTTGTGAGTCAATGTCTGTATGAATAGTACTGTACCGTCCTTAAAAAAAATTCAGATAGCTACATAATTTTGCCGCCATGCATACCAAAACAACTAATCTGAAGTGAAGCAGCCGAGGTTTGATTGCGGTCGTGACTTTTGACTTTGATTCCAGGTGTTTAACAAAAATATTGCATCAATAATTTAGACATTTGATGTTTAGACATCCTGAGTTTGCTGTGAAGGAAAATGTAACAGAAATGCAGCAAAATATCCAGGCCTGCAACCACAGGTAAAGTGGAGTAAAGAGCTGAGACACTGGAACAATACATTAGGAATAATTTCCATGGAGTCTTAAATACTACATCAAAATATTTCTTTATCATTTCATTTACAACACATTGGCTCTGGGATGAAAGCACAAGCCATTCATTTAGTAACCATCGATCCTTTTCTTCAAGCCATCTGAGGAGACCAAAAGAAACTCTCAGTGGCTCGCAAGAAGTGGTTTCTGGAAATGTGCGTAGAAATAAAACTGTCGGGAGAAAAGTCAATAAAATATAAGATAATTCACAATCAACTCTAGTGTCTCAGAAAGCTACAACCGTGGGACACGAAGCCGGCTAAGACACTAAGTTCGTCGTTATCGTTTGGAGTCATAGCTGACATGATCAAGCCTGCAGGAACAGTCGATTTTGGTGTAGAGGCCAAACCTGTGTCTTCCTCATGTGACACACACTGGACTAAAAAACTATTTGAAAATAGCTTTTCTGAGCTTTACTAATCCTGAAAAACAATTGGCAACAGGTGCAATAACATTTAGAAAGCCCAGAGGAACTACATGATCACTTTATTTTGCCACAAGATGTGTGCAGGGAGCCAACAGGAAGTCAGCGGTGGAAATCTTAGAGAAACATTATTTTTGTTGGCTCAACTGGAGAGGGATGCCAGTGTACATGGTCTACATGCTCAAAACACAGGAGTGTGAGAGAAAACTGGAGAAATCACGGCTGAAGTTTTCTGAGCTTGTGCTCCCAGTGAGCAGCTTTTAAATCCCTGAAGAGGTCACCGTCTTACCCTGCGATTTCCTATTCTTTTAATACAACCATACAAACAAGCGGCTGACATACCATTAGCAGCATTTTACATAATGCACACACTTACCTGTTCAAAATACAGCCTCTTACATTAAATTGATGGAGGAAATCAAGTTTATCTGATAGAGCTCTCATCCTGTTTAATGATGTATCTGCTTTACACAGAGAATTGTAAATTACTACCCTGCTTATCAGCCATTAGTGTAATTCTAAAAACGTTGCCCTGCCTGAATTTCTCTGTCTGTATTTGTCGTTTATCCATGCTGAGTGCTTTACTGTGTGCTTTAAAAGGGTTTGTGGTGTGCAGGATTTTTCAAATGCAGAACAGGTGTTGTCAAAGTAGTGACAGACAATCTGATAATTGGCTTGTGCTTTCGTGTATTTGGTTTTAAGTTTCCAAGAACTGAGCTCTCTTTGTCTCTGTTACTGTACCCTTAAATTGTTCCATGTTAGGAGCAGCTGACTATCAGAGGATGTCAAGGTGTTTCCTGTTTTTCCGGGACCCAGACATGGAGACTTTGTGGGTTTTGGTCAGCAGGTTGGGGAGTCTAGCAGGGACCAGATCAGAGTAGGTTATGGGTGTCATACTCCATGGAAGAGATGAGCTTAGCCCAGCTCAGACTGAACAAACTAATGCCATTAGTGTTTCTAATACCATTGTACTGTTTTCCCAAGCTAATGCCATTATGCAGTATCCAATGCTGCGGGCCCATTCAGCACACAAACCCCAGAGCCAGACATTTGGACCAACTTTACGCCTTATCTTTGATGTGGACAAAAAACACACAATCGCTCTGGGCCCACAGTGGCCTGACCAGGGGGGAAGGCCTATTGTTGCTTTTCTGTGAACTGGCATGAGCAACCACAATAGCCCAGTGTGCATGTGTGTACATATATGAGAGTGTGGAACCACTCTCTCATACCCTCACAATACTCCATTGTCCCTCGGTCCACAACAGTAATTTATGTAAAGATTCTCTCTCTTCCTTCATCTAAGTCCATCCCTTTTCTCCTTCTCTTTTGTTGTTCTCCCTTTTTTTCCCCTCCAGGGTGGATTCCATTCTCCCATCCTCTCTCATCCCTTTCTCAACCCCTCCCTTTCTCTACTGTCCGACTGTGTCCATCTTTTGCTCTTTTCTCCGTCTGTCATTCTTCAGTGCTTCTTTACCTCCGTCTGGCTTCTCTGCCTGCCTTTTTTCCTCCTTCCCTGTCATCCCGTATTGATCCCCATTTCTTCCACCTACATTTTGCCATCTCTCTGCCTCTGTGTTGTCACCTTTTAATACTATGCGTTCGCTTGACTCTTTCATTCTCTGCCTTGTTGTTTCATGTACTCCTCCTCTTGGACTGACACCAGAAGTTGTAAAAAATAAGAAAAAAAAAATCTTTTTACAATCACCAAGCCAACGTGTGGGTGTCTCCCTCCCTTTTCTCCCTCGAGTGGATTAAAATAAATGTGGGGAGAGAAGGTGAGTGCAGGCAGGTATCATGGAGAAATCACCATGTATAAAAGTCTGCGAAAACATATCTGCACCATTCTGCATTCGTTTATGAGAAACATTATTGGCATAAGCTGACACTCCAGGTCATAAAATAACATACTGACACAACTTTGAACTTTCTTTTTCCTCACAAATGAGGTTAACTGGCCACCAAACTCTCTGCCACACAGGTGTCTTTGCAAGGGATGAAGAACTGAAACATCAAGTATTCAAAAAAGTCCATTTTGGGCTGATTTATAAAAGGAAAAAAAAGTATAAGAAGTTTGAAGTTGATTCCTAAAGTCTAAAAACTCATTAAAACTCTCATTAATTATTTCCCTGTCTTTACTGTGACCAGTCTCTATCAGTCTGCGTCAATGTCCCCGCAAGCGGAGTGAAGGATTTTGGGTATTCGATCAACACAGATGGGCTTGAGTCCTGCAAAAACCTAACGGCGTCTAGCTCTCAGATATGATGCTGTAAATGGGTTGAATCCTGATTGGCTGAAGGTTCAACCAGAGGGGACTGATGACAACGTTTTTCATTACAGACAGGAAGAAAGCACAAAACGCATCACTGGACAATCTTTATTATCTTAACACTTATTTTTACTTAATTACAAAGTAGATGACCCTCAAAAAAAGTGTTTTGACAAAAAGTGCCTATTGTCCACCATCAAATGCAGTTCTCAGCCCCTGAAAAGGGATATTCTTGAAAACTCTGGCCAGGACAAAGACATCAAAAAACTGCAGTTATTTGTTGCCTAATTGACACGTTTGATGCTGGTATATGTGCCAATCTCTCCTTTGCTGGCATGTAGCAAAGAGAGGCTGAGAAGACAGTGCTGGTTCTAACCTTTTCAAGAAGAGTTTTGTACATGTTTGTACATAAATCTTTAGTTACTTTCTCACTTTATCCATCTGGCCTCCAGTGGTGGGACAACCTTGTTGCTGCAGAGTAACAGAATCTTCTCTGTTGTGTTTGAGTGAGTTTCTTTGCCCGCACATTAAGAAGAATACAAAAGTTACGAGGTCATTTGTCGGTGTTAGAAAAGTTGCTGCACACAAAAATAATTGTTAGTTCTGGTTGTTTTTTTTGTCTTTCTCTGGAGACAGAAACTTTTTTGTAAGGAGCAAAAAACTCAAATTTGTCAAATTCACATAAACACATGTTTGTGTGTATGAAGCCTCTGACTTTATCGTTTCCACTGCAGAACTCAGCGACAGGACCATCGACGGCACACCGAAATAACCAAGAGCAACCCACAACTCAGATCGTTCCATATATTTCTGAGACTGCCCCCAAGTGTCTCAGAAATACTACAACACGTGGATGTGTGTTTTGGAAGCAGAATCATATTGAAACCCTTATATTCAAGTATTTAAGCATTAAGGCTAACTTCATAACTAAGTATACTGCCCAACCACCTTACTTTAAACGCACACACACACACACTCTGTACTCACAGCTATAGTAGTAGTGTCTCCCTGGCAGAAACTCAAAGCCCAGCGAGAAGGGAGTGAATCTTTGGATCTTTTCAGAGAAGCGCACTGGTCCGAATGGAGCAAAGGGGGCGTTACATTCCCACCTCTTGATGGCCCCTTTGGTTTCCACACAGCCTTGGAACGTCTCCTCTCCTATCAGGTAGAGTGCCATCATCTCAGGCTGCTCAGGACCCGGGGTCCCCTTCTCGGCGTAGTGGGGGCAGTAGATGTCCAGGTAATCATTGAGATTCATTTTGACGGACAGATCTCCTGCTAGTAACCTGGAAGAAAGAATTACAAAAGCATTAATATTTGATGTACTAATTACAGAGAAATATATGACTGAGATGGTGATTAAACACAAAGAGTGCCTGGGGTAATATGGGCACTTCAAGAAGATTGATAGTTTATCAATATAACACAATTACATCTGACGATGAAGCAAAGTTCTTCAGCTCTCTAAGAACGTTTTGGTATTTAATATATCACAACTCAGTTTTACTCCCAGATGAGCAAAGAAGTCTTCCTGAAGATCAGACCGAAAGGGCAATTCCTCATATGCTAATTAACACCACTGAATTGAGTTGAGTTTAAAGTAAACAACGCTCCCTTTGCTGTCTACCTCCTACTACAAAGCTCTGACAGGTGGAGGTGTGTACAAATTACAAGTGAACATGCATGTACAACAATGTCAATTTAAGATGACTTTTGGCATCATGACAACTCTGGACAAGACAGCAGAATAAGAACAGAAGAGCTGCATAATATATGCCCTTTCAGACTGAGTATTTGGACTCCCTGTCAGCTAGAGTAGAGAATAAAGAATGATCCAGACATGAACTAATAGGGAAAATAGAAGAGGGAAGAAATTGAAGTGAATTTGACATGAAGAAATCATAAAATTACAGCATCGCAGAAATGTGGCAAATGAAGGGAGTGATGGAGAAATATGAAAAGAATCCCAGAGAAAAACAGAAGACTGACATAAAGAGTTGTGGAGAAAGGCTAAGGCAAAGACAAAAGGAAAACATAATGCAAATAAAAAGAGAAAAGTTAGATGAATTGGTGAATTAAGTGAACTAAAGAGAAAGGAAAGTAAAGTGTTTTAATTAGCGACCCCAGAGAGTCTGAGTGCAGACACACAGAGAGGAGAACAACGAAGAGGAGGAAGAGAGCAGACAGACTTTAATTGGTCTTCTCTTTGCGTGGGGCAAGAGAGAGGAGAACAAGGGGCAGAATGTGGCTCAGGAAGAAGGTTCAGCTCCGTCAGTGGGAGTCTTTATAGAGGGGTGACAGAGCAGAGGAGAGAGGAAGGGAATGCTGGGAGTCAGTGAAGGGGAACATGGGAGGGAAAAGGAGTGTGGAATGGGGAAGGGGTGGAGGTGGTGGTGCATGGCAGAGTAGTCTCAAGTTAAGTAGTCGGACAAAGAAGAGAGCAAAAGAATAAAAAGGGAGGAAAAATGAGTGCAGAGAAGCAAGAGGAGGAGGTGACACAACTGATGAAAACAGAAAAATGAGGGTATCGAAGATAGATGGAGCAATGAGAGGTGAAATGACAAGAAAAAAACTAAAATATAGCTCCACCTTTTCTATCATAGGGACTATGAAACTGAATGCCACTGCAATGGGGGCATATTTCTTTGTGAAAAAATTAAGCAGAAAAGTGGAAACTCAAGTGTGTGCTGGTGAGACCCAGGAGGCAGGTCTTACCAAAGCTGCTTCCTGCTCAACGGCTACTATAAGGAATGGACTATTTATCATCAGGACAAGACACCATCGATCATCATCCTTCACTCAGGACTCAGGACAAACACACCTTCCCATGATCAATATCCCCTTTGCGAATGTGTGTTTGTGCCTAGCGATGTCCAATAGCTCTATTACCTGTGTGCGCTAATTACAGCAGAAAGGTGCTTTGATTGTGTGGTTAGATGAACACTAAACCAGCACTAACCAGCGTGTGAACCAGCACAAGCACACACACAGCCTGTTTCTCTTCGCACCACCTGTGGTGCTTTTTAAGACACCTCTGAGGCAGAGAATGTTTTACGGTTGAAGTGTGTGCGCATGTTACAATAGATACGTGCTGTGTCAATATGCTGCACACCCAGCTATGCGTCATTCATCTCAAGATTCCTTCTTGCAGCTCAGGTCCCATCCCCCGCTGTCCAAACCTTCACTGTATTCCTCCTTATCCTCCTCTTCTACTCCATCTTCTCCCTCGTCTTTCCCCACTTGGTTGACATGCACTCATCCAGCATCTATTGCTTTCAGAGACTGCAGATTCTATATAACCTGACCCCCTACATCCCACAAGCCTCCAACCTCAGCCTGCACCATATGCACGCCTGCAATTACAGAGTCTGTGTGCTGAACTGATGTCAACCTGTCATCCCTGTTTCCCTCCTCTTCCCTTCCTTCTTCCCCTTCCTCGTCTCCGGCCCTGGTAGGTTTGGGTACGCCCTAATTACACTCAGCATCCTCCCCTCCTGCCAGCCAAAAAACAGCAGAGTGGTGACAGCGCAGGGGCATCGTGGGAGCTCTGAGGAGCTGTGGGTGTCTGAGAAGAGAGCACTAGAGCAGCCTATCAGTGGGAGAATCCTCGAGAACGCAACAAAGAGGACTGGTTGCGTCCAGTTGGCTTGAGCAGAGGGACATGGTAAAAATACGCATGCGCACTCACGGCACACAGACAAATGTTCGCACACACACAGCAGGACATGAAAGTACTTCAGGAAAAGAAAAACATACTCCATCCCTGTTGCCACAGGGTGATCAGTGACACCCTCCTGAGGACTGGTGCAAACTTGTGGTTGATAAAGAAAAATCTTACAGAGGAGCCGAATTGAAAATAAAATGATTCAGTGAAAAACTTTTCAACATTTATCCCTTCATAATCACAGGAAATTGTGTTCAAAATTCAAAAACTGAACATAGCAGATATCCTGCAGATGTGAACGTGTGTGCAAACAGAGGCATAGATGTGTGTGTATGTAGTTATAATGAAATGCAGGGGGTTGACTGTGGCAGAGACCTTTGATCCTTTAATATGAGAGAATAATTAAAGGAGCAACAATCTTGCAACACAGCCTCAGGAATATAGAACAGATACTCGAACGTTCCCAGCAGCTGCATACTTTGAATCCCAACTACACCGGGGCTCTTAACAAATGTACTGCACATAAATATCGGGGATAAAAATATACCACAAAGAACATGCTAATAATATGCCCACACTGTACATGCAGTAGCTCCTGAATAAATACAGGAAATGCATGCGGTATGTGCAGTGGTGTTAATTCAAATCTTTCTGCTAGTGATGGAACACTAACCAGCCCCCTGTAAGAGCCTTTTGGTTCCTTGCATTGATGGTGGGAAGCCAGAGGGCTTGGTTGAGCCTCAGTTTTTCCGTGCTCAATCGCAGCAGGGTGACCACTTACTCAAGGTAGTATGCTGACTGAGCACAGCACTCCGTGGTCACCCTGACTTGGCTACACATACACGGTTACATACACTGTGGTAAGTGTTGTTGGAAAACATTGGGTGGATCTTTGGCGATTGCAAGGAGTCTGACTTTGTGAGGTAGCATTGCATATTTCAGCTTTCTTTTCGTATTCTTAGATGGGTGCGATTACCACAAGCGTTTGCGAGGTGAGTCATTAGTCTCAGTGAATAAAGCAATGTGTTCACAGCATCAGTAATGGAGTTGTCAGTTTAATGCCATCAAAAAGAACAGGTCAGACCTGCAACAAAAACAACAAAACTTCAGCTCATTCTAAGATGTAAATCTGCGCTGGGCTTTCATGCAGGGTTAACCTTTGATGAGCTTCGACAAAATGTGCTTTCGACCAGCTACAAATGGTCTTGGCTAGCTTTTGAAGAAAGTGGAAGCCACAGTCATATTGGTTTTGTTGCACCATACAATTTTACATGACTCCATTCTGCCAGAATACATTTAGAGAATAGTTTGCAGTGAGTTGTGATGGCAAATCTCCTGAATGAACTGCTTTACATCATTGTCATTAACAACTCAGTTAGCCAGTAAGCTACCTCGTCAGGTTGGGGGCTGGAAAATGCTGACATATTCTCCCACCTGCCATTTCCAGCAGATGAGTGCTCAGTGATTTCTTTTCTGTCATGATGTAGCAGTGTATCTCCCTTCCGAGAAGCCTCATACTTCTGCTAATCATTTATAAAAACTTTTGCCAATTCTTTTGGGCTTCCACCACTCAGATCAACAGTTTTGTGGAGCAGTGCCAGTTTTCCACACATGCACTGGTATTTCAAAGAGACGTATTAATGTTTTTTAGCACTTCCTGTTGGTGATGCCCAGGCACTAAATCACATTACTAAAAAGGTCTAAAGGGAAACTCAAAGAGAGCAGACCTCTGAATTATTATCATGATGAGGGAGAAACAAGAATTGTGATGTTGGGCAGATGTATAAATTCAGACCTGGAAAGCCTTTTGTGGGAATAGCAGCAATCTGCTGTTGGGAATCACTGATGAAAAAGGATGAGAGAAGTAACGACGAAAAAGAGCCCAAAGATAGTTCAGGAAGACAATGAATGTCAGATAGTTTGCTGAAGAAAGAGAACAGTGTTTCCTTGAGGTCTCTAAAGTTTCAGTGACCTCTTAGACCACAGGCTATCCTGTGATCAGAGGAAAAAAAAGAATGAAAAAGGTAAAATAACGAGAGGAACAGACTTCATCACCTCTATGAGTTTACAAGGCTCGAATCTTTCTGTTCACCATTTCTTCTCTCCTACTTGATCTCTCTCCACATAGATGGAAAACAAAACAAAATTAGGACAACCCCCCACTCACCTCGTTGTGCCCCCCTTCACACCAACACAAAGCTGTGCTGTGTTCGCAGCCCAAACACCACTGTTGTGTCTATCCTGGTGCTTACTCCCCTCAACGCACATAAACAAGGATGTTACCCCCCATCTATGACCATCTGTGGCCCCCCCACCACCTCGTCTGTCCAGCTGGCTCAAAAATCCTTTTATTACACCCCCTTCCACCTCACACCCTCAAGAGTCTGTGGACTCCACGTCTTTAGACTTTTGGTTTCATTAAACTGTGGTCAAACACATGATAAATACCTCATCATGGACAGGAAAGATGGACTTGAGAGGAACGAGCTGTTGTTCTTATCTACTCTTTCCTGTTTGGCATGCCTAAGCAAGAGTGTGCGCGCTTGTAAGTGTGTGTCGTTGCTTTCCTGAAGGTCAGCAGGATGTGCAACTGTGCTGTACACCAGACTGTTGCTTTCTGTTCTGTGACTTGTAACCTTCACAAGTGGATGGTATGTGAACTCTGTTCGCCACATTTCCCCCTCTACTGTCTTCATTTGTTTTCTTTACATGCAACCTCTGAGCACTCACATTTGCATTAATATGCCTTAAGATCTGGAAGCTTATCTCAACTCTGGCAACGACTGTACCATCAGACAAACAAAATACTTCTGTTCTCAAGAGGATAGTGGAACATAGGCACACATCTAAACAGTCACGAAGTATCAATTGGGGTTGTTAACTTGCTACATTTTTACCTCTCCGGAGCCAGGGTATATATGTGACACCTTAATGAAGTGATTGGTTGCACATTTCTTTCTCTGTAGACTCAATTAAATTACCAGAAGGCACAGGCCATTCACACTACTCTTAATTCATACTGTGGGGATCAGCAGGCTGCCTCAGGCACCACAAATTCCTATCAATTTACAGACACAGATAAAACACACAGATATATGGCCACCTGCTGCTTCAAGGCCAAAAGGATTCTCATCCACAAGTAAAGACAGACCCTATTTTCTGCCTGTTATGGCATAGGTCTGTTTGGTGTGTGTATGCGTGTCCATTCTGTGTGACTCAGCAGCACAACAGGATGTATAGCTATGGCTAGCAGAGCTGAGGAAAATTGCCCGATTCAAGCCCAGAGGATCCATCTGTTTGGGAACCAATTCATCTGGACCATTTTGATATGGCTGCAGGTCTGCAGAAACCATCATCTCCTCTTGCGGCAGAGCTCTCTCATGCATAGGCACCACTCCTCCTGTGTGGTCGAGCCTGATCCTAAAATAAGCTTTCCAGTGACTTTTCTAGGAGGTATGAAATTACTGTGAACGACGTACAGTAAATGGGCCAGAGTGCAGTCCTGCAGTCTGTTTATTTTGTCCTTTTCACAGGAGGCACTGTACGGTGAAATGTGGCCTTACTTTGACCACCAGCACTGCAGCAGGACAAAGTCGCATTGACTCTTACCTGTGCTATGTGGAGGTGGCCACATTTTTAGGGAAGGGAAGAAAAAGAGGGCACAAGAGTTTCAAATGGCGTGCAGAGAAGAGTGACGGGGACTGTGTGTGTGGCTAAAGAAATGTGCACAAGCAAAAAACGCCGTGCACGTACAACAAGGGGGTGTACAAGGGGGTAAATAAGGTCAGACGTGCCGTTACCAAGACAACCACCAATCCGTAGCTGGGATTGGTGCCAAGCCAACACCCCACCCATTCATCCTTCGCTCCATCCGTCTTTTTCCTGCATCCCACTGTCAGACAGCCTAAACCTCAGAGTAATGACTGCTCTCCATGTTTTAGTGGTCTAAATGGAGCTGCAGCGTAAATACAGGGCTGATTTGTACAGGTGCCAGGCTCGGATACATAAAGTTGAATATAGCTACTGAACCTTACCGCTCTGACACTGACAGGACCAACTTACGAGATGAAGGGAGGAGGTTACGACTATGATAGGTGGCTTCGAAAAGCGATGATTCAATCCATCTAGAAAATCCATCAAAGAGCATTGCTGCAAACTAGTAACTCAGCAAATCCACTGCGTCAATATCGTTCGTCGAACATATATGTACGAGAATGCCTCCAGGAGTTTAGAATAATTAATAATAACTTTGTAGTAAGCAGCAATTATATGAAGTGCTTGTCACATAGAGTTGCAATCCACCAGCATAACTCCCATTAAAGAAAAAGTTATTTGAAAAAAATTAACCATAATAGTGGTAGTAACCCGATGTTTAAAAACAGGGACAATTGTGTGATCAACAGAAACATAATTAATCATTTTTCCATCGTCCAAGTGTTTTCATATAAGCACAAATGCAAAACATTCTCTGGTTTCAGTCACTAGAGTAAAATATTGGGAGTTTACATTTATGCTTGACGTGGGTCATATTCATCTCGAGTCTCTGGCAGGTTGATGGTAAATATTCATATTAAAATGGGTAACTGCATAAGCATGCTGGTGCACACTGATAAACAACAGCATATAAATGAGGATAAAAAAAGAAATCCTCTACTAAAAGCACAAACATAGACAACATTTGATGAACACAGATAAAACAAAATTCAAAAGAAATCTTTACAAATATCCAAAGTTTTCAAATAAAAGGAAAAACAATCATCTCTTTCTAACTCTAATTAAGGAGCTTTGGTGCCTAAACCAGACGTTTCCTGCGTTTTCTGAGGGCTTTTTCTGCATCTAAACACTCCGAGAACAACAGGAACAGTAAGCGTCACAACCGAAAGGTTCACACAGCGTAAATGTATGATGATTGTTCCAGCACATGAGTGCAGCCCCGTCAGTCGACTTCACAGGAATTAAACATCAGGAAAAACTGATACCCATATCAGTACATGTATACAAATTCATATTGTGTATATCCTTGGTAACAGAAACATAAAACAGTAACTTTCTCCTCTAGCTATTGATCCTTTCCTGCTCTCCAAATGTAATGTCCACATTAAACTCAGCTTTGAAAACCTGACAAATTTAGAACCAAATATTGAGCAATGAAAGGTGACGGATGCTTTGAAAACTCATGAAAGGTTCTATTTTTGGGCACATTATGGACATCAGTACTACAAATTAGCTCTCAATCAACCAAAACCCATCTTTGTAGGAATGCTAATAAATATCAAAGCCAAAGCGCATTAGAAGAAAAAGAATGTAACAATTTTCATATTGTATGATAAACGCCCTTTGTACTTTTGATTTTTTTTTTCTCCCCCTTCTGGAGTGCATCCTGGCAGCTCATGCATGCCCTGCACTCTCTTTAATCTGACTGAATTTAACCATGAATAGCTTCGGCTGAGGTCTTTTAGCCCACCTGTGTAAGTGGGTTAAGGAGAACATGCGAGTAACCCCTTGGACATGCAAGACATATTTAATCAGATACAGTCACTACAGTGGAAAGGACACTCGCAAAGCACATACACTCAGCCAATAAATCAGACTTAGCTTTGAGAATCCATCATTGACAAACTGGGTCACACTTTTGATGTAGTTTCTTTCTCATTCGTGCACGCGTTTTTTTGTCTTGTTGTCTATGATGTGAAGGTCAGTGCCGGATAGGCAGCAGACCGTTTATCCCACGTATACATTCCCTCTCACTTTACTAGTGTCTGATGACGATGTGGTTGTTAGTGGTGGAATGGCTAGTTGTTGGGCCGAATCTACCTTTCGGTTTGTCAGTCACACACACACACACGCGCGCACGTGTGCACGCACGCACACACACAGTTAAGACATGTCAAGGAAACCTGCTCTAATACATCCAACTGGCCTGAATAATTTAAATAGAAGGAAGGAAAGGAAAGGAGAAGCTAGAGAGATACATTGGAGAGGCAGAAGAGTTGAGGAGTAACTAGAATAAGCAGGCGGCTTTCAGTCCTTCTGACTCTTGGTCAACTTATTTAAAAACTTCTATTCTTGGTTTCACTCCCTTGTGCTGTCTTTCACCCCATCTTCCACAGGTCCCATATCCTTCCACACTCAGCGTGCCTACACCTTCCCATCCTCTCCTCCCTTCACTGCTTTTTCCACCACTTTCTTTTTTTTTTTTTTTTTTTTTTTTTTTTTTTTACCCATTCTGCCCTCAGTCCCTCCCTCCCTCCGTCTTTCTCTCTGTTTATCTAAGCACTTTCACGGTCACTGCTTTAGAATCCCAGGAGTCTAAACTGCCCCCTTCCCTCTCCCGCCCTCGTAGCCGATCCATGCTTCTCTCTGGCTTTCCATCTTTCTCCGTCACATCGGTTGAGATTCATATCACTCCGTGTGTCGGGGGTATGGAAGGTCCACTTTATTCCTCCTCAAGGCATCCAGCTTTGTCCTGTTCTAGTCACGCACAGCCACCCGCCCGCCCCACTCCACTCCACCCGCCCTACCCCACCTGCCCCACTCCACCCTCATGAACATACAGTAGAGGGTCAATCAAAAGAGCCAAGAAACAATATTACAGATTTTTTCCCCCAGCAAGCAGAGTGCATTTGGCTAGAGTTAGAATTTTTATTCTTTGCTATTAAAAAACTCTGCATAGCATTTTCAGCACCAATACATTACTTTAATTTTGTGACTTAAGATAAATCTTTATGACACTTGTGTTGATAGAACTGGATGACACGGTCGACCTTGAAGACCCTGACTTTCTTAGAAAGGACATTTCAGGCCAGAGTTCCACAACACGGATGAAAGGTTCAGACACAATAAGAGCAAAGAGGAGGGGGGTTGGTTAGAAAGGAAGGAAGTGGCGAGGGTCATGAGGAGAGGTGCAGACAGGATTAACTGATTAATTTGGGATTAAAGATGACTGGTCGGTGCTTTAAGTAATGAACCACAATGACCCCAAAATTACAAGATTAACCCACAGGCAGTAAGGTATGTGTGACTGTGAGCAAGTCTTTTTCTTAATAGTAACATGATTAATAGTTACTGTTAATCAGATGCAAACTATGCAGATACCACAAACATCCATTAACTTTGTAGCTTTGGTGAAGAACAATACTTCTCTGACCAATATTCTGTTCTGAGAGAAAGTTTTTAAAAAATGTGGTGAGTAAGGGACTTTGAGACTTTCATGACTAGGCATTTGCCATTGAGTGTATTTTAGGAAAACACACATATTAATCCACAATCATAAACATGGAGTGTCTGCTCCAGTGTTTTGAGAGATGCACTGTTTACAAGAACTCTATTTGCAGCTGAATAGGGGAGCAATGAGATTCATGAGTTCTCCTGCTACAAGGCCACGGCTATGGAGATTTGGGACAAGGCTATTTCTCCTCTTCCTTTCAGCACAAAATACAACCACCGCTCAAGAGGTTTTAAGACTGTAGATTACATAAACCTGATCGTTTGTGACAAATTTAAACAAATATACTGATGGAAGTGACAATGAACAATCAATCTAAAACGGGCAGTTTCCACGAGGATGTAGAAAAAAAAAAAAACTTGCTGCTTGTACAGTATGCACAATGTTTCACTTCACACTCACTCTGCCTGCAGGGGTGGAACATATGTTTGCATATGTAAACATATAGTGCACAATAGGGGCTTAAGTGTTGAGTGCAACATTTTTTAGGAGAAAAAATATAATGAAAGAAAACAGAGAACAGAGAAACAGAGAGAAAAATAGCAGTCAGAGTACCGGGAGACAGGGATTAAACTTGGCTTTATTGAACGCACACGCACACACACACACACACACACACACACACAAAAAAACATGGTACTGGTTACAGCTACAAAAGTAACACATCTAAATATGCTTCCAAACATCCACCTCCAGTTAGTATCAAAGAATCTGAGCGTCGGCATTTTTAAATGAGCACATGTTCCCACATTTTGTCCTTTTTTTTTTTCTTTCCCCCACTCAGGTACAGACGCTCTGCTGCAACAAACCAGAAAGCAGCGTCAGTTCTAAATGGATTGCGATTCCTCCTCAGGCTCTTTCCCGAGTTCGAGCAGCGACGTGCAGACCGGGTGATTGTACCATTGGTTGTATGTACGCCGCGTCTCTCTACGACACCTGTATACAACGCCTGCGTCACCATGTTCGTGTGTGTGTGTGTAGAAGGGGTGGAGGAAGGGTTCGCTCCTCACGCCTCTTTTTGACAGTGATAGTAATACCCATAGACATCCTTTCTTCCTCCCCCTCCCCCCACACCCCCTCCTCATCCCTCCATCCCCGAGGGCCTTCCTGAGCTGTTTTGGGAGTTGAAATCTGTTGACTCTCTCCCCACCATCCTCTCCTTAACACATTCTGCATCCCTCACTCCCTCCACTGCAGGTCTAATGTTTTTTACTATCTCTAGGGGTTGACGGGGACAAAAAAATGAGGCATAGAGGATGTGTATATGTTCATGTGTGGTGTGTGTGCAAACCCCCCCACAAAAAAAACAAAGAAACAGAGGCAAAAGTATGCTACGCTTCCATACTTCTGGGAGGCAATGCCAAAATAATATTAGTTTTTATTTCACCATGGAAAATTGCCTTAAAAAAGAAAAAATAATACGAAAAAAAATCTAATATCTATTTAGTGCAACATTTGTCCCAAAGCGCAGGAATAAGGAACTGTTCATTAGAATAATAATAAAAATAATAACTGCAGTAATAATTGAAAAAAAAAATGTATGAAGTGTTGCTCCTGAAAAGTAAAAGACAAGAGTATCCAGCTAATAAAAAAAAAAAAACACATTCTCACCACTTTTAATGTGTTTTCCTTTTTATTACCTTTAGTCTCTTTGCTGTTTCCAGATAAAGTGTAAAGGAGCTATATTTTCTAGCAAGTTTAGTAGCCAATAAAGTTGATCGACCGCTCCTCTGGATACACACACATCTCAGTCAAGTCACAATGTACTACAATGTGTTCAAAACATGACACCTTGCTACAAGACAAACAGATTTATGGACAACAGAGGACATAATTAGTCAAATCTAATCAATAGATAAAAAGCGTTGAGCTTTGCAGGTCAAAGCAAACAGCCTCTGTGCAGGTTTTTAATTGCTTAAGAATTTTTCCATTTCCTTTAGGGAGTGCAGGTCTGGAACAGAATTAATTTTTATTCAAAACAAGATAATTTTTTTATTCCTCATTACGCCTTTCTGTGGTACGATCACATTATACTATTATCATAACTACATCAGACGCATTTACGTTTTCATAATCTCAATAACTTAACACTTGAAAGCACTGATTTGCCATTTTTAAAGACACTTGGAAGAAAAAGGAAAAAAAAAGAAGAAGCAGTTAAGCCTGCTATACAGATTTATTGGGTCTTTACTTTAATCCAGTGACACGCTGCACCATTTTCGAGATAACGCTTCAGCGCTGCGTCTCCAAATTTGTGAATTCTAAGCTGCTGACTTGCCACAAGACTACCGCAGCACCATGAGAAGGCTCATGATAACAACAGCGGGGGTTTGCTGAGAAATTTGCCAAAACCACCAAACGTTCTGTACCAAAAAGAAGATCAACAAAGATGATTTATCTGCTGTACATGAGGCATGGCTGTTTAAGCTCTGCAGTCACTAACACTCATTCAGGAACCAAAACAAGTAAATTGCGACACAATATTGGTCCTAAATTCATAGAGATCGCGGCAAACAAAACAAGGGGACACTTTATGGGAAATGTGTTTCGAGAAGCCGTTTTAGAGTGAGCAAATACACAAAAGAAAAACCTTTTGAGCGATTGCCCTTAAGCCCCTTTCAACACAGGAGGTATGATGGCAAACATGTCTCAGTGTCCTTCTGGCAGTGAAGAGCTTGTCTTGTACAATAATCCGGGCTCCTGCTACAGCCTTTTGCTCTGCCTGGGTCAATACTAATTCAATTTCTGTCTCTGGGAATTCCCAGACTGCTTCTCGGTAGGATTTCTGAGCTGAGTGAAAAGAGTACGAGGTTATATGTACTTGTGTGTGTCTGCCCGTTTCTCCCTGCACACGTGCGTGAGAAATTCTACAATGCACGTATTGGTTAAACAACCAACATATTGTTTTGGTCAGGCTTAAATTGAGAGCGTTTCCCACATTTTGTGTTTACAAAATTCTTCCCCCACTAATTTAATTGCTGCTTTGTGCATCAAAGGACTACACAGTTTGTCTGACACCAGCAACAATGACAGCTCATTGTGAGCTATGAATGAATGAACGCGCTCCCACTCAGTGCTCACCAACAGCCCTTAACCACCATAACCACCCTCTTCACACGCACACGGCACAGCAGCCATTTTGTGCCAAAGTCAGGCTGCTCTGTGCCAACTGAGCTGCAGACATCACTGAAACTTATTTCATTCCACAGCTGCCCCACCTCCCTCGGAGACATTCATACAAAGCAACTTATTATAGCTTAATGCAGCCTAATATTGATGTATGTGTGCACACAGAGAAACAGGGCAGCATGGGAAGAGAAATTGGGAAAAGAGATGGGTCCATATGCAGTCTGGTGATAATGCGAGAAGGCGGCGATAATATCTGGGTGTTAAATTGGTATCGATTGACTAAATATCCTGACCAGGAGGAGAGAGCGGTCGTCCTTTCATGCTTGTGCACCATGTCTGCTCCGACACCTCCAAGCTGCACTGTGACTATCTGATCCATTTTAATACAGACGTCCTCACTGCTAGGCCTCTGCCCGAAAATCCTTTTCAACACAGTGTGCCCGAGTCTTCCTGTGCGCGGGTATCTCAGCCTTCGCTTCAATTGCAAAGATAATTTTTTTTTGTGCAACAATGAAGCCGGTTTCATTCTGAGGTATACTATATCACTAAACAGCAAAATGGAGGATTTCTGGTTTCACACAGATGCATGCATGAAAAGTGAAGGACGTAACAGATACTAGTAAATAAATGTTTCTGTAAAGAAACTGTGGCGCGATATTCTCTCTGCATGACCCGCCTCTAAAAAAGAAAAAGAAAAAAACAGGCATCCAGGGGCAACAATCTGCTGTTTCCCTTGAACACTTCAGTCACACCTAAAATCAACTAACGAGTGGAAACCAAACAATGACCCATTTAGACAAGGGACCGGCACAGCGGTTGGTAAACGTTCCCACAGCCGCATGCCACTGGCCGGAAAAGTCGGATTTTTTCCAGTTGAAGCCACTTTCACTGCTGGCTGTGAGAGAAGTTTGAAATCTTGTTAAGAAAAATAAATAAAACACTAATGAATTCATGACTTAAGTGTTTTTACAGGGCTGATACGTTTATGGGCTTTGTTTTTCCAGAACTGAAATCTATCACACTCCATCTCTTGTCAAGGAAACAAACACCTCCCTTTTACGCAAACTAGCAGGACAGCTCCAAAAGCACACATACACACACCTCTGACAGAGCTATTGTTCCACTGAAACGAACCTCAGCCGACAACAATGGCACCAAATGCCAATTCTCAGGCTTACAAATCACTAAAATCACTGCCCTGCATTGTTTAGTGACAGTGATGAAAAAGCTCAAGTGTACACAAAGTTAACTAGTTCACTGATAATACACTCAAACCACAAACAAACATACAAAGCACGCTTACAAAGACTGATAAGGCACACAACTGCACTCGCAATTGCATCTCTGAATCCACACAGACCGCGAGACGGCATCCAGTGAGACAATAGAGAGACACAGTAAAAGACAGAAAGACACTGATACAGCTACATGACAGATGAAGAGAGAAGGAGGGGAGAGAGAAATTGCTTTGTTAGCAGGACAGGGAATAAAGTGGTAATTACCTCACTGTGGGTTTGTTGATTATAGTTCAGCCAGGTTCTCAATGTTAATCATTTACCAGGGGAAGATGGAGATTAGTACAGACAGACAGAGAGGAGAGATAGCAGACAGTATGAGAAATACCTTCATTTGCATGCACACACACACACACACACACACAATATGGAGAAGGGATGGACACAGACAGACTGCTGGATGAAGAAATTGAATGAAAAAAAAGAAAAGAAACTGACCTGAAAGTGCAATCATCTCCCCCAGGAAGACATAATTACAAACACTGTCTGCTTTCACTTTACTGTATGGTGCAGGTGTGTCTGCTGCGTGCACACGTACACATCTGAGTGTGTGCGTGAAGGTGTGGTATGCAGAATGTGATTTACTTTGGTATTTAAACTAGATCATTCATGAGTGCACACAGAGGGAAATGATGCATAAACAGAGCAGAGATTACACGGGAGACTTATGAGGGTTGCTTTCAATAAAGATACAGAAAACCAATACAAATATTCATCTCCTCACGCGCCGTTTAAACATGCTTCACTGGCTTGGAGCTCATCCTCAGCGTTTCTCAGAGGGGGTGAGAGATAGAGGCACAATGACAGAGAGAGTTCAGAGGGGTTTGTAGTTTTTTTGAATGCTTTAAGGTCTGTGTTCAAACTTGCAAAGTGCGCTTAAGCGAGGAAACGGACGAGAAAAAGAGGGTTATTTTATACTCATCAAGACGGCAAAAGTTAAAACGTTTCACTTTTAAGATCATCTGAAACTATTCAGGAGAAGAAAGAGAAATTTGGAAAAGAGGAATCAAAATAGTGTGAAACAAAGAACTTAAGCTTGAATCCAGAGGAACTGTTGCAACAAGTTTGCCCCCCCCTCCCTTCGTAGGTAAGAGGGGGAGCCAACAGTACAGGTAAGAGCCAAGAAGTCTGAGCACAAGGAAATGGAGAAGCTGATTTCAGGCCCAGGCATGGGTGACATTTATTCTTGTTACTGATGAGCGAGTGGCTCATATACAGATGGGGAAAAAAGCATCTTTCAAGCCATATCTTGCAAAAGTAATTCAATGCGTAAAGTTTTGGTGCTTTGAGTAAACTCCTTGACAGATTCCTGTGTGGCTTTATGAGGATGAATGAAGCCGAGAAAGCAGACACAGCTGCATCAGCAAATAGGCTGGCCACAGTGTTTGGGCCAACAGGTTTAAAAGCACACCATAGCGCACAAGAAGGGCCTGGATACGCCAATAAAATAGCTTGAGCTTCCTGCTCAAGAGAGAGATCAGCTAAATTGTCAGCGCACACCCACAAAAGCTCTGAGTACTGTGGTTATATAATTTTACTGACCTTTAACTGCTCCAGGAAGTACAAAATAATTTCTCATCTAATAAGGAACTATTGCTCTGAAGGAGACACAGTTATAAAATCGAGAGCGATCGTAAAGTCTGTTCATAAAAAAAATCATAAAAGAGCGCGATCACTTGAGCCCCACAAAGTAAGAGGCCAGGGTATCTGATTCCACAACATTCAGAGCTGACCCTGCAGTCAGTCTATCACTTTCATTTCAAAGCTCCATTTTTCAGTCTGGAGAGTGCTAAATGTCTGCCTGTTAAAGTGTTTCACTGAGCCTTTGTTACAAGCATATTAGTCAGCGAAGAACAGAGCAACGAGACCCTTCAGTCTTCACTTCACTGCCTCCGCTTCATTAAAACCATAAATCTAGACGTCGTAGGAGAGGTGATGGCCAGGGACCGTCTCCTGTCATCCATACTAAAAAGAGACTGTTTGCTAAAAAGCTACAATTACACGACCTGAGCCTGTATCATGACCTAGGGGTTTATCAGTGATATTTACAAAGACAGTTGAAGAGAAAACAAGCACAAGGCCAAATCAACAACATTGTGCCAATACAGCATTGACATATCCGCTTAAAAAGCTGTAGTGTTAGCAAACACTTGCTTATTGTTACACACACAGCAGATATGAAAGAATTTTAGTATGCATTTTAAGTCCCGCTTTTGCTAACGTGGTGAATGTAAATCCCAAACTGCTCCCTTCTGTGTCAATATTCATCCTGTTGTGTTATTTTATCAACTCCTAAGGGAAATAAGGTTGTATAGCTGCACACGCTGTATAGAGCACACACTCCCCCCGGTCACTCTGCAGATTAGTGTTGACCAAATGGAGTACAGTGGCCTTATAGGGGCTATTTCAATATCAACATTACAGATGAGAGCTGTGAAATCCAAATAGTAAAGTTTGAGGCTGTAGCTTAAAAATGCTACAAGGCCATGCGAAATGGGGAAGGGAAGGAAAACTGCAAAGCTGGTTGAAGCTTTTCTGTAAGATTAGTCAAAAGTGAGAGGTTTGTGTGTGTGATTTGTTAATATACAGCCTCAGGAAGGGAGTTTTGTCTGTATATACATAGCTAAACTGTAAACCATTACTCCAAAATAGACAAAAAAAGAGAAAGAAAGAAGGGTTCTATCTGTAGAAAGGATGTGATGCAGGTTTGGGCCCTGCAGTGCTGCGTTAAGCCAACAAAAGCAAGACTCCCCTGTCCCAGTGCTCCTTTTTCCTCTGCCTGGCTGCATTTGCAGGCCTCAGAACAACCTGTTTGGCCGACAGGCAGCTAACAGAAAATATGGTATGGGAAATTGACTCAAGCTCAACTAATCACACTGCCAATATCCATCACTGGGCAGGAGGGATTTGTGAGAGATAAAGGCGGAGAGGGAGGAGTGGGGAGAGTACAGACAAAAAAAAATAATTAAATGGAGAGCAGGGTGTAAGTAGGGAGGTAATGAAGAGTGAGAAAAGAGGAGAGGAGAGCGAGTCCCTGAGATTCTGGACATCTCTGCTCCACTGATAGCTTTGTGATTGGGTTGTGTTGCTGATGAGAGTGATTCTCTGCCACAGTGGGTTACCCTCCACCGTGATGCTGATGGCGTTGTGATTGTGTGGAGTTGCAGCAGACTGTGTGGCCCTGCACAAGCTGTGACCATTCATCCCTGAGTCTCTGAGGAACAACACGGTGCTGCCTAACCCTCACCGTGTTGGACTGGGTTTTGCTTGCCTGGACACACAGGATATAAAACCTGGCCGGCTCCAGTACAAGAGGAGCCCTGTATAGCTGACAAAGGAGCCTTTGGGGGATATTAATAGTCCCAGACGTTATATCTAGTCATCAACAAATGTAAAATACAAGACAAAGCACGGACAAAAAGGTCTTCGTGTCCACCAAGTATTCAGCAAAAAGGTCACCTGAAAGAGTGTTTGGGGAATCAGAGCTTTTGGTCTCTAAGTAAGCAGGAAAGAGACAGTGGTGGATGTGTTTTGGGCCTGGCCTGCCTCTGCAGGTTTCCCACCTCAACCCTTCAATTAACCAGACTGGAACACCTGGATCAGCAGGTGAGCCTCACTCTGCCTTGCTAATGCCCCCAATCAACCCATTACACACACTAACAAACACACACCTCCCCATTACTCAACTACATATATTCACTTATGCACATAAGTGCTTAAGACTTTAATGCACACCTGTGCCATGAGAATGCCATCAAGGGCATTAATCACAACAAACGCTTGAGAAAACCCCTGACTTCTGGCTTTCTATAACCAGCATAATGACTAACTACAACACAAAAGACAACAGACTGGTGAAAAGCAGAGCTGGAGTGTGGTCATTATGATTAAGATAACTGGCTGCAGGAAGAAGGTGCAAGCAGGAAACTGTGTCTCAAAATGAACCCAGGGTCCAACTGTATCCACAGAGCTACTTTATTTAAGATAAATACCAGTCTGATAGCTTTTGGGTTAGAGCAGCCTTTAAGTAATCATACTTGCTCTGCACCCCTCTTTAATTAAAACACAAGGACGTGATCTACCGCATAGCTGAGATTCTTTAAACAAACCAAAGTCTGACTCATTTTGAAGGCGTTCAGGTTGTTGTGCAATAGTAAGGCAAGGCAAGTTCAGACCGGCTATGTTGGTTCTGCGCAAAGGCCACAGATTGAACCAGTTTGACCCTTAACTCCGAGCCTTCCTTTAACCTGCAGGGGGAAGGAGCCCACACAGCAGTCTCATTACTCACAGAGTTTTCTCACCTTGTGTTAGTAGAGTTCCAATAAACGACGTGTCTTTTGGCTACAACAGCTGAGATCATGCTGAGGAGGAAAATCGTGGCTTTCCAGGCAGCCGCGGCTCCCGGTGTCCACATGGAGCCCATCCTGGCCGCCGCGCAGCTTCTGTACCCGACTGGGAGGGAATCAGGTAAGGAGACCTGACGGAGGAGCGCGGTGAACAACTTTCCCCTGAGGCTTCACCAGCTCATCAACGAACTCAAAACTTCTACGTCATCTGCTGCTGCAGTTTGGCATGATGCATCAAGTCAAACTGACTGAAGTGTCTCCAAAACAAAGATTTAAGAGTCACAAGCTGTGAGGTGGAAGGTGCGCTCCTCCACGGTGAAAAGCTCCAGAAAGTTTGGCCACAGTCGACATAGTGGTTTAAGGCCGAGATCTCTTCACAGCAAAGCGAAACACTTAAAAAAGACACATGATCTGAGTTTGAAGGTTAGAGTGTTAGGTACAGTAATCGGTCAGATTATCAATTTAGACTGCCAGCTGGTTTGGCAGCAACAGGCTGCGGAGCGCTGGAAGGGCGGATGCGCTGGGCTGAGGGCGGTGCCGGGGAAAACTTCTGGCCAATCAATCGACAAGGGTGTGGTTATGTATGATTCTGCAGTAAATAGTTAAATCCTGGGGAGGTGCGCCGACTGGTGTGAGAAGAACGTGTGTTACCATATCAGTTTTTTTCTTTTCACAGAAACCTGGGACCCATGTGGCTGTCCCAGTTACCTAAAATCAGCACGGATGGATTGTGGGAGATGGATTTTTGATATATTTGTAGCCACTTTGTGTTTCTTTGTAATCGTTTTGTGTTTCTTTATGGTTGTTTTTATTTCATTTTGAAGACCTTCTTGATTATTGTATGTCTCAGGAGTTTTTATGTGTCTGTGGTCTCCTTTTGCAACTCAACAAATTAGTCTATGTCATATTGGTCATTTTAATCTTTTTTTCCTGGTAATTTTTCATTAAACTCTGAGTCACAGCTTTGATGTTTAGTTTAACTGTTGATGCGATGCTTCCTTTGTATTCTTTTTTGGGTCACATTTATAACATGTTTTCAATGAGGTATGCAGAACCGTGTCTCAGTAAATTGCTGCGACTACATTCATCTGAAGAGAGCAATGCACACACCCTTTGATGATGACACTTCCATCATGTGCAGCCACTGGAGTGTTGTGGACGTGCCTATTATAACAATGGTGTTGGACCCAGTTAGTAATCTGTTCGTAGGAATGACTGATCTGGATCTGGGTGATGTTGATTCTTGCTGTGTGACAGAACACACAGCTTGTGTTGTACTTAAGCAGTAAGGTTAATCCGAGCAGCTACTTTACAGTTTCCAAGTTCAACCAGACAAGTTCCTTCATTATCTCTTGAATTTCCTTCCAGCCTCTCTGCTCTTCATTTAGCTCCAACAGGACAACACTGGATGATAGAAGAATGCAAACAGGTAACCCAACTCACAAGAACAAACACTATCACTCGAGGTGTGAGTCCCTATAGTGTTCTTGACCGTTGTCTGCAAGAGCCACATGTAATTCAGTTCCACATGGATGCATGAGGTTGTTGTGGTGTGTGCGTGTGTGTGTGTTGATAATAATTAATTATCTGGTTGTTGTCATCCGTCCCAGGGGAGAGTGTAGCAACAGTAATCACTACACCTCCATGAGCGAAAGCCACTGGAGGTCCTCTCTAATTATCTGATTCTATAAAGTGTGAGTGTCTGTAAGATCGCCCGGCTATCTCTCCAGTGCTATCACTCATCCAAACGAGGCTACGTTGATAACTTTGTGTTATTAGCTGCCGCAACTGCACGTTTGTCTGTTTTCTCTCTGCAGGACCTCCTCCTTGTCTTGCTTTCTCTATCTTTTATTGTGTGCGTGGCACTAGGACTCATTAGCTCACTTCCTGGAGGTCCTGATCATTAATTTCCCATGATGCCTCAGTGCTCCTTTGTGGCTAATTTGTCCCTGGTGAGCTTCTGCTCCCTCAGCAAACGTGGAATGGACCACAGAGGTGTAGCTCACTCTGTGGGAGTCTCTCTCTTAGTCATTTTGATCGATCCTATTGGACCAGACACTTTTTTACAAATTTTGTGAGAGTGCCAGAGGTTAATAATTCTTTGTGAAAATTAATTTTGTTCTCCCTTTCTTCCTCTGTAAAAACCCTTTCAACCTTCAATCTGGGATTGTCTTGAGAGTATGGCAGTTAAAGTATTCACTACCCCTGCAGCTAACTCTTCAGTTGCACACTATAAATTGACCAGATTTCCCCGTTGACTTGGATTAGATTGGAGAGAAAAGTGGTCTCATTTACCTCATGGATGTGCCAATTGAAACCTAGAATTATGATGCATGAAATTAAGAGGCATGTTGATTGCAAAGCTAATGAATTAAGCATGTATCAATTGTTATTCTAACAAACAGGGAAAAAAGGGCATAAACACAAACTTCACACCCTCATTTTTCCTCCCTCACGCCCTCTTTCTCATTTTTCTCCTCTTTAATGTTTGTTTCATCTGCTGTCTGTCTATTAATCACTATCTGCAGTCTTTCCAAAATATGTTCCTTCAATAGCTATCCATCATCCGTCCTAATCTTCACACTCATTGATCGTCTCTTTACTGGTCAAATATGTTTTGTTTTTTACCCCCTTTCCCTTGGCACAGTGTACACATTCTCTGGTACCCCAGAGAGAGAAAATATACATGCAAATATGATCTAAACTTAATATGTAGATAAAGAGCAAACAATTAAACAAATTAGCCAAAAATTGTATATCTTACGTTGTCATTTATTCGGCGGAGTATGTGAACCGATGCTCTCAGTATCTGTTTACAGTAGCTGATGATCTGGCGTGGGCATCAGCTTGAAGCAATTATAAATCATTCCTCCGTACACTGGTCCACATAAGCCACTCACTTCAGATGTCCACCATGTTTCCATTAGATTAGATGTATTCCAAAACATGAACTTCATTCTTTATGAACTTATCTCTGGTAAACTGACATGTGTTTAGGGTTATTTTTCCTTATGACTCCCTTTTTGACAGATGTTGTCACATTATCCTTTGGAAGTTGCTGCAATAATTCAGACTCCAGTGTCCATGAAAATAAATGACCAACTGTTTTACCGGTTTCTAATAAACTCATTTTCGGCCTTTAGGGAACATAAAAGGTTCACAAACTTTCAAGCGTCGCTGTAATTTTATAGAGCCTCTGAAGCCCTGGGATATTTTTCTAACCTTTCACCTGAAAAACATAAATTCAAACCAGCAAGAGCTTCACAATGACCTTGGGCTCCATGGATATGAGACACTTGGGAGAATTCTGAAAAACAGCAAGTCTTCTTCCTATTTTAACCTGGCCAGAGGGAGATTTGAAAACTTTATTGAAAATGTACATTTTTAAATCTGCCTAATTAAAAAGGACTCATCAGAATGTGAGATAGCTATGTTGCATTAACAAAATGGATACATATTCTAGGTTCCAAAAACAAAACGTACCTACATTTTTCTTTGCAAATTGTAACCCGTTTACATTTTGCTTCACACAAATGTAGCATTTCAACACTATTAGCTGTTATAATCGGGTATGCTGTGATGGATGGCAGCATTACACGATGGACTGTCACACAACAAAACCAAGTTTAAGTCCCATCTAACCCAATATTATGCAGCATCTGTTTGACGTTAGAATTAAAAAGATATACATAGTTAGATTTAGATAGTAACTAAAACATGTCATATCCAGTTTTTTTGGTGTGGTGGTGAGGATATCTGTACAATGTATTGTCCAAATCTTAATCTGGGGACTAGTGACTGTGGAAGCCATAACACCTGTTTCACAATACTTTCACGCTACTCAAACCTTTAAATCTACATCTGATGGTGCTCATTTTTTCAGGTTGCCTGCAGTTTTCTGCATTTTACATGAAGAAATTTGTCCTCTCACCACGACTCCTTCTGCCCTCTCCATTTCTTTTATTACAGTTGTGTCAGCATCCTCTTATTCCCATCATTTACATACAGACACACACACTCTGACATCAAGTGTAGTACAAAGCTATAATCAACTACTCTACACACACATACACATACTTTTTTTTTTCTTTTATAAACACACCCAGCATGAACACACAACTCTCGCTCACTCAGTCTCACACACATGCGCTGTATAGGGGGGGGGGGTCTTACTATCTTAATCACGTTTTACCCAAATCTCGATCTATTACTTATCAATTTTCCTCCGTTCTGACGTCCTTTACATTCCTGGATTTCTTACTGTGTTTGGTGCAACAACACTTTTACTTCCACTTAATCACTCAAGTGGTTATTTTTTATATTTGGCTGCACGACCAGGCCTAATGTTTTTACCCTTGTTTCCGTGAACATGTGAACATGAACTCACTCCCACACACAGACTCACAAAAGAAGCCCTTTTCGAGACTTTCTCATTCCCTTTATCTCTACCATTTTGTTCTCTCTGCTGCTCTTTCCCTGCCTTTCTTCCACGCGCCCACGCCACTTATTTGCAACAGTGCCAATTTTGTGGGGTCGCCACTTTGCTTGTGTGTGTTTTTCATTCTCACCTTTTCCTTTTGTAAAAGTACATTGCGTGCAGCTCTTTTCTTGTGTATACCTCCGCTCTTTTCCTCCCCCTCCGTCGCTGTGTCTCACTTCCGTAATTACAGTTCTGGACTCAAGCAGTGACAATAAATGCTTTTCTATTCCCTTCTCTCCATCACTCTCCCTCAATCTCCATCGTTCTCTTTTTCTCACCAAGCAAATTACATCTTGGTTACTATAGAGACGTGTTTATTGAATGCTTTTTACCACACTTTCGTACTCCCCCCCTGAGCCCCCATCGCTTTTCCTCCCCCTGCTTCTCTCTGTTTACTCTTTTCTTGCACTCTCATGTATTGATGGTCATTTCTTCTTTTTGTAGTCTGACGAGCCTCTTCAACTTCTTTGGTGACTAATAGTTGCTATTTGTAAAGAAAAGATGAGAACTGGCCATGTTGGATAGATTTTCGATGGAGCAGTTGTGGCCATTGTTGCTGCCAGTACCACATGTAAGCAGATAAAGATGCAAGGTCTCGTATTGTACTGATTTGGAATGTGCTATCCATTACTATTGACTTTGTAAGTGGTCCCCGCTGAATACAACACTGGGATGTGAGCAGTCCAACTGTGTCTCTCCTGTCTCCTCATTGTCACAGATGCACTGGCCAGTCTGCTTTTTTCTGTTTTTGTCTTTATTCATTTCAAAACTGAAACTCTTCATATGTACATATAGCTGTTATGTTCTGGAAAATAGGTCCCACCATGACAACTGACCTCTCTAAAGTCTGCTCACCAATAACGTAAAAGAAAGTGTGTTTAGAAGTTCAGGAAAAAGTATTAACTTTATATTCTATTTGAGCATTTTTTTGTCATAAAGCAGTGCAATCTGGACGCATGAGAGGTTTAGTTTCAGCTTTGTTTGGGAGATACATGCTTTTTAATGACAAATACTGCGTTTCACCAAAAACTAGACATGGATAGAGTCTTGTTTTATTGTGCTGCACAAGTAGTTGGAAAAGTGCTTGGCAGTGACTGATGAATAGATATTAAATATCACAATTTATTTTGACTTTACTTTTAGAGGTGGTTTATATGCACTGACGGGATGTTTAGTGAAGACGTAAAGTAAAGAAAGTAAAAGAAATCTTTAATATTTTCAGCACGATAACGATTTAATTTTAATCTTAAATAGATAAAAAGAAGAAAAAAGAGAGACTGAATAACTTTGGGCACCTATACTAAATGACGCCTACTTTGGTAAGTGTTGCAGTTTTTGTGTATCAGCTAAGTGTCATTTCATTTATTTTTTTCAAGAGATTTAGATGCAGTCCTTTTGCAACAGGCTTATGATTTTGTCAGTCTTAAGCAGCTCATGTAGTCTGTCTACAGATCTATGATGTCTACAGATCTATGATGATGTTTGAAGAACTGTGAGTGACATTCCAAAGCCTTAAAACTTATACCTCTTAAGGCAATCCATTGTGGAATTATTCATGTGATCCTGAATGATCAGCCTGAGACATGATTACTCTATCCCATACTTAATAATAGGATCTGTTTTTATTTTATTTATTCTTAATAAAATTCTGAATTATACCTTTGCTCAGTGGTGTCAGGAACCTACATATTCGTGCCAAAGGACTTTTTGAAAACATCATTTGAAAACGTCTGATGCTGTAAATTGTGGTGAGGATGCAAGACTTCCGAAAAGTCCTCCGTGAAGGTCATTTTTGGGCAGGTGTTTGTGCAAGTAAAACAGTGCCACACCACTCCAGAGAGATACTACCAAATGTGGGTTTTCACCGCTGACAGTTCGATTTGTCATTGAACAAAGCACAGATGTTACGAATAACATCAGCAGTGGTGCTCTAGCTGTTCCTGTAAGTTGTGACAGTGAGTCAGCTCACACAGTGCCAGGACCCACAAACTGAAGAGGTTAAATGGAAGTCAGCCTACATTGTTTTTGTCAAATTGAATTTTTGCTTTCATGGCATGTCAAATATCTCCACAGTAAAATAATATTATCGACGTACTTTTGCACAATGGCTGTAAAATGGCTGCTTCAACGCATGCTATGATGTGTTATGTAAAGTCAAACAAAATTATTCTGCAGGATTTTTTCACAACTTGCAGTTCTTACACAGCAAGGTTTACATTTGAGAACTTCTGGTAAATAGCGAAGAAAAAAAAAGGCTGTGCACGAGAAACATTTTTTTTTTATATACTTCGTAAAATGATACCCAGTCCTTCTTTTCTGCTGTTCTCATCCTCACTGCGTTTCCACATTGATCTACCAATCACCTGCTTTCTTTCCTGGCTGTCTTGTGAATTTGTGGATGATTAGAGGACACACAGCCCGCTCTGGATAATCGTCTGTCCTTTTTGCAGTTTCCATTCACCAGTCCACTCGCTGCAGTCTCTTTTTCTCACTGCTCTCTCCTCTGTCTTTCCATCCTCTCGTTGTCCCAGCAGTCGTTCTCTTCCCCCTAACACCTCCACAATTTGTCCTATCCTGTCCCTTTCTGTCCCCCACTGCACTGCATATCTCTGTGCTTCTCTTCTCCATCCCAGATGGATCGAGTGAACCCTCTGTAGAGAAATTAACTTTGAGATGAACGAGGCTGTAGCAGTTTGTGAGTGCAGTTTGAAATTCTGCCAAAAAAGCCAGTGAAGGTTATGTCTTGATGTATTTAGTGCCAACACACTTCACTACGGTTCATGCTCTGGTATCTGAAAACAAACAATTCTCCTCACTGCCAAAAATGCATCTCCCAGTAGATAAAGCAAAATTCTGGTTTAGATGACTGTGCTATCACTATCTTTTGAACACCATTTAAGTCCCTCTAAAGAGACACAAACCTGCTCAGTCACATGGTTCTTAATGAGATAAGAGACTGAAATGCAAATAATCCCAATTTTCTTCTTTTTCCAGCAGGTACCTTAACACCAGAGACCCCATACAAGCATCTAACAGTCATTTTGTGTGTTTTCATAATTGCTTTTCTTAAATATTATGTGGTGAAGAGCTGATATTATGATGAGTCTTTAATGTCAAATCATACAAGGCTACATTCAAGTGCAATCATGCCAAGAAAGTACTTTTTGGCTCATTTTAACCTCTGTATATTCACTCAGTACTTGCTGCTTCACTCTTGTTTGCTGCGTTGCTCCTTCATTAGGGATACTCATGAAATGTTTTCCAGTTTGTATCTTTGTGTGTGTAATCTCTGACAGTAAGTGTGTGCTTCTGGTGGGCAGTGGTCTGATGGGGATTTGGCAGACATGCTTATGTGGTAGGAAGTAAAAGCAAGTTAATTGTTCCCCGAGGAAACATAGAAACAGGGCGGAGCACTTAAAAATCAAGGGTTGGAGATGCAGATTCTTCTTTTTATTCCCTGTCAATGACTTTTTTCCCCATCATCAACAATTTTTTCCTAAGAGTTATTACTGTAGGGTCAGGCACAAGTATTGTGTGTGTGTGTGTGTGTGTATCTGCATGTCATTACTTGTTTCTTTTCTGCTGTTGCTACGTTATAACATATGTTTGACGGGGTTACAATAAACACCTGCAAACATTTAATTAAGTGGGAAATGCACACATGTTTTCCAATAATTCCACTTGATGCTTTTTAATTAGATACACATACACTTTAGAATAATTGCTCTTTGAGGAGACGTGCTGCAGAAAAACAAACAGTATGCTCAGCTTATAGCTGAGAATACATAATTACTCTGATCAGGTAGATTTACCTTCAGTAGAGGCACAGAATTAGATTAACCAGAACTCAGTTAGCAGGTTTCCCCTACTCCCGTTACACTGGGTGGTGGTTTGTGATTTGAATTATTAATTGCTAGTTATTGTCTTATTGCTCAAGGATGTGGATTCTCGGACAGTTTCTGTCTGCTGTGCTGCTCTTCCCCTCATCATAACATGGGTGAAAGTGATATCATCTAATGATTGCCCTCTCATTCGCTCCTCGCCCCTGCTCCCTTGCTGTCTTTCAGTAAATGAGGGAAAGTGATATGGTTCTCTAATGACTAGTGTGAATAATCACCATCTAAATAAAGGATCTATTTGATGCTAGAAACTTCCCACTTTGTCTCTCCCTCTTTAACACTCCACAGGCCCTTTTCCACTCTCTTCCCTTTTTACAGATTTCACACCTCTTGTTTAACCTTGTGCTGCCCAGTTATAATGTGCAAAATGCTTTGATATGTATATGTATCACCAGAAATTGTGAAATAAGAATGTATAATAGTAGGATTAAAGATTGTGAGATGACAATGACAGCTTAGTCTGTCACAACGAATAGTTTTCTAGCTCAAGCCATGTCTTTTTCCAACATTCAAACCTAACTAAGTACATTAAGTCTAATGCTGACCATGTACTTTGAACTCCTGTAACCATTAGCAGGTGAAGGTGAAGTAGAAAAGTAAATTGACTGTAGAAAAGACAGAATCAGCAATCTCTTGTGATCTCTTGCTTGAAGGTCAGGTGTTTAACATGACATCCTTATGCCATGAGCATCAACATCACATCACGACAGGAGTGGAAACATCATGAGTAGTGTCGCTGGAGCTTTATTGCCGTAGAGAGCTGGGCAGGGAAAATGTAGCTATTGTATATGTGTATTTATGAATTGTACAATTCCTACATTTTGTAGGTTACTTTATCATAAAATCACTACATTTTTTTATGTGGACTAACGTATGTATTTTACAGTCTGCCATTAGATCCCGTTGCTATGTGACATTAGGGGAATCACAACACATAAACAGTAACATATGTAAGCTGTGAGTATGTAGATTTTTGAAACTGTAATCTTCTAGATGTCCCTAAACATAAACTCATCACTTCTTTTCATCGTTTTTGTTAACAAACCAAAAATCTCAATGAACGTATGTTGAGCAAGCATATTTCTACTTAGACAATCTAACATGTGTCTTTGTTTGTTTTTTTTTCAGTCTTCTTTCCTCCTCCTAGCCACTGATGGTAAGCTAAAGTCTAGCAAGTCTTTGAAAGTGAATGTTGTCCAGTTGTAACACTTACGGAGATGAGGAATGTTGAAGTGCTGATAAATCATAACTGAAATTGCATCCGAGTAGGAGCAGAGGAAGGAAAATGTAGTAACTTTACAGCATTTTACTGTCAAAATGCAATGCTTTGCTCAGTAGACAAATGTAGCTGTTTCAGGTTCTGTCATGAGATTTGGTTACCTTGTTCGGGCTGTCCCTTCTCTCCTCTATCAATGACTTTCTGGTTGGAAGTGGGAGTCCCATGCTTTCGTCTACCTCCAACCAGATGGCCCATTTTTCTCATTGCTGTCAGTTTTCACATCCTCAGTCCATTACAGCTGTTTGGAGCGTGTGTGTGTGTGTGTGTGTGTGTGTGTGTGTGTTTTCTCAGATCAGAGAGGAGTTCAAATTGACATCCATTTCAACAGCACGTTTAGCTTTTATATCCTCAACCGGAGTGCACACAGTGAGAAGAACCGGAAGACATGAAAGAGTGGGTGAGTGCCAGGGAGATAAAAGGAACGCACAAGAAAAAACTTGCTGTCTGTCTGCACGTTGATTTTATGCTTACCAAAGTTCTTCTTCCAGCACATTCTCTCTCTCCCTCTTCATTCGGGTGAGGAGGAGCTGAGTTATTAAAACGCCAACCTTTTCAACAAGGAGCAATAAATCAAACTAAATATCCAGGGGAGAGTGAGAGAGACGAGAGACAGAGAGGAGAAGAGAGGGAAGAACATGGAAATGAAAAATTGGGAATTTATAAGTCAACGAGGGGGATGTGATGAGCAGAGGACTTGGGAAAGAAGAAGAGGACATGCAATGAAGGAGAAGTGCTGTGAATTGATGGAGGGGGTGAGAAGAGAAGAAAGTAGTAGGGAAAATAATGAGACTCTCATCGGACTGGTCTCATGTCTGCCCTCGCCTCATCCACTTTGATTACAGACAGACAGGTCGGCCAATCAGGGTTAATATGGCATCAGCACAAATCATTCCGTTGGTGGGTGACTTATTTTCAGGGCAGCAGTGGATTTTCTCCAGTTTGTGGCAGATGTGTTGATATGCTAACAAATGGGTTGATATGGTGTGAGTTAAACACACATTTTCTCTTTTGCTTTTCAGTTGGATACTAAAAATAATAACATTAAAGCGATTTTGGAATCGTAAAACCTGTTCCACTATATAAAAGGAAGCTTTTAACATTGCTGTTTTAAATAAAAACTGATCACATCTTCTTGTGACAGTATTTATATTTGGAAGCTGTCTTACCGCTATTTGTCTCTTCTTTTAAGATAAGCCACTGTAATTAGCTGATCTTGCGCCTTTGGTGCATTTATTTGAAGGACAACAGTGTTTGTTAACAGCACTCTCAAACATTTTGTTTGCTCATTACCGAAGAACTTAGAAGTGAAAGAAGAGTATAATCTAGTAAAAAGAAAAGTAGGGAAAAAAAAAACGTTTTTAGACCATAACATGATGGAGTGTTCATTGAATCCTGGGGAAACTACTGAACATGTGAGTAAAACATGTTAGAGTTATGTCATAGCCTGAAGGGATTTACTGTAAGTCAGGACTTACATTTCAACACAACATTTGTCATTCAAGTCAAAAAATGAAACTCCTGAGGCTCCTGCCTCAGCTCAGGCTCTGAGTTTCTGGTGAGAAATGCTCCATAGCATCTATGTTAAGTTGATGTTGGGTTGTTTAAGTTATCAATGGGACAAATAAAAGGGTGGATTTCACAGTCAATTGTTATTCAGGGTTTTTATTGAGTCAGAGCACAGTCAATCTGGGTTTATCTTGCGAAATTCTGATGAACTTTATAGTTTATTCTACCCTTTGTATGATATTGAGTCCTCTATTCTTTGGATGTCGCTAAGCAGTGCTTTTTTTTAAAACCATAGCAAAACTCTCTTTCTTGGGAGCAGCTTCCTCCGGTGTCACTATAAAAGATGTCAGCTGGCACCTGTAAGCTTTTATCTGGCTGTCAGTTTGAGTATTTTGCATCAGTCAAGACCCCTTGGCATTAAACTGCAACAAACCAGATACTATTTGGTTTCGTTTGTCAGTGCAGATTCATAGTTGATAAGAGTCTACTAAATGGCTAATAAAATAATGAATCAAACTAATAAGAAAAAAGGTTTCATGACAGGCATCAACTGCAGTCTCAAGCCAAAATCAAGAGGAAAAAAAACAGTAATTTCACACAAGCGTTTAAACCCATGCATCCACCCATTTTCTGCCACTGGGTGAAACAGTCTGAGCAGAAATCCATGCCTTCCTCTCCTCAGCCATGCATCTCCTTTAAGGGAAGATGGAGGTATTCACAAGCCAGCGAGTGGCTTTATTTCTTGACTTCCTTTTCATTTCATGCTATACTGCCTATTTTTTTAAAATATACAGTTTGTAGTCTTTTTCTTCTTTTAGCGATCATTATGATTTCTTAAACACAAGGATTTGTTGCCCTCCTAGTGTTTGTGCCACTGTAAACTGGGTTTTGGATTGCAACAAGACTAAAACAAGAAATCTCCTGGGGAGATGATGATTAGATTTTCCTTTTCCTGCGGAGAAATGAACAGTAAATTGAATTAGCTGTAACCAAGTCGTGTCGTTATTCAAATTTTGTGTCGTAATTCAATATGCCTTGACAATTCTCAATAATGATCACGCCAATGAAGTAAACTAGAATTGGAATTTTATGAGGAGCACGAAGGAGGACGGAGGAGACAGTCTGAGCATTGAGGGGGGCTTTGAAGTGAAACGGTTAAATGGTTTAGAGCCTTTTAAGTGGCTGTTGTTTTTTCTCCTTACTCTGGTGCCCTCTTCCTTCATCCCATTCGTTTTTCAATGAAGAGAGAGACATCAATGGTAGCCCAGGACACACGTTTAGAAGAACAAACATGCATTATTCCCATTTACATGTATATCATATAGTTTTCACAGATGGACACTGTATTCGGGTTTGTTTTTCAGAGATTCGGGAGACTTTCCGGCGAATACAGATACTCAGAAAGCGTGAAAGAGAAATGGAGCAATAAAGATGACACTCTTGTTCCTTCTCCTATCTCATTCCCACTGGACCAGAAGATCGGCTGTATTCCATTACATGCTTTTTTTCTTTGAATAAAGAAATTATTATTCGCCAAGTCTTAATTATGCTTTTTATAGATTTTGTTGTTAGTTTTAAATTCCTTTTTCTTCTCGAGATGATTTAACTTTATAACGTATGAAGATAGAATTTATGAGTCACTCTGCTGCTGCCGTCTGGGTTAAGGCACACCGATACAGACCAGTCCTTCATCATTATGACCATTTAGGTTGTTTGCTCACACCCTTCATTACAGTTAATAACGTCATCCTGTAAAGTACTTCCCCGACAAGCTGCAGGAGGGACATATGACTGACATCAGTATTTCCTGATCACAGTAGATGTAAGCCTGAACTCCTACTTTTAATAAGCCACAAAATCTTCATTAGTAGGTGTGGGTAGTGAGTGGGTTTCGATGGTGCGTTATGCACAGAGCTCTTCAATCTAACAGCCACTTGTTCAAGAGCAACATGTGCAAAGTCTCTTTTCACTTCTGAGCTTTGCACAGTTCCACTTTACTAAAACACTCATTTGCTGTAACATCCTTTTTGTTTTGGAATCGAAACTGCTTGTAAAACAAAACAACATGGTTAGAGCCAGAAAATGATAGTGGTTTGGACTGACAGATTCTTTTTACAAGGCACCTGTCAACGTCATGGACGCCATTTTGCCGGTTGCCCTGGTTACATGTTAATAGACAATGCTACAATGAAACTTTGTCACCTCCTGGTTGAGTTTAAGCAATGACGTCACTTGGTTGGGGTCAGAAAATGATCACAATTAGAGCTAAGATATATTATTTTTACAACAAGTCCACCGTCACCTCATGGGGACCGTTTTCACACTTCACATGCTGCTGCTCTCATGACGGCCGCTCAAGGTCATTCATTCCACAAATGATCTTGCAGTTTGTTTCGGCTCGCATGAGCAAACATGATTTGAGAAGATGGTCTTGATACAAAAGAAGCAAAGTGATGACAAACCATACAAGACTTTGCTAGAACTGGAAAGCTCAGTCATGAGTCATGTCAGTGAACACAGGTGTTTCATGTTGCAGTCTCCTTTAATAACTCTAAAAACTTTGTTTTCCTTCCTATAATTTGCTTGTGAATAATTTAGATGATATGTGATTATTATGATTGATATTTCTCTGGTATACTGTCTTAAAGTAGACTTTAGTTAAGACGCATTGAATCTACTTTGTGTAACACCTACTCAAAGTGGTTGGCTGCAGTCATAATGAAATGTTAATGCTTGTTTTGCTCTTCCTCAACATGGTTTTCAGAATAGGGGACAATTAAAATTAGAAGGTCAGAGCTGAGTGAACTTAACGTCTTTGGTTTGTTTTGTGTAGGGTCCCAGGGTCGGAGCTGACCCTTAGAAAAAGACATTGACTGCATCATAGTGCTGTGAGCTTGGAAAACAACTTTGAGTGCAGGAAAACAAGATGATGAATAATGGAAAAGCAAAGAGACTTCATTTAGAGAGAGCATTAGAATGAGTTACACCGGTGTTTGTTGCTCTGTCAGACTCTGAAGTTGTACTTTCTTCATTTCAAAATCAAAATCACATTGTCTCCTTCGGTATTTGTGTCACCAGAATTTATTGGATGGCCTTTTAGTCTTAATTTTACTATGTATGTTTATTTGTGCTCTCTCATGAGCATACAAATTAGTCTTCATACCTGAGGATTTGAAAGAGATGTGGGTCTCTACCTTATGTAAATAAATGGTTTTATGTTAATGAATAGGCTTAATTCAGCAGAACATGTACAAACACAATCCCCCACACACAACCAAATCCTTGCACAGATGACAGCAGGCACTATGTGCTTCTACTAATTAAATCACTTATTACATTTCCTGAAGGATTAGTTTAGTCTGAAATGCTGGTGACTGCGCGTGCTATAAAACAGTGGGTGTTTGGGCATTTGTGTGTATTGTGTATATTCATTGGGATGGAGAACCAACGTATCAATTATTCATCGTGTGTGCTGCTCAATCAGATACTCAGGAATCCATCTCTCTCCCTTTCTCACCTGCAGGGATTACATGAGGTGCAGTGGTGGGACACAGTGGTGGTTTCACAGTAAATTAGCATGCCACTGTTGTTTTGGCCAGCAGATTGTTGGTTACTGATAGAAGGAGGAGACAGGTCAAGCTCACGGTGCTGGTTTTGTGTCACAGAAGTATTTCAACCTTTAAGACCTGTGAAGAGTACATGAGTTATAAAAAAAACATATTCTTGAAGGGCACCAAATCTATCAGTATGTAAGCATGGCGCAAAGTTACAAGCTTTGTAAAAGGATGAAACGTTAGGATCTAGGGTCAGATTTTAGTTTTAGAATATGGTTTAGTAGAGGGCAATTCTGCCAGATACATTTATGTTTTCAAGCTGAATCAAAGGGTACATTATTAAATGTAGGTCACACAGTTAGACACTGCTACAACATGGTTATGATCCAACAACCCAGCTGCATGATGGATTTGGATGTAACCTCAGCTTGTTGCGGCCTGAGACCAGGCCTCTGGGCCTCTGCGTCGCCTGGTGCTGGTGGCTGACAGAGGGGTTGCAGTAAGCTGAGGACAAGGTTGTGCAAGTGTGTGTAGAAAGCAAAGGTTTAAAAACCCAAACTGGGCTGCTTTTGTCCTGGCAATCCTTATTTCCAGTGATTGTTTTCCAAGAGTTTAGGCTATTGTTGTGCTTGCTGTATCATTCATGACAACCCGTCGTTCAACATAATGAACATGAAGTTGAAGTGATAGAAGCTACAAGGTAAAAGAACAACGCAGCCTCGAAAAACACACATCTCAGACAAACAATCTGAGTTACAAAGTGGTACAACGTGGTGCAATGCCACACTTTTTTGAAATTCTGTTGATCATTTGTGTTATCTTTTGAAAGTTTTAAGCTGTTTTTCATACAGTGTCACATCTGTTCAAGAAAGTGTCAAAACATAATTTATTGATTTATGTTCCAGGACGGAACTTTATCTTTTCTCCATTCCTACATACAGAAAAACAATTAGGTATAGAAGTTCAGTCTCAATGCTTTGCTTTAAAGGAATGTTTACCATTTTCAACAGTTCACCTTTGTCTTTAGTTTCTGTTTGGTGGATGCAACTAAACCACATGCTAATGATAGGGCACAAATAAAGATATCTAAGGTTTTAATTCACTCTCATGCCTCGAACTAGACCCTCTCACAACTACGTGTTAAAAAATTAATTAATTTCTAGGGAGCCTCGTCTACCTGTGTCTACAACTAAATTGATTTTTCTTCTGTGCCTGTTTACCTTTAGACTGAGCTGTTAAATAAGGCTTACAGGTGGAAATGATCTCTGTAAAGTGTTGGTAAAATGTTTCTTCTTTACAGTGACTCAAATTTAAAAAACAGCTTTAATAGTTCAGTACTTTGGGAAACATGTTTTTCTGCAATTTTGCTGAGAAATAGATGCAGAGATTGGTCACATTCCTGCTTTCTATGTTACAAGCAACTAAATAAGACTACTAAAGGGGAAACGGGGTACACTGTGTACCCCTGTTTGTGCTAAATAATGTAGAAAGCTGCTGGATCCACATATTTACTATGCAAATTATGCAAAATAGCAAACTACATCTTTAATATCACATTAGAAAAACCTTCAGTTTCTCAAAGAAATGCTTCCCCCATAAGGCCCTGCATGTTGATATCACTTCAGCAGTGTCTGTCTTGTTGATAAATGAAACTTTTGCCTGTGGTGGCTGTTGCACAGCTTCTCGTGCTTGAGTGCCAACATTTACAACCACGTCCAAGTATTTTGTCTAGAAAAAAAAGAGTAGTCGGTGCATTACTGTGCTGTAATTATTCTGGGGTCACCTAGATTTGACAGGCAGGTGGACAGTAGCTTGTTAGCGGGCTCCTACTGTGAGCGAGCTGCAACCCTTGACCTGAGTTTGGAGCTTCAAACAGTGAGGAGTCCTGGGCTCTGTCTGCAGAAAGAAGCTAGGGTTTGGTTCAGAGGTGAGAGCGAGAAGTAAAGAAAAAATTCTCACAGAAAGGAGATTGCTGCAAAACGTTTCACAACATTATTGTTCAACAGTGGTGTGCTGACTGTCATTTTCCCACCACAGCATTTAATCAAACCGATAATGTTGATATTTCACTCTATGACTATTGCAAACTGAAGAAGCAGATTACTTAAAATGTGTGCACATGCACGTTTTTGCACACACTCAGTCTAGCTCTTACAAGCCCATCCCATAACTCTGAGCTCCTGCATCTGAGTGCTTCACCCTGTCTTTGAATGTGAGGCCAGGCACTCTTGGAAGGAAGCTCATTCCAATTGCATCCACACTTTTATAGTTTTAGTCACAGTCAATAGCTTGTGCCACCACATCACTGCAGACATTGTACCAATTCGCTTGTCAATCTCCAGCTCAACTTTCTCCACTCATGAACAAAGAACCATGTCCTGAAACTTGGAGTAGCTAATTCTCATCCCAGTTGCCTCACGCTTGGCAGCAAAACAACCCCAGTGCAGGCACAAGGTCACTGCTCAATGAAGCTCACAAGACCACATCATCTGCAAAAAGCAAAGATCCTGAGCCTGCTGAACCGCTCACGTGCTGCCTCTTGGCTGTGCTTAGAAAATCTTTCCCATAGTAGTTATTACCAGAGATGGTGACAAAGGGCAGCCCTGGTAGGAATTAACACCCCCCAGGAGTCTGTCAGCGTTGCGAAACAAACTCTGGCTCCGGTTGTTCTGGGACTGAAATGCCCACAAGAGCAGGACTGGTAGAGCTCATATGGAACACTCTGAGGGATGAGGTCATGCCTTTTCCGAGCCCATAAAGCACACATAGACTGGTTAGTTAAACTGCCACCCACTCCTAAAATCAGAAAATGAGCATTTTCCGCCAAGTGCAGGTGTTCTAGGGCCAAATCCAATTTTTTTCTTTTTCTAGTCGATCAGTAAGTCGATAGCCACTAATGTTTGAGTTTCACTGTGCCGCTTGCGCAAAAAAATAAAGAAGAGCTTAATCAATGAGATGTCAAGAACACATGTTTTTAAAAAACTATTTTCTTGCACTTCTGTTGCCATGCCTGAAAGAAATGAGTTACGCAACTGCCCACTGTGATGGATTACTGATGGCTGCCAAGTTTCATCTCTATGAATTGATTTTTTTCCCCCTCTTTTTTTGGCCATACTGAAATCATTAATACCGGGCCTCACAGCTCTGTGGATTTGGATCTGATGTAAATCCCCTGTGAATGGCAACAAATCAATGCAAATGTCCATAATCAAAGTCACTAAGTGAGCTTAACATATTCATATTTGGTTTATTTAGGTACATCACTGCACTTAGATGCCTTTTAGATGACCACTCCTTGCGTGTGTGTGTGAATGAATGTTAGAAACGAGAAGTGGCGTGTACCACCTTCCATTGACACTCATTCCTCCTTATTCTGTTCATCCCTCTAGTCTCATGAGGGCAAAGTGATGCAGACAACGACAGGGAAAGACTGATCTGCTCCTCAGTTGCAACAGGGAATAAGGAATGAGTCAGAGGGGGGCAGTGAAATAATAAAGACGACACGAGTATTGTGCTCACAGCCCGTGTGTTAAAAAAAAACAGAATAGGAAAAGAAAACAAGATAAGAAGAAGTAAATTGTTTACACTGCTGTGTGTACTGTATGTCGGAGGAGTGCAGCAGACTACAGGAACAATGACTGGCTTTCTGAGACTATAGAAATAGTGCTGACACGGTAGAGTTAATGTTTGTCAGCATCTAACAGGGAAATGGGAGAGTGGAAGTGATACCCTTTCTTGAGTAAACATTAAAAAAAAAAGGAACGGGAATGATGTGAAAACAAAAATTTAAACTGGGGGAAGAGGGTAGCAGGTCGCTTCCATTACTTTTCCGCATGTCAAATGGCGCCTAGTTAGTCAACCGCTCATGGGATCAATAGGAATGATTGTGAAAGGGAGAGGAAGACAGAGGGATGAAAAGCAGCTGAGAAGAATGGCAGAAGGGCAGAGAGGAGGAGGACTGGTAGAGGAAATGTGGTTGCAAAGCAAAAGCAGTGGAGAGCAGAAAAGGGAGTAAAGAGGGATGGAGGGTTGAAATGATGGATGTGCTGTTCTCGTTTCGTGCCCCCTAACGAAGACTCTAATTAGTGTTTGTGTAATTCCACACTGTCTCCTCCGCCTGCTCATCTTAATTAACTACATTCATCTTCCCCTCCCTTCATCTATCCCTTTCTCTCCTCCTCCCTCCCTCCCTCTGCCCTCCTAAAATAACATACTGACTGTCTGAACCCCACCTGGACCAGACCTGCTTTTACTCACACACTAGCTCTCTTTCCCCTCTCGCTTTTATTCACCCCTTCTTTCCATTCGTTTCTTTTGCTGTACACTTCTTCTGTCCGGTGTCTCCACCCCTCACACCTCACCGTTGAAAAACTCTCGAATCCTCTTTCCTGCTCCGTCTCTCTCGTGGCTGACTGTGCTTGGCTGGTGTAAAAGTCTGCCCACCCCTGCGAGTCTCCAGGGCCACGTATCGTGAGAGCCCATTTAGTCCCCCTGGTCATTAATTTCATCAATAGGCTCAAGAAATCGCAGGTAAACCGCCAGAAATACATGGTTACTCCAAGTGAGTCATACATTACAGTCAAGTGGCACCCTCTCCCACCCAAGGCAGCAAGCCAAACAACAGCGAGAGCCAAATTCAGCAGGAACTCTAAAACAAACTGAGGGCGAGACGAGGTAAACAAAACAAGCAAAACAAAGAAAAATGCTGTATGAAGACCAGTTGAGTTTAGGGGACAGTTACACAAGCTTGACTGGCAGTCAGAGCAGGAGGGGAGACTGGGGGGGGGCTTTGTGAAGTGCTTTTACAGATGGAGATGACAGGGCTGTTGATGACTGGCCTGTATTGTGTTTTTGTGGCGAGCAGCTGATCGGAGAGTACCTGCCGTCATTTAGCTCCACAGTCTGAAATAGCTTTTCTGCTTTCAGCCTTTCAGCAGTCAGTCAGTGTGACAAAGGGCTGCTGGGAGTCAGAGCCTCTGTTTCACAGAAATTCATCTGTGCACACTCACACACACACACATGCAGATATTCTACACACATGAATACTCATAAACACAAACCCAATCTGACAGGCTGCGGTGCAGGGTATGCAGATGCACCAGCCAGGTGCCATCCAAAGCCAGTATGATAACGGAAAAAAATAAAGTTTTTGAACATATTTATGCCCTCTGTTTTATGTGTGTGTTTGTGTATTCTGTGTATGTGGATGCAACAATAAGCTTCAGTTTGCTGAGAGCAGCAGAAATGATTTCTCATCTTCTTTGCTGTGGACAACGCTTAGACCCATAATGCACCATCACAACCCGGGCTGAAGCTCACAGTTTAAATTTGCTGGCAACCCATGCTGGGCTAGATAGTCATCTCCCAGACAGAGAAAAGATGCTTACTAAACACATATGCTACATTGATAGCGATTGCAAGCCAATTGGTCCCACCTCCTGCTGAGGGTCGGAGGTTAATCTGTAAGGGTTTTCACCTGACAGCGCTTTCTCACACCAGCTGAGCAGAGGGGAATGGAGGGAGGCCGAAAGCGTCGCGGAAATAGAGATAGACCAAGCAAGGATGAAACCAAGAGCAGTAAGGCAACAGAGATAGCAGTGGACACAGAAGTAACGGGACAGAGAGTGAATGACAAAGTGGCAGCTCCAGGCATGGGAGAAAGAAATGGAGAGATAGAAGAAGAAAGAAAAGAGAGAGATATAAAGGTGCGGAGGACGCCGACTGTCTACAAATCATGATGATCCAAATGGGCAGAAATCTCCCCACTGTCCTTTCAACTCCCTGCACACACATGATGTCACCATCAGAAGATCCAGTAAGCTGTCCTTGAGGGTGGAAGGTGCCTTTTGGCATTGATCTCAGATCAGCTTAGCTACTGGAATATCTAACCTTTAACAATGAAAGGAAAATGCAAATCTGACCTTAGATGACAGTGTATGTTAAACCTCCTCCCAGTCTCTTAATCTCGGTGCCCACTGGGCTCGGCGTCACCTGTGCCGCTGCTGCCGCTGTGGCTGATGAAATGTAGATGTTACAAAGAACGGCTGGCAGCCGGCTTTTTCAACCTGCACCTGTTTCTTTTCTGTATGTGTGCCTGTGTGTCTATCCAGGGGAGGTGGTGTGTTCTTGTGTATGTGGCTGTCTATCTGGGTATGTGTGTGTGTGTGTGTACCTGCTGTCTTCAGTGTTTTTGCATTGTCTGCAGAAGTGCACTCATGGGATGATGCAGTACTGAGACTAGTGATATATGAGGTATCGGGAGCATTTGTCTAAATAGTCTCATACACACGCTTGTATCCCTGCTTATCCTCAAACTTGCTTGTAAAACACAAATCCACACGAAAGCATTACATCCGCTTGCCATCTCAATGTTTTACTTCCTTACCAGGTTTGTAATATGTAAACAATGCTGATTATTATAGTGAAAACACAGTTAAAGAAATCAGGAAACATAAATAAGGGTATTTTCTTGCATGCATCCTGGATGATAACTTTATTCATCTAAAGCATAAAGAGAGCTGGCACAATCAAACCGAATGTGCTTTATTTTGGATGAATCTAACAGAGGTAGATGATCAGTTTGTCTTGAATTGATTATCCGTTTGGTTAATTCTATGACCTCAGTCTTGTTTTTATGTTCTGTTTGTAAAATCTTTATGTTTAACTTTGTACCCTCTTGGGTTGTGTCCATCTCTTACCTCATTTAAGTCGGCACAATCAAGTAATTTGTTTAGCTCTCTTGTCGGTTTTTGTTTGTCAAAGTGAATCAATTTATATATGCAATATTCGCTGTCTTTGTTTTCCACCCTTTTGTTAAACATCTGTGCTCATGTCTGCTTTCTGCTCAAAGAAGTTCATTCTTTATTTCTTTATATATTTTTCCCCAACATGATAAAGAGTCATCTATGAATATTGGAGCCAATGTGAGGTCGGGGGCTTTGATGCACATTAGTAAGAAAAAATTAAACAGAAAGAAACAAGAAAAGCAAAAAATAACAAATATAGCACAAAGGAAGATAATTACACGTGGGACAGTTTGGAAGAAAAAGAAAACTTGGCTTGAAGAACATAATCTGGTCTACATAAAAAGTTGAATATGTATTAGTTTTTCCATTTTATCATTTTTTTCCACTTATGAAACGCATGACTTCCCATGATTAAATTCCAATAGTGACCATTCAACTGAAGATTTTAAATGGATACAAGCTGTGTTAGAAAATGTGGAAATATATATTTAGTTACGACACCAATACTTAAGAGGGTCTAACTTTGAAATTGTTATCATTATGAAATGGCCCTATTAACTACATCAGGACATTTTTCATTAGCAATGTTCTGAGATTTGTACGTTTGAATAAAAATATGAGATATCATCTGATTAAATGTCCATAAATATACAATAAAGAATATTGTATAGAATATATATAAAGTGTTTTATACACCAAAACGTAGCAGTTTTGCATTACATGAAATTGTCATGCGTGCTCAAAAATGGTCAAATTACCACCGTTTCAAAAGTTCCAAGCCTGTGTTTTCCTTTGTATGTTGTTACATCTGTTTTGCACTGTGTGAAATTGTTACCGATGTTATACTATACCACCATAATGTTCCAAATGCTTTTTTCTGAGGGATCTAGGAGAGGGTATATGGTGGTGTTACACCACTAGCTGTCACACAAGAGAACCAAAGTCCACAACTTCTCACTTCTCTGCATCACTCTCGGTCACAGTTGGTCAGGGTTAAGCATAAGAAATCATTAGTTGGCTAGCTTTGGATATGAATAAAAATGTGGTCAGAGGCAGGAATAAAACACATCATTAGGCTTAAGCATCAACTGATTACATGGTTACAGGGTTGCATTACATTACGTGAAAGTTTCTCTTTTCAGAACAACAGGCAACGACAGACATTACCATCTCACACTACAACGTTTTATGACATTCTAACAAACAAGCTTTGTACACGTTTAAACATGAGACTGGTTTGTCTTTGGCTTTGGTTTAGTACAGGAGTTGCTTCCTCTGCCACTATGTGTCTATGAGGTCGGTAGATGCATCTCTTGAAATGGCAGACAGATTCCAGTGCACTAAAACACTAAAAACGTAGTGTTCCCAGGAATGACAGCTCGCAAAACTTTTCATAAGAAAATTTGGTTAATGTTTGTGTAGATTCTCAGCTTAGCTTTGACTAATTTTCACAGTCGATTTTGGTTTCCTCCTTTTGAGTGATTTCTGTTGTAATGTTTCGTAGCTCCGTTATAGGAGTGGATGCTTGATTTTTGTTCTTTGTTGAATTCTGTAGTTCCTCCATTAGAAGGAGAGTTTTTTTTGTTCACCTCTTTAGAAGAGTGTTATCAAATTTAAGTATTAATCTTTTCATAGACCTTTCGTTTTCCTCCTAGAGTGGAGAGACTGTTTCTTTTGATTAAGTTTTATACCGACATCTGTCGCTGTGATAGTTATAGTGATCAGTGCCTTAGTAATTGTCATAGTGTTTATTCCTCTGTTCGGAGACCTGTTAAGAAAGTTTATACAATAAACTATCTTATTCTGAAATTGATCCTGCGCCTGTGTCCTGCCAGTTTCTGACAATTAGAAGAAAACAACACAGAGAGTAACACATATAACACACTTCCATGTCTTTGAATGATTATGAAAAGCGAGTATATTGAAAAGATATGAAATTTGGAGCCCTTTCACATTTAAAATTTCAAAAACAAGAAAGACGGTAGTAAAATGAAATTCACACCCATGCTTGAGTGGAAGGACATGATTACACCCAATTTCTATGACAAAACTCATATTTGTATTAATACATTAATGTTACTTGGTCCCCATTTTTTTTTCTAAAGAAATAATAAAAAAAATTAAAAAATATTTGTAAAAATGATTTTCCTGTGGCTCTAATACTAGAGAGTTGTCCACATAGATAAAATAAACATGGGCAAAATCATACAAATCAAGCTCATATAAAATTAAACTAAATCATTTTGAAAAATTTTGCTCAACAATTACTGCTCAACTTATTATTTATGAAAAGAAGCATAAACCACATTTTTTTCTTCTTTTAGCCCACATGGAAGGTGGTGTATGAGAGTTTTCCTGCAGCATGTCTTTAAGTACACAATAAGGTATATTTCAGAAAAAAATTGCATTAGTATAGAATTAAATTAGGAATAAATTAAATTGTGACATTTTGTGAAAAATTTAAAGCACTTATTATAGCTTAAGTTGACTGACTTAATCTAGCTTTAATTTTCAAAATATATCTATTGAAATATATATATACATATCTATATATAATTTCAATTTAATATTGTTTCATCATTCGTATGGTTAATCATGAGTATCTCTACAACTAAGCACATGTGAAGTTTTTACTGCATCCCTTCCTCTTCCTCGTTTTCTTTCTTCTTCGTCCACTTTGATCACATCTCTTCCATCACAGATTCCCCCAGTTTGATTTATCACAAGGGTAAGAGTGCAGAGTAAGTGACTGCAGGTACTCGTGAGCGTGTGATAGTGAACGAGAGCTGCTCACATTCTCTGTGAATGAGATGTTGGTAAGATATTTCTGTGAGTAGCACTATTAAAGAGCCACACCTCTCAGGCTGAGCTGAAGATTGAGATTACCTGCAGAGCTCCAGCACCAACATATATTAAAATGACTGTTCTTTGCCAAAATGATGGAAGTAGAAAATGTGTTGACTCATCATTTTGAGGGATTTCCATGTGGCTGGCTGTGTGTGTGTGTGTGTGTGTGAAAGCCAAAAGGAGATGGAAGAAGTTTATTTCTAAACCATAGAAACTTTTTTTCCCCCTTTTTTGCTTAAATGAGCTGTTCGCGTTCTTTTTTTCCCCACCAACAAAGATTGCCTTCATTATAATAGTAAGTGAAACAGGAAACTAAGCTTTCCAGTTTTAAATTTTTTTTTTTATTTGGATCACCGCTTCACAGAGCGACTGACGCTGACTTCTGATGATCTGGAAGTTAAATAAATAAAATCATTTCTCCATGGTAATTTTCGTCAAACCTGCCAAACGCAGCCTAAATATTTGACATGGAAGGAGAGAAGATCAGTGAAAAGTGAGATCAAAGGATGGTGATGGGGGATGTGGGGGGGGTGGGCGGGTAGTGGTGGTGCTGCTGGGGCTTGCATGTGAGCAGGAACGTGTGTTAGTGTATGCGTTGTGTGTTGGGGTGGTGCAAGTAGTGATGAAACGTATTCTGCGATGTGATATTTTCAACACCGCCAAATTCTGCTGAAGCTCCCCCACACATGGGAGTAATCTAAACTCAAAGAGGCGTCAGTGTGTGCTTGAGTGTGTGTCGGTGTGAGAGAATTGGTCTCCTGCCACGAGCAACAATCCTTCATATTCCTGTCACCATTCTCTTCTTCTCTCTCATCTTCCTCTGTCTTCAGAACAACACACACGCCCAAACACACACACACACACACACACACAAAATGATTGTATTTGTCTTTATCAGTCCCTCCATTTTCTTCGCCCCTCCTTGTGTTCGGTCCCCTTCGTTCAATATTTCATGCTGTTGAGAGCGTATCTATTCTAAGCTCTTTCTTTTTTTCTCCATACGCCCTCTCCTCCCTCTTTTCTTCCATCTCGCCCGTCTTCTTAAAAAAACCTTCTCCCCACACATCACTCTCGCTGTCCTCTCCCTCTTCCTGCACCTCTATAAATCTCCCGCTCCCCCTCACTCTCTATATCTCATTGCACTCCTAATGTTCTGTGCCCCATCAAACTTTTTCTCCCAGCTCAGACTTACAGTCTCTTCCACCCTTTCATTTCCTTTCCCTCCCCTCGCTTCACTCATTTTCTCTCCTCCATGCCCTCTGCTGAATCAGTTTGCGTGACTGTTCAGAAGTATCAGCTCTGCTTCTCCTTCACGTAACCCCCCGCTCCTTCTCTTTCCTCTCTCCCCCTTGGATTCCTCTCCAACCAAAACACAGAGAAAGCCCTGTTCTCTCTTTTTGCACCTCTTTCATTTTTGCATCCCCCCTTCCCTCCCCCAAGCCTCATCCAATCTTAGTGTCACCTCTCCTCCTCTCCCTCTTTCTCCCTCCTCCTTTGGCACTCATCTCCATCTCCACCACTCACCCCCACCCCTAGTCTCCCAGTCTCCTCCTCACTCTTAGCCTGTACCAATGTTGTTTTAGGCACAGCAGTGAAAGGTAAACAGAGAAATTGAAAATTCGTGTCAGTCACTCGGGTGAAAGAGGGACAAGGAGGGAGAGAGAGCAGAAGAGGTGGTGAGGGAGCGGGAGGAGGCGGGGGGAGTGTCAGTACAATTTACTAACACAACAGTGAACAGCGAAGCAGGCCAAGAAACAGAGCAAGTGTGAGGCAGAGAGAAAGAAAGTCTCCCAGTTCAAGAATTTCATTAGAATTCGGCGTACATAAAATCTCAAAAAAAAAAAGAAAGTGTTTAGTTTATGATGTTCATGTGCGCTCGAGAGACCTGCTGCATTCATCTGCGCATTGTTTACTTCCTGGGTACCCAGAAGAGGGATGTGAGCCCTACAGGGGCCCAATAACCAATTATCAGCGCTATGAGAAAACTCATATTATATTCCAAGGTTTCAGAAAGGAGCTCTTGACAGATGTGCTGTTGGCCGGCTCTGGGTTGGAAATGTCATAAGAGCCTCGGTGTCACCGCGTGCAGTCAGCCCGGAGGTCGTTTCTCATAATAACCCCAATACAAAAGTAATCCAATAGTACCCCTACCCACGCCTGAAAAATCCAACTCGGATGATTAGAATTGACAGGAGTATTTGCTGAAACAGAACATGTCAGCGTCTCTTTAAAGGAAGCCAAATGGAAAAGCGAGATATTGAATTTTTGTTATTCAAAAAAGTGCCCAAAAAACTCGGTGTCTGTGGTTGTGGGGTTTGAACCTCATCCTTTTGTTTACTGTGTTTTCGGGGTTTACAATTTCTTTTAAAACAAAGGCAATATGGTATGTTTAACTCCTGGTGGCCTCTATATAGCAGTTTAAAGGGCCTAGTCACCTAAATGGTCACAATACATCTCCTCAGATGAAGAAGCCATCCTTAAACCTTGTTGTTGTTACAGAATGTACAAATATTCACAATTACAAGCTTCGTCTGGATCCACCACCATGTCACACAGACATATATGATTACATGACAACTGAATTGAAGTAATATGAATAAATTGCAACCTATTTGATAGAAGGACTTTTCTTCACAAGACATAAGGTCTGTGCAACATGCGTTTGCTGAAGAAGGCAGTGGGAGAGCTGTCGAAACTATTGAACCAACTTTGAGTTGGTAATATTGTTTATTATTTCACAGATGTTTTTCCTCAGGTCAGTAAGAAAGCTCCTTATTCATTTCCATAAACAGTGTACGATACAGAGAAGAATGTTCCTCTTAAAGGGAAAACTGGTAAAACCCTGTTCACATAGTTTTGCACTTACACCATCTGTTTCGAGTTGATTGAGTTCAGACGAGTTGGTCTTTTTGTGCATTTTCACCAAATCTGCTGAATGGAAACATTCTCTTTGAAATGATCAGGAAATCCCAAAAATGTAAATATTGGAGAGAAAAAAGCAAACAAAACCATTTCAGAGATTAATGATGATGTATAGGAATCGCAGGACTTATGTTTGCACACAGAGCGGTTACAAGAACTTGCCAATTCTTTTACGGTTTGTTTTCCTTTGTATGGGATCTGACTGGTTTAATAAACCAGCCTTTAACAATCACACATCGGTGGTAGATAAAACCATGCATATTCACATTTCTTTTTGCATAAAGATATTTTTTCCTATTTGGTTGAAATGTGCTTTCCATTTCACTAGAATAATGTTGCGGAAACATTTTGTGTTTCTGTGTGTTCATTCAGAGGCTCAACTAGCTTTTAAATGGTCTAAAAAGACTACATAAACAAAAGGAAAGGATAACAAGTTTTTATACTTGGTGGAACAGTTAACATAAAGCTTGATCTTTACCCCTGTTGTCCTGTCTTTGAGCTCATATTAGCCAATTAATTGTTGGACGTAGCCTCATACAGCAATTAGAATGAATCGAAAGCAAAGAAGAGGATCCCAAAATAGCAAAAAAAAACAAAAAACTTGAAGCGAGTACTTGTTGCTGTTTTTTTTAATTGTTCCAGGTTTTCATAACACTCCTGGTTAATAGACTAATCAGACTGACTGGGGCTGAAGTTAAATTTATGCCTCCACCTCAGGCCAACGCAGAGCCCATGTCAGCCTGTGCAAATGACAGTGATTGTTTCTGGCTTGCTTATAATGTTGACACAACCTTATGCTTGCAGATTCCCATTTTCAAAGCTTTGCCAATATTTGTGTATCCTCAGTGGGGGTCAGTGTCTTGCCCAAAGGCCCTGTGACATGTGGAGCAGCCGAGGATCACAGCCCTGATCTGATTACTGTGTGTAACTTCCCTCAGAGTTACATCAGGAACTGTAACCTCAGACACACCATCACACATGTGGAAATGCTGAGAATGGCAATGACATGTAAGCTTTGGAGTCCAGACTTTGGCATATCTGAAGGAACCATAAATCCCACTGATAGTAAAAGTCAACATGCTTGACTCTGTCCTGGGAGTGAGTTTGTTTGGTCAGCTTCAGAACAGTAACGGTTACCAGATTTGTGTTGGTTTGGGGTCAATTTAATTCATTCAGACTAACAACTGAGCATGTGTGTTATCTTGAATTTGGGCACGATGTGCACCTGGATCACTTTCAACCCGTCGGCCAGTTCTGTGTCTCAAGTCATACGGCACCTGGGCCAAACTATTTCTACCGGCCAGCCGGATTTGGGCCAGTGTGACAAACCATTTTGGTTGCCATGACCACACAATTCAAACAAAGTGAGGAAGAATGGTAAAGCAGGGTAGGGTTGGAGGAAAATGACAAAATTTTACATTCCTGATGTTTAACTGAGAAACATAGAGAGGAGCGGGAGCAGAAGACAGCTAGGCCACCAGGGAGCAAATATAGACACAACATTGCACAGCTAGAACGTGTGGATCAGACGGTGAAGAAAGTTTTTACAGGAAAATCACATTATTATGTGAGAGAAAGAGGAATCACGGCGAGGCAGAGAGATGGGGGGATTAAATGGACAGCTCATAAGAGGAGAGGAAGGACTGGAAAAGACAGAGGGATTCCCTGATGGCATCTCATCTCTCTCTTTCTTGCTCTTCTTCTCCCTATTTCCCTCCTTTTTTGTCCCAATAAATCATTCTGACTTCTCCTTAACCAACTCATTCCCAGCAGGCAGCAAGAAAACTGTAACAATCTCACTCCTACCTACCTTTCCTCTCTCTCTTTCTTCCTATTTCTTTCCCTGTCTGGCCTCTCTCAAACACACACACCTTAGATGCAGAGTTTTTGCAATGGAGGTGATGGTGGGGACAAATTACTTAACATTGTTACTGCAGAACAGAGCTGCTGTGTTCATTTCTAACCAGTAAGGCATGTACGTGGGGAAACAGCTAACATGAAGAAACCTCATTTTTACAAGATATGTATTGTATTAAAAAGACGTCATTAAAAATATGATCACAGTACAAATCTCTTGACAAAAAAAATATGTATTTAGCCTCTTTGGAGAATGTTCATTAAGCTGTTTTATTTTGTAGTGGGGAAAAAAATCACATATGACAGAAAGTATCAAACACTCAAAACAATATCTCTTGAAAGGAGAAAATATACAGCAAAAGAAATGGAAAAACAAATGGGCAGAAATGGGAGTCACTGATTGTGTGTGAACTGTCAGAAATCAGTTGAAGGAAATGGGATTTATCTCCAGAACAGCCAAACATAAACCACCAACCAACACTGAAACAGAAGAAAACAAGGTGACTGTGGGCTAAACAGAAGCAGGCGGATGACTGGATGAAAGGGATATTCAGTGATGAAGCACCAATCTGCATTGGACAGAGAGATAATGCAGGAATACTGTTTGATGTAGGTCCAATCCAAAGAAACATAAAAGACTGCCTGAAGAAAAAAAGAAAGGGAAAGTAAATAAAAAAAAGCACAAGTAAATGTAGATGTGGTGAGATGATGGAGTCCTTTTTCAGCTTGTTACCACAGAATAAAAGAGCATTCAAATTACTCCAGGAAAGACCTATTAACTCAATGACATGTTTTTTCTCTTTCTTTTGTAGTGGAAAGTGGAGGAAATGAAACAGAGAGAATCCTGACAAACTGCAGTCAGTAAAGCTGATCTGTCAACGACTTTGTGAGGTCTGGGTTTTGTGTCTGAAGAATTGCTTGTGATGAGCGAAGTCCATTCCTCAAAATTTTAGGCTGTCATGAGGAGTGCAACAAAGTACTAACTGTGATTTATCTATCTTTTTGGTTTGTGATTCCATATATTATTCTCTTTATCTTAAAAAAAGCAGCTAATCAAACCAATTCTAATTATTCTAATATTCCATTTTTAGTTTAATTCGTTTTGCCATATCTGTGACTCCTTTTTCTTTTTTTTTTTGGAAAGAAAATAAAAAAATAAATACAAAAAATGATTGATAATACTCCAAGAGTGATTCCACATTTCTCCAGAGATTATCACATTACCACAAACACCCTCTGTATACAAAAGAATACATTAAATGTACAATTGACCACAGATTCTCAGAGGACATGTCCGTGGGACATGCGCTGCATGCAGAGGACTGATGCAGGACTGAATAATCCTGGTAGACTGAGATTCAAGACAGCACAGGCACTATCTGAGCATCAGTGTTCGTGAGTCATCGCGTATTTCTTAAGCTTTATATAAAAAATGCGTTTGTAACCACGTGCGTGGTGGGAGTTGATGGAAAACTGTCTGCAGATGGTCGCTGCAGACGTCTCTGGCAAAAGGTCGGATTCAAAGCTTTTCTAGTTTTACACCATCAGCGGAGGTCGAACAGTTGACGAGAAAACTTAAAGTCGCAGTCATGCCCGGTGCGCCGCAAGTCGGCCACAATATTGGAGGAATGCGCTTTTGTCGCTCGCAGGGGGTGGAGTCACAAAGTGCGCGAGGGCTGCCTACCAAACAGAGAGAGGAGGAGAAGGAGGAGAGAAAGACAGAGGGGAGAGACGGCTGTGCAGGCTGCTCTCCGTAAACGATGGTTGTCGGAAAGAGTCTTGAAAGCCTGATGAAACTGGCTGGCTGAACTATTTGATTAGAGCTCAGTGAGTCTTGCATCTATCGGATCCCTGGGAGGAATTTGACAGAAAAACTGCAGCAGCACGCAGATAACAAGAACAGTTTAACACAGGGGGACTTACTTTATAATTAGCAGTTACCCATTTTTTTCCTATAATTGATTCTTCTTTATTTACCTTTTTTAATTTTTTTTTTTGTACATCAGCTGCACGCAACTCTTTGTCAGCATATCGGACTGTTGTACAGCCGGAGGAAGACCGACCACCCGCTTGGAGCTCATACCCGCGTGCCGCACTCCACCGGCGGACTGACCAGCAGCAGTTCCCGGTGAGCAGAGATCAGGGAGGACCCGCGCACACGGACCATAAGCCCCCTTATTTGAAGCCCCGGGATCTTTTGGGGAGGGAGGAGGAAGAGTCTGATTTATGATGGGAGGGAGGGGGGGGGGGGGGGTGCTCAATCACTTACACATCACAATAGACTTTTGAAACACTTATTAACTGATAGCAAGTATAGTCTTTGAAGCGTTTGTATGCATCCATGCATGAAGCTTTTGTTTTCCTCCTTTCCCGTCTGTTAGGCATTTGCTGGGATGTTTGAGTCGCGTTGTTTGGTGGGGTGAAGGGGACCGAGAGCGTGGCCGGAGTGACCAAAAGGACGGAGGCCGAGAGAGGAGCCGAGAGCATGGCTCTGGCAGCGCTGTCTCTCTGGGTGCTAACGAGTCTCACCTGGGCCAGCGTGCCCCAGGTGTCAGCCAACAGGCATTCCGTTTACTGGAACAGCTCTAACATACAGTAAGACCCCACCTCCTGTGTTTTACAGTGCGTGTGTTGTGGGATTTGTATCCTCCATTCTCTTCTTCGGAAGGAACATGTCCTGGTCCTCTGTGTTGGGCTGCAGATTCATATAATTTTTGATGAATTAATTGTCTATTGATGCTCTGAGCTTTGCATGCGTGCCTCCTGTTAATGCTTTATCACGGCTAGAGAAGCCACTGTCCTCCTATATATGTTTTGCACTTGATGGAAGACTTGAACATACAAATCCACAACAATTAAAGCTGCCCGCTTTCTGTATGGCGAAGCTATTTCTGAGCCCTACACTGTTCTGTGAGAGCCCTTCTGTATGGTCAACGATGGTCCAAACCATCGTTTCGACACTCTGTTTTCCACAACTGGTTAGAAATATTCAGCTTCTCTTCCTCTCTCTTCAGTTTACTCCATGATTTTCCCCGTTTTCTTCCCCCTCTCATCTACTGTGAGCCATTCATGGTGGAGGACCAGAGAGAAAATGAAGAGAATCGCTTGTAATTCTTCTGTCTTGGCTCTTCTCTCTCTGTCTTACTGTCTTCTCCTCTATCTGGTTCAATTAGGAGCACTTCTTCATCCTGACCCCATTGTGTTGCAGCCGTGTCACTATTCAATCTCTCCTTCCAGCTCCCTCTCCAGCTTGCTCTCTTCCTCTATCCTTCCCTAACCCCCTTTCTTGTTTACACACAGTCGGTTGGCCTTTTTGTTATCCTCCTAATCCTTCGCTCCTCACTCCTATCTTTGAAACAGCTTTCCCTCCCTTCTCTTCTCTTTTCAAAAGCGTCCCTTTTAAATACTGTCCTCGTGAGTCCACGACTCTGCCACTGGATTCTTAAGCGTGTAGCTTCGATCTGCAGCAACACGCAGCGGGGCTCATCTCTCTTGGCACAACTCGGAGTGTATCTTGTATTTATTTGTACATTTATGTTTAATTCATAAACCGTAAATATATTTGCTACCAAAAGCCAGATATGACCTGAAATATTAGCTGATCTTCAAAACGTAGCCTGTTGTGATTTACAGCATGTTAAGGTCACAAAATAATACAATATTCAGCATAGATTTTCTGTCTTAGCTACTCAAGGGCGCATGTCACACATCACTGCACACCTTCACTTGTACTCTCCATCCCGCAGTGCATCATGTCTTTGTGTAAGATTTGTTTTGGATACTAGGTGTCGCTCAGAACACCTCGGTACGTGTTCACCTCTTAAACTGAATTTACCGTACCCCTCTAAGGGTGACTCCATATCATAACCGTGCTCATTAAAGGTTTAAACAATGTAAAAGCTTAGAAAAAGACACTCTTGTTTGTGCAGTGAATGGTTCTGTCGGCCGGCAGTAACTCAGTGGGCAATGATTTTAGCTTACAACGTGAAATGAAACTATTAGGGGCAACGAAATTTATAGCTCATAAAATAATTGGTTTAAGTACTGCACAAAGTGATACCAACATAAAACATGAAGGTTGTTGATTGTGATATGATACTGGTAGCAATGTTAATTTAATCCTGCATGTATCAGAGAAACAAATAATGGCTGCACATTATCTGCAAATGCGTTTTAGCTGATATTTCCCTGCGTCTGTCCATGTGGAGGTGTCTCATTTTCATTTGTTTCGGTTTAGTTTTTCACTGTGTAGTAAACTGATAATAAATGCTAATGAAATTCCACCCTCGGTTTTTTTTTTAATGTCAGAGACAGAAGTTGATTTTCATAAAATATGGAAAAAACGCTTGAAGGCACAAAAGGGAAGCTGTGAACCTCTGACCTCCGCGCAATCAGCGAGACGTAACATGAGCAGCGTTAACTTTGGTAAAGTGTACACTTCATTTAGTCGTTTATCTAATTTTTGCAGTAGCTTTTTTTTTTTTCTCTCTGAGAAACGAGACAGAGATCAATACCAGAAGAAGCTTAACCTTTAACCTGACTGTCTAGGACCTGAGTACTACCAGCAGTCATCCTTCCACTCTTTGCATGTCTGCTGTACCATTTCCATCCCAGAGGCAGAATATTCTTAGCCCCTGCGGTGTGAGTCGTAGTGTGTGTGTCTTTTAATTAAAATACACTCTGATGTCAGTGGACCTGCCTCATCCCTGATCTTCAATCTCTGCTTGTTCTCTTGTTCTCACTGCACACATGCACAGGGACGACGTCTGAACTGTGAGTGGAAATAACTTGGTGAGTTAGTTGACAAAGCAGGCCGTGGACAGTGGCACATAAAAGACAGATAAACTGCAGGATAAATGGTCTAATCTGTTATTTTATACACCTTTCGCAAGCACAGGTCCTGTTTCCAGCATTTATTTTAATCTCTGCACTCTGACATTTGTAGGCTGGCGTGCCTCTAGCCGTTAGCGGTCAGCCTCCCTGGAGTTTCTCCAACTTACAGTGTAGGGTGGAGGTTTAGAGGGCCAATAATAAGCTCTGCTGTAGCTGTCAGTTTGAGTGGTAAACACATTGTAAAGCCTCGGGACCCTGCAGTTTCTCAACCAGCTTCTGACCCCGAGCCACTCATCAACCACAAGAAACAGCCTGAGACTGCTGCTGAGGATTAATAACTTTGCACGCACACACAAACGTGGGCATGCATCTGTAATGTGGCGCATACCAGTGTGTGCACACGTAAACATACACAAATCTCTGCTGTAACTTCCAGAAGATGGATAAAGCGGGTATGGAAACAGAATGGATCATTTTCCTCATTGATGTCCTACATAAAGATTGCCGCCACCACCTTTGAGTCACTGGTATCCCCGCATTGGCACGAATGCGTGTGTGATAGTGTGAGTTTTTGCATGTGTTAGATGAGCGTGTGTGTGTGTGTGTGTGTGTGTGTGTGTGTGTGTGTGTTTGCCCTGTTACAGATGTCTCTGCTCACTGATGAATGACCGAAACAAAAACAAATTCATCGGTCCGTTAAATCGCACATTATCTTCCACCACCTGGCAATTAACCACCGCTGAGAGTGTGAGAGGCGTGTGCGGCCGTGTACACGTGTGTTTACACGTGTACGAGTTAATTTGATAACACGGGAGGTAACTTGATTTGCATAGCAGATATCTGCTGATATCTCTTAATTTATCAGTTGTATATTTTGCGTTGCGGCTAAACGAACACATCGCCAGACGCCGTGCTTGTTTGTGCGTTCATCCATGACAGCGTCACCTCAACGCAGGTCACAGGAACGAAGCCAACTGTCGCCAGCAGAATTTGCTTCTCGTAATACTGCACATGCTCATGTGTGGTAATTGATACTGAGCTGGAGCTTGGTTGGTATTCATCCACCTCATCAGAGTGCACAGAGGCACGTCACAAATGGCGAGAGAGAAATAATGCAAGAAAAATGGCTACTGTGGGACTGGTGAGAGGAGAGAGCAGGTCCTGAAGAATACTGATGGATTCTGTTTTGAATTAAAACTGAGCAAGGGGAGGAGGGTCAACGTAATAATGGAAATAATGCTTGGCCAGTGCCTTGAACCGCGCGCTGCATCGTAACGCAGACACTGAGTAGAAGATTAAGCAGGACAATCATCAATCCGTTTGACAGCAACACAAACCTATCTGTCTCCCAGGCCCACTTACCACAACAATATTTACATTTATGAATATCCTCACAAAGAGTTTTACTCACGAGTGCAAGATGCATCCTCCCTGTGCGTGCGTGCGTGTGTGTGTGTGTGTGTGTGTGTGTGTCTGCCACTTGTGCAAACGTGTAGCAAAGCCTCAAACACAGAATCACTTATAATCCTGAGCAAACTTTTCATTACTAACAAACGATGAGGCGTGTAGTGTGCAGGTGAATGGGTTCTGGTTGGTGGGTGTGCAGACACTGGCACTGAGATGTCATTAATTAAAAGTAATAGGGAACACCTGTGTAATGGATGGCTACTGTTTGCATAATAAGATCAATTGTTGTACGCTCTCCGGTGCTGTTTTATAGAAGTAGATGATTATTATTTTTTTCTGGTCGGACAGGTGTTGTCTGGCAGGAGAGAGGGGTAATGAGGGGCATGCATGCAAAGGAGCAGGAGACGTTATTCATCTTCCTGTTCGCCATCTTTTCTTTCTCTTCTTCAGGAGTGTGCTTCCACTTCTCTGTCCTTCTTACCTGACGAGGAAGCACCGTTTAGCTCCTTGTATTCTGTGAAGCTGTGTGGCTGAATGCCAAATCGACCGGGGCTCAATCTTTTAAGTTTTTTGGACAAATTGTTGCCTTGCTTTTGAGTTGACATTTTTTTTTCTTCACCTCACCCTCACTTTCTTGATGTTTCTCCTGTTTTCTTCTCTCCTATCCTCTTATGCTCTTTCCAGATATTGACCAAAGCCACCTCTTGTGTGTCAGTCTCAAAACAAGCCTCCTCACAAATCTTATGAATATACATACAGTCGCACATGAAAAACACACTGATCTTGATTTAAAAAAATAAAAAAAGACAAGCCCCTGTTCTGTATTGGACCCCCCCTGTTCTCTTGCATCTCGATTGGCTCTTTCATTTCCTCAAACACTGTCTCGATTACATGATTGACTAATCGGAGGCATTGCTGTGAAAATGGAATATTGATGTTGGAGCTATCGTGCTGGCTTGGTGTTGAGTCAAGTGCTAACTGGTCACTGTAATGGTTTGGATTCAAAGGAAGCGCGGTTCTTAGGGATTTTACGGATGTAATTCTGCTAAGGCCAAACTTAAGTGAGAGACACTGAATCAGTATGTTCTGAATGAGTCTGAGAGGAAGCAGGGGTCTTATGCCTGTTTCTGGATTGGTACTGATTTGAGTGAGTGGGTGAATCCCATGTTGGTGGCTCAGTGCATAACACAGACTTTGCAAACTGTATTTTCAAGTCTCTGGTAGAAAATGAACCGAACTAAAAACAGTCTTACTTCAGGGTAGAATTTTATTTATTTATTTATTTTTGATAAAACCTTTATAGAGACAAAAAAGAACTTTTAGCAAGAGCACAGCCAAAAGCAGTGAGCAAAAGCAGTGATTATTAGAATCTAGGAGTTTGGTTCTGAAGTCGACACAACTGAGACTAAAGACAGATAATCTTGATTCGACAGGAGAAACTGTGTTTCACACAGAAAATAGCAACACTGCTGGTGCTTCCTGCTGGTTGTGAATTTATTTTTAGTGCTCAGCTTCAAAGGAGGTGGAGGTTTAGCATGGTGAGTTGCAGTGAATTCACAAGCTAAGAGCTGCACAAGTGCTGCATTCCTCAGACGTTTTTTTCACTTCTCAAAGTAATAAAAACAAAAATGCTACTTTATCTATTTGTTTTTTTTTTTTTTTTGTGAATGGACTACCTAGATGAATTTAGTGGGAAGCATTCTTTATTTTTTATTTTTCAATGCGCCTGCGGTGGTGATGCTGTAGTTGCAGGTTTGGGCATGTCGTGCCCGTAAACTATTAAATTAATTTCATACGATGCCATTTCACATTTAAAATCCAGTTTAATCCAATGATTACACCCATCCAGGTTACACGCATGCAGGGCTGGCGTTTGTTGATCATTTCCTGACGATTTACTTTTCGGACCATCCATGATAACTGATAAACCCCAGAAAGTAACTTTTATTATTATTATTACTGCAAAGTGTAGCGTTAGCCATTAGGTGGAGATACATCTACAGGACGCACACACAAAAACAAATTGCCTTATTCCACCAACAAATGGATTTTAGAATTCACATGAACATTTTAGTTTGTTCGAAACTGAATTTCTCAAAGCCGGACTAACATGAGAGTTACTCCTGCATGTATACACTCAACTAGACTCCAGCCGGCCCAGGTGCACTGTGCTTGCTCCACATTCCCTGTCCAGTGCACAAAAAATTTTTTTTTTAAATTACCATAACAACAAAGAATAACCACAAGGGGTTGCATGCATCTTTTTTTTTTTTTTTTTTTTTAAAAAAAGAAACAAACAGTAAAGCTTGTGGACATACGAATACAGATGAATTCACAGTAAAGCTGTCCTCGTTCACATATTTTTCTGTTTGAAAATCAGCTCATTATGACTAAAAATCAATTGCACTGAATAACCACTGCATCACCAGATGAAAATCCCTGTTTTACTGTGACCGTGCAGCGACTTCAGCTTTGCTTACGTGTTAGATGCTGTCCCACAGAGGAAGTTACAAGCAGCAGGATGCCTGCAATGTTTTCTCACAGCACTGTTTGTGAGAAATGTGACAAAGTCGAGCTATAACCGTTGCTCATCTTAACTCTACATATAAACTCGCTGAATGCAACGATTGCACGTCCAACTGCTGTGTTTCTCGGCCCTCTGTAAAGACTGACTGTTCCAAACTCAGTCTGTAACAAATTGTTTACAGTACAGAACGCTCTGCGTTTAATGTGACTACATCTGCTGCCTGTTTAGTGGGGAATTTGTCAACTGGTGGGAAACTAACCCTGTGGAGCAGCTCTGCAACTCCGATACATCCCGAGGAGAAAAAAAACGATTACTTTCTTCAAATGTAATGACAAAATGTGTTTCTCTGACCTCTCCGTGACTTGGGCAAGTTAGGACTCATTTTCTGAGCGGAGACGCCTAAAATGGGTTGTTTGGATTCTGCCTCCCTTCAGCCACATGCGAACTGTTACACTGGACAGTCTAAATTACTTAAAGGTGTGACTGAGAGTGTGAGTAATTGCTTTTCCTGCTGTGTTAGGCCAGCTGTATACTCTTTCGAAGAAGCTGTCTGGACAGCCTGGAAGTGATTAAAAGCTTCTTTCTGGTGTTTTCAGCCGTGCTCAGTTATGGTTGCTTCTCAAAACCAACAGTCCGACAACCGCACCTGGACTCTGGCCAGGTGTGCCCAGATGTGAACGTGGAGGGAGTGAAATATGCCTTCTCTTGTTTCTGCTTCCATCATTGTCCACACTCACTGCTCAGCTGCACTGAGATGCATTGGTTGAAAAAGCGGAGGAGACAGGAGGCTGAAGCCAAAATTGGCATCTGAAAGCACACGGGGACACACGTGATCTGATAGACACATTTTTCCATCGAATACATCTCGTGTTTTATGGTGAAAAACTCTAGAAAAAGGAGATTTTTAGGATTTTTTTTCATTTGGGTGTGTTGTGATTATTCTTTCATGATAGCAATTGAATGGTCTCTGGTAGGAGTTCATGTGATCAGTTATGCGAATCAAATGTTCACTTTGGCAGAACTTATTTGCAAAATTTGTTTCTCCCCCTAATGTGAGTCCAATTTTGTTTTCCTTTTTTTGAAAATGGCAAAATGACCGTTAGCATGTGCTTAGAAGCTTAAAAGATTAAAGAAATTCTGTTTTCTGCCGTGCGTTTAAAACCATCTGTTAGAAACACAGCTTCTGAGTCTTAAATCAGGAAATATATACTTTTTTTTTTTAAAATTTGATACAGAAAATGAATCTGTTCATGTATCCGTATCCTAGAAAAAGGTCAAACCTGACATGGTTTAGGAGGTGTCATTAGTACCTTTGTAGCAGACTGGCTCGGGTAACATCTGGCTAATTTACCTACCACTGATCGAAACAATCATTTGGCATGGATTCACCACTCAGATCATTGTGCTGATGGCTCGTTCGTCAGTATCTTAAAATTCAGACACATTTTAGAATGAATTGATCCGATTGTACCATGGCACAGTGTACATCATCGCTGGCTCCTTGGTTGCTGATCTCAGTGCGTTTCACTGATCTGCATAACCTGGACGTTAGCTCAGGACACTGTCAATAGGAGCATTGATCGGTTATAGAAATTTAATGAAGACAAATTAAATAGTCTCAGTGAAGTGACACTAGACTGATTTTTGAAGGAAAGTTTTGATCTCGGTCTTCATTGGATCTTAATGTTGTACCCTGGGAAATCAATAAGAAGAGCTGGGTTGCAGTCCTGTAGTTTTTGTGCTGTGTTGCTTTAAGATAATATGGTGCCTTCGGAGGTGGATGAAGTGCTGTTTTCTTGACAGCCGTGTTACGGAACGACCGTCCTCCTCATTAGCGGTATATGGTTTAGGCAAAGTACGGGGTGATGCAAGAATGTATCTTTCCCCGCCTTGTGTTCAATTTGAACAAATTGACCACAGAGAACACATCCCACATCTGCAAGGCAGTACACAAACCACTCATATGTGCTCAGAAGCACACAGTTGATGTCGATATCAACATTACTCTATGAGCCGGTGCCTAAGCTCCAGCAGTGTAATCAGGTGCTAATAACAAGGCTGTGATGTTTACAAGCTGTTTCAAAGCGCTTCATATATCAGCGTGTGTGTGTGTGCGGTTTGCCTGTGTGTGTGTGTGAGCTTTCCCTATGTGATGTCTAGTCTATTACACGCCAACGCTCTTGGGGCTTTTGAGGGGTACTTATAATGACTGTCAGCGCTTGCACAGACGCACACAAACGCGCGCGCACACGCCAGATGCTCATGGTGTGTTTGTGACGTGGCTAATGATGGCAGCGTAGCGGCAGTCTGAGGCCATATGCTGAGCCTGATCACAGCAGAGCATAGTAGTGGTAACGTTAATATACTCTACTGACAGGACAATTAGCGATCTTCTGCAAAAAGACAATGCAGCTCCACATGAAAATGCGGCTGTTTCATCACACTCAGAGAACCAGGAATCAACAGCTGCTAGCCAACGACAGAGGAGCTGCATGGAGGAGGGCCGCGGCATTTACAGGAAATCTTATTGTGATTGCTCACTGGACAGAAATAATGCTATGATTGGTTTTTTTTTTTTAGAGAATGAATATTACTAAACAACTCCAAATCTGAACTGTAAGCACACAGGTTTATACTGAAGGTAGTTTCTCTGCAGCAGGTTTTAATAAGAATGAATTATGCTGAGAGATGAGAAAGTATTGAGTTTGAAGGTTTGATTTGGCTGCCAGAAGGGGAAAAAAAAGGCAAGGCAGATTCCTCACATCACCAAACGGCACAGAATTATGCTTATTCCATCCACAGAGAGCGCGGCAGACAGGGAGTGAGACTTTAATTGAGGTTTTATCCATTTAAGCTGTCACTAAGAGGCCAACTCTGAAACCTTTTAACCACTCTCCTCGCAGTAATGACACAAATCAGAGAGGAAATGTGTTTGTGTCTGAGCTTTGGTGTGAGCGAGTGTGTGTGTGTGTGTTCCTCTGTGTTAGCGTTCGCAAAGCGGGAGGGTAATTATGCGGAAATTGGGAAATGGCTAAGTGAATTATGACCTTGTTTCAGCATAAGGTTTTAATCAGTCCCCGCCAGGCCAGAGAGGGAGGCAGAAATGTTCGCCGCACAAGCACTCTGCTCCCGATGGCAACAGCGAGGAGTCAGTAAAACTGACACTCAGCCAGCGCTGATGTGTCAGTGGAAGCCAGTCAGTCAGCCAGCCTCTAACTGTCAAAGAGGAAAACCGCTGGAGGAAAGTTCATGGTTGTGGATGGTGCTGAAGTTAGAATCCCAAGTTTACTGCCTTGGTTCTTATAGGATTTTGTTTAGTTTTTTTTTTTTTTTTCATTGCGTGTTGTTTTCTGTGTCAAGTGAACAGCTGCATAACTGTTTGTTTTCTCATCTGATTTTCAAGTTATTGGATTTCCAGTGACAGTCCATTATATCTGTGGATAATATTCCGAAAGAACGTGCGGTTTCTTGACTTGTGGAATCATATTGTACCATTGTCAATCATCAGAGCTGCAAGTAGAGATTACAGACACGCATACCAATTTTCTCAAACACTTCATTTTGAGTTTAATAATAATACAGAAATGGTGATAATTGCTCCTCAGATTTCTCTTTTTCTGTCTGCTCAACAGCTGAAAAGTCCAAAGCGTTCCATTTCCAATGATGAAAAATGTATCACACCTGTTGCTATTTAGTTTTCAGTTGAACTGAATCCCGTAAACCCTGTTATTTTCTAAATTGCTGCTGTTCTATTGATTGATTGCAGATAAACAGCAATGGAAAGTCATTATGTGAGAAAGTTTTATTCAGTGTTTGGTTATATCCATATTGTGATGTCATTCTAACAAAAATCCTTACTCTTACATTGTCCTCTTATATATTGTCCTGTTCTTAAGTCAACTTTATGAAAAGCCACCCTTTTGATTTAAGTGCTTTTACTCCCATGGATTCACAGCTGTCAAATTATTGGTTGAGGTACGGTATGAGGACGTTTTACCTACTTCTTGCTGTTTCAGTGTTTGTGTGAAAGTGAACAAGTTGTCTGACAACTTTGAGTTAAAGCAAATTGATTAATCTTGCTGTTCAGATGTGTGGAGGGGTCAGCAGCTCTGCTGTGTGTCCGTGTGAGAGCCTCCGTTGCCTCTGGCCTGGCTGTCTGTTTCTGCCAGTGTTGGATCGATTCCTACAGACTCTGCACTCTTCTCTTGAATGTTTCAGCCTGTTCTTCCTCTCTCTCGCTGTGTATCTGCTGCTCAGCCCTCCTCGTCCTCTCTCTGCTTCTCCTTGTTGGCTCAGACTCATGGCATCGCTTCCTCCCCTCTGTCTTATTGTCTTTCCCTGCATCACTGTACAACTCTCAAGTCTCTTCAGATCAGAGCTCTTACTGTACATGCATATGTGTGTATTTTCTGGACAGTTCTGACCGCTTCATTATGATGGATTCCACTTGGATAGTGCGTGCTCATGTGCTGAATTCCATTGTGATGCTGAGGCCCTGTGATTTTTAAGGGGTTTGCGTGTGATTGTGAATACTTGATTTCTGTCAATCTTTAGTCATTTTTATTACAAGTTAAGCATTTCACTGTATGTCAACTGTGTGTCTGTGGAACATATGGTGCAAGACTTTACATGTAGGATATGTAACATCTGTGTTTTGTATAAAAATATAATGTTTCAGGAATTTCTTGATGGTATATTCGGATTTATGACTGTAGCAAAAGATTGATGGCTGATCCTACACGCAGGTGTGTGGACAAATTTATTTTTTTCTAAAGAGCTGGTTTGAGGCCCAAACTTCTCTTTTTGAAGCCAGAAGTGTCAACATTTGAAAGAGGAAGGAGCTGAGAAATCTGAGAGCTGATTAGATACAGCATATAACTTCGAAGCCTTATCTGTATTCAATTCTCGGATTGTTTTCAAAAAGACCCACAGCACAACGATAGTTAGGAGTGAACTTCGCTATCAGCACCATAACGATTGTGTGTTAATTCATGAAAGAAGGGTTCAAATGGTTTTGCATTTTAAGGTATTTCCTTCCCGGCTTCACGTCTGATATCACATGACTAAAACTATCTTTTAAAGTCACTCTGATTTCAGCAGAGGTGATGCTTCACTGTGCTGAAAACGACACATTAGGGATCAAGCTGTAGCTTTTGTATCTTGCCTTGACACGTCTTGATGATTTAATTCCTTTTCTGTTTATTTCTCAGCGTGTGTTTTCATAAGTTTGTAGCTTGACTTGTAAAGCACTTTTAGTTGCACAGCTTAAAGTTAATAGCTACACTACAGATAACATTCAATAGTTGCTGCTCCAAATGATGTAGAAACAAGGCAATGGGGGCATTCTTTCATTGCGGTATAACAAACTATTTGCTATAGGATTAAAGACATTTTGGGTGGCCAGACACACAAAATGACACCTTTGGCTCTGGAAGTTTGTAATGAAATCATATAATTTATTAAGAAACAGTCTGATAACATGTAGCCTTAAAGCTGTCATTTTATTGTGGTCGTATTTTTAACGTAGGCATTACATGGTGGTACCTGCGCTATGAGGAATCATCTGTCACTACATCTTTGTAGTCACCTGCTGAAAACTCCATCTACAGCTAAATAAACCTGTGGAAATGTCTGTTTTTGCAGGGATCCATTTCATCAAATCCCAAACAAACTCTTCTCCACACTCAACGCTTCCATAAAGCAGTAACACCACCCACAATGCTGGACAATTTTCCACTGAATCACGGGATGTGTTCAGTTCTTCTATCACTTTCTTTGAAGTGCTTCCAATGTTCTCTTTCGGTTTGTGGATGATTTCATAAATAATTTTCCTGTTTAGTTTTTTTTTTTTTTCAGTTTTCAACACTGAAATGCATTTTCATGATCTGTGCACTCGTTTGTACAATGAAGCGAGTCAGTGTTTGTGTCAGCGGAGGAAGTTAAGACAGCTGAGAGCTTACTATGCTGGCAGGCCTCAGTGGTAACACCCACGCTGTCTGTGGGCTTCGCTTTCTGCTCCTGCGCTTTGAGATACACGCATGTGCCACTGCAGCGGTAGTAAAACTGCACATGAATGAGCGTTTACTATCTCTTTCAGCCAAGTCTTCAGCCCTGTTTGGTTATCTTGCGTTTAATGAGAGTGCTAAGTCCAGCACAGCTGGTGGAGGTGGATACACTGTCTTTATTTCAGTTGTACGATAGGGAGGAAGAAGGAGAGTTGTGGATGGTGGTGTGTGTGTGTGTGGGGGGGTGTCTATGGAGACTGTGGGGGTTGCAGGGCTGTTGTAATGAATGTACTGCAGTTAAAAAGAATTCTGTGTCACATCCCGGGAGAATGGGGGGGGGGGGGGGGGAAAGGTGGTGGAGGGGAGATGTGGGAGGAGATGTAGCGAAATAGGATGTGTTGTGTTGATGGAGCGGAGTTCTACACAGCCAGGCAAACTCTCCTCCCATTCTACTATGTGCAAATATGTGTGTGTGTGTGTGTGTGTGTGAGAGTGAGAGGGTGTGTACTAGTGCGGTTGAAGAAGGAAAGCAAGAAAGAAAGCATGTGAATGCTCCACAGCCTACACACATGCCACCCACACACCCACATGTATTAGACCCATATATATGCATAATTCCCACTTTCCTCCTCCTTTACCTCTATTTTCATTTCCCCCCATTTTCTTACCTCCAATACATGCATACACAGCCTTTAACTAACACACACATACACACAAAAACTCATTTCACAGGGACAGTCTTTGTCATTACCTCCCACAGGTTCCTCAAGGGAGAACATTGTTATTTTCTGCCAGCCACAATCAAATGAAGTAGAGCAAAGAGAGAACCCACTCCTCCACACTCAGACATACAGGAAAACTTGCACCATACAGTACTATTTGCTAGATTGTGATTGAATAAAACAGAATGACTCCAACCATCCGCCCACTTGCTGTGATTGTAAAATGTGTGCCAACAGTAAAGCATATGTATTGTGTCACATGTTGCTACTTTCTCCAGCGTCCGTACAGAAGATCAAAAAAGTCTCCATTCAGTTCTCCTCTGACTGGATGCAGAGATAGCTTCGCATCAGCCTTATCTCTCATAAAGAGAGACAGCACACAACAAGGAAAACCAGACAGAGAGAAAAAATCTGAAGGAGAAGGAGGGGAGGGCACAGAAGAATAGGGAAAGGACGGCTCTGCAGAACAGTACTGCCAAAACTGAGGTCAATTGTAATGAAAATGGCTGTTCACATGACCACAATAGCGGCTGAGTGACAACACTAAAGCGGCATGGACGGGCTTATCCTGATCACTCAGGGTCTTGACTGGGGACATCACAATGCCCTGGAGATCTGTCCTTCTTGGGCTTGGAGGATCACAGAGCGCCCATGGTCCCAAGCCTTGGCCCTGAAACGTCCCTGACATTACCATATCAATGGCGTCCCGGCTATTCCGCCGAGGAGCAGGGCGGGTAGTGATAGTGCTCCTGGTTAGCATCACCCTGCATCTTCACAAGGCTTTTCAGTGGGGTGTAGATGCTAACTCAGTACTATGTGTGAATGAGAAGAAATGTAAGCTGACTCCTGCAGTGTGAACCCATGTCTGCAGTGCATCCAGGCCACTGTTTGTGTGTATATGAGTCCTTTTAGTGTTTCTTGTTTGCTTTTCGCAGTTTTTTTACAGTTTCAATTGTTTGAATTTAAGTGTAAAGTGTTGAACTTCGACATAGAACAAGGAACAGGTAGGTGCAAAAGTTCTGGTGTGATTTTCAGTGTACAACTTTGAAAATAATCTTTTTTTTTTTTGTCTTTCATTAATTCAATTGAGATATGAGGGTGTTGTGTTTAATGCAAAGGCCGGTGCAAAATGCAAAACAAAATGATGTTAAAAGGTTGAAAAATGGTAAATCGATTTAAGCATGTATTTTTTTTTTTATCTTAAAATTTGACAGAGCACATTTGCTATTGAATATAATAAAATATTAAATATAGAAGTAAATTAGAATATGTTTTGTCTGAAACTGCTTGATAATTGAATCCCCTTTTTTTCTTTCTTATTGTAATCACTATGTAACCCGGGGCGCTTCGATGAGATTAAACATCTCATACGGTCAGATGGTCAATCGCAGGCATAGCATGAGCAGGTATTTTCTGGGGAACAAAAATTTCAGAAAGATCGATCACCAAGCATTGTGTCAGCTATTTTCATATCACATGACCTCTTTTAGCTCTATAGTATTAACGGATGATACTGCCTGCTTTATCAGTGGATTTCCTTTTGCATTTTTTACAACAACAGTCTAATTGGTAGATAAATGCCTGCGGTAGACTTGTTCCTCGGATCCATAATTGAAATGTGGAGCCTGTTGGTTGGTACCAGTTTGCTGAGGCTAACTGCGCTGCTTCTTTCAATGGGAAAAGTGGCAGTCGCCCCCTTTTTTTGCAGGTGTGCCTGCATTTGGAAAATATTAACATTTACACAAATTTTGAAGTTAAACAAAGTGTAACACACACATCTTGTACATAGTCTTTCCTGAGTCAAAAAATTCCGTATTGTTTCGGGATCCGCACTCAGGTATCACATCTCCTCTATCATCTCGCCTCATCCTCAAATCAGATTTGCTGCAGTTGGAGAACGACTAAAAGAGCACAGCTGAGCTGGGTGTGCGAAAGGAGAGATTATGTTTTGAGAACGGGTTACAGCTTCCCTGTGTTGGGAGGATATTGTATTGCGGGACTCTAACAGTATATGGTCTTTTATGCTGTTAGAATGGCATTAGAGATAATAGTCAGTCAGGGTACAAGCCACAAAGTAGTCTTAATCTGATAATTACGCAACAGAGAGGAAATGGATGATCTCAAGAAGAAGGGCCGTAAACGATGCAAAGGGGACGGAAAATGAGAGCGATGGGAAGGTTGTAAGGAAGGAGAAGATCGATTAAAGTTAAAGATTCGAAACTTAAAGGGCAAGAAAGAGAGGAAGATGAAGAAGACAGGTGAGATATTGGCAGTAAACTTTCTGCTTTGTCATTGGAAATTAGAGCCACTGAGCAGGACACTGATTTGCAGTTCTTGTTTTAATCTGTCAGTCTACTCTTTTACTGAGTGTCACACGCACACACACACACACACACAGATATTCTCCAGTCTGTCACTGAATATTGGCAAAGAGCTGAGAGGTTATCATGCATTGTCAGGTGCCAGACCCACTCTTGGTTGCAGGTTTGTCATTTGTAATTAGAGAGACGGGGAGACACGCTTGTTTTTTTCCTCACCTCTCTTCTGTTCTCTGGCTGAAGGCTGTCTTTGGGTATCGACAGACAAGTGATGAGGCATACACACAAATGCATGCACCAACACTTGCACTGACATGCACTTGATGGGCCAAGTTTGATTGCATTAAGTGGAGTTTGTCAGTTAGTGAAGTGTTGGGGTGAATGCTGATGGCCAGACAGAGTATCCCTCACAGATAAACAGGATCTGAGGCAGCTTGTTCAGACGCTCACAACACTGAGGGTGACTGAGCAGTGGCAGGCCTAACTATGACTATTTTATGTCAGTCACACACACACACTGCCTATCTGGTGTTGTATGGGCAAGTGGTCACGGTCCACACAGCTCTGAGTTTTGGTCACGGTTAAAAAGGCTTCCTTCTTGTGAGAAGGGGGAGCGTGGTCTTAAGACGAAGAAGAAGATGGGGGAGGAGAGCGAAATAAGGAGAGTGGGAGATAATAGGAGAGGGCTAACAGTGGGGGTGGAGGGCTGGATAGACCAAAGAAGGAGTGAAAAGGGGAAGATAGATGCTGAAGGTGGGTTCTCCGAGTATGAAAGCCTGCGTGCCTCCTTTCCTGTGCTATTGATGTATTCTAATGCTAAGTGTGTAATGCTGGGCCTCGACCGGTCTCTGGGAGAGACGAGTCTTTGATAGACACAGCCAAGCTCTGGGATAGATCCCTCGCATGCCATTCATATGCATATCTGTGTGTGTGTGTATATGTGTGTGTGTGTGCAGGCACAAACTGTTATTTAAGTAACTGTTTTTAGCCATTGGTGCCAGTGGTAGATGGAGCTTAATTTCCATATCAATGTGAGCATGTTTTAGGCTGTTTTGAGCATCACACATCCTAATCCTAAATTAGCCCCCTGAACCATGGTGGATGGCTGGTGCATGTTTTCACAATTTGGTTTCCTATCATTCTGTTTCTGTTTGAATTTTCCATGAAGGGAACATTTGAACATGCCGGGTTTCATGGGTGGCCGCAGAATAACAGACCACATCTGTTCATATAATTGGCCATCTGCAGAGGAGGGCAAAGCGTCTCACCCGCCTGTCCACGGTCAGCCCAGTCACCAGAGTAAACTGTTGTTGTTTCATGCTTCTGGAAACCGTGGATATGTATAATCTCTTTGTGGTAATTTGAAGTTTCATGATACCGGAGACATGCTTAGAATATTGATTCAAGATTCAATTGATTTTTTCATCGCGCTGAATGAGATCGTGTGAAGTCGTCACAGATGTGGTACCTCAAGTTTGAAGGACAAAACAATTTTTACAAAAAAATAGCGGTCCTTTCGTCAGCTGAGAGAAAGGTGGTGGAGGAAAGAATGTGGTCACTCAGATCACACATGGTCTGAATGGCCAAGCGAAGATGTGGGAGGCTATCATAGCTCTGAGGAATGTTGAGGATATTTCTTCTTCTGGGGGGAATGTTAACATGCTGGCATTCCGTCTTAAAAGACAAACACTAACCTTCCACCTTGATGGCACCAAACATTGCTAATGCAAACACGGAATCCTCCCCGTCTCAACCCAATAATGACCCGAATGTCCATATTTTGAGCTCAGACGGGTGGAGATGGATTGCATTGGCAGACCTTCAATGGACCTTTGGGGGAGACCGTCAAATAACTCTAGCATGATTCATCTTTATTTTCTTTCGCTTTAAATAGTGAGTTTTCAGTCATTTCTTGGTCCTATGTTTTTCCTTTTTTAAAATTTCAGTTTGTCTCACTATTTTGTCAAGGGTTAAGCATAAGCTCCTCACAAAGCCTATGTGACAAAGTGGGAGTGACATATGCCTCTTTTGGCTCAGAAACTTTGGAATCATCCATAGCCACCGTTTCTATTCATGTAAAATGGCAACATTTCTGTCTGGTGACAAGGTTGCCAAGAAACATGTATGTATGGAACATGGCGCCTGTGTGACCCCATTGACTACGAGTGTGTGAAGAGATTTAGCGTTTTTGTGCCGACTGTTTTGTTTGCCATGTGTTCCGGTCCCCAACTGATTATAGCGTGAAATTCCCCACACATTGTATCGCAACGGGGAGTTTCACTTGTGGACAGTCACACACAAACAAGTGCACACACTCAGTAACACACTAAAGTCAGAAGTCAAAGCCGCCTGTTAATGACTGTCGGGGACAGAAAGGGAGTGGGACGGTGCTGGTGTCAAGGCTTTGTGACAGATGCTGGTTGTAAAATGCCTTGCCCACAGGTTCATTGTTATGAAGAAAAGAAACAATCAGATTCAACAAGATTTATGCCCTTTCTCTATTCTCTCTCTCCTTGACACCTGCCCACACCCACAGACACACACAATCTCCCATAAGTGACCCTCGGACAACTTCAGCACTCCAGTTGATTTCTTCTCCTACTTCAACCCACCCTCCCACTTTTTCTACTTTGTCTTCAGCTCCTCTCACCTGCCGACCCCCGGGGCTGGTGTGTATGTATCTGTGTGCATGTGCATGTGAGCATATATGTGTTTTTGCCCGAGAAATGGGTTGGGGTTGTGAGTCCTCGCCTTTATACCTTCATTGCTACCCTCTCTGCTTGAGCAGTTGATGGATGTTTCAAAACACAGCAAAACCTGAATATCGTTGTGAGATACTGATGTTGCTTTCGCTTCCAAGTTTTTGTGTGTGTGTGCAGCTGTGCCAGAGGCGCTGTAGTTTATTTGATCTCATGGTGTTGTTGGGAGGGGAGGCTGCTCTCTTGCTTTATGACCGGTGCTGTAGGAAGATATTCAGCTTCACCTGTCTCTCCTTAACAATCCATCATCCCTCTCTCGGTAGACAAATGCTCTCCACTCATATTATTACTTCCTCTCATACTCCCAGAAACATTTAGGACTTTCCTTTGCTGGCTTGCACTCCCATGTGCTGTAATGTATGCACAAACTTCCAGGCTTCCTGCGCGGGTTGACTCATGCTGTGCCGGACCAGGACGGAGACAGGAGATGAGATTCAAACTCTTTATTGAAAATACAGAATTATTGTGTCATGTGCGTTTTTCACGAGCTGAATTTCTGCTGAGAGTGAAGCCTTCAATCATAACTTTTTATATCGGTCCAAATGTTATATTGGGCCTCGGTTACCCTTAACAACAGGTCTTCATGCTCCGAAACACTAAACCATTATCTCCTAATATGGCTCCACAGCTCCAAACTCTGACCCTGTTTTTGACTTATTTTTAACAATTTCAATATTCTTGGTTCCGTTCCCAGAACTTTTGTAGACAGAAAGTCAGGCACACTGATTATAATCAGGCACACGCATGATAGAATGTAATATAAATTCTGAAATTTGTGAGGGTGAATAAATATAGGCACAATTATATGACAAGTGTATCAAACCAGTGCTTTTGACAATATGATTAAAACCGTATTTTGGGAAATTCCACCACAATCATAACTTGAAAGAAAGCAGCGAAACTATCTGTGCTGTCACAGTGTCTAATCGAGTGATGGAGTGAGCGTGTGCGCGCTACATTCTGAGCTTCTGCAAGTGATTAGAAGCCGTTGCAGTGTGAAAACAGTGTGGCTCCTTCGTTAAGACGTTAAGTGTGTGGTAAACTGAACAGGGACGACGACTCAGTTAATGACTGTTTTGCGCACTTCATCACATTGCTCGCCTGCGATATTGCCTCATATCACTCTCTGGCACCATTGGCGCTTAATAGTGTGCGTACGTTTCATGGTGTTTGTGCTTGTGTGTATGTTTGATCATGACGTATATTGCTTTGTAGAGCCATTACAGTTTAATAGGCATGGTGGAATGCGTGGTGCGTTAATGCTCCAGCAACATGAAGTAATTACACAATAAAACGGTTAAATATGGTGAAGGAGAATTACTTTTTGAATGAGCAGCACCTAAAGGCAATTTGGACTGAGACGGAATAAACAGAAAATAAAGATCAGGCTTATTTGAGGCCATCTTTTCTTTTCTTTTCTTTCCTTTTTCTTTCTTTCTTTCTTTCTTAAAGCCATATGTAGGACAGTAAATCTGCAGATTAACAGACAAACACATGACAAATCAAATATTAATCTTCTTTGAAATTAGAGAGAAATATAGAGGGAGATTTTTTTCTTTCTTTTTGTATCAATATGTGCGTTCACATAGGTTTGGTGTAACCGGAGGTAGGGCTTGGCTCTGGAACACATTACAGTTTTCAGATCTAGAACAATATCTGCAATGAGACGATTATGTTTCAGAATAATTCTGTGAGACGTCAGAATGTTGTGAAAAATAGTGATGACTCTTATTTAGAGATTAGTGTGGCAGTATCCTGTTTTTCTTCTCTTTTCTTTTCTTCTTTTAATTTTCTGCTGCTCATTAAAGCAACAAATTTTTTTGTTTTTTTTTGCCTAAACTTGAGCGAGTGCTGATTGCGGAGTGATGGATACGATACAGTGACACCATCATTTGGGAGGATTACATGCACAGTTGAGTTTTGGTACAGTTTCAGCTCGACTCGGCCGTTTAATTTGACCACCATAATTGTCCCAGTATAAATGTATGGGAGGGGAATCAAGATGTTGGCTGAAGTGTGTCCGGTGCGGTGTTGCTGTGGACTGTGTGAGAAAATCTAACTTTCGTAAAGGATCACACATGTAAGTATAGTTGAATTTCCCGCACAGACGTTGTATTTATGTTACTTTAAAGGTTATTTTGTCAGAATAAGCTTCACTTGTGATAAGTCTTATTTTATTATAGCAGAGTGGTAATCTGGAAATGCTTTAAAGAAATGACAGTTGACACATAGTATGATACCGCAGAATTGAATGATTCGGCAGTAGTATGTATATCAGCTCCAGCTCTGATGGTCAGTGATACAAACACAACATAGAGGTGTTCATGCAAAACATTTTTTACTGATCACTCAAGAGACAGAGCATAGAGAGACATGTTTACCCACTGTAGGTCCTTTATGGAGGCTCTGAAACTGACAGCACCAAATTGCAGTCAAAGAAGACATGCAATTAATTTGTTTTACCAGTCTGCACAGCAGCTGGCAGCTCATACTTTCTGTCCCACTTTGTGAAACTTACTTGAGCTGTCCAGTCAAACAAAAGCTATTTTTATTCGAAAGTGTGAAGCATAACAGAAACTGTGATCATTAAAAAGAGAAAGAAGAAACCTTTTCACCAATCACTGAATTACAATATATTCTAATATATTCTAATCAATCAAGTAAACTGACTTATGACTGGATAGTGTAGGGGTAAGATCGCTGCTCTTCATGTGGGTGACTGGAGTTCAAACCCCCCCTCCCTGCATGAAAGGTAGGTAAAGGTAGGGAAGTAGTACCTTTAAGTAAAGTCAAGTCGCTTTGGAAAAAAGCATGAGAGACAAAATATCAGTTGCCAGTAAGGCGTGAGCATGCACTTACACCCCTTTCTCTGTCAAAATGTGATTTTAAATTGAATTGTACATATAATTTCTGGGGTTAATCTAAATCTCCAACAGTTTTAAAAACGCCTCCGATTTGAACTTTGAAATGTTGAAACTTTGTGCAAATAACATAAACAGATGGAGACCAAGTGGGTTCAGACCAACCATATTCAGTGTGGGCGATAGTCATCTGTGTACATCTGTTTTTAAATCTTGATTTTTATGTGTTGTTAAGTGTAGGAGTCGACGTGGCTGTGGCTCCTCTGACTCACAGAGCAGACAAAGCAACCACCGGGAAATTCTGAGATGATTTGTCAATTTTGGTGTAGGTGTCAGTTTATTTTTTCTCTTCTTATTTTTTCCTTTCTTCTCTCTCCTGTGTGTCTTTATGTAATCCTTTATAGGGATCTGTTGAGAATTAGAGATCGAAAACCCATTTACAAAGGTTACCTACGTATAATCAGCCTGTTTGTCTGTTGAGAAATCGAAACCGTACCCTTTGCCACTCTCTTTCCTCTGTCCCCTTTTTTCCCAATCCTCCAAAAAATCTCTCTCTCATCCCCCTCTCTCTGGAAAAAGGGGGGGGGGGTCACACCTCCTCAATGGAGGAGTGATATAAAAAGAGATAGGATGATAGGAAAGAAATTAGTTATTTTATAAAAGATAGAGGGATTTGGAAAGAGGTCATTACTGAGGACTAAAGAGGAGACAGGGAGTCAAGTGAAGCCGAATGTGAGGAAGGATGGAAAGCAAAGCCATGTCTGCATAAAGGATTTTTCTTTCTTCTTTTGTTGTTGTTGTTGTCAACTCTGGAGAAATGAACTGATTAAGTCTGTCCTTATTATGATATGAAAGTGCTCTGGATAATAATGGTCCATATTTAATAAATCGTAAGGGGTTTTAAGAATACATAAGAATACATATAAATATATATATATATATATATATATATATATATATAAACTAAGCCAAGGTATTCTCAAATATTCTATGTCACAAAGCTGTTAGTGATGATGTTTGAATGAAACCTTTCGAAAGATATTGTAGACCCACGTTTGTAAGACTGGTTATGATTCAAGATACAGCACTTGGAATTCCTTGAAATAATACTACTCATTTTCGAGTACTTACTTAATTTTAGATGTAAAATCAGAAGTCAGAACTAATTTGAACATTATTTAGAATATTTTTACGCTCCAAGTGAAATAAGAGCTCTTTCTACCATCTTCCCCTGAGATAAATCCATCACTATGTAGCCCTCAGCTGCTCTGTCTCGGGCGTTGTGTCTCAAAGGCTAAGGCCTGTTAAACAGGCCAAGCTCATGTAAACTCAGATACTTTGCAAAATACATGTTCATATATTTACGAGTAATCCTAGCTGTTGATAATGTACCTTGAGAGGATGATTAAGTCGCTGTTGATGCCTCACAACACATTTTAGCGTTCATGGATGGTTCCGCTTTTGGGAATGCTGCCTGCGGGCTGCGAGGGTTCGCTGTTGCTGGTTCACTTAGGACATTGAACATGTTACACTTCACAGGCTTAACAAATATCGTTGTGACCAATTGCTTTTTTTCCACAAATACAGGAGCGACTATTGTCCGCAGAAAGTTTTTAGAAGCATAGCCAAACCTGCGACTGCTTTTGAACTCTGCTTTAGCTCCGATTTAGTCCGAAGTGGTGAGGAAGTCTTGCTTTCTCTCTCACACCCAAACTTACTTTGCTCTTTCATCCAAAGGTGAAAGTACAACAATCTGTCACTAATCTATTGAATAACTGGTTGTGATTTATTCAGTACCTGCTTTTGGTCAACATAATTTGGTGGAGCAGCCAACCCTGGTTCTAAGAGTTCTGAATGAAGGAAGGACGGAGCGATTCTAGATGAAACATGGAGTTTAGGTAAATATTCCAACTGGATCTCATTGGGATTGATAGGATTCTGAAAATTTAATGAATATCACAGCATGAAACAGCAGCATAGTAACTATTTTTTTCTCACTGTTTTGGAGCACAATATAAACCAGGTACTCTTACTGACATATCTTTATGTCCACAAAGATGAAATTGTATAATTCTGTAGAGAATCTCAATTCTTTTAACCATAACCACTAATTTTACCCACAAAAGAAGAATTTATACCTTCAGTCAAATCTATGCTTAGTGTTTTGTGCAGTGTGAAAGCCTAACGCAACTCATCATATATTGAATATATGGTTATTTCACATTTCTGTATGTCTTTCAAACTTTTATGCCCACCACATAAAGTAGGTGCTCCATGAAATAACTTTGCCTGCACACAACGCTGTGCTTTTAACCCCTCTTCTGCATTGCTGCTCTATCAAAACTGTGACCTCCTCCACCTCCCCATTCATCTGTATTAGCATTAAGTTGTACCTGAATTTCTCAAGGAGTTTCTTAGAGTGTTATGTATTTCAGGTACCAGGCTGGGTTTGTGGGCTTAAGGATGATGTGCCACTTAAGTAAAAGTTTGACTGGTGAAGTAGATATATTCAAATATATGCTAACATTCTTCCCTTTAGCTGTCAGTCACTTGGATGAAATGTCATCAACACACTTACTTTCTTGTTTTGAATTCTGCACAACGAGCTACTGAATTATAGTTGGTCACAGGTATCAGAACAGATCTTACCATGACAACCACATGGACAATTACACTCTGTTTTTTTCTGCACTCCTTGCCACATGATAACAGTGGAGCATGTGATTACAAAGTGGAAAAAGAAGAAGAAAAGATTTTTCCATTTTGGAAAGAACGGACAAAAGAAATTTTATTCTAGATGTAGATGGATGTGGATGTGCCTCAAAACACATCAGCAGTGGTGTCGTCATGGCTTAAGTGAATTATATAGAGATAGAAAAGACTGGTTGGAGTGGTGTGAGTGTGTTATTAAATGATGTGTGGTGACTAAAGGGGCGGCTTGGTTTGAGGATTTATACAGAGAAATCGCATGATGTGAGTGTGAGAAAAAAAGAGGAGAGCATGGAATGACGGAAAACAGGATTAGATAGACAACGCCGCAGGGAAGTGGTTTGGGACTGTTGCGAGGACAACTGTGTGCCAGTCAAGTGACCGAGAGAGCCAGTGGATGAGAGTAAAAGAGCATGTGTGTGTTTCCGTGTGAGAGTCGGAGAGGAAAGAAAGAGGAGGCAAAAACGAGTAGAGGTAGGGGATAAGCTTGAGCTTAGCATAGCAGGAAGTCTTAGCTGCGTTGGGGGAAAAGGAGAGAAAGCAATAAAGGGAGAGAGAGACAAAAGAGGGAGACAGATAGTCAGTGTCTGTAACAGAGTCTGACACAAAGCTCCGACCCAAGCTAATAGCCTGTCTATTAATATCTCCAGCTAATGAGTGCCACTTCTTGTCACAATGGCAGAAAGCGTAATCCTTGTTCATCACTTTTAAAAAAAAAAAAAAAAATTTTTTTTTTACTTCTACTCCCTGAATAATGATCCCAAGAAAGTGTTGAAATATGGAGGGGAACAGAACAGAGTGACCTACTGTGTGATATTTTAAAATGACTTATCCGCAGAGGCCTGGAACTCAGGAGTTTATGAGGCTGGAAGGCTGCAAGTGTAATTTTGAAACCCTAGATGGGTGTAAAACATTTCCAAAGGGCTGTGGATTAAGCACTAGCATTTAAAACAATACAGCGTGTGACATTTTGGAAAAAAGCTGAATCATTATCAGATCTACGACTGCTCTCAGTGTATGACTTTGTCTTCGTGACAAGCTAGATTAGCTGTTTGCTGGCTATATGACCAAATGTAAGCACTGAAATGTTATCAGAAGATGCTTTTCACAATTCTGTTATTAGTTGTTAACCCATTAAGTCCAAATGTAACATATTCACCTCCCTGTTGTGAAGCATGGAGGGAGTCTCAGGTCTAAATAGGTTTAAACTCCAAACGATACTTGAAGGACAATTTTTGAGAGTCTTAAAAGTTAGGAAAACAGCAGCAGCTGTTTTCTTTGATCTCAGTGATCAAGACTAGCAACTCTGCATGAAATCTGTCGTGTAATGAACCAAGAACATGCACTCGCACACACCTAATTGGGCAAAGCAGTGACTGGCTAGACGAGAAATTGGGCCAAACTTAGATTTTTGTCAGACAGACCCGTGTTAATTTAGCAAATGTTTCTGCATTTGCTTCCCTTTTTAAATTTGTAAATGAGGTGCCGCGCTGACAATAGTTTAAACAGAGACTGAAGGTCATATTATACCTGCTTGAGAAAACCTGAGGAACTTTGAATGCTTCATTATTCTTGGATTCTGCCTGGAGGAACACATTTCATGCACATGCAGGAACAGGAAGAGATGTTCACGACGAATTAAATGTGAACGGTCACAACAAATTTGTGTGCTCATATTCACCCTCTAATGATGAGATTTACTTTTGAAAAAAAAAAAAAAAAACCTGGCGGACTCTGCAACCCACATAATGATCCCCTCACTTAGCAAGCACTGCTTTGATGCTCATCTCCCTGTGTGATTGCAGGTTTCTGCTCATGTTTTACATTTTCGATCTCTTCATTGTTAATTCAGTTTTAACTCACAGTTATGGAGACATTTTTAAGTACCTCTTGCCGTACTTCTCAGGCTCATTAATTCCATTTAATTATGAACAGCACAGAAAACCTCAGAGACGTCTAATTCAGTCAGTGAAGCTAATCAGTCAGTGTGAATGAGAAGCTAATTATTGTTTTTTAAAGAGGTGCATCAGCACACTGGTGGCAAACTAAATGGCTCTGCAAACAAGTTCAGCTTGCTTATTTTTTAAATTTGATATTTTGTTTCCTCCTTGTATGATGGGTACTTTTTCCTCTTTAGAAAATCTTTAGGCTTGAGGAAGGAACGCAGTGCAGTAATTGTGCATAGGGAGTCTAAATCAATCTAGGCTGCTCAAAGGAACTTAAAAAGTTGGACTTTCTTAGTAGTTACTTTTACCTATATCATCTGCTTAAAAGAGCTGGCTCTTTTGTTCACTTGTTGTATTGGAGTATGAAAGCTTTTGTCGAAGGAAAGTGAGAACATATGACAAAATGACAAAATATGGTTGATGCTTTTATTCAAAGTGACTTTTATATCAATCCAGATTTCACACGGATGGGAAGAAAGCCGGAGGTCAAAGCGTAGAATCGCTTCAATTGCATTAATTTTACAGCCACATCAAAAGCCTTTAAAAGCTGAGAGAGACTGGAGAGTGGGAGCTGAAATTAGCACGAAAGGTGGCAGCTTCGTTTACAGAAATACTTAGTGCCCAGTGGTGGACAGTTATTGTACAGTTCACCCAGATGTTGTTTTATCATAAGGATTGTAGCATATCTCTAGAACCGAAGCCATGCACTCAGTAACACTAATTAGGAAATAAAGTATTCATCTCCATGGTAGATAAGCTGAGATCACATAGTCTTGACATTACACATAGGTCGCAGAACAATGCCCTCTTAATGAATAAAAGGAAGGGTTCTAATACTGGTGAAGAATTCTAAAAACCTGCACTATATATGCTGCCTGCCTTCCCTCTTGCTGCTCATCTGCCTTCTTATCGTTACCTAAAACCCCTTGATTTTTTGATTTTTTTTCTCCGATTCACAGTTTTTCCTTGAAATGTTCACTTACATCCTTTCTTTGTTCCCTCTGCCCACTCACTAGGCCAGGAAACTGCACAATGCTAGAAAACAATGACAGGCAAGTTAAGAGGGAAGTCTTTGCTCAGCAAAGCATCTTTATTCATGTCACAGATTCCATTTAAAGAGTTCTACGCCCTGGAAAGCTTCCTCCTTTCGAGAACCAATGGAAATATGCTTGATATATTTTCTGCACACAAGTGAGAGAATGAGGTGTTGAACACGAAGAACCAGCGCGCCGCTTCCTCCATCTCCTCACTCAGTCTGGACTGCCTGCCTGCATGCATGCCTGCCTCCCTCCATTTCTTCATAATTTCTCTCCCTGAAATATCTCCCTGTCTTTCTGACACTTGACACACGTGCGTAGACACAGAAATACACAGAAAAAGACTGCAAAAGCCAAAACGCACACTGTAACATTTTGCTGGCTCTCTTGGTTGGCCCACTTTGCACAATGGTTATGGAAAGACAATAATGCTCTCCCACTGCTGGCACTCAACGCATACATCAATGCAAGCATATCATACATGGGGAAACACTGTTATGTCATAGTTAAGTGGTGCTTTTAACCCTCTGTAATAGAGGGCAGTAAAGAAGCACTGAGACGTATTGACATCCTAAAGGTAGTTTCATCGGCATTAGACATGACGTGACTTTGCTGCTCCTTCTCTGCCATAATGGTTCCACAGAGAGGGAAACGAATAAGTGGAGATGAAAGTAAACAAGAAGAGAAAAAGAGTCCAGAGACAAGGGGCTAATAAAGAGAAGGCAGAGGCACAATGGCTGACACTGCGTATTTGTGCCCAGTGGGAGGTCCAAAGTGTTGTCTGAAGTGTCTCTCTTATTTAGTCTTTCAAAACCCAGTATTGATTGACGTGTTTGTCCATGACTGTGGGCCTCAGTCCAGGAATATACTTGCTCTTTAATCACACTTTCACATAAGTAACTTCCTTCATCATGGACATAAGTGTTGACATACTTGCCTGTGTGCTCTGACAAGTTTGTCGCACTTGTTCTGCCAATGAAAGAAATTGATGATGGAAAACATCCTAGAGATTTTGGAATGTCCGACAAAAAATATAATGAGCTGCTCTGATGGATTAGCACACTGGTTTCCCACCTAAACACACACACTGAACCAGTCAATAATGCAGAGCGGCTTGCTGTCACCCTCCACTATCGAGCTTTTGGCTTCAGCCAGCGAGCTATATTTAAAGCTACATTTATGTCTGGTCAAATTTAGCTCTACACTGCCTCCACCAGCCACCTGCATATTGCAGGTCATAGATAAAGTTAATTTTTGAGGATGTTCACAAATGATGCTCCAAACAAACGTAGGACACGCAAGGCTGCCATGATAAATCAGTAATTAAAAGCAAGCTTAGAACTGGCAATAGGCAAACTTTCACAGCTGCGCAGATGATAATGCAGCGTCGACCTGTGTCTTCACAGTAATTTGTGAAATGCATTGCTCAAGACTTCAACAATGTCTCCACAGCCCTTTTTACATACTGGTACACACCGGTGCAAAAATGACACCCTCGATAACCTGCCTCTGTTCCTCTTTGGTAGCTCACATGTACCAAAAAAGCTATAGCTATAGTATCTACTTGTGTTTTTTTGTGTTAGCATCTTAGCTAAATGAAAAAGTGGAAACTATGTTTGACATTTGACAAAATCACCACTTAAGTAACTTAAAGACACATATGTGCTGGGAATTCAGTCATACTTATCTTAAGTTACCACAGCGCTGCAGCTTTGGACATACAGTACTTCAGTCAGTACTTTGATTCTGCTCCAGTGCATGTACAGTATACTGGGACAATGTCAGTGGTCCAGTTAAATGGCCAAGTCAAGCTGAAACCTTTGCTTAATTGAACTGTACTGTGCGTGTAACCATACTGAATGCCTCAGGTGAGGTTAAAAATCGTGTTTTTCCTCAACTTGATTACGGCTACACTGTTACTGTGTAGAGCCATAGCTTCAATAGTTGATGAAAGCACAAGAGCTTAAATTAACCGCTATACACTATGTGTATATAAAGAATTTTGGCAGATTCAGGGCAAATAATCCACAAACAAATAGGGTTGTTAATAACATCACCCACACCTGTGTTACCTGCCGATGAGAGCACATCTTCATAGCAGTCGGAGGTTTTTAAAGACTTTGAAGGGCAACCTGCTGAAGCTGAGGGTGCAGAATAGATAGGCTGCCAGGTATAGTTGAAAGCCTCTTTCACATATGCCTTTTCAAACCGGGACTGATGCACCTTTGTTGAACATTGTGTCATGTGTGACGGACTCTAACCAAAGGTGCTGTCCTCACTCAGCTGATTCCACAAAGCCAGTTTGATGCGTGTAAGATAAAGTAATGTGGGCTGGAGCCGCCTCTGTTTGGCATGTGTGTGAGAGAGAAACAGCAGTGGATTAATGAGGACGCAACCGAAAGAGGCTGAAAACTTGATGTTGCTGAACTCATCAGCCCCTCAGCTGCCTCACTTTGATTGGCAAGCAGAAGAGTTTGCTCCGTTGTCATTGTAGAGTAACACTTTATTTATGGTTGCATGTTTGTGACACTATGCGTGTGAATTGTTGTAGCAATTAAATATGGCAGCTGTCACACATCAGTATTGGATTTCTTTCTTTCTTTTTTTTTTTTTTTTTACCTCCTAAAATCTGTAAAACAAAACCAAAACCCAACTTCTTTCTCTGGAATGTAAAAGATTTATAGTTACCAGCATGGTCTAACATACACACATGCACACATAAAGGAACATGACATACTGCATTGTAATGAAGCCTTGACCCAGACAGAGGGTGAAACACACACACACACAAATACATACACACACATAACACATCAACCATAAGCGTGCACCCTCCCCTTCACTTTCTTGCTGACTTCTCTGGCTTCTCACTGTGTCTTTTTCTGCCTCTGACCAGTGTCACCTCATCCTTCCATCTCTCATTCTTTTCTTTCTCGTCACTCAGTCTCGTTCCTTCTCACCACAAGAGTCCTTTGTCTCTTTCTTTCCTGCAGCACACAGAAAATAAGCGTATGGTGTGTTTTCTTAGCCAATGCACCAACATACATCAGTGCACACATAGACACACAACATAAACAAGGATTTAATTTGTATGTTTATGCAAAGCCAGCATTTGCTATTCAAACCAACAGACCACAACCAATTACAGCCAATCCAATTACCTTCTACATGCAACACTTGATATCAAGAAAAGTCTGCTTAGACCTCAGAGAACAATGCTGTGATTCAAACAAGCGCATGCTGATGAGTGTGCATGCCCGTGTGTGCGCACCAAACTGCGTGTTAGCTGACCTGCAGGTTATTCCCTGGTTGGCTTGCCGTCATGTCTGATTGGCTGCCTGGCGGTTTCATCACATTGCACCAGAGACAGAAACAGACCTCGTGGCCTCTCACCCACAGGTCTCTCTCCTTCTCTTTCTTCCTCTCCCTCTCTCCTCCTCTCTCCGTTTGTCTTCCTGTCCGATTGAGCCGAGCTTTGAGTCCCGCGTTGGCTGACTTTGGTTTTGTCTGGCAGGCCAAGCTGTGGGGAAGCACTTTGATTGAAGAGAGAACAAAGCTCACGCTGCCATCTTTGAAGCAGCTGTCCTGCCCAAGACAGTCTCACAGATGAAACACACACGACAAACAAATCCACGCGAATACACTAACTACCTCTGTCTCAGAGACACACACACAGAGCTCCGATCAAGAAGACTGTGACACCTGAAAATGTTTGTGCAGCCTCTTTTCTACCGACACGTTTCAGCAAACAAAAAATCCTTTCTCTTAACATTTCCCACACAATAGCATGTTTACACGCACAAGTTAGCGTTGTGGGCTGTGAAGCTTTACATTAATGTGTCCCCATTTTAGAAAACATCAGTTCAACAAAGCTTGACGATGAGAGCCAGTCAGTGAATAGAAGTTGCCATTGTTGACTGGCCCCTTCTGCCTGAAATGCTCCATTTTAGCTCCTGTCTCTTTAACGACTGTTAGACACCAAGCTGACAATCCGCCGTCTGGGATGTCTGGTGCATTAGTTGATGTCTGTCCCACTTGTCTAGTCAGTGTGTAATGCACGGCTGGCTTTGACGGAACTCATCAACACAGTGGGTTTACATGATGAGATTAACTCGATTATAGCTATAGTTGGGTTATGCTCCTTATCTGAGAAAGGGTTATTATGCTTGGATATATGGCGGTGAATGAATCGAATCCCTGGCACAAAGCATGCAATACCCCAGTACGATAGGTAGCGCTGTACCCATTTCAACTATCGCTAATAGAGCCACTTTCGGTTGACCTCTTCACCACCACCAATAACAAATACTAAGGCATTTGAGAAAGATGGCGAACGAAGAGCAAGATGACGCTATATCCCTCTACATTTGTGATGAGCATGGCATTAACGCGTGTTTGTTTCTTTCTGACGGCGGCGACAACAACAGTAATATCGTCTCCCTCGACTTCCGGGGTGACTGTCGCAGGAAAAAATCTTGAGCATGCACCCAACGCTCGATCCTGTCCTCTGTCGTCTACACGCACGCTCAGTGGGCATTTGGATTGAGTTATCTCGGGGTCTTAATTCGATCGCAAGTAACTCGATCCGATTCGATTTCTTGTCAGATTAAGCTGTCTACATTAGCTGAATAACTCAATCTTATTGTAATTTAGCCATTAATCCGATCTGATGGCATGTAACTGCACTGACAGTTTGTTTTTTTGCAAATTCAACATGTTGAATTGGGCCTAACTGAGCTACAACTACATTGGACAGTGAAAACAGAACATAAAATGACCTGACTTTATGTATTCATTACTTCCTTTACATTTGCTGTCTCATTCAATAATGTGTTGGCTCGTGCTCCGTTCTGCTCTGAAACGTTAAGTCCTCTTGTGCGAGCACAGATTTTATGTTGCAGTTGGCAGTCGGAGGTCATCTTTGTGGTGTGTCGAAGTGCTTTTTATTTTTTTCCCAGACCCTGGCAATGTGAGACACAGCAGGGGGTCCTGACGCAGGTTTGGTGTATAAATGCCCTAATGCCCTTTTCTTGAGACACGCTGTCAGCTCTGACTGGTTAGATGATTGGTCAAAAACAATGAAGTGTGTGACAGCTGCTCAGTTTGTTTGAGGTGCGCCAAACGAAGCACTTGGCAGGCAAGTTTCAGACAGTTCAGCACTGTGTCATCTGAAAGGGAATAAATGGATTTGATGTGGACTCGCGGTTTGTAATTTTGCTGGCAATTTGCATGTAGAAAAAAAGCGATGCATCGTGGGGGGGGGGGAGAAAAACAGTAAATTAAAAGCAAAATGGTGGTCGTATTGAGCCCATTGATTTATTGCGCCTCAAATGTTGAGCTTAATCACTTATTTCCTTCTCACCGGTGCTCCTTCACTTTACTGCTCCCCTGACTTGACTAAAGAGGAAACAATTGGATGAAGACATCTGAGAAGGAAAGACTAGTTGATGAATAGAAGAATGAAGGTTGAAGAGAGGAAGAGTCGCAGATTCGTGGAGATGCAGGGAGTTTGGTGCCTAATGTGTCAGAGACTCACTTAGTTCACAGTTCAGAGAGAAAAGTGAGTTCTGGCTGCAGGTGATGTTAGCTCGGTGGTAATGATAAACACTGCAGCAAACTAATGGATGAACGACTCTGTTGTACCAACCTCTGATGCTGGTTTATCTTCTCTCTTAACTCCCGACACCAGATTGCTTCCAGCCTCCATGGCCCCGGACAAGAATGTGTGCTAAGCAAATCACTGACCGCACGAGTCGCCAGCCAAGCTCGGGTTTGAATTTCAATCAGCCCATGAGCGGGAGGAGGGATGGAAAGATGGAGGCAGGCGAGCAGAAGGAGGGTGCTGATGAGAGGATGAGAGATAGAAGGGTAGAGGGAAGGAGGGGAAAGATGAAGGGGTCAGCCCAATGAGATAAGGAAGGGTATGGAATGAGAAATGGAGAATGAAAGTGAAAGCAGATGGAGATATTTTACATAGAGGCAGATAGATGGATGACAGGGGGTGCAACAAGGGGACAGGGCGGAGAGATAATTACTAAGATAGAGGAGGAAGTAAACGACGGGAGAAAAAGAGGGAAAGGGATTACAACTTTACTCTACAGTGGATAGATTGGCAGTGGCAGACAGAGAGAAGGGCGGGACTGGTGCAAGAGATGAGAGAAACAGGTGATGCCAAACAGAGTCGGAAAAGTCTGCAAGGGAAAGTTTTTGAAGGGCGGCGAGGACGTAAGGGAGGGAGAAAGTCCTTGCCAGAGGGGGACGAAAATGTCAAATTGCTGTTCCTCACTGTTGATTCATTTCTCTTGTGTTTAGTTTTTTTCCTTTGTGTGTGTTGGCGTGTGCGTGCGCGTGCGCGTGCACACGATGTCAGGCGTGTGTTTGTGTTCTTACACAGGTGGATTCACACACGACCACAAGCCCATACAACACCGATGCTTAACCAGCCGCACACATACACACCGCCATCCATAAAGGCTCGATGGTCTCCCAAGACACAGCGGCATCTTTTCATGTTCCTCAAATTGGCTGAATCAAAGTGCTGCTAACAAGACAGGGATTTGGTTTATCAAAAGAGCTCCACAGCAGCTGAGGTAAGGAGGCAGAATGTGTGGTTTCAAAAGAGATATTTTAACATTTCAAACCAGGAGGCAGCAGTACACCAACGACAGGCCCTAAATATTGCTGCATTTGCATTTTGGCAATGTTCTGTGCTCTGTAGGTGTGGTGTACCCCTGGAGGGGAAATGGAGAAAAAGAGTTTTGACGTGGGCAGAAGTATTTTTAGGCTTCTCTGCTTCTGCTAGTAAAGATCCCATTTAGTTTTTGAACGATTAATTCTTGGTGTCTGTTGCCCTGTTCACACATGGCATTTGCATTCGTCATGGGTGATCCAGTCACAAATAGACTGTTCCGTCAATTAGCACCTGGTAGTGGAATCCAATGACCACTTCCAATTAAATCTCATTCCAACCTAACTTCATGGTGTATCCAGTGCAATGGGGGCTCAGAAATCTGCTGGAAACTGCAGACACAGTCATTATTTTCATTTATAAAGACAAAATGAGTTAACGACAAGCAGCAATGTACTTAATGAGCATAGACTACCAGCAATTACCAGCTTACTCAGAGGATAGCAGTTGAACAAGTGGAAGTTAAGCGTGGTTCAGGACACACACGGCCATATGTGGCCCAGACCATGTCCCAATTTGGTCAGTCTCAACCTAAATGTGTCATAGACTGAGTCAGTCCCACCTTAGAACTGTCCACTTGTGACTAGACTTCCAAAGATGCGCCTAAATGCCAGGTCCACACAGTTGAGAGAAATTTAATGAAGAGACTCAGCTGCAAGTCAACTTGCCTACTAACTAATTATTACTGTGTACAGACTGAATGTGGTGCAAATTTCAGAAATATTCACTTTCACAAACAGCAACATTACATCCAAAATCGATTACAAGAACATGTTTGGAAATGAATTCAAATTTGAGTTTCTTTAGTCAGAAACTGAGCTGAAATTAAAGACAGAAACACCGGTACATACACAGTCTGACAACTATTTAAGACAGTTTAGTATTTCAAGGTGAACAAGCACTTTGACGCACTTCTCATTTAGGAATTTTCTCTATTCTGGGGTAGTTTTTTCTTCTTTTTAACTGTTTGTAATGACAAAGCATTTTGAAATAACTCTGACTATGGCTGTACATCAAATTTAAGACAAAAAATAAATATATTATTCTCTGTACTATGCACCAACCAGGAAGTATACATGTTTATGCTACTTCCAGGGAGGTAAAGCAGCATGCAGTATGTTCAGGGATTGACATCCCATAGGCTGACGCACAAGAAAACAAAGAAATCCATAGTTAGCTCAGTTGTAATATCAATGCATTTTTATTTAAAGTGTATATATAATGTGTAATACATCTTATAAATTAGTTGCTCGCTTGGCAGGTACCTCAGTAACGCTCCACCAACTAGCATAGGGGCTCTTAAGAAGTGAATTAATGATATGCACTGTTCTAGTGTGCCTGAAAAGATAAATTATACTTATTCTTCTCTCAAAAGTACATTTGTACACATATTGAATATGTACTGCATAGCACAGAATGGCGGTTGCAACTGGGCACGAGCGCTGAGAGCTAACTGCCATATGAAACTAGATCACATATTGATATGAAATATGTGTATATATGTGTAATATAGTGTAAAGTATAACCAAAATTCCCTCAAATGTTTTACTTGTACACATAAACATATAGTAGATAAAAGTATTTTATTACACCCTCGGGTAAAGTTTGACAGCACTGGCAAAATGATGTAAAAGAAAATACAGCGAAGTACACACACAGAGACGCGCACGCACACACACATGTATATCTCATCCATCTCTTAGCCTTGCCTCATTCTTGCACATAAAATGTAATGGGCTTTTAAAGGCTGCTGTGTGAAGTAACAGGAGTGCGGTGCACATTAGCCGATTGATGTGGGTGCACCTGAGCTGACAACTTTTTGGGGAAAGTGAGATGGAGTGAAGAAGGAAGGAATGGCTGCAAGAGCAGAGAGATTAGATAAAAATGAAGCCCGTCTCATAGCTGTCCTGCGTGCGTGTAGCTCTATCTCTGTCCGCATGGATGATAGAATATGACGCTGACTTAGTGTCAGGCTCCTTGCTGACACGTACTGTAGTGAGAGATTGGAGAGATGTGCGAGAAAAAGGGAGGAGATGAAAGGGGACAGATGGATAGATTTAGATACAGTGGTGCTTACCCAGTGGTAGTTTTCTCTTGTCATGCCGGGAAAAATCTGAGTGAATGAGAATTCACTCGCGCCCTGAGTCTTTCTAGTTTTCTTCCTTATCGCCACCATTTTCCTCTTCATATGTCACTACCCCCTCTCTCTTTTGTTTCTCTGGTATGTTCGCAGTTACTTTAACTTCTCTTTTTATTTGGACAAGTGTTACACTCGTTTGTCTGTCTCTCCTCGTGCGAGTCTCTTATGAAATTTTAATTCCCTGCAGTCGAAGGCCAGCGAGCCTGATGTTGACAGAGCCTGACAGAGGTGTGGTAAAGAGAGTATAGACAGTGACGGTTTGGAGCGGCTGCACATCTGAATGCATGTGTGTGAGACAGAGAGAGAGACAAAGACACGCGCTCATGCTTCTCTATGGGAAGATTATTTTTGCACTGTTATGTGACAGCTGTTTGTAATGTCTTTCGATTAAGACTACGAATTTCGAAGGGAGTAAATGAACTAAAACCAATGTCACATCTTCTTTTCTCCTCCCTCCCGTGTTGGAGTGTGTGAGTGCGCGCGTGCGCGCATGCCTTTGCATTTTACTGCATTTGCACTGTCAGCACAAAGTTGGCACTGAAACTGATAAACCATTATGCACAACGTGGGAGTGCATGTTTATGTGCCATTTTGTGTGTACGTGTGTGTGCATGAGCGAGTGCGTGTGTGTTAGGTTTAATGATCTTTCTGATGGTTTGCTGTAGCGGATATTGAGATGGATGGTCCATATGCTCTTTATGGTCCATGCATATTTCATATTCCAGCAGCAAAGCGGAGCAGAGCAGGCATTGCTTATATGACTGGGATGTTGCACTGGGACGTGGGCAGACTTTATGAGAGCTGATACACACATCCCACAGCGTTGTCCCCTTTGAGTAAATAGCCAAGTACAAACAAATAAAACGCAATTCTGAAAAACACCTAGATATCTATAAACCTTAATGTCAGGCAAAGGCATCGGGTTCTAAAATGGACCCACGTGTCCACATGTGGCATAGTGCAGTGACCTGTGCTAGTTAAAGCTGCAATATTTCCACATGAGTTAATGTCACATTTACTACCTTTCATTTCCATCTTAAAAGCACAGTGGCGATTCAGCTGATACTTTTCTCATTTCCTGTTCCCCGGGAGCAGAAAGTCATTAATGGGATAACCAAGTGAAACGCTCAGCAGTTAGACTGAAAGAAAAGGGGTGAAACCTACAGACACCCGAACCTCACCTGAGGAAAACATATACTATAATGTTCTTCCTGGAAGAAATTATTAGTCATCGCAGAAGAGATAAAATAAGGTGCTGCTAAGTACTTATGAGTTGTCAGCGTCTTCCCTGCAGTAGACAGCAGTCAGAGAGCTCTTAGTTTGCAGAAGTTGGCAGGAATTTTGGCAAGAAAGCTAAGCTATGGCCAGATTCAAACGTGTGTAATCAACGGTCTTTACATTGAGTGTGGCGTCACTGAATTTATTTCTGGGCTCCAGCATGTCTAGTTCCTACCACGGCAGAAAGTCGTGGGGGTCTTTAGTTCAGGAGGCAGAGGGGTCGTCTTTCAAAGGTTGTTGATTCAATCCTCAACTTTGCCAGTTAACATGCAGAGGGTATCCTCGGGCATTGTTCTGAGATTCTGAACCCCACATTGGACACCGACTTGTTTCTCATTGTCTGTTAAGCATTGTGTGCGTGTGAATCAACACACGGAAGGGGGCCACAGCAGAGTAAAAATCTAACATTTTAAACCTCAAAAATTTCGTAGCGGTTCAAGCAAAAACTTTTATAGGGATTTTAACCTCATAAGCTTTGGATCAGACAGTCACTGGCACTGTTTCCTCAACTGAAGAATGTCTGTCTGGCAACATTGTGTGCACAATAGCTTGTCAGTGCATCCTCCTGATGATCAGCTGCGACTCACAGTTCCACTCGTCGATTCCTAAAATACCAACGGCAAGATAGGGCAAAATTGTGAGAAACTTGGGAATGCACAAACACCAGGCCACCAGTTGGCTCACTGTAAAGTCTGAAACAACTGCAGACGGGATTGCTGGCAGGTCACATTCAGCAACCACCTGGGCACGCAATGATGTGTAGCAACACGGACACTGTTCAGTTAATAAAATATGGACAAAGTAAGCAAATGTCAGAAGTACAGATCACTTAATGCAGTGTTTGCTTGAACCACGATAAATTTCTGTAGGTTTGAGTTAAGCTGAGAGCGTGCTGACTGCTGTCTACTGTAGGTAAGACACTGATGACTCAAAAGCGCTTCACACAAAACCTCCTTTTAAAAAAAAAAAAAAAAAGAAAGCAAAGAAATATCTGGTTAAGTCACAACAAGGTACTTTCTAGTTCCTTGATACAGTTTGTTTGAAGTATTCCTCAAGTTACGTGCACAGGGTGCCTTCTTACGTGGACATTTTATGAATTATGTCACAGATTTATCACTTCTGATATACAAGCATCTTGATAGACAGAAACATGTATGATGATATATTTTCTTAAAAAACTTGGTTCCACTCGGAAATGCGACCTCCACCAGGAACACGACGTTCACATGAATGCACATTTTTGCGATGATCGACAGGTCGCTGCCACATGAGGAGGCTTACTGACTTCATGAGGGACTCAGAAAAAAGTGGGGGGGAGGGGCAGACTGACAGGCAGGTAGAGGAAGACAGGAGGGAGGAAGAAGTTAAGTTGGAGGGGGAGTGAGAGGAACGTCAAAAAGATTGGACCTGAAATGAAAAATTGAACACAAGACAGATGGAAGGAAGCTGATAAGGATGGAGAGACAGAAGAGGAGAGCAGGGCAGAATGAGTGATAGTGGGGAGGGATGTGGGATGGGAGGGAGGGAGGGACATGGGAGAAAGGAATGTTCTGCTGATAGACTGTCAAGTCTGACAGAAACTACTCATGTTCACTGGAGAGAGTCAACCATATCATCGGACTCCAACATCTACACCCCGAAATATGCAAACAAACTAAGGGGCATAAGCTTCTTAATCCTCAGTTTGCCTTCATTCTAATGGCTTTTGCTAGTCTTTCTTATTGGTTTGTTGTTTGTATTGAACCTTGCCCCTGAAGCAGCTCACCCTGACAGGCAATATACCGATGTGTCAGGGAGGCTTGCTGGCTGCCGTGCTGGCTCACTCGCAGGCCCAGCTAAGAGCAATGATTGGAGATAATGAAGCATCTTTTACATTTGTAACAACAAGCTTCTCCGCCCACACACGGCTGTTGAGGGATTTCGTGTACCACAAAACCTCAGTTTCTATTTCATTTGTCAGCCTTTGCTGACTTAAAATCTGTCAGTTCTGTCAGTTCGTCATTCATTCATTCATTCATCAGTCAACAAATGATTTCATTTAATTTCTTCTGTTATCATTTTGGCCTGTGCACTCTTGAGGGTCTCAGCTCTGAAACGTCCGTGCGCTTTGCTCATCTTTCATGTTGCCCTTTTGACGAAGAGTGAACTCTCAAAATCAAGGGAGCTTGGACATTTTTGAAGAGTGCGTCTTTTTTTCCCCGTCTTCCATTGTTTCACTCCATTAATTCCATTTTCCCTAAATGGATAATTGAGCACTTACTGTTAGATTAGCAATGTGCTTCAATCTGCATGCCTTAATTTCAGGCCTTGGTGAATGAGTGTGTATGAATACATTTAATTAATTCTCCACGTAACAATGCATTAATAAAAATGTTAGCGCTCGATGTCATCTTCTCTCTGACAGGAATACACATTTAATTACCAAAGACTCCATTCTGGGGCCTGCTTGTCCAATCAAGTTGACTGTGTGTCTAACAAACTATGTATATGTCTGTGTGTGTGTGTGTGTGTGTGTTTGCTTGTGAGTGTATCTTTATCCATCTGTCATACCCTGAGAGTATCAGAGCTTCTGTTCGTCCCAAAAATCAGGGGTACCCCGTCACGATTTCTTTTAGGCAGATTACCACTCACTGATTGCTGTATTATTCACACCACTAGATATTAGACATTGAAATTAAGAGAAATTACTCAGAACTAACCAAATTTATTGCGAGACAACCTGAGTGTCAGTTCTCACTATTTTTAGTGACAGAACGTACATCAGTGGATAACAATCTGTGACTGATCAGAGTGCTTTTACATAAAATCCGTGTGACTGTTCTTTTTTGGGCCTTGTCTCAAGTTGCTTGGGCTCTCTGAGTCTTTTTTAGTATTCTAGCACTATTTGGGGGTATCTGGAAGAGCATTGTCTTCGCTTCTGACCTTATTTCATATTTTGGTTCCCCCCATGAGTACAAGTCTAGTCCTGCATATCTAGCTGGTCCTACGGTACACTATCAGTCCAAATTTAGTAACACGGCTCTCGCTCTCTGCTTTCAGCCTTGATTTCTTTTGTCATATAGCGGTGATTTGCACTGTAGCCAGAAATCCCCACTCGAAACCACTGTGAAATAGTGTTTGGCACAGTAATAGCAGATGATTTATGATAATGCAGAATGGTAATAAGTGGTCCTTAATTGGCCATTAGAGAAAAGGAGGAGAGATGCTGGTTAAAGAAAGGATTTTTTTTTTTTCGCATAAAGCAATAAACTCCCTGAAGTCCACCCCCTTTCCTCTCTTTCTTGTTTTGCTCCATGGCTAGTGCTTTTTTGGTCGCCATGGTGACTAACGTTGAAAGCCAGCTGTGGTTTTGTCTTGGAAGCCCATTAGTCTGGCTTGAGCTCGGTTGGCACTCCTTTCTGTCTCGCTTTTCTCTCTGGCTTTGCCTTTACGTTATTGTGACAATGACGAGAAATATTCTCTCCGTGTTTAACTTCAGTCTGTACTGTGAGTCGTGGGTCAAATAAGGGTTGCAATTTCCTCTGAGCTTTTGTTTTGCTCTGTTTGAAGTGCTTGATAGTTTTTTTTTTTTTCCCCCCTTATAATGGCACAGTTGGCCACACACAGCCGCACAGTTGGACACGGCACAGACGACAAGCTCACACAGTTTTGAATAGTTTTGCCACTGTTACATGGCAGACCCACCTTGCAGTTGAACTGGGCCAAAACAAGTGCAAACTATTAACACAATTATTCACAAATACTAGGTGGCGTTGGTCTGCTTGATGGATGGAACTCCTTCTCATTCCACATTGTCCTTCTACCCAAGTAATTTTTTTTGCCCCACATCCCTTCTTAAACGTGGCTCAGGACAGGGATCTGAGTATTGCTTCTGCTGTTGAGAGCGACTTATCGCTGCCCTGAAGCTCTTTCTCCCACACTCCTGATATTCAAGCTTCTAGACCCTGACCCAAACACATCAGTCAGCGGGACACTGGTGCCGTGTGACTCGGCCAGGAAGTGGGCTGAGGCAGGAGGGGAGAATGATGGTTATGCAGCAGAAAGATCGGGTTTCACAGGACGCCACCGAACTATCAATCTGTGTGATTGTACTCATAAGTGTGTGTATTTTTTTTTTTGTACAGGCAGGGTCAGGGTTAGTGTTGTGTGTTTGGGGCAGTGAATGCAAGAATCAATAGCTGGGTCAGAGGGTAATGTCTCACTGAGTGCTGAGTCTATACACAGCTATCAGATGGGATCACTATCAATCATGGGAGAGCTTAGGGAACATACATTTTCTTTTTTCTTCTGTGTCTTTTTGCCTCTGCCAGCCTGAGCATCTGAGGGGATCACAGTTGCTCATGTAAGGGCTTTGGGAACAGAGACAGAAGGGAGATGTCGGGAAGCAGAGGGATATAGTGTCCCAGGAAGGATTCATTGGAACAAAGTGACAGAGTAAGAGGGAAAGTTGGGTTCGCATTGGCGAATACTTGGTGAATGACACTTGGCAATTGAGAGACAAAAGTGAAGCTCTTTGGAGCGTAAAATAGGCTGTGTGGGTAGGATAGACAATGAATTAAAGTTGAAGACAAAATCAATAAACACACAAATTAAGGCAAAGACCACGGTTTCTGGTCTTATTCACAGATTAAACAACATTTTTCTTAATTTAAGTGTTGTGTCTTTTCTCCTTTTCGCTCTTGTCAGTCATCCTTTCATCCGCTCACATCTCTGATCTCCTCTGCCTTTTTTCTTCTTGTATCTCCTGCATGTGTTCCAGCCTCGGCTTTTGCCATCTGTTCTCTCCGTGCTGTTGTTCATTTCAATTTCCTCTCATCCATCCATCTGTGTCATGCGTGTTCGGACAAAACCCACAAAAAGGCGCGTATGATTGATTGCGGCAACACACATGTGCAGGAGAACATGCTGATTGCGCGCATAATGGTGTGGGAGTGTGTGTGGGAGTGTGTGTTCGCCGAATGCAGCTCCATGCGAGAGCGGGAGAGCTCGGCTCAAAGGGTTAATAATGTCTGCCATTTGGTTCTGCACTGACATCTGCACTTTTCTGTCACACCGCACAGTCAGTATCCATAGGCTAGCGGGAGGAGAGATGGAGGAAGGAGAGGAGGGATCAAGAGCATACGAAGACAGAGGCGAGAGAAGAAAAATAAAGCAAACAAGGGCAAAGATGTGAGAAAACCGAGGAGACGGAGGAGAAAGCTGCTTGTATTTTGGGATCATGCGTGTGCTGCATGCGAGGCCGCTAGGCAACAATCCCTGTTAGCTGTAATGCTTCGATCAATTACCAATGATGAACCAACCGCTCCGCAGGCCCTGAGTACTCTGTGTGTCAGAGGGAGCGTGTGTGTGTGTGTGTTTGTGTAGCGGCCTTGGGAGAAGGCAGCATATTCCAGTCTGTTGGACTCATTCTAGACAGGTATTGATTTTAATGGAGAGAATTTAGAACCACTGCCCCCCCATCAGACAGATGTGTGCACGCAAGTTCTTTATCAAAACCACATGCTTTCTTTCAGGCAGTAGTGAACGTAGTAAAAAAAAAAAACCCAACAACAGATAAGTGAGGTTAAAAAGACGAAAGAAAGGAGAGAAATCCAGGCAGAGAGGAGAGAGTAGGATGAGGAAGATACAGTGGGAAGGACCTCTGTCTGTGTTTGATGAGAGCCTCATTGATGCTACAGATCTCTGGGAGTCTCCATTCAGCAGGGGACCCATTCAATTATACCTACCGCTCTGCCGGCTGATTGGACTCCTCCCGTAACAATGTTAGCATCTCTGTACCAAACTCAGATGGGATTAAGATTTCTGGCCTCAGGAGGCAGAGTGGCTTTTAAGTCCTGATTGGCAATCATTTGTTACACTGCTGGACATGTTTTAATCCAGCTCAACCTTATGCCCATCAACAGTGTCTCCTTTGAATTCTTTACCCTTGTTTTATCTTGGCGAATATGTTTTTTCTTCTGGAAGGTTGCTGATTCTCAAACAGTCGCAAACACCCACAGCAGCCTCATCAACCGCCCGCTGTCTTCTGCTTTTGATCGCTGAGCGCCAAGCAGATAGAAATAGTGAGCAGCAAAATTTGAAAACTTAAATCATCAACGTCCATATGTGCCTGGCCAGACTGACTGGATATCACCTACCCTGATAAGCCTGCTTATTGACTGCTAATTTCAACTGCCACCTCCCTTCTTCCTTTGCTGCATACATGTTACTGTTTTCCAAATGTATTTTGCTATGAAAGACACCAACCTCTGAGCTGCGACCTGGATGCTCAAAATGGCAAGTTTTGACAAAAATTTGGATGGTTTAATGAGGCAGACATACCACACTGCTTTTAAGTGTCTATGATCTTGAAAAAAATAAATAAAACTGACAAGTCAGCAGCCACCATCTTGTTTATCCAATGAATAAAGACATGTTAGAAATGTTAGATCTTGGCAGAGGCAGAGTACTCAGAGCTGGATATTGTGTAATGTAGTAGAGTAGCCTGCTAAACCTGGAAGCCAAAAGAAATCCTACATTATAAAAAGACACTGATTCTCATAATTATTGTCTAAAGGAAATGAAACAAAAACCAAGAAAGCCATTTTTACACAGCTGTTTTTCTCAGTGCAGACATTAAAGGGTTGATGGGACAAGTTGGGTAATAGCTTTTAATGTTGGCTGTTTCTCACCTTTTTCACCTTCAAATTTCAACATAAACATTGTTCATGTTGGAAAACATGCCCTCATATTGTCCAGCTATTGTTTTGATTGGTTCCCTCAACTTTTGATGGTCTTTCTTTCCAGATGAGGGGTAAGATGGGAGAGTGTAGGTTTGAGAACAGGGATCACCTCTCATCTGAAAAGGCCATCAAACCGCTTCAGAAAGCCGACCATTGTCATTTGTCCATGTAACATTGTCACGTAGACGTCCTTTCTTTAAACTGTATTGTAGAACTCACTTTCAATTCAACTCACTTTAATTTTTAAGATGCAGGGGATGGGAAAAATAAAGAGAGGACCTATCAATGCCAACATGTATAAATGGGAATCTTTATTTAACTGAATACACTTCAACTAACTTCTACTGTGTAGCACAATGGTCCCCAAACTACGGGCCCGCCACGTAATTTTTTATGGCCCTCCAAAATATGTCCGTAATGTTTTCCATCCCTCCCGCACCAGACTTCAACACGTCAATCTTATTTCTCCCTGTTCATTCTCTATGGCGAGTATGTTGTAATTTCTTTTTTTGGCCACTGGTAGGTTTTGGCGCTGTTGCACAGCCTTTTTCAGAGACTGATTCTGACCTATTTATTGAATGCTGCAAATGTAATAACAAATGCATTTTTGTCCTCTTATGGCCACTGTATTTAGAATCCTAAGCAATCATCATGACATAACGTTCACACTGATCTCACCTCAGTATTGTGTGTCAAGAGTAGCCTCCTCACCTTGTCAAAATAAAAGCTTTTTTTAAAAAAAAGATTTTATTAAAACATACATTGCAAAATGTTTGAACGCATTGTGTTGTTAAATAAGCTGAGTGATCGTTAATTAGACTCATTATTTTCAGTTTTGCAATATGTAGGCCTATTGATTTATCGATTAACAATGTGAAAGAAGTTGTAACTTTCAGTTGTCAAAACAAAATAATTCTAAGCCATGGTTTTATATGGCATTAAAATATTCTTGATTTTTGTTCACCCTTGGAAGTTTTTTATGCCAAATAGAATTGTGTGAGTTAACAAATGTTGGAATAAAAGGATTTTTAAAAATGCTTAAATGTTATTATTCTTATTTTGTGATTTCAGCTATTTCCATTTAAGACTATGCTATATCATTTTAACATGATAGTAGCCTAACATAAATAATAACAATAGTCTACATTGAATGGGCTAAAATTCAGCCGAGATAGACCTGCTGTATACAGTAGGCATAATTTACTCTTTAGAAAAAGGTTGGGGACCACTGGTGTAGCGTATGGATAATGCTTGTTTACATGATGGATGAAGGTTTATTATTACACAATGCAATGTGAACTATGTTTAAATGAGGCTCTGCCGTTTCAGTGCACCTGAACTGGCGTGTAGTTTTCGTCACAGTTAGTTTTCATGGCAGCAGATTATAAAATCACAAAAGGACGTTGTGTGCGTGACGATGTGATACTGTATCCTGCCTTTATTGATAATGATAAATGAATATTCTGCCCATTTTCACTGCTGACATTTTGACTCGTCGTAAAAAAATTGTTGCGACCAAAAACTGACAGAACTTAACACTAGTCCTTATCCTTAAGCACAACATCAGGGCAAATAACGCGTCTACACACCAGCTCATTACCAGAAGTTAACAGAAGCTAAGTCTCCCACTGACAACTGTTTCCATTTGCCTTTACTTCCTTTGACAATTTTCAAAGCTGCCGAGGTTATTTAAAAAAATGCTATAGCTGGCCATTCTCCTACATTTACTGACCTGTCATGGGTTTAATAAGCCATGTGAAAAATGTGCCTTAACGAGTAACATTTCAGGAGCAAATATGAGCTTTCACGTCCTCCTTTGTTTGAAATCTCCTGCTTTAGTACAGTTGTTACGACTGAGAATATTTTCCGCCTTTAATCACTGGCTGGTGAGACAGCAAAGTTGGTCTAAAACAGTGAATAAAATATTCAAAGCTGGAACACGTGGCTTCAGTGGGGTTTAGCGGTGTACGCTGACATGTTATCGTCACAAAAAAATGGCGTAGTTTCAGTATAATTCCACCGAACGACTTTGTCTGCGACAGGAGAAGGAAACCGCACTCACTTGCTTCGTTATTTGAGCTTTCAGTCCTCCTAAGTGCCCTCCTTTCTCCACAAAGTCTCTCATCTAACCCAACAGAGAGCAACAGAAGTAAGCCAGTCCTCCAAGCTCTCGTTACAAAACGGGATGATCGCTCTCTCTGTCAAAGTGTTTTATTGATGTACGACGGTCCAACAGGCCGAGCAGATAATAAGCAGGCAGGGGTAACTCTTTGGCATTATGTTGCCTATGACTGATTTATATAGGCAACATACTCTCTCTGTGTCTCTCTCTCACACTCTCTGATGTGATTTTACAGTAGTGACATTGATCCAGGCCCACTTTGATCTTGCTCTTAGCTGTTGCTCCTTCTCGCTCACGCTCGCTATCTCGCTCCCTGGTGGCCACACTCTGTTGCTTTTAACCCCAACTAGCCCTCGTCTCATCCTATAAATCCACCCCACTTTCCCTCTATCCTTCCATCTTTCTATCTCGCTGGTGGATCTGTATATATAAGTGTTCATTAGCTCTTGGAGGCGTCTGCCCTGCTCATCTTTTATCAGCTTCGACTCACCAGGTATCGCTTAGGAGAGGTGAAATTCGTGGGGATTCAACACAAAAAGGAATGGGAGGCATCAGATGGGAGCATAACCGAGCAGCACATCCTGACTTTTCATAACCAGCTCTGCTGTATTTCTGTCTCACCGTCGCTCTCTGATTGGAATTTTCAGGGAGTGATGCCATTTTTATTGCCAAATTGCAATAAAAATCTCTACAAAACAGGGCTGTGTCTTTTGGGATAAATTGAGAGCCATAACTTTGTCAGCCAGAATGATCTTTACTTCTAACTTATGAGGAAATCTGTTTTAAGATTAAGGTAGTTATTGTATGTCTTTCAGTAGATAATATGTTGCTGGTACGCCACTGTCACAGCTACACTGAACTAAAGAAAAGCAGCATATTCCCACCAGCTTATATCTAATCACTTTTTTTTTGTGGGTTTTGAATTAATCACAATCAAAACGATCAGATCAAAATGTTAAGATATTTAAAATTTAGAATATTTAATCATTTGTGTTACAAACACTAAGAGTAAAAGCTGGATTACCAACTGATTGGTGATGAACTGCGACATCATGCTCATGAAATTAATCTAACCTTACAATGTTTGACCTTAAGATTTTTGTGACTCACACGTTTTGTTGCTGTTCGCAGAATTTTTCACATATTTTCGGCTTTCATGACATTTGCAAGAGCTGGGATTTTACACCTTACCAAATGGTACAATCCAGTAGAGCAAAAACAGCCTGTTACTGGCTGAATTCAAGTACCAATTGTGTTTTCATCTTTAAGATGCATTTTTTGGGGAACTAATCGAGGCCGTTGCTCTGGTATGTCTGACGTGAAAGCTCGACCACGCATACTCATTCCAATAATGTCCTTGAAGGTTACATCACTGCATTGTTGCAGTTCGGTAACTAAAGTTACAAGCACACTGTATATAACTTCAACCGATCGCCGAACAACACCAATCACTATTGTGAGCTTCAGTCGATGTGTTAGTTTGCATTATGTTGTGTGGGATTTATCTATTTTTTTTTTTTTTTGCCATTTTCCTGTCATAAGTAATTTTCTGATTAAAACCACAAAACAAATTAAAATAGGTACTTGTTTTACTTTTGTCCTCTGTCTGGACTCACGAGAAGCATTTTGTAGGCTACAGTAGCTCTCTCTGCCTATGTAAGGGCAGCAGAGTTAATGTCACTGGGTGAGACTGCAGGTATGATATAAAAAATTATGGCTCGAATGCATTTTTCTTTTCTCTGCACACGGTACACTCTAATCTCACTCTGAAATTGGCTGCGCCTGATTCCTTGATTATCCATGACATGAAACTAAAGCCATTATGCTCTTCGAGGATTCTGATGCCTCTTTTGCACAATGTTTGATTTTCTTCCAAGAAACTGATGGTAAAATCACATTATAAATGTAGTTTGTTAGTGTGTTTGTATGTCAAAGAAAATGGCCCCTAAAGATACCACTCCATGAAAATAACTTGTTGGAACCGTGCAGTATGCTTGGAAATCATACAGCAACACTTGCACATGCTGAGTGGGAATCCTGAAGCCAGCTTTTATCTTATAGAAGCGATTCACTTTCACATTACTTGAGATGCCCTCAGCTGCCCTCCCTCTCATTTTTTCTCACTTTATTTTCCCTAGTATCTTGTCATCTCAGGAAACTGGCCTTTGGTTGGTTGTGTAAAACTCTCCAATCATTTATTTTCTTCATTATTGTCTGCTACATTCTGCCTCTTACTGCTCTTTTAGTCAATTTTCATTCAAGCCTCCTAATGAAGCCTAACTCATTCCCCTCTCTTGTTCTTAGTCGTGTTTTTATTCATTTGCATTCCCTATGACGATGAAAGACCTACGTTTGTTTTCTTTTTCCTTCCACTAATGCAACAAGAAGCAAATCCCCTCTTCAGGCTATTAAATGATGTAATGAGAGAAGAGAGGAGAGGAGAACAGAGGATGAATGTCTGACAGTTCATCTTTATTTTGTTACTCAGAAAAAGGTGTAAGAAAAAATTGAGAGATTTGAGAGAGAGAGACAAATTCAGGAAGGATTTTAGGGGAGCCGTGAGAGGTAATGGAGAGGAGGAAGACATTGCGAGCAGAGTTTCGATCTTCATTTAATAATTGAATAATAATCTCCCTGGAGACATGACCTAGAACTGGCAAAGAGAAGCGAGGCAGCAGAGGCAGAGGACGACACACTGCTGCCCCCTTGTGATGTTGTGGTGTCACCACTGTGACTTCTGAGTGGGTGAGTGTGTGTGTGCACATGCTCATCGGTGTGTGTATGATTTACAACTACAACCTGTCTGTGTCACACAGATATGGGCTTGTGTCTGTGATGGGGAGAAAAAGAGGGCTTTTGGATGTCAGGAAAGAATCTATTTCACTTTGTCACACATCAGACACACACACACACACACCAACACACATCCACTTCCAGTCACAGAATCAGACCTTATCTTCCTGTCAAGCTGAGTCTTTTTTCGGGTTGACGCTGATATATGAGCTTTGGAGGGGGGAGAAACGTTGCCAGGACGTTGACGGCTGACGTGAGCGCAGCGTTGCACTCAGGTTGATGTACGAGCGCTGGGGTTAGGGGACAACACTGTGCTGACACCAAGAGAAGGAGCCTGTGGCCCTGGGGCCTTGACTCTAAGCTGAAGAGCCAGCTCCACATTCTTTGCATTCAGCAGCCCCGAATCCACATCAGCACACCTGCTTTGTGTTATTAATAACTCGATAACTCTCAAGATTTGTTTGACATGGGGGGAACATTCCAGCGGAAAGCCTACAAAAGACAATGCAGTGTTGGGAGGTGTTGTCTTTACGTCTAAAAACACTTCACGCGTGGTTGGGAATTAGAGCTAGCTTACCTCATAGATTGAGGTGGAACATGTCGCTAACTTTGTTAAAACATCAAATAATGCAGCTGGGCGCGACACTGTGGGAGCACATTTTAGATATCATCACTGGCCTACAACTAAAACCCTTTTTCAGTCTAACGTTTGCGTTTTAAAATGAAAACACTTTTTGAAAAAACTAGAACATTTTATCCTGTGTTTGTGTGTTTATCTCTTTCCCTGTGTTGTATGTTTGTGTGTGGGTGCGTGTTAGTTTCTGTGATCATTCATCTTTTTTACTATCACTTTATAAAGCACAAAAAAAGATTGAGACGACAGAGATTTAACCAGGTGACAAAATCGGCTTTCAGTGTTTTGCAGTAAATGTCTAGTTAAGATGTGTTTATTTGATATTATCTGTAAAATATGATTTATTTTGAATATCCATCTAACTGTTTTGATTGAAAGAACACTTTGATTCCAGCATTTTCCGTGGATTTGTAATGGTTCTTGTTATTTCTCTTTCTGTCCAGTCTGCGTAGGGAGGGATACACGATGCAGGTGAACGTCAACGACTACCTGGACATCTACTGCCCTCATTACAACGACAGCCAACGCATGGTGGGCACCGGAGAGCAGTACATCCTCTACATGGTCAGTTACCGCGGCTACAGGAATTGCGACCCGCAGCTGGGCTTCAAGAGGTGGGAGTGCAACCGGCCTCATGCCCCGCATGCGCCCATCAAGTTCTCCGAGAAGTTCCAGCGGTACAGCGCCTTCTCGCTGGGCTACGAGTTCCACGTTGGCCAAGAGTATTACTACATCTGTGAGTCGAATCAAACCAGAAGTGTGTTAATAGAACTGTCTGTCCTTAGAAGGTTTATGTGGTAGAACTCAGTGAGGCTAGAGCTGGTTGCAGATAAAAATTCCATGTAGGATTAAACATATTTTTTTCATAGTTTCAGGGATTTGATGAATACTCATCTCAGATTAGCCAAAGTCTTGTCCTTGTGTAATTTCAGGATAACAAATTGCTGCTTCACATCTAATCACATCACCCTGCCGGCAAGCAGCCTCATCCATTTTGTTGACTGCTAATCAAATTAACTCGCGACACCTCGTGCCAAAGTGACACTGCATGAGTAATGAACTTTTAGCTTGTCGTGAAACAATTCAAAAACAAATATTACAGGGTGCGAACTATCATGAGTGCAGCACTCGCACAGCCCGCATCGCTCCTCAAGAGCTCAGAAAGCCGTGCGGTGCTGTCGCAACAAAAGACGCCTCTGTGGGCTCCTGTTAGAAAAAATAAATAAAATCCTCAAAAATACCTTTCAATTATTCGAGCAACATGATTTAGTTTGGATAGTTTACAAAGTTCTTTGATTGAATCATTCGAATTTAACAAATATGAACTTCAGGGGAATGTTTGGCCTGTTTTAGTGCATTTCTTAAAATCTTTTAATAGATAATTTTAATAGCAGACATTTTAACTTGACGCAACAGGAAAAGTGCAGGTGCTACTTTTACTGTGTCCCAGTAAGCCACGATGCAAGTAAGTCACACACAGTGCTATCAGACAGAAATGAAAGCTCCTGAATTAATAAGATCCATCTGTGCTTGTTCTGCTTTAGTTGCCAAAATGTCACATGAAAGAGGGCTGATTATATTTCAATAAAATGTTTTTTTTTTAATATATGTTTACACTGTATAATTAACAAGAACTGGAAAAGAAGAGAATACAAAGAAAAGACGCGTTTGACAAAACTTCTGTAACAATAAAATCTTTACAAAATAATACAATAGAATATATACTGTAAAATCTACACAATGGCCAAAACAATTTACAATAGTAAAATGATCTGCAGAGGGCCTGAAAAAGATTGTTGGTACTGTTATGTAGTCTGACCCTTGTTTCACATGCGGCATGTTGCCTCACAGCAGCTGTGCAGTCCTCCTTGGTCGTTTACTGATACTCCTGCAGTTGGAAAACCTTCACCTTCGAGCATCAGCGAATTGTCCTTCGGTACTATTTAGTCAGTCAGTCAGTCGGGGGAGCTTATCTTAAAAAGTCAACATCCGATGTTTCAGGCAGAAATCATTGACTGTGCATACTTAACATGTAAAACTACACAATACCAAACACATCCAAGGCCTCCATCACAAACATATCGTCACCTATAAGAGTCCACTCGGTCCCTTTAAGTCCGACTGCAAGTCCAACTAGATCAAGCTCTCATTCAGAAAAAAACACGTCAGACAAAGGAAAGAATGAACAAAAGAACGGGGACCTTGTTTTAGTAGAGATATATGGTGAATCAGACACACGTCTGTGTTGCTTCTCTGATAGACCGATTACATGCCCACGCATGGAAAGATCCATGAAGAGTCCCAGTTGGTTTGCCCGTGCGGTTGTGGCTCCCGTGAATCCGAATGATGCCACCAAACTTACCACAGACTTTTTCATAAATCATATAACTTCAAATTGTTTGATATGGACTAGTCCCATCGTTTAATCAGGTCAGCATGAGCACTACTACAGATCCAGTGGTTTGCTTTGATGGATTTATTTTAATAGGTTACTCTGAATAAGTAGCACTGTCTGTAATAAATAGACGGCCAAAGTGTGCATCACATCTGAAGTAATAAAACCGGACTTTAGTAAGCAGCGTTTTGACATGTTTTGTATTTTGTGTTGCGCAGCCACGCCCACTCACCACCACGGGCGCAGCTGTCTTAGACTACGAGTGTACGTCTGCTGCTCCACCAGCTGTAAGTTACCCGTTTTGAGTATTTGTGTGTGTGTTTGACCTGCAGCGCAATGCTTTTACCTCTTTGCAGACATCATCTGCACCCGTTTGGCCACACGGTCCATCGGGTAGATGCCAGGCTCCTCTCAAATTCTCACTCTCTGGCTGAGGCCAGATGCACACAGAAGCTCAGTACTGCCGACTTTCCCCTGCAACATTTTCACTGGCTTTTTTGTCTCATTCTTGTTAATCTCCCCCTTCTCCCTTTTGCAGCACCAACAGGAGCGGTGTTGGCCTTTGAAGGGCCTCCCCTTTGCCTCCTTGATGTCCTCTCCCTCTCTCTTTTCTCCCCTTTCAACCCTCCTCCACCGCTCCATGTCAGAATCCATTTATTGCTGTGTGCGGTCAGTGGGTGGCTATGTATATGTAGTGTTATGCTCTCTCACTCTCCTGCCACCCTTCAGTCTCTCAGCCCACTCATACATACACACACACACGCAGTCACACACTCTCACACTCATGTACGCACATTCTTTGATCCCTGGCCTGTCCGGTCCTTTTAACTTCCACAGCCCTGTAGCATTAACCTCTCCTCCTTCTTTCAACCCCACAACAGCATCTATCTTTTCACACCGACTCCCTTCAGTTTGATCTGCTCCTTCTCACCAACCCTCTTTCTCTTTTCTCCATCTCTTTGTCAAGACTGCTGCCGATGTTATAGCTTGTCAGTCTGCCTGCTCTGGGGGTTTTTAACCTCTACAGCCATGTCTTGCAAGTTTCTCTCAAGATGTCAAGTTGGATGTAATTAAATTCCTTAAGGTTTGAGCAGTGGTTTAACCCCAACTCCCTGCCCTCGTGCTTTTCAGTCTAATGCAACTTCTTCTCTCTTTCTTAGCTTCTGCCGTGGATGATGATTCAGAGCCCACAGAACCAGACTACACGCTTAGACCAGGCTTAAAAATGGATGATATTGGTGAGTCCTACACATGGTCATGAAAACATATATGAAGAAGTTGAGTAAGTGTGAAACTCATCTGTCTGGCTCATTTGGATTTGTAAAAGCAGACTTAAAGTCAAATCTCAACATTATCATATCATGGAAATAATGCTTTATGCTTTTCAGAGATGTTAAAGTTTAATAGCTTCCTGTGAATCTCAAAAGCCTATTATGTTACAAATGGATGGACTTTTACTCCTTTACTTACATATTCATCGTTTCTGACTTTTGCATATTGTGTTCCTTGTGGCTGCTTTGGCACCTGTCTAAAAGATAAAAGAGAAAGAGAGCAAATACTGAGCGCTTTGCAGCTCTTATGTACCAAGATCCAGCGGCGACAAGCAGGGCCAGTGCTGGGTGTCCTCACATCGCCAGCATTTGGGAGAACAAAATAGAATATGAACACACCACAAAGATAACCTTTGGCCAGGACGTATAATCTACACCTCTGCAAGAAGACAACTTGTAAGATCAGAAGTGGGCATTAGTACCTTTAGGACCAGAAGAAAAAATGCAATATAGCAATATAGGCAACTTCTGTAATGTTTGTAATGGTTTTTACTATAAACTGATGTGTATGACACAAAGGACTTATTTACTTGTAGGCATCTCTTGTGCTTTTAATGAAGGACAATAACACAAGAAATCCAAATATTCACCATTACAGACATTTAAATAAACTGAGAAAACATCACTTGTCACATGATGAAATTGGTTTTATGAGTAGGCTGACAAATAGTAAACAAACTGATTTCATATGAAGACCACTGGTCCTGTTACCTTTAACATCTTTATAGCAGAAGTAGTTTTCATCCTTGCAGGTATTCAGTCCCCCCAAGAACTTCTTGTCATACTTCATTTAATCTTAGCTATCTTCTCCACTTAGATATTTGATAGGACAGCCCGAGTACAGTGATGCCGGGGGGCCAGGTGCATAAAACTTTGTTGTTTCATGACAAAAAAAGATAGAAAAGTACATTTGCATTTTTTTCCAGATTTATAAAGCCATGTGTAGGCATCATAGCGAAATCATGTGCATGACTCAGGTTTCCACTTCCTTCTTTCATCATGAATGGGTGCAGAGTCTCACCTACTTAATCACTGTAAAAACATTGCTTTCACCATAACAAAATAAGCAGAAAGTTCTGCATCTTGTCCCCAGTGTATCAAATAAAGTCCCTGAGGCACATGCTGCTCAGAGTAGTTTGTCTATGAACAAAGCTCAGAGCTGGTCTCATTTGGATTATCCTAGCTGGACAGTAAAATGACACAGAGCAAGACAAGTACTAGTGAGTGTTTCCAACTTTAAAAAAAAAAAAATCCTTCAAATGTTTCAGCTAATGTATCATTGATATGAGACAGCAGAGTGACCATGCAGCACCAAAAGTAGCCAACCAGAGTGAAATGTGCTCTTTCAAAAATTTATATTCAGCGCTGTTTAACTTCACAGCACCAGCTGGCTTGGCAAGCTGCTGATCCCGCTAAACAACCACATGAATATTCATTTCACACACTTTCTGCTGTTTTTGCTCGGATTAGCAAAGAACACAGAGTTTCAAGACCATTCACCACAAAAAGTGTAAAGATTCATTCAGAAGATGAAGGTTTATTCAGATTCCCGTAGTTCTCCTTTGCAGGTGATTCCCGTTTGTCCTCGTGTTGCTCTAATTAGGTTTTTCTGATGAAAGTTGTGGTAATCGTATGAGTCACTGCAAGTGTTTGTGCTTGCAATGATTTAATGATAAAGCTGCGCAGTACATCAATAAATGAGAACTTCTTGGATCATCCCTCATATGGATCATCAGGTTATGGTTCGTTGTTATCGTTATGGCAACAGCACGGCAACGGAGAAACAATGCATTAGCTTTGCTATGACACATCCAGTCATGGTGATATCAATCATAATCCTCTCCAGCTTTCACGCTCCCCTCCAATGTAATTTATAGACACTGATACTGCGTCTTTATTAACCCCCCCTCCCAAATGCTTCTGTGTGTATATGCATGAGCCTGCTTGCATGTGTGTAATAAATCATTTTGTTGTGATAACTGCCCCAAAGAAAGACTCTTTGCAAGCTGCAGCAAATTGTTGCATATCATCCCAGTTAGTTAAAATTCCCGTCCGTCCCTTTTTTTTAAAACTTTCTATCCTTCTTAAATCATCTCCCTCCACCTTCAGTGTCCCTGCCCTCCTCGTCCTTCTTCCCTCTAATTCCTATCTCTCATTTTTCCTCCCAGAGCACAAGCAGTAAAGCAGTGGAGGGGAAAGCCGTCTAAACTCAGTTTATTCACCCTTTGATGTGTGAAATTGAGTTTTTCTCACTTTTGATATGTATGTCTACATCGTTTTTTTCTAAAGGATGTTCAGTTAGGGTTTTATGGTATTAATTAATTTGATCAAATTGATTTAATCAGTTTAAAATGACATGCAGAGCACAGGGGAACATTTGTATCTAAAAGTAGAATATCCTGTTTTGGAGAATAGCTGACAGAGGAGCAGAGCACAGCTTACCCAAGCTCCTAAGAGTCAGTTTCACCTGCAATGCCATGTTGCCAATTAAAGTAATAGTGAGGAAGTGAGGAAATCAGCACAGAGCTGTGAAATGAACTGAGAACAAAAAGGCAATACAGGTTCCTGTTCCCCTCTCTAATTTGCATTCCCCCTGACTACCGATTAGACTCATTGCATCATAGTTTTAATTACTGTTATTCAAAGTTAACATCAGCACATTCACCAAGGCACAAGGCAACAGACTACTCAGCTCAAATCTGTGAAAAGGTTCAGCTACGCTGAATTTTGAAAACTCACGGTGTAAACCTCCCGCCTCTTTCTCCCCTTCACTGCTCAGTTTATATCCTGGGCGCTGCCCCTTTCAATCAATGTCTACAGCTCAACAGAGGTTCCCTCCTGAATACGGCCTGTAGTATTAGATTTCATTTAGATCTCATTTACAACGCAGATGGAATGGTGCTAGCAGCTCCCCATGCAGCCATGTGATTACTGATGGCTTTCAGTGGGAGGATTCTCATTTACCCACCGTGTTGGCGGAGGTTTCAGCATCTGACGATCAGGCCCGGTCATTAGTGGAGAAATCCAAGGCTTTTTCTTTAATGGGGTTTATTGTAGCAATTACCACTCCTTTGAGGAATAGTGTGTTTGGGGTACTTAGCCAGGTTGGATGTCAGTAGCAGAGCACGAGTAGTTAGATTCCCTTAGCTCTGTTTTTCTTTTTTCTTTTGTAGAAAGAGTTGTCTTATTTATTTATAATATATGGAAATCATTTCTATATCCTCTGAAGATTATTATCTTTAAACCACCAATAAGCTCAGGCAATCCTTGTATATGGCAATTTAAAACAACAAAGAAACTGACAACCGACAGAAATAATAGCAATGTTCGCTTCAAACTTTAAAACCACCAGGAGCAGGCAGGCGTGAATTCAGAGCCTGTTCTGTATCTTGTATGGAATCTCGTTTTCATTACTTCCCTCTTAATTATATGAAAATAATTCACTGGAGAAAATTCTTGAGAAAGCTCATGGAAAGAAAAAGACGGGGCCACAGTCAATTTAATTCCACCAGCCTTACCCTCATAAAAGCACCATCAATGGCTCTTTTTGTGTTTATATTAATATTTCAGCCAACGATATCAGTCACGTGTACTAGTTTATGCTGAAAATCCACTCGTTGCCTTTAAAATTTACCAATAAATTAAAAAATTTACGATTGAGTGGTCCTCTACTTGACAGCAGATGTTTTCCATTCATCTCACGATGATAAGCCACTGATTTAAATGTCAATCTCGATTTACCAGCCACAATGAAACTTCTTAACTTTTAATAACAGTTATGTATTGACTTCTATTGTTCTGCAAGATGTTGAAGTGCTGCAAAAATAAGCATCAACCACCCATACATACCACTGCTGCTGGCCCAAACTGACCCATTGCCACGTGAACACAGACTTCCTGTGGTGTTACACACCAAGATATAATTCTACATCATTCAAATGCCCGTTTAATGGAGATATTCTGTTGAGAACACCACAGATTTTAAATTCTTACTGCCAAAAAGTGCAGTCAGAGCTTAGATCACTCAGTACTCAGTACACTATGTGTGATTTTATTCAACATAATGTACTGTAAAATGATTGCATAAGCTGCTATTACCAAGCAAGCCAATTTGACTCACATACTAGTTGTTTTCCACAACATCACAGTACATTTTAGCTCAGATATGCACAAGCACCACATTCACAGACTCTTGTGAATGCAGTCGGTGCTGCATTTTTGTATTTCAGTTTCGTATTAACAGAAGTCTCTAATAATCTGAGCCTCCTAATTATCGGGTGGGTACTCCCCGCTCTTTGTTCGCCGAAATGTGACACTGCACGCTTACACACGCTCATGCACGCAGTCACGTTAACGGTTGCTCGTTTGGGCATGCCAGAAGGTCACACAGTGCGACACGTGGCCCCTGCACAAACATCCCGCCAAAAATGTGTGCCTATGATTATGTGTTACCTGTGACAGTTAGCGACAGTCACGGGATGTGTAGGTGTGTAACGAGGCACACAGCCACACTTTCAAACCAGTTGTGCGAGATTTTCCTCCGTCTGCTGTTTGTGTCCTCAAAACCACATTCCTCTCTGTCAGTCAGCACCAAAGAAACACAGCACAGTGTCCTGGCCCTTTGCTGCCTGCTCGGTTACAGAGCGGTCAAAGCGTTTAACCTGAGAGGCACGGCTGCATAGACCTCATTAGGCCGGCCAGCGGAGCATACCAGAAGAGACTGGCTCTAAAACCAGGTGTCAGCCAGTCATTACTCTGCTGTCTGACCCACAGAGCAGCTGGAAAAATTCTGGAGATAGATACAGCGAAGAGTGGAAACACTGACAATAGCCTCACTTTATTTCGATGCCATTGGACCATAAACAGACCTGCTAATCAGCCTCAGCTGACTTCTGTTCAGACAGAAAATTGTGCCTCTGTCTCATCTCCAGTCTCATTAATCAAGTGACTTCAGAGGGTGTGTTTGGCTGCATGTGTGTCTCATAGGTGCAGGCGTGCAGGGAGCTGCTCAGCTGTCTGGTGGTGTTTTTGTACATTGACTAGACAGCAGCAGTTCGTTTGTAGCCCTCAACAAAAGACCACAAACTATTCTTAGAATTGTTCCAGGTGTACGTTCCATAAGATTGGAGAGGGTTAGAGAACAAACAATGTGTTTCTGCCTAAAGAGTGTGTGCAACTAGGAATGTGTCACTTTATTAGCTGTCTGATAGCAGCTGCAGCTACCTGTGGTATAACTGTTGTTTAGTCTTTGGTGCAGACTTGCTATATTTCCATTGATGTGGAATTAAAAGCTGCCCTTTGTTCAGTTGGAGCGTGTCATACTGCCTTGTTCAAGTAAACGATTAGAGCACATTTTGAAACTTTTGTATCAAAGTTTAAGAATTCTCCACAAGCATTCTAATGAATCATTGTTTTTTATTATTTCAGATGAATTTAACCCTCTCATTCCCAAGCTGGAGAAGAGCGTCAGCGGAAGCAGTCCATCCAGGGATCGCCTTCTCCTCACCGTGACGATGCTCTTTCTGGCCGCTCTCTTCATCTCCTAGCAACGGCCATCCCATCAGCATCACCATGCCAACTAGCCTTGGGAAGGTGTACACTACCAGTGGGCAGGAGAGTGAGGAGTGGGTCAGGAGGAGAGGAGAAGCAGATAAAGCAGGAGAAAAGAGGAGCAAGATTCTGAAATCTATGTTTTCGAGCATCACCGTGTGAATGTGTGTTTGTACAGCTGTGTGTTTGAGGGAGTGTTTAAAGACCTTTAGGCACCCTATGACACATACTGAACTGTATACTGGATTAAAGTCTACCTGTGCTCAAAGGTGCAGGTGTGCTAGCCTATGTGTGACTGTGTTTTTGTGTGTATCTGCTTGTGTGTGTGTGTGTGTGTGTGTGTGTATGTTTGTGAGAGAACAAGCCACGGGGTGAGCTTGTTGAATCACGCTCACCACTTAAAGCATTTATACAACAGGGGAGGTGGGGCTGAAATCCTGATGAAAAGAAGAAATCCAACCACTCAATTGAAAACCATTTGAAGACTTTCCCTTGGATGTGATTGGCTGTAACACTTCCTTAGGGCTAGTTGCCATAGTTTCTTGCACCAAGACCTAAACTGAACACTCCAACGAACTTAATCAAATAGATTTTCAGCTGAATTGAACTGATATTGCCTTTTTGCTGTTCTTGTTGTTGTTGATCTTGATGCTGGGAACTTGTCCCAGTCCACGGAGGAAAAAATAAATAACCCAGCCCAATGAGTTACACTGGGCCCGGATAGGAGATGTGTCAAAGTAGCTGATAGTTCATACACAAAAGCACCCTGGGGCTCAAAATGTCAGTGTTTTAGTTGCCATCTCCACTTTGCTGTGTCATCCTATATTCACCATCTGCAGAAGGCAACGGGACTTGACGGGGTCAGGGGGAAAAACAGAGCATTTAAACGATGAATCGTTCACTAAAAGAAATTTTGTGGAAAAAGAAAAAAGAAAGGGGGAGGAGTTTACATGTGCCATTGACAGAAACTGCTAGGATTTGTGGATGCTAATGTGTTAAGTTTCTGTTATTTTTTTTGACTTGTCCGTTTCAGTACTCAATCAGTCCTCGTCTCCGAGGTTAACAAAGCACACAATGGCTACGTAGCAGCCATGGATACTCAGCAATACTACCCTCCTCACAACTGACTGATCAGAGGACAGGAAGAGGAGCACGGAGGAGGGAAGCAAGAGGAGGGACAGTCACTCACAGCAAGCATCTATGAATAGATCCAATAAGAAGCTCCCCACTGGTCGGTGTTGGTCTAGCAGCCTGCTCTACCAGATTCATTCTCTATAAACCCACATGTCAGATGCCACATGCAAACAGTCACACAGTCCAGTGAGGGAGAAATGATGTCGCTTGAGTGCATTGTAAAGAGAGGAAACATGTTAAATGGTACTAACAGCCTGAAAATACATGCACATCCTGTACATCTCATATGTATGAAAATGCAAAAAAAAAGAGAAAAAAAAAGAAAAAATCAAAACATAACTAAAGCAACGAGCAAACCAAGTGCTTCGGTGCGGAGGAACAGCAATTCAAAACTCAAACAAATGTACCAGTCGGTTACTTCAGAATAGCATTTCCATAGCAACTAGCACCTTATTCACCATGGTTACCCTACCCTGCCAACAACGGACTCTAGTAGGGCATGGCTTACAATAGTAGCTAATAACAATGATGAAGGTGATGTTGATTCTAATGATGAAGATGATTGACTGTGAGCTGATGCTTGTCCGAAAAGGTCACTCAGCGGCTCACCCACCGGCATGTGAGACGTTCAAGTACTCGTGTAAATGTGACAACAGACAAAGAATGGATTTCCAAATTCTTGAAATCTCATGAGGTGAAATGTGATGTAAACATTTTTATAAACTTGAAGCTCAATTTTTTTTTCTTTTTTTGTGGTTGTGTTTCTTTATTCTTTATTGCAAATGTGTTGATTTTGAAATGGCATATAATTGTTATCTTGAAGGGGAAAGACCATGGTTTAAAGATGTACATTAGGGTGGGCTGAGCCGTATGTAAACTTGGGCTGCTTTCAATCTCTTCAGCTTATTCTTTCAGTTTTAAGTTATATTCTAGAACAAGTATCATTGATTGATAGTGACTATTTTGGATCATTCTTTTATTTTCTTAACGGGACACCAACAATTATGCACATGACGATGAGTCCAGTCATTATTTCACTCTGTTAGTGAAAACCGTTGTATAATGAGGCTTTTATAAAATATTAAACAACACTCTAATGGTGTCACAAGGGAAAACTAAGAGAAACCTTGACCCATAGTATTTTAAGCATTTAACCTCTGTAATGAACTAAGGCCACGAGGCTTGAACATTTACTTAATGATCTTCAAGAAGGCGTTCCAAAGTGGCGTCAAGGTAATTGTAGGATACAGATTTAATTGCCACACATTTACAGAATCACAAGACTAAGTGGCTGAAGTTATCTTTTATAACATGACTATCTAATGCTACCCCATGTAGCCACACTAATCAGCCATACCATTTAAACCAGCGGCAATGAAGTGAGTAACACTGATCATTATTCTGCAGGGAAACTCGCATTTACATGGATATTACTGTGAATATGCAGTCTTACTCCTTGAGAGAAACGAAGACATTCAGAACCCAACAAAGAACCTTTCTAACCCAGCCTCCAAACTCTACAGATCCCAAGCCAATTGAGCATCTGTTGGAGGTGCCAGAACGAGCGTGAACAACAGTGGCATCACCCTTTAACCCAAAACCCCCTAAGCTTAATATCCTAGGGCCTGACACGCCTATGCTTCAAAGCGTCAGACCTGTTTTGGAGGCGTGAGGGGGCACCTGTACAGTATTAGCTGGTTTTAATGATGTGGCTGATTATTGTTTTTGGAAATGATCTTATATGAACTGTTTTTAGAGGTCTACAAAGGTCTATTTATCTGCAGTTGAGTATTTTTTTAGGGAAATCACAGTGAAATAGTCAGATTTAGCTTGTTTTTTTGTTGTTGTACGTCCTGGATTACTAGGCTGGAAGCCAGTGATGTGTAAGATGTTATTCTAAATGAAATAAGTTCTTTTTTTTTTAGATAATTGTGTGCTTTTTTTTTTTTCTTCCAAAAGTGTGTTCCAAAATCTTAAAACTATACTGGCAGTCTGTGTGTACACAACAAATATCTAGATCTAGTAAACTTGTCAACCAAGCAAGAGATTGTGCCTATGAAAACAAATAAGAGTCGTAACAATACAGCGTGTGGTCCAGCCCAGGGGTATATATGGCTCTTGGTGGGAGGGTGAGGTAAGAAAAGTTTGTGTTCAGGTGTGGAGGAGCAGTGCGAAAAGGGTAAATCACTCTTCAAGAAGTTGCACTTATAAATTTAAACATGAGAGCAAATGTGTGTGTGTGTGTGTCCATGTGTGAGAGTCCAGAGCTAATTTCACTTTGTGTTAATCACTTTGTGACTGTGTGCAGAAGCTCTTGTCTCTATATGTATTTGACTGTGTGTGTGTGTGTGTGGGTTAGAAAGCAAGAGATTACCCGTCTCAGTTTTTGTTCTTTCCACGTGTGTATGGGTGAGAAAATGTGACCGATTGTTTTCTGGCAAAGCTACAAAAGCATTTATTAGTGTTGGAAACAACCATTACAATCATGTTTACCTTTGACTGGAATGACTTTAAATGAACTTGAAAATAAAACTGTAAACTGAACAAACCTTAACAGAGGTTATAACGATGATCATGATAACAAAAATAATAAGCTTACAAATGTTACTTTTAACAAGCTGTGTGTTCGTCTCTTTATTTCACTCCTGCCCTCCCACACCCCCTCCCCCCGAATGCTGCTATGTCAGACTTTGAGGGTATGAAACAAAGGAATACGCATGGAGCTAATCCAAGACAACAGATAGAGGTTGAAGGAAAAGTTTTGCCTTGTATATTCAGCGCTCTGTAGATGTGTTGTTTTGGAGCGAACAGATGGGATTTTCCATATCAAAGCTAGTGAGGCAAGGCTCTCCCTCAGCAGTAATACCTTTACACGCTCCGATTAGAAATGATAAGTACTTCAATCACCAGCCCAACATGTGAATGACAATTGGACGGGCCAACAGTGTGTAGCTGTATGTCTGGACTGGCTGATTGAGGGATAAAGGCGCCTCAGAGTGTCAGAGTGCAGCAACTCTGATTGTGATCTTATGCAACAGGTCAATGTCATACAGGTGGAGATACTCTCCGCTGACTGATGGGACAGCATGACGAAGAAGATGCACAGATAGAGGGCAGCAGACTGAGGTATGGTAGAGCGGGAAGTCAGAAAATACAATGAGACATTGACGAAGTTGTATGAAGCTGTATTATTTAATAGACAATTGTTGGACATCACAAATGGTATTTAAGTGTCGTGCAAGTTTATTTTTTCAAATACCCAAGGATGACATTAAACATGGAATACTCATCACTGTATCTGTTACTGAGTGTCAGACAATTTGGCAGACCTTGTTCATTTATGTATAATCTATGTAGAATTTACCCAAATAGTGATTTTACTGCTTTTTGAAAAAATATGCCTATTTCAGTTTTTTTTTTTAAATGTTGCAAAAAAGGGCAACAGATGACTCAGAAATTCCCTTTTCACACAAAAAAAATCCTCAACTACTGAGAAACTGATAAAGCAGGAAGTCAGTAACATGTCTGGATATGAAAAAGATGCACCCTTGAGTCACTCCTCCACTCTGCTATCTTCTTGGAGCACAAGCAAATGGACGGATTGGGGCAAAATAGAAAAAACACTCAATTTAAGGTTTGAAATTCCATTTTATGCAACACCACAACTCATCCTCTGGACTAAAGATCCTTTAAACATCCTAAACATCCTTCTTCTTATCTGTTTAAAAGCCACCATCTCTGATGGTCTGAAGGTCCACTATAACATAAGGTGTGGTGACACTTCAATGTCGATCAATACGTTAATGCAATAAGACAGGAGGAGGTGATACAGTTATTTGCTTTGTTAATACTACCATGAAATAAAACACAACATCCAGCTGCTCTGTTGTTTGGAAAAATTTGTCATCATTTCCATTTGGAAACAGTCGTATCATCAGCCTTCTGGAGGCTCCAGCCAGTGATTCAGGGATCGATGCTCGGATGACGCCACCCAATTAACTATTTTCTGAAGAAAAGAAAAAAATTTCCAAGAAACGGTGAATCAGTTTGGGGTGTCATCAGTTTCTCAGAAAAAAAAATCCCTTCCTCGTTGATCTCGGGTGATTATTCTTTATTATTTACTTTGTTAACTTGTCCATTACAAAGAATACATTATCTGACATGTTCATTTTTGAGCTGGCGCAGCCACATCACAGACAAGTGATGACAAGCGAGACAAGTTAATGTTTCAAGCGTTACATTTGACAGAATTATTTAAAAGGCCCAGCTTTTATAGAAGGTTTCATAACAGGGTTTAGAAATGTGTGCTGCAGTAGCGAGTGTTGACCACATAATGTCGCTGTTCAGTCATAGCTTTGGTGAGACTAACAGCAGAGGTGCTGCTCCCTGTAATCCTTTCTCAGAAAGCAGAAATCCATTAGAGCCACAATGATCATTGTGTAACTGCAGTTGTTGGATTAAACACTTTTATTTCTCTCTTATGACATAACAGTTTACATTTGTTGATGAAGGGCGCGCTTGAGGAGGGGGTTTTGTTTTAAGATGGAAATGTGACTGTGGAGACCAAGGACTTTCATTCTTGCATACTGAGCAGAGAATAACTGTGGAATGACTACCCATCCATGCTTCAGTAATGACTGTGTAAACCCAAGCTCTTCCAGTCACAGACTTGAAAGCAGCTTTTCTTGCTGCATTCATTTATCACAATGAGTCAGGCTAAGGAGAAAAAACATGCACGTCTCTGATTGCGTTTGTTCAGAGAAACCAATGTTATGCATGGCCAGACTTGTAAATATGAAGCTGCAAACTGTAGGCTTATTATACCAATGTTTAAAACGTGCTCCTAGAATCTTTTGTTCTCCTGTGGAAACCTCTAACATCACGTTTATTTCACACATTGAAGGTATCCTGATGCATTCACTGTAATCATATTTGATACAGTCCAGTTAGATAGTATTTATAAAATTCTAAGCCTCTAAAAAAAATCACCAAAGATGTTCAGTGGATCCAATTTGATGCGTCTGAAGCACCTGTTCTGAGCATGCACAGGGTGGCTGGCGACATTGGAAAGGATAACTTCTTTTTAACAGTAGGAGACCTCCAACAGAACCAGGAGGGCAGTCTACAGGCATACCTGCTATGGGAAAGAAATAAAAGTATGTTTTGTAAGTTGAGCTACCACCTGATGCTTCATGCACAAGTAGCTCACGTCTGTCGCATTAAGTCAAACTTCTGTGATATCTGTCAGATGATGTTTGCTGCCGCCACACTGAGCCTTTTTCTGTACGTGGTAGTTTGAGATCTCCAGACCAGTCTGCAGTGAACCACTGGCAAGGCTACAGTTAAATGTACTGATGTACTGTTTAACATTAACATATGGTCTTACAAGTCTTCTCGAAACCCAGTCACCTACAACCCAAAGAGAGTCTTCAACAAACATGAAACAGATGATTGCCTGTTGACACACCCTGCTCCCCACATCCCCCGAGTCATATTTGTGATGTGTTGAATGCTGTGGCTTGGCTGCCACAAGGCAAGGAACCCTGCCACCCTGCCTTATGGCCCATCTTAAAAAAACGTGCTCCTTTCTATGAAAGCACACCCTGCTGTCTGATTAATGTGCGCTTCAGTTCAACGCATTGCACTGAACATAAGGATGGCTGCGTCAACATGTATGATGGGCATGTAACATGTGCCCACATTAAATGTGTGTCTGAGCATGTGCTCGTGCATTTGCAGTGACGCAGCATCTCTGCAGAGCATATCCACAAGGTGAAAACAAGCTGAGTCACTGTTGTCACGTTGTGGCACCTGAAACCAAACCCATCCACCTATGGATGGCGATGGGGCTATGCATTTTAATCATTTATATGGTTAAAGGCTTACATAAGGTTTCCATAAGAAAAAAAAGGAAAACATTTTTTCCAAGATCTGTTTTAACATCTGCTCAATAATAAATGGATAAATGAAGGTAATGTTCACTAATCAACAACAAACTTTTGATAGATTCTGTGCAGAATCAAGAACAGATGTTGATTAGTCAGCCTGCTGATTCTGTGCACTACTGCATTGAACATTCTCCTCGTTTTTATAACTTCAGCTGAATGATTAAATTAGATAACTGACTGTGAAGCAGTTTCATAGCCAGGTTTGGTTTGTCAACATGTTCTATTATGGGGTTGGGGTTGATACCATGTGTTGAATTTGTATGCACTGTAGTAGCTGCTCATGGGAACTTTCGATATGCAACCGAAAGAGCTGCTGATGCAACTGAAGAGGCTGCAGTTAGGCTGAAAAAGATTAATCTCTAAGAAAGAAAATTTTACGAGCAGTTAAATCAACCATTTGGTACATTCTTAATAAGAAGAAATTAAGCGGAAGACAATGGAAGACAAATTAAACTAATGATTGAGAGATCCTGTCATTGGTGAGGGAAACCTTCTTCACAAATTCCAAAGAGGTCAAGAACAGTACCAGGAAGTTAGATGGATCTCTGTCGAAGTCTATGATCAGAACAAGTTTCCCCGATAAACTCTGAGAACAAAAATCATAGATTAGATTTTGTTGGATAACACCTTGTTAAAAGAAGCCTGTTTGAAACAAAAGATTGAGAAAGATAAAAACAAGGTTAACAAGGTTATCAGAGTGATGGGAAATGATTAAAGCAATTTTGGTAACTGCATATTTTGTAAGAAAAACCTTTAGCTTGACAGTGTATTGAGTGGTAAAGGTGAACAAAAGTCATGTGTGCTGTACATTAAAGTCAGTCAACTTTATAGAGTTTCTTTTAAGAGTCCAAAGATCAAGCAAAAGTTGTGACTCGATATCAGAATAATGTTCATCAAGGTAAATCATGAATATACCATCATCTATAGCATGTAATATAGTAATAATAGCATGAAACAGAAAATACGACAAAGAAGACCCAGGACTGTTGAGCAGCTAGCATCCTTTATCAGACAAGAGTGGGACAACATTTCTCTCCCAGAGAGTTCCCAGATGTTTACAGACTGTTAAAAGAAGAGGGGATGCTACACATTTTGTTTACCTAGGGAGTAAAAATGCATTTGAGTAGGTTTAGTCAAGCATACCTAAAGCATTGATAAAACTGCAATGAATGTAACAAAAATGATTTTATCTTCCTGCCTCCCTTATTTGTACATTTTCCTCCACTAGCTCATCATCCCTAACACACATGCTGTCCCTCCATTTTCTCTCATCCTCCCCCAAACGGCTGCTCTGAGGCTGTCAGTCGCCCTCTTTAAGTGTTAGTCATTGCCCAGCCTTCCCCTCATCCGCACATCGCATGTCCCCCTCTGAAAGTTTAGCACTAATCTTCTGTTTCCAGACAGCATCTGCACCACCCCAGCAGATGGCTGTTTTTATAAAGTCTCACTATTTGACATGCACATCAGTACAGCACACATGCACTGTGACTTCCCACAAACACACATTCATCTACACAATGAGGTGAAAGACTAACCGAAACTTTAGTGAATGATTTGAAAGAAGGTCAAGATTTAACAATAACTTCTTTTTTTGTAGATACTGTACTGTACGGGTGACGGTGTTTTATGTGCCCGTGCAACTGAAGAGTGTCCCTCATTGTTTGTGAACTGTTTTGAACTATGATCATCTATGATAAGCATGTCTTGCACTTGGAGTTTAGGTCAGGAAAGGCTTCAGATTGACTTAATGGAATTAGGCTGAATTGATTATCTAGAGCAGTGGAGCTGGAATTGTACCACTAACTAGCCTTGTCCTCTTTTCTTATCCCTTTGATCACCAGATTATCTGTTTTAAGATTTCCGAAGTGATGGTGCCCAGTCTTAACTCCGGATCTTTTCTCTTCCTAATGACGACAGCAACTCGTTTAATTAGTTGAAGGACAACAACACTTGTGCATTAAGACGTCAGCACACTTCCTTGTGCAAGCTTTGAGATTGACTCTTAGACAATCAGAAAAATCAAATAAGTGACATTCTGCCACTAAAATTCAATCACTCCTGAACACATACACACCGAGAGAAAAAAATAAAAATTATAAACTGACATCTATTTTTGACCAAATATGAGGATCTCTCCCACCTGGAGGTCTACTTAATCATTTGAATAAGTCACATATATGTTTATCATATCAAAGACCAAAAACTAATTTTAGACTAACAAGAATAATTAAGTCATGTGAATTTAATTATACTGTAGCAGCTGCTGACTAACAGATATATCTGTAAACACATTCTGCTTTTTGGACCATTTTTTTGGGCTGAAAGCACCAGATCAAAAACACTGACAATCAACATAGTTACATTAAAGAGAAAAGCGGGGAAACTTCAACGTGTCTTCTGTTCGCAGTTTTAACGCCGAGGATACAGAATCCACCTTGAAATTTCACAGAACAAAGGACCAAATCCTTTAAAGGATTCTGCAAGAAATGGCAGCAGTTAATGATCCTTCCTTGGTTTTGAGAAGCACCAAATGGCCGTTCCTCATTTCAAAGCATACTGTTATTATCCTTTTCTTCATATCAAGTTGCACTTGATAGATTGAGGTGGCTCAGGCAGATTTTTTGTCTTTTTATTTCAGTGACTTCCTTTTTCAAATGGTTGTGGAATGGTGGAGATGGTTTGAAAGCACAGCTTACAATCCTCTTGCTCTCTTGAGGTTATGCTTTGTATTTGCTCTCTTGAAAGTCTGTTTGGGTTAGGGAGAGTTAGTAAATGTTGAATTTGCTCTTCAGTATCTGGTGAGAAAATGGCAGCAGCTTGTTTTACAAATGAAACTACTAAAGTTCAACAACCAGCTCCAACAAAAGTTAACGCATTGCTCACTCGTGGATAATGCATTCTTACTTACGTTGTTCTTCTGCCTTTACTTTTCATGACAGAGTCCCCAGATCGTTTGTGCAGTGCTGTGGTTTTCTATGATGCCATTTGAAATCCAGCCAGATTTGAACTGCTGAGTTGTGTGCTGTTTTGTCATTTTTCTTCTTGTGTACCATCTGTAAAGGAAGATTGCACCCATGTTAGATGGGTTCTTAGATGAAACTAAGAGAATAACCATACATGGCAGATGGACCCACATCTCCCCGGTCAAACTCAACTGATATAATTGCCAAACTTGGAATTTGTCTGTCATTGATTAGGGATTATTGCACCTGGAGTTATAAATTGTTAAAGCTGGTGCATCGCAGCATCAACACCCACTTTGTGCAGTTCTCACAGACACTACCAGCTTTGACAAAATGCCAGTATGTGATGCCCTTGAAACTGATAGCTGATATATGCACACATAAACAGGGACACAGACATGCACACACACACCAAGTGCTGCCATCAGGTTGGACATATTGTGTTAGTTGTTCTCATATGGTCGTCAGACAACTAACTGATTACTTGACACGTGCAACACGTGTGCACTCATGCAGTGCAACCACCTGCAACACCCATATGGCAGCTGTCCCCTTATTCATGCATTTATTCATGTCCCATATAAAAATAAGACACATTTATCTTTACTGTTTAAAGGTCATGTCAAAATGATAGAAATTGTTGAGACCTTTTGAGTAGATGCTCTTCAGCTTGGGAATGTGACAAATCCACGTCTGTTTGGTTAAATGTGAACATTTCCATGCAGAATCTTTTTAGGGAGTTAGAATATTCTCATCCAAAGCTGTGTTACACATGAAAAGTTAATGTGATCATGAACTCAAAGTTCATTATCTTAATGTCAACAACGCATGCAACCTCTGCCGATTTCAAAGTTGGATTTATTAAGATTTTAACTTCCCAGTTTAAAGAGGACAGTGGCTGTGCTCAGCTTGGGCTTGGCATGAACTCCCCAAAGGGTGAAGATTGAGAGTGTGCATGTTTTAGGTTAGAGATTTATCAGAAACAAATTTGAATAACATCGCTCTACAGTGCATCATTATGTGTTTTTGCGGAGCTGATCGTGGACACCAACATTTCTAAACAACACAAACTTTTTTTCTTTCACTCATTGTAATCTTACATATTTAAAGTTCAATAGATAACAATTCATCAAACCATGGAAAAGCTTAATAGCATTTAAAAGATTTGTCAAAAAACAAAATAATTAAAGAAATAACTCAATCTAATTCTGCTCACATAGAGACGTTAGTTCCTGAGAAAAGCAACGCTGCCCCTCAATTAACCACCATCTTATCCGCTGTCTTGTGTGCAGTCAGTTTCCTCTCCAAGCATCACCAGCACAAAGGACATAGAGGGCACGTTGGCAAGTTTGTGTCTGATTTCAGGAGGATCTTGGCATGTCATCGACCTACTAGCTGCCCTCCTCTCAAGCTGATACATCTCTGGTTCCCTTTCCAGATTGCTAGCCAACTATCCACCACTCCCTTGCCTGATTCGGTTCCTGAATTGGCTAATGTCACAGCCTGCTGGCCACCTGCTCTGTCCTGCTTGTGAGCTGGCTGCTGTAGCTTCTGACCTGTTAGCTCTCAGCAAACCTTCCAGTCTGCAAGCAGCCAGCCAGAAAACGTCTTGTTTCTTAGCCTCCTGTTAAGACGTTTTACACCAACACATCCACCTGAGAGCTCAGTGATCTCCTCCATTTGACGGGCACAGTGTATTTCTCAGCACATTGGGATCAAAGCAAATTAAATCTCCATTACCTCAAGACCTATGTAATGTTCAAAGCAGTACCAGGAGAATTCTGACCTAAAAACGACGACCGATCAGTTGCGTTGTTTTGTTTTCCCTTCTGTTTTTGGAACAGCTGTACCACGAGTAACCATTCTAGGTGTCATTCATCTTGGTCCTCTTATTTGAACACTGTCAAATTACATGAGAGCTCCTCTTCGGTGGATTCATAACACTCTCAAAATAGGAACAAGTACTCGATTTGCGACAGTCAGCCTAGCAGTTTGTTTTAATAGAATACAATCCTCAGGAGCCTAAAAAATCTCCAACAAAATTTGTTTATGCTTTTCTTTTTCAAATCAGTAGTCGTAATCTAGAAACTATGGTGTGTTTGCTGCAAAGTCAGAGAGCTGTAGAGGTGCTGGAAAGATAATATTGTACCCAGCCCAGACTGGTAGGTAATAGCCTTTACTATCTTTTTTAGACTGAACTCTGAAGCATTTCCCAAACTGTCAAAGAATTTCTTTGAAAAATAAAAATATATTTAAGCCTTGAGATTAGTGTTTAATCATCAAAACTAATTCTGAGCAAGTTTTTCTGTGAATTCGCATGTAGTGTACTAAAATTCATATCCCAGAAATTTACCAGGAAATGAGAAGTAAAATAAAAGGCTTATGGCTTTACTTTATTTGTTGCTTTGGGATGATGAGCTTTGAAAATCCATGGCATACAGATGGTATTAGAGCACTGAAGTGTTTGGTAATGAGCCATGGGACGTATGCTGTGCCGTCTAGCTGCTGTTTTGTCCCTTGATTTCCTCTAAATCTCCCTTGTGCCCCATTTTGACCCTGTCTTCTTTTTTGGTCTGCGTTAAAAACAAACATCTTCATCAAGAGTCTCATCTCCACTTTTATCCACTGAAGTCCCTCAAATACGCAACAACTTTGAAACGAACAGCTGCGCCGTATGGCCAAACACACAGATCGGCACAAACATGCAAGCTGATGAGCACGACTGAAGCTGATGAGCACGACTGAAGCTGTGAGCACGCTGCAACTTGCTAAGTACTGCTCTGGCCAAATAGAAGAATTAATGGGGGAAAAAAGAAAACAACAGCTTGTACTCATGGGACACTGTGGTAATGTGAGACTGATAACAAAATAAGATCTCGCATGGCTGTGATACACTGAGCAATGTGGACTGTGGCCTGCCATACGTATTCTATTCAACTCTAACAGCTCAACTCAGTTGAGTATTTTCCACTCCACCAGATTTTGTAGTTTAGTCTTGCTGTAACTAAGGTCCAAAGGTGTCTCTTTCTCTGATCCATATTGGCCATTGTATTATGTGATTATTGAAAACTTTGAACTTTGAGTCTCTGGTTGGAATGATGCTTATCTCAGATTAACTGGCATGATAATGCACGTCTACTTGGAAAGTGCAACGAATAAAAGCGTAAGGTATGAGGAAAAACTTGTAAGATGTCTCTCAAATGTATATTGCAATATGTTTATAGACGAGCCTCACATCGTCTGAGTTGATCAAAAATAAAAAAAGTGTAAATATCTGTCGTGCATGTGCATTTCTCTATCATCCTCTGTCACTCCCTCTAAATGTAAGCACAGATCATCATGCGGATCATTGTTTTAAGTTCACTTCCAAGCAAACGAAGCTGACTTCCCAAATGTCTCAGCAGGAATAACACCTGAAATACAAAATTTTAAATGAAAACATTCCATTTGATCCATGAGAGGCTCAGCTAACGGTGTCTTGCTCTGTTTCATGGTGCCGCTTAGATATCAATAGCCAATGCTCTCCCATACTATAACCTGCATCATGACAATTTAGTTGTAGTATTGCACATTTAACTGACAAACAGCAACTTGGAGGGGAAAAAAAGACCAAAAAAAACGTTCTGACAAAGCGTCACTTCAAATGGACATGGGCGTGCATTTGAGTTTGTGTTTGTCAGAACATCCGAGGTATCGTTGGAGCACATTGGGTCCTCGTAAAATGGTGTCTTGTAAAATGAGTGTATCCTCCCATCACCTCCTGAAACTCAAATAAACTCTCATTAAGTCAAGACAAGCACTAAACCTCCTCATCTTCTTATCTCATGCAATCACATTTCAGCATGGGCTTAATGTTGCAGGATGTTCATGTTCGGATCCTCTGTGATGTTCTTCTCATGTCCCAGACCGCTCTATCATTTTATGGGGGTATGTTGCTTTAAACGGATGGTCAAAATCGAAAATCAAAACCTTTTTTTTTATCTTATTCACACATAAGATTTGTACATATATTCTAAAAATAAATACATTTTAACAGGGCCACGATTTTGACATTTGAAGTAAAGAGACCAGACATAAAAAAAAAACTTCAAATGTACTAAATGGAGATAATTTCCAACAGATTCAAAGACATTTTCATGTATTTTTGGTTAATATTCTGCACAAATCTGCTGATGCAAGTTGTTTCTTCCTAATGGGTATTAAGCCTTTGGCTCATACGTCGTTGTGGTTTCATAACCAAGCCTGTTGGCTTTTTCGCCGCTCTGTCCTCATTTGCCCTGACCTCTGACTCCCACATCCATCAGATGCCAGAAATACACCAACTGTTTTGATAATGACAACGAGAACTTGGTTATTATGATGACCATTGTATAACACAGTTTTTGCCATTACTGTGATAAATATCAGTGGATGTAAGCTCTGTAGCTGGTGCACTCAGGTCGGAGATTTTCATTTTATGGATGGAGCCATTTGTATTATGTCCCATTAAGACAATCCACTGCATAGGCTATTGTGCCACTAATCTTGAGGTCAAATGAATTACAGGCAATATTTTGTGGAAACATTTGTATCTAATTTATGGTTATGTTATCTAATGCTTTGTAATCTATTACACATAACCACTACTCTGATAAGGTTTTTGCTCCTTTCGCTTGCTCATTCTGTTTTAAATTCACCATGAAGGCTGCTCACTAAATCTATATGATTAGTAAATATTTCAATGGCAACGTCAGTTTTTTCTTTGCATGAAGCAGCTTGATGTTCCAGATGTTTCTCCTTTTCCCTCAAATATGTTTTTTTTAAAAGATGCTCATGACACTCAAATGCATACATTCATTTTCTGTCTGTAATTATGATTGTCATGTTTTCCACTGAGATTATACTGAAATATGCACTACTGCTGTGGTTTGTGTTGTGGAGCAGATGATACACTTCAGCTGATGTCATCTTTCTGTTCTGGGATTTTGGGGCTTATCATCATGCTGGTCACAAATTAGATACAGAAGAATTGCACACCAGTGAAGTGGGAAGTGTTTGTGCCGATAGTCAAACATTATTCTGCCTGCACACACTCAGTACAGTATCAGTGCTGATTACTCTACAACGTGATGTCAAAATCGGAGGTCTTTGCTTGTTTCTCCTCATAGGATAGAGGAGATCCAGCACCGTGGGGCACGCATCTTGTGCTTTTATGGTAAAACTCAAAAGGGATTCTTTCACTCACTTGTACATGTATCCTGGGCCAGAATGTGAATTAATTGTTACAAAAATGTTCTGAACTATAATTACTGACATGTCAGGGGAAATCTTTGATATCCAAAGCATCCCCTACTTTGTAATGCAAGGTTACAGTTGCCTCATCCTGTGAAAGTGTTGTAAAACATTCAAACTAAACACACGAAATGTCAATCGGTACTGTTGGTCATTACAGCCCTCTCTAGTTCCAGCATGTTTCCATCAGTTTTCTAGGATTTCTTCAATGGAGAAAAGCTCACCTGGTGATTCCAGGCTTTCTGTAGATCTTTCGAGACCTACCGCCTTTGAAGATTACTTAAAGATATTACAAGAAAGCTTTGTCTAAGAGGGTTCAGGCATTGTTTTAGAATAAAGGTGCTCATAAAGACTTGCTAGAATTGTGCAAACTCTGTTTTTGCCCTATGTACTTTATCATCTGTAAATCACTGCACTCATTCCCTGTTTTTCTGGCAATATGCATATAGATAAATGTTGACAAACACAAGGATTTTGCACAGGACAGTATATCTGTCCGTCTATTATCTGTTGAGATAGTTTTGTCAAAGGCGGTTAAGGATTATAGATTGCACTATGGATATCTGACTTTATGAGATTCAGTGGTGGCGCATTCGCTTGTTGAGTTTTATTAATAAAACCACCAGGCTCGCACCAGAGACAAATTGGTTGGATAAATTAGGCTAATGGGACTCATCTTCTGGAGACCATGAATGTGATCAATAAATAGACATTGCCATCTCCATCTCCAAAACTGTGCCACCTCTTATGTCATTCATGGAAACAGATTGTCTCACATCTCTGCTCATATATCATACTGGCTGCACAGTGAGTTCTATATTCTATATTTTGCATACAGTTTTCATTAAAAACTAAAATATTAAATCACATAAACAACCAAAATGCCTCTTAGGGTCTCTGCCAGATTCATTTGGCAACAACAACCAGGCATCCAGACTTTTAGATTTTGCTGGTCTCACCTGCTGTTTGTCTTGTCAGGGACACTTTGGAAAAAGACAGTTTTGATCTCAAGAGTCTTGCCTTCTGGTTAACTAAAGGATAGATGATAATAACAAGATGCTTTCAGGCTGGACTTTGTGAATTTTTCTGCCTTAGAATCAGGTATATATAAACAGGAAATCCATTATTTCTGGTCAGATGTTAATGGCCGTGTTCCACAGATTCTTTGGTAGGTTGCAAAGATCCACGTTGAGTCCAACAGCCTTTGATTTAAGAGGATTTTCATTTAGTTATACTTCCAAACCCACAATTAGCAGCAGCAACCATGCTGAATGTGTTGCCAATCAGGACTCAAGCATTAAAGGAGTGTCGAGACAGAACAGAGATGTAGGTGCATATTCAGCGTCATTCAAATCCAGACAAATGATTCCAGCTTCCATCTGATGATGCATATCTGTGTTTACACTATCAAACTGGAGTGTTACATACTGGCTCACTAATTCATAACACTTTATTTATTCAACAAATTCCAATATAACAGACCTGCTGTAGATCAGATGTTCATGAGCATCTGCGCTGATGTTGCATCAGAGTGGTGTTTTTCAATCCACTCTATTGCAAGCTGTGTGGCTCAAGGGAAGGCAAGCTGGTCTGTCAGTCTGCACCAGTTTCAGGACCAGAAAAAATATAAAAAACAAATTAAATGGATTACCATGATTTTTCCACTCTACATCCATTTGTATGTCCTCCACAAATAGATCTGATGGTCCCGTGACCCTCATTAATGCTGTAAAACTTTCATACAGTGTATCCAAATGAGAAAAAGCAGAGAGACTTCTGCTTGTCAACTAGTTTTACGCGTAAATAAAACTTTTCAGGCAAAAAATGACTCACCTCAGGCAAAAATATTGTTAGGATAGGAAAGTGGAAAGTGGAAAAAAGAACATTGTGTTAAAGCATCCTAACCAGGCATGTGGACAGATTCTTACTGATATACTGGTGAAAATGTGTGTCTGAAAAGCAGTTTCCAATTAAAATCTTTAGAATTCTACAATCCATTTCTGTAAAGGTTGTTCTTGAGACACCCAAAACACATGCAGACACCACAGTTTAGAGATTTATTCTCAAGACAAATCATTCCCAGGGTATGAGCTCAATTCTGAAACTGTTAGTAGGGGGGAAAAAAACTGATTGATTAGAAATACTTCATTTGCACTACTGAAAAATTAATAGCACAAAGATAATTGTTATGGCTGCAAATAGGACCAAAAAAATTGCAGGGAGCCAGGAGCAATTTCAGCTCCAAAGGTTTTTAATAGTAAATCCAAAATTAACACAAATACTCCTTGGAAGAGGAAGCGAGGCAGTGAAGGCAGGCTGGTCGGGTAAGCGTGCACACAAGGAATCTGAGGGAATCATCCGGCAGAGTGATGCACTCTTGGCTGTGTATAAGTAGAGGGAGAGTGATTGTTGATAATGCTGGACAGGTGTGTGTCATCTGGGTGAGGCCAGCCTGCCTCCTGCTACAACACAAAGAGGAGGGGGGAACAAAGAGAAACAGAAGCAACAAATAACCACAACCATCACAATAATGATGGTAATCATGTGATAGTACAGTATTTGATCAGCTTGGAGTATTTTACAGGGGCTGTCTCTTAGTTAAAAATCTTATTCTGTTCACCTAGTGTCACCTTTTAAATTAAAAAAGTGACATTGAGTGATTATTTTTAAATATAGGGCTTCTTTTAATCCCTGTCTTATCTAGGTCACAGGATGGCCATCACAGAACCGCTACGTAATGCATGAAAACAGGTTACTTACACAGAACGATTTTCTGTCATGTAATGCGTTTCCAGTCTGATTCCGTGATCTCTCTGAGATCTTTGCTGAGGATGAGCATGTTTGCGAAAACACTGCAATAAAAAAAAAAAGGACAGATGAAAAAACAGAAAATATAACTTACACATGGCACAGGGAACTATGATTATTCCAAACACCTCGTTTACACACATCTTTCAGGCTATTCTTGATTTAATGACATACTTACACACGTCTGGCAGCGGATGTTGGCCTATCATTCTAGTTTACGGGCATGAAATTCACTTGCCCACCTCATAGGTTATGAAAGACAATTCCAAAAATAGCAATTGAATTAGAGAGGAGATTAAATGGGTGATGGATAGACAGATACATAAAGATGGTATGGCAGTGGGAAAGAGAGAAAAGAAGATAAAAAGAAGGGATTACACATATCAACAGCAGTAAGTCAGTGGGACGACACAGACGGGGAGGATGATGGATGACAGAGAAATAATCTGGCAACATCTGGACATGATTTCTCAGTCTTATACTGAAAAATGTGCACTCATAAGTATTGTCCCCATTGTTGTACTCATATAGAGAATCAATAACTTGACCCAAAAAAATAAATTCCAGTTTATCTCCTTTTTTAGGCCACTGTACTATATTTTGATCCTTTGTTACTCTGTGTGGAATCCTTTATTTCTACAGACTTTCTACCACAGTGCCAAAATGGTTTCAATCTTGGTTGAATTTGATTCAACATCTAAAATCCTCCTTTTGCTCCGATTAACAACAAAGTACCATTTCTTTTTTTTTTCTAAATCTATAGATTCACATAACCACATAACCAGGGACCAATTTCGCACTGATTAACTGGTAAATATACTACTGGATTTTCCAGAATTTTCTTCAGTTAAACACATCACAGGTCACACAAATCGAGAACAGTTTAAAATCTTTGCTCAACCTCTGTCTAAATGACAAACAAAAAGCAAACGCACAAAGTAGAGGCAGTGTTGTGATCTGGAAAACAGACCAGCTCCAAAATCACTGTATTTTGCCTAAACAGTTGCATCATTCTTTAAGATTGTAAAGAGTGAAATAAATGTGTTGTCCAAACCACTTCTTGAATATGACATTGAAATTTAATGTGTACCATCATCGTTTGCTCCTCTTGCTCTCGTTCTTCTCATAAAAAGGTTGTAATCACGAGAAAAACTTACTAAATTGAGCTTTTCTTTTCTTAGATGATGATTAGGCTAAATTCTAAAGTGAGGGATTTATTAACCTACATTATAGATGTGCTTAGCCAGTTTGAACACAAGTGTACCTTAAAATGAGTTTGATTTGTGATGATGTCTGCTCTGATAGTTCAACTCATGTTGTTGGCTTAGCTGTGTACACTATGTATATTTCTGTTTCAAGGATTTCCTAGTTTGAGAAAAAGTGTGATCTCTGATCATTTGTAGAGATCAGCCTTGGAAATACTTGTTTTCATAGATGGTGTGCCTTTAAAACCACTCGGCAAGACTAGCTGGATGAAAATCTGTTTAACTGAACTGAGCTTGTAGATTAAGCTGCCACTCTGTTGCAACAGAAGCAAAAAAAAAATTCCAACTCCTCTAGCCTCACCTGCATTTCATCGACTTTGAATGAATATTGTAATATCTGCAAAACAACTAAGCTAACACCGAAGGCCAACAATCAACACCCTGATACGCACACTTTCTCTGCTTCTGTCCATATTGTGGTGTGCAAAACACTCATGTGAAAGGCAAACACATTCTACAAGGGAAGGTTTGGCGAAGCATATGCTGCTTGGGTAGCACAGCTGGTTTGTATATTTTAGTATTCGCTTTCTGAAAATCCTTTTTGTAATTTTCCACCATTAAGTCGCTGGTTCTATATGTTAACAAACCTTTTATTCCTTTAATACTGGATTCATAGTTCCGAGTCAACTTTTGTAGTTGGCTGATGGCCTTCGATATTGATGCATCAAAGTCACATGGCTGGAAAACTTCCCCACGTCTGTTGTCTGCTCCATTATTATTATTGTCTGGTGTGAAGGCCATTATTCAGTCTGTGAGCAACCATTCCACAGCTGCGACACTCTAAGTAAAATACAGAGAAACCAAAACCAATTCTGTTTGCATTTTTGAGCTAACGTATGTAATCGTGTTAATACGTATGGGGATTTATTGCATGACTGTAATATATCTGTTTTTCAATGTGTTTCTTCTGACTCCCAGGCCTAACAACAGCTAAGTGTCACAAACAGAAATCTGGGTGCTAATATGGACTCCGACCTGAACAGTCATATTGAGACACTCAAAAAAAAAGAACATTTCAAGGATTACCCTAATGTCTTCTTTTAATCCCTGAAAATGTATCACTGAAAAATGATTTAGAAAAGCTGGCGCATGCACTAAGAAAGTAGACTCCATTATTACAGTAAACTTCCTGGTCTGCATGAAAGATTAATCATACAGCTGCAGCTGATTCCGAAAAACTGCTGCTTGAGTCCCCACTAAGACCAGAGAGAGGATCATCTCACTCCATTCCAGAGCTCATAAACAGTTTTTAAAATACTGGTTTATAAAGCTTAAAATGGTTTACATCTCAGATCCTTTGCAAAATGAACTTAATAAGCATCTTAGATCTTACCCGCAATTGGTTTTCTTTCTGTCCCCAGAGTCAAAACCAAATAAGGAGAAGCTGCTCTCAGTTTTTATATGCCATACATGTGAAACAAACCCCAAGTGAACTGCAGCGCTGTGGAAACTCTTGTCTCTTTTTAGTTCAAATATCAAGACTTTTTGTCAGCTTGAATTTAAGTGAAAGACTTTGATTAATAACAAAAACTATTAGAAAAACTATTATTAACTATTAGATTTTTTTTCTTGGATAGTCATATAAACAAGCATAATGTTGTTAGTACAGTTAGTTTAGTCTAAACCACTATGAGTTTTCTTCTTTTTGTATTTTTGCTGTATAATAATTTACACCTCACCTCATCCTCTGCCCTCTTCTTCCTGATAAGCTGCATGACAACCCTAGTCACCAGTTTCCTACATTTCCCAGAACCCTCTTCAGCATCCCTCAGTGAACATGCCTGGACTTATCCAGCCACTGTTTACAGTGTAGATGCAACCCTTACCTGTGACAGCACAGCTAATTATGATAGCAATAACAGCAAGAGTTCCCCGGTGGATAAAAATGAGAGTTGTTTTGCCCTTTACTGAAAACACAACCTGCCTTTTGACTGTGTTGCGTCACGATCAACTGAGGTCTGTGTCTGTGAAGAATTAGATGTTTTTGTGCCTCTTCTATTCTGCTGAGGATTAATTTCTTCTGGCAGCCCTGTGTGTGGCCACTTCAGTTCTGAGAAGGTAATAAAGACTTTGTTTGTTCTTGGGTTCATTGACAGATAAACAACTCGCGGTATACCAGCTTTTGAGCATATCTCTACATTTCCTCCTTTTGCACGGCAGATGTGTTGACTTGTTACGATAAGAAAAGCACAGGTGTTGATCATGACATCAATTAAGGTTTGCTTCTATTCAGTCTGAGTTCTATTCAACAGTGTAACCATGAGCCAGCCCTGCACAAAGGCAAGACCCTGCAACTGAAGAAGTTGTACTCAGTCCTCCTTCTTTTGATTGTTTACTCAGATGCCTTTCATACTGCCCTCCAACATATGTTTAACTGAACAAGGCCATTTTTTATGCAAGTCAGCTTGTGTGCTACAGGTATGGAGAGTGGAAATGTTTTCTATTGAAAATATTTTTACCAAGTGTCATTTTTTCTGTTTGTTGTAGAAGTGCTTGTAAAGTGGAATTACTATTTTGAAAGGACATATCAGAGGAAAGTTGAAGCTGACCCAGTGTGAAATTCAGTAACCACACAGAGAACTTTTTACAGTATTAAACTGGCTAATTAACACACACACGTGCGATGGCAGATGAGATGGGGGAGGACAGGAGTGTTGTTTGGCAGGTGTGGCTTTTGTTTTACTATAGCAACAAGACTAGTGGTCAAAATATTATAAAGCAAATGTACAAATATAAAGGCTTTTGGTTTTCCTTTTTTTTTTTTTTTTAGAAAAACTCTGCACTTCTGGATTTCTGTCAACTTTGCATTTTCTCCGAGTACCACCGTGGGTTTTCTCTGACTTCCTCCTGCTGCCCAAAAAACATATATGTTTGGTTGATAGATGATTCCAAATTGACTGGGAGTGAGTGTGAGCATGGTTGTTTGTGTGGTTTATCTCATAGTTGGCACTGTGATGAACTGACAACCTTTCAAGGGTGTTCTCCACCTTTTGCCCTGCAGCAGTTGGGATAGACTCCAGCCCTCATTATAACCACAAATTGGATTAAGAGGGTATGGAAAATGAATGGATGGATATTTTTCCCTTTGTGCATTCCTGTTAGTTTTGCCTTTGGTGTTTGTTTTGTTCCTCCACACCAGTGTTCTGATACTTTATTGCATTTCACCTGCTTTCTATTGGTTTATTGACCTTTTTTCAATATATACTTCTTTATTGTCTTTGTTATATTCCCGATTTTCTTTGCACCTTGTGTCAAGCTTTCCAGCCTTTGTGGTCCTTGTTGTCTTGTCCTTTCTATCATTCAGGGCTTTATCTGATCCCTCATCTTGTTTCGTTCTTTAATTTCTGCCTTTTTGCCCGTCACACCTGGATTTATTACCTATTTTTCTTAAGCTTTAGTTACATTTCAAGCACAGCAGCATAATGAAAGTCAGACCAGGAGGTGTGTTTGAGCTGTAATAAATCAAAATCATTTCTGTGGGTGTTTTTATTTGTGTCTTGGAATTGAATTGCTTGGATACAATCAGTGGTTAGATTCACAGCGCTGAAACCTCTGAAAACAAACATTTGGTGTCAGTAGGCTACGTCTCCTTTCATGTCTGAACCCAAGCAGGAGACAAGAGAGCAACTAGATGATATTACTGTAGTGGCACCAGCCATCAATATCAAATGGTGGAATGACATTTTTTCTAGTTTCTCACACCTGTTTGAAAACAAATATGATGGACATGCAAAATAATTCAGACTGATCAGATTTTTACAGGATGAGTTCTACAGGAACTTTTCCTAAGGTCTCAGACTCCAGCTATCGTGTATCCACAGTCATTGTTAGGAATGTCCAGGTAAAGTCAATTTCAAAACGTCTTCAAATATTTTCCCAACAGGCAGCAGCCATGTTTTCCTTTAAGCAGCTCCACTGTACTCTAAACATAAAGAATAATTGATGCTTGCAAAGCTGAAGTTTGTTAGAGATTGAGGCTTTTTCAATTAATCTTGTTTTGTTGTTGCTGTTTCTTTTTTTCTCCATATATCTTCATGTATAATGATCAAAGAATCTCATGCAGCTAGAAGCTGTTTGCAGGAAGAAAGAGTCCAAAACCTCCAAAGAACAAAAAGATTGCTAGCTGGCTTCGTAAAGTGTTTACAAACCGTGATGCTCGTGAATGGAAGTGTTGCTGTGTATTAAAATTTTGTTTTGTAGAAATGTTAGAAATAAATGACCGATCCTTTCTTTTTTTTTTTTAATATTAGGCCCAAATCTGCCCTGTTCACAGGTGAGTACTTCAGTATTGATTACAACAGCTGACTCAAAAAACAAGAATCTGATAAGCAAATCAATCATTAAGCCCAAACAAACTGTTTTTCCCTTTTTGCTTTGAATTCCATTCTATTTCTCCACCTCTCTCATTAGTCCTCCAATTCTTTCTAAATTCCTTGTTTCTTTACGTATTTTTTGGTCCTGTCTCTCGACTAACAAATGGTCAATTAATGAGTTTGTTCGGAGACAGCCTTGAATGCCTGCTCGTCCCACGATGGTACACATACCCTCTAACCCAGCCACATACTGCTTTAATTGTTTCCCCTCGGACAAAAAGAGTTCTTTTTAGATCCAACACCGAGCAGAAACAAATAGCGTTTTGACAGCCACAGGAAGCTCTGTGGTACAAACAAACCTTACAGAGATTGTGTAATTGATGAGAATATGCATTGATCTGGAAGACAAGAAAGAGCAGAGCGGAACCTTTGATCTCCCCCCAACTTGAACTGCTTCCTGTTGACTAAAACCATACTTGGATGAAGTAGGATTCTTTATTCCACACAAAAAGTCTGGAAAAAGAGCTGGCAGAGTAATGGCATATCCGCATCAACAGAAATAATCAATAAACCAAAAAGTATAACTTATCTTACATTAAAAGGAATATTTTGAAATGGAAAAGAAGTGTAGTGGAATGAGCCACATAATTTAAGGCTTAAACAGGACAAGAACTGATTCTATTCTACATAAAGGTATTAAAATCCCATCCACAATGCTTCAAAAACTCTAAATCTTTTCTGTTGACAGCGTGGGTGCATCGAAGTGTAAAAACAACAATTTTACTTTTACGATGTCCTATTTTGTGACTCTGATGGAGGATACAGAGATTAAAGTTCTCTGACACGCACTCTGGTGGATTTCGGTCAATGGGATTCCAGAGGGGCTATGTGGGAAATCAGTGTTGATGTGAAGGGGAGAACGTGCAAGAGGAGGCAGTTGTTCTGGGATTACGAGCTGATGTAGGTTAGGTTGTGTGGACTTTTACCAAAGGAATACGGTTCCAAGGTATCGAAGATTGTTAAAACTGCAAAAAAATTCAATTGAGATTGGTTTGGCTCAACAAAATGGAGTCAAACGAGAAATCCTATTAGCTTGAAGTGGATATATCAACCAGGTTGATGTGTTATAGTGTGGGATGGCATAGGGGAATTTAGCAGGGCATAGGAAATCACATGTGAAGTGACCACACAGTGGAGAGAAACTGACCACTCTGAAAAGGAGGCTCAGCACCTTTTTTTTAAGTCCGGACATTTTCAGTCAGAAGATGTTTTTTCTGCTTTAAACCTTGGAAATTTGAACCCACAAGTTTCTTTGTGAGTTATTTTGAATAGTTTTATAATAGTGATGAAGAGCATTTCTGTGTTGAAAAAGCACAGACCTTACTTTGACCTTGGGTTCTTTGACAAAAAGTCATATTAAAAAGATTCCACTTCTCAGTCAGTTTCTCAGCTGAAATTGCTTCACAGATTTGCTCCATTCAACTGTTTGCTCTTCTCAGTCTGCTTGGCTCCTGAAACCATATTAAACCTACAGTAACAACATTTAAGCAAACAACACGAGACAAGCTGTAATAAGGTTTATTAGAGTGGAAATCCTGAACTGGTATCGCAGTCTGTGATGCTAAACCAGAGGTTTCAAGTATCAGAGACTCAAATAATTCTGAGCACCTCATGGCATCACAGAAGAGTACAATGTAGCAAGCTGATGATTGAGTCAGATGAGGGAACACAGAGCAGGTGGTGAGGCAAACAAGAGTAGTGTTTCTGGTGATGTAAATAGTGTAGTATCAGTGGTGTGCCTTACCGTCAGACATGATGTCACCTTATTTAATCTGTGATAAGACAAAGTGCCACAGGGAGTTTCTTTCTTTGGTTCCTTTTGGTCTATCAGTACTAAAAGTCCACGGATTGCCCCTCCTAAAACCTAGACACATGCCATAATGCATGCATGCATAAAGTCCCAGGCTTACATACTTCCACACCCTGATGCACAATGCAATATGTGCACACATGCACAAATAGAGACAATAGTGGTCTGATGAAGGCACAATAGTGCCTGTGTAAGCCTTGAGAGCATTGCTGTGACTGTCTCTGTGGGAGTTTGATATATTCCACAGTCACAGAGGAAGGAAAGTTTCAAAGCTGAGTTTACAATTCACATTGTTCGTCCAAAACAACTCGACTTTCAAAGTCCGTTCCTCGGAGACAGAGGTGGACTTTGCACATAATACATAACTTGTGCAATAAAAGTTTATTCGAGTTACGATAAGAATTACAAGAGTGCAAACTCTCTTCTTATCACCACTGGACCAAGGTGCACACTCGAGCACCTTTGTAATGCCCTCACACAGTTTGCAGCTTGCCATGACCAAACGCACGTATGCTTGTGCATGTGATTCAACATGGCAATGCTGCAGACATCACGTATCATCAGCATGCAGCGGGTGATTTGTCACGTCATGCGATTCATTAGCACCGTTTGACCGGATCTGTAGAGGTATACTGGCAGCTTTTACCATGAAAAGAAATCACCAGTACTGCATCCCATAATACCACCCAGCTGTGCCAATTGTTGCCGTGTATTCCAGACTGACTGGCCAGTGAAAAGCAGGACATAATTGCAATCTACCACCAACCACTTCCTGACCTATTTCCCTTCCTATAGCCTTCCTTCTTTTTAAACCTCTCCCATCCTTTCATCTCTTCAATACTCAGTTTGATAGAAATTGTGGCTTTTTCATAGACATGTGAGGCACAACTTACTCTCTGCTCTTTCTGTCTCCCAAGCATATGTCAATTAGATTTAGTCTGTCTGAATCCGTCTGATCCGCCTGACCTCAAGAGACCATCCGGCTTATTCCAGGTTTGACTGTAATAACTGGGCCGTTTTTGTTGAGACTACAGTAGACTGGACCCTTCATTAAGGGCATGAGGATCAAGGCTGTCTGGAAAAAAATGTCCTTAATACAGTTTGTCCTCTGGTCATTCGTCTGCTTAATTCACAAAGCAAATGTGCTGCCTTCATTTTCTCCAACAGCTGTATAAACTGTGTACTTATGGCAGTGGACCAAGATCCTTTAAGCTATGGTAGGTGTCCGCATTGATATGTATAAGTACGGCTTAGCCTACTGTTTGCTGTCTGAATGTATGGACAGTAAGATGTGGGTCAAGGCAATCCCTTTGAATGAACACTGACCAGTTGGACATACTGTATGAGTACAGCCATCCGTGTTTTTAATCAAGTCTCTACTTTATTGGGTCAGACAGGCAATCTGAGTGAGGCTGGTCTTGTTTAGACTTCTGCACGTTCCCACTTTTAGTCATCCACTACACAAAAGTCAACAGCAGTAGTAATAAATGGTTGATAGTGCCAGCAAGCACACTGACTCAATCCCAAAGCACATGCACCCCACCCAAACACTTTGAGACACACCACCCAGGCCCCATAGACCAATAACCTCTTTGTCTAGGCATGCATTGGGTGTAATCCTCAACAAATTTTGATTTTATTGACTTGACATTTTGAACTGACATCACTAGGTTTTACTTGTAGATGTAATTTCTCTTTTGATTAGCTGCCATTGATTTCTGCTTTCTGAACAATGACTGTTCACGAGCATTTTTTAGTGAACTTATTTATCATTCAGGGTCATGTGGCAGAGCATTTACTTGTCTGACTTTATCTGACGTCTTCATACAGCCCAAGATACAGCTATCTTAAACCTGGTTCATTTACTTCCCTATCTACTCTCTTCTTGACACATTTTACAAGCTATAATCAAGTTACTTTTCGTTCTCCAACAATTATTATCTAACATTTATGTATTTCCTGAACTCAGTCAACATATCTCTTCCTCACTATTGGTCTTGGTAGTTTCTCTGTAGATCTGCATAGTGACAGGGAGCTGTTTCTGTTCCCGTCTGAAATATATTTGGCTTTATCGGGACATGGATCATGTTACTCTCCTCAGCCCTTACCTCTTTCCTTCACTGGGTCTCCACCCCTCTTCCTTATTGAATCTCTTCAATTTCTTTAGCCTCCTGAAATGTCACTATTTTCTCCATTTTATTTCTTCTTTAAATGTCTCCCCCATGCTCATTTCCTGTACCCTCTGGTTCCCTTGTGGACTGTAGCACAGTAAAATGGATGAAATAATTAGAATCAGGCACTCTTAATTGGCTTTTCCCAGCTCCATTCATAATAGCTCCATTTAAAATCACACCCCTCTCATAGAGACACGTGTGTGACACTGGAGGCAAAAGTGTGAAATTAAGCTTGCCAGAATGCAGTAAAAGCACAGTGAACTCCGGACACGATGTGAATGTGATTCACTGTGTTCCCAGTGCATGTGTGTGGAGTGCACTCATTAGCCCAGGTCCTCTAATGAGAGCCACGGGTGGTTTAACACCTCAGCTCTATAGATGGAGACTGGTTACGCCAAGCTGAGTTCAGCCTGAATCTAGCTATGGCAGTCAGTCTGAACAGACCTTTTTCTACTATCTCCTGTTCTGTAATTAAAAATGTCAAAGCCAAGCTATTGAGTATCTTTGGCCATTTCTATGCCCTGCTTCTACTGAGACATACAAGACAAACAACTACTGGGATTTGAACTGGCAACTCTGCTGGCAGTCATTGATAGTTAGGGAATCCAGTGCGGTCATGATGGAGTGGAGGCCAACTAAGAGGTGATGCAAAACTACAGGGAGTCATTCCATGACCTTGAGTCTTTGTGTGTATGTGTGTGGGTGTGTTTCTGTGTATGTGATAGAAACAGAGCTGTGTGAGCACATGAGTATAGCCCTGAACCACTTTCAGTTTACCGCAATGAAAGACTGCAATTAAGATTTTTCACTAAGAATAGTGAGAAAACAGCAGAGTAAAAAGTCAACTTTAGTACTGACCGTATGAGTTATACAACACACAGTATTATGTGAAGGACCAGCCAAACTCTCCCGCTTCCCTCTTTCAAAATATAATAGAGTGTCACATCAAACGTGAAAAAAAGTCTGCAATTGCAAACACTGCTTACCACTTCTTCGCTTATCAGCAAATGCACACACCTTTAGAGAGCTTGACTTTAGAGCATTTACAAGCCAACTGGGTTTTCTGATTAATTTGGGATTCATATCATACACCATGCTTCAAGTTTGCTACACTTTGACTTCTACCAATTTCTAAGCTCACAAAGCACACAGTACAGACTTAGTCCCAGCAATGCAAATCGATTTCAAAAGTTGAGATTTACATGATTTGCATGACAATATTGTTTGGTCGATCATGTGAATGCTAAATGTATCTGTGGCTCCCAGTGATTTGGAAATCCTTTTAAGTCAAACAGGGAAACATAAAACAGGAGTGCTTCTGCAGGGAAGCAAGACACTTTTGTACAATAATCGAAAAAGAATGTCACCAAAAGATATACAGCAGTAAAAGAGATTAGACTTCCTTCACACATCTGTTACACACAGATAGAAAAGAGACTTTACATAATTTGTACTATGTATCTATGTAAGAAGCATTCAGATCATTCAACTAAGTCAATACAAATACAAAAATATGATGATATAAAATTAGAGGGATTGATCATGATCCTACGAAAATGTTACCAAAGTTGAAGTTTAATAGATGTTTGTCCAAAAAAAGTAACAAATGTTGCTCCTCACGCTGATATGTAAGACAACCTTGACATATTTTGTTCACCCAAAAATATGACAGGGATATTTGCACGTTTTCAATAACTTATTCTGCTTTATATTAGTAAGCATCAGCACAATGGTGCCCTAAAGCTCATACATGAAACTAATCGACTGGATCAGTGAAGGCAACTAATAGCCTCCTTGCCTGCGAGGAGCGTAGCTGGGCATGTCATTCATTTGCCAGCCTAGGAAAAAAAGAAAATACCTGCAGCGCTCTGTCAAATGTGATGCTAGAGTCTATTAAAAAAGAGGATATGCAGAAAAATTAGTGGGTGAGTATACTCCATACACCAATGTATACCCTGCATTGGCTCGTCACACAGAACAAATGAGAATCCTTTTAAGAGGCTTTCAAGATTTTCCTTATAATGCTGTACTTTTGGACCTTGGATTCTTCTCTGAAGCCCACAAATTTCCAAGAGTCCCGTGTGTTTAGTTTAGTTTATAGGGGTTCAAAACTGAAAAAAGGTGAAAACAAAATGGTTTAATACTGGTTAAAATCAATGCATTGTATTTTATAAGTCTGTCATAAGTATATTTCAATGTCGAATCTGTAATATTAGTATTTACTATTTTTGTCAAATACAGGAAGAGGACTAAAAGTAAAATATACACAACTGGTTTCATAAGATATTTTACTTCTATTGAGTTATAATTTTGCTTATTTTCCAACTTGAAGAAGTAATCTTAAATGCTTTAAAAATAGAAAATAATATGCAAAGGCTGTTGATAAAATGCATAAGATCTAAATCCAAACACACACACACTTCAGATAATGTTTAGAGTAATGATGTCAATAAGGATGTGCTTATTGTTTGTTATGATGTATTTGTCATCTTCCTTTGGCTGATTTAAGCCATATTCCACGGTATTGTCCTATTAAAACACTGTGTGGAATGCGCTGAGTGAGGGGGAGTGCAATATATACAGCCATACAACCCTAAAATCAGTCCCCTGGATCGGTGCAAGAGACATTCTAATTCTCCGGTCAAAGCCAGAACTTCCAATAAAAGGTGTGAGATCTTAAAGGTGTGAGGTGCTGCGCAGATTAGTCTAAAATCCCTGGTGATTTCAACCCTTTGGTCATAAGCCTGTTATGACTCTCCTTAGAACACTTCTATTCACACATTAAGTTCCCTCCTGAACGTGGGCAGAGTAATGCGATTTGTTTTCACTGTCTAATAATACAAACCTCCAGGATCTTTGTAATCCCACCTAGTACTGCTCACTGACTGTTCATTCTACGCTACAAGTTGTAGCCTGAAACGACCTGAGGCTTTTAAGTTGTATTAGATAACTTGCCTCCACTGTAAAGACAATGCCAACCATTGAGAAAGTGGGATAGGTAGGCTTCATTTCTTTTGTTTAAACTTGAATTTTTGAAACTATAAATAAGATGGACATATGGGTAGGCAAATTCAAACTGTAACTCTGAATGAGTGCCGTATTTATGAATGCTCTATTCAGTATCTCATGTCTAGGACAAGTTCTGTTTCCACATGTGAAACCATTCCAAATGTTTTAACACGTTTGGCCAGTAAGCCTATGCAGATGGCAGTGATCAAAGCCAAAAATGATCACAAAGTCCTCATTTTGGTTAAACACACCCTTCCGATTTGGATTTTGTTTAAAGTTGACTTCCAGCTTTAACGTCTTAGTCATAATCAGATCTGATTAAGAGGCATTCTTGCTGCAAATACGGTTGCAAAAATTGACTGATTGATTGTGTGTAATGCCCACGGTCACTAAAAGGTCTTGGTTCCCACTGTGGCAGTCCTATAAAAGCCTACATCAGAAAAAAAAAAAACATTTCATTTCCATGTGAAGAGTCTCTAATGAAAAGACTTCTCCAAAAGAACCTCCCTTTTCCTAAAACTGAATGATTTATAAAACATCTCTCAGATCCCCACGAGTCTCTCCCTTGGCAGGATCAATGTGTTTGTGCGTGTTTATTACAGAATCCTGGTACTTTTGTTCTACTTGTTCACTCTAGTAAAGGACACCATCTGTTATGCGTTAGGAGCTTGAGAGGAGACCACCACCCCTTTTCCTTCATTGCCTGTTTTGATTTCCTATAACCTCCAAAGTATGACCTGACCTTCTCTCAACCCGATGTCATCAGAAAGCTGGACGCACAGCCTGTCCAGACTTTCAGATTTGGATCATTTCAGTGCCTGCATGTCAATAAATCGCTCAAGTAAAGCTTGTCTGTCTTTGTATATGGATGACCCTCTGCTGATCAGGTTTGGCAGCTCTTTCGAAAATCCCACAGGAACATCATGTGCATGTGTCCATCTGCCAAGGATAAACCATCCAAACCTCCTTGCATATGTGTGTTTGTGTTAGGTCAGCTTACTCTATTGTACACTTGCGAGGACTGATCTAATGAGGATATTTCTGTTTGTGTGTCCACATATTGATTTTAGGGTGTACCATTAGAGTGTAAGAGGGCTTAAAAGAGGATTGTGGTTGTGGCCAGATTCAGGAGGTCAGCAGGTTTAAAGGAAAATGTCTGTGTGTCGGCATTTTCTACTTGTTGTGTAGTAACACCGCAATTTTGAAAGAAATATTATGTCAAAATGTCTTCAGTAGCCTCAGAAAATTCAACCTGAACTTTTATGTGCATTAGAAATTTGAGCACATGGAACCTTTGTCATGCTGTCTGGTTGTTTCATTTCCAAATTGCTATGCATTCTTATAGCCAGCAGCATTAAAGGCCTTCAGAGAATTATTGTACTGTAATACATTGTCAATGCAAATTCCTTGCTAGGATAGAAAAGCCAATGCCTGTGTGTGACAGCCTGATAGCAAGGCAAGACTTTTCCACCCACTTGTGTCATCTAAAAGACCCAGGTTTAAGAGATCACCATGGTGACTACTCTTTGCCAGAGGTCCACACAATAACACACAAACACACATCTCCCGTTAGACCAGAGAGTGCATCAATTATTAATGAGCTGCACTCACTAAATTGATTTCCGGTTTCATTAGACATTTTCTTCAAGAATCACATCTGCGATGTTATTCTGAGTGATTTATCTTTGTACCCTTTATCACTATCGCACTTTACGATAATGTGATTGTTGTAGTTCGCTGCTAAGCTGTGCAAATCCAAAAAGCTACAACAAAAAGCTGCCAATAGAATCCAGCACAAGTTGGAGCATAATAACTAATAGATCTGGCTTTGTTTAGATCTGATACTTCTTTCTAACTGGATCTATAGGTTTATTTGCAGCAGTATTTCATCTTTATGTGATGGTTCTACTCAAAAAGACAAAACTAAAGACAAAGAGGCAATTGTTTATAATATGAAAGAGAGTTTGAGTTTTTGGGTGTCCGTGTGCACGAGCGTCTGTGTAGTGTGTGTTCACATTTAGAACGGAATCAGAACAGCCCCCTGGCAAGTGCTAGACGGAAAGTTCTTGATAATTAAGCAACTGTGCAATTATGCAACAATCGTGACTGTGCCAGTGATGGACAAAGAAGGAACAGAGAGATAGAACAGGAGGCAGAGAGGACAGTGTGACAGGGTTGGAAAACTTGGTGAGAAGAAACAGTGACACCACCGAGCAAAAAAGTTGAACCAGTGAGAAAGTAGTAAACTAAATTTGGAAAGGGGTCAGGCAGTGTGTGTATGCATTTAAAGAATGCCAGCGTATCCATGACATACATGCACTTTGACCTTGCACCTGTAACATTGTAACCTTAGCAGACAGCGTATGTGTGTGTCCATGTATTTGTTTATGTGCATGTGCACCGGTTGCACCTAAACTTGGTTAGCAGCAGTTTTAACATTAGTCTTCTCTGAGTCAATGACTCTTTTGACCTGGCCATAGGCTCATTAAGCATAGCTTAGATATTTGTTAGTGTAAGAGTCACCTCACAAAATAATCATTAAAGTCAGATTTGTCATGTGTATCTCTAACAATTTAAGATACTAAATTAAAAGGATATGAATACAGAAACAAATAAAATGTGGATTTTATCACTTTCTAGAAGGATTTTGGAAACTTGGTTGCAGAGATTTGCCACTATTCAGCACAAGGACATTATAATGAAATCCAGCTCTGGTGTTGGGTGATATTCAGCCTCAGAGTCTGCAATCCAGTCTGTTTTGGGTAAGTGAAAGAAGCTGAGATCGAAGCTCTGTGGTGGCAGGTGAAGTTCTTATAACAGACTTGTTGAAACCTGACAGGATGGACTTTATCCTTATATCCTTTGCTTTGACATGGAGAATCTTCTGAAAACGTTTCTGTAGCATTTGGATTTGTCCGGTCATAAACCATTGCAGAAACAGGTGAACTTTCTGAGAAATCCAGTACGCCCTTCTGCTTTGTGCTAAGAGGCATGGTTCCTCTCTCGTGTTTGTCACCTACTTTAAAACCTGAACCAGCAGCTGGTAGAGCTTAGCATAACATTAATGCTGGAAACAAGGAAAGGGTAACAGAGCAGCACCTATTAACTTTACTGGTTGATATGTGACATCTGTACAAAACCAATAATTGAACACCTCGCAAATAAGATTTTTAGATTAGATTTTTTCTAATATTTTGAATAATATTCAATCTTCTTTAACCATTTCATTAATTGCATCTAAAGGGCCAAGAAACCATGCAAAACTCCAAAGTAAATGTAAGAAGTTTCAGACCACTGGAACTTTTTCACAGTCCCTATAACCATTGATGGAAGTCCCCTCTCCTTTGAGAGTCAACACAACAGGAACTGAGATTTTGTTAAATATTTAACCTTGAATTGGAGGATTGCTCACCTCCCTTATGTGCCTCTCCCTGTCAGGAAACTGTTTCACTGTTCCAAAGAAGAATCTCATCGTTCCCTCCAAAGAAAGTCATGATGTTTAGATATGGTTGACAAAAAAAAAAGAAAGAAAGAAAGAAATCAGGTATCATCAGGAACACATAGCATCAAAGAAACAAAAGGATTCTATTATCTATAATGTAAATCAGTCCAATAGCACTATTATCCACAAAGAAATCTGTGTCTCAGCAGTGAACAGAACAGCTATGACTGCAGTGCCAAATCCTGTGCACATCATGTAGATGCTGAGGGTCTTTAATTTTTAGAACTTATCACACGTCTGATCCTGATGATTGCTCCTGCAACAACAAAGAGAAAGTGATCAGCCATTTCAGTTTATTTCCCAACAGATAAGCATGAACATAACCTCTACAAAATCATGCGGGAAGAAGCCTCATGGCCAAATTTTGTGTGAATACAGTTGAAAAGCCGCTTTGTGCTTTTGCTAAGCGTCATGCATCGCAAGCTGGGTTTTCGTCCAGAGGTGAAGTCAAATTTAAGCGGATTTTAAACATATTGCTTCACAGAAAATACTTATTTTCTTCAAAATCAGGCTTATTTTCTTTCACAGAAACGGAATTTAAAGAAAAGTTGGCTGCTCAGTTTCGATCAATTTTTTAAAAGCACAACTTGAAAGTGCCCATCAAGAAATGTTTCTGAAAACCCCTACAGAGATACTGAGCAGTGGCTCAGAAACACCTGAGGCCTCAGACTTTGCTTTTCATACCTTAGCAGACTAATTTGGGTAATCCTCATGGGTCGTGTGTGAGAATCACAGCGACGAAAATGATCCCTGAGATAAAAGTGCAGCAGACTTTGAATGAAAATGAGCTGCTGCCATTATCTATGTGCACTGTGCTTTTTTTCAGAGAGAACAGATGCACCAAAACATTTTGAAACAGCAACACCCAATGGGAACTCGCCAACTTTTGGCTGACCATTAGTGAACTGTAAAAAGCAAGTTCTCTATCAGATATATATATGTAGTTGTTAGCTGAGCAGAGGATAGTTACCCTCAGGAAGGTGCTTTTGGTTTGAAAGGATCTCATTAGGACTAGTTTTTCAGGACTCTTAAATCTTACAGATGAGACCATGTGCATTAATTGTAATTTAACACAGATTTAAAATGTGAAGTCTTGATGTAAAAGCTTGATTTTAGTCACATGAATATGACTCATCCATGAAAATCTACATTCTAATAATATACAAAACAAATTCCTCAAGAATCCGGTCTGGTGAACTCTGTTGTTGGCTTTTTAAAAGCAGAGCAAAAGCGATGCATATTGTCAAAACAGAGCAATCTGCTGCCAGGAGAAAAACAGGCAGTCCCCCTGTCTTACTCAGATGCTTAAATAAACCTATGTATCCATACACATGTAGACACAATTATGCACACATGTACCCAACAGCCGTACATACCCACAGACACATGCAACTGCCCACGCACACCCGTGGAAGAAGACACTCACACTTCGCCCCCGTAGAGTACATGCCAGTCCATCTGGGATCATTAACACTATGTTAATGAATATAGGGCTAAGGCCGGGAGCATGTGAGGAAACGAGAGAGCTGGAGAGAGTTGTATAAAGGAGACAGAGGGTGGGAGGATGGAGGAGGATAATGATATTCTTTCCCAACAAATGCACTGTTTGAGGTACTTGTGGGGTAAAAGAGAGGGATAAGATTGAAAGCGATGGAGGACTGAAATCAACAGGAAGAAAGCTGGAGACTCTGAGAAACTGAGATGGGGGGAAAGAAAACTGTAGCAACAGAGCATAGAACAGAGGAAAGAAAAGGGAGATGCTCGCAAGCTAAGCAATGTAGGATTAAAACAAGAGAAAGTAAAGCTGTGCGCTGTATGTTCTGGCCAGGGGCGAATGAGAGTTTTATGGAAATAACCGAACAGATGAACAGAAGAAAGGAAAGGAAAGAAAGACAGCAGAGACAACAGATGAGCCGAGAGAACAGGCATGGAGACAGACAAGGAGATACAGTGTAACAAATGATGGCAGAGGCAATGTGAGCTGAGTGGCATGGTTAAATATTTCACCAGGGCTTGTTTGTGCCTTTTGTGTGCTGCTGTGTGGGATTGTTTGTGTGTATGTGGGCATGTGTGTGAGTCCCTTAGAGAGAGAAAGGAGGACAGAGAGAGCGAACAAGTGGAGTGTGCCTGTTGACTGGGAGAGTTAATGATTCCTATGGTTGAATAAGGCGACAGTGTTAGTCCAGGAGGAGGGAGATGGCTCATTTACCCCCTGCTGACACACACATTGGTTAAGTTAGTTTTTGTCCGTAGCCTGTTTCGATTGCTTATGTACTGCACGTTTCAAAATAGCCTGCATGGCAACTTTCCAGGAGATGCTCTGAGAAGAAACAGCATCTTATTATGAGTTTGTCACCATAAGAATGAGTATTTTCCCTGCTACTGGGCCAAATCTAGAAGCAGAAGTGTGCCTGTGTGGGTTTGAATGGATGACCACCTGTATGCAGATGAATGGGTGTTAATGGAGCCAAGAGACATGTCTTTGTGCTGCCAGAAAAGGAGCAGCTTGTCGAAGTGTGCCACTATGAGCCAGAGGGACACGGCCCTGCAGGAGGTGGGGGTAAAAGGACAGAGGGCAGCAGGGTAGCAAGCTGTCTACGTGTAGATGAAACAATGCCAAGTGTTAACAAGCTTAAGCAAGCAGTAATGACAGAGGATGAATTAACAAAAAGCAGCTATTTGAAATACAATCTGTGATCAGTTAGTATCAATACGGGCATATTATAGTAATTTTGGAATTTTTAACCAATTTATGTCTCGTTCTTTCCCATTGCCAGGTAAGGCTTTTTCTCTTTAAGAGAGGTTAGTGTGTAGGCCGAGAAATGCAAAACTCAATAAACAAACTCGGAAGTTGTGAAATGAACAATACCACAAAAAAACTAACTAATACAACACTAAATAACACAACAACGGTCAACACACACAAAAAAAACAAAAAACATAGTAGCACTTCACAAAGACAAAAGCATGGTAAAAAAAAACAAAAAAAAACAGAGAATTATAGAAAAATACAACAGCAAAGCAAAAAAAGAAAAAATACACATTCAAAAAAAAAAAGAATAAAAGCAAAAAGCATTTGTTCAATGCGGCCACGTTTTGCACCTCTGAGCTGCAGCGTGGGTTAGCGAGGAGAGGCTGGAGCTTCAGGGCACGAGGTGTGATGACGCGATAGGGCCACGCCAAAAAAACATGTTAGACATGTGATCAGCAGGATAACATCTCACCTCTGCTAACGCAACAAAAATAGACACACAACATCAGGACTGAATTTAAAAACCTCTGTGACACTGTTAGGACAGACTTATTCATACACAGATTTAAACAGCTGCCAAGCAGTTCCTCTACCATCCTTGTGTGTTCTTTTTTATGTTGTAGTTTAGCTAACGCCCATTGTTTCCATTCTCTGCTTTCAGTAACACTCCTCCGTCACTGTTTTTTTCAGAGTACTCCACCTTGTTTCCATCCTCTCTATTAAGCTCTCCTTCTTCATATTCCTTCATGGTGAGTTTGAAGAGACTCCTCCAAATCTTTAGACACGAATCCATAGCCAGGTCTGATCCCTGCCTGAGGCCGACAGGATGCAAGCTGAGAGAAGCTGGCTGTCTCCGACATACCCCTTTTTTTCTCTGACACCATGCTTTTTTATTTTCTGGATGTCTTCACTTGATCAAAACACTGCGTGTTCCCTTTCGTTGAAAGTGATCATCATTTGATATTGGCCATAGAAAATAAACGCCTCACCCGGAACAGGTAGCACCACAAGTTCCGTCTGCGCTAATTAAGCAAGTTATGTAATTGTGGGATTTCCACATCATGGTGAAAAACTTGTGGCAGATACTGTGACACCTGGAGACGAGCCTCTTGGAAATAAACAAGCTGGTTTGTGATAGTTGAACAGTTTGTATGGCTGTCAGGTCTTCCCCTCGACTTCCTTTAATCCACTTTTAGAATTGTCAAGTTTTCCATCTTCGCAAACACTTTTTTTTTTGGGCCGTCTAGTTTTCTCTGCCCAGAAACCCAGATCTTCCCGTTCTCTGTGTGCCTGTATGGGCTGTGGGAGGATTGAGTCTCACTCTGGAGTCTCATCTGTGGTCTCTCCTGGCAACAACACTGTCAAAGAGCCAGCAGAGACTTCCATGTTTGTGTGCATCGATGGCATGCATGTCATGCATGTTTATTGGTGAGATAGGCGCTCCCTGCCATGTGACTGTTGGCTGCAACAGCAGAGAGGGGGTGTACCTGTAGGTTGGGAATTTCTAAATTGGTGTTTCTGCCTTGTTACCGGATGGCCATGTGTTAGATGCGCGCATTATGAGGAGATCCCAAGTATGAGCAGCGGAAGTCTGATGGCAGTCAGAGACACTCAGTAGCCACTCAAAGTGTTGTGTTTGAGTGAGAACTGGGATCGTGTTGCTGGTAGTCTGAGGTCAGTGAATCACTGGCTAGTTTTCGAGTGGCTGGTACAGTATTAACATTTCTGTCATTCCAAAAAGAACATTGATACCTTGGATAGGTTAGAAGAAGTTTCTAATCTCACAAGAGCTAAGCAAAAGACATTGACGATGTGGTTTTGCATAACAAGTTTTCACCAAGAAAGGAGAAATACAATACTGCATCTTCTGATGCATTTTTTTCGTCCTCCTTCTCTGTTGCCTCTTTTTGTGTGTGTGTGTGTGTGTGTGTGGGCGGGGGGGGGGGCATTAGACTTAAAAAAACTCCCTGAGCTACGATTAACCCCCTACTGCTTGCAGCATCTACAGTCAGTGTGTCAGCGTATGTGATCAGAGTGCTACATGTGTGTGCTTGCCCAACCCAATCCTTGGGACAATCAGACCGTCTGCACGTGAAACATACACACACACTCAGTGCCCCCTGCCTTTTCCCTAAGCTCTGGAGCTCTGAACCAGATCGCCCCAGCATGCATCCATTCCTGCCCGAGGGGAGCCCACTCCTGCTGAGGCCACAATCCCGCAGACACTCCATGGTCTGGACTTTATCCTCTCCATCTGCGAAGTTGTTTTCTGCAGTTACCTGTCTGGTGACAGAGCGACTTGGAGACTACAAGATTAGACTCACTGATAAGACGGTAATAATTCTTTACTATCTGACAATTGTAATCAGTTTACCAGTGTGCCTGAACAGCAACCTGCATGAAAATAGTGTACATACCTCTCTGCAAAAGGTTCTCAAATGACCAAACAAGTTGTGGAACAGACAGGGACAAAAGCTGGAAGCACATTACAAAATAAAGTACAGTGTATTACAACTAAACACAGTGCAATGAATTGCAACATAAAGTATGTCACAAAGACAACCTAAAGCAACTTATAAGGGTGTTACAACACAACAATAGCAACACATGCTCACACAAAACATTGTACCAACAACAGAGATAAAAACAAATCAATATCTGCAGGAATTCATCTAATTTGTTGTCTAAATTTTCCAGTGACTTAAAATGAATACATTTTAAATCAAATAGTCAAGTACAGCACTTGTGATCAGACCGTATTTGTTCTTTATTTGAGTATTTCCACTTCATATTACTGTACAAACTAAAGTACATCTTAGCAGGAGTTATTGTCCTTCTTATGATTTATTTATGTATCACCTTTCTCAGATAATATGATACGGTAAGAGTGATGAAAAACAGAGAATGTAAATACAGTAAAGGACATCAAAACAAAAACACCAGATAAAATAGTCTCTCAGCTTGCCTAGATTAAAAAATGAATAAATAAATAAATAAACATGTTCAGTTACTTAAACTGGTTTGTAGTTATATTTCACAACAGGATTTCATTTGAGACCTGCTACTTAAGACATATGATTAGTTTATGCAATATTATAGTTAAGCTGTTACAGTAACGACAAACTGCTACAACATAAAAGTAATGATTACATGTTTTTACAAAGACCGTTATTATCCATAATACTGTTAGGCTATAACACAGACACATATTTATTTCACTTTTTTACTGTTGGTACATTTTGTTCCAAGTACTTGACTTCAAGATTTTAAGATCCAAGGCAGTACTTTTACTCTGTGGTATTACTACTTTTCAGTAAAATCTCTTCGTTACATCATGTGTGTACAGATCTGACCATCATACCGTGCTCATCATAAAATGTTTTCATTCTTTTACGTAACACAATATTTCCCTTCGCGGTAAAAATGTTATTTTGTATCTCCACTGGAGATGTTTTTGTGTTTTCCTGTGTTTCATGTCTGATATGTGAGCAGCCGAAGGGCGCGTTTGAAGGCGCAGCGATGGGCGGGGACATTTAGATTAAGGCGCTGCTATTGGTTGGCAGTACAATAAGGGGCGGAGTCATAGGCAGACAAAACAGACAAGCTGCGCTCTTGTGAGGCAGTCAACAACTCAAGAGTTTGATCAACGTTGCTATAGCAGCTTAGTATTTGATAGAGTGACAAATTGTCGATTGCTTTCAGTCTGCTCATTTACGGGCATTTAAATATTCAGCAAGGAAGTTTTTCTTCTAATTACTGCCTCTGAGGTTCAGGTGGAGAAGAGAAACTATGGATGTGGTGTATCTGGTGTGTTTGGCGATGACCATGGGTGCGTGGTTTGCCTCTGCGGAGAGACACAGCGTCTACTGGAACAGCTCAAACACAAAGTAAGTACTGATCTGTTAAAGCTGCCAAATATGTGTCCGGTAGTGTCATTCATGCTCTACTCTGTGTGACTGTGTGTCTCCCGGTGTCTCCTTTCCAAATGCGAGTAGTTGTGACTTCTAACTTTTTTCTTTTTTTTTTTTTTTGCGGCTTCACACTTGTAAAGTGTCATCCAGCAGTCTGCGTTGTTTCTACTCGGGTATCTGCACTTGCAGCTGCTTTCGCTCGTTGTTTTCATTCATGGGATAGTTAAGTCCATTGCGACCCAGTTCTGGTTTTGCGTGGTGTCCCTTTAAAACGGACAGATTTGACAGATTAGATCATAGAGCAGCAGCCGGGTGTAAAAGCAGAAGATTGTGAGCGGATGCCCGACAGATGGACAGATTCACCACTATATTTAACCGCAACACACAGACTCAGACATACTCTAATAGTAGAAAATAGACTGACGAGTATGAACTTGGCCAGCGCTGTCTGCAGAGTTTGCACCTGTGTATTTATGCGAGTGTGTGTGCGTGTGTTATGGAAAGACGGGTCTGTTTCGCCTATATAAATGAATAACTGGACCTGATTGCTTAATAGATCATTTATCAAAAGGCCACACCAAGACTCTGTAAAAGTCTTGCTCATTAGTGTAAAAGTCTTTTTACAGAGGCGAGGAGGAGATGTGGCACGGAGATAGTGTGAGGGGCACTGTAGTGCTGATTATTTGGTTTTGAGGTCAGAAATGTAATGCTATCCGACCACTCAAGTGGATCGATCGAGTTTGACATCGGCCTATAGCAGCGAGATTTATTGAGCTTTTAGCGTTGGGCGAATGATCGCATCGCGTATTAATTTAAAATCGAGCTGAAACAGAAGGATGGTGTGTTTTTTTCTTTTTCTTTGCTTTCTGCTGCACAGAGAGCCCGATTAGAACCAACCACTGAGAAGCAACAAGGACAAAAGCCATTATGGTGTTTTAGTCTGATCTTCATTACATTACTGGCTCTCTAATTACCCTTTAACAATGGTAATAGGCTGGGGGTTTAAAAAAAGAGAGCCCTGCAAAAGGGAAAACTGCTTCCCCCATAATTGGATAGGGAGTTTAGTGGAAAGTCCTAACGTCATGAGCAATGCTTGTGTCATCAACCCAGGTTTGGCCCACCTGAGTTTTACACCTGAGTCATCACAGACAGAAGGGGGGGAGGGGGGTCGATCTCAGGTGAGAAATGAGGGGAAAGGTAACTCCACAGAGGGAGACGTGTAAACCAGACTCTGTTTGGTAAGCTCTACATAAAAGAGGGAAATTCGAGCCCCAAGATTTGATTGAAATAAAGCGGGCACGAAAAGAGGGGGCGGGTGGTAGGAAGAGAGAATGGCGAGGTTTAATACAAAGTCAGATCTGTCTTAGCTGTCTCTAATCCGACCCGGACTATTTCTGATGTCAAATGGAAGTTACGTAACTAAAAGAAAAATAATAAAATAATGCTAATCCCTTCTGCTGCCGGGCTAAACATAGACTGACACAGATCGACAAACATTATGTGAACACAGCAACAACTTTCAACAAGCAAAGTGATGTGTTCAGAAATTCCAAAGTCATGCGTTCAGATTTATTGAAAACATGCCTGGCTGCACACACCACTTGATTATACCTCTTTCACATTTAGCCTGATCTTCTTTCACTCCTTTGAGTTGTCCTTTCTTCTCCATCATCTCTCTTGCCCCCTGCTTCTCAGCTTCCATAACAGGCCCACCTGCCCAGAACCATGTTATCGGTCACCTATTCACTGGATTACAAAGATCTATCAGTGAACTCTGACAGAGGCAGGCCGTGGATAATTGATGTTAATTGATTCTTGGCGTGACTGTGAGCAGGAGTGATTTGTCTTATATGAGGAGGACAGTAGCCAGATGGCAGCAGTCTGTTCATTCATGTTAGGGAGCACAGAGCTGTGAAACGCAGACAGCAGCCTACAGTAGGCTGTGCCTTCACACACAATCTACCGCATGTGTCTGTGTTTTTTCGTCAACTTGTCAGTGCGACTTGATGAAGATGGCTAAATCCAGTGTTTCAAGTCTTGCGTCAATTTGATACGCTGGCTGTGTTTGAGTGCTACCTTTGTAACTGACAGGTGGAGTCTGGTCCAGTCTTGTTTTTGAAACGACATGTCTGTGCTTGTGTCAACTTTATTAGCACGTATGAGGGAGAGGTTGAACTTGTGCTGCCCTAAACTGGATTTTAACTGGTACCAGCCTTATTTGTGTTGTGGACTGGTAGCACATGACTGTGTCTTAGAGTGTGTGTGTGTGTTTCTCAACGTCGGAGTAGAACAGGGAGTGGCTGTTACCGTAGACAGCCTGACCAAGCCATGATAAATTTGTGACTCACACTTACACACACTGGGGGGCTAGAGGGAGAACCAGGATGTTAATATTAGCTCCAGCCAGCATTCCACCCTACTGTTACTATACTAAACTCTGTCAGCTGTGCTTATGAGTGTGTTACTCTCTTTATACCTGTCTGTTTCTCTACTTGTCTTTCCACTCTAACAGCTGGCTTTCCTTCTGAACTGGCTGTTTGCCATCAGTTTTCTTACTAATTCAAGCAAAATTTTCCCCTTGGTTGCTGTTAACACTCACCTATCTCTATTATGAGGCTGCCTTCATCCATCTTCAGTGACCTGGGTGGATGGTCCATGCATACAGTGTGTGAGCAGATATCTTTAATCAGGAGTTTAGTGTAATGTAATATTCTGTTTACCTCAGCCCGTGTCTGGTTCTGGCTCCCCTTGCTGCTATTGAAACAGCCGGGCCTGCCGCTACATGTTACTGCAAGGATGATTTTGAGGTGAAGGTGGTCGATGTGACTCCCACCTGCCTTTCAACTCCATGCATTTTGTTTCACGTCTTTCTCTCTTTTTGTTTTTGCTCATTATTTTCCTCCTGGTTGTTGTTGCGTCCAGTCTAGTTGTTGGCCTTCAATCTCAGCAGAATGAGAACACACACACACACACAAACGGAGAGATTAGAGACAGCTTGTAATCAGACCACCTGACCCACAGACACAAAACCATCATCCTGCTGGCCTTGCAGTATCTGGGTATATGATTCTGTGATCCTGTGATGTAACCACTGATCTGTGAGAAGCTACATAATCTTCCTGATGGACTTCATCATACGTCAGAACAATCAATTGCAAGCAGCATTTCCATTTAGCTTACCCATTCATTATCAGGGGGATTTACTAGTAGCCACTGCTGACATAACTGTCCTCTCAGCAAGTGAACATAGAAATGGGCGCATGTACCTCCATCACCACAGATTTTAGTGACTGTATACAACAGTTTAAACTGTACTGTACTGTACTGTACTTTTGGTTTGTAGACCTCATCATCACCCCATCACAGTATCCATGCACCTCTTGTTTTCTCTCTGCTCTTCCTCTCGCCTCCTTATCTGTGGTCCAGACTTCCTCCCCCTCCCCACTCTCCGTCAGCCCCCCCATCTCTCACAGACCTTCCTCTGTTTCTGCCTTAGTAGTTTTCCACCGGAGGAGAACAGAGCACCTCTCAGCCATGGCTCTGCTAACATTAGAAAGGCCTGCTTTCACCCACTGTTATCGCACAAAGTGTAGGCAAGCATGCGTACATGTGTGTATGAATGTGTGTGTATACGCTGCTCATTCATAGCATACCTCAGCATCATTGTCCCCTTGAAGCTCGCTATTGCCCCCCAAAGACCGAATGCAGAACAAATGGACTTCTTACATTTGAAGATGTTCTCGTCTGTTACTTAAACGTTCATTCTGATTTTTAAAAAGTTGTACAATTTCTGTACATTCTTAGCTCTATCTCAGCTAGCCAGGCAAACAGATTAACTCTCCATGACCAACCCCCAGCATATTAAACCAAGCTTGATACCATTTGGCTTTTTTCTATTCATCACAGACAGAATAGGAGGCTACAAAACAAGGGGACGGGTGAAAAGATTTTCAGGGACGATGAGGAGAAGGGGGAGTAGAGGCATGGGTGCAGGGCGAGGGAAGGCTGAGGTGAAGAAAGGGATCTGTGCTAAGAAATGAGCCTCGATGAAGAGCTTTGGTTTATTATGTCACTGTTAAGAGACAGGACAAAACAGGAGATAGAGCCGGGGGACGGGCTGGTTTTGGAAGAATGAAAGAGAGGCAGACAGAGGGAGGAGAGAGTGGACAATGATGGATGGAGGGAGGGAAGAAGTTTGGAAATGAATAAGTGAGAAACACTATTGTTGACAATGGTAAAAGTCATTATCCTGCTGGAGGTATATGAGTACCCTAATCATAACATGAATGCATGTACGAAAACAAAGTCAACTGCAAATACTTGAAATTGCAAAGTTTTGTCTTGGAATTGTAACAATATGGCCAGCAAGTTTGATAAGTGCATAGTGGAGGGAGATCTCTATCTTGTTAGACTACACTGGAGGCTAATATAGAAAGACTTTTCATTTTGTATTAGATTGGCTCTATATAGCAGCCTACTATGAGCAGCTAAACCCATTAAAACATCTGACAGCCCCCCAGCTCGAGTGGAAGGAGGTGTGAATGTGTCATACCACAGCAAATTAATCGGGTATTAAGTGTACAGCTCATACTAAAAGTGTGTGAGAGTGGGATAAGAAATTTGATGAGTGCGCCCTGTGAGAACGATCCAAACCGCAGCCCCCTGTTGAGACATTCCAGAGTGTGTGCACTTACTACTGATTACCTGTGCAGCAAATGGAGGAGGAGGAGGGGTGGATGCATCTGTTTGGTGTTTTCAGTGGTGCTGACTCGCTCCTTGTATGTGTTGTGTTTGTGAAGCATATATCATCGGTGCTGACTCGAATGGTAGCGTCTGCGAGCAGTTGCGAATCTGAACTCTAACCCCTTGACCTGGCTGCCAGTTTAAAACTCTCCCTAGAGAGATGGTGATAGACAGAAGTTCCTGTGTTTAGTAACCAGTGTGGGGTTTTTTTTGTGTGGGGGGGTGTTGGAAATGAGGAAAAGGAAAGTGGGATGGCAGGAAAAAGAAGAGAACAAGAGTTGGGTATGGACAACGCGAAGACTTCAAAGCCTCAAAAAGGAAATTCAAGTGTTGAAAAAGTCGCCTGCCGTAATAGCCATCAACGCTGGAACTATTTACTATCTTATAACCTTATGACACATGCTGACGCAAAAGCTAGAGTAACTCTATAGTGAGAAATGTCCTGCAGAGGGGAACAAAGAGTTCAACCTTCGCTGTTTACCCACACATCAGTCAGATGTAAGACAAACACACAAGAGACTTCTCTATGCCCTGACAAACAGATGTGTTCATGAGCCTGGGGCACGAGACGCCCTGAATAAGTGTCTTCAGAGAATCTCATATGTGCGCGCACACAGAAACAGACACATTGGAGGAGGATGCTGCTTGGAAAGTAGGTTTGCAGCAGCTCGCACACCTGGCTCTCAGTTTCACAAAGGACACGGCTATCACGTTCGTGTGAATCTCACTCTCCCGAGAGATGTCAGTCGGAGGCAAGCGCAGATGCAGGGCGATGCAAGAGCGTAGAGCTTTGATGAGTGAAGACGTAAAGTGTACGGAGGATGGAGGATAAGGACTGGAAGAGATGGCGTTGTCCATATTCCCTTACTTGAAGTCACATTAAGAATTCCCAACTGAGATGATAGTGTTAAACCTTTAAAAGCACACTCAGCCATATGGACACACACATTAAGACGCACAGACATTAGTCAGGGTAGTGAAAGCTCCACGGGGGTTTGGTAGCAGGGTTGAAGGGGCCCTGTAGCCCTCAGGCATTCTGTCTTTTGGGAGGCAAAGGGTATAATTACACCCTATTCATTCCTCCTCCCCTCCTTTTCTACAGAACACATTGGCCCCAGACCCCTAACAGATTTTAATTAGCCAGGCCAATAGAGGAGAGGAGGAGGGGAAATGAGGAGGTGAAGAGAAGGATAAAAAGAGAGTTTTCCTAAAAGCGTGATATGTGAATGAAATTAGCAACAGAATCTTCCTGTTTTCTTGGCTTTTGACAAGCCTGTGTTTTCATGCGGGGGGGGGGAGCAGAGCGCTAACAAGGACACAGTGTGGGAAGAAGGTGTATCCCGTCCAATTTAAAACTATTCTTTACTTCGGAGGGAACCACTTGAGACAATCGTCTTGTTTGCTCCAACCCTGCTTTTACTGGTTTGTCTGAAGAAAACAGTAAAGAGAGAACAAGACGAGATCAGAGATTATTTGGCCAATTAGGCTTCTACAGACTCCTTTCTTTTTACTTAAACACTTGCCCTGGCAGACATGCACACACAACTATGTTTTTACACACCTGTGCGTGTGAACGCATACAAAGACTCTATTCGCATCTTTAAGCACTGATTACAAGCAGGGGTAGTGATCAGCCTATTAGCCCTGGATAACAAGAGTTGAGCAGTGCTCTGCTAACAAAGCGTGTTTTGACAGGTATGTTAGCGCTAACCAATACATTACAGGCAAACACTCCTCAGAGAAAGAGGAGGAAGGAAGGAGGGGTTAGAGGCCCTCATTTGGAGCCAGTTTGTCTGTGACTTAGCCAGGGGGTCCTAACAGGAGCCACAACAACAAGACTGGAAGGTGTGTCTGGGGGGGGGTAGAGACACCACGTCTCAGGCTTTGATGATGGGAAGGGGGGGCATACAGACATTACAGCACATATAAACAGCAGCAGACACACAGGAGCTGTTTTCTTGTCACTTTCATTCTCCACAAAAATATCGAGAAGCAGCCCCTCAGTTCAAGCCCTGATTGGATTTGCGGATTAGAGCCTGTAGCCCCACGAGGTTGTAATGGGAGTAACTCCCAAATAAAAATCTTTCTTCACCTCCTGGCTTTTGGCGGATCTCACAGCACGAATTAACACGCTGGCCAGCTGCACATCGCATGCATGGCCTCACTCACATCATGTTTACTGGAAAGGGAAAAAAAACGTAGACACGTGAACCTGAATGTTAACACTAGTTCATTAAATTTTTACACATTCATTATTTTTCCTCTTTGCCCCAGTAAACCTGCTCCTGACCTGGGAGTCGCTACTCAATAACTGAAAGTAAAAGCTTTACTCAGGGGAAAATTTAACACAGCTGTCTGATTTCTGGCTTTTGTATTCTCTCTTAACATCACAAACTCAAATGCGCAGTGGGACTGCTCAAGATTTATGCTCATTTTTCACCACCGCTCGCTACTTCATTAGAACATGGGAAGTAGAGGATGTGAGGTAAGAGGAGACAGGAAGGATTGAAAACAGCCGTAAAACTAAATAAGGGGAAAGATGAAAAGCGGGAACTCGACTTCACCCCCTCTCTCTCTGCCTTGAAATTGGCACACATGGATAAACATCCACGTGAAGAAACTGATGTGACAACAACAGTTTAAAAAGACTTGACATAAAGTTTCACTGGGTTGTGCAGATAAAATGGTGATTCTATCTGTTCTGACTTTTGCGGAGGAGTGAGCTGTCATTTACAATCTCATCTGCTTGTTAGCAGGTGAGAGGTGAGATTGTCTTGAAGGGAAAAGAGAAAGAAAGGCGTGTGAGTGGGATGTTGGTAGGGCTTTACACGATTCTGGGCGTGCTGTCTCACTGAAAAACAAAATGAACAAGTCCAGCCTGATCAGGCTCTTTCTAATTCTTTTACACAGATGGGTTTGCACAGGCAAGCCGAAACACAAACATTCCCACTTTCAGGCTTTACCTGCAAGCTGATGCGTGGTATTTGGGTAAAAGTGTTTTGTTTTTTTGGTGTGTCTGTGTCACACATGCAAGAAATAAATACATGACATCCACCCTGTTTGTTGATTAAATTTGGAAAAAAAAATCAATTTCCTTGATAGAAGGGGACATTTGACATTAACCTCCACTCTCTCTCTCTGTCTCCCTGCAGCTTCCTGTGGGACGATTATACAGTGGAGGTGCGCATCAATGACTATCTGGACATCATCTGCCCCCACTACACCCATGCAGAGGTGTCATCGCATGCAGCTGAACGCTATGTGCTGTACATGGTGGAGAAGGAGGACTACGAAGTGTGCAAACCTCACTCTTTTGATCAGCTCCGCTGGGAGTGCTCACGGCCCTTCGCTCCCCACGCTCCAGAAAAATTCTCTGAGAAGTTCCAGCGCTTCACGCCGTTCACCCTGGGCAAGGAGTTCAAGCAGGGGGAGAGCTATTATTATATCTGTAAGTCTAACAGTGAGCTCCTGGTTTCTTTTTTTCTAAATCCACCTGCTGTAATCTTTTGAGTTGTTTCTTCTATTAAAATGTTCCCCTCTTTTTGAATTTGCCAGCCAAGCCAATGCATCACCATGGCAAGGATTGTCTGAAGCTGAAGGTGGATGTAGTCGGGCATAAAGGCTCTGGAAAGCAGCACCTCGACAAATCCAAGGCAGAGGAGAAAGGAAAAGGCTTAGATGAAGGAAAAGTGAAGTTCGCTGCTGCTGGAGGAGTGCACAACCCCACTAACCGGTTCCCAGCAGGTGAGGATTCTTTTAAAAAAAAAATTGCCAGACACATAAAAAGTAGTCACAGGGGTGCCATGTGTAAGTCAAGATCAGTTGGGTTTGTTTACCATTCCTGAGTGTTAAACCCTGTGCTGACTGTCTCTCTCTCGTCTCTTCTCTCAGATGACCCTGCTGTGATGGAGCCAAATGTCCAGAGGAGCATCGGCAGCTCTGCAGCACAGCTGGTGTCTCTGTCGCTCTTCTTTACCATGATCCCAGTCTTATTAGCCCTGATGCTGCACTAAAACCCACCAAGACACCAAAAACAGAGACTATTCTAACCTGATGCTGGTTATCGGGACACGATCACTCCAATTTTTTTTTTACAAAGATTTTTTTTATACGATTGTGGACGGTGTGTGTTGGTCATTGTGTGTTTGACGTGTTTGTTCGTGTGAATGTGGAGCGTGGATCACTCCAAAGAAGAGGACCTTTTTCTTACTTTATTTCGAGGATGGGAATTCTCAATTTTGACCATTTAAGATGCACACTTTTTTTTGTCATAATATCTAAGAGCAAAACGATCAAAATTTAAGTTAGAAATGACAGCAACACTACATTACCTTCATCATCATGTGTTTCCATGTGTTCATATCATTGGTACTGCTGTGCATTGTTTTACCAAACACATTTTCTCCCTCTACATGTAGAGAAATTATTGTTTTTTTTCGTGTGTGTGAGTGTGTATTGTTGTCGGCAATGGCCAAAGTGGTATAGATATGTAGGATATTTGTTATTTTGTGTAGCACTCAGCTCCTCTTGTTGAATCTCCTTTTTTTCACTTTAGTTATACAGCATTTACAAGATAAATTTTCCAGTTCAAAACAGGGATTTTCATTCACTAACCCTCGTTGTTATTGGGCTAGATAAACCTTCGTAAAGTACTCATTCTACGGATTTATTTAGGGGAAATGATAATTCAAAGTACATTTAAGGTATTAAGATTCTTTAAATTTCTTTAAAATATTTCATTGAGAGACACTGATTCAACTGAAGAAAACAGAAAAAAATCAAAGACTAACAGGAGTTTTAGGAGCTGAGCTTCATCAGTACTGCGTCTCATTCACTAATGTCTACAGTGTTGATGGTATCATGGTACACTGGTTAATGTTTGCAGATGTCATCAAACCTCAAAGTGAAAGGGCTTCCCAGAATCCATTTGTCCGTTTTTATATTAAACAAGTTTGCGTTGTTTTGTTTGTGTTAATATGTAAATTTGTACATAAAGAAAACTAAGAGAAGCTGTTTTAAGATGTGAAAAAGTCTTCAGTGAAATAAAAAATGTGATGTAATGAAAAAAAATCTGTCTGGTTTTTATCAGTCTTGGGTGGAAATTTCTTATTGCAATAACCTACCTTAGATATTCAGAACCCACTGAGATCATAAAGATTTTGATGGGTGACACAATGTTTTGGCAAAGCCATACGTCTCCCGCCCGATGAGGTCTCTCCAGCTCCTTCCAAGTTTCCACCCTTAGGTCTTTCCCAAACCCAGTTTTCTCATTCCCTCTTCTCTGCCCTCCCTTTCATCCCCAGTGTACAACATGACCTGGCTTAAATTTCACAGTCTGAAAACCAAACACAAGAACCAAGAGGTCACATAAGAAGGAACTCTCTTGTTCCTTCTCCAGTGGGAGAGGGGCCCACAAGCAAACTGACAACTGGGTGTGAAGGTGTCACTCTCGTGTCCTTGCCCTCAGTCTTTCACTCCCCCCCCCCTTTTTTTTTTAAACTTCTCTCTACACCTTCTTCTGATGTAAAACTGAACATCCACCTACACAGCAGTATGTTGGAATGAGGAGGTTTGGGAAACGTTCATACCTGCAAACCTCGAAACTGACTGAAAACTGTCAAAAGTCACCATCGCTTGTAAAACCACGCAGCATACACACTCAAAATCTGAACATAAAACTGAACTATTTGTTTTTCCGCTATAACGTCATAGCTTAAATTCACTGCAGATGATCACACAGTCTCAGAAATCGTGTGTAATGCAGTACCATGTGTTCAGTTTGCCTGAACAGACCAAACATGGAAGTAATCCTGTGGGCTCCATTCATGTCCCAGTGCAACGTTGTGCCAACCACCATGCGCAAACATTGATGTGCACTTAGCAATGAAATCAATACGACATAAGATGAATTGCTAGTCTTGAAGGAGTATTGAAATAAATTAATTGTGTAAATATTGTAAGCCAAAAGTACATTTAAAAAGAAATAATAACTTACATCACTCTGTGAACACCATGTATTGGGGGATTTCTGATTGGCTGACAGTTTTTATGCTTGTATATAATAGAAATTCCCTTAAAAAAAACTTGACTGTAGGTTTATGGTTTTATATGAGCGTTGTGTTTAAATTCTTATAGGCCTCTGAGAATAGAAGTTCTGGGCGAAGGACATGATTGCCCCAGAAATGCAGAGCTGTAAGACAACTGTAAATCATTACAGTGGATGAAAGTGAAACAAGTGAACTTTTGAGGTGTATTTTAATGTTTCATGTCTGGAATTTTTAATCTGTTGTGCAAAAAACATAGAAAGAATAAAAGGCATCCAAATATTGAGACAGTTTAAGACTGTTTTATTTGAGCAGTTTCACTTGAAGAACACAAAAAAAGGGAAGAAAGAATTACTAATAGCATTAGCAAATAAAAATAGCAAATAAAAATGCCCTGCATCTACATACAACAGGATGCCATAGAATCTTAGTGGAAAAAAATCAAGCAGATACAAAAAAAGAACAAAGAGAAAAAAAAGAAAAGAAAAGAAGCTGCAGCATCAAAGTAGTAGTCAGGTGCTCTGAGAGGAACTCTGAGAGGAACTGAGGCAAGCAGGGGAAGAAAAGGTTAATGCCCACTTTTAAGGTAATCAAATTCATCTTCAACTTTGTCAATTGAAAAGACTGCAGTAGGTCATGATTCAGAGACTGAACTCTGAAAAGGGCATTGTAAAGATTCCAACCTGTGGCTAAAATACACAGGTACAGAAAAGCATTCTCTACAAAGGAGCTAGAATGTTGTGCAAAACCATTATATGCAAATCATTTTAACCAAAATTACGGCTGAAAGTATTATAAATGCAACACAATACATGCTGAAAGGGTGAAATGTCTATTTTTTAATTTGTGTTCACTTTCAATATGAGGCCTGCCAGTAATAAGTTGCAAAAGAGTTGGGACAGTGTTGCATCGCCTCTTCTTTTAACAACATACCAAGCCTTTGGGGACTGAGGAGACCACGTAGTATGCTTTACCATGCTAGCGTGCAATGGGATCTAAACAAAAGAGCTGTTCCGGGCCTCCTTTTGGGATATTTCCACTTTAATAACATTCAGACAGATTTCAGTGCTTATAGTCTGAAACTTTATGAAGAATTGTAGCGTGAGGAAAAGAAGTACGTGTTGCTTTCTGGCGTGGATCTGGACCAATTAAGTAAAATTATGAAATGCAACACTGGCCTTTGTGGAGGATCTTCTTAAACATTTTGCTCTCACAGTCTGTCACAGAGTGTTGAGCTCCTCCCTATTTTTGTTCCTGGAAGACTCAACCTCTCTGGGATCCTCTTTTTAACCCAGTCATGTTCTTGCCAATTAACTTAATGAGTTATGCGATATTCCATCAGGTGTGTTTGAATTGACAACATTTCTGCTCCCCTGTTGCCCACGTCCAAACTTTCTTGTATTGTCCTGCTGGAATCACATTGAAAATCAACTTATTTTTTTAATTTTTTCAATTGTTAGAGAATTAGTTGCAATATCCAACTTTTTGGAAACAGGATTGTATAAACACAAAGTTCTATCTCCACGTGACCCCTTTTCAACATGCTTCATGTTCATGACAAAGAGTCTAACAGGAAAACATTTATCCATCCTGAAAAAGCAAAGACTAATAAGAAAACATCTGGTCTTTTTTGTGCAGCTGAAACATGTTTCCCATTGTGCTAAAGAATACAATAACATATATCACTTTGCTGATATGTGTATCTTACCCAAAGACTGCAAGAGCTTAGCATAAGGAATTATGTGAAATTCTTGTCTATCATAGATAAACATAGATAAGCATGTCATAGAACCACAACACATGGTTAATATGGAAATAATGCCAGGACTGACACCTTGACATTTTTCAGAAAAATCTCAATCGAATGTATGGTGTTTAGTGACTTTGTTGAATTATTTTTTTTCTTTTACATTGATCTATAAAACAGAATCACAGATTTTTTTATGAATGAAGTTTGCTTTAAGCAAAATGAACTCCCTCTTCTTTACTTATTGAGCTGTCTGACTAATTAACTGTCCCCGATTATTCTCCGTCCTGTTGCACACAATATCCTCCTCCATCATCTTTTTACTAGAGCTTAAAAAAAATTGATTTCTGCAACGTAATGACATCACCTCAACGTTTACTATCGTATTAATACCCTATTGGATAGACCCGCCCCTCTTGTATAATCTCGTAGCCAATCAGAGGGTAGGAACGCTCAGCACATTGATTGCAAATACGGAAATACAGTGAGAGCATCCTTGCAGCTATTTTCCGTATTTTACTGCACTTTAAGAACCTGTGGTTAAAAAACATACACTGAACGTAGAGTATATAAACAACTAGTGTTTCCTCTTCCGCCTTATGGATTTGTTGCAGCTTCTATCATGGGCCTGCATCGTGTTCACAATCTGGATGTTCTCGACTGGACTGTAAGTTGAGCTTTTCAATAATGTCTTACAAGCTGGCGGTAGTCTACATCGTGGTTTAACTCTGGGATTTATTATAACTACCTCAGGAGGATCGGTTGGAGATTTTCTTGTGTAATTTCACCCGCTGGTCTGACTTCAGATCAGCGACAGTGATCATGACGTTCTTATGAAGAAATGCAGTGGATCAGTTAGAAATATTTTCCTCTCATCTTTTTTGTCTTCTTTTATATACTTTCAGGACCGACCTAAAGAAAATGCGAGAATCCAAAAGTACCGAAAACATCCAGTTTCTCCCTTTCCTCACCACATGTCTAAAGTGACTTTTTTTTTTTATTTTAATTTTATTTTACTCATTCCTCAGTCTTTCACTGTGATCAGCTCAGTCATTGCTCTTATTGTTCCGCTCTGGTTGGCACATCTAACACCCCTCCTGTTTCCATAGTAACCTAGGCTGGTTGTCATATGGGTTTCTGAAGAAAGATCAAACAATTGTCCTGGTCAACATCATTGGAGCTCTTCTCCAGATCCTCTACATCGTCATGTACTTCCACTACACAAGCGATAAGGTAAACATGGGGTCAGTGTAAACCTGCAGAAAGCACACACCTTGCTGTAGTTGGCTTAAACCTGACATCCTTTTACTTATTGCTCCAGCGGCTGCTGATGCTCCAGACTCTCGCTGCAGGAACGGTGCTGACCTGCGGCTGGCTATACTTCACCACCTTTCTAACTGAAGGCTCGGCTCGGCTCAGCCAGCTGGGACTCACCTGCAGCGTGGTTACCGTCAGCATGTACATGTCGCCGCTCACCGACCTGGTAACGCGTTACACTCACGCACAACACACAGCATGTAGAGATTATGACCAAATATCGTGTCCTCCGGTCAGGAATACAGCCCCAAAATAAGAAGAAGTTGGGACAGAGTAGAACATTTATTTTTATTTCATCTTAGACTGTGTGAGTCTAAGGTTTTTAAAATTTTGTCTTGAATTAATTTGTTAGTATACATTCATTTTTACTTCTCAGGCCGGCAGCCTATTCAAAGAAACATTGCGACGGATGCAGTTAAGAGCTTGTAACGCCTTTATTGAAACAGGTAATGTCAACAGGTGGTTGTAGATTAAAGAGCAAATATGGGCCAATGATCTCCAACTTGATAACAAAATGTGTGTAAAAAGATAATTAAACCGTTGAAAGACAATCTTCCTTAAAAAAAAAAAAAAAAAAGACTGAAAGGGGTCTGCATATTTACCCGTCTACAGTTCATAAAATCATTTAATAATTCAAGCTATCTATAGGAATTTCAGTTTTTTAAAAGGCAAGGGTGCCAGCTAAAGCTTAACACCCGTGATCTTTGACCCCTCGGGTGGCAATGCATCAAAATGCCTCATTTATCAGTAGCTGCCATAACCACACCAAGGGATTACTTTGGAAACCTTTGTCCAGCTCGACAATACAGTTACATTCACAGATATGATATAATACCACTGTGCAATAACAAAGCCAGATATTAATCTTATTTGGAAACTGTGTAGAGACAGCTGAGACGGACACATCAAGCAGTTGTTGTAACAGTGTCTTATGCAGAGCTCATTTACCCTGCTGTCATGGTAGCATTAATGCTGAAAAGTTTGTTTTAGAGAAATATTTGCTGCCTTCAAAACCGCATCTTTTCCATGAATGTCCGTGCATTTTTCAACAAGACACTGAAAAACCACTGATTGCAAAGGTATGGCTGAGGAAAAAAAGACCTTAGCAGCATCCCTCCCGTAGAGAATGTTGGAGAGTAAACGTGCAACAATTACGACCCCGTGGACCACCTCAAGGTGTGATTGCCGAAAGAATGGGACAGAAATGACGCCTGAGGAACCCTATATTGCCCTATCCATCGGTGTCCTCAATGCCAGAACGTCTTGTAAGTGCTGTGAGAAGCAAAGGCAACATTAAAGCGATAAAAGCTTTGCCGTTTTTCGTCAGTTCTGAAATTAGATCGATGTGCATTCACAAGTCAAATGGGTTTAATGAGAAAAAACACTGGTTTATCTCTTGGTCATACTGTCTGCGAACAAATAAAAGTCTTTTGAGTTTTCGTGTCATCCCACCTTTTTTTCTGATTTGGAGTTGCGTTTCTGTGATTATTCCGAGAAATGTCGAGCTGTTTATGAAACAAAAAAAAAAGTTTAATATTAATCGTGATAGAAATCCTTCGAGGTCAGATTAACTTGTGCTAAAAGAATTCTCGGGAGGCATCAGTGCCTTAAGCAGTGAGGTCAAACACGGCTTTTCTACTGTTGGGTCAGCTTAAAGAGATATTGGTTTGCATGTCCACTCTTCCCAGATTAGATAGAACCTCATCTTGGGGACACTGTGACCCAGACATACAGGCGCTGCACACACTCAAGCAATATATATTCTGTCCAGGCTCTAAATGGGAGAAATTATAAGTCTGTTATAGATTAAGCCCCACTCTGACCCAACCAGAACAGACAACATCTAGAATTATTTGTTAATATGGATGTAAAGAAGTTGACAAAAGCTCAGTTAGCTTAGGGACATAACTTTTACCTATTTTTTTTTTCCCTGAAAGACACTGGTCTCAGCCTTTAACTATGTGTGTCACAGTTGATTGTAAAATTCATTCTTTCTGTGTCATTTCTTTTTGTCATTAAACGGGATTTAAGGGATCGGTCAGTTCTTCCAAGTAGATTTGTATGAAAATATGCTAAATGTGGCGTTTGCTTTAACTCATTTGGATTTCTGTTCTGTTTCGTGGGCGTATTTTAGGTGGCTGATGTACGTCTTGTTGCTCTGCTGGTAATACACCAACCATGGATCGCTACCTCATATAAGCACACATCAAAGAAACCTCTCTGTTCTGTTATAATGTTACCAATTAGTTTAAACGTATTAACTGCAACCTTAATAGCTGTCAAATTGATGTTTATGTAGAAGCAATAGCAACAGAGTCTTATATTTGCAATATATATTTGGAATATCTCTTATATTTCATTATTTCGTGCAACTTTTGCTTAGTAAGACATCTTGCTTACTCATCACAGTAGTAGTATCAGTAATTTAACCTGCAGTAATTCCTATGAAAGGATCATCAGTGAGATTATTGAGTCATTAGCATTTGTTCATGGTCAAAGGTTCTTAAGATTGAATGAGGAAATATGCACTAAAGAGCCTTTTTTCTTTTATTCATCTAAAGATAGAGAAGACATAGTGAGTGTTCACACAGAACACACTCTGGTGTGATTGCTTTCTTTGTGTTGACTGTTCTAGGGTGTGTGAATGTTGACATCCAAACTTTGCTTGTGCACCAAAGTAGCGGACGGAACCCACGTGAAAATGTGGGTCACGGTCCTCGTCGCACTCAGAGGAATTCAGCTTCTGCAGCCCCAAAGTCAATGGAACTGTTATTATGTATTAACTGATTAGTATTTTGCTAAGTTCTTATCTAATTGTGTTGCAGTTCAAAAGAAACAACAGTATTCACTGAAACAATCTGATTACAACAGCAGCTGCACATTTTTTTTTTAAACTTTTCTACTGTGTTGAACTTGGCTTCTGTATGAAGGCCAGGCAGCGACAGTTCATTTTAGTTCATCTCAGGTTAAACACATCCACTCAGGGTGCATGTCTGCTGTTGTCTCTCTTTCCTTTTTGTCGCTTCATGTCATCTTGTGTCTTCTGTCTTCTATCCTGTTTGTCTCCTTCCCTTCATCTGCCTCGCTGCTCTGAATGACTCCCGGTCAGTTTCCTGTCTTTCTTTCCCTCGCCTGTCTTCCTGTTATTCTGAATCCCTGTCTGTCTGTGCCCTGTGCCCCTGTTTGGGACATCTTGTTTTCTCCTTACATTTTACACTATATGAAGCTGGGAAGGCACACTTTTCTAAAACCCAAAAGAGCCTTAACATCGCAGGCCTTCATGGAAATGCAGTTGTTTTTAGATAAAAAATTCCATATTAATACATTTGTCGCATAAAAAGACTCAGTAGCGGAGACTTTGGACAATTGAAAAGGAAATTAGATGCAGGAATAACCTTTAACAAACAGACAGTCGCTCTGTATGCAAATTCAAGTTAAAACTCTACCACACAAACTGAATATTAAAGTCGAAGCAAGATCCATAATGTGTACGTCGTCTGGCTCAAGTGTATTCAAGTAAGACAGGAATAAAGGGAAAAAACTGAAGGTGTTTTCGGAAATCATGGATGCTTTGTCATCCAGGCTATAGAGGAGAGGGGCCATCCCACCTGTTATCAGCACACAGTTAAATCTGTGTTGGTATGGGGGTGTGCCAGTGCTCACTGTGTGGGGAACTGGTAGATCTGTGAAGGCACCATTAATACTTAGCAGTACATCTTACAGGTTTAGAAGTCGTGTATTGTGCTGCCCATACAAAGTGTTTTTACTTCACCAACACCACATTCTGCATAGATTACAACAGTGGTGAAAACTATTTGAAATGGATCGTTCTCTGTATTTACTCGTGTCTTACAAATCTTCCTAGCTTTTGGAAAATGGCGGTATCTCCAAATAGAGTAGTGCTGGTGGATAATGTTTGCCATCTGACAAGGGAACAGACCCAAGTGGTTTAGGTTTCCATAAGAAAAGCATCAGTGGAAGGGTCAAGATAGTGAGTGAGTGGGGCACGGAGGATGTGATGCTCTTTAAGAGCAGCAGTGATTGACGGGAACGGTGGTAACTCTCTGTGGGGCCTTTGAATGAAACACTTTGAATATTGCAGTTTTATGTTGAATTTGTTCAGTAAGTGCTTCTTTCCTCCTCTTCCCTCTCAGGTAAAAATAGTGCGCAGTGGTAATGTGCAGTGCTTGTCCTTCCCTCTGACTGTAGCCACCTTCTTCACTTCAACCTCCTGGGTCCTCTACGGCCTTCAGCTGAACGACTACTATGTGATGGTAAGACATCGGAATCTGAGTATAAAACACCTTTCCAAACTGTTTCGGGATCGAAATAAACCTCTCTTGTGTGTGTTTGTTTCAGGTCCCGAACACACCCGGCATCTTCACCAGCCTGGTTCGATTTTATCTGTTTTGGAAATTTGCATCCGTCGACCAAAGCTTGCCTTCCTACAAGTCTCTGCAGATATGAGGAAAGAAGTGTGACAGTTGTACAAAAAAAAAACTGAAAGAAATTTAAAAATATGCTTATCCCACGAAGGCTTGGCAGCTTGGCCCCCCCCCGCTCGTCCTTGTCTTTGTAGTGGAGACAGACGGAGCCGCGTATCGACAGACAAATCCAACGACACTACTTACAAAGTTGTGATAAGAACAATTATGATGTCTAGAATAGAGTCCAGATGCTATTTCTCTGCAGCTATGTGTTAAACATGGGACCTTGGTCTCTTCTCTGTCTCTAAGTGCCTTCCGTTAGCTCATGTTTGCCATTAGATTTCAATGGTATTAACTGATCTGCCATCATGTCAGGAACATATCTGTTCTCTATCCAGCGAGCTGGATTGAAACCCATTCCATCCTAGCCAAAGATTTTGTGGTGTAACTTGTCAGCTGCTATTGTAAATCTGTATTTTGGTCTGTTCCCCAGTACTCGTGTATTGAACACATTTGAGTATATTGTTTCATATTTTCCTGCACAGCATTGGCGGAGTGATTCAGTTCTGTTCTGGGTTGGTACTCATGCCTCTGTGTAACCAAGTTTACAGACTAGATGTCTTAAGAGTGGCAGTAATAATTGTTCAGGACTGTTCTCTGAATAATTGAGTCTGAACCTTTTTATACAGGATGTGCTTGTTGCACTAATGTTCAGCAGCAAATAGCATTTACTTATTTTGTCAGTCTATTTTTATAACTTGTATATGGGATCGACTAAAATGTAAGACAAATTAACATAAGTTTTTTAGGTTGAATGATAATTGATTCTCTAATGGCTGTGTGTCTCCCTGGTATTGAATACAAAATGTACATTGCTGATTCACTCACTTCTTAAGGATGTCACATTCTATAAGTGCCATTTCAATAAATGAAATATTTACCATAATGATCGGTGATCTTTGGAAACATATTGTTTGTCATGTGAACATGGTGGAGGTGTGTGTGTGTGTGTGTTTGGGGGTTTTCTTTCCCCCTCACTTGTTGAGAAAGTTGAACTTGACCTTTGAAATGGGAGGATCTGCGCTTCTGTGTGGAGGTTTTGTTTTGGTTGCTGTAATGAGCGTCCATGCAGATGTGAGGAGATAAGTGCGTGTAGCTCGAACAAGAGGGACAAAGGCGCGTTTGATGGTGCAGCAGCGCGAAGCAGGCTTGTTTGTGCGAGTGTGTTGATACAGGGAGGGCAGCGGTGGGAAAGGCCACGCCAGAGGTTCTCATCCCGCGTGTGTGTGCGTGTGGATGTTATGCTGGCTTCTCTTCCTGAGCTCAAAGAGCCTGCCCCTGACAGAGAGCGCACATTGATAACGAATTGAGTGTTTTGTAGAATCTGAGAAAAGAGTGGAGGTGGAGGAACACAAGCTGCAGGTGTAAGACCAAAAAAAGAAAGAAAACAAGAGAAAAAGCTAGAAGGAAAGGATGTGTGTGTGAAAAAGGTGGAAAAAGAGTAAAACTTTGGACAATAATGAGAGCTCCAAGGTGAAATTTAGTTCTGGCTTGTTTTGTTTGTCTGGATTTGTGTAGCAATGAACGATGATTTGTTTAAATGTTCCAATACTGATATTTTTTTATGCTGACAATGAAACCATGTTAACCATGTTTGATCTACAAATGTCAAACTAACTGAGCATTTAGAGAGGAGATTTTCACACTATGTATTAACCATTGAAACGACCAGGGTGCCGTGTTATGAGGAGGGATGACAGTGCCTGTTAACAGCAAATGGTGTAATCCTGGACATGCTACTGTAAAAGAGCGTCTTTCTACCCCCGAAGTTGAATATGTCCTGGTTGTGTACTGATAGATATCACTTGAGTGATATACCAGTTATAGCAGCCCGGGCCACAGAATAAAATGCAGCATTTCAAGAAAGAAAAAAAACGTATATATGTATTCTGAAAGTTTCTCACGCTGCTATTTTCAAGTTCTACAGCGAAGAGTTGCGTGGTGGTGGTGGAACAAGTCACTGAATGGATCCACATCCACGAAAACCTGTTTTGGCTCAGACCAAACCATGTGCACAACACTTCCAGCCTCTTTTTTTTTTTTCCTTTCCGCTGACAGAGAGATAGGATTTACTCACCAACTCTACTTATTTGGGGTTAGAAAAAGAGCGTGGTCCTGCTTTAAATACAGCCTATTTAAAAAGCCTAGCACCTTCCCCACAAAAGACTTGTATAAAAATTTAGAGTAAACACAAAGTGAACTTTGGAAACACTGTCAACGGGAAGTCAGCTTCATTGAGGTGGACACACGGCTTTGCTTGTTGTAGTGCTTGTATAGATTTTCACTAAACTGCTTTTGCACAAAGATTCATCTTACAGTACAGGAAGGGAGATTCTTACCCACTGAGACGCTGGTTCATGCCTTTTTACATAAGTATAGTTGGCGTTTGTCACTGAAAGCTGAATTAACAGGTTTAGTCAGGTACATGATCTGTGTTTCGTTAGGTGTTGTGAAATATATGGGTCGGGTAGCCAGAGCTAGATTTCTGCCTTCCTCTGAATGAATGAATTGGGCAATTTCCTACTGACAGCAATTTCAGCCCTCAGTTTCACTCGTAAAATGTATAATTTAGCATGGCCTGTCGTACAAAAAAAACTACAGGATTTTTTTTTGTAACTTTTATGGCTGAAAAGATTTTCTGGGGGATTATTTTCATGTGATCAAATCTGGCCCCCCTTCAAAATAGTTCAGACACGAGTGGCACAGGTGGCAGACCACCTTGTTTGGGATTTTTCCCCCTTGTAATCAAGTCAGTGGAGGAGAAGCTTGTTGCTCCTTGGTACAGACGTATAATTTTCACTCATTACAGTATCTCTGCTATGTAATGCTGTATATAGAAGTCATGTTCATTCATGTTTTCTGTGAGACATGCCTGATTGCAAACTGGAGAAGCCCTTACGTAACCAGCAAGGAAATCAATCATGTTAAGTCTGAACTTTACTTGGACAAAACCAGAGATGAAATTGGGCTCTCTGGAGGCTTGCCGCTTTCCATATGCTCGATCAACATCGGTTGCCCAACTATCCATTTCTATAAGTGTTTTGCTACACACGGGATGCCTAACTTTGCATAGCTTCAATGATATTCAGTGTAAACTTTTAGAACCTTTCTTAAAAGCATGTAAAGCCGCAATTTTGCACGACTGCTTACCATCCCAATACTTGTTCAAACTCGGTCCCTTTATTCTGACTTATCTGAGAGTCTCAGAACAAAAACCAAACCTCAGAAAAAATAAAGAGGACCTAATTTCGCGACTGACTAGCAATGGTTACGCTCTAAAGTGCATGAGAATACATCCTGTCCTCTGCACACGTCCTTACATCAGCGACCTCGGTCACTTCTCATTCAGTCACACATGACAGACAGACCGATAGCTGAATGACGGTTGCATGGAAAGTCAAAAGAAACATTTTGTTCATGAAATAATGTTTAGACGTTACAAAATAATTAATTTGTTTATTAATTTTTCAAACTGCTTTATTCAACTAAGGGTCATGGGGGTGACAGGTTTGAGGCCCGTTTCCTCTTAATGAACCCTTATTTGAAACAAAGTGTAAAGAAAGCTAGCTGAAAATCTCTAATCTATAAGAACTTTGGTGGTTTGAATAAATTACACCAGGGTGATGTAATGGTGCCAATTGAACCAGTTTCATTAGATAAGACTGTCCTTTAATTAGCCTACAGTCTTAGACTTGTTTCCTTTCTTTTCTTTTTCTTTGCTTTGTTTGTCCTAAGAAGGCTTGATTCAATAATCTTTATTGAGAATTTTATACCCTCATTTTTACACACATCAAGTATGTTTCAGAAATGTATTTCTCTTAAATGTTTTAGGTTCAGAGCTACACGTAGAACATTTATCTTAACATGGTACATTCATGTCAGACCCCTTTTTTTTGTCTTTTGTAATATGTTCACTCATCCGCAGAGTTTTCAAGATTGGGAAAAAGTGGTGACTGAAATTTTATTCTGACTCTGAAAAGTCATGGAAAACTCTGGAAATAGTAAAAGTAAGTGAGAGCGTGCATGTTTGTCTCGTTTCTCTCTCTCTCTCTCTGTTATACCGCTATGTTGCAACTATTTTTTAATTACAATGAAAATTACATTTTAATGAAAAAATAATTCCTCCTTCAGTGGCAACAATACTGCATTATTGATACAGAATGTGCTCACAGAGAGGTATACTTTTACCCTGTACCTAGAATGACGGATTTGTGCGGGCACCAGAGGAATGTGTCTTTCTTGAGTATTAATTTTCTGAATTTCTGAACACATCTGGTGTGAATCACTCGAGAAATAAGGTCATCAGATTCATCGCTTTGTTCTGTGACTAACATTGTGAGTCCTGAAGACCAAGCGTTTTAACACAGCACTAAAGTAGGAAGGGTTAATGGAAAATTGCGTGTTTTTATGCCTTAAAGCCTGAAAAAGTTGTTGGAATATGCACTTTGTTAAAGTTATGCAAAGTGAAACACCGCTTGATAAAAAACTTTGTGCACAAACCCAGTTTAACTCCTGGTTGCAGCTCAGCTAAAGTCCTTATCACAGTCTGTTGAAGGAGGGACTTGTGCCCCTTGATGTTCTGTTTCTAAGGTACATGTGTTGGTAGTGGGTCAAATATGATGCTCCCTTGAGCCAGCGGTAGAAGTTGTCACAGAGCCAAATCTGGGTTGAAACAGCAGAACACAGTGCTTTAGACACTAAGGCTCTGATTCCACAATGCTGGCATGATATTTGAAATCACATACTGAGGCAGCAGCTTACCACCTTTGTTTAGGCAGCATAAACAAGCAAAGGCGAACAAAACTGTCTTGTGTGTCTTCTTTGCTGCATTATGACATGATCTCTATGTGACATGAACCTACTGAAAGTCTTTCATTCATATTTTCACCAACTCATTTGGCTTTATTGCATTTTAATCCCTTGTCCCACTTTCATACCATATGCTCTTGTTCGTTAGTTCATGAGTGCATATGTTCCGTTTGTGTTCCAGCTACACACTGTTACAGCACGCCTTTACATGCGTCACTGCTCTCACTGACCATAATTGATGAGGAAAGCAGCTTCCAAGTCATATGTTTGACAAGACGAGTAGAAGAGTGAGACGAACCTGTCCTGTGGGGTGAAGATGAATGTGAGTGTATCTGAATGGCACATCCCCACTGGATAAAGAATTCACTGGGTTTTAAATGTCACATCATAAAGGTTATCTAAGTAGTTATGTAAAAAAAATTTACATAAAAAATTTAAAATTTAAAAAAATTTAAAAAAAAAGGATTAAAAAAAAACAAGGAATAAATTGATATCTTCACAATTTTCTCATTTTCCTACAGGCTATCAAATGGTACCAATCACAAGTGAAGGTTAATGGGAATTTAATTTGATAAATGGTAGGTAATTAGTCATCAAAACTCCAAAAATATAGTGATTCACTTGTAAAGTGTGAGGTTTTTGCTTCTATAAGATATCTTTTATTGGAGTAGTAGAAACAATGTCAAAAATGCTGATTTCCCTTGTTATTTTACTTCACTTTGTCACTAAATGCAAATCAGAATCTTATTAGACAGCGATTCATCTGCATATTTAAACGTTACATTTTTCACCATTGTTTTTTATAATCTTGGCATAATTATACATAAACACTTTATGTATCATTCTTAATCTTTTTTGATTTATTAATATTTTCACTCTGGGAACATTTGTACAGACCAGTTTCTAACAATTTAAACCACTTACATCTTTTGAACTGCATGGATCTAAAAAACAACTTAAGAGAACAAAATTTAGCTAGATAACTTGAATGATTTGATTAATAAATAGATACAGTATCATTCACTAAGAATGTGAGGACTCTACTCATCAGGCTTAATATTTAAAGAATCATTTGTTTATGACAATATGGAGCTATTGTAGATTTAAAATAATCTTCAGAGAGAACAGTTTAATCCTCTGGGTACCATGAAGATCTTCAACTTCAACTTTATTTATACAGCACCTTTCCCATTGACTTGTAGATCAAGTATGTTCAAACAACTGAAATTGACAGCAATAATGAAATTTACACTTATGAATTTACACATTCATATGCACAAATATTGACACATGAATAAAGATTAGAATCAGTACGAAATCAGTGGCAATTCATGAACACACCGTCTTACAGAACGACAGACTAGGACAGGGTAGTGCAGACGAGTCAGAGTTGAGCGATAAGTACGAGCCTTGTGTTTGGTAAGTAGTCATTTATAAGGAAAAGCAGGGGGGTGTAGCTGTAAATAAAGAAGAAAAAAAAGTAGAAAATGATGAGTTCTGGAGAAGAGAAGGGAGTGTTTTCTGTTGTTCGTTCCTCTATTGAAAAGAGACAGACAACACTAAGTCTGAAGGGAGAAAGCAGGGAGTCAGATAGACTGCTCAGACACACCCTTCATTAGAAGCTGTGGCTTTACTGTGAAGAGACACCGTGCTAAGTGTTCCTCAGGAAATCAAAGCACGGTACTAATGCTTATCAGTGCACGTCTTTGGTCGAAAGCCAAATGGTAAATGGTAAAATGAGTGTGTATGTTGCACTGATGAGGGGGGGTGAGCAACTGAACAATGAGTGCAACTCACAAACAGGATCCCTCTGTTTCCTGAGGTTGAGACTGTCTCCCTAAACAACACACACAAGCTGACTCTTGTACTTTTGCACACATCCTTTTAAACACAGGCGCACACGTGTTATATGTACAGCATGTTGTCTCTCAGACACTCCCAAAGGCTTCCAACAAACACCATGTGTGTATTCAGACGTCTATTTCTGTCCTTATGGGCAAAGTTTGATCTATGGATTTTGTTTCCCCCATAATTATACACAACATAGCTTCAACTAACATGAAGTCTGCATCCAGGCACTGTGCAAACTCAGCATATCAACACACACAGCACACAGGGAGGCAGTGAGCAGCTTGTGGACATTCTGCCATCAGTAAACGCACACCTGTCCCAGCTGCTGTTTTGAAGAGAATGAAGGACAAAAAGGAATGTGTTTCCCCCAGTTTTCCTGTCAGCCCCTCACCCTCCCCGGCATCCTCTGTCATCCTCGACCCTCAATGTGTTTTTGTCTTATTGTTTCTACGGTCAGATATGTTTCCTTCTCTTCCTCCAGCGTGTTTCTTCCCCTCTCTTTTCCTAAATCATGTTATCTTCTATCTACGCTGGTGCAAACACAACAACCAAAAACGTTACCACAAAAAGAAAAACATGTGCCGGAACAGAAAACATTTCTGAAAAAAAACTTCACAATGAACCTGATGTTCCACATTGTTGTCTTTTGATTTTGCTGTTGTGTTTCATCTAATGCTGTCAGGAATCCCTGGCCGAGATGACTGTTTGTCTCTGGGTGTTTGTTGTGTTTCGTGTCATTCTCCTGGCAATGTTTGAGGGGGCGTGTCTGTACCTGACAACTCACACCTGGCTGAGGTCATCACCTCACCTGCTCCTCATCAACTGGCTGCAGTATTTAAGGAGCAGCCACAGATCCAGTCCCTGCCGGATCATTCTGAAGTATAGGGGATCAGTCCAGTCTGCTCACTCTACGCCTCGTGTGGCCTACATGTGAACCTCCACCCTCCGAGCCTGCCTGCTTCCGTTGTTTTTGTTCACAATTCACTCTTTATTAATAATTTGTTACTCTCAAAACCCTTGTTCCGATCTGCTGCTGGGTTCCCCTCAGAGTCCTGACAAATGCTATGTTTTGCACCCTGTGGCCCTCTATAATATCCATTTGATTGGACAATTACTCTTTCTCAGTTTTCTCAGACTTGCTCTCACGGTCATTAACTGCTGTCATAGCTAACCGCCATGTTTTGTAAAATCAGGACATCTGCAGCTAAAATTGAGTCTGCCTTCTAAAATTGTTGACCACTTACATTTTAATAGACATTTTATAAGCAGTATGAGTTTTACGTTTTAAATCAGGAAGAAAAAAGACGTCATGCTTTTTTAAGCATTCCTTGTTTGTAAATGCAGTTGGTGATAGGCATTTATGGTGAAGGCTTTTAACGAGTAGCAAGTGTCTTTCTGTCCCCAGTTTAACCAGCTTCTCCTCTTGTTTTGATTCCATAATCAGCATTTCTCCCAGCGCATGCAGGTTGCTCTGCTGTTGGGCTCACACAAGACCTCAATGCATGCATCACAGGCTACGCACAAAGCCCCCTTCTTTTTTCTTACTCACACACACAATCACCTACAAAAATGTGACTCCTCAGCTCTTTCACTTTTAGCAGCTGCTGCTGGAAGACCTTTGCTCTGCAGCCCACTGTTGCCAAGGAAAAAGATTAACAGGGAGAACCTCCAGTGTGTCTTAAGGGATGACTGTGGTACGGTATGTCCTGTCAGTCTTCCAGAATGTTTTGCTTCCTCCTTCCTCCCATTCTTGCCTCTGCCACCCTTCACAACTGAGCAGTGAGTGTAGTGATATGTGGACAGATAGTCATTAAGCTGTCAGTAGAGAGCCTTTGGACCAAAACTCTGTCAGCAGGGATGAATATACACATTTCACTTTTGATATAAATCAACTGTCAGGTATACCTCTGTTTAACCAGCAGTACATATCTGAGATTCACTGACTGTGTGCGCGATACCAGTCCATCGAACAACTGCAAGCATTACAAGAGTCCAACACATTATTAATATTTCTTGTTTGTTATTTTTCATTGTTGTTGAAAAATGCTTAAACTGTGTAGAGGATAGAGCCACAAAGCAGTTTGAACGCTGTCAAGAACATAGTAAAGTTAATGACTTTGACAGAGTCTAAAAATGACATACACTGAGACATAAATACCCACATAACCTAAGGAGCGTTGGTCCTGTCTGAGCACGTCTTATCGCTGTTGGCATCCATCCAGAACACATGCATGTTATAGATATGTATGTGTGTGTGTGTGTGTCACAGTGGTTTTAGACATGTTTTTGAATGGAAACCCAGCCAGACAGAACTGCAGTGCACGTGGGATTCAGTGCAGCGAGAATCAAAAATGGCTTTGAGACCAGTGAGAGAAATCCATTTGGTTCAAGAGTTTTACAAATGTGCACTGCAGTTGGAGCTTGTGAAGTTGCTAAGAAGCTGTTAGTAGAGTGTTTGAAGGACTTCTCCACACATCCAGGGCTGAACACAGGTGCTGAGGACAGACAGAAGACACAGCTGTTTGGGGGGACTTGAAGTCTGCTTGCATTGGCAATCACTCCAGTGGATTCTTGCATTGTGTCCACATCTTGTTATGAATGGAACCTATTCTGTATGGCACTCTTTCTTTTCAGTAAACTCTAAACATGAAACAGCTTTAATGGCTGTTCTAATACACTTGTTTTTATTTCCGCTGCTTTGTAATCATTGAGAAATTCCAACTTAATGTGTTTTGAGATAAACTGAATATATGAAGAGAAATCTTTTTAGTTCCAGTTTCATATCCATCAGAAATTCAATGATGTCCTTAAATTGCACGTTATTGCTTTTACCAAACCAGCTTATCTACTGTTTGTTATCATCATCAGCATAAATCATGTGACGAAATTTAATCAGAAGCTTACGCAGTAAACTGTAAAACAAAACTATCTTGGAAATTCCAGTTACTCAATACATGCCTGCATGTAAACAACACGAACAAATACTGCTTTAACTTTTGAAGGAGGAATTCCCCTCTGACAAAGGCGTGTAAAAGCTGAGCCGTATCTAAGAAATCGTGCACTAGAGCCAAGCAGCGATGGAGTTTAAACCAGAGATATAAAACATTTCAGTTAAATGAAAAAATTTGGTTTTATTTTCTAGTCTGCCGTTCCTTTTTCTCTTACAATATATTGCTTTCAGTGATGTGAAAAGAAAGAAGATGGCATTAAAGTTTTGGCAAATGATAATACATGTTCATTTGAATGATATCAATTCATGTGGATTGCCACTAACAATTAAGTGTAATAAGATCAAAAAGAAGTAAGAGAGATGAGAAGAGGGGTCTAACAGTACAAAAAGCACAGATTTTGGCTCAGATAAATAAATAAAAAAAGAAATACTGAAAGCTCCTCTTGTCCTGCAGTGTCTGACGTGTCAACACAGATTTGTGACCAGACCAGTTGACACTGGGTGCACCTGTCGCTTTATTCCCTCTTCAAAAGGAAGGAAAAACATAAAACCACAGAGCATAAACAATGTTGCCTCCTAGTGGTAGTTTTTTTTTTTTTTACTTTGCAAACCTAAGCTTTAGAGGAGCTGCAAGTCTGGTATAAATGCAACGTCTCCCTTCGTGACTATAAACCATTCTGCTGTTATGTAATATCCATTTGTTTGTTTTTTTTACTGTTGTAGAACATACCTTCATGTCACTTTGTCTGGCTAATAACAACCTGTTAGAACAGTTGTCCTAACCACAAGTTCAACCTGCTCACGTCATCTTGTCTGGTGCTCGCACACTATGAAATACAGCTGTTGACCTCTCTGTTGACCTCTGTCCTCTGTTGAAGGTATCAGGTGTCCTCACGTGAGTCTTGCAAAATAGGCAGATTATATTTGATCCCTGTAGCAATTAATCTGTTCAAGCAGTTCTGGCACACTTGCCCTTGCATGCAAACTGGCACCATGCTCCGTTACAGACATCAGCTTTTTCACATGTCATCCCAACAAAGAGGGTTTGTTTTTATAATCCTTGTAAGAGCTCTGTTCTGCTGTTTACAGTCAACCTTCATTTGACAGTTTTATATAGCAGGCAACAATCTAGCAAGGAATTGCATCGACCAAAAACATGTTTTTAATTCTTGTTTTATAGCAGGGGCATGACACTTAATGATGGCAACAAACCAGGTTTACAACTGAGAGACTTACCTGAGATACAAATAAGTTTACACCTCATGAAAAACCAAAGAATACATACAAATGTTACAGTACATTCAATGTTTGACACAATGTGACCCCATGTCGCAGTGACCCCATGTCAGTATTTTATTGTTTGCTTTTTTCTTATGACATGATGGAAACGTTCTGCCAGCAAGACAATGTCAAAATTTAGATTCTGAAATGCTACAATTTAAAGTCATTCAAGTGCTTTGCTGGCACACAAGTAGAGGGAAGCCATTCAAGACAGACACACATGGACAGATTACTGAGCAGACTCAGGGACTAAATGTCTTTTCCCAGACATGCAGACATATGTGACACTAAACAACCAAAATGACAAAGAGATGCAAATGAATCATATGTAAAATGACACAAAGACATATTCAAAGAACAAAATGACACCAAAGTAACCATTATGCATACCTAAAGCAATGTAGCATAACTACAGTGATGAAAAATGACTAAAATGGGAGACATAATCATCACAATGATGCAAATAAATCCCCCAAAGTGACTTCACAGAGATAGAATGGCTACAAAGACAAACACAATTATGAAAATGTGACATAAAAACGGTAAAATAAAATGCAACAACTTAGAAAAATGTGTGCTAATGACGCATAAAACATTCACTGAACGATGCGAACTTACCATAAAGAGACAAACTAAACAAAGAGTCAAAATAGCCAGAATTGGTTACATAAATAAAATCTTCGAAATGAAAGTTACAATAATTAAAACTGTTAGAAATGCACACAATACATACACATGCATACACATAACTGTATCTGCATGGTTTGTGGTTGTTTTTCTTTCATTGTGGGTGCCTTTGTCCTCGGTGGGATGATGACTCGGGGGATAATTTGATACATCTAAGCCAAGAGGCTTTTTTTGTCATGATCTGTCCATGGAGACACGTATACATACCACAGAAAACATAAAAGTCACAGCAAGAGCTCACATACACGCCACAGAAAACCCTATCACTCATCAAAATATGGCCTGAGAGATAAACTTGAAAATGTAAACGTATAATCTCTGAAATAATATATCACCGGGCTCTTACATTCCCCAAACGTGAAATATAATAACAAATAGATTAAGTACTGTTGATTGCCACAGGAAAAACAAAAGCTATAGGAAAAAATTTAGGAAACCAAAGTTTAGAAAACAAAAAATTTCTACTTCTGCTGTTCACTTCTTATTAATATGTTTACTTAAACCAATCATCGATATTCATGTGCAATCCACAATTCCAAAAAACTGACAGTCAACATTCGTATCAAAATATTTAACACCAAAATGTATTCAAATGCTTACAAGTCAGCAAATATAAAGAGAGCATCATTCATTCCGAACTTTTTCACACTGACTTGGGTTGTGATCTGAAAACACAAAGGCAACTGTGAGCATGTTTCTGCAGCCACACAAGACCTTTTGAAAACACAGACCCTAAAAAAAAGAAAAAAACAAATGGTGCTGTTCGTATGTTGTTACATGTGACTTGGACAGAGGCAGTCGCAAAAATACTGAAATTCTCTATTTCTGGGTTATATTCACACCAACACGTCCTTGAGCTACATAAAAAAAATGAAGATAGAAAATTAGACGTACAGTACATCTGAGGTGTTTTATCAAGGTGACGAGCATTTATCTGCATATACATGTAAATTATGAATCCTCGTTACACTCGCATGCAACTTTTATTGTCCTGCCATTCTGGGACAAAATAGGAGAACATCTTAACCTGCTATGAAGGGGATTTACTCGCCACGTCAACAGAATTCTGCATAGTCTAAAATCACTTCAGCCATAGTGTCCGCAGGAGCAATGAAAGTTTGAGAAAGTTAAATAATTTAATGTTTTCAGGCCAAGTGCAAATACAGAAGAATGTGGGATATTTGTAGTCAGCTCTCAATAATCCCACTGAAAGAAAAACTATTACCATATTTTAACAGTGACTGTTCAGTCCAATGTTTGGTGAGATCATATAAACAGTCAGTCCCCCTTTAACTTTACACGTGGAAGAAAGATGTTGATCTCTGAATGAACTGTGTCCATAAGCAGTTTATTTACCTCGATTTGTCGCTCGTGTTTGGATGGTTACCCTCCGTGGTGGTGGCTCCTCGATGCTCCGATTGGCCACAAGGTCTTGCAGCTGTAGCGCTCCACCGCCAATGAAACAAAATGCGGGACACACCGGAGCGGAGCAATCCACGTGTCCCTTCCACAGAATACGCAAGGAGTGGGCATCGTAGAAGGTGACAAGTCCTCTGTCACAGTCCAGACACACTCCCAGTCGTGGCGGGAGAGGAGCAGTGTGAGGCATGCTACTGTGGCTGCTGCTGTGGGAGTGCAATCCTCCCTGGCTCTGGCTGTCACCCTGGCTCTTCGTATGACCGTGTCCTTGAGGGAGCAGGATCTTGCCCATGCCCACGGTGAGGAAGCAGAGGGGAGGGAAGTCCTGGCCATCCTCTGCCTCACTGTCATGTCCACTGTCTGGGTCACAGCTAGGAGGGGGCAGAGGGCAGGATAACATTAGAATGAACTGGACAAAAATGAAAAAAAGAGAAAAATGAACCTGTTTTCAAAGAACACGATTGAATACAATATGATCTGAAGTGGTGGCCTTCTACGCAGTTTTTGACAGTCTGCACACCACTATCAACTAGTCCTCACATTTAACTTAAAGGGTGGAGAAATGCAGTGCCTTATCATCACAATGCTTTGATAAAATCTCGCAAATTGCTGCACCGAGAGCACTGATGGAAAGTATTTCTGAAATCCAGAACAGATATCAAAGTCCTTATCCTCTCATGTAGGGCCCTTAATGTCCAAACTCCATTGCAATCTTTACTCTTGTGCATATAAGCCAGGATTGGATTGCACGAATGGCGTGTGTCTTACTTCCTTAGCATGTTCTCTTTCTCTCCCTGAACCTTTCTGCAGGTATCTCTGGCTCCAGCACTGCATTTCTCTGATCTACCATTACTGTGCCGACCCACTTGTCCACCCACTGTTTATTGTTTCTCGGTTGTTGCCCCAACCACTTTCTTGCTGTCTCCTCATCCAAATTGGATGAAGCAGGTAGGCACCCTCCCTGAATCTGCCTCTGTAATAAGTTTATTTTTGTTAAAGTGAGCTGCTCAAAGTGAATTGCTGGGCCTGTGTCTATGTAAAGTGCCTGAAGATGACTTTTTGTTTTAAGTTGGCACCAAAGAAATAAAACTGAAAGTTAAATTCTTCTCTGTTCCTCATAGTAGGCAATATTAAATCAAAGCATGATGATATGCTTCCCCCTAGAGGCCAAGAATATACTCAAAACATCCCGCTGCTTCTAACTTTCTCTGTGAGACATTTTTGTACATGTAAGTGTAACTGAAGTTACTTGAATGGTGGTTTTGTCAGATGATGCTGCGTTTATGAAATGAGGATTTTACTGGAGCGTGAAAACGGTCTGGAAATGGTTTAAGCGACCACAAGTTGACCCAAACTGATTTCTAACAACAAAAGAAATGGAAAAACGTGGGAATGAGCGCAGCTTTACTGGGAATTGCTTATATTGATATACAATTTAACTTTACTGTTTTTACCAAAAAATGCAAAAAGAGGAATTAACCAATCAGGAGTGTCTTGGTCCATTGGAGTCTAGTTGGGTTATGCATGCAGACTGATTTGAATCCTCACCCACATAATCTCAGTTTTCTCACATAAGGCTTTGAGAGGCTTGATTTTGAAAGCTTTGTGTCGGACTAACAACTTTTGATGCATTTCAAAAGTCCAGTTTTGTTCAGACTAACACAATAAAAAAAAATCTGGAACATATTTCATATCATAACATATCTTAACATATTTATCGAATGCCTGTTTTGTCGTGGGAAATGATAATGTTAACGTGACTTTCGTGGCATGACAACAGATATCCCTACATGAACATGAGATCCACCAATCAATGCAGATGTTCATCTAAAGTGCATTTTTTCTTTGGTGTATTGCATATGTAGTCAGGGCACTTTGAAACAGATTTGTTTTTAAAGTTTTAAGTTATTTAAAAGACAATTATTTTATTTTTAAGATTAAGTTACCGAGGGCTTGCCATGTCCTGAGGCATATGGAACCACTCTTGTAGTTTAGCCTCCTGACCAACCCCCACCTGCAAATGAGACGAACAAAAAGACAAATACAGGCAAAACCAGAAAGCTTTGGTCAGTACAAGCTGATTCCATAAATACAACCCGCTGTTACATCAAAGCAGAGACTTCCTCTCACCTTCACCAAGTAGGACCCAGGCTCCACAGAGCATGCCCAGTAGTGTCTGCCTTGAGAGATGGCCAAGTCTGCCACTAGCAGGTCAGAGGTCAAGTGACAAGAGGTGAGGGCGCGGTCGGCAGCCTGCAGGAGGGATAGGCCTGGCACGCTGCGGGCGTAGGTCTGGCCTTTACCCAGTGCCACGCGTTCAGCATGCAAACCCCAGCGAGAATCCAAGGAGAAACTCAAGACTGGGAGGACAGGAAAAGGAGGTAAACCAAGAAGAAAAGGAAGAGTTTAAAAAAAGAGAGAAGGGAAGGAAAAGTGTCAGGAAGGACGAGGGGTCAGATCCTGAAGTTTGAACAGAGTGAGACTTCAGCGAGTCTTAATATATAATGAAAAAGTAGCTAGAAATGGGGTGATGGGAACACTTTATGAGAGCGAATAAAAAAAAAGGTCGTATTCAAGGGTAAAAACTGAAAGAAGTGAGGAAGGAAACATAAAGAACAGAGAAAGAATAAGCACAACATCCAATCTGTGTATGTAATGTTTCAAGAGAGGAGTAAAAATTGGAATACATGTTTTTGAAGGGATGATGATGCAGTAAAAATTCAAGACACGAAATAACAAAGAATTTTTGAAAAAACAATATGACAGACCTGTGGCTAGAGAGACAGAAGCAGAGATATTATGACTGTGGTGACACTGGAATGCAGAGCAAAAAAGGAAGGCTTTGTGCAGAAACTAAAAAAAGTAGGGATGGAGAATATCATGGGATGGAGAGAAAAGAAATATCAAGATTAGTCAGTCAATTGACAAATTGCATTAATGGAAAAACATCTAGCTTCAAATATTTCCTCTGCAAACATGTCTGTATTACCACAGCAAACAAATTTGTTTTTAAGTTTTTTCATACAAAATTCCTCCAATCTTTGAATATATATCCCAATAAAACTGCATTGGAAACAAGAAATGGCCACATCTGCTTTTAGAAGAGTTTTTGCAATGAGCAGGGTGAACATAACCTACCAGGTGCAGGTGGGGTGTGGAGGTAAACCTCTTCACTGTACTCTCCAAACCCAGCCTTGTTGCAGCCTCTCACCCTGAGCACGTACACGCTGTCCATCTGCAGCCGGTCAATCACGGCACTGGTCCCTTTCACTTCATTCAGTCGCTGCCATGGTGTTGAGGAGTTAGGGGAGCTGGTGCCACCCCACGCAGCTCCAGCTCCTCCAGCTCGTCGCTGGTATTCAACAGAAAAATGCCAAGCCTGGGCTGAGTCCTGAGGGAGGCGCCAGCACAAAAACAGCTGGTCGTAAGCCAGCGTCTTCTGAGTGTCAATCACTGGAGCCAACGGCGCTGTGGAGCAGGAAAAAAAGCACAAAGATATGCCAGCCACACTATTGATCTCCCAAAACAATGACGCCACATTTAATGGTTCTCAAACAGGGGTTGAGACCCACCTTGTATGAACTGCAAGCTGTTGATAAGCTTAATCTCTTTGGATGCATCAAGGTGAAAATGTCTGAAAGAGGGATCAGCAGCAAGACAGAAACACTGCAGGTGTTCTATGGCCTTAATCAGCCTGTAGGGGGACAGAGAGACAGACAACATGAAGGAGAAAGAATCAAAAAACAAAACAGACATGAAAATCAATGAATGAAAGAGAGCTAAGAAAAGCTAACAAGCCAACTCAATCCACTTCCTTCCACAGTTCAGGGCTGAGCTTAACAGGCATGCGTTACCTGTTGTGTGTTACTCTCGAAGCCTGTACAAAGCAGGGCGCATCCGTCTCTTTGAGCAGCTCCTGGGTGTACGTCATCAGACCAGCCTGCTCCAACAGGCCTTGCTTCTCAAACACCTGACCGGATAGGGCCTCCTGTCTCCTGCTTCGGGATCCCTCCAAGGCCAAGGCTAAAGTCCCCTGCCGCTCAGCGACAGCAGCTCCCAGCTCTCGGATACAGTGAGTCAGCTGCTGCAGAGCTACTGCACTATTAGCCTGCAGGAAAGCAGAGGGGACACCAAAAGAGTGAGGAAGATCCACAGACACCTGAGAAACTTTTGCTGCAGATACATTGATTCCCATCATATCTCTTATATCTATTTTAGAGTCTACTTTCAAGCTCAGAATAGACCTGAGAAAGATTATCAGGTAGAGTATCCACTCGTCTGACTTTATGAAGATCAAACCTACACCAACTTCAACATAAATTGGAAGAAGACTAATTTTGCCAGATCATTTATGTGCAAACAGCACGCTGTTATTTCTGCAGTACATTGACTTCACTGGTCAAAAGTTAGGCTGTCTAGTTAGCTCAGGATTCATTCCCAAAGACCCACGAGTGGGTCATGGGGAATTTTCTGTGGGTTGCCAAATAAATATATATTCTTTTGTTTGTTTCTTTTTGTTTTTATTGATGATAGGGAGAAAACAAAGTATTAACTGCCTTATTTTGCGCTTACTTTGTTTAATGAAGTATACATTTTGTAAATTATACTGAGGAGAATCTAAAAATAATGAGATGCCTCGTTAACTCTTCTGAGATGCATTTATTTCTCCTCACTCCATTTTACTGAAGTGCATGTTGTCAAGAATAGGTGAATAAAAAAAGCTGGGATTTATCAAATGTCTATCATTTTTAAATGGCTAGCTTAATATGATGCTTAACTGGCAATTAACAATAGTCCTAAATGTTTGTTAATTCTCTTTTGGAGAAACTAGGCCTAGTGTAAATTGGGTCACAAGGATTTGTCAACTTTAAAAAGTGGGTCCCCACAATGAAAGCTTGGGAAACACTGGTCTAGAATTAGATGGAAGATGGATTTGTACAAAGCTGTGTCCTTTCTGGCAAATGCGTTTTAACACTTCCTCTAGAATAATGCAAAAGCCACTGGATCCATTCCCTCTGATTGCTTTCTTATGTAATGTGCCACAAAGTGGGCCTCTGAGCAACCGTAAGTATTGTGTGCTGGTCTTTACAAGCCTGACAGCTCACTGTCACACTGAAAGACCCTCTCTTCAACATATATTCTAGATAGGATTGGGGTCAGGGTTAAATTAGAGAGATGAGATATTCTCTTCAGGGATCTGCCATGATATTTATGCAACCTTTGTTGACAATTAAATAAGAAATTGAATCAATGATTGCATTTGAGTTTCAACTCATTTTGTTTTCTCTGCAAATATGAAGTGACCAGTTTGCATTTGTTTATGTAGTGATGTAGGTCTGGTGGGCGGTTGGGCAACTTATTGGTGGTTAGGCAGAGTGAAACTGGGGATTAAAATGGGAACTGTAATACTCTGTCTGTATCACATGATCTGTGAGAACTTCACAAACAGAAATAATGATGGATTTTGAATGACACATAAGGAACCTCCATTCAAGATTTCTCTTACTGCAGAATGGTAAGCAAGAAAATATATATTTCTGAGAAGCATGACATCAGGAACATTTCAAGCAACACTGCCTTTCTATTTATTTGATAAAAACAAGAAATAATTTGTGCCAAAACTGTGGTAAGTGCTTACTAAGTACCTCTCTGGTACTTAGTCTTTTGATGAGACTCTTTCTTGTGCCTCTTGAAAAAGTCTAATGTGGAGTTTAAGATCTGATTAGGATCATTATTATCATTATTATAGCTTATCAATATTCATTATCTTTAATCTGCTGGTTTTCTTTTTAATCCGTTCTTCCCTGGAGTGAAAAACCCTTTGTAACAAAGGCTTTGTCAAAAGTCCAAAATAAAGATTTAGATGAGAGCACCACCACTCCAGTCTGCTAAATCTTCCTGTTTTTTGCTGTCAAACAGGGTTTGCCTGCTTGCAATTATACGAGATGGCTTGGCACGTTTTGTCTAGTCTGTCAGACCTCAATTTGACCTCAGTCTTTTCTGTTAATTGCCTTTTCGTAATTACATTAGAGAGTAAAGGAACAGCAACCTGCAACAGGTTTCCAATCTTCTTTGTGGACATAAGGTAATTCTATTTTCAGAGTGCTTGATTAAGGAGTGATCGTTGGCACATAGTTTGAGGAGACAGGGTATTTTAGAAACTGTGAATTATACATCACCTATGCATGATTATGATTGTGAGCATAGCATTAAGGTCTGGCATATTGAAAAAAAAGTTATCTGAAAGCTAAGATATCTTGGGAAATCTCCAATACTTTACTCATCCAAAAGAGAAAAAAAAGGCACACAAAATAATTTTCGGCAAAATTATGTTGCACGTGCACGCAGATAAGGTTAGAAAGACTGTGCACCTCCATCTGTTTGATGGCAGCTTCCAGCTGAGTGATCTGACTCTGTATGGTCTCCTGATTGGCCAAGATGAAGCTGACTCCCTTGGTAATCTTGTCCTGTAAAGCCAAACATAAGGTTGACATTTCAAGGTTGCTAACATGGTTTTAACACACTTGAAACGGACTAACTGCACACTCACCTTAAGGGCCTGGTAGGCCTGTGCTATAGGCAAAACTTTGTGTCCATGGTGGACACGCCGGAGTTTACAAAGTGGACACAGCAACCTCTGGCAGTTACGGCAATACCATTGCATTCTCTCCTGCTCATGCTCTGTACACGTAAGGACCTAGAGCACAAACTGGGATATTAGTACGATACAAAAGAAGCTACAGTATACCTTGTGCTTAACACAAAAAAACAAACAAACCTTTGGCCTAAAGTTGTTGGTAGGTACAATATGTTCGTGCTGAGCTCGGGGAGTTCCCCAGGGATGGTAGAGTTTGAAACACTCATTGCAGAAGTTTGACTTGCAGTCAGCACAGCCCTTAGTGGCCTCCAGAGATTGAGGAGGTTTACAGAAAGCACACATAATGGCCACGCTGCCAAGACTTATTGTGTGCCTGTACCTAAAGGACAGACATGCATACAAGGAGATAAGTGCAGTTCTGCAGCAAAGAAGAAAGCAAACAAAAAGAGCCTATTAGGAAAGGGAAGGCTGAGCTTGTGTGAGAATGTCCTGCTCTCATTTCAGCAGTTAAGCATCCAACTCTTTTAACAGCCTGACCTGGATACATACACCAGCAACTGCTTTGTTAGGGCATCCTGCGCAGCGAAACATGCAGCATCACACTTTCTTGACCAACATGACTGCTCCTCTCACTTTGATCTTCTCTGTTTGAACTGATTTAGAAAATGGATGATAGGAAGGCTACAATGTTGTTTTTTCAACTTCAATCTTGCTCACATAACCTAGATTAAAATCAAAGTATATCAAACTGACTATATCAACTCTGTTGTTGTCACATAGTGCACTGCAGTTTTTAAGCTGTCCCTGCAAACTTCTATCAGGCTTTGTCTTTGATCAGGAGTAAAAGAGAGATTCATTATTGAAACTCCTTCCAGCTAATGATTTCCTGTCTCATTTATAAAGCAGTATTGACTTAACTCTTCAGTCGCTGCTCCTCTTCACTGAGTTAAGGTTTTTTCTTTTTCCAAGACCATGATTATTTAGTCTATTTTCATCAGTAAGATGATGATAAGGTTTTGCCAGAGGATGAAATAAAAACACACTATGAGTAAAGTTTAAGAGTTCGATATCGACTCATGATACGCGTGATCTGAGATTCATTCTGCTACAGCATACAACACAATATTTGTGATATTTCTGTACATGCAAACCTCTCCACAATGCGCTCCAGAGTGAGGTTACGGAGGCAGTCTGCTAGGCCTTTCTCTCCGAGCTCTACGTCCTGCTGACAGGAAGGGCAGGGGAACAGCATGGGGGGAGGGGTTGCGTCTTTCCGCCTGCGCCCTGGGTATGTCCCACACACTGGGAGAAGGATACAGGTGTAAAGGAGAAGAAGGCGAAAGAGACGTGGACAAAAGGAAGAGGAGCATTTTTTTCAAAGTTATGAACTGGAGAGAAAAGCTCTAAGCAGAATTATTAAGAGGTTATTTCACAGTGGAAAAAAATGCTACTCACTTACACAGACACTCTGAAAACACATAAGCTTGACAGATACCCACTGCCTTTTTTTTTTGCCTCTCTGCCTCTCTCTGCTTCTGTCTTTTGTTTTTTTCTCCCTACATTTTTTTCCTGCATGAAACTCTGGATGCACAGCAAGACACTGATGTGCCAGCTAAGAGGACAGTGATGTCATACCACATCATCATCTCTGCATTTTTACAACATCCACAGACAACATCACTCTTTAGTCACTCGAATGCTGAAGTCATTCAGTTCTTCTCTCATGTTTGAGCAAAACATCCTGCGAAGCCTTTTAAAATCCCTGAAAGGTCTTTCCTTCACCTGTTCTGAGGACCCGCTCCAGCCGGTCAGGCGTCTTGGGTACAGGTCTGCGTGCCTGTCGTGGGGACCGAGAGTTGGGTGTGGTGGCTGGTGAATTGGGTTCCGGAGGGAGATCTGGAGGCGGATAGCCTCTTTGTACCAATACCTCAGCGGCACACAGCAAACACACACTGTGTTGGCATGGGAGAAGGATGGGCTGCTTCACCATCTCATCACACACAGGGCAATGCAGCTCCTGTTCCATACTCTTCATGTTGGACTGGACAAAATAGGAGAGGGTGGGAGAGATTCAGGAAGAGAACCATGAGAGGAGTCAGATTAAATAAGAGCTGACTCACTAAAATAGATAAGGATTCTAACACTGTCGACATTGTGCACTGCCTGTCAACTTAGAAGAATGCATCCAAAATGTGTGGGAGTAAACAGGGAGAAGGGGAGATGAGCATTGCTTATGTAGGCTGATGTCTGATACAGAGCATAAGCAGGGCAAATCAGGAGAGAAAAAGAATTGATCGCGCTGGACTTGTGGTATGTGTTTTACAGCCTTTCTGTAAATGGGGTCTAGCTTTACCTTCCCTGGTAAAGGGGCAAAAGAAGAGAGAGTGAATAAAACAGGAGCAAAAATAATTGAAAAGCCTGAAGGAGACTGAAGATTTTTACATCAAATTTGAGTTTTTCCTCTCAATTTGTGGCATCTTGCCTCAGTTTTTACTGGTTGTGGTGGCCCCTTTCCATTGCTGCAGATACAAAGGGCAGCATCCCGTTTCTATGACAACGTGCATCCTCTCTGCTTTCTCATCGTGCGCGGCCTGGAGCCCTATATGCTATCTGTCAACATATTTAGTAAACCAAAATCGTCAAAGACCCAGTTAATCTACTGTCATTTTCGCACTGTGTGGTAACTGTTCTTTGCCAAAGAACAGACCTATGTGATTCAATAGATGCAAAAAAATATTTTTAAAAGGGATGAATGCCTTACATTCCTCTTCAGAGTAACTTTGCAGTTAGAAGTGTCGCGAACTAATATTTATTTTGTCATATTCACAGAGGGATACAAAATATTCTTGTGATATAGCCTTAACAAATAGCACACTTGGTGAAAATAGCCAATACAACCAGCGTCACACTTACACTAATGCGAACCAGCGCGTCCATGATAGAGGTAAAGGTTTGTAAATCGGTTTCTGCCATTCTCTCTCGATGTTTCCGCGATCCTGGAGGAAGGACGTGTTCTCTGGAGGCAGCTCTGCCAGGTTATCGTAGCTACGTCGGAGAAGCAAAGCCCAGGCCTTAACTGGTGGAGCGTCACCATAAAGATGCTGTGCTTGTGATGTGCTGCTGCACACGCGCCGATGCTGTGCCGTCTGTCTGTGTCGAGGACACATTCGACTGGTGGGAAAAATAAGATGGGAGGAGGGTGGGGGTGGTTATTAACGGCTTGGTTCAATTTATCTGCTTCAGCCGCATTGCTTGGGTTTAAAAGGGATTCTGTGAATTTTGTGACACAAAAACGTTCGTCTTTTTTTTTTTTAAATGTGTGCATAAATTCGTTTTAATCTCAATGTAGTCTCCCTATATAATATAATTTGTTGTGCGGCCTTTTACACAACAGTATTAAACATAGCACTTCATCACTGGACTGTTTTTCGTGTTTTTGTCTTGGGACCAGAGATTCGTCGGAACCATGAGACAAATCGTTTGTGACCCAGATTTTATGTGACCATTAGATGGCAGTCTTGTGTAATTAAAATACAAAGGAGTCATAGCTCAACCGCTGTCAATGTGTGAGCCCGGAACCTTTAAATGTTAGTTGTTCGTCCGGTCAGTAATATCGAATGTACCGGCTCGGTGGTTGTTGTAGCAACCGTTTGTAGCGACGGACCAGATTGTGACGCCTTAAAATTAAATAGTTAACAGCATTTTTAGATAGAAAATATTACAGTTTTCGTGCAGGTTTATGTAGGTTAAAAACAGTACTTGATTTTGAGCCAATATATATTTAGCCGCGAGTTCAGCTTATTAGCTAATTTAAATTAGCACTACACAGTAATTTAACACAACAAAAAGTGCCAGGCACATTGAAGTTGGACTAAAACGAAAGTTTTATCCTGCCGTGGGTGCTCATTGTATATTAGTTGTCGGTTGTTTACGCTTTGTCTGACGTTAGCAGTTCCAGCTATAGCATGTCGGCCGTCAGCAGTCTCGTCCCTGCACGGTTTCTCACCATCACAGCTCACCTTGTCATCGTCATCACCATATTTTGGTCGAGGGTAAGTAAACGCCAAAAAGGGTTAAGTATTTGAGTTCCGATGTGTTTTGTTGCATGTTGTCAGTTTATAATATGCAGAAGAATCTCTCCGATCTTTCATTTCCGTAGTTACACCACACGCTGTGCTCTGTTACTTCACCAACTTACAACTTACTTGCTCAGAACAAATTGGGAACGAATGAGGAACTAACTCATAGTAAACCTGTACTCAGTGTTTCACTCTTATCCGAGATTTATAAACAATAGTATGATTAGTTAAATCTCAGCTAATTGTATCACATAATGTATCACTGTATCACATAATGATACAGTGTGGGACTGTGCTATGTATCTTAACTGAAGATGGAGAGAAGATGGTGAAAGGTATTTAGGTATGAATGAGTCCTTGCTAATTTTGTGCCGTTCACCGACTGGTTCAGAGTTAATCCAGAATAAACAGTACAAATACATACCATAGGAATTATTTGGAAAGCACTTGGTAATCAACAATGGGGTCGTTTGATTAGTGACGTAGTTATATATATTTTTTATTAACTGACCATTAGCTAATTATTAGTTTCTTAATTAAAAAGGGTTACAAGTGAATCATTAAGTACCGGTCAACTATAAACTAGTTCCTCTTTTGTTTCTCATTAATTTCTTGTAAAGTAAAAATGTGTGTACCTTATTTGTAAGTGTTTCGTAAGTATTTTAAACAAGATCCCTTAAAAAGGTCAAAAGTGAATTGACTTCAGTGCAGAAAATACGATGTGCTTGTAATAATGCTTGTATTACATTAAAATAAAAGTTTTTTTTTTTACTGCTTTATGTACTGCTGGGTAGTTTTAAGTTTAAAAAATGCAGCATGTTCCATATGATCATCGTGTGTATGTGGTTGTGCTTATCCGCTCAGGACCACATATCTTTAAAAAGTCAGATTTGAATGAGCTCAGCAACAGCCCTGGTTTTCAGCCATGTAACAACATGTGTCCCAGCTTTAATCCAAGAAACATTGTCCTAAAGCTGTAAGGCAAACGCAGCACTAAAAAGTGGAATGTTTGCCCTTAAGATGTAGTTTATCAGAAGGTTAAAGATCCTCGATGGAAAATATCAAGTAAAATTCAAAAGTGAAGCTTGTAGCTTTAGCGGGGTCCTTGAATTAACGTGTTTTGCTACATTCCAACACAGCATACTCACCACTACTGTTAAACTAGGTCTTGAAAAGTTGTCATGTGAATTTGTCTTACAGGAAAATAACGTGAAGGCGAGTTTACCTTTGGTTTTCACACAGGAGCAGTTTGACACAGAAGACAGAAAGTAAGTTAATGTTTGATGAACACATCTGACGCACAGTTGCATACACACGCCCTCCAATAAGTATCCCTTCTTTCAGGTTGGTGGTGGCATTGGCAGTCACCCTCGGTCTGTTTGCTGTAGAGCTGGCTGGTTTTTTTTCAGGAGTGTCCATGTTCAACTGCAGCCAGGGTCTCCTGTGTATCCTTTACACTGACAGCGTGGGTCCATCATTGATGATAGCCATAGACATTCATAAGAGTCATGCTCAACAGTCAGTATATTTCTGGCTAGAGGTGTGTCCAGTTGATTCCGATTTCTAATTGGTCATTGAACATGCTGCATAACTACATTTTCTGTGGTTTCGTTTCACCTGGATGCATTTGTTTCTTTGAGAAGCCTGAGTTTCCTTTCCAAGGAAGCTGCTCACTTCCAAGCAAATGCAAACATGGGAGGTGAAGATCGAGGCTAGGCTACATCTGATGACGGTCGAGAAATTAGTATCAAATGAAACGTCTCTTTGGAATCAAACTATAAAAAGAAATTGAGTGATATTAAAAATTCACCGTGGGCATCAGTTACAGTTCCATGACAACAAACTCCCATTTATTTGATGCTTCTCCTACAATAGCAACAGGAGTCCATGCCAGTGCCTCTGTGGCTCTACTTTTCTTTCTCTTTGAGCAGTGGGAGTGTGACATCTACTGGGGGATCCTTGCCATTTGCAGGTTAGTGTATATATGCTTAATACTCTGTGTGTTAGGGTGTACTTTGTGGAAGTTTTTTTTCCCTAACAGATGTTTTCCCCAGCATTGGCTGTCCACTGCAGCGCATCTGTGTCCTTGTCTTTCTTTGTGTTTGAGAAGTGGGAATGTTGGACTTACTGGGTGATATTTGCCACCTGCAGGTTGGTGTGTCTGTGTTTTACTTTCTTATGAATTAGTAGTTTTCAGAGAGTTGTGCGGTTAGAAGCTTGTGACGATGAGTATGAATAAGTATGAACGCTTTTAGGGCTCCGTCCCACTAGTTTGCGATACATTTTTGTCTCTGTCTGTCTCCCCCTCCAGTGTCCTGCCTGCCTTTGTGGAGATTATTCTGTTCATAGCGGTTTTTGGACTGAAGAAGAAGCCACTATAAAAGACAGTTCTGAGAAAGAAGTGATTTAGGCTTGTGCGCACATGGACACCCGTCATTGCATCAACAGATGCTGTTGAGACAGCACCTGTGAGTCACAAATGATGAATAGATTAATAAGCTGACAAAAATGTTTGATAGCAAGACAGCATGATCAGGCATGGCACCAGCAAATGACAATGGACTACAGGAGCCTGTTTCAATATTTTTGTTAAATATTTTTTTCATACATTTTGAATAAAACAGATTCACAAAAAGTATTTGTTTTGTGTTGTTTATCTGAACATGTTGGAGATATTAGTTTGCTAACGGATGTGTTTGGATTGACCGTTTTAATTTTCTCATAACTTTATTAACAGTAGTCACATGAAAGAAAACAATGTTGTCTTGATATTCTGTCTTGAAGATTATTAAATACTACTTTTGTCCAGAAATGCTTTACTTTTTTTTGCACACCTTTTTCACAGTGTGTGTACGGATATTATTTTACCTTGATTATTTACCTTGACAATGAATCTAGTAATATCAGCGTTGTCTCAGATGGATTTGGATTAGGGCAAAAAGTTGGATTTTGGGGGTAAAACTGAAGGTTTTATTTATTTATTTACAGGAAACTAATAGTTACCACTGTCTAAGCCGACCAAAACACAAGTCTGTCTAGCCAGAATAAAAGCTTGAATGTATATTGGATGGAAAATAATAATAAAAAAAAACTAAACAGCAAAAGAGGGATTTTAATGAAAATATGATCACGTGGTGAGTTCACGGGCCCGCCCACTGGTCCCCTTCCGACATTTGGACCGCTTCATGAGACTTTAGTTCCTAGAGCCGGTGCAATATTGTGGATCTGCGAAGGCAAACCTACTTACCTGTGTTTCTTCAAAAGGAGTCTCACTTAACATCAAATCATGGGTATGTATTACTTAAATGCTTTATGTTCAAGTTGTCTCAGCAAGCATGTTTGCAGATGCGTGGAGTTTGTGAGATGTTGAAGTGTGGTCCTCTCGTCAAGCTAGCTAGCCATTAGACGTAAACTACTATATTAATATAAAATGCGGATAGTTGTCCAGCTGGTTTCTTTTTAGCAACTAAAATTCCTCTTGAATGCCAATTATGTAAGTTTTTATTTTACTGTGTATGGAGAGAGGTATATTTGCAGAGGCTTGTTCTTGCTTACGTGTTTTGCTCAGCTCGAAGCTAACTGCTACGTCGGACACGTTTATGTGCGTACACTGACGTGGCGTAAAGGTTAGCCGTGGAATTTAAACAAGAACTCAAATGTAAAAAACTTTTTCAAAGTTATTGATGTTGCAACCTAATCGACTATGTCATGCGAAATAATTCAATGAAATATGGCTGGTTGTTTAATACTGTTCAGTACAACCTGCGTGTTAAACCTCACAGTTGTTGATAATATAGCTATGAGCTATATTAGTTTTTAACTAGGTCAGTTTCCACATGGTATATCATGCCTCCAATACTTGACTTATTGTGAGTTTTTATTACAGCCCTGTACCAGTCTCAATTTTTCCTGGTTTGTGTCTCTGGCCTTTGTAGCTGTGAACACGGGAACTTCTCTGGTGCTCTCCAGTCTGCTGTCAGTGCTGGTGTTTGCTGGGATGCAGATGTTCAGTAAGCAGCTGGGATCTACTGAGTGGCTCACCATCCTGGGAGGTTTTCTGGGCTCAGTCCTCTTCATCTGCTCCCTGACTGTATCCTTTTGAATACTTAACAATGATAGTGGGTGTACTTCTGACGGTCTTGTTCTCTCATTTAGAAAAATTCCAGCATCTAATTTTCTTATAACAGGATTTCTCTGTAGTCTTTGTCTGTGTGTGTGTTCGTGAACATGCAGTATAGCACAAACACCTCTGTGGAATATTGCACCTTAATTATTTCTAGGCTTTCAATAATTTGGAAAACCTGGTGTTTGGGAAGGGATTCCAAGCCAAGATATTTCCAGAGAGTAAGTAATGACAGTGCTTTTTTTTTTCATGCATGTTTATATTAATATTTTCTCTGTGATTAGCAGAGTAAAGTGTCAGCTTGGCTAATTTGGAAACATATGTATCCCAACCTCATTTTAACGGGAGATTAACATTATTAATACACCGCTGTGAAACAATTTAATCTGTGATTGAATTTTAACAGTTGAAAGCTCAGATTAAGCAACCGGTTCTCTAATATTTAGTCCCTTCTGTCATCTTCCAGTTCTGGTGTGTCTATGCCTGTCACTGTTTGCCTCTGGTCTGGTGCACCGTGTCTGTGTCACCACCTGGTAAGTGACACCTCTATGCAATGCCTACAGCGGGCCCATAGTGCACAATAAAGAGTTGCATCTTCATATATCAATTAAAAAATGTCTTGCTTTGTCTTTCTCTCTGTTCAGCTTGATTTTCTCTCTCTTCGCCCTGTACTACATCAACAAAATATCTGCTGCCCTCTACCAAGCAGCTGTCCCTGTCGTAACACCAGCCAAGGCTGCCAGTAAGAGCAAAAGGAAGAACTGATGAATTTATCAAGTCACACTTGCATCCTGCTAACCAGTCATTATGGAAAAGGCACTGATGTTTCATTGTAAAGCAGCTGTATCGTGTTTTCGTCACAACCTCTTAAATCCATGAACCAAGTTTGATTAAGGGTACTTTTTAAGGAACTGTTTTTGTGAAGATGACCCAAGAATTGCTAATTTACCCCCACTGTTTAAAATTGGAATCATGAAGAAGTGCTCCATGTTGACATACGGCCTTATAGTGAACACCTAAATGGTTCTTTACATTCCATCCTTCCCCTTTATCTCAGCACTGGTGGCTGCAAAGAGATTCAAAAGTCCTGTAATGTTTTCTGTACATTCGTCAGCTCTTTAAATTGCCTTTTGTTTCAGTCATTCTATTTTTTTTTTTTTTTTTTTTTTAATTAAACGTTTTGGGAAAAAACTTTGAATGTGTTGTTAATTTTGGAAACTGTCTCAAACTCAAACCAGCAGAGGTGTCACAAGCTGCCCCACAGTGTGTCCTGTACAAATTGTGTGGATGTGTTGTGGTATGACGGGAGGAAGTCTGCCGATCTGCAGCTTTGGTGGTTTGCTTCCAGGCTTCCAGGCTTCCCTACACCACGTGTTAAAGTGTCATTGGGCAGGACACTGAACCTCACGTTGCCTCTGATGTGTGAATGTGTGTGTGATAGAGCCTGTTACACTGTATAGACCCAAGTTGTGCTGCATGAGTGTGTGTTTGTGAATGTGGTTTGTAGAATCAAAGCACTTCAAGTGGTTTACCAGACAAGAAAAGTGCTAGAAATACAGTCCATTTACCATATATGGGAGTGCCGTGGTGTACAGCTGTCTTACGTCCATTAATAGACCAGTAAAATGCTGAACTGTGGAATTTCCTGTCCTTAAAAGATTTACTTTACTCTGAAAATGTTGTGTGGGGTGAGAGTTTTACAGGGAATTCTCCAAACAGCAGTCATACTACTCAGGAATATTAGGAGAATTCTCTTTTAGCTGATAAAGAAAAAGAAACATAATGCCAATATGTACCGAGTCTACCAAAATATCTCTTTTCTGGGTTTTTTTGGTTCATTTAATGGAATTTCTATTAAAAGAGACATTTGGTGGCATGAATATGAAAGGAAGAGCTTGTGAACAGTATGGCACACAACACCTCAACCTTAGAGGCAGCCTTGTAAAACTGATTTAGACAAAGTGGAATCGCTGAGGTGCCCTGAAGCAAGTTTCCCCAAGCCAGCTGCAGTAAAGCAGCTCCATGCTGACAGCCAGTGTTTCTTGCAATTTACAGTGTGAAGGGTAACAAAGTGAATGTAAGAGTGGCTCAGAGCAAGCTTCCAGGAACTCTGACTGCGTGCTTGACTCTACTGAAGCTTTTTTCAGATGTGAAACACTTAATCTCGTGCTGTGGCATTGGTGTAGGAAAACATGGGCAGGGATGGTGCTCTCTTCCGTTATTTCCTCTCATTGCCTCTCTGCATCCCTCCCTTTCCCTCCCCGTTTTTGTTGGGCGTTTCCAGGATGACTATAAAATCCCTGAATAAACTTTCAGCGAGTCCCAACACTCTTCACTGAAGCTCATAGTTTCTTCCTCATCCTGAACTGGTAAGGCTTTTTCCGATCGTTTATACTCCAAAACCTTTGTTTCCATTTTTATTTCGTAGTAGTTTGAGGCTCATAGATACATGACGTAGGATTTTACACTTCTCCTGGAAAGCAATTGTTCCTCTGTCTGTTATCCTCCCCTAAAGGGATTTCTTTCTTCTTTTCCTTTAATGTCTGCATGCCTCGTTTGTTTGGGAGACTCAACTAGAGTTTATATGGAGAAGAGAGCGAGAGAAGAAAAGTGATAAAGATTTCTGTGCCAAACAGTGATGTCTGTCTGAAAGAATTTGCTTTGAGTGCCAGTAAAACCAACACCCACATCCTGACTTAACACTGAGAAAACACAGCAGCCGACCGTACAACTTGAGAACGATCTTATTTTCAATCAAAGTGAACATAGTCTGTTTCACTGTAAGAATATCCTAAACTAAAGTTATAGAATATCAGAAAATTGGTTTATGTGGCTAAAAAAAGTTGGAAGTTGTCTACTTAAAACCGTTTCAGGCATCACTTTTTATGCTTATCTGTTTGTCAAATGATTTTTTTTTTTTATCAGATGAGTCACGAAAAATGAATGTGAAATTGATTTCCAGCCCTGTCTCTCCCACTATTAGAGCTTATCTCTGTAGCCATGACTGAGTTGGAAAAATCCATGGAGTCCATGATCACAGTGTTTCACCGCTATGCCAAAGAAGGCGGCAATAAAAACACCTTGAACAAGAAGGAACTGAAAAAGCTACTTGAGAACGAATTGCCCAACTTCTTAACAGTAAGAATCGAGTCCTGAGCTCACTTGTCCTTCGTAGTCAGTAGTGAACCTCTTGCTCTTGTATTGAGTTTGCATCGTGAGCTTTTCCTGTGTTCATTCTGTTTCAGACCCAGAAAACCTCCGATACTCTGGACCGTATCATGAAAGATCTGGACCAAAACAAAGACGACGAGTTGGACTTTGAAGAATTTGTGCCCTTTGTCGCCGGCCTCACAGCTGCCTGTGAGAAGCATTTCACTTTGCCCTCTGAAAAGAAGGCGCACAAAGGGAAGAAATAAGAAACAAGATTATTTGTCTGTAGATGGAAAGCGTGTCACACGGTTATGTGTCAGATTCATATTAAAAACAACCTTTGACGAGATTCCCTGTTTGCTTGATTGATCCTGTGTTCAGTTTTTGCGATTGCTGCTTTCAAATTGCATTACGTGTCACTATACCATGTGTGATTACTGGTATCTTCGACACACGCAATCGTTTTAGTCTAGAGGAATCCTGCCAATGCCAGAAAAATGTCTGTGAAAGTACTTGGAGTGTTGACAAGCTCCCATCTGATACGCATCATTTCAAACAGAAATCCTTACTGAATCTTCAGCTGAGGCAGCTGTTTTTGAACTGCATGTAAATTGCTCTATAAAGGAATGTGCTGTTATCAGGTGTGAGAAAAAAAGATTTGGTGAGGGTTAAAGGCTTATCATTCTTTGGAGATGTTTCTCTGGTGGATCTCTTCAGTTTTGCTGACAAACTTCTTCCTCCCTGTGCTTTTATGATAGTGCATGTTCTTCTGTTATTGAGTACCACTCTCTTAAGTTGAACCATCTCTACGCTGACTTAACTCTAAATGTGCCAGTCACCGTGGCAATCGACGAGGAAGAAAACAGGCAGCAAAGAATGTTAAAGTGCAGCCAAAATACACGTCAAACTGCAATGTATGGCGCAAATCAATGATTATTAGGAGGAACACATATTGAAGGTCCATACTTGTGAGTATAAGGGAGTTATTAAAAAAGAGTGATTACTACTGTCAGATAGTACTTCATTTTCTGCCTGATTTACTGGATAGTCAATAGATCAGTTACTATAAATTTCCGTGAAAAAAGGATACGCGAGCTCTAAATAGTGGGAAAAGCCATGTCTGTGATTGCTAAAGATGCCTTAAATCTGCAAATGGTAAATATTTTTACTTTCACAGCAGTTTATAAAGTTTACACTGGCTTTGTTTTGTGGAGGTGTCCCTGTAAGTCATGAGCCTGTCAATCAGAAGAAAGAATTTGATTTTGACCATATTTGTAAATGAAAACTAGTTCAGACAGGTAACTCTGGGTGCTCTGCAGCTTCCTACGTGATCTCTCTCCCACTCCACATGCTACTTATTAAACACACCCCTCCAATCTGGGTGTTGCAAAACTCTCTGCCTCTTGCTTGCTTCCACCGCTGCTGCTGATTGAACAAACTTATATGCCTCCTCTATAAGCTTTTAAAATATCTCCTGTTAAAAAGCCCACTGAAAGAATTCCAGACCACTGATTATCCATGATTCGGACAACAGTAAATATATTTATTGCCCATCAGTGTCTCACATTGAAAACTATTTGTTATAGTTAATGTTGAACGGATGCCAAAGTTCCAGCCATGCAGACAATAAATCACACACCATCCAGGTTATTTTAAAGGAAGCCTATGATTGGAATGTAATTTATTTAATTTTATTAGCATATTTAGAGGGTAGCAGATGGCTGACCAGTGGGCTGACACATGAAGACTGACAACCACTGACATTAATCAGCTCTTCTGCAGATCCTCTGGCTACAAAGGTTTTACAAAGCCAGTGGTGGCAATTTTTTTTCTAAAAGTACATAAAGTAGACTAACAAGTTTATTGACTAATATTAGGTGTCTAGTTTCTTTTAAATATCAGCATGTATTATAACAGCATATTCGATTATATTATAGACTAATTTTCTCCATAGCAGGGTGTGACTGTTTTCTTGTTACATTTTAATTCTCTAGTTTCTTTGTTGTCTGATACTAAACAAATTGGATATGTCACTGTGCCAAAGGGTGTCGTTTTCTGTGAAATAAAACATGTGCCCCACCGTCTAAAATATCCAGAAAAGCCACACTGGAGACACTGTGTTGTCTCTGCGTGAGTATTTATAGTTTAAAAGGTGAAGCACCTCTTTGAATTTCTAAAAAATACATGAGCTCCCTTTAAGAAAACTTGTCATTTTTTATTAAAACATTGCAAAGATGACATGTTATTACAAAAAAACTGCTGATATGTGGCAATCGAACATGAAAATAATGAGAAAAGGCAAGGTCGCTCTTTTTGGAAGTTGTATTCCCTCAAGATAGCGAGAGTTTTCCTCTCAGTGTGCTGATGGTGGCTGCAAAAAGCAAGATGACAAACAAGTCTTTTATGACCCTGTGTGGCCAACAAGTGGAAGCCATTCCCATCTGTTCCCTTCCTTTTTAAAAACAACACAAAAGTAGCAGACAGAAAGCAGCTCGCTGAATATCTTTCTTGAATTTACGTTTGAGTGTTTTCCTTTAGGCCCTGTTATGGACTGGCAAGTCATCCAGGGTGAACACCGCCTTTTGCCCAGTGGCAGCTGGGATAAGCTCCATCCCCTCATGACCCTGAATTGGATTAAGTGAGTATAGAAAACAGATGGATGGGTTTTTAGATTTTAAACAGAGGATGGTGCAGCAACAATCGGAGAAAAGATAGCAGGCAACTCATGTGAGAAAGCAGATGGCATGCAACTACTAAATAATGTATTCTGGGGTTTTTTTCGATTTCAAATTCACAATGACTTGTGTGATTTTTAATGATTTGTATAAAGGTTTTTTCAACCTGTCGCTGTTGTTTGAACAAAGATTTATAACTCTACACAAACAACAGGGTTAATGAAAACCTATCATTGGTGAATCTTCTCCATCAACATGACGAAATTGTGACCTGAATAATGTGTCAGTTCTACAGCACTTTTCAACCTCAGCTACACTGCATTTTTATGACTGAAATTCAATTTTTACTACTACCTCCAGCTGTGCACTGCTAAAGGTAAAATGGTTCAGGCTAAAACTATTTGAACAACAAGGAGATGCAGGTTGCTTCCGCACCAATTTAGACAATTACTTGAACGTACAAAATCATCAGCCAGTGTAACTGAAATGGGAATAACAGAAAATGACGATCTATCAGAGGGGTGGGATGTTGACTTCTGACATTAGGAAACAAAATCTAAACATTTTTGATTTTTGAGTTTGATTTGATACAATAAAGAAACAACTGATGTTACTAATCAAAAAAAATATTTGACAACATTTCAGTCAGACTGTCGGCCAGCACAGCAAGTCTAATAAGCACTGAGAGGTCAGTTAAAAGTGCTGCATTGGCCTTCAAAGCAGGGACTGCAATAACACATTTTCACCACTGGATGTCACAAGACCACCGAACACCGAAAGATGCTGTTTTATAGAAGTTTAACACTGAGTTGGTTTGTTTAGGGATGACAGTCCCTACTGCTCTGTGAGACCAGGTGAACTGAAGCAGGCTGCTGCAGTTGCAGGTAGATTTCGCTGTATCTAAAAGAAGATGATTTGAGTGTTTTTTTTCTTTTCTAGCTGGTAGTTTCTGAAGCTAAAGGGCACAGTTATACACAAAAATATGCCAAGGATGCATGCCATGCTTTTAACCTTCTTACACAACTCCTAAAATGCAGAGAAACCTGCACCTGACACCCATTAATTAGAGGCAAAGTTAGACTCACCATTCATCTAAATATTTGCAATTTTTCGATAGATAGACAGACAGGCAGGCAGACAGATAGATAGATAGATAGATAGATAGATAGATAGATAGATAGATAGATAGATAGATAGATAGATAGATAGATAGATAGATAGATAGATAGATAGATAGATAGATAGATAGATAGATAGATAGATAGATAGATAGATAGATAGATAGATAGATAGATAGATAGATAGATAGATAGATAGATAGATAGATAGATAGATAGATAGATAGATAGATAGATAGATAGATAGATAGATAGATAGATAGATAGATAGATACCCATGTATTTTGTAGTGTCTAAACCTAACCATTAAAGAGGGGGGAGTGAAGAAGAAAAATGCTAGTACTGTGAAAAATGTTGTATAGGATGGGCCCAAAACTGGGTCCCATGAATGGAAGTTCTACGCCCCCATCCAGCCCAGCCCATCTCCTGACAACCACCTTTGGCCATATCAAGTGCGCACCTGCACTTCATCAAGTGAAAAAGTAAAATGTGAAGTGATGAACGTAGGGAGACATAGAAAGAATATTCAATCAAATGATATTTTTGATATCAGTAAACATAAAGGGAAGTCTGTCCTTTAAATTAAAAGTCTCGTTTCAACCTCTCAAATGGTTTATATTACATTGTTCTATAGCTTTTGTGAACAGGATTAAATTTTTTAAAATTTTTTTGTTAATCAAAGGAAGCTTTAGGAATGTAAAGCTCCCCTTGATTCCCAAGTATTACTTTTTAAATCCATTTTTGTTACAATACTTACAAAGTTATTCAAACATAACTTTAGTGAGTATCTAGTAATCCCCAACTTTAGCAGTGGATATTCCAGAAACATTCTTTAATTCACATGTTAATTTGACACATACTGTAACTACTGATAATAAACCTCATATTATTTAAAGACTGTTAAAGTACATGACAAACTAAAGTACATCAGAAACTATTGAGAACTCGACGATCTGCTTTTCTGTAAAATAAAAAGACAGTTGGACAACTGACTAATTTATTCTCTTCCCCAAAAAGTCAAAATCCAAACCCATTTAGACAGTGTTTAAACCAGTCAAACCACAGGCCCGTTCTTCAGGCTGCAGTCAGGAATATCATGTATGGAGGCACATAATATATTGCATGGTTTGTACGTTCTGGGCCACCATTGAGAAATAACACTGCAACATGGCAGGCACCACATGCGCTTTTTATAGATAAAAATGGATTGTTCTAAGGTATCAGAAACATGACATGTTCTTATTTTTATGTGATTCTACACCAATAGAATCTTAGTTATTTTGTTCTGCCTATAAAAAAAACACTTCTGCACAGCAGACCCTCTCCAGCAGGGAAACTGTAATGCTTATCCTGGCCAACAGTGTGTGGAAAGATGAACTTTTTTGTAACACCACACGATGCTTAGTCTCTATTTCTTTTCCCTCTCCTGCAAAGGAAATCTGATAGTTCTCAATAAGTGAAAGTAATATGGCCCGACTGAAGAGAGTGATCTGACCCACGGAGGGAACTTGACGGGGGTTGGACAGAAAAGGAAAATGCTTTCCTTTCTGCTGCCTTGGAACAGACGAGTGGAAAATGGAGAAGGAGTTGGCTGAAATGACTGGCGTCAGAATCTAACATGTTGAAACACACAGTCAGGGTATTAACACTGGGATATGCTTAGCTTCAAAAACAGACTTTTAACGGCTGTGGAGGTTATTTAGTACAACTGAGTTTAAGTAGGACACTCTTAATGGTAGAGAACAGCAAAACAAAACCTTTATTGTACTTTTAATGGAATCCTTGAAAATATGAATATCACAATTAAAAATGTGTCCAATCACGTACTCAGCATAGAAACTTAAGCAATATTTTACAGTTGGACAGAACTTGTCTACTCATATTAACATAGTAGACATGTGCATGTGCAGGAAGAAGAAAAAATTCATTTCCATGCCTTGGTTTTCTCCATCTGTCACAGAATATTTCACACACCAACAAGTCTGCATGTAAGACAGATAATTAACCTCTGATTGTAACCAGTCAGTCTTTATCCAAAAAAATATAATGTTCTATTTTTACAGCGCTGCTCTGCAAGTCTGTAAAGCTTGCATGGGTGGAGTAGGGCACATTTCAAGGGTATGAATCACTGCTGGTGTGTGTGTTGTACACATGAGTGTGTGTGTCCAACACAGTACGTCTACTCTTTAAGAGACCGCCTTCCCTGCAGGCTGACAGCAGTCTCAGCTGGAACCAAGCTGGTGATACAGAGGGGATCTCTCTTCACTTGGTGAACGCAAGCTCTCAGGTGAGTACTCATGGAACGCAACAGGAGTGGGAAGTGAATTTGTGGAAAGAATTCAAATTAAAGCATGTAGTCCAGATGTTGATCAAAAAAAAGGGGGAAAGACAGCCTGAATGATGCAGTGGAGGTGACAGAATATCTGCAGGATATTTGTTTACATAAAAGTATTTCCCGTCATCTGCTACAATTCAATTCATACAAAAGAAAAAAACATTTGCATTCAGAACTGTGTTAATTTAAGCCACTGATTTCTACTTCTCGTATTCATGTGCATGAGCACTAAGCTTGTAACATGTGTCTGAAGCTACAACTTTTACCAGAATCTCTATAATTCTTCATAATTATCTTCTGTGCATCCTTTGTGGCTACAGTGTCCTGTTTCTCTGTTGATAACTCACACTCTATAACCATCTTTTTGTCCAGCTACAACCATGGCACGTCTGGATCAGGTCATTACAAACATTGTGGACATCTTCATGGAATATGCTGACGATGGAGGCAAGAAACGCCAGTTAAACAAAGACGAGCTCAAGAAGATGTTTGAGCAAGAGATGCAAAGCTCTGAGTTGAAGGTATTTGAATGAAATGAGCATGAGTCCATAAAAGAACAAACTATTCATATGCTAATTCACCATTACAGTTTTCCCTTTGTGTTTCATGCTGTTCTCTAACTTTGAGAATGTGTTCTCCAGGGTAACATCAATGCAAACGACATCGAGGAAGCCATGGACATGCTGGACAAAAACCACGACGGTGAGGTGAACTTCCGCGAGTTTTGTCGGTGCATCTCTGTACTTGCTAAATGCTACTACCAGAAGAAGACAGGCAAGGGTGGGAAGAAAGGCAAGGGTAAAGAACAGGGGGGAGAACAGGAAGGATGAAGGCTCTTATAAAGTATATGTTATGTGTGAAAATGTCTCTATTCTTAAAAGAAGTGTGCATACTGGCTCAAAATGAATAAAGCCTATAAAGTGTGCATGGCTGTTGGCTTTCATTTCTGTTTATGGCAATCACTGCACGCGTGGTTGCTGGGTGTGTCGTGACTCGCATGGAACATGCATGGGCTCATCAAACATTCAACAGACATCACTCACTGTGGGCACATTGCTCAGTGGAAATATATTGTCTAATCTTGCAAACATAATCCCCAAATCCTTAAAACATTATGAGCTAAAAACCATTAGCATTGGAAAATTACCACTTTTTTCTTTTGCCTTTTAGATTAGTGCACTTTTAAGCCACATTTGTGAATAAATATGAGAATGCTTCATGGATGAAAGTCCAATTAAACTTTTCACTCTCAAGTAAACAAAACGGGGAATTTAGCAAATGTCAAAGGGATAGCTTGGGTTTATGTTAGTGATGTGAAGTAAACAATAGTCTGATGCAATATAAGAAAAAGCTATATTTATAGCATAAATGCACTCTTCTTCTGTCACTCCTCTCAGTAGCTTGGCTCCCCCATGACAGCGAACTACTAATTCCTTAAGTACTTTTCACAACCGCACAAAATGGGAAGTATTCGTTTAGTATTTTGCTATCAGATCAATAACTGAGGTCTCCAACAGAATTTCTCTCAGATTTGAACGGCTGAGAAAACTGCTTAGTCAGAACAGAATGTGTATGTTTACCTGGTCCAAATACCTCAAACAGTACAATTAGTCAGAAGATCTAAGATTTGTTCTGAGTCTGACTTAATAACTTTCTTGTCCTTAACATGATTGGCCACAAAGAGGGACGCTGCTACAGGTCTGCACTGCTGCTTCTAATTGAAGTTTTTTGTAATGAAAAATCGTAAATATGTTCTACACTTACTTTGAGTTTAAAACATTTGAACGTTGTGTCTCGGGGAAAAAGAGAAACTTTGTTAATTTCTCATTAGCTCTCATTGGAGCTGCATTCTCCCTGCTGTCCGCCAGGTGGCGACAGTCTAATATGTGAATAACAAAACCTCTCAGATGAAGTTTGTAAAAACGACTCCACACAACGTCACTGCATCTTTTCATTTAGCTTTTCTATATTCTTGGATGCCAGTCGGACCATGATTATGTTGTTTAATCCCACACATGCTAAATAAGTGAGCCAGGATAACTATAAAATTGCCATGCAGCATATTCAGACTCCACTGAACACATAGATGGTCTTTTTTTATTTACAAATAGGTTCTTGTTAGTACAGGATTGACGGCAGATGTTCGTTTTTCCATTCTACAGCTTTATTTCAGACTCTCCCTCCACCTCCCTACACTCACAGTAAATGGTACTAATTACCAAATAAATAAAAGATATTTTGTGATGATATAAATTAGCTGTTATTATCATAAACGTAAGATGACAGCCCTACTATGAGTTTAAGGCCCCTCTCACATGCAGAATACTTAAGATATTTGTCTGTAAATATATTTGTACCTTCCAGTTTACAGCATAAGCAACTCTAAATTATGGGCTACAGAAGAATGTATCTGATAAATAGCGTTAAGTTGTAAGTCATAAACTAACACTTTTCTAATGGACTTTTTCTAAAGATGTGCATTTACAGAAGTAAAGTGGAATATGACCACATCAAAAGAAATGTTTGACACAAATTAGGAGTAGACTGTATATTTATAATTTGTATGTGTGGTACAAAAAGCATTTGAACAATACTTAGAAATAAACAAATGTTGAGAAAGGAGAGTAATTTTGTATATGTTAGAGGGTCAGTGTGTTTGCCATTAAAAGGTCACTTCTTTACCCTCAGCTGGTTTATTGTTGAAGGTACATGAGAAGTGATATTTTGTATCTCCAGTCATATTGGTGTGATTCTGTGGGAACATCAATGATATCATTGGAGGAACTGAGGACACTGGTTGGCACAGTTTTTTTTTCTCTCTCTCTCCATCTGTTGCTGTAAGGCCTGTTTCCATGCATTTGTATGAAATTCATATGGCCTAATGATGGCCTAATTCATATAGCCTATTGATGACTCTGAAAATTACTATAAAAAACAATAATCTTTAACACACGGTGAAACAAGGACTCCAGAGATAAAAGAAAAGGCAGACAGACTTCTCCTGCCAAGAAAGCTTGTTGTCTAAGATCTTTTCATACGTGAAACACTTTGATTGAGGCATTTGTGTTTACCGATGGCAGCAATCATCAATATAATGTTGATACGAGTAACAGAAAAAACTACTGAAACTGTCTAACTTAGGGGAAATGCTAAACATTTATCAAATCTGATAGAGGTTAATTTCCACCAGTAACAGAAAAAAAAGGCGAGGTCACAGTTTCGAAAATAGAATGTGACTAATCACAGACAAGGCGTTCACTTTAAGTATTTACAGTACAACTGCACATGGACCTTTCTACTGAGTCTCTTTTGACGTAATGTTAAGCCAAACAGTGAATTTGATTTGTGAGGATACATAATTTTGTCCTGTTTATTTGTAGGTGTAGAAAGGTTACAGCGCTGTGTGTGTGTGGTATTTCAGTCAAGGCATCTTTGTTTAACCACAGTTCTTCATAGTTTGATATGGGTGATGTGCTGCATCTCAAAGCATGCCATAACATCCATCCATCCATTTTCTATACTTCTATATTATACATTTTCTATTGTTTATCCTACTAAGGGGCGCGTGGGGGGGGGGGGGGGGGGGGGGGGGGGGGGGGGGCGGGACTGGAGCCTAACCCAGCTGTCATTGGGTGAGAGGCAGGGAACAGCCTGGACAGTTCACCCGTCCATCACAGGGACACACAGAGTCGAACGAGACAACAACCATCCACGCTCACACTCACACTCACTCCGAGGGACAATTTAGAATCACCAATTAACCTGACATTCATGTTTTTGTGCGGTGGAAGGAAGCCAAAGTACCCGGAAAGAACCAGCGCATACATGGGAAGAACATGCCAACTCAAAAGGCCCGAGCCAGCATTCGAAAATAAATTAATTAAAAAAGAGAGTGCAGTTCACAGTGGAGGGGAGTTTCATAATCTTAGATGAGATAAGCAATATCTAAACTGCACAACATGGCATAAAGACAATACTGAGAGCCAATGGTATTTTGGGACAAATCCAATAAGTTGCCTGTATGTACACAAGCAAAGATACAGCGGTTGGTTCTCAGTAGTTGCCTCCCTCCTCAGTTACTGTTTGTTCGTTCCATTTGGCTACAGCAAATTTTAAGGTTGCTTAAAAACTGCATCCTCCAAGTCCAGTGTCCTGTCATATTTTCAGATGATTAAGTATAATATGGGCCTTGCCCCAAACCATAAAAAAAATTCAATTAAAGAAAGTCTTCTGTGACAGTTAGCAGTATGCCTTTATCAAACCATTATTTAGCAAATATGATGTAAAATGAGAATTTAAAAAATGGAAAAAAAAGATGCAGGAGTTAAAAATGAGCATTTACCAAAGTCCCTGTTGGTGTTGATGTGAAAATGAAAACCTAACATGTCAGACTTGGGACTTGTCAGCACAAACCGTGTCTCCCCTCAGAGTGAGCTGGGACAGGCTGCAGCTCCATGTGATCCTGAAGCTGCTGGTGGATAAAGAACTTTCTTACATTTGAATAATTGTAAATCCAGTGGAGAGAGCGCAGATGAAGCCATATAGTAAAAGACGTTACACACTCGCAAAAACACGAGAATCTGACCTTTATTCAGTTTAAGTTCAGGCGACTTGCTGTCTCTTTGCATGAACTCTGACACACAGTATTTTCTTCTCAACAGACTCCACCTTGATGCCTCTCAACAAAAGACGGATTCCCCTCCTCTTAGATCATCTAATCCACCTGCTCAACAACGGCCCATCTATAGAACTCCCTGACACCATCACAAAAGCATTAATTTCCAACACAAACATGTACTGGTTCAAAACAAATACCTTGCAGAATATAACACAGAAGAACTGGTGTGACTGGTCAGTAGGAAGTGAACTTTAGACTAAATTTATTGCATCACTGTCTGTTTCTTTACTCGCATGATTAAGTTATTGTTTGTCTGCTCCTATTAAAGGAGGCTGCCTCCTCAAACTGACATCAGTCTCATCTGGAACCCGCCGGTGACACAGACGCCATCTCGCTTCATCTCTCAAACGTGAAAAGGTGAGTACAGATGGAGAGCGAGCTATAACAGAGAGCTAGTTTTATATCGAGACATTTCCTGTTATATCCACGCTGACCAAAACAGAGAGAACTGCTTAAAAACTGACTAATATCTTAGATTGTTTTCTCTAAACTCTTGTCTCAATATCAATGTCTTTCTTTCACTAGAACCATGGCTCGAATGGAACAAACTATTCAAAATATTGTGGACTTGTTTGTGGAGTATGCTGATGGCGATGGCAAGTTAAACAAGGAAGAACTAAAACAGCTGGTGGAGAAAGAAATTCAAAACCCAGAGCTCAAGGTAAGAGACACAACGATACACTTATAAACGTGCACGCTCAGCCACTTGTTACCCCGTCTTTTATCCATTTACATTATTTCAAACAATGCCTTTAACTGGAATTATGTGTTCTCCAGGCTAAACTCCTTGCAGCTGACTTTGACAAGGCCATGGGGAGGATAGATAAGAACCGCGATGGCCAGATCAACTTCAGAGAGTTTTTGAAGTGTCTGTCTATGATGGCCATGCGCTACTACTGCAAGAAGACAGGCAAGGGCCAAGATGATGATGAATAAGAAGAAAGAAACCTTTGGAAAATCTAAATATGAAGGTGTCCACAACTTGAGTGTAAAATGGTTTATATTCAAATGTGAGAGAGACTGAATAAAAACTACAAAATTAATTTATGTTTGCTGATTTATTTGTGTGTAACAATCACCGTGTGTACGTATATATGTATATGGGGTTCCATATCTTGACACTTTGACACATGTGACTGATTGACAAATACTGCTGAGCCTCGTCCGTAATACATTGTCCTAAATGAAAAAAAAAACTTTTGTCAGATCTTCTTCTCAAACTGAACTCCCACGATTAAAAGCACCTCATGTTATGGTGCAATCTACGGACTTCACTGACTATTCTCCAGTGAATCTTTTACAGTTAGTGTCTCCTAATGGAAATGTTTGGTTTATTCTACCTGAAGTCTGAATGAGACTGAAGAACCCTGACGTTTAAAGATCTGGGACAGTATTCATCAAACTGAAGAATCGTCTCGGAGTTCCTAACTGGACTTAAAAACCTTCAGTTCAGAATCTGAGCTTCAGAGGGATTCAGGACCAATTTCAGAGCAACTCTGAGCAAAGAGAAGAGACAAAAACGCTTATGTTAATGAGGAGGCGGGGCTCACCCCTGTTACTAGGTGATGACACAATATTTTGAAGACTGGGATTGGTTGTCTCAGAAACACACACACATGCACATTATTTTTAGCCTTATTTCTCTTACATTTGATCTCTGTCGATTTTAAAGTTAATGTATTTGAAACAAACAAACACCAGCGCTGTAACTGTTTGCGTCATCGTGCTGCCGATAGAAGTTAGTGAAAGAACCAAATCATCACAAGTGCTTCGTTGCCCTTTCCCCATTGCACGATATCTTAACGTTACGATTACTTTCTGGCATTTTTTGCGCTGTGCAGCAGATATGAGCATTGACAAAAAAACATTCCCATGCTAAATCTACTCTTTAGCATTTTAACAACCCACTGTCATCTATTGTCTGGAGCACATCTCTTTGTCTTCTTGGTTTTTTTGGTACTTTTCTTCCCTGCATAATGAACCCGTAGGCCTCCTGAAGGTCCTCTTACCTGCTCCTATGAGTTTTGCACCTTAGAAGAGCATTTAACAGTTAAAATCCTTCAGTAATCATAGCCTTTCATTACTAAGAGCAAACTCATAAAGGATCTATATGACTATGGCCACTGAAGTTTTTTCTAAAGAATATTTCCTACAAAAATAAATCCAACATTTTCTCTTATTTGTCTTATTCTGTTTCCACCAATTCAGATTTCTATCTCAAAATACAATCAAAGCATCTTTTTTTCTCTTTCTGTTAGAGACAATTTGAAATTTACAACTTCCGTCAACCACAGCAGGATTGTACTTGAACATTTATTGATTAAACAGGAGACATAACATGCATGATATATAAATTCTGAGTACCACGAGTAAAAGAGCGACACGATAAAGACTAAATTGGCCACATAATTCATGTGGTATTATTACACCATTCATCAGTCAATATAATTCAAATGTGTGCTAGTTTTAAAAGTTGATCATTTCACAGATCAGTCAGTTTGAGAAAAAAAAATGGTGCAGGAGCTAAAAATGAGCATTTACCAAAGTTCCTGTTGGTGTGGATGTGAAAATGAAAACCTAACATGTCAGACTTGGGACTTGTCAGCACAAACCGTGTCTCCCCTCAGAGTGAGCTGGGACAGGCTGCAGCTCCATATGATCCTGAAGCTGCTGTTGGATAAAGAACTTTCTCACATTTGAATAATTGTAAATCCAGTGGAGAGAGCGCAGATGAAGCCATATAGTAAAAGACGTTACACACTCGCAAAAACACGAGAATCTGACCTTTATTCAGTTTAAGTTCAGGCGACTTGCTGTCTCTTTGCATGAACTCTGACACACAGTATTTTCTTCTCAACAGACTCCACCTTGATGCCTCTCAACAAAAGACGGATTCCCCTCCTCTTAGATCATCTACTCCACCTGCTCAACAACGGCCCATCTATAGAACTCCCTGACACCATCACAAAAGCATTAATTTCCAACACAAACATGTACTGGTTCAAAACAAATACCTTGCAGAATATAACACAGAAGAACTGGTGTGACTGGTCAGTAGGAAGTGAACTTTAGACTAAATTTATTGCATCACTGTCTGTTTCTTTACTCGCATGATTAAGTTATTGTTTGTCTGCTCCTATTAAAGGAGGCTGCCTCCTCAAACTGACATCAGTCTCATCTGGAACCCGCCGGTGACACAGACGCCATCTCGCTTCATCTCTCAAACGTGAAAAGGTGAGTACAGATGGAGAGCGAGCTATAACAGAGAGCTAGTTTTATATCGAGACATTTCCTGTTATATCCACGCTGACCAAAACAGAGAGAACTGCTTAAAAACTGACTAATATCTTAGATTGTTTTCTCTAAACTCTTGTCTCAATATCAATGTCTTTCTTTCACTAGAACCATGGCTCGAATGGAACAAACTATTCAAAATATTGTGGACTTGTTTGTGGAGTATGCTGATGGCGATGGCAAGTTAAACAAGGAAGAACTAAAACAGCTGGTGGAGAAAGAAATTCAAAACCCAGAGCTCAAGGTAAGAGACACAACGATACACTTATAAACGTGCACGCTCAGCCACTTGTTACCCCGTCTTTTATCCATTTACATTATTTCAAACAATGCCTTTAACTGGAATTATGTGTTCTCCAGGCTAAACTCCTTGCAGCTGACTTTGACAAGGCCATGGGGAGGATAGATAAGAACCGCGATGGCCAGATCAACTTCAGAGAGTTTTTGAAGTGTCTGTCTATGATGGCCATGCGCTACTACTGCAAGAAGACAGGCAAGGGCCAAGATGATGATGAATAAGAAGAAAGAAACCTTTGGAAAATCTAAATATGAAGGTGTCCACAACTTGAGTGTAAAATGGTTTATATTCAAATGTGAGAGAGACTGAATAAAAACTACAAAATTAATTTATGTTTGCTGATTTATTTGTGTGTAACAATCACCGTGTGTACGTATATATGTATATGGGGTTCCATATCTTGACACTTTGACACATGTGACTGATTGACAAATACTGCTGAGCCTCGTCCGTAATACATTGTCCTAAATGAAAAAAAAAACTTTTGTCAGATCTTCTTCTCAAACTGAACTCCCACGATTAAAAGCACCTCATGTTATGGTGCAATCTACGGACTTCACTGACTATTCTCCAGTGAATCTTTTACAGTTAGTGTCTCCTAATGGAAATGTTTGGTTTATTCTACCTGAAGTCTGAATGAGACTGAAGAACCCTGACGTTTAAAGATCTGGGACAGTATTCATCAAACTGAAGAATCGTCTCGGAGTTCCTAACTGGACTTAAAAACCTTCAGTTCAGAATCTGAGCTTCAGAGGGATTCAGGACCAATTTCAGAGCAACTCTGAGCAAAGAGAAGAGACAAAAACGCTTATGTTAATGAGGAGGCGGGGCTCACCCCTGTTACTAGGTGATGACACAATATTTTGAAGACTGGGATTGGTTGTCTCAGAAACACACACACATGCACATTATTTTTAGCCTTATTTCTCTTACATTTGATCTCTGTCGATTTTAAAGTTAATGTATTTGAAACAAACAAACACCAGCGCTGTAACTGTTTGCGTCATCGTGCTGCCGATAGAAGTTAGTGAAAGAACCAAATCATCACAAGTGCTTCGTTGCCCTTTCCCCATTGCACGATATCTTAACGTTACGATTACTTTCTGGCATTTTTTGCGCTGTGCAGCAGATATGAGCATTGACAAAAAAACATTCCCATGCTAAATCTACTCTTTAGCATTTTAACAACCCACTGTCATCTATTGTCTGGAGCACATCTCTTTGTCTTCTTGGTTTTTTTGGTACTTTTCTTCCCTGCATAATGAACCCGTAGGCCTCCTGAAGGTCCTCTTACCTGCTCCTATGAGTTTTGCACCTTAGAAGAGCATTTAACAGTTAAAATCCTTCAGTAATCATAGCCTTTCATTACTAAGAGCAAACTCATAAAGGATCTATATGACTATGGCCACTGAAGTTTTTTCTAAAGAATATTTCCTACAAAAATAAATCCAACATTTTCTCTTATTTGTCTTATTCTGTTTCCACCAATTCAGATTTCTATCTCAAAATACAATCAAAGCATCTTTTTTTCTCTTTCTGTTAGAGACAATTTGAAATTTACAACTTCCGTCAACCACAGCAGGATTGTACTTGAACATTTATTGATTAAACAGGAGACATAACATGCATGATATATAAATTCTGAGTACCACGAGTAAAAGAGCGACACGATAAAGACTAAATTGGCCACATAATTCATGTGGTATTATTACACCATTCATCAGTCAATATAATTCAAATGTGTGCTAGTTTTAAAAGTTGATCATTTCACAGATCAGTCAGTTTGAGAAAAAAAAATGGTGCAGGAGCTAAAAATGAGCATTTACCAAAGTTCCTGTTGGTGTGGATGTGAAAATGAAAACCTAACATGTCAGACTTGGGACTTGTCAGCACAAACCGTGTCTCCCCTCAGAGTGAGCTGGGACAGGCTGCAGCTCCATATGATCCTGAAGCTGCTGTTGGATAAAGAACTTTCTCACATTTGAATAATTGTAAATCCAGTGGAGAGAGCGCAGATGAAGCCATATAGTAAAAGACGTTACACACTCGCAAAAACACGAGAATCTGACCTTTATTCAGTTTAAGTTCAGGCGACTTGCTGTCTCTTTGCATGAACTCTGACACACAGTATTTTCTTCTCAACAGACTCCACCTTGATGCCTCTCAACAAAAGACGGATTCCCCTCCTCTTAGATCATCTACTCCACCTGCTCAACAACGGCCCATCTATAGAACTCCCTGACACCATCACAAAAGCATTAATTTCCAACACAAACATGTACTGGTTCAAAACAAATACCTTGCAGAATATAACACAGAAGAACTGGTGTGACTGGTCAGTAGGAAGTGAACTTTAGACTAAATTTATTGCATCACTGTCTGTTTCTTTACTCGCATGATTAAGTTATTGTTTGTCTGCTCCTATTAAAGGAGGCTGCCTCCTCAAACTGACATCAGTCTCATCTGGAACCCGCCGGTGACACAGACGCCATCTCGCTTCATCTCTCAAACGTGAAAAGGTGAGTACAGATGGAGAGCGAGCTATAACAGAGAGCTAGTTTTATATCGAGACATTTCCTGTTATATCCACGCTGACCAAAACAGAGAGAACTGCTTAAAAACTGACTAATATCTTAGATTAATTTCTCTAAACTCTTGTCTCAATATCAATGACTTTCTTTCACTAGAACCATGGCTCGAATGGAACAAACTATTCAAAATATTGTGGACTTGTTTGTGGAGTATGCTGATGGCGATGGCAAGTTAAACAAGGAAGAACTAAAACAGCTGGTGGAGAAAGAAATTCAAAACCCAGAGCTCAAGGTAAGAGACACAACGATACACTTATAAACATGCACGCTCAGCCACTTGTTACCCCGTCTTTTATCCATTTACATTATTTCAAGCAATGCCTTTAACTGGAATTATGTGTTCTCCAGGCTAAACTCCTTGCAGCTGACTTTGACAAGGCCATGGGGAGGATAGATAAGAACCGCGATGGCCAGATCAACTTCAGAGAGTTTTTGAAGTGTCTGTCTATGATGGCCATGCGCTACTACTGCAAGAAGACAGGCAAGGGCCAAGATGATGATGAATAAGAAGAAAGAAACCTCTGGAAAATCTAAATAGGAAGGTGTCCAAAACTTGAGTGTAAAATGGTTTATATTCAAAAGTGAGAGAGACTGAATAAAAACTACAAAATTAATTTATGTTTGCTGATTTATTTGTGTGTAACAATCACCGTGTGTACGTATATATGTATATGGGGTTCCATATCTTGACACTTTGACACATGTGACTGATTGACAAATACTGCTGAGCCTCGTCCGTAATACATTGTCCTAAATTAAAAAAAAACTCTTGTCAGATCTTCTTCTCAAACTGGGCTCCTGCAATTAAAAGCACCTCATGTTATGGTGCAATCTACAGACTTCACTGACTATTCTCCAGTGAATCTTTTACAGTTAGTGTCTCCTAAAGGAAATGTTTGGTTTATTCTACCTAAAGTCTGAATGAGACTGAAGAACCCTGAAGTTTAAAGATCTGGGACAGTATTCATAAAACTTAAGAATTGTCTCGGAGTTCCTAACTGGACTTAAAAACCTTCAGTTCAGAATCTGAGCTTCAGAGGGATTCAGGACCAATCTCAGAGCAACTCTGAGCAAAGAGAAGAGACAAAAACGCTTATGTTAATGAGGAGGCGGGGCTCACCCCTGTTACTAGGTGATGACACAATATTTTGAAGCATGCGATTGGTTGTCTCAGAAACACACACACATGCACATTATTTTTAGCCTTATTTCTCTTACATTTGATCTCTGTCGATTTTAAAGTTAATGTATTTGAAACAAACAAACACCAGTGCTGTAACTGTTTGTGTCATCGTGCTATCAATAGAAGTTAGTGACAGAACCAAATTATCACAAGTGCTTCTTTGCCCTTTCCCCATTGCACGATATCTTAACGTTGTGATTACTTTCTGGCATTGTGGAACTTTTGCGCTGCGCAGCAGATATGAACATTGACAAAAAACATTCCCATGCTAAATCTACTCTTTAGCATTTTAACAACCCACTGTCGGCTATTGTCTTTGTCTTCTTGTTTTTTTTTTTGGTATTTTTCTTTTCTGCATAATGAACCTGTAGGCCTAGAATTAAAATCCTTCACTAATCATAGCCTTTCATTACTAAGAGCAAATTCATAAAGGATCTATATGACTATGGCCACTGAATTTTTTTCTAAAGGATATTTCCTACAAAAAAAACAGTCAGTTTGAGAAAAAAATGATGCAGGAGCTAAAAATGAGCATTTACCAAAGTTCCTGTTGATTTGGATGTGAAAATGAAAACCTGACGTGTCAGACTTGTGACTTGTCAGCACAAACCGTGTCTCCCCTCAGAGTGAGCTGGGACAGGCTGCAGCTCCATATGATCCTGAAGCTGCTGGTGGATAAAGAACTTTCTCACATTTGAATAATTGTAAATCCAGTGGAGAGAGCGCAGATGCAGCCATATAGTAAAAGACGTTACACACTCGCAAAAACACGAGAATTTGACCTTTATTCAGTTTAACTTCAGACGACTTGCTGTCTCTTTGCATGAACTCTGACACACAGTATTTTCTTCTCAACAGACTCCACCTTGATGCCACCATTTTGTCTTTTTTGTTGTTGTTGTTAAAGCAGTGATTAAATGACTGAGTAGAACAATTTTGTCTCAGTTGTTTCATTTTCTTCTGGCAGAATCTGCATAGGCAGTGGAAGAAATGTATGTGGTTCCGTGTAACAAGCCTGTGTGTGTATATTCTTGTCAGGCATTCCTGACAAATATCTTACTTTTTTTTCTTCATAAGAAACTGTATTGGCACTGGCATTTAAAGTTTTAAAACAAGATGTTTATCGTGTGAAGTCTATCGCATCGAGGCTGACAGGAATGCCAACATATTCCAAAGGATGTGATAACTCTATTTTAGTTGTCTTTCCCACTATTTGGGGTGTCAATAACCAGCCAAAATTTAATAATCGATTGTCTCAGAAAGTCATACTTAAAATATTGGACAAGCACAGACATGAAGGGTTATAAATGTTGCTATTTCTTGCAGTAATCTACAGAGTTGTGTCCACAAGCAATAATTTGGGATCGGTTCACATACACACCTGTTCATTATCTTTGTTTTACTAGGTGTGTCAGTGCTCAAAGAGACAAGCTGGTACAAAACAAACGTATCCACTCCAAACAAGACAGTAGGTGCTGGGCAAAAATGGAGACGAACTGTGAAAAAACTAGAATTAAACTAGACAGACTAGAAAAAGTGGTTTTAATCTGGTCATACCCGGTTATAACGTGCAATACAACACAGCGTGACAACTGCCTGCAGGATTGACACCCAATTTGGCCACTTTCATTGTCAACAGACTGGGTGAAGGTGGCATCCCAGTGCATTAAATGCTCTATTAGATAACAGCTAACTGCAAGTTTGTTGTTCGAATGTTTTGAGGTTGTTCCCAAGTAGCTCAACAGGCATTACAAACTGAGAGACCAGTCTTTGTCAGCCCATGATGTGAATGTGCAGCTAATTGTCCCATTAAGAAATGGCATAAACATATTTCTGCTGTTTTGTTTGCTTGTTTTTTTCAGGATTGTCACGCTAAACCTTATATTAGGGCTGTCAACTGCGATTAATCGCATCTTTTCCAGTTAACTCACGATTAATCTCTATATTAAAAATATAATTAGATTTCTAATTTGAGTTAGAATTAATTTAACAACAGTTAAATGAATGAGAAAAATGCTGTCATTAGACACATCAGATTCAGAACTCTGAACTCTTAACGACTTTTCTCCTATTTATTAAGCCAATTGCTAAAGCGATTAATCGCGATTAAAAAAAAATAACGCTTTAACTATGACAGCCCTACCTTATCTGTATATATCAAGATCACGTTGGCTTTTTGGGATTAAATTTCCTCACTTTAGAGAAAAGCATCGGGGAAAAAAAAGAGGAAAAAGGGGCTGGAAACTTGGAGAAATGTGTGTCAGTGTGTGTTTCAAAAGGTTTGGTGTTCAGATGCATTGGATGTTTTGAAAAAAGAAAATGTAGATATACCTTTCTCATAAAGTTTCCAGTTTTCTTCTCGGTTGGACCAATCATACTTGGACAGGTGTTTTGTTTAATAACAGTAATGACTAGATTTATGATATTTATCTCTCAGCTGAACAGGTCAAAAATACATTCTTGTTCCTGCCACCATTTCATCGTTATTAGAGCAAATATCATCCCTAAATGCTCCCTTCATTGAGAATGAAATTAAATTAATGAATATATATCATGTGAATGTGAATACCTGACATGTCCGACCTACTTATATGAGCTTTGTCGGATCCTCAGAATGAGACTGGCGATATGTTGATTAAGAGCTAAATATATGTGTGTGAAGACTTGTATCTGCAACACTACAACACTGGTCAATCTGCAGTCAGTAAAAGGCTATTCTCAGCATATTCTCCAGCTCCTATTGCAACATGGTTTAGCTACCAAGACCAAGTCTGGGCAGAGATGAGTGCAACATATTCCCCAGTGTGATATTTCTTGTTTGAACTGACAGAGCAGTGTATTTATCTTTGGAATGCCTGACAAGAATATACACACACGGGCTTGTTACACAGAACCACATAAATTTATTCCACTGCCTATGCAGATTCTGCCAAAAGAAAATGAAACAGCTGAGACAAAATTGTTGTACTTAGTCATTTAATCACTGCTTTAACTTATCTGTGAATATGACAACAACAAAAAAAAAGAAAAAAACATATCTGTGATGGGCAAAGGTATCTGGCTCTTGTCAAAATTAAAATTTATCTTGCTGAATAACCTTCATTTTCTTGATACGAAGTTCAATAACAAATTTTCCCTCAGTTTTTTCATGGCTCGAATGGAACAAACTATTCAAAATAGTTCAGTTTTTTCTAATTTGCTCGTGTGATCTTTAACGAACTGGAGGTAAGGACTGGAGTAACGTGGCTTTCACTTTGCAGCCCCAGTCAAGCCTACAGTTGTTGTTCATGTCACGGAATGCGGCGTAGACGAGGAGATGAGAGGACCCGAATGCAGATTTCTAAAGTAAAAAATTGACTTATTCTTTAAACAGAGCAGGAAATCCAAAACAGCAAACCGATTAAACAAAACCCAAAAAAACTAGGCAGACCTGATGTGACATGAAATAACAAGAACCAAACAAAAATTGAAGAACACACTTGACTTGACTTGACAATATAGGTAACGGTAGCAATGACAAACCTTAAAAACATAAAATGCAGAGCATGACAGTTCAGTGTTCTCCTGAACATCTATATGAATATAAGCATTAACCAATGGGAAGTTATTATAATTTATTATATTTTATGGCATATTGCACATCATCCTCGACCACTCCTGAGAAATGTACAACGGTCTTTTCCCCCATTTGTACACAATCTGTGTCAGAGCAGAATCCCAATCCTCGCTCTTTAGAGTTAGTTTTGCAACCTTTTTCAGCTTGATGAGTAGGCCTACATCAAAATTGACCATTATTTGTTCTGCTTATCACGAAGGCCACAATTTGTGCACGGAAAACAGTGCAGCAGTTCTTTACCCTTATACTCTTTAAACATTTGGGCCACCACTCCCCCAAATATGACTAGTCGCTTTCCCAACGGGGTCTTACAGGTATTAAAAAGGAGTTTGTGTGTCTGTAGACAAAGAAACAAACCAGAGCACACAAGGAAAAAAGCAGGAGGCGGAGTGTTTTTCTTTTTTTTTCTTTTTTGTTCTATTTTATAAGGCTTGAGTCTGGGCACTCCTCTCACATCCTTCTTTTCATTCCTACTGAGCTCAACGAGTTTTCAAACAACCGGTGAGTGAGAAAATGCTTCAAAATAACAAATCTTTGGACAAATCCTTTAGATTTAATTTCAGTCTCAACTGTCAAAAGAAAGAGTGAGCATGTAGTTGCAGTTAGTCAATCTGTGACACTACTCATGTGTTCTAAACAACTAGTTTTAATACTGAAAGCTATAAATATTTCCTGGATAGTATTTTAAAGCATATCACTTAAAATGGAACTACACATTTGCAGTAAAGAGGGAGAATTAAAAGAATTAGATGTAACTCGACGAGTGAGGATTGTTCGTGACAGTACAACATCACTACTAAGTCACAGAAGAGAAAACACTCCATGGAATGCTGATAGACAGCTATTAAATGTTGTAAACGGTTTTGAGAAAAAAATGAAGCCCAGTCTGTGACATCAAATAGTTTCCCCTTTGCTGTACCACCCATATTTGAGCATGACTTGTGTTTAAAAACGAACAGTTGCCAGAAACACCGTATTCACTTGGGAACGGATAAAGCATGGCACAGCAACAAAAGAGGAAGACTTAGAGAAGGTATTATCCTTTTTTAAATAAAAAGACGCTGATAGCACAGCAGCTGAGTGACACCCATGTGTTTAAATGCAGCCCAGAGTACAACAGCATTATTGGGTGTAAAAGAAATTATTCGACATCAGATGCACAGCAGGCAAAAAAATATTGAAAAAATTTTTTCTTCTATTGTCAGTCATCATGTCTAAAAGAATTTTTTATTTAATTGTACTTCTCAATCAAACTTTCCATGAGTATGCAGGACAAGAAGGAGACAGAAAAACCATAAGCAAGATGGAACTTTCTAAACTTCTCAAAGCTGAACTTGAACTAAGTAGAAAATATGTAACCATACTGAAACATGGAGCCGCGAATGCTTCAGTTTTATTAAAAATCCCCCATTCTTTCTTCCATTAGCCTGGGCTGGAAGTTAAGGCAGAGGAGTTTTTCAAGAATATGGATTTGGACCACAATGGCCTCATTAATTTCGAGGAATTTGTGTCTTTTGTTGTAGTCTTTGCCACTGTGATGTTCAATTATTAAAACACTTTGGCCACACTGCTGTCTTTTCTTGCCTCTTTTGATCTGTGTTTGAATAAAAACTCTGAGAACTCCAGCATGTATCACTGCTACACTCATCCATAAAATGTAAAGTGAAAACTTGATAAACCGAACACAGTCTACTCATTCATTTGGTGTATTTGGGCTTGAACGACTCAAACAGGACTGACACTGAATGTGACTCGCCAATGTTGAATATCAAAGGATACAAAAAATAAAATGTCACGTTATAAATGTTGTTTTGTTTGTGATTTCTATCTAAGTCCATGATAGAAATTCATGTCACAACAATGGCTCCAAAAGGTCCATATGCTTGTCACTCCGGTTGCTGTAAGTAGGGAAAAAGTGCTGTACTGGGAAATTATATGTTTTTGTATCCACTTTTTTGTACCTTTGAAGGGACAATTCTGCAGCCCTAGTGACAGAAATATACCTGTTCAAAAAAGCCATGTACACACGCCTGTGGTCATTTTAGAATGAACATGTAAATCTCTCATGCGTGTGTTTGGAGTGGGAGGAAACCTGAATACACAAAAGAAATTCAAATAGGCACTGGGAGAACTGGAAAACTCCAAATAGCAGGTTTTGCTAAACTGGCCTTTCATTACACACCCAACCCTCCATTATTGTGTTAGTGTTCGCATGCTTAACAAGCAGGACAAGAAGTAATGATAAAAATGCTTTCCACAGCTTTAAGCAAACAGATTTATATCTAAATGTGATTCTCAAAAACTTCCCAGTATCTTGGAATAATCTCACACATTCAAACAGAATAGATGATCTGGTACCAATATAAAACAATTGCTGGATTCAGCTTCAGTGGCAGTGAAATCTTACAGAGCTTTTAAACCTTCTGTGTCTATGAGGATAGTTAAATTATGTGGTGTGAAGTAATCCAAAAGGGGTAATTGAATGTTTATTTAGTTTTGGGTGTAGGTAAGTTGAAAATTCCCAAAAATTCAGCTTACTGTCATTTATGATGAATAAAAGTAGCAGATCCCCAGAATTACAGTGGAGGGTTGAAAATAAAAAAATCATCATTTAAATTTGAAAATCAACTTATATTGTTGCATGTTCTCCCCGTGTATGCGTGGATTCTCTCCGGGTACTCCAGCTTCCTCCCACCGTCCAAAAAGTTGCATGCTAGGTTAACTGTGAGTGTGTGTGGTTGTTTTTGTCGTTCCTTTTTCTCGTTTGTCTCTGTGTGGTACAGAAAATGGATGAACTTATATTGATTAAGAAAGAATATTTTTCCTTTGATAAGATCCTTTGTTTCTAGTAGCATTAATTACTTGGCAGTTAGAATGGATTACGTTCCTTCTGGCTTGTGACCTATAAGATTGAACAAATTAGCCTAATTTTTTATCCTTAATTATCGTTATCTTATGTTTACACATGAGCTGTCAATAGTTAATCCAGGAAGTGTTATTTATTTTCTTTTTTTTTTTTAAATCCAGTATCTCACTGTATCGTGACTCCTGGGATTTCGCATGTGACTTGTTTGCAGTCCACATATGAGCACCAACTATTTAAAGTGTGTTTTTAAAAAAAAAAAAAAGAAACTAGCTTTCTGTCTCATAGATCACAGAGGACTCAGAAATGATCCACATGGAATGCGGCCAAGCCTTCCTGGGTTAAACTCGAGAAGCATCGGAAGTTCTCGGCTTTTTCCGGCGTATCCCAGTCAGTTAGCTAGCCAGGCTGATTAGCTTACTACTACAGCTAATGTTTGTAGGATATTTCATGTTAGCTGAACGGGAGTGGATGAAACAAATAGTATAGAAATATGGCGGACGTCGAGGGACAAGGAATTTGTTCCTCGGTCCACCCGGTGCCTCATCCTTCGTCCCGTAACGGCTCCGGTAGCGGTAACGTTACATCAGACACCGGCGACTGCTGCCCAACAGTAACCACCGTTACCTCAGGCCCACGGCTAGTCCGAATAGTGAAGTCTGACTCGGGCTACGGTTTCAATGTTCGTGGACAAGTTAGTGAAGGAGGGCAACTACGGAGCATTAACGGGGAACTGTACGCTCCACTGCAGCATGTTAGTGCTGTCCTTCCAGGGGGAGCCGCCGACAGAGCCGGCATCTCGAAGGGGGACAGGATCCTTGAGGTGTAAGTGGCTACTGCTTTAGCTGTTTTTGCAGATAAATTCCAATTTGTCATGTTATCACGTACCCTGCATGGCAGAATAATCGTTTATCCCAATAAAAGGAGTGTGTGTGAGAGAGAAGGGATCTTGAAATCATTAGAAATTCCTCTCACTCACAGTATGCCAGATATTCTTACAGAATGCCAGATATTCCCTTGTTCACATGTCGCCCTAACGACACGCAATGTGCACTCTTATCTCATTCATAATAGCTCACTTTGTTGACATTCTTTATTTTCTCACAAACGGAAATTTATCAGGAGAGTGACTTGATTTGCTGTTTTAACTAAACACACATATTGATTGTTTTTGGCGCTGAGCGGCGATGAGCCTGCTGCATTTAGGAAACGGGTGGTTGTCCTCACTGGCGCGTTAGTATGCACGGAGACTGCTAGCTGATGTTAGACTCTGTTGCTATGGAGAAGAGCACACAGCATCAGTGTGTGTGCTCGGAACAAGGTGATGTAGAAAGGGAGGGATGCTTTTAGTTCAGTTGTGATTGGCTTTGCGCTGTGATATTCAGCGTCCGATTGGCTGGTTTTCGTACACTGCTTTGTTCAAGGAAGGCCTACAGTAACCTGGCAGTTTGTTGACCCCATTATTTCTGTGCGTGCAAGCATACGGATGTACGTCTGTCCATTTTGTTACTGTATGCTATGGGCCACCTGCCACCCCTTCTGTTTCATCCGTGTGCCGGTTACTTTGGTCATTATAAACATCTGATCAGTTGGTGATTAATCTGTTTTCCAGATAATAATGCATTTGTACCCTGATTTGCGATGGTCTCTCACACAGTAAATAAAATAGGCCCAAAAATGTGCCGAGATCTTTACACATTACAGGAGTTTGTGGAGTATTTCTATACCCTCCTGTATATATTCCCTACTAGCTGAAGGGCAGTGTAGCTCCTTGCCATTCTTTATGAACTCAATACTTCTTTGCACATTTTTCAATCGTTGCTGCTTTTCAGGCTGAAAATACCAAAGAAACTTCTTTTTTTTAAGACTTTTTTTAAACATCTCACTTCATGATACAGGTTAAATATCTTAAATTTAACTCCTTTCCTGTATTTATAGTGTACATTTGCCAGATTAATTCTGTAAGTGTAACTCTTAAGCTTGATAGTAACTAACTAAATAAACTAACTACTGTACAAGGGAACTCGGACTGTGCAACCTCAGCCATAGCCAATGCATTCCCCTGTAGTTTTTGATGATATGATCCAGATGTGTGTACAAACTCATTGTGTTAGTCTTTTCTCCATGACTCTCCTCTTCACTAGGTTTGAAAAAAAATAAGGCTTAGTAGTTTTCATGCAGTGTTTAGTAGTTTGGTGTGAACAAATGTCATCGATCACCTCCCTCCTTGGCAAAAGAGTAAAGGATTATAAGAGGTGGGACAAAGGGAGATGTGATGTGACACGCGGAAAATGCCTCTTAGCTACCTGTTCATCACAATCAAAAGTGCTGACGGTGCCAGTGCAAAAAAACCCAGATGCGTGTTATATCATCATAAAGCTGCAGGAAGGAAGGAGCTGCGAAAGTGCTCGATCTGCACTTTGTGTGGTTGGAGACTTTGCTCTTTTCCTCTCTACACCAGCAAGATGTTTGCATGTGTGTCTCTCTTGTTTGTCTAAGCTTACTTCTACCTACACAGTCGTCATTGCTCACCAGGTCCAGTTTCAGCTTGGCCATGTGTGCGTGGGCCTCCGAGAGCCTCTCTTGACATGATAGCATGTTCATTTGGAGCTGTGACTTTCCAGCGTAGGTATTAAAGAGCCACTGAGTTTATAGCTCTGTGACACGCAGTCAAGATAAGCCCTGCCTTGACATGCTTGCTGACATAATGGTTGAGCTCTTAGTGAGAAGCTCTCACTGAGGCAAATCCTGTCCTGAATTATCAATCCGATTTCAGAGTTGGTCGTTACTTTCTTTTCTTCTTTCTCTTCAGTTTCTTTTCTGTTCTCCATCCCAGTTCCCAGAAAACGAAGGCCCTTATCACTGCTTATCACCTTATCCTCTGATCCCCTGTTCACACGGTGGAGTGAGCAGACATGCTCTTCCTGGTGTTCATTTTTCAATCACACAGTTTCTTTCAGTTGATGTGCATAACATCTGAGGCTGTACTGGCTGCTGTACTCTGGACAATGTTCAAATGGAAGTTGGACCAACTCTCGCATTGCCTACTTCCACGCTACAGTTTAAATGACATAAATCCATTACGCTGCCATAGAATATATTCCACTTGATAATTTATTGATAGTCTTTCATGCATTGTTCGAATGCCTCCTTTTACTGCTGTGAGAAATTCCTAGATTTGATGCTGAGAGCTTTTAGAAGAGACACTCCTGGTGAGGTTGCCTCGAATCTGTCGTTAGCGCTGCCGTGCCTCTGGCACATGACTGCCAACACATGCACACACCCAGTGTGGCTCATGTTCAGTTGTGCTCGTGACCTAACCAAGTGGTTTATTTCTTAAGGGGAGGATGTGAAAGTCAGAGGGAGCTTTGAAGACCAAACATTCCCAATGCACAGAGAAAAGCTGTTTCCAACTTCAGATTTTTTTTGACAGCTTATGTTTTATTAATTTTAAGCACTTATTTTGACTTGAGATATGGGACAGTGTAAAGAGACGATGCTCTGAAAGCATGTATATATATACTAGAGCCCTGCGCGGGACTGTTTTCTTCATCCCGCTCCCACTTAATTTCTGACCATTACCGCCCGCACCTGCAAAACTTTGAGAATTTATTCCCGCACAATAATAGAAATGCATTGATTTTGTGTCTTCTCCCGTCCCGCAGGAGAAAACACGTAATTTTACAGGCTATTAATAAAGAGACTCGTGGACAATTGAGAAACTTCTCCAAATGTCAGACTTGCCTTGCTTTGTCTTTGTGCTTCTTTGAGCTTCCTTTCCACCTCATTTATTTACATCCTGTCAGTGGTCATTTTAAGCTGTAATCTGTTGTATCTTCCTTTTCGTGTATTTGGTTTGAGTAGAATAAAAGATATGAAAAAGAATAAAAGATATTCTTAATAGTGCAGTGGCATTCAAACTAGGGATGCATCAATCCGATATTTGGATCGAATATCGGTACCGATTTCGAAGAAAATTCGAGATCGACTATCGGTTTCAATGGGCTGATCCATATTGCCGATTTATTTATTTATTTCTTCCCCTTGTCCTGTCCCGAATTGGCATTCATTCAAGGGCCTTCTGCCCCCTCTAGTGGTGAAAGAAATTAAGTTGGGACGACCTCTGATTTTTTGTTTTTGTTTTTACCAAGCTAGAGAAGCTATTGTTTCGTTCAAATGCTTTTGTAATGAATCTTTAATTCCCATTTGCACTAAACTATATAAAGAGCTGATTGCTATTATTATATTATTATTATTATGCTATTTATTGCTATTTAAGTCTACCAACCATGCAAGTGAAGCTATTGGTTTTTTTTCTCAATTTCAGCTCCTTTATTATTTAATATTTTGTTTTACATTTGATTTTGAATCCCTAATTGCACTGACTGAACCAGTTATATTTTTATGGTTAAGATTGTTTGCACAATGATTAAATAGATAAGTAATTTAGTATAATTATATCTGTTTATTTGTTTTTTTAAAAATAGGAAAGAAATGTTTAAGTCAAGTCTGATGTTGCCTTGCACAAAAGAATGATCCACGCATGAAGAATTTTCCACACAATGAAACTTACCGTTTGTTACCAGAATTCTGCGCTGTTTTTCTGTATCGGTATCGGCAAGACTAATCATTAAAAAAAAATCGGATTATATTGGGAGGCAAAAAAAATCTGGATCGGGACATCCCTAATTCAAACCACACCCTCAAAACAAGCAATGCGAGCAGTAGAAAATATTAAGTACCACCACCCTAATGTGAACATCTCTGTCCCAATTCAACAGCAATGGGGTGAACGTAGAGGGAGCCACGCACAAGCAGGTGGTGGATCTGATCCGGGCCGGTGAGAGAGAGCTGTTGCTGGCTGTGTTGTCCGTTCCGCCTCAGGAGACGGACTGCCTGGATCCCGGTGACGACGGATCGGCCCAGTCCTGTTACGACTACTCTGACAAGCAGGCCGTCCCTATTTCTATACCCTGCTACAAGCACACTGAGCTCAACAGCGAAAAGTTTGTGGTGAGTGCATTAAATCGAGAGGAGGAGGACAGATATGGACGCATAATGAACAAGTGAAGGCTGAGATAGAGGAATTGTTGAATGAAAGGCTGGAGAGTTAATGGAAGAGTGGGTTAGAAATAAGAGATATAGCTGTTCCTGTAGCTGGATGCAAGTAATGGAGGGTTGACGGCATTATCAAACGAGTTTTCCAAATGTTGAGAGAAATATTTATTTTGGAATGTTATTCTCATTTGCACTTTTTCTCTTCCAGGTATACAATGTGTACATGGCAGGCAGACAGCTATGCTCAAAGCGTTACCGGGAGTTTGTCATCCTACACCAAAACCTAAAGAAGGAATTTGCTAATTTCACCTTCCCCAAGCTGCCGGGCAAATGGCCGTTTTCCCTGTCGGAGCAGCAGCTGGACGCACGACGCAGAGGCCTGGAGGAATACCTGGAGAAAGGTGAAGTAGAAAACAAGAAGGACACACAGGGTCTCTGCAAAGCTTTGGGCATAGGGGTGTAATGTCTCGCGGGTTTTTATTCCGTCCTCCAAACAGCTTTTTGTGTTTCACTGCATGCCGCTTAAAATCAGGTTGGACTGCTCAAGACACGCTCGTTAAAGTTGGGGAAAATCACATAGTTTTGTTGGGGGGGGGGCTATAACATGTGGAAATGTTTTGTAGAGATACTATCCACTCTATGGTATGGAGTGAGCCAGTGCTGACCACTTACAGCCCATAAAGAGGCTTAACCTAATGTTATGTGTGTTGTATTGTGCAGTGTGCTCTGTACGGGTAATTGGAGAAAGTGACATCATGCAGGAGTTCCTGTCGGAATCAGATGAGGTAAAATAAATAAATTAATTAATAAAAAAAAAAAAGACAAAACATAGAAACATACGCACTTGTGTGTATTTTTTGCGACTCACTCTCTTTTCTTCATGGGAAAGAACTATAATGGCGTGTCAGATGTGGAGTTGAGAATAGCCGTGCCCGATAAAACTACGCTCACTGTCCGAGTTCGCAAAAACTCTACCACGGACCAAGTATATCAGGTAAACACACGCACGGACATCTGGAACAAGCACCCACATCTTGTTCTTTAGTTTTGGCATTTTCGCTCTCTCATTCCGTCCGATCTCCCTGTTTACAGGCCGTGGTCACGAAGATGGGGATGGACAGTGTCACAGCCAGCTACTTTGCTCTATTTGAAGTCATCAACCACACCTTTGGTGAGTAAAGACGTGGAACTGAACCTGAATTTTGGAGCGACGTAAACCACCACCTAGGTGAGTCGCGGTGCTAAACCAGCCGGCCTGCAGTCCACCCCCCGAAAAAGAAAAATTGTCGATTAAGAATAAAAAGGATGACAAATAACAGCAGGTACGAAACGTTTGAAATTCAGGATTTGGACACATTGTTATTCGTCAAACTAATTTTTATTTTGCACAGCACTCCGGCTTTTTTGGGACAGGGTTGGAGATTTTGAGTCGGATTGAATAATTTTTTGAATTTTTTTTTTTTTTTTCATAAACCATAGTTTTGGATACATGAAATTCTTTTACCTGATTAAAGCACTAGACTGCAAGTCAGGGGGACTCGGACGTTGTTACAGTTACTCATGTTGAAGGCAAAGCCAGTACCAAATTTCACAGAAATTTAATTGTTGTGAAGAAACTCATTCAGCCTCCCGGTGAGGCCTGAGTGAGTCGATCTGATTTATCATCTGTAGCCTATCAACTATGAACTGACTGACCAACTGATCAAAAGGCCTGCCGTCATTCTCACAGCTTTCTTTTGGGTCACTAGAAACACCGCAAAGTTTATGTGACTGTTAAAAGTTTCCCTGAAATTAAGTCTGTCAGAAAGCTAGATGACGGCCTGCAGCTATATTCTCATTGAGATTATTTCTAAGATAAGTACATCTTCTGTTGGGAACAAGAAAAGTAACTTAGTCTGGTTTCAACTCTCTGTTCAGCAATGCTGCAGTTGATTTATTTCAGTAAATACTGTGACTTTTGAGACGAAAGATGAAAGATTTCTTTTGAAATGTTTGCTTTTGATGTTGCTAAAATCAGCTGACTTTAGGTGTCAATCTTTTCTTGCTTCCTTCCCTCCCTTTGTTCCTCCTCCTTTTGTTTTTCAGTCCGTAAACTTGCCCCCAATGAGTTCCCCCACAAACTGTATGTACAGAACTATACCTCAGCCATCCCAGGAACCTGCCTCACCCTGCGCAAGTGGCTCTTCACCACAGAAGAAGAGATTCTGCTCAATGACAACCAGCTTGCTGTCAACTACTTCTTTCACCAGGTGTGTGCATTTGATAGTTGTTGTTTTTTTTCTTTTAAGGCGTGTTTATGTATGTGGGTTTTTGAGTTAAAGCGGTTTCCCCTATCGCACCCCTTTACAGGCTGTTGATGATGTAAAGAAAGGATTCATCAAAGTCGAGCAGAAGTCTTACCAGCTGCAAAAGCTGGCGGAGCAGAAGAAGATGTCCGCGGTCAGTCTCGCACGCATCGGCTGCACAAAACCATCCTGTTTCACATATAGAGACCGATAGCTTCTCAATACAAGCAGATCAGTGTCAGATTATCAAAGTGGAAAGGCTGCAGAGTGTTCAGGAGGTTGTGACAGACACGGAGCACGCTGAGCCTGTCGCTTTACTCAGTGTCAGTAAAAGAAATCATTGGCCACAGAGGATAAGTAAAGCTTAATTTTCCCCAGAAGTAAATGGTACTTTTAAACCCATATACTGAAAAGGTTCCTTCATATTCACTGTGGTTCTCAAAGACTGGGGAGACCTGCTGGTCTGTGGAGTGGGGCAAAATGAAAAGGAGGAAGTGGACTTGGGAAGTTCCAGAGGGATGAGGCATCTGAGTTTAATTCCAGTTAAACACTAGAAAGTTTAGTCGGCTGCATAACGTCATCTTGTATCGTGGTAAAAGTAAAACATTGTTTTGCTTCTGTTCTCTGCCTATTTTCCACTCAGTACCTAAGTTTGTTGAGGGGCTGCGAGGGCTACAATGAGATCATATTCCCTCATTGTTCCTGCGACTCTCGACGTAAAGGCCATGTGATCACAGCCATCAGCATACACCACTTCAAGCTGCACGCCTGCACAGAGGAAGGCACACTCGAGGCAAGTCGAACTGCTTGTTAGCATGTGGGCCCTTTTTACTGCATGTGCGTTGAAGCGAGTGTGATAAAGCCTCAATGCTGCTCCAGAACCAGGTGATTGCGTTCGACTGGGGGGAGATGCAGAGGTGGGACACGGATGAGGAGGGCATGGCTTTCTGCTTTGAATATGCACGAGGAGAGAAGAAGCCGCGCTGGGTCAAGATATTTACACCTTATGTAAGTCACAGAGATGAAACAAAGCTCCTGCAGTCGTAAATCATGACAGCCACGAGGAAAAACCTGGTTAAGATGGAGTATTTTTCTGCCATTCGTTGAATGGCAACTGTTTAAGTCGCGGTAGCATCATTCTAAATTTGTTTCTCTCTGCTCTGCTTATGCTCATGTTTAGTTTAACTACATGCACGAGTGCTTTGAGAGAGTCTTCTGTGAGCTGAAGTGGAGGAAGGAGGTAAAGAGAATTTCCTTCCTTGCGCACCGATTGCCTCGATTACAAGCGTTGTACTTGTGTGTTTTACTCATAGCTGGTGTCTTTGTTTGCAGGTGGAAGAGGAGGCTACAGACAAGGACAATAAGAACTGCAGTAAAGATGGTATGTGTGGCAAGGTAAGGCTTTGCCTGCCTCTGTACAATGAATCGGTAATTGCTTGGTTGGATTCCTCTGTCTCCTGCTTCCGTGGGTCTAAACTTGTGTGTCTTGGCTGTGATTTCGGTTTGCAGAATATTTTCCAGCTGCTGAGGCACAGAAGGGATGGGGCCACGTAGGAAGGGAGATCGTCACCTCTTAAATCCAGCAGCATTACCAAGTCAGCTCAGTTTTGGCCCTGACCTTGCCACAGACCCAGGAGCGCTCAGCAAATTAATTACACGGACATCATTTACGCTCCATTAACAACACAAGAAGCTACTCCCGACACGCAAACCAGCAAGCATCTGCTGAGGAATATAAAAAGATTCAGGGGCATAAGAAGCCACGACTCATGACCGAGAACTCTTGAATACTGCACATCATAACCATGCATTAAGCAGAGCATCTATAGACTCAAAGTGATGGATTCATGCAAGCCTTTCCTTCTTGGCAGGGACTCAAAGTGGATTTTGACGTTCTAATGAGGAGGTTTTCAACCTCTTGTCAGTAGCCCCACTTGAGGGGAAAAAAACTTAAGTGAATTATTGGTGCACTAATAAGCGAAAGTGAAAGCTGTTAGTGCCCACAAGGGGGAACAAAGTAATCAGCAAGTCTTAGGATTGACCACGGGAAGACACGCAGCTTCTTATTTCGCAGATTAGAGCAGAGGCGTATCGTGTGTTTTTTGGATGCATGCTATCCATGACACCCCTACAGACAAGAGACAAGCCTGAGCGATGCCCTGTAATGTAAGTCACCGCTAAATCGCGTCACACACTTGACATTTTCATCCGTTTGGCGCTACGTTTGCATTCGCAAGAAGAGAAATTACTATGACCATATTGAGAGACGTTAACGAGTGAGCAGACTTTTTCTAAATGATTTCTTTTCCAATTTTGGATGCACTCCGAGAAGGATCGTGGACATAGACCAATGCTGCACTTTATCAAGCTGTGTCCATATGTGCAAATTGGAAGTTAAAATGCGATAGATGGGCTTAATACAGTAATAAGCTTAGACTTACTTTATATTAAGTTTTGACTGACATAAAGCATCAGAAACTGCATCAGGGTTTAAAGCCATAGCATTAAACTTATTAGCACTCGTAGTATTATGTGAACAATCCATGGTAATGTTTTCAGTGCACTGTGGAGCACCAGCTGACAAGTAACAACGTATCCGAGTGTGTTTCGCGTGTCTTGCTCAGAATAGACAGCAGGGGTCCTTCTCCTCCTGCCTGCTCTTTGGATCAGCAGCGATCACTTTGTCTCCCACAGGATTTATAAGCGGCTTCTAAATCAAATGTCCTTTTCCATGCAGCAGTATTTATTTCCGTAGATGTTTCTCTGCTGTTCCGGTCAACCATCCGTGCACGGTGGGTTCAGGCAAAGTGGGGGTGACGATCGTTTACCAAAAGGGACGGCTGTCATGCTTACTGAATAAGATGAATATGAAGATCACAGTTATCAGCCACTGAAGGCCTCCTTGCAACAGATCACATAACTTCAGTGTGATAGCATAATTACGTGGAGTTTCACGTCCTTTCTGAATGAGTCCAGTTAGTGTTCTAAATAAGAATAATTAAATGATCAAAGTTACGTAAGATGTCAAACCTAATTATCTGATCCAGGACTCACAGCCAGGAAGAAAAAGGGGTTATTGCATCTTGATAATATGACACCAGTTTGTTATTATCATTCTAGTAATAAGGATTTTGTTAAAAATTTGAGTAAATTCCAAGCATACTGTATTCAAAATCACACCTATGATAATCAAACGGATGCTCAAAGACTGAGTATGTTGGTTGAAACGATAACATTTTCTATCAACACATTTTGATGCCACTGAATGCCGTTAAGTGATTATAATGAGTTGAAGCTCAAACTTGTATTTAGCCAGTAATCGGAACATTCGCAGTATTTTTTGTTGACAGAGTTATGGTTTCACACCAGTGGCTCTTTCTGAAGGTGCTTGTTATTGTTCACAAACACCCTTTTAGGTGATTGCTAAGCTTAAACTGACTTTGTTGGGGCATACAGGAGGGTTTAATTGAATGTGCTGAGGCGTTAATTGAAAGATTGAATGTTGAATCCAGAAGGCCGAACACATTTCCTTGGATTCTCGTCTGTTCACTGAACCAAGTCTAACATAATCGATCGCCTGGCGCCTTGAAGCGGTCGCCCCCTTCGGCTCCCCTCCACATCTCTCTCTTGCTTGCTCTGACTACAGTAAAATGCCACGTACATTATTTATTTCAGTAAAATACAGTGTTAAATTCAGCTGATAAGGTCTGGCTTTGAAGGAGTCCCAATAAGAGGATGGAGATTGACAACCTGCAAATCCTTTTGACATGTTGAAATGTAAAATTCAAGAAGATGCATCGCTTACTGTAATAAATTGTAACATATTCTTTTAAATAAACTGATTTATTGATGCAGAGGTGGCTCCTTTTTGTGTGTGTGTGTTGGAGCGTGAGACAAGTCACGAGTGGTCAGATTTACAAAATGACGCACAGTGAGTTAATTCTACACCCTTTTACAAACCCACATCTGTTTTGTATCTTTTTCTTTCCTCATTATCCTCCCCTTCTTTCCCCAACCGCAGCATCGTTTAATTAGATCTGGTAGAGAATTTCCCAACAGGCGGTGAAATGGGTGGTCCGCATTGATCGGCATCAAGTGTCTGCACCCAGTAATAAATGGGTATCGACTGTTGCTGGTGTGGGATGTTATCTGAGAACATCTGAATTTTGTAAAGCTACCATCTCAGTGGCAGAGGACCTGTCATGACGCATGACGTCATGCAAGTGCTGAGACTTCAGTGGCGACTTATTTCCATCAAATTTAAACTTTCAGAAGTCAAAGAGTGTTACAGCTGCTCATAGATGAGGGATTCACATGTTCTCCTGACACTGATGTGTTTCTTCAGTTGACATCCAAATCAAAAGACTGTGATTCTTTATAGGCTGGCAACCTGGCCGGGATGTTCCCGTCCCTCCTCCTCAGGAGTCCTTCTAAGCTGACAGAACACAATAGCAAAGCTAAAGACCACTGCAGGTTTTGAGGAGACAAAACCAGTAAACACAACAGCTGAATTTTAGATAAAAGATGAAACCAAATATGACAGAAAGCAACAAAACTAAAGGCCTCAAAACAGGATGAAACAAGAAAAACAGACACACAACCAAACACAAGAAAAAATCAAATCATCTGGAAACGCAGCAATAAAGCAAAACAAAAATTCATTAAACATGTGAACGAAAACCCAAAACACATTTCAGAAAACAACTTCACTTTTCAGAAAGCACAACCCAGAAGTAAGATTTACACAAGACGTGAACAAGAACAACACAGAGCTGAGATCACCGCACAGCAGCAGTAGGTGAACAGTTCGTGTTGATGAGAGCTGGAGCGACAACGACAGCCAGCTTCAGTGGTTTGTGTGGTTACTGCAGCAGGGTCTGCAGCAGGGTCCAGCTGTGAGCGTGGGTTCCTGTCTGCGCCACTCCTCGTGTCTGTGGACGTCGGCACAACTCTGTGTGACAGCGGCAGCCACAGATTGCGGTGGCCCCGCACAGATTTTCTGTATCCCGTCCTTTTGCATGCTGCCTTGCTCAGTTTTCTCTGCCTTGGCTCTGCATAAGCCGTCTACACAGAGCAGGTGGATGACTGATTCGGAGGAGGAGAGTGCATGAGATTTATATCCTCTGCTGTATTGCATGTCTCAGCAGCCACACCAGTCTCACAGACAAAAGGAGTTCAGTAGGCCATTGACATGCACTGTCTATTATTCCCAATAGCGAGCAACCCCCCCACGAACACATTGTGCTTACAGTGAAAAAGTTTAAAGTCAAATTAATAGCCTCAGGGCTAAAGATGTAAGTGCAGCTGTGCCAAGACATCAATTAGCCAAATTCAATCATAAAATCTTTGCATTATTCTATAGTCAATCATTTTAAATGAGAATGTTTGCCAAGATCCATCACATAAATTCTGATGAGGACATCCTCCTCCAGTTTGAATATATGTCCAGTCACCCTGAATGCTGGTCTAAGTGCAGTTTAGCAGCAGCAGCAGCCAAAGGGGAGAAGGGGAGAAGGAGGAGGGGGTTTCACTCCCCCGCCTCTCCCCCTTCTCCTCTCCCTCTCTCATTAATGAGCAATCAGTTAAAAACTTTATTGGTCGCCATGTGCTCTCTCAGCACATTTTCACCTCCCTCCTCTGTTTCTCTCAACCAAGCCATGAGACAACCTCGTTCTCTCTCTGTTCTGTCTTTTGTTCTGCGTCTTCTCTGTCTTCTTTTCAAAGCCTTCCCCTCTATCTCTCCTTCCTTTTTCTACCTTTTTTTATCGCGACGCTTCATTGCCTCTATCTTCCCTTTCCTCTCTGCCTCTTTTTTCTGCTTCACTTCTCCTGTCCTCTGTTTCTGCATCCTTTTTTATTTATTTTTTTTCTGTATTTTTGACCATGGAGAGGGAAGCCAGAGAGCAGAACATTTTATATTCCCTGAGAGAACGTAAACGACTGGAGAGTTTTATTTTACGATATTTATCGCTCAGTCTGTCACAATCCACATTCAAACGTCCGACACATCTGCACAGTATATCATTATCACTTGCACTCAAAGTCACAGTTACCAATATTTCTGCCTTCACACTGGTGGAACTGTTGAGAGATTGATGACATGCGTGTCTCGTGAAAGCTTATCTGACCCAGTTTCCACCTCCATTTCAAGCACTGCAGTTTGATCCTAATTGGAACTTGTGGGGCTATATGATAGCGTTCTTCATCATTGATTAAAAAAGTAGCCATTCCTTTCAGTGATTATCGATATAAATAATCACTGGTGTCTCATATGAACGGGAATGAAAGCCGTAAGTTAAGTTAAGTTACAGTAGACAGATCCTTTGCTTTGGCAGTGTGTTGAATATGTTTCAGGAGATGCCTGTGTGCTTTCTGCTTCATAATATTAACGTATATGCCTTACGATGAAGCAAGCAGGATTGTAAATAGTGATGAAAAAAACTGATATATAGTCTCGTAATTTCATTACATATACGATTTATTACTTTGAAGATGGTCTTTGGCACACAATTTGCATGTGAGAAATTGCTGACCACAATGATTTTAGACATCCTTTCTCGTAAACACCACAGAGACTCTCAACGATACAAGCCCAGTACACAGTGTGGGTGGATTAAATCGTCTAAATCCTTTGTATTCACTGGGTAATTTTCTACAGATACAGGTGGCAAATACTAAGATGACGAATCCTGCAGATACTAAGCACGAACACCGGGATTTTATTATATTTGCTTTGTTGGGGTCAGTGTTGCAGGATGTCTGTTATGCCTACAAGGACACACGCTGAGGTTTCACCATTACCGTTTCAATAGTCTGATACAACATCTGCTCTTATTGGTTGTTTTTGCTTTGTTTTGTCGTTTTTAGTCACTATGGTACACATTTATTGCATAAAAAGAAAAGCAAGCACATGTTTTTAAGATGGCTCGGCGCTAACTCTTCATCTTTTTCCTCCACCACTGAATGGGGATCTAGAGGCTAAGGTCCTTCAGTGTCTGCACCAAAATACTGTATATTTTCTAAAAGTCTGTTGTGTGGAGTACAACCTGCTTTACATCCATCGGTTGAGGCGGCAGCATCCAAGCCAGTGGCTCAAAGAAACTTAACAAACTGATAAAGAAGGCTGGCTCTATGCTGGGAATTGCTCTGGAGCCCCTGTACCAGATTGTAAAAACAAGAATACTGGCCAACTTAATGAGCATAAAGAACAACACTGCCCATCCTCTTCATAACTTTGTTGTAACACAAAGGAGTGCGATCAGTGCAAGGATCCTTCACTAACACTGAGAGACTCAGGAGGTCCTTCCTGCCAGCAGCAATAACTCTTCGTAATGAAAGCTTATGATGACAACAATATCATTTCCCATTTGGGGTAATTAAAGTATTTGTTTAATCTAATTTATATGAAAAGAAAAAGCCGTCAAACTATTCAATCGGTTGAGGTCAGATCAGACAAAACAGATAGAATGCGGGACATCATAACACATTAAAAAAAATACAGTATTACATAAGCATTATAAAATCTGATGCTGATAACCCCACTCACTGTTCACGTCTTTGTGGAAAACTGAATGCAGGACTTATTCCTTCTGTGTTTTTGCTGTGTGGCATTAGTTTTCTTAGAAAAAAAGGTCAAAGGATCAGTCCTCATATGATTTCCAATATCAATATTCAGGTAAAGAAAGACAGGATTTGCCTGCAGCCATCAAAAAATCTCTGGAGCTTTAATTCATTGACAGATTGTTTGTCTTTCCACCATTACATGCAAAAGACTTCCTGTACGTTAGGGCACCTGCACTGTCAGCATGAACTAGCAACTGGTAGAGCTACATTTTTTTAACGTTTAGCTCTCTCCGTCCTGATGATGAATAAGGTCTCTAAGTGCTGCTGTTGGCAGGCCTGGACAAAGAGGTTGCACCAAAACATAATAGAATACTGTAACTTTATCCCCCCCGCCAGGAACATTCTAATTTAAAGTCATTCGTAGGTAAATAGTAGACAGAGGAGAGGAGATTCCACTGATAATTAGTAGATTATACAAATAGGTGATGTTTGACGAAACCCTGAACTTTCAAACAGCTAATTCTGCTTTAGAAGTTTCGAAGCTCATCATTTGACATGCAGCACATCGGTGTGAACTTCCTCTCAGCTGAGCAGTTTCGTGTGATGCTCCACACATAAAAAAATTTCAGTCAGGCTTTGTAGTTGTCACATAACTGTACAATAATATACTAAAAGTTTATTTTTCAAATGTAAAAATTAAGAAGATCATCAAGTCAGTTTGTCTGCAAACTATGACACAGTGTAAGCTGGTACATAGGTAAATGGGGGCATGAGTATATTCTAGGAAGAGGACCAATTGTAATGCTTCTGAACCATTGTCCATATTCCACTCCAACTTACAAAACAGGAATATTCACCATTCTGTGTCCCAGTGTCACAGCAATTGTGCTTCCATCAAACCTTATCACACCTCCCTCTTTCTCAAATTTGTTTTTTTGCTCTCAGAGGAAGTCTTTTGACAGTGCTATTCCAAAGTTGGGTGCAGCCATAAGGATGGCAATGGTGCAGATTATGTTGAAAACACTGAATCCAACCAGGCAGAGGCGGTCAATGACAGCCGCAGCAAACTGCCACTGCTCCGCTACACTCAGCTGACGGTCCTGCTCGCGAACACGTTCGACCAAAAACTGCACCTCCACCAGAAGAGCCTGCAGCTGGTTATCCACTGAAGCAGATCGAATCATCCCGCTGCCGGTTTGTAGTGCTGCTGATCTCCCACCTCCAGCCTCTAAGCCACACGGCCCAGAGGCTGTGATTGATGGATCAGGGTCTGGAGAAACTGGCAGCTCCAGTGGTGGACTCCCAAACTTGGAAGTTTGGAGGTGGTGATGTATTAGTATCTCTCCATCACTTCCTCCTCCTCCCACTGCTGCTCCACCATCTCCCTCTCCTCCTCCCAGTCCAGTGTTATTCCTCCCATGATTTGTGGTTCTGCTCCTCTGGACTGGTTCCAATTCTGCAGCTGTCTGAAAGGTTTGGAAGCCCATGTAAGGCAGATGGCCGTTAGGCTGAGGGTGTGGATTGGGGCTGCAGTCCCTATTGCCTGGATTAAGAAGGATGACAGCCTGGGAATTGGGCCGGGACGGAAGTGGGTGTGACAGAGGGTGGCTGAGCTGTACCAGGCTGGCCTGCAAGGAGCTGAGACTACGTGGGAGGATGGAGGGCGCTGGAGTTGGGATGGTGGCTGTGGTAGCAGTGGTGGTAGGAGAGGACAGGGTCTTGCTCTGAGAGTCTGCTTGGCTGTTGGAAAGTGTAGGTTCAGCTCCCTCACCTGGACGCTTCATCCGCAGAAACCAAGGGACCCACTGCAGCAGAATTAAGTTCACCTGCCAGTGAAAAGCAGAAAATCAATTAAGAACATGAAGCCACATTTGGAAAAATATAAAAACATGATACTGTGAACATTTAAAAACAGAATATTATCTATTTATACCTTATCCCTTTATTATACAGAAGATTAGTATACTTTTTATTTTGTTTGATTAACTAGCTCAGGTTATGACATGTTATAAAGACAATCTTTTATAGAAAGACATGGTCATGTAACTTTGAAGGGTAACCTTAGCAGTTAGTTACCCATACACTCTGAAAATTAATATAAATTGGAATATGTTTCAACTGAAAAAAGAAAAGAAAACGGATGCAGAAGTTCTTTAAAATATTCTTTAAAAAGTGTTTTGGAATTGTTTTGTCACTATTCACAGTCACATAAATGTTTAGCAGAGGTGCCTCAAACTTAATATCACTGCAGACGCTGATCTGTTCGATTGAAAATTTAGCATAAAGAAGAAGTTTTCCATAAATTGTAATAAACTCATTGTTATAACTCACCCAGCGTGGTATTTGTCCACTGTCAGGGCTGTGGTGATGGAACTGGAGGACAATAACTGTGGCCACCACTGACATCCCAACAATCACCATGGTGCTAGCAAAGTACTGACCTGGAACACACATAAAACTGTGCTTACGATCCGTTTACTCTGTCACCAACCCCCAAAGACTCAAATACCCACAGCCAGATGTGCACATGGGCAAAGAAAGACAAGCAACTAACCAATCAGCGGTACCGAATCTGAAGTGGCGGGCATAATCTCTGCCACCATTAGCATGAAGACCGTCAGAGAAAGCAGAACAGTGATGCCTGACAACACAAGACAGCAGAGAGTTGTGGGTTACAGAGAAAACCAAGGAGATAACCCTTGTGAGCAGGAAGTACGGGAGTGCTTTGCAGTTGTCTTTCTAACACTCCTGATAATACATATACATATTTTATTCTTTTTTATCTTCAATGCCTTTTTTTGTTAATGGCTTCTTTACATTACAGCCCTCTGATACTAATACAAGAGCTCTAACAGGAAGTCAGAGTGTTTATTATTGGAGAAAGATTGCAAGAAAAAACACATTTACAAGGAATGTGAGGAAGAACGCGCCACAAGAAAATAAATGTTCTCTTATCAGCAGATGCATTTTCGAAAATATGTCATTTTTTACTGTCACACCATTCCTTGTCTCTCTCTGATTATTATTCCTCACCAAGGCTGATTTTCTCCCCTGAGTTGGCAGGTAACAGGAAGACTAGCAGGGTCATAGAGGAGAGGAGGACGCAGGGGAGGAGGAGGTTGAGTGCGTAAAACAGGGTCCTCCTTCGTAATGTCACCACAAACGTAACATCTGGGTAGGGCTCTGCACAGCAGTCATAAAAAACCTCATGACGATCTCCTGGGACCTCTAAGAGGATGAAGAAAGACAGAGATGCAGCAAAAAGCTTTATTCCTACACAGAGAGCATGACTGACAAAGCTAATGAAGTGTATTCTGCTGCAGCTGCTGAATGTTTTTGATTGTCAGAGAAGACGCTGGGGTGTGTTGCACTTTGAGAAGAAAAGCCTTGTTAAGGGCCAGCATTATTAAAACATGTTGCTGAATGGAACTGAAACAGAGAAAGAGCTAATCTGAAATGCAGCCCTTCTGTCATATACGCTGCACATACCTGTACCACTGCTGTAGGTTTATGAAAGGTTACAGTGTGAAGACAGAAGGGTTAAGTGTTGCAATCTGTAAGTCAATGGAAATTTTAAAATTTAGAGGGCCATTTGGTCCTTGAACAGCTGGAGTGAGCTCTTTGTTCACATCGCTGGTGGTAAATCAGACTTGTTTCTGGTAGGTGTTGGACTCCACTGGGGCTGCCCTTTGTTACTAACTCTTTCCTTAACTTCTATGGCCATATTATGTAAGCACAGCCAAGGGATACAGGGCTTCCAGTTTGGTTAGCTTCTGATTGCATCTCTGCTTCATTCTGCTTCAGTGGAGCGAAGACCTCCAGCAGGCACTGGGGCAGTTTGCAGCCCCAGGTGTGAAGCAGTTAGGATGAAAATTTGCAGCTCCATGGTCTGCAATCAGAAAAGGGTGGACTGCCAACTCTGGGTTGGTAATGAGTTCTTGCTTCAAGTGGAGGAGTTTAAGTGTCTTGAGCTCTCGCTCACAAGGAAGGACTGAAGGCATCTACAGTGATGTGGCTGCTGTACGGGTCCATTGTAGTAAAGGGTGATATCTATCAGTCTACGTTACATAACTTTGGCTGTTGGTAGTGATCATAAGAATGAGATCGCAAATACAAGTGACTAAAATCAACTGGCACTGAAGACAGACTGGGCTCACCCTTTGTAAAAAAAAAAAGAACTCGGTCATCCAAAAGTAGTTCAGAGTAAAGTCGCTGCTCGGAAAGGAGTCAATTCAGATGGCTCAGGCATCTGGTCGGGATGCCTTCTGGACGCCTCTAAAGGAAGGTGTTTTTAAACAAATCTTTCTAAAGCTGAAGGGATTGTATGCAACAATATTTTCATGGTGTTTTACAGGTGAGTGGAATTCATGTTTTTGTCCAAGACTGCATGAACATTAGGAACTATGTGCAATATATATTTTGTGACCATATTCTATAGGAACTATGATGAGTAGCATTTGAGTCCAAATCACCCAAATGGAATAATAAAGCTGATGGTATCTTATCGCTTTGTATTTTATCATAATGTAATGTTTTATGTCATATTGTATTGTATTGTACTGTATCGTATGTTTCACTGCGATAAGGACTTGGGGCAGACCCAGGATTTGCTGGAGGGATTACACCAGAAGAGCAGAATGAGATGGCTGGGGAGAGGGAGCTCTGAACATCGCTCCTTAAACTGCTGCCACTGTGACCAGGTTCAAAATCAGTGGCAGATAATGTATGGATGGATGCAAACTTTTTCATGCATACTGCACTTCAACTACTACTGCCACAACCTATATCCAAATTTAAGTCTAATGAACAAAATAAGGCGCACAAGAGCATTATATCTGAGCAACACAGCGTGCCATCTAGTCTTACCCAGCAGATCCCATTCTCCGTTTAGCATGTATCCTGACACATCTGCCTCCTTCATCTGGATGTCCAGCAGCCAGCCATCAAAAGTCCACGAGCCAAATTTCAGCTCACAGCGCTGGATGTCAAATGGAAACCATCTCACATCTACATTACACGTGCTGATGAATATTCCTTGAAGAGTAGAAATAACACAGAGAATAGTTACAGTCAAATGAAATCGTTCCAAGATATAATGGTGGGAGGTGGATGTGGGGTGGTAGGTAGGAACTTGATTAATGATTTTGTTTGGTGCAGCCATGGGGAAGCAAAGGAAAATGAAAATATTTGACTGCAGTGAACATTTTTCCGAATCATTTTGCTGCAACTGGAGCAATGCTGCGTTTATGCTGAATGACTAAACCCAAAGTTTTTGTTTTGAGTGGAAGACACCAGCTGATAAAACATACCTGGAGGCAGATACTCACAGAAGCCACTGGAGTTAACCAGCACATTGGTCTTAAAGGTGGCGTCAAACTTATCATGAGCGCTAAAAGATAGCAACACAGAGATAGTTTAGACTCAAGCACCAGCAGTGGTTGTGCAAGCTTGTGTTTGTATGTCACATACCTGTTGTATAGCAATATGTCAGGTGTCCAAACCTGGTCAGGGGTAAAACGGAGGTTCTTGACTCCAGGGTATTCTGACTGGTTCCACTGGAGGTAGTGGTCATACCACTGCTGGGAGACACAAACACAAAAGTGGTTTAACAGCAAGAAACACTTTCATTTTGAGTCTGTTTTGTGATTTTTACTGACAATATCACGATATCATCTGTGAGCCCAACTTCTACACGTTTCCATGCCCTATAGTAAGGAAACTGCTTCCACTTCTTTTCTAAGCTGGAGTTGGCGAATTGTTTCACGGCAAAACTGTGATTCGTGATTTTGGGCGAGAAAAATAAAGCTGAACCAGATTCTTCCAGCTGTCACGATGCTCCTAATAAGGTCGTGTTTAGGGTAAAAGGAAAAAGCTGTCATCCCGCTGAGGCACCCATTAACATGATAATGAAATCCAACCAGCATCTGGGATGATACTCTGTAGCTGTAAGGGCTGGAAAAATCTGTAAAAAGCGCCCCACTATGCAGATCAATATCACATTATTAATATTATCTATTATACTCACCATCTGCAGCCAGGCATTCGTGGTGAGGATCTGATTCTTTTCATCCTTGCATGACACAAAGCACATGATAGAATAAATGATTTAGTGATCTAAAGAATAAGTTCATACTTTCTCATACTTTTTTTTGTCTTACATCAATACACCTTAATAGATGCTTACTGCTATAATGGTCCCTCCTGCTCATACCTAAAACAAATTCAACATTGCAGTGGTGCTTCGGTCTGTGAACTGTTTCTTTAACCTTCCCTGTGCAACCCCAATGCCAAAACTGTTGATATGCTGTGTAAAATCTAAATAACAACAGCATGCAATGATCTGAATAAACTTGTCGCAGTTTGTTTCAGACATGTTGTCACCACTGAATTCAAGATGTGCTGATATTTTCAATTAAATATTCAAATGTCTCGCTTTCAATCATTTCTCATTCATTTTCTATACCCACTTCATCCTATTCAGAGCCTATCCCAGCTGCCGGCTACTGCACAAGAACATTCCTGGAGCATTTAAAGTGTCAGAAAGCCTAATAGCCTCTCCTTTTTTTTTTCTATGGAAGACATTTACAATCATCCCCAGACCTGTCCATGTGGCTGCCAAACTGTAATAATCAGGGATAAAGGACTTTTATCGGGTAACCAAAAAAACAATAATCACTAGTTTGTTTAGCAATAGATGGGAAAACATTATGACAGCCATCAGTGCAGCATTCCACCAATCAGTCCATTATTATGGAGTGGCTGGAGAGAAGCCTGCTCTCACTGAAAAACCACATCATGGCCTCATAGTAATCTGCTAAAACTCCACCCGAAACATTCTCAGATCATGAGAAGCAAAATCTTCTGACCTGATGAAAAGAAGATTGAATTATTTGGCCATAGTTCCCGATGGTCTGTTTGTAAGCAACCACACAATGAGCACGCCCTCGTTAATAAGCTCAAACACAACGATGGGCGCGTCACTCTGAGGTGAACGAGAGATTTGTCAGGATAGAGGAGAGATGGATGCAAAAAGAAGATATGTAAGCAATCCTAAGTGCACAGCCTCTAAGACCTGGGCCGGTGTTAAGAGCATAAAAGCAAATGCAAATAATCCAACTATCCATCTTCTATACATGCTTAATCCAATTCAGGGTCACGGGGGGTGCTGGAGCCTATCCCAGCTGCCATTAAGCGAGAGACGGGGTACACTCTGAACAGGTTGCCAGTCCATCACAGAGACAAACGAGACCATGTCCTTTCACACTCACTCCCAGGGACAATTTAGAATCACCAGTTAACCTGACATAATATAACCAAATAACCTCAAGTTGAAAAAATGTAACAAAACACTTAAACCATCGTTTGTGCCTTATCAATGTTGACATTTTTGCGAAGCATTAAAGAGAAAAAAATAATCGATTGAATTTGCTTTGTAAGCCTAAAACAGAAAAGGGTCTAAAAGAGTGTAAATTCATGTAAGTCCTGTATTCTTGAGGTTTCTTTGAGAATATTCTTGTTCAAATCTATTCTCCAACTGCATAAAAAGTGTTAATTGCTGCATTTGTGTAGCTTTGCATACCACATCCATGACCTGCATTAAAGTAAAGGAGAAATGGACGGTGAGAGCCTGGGTGTCGTTGGCTACCGGTCTCTCCATTGGATTGTAGTCTCTCATCAGCTCCCTGAGCAGAAAGCGCTGGTGTGGACCCTGCACTGATGCTGAAGAGAAAAGGGAATGAGAAAGGTGACCAAAAGTGACCAAACAAGAAGAAATCACCATGGACCAATGTTGTGATTTCAATAACTGTTTGTCAAAGAGTGGCGGAGAAATCTCAGGTGCAGAAAACATAGAATGAAAACGTGGAAAGGCGGAGGGAAAAACCATGGAGAGCGGACAGAAAGAATCCACCTCTTCCTAATCAATTTAGTCTCTGATTGATCACCAGCACCCAGTCGGAGTCTTTCTGCGCCTTTAAAAATGTCAGTTTCATTCTCTGCAGGAAATAGTGTAGCCATTAAACACTGAAACACCCCCGTAAGACACACACAACAATAAGAGCAATGGAAACTTCCTCTCTCTGCCCTGAAAGTCACCAAGTGCTCCAAATCACCCTTGATTAATTCTCCACAATGTAATCTCTGTTGATTTGGAGTGCGTATTGTTGATTGTTGTAAGATACACACTAAATATGGTAGAAACAAAAACCAAGCACTCATATTATTTCCAGTATGTCTTTTCTGTGGCCAAATGATGCTCACTACTTCAAAATAGGAATACTCAAGTAAATGGTGTATGATTAATAGACTAAATTTGCAGTGTCAAATCTTTATTCACTTACCAGACCTTAAATAATATCTATGAGACTCCATGGTTGGCATGCCCGTAACTCACATTAATAGTCTCCCAGTGTCCATGATGTCCAGCTGTAGTAAATTTACCCCCATAATCATCGCTCTTTCTCTTAACAAATCCACCATATTATGTACAGTATAATGCAAAACTTTTGGTACCTGTAAACCTATTTTGCCGTTCATAGCTACGTACGTTTTAAACATATATTTGGCTATTTGTCTAGTTTTGGTTTTTTTTTTACATCTTTTGCAGTTTCAAAATAACAAAAAAGGTCAAGAATCTCAGGCAAAAGTCTGTGTACTGTTAGCACGTCTTCTGTCGGCATTTGATAATATTAAAGCTTCTTAACTCTTTTTGTTGCAGTGATGGGTTTTTTGCACATACCTCCAGCTAAAGATTGAGGTCTGTACATAGATTTCTGATTAGCTTTAGGTCAGGGGACTGTAAGAACCATGGCAAAACATTCAGCCTGCGCCTCAAGATAATCAACTGTAGATTCTCAGGTGTTTCGGAGAATTATCTCATTGTTTAAACATTAGAATTATGTTTACTTCCAGATCTTCTGGTACTTTACTTAATCAAATCTTCAAAGCATCCATCCCTGTGTTCTAGAATTCAAAAGAAATTCTGCACCCTTATTTTTTATTTTTTTTCCAGACAAGCCTTTGCTCATAAAGGCCAAAAAAGCTCCATCTTAACCTTATCAGTCCACAAGGCTGCATTCCAAACGGTGCCAGGCTTGTTCAGGTATTAAAACTCCTGATGCTGAAATTTGTGGTGAGGACACAGGGAACTTGTGATAATTCTTCCAAAAAGGCGGTAGTTGTGCAGGTGTTACTGCGCAATTACAACAGTTCAACACCACTCAAAAGTCTCACTCCAAGGTTTTGGGTTCGCTATAGTCAGATTTAAGCTTTGATTTGTTTGATTTCGCAGACCTTTAACCTGACATCCACTTTTCCACTTAACTGACATCACTTAATTACATTTGGAACTAAGGAAATGGCTACCTGGACACTCTTTTCTGCCTTAATTTTCAGAGTACTGAGCAGCTGCCAGGAGGTGATTGTGACTGCTGATTGTTTGAACAACATTTATAGAATCAAAGGTATTTTAAAAGATTTGAAATTTGCAACACCTGCCTTTGCCAATGATGATCATGAACAAGTCAAATCTCAAAGGATTCTTATTCTATCACATAGAGCTTCTTCCCTTTTTTATTGTAAATTTCATGATTTGAACATGGGTGTAAACTTCTGCATGTCTATCTATCTATCTATGTATCTATCTATCTATCTATGTATCTATCTATCTATGTATCTATCTATCTATCTATCTATCTATCTATCTATCTATCTATCTATCTATCTATCTATCTATCTATCTATCTATCTATCTATCTATCTATCTTGTTACAACACACACACTATACATCTATACTATACATCGCATTATTATTTAAAACAAGAAAATGCACTGCTCAGCAATGTAATGTGCAGTGAAGATGATTATACATTACAGTGCTGCTGGCTCAACATAAAATATTTTTTTCAAGAGTGTGTGGCTGCACACAGAGGGACCCTCTGTTGCTAAATGAGCTGCCGTTTGCACGGTTATTACACATCCTGACCTACAAATACGAGACTATGTACAGCGAGCTCATGCAGAACACACACTTGTTCATGCTTAGTCCCTCTCAAAGCGCCTGTGAAGTCACTCACCTCGGAGCAGAGTCGCAAGTATCAACAGCCAGAGAGCCACAGCTTGCCTCATACTGCATTCCTCTGAATCAGCACACAAAGAGTGGCAGAGAGAAAAACAGAGAGGGAAGATGAAATAGGAAAACTGAGGTAGAAAATGGGGATATGAGACGAAAGAGCTGCTGTAGAATACGAGTGGAGAGAGCTCAATACCAGCAATAGCAGAGCAGGAAAAGGGGGAGGAAAAGAGAGCGCAGGAGACACAAAGTGGGGTAGACATGCAGTGAAACGAATACTCCGATACAGAGGAAGATGCTGTGTGGGAGTCGATCAGAATCAGAGAGATGGCTATGCCCTGGACAGTGCTCAAACTCATCCTTCATACTTCTCTGAACATCATTTCCTGTAGACTTGATGATATTGAATTATCTGCAACTGTATTCAGGTTTTGTCTGGACTGACAGACCTTAAGAACAAATTTTAATCTTTGAAGGACTGTGGTGGAAAAAACCCTATGTCGTGGGATTATAAACAACTACAGAGTGTGTCTCTTTTACTGAATTTAAAACAAGCTGAAACATACTGGATCTTTTTTTTTTTTTTTTTTTTTGTATAAGCTGTTGCACCACTTTCTGATTCACAGCAGAGCATAACGTTTGTAAGATGTTTCGTTTTTGAACTCACCCAATTTGGCATTAGTGCATCCACACTGTGGCCTAATGCTGACACCCACAGGCTGAGTTGGTAAAGTGCAGTCTAAAGTCTTCCCCAGGTTCTTTGACCCACTTCTCCCTTCTGATCATTGGACCCTGCCAGTGATATACACTGGTGCTTAAAAGCACCTTTAGACTATGTAGATGCATAGATTTGAGCTGAAACATCATCAGATTTCCCCCCACAATCTGTAAAGACGACACAGAGAACCCAATTAAATAAATTAATAAAAAAACTAACATTTGTCATTTATTTGCTCATCATTCAATATTTCAAATCTGTGTATTTGGCAACAGGAAGTTTAGATTGAAACTATAAGGAAAACAATGTATTTTGGCATTAGAATCTCATCTTAATGGTTTAGGCCTGTTTATTGAAACTCGCTGCATCACCACATAATTTTGGATAATTATTGTCATTAATTAAGTTGTATAATGAATTTGCCTAATGTGTTTATCTGTTTTTTTTTCTATTATCTGTTTTGATAGCTTCTATACAGTTGGGATATTTTAGATCATAACCATGCAGAGATTTGATACGTTCTTAAGTGTTCATATATTTCCAAGCACAGATGTAGATGACTAAGGTCATTAACAGCATCATCTGTCGAGACATGATCTCTGTTCTCGATGTTATGTGCTAATAGCATTTCTATCTATGTAAACTGTGTTGAAAACAGTCAATGTGTCACAACAGAATGATAGCTTCTTTGAAAAAAAAAAAACATATGCTTTATGGACATTTATTCTTATGTATACATAATTATCCATTATTTATCCAGCTGTGAAAATATGCTGTTTCAGTTTGGAAATTAGTAATTTAAGTAATAGTCTTATCAATTTCAGAGCTTATTGTGGGTTTCCTTTTTACTCTTATTTAGAAAATGAAAATGATTCTCATAGTTAATCAGTTAGTTAATTTATGTCATATATGAAGGTATATATACTTATAAGTTTATTCAATTGGAATTTTTGTTTATATTATTAGTTTCTATTTATGTTCAAATGTATATAGGAATATATAATGCGATGATGAGCTAATACTGGTGAATATGTATATGTTGTTTGGGATTGTTCTTTTTGTAACTGCTTTTTACCAGTTTTTGTGGCAATTGTCTGAAATAAATTAATTCATTCATAGTCTCACCACTACCACTGAGGTGAGAGTGAAAAAGCTACAGCAAACAGATGACAGCACCATCTAAATATCTATTTATCTACGCAAATTTAAGGCTGACAAACAAACTGAAAAGCGTGATTTTGGTTGTAACACACTTCAGCAATGCTGTTTATCTATTTATTCGTTTATTCTTTTGCTGTACTTCTGTAAGGACATTCTCCAGTCTTGCTCCTCTGTAAGAATATTCAACAAGGAAGCGAAAGATACGGGTGAAAAGTAACGGAACCTTGCCCACTTTGCTGCGTCATTCACATGCGACTTGTGGCTGTTTGTTTCGGTCGCAAGCGAGCGCGTCACATCTCAGTTCTTTGATTGTTTCTGACTGCATTAATTTATTACACTCCAACAACATCCCAGAGCGGGGGGACACTGTGAGCTGAGGTAACTGTTTGAAGCTGTGTCTTGTCTTTAAATCACTTGGTGAGGTGTGGGTGAAGAGTGGCTTCTAATGTCGCGTTAAGAGACAATTAACTGGCGGTGCTGCAGGCGGTGGAAAGGAATGGTGCAGAGCCAGTGCGGAGCTAGCAGGCTAGCTAACGTTAGCTAGAGGAGGAACGATGCTCATATAGCTGCTGCAAGCTAGCTTCACATGTTGACCCATAAGTCACTTTAATGTGTTTCATTTGAGAAAGTAAAAGCCGAAATCCTTTTTTTGTGGTGGTTTCAAAATAGAGAAGTCTATCTAACCTGTGGCTGTGTAAGTTAAAACTTGTAGCGTAGTGCCGTTGCTTTGTTTTGTCACTTCAAAGTCTGCGTCAAACGAAAGAAGCAGCAGCGAGGAGGTTAGGGCTTCATCCTCTGACCTGTGAGCCATTGACTTCAAAACCCCCAGTTTTTTTTGTATGCGTTTATTTTGGCGTCACACACAACCCGCGAAAAAACGTTGCTTATGATCAGATACCTTATAACATGCACTAAGATGCTTTAGAGCACAGTGTCATTTTTTTTCTGAATATGTCTGTTCACTATATGAACAAAAACACCGTTACCCTATTAAACTGCTAATGTGTAGAGATGGGCTCGGACAGTTAACACATTTGAGTCCATGTTAACTTAATGAATCTTAAAGATATGATCTTATGTAGCTCCATTATCCACACGTTTTTTTCTTATAAATAAATAAATATATATAATCAAATCAGGAGCAGCTGACAAAATCTAAATCGTAGGCAGTTCAGTGTAATTGCAGGTTGCATGCGTGAAAAGCGGTTTCGCTGTGTTATATGGACATTACAATTCTGTTACCAGATACCAGAAATATCACAACTAAACTGTCACACTCTGGTGTGATGTTAGTACCTGTTCTATTGCAGTGCTCCCAGACTCGATCTTTCCCGCCCTTGTTTTATTTTTATTGTGAAAACCTGAGCCGAGCATTTGGCGTCTCTTCTGCCCCCGGTGTGCAGCCTACAGTGGGCATTCAGGAGAGGTTGTCCTTGTGGCTGCTCTGTAACTCAGGTTCACAGCGTGGCGGCGCTTCGCCGCTCATAGTCACGTGACTCACTACTGAAACCTAACTTTTTACGTAGAAGCGAAAATCGAAACTTAACTCTGTCCTTGTTAGCCTTTCTTTCCATTTCCTTTGAAAACGTTGGATTCCCCCAACCCCCGGATTTTTACGGTGCAACAGTTTGGCAACGCATTGCAAACAGTGGTTATAAAAGAGTTGTGGAGTCTGAGAGGACATTTTTCTGACCCAAACTAGAAGAGCGCACGCGTTTGAAAACACGTTTTTAACCTATTGCTGCCTGCCTGCTTGCCGCCGGTTCTGTGTTTTCTTCTTGTGTTTACTCTGTAGCTTTTCGTCAAAAAGTTAAAGTTCGTGAACCACGGATGAAGTCAGCTGAGCATTGGGAAGGCTCAGACTCACCGACACTAAAATTCACCGCTTTCTCCAGCTCTGCTACTTCCGTTTGAACGTCTGCAGGTGAGATCCACAACAATGTGTGAGCTCACGGGGCCTTGTGCTTAGTCCTGTAAATGTATGGTGGGGCAGATACTGGGTTTGACTTCTGCAAACATGCTGTCCCTCTGGCCGACGAACGGGGGACTTTGCAAGCTGTGTTTTTGTTGTGTTTACCCGTTTCTTTACATGACATTAAGTTCCCAGAAGAGTTGATTCATTACTTGGCAAGAGGAATAGTCTTGTCCACACGTCTGCACAGCCTGAAAATATAGAGAAGTATTTTTTTTTAAAGACAAAAAAAAATAAGTACATAGTTGGTTTTGTTTGACTGTCAAATGTTGTCTTGCATCAGGGTCAAAATGAGTCTGCTCCAGCCCCGTTTGGCCCCCAGGCTGCCGGCCCTGTCGGTCCCTATTGCTGTGATGAACCAACACTATGGTGTTCTCTATTAATATGGCAGTGTTTGGGCCTGCTCAGCTCTTTCTTACGTACCGGCGATGCTGACTGGAACAGATGGAATGAAACCTGACCGAGTATTGGGTGTCTCCCTGTTGTTCGTCTGACTGATATAGACATTACAGAGTGTTGTCAGGTGTGACATTTGACACCGAATCAATCTTTGTTCCTAGCATAGGATGATGTAGAAATTCTGAAGTGCGCAGTTCAAAATGTGCTGAATACTTTTTTTCTGTTTGTATTGCGAGAAGGGAATAAACCAACCTCTGCAAAAAAGGAGACTTTTACTTTTTTTTTTTGTCCTTGGTAGTGGCCTCTTTGTCTGCTTCACCGTCTCACGTTCACCCTCTGCTATAGCTCCATACCCAGCAATAATTTGTAAGGCCAGAAATACCGTAATACAGAATAGTCACAAGAAGGCCTGAATAATTTATCAACCTCCCTTTACCCTGGGATTAAGTTTCAGTGTGACAGGGAGAGATGGCAAGTCTCCCTGCAATATCCTTGCAGACTGATTGAATTATAATCTGAAAATATATACCGCTACCTCAACAGTGTTGCTGTAAATCGGAGCTTCTCCTCCTCTGCATATAACCTTCAACTTTCTATGATTACAGCATCTTTGATTACCTACTTAGTTGTGTGCTATTTCAGGACAGCAGTAGTGGAGGGTGATGATAAAAACCATGTCCTTGAAGTTTGTGTAGATTCTCTGCCGTAACTGAGGACACTTGAACAGGTTGGAGGGCTGCCAGCAGATCCCGAACTTGTGGAATTGGCCGCAATAAAAGTTTCTCTTAACTGTCTGGTCGCTCCTGAATTTTTCATTCTTCAATCATCATGTTGGAGTTTATTTCTATTTATTGGTATTCTCCTGACTTTGCCCTTTGTTTGTATTTCAGGTACTCTCAGCGTGCAACCACCCTGCCCTGACTTTCCTTCAGGGTATTCTGCTGGGTGTTCGAGGACATAAGATAATACCGAAGCTGTACAGCCAGCTGCACCGGCCCCTTTGCGCTCAACCCCTGCGCTATGAGCAGAGGTAGAGGAGGGCCTTACAGAGAACACTACTACAGGCATCTACCGCCTCGCTTGCAGGCCAAAGAAAATTCTTATCGACCTGGCCAAGCCCAGCTCTTCCCCAGAGCTGATCCACAGCAGATCCCATATTTAAATTACTACAGCAGTCCTACCCCTCCTGTAGTGCCCATACAGCCCCCATCCCCTCTCCCCCCCTCTGCTCCCCTTATACCAAACCACATTAAAGTGGTCCCTAATTCTGTGGCTTTCAATTGCTCACAAAACCAGAATCACAGTGTCACTCCAGTTCCCAATTCCTTCCATTCTGAACAGGTGGAGTTCCTGAGAGGTCAGAGCTCTGAGGCGCCACAGTTTAGAAGCAGTGCCCGAGGAGGAGGGGCGGTACCCAGCAGGTCACCTAGTTCCATATACCAGCCCCCATCAGGGTACAGTAGATATACAACCCCCAACAACAGCCCAAGGGGTAGAGGGGGGTATAGCCAAGACCAGGGTTTGCCATTCCCTACTGGTGGAAGAGCGTCACGAGGCACACCAGGCCCTCGACACCTAAATCAAAACCAGACGCAAGGCAAAAACAACAACCAGTACTCAAATAGACAATGGCATGCTCAAACAGACACAATCTCTGACCATTTTCAGAATTTGTCTCTTCATCAAGACATGCCCTATAGAGGAAGAGAAAGGTTTGACAAACGTTTTTCATCAAGAAGCTCAGGAAAATCGGGATTTGCTAAAGAGAACATCACTTTTACCCCTGACATACAGGACCAGGTGTTCAGGGTCTTGGATGCTTTAAAGCCAGGTGAGAGTGTTTCTGCTAGAGAAGTAGCCAAATCACTGCATTTGCCCAAAAAGATAGTCAACAAGGCTCTCTACAATTTGGAACAATCTCAGAAAGCTTCCAAGGAAGGACTTTACCCCCCTGCGTGGACTCTGTACAGAGATCATCTCAGAGTAGAGGAAGATCAAGTACAAGGTCCACCTTCCAGTTTTTGTCTCGGCAACAAACATCCACAAGAACCTGAAACCAGAGTTGACTCAGAAACCACGGGGCAGAGCAAAAAAGAGGACACTGATACAGAATCCAGTTCTTCTAACTGCCTCTCTTCAGAGTTGTCTGACTCCGAAGAATCTCAGTCATCAGTGAAAGATCGACACAACGAGAAAAAACTTCCCAACACAACCAGGTCCCTCGATCCAGAGCTTAATTCTGCCCTGATGGCAGACCTTAAAGAGCAAATTTTGCAATATCTCCTGGATTCAGGGGAAGTAACTACTCTTGTCATAGCAAAAAATCTAGGCATTAAGAACGCCAGGGTCAATCCCATACTACTTGCTCTGGAGAAGCAAGGGGAAGTCTGTAGGAATAGCCAAGGCAGTTCTACCAAATGGAATCTGTCCACTCACCGCAGAGAGAGAATGGAGAGGAGCCTGAGAGCTGCACAGAGCACTTCAGCTGTGCAGGATCAGATGGAGGTAGTGGCCATTAAAGAGGAAGAGGGAGGAGGCTTCTTCAAGTCGCCACTGCCGCCTGTACCAGGTCTCGAGCAATTGCCACCACTTGAGGACTGGATACAGGGGAAAAGTCAAAGTGAAGTGGTAGGTTGACTTTCAGCGTTTTGCTTTGAACATTTTATGTATTAAATGGTATTAAAGTGAATACCTTGAAGAACGAATTCTAACCTGCGCATAGTGCGGCAGTCGTATGCTCCAAAAGGAAAACATACGTGCAGAAATGAGGTTCCCCAGTAAATGTGAAATACTACATGTGTGGGAACTGGAATCAAAAACCGAACTTTGGAAATAGAAACTCTTTGTCATAGATGGGTCCAGCTGATAGAAGCAACTGTTTGCAACAAGCCGCTGATGCAGATCTGCATTTGCACAACACGCACTTCACTCTCTGTGCAAAATGTTGAACTTGCCCCGTACGTCCGTTGTTATATCTGCTCTAATAGTCACAACTAACACAAACACAGTGTCTGTTTAACCTAAACTAAGTTATTTGCATGTGTTTCTCGTTCCATTATTCACACAGACGTGCATCGTACATTGCTACATCATACATTATATATGATATAATGTATGATATACTTTTATTATATATTATTATATATTTTATTTTATGATATACTTTTATTGGAGCGATGTCGAGCTGCTTCTGGAATTCTGTAGCACATCTGGTGGAAGCACTCACTGAAAACGGTGTCTGCAATAAACAGCTGGAATGCTTTTTTAAGAGAGACGCGTCCTCACTGAAAACATGGCTAGTCTTTTTATCATAATACTTAGCTACTGCTAAAAGCCATAAAGGTCCAACTTATATGTCAAACCCTTTTAACTCATGTTTCATCTTTCTGTCCCATTCCTTCGTTCAGCAACCCTCTTTAACCATAGGTAAAGACAAGGAGACCAATGATGAACAGTGGGCCTCTGATGACATCCCCTTATTCCTCAATGCCATTCGCAGACAGACCGATGCTAATAAACTGGCTGCAGAGAAGGCTGTGGGAACTGTGGCGGTTTCATTGGCCGCCCCGCCTCCCCAGAATCTGTGGGCCAAACTACAGGAAGTGAGACTGAAGAACCCCGTCAGTGGTCTCATGGAGTATGCCCAGTATCTGGGCCAAAACTGTGAGTTCCAGCTTCTCGACCAGTCTGGACCCTCTCATGACCCGAGGTTGGTGGCTTCATCTAATCTGTTATTTGATGTTTTGGTTGATACAAGAGATAATGGAAGTTGTTCATTATTACAGTTCTTGAGTGTTCAGAAGAAGCGTCAAAGTTCCCCTTTTTATGGCAGCCTTATAAAGATAGCCAGGCTCAACACTAAGTTGATAACAATCGTTGTCATACCCATTATCGTTCAGCCAGCTAACGGAGAAAGCCTGTCTATGTTTAACTTCATTGTGTACCCTTCACTTGCCTCACTGACAGATAAATTACAATCTTTGTTGTTAATCTCTGTCATCTTTCAAAGTTCAGTTCACTTATTGTGTTCAGTGTGGTATTAATGATTGTTTAGTTTGTCCATCTACGTGTTTATTCATTCATGTAGAGCACTTGTTGATACCTTTTTGGATTCAAAGTCTCGCAGAAATAAATCAACCATAATCAGTTGTAACAATGAATGAAAAGGTTGTAACGCAACACAGTGGCTTTGAAATTTATTTATGTATTAACAGATGCAGTTCAGTGTCAGCAGCTCATCCTCTGTCTTTTTCTACTTCTGTTAGATTCCGTATGCAGGTAATGCTCAACGGGAGGCTGTTTCCTGTCGCAGAAGCTTCTAGTAAGAAGGTTGCTAAAAAGGACGCTGCTGCGGCCACCCTGCGCGTCCTCATCGGAGAGATGCAGGGAGGGACGGGCACGGTGGATGAGGGGAACGCCGCCAGTTTGGACCAAGTGGTGGAGGCACTTCCAGACACCAGCGTAAGTCGTTATTTACTGTATGAATATAACCCCCTCTGCATCTGTTTCTCCGGTTGGCCAAACGCTTGTTAAACCTTGTTAAAGGGAGCGTATGATTGTATAATCCAGAGCAGGCGTGCTAACCGTGCACGCTCAAACTTTGTCAATCGAATCGGATTCAGCAGTCCAAGTGAAAACTGTCTCTTCTCTCTGCCAGGGGTCAGCTGAAAATGCGGGGGGAATATACGGGTCTAGTGGTGTGGAAGGAAATGTGGACGGACCTCGTCAGCTGCTGTCCCGCTCTCTACCTGGTGGGAAGAATCCGGTTTCTGTCTTGATGGAGTACTGCCAACGCAGTGGCAACGCTATCGAATTCATCAATACTGGGCAGGCCGGCCCACCACATGACCCGCGGTACGGACCCCTTCACTTCCCGCTGAATCTGTTCTTTTAAATAATGTTTTTTTTTTTGTCCTCAGGGGAAGTTCCTTTGTGGTTGGACATCTGGCTCAAAGAAGCAGCTATTTCTGTTTAATCTCTTCTCCACTCTGCAGTCATCTGACAAAGACACAGTTACATCTCTGTTCATCCACTCTTTCTGTTCAGTCCATCCCTTGAGGCAGCTGTCTGGGTGATGGATACAGTACAACTTGTGTTTTCATCCCATCTCTCTTTAGAAAAGCTACATGTTTATGTCTTGATTGGTGGTGCATCATAAGCTGAGACTTACTATGAGCCTGGCCCATTTGTTTCATCTATCTAACTGTAACTAGTCACTCCATGCTGTGTGTACGATCTCAAGGATTCTCTCCCTCTTTCTTACACCGTTCTCGCCTTTGCCATCCTATGCTCAGGTTCATGTACAGGGTGAAGGTTGGAGAGAACTTGTTTGCAGAGGCTTCAGCTCCGAGCAAGAAAGCAGCCCGCCAGCTGGCAGCAGAGGAGGCTGTCAAAGAATTAATGGCTGATGGAAAACTGCAGCTCAACAAGGTAAGAAGTGCGAGGCAGAGACTAACTAAGGAAATGGAGGTTTTATATGACTGGAATGACTAAAATGACGAACAACAGACTGATTGGGCTTGAAGGAAAAAGTTTTGTCAACTCTTACTGCTTGGATCCCTTGGCTCAGCCATTCGCATCTCTAACAGTGCATCCCGTCCCGTATCTGTCTCCTCTAGCCTCAGTTGCCACTGGGCTCTTCCAGTGATAGTGAAGAAGGTGTTTCTGGGGCAACATCCCCCTGTTTGCGTCCTTTAACTGCAGATGAATTGCGGGCAGCCCATGAGGCAGGGGTTGGAGACCTCATCAATCACCTGAACAACAACGCAGTGTCAGGACTTCTGGAATATGCCAGAGCCCGGGGCTTTGCTGCTGAGATCCGTCTGGTGGGGCAGTCTGGGCCAGCACATGAGCCTAAGTATGTGTGCTTTACATGAATTTGCATAATTCACAATTAACTGTCTGACTGAAACATACTCGATACTGTGTTTGTGTATAAGCTCTATAAAAATTCAAAGTTTTAAGATGTATGTCTGTTTTAACAGCACCTCGTATGCAGTTTCCATGGGATCTTTGGTTTTTAAAACGGGTGCGAAAACGCCATGAAATCCTCTCCTGATTGCCTTTTTCTTCCCCCTCCTGCTCAGGTTCACCTACCAGGCAAAGCTGGGTGGACGCTGGTTTCCTCCAGTTTGTGCCTCCAACAAGAAGCAGGGAAAGCAGGAAGCGGCGGATGCTGCTCTACGGGTTTTGATCGGAGAGGCTGAAAGGGCAGCTCGCACCGGGGAGCTCATCCCAGCTGAGGTACACACTGTTAGAATGTGTGAACTTATCTCTATTGAAAGTGGAGTATTCAGCAGCTTTACTGCGAGTAAACGATTTGCTGTGGCATTTCACTGCGAGCCACTGGATCATAGGACGTAAAGCATCAGATTCAGATGCACTTTATTAATCCTTGGATGGAAATAGCTTGTTACCGACCTCCTAATAGAAATACAAAGTAGTAATGGTAATACTGATGATAAGAAAAACACACAGAGCTGAAATATATATATATAAAAAAAGCATGGAAATGGAAAGTAATGATGAATACAGTAACTGATCAAAATTTAAAAAAGTAAACTTTAAAGGTTGTTATGAATATATTTATCCAGTAACTACACCGTCCTCTGTACTGATGAACTAACAGATGGTTGTTGCACATGTGCTTTCTTACTTGTGGAGAATACCACAGGCAGGAATTCTTTTTTTGTGCTGCTTAGTTGTGCATCGCGGTAGAAAAAGTCTCTGTCTGAACATGCTCCAGTGCTTCAGCAGCCGTGTTGTCCGATGTTGTCATAAACTTCAACAACATTCTCGTTTTATTCTCAATGCACACACCAAGATATTTATTGTCATCTACCATCTTAAGCTGACCATGCAGACAACCTCTCAGTTTCTGCTGATGTCAGCATGGGAGAAGCAGAGGAGCGCTTATTAACCCCCCAAAAATGTAGCGATATTCACAGGTTTCAGGAGAGTAGATCTGTTTTCTCTTTGTTACTTTTTCCCAGGAAACGCTTTTGTTGGATGCAGGTAAGCCTAAATTTAAAAATATGGTTTTTTTTGTGTTTTCTTTTTTTTACATTTCTCTGTCTAGCTACCTGTGAGCGGCAGCACATTGCATGACCAGATAGCAATGCTGAGTCACCAGCGTTTCAATGCCCTGACCACACGTATCCAGCACAGCCTTCTGGGACGCAAGATTCTGGCCACCATCGTCATGAGAAGAGGGGAGGGCCTGGGGACCGTTGTCAGCCTTGGAACTGGTATATTCATCTTTTAGCTTAAGAACTATGAAAAAGCCCAGGTGGTTAAAACTGTGGCGTATAATGGAGTAGGAAAAAAAATGCATTTCCCTCTGTTTTTCACTTTTCAGAATTGATTAATTTATTTTTTTGTGCTTAGAGACATGTGCTGTCGCAAAGTTGAAACAGAACTAGGTCACTGCAGAACTTAGAGGCGTTGCTTTGTCGTGTTCTGTGACATTGAATGTGTCGTCTTTCTTTTTCTTTTTTTCCTGAAAGGAAATCGTTGTGTCAAAGGGGAAGAGCTGAGCCTTAAAGGGGACACGGTTAATGATTGCCATGCTGAAATCATCTCCAGAAGGGGATTTATTCGGTAGAAATTGATATCCTGCTCTTTTCTCAATGTTTCTCCTTGGTTTCTAAAAATACTCCTTGCTCTCCTTCACTCATTCTGTGTGATCTAACTCAATGTCTCCTTTCCTCTCAGGTTTCTGTACAATGAGCTGCTCAAGCACTATGATGGCACAGACGACAGTATATTTGAGCCAGCGGAGGAGAATAAACTGCAGATCAAATCTGACATCACCTTTCACCTCTACATCAGGTATGAGCTTTCTCCTTGCCACCCCCACCTCCTTCCAAAGCCTCTTTCTTTCCAATCCTGCCCATCAGTGTGATACATCAGTGTTTACTGTGTAGATCATAGTGGCTTTCATTTTAGTTTGTGTTCTATCAGTACCTTAGGTCTTCTCGTCTGTCCTTTACAGCACAGCACCCTGTGGAGATGGCGCCCTGTTCGATAAGTCATGCAGTGAGGCAGGAGACGAAGTGGAGGGCCATCAGCCTTTGTTTGAGAATGCTAAGCAGGGCAAGCTGCGCACTAAAGTGGAGAATGGTAAGAGGGGCATTCAATCCGCTTGTCCTGTCATGAAATATGTATAGAAGCACATGTTGCCATCCTCTGGTCTTTTAGCCAGAGATGAGACCTTTGCTTTTGTGTGTGTTGTGCCGGTTTACAGGTGAGGGGACCATCCCAGTGGAGTCCAGTGCCATTGTACCCACCTGGGATGGTATCCAGCACGGTGAGAGGCTGCGAACCATGAGCTGCAGCGATAAGATCCTGCGCTGGAACGTGTTGGGTCTGCAGGGGGCACTGCTCACCCATTTCCTGCATCCCATCTACCTGAAGTCCATCACACTTGGTAAATCCTACTGTTGGACAATGATTGTCATTATCTTGAGAGTGAATATCATTGATTACGGATGAACTCCCGCATTTGATTGAGATTTCTGTCTGAACAACCTGTATTTGCTGCTCTGATCTGCCAGGCTACTTGTACAGCCACGGTCACCTGACGCGTGCAGTTTGCTGTCGGCTAGCCAGAGACGGTGACGCCTTCACACAGAGTCTCCCTCCTCCCTTCAAGCTGAACCACCCGGAGGTAAGTCTGCAACTTTTTTGGCGCAATATCGGACATGGACATAAATCAAACACATTAAGGTCATTCTCATTAGATGAATTAATTAAGCTGCCATCTTTCCTGTTTGTACCTGCAAAGCTGTTTTTCATTGTTCAGCTTATGCAGATTGGGCTCATCCATCAATTAACAAAAAGCAGGTTCGTCCCTGTCGCGCCGGCTGGAAAAATGGCAGAAATACAGTAGCTGGCCGATACCCACAAGTCATCTCGTTTCATGTTTTAGCCTGTTGTTCAACCTTGTTTTGGCTTTCATTTCCACATCAGCAAAGGGTGTTTGAAGATGACCGACACACTGTGATTGTAATCGCTGATATGTGTAATTATACAGCTAGTTTTGTAATTACTGATTTACATGAAACTAACTCGGTTGAAAACTATGTGCTCTCTCTCCCCATTTCCCCCGTCTCCCACTCCACCTGGCTGGACTGTAGGTGGGCAGGGTGAGCGTGTATGACTCCACGCGTCACACAGGCAAGACCAAGGAGTCCAGTGTAAACTGGAGCTTTCCAGACCAGCATAATGTAGAGGTGCTGGACGGGACCAAAGGAAAACTTGATGGGTATGTAGATATCGTCAGCAAACTCAATCCTGTTCCTGACAGTTGGAAGAGGATGTTGTTGTCTGACGATCATATAGTTGTTGCTTATATCATTTAAAAGAGACAGCGTACAGTTTAAACATAAATGTTGCCGTTCGATGCACTTTACCAGATCATAGCTAAGAGCTAATTCTTATTTGTATTAACTCAGAAGAACTTCAGCTAATTAATTTTCCCTAAATCTGTGTTCGCCCTCAAGATGCTGCTCAGAGATTTTTGTCTTTTTATCCTAATGGGATGTCACATCACTGAAAAATAGATTCCTAAAGGTTTTTTTTTAAAGCCATTTGCAGATCCTTGAGAATACAGGCATGCTTGACCGAATTTTCTGTATTTGTGCATCGATGGCACAGAATACGTTAAAGGTCCACCCGTCCTAGAAAAGAATTAAGAGAATCCAACTAAACAAATAAGGCAAACGGGTCAGTTTTGTTCAGTTTTGTAAATGAAGAAATGAATAGAAAATGTCTCTTTTGCATCTTTGTCAGTGGTAAAAATCTGTAAACCTTTACCTGCAGGAGATAACGTGCACCTTTGTGCTCCAGTGACTGACTCAGCATTTCCCGTAATTGTTGATCTGTTCATTCAACCAATCAGAACGGCTTCACTTCTGAGTTGTTGGTGGGTCTCCTCCCATTTACTGCCCACATCAGGACTATCCCTCAACATTACCTTTATTCTCTGTTTATCATTCTTTTGTAGAGTGATCAGAGAATGCATCAATGGTGGCAGTCCGTCCTGACCCATAATAAAGTCATAATACTGCCACTACCATGTTTCAAAGCTTGGATACGGTTCTTAATCTGGACTGCAGTCTCATTAAAGCCAAAGGGTTCAGATTTAGTAACATTCTGGGTTGTCCACTTGTTCTTAAGAAAGCTGCAGATGGGCAGTGTTCTTTTAGGAGATTGGAGGCTACTTGCTGCCCTAAAATATATTTGTGAACATTAACAATATAATTAATATAAGGCCAATATAATGGGACCTTTAGTTATAAGCTGACCTTGATTCTTATGTTCTCTCACATGACCATTTCCTTTATTAACAAACATCATTTGTTAATAAAGCTATGAAGTGAGCTAAATTGGAAACAATTTATGATTGAAGGAAACGGGCTTGTGAGATGTTTTGCCACGTTTTTGCATTTTTCATCAACTCTCCGCTGAAGTTCTCTTAAATGTCTTCCCTCCAGGAGCAAACAGTCAGTGTCCCGCGTGTCCAAGTCCAACCTGTTCTGTCTATTCCGCTCTCTGTGCCAGAAGAGTGGCCGCACCGACCTCTTCTCCCTGCCCTCCTACGCTCAGGCCAAGATGGCGGCCATGCCCTTCCTCCTTGCCAAGCAGCAGTTCTTTCAAGCTCTCAGCGTTCACGGCTACGGAGCTTGGATCGGCAAACCACTGGAAGAGAAGAGCTTTGAGGCGGGAGAGAGAACTGGGAACAACGGAGCAAGCATCCCGTCGGGATACGGAAACAGTGGAAACGGAGGGGCAATGGAGTACAAGCAAGCAGAGGCGTAGATCAGTGCAGGGTTCTTCATCAAGGAGATAATAGAAATATGTGGGGGAGAAAAGCACAAGCAGGGGCAGATCAAAGGGAGCGCAATGAAACGATGCAAAGCCAGTGGCCAGAACTGAGTCTGCTGATGGGACATGGTTGAAGGCTGCAGAGGGAGTGATGGGAAGGGACAGAATCAGTCAAGGGCAAAGCCTGAAGCATGAGTGAGGTCACATTTGAAAGGACAGAGCTAGAGAGAGATCCACAGGGTGTACAGAATATTGTAAACACGACATTCACAAGGGATAAGTCTGAAGTCTGTTAATTTCCACGGCGAAAACTTCTACACGGCTCGGCTGCAAGAGCCTGTGGACTGTTTCTGTGCATCGTAATGTTTAGAGCCCATTTAGTTTCACATTGTACCTTTTTTTTTTTTTGTCCTTGTCATTGGAATGAATGGCAAACACTGATCAGCCATAACATTACGACCCCCTGCCTAATACTGAGTATGTTCTTTACATATTGCCAAAACAGCTGCGGCCTGTCAGGGTGTGGGCAGACCGCTTCACTTCAGGAGTAATGTTATGGCCGATCGCTGTATGCCCTCGTTGTTTTTACACGGTTACAGCCGTTTATGTCAAATCATTGAAATAACAACAAAATAACAGGAGCTGCTGATTGGGATTCACCCTAATGAGATCCTCGTTTGTAGTGTGTAGAATCGGTATTAAGTTTGGGGGGAAAAGAAAAAAAAAAAAAAGGCTCCTGTCATGAAGTGCTCGCATTGTATTTTGTTCTGTGCGCTACTGTATGTGTTGTTGTGTGAAAATGCACCCGGCTGCTTTTAAGAATGCAAGCTGAAAAGGTGGGAGTCCCTTTGCAGGAAGCTCGATTGTTGATTCCATTGACTTCACTTGGATGTGAAGACTGAACCTGGACCCTGCTCACTCCAGTCCAGTCCCAGTTAACAGCATTCATAACCAACTTTAACTGTAGATAAAATCAGCCACTTTTACAAATCGGATACTTGCGTTCACCCCCCCCCCCCCCCCCCCCCCCCCCCCCCCAAACATTTAAGGCTGCAGCCTCTTCACACGCTCCGACATCTCCATGCAGACTTGTGTGATTTCCACCAGTTTTAACATCCAAACTGACTTTACACTGTCTTCACTCGTTGTCATGGTTTCCGGTATTGTGGCCCTTTGATCAGCCCCATTTGTCTGTGCTTATGAGCTTTCACTTAGAATTACTGATGTCATGACCTCTAAGAAGTACAGTATGTCTGTTCTTATGACTTATGTGGTTTTTGAGTGCATTTGCTCCCCCCTCCCCCCCATTATTCCTGTCATTATGGTCCTCTGAAGCGGTTCCTGCTTGAAAGTTTTTGAAAGTACCAGAGCTGCCCTTCCTGCATGTTGTTTTTTTTGTTTTTGTTTTTTTTTATTTAATTTAATTTGATTTGATTTGATTTTTTTTTTTACTTCCTAATACAAAACCAGTTGTCAGGTCTTGCTGCATGGTGAGTTCCTGTGGACCATGACGTTTGGATCGTTTTGTTGTCTAAGGAGAATGTTTTGTCCATTTATCTGGATGATGCAATATATACATGGGGGGTACACAAATACATGAACACACGGATGCACAGTGGGATCCAGAAGCCTGAGGCTGCTTTCAGAAGCTCGTTTTAAAAGATTTAGAATCCTATAGTTTACCTCTCAAAGCACTGCAGGCATATTTTTTGTACTTTAGATTTTTACCATTTGCGTCAACCAATTCTCATATGCAGAAAAAGCCCCAGAGGTTGCTTTTTTTTTAAATTATTTTTATTTTTATTATTGTTTGCAAAGCAAGAGAAAAAGCTATGCAAGCTGGCACTCTGATACTTTAAGCAGTTCTTGTACCGAACTGTTGTGTGATGAAGCCTAAATTTTGTCTTGCGACTGTAAGCTTGAGGTTGCCTCCTTAGAACAGAGAGCTGTCTGTTTTTGAACTTTGTTGCAGCCCGTCAGTTCATTGTTACATCGTCCTGTTTCAGCCGATGCGCAGCCTTGGTCCGTTGGTGCATTTGTTAAATGTGCAATGGTTGGAACCCTGATAAATGCACCGATGCGCCGCTGCGTTGGTTCCGACGTGAAGTGCGCATATAATGCATATTGATATAGCAATACGTTGCAACAAATTATATTTAGATAAAAAGCTTTCAAAGGAAAAAAAATGTTTTAAGTTTTGATGTCGAAATGTGTGGTTCTTTGTACTGAACTCAGACTTCTGGACCCCACTGTGCTTTAAAAGAAAAGAAAGAAATGGATGTTTGAGTTTAATGCTGTATGCACACTGTCTGTGTGTGTTTGTATTTGTGTGGGTTTTAATGTATATTTTGTAAATCATCTGAAATTGCTTTTCTATTACTTTCACTGTGTTTTAACTAGATTCCGGTGGAGTAACCTTTTTTTTTTTTCTTTTTTTTTTTTAAATGAATTTTGGAAAGTAAAAAAAGTTTCAAATTAGCAGTCTGTTAGATTTCTTTTGATCATTGTATTTCTTTGCTGTTGGATCTCCACACGGGCACTGAGTTGGCTTGGGGGGGGGGGTTATGTGACTTCAGTGCGCTTGTTGAGTTGTTTTTCGGGAGGAGGAAGTTGAATTACTTGCTCTACATCGATGACAAAGCTGTTATCGGCCAAAAGTCTGAATGTGAGCAAATGATCCACATTTTAAGAGCGGGGACTCCTCGAGATCCTCAACATGGCTTTTCCATCTGATCTGCCTCCTTGTTGCTCTATTCCTTATTGCAGTGCTCGAAAGGATCAGCAGATGGAAACATGTGCACACCTAAAGCCTGCAGGCTGCTCATATGTATGAGGGGAAGGCAGCATGATGTCAGCCAGGGGTGAGATTATAGTCATGGTGGGTGCCAGACAAAACCTCTGGGTGGATATAAGTGAAATTCTAACATTTTATCAATAGACCAGCATGACGGAATACACGTCGAGAGTCATTTTCAGGCTCTGTGAGTCCAAATATGTTGATGTTCCAAAGCTCTTGTTCCAGCATTAATATCTTGCGTTGACTATTTTCTTGTCAGACTGTTTTTGATACAGATCGTCTTAAGTTCAATTTGATCTGGTTTTATTGTCTGTGTACAAAGAAAGCAGCGTGGCAACCAAAAAAAAAAAAAAAAAAAGAGATGAGCATCTATATTCATCCAATGTGAAAGTTCATATAAGCATGGCTACAAGACTAAAGAATAGGAGGTGGTGATGGTAGCAAATATGCCATATTTTCATGATAATCTACAGTATACACAGATTGTAAAGCGGTAAAATATAATAAACATTTCTCAAATAAAATCAGACAATATAGAAATATGTGTCTTATATTGAGTCAGGTGTCCCCCAAGTCCTATTAAATCATAATAACTGATGATACCGACAGGCATCACTGTTAGTTGTGTCTTTCATAGTTCGCAGTATCACAGAAGACGATCAAACAAAGCATTTGTTAAATTTGTCACTCGGTGTGACGCCTCACTGGGCACAAACACTGATTGGAGGCATTAAATTCTGCATCATCAATACAGCGCGACTGCAAAGTTAGTCTGGTCTCCATTCCGTCCACAATTCACCGACCAGCCAGTATAATACATCAGAAATCTGTTGTTTTTGTTTTTTTTTAAATGATCATTATTATTGGTAGGAAGAGTCAGAAAAAGAAATTTCAGTTATGCTACTGCGCCACATTTAGTCAATCAAAAAGTTTCCACAGGCGTGAGCACGGTAAACACATGCATCTCCATCTACATAGGATGCGTGTTTGTTTCGTTCATGTGGTGGGTGCAGCTGCAATGGTCTGTTTCTATCAGGACCTCAACCCATCAAGCTGGACTCACACTGTCTCTCCAGTTGGTGATTTGGAGATGGGGGAGGGCAGGACTAATGATCAAGGGAGAGGAGGGAGGCACGGTGGAGGAAAGGGTGGACGAGTGGAATGAGAGACTGCATGAAGTGAAATATTAGTCCAGACTGAAGGGCTTAAATGAGCCAATCGATGCTCTCCAATGGAAATAAATGAGAGTTGGGAGGGAGGGAATACATGAAGGCTGAGAGGGGTGAGGGATGGCTTAGAAGCAAAGATTTAAAAAGAATGTATAGGGGGAAAAAACAAGCTATGATGACGACTGTGATCATCAAAGTTTAGACGGGATGGAGCATCAGAGCAATGAAGCATATGAAGGCAAAGAGGGGGAGCCTGGAAATGGAAATGTGTGGAATCATGAACATCACAGTGAAAATTTGATCTCTGAGCCACAGGACTCTTATTTTGCCTCACAAGCCAAGTCACAAGTAATCTCACATACGCATACATCGGCTTTCATTTGAAACTTGAGCGTTTATTACTCTGTTATTTATGTGAGTGCAGAGGAACTGAACCTCTGCATCTCTGAGTGATGTTGGCCTGTTAACGAGGAGCTCGATATATGGTCTACCGTTCTATAACAAAGAAGTTTGGACCGTTTCATCAGCCAAACAAAACAATGCGAAACCTTTAAACATCCCAAATGAGAACCATTTGAGTAGTTGAAGTGGGAAAGCCACAGTATGTTGCTAGTTAGGAATATATTTGCTCATTTATCAGGTTATGCAACGAGAGAAGTGGCTTCTGTGGAGCCTAAAGACAGAGAGACGTGTCTGGTGATGATGAAAGAACTCCATCACTGACAAGAAAATGATTCTTATTAAAACCGTAAAGAGCTGGGGTTTCCATTTCGCTGAATAAATGTCACTTTTATCTCAGTCTAAGTCTTGTTCTGTTAGCTGTTTTCTGTTATTCTTCTGCTTACAATAAGTGGGACAGCCGCGTATATCCAACACATGGTTGTGTATGACAGCAGAGTGCTGCATGGATGTCAGCCCACTTTGGAAGTACTGTGACACGATGATTTGATTGCAACTGTGTGCTGGCAAAGTAGCTCGGATCAAGTCAAACTTTAACTGTGTCATTTTTCTCTGGTTTTCTCTCTCTCTCTCTCTTGAGAAAGAGGCACAAACTTTGGTAAAAAATCTGGCAGTGTCACTTCACTTAAAAGAGACAGCTGACTCAGGCAGACTGCAGTCATCTCAGAGACAAACAAACACCAATTCAGCATAAACTTTGCTATCGTGCTGACATGTTGAAACTGTAGCTTTGGTGTTTTTTTTTTATATGACCACCCAGACAGCTACTCTTGTCTTTGTGAGCTGCATGTAAAGTAAGTTCAGCAGGATACATGCTGGTCACACTGGGTTTTTTTTTTACCTTCTTGCATTACTTTGTTGCTGTCCTTTAACATGGGCTGTCGTCATATACCATTGAGTGACTGAACTACAAGCGCCAGCTGTTTTATTGAACTTGGAGAATTGAGGTTTACTCCCTGTGTAATAACACGCAGACCAATCTTAAGCATTTATCAAAATAACGTTTTTAGTTTTCTCATCCTTTGCTCCAAGCTGTTTTAACTGATCTAATTGTGATGTTAAAACTGAATTATCATGAAATTTCCCTTTTTTTTACTATCTTTTATCATCATGCTTATAAGGCTCGTCTATTTATGAAACCCCTTCTTACTCCACAGTATTGCAAAAGTGCTTTTAGTGCATTTAAGTTTAAAGGACATTTGATCGATCAATCGTTAATCAAGTGGGACACACGGCATACAGCATTCGTTTTCTGACACCTATGCAATAAAAAGAGACCGAAACTTGACTCTGCTTCTTAGAGCGGTAAGGACAGAGATGAGACTGCAACATGACCTTATTCCTTTCATTACAACAACTATCGCCACTGTTACCATCAACAGAACAGTGGTCGGTGTGGCTGCAGAGGCCACGTTATCTCAGCATGATTCCAGATGTTCCCGACAAGAAACAAGCGAGCAGTCAGGGGCTGCTGCACAGTTTTGAAAATGAGGATGTCGTAAAAATGCTATAAAATTGAGTGACTCTCAGGAAAACTGGTACTCGTGGTAGGTGTAGGAGTTGTGATAGAGACACGTGAATCTTGGGCAGAGCCTCTGTGCCCTCCTGATGATGGTGTTGATGGTACAGGTGGATGTCTATAGAGGTGTAGATGGGCCAGATATGTAAAAGGCTTCAAACCCTCCTGGTCTATCCTAATGAGGAGAAAAATGCAGAGACTAAAGGACACACACACACACACAGAAAATAAAATATGCACATACAGTTGGTGTCTATTTTATGTCTCCAATTGGGTATCTAGCAAATGTTTTCATCTCTACATGTCTAATTTAGGTCTCTTCTTTTCATTTCCTTTGGTTGTTCTTCCCATTTGTGTCTTTTTCTGTCACATTTTCTGTCTCACTTTGGTGATTTTGTAATCCTGTGTTCTTCTGGCATGTCTTTCTGGTTGTTTTGCATTCAAATGAGCCATTTCCTAAGATATTTGGGTAATTTTGTAATCACACTTGTGTTTTTTGTGGCTGTTTAATAATCTGTCCCATAGGCCTACTATACAAATAATGATATTAACCTTCTTGAATGAAAGGGTATTACAAATGAATTATTAGTCCAAGTTAAGGGTGTCTGTCTCCAGTCTTTGCTTGAGTATAACTTTGTAAGGATCTATTAAAATCAGATGGAGCAGCAGACCCCGGTGAAGCAGCAGATACAGTACATCAAAGCAATTTGTTCACACTTAACAGCACCGAGCCAGGCTCTGAAAGCCTAGTGTTGGATTTCATTCAAATAAAGACTGTCGAAAACATTGCTTGACAATGAGGTTATTACACAAGTGGTTGTTCAAGAAGAACTTTCTCACGACGGAAGCCATTGTCACTCTTCCTGGTTCTTCAAACTCCAAACGAATCACCTGGCTGTGGAAACTATATTGTCCAAACAAAAGAGATCATAAAGCCGGCACATTGTCACCACAGGGGGGACATTTTTTTCCCTGTGTGTTAAGTAGTCGGGAACAGTTTGTATGAGGGAAAATCCAACAGTGTCACAAGTCTGCTGACTAGTGTGTTTTTCAGCCAGAAGACAGCTGACACAAACTCACATCCAGTCCATCAGCATCCTCACTGCACACCCTTTGCATTCGTGCTGATTCTGTAAAGCTGCATTTATCCTCTGAACTTCTCAAACATCAAATGTTAGTAACATGGCAGCTGCACACATTTTTGAGCAGCACTTTCAACCAACTAAGTCAGGAGTGATTATGCTCTGTGCAATATCACTAATATTATGTCTTGTGCCCTTAAAACATTGACTATTTAGTATGGTGTTGAATACAATTTCTGACAGATGCAGATTCCAATAAAGCTGTGTCAGTACACTGGTTGTCCATGTGTTTGTGTGCCAGCGAGTGTGTCGGCCTTTTCATTAAAAGGGCACCGTTGTTTGGAGGCGAGATGTTCCGCACTGATTGCTCACCACTTAAATGAGAGAGTAGACACATTACCCACAGCTTTCTGCAAACTCCACCATTTATTCCCCCCTCTACACCTCCGCCTCCCTCGTACCTTTCACCCTCTGTAGTCCCCCGCTCTCTGGATCTGATTAGTCTCTCACAGGCAGTAGGACCAGAGTGCTACTTGCCGCACTGAAATCCATCTGCATATACAGCAGTTGGTTCTGGGCGGTGAGTTAGACTCTGCAGCTTCCCAGCCTCAAGTGCAATCTGAGCCATTAGGATACAATGGAGGCAGTGTAGGGCAACGATTAGGGCATGTCTGATAGAGTGAGGCCAGCCCAGCAGTCTATTAAGAAGAGCCACGCAGCTGAACAATGCACTTATTCATCACTTCTCTGACATTTTTCATAAATGCAGTCAGTAAAAGGTTGGCTTGGTAAAAGAGAAAAATTAGCTTCTTCATTTCCTTTTCTCTTTTTTGGCGGCCCAATTCATTTTCATTTTAAAAAGTTGAAAACAACAATAATGTGTAAAATTGCAATAGTAAAACAGAATGCAATGATATGCAAATCATTCCAAACCTTTGTCTAATTAAAAAGACTACAAAGCCAACATGTCAGATAATAGAAATGAGATTACCAGTAACACGTGTCGAACATTCGATGAGAAATGTGTTATATTTTCAATTAAATACAAGACTTAGAAAACTTGGAAACAGGGCTTTTGTTCAGAGTGGCGCTATGTTATCCGGTACATTCAAAACCTTGTTACATTTTAGCATTTAACATTTCATGGTAATTCAGACTATTTAAATTTTCATTTCAGGCCTGCCCAGAGACAAATATTGTACTCTTTGCTTCACTCTATTGGTCTGAGAGCTACAGTTAATTACAAGTTTGCAGATTAAACGTTTTAAAAAATATGAAGCAATTATACCTCTATTGATTCAAAGAAGTACTTATAATTGTCTGTATTTCCCAAGCTCATTAAAACAGCGCTCATTAATGCATCTGGAGGAACTCAGTCATGAAATGTTATTATTATATAACATCTCAGCATAACTGATTTCTATACGTATTGCAAAGATGCTGCTCTGCTAACTGAGCATTTTCTAAAGCAAACTTTTGAATGCAGGATTAAAAATAAATATTTTCACAGAGGGGCTATTTCACTCTGAAGAAACCGTGTTTGCTCTCACCACTAAAACACTAAATACTTTTCCATTGCACACATTTTATCTCTGCCCGATTTTGTTTTGTCAGCTTCATTGTGTTCTCTTGTCACGCACTGGTCCACCCACATCACCTCGGGAGTCCGTTTGTTACCTGACTGCCACAATCACCGCACTTGTTCTCAATTCCCTAATCATCCCCTATGAATTTACATCTACCATTGTTCTCTGCCAGATTCTCTCAGTATTGTCTTGCTTTAATTCCCGTTTGCTTGCTAACCTGCTTGAGTCTCAATTTTGCATGTTGAATAGACAACCTTAACTGTTACTGCTGGTCAAGTAAGCACTTTGGTTTTTTAACTTAATTGTATGGTCACCAGTGGCTAATGGAGGCTACTGTTTGCAGACTTTACATAAATGCAAATGTTAGCTAATACGGTTTAATTTATAAATTAAAGAAAAAATACATTTTTAACTCTCTTTCTTGTTTGCTGAGTAATAGAAGAGAGGACCTCTACATGTCTGTTCAATAAATATGAGGATAGTGCTAACCAGCAGCCAGTTAGCATAGGTTAGCATGAAAACTGGCTAGTGGTGTCTAAACAAATAGCAACAAAAGTGAATAAGAACTCAGACTGTTTTGTTGCCTCTGCAGAATACTTATGCAACACATTTTTACTTCATTTTACTCTTAAATAACCTGAAATGCTAAAACTGTCTGGGACTGGACTAAGGCCCAAATGTTTCAAGTTCATGTATGAACAGCACCCCTGGTGATGTTAGAAACCAAATTGAAACCAAAATTGATCGTCCAAAATTGACCACGATCTAGTAATGTGGAGCTGACACCCATTTAGGCTAGGTAGCGTTTTTTGTTTTTTTTTCAAATATGACCCCAGTTTATTTTTTAAGTAGGAGACACAAGTGCTCATTATGTTTGCAGTATTGGTCATTCCACACATGAATGGTGATGTCAGAACAGAGCCATAACTGTTCACATCAGTGTTACGGGCTCTGCAGACACTACAGATGGATTTATAGGAAATACTTATGATTGTTGTTATTGTGTATGTCTTTTTAGTCAGGATTTAATCAGTCCCTCTCTCTTGAGCCTCCTTGACCAAATTCCCACATTTCCTCTACAGCTCCTTCGTCTCTGCCCAATTCTCATTACTCTCTTCCTTCATTTCCTCTCCCACCCACCTGCCTGTTGCGTCATTAGAAGTTTTATGTGATTTATACAGTGTCATTTCCTGTAGCTTGGCTTTGATGTGGCTTTAAACTCGAAGCGAGATCAGAAAGACAGATATATCTGGAATGAGAGCTCATCTGTATACTACAGCGTTGGCATAGCAACTGTCAACCCACTTTATTATTCCTCTTTGTATTCCATTATTCACTTTCTCCTTCACATATTTTTCTCTCCTTCACATTTCTCACCACATATCTGACACATGCTACAGGGCACGACTGCTTACTAACCTTTTCATCCCGAGTGCCGGTCATTTCTCCTCTCTGTCACTACCTTCTGCTTTCTTTACTCCAAACTCTCCATCTTTTCCTTCTGACAAACCTTTGTTGAAAATATTAAGACTGTGAAAAATGTACAGTGTGGCCTGACACCATTCCTATTTTCTGTCAGCTCTGATCTCTCCCTGGGCTTCTGGCACACCTTTTTCCATTTACTCTACTCCATTGTGTTGTCAAACTCTGTCTCTCTTGCTTTTTCTCACCTGTGATCTCGTGACTGAATACCAGTGAAAAACAAAATTGCCAGAGGATTAAAGTTTAGTAAAGACATTTTAGCTGCATTAGCTGCAATTATTTATACTGAGTTGAGATTTTAGCACATGAGATGAAAATACTAATTTAGGAGGAATATGTGAATAATGCAGATGGTCAAAACCCTCTCAAACTATATTTACTTTTTGAAAGTTGAATGCAGTTAACCATTGACCTCATGAGTGTGTTATACAAAAACTCTAATCAATTCATCCATTTTTTTAACTTTGCAAACTAAAAAAAAAAAAAGAAAAGAAAAAGAAACTGAGTAGAAAAAGTCAAGAGATTTTGAAAATAATTATTGCCAGTGCAAAGGTGACATCTTTGAGAGTCTTGAGTTAAAAGATAGTACAGAACAGATTGTTTTGACATGGGTATAAAACAGAGAAAAGTGGCAAGTCCTCATGAATTAGAGGGTGAGCAGAGGAAGAAAATATTTAGCATAAAGTTTCAACTGGTGATTAGAAAACCTTCACTGCAGATTGATATTCAGTGGATTGTATCATCAATTGTTCTTTGCTGCTTTCTCAAACTTGGTTGATGTTACTTTGCTGACTTTAACCAAACAAAAAATCAGCTTGAAGCCTTCCATCATTAGCTGAATCGACTCACTGTAATCAACTGACAAAATATTTCAGAACCTCTGCGCACTCTGTAAGTATACATAATAACGTATTCCACCCCACTGTTTTCAAATCAAGCTGAATAGATTTGAACTGCAGGGGTGCCCTTGTGATCGCTGACCCGTCACCGTTCCTTGATATCAAAAATATCCAGTTTGTTGAACCAGCCTCTCCTCATATCAGGCCCATCACAAATCAGCCCAGGGCAGATGCAGCACATTATCATGATTGTTTCAAATTACAAAGGAAGGAAGGGAAGACATAATCCATCATCAGATTCAGAGAGCCGCATGCGGATCATTCGAAGAATAAGACAAAACTTACATGAACACTGACAGCAGATTAAAATATACAAGTTCAATACTGTTTCCACATTTCGTAATGGACCACTGTCTGTCTTCCTCACATTCACTGTGCAAACAAAGCCTCAACATAAGGCTGATGTTGTAGCTTGGACACATAATATGACCTTTTTTTCTTTTCTTTTTTTTTATAGACGTCTGTCTGGTTGCATAATAGCAGGATGGGATGACCTGTTATAAGGATATGGTCTAATCCGCTCCCACACAGTTCCATGTCTGCTCTCATCCGATTAAGGTGCACAAAGCACACAGAAAGCCAAAATATTAAATAGATTTGCCAGGTAAAATAGTCTAATTAGGAAGGATTATGGTCTTGACCTTACTATGTAAAGCACCCCGAAAAGAGTATTATTACCATTTGGTATTGGGCTTATAATTCAATTGAATCAGATGCATGATAAGGGGTATAAGGACTCCGGTTGAACTGATGCCTAATATATAAACTCAGGTGAGGTGAAAAATACTGTGATTTCATCACCTGTACATTTCTTTGTTCAGCATAACAAAGCTAAATTTTCAATGAAATGAGTTAAAGCATTTATCTCATTATAGGAATATATAAAAAGTTTTTTTTAAAAACACAATTTAACAGGATAGTTACAGGCTGTACAGGATGTGAGAATTTGGGGTTTGTTTGTTTTTGTTTTGCTTGGTTTGGGTTTTTTCTTTGATTTTTTTGAATGCATCTCTGATTTGCCCATTCAAGTGTCTTTCATCGGGGTAGCTATTTCAACAGGTGCTATAACCGACCAAATGGCCTGCTGTCTTCATTACAGGCAGCAGCTACGAATGCCATGTGGATCATGTTTTCTGAGGCTAGAGTAAAAATAATAACCCCGAAATAACCCGGGTAGAATCAAATAAACATCCGTTTGGCGGCCACATCTTCCACAAATCCTGCCACCTGTTTTCAGCGCTTATTTCGCCTCTTTGATGCCGTCCAATGGGAGTGAACGGCAGATCTGGAGGCGGAGAAAGGAGGCAGAGAAGTTGGAGGAGAGAGTGAGAGACAGATTCGGAGAGACAGGGAGCTGTAGATTGAGTGTTAGTCGGTGCTTTCCCATATGTAGTCACACACTTTACCGCTCATTTTTGGATTGTTAATTGACATCCAGGCTCTTTCCCCCTGTTAATGCTGCACATTTTTTTTGACGTGCAGCCACAGGTTGGCCGATTTAATCCTGTCTCTATGGATTATTTCTCCCCATCTCGTGCCGATTGTCCCTGACCGGATGGAAATGGGTACCATCGATATATTTGCATTTACTGAGGGAGAAACAAATTGATTATTTTAATTGAGACGGAGGCAACATCTGTGGGAAGCGACGCACAATTTTGCGAGGCGAGGACCTGTGGAGGACCTGGAAGGAGACGGAGCGAAAAAGATGATGGGATGGCAACATGAAAAAGAAAAAGTGTGGTGGTCTGTTTTCAACCAAGCAGTGATTCAACACAACTAACCTGGGGGACAGGGACTGAGAGAGAAGAGGTCGGAGGTAGGTAGAGGAACAGACGGGGAGGGTGGGGGGTGGGGGGTTGTTGAAGGTGTCTGGTTATATCACACTGAAAGTAGGTTATTGTTTTGGATCAATCAGTGGCAAGTAACAGCTGCTAACTTATGGTTATTGAAGCTTTTACATACTCACACTTCTCCTGCTTTGAAAATTGACAGATGTGAAATTATTATCCTTGAGTCTCTGAGCCTGATCTCATTTCCATGGTGTAAAGCCAGAGGATTTTCGCCCTCCTCCCGGCTAACAACAGTGTAACACAGATGACATTTTATGGAGGAGATTGCTGGAAGCGCTGTGGGATGTGAGAGAACAAGAAGACACTGGGAAACAGAGAGAGGGAGCACTGAGGGAGGCTGACTGGGCAGCTGACTCAAATATGACTCAAGGAATAACATATACCCTAAACATGACTGCTTCTTTTCACTTTGTTGCCCCTCTTTGTAAAGCACCCTTAGCTTTTGGAGTTCAGAATTTTGCTTAATTTATTTCATCCAAAAATGATCCATCACAGTGTTATCTCACCCCCTTTGTCTCTCTCTGTCCTTCCTGAGAAAAAGTGTGCTCCTTCATTTTCTGTCACTCCTCACAGTTCTTCTCTTTGTGTGTGTTTGACTGTAGACAGGTGAGTGGCCACAGCTCTGACCATGGAGCCTCCCCCCTCTCTGAGCTTGGCTCTGCTTGGAGGGAGCGAGGATGAGGATCAGCGCTTCCTTCTTCCCCTAGGCAGCATAGCAGCCCATCCCTCCACCGCTGGCAACCAGCCAGGATCAAACCACTCCAACCACATGGGAGGTTCAAGCCTTGACCGTCTAAATGGCAGCACCCCATCCCCATCACCGGCCACGCCCAACTTGCCCCTAGCATCACTCCCTAAGTTGCCCCTGTCCTCCTCTGGAGCCCAGCCTCTCCCCCCGCCCATTCCCAATGCCCTGCATCCCACCAGCACCCCGCTTTCCTCCTGCCTGGGTTCACAGCACAGCCTGAGTGGAGACAACTCCCCAGTCTACAACGCCCTTTTTTACTCCTCCCACTCACCCTCCATGGAGCGGGAGAGGGATAGAGAGCGTGACAGAGAGAGAGACAGGGGCAGCAAACACAGACAGGCCAGTCCTCTGGTTCACCGTAGGGACAGTAACCCCTTCACAGAGATCGCCATGAGCTCCTGTAAGTACACAGGTGGGGTCATGAAGCCCTTGAGCCGCCTCAGCGCCTCCCGCAGAAACCTCATTGAGTCAGAAAGCAGCAGCGAGACCAAAGAGGGCGCCGTTGCAGCTGTTGCCGGGTTGACGGCTGCTGGCGGACATGACAGACAGCGGGACGCCCCTCCTACCTGCTCAGTGACCCAGACCTCTACCAATCAACCCCCAATTCAAAGCCCCCCAGAGATTGTGATTTCATCCAAAGAAGACTCACCATACCCCAGAGGAGGATATGACATCACCGACTCCACATCCAACCAGATGTCCATCTACCACCAGAATCATGCACTAGTTGAGAGCAGGCGGGCGCAGTCGAGACGGGGCAGCAGGCAGGGAGGGGTTGGGGCAGTGGGCACTGGGGCCAGGGGCAGCACCTCCAAAGCTTCCAAGCGAAAGAACCAAAACATTGGCTATAAGCTGGGGCATCGTAGGGCACTGTTCGAGAAGAGGAAGAGGCTGAGTGACTATGCCCTCATCTTTGGAATGTTTGGCATCGTCGTCATGGTGATTGAGACAGAGCTTTCATGGGGCGTGTACACTAAGGTGAGTGGATGGGTCATTGGTATATATAGGCCCACTCTCGTGTTTTTACTCATAAAGATCTGTTTGGTTGTGTAATGTGTCTGGAGGAACCAAGCTTCACTCAGCCATGTCTTAACAAATGACCCTGTGGATGACAGCAAAGTCAGAAGGATTGTCTCGGCACAGGCTTAGAAATTTATGGAAGAAAAGATGATTTACAAACTGGGAGTGTTGGAAAATTTGGGAATTTATGAGGCAGTAAAAGTGCAGAGAAAAGACAAACAAGCTGGTGTTGTTGATGTTTTCACATACAGGGCGATGCAAATAAATGATGCTAACAGTACCAAAAAAAAAAAAACTTGTTAAACAGTTAACAGTTTCAATATTTACATAAAATAAGAGATCATTATCCAGGCCTCCTCAAAATTTGGCAAAAATATATCGCCTGAGATGATTTATAAGTAAAGGCACTTTACACACAAATTGAGAGACATCACGTCCGCTGCTCTGTGACGTTTCTATGCTCTGATTAGTTGATTGTGTTCCTTTTGCAAAGAAAAATAAATGTTGTTTTTTTTTAGCACATATGCCCTTGTTGTGAAAGTGTTCATTTGCAACATGGTGGATTGAGTCCGTATCTTGTCTTGTGCTGCTTTGATTTTGACTTGCTTTCCAGATGTTTTCATTTTGTTATCCAGTTTGTATCTGTCATGACCTCATGTCCTTTTGAACAAATAATGCTAAACTGTCGAATTTCCTCTTTGATGTGACACACAAGTCGACAAATGTCACACGAAGCAGTGACAGAGTGGTTGTATCTTTGTGCTCTAATGCTTTGGTCAAACATCATGTGTTAACTTTGCCTCAATTCTGCATTTCTGATTAGTTTTGCCTTCATTTTGTTTGTAGCCAGTGAGGCGCTCTGTTAAATGCTGACAGGAGGACTTGTCAAAGAGGTCACCAGCCAGATTTGAACTGGCTAAATTTGATTTGTTGAGCCCGCGGGTCACACATGCTCAGCATTTTTGGCTCATCTGGACGGACCAGTTATCAGCAGCTTGCTTCAGATTCAGCCTGACCAGAACTATGCGTGCATGTGTTGTTTGAGGGGGGGTTATGTACGGTAATGACCAGTCTTGACAGTTGCTGCTTCCGGGTGATGTAATGCAACGATGCAGAGGACATGGGGGCAGATTATCAGTAGGAGGCTGGGATCTCATTTGTCTGTTTAATGGCTAGTGTAATAAGCTGAACTGGCCCCTGGCTGCTTTTGTGTGTTTATTTTGTGTGTGTGTGTGTGTGTTAGAGAGCCTCTGAGCATCTTGCTCTCACCTCCCTGATGCAAACACTCTCCTGTCCTTGTCTCATTCTTCTTTTCAGTCTGACATATCAGAGAGGGTTGGTTTTCTGTAACTAATGAGGCGGAAACATTACTTCCACTCTTGGAGCTTGTCACAGATGGATCATTGATCATGTGACAGGGTAGGTGGGATCATGTGAGTGCACAGATTTACAGGTAGCCTTTAGAATAGGCCAGCTGGGTGTGTCTCCCAATCTCTCGGTTTGTGTTTTAGTCTGTGGTCTCCAGTTGATGGCACTGGTCTCTCTCTGTTATTGTCATTGCCAGAAGAATCTGCCTAGTCTGTGCTGCCAGTTTCACCTCTGTCTCCCACTCATTACTTTATGAAAATCGCTCTTTCAGAAGCAGTCTTTTTATTAATGAAAATGCATGGCTCTGAATTTCTCTTTCAGTCCCTTCTTGTCTCTTTTCCTCTCTGCTGTCGGCCCATTCTCTCTCTTGAAGGAGATGGCCGACACTTTTATGTTCTTTATTCCCGTTTGTCCCTTCTTTTAATTTCAACTCCGTGTCTGCCTCTTTATCCTGCTTTATTCCCGTCTTTCTTTCATTATTTTCCCCCTCACTTTCTCACTCCCTCTGCTCCTCTGCTCTTGCAGTGGGCGTCAAATGGGGGGAGTGTGATCGGAAGAGAGAAGCGGCTGGGCGAGAATGAAAGTCTGTAGAAGGAGAGAAGAAAGGAAAGGCGATAATGAAAAGCCTGATTTAGTTTCTTAAGTTACAGTCAGTGCAGTCGTCATCTAAAACAGGTAATGTAGTCTATCAAAACAAATGAATGGACATGTGTTAATTCAAGATGGTTGATCAGTGTCTGTCAGTTTTCTCACCATATTGATTAATATATAATCCTTAAGATATCTTGTTTGGAGCAGGATTTCAGAAAGAATGGTATTCAGAACATCTTAGAACCTCACAGTTTACCTCAGGGAATGTGTTTTCTAAAGAGAGATTGCTGAGAGTTAAATGAGCTTCAACATTCGTTTTAAATACAGGGTTTGATTTGGTTTTAATCCAACAAACACTAGAGGCCCATCAGACAGCTCAAACCCTCACTTGGATAATTGATGTGGATAGAAGTCTGCTGGTTGTTGTGGTGAAAAATGGATGGAGATCATGAAGATAAAAGAGAACTCGGAAAGAGAGACAAATGGGAGGACAGCTGAGGGAAAGGTTCAAGCGATCTAAAGTTGGAGGCTTTGAAGGATTTCATATATTGATTACTGATAATCACTCACCCACACAGCAGTATCCGCTCCCACATGCACCCACTGTGCAAACTTATACATTGAAAATGGTTGCTGATTTTTTTCAGCGGGGCTTTATTATGTGCTGCTTATTGACAACCACTCTTAAGAGGTGGAGTGAGCGCTTGTGACAAAATCTAATAGATGAAGAAAGGTATATGCAGTTATTTTATATAGACTATTTTTGTTGTTTCTGTAAACTAACTGTTGCTCTACTGAATAGTGCCAGTGTTTGTATATCTACCAAAGCTCCTACACTTCTTTTGGAAGGTCCGGCTGCTTGATCTTGCTCCCAAAAATAGAGATGAAGAATAAGAATGGAACTAAACAGGGTAGGTTGGACTGTGTGCTGCAAGTGTGTTGTTGTGCGCTTCAGGCTGGTGAGAGGTTAACAGTGGAGGACATGGTGCTCGTGACTGTGGGTTTTGTGAGCATATACACAACATGTTCAAAAACAGATTTCAACCCAGTCGGCACATTCTTAAGCTGCAGCTGTTATTCTTTCCCATTCATCGCTTTCATCGCTTTGTGGTCTCTGTCTTCACTTATCGTCTTGTCCATTTTAGATGAGTTTCAAGTTCTGAGATCTGTGTGACAAGTTTGGGTTGCAGGTAAAAACAGTTCTCATGTATGGGAAGCATCTGATGTAGACTCCTGTTCTGTAGACATCCAGTCACAGACATAAATTATGCAGAGAGAATATTGCATGATTAAATCATTGATGAATATGAAATAATTAAATTTGCCCTGAGGCAGAATAGTGACTTTTCACACAAAATTCCTGACAGATCAAAACAAAACCAAACCTTTTACACTCTTCCAAAACTCACCTCTACCGTAAATGTTCAGAGGGACAGGCATTTGTAAATCTGCACGTTTGTTTACCTCCTCTTCAGTAGTATAAAGTCAGAATCTCCTATTGAGGAAAATGAGGCTCTGTTTGAGGAACACTGCGTCTCTATGTCACTTGGGACCTTAGCATGGGGCCTGTCAGTGTCAGATCAGTGGGTCATTTCACAAAGGCCCGTGTGGCTCCCTGGGGCCGCGCCCCATGCTACATTTCAGGCCTGCAGTGCATCATAGTTATTCTGAGGGAAGGCCCAGCTGTTGTCATATTCACCTGTCACACTATCAGCTCACACACAAATATCAAATGTAATATCAAATGTGATGGACTTTACCCACAGTCAATCAACGCATTCATCTGAGGCTGTTTTATGCCTTTTTAACATGCCTGTAAGATGTTTTTATGTGTTAAAAGACATATCATGAGCAAAATCAACCATCAGTGCTATGGCCTGGGATTTCTGTTCTAAATCTGTGGGGCAGCACCTACAATCTCAGAAATGTGACATTAGACAGCTCATTTGTTCCAGTCCTGACTGTTAGTAGGGTGGAGTTTTTCAGCTACTTTGACCAATGAAATTAAAAGCTAGCACAGACTTAAAAGCTCGCTAACAGAAAGTTAGCGAGGGCTAGCAGGGAATCCCCTGACCAAGCCTCCTTTGGCTCCGAGCTAACTTTTTCTCATAGCTTGTGCTAGTTTCTGATTCCAAGATGAGCAGAGATGTGAGCAAAGCTAAATTAGTATTTTCATATATCCTCATACACCAAATGAGGTAAAAGGTGTTGAGTCATTAACGGCTGTGAAAGATTTTTTTTTCCCTTCAAAATGTATCATTTTGAGGAACTGAGAAGTTTTCAGGGGATCATTAACTGCTGGAGTAGGACTTTAATTGTCATCTAATGCACAGTTGTAGTTAAATTCATGTGTTCCTTAAAAAAAAATATTTGAGGTGTTTTTTTTTTATTAATGCACTTAAAACGAGATTAAAACACCAGTATGATGCAGTATGACATTAACTCAAGTCACTGATCAGCTGTTTCTGCTTCCAAAGAAGCAATACAGACAAATATCCGCTGACTTGAAAGAATGATTACATCGTGCTCCAATGAAAAACATTCCTTTGTCTGTATAACCAAGGCAAGGCCGTAAGTTATTGTTTGCCCTGGGAAAGCAACTCTTTAGAGAACACCACCCATCCCCATCCATTCCACACCACTGAAAATTGTGTAATGACAAATTATCTACTCAATCTACCCGCAGCCACTAACTGCACAATAAAATGTGCTTTGTTGCTAAGCTACCTGTTGCCTTATGTTGATAATTATCTTAATGCCTGCAAAGGCATGATCCATATATAAATATGGGAATGTATACCTACCTACTGTATAATACCCAGACCTACTGCAATGTCACATGGTATTTGTTGTGAGATTGAGAAAAGGAAAAGTCTCCGTAGTAAAAAGAAAAAAAATAACTACATTAAGGAAAAATATGTTTGACTTCATTAAAAAACTAAATAGAATTTTTCCAGCAGGAAAGCAGCTGTTTGAAAAAAAAAATAAAATAAAATATGTAAATTAATTTACTGTGATGTCATTCACTATCAGAATACATTGTGCCATGTTCATTTATGCACACACCTCAGTCTCCTTTGAGACTCTCTTGTGATACGTAGTTGATAAACTCAAAGAGACACTAAGCAACAAGCACAATTTGGGCAACTGTTAGCAACTTATTACTTGTTTTGATTTGTCTTCTCCAGTTATTATATTCATAAGAATGGGGCTTTTTTGTGTGAGATGGCGATTTTAGCCGTTATTTTTAGGAGAAAACTGTTATGTCCAAGCTGTAGAATGATGATGCTTTAAAGCTTCCTCTTATTTTCTGTGAGATTAGTTGGGCAGTGCGAGACGGAGACTGAAAGCAGGAGTTGGGCACAATGTTTTTTTTCTTCTGTGACTTTTATGTATTTTTTTTTCTCCAATCTAGGGTGGCGCCTCATGTCTCTGGAACCAGGGACTTACACTCTGCTAGGCACATTATTGAAATGTATGTAGTTAAGGTTACTCGTTTTGTTTAATTTAACTCATTTAAGGTTTTTTTTTTTCAGTGACCTTAAAACTAAAACTACACTATTATAACCAAGCATAATGAGGCTCATATTGTTCTTAACTGATGATATTATACAGCCTAGCTCATTTGTTCTAAACTAATTAATGAAACTATTCTCTATTTGGTTTGCTGTGTGTATCTTTCTTTGTTTAAAAGTTTAAAAAGTCCGCTTCAAATTAACATAACAGTCATACAAAAATGTGGCTAGTTTTAATCGACAGCAACAGTGCTCTCTCCCATTCTCCCCTTCCTTCCTTTCGTCCTTCATCTCATTTAAAGGGAGAGTTTATGTCCTGCCCCCTGGCGAGTCTTAAATATGTCTTTAAAACCCAAAGGGGTCATTGCCATCTCAGCAGGCTTACATCTCCTTCATTCCCCCTCCACTTATGCCATCTCCCCCTTTCTGCCCTCACTTTTTTATCCCTGACATTTCTCAGACATTTACTGGTAGACCTGCTTGACCACTTACAGAGACTCCGAGCCACTTCTCAGATGGTACGTGATGATGATCGGGAAATTAAACTCAGCAACTGCCACCATATTCTCTAAAGCAGCCATCAGCCGTCTCAGCACTTCTGTGCCGCTTCTTCTCTTCTTCCTCCTCCTCCTCCACCTCCTCCTTTTTCCTCCAATCCACACTCCTTTCATCACAATCTTCTAAGGGACTGTAGATCCCACAGGTCTAGCTTCTAACAGACACAAATATGCCCATTTGTTTCAGTGTAACAAGGCTAGGCTACTTCCATCTGAAAGTGTGAGTGTGTTGGTACACATGGGTGTGTTAGAACTTGCATCATCCCGTGGTAACGAAAACATTTATGATATACACAGCGTGTATATATCATCTCCTCTGTGTATACTCACCTATGCTGTGTGTGTCTTTATGCCATTCTGTATTAAGTCCTGTTAAAGCAGTCCTGGATGGATGCACCTGATAATGTGTTTGTGTTCACATCTCTCTTTGTCTGGATTTAATTGAGTGTGTATGGCTGTAATGGTCTGTACCAATGTAAAGCGGTGCGTGTGTATGTGATGTGTGTTTATCCTGGTAAGGTGAAATCACTTCTCTGCCTACTGCCTGTTTCCCTGGAGACTGATTGCAAAAAGGCATCACTCTGACAGGAGAGAATCCCAAGGCTAAGTCATTAGAACACACACGCGCGCGTGCACACACGTGGACGCACGCATTCTTATTCATTGATATTCATTATAAACAGGTGTGGTGAGCGACTCATCACTGCAAGAGTAATGTGTCCGTAATCAACACGTGTTTACCTTTACATCAGTGTCAATGAAGTGGGGACAGTTGGGGAAAGCCTTCAAGTTACTACCTTTGCTTGTGTACGTGTGGTTGTGTCTGTGCAAGTGGATGTGTGGCTGCTTTCCAACTGAACTAAAGAAGCTGAAGAAGCTCATTATCTCTGCATGCTGTCCACTGAGTTGGTGATCAATACACACTAATCGCACACTTATGTGAGCTGGAAAAAAACCCCAAAGAAAACAATCACACATTGAAATTGTTTCAACTTCACATTTAATTTGCATTATGCAAAGATGATTTATTAAACACTGAAACAGAGGTTTTTTTTTCATTATTTATTGAATTTGATGCAAACAAGCCCATTAAAAAAGTAGGGACAGGGACAGCTCTGTGAAAGACTGTGAGGGCAGATAGTTTATTGCACGTATTTATTATAACTGATGCTCCATGGTCTTTGTGCCCAAATGTCCAAAGATCGGCCAAAGTGCTGTGCAGTCGAATAAAAGTTGAAAGCTAAAACCACAAAGCAATAATAGACAATGAAATATAAAAAAACAATAGATAAATAGCAATGAACGAACCATAAACTACAACGGCAGCAGTGGCTGTAGTATGGTTGACCAGCTGCAAAGCACAAAAAAAACAATCTGAAATGGTGAAGAGCTGTTGTGCAATCAGCTGGATCAACAGATTCAGAGAGAAGTCTGAGTTTTTCTTTTTGCATAATTCTTAAAAGTAAAGAAAACCAGACCAATTAATTTCTATCATTCACAGAAGCAACTGGATTCCCGGCTCAAAAATGTGCATTTGCAGTGACTACTTTGAGTCTAATTTGTTATATTTCTCGGAAAAATGTTTTTTTATTATATTTTAACAATTCATAGATGTGATAGGCTGCTTTAGCATCTCCCATTTCTAATCTGTGAAACTGCTTCAAGGTTTTCTCATTTGATGGAAAAAACATTTGTGGCAACACTTCTTTGTGCTGCAGTTTGAGTTAGATTGAGTTAGATTAGCTCGTCGTGACAAACCTATATAAACCATAACAGGTCAATTTATCTTGTGAAATCTGATTTTATCATTTTTATCATTACAGACTTATGTTGAGCATCTTACATATTTTCAGTATGATTTTATTCACTAAACTGCTTTGGCGGCTACAATTAGACACAAGGTGAAATCATGTTAAGTGCTCACTGGGAAAATAAAAGATTTTAGTCTGGACTTGTTCGTATCCAGTCAGAATGTCGATTTGGGATGTCGCCTCCTTAATTTTGCTGACAAATTCCTCTTTAAGGTATGACCAGATACCCAGACCTTTATAAGCTTTAAAGGCTTTGCTTTTGGAATTTTCCAGGCATAGAAATTCGGTACATATGAACATAAGAATAACGCATTTATAGCCAGGCGTCAATGTCCACGGTTCACAGAATCCTTGGAAGGTCGTCCTATTTGGGACCAACAGTCTTGAAATTAATATTGATATGTTGTGCTCCTAATTCCATGCCATGTTGTCGAGGGGCTCAGAGAGCATTGCATCAAAACAGGCATGATTCTGTATTGAAAATCACTGCATGGGCTCAGGAACGCTTCTGAAAACCACTGTCATTGAACACAGTTTGTGAAATCCACAAATAAAGTTAAAACTATCATGAAGGGACAAGAAAAAAAAAACATTTCAGTATAAAAGAAAGGCACGGAAATTTCTAACCTTGGCACAAGTTTAAAATAGACTGAGGTGAATTAGAGAACCAGTTAGAGTTTTACAGGTTTTACACTTGGGATGGGCAACTTGCACTTGTAGAAGAGTCTGGATGTGACCCACTGAAATCATCTGGCACATTGGGAAATGTAAAATCGGACGAAGAAAGCTGCAAACTGTTGAGTAGCTCAAATCCCATATCAAGCAATAGAGGGAAAACACTTAACTTTCAAAACTGCAGAATCCGTTCTTTAAAGATGTGGTAAGATACGATGATGTAACACAGTGGTAAACATGCCCCGACTCAACTGAAGCTCTAAATAATTCAGAAAACATATCAAATTTATTTGTTCAAGGATTTAGTATTTTTGCTTGTTACTACAGATAACATTATTCAAAAAGTCTGGTTTTTTCATCATTCACTACTCAAAATGCAAACTTCTTTCTTTCTTTTTTTGAGGGAGTACATTAGTTTGCCACCATGGGTAACACATTTTTCAGTATTACACCTTGTCACTGTTAAAATTCAACAGATATGCCTGTGTAGTGCATATCAGAATTATATTTACAACATTTCTGGAACCATTTAAAGTTAATCCTTTGGTGTCCTGTGAAATATGATACTTCACAGAGCAACAGCTGTTTAAACACAATGTGAATACAGCCTATTCAGTGGAAGACAAATATGCTAAATATCACAGTCTGATGCCTAACCAAAATTTATATTTTACAGTTTTTTTCAAAGGGTGCGGTATGCAATTTGAAGACCTTTGGTAGCCATCGTTATATTACAAAGGATAAAATATTATTAGTTAGATTACTTTATCAAGTAAGTTAAAGTGTTTTGTCTTTGTTGGAGCGTATTTTAGCTGTTTGTCAAGTATCAGTTATTCACTTCAAAATGGGATTCATAACAAAGTAGAAGATCAGGCAAAACTGCCAGCTCCTTGTAAATTATTTAACAGCAGTTTGCCGGAAATAACTGATTTAAAGATGTGTTTTGAAGCAAATGTTTTTCTGGACTCTTTTAGAAAATGTACAAAAACTGTTTTTGTCAGGATAAGATGCAAGTGCATGACTCGGATGCTTCCTTGGTGCGTTGCCTGAAATTTGTGATTTGCTGTGTCATCGTAGATAACACCCACTGTTGTAATTGTACCTTGAAATACTTTGCTGCAATCGAATCACAAGAATCTCGGTTTTGTAATGAGCATCCATATATAGAAGGCAGTAATGAGCACAGCAAAGTTGTTACACCAGCCCTGTTAAAGATACCTAACACGTAGTTAGTTTGTTTCATCTGTAATACAGCCAGAGAGGTTAAGACAATTTGATAGATTAGAGGGAGCTGCCTGCCATTGTGTTGATGAGCAGCAGCTCATCTATCTGACAGCCTTAATTCACTACAGACTCTCAAGCACATGTCACTAATAGCATTAACAGTGATTTCCCCTTATTCAGGTTTCCCCTCGTGACAATGTGATTGTGAGTCTGCAATAACAGGACCTCAAAGCTGAAGAAAGCTAATCAAATTCAGCCACTTAACATTTATTTTATGAATTACACCTGTGCTTTTACTTGTACTATGCTGGTTGCCTGGCAACCTTACTCAGGCAGAAATCAGTTCATTTTGTGCATCTGGGCCCTGTGATGGACTGGTGACCTGTCCAGGGTGTAACCTGCCTCTCACCTGATAGCAGCTGGGATAGACTGCAGTTAATAATTAATAATTTGTACATTTCTTTTGCTTTTTTTCATACTTTAGATTCATTGGGAAAGTTATGCACGTTTGATTTTTAATTTGATTACATGCAATTCAATTTGATCAGATTCAATACAGCAAATAATAATGAAATAACTAAAGACGACTAATAAAACACCTAGCAATCGCAGTATTTTTGTTACTTCTTAGTACAGCAGCGGTGCGTTTGATAGCTGTTGCTTAACTGAGTTGTGTCTTTGTTGTGCTGGGAAAAATGTGTTCAATTTCCCCTCCTTATCTTGTGTGCTGTTGTTGCTTGTATTAGCTGTGTTACCATCAAGGGATTCGCTTTGACATTTCACCAGATGAGGGTTGTTGTCATACTCACATAAAGATTTTTGTCCAATATACCTTCCATCCTATTAAATTAATGAAAATTATTTCAAGATGTTAGATTTGATGATGCATTAACTGCATTAGCATTGTTTGTCAGACGTGTTTTGTGTTGATCTCATAAGCAACTATTGTTGTAATAACAATAATATATACCATCTGTGAATATATACACTATAATATAATATATTTATCACTACATATGCTGTTTAAAAATTTAAGGTCTTTTAAGCACTCACTTTTTTATTCTGACGCTGATGTCTTGCCTTGATCTGTGACACATGCGATCTGGAGCAGTCTAGATACAAATTGAATACATGAATGTCTATGATTATTTATCTACATGATTATCAAAGTTTTTTTAAGGTGCCTATCTCAGCTGGTGAGAGGTCAGGTACACTTAGCAAGTCACCAGTTCATCATAGTTCATATGAGTTCATTTGTAAACATTGTAATTTTTGCTAAATTACTATTTACAGAGAGTAAACATTTCTTGGTTTTTAAAAGAGAAGACACTACATAGTAGGCAGAGAACTAATGTTCCATGCTTATTGGCTCTTCCCTCTTAAATTCCCACTGCATTAGTTATTAATCCCCTACAAACTCAGCTGCGTTCCCAAAAATTTAACATTTTAAAGTTTTGCCATGTAAAAACTTCTCCTATAAATGGCTTGGTATGACTCTACACCTTTTCCATTATTCAGTGAAAGAGGATATTTGAATATACCCACATCTCTACTTGCCATAAAATGAAAAGCTAGAGCAAGCTACGAGGAGAGATTAATCAGAGGCTAGCAGAGGCTGTTTTCCTGGCGGAGCTGGCAGTTAATAGCATGGCCAAGGGCTGAGTCTTCACTGCTACCTGCTATCCACATGGACTGGACCATGTAAAGAAGCGGCCTCTAAACCCCCAGCTATTCTCTCCCTGTAGGCTGTGTTAGCTTATCATTTCACTGATTCCTTACAAGACACGCAAAATAGCTGGACAACCCCACCATTAAAATAGTCAAGGTTGATTTTTCCAAGCATGCCACCTCGTCTTTCTGAGATTGCAGGTGGGGCTCTGCAGATTCAAAGCAAAAATTCTCTGTCATTGCATTGATGGCTGACTTTAATGCGTCTTGTAACATAAAAAACATCTTATGGACATGATAATAGGTTAGAAACTATATTTAGCAAAGGGGGACATTAATGATAATAGGAATCATTTCTAACTTACTAAAATAAACATTACTTGGCTGATCAATACAATGATAGAGGTGGCATGATATACAATGGCTACTATTGTCGCATCACAGCAAGACGGTCTTGGGATTAACTAATCAGCCAGCTGGGGCCTTTCTGGCTTTCTGTGTGGAGTTTTCATGTTCTCAGTGTGTCTGCGTGGCTTTTCTCCAAGTGCACCAGTTACCTCCAATAGTCCAGAGACATGCATGTTAGATTCATTGATGATTCTAAATTGGCTGTATGCATGCATGGTTGTGTGTCTGTGTGTTAGCTCTGCTATAAACTGGCCTGTTTAGTTTATCAGTTTTCTTTGCTTTTTACCAACTACTGCTCTGCACCATTTTGATCTGCCCATGTTTGCAGTGAGTTCAAACTAACATAAACCATTTTACATTTTTTTGCTGTGTGTGGCCATATTTATTTAGATAAAGCATTAGAAAACCAAAGCTTTTCATAATTTTTATTTCCAGGAAAAGTGAATCGAATAAATTATCTTGACTTTGTGTTAGATAGTCCCAAAGTAAACATTTGAAGAAGAAATAAAGTCATGGCAACTTTCCACGAAAAATCCACCTGTGAAACCAAAGCTGTCATTTAGTTGATTGTCAAGGTGTTAACTTTGCAGACAGCAGAACAGCTGTTTCCCCTTGCTTCCATCTTTATGCTAACCTTATCACCTGCTCTCTCAACCAGACAGCAAATACATGCATTTAGCATATTATAAGACTTATTCTGGTTACACAAATGTCCCAGTTTCTATCTGCCCAATTTCCATCAGCTGCACATGCACAAGAAACAGAAAGTAAATGCACAAATTGAAAAACACATACATAAATTGCAGATTGGGTCTGGAGGCACATGTGCTATTTGCATGCAAATCCGGAAACAGTCCACATCCCATTTATAGATTCGAACAAGAGTTAAACGGTGGTGCATTAATGTACAGAGGCTTGTCCACTGAATCGGATATGTCCACTGAGGGTAACTAATGGACATTTAGCAATTCATTAGAATGGAGAATTTGCAATATAAGAAGAAGAAAAAGAAAGAATGGTCAGTAAACAGTGGTGGGTTGAGAAATGAGACGGTCGAGAAATATGACATGAATTCCAGGCAAGTCACATTTCATCTGACCAGTGTGACTGTGTTTAACCAGATCCACTGCCGAGAGTCAAGACTGAAACCTATATTTGTCTCATCAGCCCAATAGTAGAGGCTTCCCTGCACCTAGTCTGCTTTTGTCAGTACAAATGAGATTTTAGCAAAGGAGAGGGAGATTGAGACACGGAAAGCTTGCACAAACAAATAAAGACCAGAAAACAGATAGCGCTTTGTAAATAGTGTTTTACAAGTCAAGTTTGACCACTCAAAGTGCTTTTACACTCCAAGCCACACACACTCATATACACACTCACTCTCACAGCACGCCTTAGTCTATTCAGTGTCACAGGCTACACAAGGTTTTTTTTTTTTCTATCACATACATTCACACATCAGTGGATGCATCTGAGGCAACATTGAGTTCAGTGTCTTGCCAAAGGACACTTCAGCAGGACCCCAATAGAACCGCTATTGAACCGGTCTTCCTTTTGAGGTACAGCCGCCCTGACAGCCCCACTGTGCATGCTGATAGAAGAAACAAGGGAAAGGCAAAGCTAAATGGTATTTTCCCAGTGTTGCACAGTGGCCCATAGCTACACTGATATTAGCAACAACTGTGCGTGTGTCTAGCTTGTGCATTTGTGTGTATTGTGTAGATGGCTGAAAGGGTGCACAGTTTGTTTTCAGCCTTCTCAGATTTGGATAATTATAGAGAAAAATGAATACTCAACAGCGAAACGGGAATTAACAAACTAGCCTGTGTGCTTCAGTGTTTGTTTGATGTTGAATTAATAATATTAAGACCAAGACACATCTACAGAGACCCTGAATAAACACAGTAACACACTAACACACTCTATTTTCCACGAGGCTGACTTGTACTATATATTCATGAATTCAAAGTGCTGTGCGGATTCTGCTTAATAATGTTATGCAGGGAAGGCTGAGTAATATGTGTTCAAGCTCAGAATGCACACTCAGATTAAGGGAGTGTTTTGTGATCAATGTTTAACAGTGTCCTACTTAACCACTGACATATCTGATGTGAAATGTAGTAGTCTTAAGGAGTCTCTTGAGGATGGTATCAGGCTGCTGTGCTCATCATGTGACCTTGCTGATCTCGAGGATGAATGTGTTTTGGAGTTTTTGTGTGTGTGTGTGTGTGTGTGTGTGTGTGTAGGTTTGTGTTTATACATTCTGCATTTCAAGACATGGTCCTTGAACTGATGTGGACAAATGAATCAATTTAGCCAGCGTGACTTCTCGGAACTAAATACACTGAATCCAACCACAGTTATTTACTAGACTTAAAAGAACGACTCGAAATAAGTGTTTTCTTTGATATGCGAAAAATGAAAGAAAAGAAATAAAAAAGATTAACAGACAAGCTCTAAGACAGGTAATTTCAGATGAAAGGTTAGCAAAGCCAGTATGAGCGCAACACCTATTCATCGTTCCTATCTGTGTTTATAGACAAAAAGATGTGGACAGATAGTGAGAAACAAATCTTGTTTTATCTGAAGATTATACAGTTATTACTTTTACAGTAAATCTGTTTTTTTTTGGTTGACAAATCCGTTCAAAATACCAAAACTAATGATGAATATTTCTTGCGCTTCTGTGTTACTAAAACCTTAGAGCTCCATCCCATTGCAAAGGTTTACTAGAGCAACAAATGCATATTAATCTGCTGCTGAGAGTAGTCCCCAAAAATTACTTTTGACTGCATTAGGAATAATGTGAGCTACTGTTAAACCTTCTGTTCCAGGAATGTCCTCGAAATAAGAAAACAAATAAATATGTTCGGTTGAGACCTTTTTTGCCTTTTTAATATTTACTTTTTCAACTGAGGTCAGGTCAAACCGCCATAGACATAGTTTTTATCAGGGTTGTTGACTTTTGTCTCTTTATTTGACTTACTGATAGTAAAGATAACTAAACAGCGTCAGCCTTGTGCTTTGATATATTTACATTTGATATATACAGGATCTGTTATCTGATGTTTGACACCTGAGGTAATATCATCAAATACAGTTACTAATGATTTTGCTTCATGCCATAATTACTTTAACAGATTAATTACATGTATCACTTAGCCATTACCTTGTTTTTGTTAGATTGAAAAGCATATCATTGTAATAGTACATTTTTTCACATGATAATAATTAAGAGACAGTCAGACGAACAACAAAATAAAGCCCTGTTTGGATGGGTTAAAGAATCCAAGTGCACATTCTCCACAGTTGTTTAACTCATCATTCCAGGCAGGACTTTAAACTCAGCAAAACTGCACCCCGTCATCTGTAATAGACATACAGGATGATAACCTTGTATGTCTATTAAAACAACGCATGCACACACACACACACACACACACACATACATACATACAAACAAATTATTTGCTCAGGATATACAGAAAAAAAAACTGTGAGTAGCTCATTTGGAATTCTATTTCTAACTATAACTAATATGATTTACAGGTTTTTAATGAAATTATGGGGTGTAGCTCTCTTGATGGCTTTGATATCCCTCTGTTCGTCATATTTGTTAAAGAAGGCCTATATTTTGATGTCACCATTATCAGTCAGATAAACAACAGCATTAAGAACCTCAGTTTGCACTCAAGTCTGTAAGGTACATCCCATTCCTCTGGACCACATTTAAACAGGTGGAGGAGCAAGCTTGACTCGTCATTCACAATATATAATATCACAAAATATATGGAAATTTTTAGCTGGACTCGATTGAAATAAAATAAATCTGTCTCAATCTGTCCTGAGTTGTATTTAACCATAAGCCAAAGAGCTTAATTAGAATTCAATTCAATTAAATTTATTTACATCGTGCCAAGTCACAACAAATGTCATCTCAAGGCGCTTCAATGATACAGTCTAATTCAAGTTGATTAGAGTCCAATTCATTGTAATCATAATCAAAATCAAATAAATTCAAAATTAGTCCAATTTATTCATCCATCTATTTTCTTTACCCACTCAGTCCAGTACACCCTGGACAGGTTGCCAGTCCATCACAGGGCCACACAGACAAGGCAAACAACCACACACATGCTCACACTCACTCTTAGGGACAATTTTAGAGACACCAATTAACCTAACATGCATGTTCTTGGACAGTGGGAGGAAGCCAGAGTACCTGGAGAGAACCCACGCATACATAGGGAGAACATGAAAACTCCACACAGAAAGGCCCCAGCTGGGAGTTGAACCTGGAACCCTCTTGCTGTGAGGTGATGGTGCTAACCACCACACCACTGTGCAGTCCAGTTTGTGCAAACCCAATTAAAAATCAAATTTCCTACCTAAGCAATTCATGCATAAGGCGACTGTGGAGAGAAACTACCCCCTTTTAACAGGAAGAAACCTCTGGCAGAATCAGACTCAGGAAGGACACCCATCCGCCTCGACCAGCTGGGGTTTGAGAAGACAGAAAACACCATAACACCAAGACAGAGAAAGTTAAAGACAACTTTGATGCCAAATGTACATAATGTCACATGAGAAAATAAAAGGGGGAAAAAAAGAGCAAAATGAGGAAAGGTGTGATATAAGAGGTCCCCCAGCAGTCTGGGCCTATAGCAGCTTAAATGGGATATTTCAGGATCACCTGAACCATCTCTAACTATAAGCTTTATCAAAAAGGAAAGTTTTAAGACTAATCTTAAAGTTGGAGAGGGTGTCTGCTTCCTTGACATATACTGGCAGCTGGTTCCACAAGAAAGGGGTCTGATAATTGGAGGTTCTGCTTCCCATTCTACTTTTAGAAACTCTAGAAACTTTAGAAACCACATTTAAACCCGCAGTTTGAGTGCTATGTTGGGAAAATATCTAACATGAAGAAGAAGATGTTGATCTGATCTTAGCAATCGATGGATGTGCAAGGGGTTAAAGTTTTTTTTTTTTCCTTTAAGTCCTCTGGCCATGAATATCTGTTCCAAATTTCAAAGAAATCCATCCAATAGCTGTTTAGATATTTTAATTAGGTTAGCAAAAAATAGTTAACCTACATGGGTGGTCAAAGAAAGGTTTTTGGATTTTGTAGATGTTTGTATTCATCTCAAAATTTATTAATTAAGTATAATAGATTATACTTAATTAATGCCAAATAAAATTAGATTGTTGCAACATATATTATGTATATATTAGGAACTATTTGCGGAGAGTCAATATATAAGCCTACTGCAGTGGGCAGAAATAACATCCTGTACCAGTCCTTATTGCAGCAGAGCTGGTGAAACCTCTGTCTGAAGACCCTCATTTTATCCATTTTTATCCATATTTGTCCATTATGTTCAGAGTCAAAATTCTTCTGTCAACAAGCAGCTGTAGGAGCTACAGAGCAATCTACAGCACAGAAGTAGTCTTTATCAGTTTGTTGAGTCATTGGCTCTGATGCTACTGCCCCAACAGATGGCTGCAATGAAAATAGCACTTTCCACCGAAGACTTCCTTAAACTTTCTCAAGAAGTGGAGTATGCCACATATTTTCATTGTAAACCAATATTAGGCCAGATTTTTTTAGTCTCAACCAAAATGTAGGTCCATCCAGCAGACAGATTGATTGACAGACGGCATGTCTTTAGGAATGGCAATGCCCCAAGCGTGTCTCTCAACTTCCTCATGCATGAGGAAAATGGAGGGATTGAGCAAAGTGTAACAGAGGTGAAGTGGAATAACATGACATCTCCACCAAATCCCCTTCTCACTGGTGTGACAGAATGCTTCAGAGGGCAAGAATCAAAATAAACTGTTTAAATAGTTAATACACCTTTATATTGCCAGTTAGGTGAGCTTCCCTAGTGAGAGTTACACAAGGCATCACATTGATATTGTGTAGAGTTTAATATCTCTTGTACTGATTTAAATTGAAACCATCAAACTATCCAATATAAACTGTAACTGGCTGTTCAGTAAACATCTGTTAACCACTCAGAAGTAAAAAATATCTCATGGTTATAGTATAATTTTCCTCAGATTCCTCAGGTCCTTTTCCTCTCTGGTAATGTCGTGGCACCTGACATCATTAATTGATTCATTCATTCTTTCTTTCTTTCATTCATTCATTTATGCATGCATGCACCACATTTAGTTAAAACAAAGTCAAATGCATTACTATACTCTGAAATGGACACTCACCATAGAAAAGCTTAAAACTAAATCTTACACGTTTTTCCCTTTAATCTCTTCTACTAGCTCAGGTGTGTGCAGTCCTGTGTAGTGATGCTTGAATGTGTTTGTGCATGTGTGCAGACATCATGTGATAACTCGAGTAAGTGTTGAAGTGCTCTGAGTTTTTGAGGTGAGTGGGTTAAAGAATCCATTGAAGTGTTATGAGCTGTATTGATTGGAAGTTCCCCAGTGCATTGATTATAAGCCCTATCAAACCACAAAAGCAGATTTAAAGCTGGACTCCAGATAGATGTTGATGGTTGAAACACTACAAATCCACTTCTGTTCAGCTGTTGTAACTCAGTTTACATGCTCAGGTTGTACACATACAGTATGTTACAGCTGTTAATACAGTATATGAATGACAAAGAATATAGCGAGTGGGACATCTAGTAAGCTAAACCAGACTTAGAACTGAATCTGAATATTCAAGCTATTTACAAATTCTGTAATTTTCCATCACTACCAAGAAACTGACCATCATCACAAAGTCTGTCTCAAATGTGTATTTCTGAAGCATACCTCTGATGCCAAGTGTGCCATTTTGTCTCTGCAGAGCTCCATGTATTCCCTGGCCCTGAAGTGTCTGATCAGCCTGTCCACAGTCATCCTGCTGGGTCTCATCATAGCCTACCACGCACGGGAGGTTCAGGTAAAATACATTTACATGCATGTGCAGGCATATATGATATAAGGGCCTGGATTTGATGAACTTGGCAAATTAGCGTGTAGTTGCTGTTCTGAGGGGGAGCTACCAACACTTAAATAAACTGACATAAACACAAGTGCATCGAGCTCATTTCCGTAATGGCCAAAGCAATCTACCAAGAGCATCACAAATTAGCATAGCTAGCACAAGCAAGGAGATCTTTTGATAATTAGGGGTGGGTAGTTTGCAAACAACGCAAACACAGGTTATTTCCGGCTTAAACACAAGCAAGAACCTGTTAAGGGACCACCACTAAGTTACTTAAATGTGTGAAAAGGTTTCAATCTTCAGCTTAATGATAAGCAAGTTCTCCTTGTTTTTTGTAGTTAATGTCTAACTTGATTTTTTTTGTTTTACACATCTTTACATGTTTTACTTGTACTTTGTCCTTTAAATAGATTCATCACTTAATGATAAAAGCAAAGTTTCTTACTGTACTGAAACTTCAATATATTTCCTGGCTTGCATGTCTGTTAATAGTTTCCAGAATGACTAAATGTAAATGTAAAGATTCAGGACCATGGACAGTGTACCAGACTCTGATGATTATTAATTAGATTTTAATTTGTAATGATAACAAGAATTAAGAAAATATTTTGACTTCCCTAATAGCAAACTATCACCACAGCCTTCCATATATCCCTGAATATCTGTAAAAGTCACTATTCCAGAAATTTTAACATTTTTAAGCTGCCTGTGCTTACTGCCTGTGACTGAACATCCTCCTGACAGTTAGTATATACTTCTGCACTTTGGAACAACAGTGGTGATGTGAATAATTTAATCACAATTAGAAATTATGGTATGTAGATTGAAAGTGAATTAATAGACAAATAAAATTGAGAAAACATGTAAGGGTTGAAAAAGTCTTGGTTTGAAAAGTAAAGTAAGACTCCTCATCTGATATGATTTTAATTATTTTTGGAAATTACTTTCTAACATAAAAAAATGACCAAGCATTAACAACATGATCCACCTTCCACCTCATAGTCTGTTTCCTACAGCTACCGCAGCCATATCAAGGGCAAAATTAAACACACATTTTTCTGTCTCTATTAAAAAAAAGCACATGATTTATTTTAATACCCTCCTCCTCAAATGTTGTGCTCTGAAAGAGAACAATGATATATGTATATGTAACAGGGCCCTGTGATGGACTGGCAACCTGTCCAGGGTACCCTGCCTCTCGCCCAAGGACAGCTGGGGTAGGTTGGGGGTTGGTTGACCCTATGGCTTATTTCATAACCATTTACTGTTTAGACAGGTTTAGGTGCAAAATCTACAAGAATTACTTGTTAGGTTAGGCTTGAAACTGCCTTATTCGGTTAGGCACCTAAATTAATTAGATAGGCTTCAGCGCTGTAACAGTTTGATAAGGTTTAGACACCGAAACAACTTGGTTATGCTAAGAGAAATGTCATGAATTATGTTTTAATTCGATTGGCAATGTTACCCGCAAGTTGGAAGGCGTGCTTCTTCCTTCTGCAAGAAGTTTCACATACATTTTTTGTTGGTACTATGTGAGTTTCAAAGTAGAGCCGTGACCAAATATTTAATGAGTTGGGATTTGGAATGAGTTGGACAATGTATTTCCACCTATGCAATGCTAAGCCAAACCTATCAATAAGTATGAGAGGGGTATGAGTCTTTTCATCTAGCTTTTTCATGAATTTGGCAAGAGATTTGCAAAAAATAATTAGAATAAAAAAATATTTTCTTTTAGCTTTTTGTTCTAAAGGGATTTACTTAAACTACCAGTCCATCTGAGGTCAGTCTGAGCCCTGTTCATATTGTATACATTATGTTGTCCCTTAGGCTCCTGAGATAAACCCAGGGACCCAGGTGTGTGTCAACTCCAGTCAATTAAAGGCATTAATGAGAGTCTTAGTGGGATCGACAAAGCAGTCTGCATGTCTTGGCACACTGAATGTTAGATACACATTCAGCCGATAATAAAACTGTCATTCAATTGATGCACGGAGAGCACACATAAACCTGTAAACACACACACAAGTCATACTCAGCCTCAACCTCTTGTAAGGCTGAAATAATCAATCAGAAACTCTTTCATGCTTTGTTATCTTTGTTTTTCTGTTTGTCATTTGACTAATACAATGCTACCACACTCGTTTATCTGGGGTTCTCATCTGAAGCCATTTGCAATCGATGCACATTGACTATTTATGGGAGCCTTGCGGGACCTAATGAGTGCCCCCACACCAGCTATTACTCCCACCAGCTAAACCTTGAATCCGCTCTCATCTATCTAACTGCATATTAGCTCAATGCTCAGATTTTTTATCGTCACTTTAGCACCACAGCTTTGATGTTGCTGGACGTGTCTGTTAAAATTCCTGAAAGATCGGAACACATTTTGTTTCTACTGTGCAGGCTCTATTGGAGATAAATAACTGTGGTGATTTCTTATTCACTGTCATACTCTGATAGACTGATAACCTGAAAATCAGTCTGTAGAAGACAGCTGCTGTGCATTAAGATTCATGCAAAAAGGGGTCTATTCAGTGTGTGCACATGTGGTGTATGTGCATTTATATGTATTTACATATATGGTTTAACATTCATTGATAAAGAGCTCTCCTTTCTGCTCATCGAGTTTGATGTCACATTCACGTAAGGAGTCAGTCACCCACCCACACACACTGTGGCTGCTGCACGTGACAGGCAGGCTAATACCAATAGGAGATTGAGAGCATCCAAGGCCAGCAGGGAGAGATAAAATGGTCTTCTAATCTACCTGAGGAATAATTCCTTTTGATTAAATGAAGATAGCAGTTTGGGGAGGACGCTGTCCAAATATTGGTGGGAATCCCTGCAGGCTGGTGGAGATGATTCTGGGATTTGACCCCAAATCACTTTTGATAATAGCTTTAGTGGAGGAGACATGAGCATTTTTATCCTACGGCAGATGACAGCTGGACAGAATGATTCTTGTTTACGGCTCGAGTATGATTGTTGTTGTTGTAGTTACTGTTATCTCCACTGGTGGTAACATCTTTGTCACTGAAACTTCTGAGATCTGCAAAAACAGTGACACAGTGGGGATGAACCAGACTTTTGATAATAATAAATCTCTTTATGCAGATTATCAAAATGAGTTCAGTACATCTGAAATAATAATGCTAATAATTCAGCATTACCTCAGAAAACTGTGCATCTTCACAACTTAAGTCTGTCCAAAGTTAAAAATAAGAAAGATCCACTGTTTCTCTTCATGCATTTTTTAAGGAAATTTGGCCAGTATGTGCTGGTGAGATAATGTAGCATTACCAACATTTTTTTTTTTTCTCTAAAATGTTATGGGACAACAATAGGAACCAATGCTGACACTGGAGTTGCCCATTAAATAGGGACACTAGAAACAATCAGATTATTCTATTCAGATTTTACAATAACTGTGTATAAAATAGGCAATTTTCAAAAACTTAAGATAACTCATCAACGTATTAAGATAACACCCTAAAGTAGGAGATATATATTTGGTTGCTGAACCTAATGACCACATTTTATATTAAGTAGGAAACTGAGTTGGATCTCTGACATTAAATGCCCACCTTCACACTGTGTAGGTCCTCTGCGACACCAGGTTGAAGAATTGTTTGAAACATCCTCATTTTGGAATTTTAGCAGAATTCATTATTGAACCATACTCCACTATCATATCAGAGTCAGCTATATCTGTCAAAATATTTGCAGCAAACAGTACCTTATGCGTCTAGACAGATTTGGTTATTAACTGGAACCTGATTGGTTACCTGAGGCATACAATTGCAAGGACATTTGTAAATTCTGTAAATATTTTTTGTGAATCCAATTGCCTGCTGAAGTGAGAGTAAAACAGAACATGTTGCCGATCATGTGACTAAGTGAACGACTACATTCATGGAACGTCAAGACAACATCTGTGCAGGAAATTCAACTGTACCTACACGTACAATGATCTCCCAGAAGGAAATTAGAAGCAGCAGAATGTCTTCAATGTTTTCCCACACAGTCCACAGCATCATGGTGTCCGGTTTTGAAGTGCAGTGATTCAGTTTGACTCAACTGTGCATGTAACCTTGCTGAATGAGTCACCCATGATCTGTATACCAGTACAAAGAGCCCGACTGAAATGCATTGTGGGACTTTAAGAGAGCTCTGTATATACATATTTGCCTGCAAACCTCAATGAAGTGGAAGCAAAGTTGTAAAAGTGGATCAAAAATCCTCCACGTTGAAGTTGGAGACTGATGGGAAGCAGGGAATGTTCTGATCGAGCCCACTGGACACATAAGTTTATTTATAAAAGTAATAATAATGATAATGATAATAATATCAATAATAATAATAATAATAATAATAATAATAATAATAATAGGGAAGTGAAAATGGAAAGTTATATCTGGGAAAGCACTCAATAAACAGACAAAAGTTTGTATGATGTTTGATATATAAAGGATGAGCTACAACAGCTTCCCTTGGCATGTCGTATAGTCACACCATCATCCAAAGAGTCAGCCAGTGGGAATACACAAAGGTGAAACATTGGTAAACCACTGCCATTGCCCTGTGAAATTCAAAATTACTCTAAATAAAAGCTCTAAAGCCAAATATCCTACCATATTCTTTAACCCTTTCATGATTGGATCCATAAAAACAACAGTTTACCTAATTACATCCTAAAGCTGCTTCTTGGTCGAGTCCAGCAGCTCAGTTTCTGACATTGTTCTGTGTGTGTGTACTTATCTACTTTCATGTAAGTCAGCTTCACCTCAGACCATACACTTTATTACACACATGCCTGGTTTATCGCTCAACACCTGCTCGCTGGTGCTACACCTGTTTACTTACATGCATGACCAGCTTAAATGTACACATCAATAGCTTCTCTTTATCGTTGGATAGCTCAAACACAAACACACAGACACTGTAAGAAGCAATGCCATTCAAAATGAAAGGCATTGTTCAGTAAAGATCGAATTCTCAGATTGGACCAACTCTGCTGGAGCATTTTAACCGGCATGTAACAGGATATTTCATAGACACATGCACGCATACACAAATACACACACATTCAGCTTGTATGTATTTATATAGTACATTTGGCCTTTAGAGGTCGGGATGATGTTATCTGGTTTAGCTGGCATTTATTTCACCTTTTTCTCTCACTCCTTCACCAATCTCTTTCTGGTCTCTGCTTCCTCATGTCTCACAGTACTCTGTTTACAACCATCAGTATGCTTCTCTTTGCCTATCTTTCTTCTTTCTTTCGCCTCCTGCTTCTCCGTCTTTATCAGATTAGATTTGTCTTCCTTTTTTTCTCCACTGGGCCTCAATTCAATTTTGTTGTTGAGTTTTACATCCTTTCTTCCAGACTCCTCTACTCCCTTGTTACACAGCATCCAGCTTCTCACCTTTTTCACCCTTTTTCTGTTTTACTTTATCGCGCTCACACTCTTTTTTTAAAAACATCTTTTTTCTTAGCTTTTATCTTCATACCTTTTCACACTCTCTCTTAACTGTAGTCACCTTATATTTTCTTTCTTTCTGCCTTCCTCCTTTGAACCTCTCTTCCTCCTTCTTTTCTTCAACTTCTCTGTCTGGCTTAATCTGTCGAGAAACACTTGTGCTCAGCGTGAAAAAAAGATTTTAAAAAACAATCAATCCAATCGACGCAGATAGCAAAGATTCTTCTTTTTAAGTACCATCAAAGAGAATAATTTGAGATCATACTTCCTGATAGTTCTAGTCTTGTCCAAGAAATCTCAGCAGACAAGAAGACATTTGAAAAGAGTCACATTAGAGGAGCTGATATCAGTGAATTGTCAGTCATCTATATGAATTACAATAATCTAATTGGATCAGTACTGGTTAGTGCATTAAACAGCAGTAGGTTAAATGTGGTCAGAGAACATGGTTTTGTTTTGTTTTTCCTTGGATCCGCACAGGAAATGAGTCTGGCTGTGATATAAAACAAAAGTGTGTTTTACTCCAGTGATACAGTGAACAGTGTCAGGGACATGTGACAAGAAGCTGACTTGAGAAATGTTTGAAGTGAACTTTGCAGTTGTGCTTCATCAGCCGAACCACTGACACCCCTGTTTCTTTCATTTTTAACCCAGCAGACTGAAACATTCTTGGCCAGGAAGACAAATATCACCTTTAACAAAGAAGCTTGCAAGTCTAACTCAGATGCTCACCAGTTTACTGTATATATTATATTATAAATCAAAGTACAAATATGACTCTTCCTCATACTGACAAACAATTCCATACAGAGATATTTGCTATTAGGATACACAGATGTTTTATTTTCACTGTGATAAATCATATTCCACCCTTTTTTCTGAGATGGCTTGTGATTCTTATCAAATCCTCATGCTGACAGGATATTTTACCGAGTATATCCACAAGCACCTGAGATTCCGGGGAGGTCTATATATTGTGTGTCATTAGAGAGTGTGCAGGGCTGTCTGCAGTGACCAGCTTACCTGCTCATTCTTTGTGACCATGCAGAATTTTCCCGTGGACTCGATTAGCCGTGCACGTGTGCAACAAGCATTTGTCTCTGACCTACTCTACTTTGGTGGTTCTCCACAAAAGCAACCACAGGTGTTAGCGTGAATACTAAATGGTGTGGACCCTGACAAGTGCAAGAGATGGCATTGCAATATATGACATGAAACAAACACAAAAGCTGCTCTGAAATTGAACAACAGCAGTTGAATATAGAAAGTAATTTATCCCCACATTTGTTGTTTGTCTCTGTTGTCCTCTCCCTGTCCGTATGATGCTTTTACAAAAGTATACAATTCTCAAGTGCTTGTTCTAGTGGTTATTTGTGTGTCATTTCTGGTATCCTACTGCATGATTTGTTTAAAAGCACAATATGGGGCTGAAAGTGGCCATTAGACCCTGCTGGCTCTGGCCGTATAAAAAAAGTGTTATGACATTATATCTGAGCTTCTAAAAAGATACAATTGTATTTCCAATCAGTTGAGACGGATGCAGTGGGATGTTGCAGCCCAGTCTCACTTTACAGAAAACTATATATTCACGGTGAAGAAGACAAAGTCGGTAGTTTTTACAGCACAACTTTAAAACTGATTCATTTGATACTTCATTTGAACGATTTGTGTGTTTAGTCGAGGGATACTCAGCATTGATGCGGTTTGTCATTATAGAGTAACCTTAACCATCTCAATTTTAATGCCAATCTTAACTAGCTCGTTTTTAACACCTACTACTTTAAACAAGTAGTTTGTAATGTGTAAAACAGCGATGACACAGTTAATGACAGCACAAGGAAAGAGCGACTGGATGCAGAAATGACATTTCAAAGTGAAGTTATATGAAGGCACTGGCAGTCAAGACAGGGCTTGATCTTGACTCTCCTACTTGGCAATCTGGTGTGTAGAACCCTCTCCCACCTCCGAATGTGGACTTTTTCACCTATTAAATGGGATGCAACAGTCAATACATGACTATTTTGTTATGTTTGGTGTGTTATGTTTGTGTACTGTAGCATGAAAAGCAACTAAAATACAGTCAATAGATCAAAGTCACATGACTTTTTCCCATTTTGCTGTGTGGCTGGGTTGCTCCTTGGCAGTTCTTTCAACATTGCAAAGCTTGAGCTCAGTTTCTCGTTTCCCGTTTCTCGTGTTTCTCATGTATTTGAGTCAGTTTGCCTTTTTTGACATGCTGTCGTCTAAATGATAAATCATGTGACCCTAATTGTCTCCAACATGCTTGGAAGGGAAGAGTGTGTCATGGAGTAATCTGCCTCCTTAGTGCTCCATAACATAAAATCCTGCACACTATCCCGTCTGTTAATATTTGTACTACTCCTTATCAGTCGTCAGTGATTTCTAGTCTAATTTACATCTTTTTACAAGCAAGAAGGACCGTTGCTGTTACGGTAACAATAGGATCAACTTGAACATAGTTACCATGGCAACAATACCATGTGACAAATCGTTTAGTGTTGTATCTGCCTTAGGTTAGAAAAACTCAACATCTTAACAGAATTTTGGGAAAGAAGCATGAGAGCTTAGCAAAAATAATATAGCCTTCTTTTCCTGAATCCTGCAACATTTAAATTACTATTGTCTGATTTTGTGGTTGTGGTTTCATTACTGTCCTTGACAGGGTGTTGCTTTATCACTTCTGTTTAATCACTTCTGTTCTTGACAAATGAGTTTAATCTTGCTTGTTGTGTGCTTCTTTCCCCCTTCTCTGCAGCAATTATCTAAATAAATCCAAAGTTGAACACACATTTATTGGAATTTGAGCCGCAACTGTTACCACTAACATAAACTCAGGAGACATTTTGAGTGCTATAATTGTTTGATCCGTGCAATCATTTGCCGTTAGAGTTAACAGTGAGCCGAATTGACTGAGATTGCTCAGACAAAATAGAGACTGACGAGTGAGAGATAATGGTCTACCCAAAGATAAATCAACTAAAGCAACAACAAGACTGTTGTAATTATGAATCTGTTTCTAAGTGGCTAATCGGAGAGGTAATTCTAACGGCCAAAACTAAATCAGACTAATTGTCTGATTTTGAAAAATGTTATTATTTCAGAAGTTTTCACTTTATATTTAATGGGTTCCATATTGTATCCAGGAACATTCATGTATGCTTGTTCTTGTATTTGAAGTCCTGCTCTTTCATGTGAATCACAACTCAACTAGCTCACCAGTGGTCTTCTCTTCTTTACACACAAACACACACTTACAAACCTCTACATACTAGATAACAAGGAGCACATCACTCAAAAGCAAAGAGATTCATTGTAGCTCATACATTCGAAAGAAACGCTCACTCCAAAGGCAACAATTGAATTGTTGTTGAAATAAATCAAATAGAAAAAGAGAGTGTTTGAAAGGGATGTTTCTCCAGTCCATTAGTGCGTTGCATTAGAGACTTGTGTTATTCAGTTACTTTTGGAAAGTTTCAGAAGCCTTCTATTGATTAAGAATATACCAGTTTGGCACTCACAGCTACTCAAAGACAGACAAGACAGTATTCGGAATATAAAGTGAGTGGTTGTCTTCCAAGTAGGATGTGTCCTCTCATTTCAAATGAACTGCAGTCATGAGATGTCTCATACTTGGACGGCCATTTAATGATGTCAGACTTTGCTGTTAGTGCATAATGTGGGCTCCATCCATCTCTTGGATGATAATGGAGGAGAAAATAAGGGAAAGGAAAACCACAGCATCTGCTTTAGACTCCGGATATGAAAGAAGTAGTTCATCCACTTATTTCTGAAAAATGTTCATTTATCAGATGCCATTTGTGTCTCACGAGCCTCCGGACATTTTGAGTAACACAGGTTATATTTCATGTGTGCACTGAATGAAGGAAATACCTGGTCTCCAGGCACCACTAGTGGAAACCCCTCTCCGCTCTCTCCCTGTTTCCTTTTTTAGACTTTCAGTGGCAAACTAGGCTACATAACGCAAACATCCCAGTCATGAACCTTTCCTCATCTCTCACACTTTCTAATACTTCCTTCTCACTCCACTCTTGTCTTGCTTTGTACTTCTTGCACAGAAGCAGCCACGGGGGTGTTTCCTCAGAGCTGTAATTACAGTCAAGGAAAGCCTGTTATCCTCCCTGAATATTCATGTATATCAGGGTGTGTGAATCTGCACTTGGCACACAAGTGCAGATTCATGTGTGTGCGTGTGTTTAGCTCGCCTCACTTATTTTCTGCCTGTTCCAGGGATTTCCATGCTGCAGGATTCAGACATTCCCCAGAGTGGTGACTATGTGTGTAAAAGTATGTGCACATGCTTTTCATGCTCTGTCACCAACCTTTTCAGTGATTAGGTCTGTCTCTTTCCAGACTTAGATTTAGTCTTCCTCCGTCCCATGGGAAATGAGACTGAAGCTGTTTTGCCTGCATCTATCTACCTCTTTTTTTAATCACAACGGAGCTGTCTGGATGCATATGGACACATGTGTCTGTGCTGTCATGTGTGCAAGATTGTCCCTGCATGTCTCACGTGCTTGCTTAGCAGAATCTGGCCAGGACTGATCTGGTTTCATGATGCGAAGCATCTGCAATCAGGGACTCAACATGATTACAGAGGAAAGATGGCCTCTGAGGAACCATAACAGGTTGATGCATGGTTGGGTAGATCATTGCGAGGGAAAGATTGAAGGGCCACAAACTCATGCAGCAGGCTGCAGATGTCGAAGCAGAGGGGATGGGACTGCCTGTGGGGGAGATTGTTTTGTCAGACTTCACATCTTAACCTATGTTGACACCTCAGCATATCTTTCGTGCTTATCTTTTTCCTTTTTTCCTTTTTTCTCCTTCTCACTGTCTGTGCTCTCCCTTATTTGCCCTCCTTCTGTCCCATCTACTTTTGTTGCCTTTCTCTGTCCCTAGCCCTCTGCCTTGTGATGCCACAGTCTGTTAACTGTTGTTTGTTAGGAAAAAATAAAAGAAAACATATTTTTACCATGATATTGTTCATCCTTCCCTGTAGGCTTGTTTTTTTTATGTCAAAGTGGATTTAACAGTTATCTGACTTCCATCTTTCTTTATCTGCCATTAGCTCTCTTTCTGCAATCACGCACACATAGATGGACAACTCCTACAGACGTTTTATTTATCAGCAGCTGCTCTATGAAGAGGACTAGTTTTATAATGGTCAATAATGTGACCGATATCAAATTAAGAAGTTGTTCTGTATGAGCAGAGACTGTTTCAATGCAAAAATGTTTCTCTGTTTAAAAGGAGACTGCCTGCCACCCTTATATGGTCCCATGTCTGTACAGCTTTATACTTGTGTTCGAACAATATGTGACCCCTAGTGTTGTGAGAGCGACTGCAAGTGAATTGTAAAAATTGTAAAAAAAAAAAACATTTTTTTCTATTCCTAACCAAGTGAATTTATTACAAAATCATTTTTAAAAAGCAGTTGCGTTTTTATCCCAGAAACAGAAAACAAAACAAAACATTGCTAATCTTGAACTCGAGTCACGGACACATGAATGACTGTGTTGCTGCTTCTTCCACACACCTCTTTCTCCTGTTGAGGATTTTGTGGCTTTTAAAAGGAAAGACTTGTGAATGACATCTGTTATAATGCAGATGAGTCATATTTCCCTAATAATTTCCTAATCACCCATATGATCATATCAGTTAGCTGACTTGTTGAAACCCACATAATTTCCCCATGTATCTGTTTTTTTTTTTTCTTTTTTAATTTGGCCTATGATTCAAACAAAAGAGCATTTGAAGTCTGATCTATTTGACCAGAGACTTTTGGAACCTATAGCCTTGACAACCACCTTTCCTTCCTCATTGGATTTGATCAGTCTTCACATGTTTTAACCTACTTTGCCATGACCCTGACAAGAATTTATCACAACAGACCATTGCTTACTGATTATCCTGGCACACACGGCCCATTTTATGGAAAGGTTATTTTTACACTGAAACACCAGGCTTTCAAAAGAAAATACCCATGTGCACGTGATCCAACTGCATTGCTTTCAAGTGCTGTGAAAAACTGGGAAAGACTAACATTTTTTAAAGTAAATAGATATGAACAGATGGTTTAAATAAGCAAACACTCAGAAGTATCCAGAGAACACAGTCACAGGGCATCCCATAGGCTCCTCACCTAAAATATTTGGAAAGTTGACATAAGCAAAATTCATGATTTTTCAGGTGATGCTTGATAATTATAACTGATACAACTAATGATACATCTGTCATTTTAATAAAATGCTAGTATCTGTATTGTAACTATTTGCAGTTTAGTTGCAACTCACTCCATAGCATGAGCTTTTTTTCCCCACGAAAGTCACCACAGGCTTATTCAAACTGTCTATTTACATGTATAGGCTATTGTACAGGATTGGTAAATGTGCACTAATTGAGGGATGGTAACTTTTTCTTTATATTGCAAAAATATCATTCCCATGTTTGGATTAAGCACAAATCCACCAAAAGCTCAGATGTTCCAGTTTTCCAACAGGATTTAAATGCAGCATTTGTGGATGAATGTAGGGCTTAGACAACGAGAATGAGTCTTAAAACTCAGACCAATCTGTGCATATTACATGATTCCTGCAGTCTCATTTAGCAACCTGTAAAGAAATGTATAAGAATGGTACAAATATTCTTTTTGCAAGCTTTTCAAAAGTAAAAAGTGATCCATTAAGTACGTGGTGAAAAAATATCTCCATTTGTGAAATATTAAAATTCATATAGGCAGTTTTTAAATTCTATTTATGTGTGAATTTAAACGTATTACTTTTGAATTGTGACACATTTGTGATTACCCATAATTATGCACTAATCTCATTTTTCATCTGCAAATTATGTAATACATAATTACAACCATTCTAAGACCAATTTTTTTGCATAGCCCTTCGTCATATCCTGCCTCTGTCCTGTTCATGGAGGGGCAGTGGCACTCACTCGCTCCCATTGACAGATTACTCTGCTAATGGAATTTAATTATTTATCCCTTCCTCATGGCGATTTAGCCAGGAAAAGACCAACAGCGGGAGTGTGCAGGACAGGACAAGAGGGGAGGGCTAAGGAAGGAGGAAGGGAGAAGTGCTCATTTCCTCCAGTGGTGCCGGACACTGGATCACCTCCGTTTTGATTTGAAGAAATATCATTTTATAAGAGAATAAACTAGACTGAAAGACATTTCAGTCTAGTTTGGAGACCATTTCTAACCCATCCATCCATTTTCTATACCCACTTTAAGTAATTCAGGGTCAATCCCAGCTACCATTGAGCGAGAGGCAGGGTACGCACTGGACAGGTCGTCACTCCCTCAGTCCCACACCCATGCACACTCACACTAATTTAGAATCCCCATTTAACCCTACACTGTGGGAGGAAACCAGAGTATCTGTAGAGAACCCACGCATGTACGTGGAGAATACGGAAACTCCACACAGAAAGGCCCCAGCTGAGATTTACACCAGGGACCTTCCTTCTGTGAGGCGACAGTACAAACCACCACACCAGTTAGTTGTGTAAGTTGTGGGAAACCCGCTTTAAGTCCCCAAATATGATAGTGTGAATAGATTTTTCTCTGTAGAGAGTATAAGTGTTAGATAACCTGTCCTCTCTGTACCTCTTCACTCACCGTCACACATTTTAGTGTTTTTCTTCTTCCTCCCTTTTTTCTCTTCTTTCCTCTTCTCTCCTTCCGTGTCTCTCTTTTTGACTCTCTTTCTCCCTCACTGGGGATCCTAATTAAGCTTGGCTGCTCTTTGATGTTGTCGCCTTGGCAACAGTCACCATGACGAGGCTGGGTCTGCACACTCTCTCGAACTCACTCAGGCACACACAAGTACAGTACGCACGCAGTCATGCAAATGCATGCACATGCATGCTCATCAAAATCTTTAAAGAACACAGCCAGCGTTTGACCCTTGGTTCAAATGATAGCTCACACAATGACGCCGGTGTGCGCACGGGCCACGTGCACACATGCCGTCGCCATGTGTGCACATGCATGCAACAACAGTAGAACAAAGAAAACACAAACCCCCTGTGGTGCGAGCTATAGATAATGATGAACTGTGCAATGTGCGCATCCACAGGTGGTTGAGGAAGTGGCAGAGATTCAGCTCGGCCTCATCTCGACAGCGATCTGTTGGCTTCGACACAGAGCTGTCATGCCCACTTGTTCTAACTCTTGACCCGTTTTGTACTCGTTTTGTTTTCCTAAATAAATGTTTGTGTGGGTTAAAAGCCCTTGAGCTGAGTCATGTGGTAAAGAGCAATTGTTAGAGCGCTGGCTGTTTCTCCAGGCAGCACAGCATCTGGTGAACCCAGCGGATTTACAGCAGGGGAGTTCCTGGTTTCTCTCCCTGTGCCCCGACCTTTCTGTTTAGTTTATGTTTTCTGCTTCTCTCGCTCTCTCTTTAACCTTCTCTGTCCACAGTGGTAACCTCCCTGAAAGACAATGTAGTTCTCAATGGACTCGTAACATTTTGAATATTGAAAAATGTATAGTCATCGCACAACATAACTCCAGCCCAGTTCGAAAAGCAGATCTGTATGGCTCAAAAAATTTGTACAAATGTGTAATTTATCTGGATTTTTGTGATGGATTTCACTTGTCTTGAGTCCACAAAAGCCCAAAATGTCACAGAGACATTATTTTCCCCCTTTCCCTGATATTTCCTTGTTCCTATCTTTATCCTTTAATCTCCCCTGCACTTCATCCATCTCTTTCCTCCGCCCTCTCCTCTCATCATCCCCTTTACCTCCCCCGCCTCCCCCGGCTCCTGTCAGCACCGTCTGGAGGAGGGCCCCCGTAATGAAACCTGCTCTTACCACTTCCTTATAACGGCAGCTTTAGTGACAATAACATGAGTAACCACAGCAATTACAAACACAAAACATCCGCATTCAAGAAGGGAAAACTGCAATTAAAGTAACACTGGTACTAAGGGCAGATATTTAATTTTACTCCGGGACAATTAATCAATTCCTGCAGGGAATATCAAAAGTGCTGTTTTATTAGATGTGAGTGGAGGAAACCCTTCATATCACTGTGATAATAATAATATTTGATAATTGATTAATAAAAAAAAGGGGGTGGCACCAGCTTATTTTAATTGTTTCATTAAATTGATTGTAATTACAGTTAAACACACAAAGAATGCAGATCATTTACATTTACAGAACTGGGAGAGAAGCAACACACCCATACTTGAATAAATGTTTACCTGCTGATTAGATTTAGTTCTCCAAAAGAAACAGTTTGTGAACTATTTGCTGTTCAGAATTCACAAGCCTAAACCTACTTACATTCAACGTTACATAGCATTTTGTACATGTAAAAGCCCAAAGTCCACTACAAAGAAGACTCCCCTCCTAAACTGCCTGAAACGCCTCATTTGAAACGCCTCCCTCTATACTTACTCAGTACATTTAGATGTAGTTAAGCTATAGCTGGACTTTGCCATGTAATTGTACTACTGTCCTAGATCCAGTACATAAGCTCGGGAGGGGAATCGAATCGAATCCACTATGGTAGATGGCGATATATGCAAGCCTGTCAGTTGTTAGTTTTACTCTTTTTCTGTTTGAGCTTTAACATCATGGACCAAAACAACTAAAATAGTTTAGCTGGTGGCAAATCAGTACCATGTTAGAAGGTGACTTGATATATTCTGTAGTTGATTTTATTTGTGGATAGACTTCCTGCCACCATAGAGTTATATGTCTATGATCCAGTCACAGTTGTGATTGAGTATACTGAGAGTTTGAGAGAAATTTCCAGCTTCTTGCTGGAAATCAACTGACACACCTCCAAAGATTTGGGATTGGGGGGTCGTAAGATCTCTCTAAGGTTTTTGAAAGGGGGGAAACAGTCTTTTGGAAATTAAAAACAATGTTTTAATTCATTTTAAAAAATGTTTTGCGTCTGTAACTGTATCAGGGCTTACAGTGCATACTGTTGTACAGTATATTTCCGAACTGATTAGTTATGTTTCCAATTTTATGTGAACATAACCACTATAGGGAGGAGTCTGTTTTTCTCTGGAAGTAGGCATTTGGATCCTCCAGAGGACTTGTGCCTATGAGAACGACAGAAGTAATAGTTAATAGGTATTAGCCTTTAAGAAAAAAAATGAATAAGCAAATAAAAGTAAATAGATATTGTGATTTTGGTCATTAGATTACTGTTTTACATAAGAGCCAGTGCTCCAGATGACTCAACATTTCTGGTTTAGTATCAGTAGGACAAAGCTTGCAGGTGAAATAAAAATGAGCCAAAGAACTGGGAGGAGGCAGAGCTGCTGATGAAATGGATCGAGTTTTCCATGTCAGGAAAGACATTTAGTCTGATTTGCTGCCAGTTTCTGTAATCATAATTTCTGCCCACTATATTCATGAGAGGACTTTGCCAGCAGAGGATCATCATGAAGTTTTCACAGCAATGCATTAAAAGAAGTGTTGCTCTTTTACTCACTTTACTCTCTTTACTCTCTTCCTGTCCCTGCAGCTGTTTGTCATCGACAATGGAGCAGACGACTGGCGCATTGCCATGACGATGGAGAGGGTTCTGCTGATCGCTCTGGAGCTGCTGGTGTCTGCGGTGCATCCGGTGCCTGGGGACTTTAAATTTCAGTGGCGGGCACGGCTGGCATTCTCATATGCACCTTCACAGGCCGAGGCTGACCTGGACATGGTGCTGAGCGTGCCCATGTTCCTCCGCCTCTACCTCATCGCCAGAGTCATGCTTCTTCACAGCAAGCTCTTCACTGACGCCTCCTCCAGGAGTATAGGTGCCCTTAATAAGGTCAGAAATGTTTTGTACTTGCAGGAGGGTGTCTGTGCTCCATGCGTTAAACAGTGCGCCAGTCAAAGGTTTAGCAGGAGAGACGTGAGTGCATTGTAAAGGTATTAATGTAAAAAGCTCCCTCCTCTGAATTAAATCTATCTGTGCCGTCCCCTCTATTCCTGTCTTGTCTCTAAATATCAGATGCTGTCCCTCTTTTCTTGTCCTTTTCATCTCCCAGTTCAAGCCCATTCCTTGCCTTTTTGTTATTGCGCAAAGAGACTTAGATGTTAAGCTGTGGTGGATCTTTCATAATACAATATGAGATGGGAGCGTGAAATGAGAACAAGTTATTGCATACAGCTTAAATGGGCCGTGAAAAAAAGAGACTAGAATGAAATTGGAATATGAATGCAGGGAAATATGTACAAGTCACGTTATGAGGGATTTGTGGCAGGTTCATAATGACGTTCAACCATAAATATTGTTGTAAGATCAGGATGAAGAGATGTAGCAAGTTATGGAAATGTGCAAACAAGAAAGAACGGCGAGACAGAAGGAGAGATGAAACAGACTTTAAATGAGTTGTCTAACAGTTTGCTAGTATATCTGAGATTACATTACTCTGACCCTCAGGCCCATGGTGACAAGGAGAGCTGTTGAAGCTGCCATTGAAGTGTTGCTTTAAAATGACAACTCACTTATCAGCTGGTGTACCATTCCAGGGTTCAACGATCAAACGATCCATCAGCCAGTAGTTGAAGGTCTTCCACTTATTGACAAATGAGTCATGGATAACATCTATTCTGAAACAGGCCAATTACTCGAAGACACTGTGTGGCTTGACCTGACTCAGAGGGCAAGACCCGATCTTGACTCCAATTACAGTGAGAATCTCTGAGTGCCACTGCTATCAAAAGCTACTCCCAAGGCTAATTAGTAAAACTTGAAGTCTGTATAGGGGAGACTTTTCTGGGTGAGGATTCAGGAGTGGACTGTACTACTGCTGCTACTAATGAAATGTGTGAAGCAGCATCATTTCTCATGTCCTGTTTGCTAAATTTGTGCACTTGCATGTGTGTGGGGCATTTCAGGTCCATTTCAACACACGGTTTGTCATGAAAACCCTCATGACCATCTGCCCTGGAACGGTGCTGCTGGTCTTCAGCATCTCTCTGTGGATCATCGCTGCCTGGACCGTACGAGTGTGTGAGAGGTCAGTGCAGGAGTTGGTCCGTTTGAGTTCGTTTTTTACTTAACTGTGTGAGGAATTCAACGAAGCAATTACACTCGCAAGATATATAATGGGGGATTTCTGCAACAGGATCCATCTTTAGGCTTCAGCTCTTGAAATTTTCTCACATCTGTACATCTGTACATCTGAAATAATTATAATGATTAGAATGATATCTATGATAGTGTCTAGAAAAATGCTTAACACACTATAAATTTGCCTTTTTGTGCAATAAAGAACAGCATTTTTTTTTAGTACAACATTATGCGCTAATTTTGGAAATGGTACATAAACATACAAATAAATGATGTAGTTCTAATTAAAGTTGCAATAATTTGTGTTACATTAATCTTAGGTTTATAAATCAAAATGGTTATAAATAAACATGCATATTTGATTTTTGTATAGACAGTTTCACCAGTGTTTGACTTAAAGTGGATTCTCGGCATCTACAATGGTTCAAACAATATTGACCCAGCGAGAGCCACACTTTTGTTGATGTATCAGCTACGGTGGCTCTATGTCAGCTCGTCAAATTGAAAGTTAGCATTAAACATTATGTTAGCTAACATAACTGTTGAATGGTTGCTATTATAACGGTGTTGCGAGTAGAGTAGGAATGATGGAGGCAACCGATAAGGTATGTGCTATGGTCTGTGTTTTACAGACACAGACAGAGCCAGTGGGACAGTTATGTCTCCCATTATGATTTACATCTTTTACTATTGGCTGACTATACCCACTAAGTGTTGGCATTATTTCTTTTTAGGTATCATGACGCACAGGACGTAACCAGCAACTTCCTGGGAGCCATGTGGCTTATCTCCATTACTTTCCTGTCCATCGGCTATGGAGACATGGTCCCTCACACATACTGTGGCAAAGGAGTCTGTCTGCTTACAGGCATCATGGTCAGTACATTTCCTCTCCCCGTCTCCTTCACACTCTCCCCGAGGCGGTGTCTTCACCCTGTCCAAAGGTCAGCAGATTAGAGAGCATGCTGTCATTTGCGAGAGAGATTCTGCCTTGTGTAATTTGGGCAATCCTCTCTGAATTAGCTTGCATCTGTGCTTCTGTGTGTTTTGAGTGCGTAGGCGTGCAAACAAGAACATGTTAGTGGTTTGTGTGTATTTCTGAGTGTGTTATTCCCTTGTCTGTCCTCATTGCATAATGAAGGTCCTACCTTTCAATGTGCCATGTCCTCCCACTCTCACTTTCTCACTTTCTCTGTCAGTCTTTCTTTCTTCATCACTATCTATCTCTCACGTTTTATCAAATTCTTTCTCTATCTTTTCCTCCCTCTGTTCCTCTCCTTTTCCCTGAGGCCACGTGTTTATTTCTATCTACTGTCCATCTGTGAGTATTAGTGTTTAAGCTGCCGAGTTTTCTTCAGCTAGCTTCACTTCACAGGGGTTTCTCCCCCTTCACCAACTATTTCTTTCATTCTGGCTTTCTTTTTTTGTTTTCTTTATTTGTCATATTTTCTGGCTTTTTTCTTCCTCTTTGTACTTACTTCTGGCAGTTAATGGGTATTCAAATGTGGGAAGTTTTCTTTAGATGACTTATTTTTTAAATAACAGCAATATTGAATGTTTATGCAGTGGATTTAAATGCTAAGTGAGGCAGCTTTAAAAAGTTTTAACCTTGCTAATATCCTTCTATGGTGTTTTTTATTAGAGCCTAATCAAAATACTTATCAGCACATGTTGGTTTGTCACAGATAAACTTATATTAACTTTTATGTTGTCCAAAATGTGCAGATTAGAATTGTTTCAATACCTATACAACTGAAAATCACATTATCTCAAATTAAATAACCTTGTGAGTTTAGAAGCTTTTGTTGATTGACTTATAGATTCAGGATGGAGGAAATAAGGCCAAAAAAAGCCCAAGTTTCCAGAGAATACATCTCAGGGGACACGATGTGGCTCATCAGTAGATAACGTGTTAGAAGACTGTGGAGATGAAGGATAGAAGTCACTGTGCAGCAGGTGTTTTTTTATGTATATTTCCCATAGATCTGTTCATCTCTGAATTACACACTAATCAATCGGTCATTTCAAAACATGATTAAGCTAGGATGAGACATAAAACATCATTTTCCATCAAATAACCAAAGTATAAAATACCCATTGACAGTAAATCAGTTTCCAACTGTTGCATTTTTTATTGTAATGTATTTTCTAAACTTCTTAAACCTTACCTTCTTTAAACTCTATGTATAACCAGAAATTATGCCAGATGCACAGTTATTAAAGTATGAAATCATTTCTCTGCCACTTGCCATCACATCATCGAAATTGTACAGCTTTGTTTCTTTTGTTCGTCCTATTGGCGCCTCTATTAATAATGTAATGAGAATAGTGGCAAGGGTGACTTCAGTGCAGCATGGTAGATGTCAGGGTGTCCCACTACATGGAAAGACAGGACCAACACCCAGTCTCAGTTTCAAAGTTGTTATACCCCAATAAAAGGGACATTGAAATGAGTGAAAAGTAGTAGATAGTAGATAAAAGTCTGTTGGAATATTGTCACTGATGTCACAGCAGCAATTTTTGTATTCCATTTGCAAGCTTATACACACTTGACCTTAAGACCAAGTTCAAAATCAAAAAAGCTAAATATTTTAAAAAAACCTCTACAATCAAAACTCCTTTTAGATTTTTTCCATTGCATCTTTCACTATGTATATTCGTCTTTGTTAACTTACAGTTAGACCGAGAGAGATGATTCAGGCAGATGTCTCATACCCGTAACTCCTGAAATCTGCGTATTCTTTCATCTTCGGGCTGTCCAACCTCTCTGTATCTGCCAGTTCACCTACATTCATTAGATGTGTGAATAAACACACGCTTTCACAAAGAAACACATAGACCCCCATTTACTGGGTGAATCATCCAGTGGATGTTTGAGGTGGAGTACATCTCTTACTGTAACGCACACAGACATAAAACAGGGGGTGGATACAGATAGTCCCAAGCCCATTGCTACAGACTGAAGCCCCCACACAACACTAACACAGAGCTTAACATACGCTCTGAGTATGGCTCCCACACACACTCTTATCTCCTGTCATACACACACTCTCCTCAGAGGGGGTCAGTGTTTTATTTTTGTTGATCTTCAGAGGGTAAGTTGGGATACAAGTGGACAGAGAAAGGTGTAGATCACTCCTGAGAGAGACTAGGTGCTGAAAGGTTGTGGAAAACCTGAGTGTTGAGGGTGAAAAGAAGATATCTTTTTTGTTAAAAGGAGGGAAGGGAGTGCTGGGGGTGACACGTCAAGGCACAAAACAAGATTTCTGTTTGTTTTTTTTTGCTAGATAGAAAATTATTCTATAATTTAAAAAAGTGAAATTCTCTCTGATGTTACTATGACAACCCATGAAGGCCAACTGTGTTGGACCATACCATCAGCCCCGGGGGCTACCTGAGGAGGGGGTTTCAGGTGTTAGTGTGTACATGTGGGTGGTTGTGTATTGTCGACAGTTGTTGGATGGTGGCAGACCACAAAGCTACCAAATGCTGCAAATATAGTGAGCTACTTTTTGCATTTACATGCATCCAATGGTGAATATCTAAATTGAATCATGGATATCACTGGATAAAGCTGTTCTGTTGTACACATATAAGTGCTTATTAGCGCAGTTGTCAACAACATCTGCGCCAATAAGTGGAGCCTGGTGTGTGAACATTTTAATTAATGAGCGTGTGGTTGGACACAGTTATAATGAGAAGGTATGCATATGTAGAAGGAGTTATGCTTACTGGTAAATACTGAACATTCCTAAAAGCTTTAAATATAAGCTATTGAATGAATTTATGAGATGTTTATTAAATCTTCAAGCACTGGATTTAAATACTAAATGGGACAGTTTTCTTCTCCCTTCTCAATATAATTTTAACTTATTGCGTTTTTATTTGCAGCAGCATGTGTGAATTTGCTCATTTTTTATTTGAAAACATTGACCAGCAGCATACCACCAACCGTTCTAACCTTTTCATCCAACATTTGCAACTTGTTATTAGCTGTTTGATAACATAGCCAAGATGAAGAGTTGAGAGTGTTTGAGTGTAGTTATGTGCATTAAACGAGGCACATTTAATGCACGGGTAAGTTGGGATGCACTTACTCTCTGAAGGGTAAGTGAATCCCCACTCGATGCATTAAAGGGGGGGAAGCACTTAAGTTGTGCATCCCCACAACACCCTCATTCTGATACACTTACAAACAGGGTACAACTAAAACTTGCTTCATTCTTTTGGATCTTAGAGGTCCATTTGTTTGTGGACTACAGTTTTGAAGCATTAATCCAACAAGTTAGGTATTTGAACCCAGGGAGAATATACACACTTATACCCTGTTGTATCATCAGATTTATGGGGCCAGAATTTACTAAATGAACATTGCATCTCTAAAGAAGACTGAGACTATAAATTCCTTATGAAAATGTTTACTGAGGAAACAAATCCCATGAAAATTACAGCCATTTTCTCAAAGATCTCTGAACAATCAGACAAACTTTTCTCCCCTTGTTGGCTATCAGAATGAGTGCAGCTTTAAGGCAGTTCTGCATTGTCTTCAGTTTCTAGACCCAGGGGCAATGTGCATCTTTTATTTCTTCATTGCTATATAATATGTTGTTCTTTCCTTCCACGTTCTACAGCTTCTTTATAAACACTGGTTTGTCAGGTTACAGACAGTAGCTCCATTTCAAAACTACTTTTGCTCTCTACACATCAGTGGAGCAAATGTGTGTTGAATATCTTCCTCTCTTCCCTCTATGTCTTCCTTCTGACCTGTTTTGAAACAATTTTCTGCTGCTTTTTTTTTTTTCTAAAGTGTAAAGTTTTTACCTGAAATGTGTGGATGTAACACATAGGCACAGATGGGGTGATTCCCTGCTTTCTGACAGCTCAGTAGACGGCTGTGCTGTACTGGAGGAAGTGAGGGAAACACCCAGACAGGCGTATGAAACAAATCACAGCGGCACAGCCATCATCAGCCGTGTCAGTGTGTGGAGATTGTACAGGGAACCCTGCTGGAATCAAATGGATGCAGGCATACACACAAACAAACTCATACACACACATGCACACACTCACTAACATGAGCATGCACATACACACGGAACCCGTGCCGACAAACCAATCAGTTCCCTACTGTTTTGACCAAGAAAGACAATTTTGAACACATGCACTAACACAGTGGCCGTGCACGCCGCGCTGCAAGCGTACATGGTGTACCGCTCGTTGATTGAGGGCTCTTCTTCCTTAAGCGCAGACTTGTATGAATGCTCTTTGGGTTTTCCTTTGGCTCTCATCATATTTTATTCATAGTTTTTGCATAAACACAAATAGAATGGAAGAGTGTATAGACGTGGGCACTAATGCCTGCTTGTGTGTTACATTTCGCTGAACCCAAATTATTTTTGGCAAAATCTGTCTTTTAAGAGCGTGCACGATGAAATCTTGGCTATTTCCTACACATTTCAGGAATGTTTCGTGCTCCCTCAAGTTAAGTCTCTAACTCGTATTTTTCTCCTTATATCCCTTTTATTCTCTCCCTCCTTTCCTTTCCCGCTGTGAGACGCATGCAGTCACAAGCAGGAAAGCAGACACTTGTACACTTTCATTAAACTCTCTTAATCTTAATTCATTGCTTATCAGGAGATATGTGACCTCATTAACATTGGCTCCTTCTCCATCTTTCTCTCCTCCTATTGCTTGCACACACCCTCGTTTCCTGCATTCATCCCTCTCTTCAATCACCCTCCATGTTTCCTTCCTTCTCCATTTATATTTACTAAAAGCTCTTCACTCTCGTTATCTTTTCCTCCCTTTTCCCTTTCTTTCCTCTTGGCGCCTGCCCCTTCAGAGGAACCTGCGAGCACTTAGCAGCCCCATTCAAAACAGTGTCTAATCTGAAAGTTAATTAAGTCTATCTTCCTCCTTGTGTTCCCGCTTCTCTTCTCCTCTCAAGCATGTCTTTCTGGTTGAGAGACTGCTGTCACTCTCCCAAATGAATTTGCCATATGTCCCATGTGGGTTGAGTTGGAATACAGACAAACCGGTCTGTGTTTTACACTTTTACATGTCCTGCAGGCCTCAAGCCTCCGGTGAGAGGAGAAGACTGACACCATGTAATTCAGATCGACAGCATATAATTAAATGAAAGTAGGTGGTGTCAGTCTTTGATTTATTTATTTTTTTAGGTCTATAATGGGCATATTTTTCAGCTACATATAGAGGTGATATAGAAGACATCTCAGGCCAGATGGATTACGAATGAAAATAGAATTGGCTTGCCTCTCAACGTGAGGAAATGTGGATGTGGGAAAGAGCCATCCCTCCTAATCCTCTCCTTTCCCCCATTCACTTCTCTCTCTGTCATTCGTTTCCTGTCCTCATGTTTGTCGTTGCTTCTTTCAATCATCTGGGCTAACTCCCCATCCTAAAACCACCAGTTTACCTCATCTGCACGACTAACTCTGTTATATCCTCCTCCTGCCTTCTTTCTCTTTCAGGGTGCGGGCTGTACGGCTCTGGTGGTTGCCGTGGTAGCCAGGAAGTTGGAGCTGACCAAGGCCGAGAAGCATGTACACAACTTCATGATGGACACACAGCTCACCAAGAGGGTGTGTAGGCTTGTGTGTTGTCGGTGGTGTGAATGAGGATGTTGCACTGTAGCACAGATAAAGCAAAGCTCTGATTTGTAAATAGCACACATACTTCTGGTGCTTTTACACTATAGTTTAGGATTTATGTGACGATGGAAGTCTAGTTAAACTCAAAACTACCTCATCACACTATCACCCTGCATTGTTGTGACAAAGTGCCATGCTATTTGAGTGAGCGAAGGCAATAAAAGGTCATCTCTATCTGGCTCGTTCTGTACTGCTCCCGCACTAAACGTCTCTCTTTTTCTTTCCATCTCCGATCTTTTTCCTCCCACATGGCCATCCCTCCACCTCCCCTTCCCTCTGACATTTGTCTCTCTTACAGTAAATCCTTTTCTCTCTCTTTGTCTCCCTGCCACCCTCTGTCCTCTCCCTTTCTTGCCCCCTCCCCACCTCCTTCCCACCATCTCTCACTCCCATCCTCCTCCAGTCCTTTTCAATTTTTCATGCTGCTGAAAGACCCAAGTTTCAAAAATAGCTCCCATATCAAATATGTAGGGTGCATTATGGCGGCAGGGTTATCTGGGTGACTGAGCGGGGTGATCAATAATTTGAGTGTGGATAATATATATCGATAGAGGAGGTGAACGCGCTCCGTGTTTATTGGAGCCAGACTCTCTTGTCTTCTTCCTGCCATCTCTCCTCAGGTCAACCAAAGTCAGTATTTACAAGACATTTAACACCCTTAACAATGTGCTACTTGAGCGTGTGTTTACGTGCATGTTTGTGTGTATGATCTTGTATTTACTTCTATCTAAAGCAGTGGTTCTTTTCTGATGTGTCCCAGTTTTGCACCATTTAAAGCAGGATGTTAACAATACAAATTAGAAAGGTAGATATTGCTACATTTCTGTAGAAAATAGAGTAATCTTGAATTCTGCTTATTAAAGCTTGGTCTAATTTTTTTTTATTTTTACGTTGGTTGGTTGTTTGGTCCACCACTTTGGTCCAGTTTTTCAGCAGCTATCTGTGACTTCTTTGCTTTTTGGTCTCATACCTTAGTAGTTTGAACTTCATTTTAGCTGCATTTTGTACTTTGTGCTAATCAACAGATGTTAAGATGATACTTGACATCAGCATGTTGATATTCATCCTGATGGGCCAGATGGTTTGTTACACTGAGACATATGGAAAGTTGTTTGGAAAAGAGCAGGTATTTTGACTCTCATCTCCCAGTAAACTGAGTTGGTAAATGTAGATTCTTTGAATTTTCTGAAGAGAGGTTGTTAGAACTCTTACCTGCATTAAATAGCAGTTGGCACGCTCTTAGTTTGGAGAATCAGAGAGGAATTTTGATGGGAGAGCTGAGCTAACAGCTTCTTAGAATGGAGGCCACAGAAGAGCAAATTTGTGCCATCCAAAGCAACACAAACCTCACAGATTTCAAAGCAGTCTGAGTGAAACTCTATACGAAGGGATTTTTGTCACTTTTGTTGCAGACAGTTGTTTACAATTCTGCTGAATTGTTAACTTTCTGAGACTTCCTAACATTAAATTTGTTTAGTCAAGAAATTTGTGATCCACTTAAATAACATTCATTTTTTAATCTTTACGCTTGGCTTAAGGTGTTGAGTATGTTTTAAGTGAAAAGGCTTGAGTCTAAGTTGGTGTTGAAGCTAAAGTCGAGTTGACACCTCGGGTAGATATTTCAAATACCAGCAACACACTGGTTTTTGATCTCGTATAAATGTTTAAGAGCTGTCACACTGTTTTTCCACATACCCAATTACATTACCTACATACCCAATGTGGTACACCTCACAGGGTCACACTGATATTAAGGTTAAGAAAACTGCTATGACATCCAAAGTTCTTTGACTAGTTACTGGAAAGTTATATATTTTTAAGTAACTGATTGCAAAAATATATATAACACCTATGTTGATCACATTGTGTTGCCCTTTAAATGGACCATTTAATCAGTTTTAAGTGGAATACTCAATCAAATCATAGCAAACTAGCTCATGAAGTCAAGAAAGTGTCAGTCCAGCAGTTTCTTGTAACACAATACAACGTGTTCCTTGTTCCTTGGTAATGTTTCCTTCAAAGAGCTCACGGATTGTGCAGCTGTAATTATCTCCTGCCCTCTATCACTTGCAGACCAGTGAATGAAGCTGTTTTGTCCTCATTGATATACATGACTGGGGCCATTCTTTGCCAAATTATGGTGACAAGAGAACACAATCAATCATAGCTTTGTAATAAATAATGCAACTACAGATCCTGCCATCATCCATGTGTGCGCACACATAAATAGACAGAAAAACACACACCGGCTTTCCTCAGCGAGACCCTGTCTGGTTCTCTTTGAAGGATTAACAAGAATGTCATTTAAATGCCAAAGAGGGAAGCGTTCGGCTGATCTGAACAAGGGGGTTGTGTAATGAGTCTTGGGTGTGGTTGTGTGCCAGCACGAAAATGATAGCAAGCCAGGCTACTCTGGCTTCTACACCGTACAGCAGGAATAACTTATTGAACCTTTCCCTGTTAGCTAAAACACATACAATGTACTTTTTTTACACTGTCTGACACATATTTTAAAATATTTGGAATCATTTGAATGTTATTTGCTTTAATCTTTAAGGATGTCATGAGCAAAGTTGAAATTTAAAAATTCTGTGCGGTGCAGACTGGGAACAGGAGAACTGATAACGTTATCACGGAGGATGATGGATCATTCAAAGTTCAATGCACAGGGTTAATTTTCATCCAGCGCTCAGTCAAGCAGTCTTTCCTTTGATAGGATTAAAACAATGTTAATTAAATAACAGTTCATGCATTACGTCTTACAGTGAGTACGTCAACAACTGCTCATGTTTGATGTCAAGACTTGTTGTCTTGAGTCTCGGCATTCTGGGTACATTGAAAAGGACGGCGCTCTGCTTGCAGCAGTTTCATGTGCCTCCACACTCAAGTATTGCGTAATTCCGAGCACTGCTGGAAGTCCATCTGGTCAGAATATCACCCTGGACATTTACAGACCACACTCCACAATAAAAAACGCAGAGCAAACTTATTGCATTTGCCAAAATGAATGAATATAACTGACAGAGTCAAGCTTTTTGAATGTTGCCACAGAGGTGAAGATGTTAGGCTTTTTTCTAAAATACACTCAGAATGTTTATTCCACATCCACAGTGCAACTGGTTAATTCAGAGCACTTTTAGATGTCCTAGTGGCATATTCAGAGCTTTGCCCTCTCTTATTCTCACAGTGCACTCTGGGCTCTGGCCAAAGAGGAGGTGCTGCAATGCCTTCCAATGTTTACAACAGCCAAATGGCAGAACACTAACCCCTGAAGATTTCTTCTAAGCTAGCTTCCACTTCATTCAGTTAAAATAACTCTTCTTTCATCAGCCTTTGATTTCACACACAAGCCAGATGTACACATTAGCAGGATTGATGGATTGAGACACACTCAGGGCATTCATTCATCTCAGTGATGTTTCCAGTTTTTACTGATAGAACGTCTGTTTATTCGTCTATTCAGAGCAGTACTGTCTGGCTTTTGTGGCTCCTTTTTGTGGTGCAGTGGGATCCGTTTAATATTTGGACTGTAACTAAATGTTCTCTTACATTTCAATAAAATGGTTTTTCCATTGATGTGAACCTGCATGTAACCTCTTGTTTTTTCGCCTCTGATTGTGGGACATTTTCCCTGTGTTTGCGTGCGTGGACATGTGACCAGATTTGTCTGCCTAAAGGGCTGTGAGACTTGTCTCTTCTATTTGTCACCACGTCAGTGAGAGGAAGGTCAGAGCAGGTAAGGCCACGTGTCCCTGTGGCACATGGACCAGGTTGTTTCCACAGTAATTGGCCTGTTTTTTAATGTTTTCTGCTCTCCTAGAAAGCACCTTTCCATTTAAAGCACAACAGCATGTATTCACTAATTGCATGCACAGATTGTTATGGTTTTCATTGGTTAGAAGTGTCAAACATGTTGGTTACTCCTGTGCTGTAACCTACTTTAAAAAAAATTAATTTCCTTATTCTTATTATTTTTCATTTATTCATTTATGTGTATATTGTTCAAATCTATGATCATTTTCAAAACATGTAACATTGCTATTGTTACTGCTGTCTGTAATGACTTATTTAAAATGCTCCTATTTGTGCTGATTAATTTATACACCGCAATATGTCATCAACTCCCCCAGCATGCTGAGATATGGAAACCCCTTGATTTAGCAGATTTCACATGTACCTGACATAAGGTGCACCAAGTAGGGGAACAGCCAGAACAGATCTTTGACCCAAACGGACCATATGGTCCCAACTCGGGTTGCCCAAAAACTGTCCATATGGTGCAGAAATGGCTAATGCCGCCATTTGGTTTCTCACGGATTATTCTGAGCGGTTCACGTTGAGTCTTTAATTTCTATAAATGGAGTTGCCATCTTTGCGGCAGATTTTTACACTCTTTAACAGGAGGAGAGGGGAAATAACGAGTGTGGTGGGAATAGCAGTGGTGGTGGGGGGTATCTGGAAAATGCAAACAGTCTGGCGTTATCAGTTGCTGTTATTTGCACATGGAGCATGTCATCGTGACTTCACTCACCCTGCAGTGATTTACCAGCTTATAGATAGGACCTGACATAACACTTTACCCAGTGGTCTGCTGAGGAGAGCAGTATTGAATGTGCTCTTTAGAAACTTTTGAAGCTGGTGATTAAAACTAGAAGAACTGTGTTGCAATTGAACATAGTGCAACACATGTTAACTATTTACTGACTATTACTGAAATTTATTTTTGAATTTGTTTCATGTTTTCTGTTAGAATACTTTCTCAAAACGATGTATTAATGCTGTAAAGCTATTAACAAAGATGTTATGGCAGAAGTGTCATAGTCACATTGATAACATGACATGATTGTGATGCCTCTGCAAGATCTTTGCAGCTCTATCAATGTCTATCTTTAGGTATGTGACCCTACAGTTCTGTGAAGCCTCTCAGAAGTAAGAAAGTGTGCATCATTGTTTGGCAACTATTTTCTGTGCAGAATTATTAGGCTTGTACACTCGATAGAGAGAGAAATTTTAGAGCTCATTTATTGGATTGTTAGAAAAAGGGAATTAAAATAGCAGTTAAACGACATGTTGTCTTTTTATTCTGTGATCAGTATGGGAACCCATCTCTTCATTAATTGCTGTGAGTCTTTCATGGAGTCTGTCTGTGTCACGATGAAGCACCAACAACAACCTTGCAAATGTTGTTCAGAGAAGTGTCTTGTCATTTGAGGAGGATCCACAAAGTCTCCGTAGGGTTTAATCTGGTGAGGAACAGGAGTAGATTAGCTTCAGTCAGTCAACTTTAAGGTATTTCCTGCCTTGACAAGCAGTGTAGTAGTTTGATGTATGTAATAAAGCATTGTCTTACATAAAGATCATGACCTCTTTAAAAGCTACAGACGTCTTTCTGTGTCACTGTTAGAAGAAACTGTCTTCCAGTAACTGGCAACTGGTTTGGGAGATGATAGTCAGTCCATCCTCAATCTTAAAAGGTTCAACGAGCTCATCCTAAGTGCTAGAAATGCGTCTCCTTTCTTAAGTGCTGCCTTTTGTCCATTAGTGATCCAGCTATAGGTCCATCCATCTACTCTAGCAAGAGTCACTCTCATGTCATGTATCCATACAGCCTTTAAAGGTTTTTTTTTTTCTGTTTTCACATATTTATATACATATATAGAAGAGGTTGTGTTTCATTCTTCTTCGTCTTGGTCACATCTCTAGCTCTTGACACCTTGTACTTGTGGACACTCCAGGCAGTCTGTAGGAATGAAAGTGTGTGACCGCATGTGAAGCTGCCAGCTTTGCATTTAACCTTTGTCAACTCTTTTGCTTGTAGTTAAAAGTTTAAAAGTTTCTGTTTCAGGAGCAGTGTATCTCTCTGAATTTTAATGAGCAGATTTTGACTTTTAACTGAGGTTGTGAAGCTGCCTAATGATTATGCCCACTTTAGTATGAGGTGTTGGTCACTTTAGCCCAGACCTGCCCTCATCACACAAGTAAACACCACCTGAAATTTCATGTGGATTGAAGTTGACAAATATGAACATGAGTATGAGTATACTGTTTGTATTCGATATACATACTTGGTCTTGATATTTTAACAATAAACAACCCATTCATTTATAATAATTGATATGCTTGTAATTGTGCCATTAAGTTTAAGTGATGGCATAATGAAGTAGCTGAATAAAAGTCGTTCACACAGAAAATCGGTGTTATGTTAGAGCTGCTCTTTTTGGTTTGACTTCCTCCGTGCCATTGAAAAAACATCTGCAAGGCCCGCGGCCTTCTACTGTCTTCATGTGTAGCCTACAGCGTGCGTATGTCTGCATGTGCGTATGTGTAGGCGAGTATGTGAGTGAGCAGTCCTTGACTGTGGTGGATGGGTGCTGATTAGCCAAGCTGCCGGGGTCTTTTGTGCTCTTCAGACGGGGGTATAATTGTTCTTTGTTCAGTGTTCAACATCTCTTTGAAGTCTCTCATTCAATTTATGTCCTTACAGTTTCTTTGTGTCTTCTCTCTTCACTGTGGTACCCACCCTCGCCTTCTACGCTGGGTGTCAGACCCCTGTGTTGTAATAATGTAGCAGCCTATAGATATACACTACGTGAAGCAGATCTGGATATAAATTCATGCCGAAGAGCCCGGAGATTCTCTTACAAAGAAATTGGCCTGATGGCGTCTCTGACATTTTGAATCAGTGTTATATGAAATCACAGTCATCTCAGATTCAGATGGCCCAAACTAAAAGCAGCTGAACCATCTGAGCGGAGAACTGGAGAAAAATAGCTTCTGCGAAGATAGTGTCATTTTATAGGCCATTTCTCTAATGTTTCTTCTCCATAGCAATGAGAAGTGTATTTGACAGCTTGTTTAAGAGCATTGAATCAGTCACGGTTGTTTCTCATAGTTTTTGTCATGAAAAATGGAAGATTGCTGATTTTGATTAACTACAATGGGACTATTGTGAATTACTTCATCCAGCCAGGATAATGCTGTCCATTTAGATAAGTCTAAGGTATAATGTGGCATGCAGACATAACGACAGAGGAGAGGAGTATGTGAGGGAGGGACTCCTGTTGCTTCTCGTTGCCAATCTCCCTAAGGACAGAACTGTGAATGCGCTCATGAACAGCATTGGCAAGTATGACTGTATATTTATATGTGACAGAGAGAATGAGGGCAGCCTCTGAAAAGACAAAAAGATGGTTTAGTGTTTGTTTTTCTTTGCAGAAACAAGAGAGAAATGAGGGAAGAAGAGGAGGAGAACAAGGCTAGGCAGACCTGTTGCTTGCTTCAGTTGCCAAGGGCTACCTGTTGCTAATAAAATGTGTGCATATGTGTGTTTTGTCTGGAGACAGATAAAGAACGCAGCGGCTAACGTGCTGAGGGAGACCTGGCTCATCTACAAGCACACCAAGCTGATGAAGAAGATCGACCACTCCAGAGTCCGCAAACACCAGCGGAAGTTTCTCCAGGCTATACATCAGTGAGACCACACATCCACGCACTCGCACACATAAGCGCATGCACACAACTGTGCATGCCTCTGAGCCGATGAAACCTTTGAAATCAACTGTGCTTTCTAGCCGCCCACAGTTTGAATCCACACTGATAATCAGATAAAACTGCACAAATCCCCACACACATACACACAACACAAAATTATTCATTATCTACCAAAGGGCAGGTTCACTCCAGGAAAATACCAGTGTGGGATTGGATGGTCAGTGGGTTGTGTATCATTAGAGGCGCTCTATTTGTTATATCATCTGTAACAATGAGTGTGGATCATGCAAGTACATACAGCAGAACCTAATTCTGCTAATGTGTTTTATTCATCTTGTTAAAATTGTCTTTTGCTAAAAGGTGATTAATCGCGCTGTACAGCATCTAAATTTCATGTACCTTTAATGTTTCTTGCTCCTTTGATCTCTAACAGTCTGAAAACATTAACAAGTGGCTTAAAAAAACCAGAGTCGATGGACCCAAGTCTCTCTTTTAATTCTAACATAGAAAGGCTAATCCTGACACGCGTGGATGGGAAGTGAACTCTGTGAGCACAGCAACAGGGTGGTTTTTAAGTGTGAATACATAACATTAAGTACATTTTCTGTCAGTGGGAGAAAAAGAGAAGATCAGGGAGGGGGCAGCCTCATGAAATCACTCTTCCCTTTATTATAATGGAGGAGGGCATGGGGTTTCGTGAAAACACATATTGAGCCATTAATTATTGTGCTGTGTTATGAGTGTGAGACAGGTTCTGTTTTTAATTGGACTGAGGTAAGATGATCTTTTATTGCCATTTTATGTTATTCTCTGTAGTTTATTTCGCTGAGGACTGTATTCTCTTTAGCTTTTCTTGATATTAACCCCACTTATACTGATAGACTGAAGTCTTTGTCATATTTATGCAATTATTTCACACACACACATATATATATATACAATATATGTATATACATATACAATATATAGTTTTTCAGAGCACGCTGTGTGCTTGCTGTGTTTGTACATTCAAATCCAGGAACACACTGCAGGTAGAAATGAGGCTGAACCAGGCAAGGTGACCCCTTGTTGTCTGGACCTTGAGGGATTAACTCTGGGGGCTGACCAATGTGTATTTACTGTGTTTCAACTCTGTTTGTGTGTTTAATGTGTGTATCTGTTTGCAGATTACGCAGTGTGAAAATGGAGCAGAGGAAGCTCAGTGATCAAGCCAACACTCTGGTGGACCTCTCAAAGGTGAGACACACACACCAGTGCTCCTCATTTTTGCATACAGGTTAGTAAGTCATACCTAACATGCCTTTGCCCCCAAAGAATATACCACGGCATTCCTCTGTTTCCATGCTGACCTGCCTGTTTCTGTGGCTTCCTGTCTCCTAGCAACCAGAACAAGTGTTAAAACAGGGATGACTGAGTGAGAGAAAGAGGAGGAAATGAGACGAGGGAGGGGAGTGCTCGTGTTTTTCTGTTACTGTGTGGGTGTTGAGAATGTGAGCGCACCCGTATTTGTGCATCTTTGTGTGTTTGTGAAAGAGAAACTCAGAGGAGAGTGAGTGAGATAAAGACTTGAATAAGAGGGAGACAAAGATTGAAGAAGTGTGTGTGTGTGTGTGTGTGTGTGTGTATGCGCGTATGTGTGGCTTTCCAAGGAGCAGTGTCTTAGCACCAAATATTTTACAGTTATGCCATCTCAGTGGCTTCATCTGAATTGGCCACTTGCACATTTACCATGGTTACAGGGAGCAGAATAACCAAGACAGGGACACTGTGCCGCCTGTCCTTTATCTCTCTGTCTCTTCTCTGTCTTCTTCTACTGTTTCTTCGCAATGTTGTAACACCCAGAGTATCCAGCTTCCTGTTGGATTTATTGTTCTTTTACTCTGTCTTACAAAACCTTCCTTCTTCTTAACAGTGGTATAATTCCAATACAACGATGAAATATTAAAAGTAAAAATCCATGAAAAGTCCAGAAGTGATTGTGGAGGAGGCATACACAGTGTTATGTACAAGGACACCAGATAAACCTTGTGAAATTATGATTTTTATTATGGGAACTTTTTCTTCAGTCTTCATTTTTGGTTGAATATTGGACCAACGTCAATGAAATGTTGAAGCTTCGACTGAAAAGGACTGTTTTGATTAAACATGACTGGGGCGACACTGTTGGACACCTGTGACTGGGTAAATTTGGCCCAGGTGCTGTGGAGCAATTTTGAAGATGAAGTGGAAATGTTAAAAATATAATCAGTTCATTGGGTCAGTCAAACTCAGTGAGGAGAGGGGCTGAAAGCTGTTCACCTGCTGTGCACTGTGATTTTTTTATGTGATTGCTTCGAAGCACTGCTACTTTTCAACCACAATATGTTCATGTGCTGAAACTGAAACAATTATCTTGTTGGAAAAACTCTGTTTTTATTAAACCTCAAATAATTTTTAAACAAGCTGTAACGAAACAACCCTCATAATGCCCTTGTTCACATATTTACTGTCTGCCTCCTCTCTTCAAAGCACTCTTTATAGACTGAGACATCTCCAACTCTCCTCCCACAGATGCAGAGTGTCATGTACGAGCTCATGTCAGAGCTCAACGACCGCAGCGAGGACTTGGAGCGACAGATGCTGTCCCTGGAGCAGCGGGTGGAGCAGCTCACCGCAGGCTTCAACGCCCTGCCTGCTCACCTCTCTGCTACCCTCAGCGCCCAGCATGCCGCTCTGGTCCACCTGCTCCGAGAGAGGGATGCAAGAGATGGCAGAGGAGGTGGAGGAGGAGGTGCTGTGGTCCCACTGTCCCCGTCTGCATCTTTAACCACTGCTCCAGCTTCTCTCTCTCCGGTCCAGGTCACAGCTCCTTCTCCACCACTGGCACAGGTCTCTACTTTGTCCTTAGAGTCTCCTCTCTCTCCCCCACCTCTGAGCCCAGAGGCAAGTCTGGAGGCTACTCCCAACCCCAACCCCTCTACCTCCAGCTGCTGAGGACAGCTCTGAGGGGAAGGAGTGGACAAATATGGGAGAAAAACCAGGAGAAAAGACCAGGGCTGTGATAGTCTCTCACATCAGGCTAAGGGAGAGATACGAGGGAGAGAAATCTGTGGAGAACCTCTGAACTTTCACTCCATGAGGATGGGGTGAAGATGGCACTGTGAGAAGTAATGGGATTAAGATGGAGAGCCAGCTTGAGGGATGAGGCATGTTCAGGACTTTGGGGCGCTTTTTTTTTTTGACAATGAAAGGAGAAGAAAAATGGAAGCAAAATGGAGACTCTGAAAGGTGTGAGGGGGAGGAAGGATGTCAGTTTGGTGAGAAATGGAGGAAGAGAGAATGAGAGGAGGGGTTGAGAAAGGAGGAGAAATAACTAAGAATAATCATATGAACTCCTAAATGGAATCCTCTCCAATTACTGCAAAAGGCCTTTTATTCTCTCTTTCTCTTTCCCTCCCTCTTTCCTTCCCCTTCTCCGAATCTCTCTCTCCCTTCATCAGGAATTAATGACCATGACTTTTTATCCTTATGATGTATTTTCTACATGAATGCTAATTGTGTGTTAACGAGCATCCCTTTAACAGAAGGTTCGATCAATACGACCACGATATATATATATTTAAAAAAAAAAGAAAAATAAGCAACTAGCGGCATGCGCCACGTACACAACACATGCAATACAAGTTAGCACAGACATAATTACACAATCACTCATAAAGTGGACCCTATTTACACACACTAAATGCACTAGCCCACATGATAACACTAAAGCCTATACTGCCAAGCACTTGATGCACTGTCTATCTCCATAGAGCACTGCCACGCTGTAATAAAAAGAGAAAAAAAAATCCTCTAAACGACTTATCCTGTGTGGGTGTGAGCTGATGCAGTAGTTTAGACTTACTGTGCATAGTTGTGACATTTTAACTACTCAGCTTGGAGGATTGGGACCGGTCACCAAGTGACAGAAATTACAGATGAAGCTGAAACAAGAAGGGGGACGTAAGTCATCATCATAGTGTCTACTTGTGCTGCTGAAGACAGGAGCAGATGGTAAAATAAGACAACACAACTACAACGGGACTTTATTACTGCATTCACTGATTCACATGCTGAACTTAGCTGAGGTTTATCTGGAGTCGTAGGTTTGTTGTGTCGAGATGAGACTTTTTTGGCAGGGCAGCCTCAGACAATAGACTATTAATAGTTGTATCAAGTGCATTATTTGTTTTTGGTGGTTGTTGGAGGAAAGAAGCAAACGTCTCTTTAAACTGGAATTTGAACCAGTCGATTCATTTCAGAGATGACATATAATGAAAAATATTGACTCCACACAGTCAGTTATTTGCACAAACGTAATGCTCCTCATTTAGTGTGAGTTATTATCTCATGTTATTGAATTTACTACCCAGAGGTCTACCACACAGTTAATGTCACAATCAAAAGTTTCTCCAACAATAAAAAAGATCTTCTTTTGTTTGCTGAAGTCATTCGGAGTCTGACTGACTGAGATGCTGTAGTATAATTTCTTTTCTTTCATTCTCTCAGATAATGTTGTACTTAGAATGACTTTAATGTTGGCTTTACATACTTGTTAACAGTCCAAAACTGACTTAGCTGTATCATTATAAGTTGACATGATTAATATGTTTTCCGTGCATGACTGTCCATGACCCTCACTTTACTGCCATTCTTTATCAGACTTGCGGTCCATTCACTGTTATCATGAATGTATTCTGTGCTAACAAAAAAAAAAAACACCCAGAAAAACACCCTCGCTTTCTCGATCACTTAAACTGCCATGCACATATTTCACAGATACACACACACACACACACCTCAAGAACCAAAGTGCTCTCTCTTAAATGGACTTCAATAAGAGGCAGGGAACGCTGCTGTCACTGGGGACAAAAGATAACAGAAGCAAGCGTTGCAGATACCTTGACAATATTTCTGAGGGAATAACTGTGAAAAAAAAAAGATGGGCATGGACTTGTTACAGTGCTGTGCATGGCCTGCTCTAGAAGAAGGTGGACTACGGATGATCATAAGGGAAAACAAATAAACCTTACAAAGGATCAATGGCCATGAAGGAACAGTTGCTCATGAAATAAATAAGATATATATGAGATGAGTCGTAAGGTTGCGATGGGAGAAGAGACAAGCCTACCTTTGCTTTGGAGACAATACCGAAAACTAACTTATAGTGACACGCTGTGGCCGGAATACTGAATTACATGCGCTTGGAATATTGTACAGTATGCTCTTAACGAAATCTAGCTTTGTATTGCTTAGTCTTTTCTACCATTATGATTAAACGCAGTTCCAGCTGATATCTTACATTATTAAACTATAGTATTCTTCTCATTCGTCATGACAATTATGATATATGTATTATCAATACGTTAAATTATTATGAACAAGGAAAGTGCCGTTTGAGGTTGAAATTATTTTGTAATTTTATTTTATCAGAGAGAATTAATAAAGTATATATCTATAACATTACAGCTTCCATGTTTTCTGAGTGACAGTTATTTATTCTCAGTCTTTTGTGCTGTCAGTGCTCTCAAGAATTAAGGTTAAGATAAAGCACTCCGAAACTAAAGAGTCAACTCAGTGCAGGTGACATATTTCAATCCAATTTTCCAAAATGTGCGCCAACAACACGCACATTCTGTGTTAAGTGGGATAAATTTACTCCTCCACACTACACACAGGCCGTTGACAGCCACTCATCACCTCATATCTCCCACTGTGAGAGGATCCCTCCGCTGTAATGTGGCCAACTCATCTCTGGAGGACATGTTTGACACTTAATGTTTGGAATGGAACTGTTTGCCCCAACATGAGGGATATTTACTTTATTGAGTTGCCATGATAAGGTTGCCATGGAGTCCGTAGTTCCCAAGTTACGTCACCGACACCGGTTTTAATTTGCATCCGAGGAGAGTGGTAAGTTAGTGTGCACATCAGCAAGCCATGGTGAGGTTATCTGAATTAATAAATTGCCCACCAGGCGTTGACATTTAGAACAAAGAACAAATTAAAGATTAAAGAGTTTGAATAAGCAGTGTAAATAAATGTGCTGTTTGCAGTTATTTGTAATATGCTAATGGTTGCTGAAATTAATGACTGATTGTGTGTAAAACCAATTTTAACTGAAAGGACAGTTACGTTGTTTAATAAAAAGATGACGCATTTGTGGATTAATGGATGTAGCTATCTGTGCTTGTATTAATCCACGCATGTGACGTACGTGTGGGAAGGTTTCAGATCCTTCGAGGTCTCCACAATATGTGTATACAATTTCCATTAATGTTACCACCCTTGACCCTTGCATGGTTAAAGCTCTTTTTGCAGCATCAATTCATTTTGCATATGGCCTTGCATGTCAGGCACACCTTTCTGCTAAACTGGTAAAACCACAACTAAAGACTGAAAAAACTGAGTTAATGACTGAGATAATGAACGTGAACCTAAAAGTGACAGGGTAAAGAAGAGAAGATAACGGTGAGGATCTGACAAAGACTTCCACATTCCTGTTAGAAATGACCAAGGTATATCAAGTTGGATGGGGCGTGTCTGCACAGCCATTTTCAGGTCTCTGAAAATATGTTCTACTGTGTCCAGTTTCACTGAGAATTTCTCAGTTTGTCTACATTTGTTGCCTCCTCTGTCCTCCGATTAGTCTCCCACGTCTTGTCACAGAAAGATATTCCCACAGAATGATGCAGTCGTCACCATGTTTGACGTGTGGGATAGTATTAAAAAGGTGATGCCTGGCTTCCTGGTTTTGGATGTTTTTTGGTTGGTTTCTGGTTTCATGTTTTTGGGAATTTTGGCCAAGTAGTTTCATTCTTCTTTCATCACATCAGAGGATTTTGCTTCTCAGGGCCTGCGAGTCATTCGGGTGTCTATTGGCAAAATCCCAGCAGACTGTTATGTGCCTTTTAGTGAGGATTGGCTTTTGTCTGGCCAGTGTACAACAAAAGCGTGATTGATGAAGTGCCTCAGAGTTCCTCTGTGGATATAGGAAAATCTTATCTCCACAAATCTATCTATCTATCTATCTATCTATCTATCTATCTATCTATCTATCTATCTATCTATCTATCTATCTATCTATCTATCTATCTATCTATCTATCTATCTATCTATCTATCTATCTATCTATCTATCTATCTATCTATCTATCTATCTATCTATCTATCTATCTATCTATCTATCTATCTATCTATCTATCTATCTATCTATCTATCTATCTATCTATCTATCTATCTATCTATCATATTGATAATGATGAAGGCTGCAGTAAAACTGATATGAGTGCAAGAGCCGTCATCTCGTTGGTGCAGAGCCTGTAACAAAGCCCGAGCACCTGGCAAAAACCTAACAGAGCTGAAAGGCAGAGATTCTATTATTTATGTGACAAAAATAAGAGCAATACACACTAATACATGAGGAAAAGGCAATGTTGTTGCTGAATTTACCATAATTGTTTATACGGCTAAAAGACCTGATTAACATTAATGTCTACAATCACGCTGGTGACATTCAGGTCACTCATTCAGTCACACTGCAAGACTGTCTGTCCTATTTTTTGTAATCTAATTTAAGAATTGCACAATGTTTTTCAGATGTTTTCATTTTCACTCGGTGTTGTCCTTCCTTTGGATGAAATGACATCCTCTTTTATTTCTAAGGTTTTATATGTTAGGACATAATAAAATACAATCTCAACCTTACCAGGTATGAAAATAAGGGGAAAAAAACCTCAGATGAACAACGGTACATGGTATATTATACTGTGTCAATATTAACCTCAAAATAAAAAAACTAAGCCAAAAATGTAGAAGCAGAGTGTGAAAAACCCTTAATTGTGTTAACACAAGGCATAAGTGATCTTAGAGGGGAAGAAATGTTACTGTCCAGGAATCTGGGTAGTTAAAGGACCATTTCCAAACTATTTGGAGTCCATCATTCTACAGTGAGAAAGATGAAAGATCATTCACAAGTGGAAAATACTCCAGAGAGCTGTCATTCTTCTCGGGAGTGGATGCCCCAGCAGGGTTCCACCAATGTCAGACCGTGCAATGCTCAGAGAAATAATGCAAGCTACAGAGCTACATCGCAGACTCTACAAGCCCCAGTTAGCATGTTAAATGTTACAGTTCATGACAGTACAATTAGAAAAAGTCTGAACAGGTATGGCTTGTTGTGAAGGGTTACAGGATTCCTCTTCTCTCTAAAAAGAACATGGCAGCACAGCGTAGGTTTGCAAAGTTGCATCTATAACAAACAACAAGACTTCTGGAACAATGTCCTTTGGACAGTGGAGATGTTTGGATATAATGTACAGCAACACGTTTGGAGAAAATCAAACTCACCATATCAGCACAAACACCTCGCACCAGCTGTCAAACACAGTAGTGGAGGGCTGATGATTTGGGCTTGTTTTGCAGTGACAGGACCTGGGCACCTTGCAGTCATTGAGTCGACCATGAACTAAAATGAGCACAAATGCACTGTCACAGCAATTACACTATCTCTCCTCAACATATGAAATTGATTATTTTTTCATAAAAACAGGCAGCATATAAACTTCTTTTGGGTGTTCAGCTCAGAGTAAAAATAAAACAGTGTCAGGAGTGTGAAAGCCAGGCGGCCTGAGGTGCTGCTCTGCCAAGGGCAAAGCACATACCCAGATGCAATGAGCTTGTCATCTCTGTTATTTACTGGCAGGCCCTGCTGCCCCCAGGGGCTTTCATCATCTCTTATCAGGCTATGTGAATTTTCATGATGGTGTCCTATAATTTTTAGGCCAAGGTAATGCCCATTGCCTATGTCTCTGAGTCCCTCTCCATTTTTCAAGAAACCCATTTAGTCTGTCAGGATTGCTGCCTGAGCCAAGGGGAGCAACGGATACAGACATAATAATGGAAACTGGGATATGTTTTTACTCATATTCCAGCCAAAAATAATTAAAGTATTTCATTATTTTTTAAATGAAAGCATTTCATTATTTTTGTCTGAAAGAAAATTTTATTCCACAGGAATATTTTACTGAAAGCAAAAGACAGGATTTGCCAGGCATAGAGCACCAGAATGCCCGTTACCAGAGTGAACAAAACATACTTTGTTTGTCTTGGGTTTTATTACGAAACAAAGAGCAATAATAAAGCTGATCACTTCCCAAAATGAAGGAGTTTAATCTTTCAAATGTCTTGGCAGCTGAGGCTCAATGAGGACAAGTTGTACACTAACAGCAAAGTTTGCAGTTCATTCCACATATTGAGTAAGACAATAACCTCAAGTGGCTTGTTGCCATAGACACACTGCTAGTGGGGGAATGAGAGGCAACTTACAAGGCACTTTGGATGAAAGCACTATGCTTCAGAGATGCCGTCCTTTCAAAAACACCTCAAATCGCTTTGAATGGGACGATCAGACGTTACACCTGACAACGATCATTTTGACACAGGGAAAGCAGTGTCTAGACAGGATGCATCCCATCCAAGTATCTATCCTAATCTTCATCCATCATGAAAAACTAATTTTGCTACTTTTCTTTACCTCTGAAGGGATTCTTGTGGGTGATTTGTTTAGACACACTGAAAGTATATGATGTGAAAGAAAACATATAATTGGTTTGGATAGTTTGGTTTACCAACCTGAAATAATGTTGTTTGATTTGAGAGATCAAATGTTTAAGCGAAATTCTGCATTTTTCATGATATATGGTGTCTTCTTCAAGATGTTTCGGCTAAAAGTGATTCGTAACATCTGATCACCAGTTCTTGGTTCCAGATCTTTGAAGTTCAGATTGTCAATTATTAGATATTTCAAATAGCATCTGAAAACAGTCTGGATCATTTTGAAAGCAGTGGAGCAAAGTAGAAATACACAAGTGTACATGAGTGAAGGCAGCAACATGGAGTTCAAGTTATAAAGTAACAGTTCTGGTTTGATCACTTCAGATATGTTATCATGTACGGTGTGATATCTTTAGCTGTAGGAGCTGGTTTGATCTACTTTACATAGAGTTTTATAAACATAAACATCAGGCAATAAGATGTTTTTGGGGTATGAAAAATAGGTGTGATTCACAGAAGTGCCTTTGGAGAGGTAATGGATCATTATAGCATTCATTGATATGAAACCATGTATCAAATTAGGGGGAAAAATACAGTTTGCCTCTCATAGTTAGCAATTAAACGTTTACTTGCAGTCATCAAAGATACTTTTGATCATGTGTGCATGGTCATCATTATCGTTTTCATCCTCTTGTGTGAAAACAGATGAGTGAAACTAGCAGAAATTCCATATTTCCACCAATAGAGTTGACTGGCTGTCAGACTTAAGGTTATGTCATCTAGTTGGTATCATCTTCTGCTGTGAACATGTCATCTACCAAGTGCATTTTGTGTTTAAAAAAGCCTAAAAGATGAACAAATGTGTATATTTTTTATTTATGTTTCTGTATTCATTACCAATTAATTGACTCTTTATTGTTGATTAGTTTTAATATTTAAATGATCTTGAAAATAAAGCTTTCAAATTAACATAGTCGACCTCAGAGAAAAATACTCCCAATGAAATGTTGAGTTTAGTTTGTTTGAGTCAAAGCATAGAATTGCCTTAAATGTGAGAACATAACTCAGTATAGAGCAAATACCTCTGACTGGAAGTCACCTCCACTGACAAGTAACACAAGTTGCTCACATGCATGCACTGATTTCTACATGTGTCTTTTGTCTTCGGCCTTGCTGATTCTCCTAAACTGTGTGAGCCCCTGCTGCTCCGTCTGCTTGGCGGAGATAGGCTGCTTTATAGGTCTAAAAGCATCCAATTCCACACGCCTGCTGTGGCTAATGTGCGTGCAGGACATGTAAGAGAAGGAGGAGGCGCACATATTGGTGTTGGAGGTTAGCTGCCATTATCACTTCCCGGAGATGCTTAATGATCTTGTGGTTTTACATGTCCGATGCAATGTCATCATTTATACAATCAGTCTAAATGTCACCAGGTTCTGTCGGCGGGTGACTCACGGGCACATCTTTTGCCTCTGACTTCTCAGTGCTAAGTTGATCTGCACCGCAAGCTTTTTCTGAGTCAACATATTGCTGTTAGGCTTTGAGCAGTTTGACAGTACACAAGCAGCACAGGAGAAAACACGCACGTGTACAAACTACTGCGAGCCCTCTTTCATTGTCTTTGGCATGCATGAGCGATTTTCCCCATATGTGTATCTATGTGAGAGCATTTCCTGAGATCGCTTCACAAAGATTCTGTTCATTGTTCTCTTATGTGTACTTATGTGGGGAGGCTGCTTTGTGAGCTGCACTGTGAGGTTGCCGTGGTGATGATGAAAGAAGAAATACTGCAATTCACAAAACTAATACACTTGACCATCAAAACACTACTGCAGGTAAAGATGTCGGCTGCACACACACAAACGAACACACACAAACTGTGAAATATGAAAGTTCCCCTCAAACTAAAGCAAAACATACTTTCAAAAATGCTCCATTCGTCATCATCTCTTCATAAGATGCCCGCAGAGATTTCTTGCCCTCTGTGAGGCCCTTGACCCCGCTCCTTCTAACACACCCACCCACATGAAAAGGGCGTGCACATACCATTTCCTCTCTTTGGTACCATTTGTCTTTGTTTGCTTACCTTTTCCTATGCTTTAACAGTCAACAGCTCCACACCCCCAGAACTTTTCTTAACCTCAGCACTTTAGCATCTTACATTAGTGCTCACCCTCATTTACTTACTGCCAAGCCTCCTTTCACAGACACCTACGTAGACATTTTCACTTAATGTACACACTTAACACAGGACTCAACGTGCAAAATACATGACTAAGGAATTTCTGTCTAAATGCATTCAGGCCCGCTTTTAGTTCGGTTAACCTTTTTCGTGCTAAGTCCATTAAAGATATAACTGGATCAGTGTAACTCTGCTGGAAGAGAGGCTTTTAATGTTTTTTAAATAATCACTTGGGCTTTTGTTGACATAACCAATCAGCTCGCAGGCTTTTGAATATTTACCCAGTCCATGCTTTAGTTTAGTGTACAGTCAGCTTCCTGAGCATTAAAACCTAACACACCCTGGCTGTTCTGCTGAGCTTTTATGTCCTGAAATCAATAAATGTTTTATGTAGTTTTAATGCCAAGTCTAAAGAAGCCTGCAACTACAGAGAAAGTCATACAGACGTGTGGACTGTGCATATGTTTCCAGCCAAGCACTCATTAAAATAGGATGATGGTTCCTAGAGAGAGAAAGCACAGTTTAAATGCTACTCGTCCATCTATCCATTTTCTATATCCGCTTAATCCAACTCAGGGTCACAGGCGGGCTAGAGCCTATCCCAGCTGTCATTGGACGAGAGGCACAGTACACCCTGGACAGGTCGCCAGTCCAGTTTGTCTCTGTGTGGCCTCTCTCTGAGTGAACGTGAGCTCCATACAGAAAGGCCCCAGCTGGGATTCGAAACCCCTTCTACTCATTTAATCTCTATAAAAAATAAAAATGACACATGAGGTTTGGGTTTCTGTGCGGGTAGCATCAGTGGAGCCAGGTCTTACCTTTGTCACCTTTAGCTGCAACAGTTTTGGCTCCATGGCAACACTGACCACCCACACACCCCTCAGGCTGCATAAAGGCGACGTGTCTGTATGTGTGTGTGAGAGAAAGAGAGCAGAAGTTGTAGATTAACCTATTTTTGTCAGACTGTTCATTTAAATCAGGATGAAGGGAGTGATGAGGTTTTTAATTATACCACAGGGGACTTAAGCTTTGCTTCCTCCTCTCATAGGACATCCACTGACATAACTGACATAACTGGGCTACCTACAACTCTACTGCATATTAAACCATTAAATGTTAGATTTCTAGTTTCTGTTATCTCTCTGATCGTTATCATTGCAGTGTCTCAGTGTATTTGAGGCAGGTCTATTAAGAGGATTTGGACTGGCTGGAGGTGGAGGCAGACGGCCAATTAGAGCTCAGGACTTTTCAACTACATAATAGCAGTGCTGTCCATCTGACTGTAAGTATTCAGGTAGGACTCTGGTATGTAGTTTAAATCAAATGAGATATTTTTAGCATCGTAGACATACTCAGTGTGTATGCCCAGTCACTGTTTTTTTTTCAATGTTACAGTTTTCTGGCTCCAAGACAGCAGTCATTGGAGAGAAGAAGAGGTTTTCTCTGTGTCCGATCTGCTCTTCCCCTGCCTTCTCCTCCTCCTTCAAACCCAAACCCTGCCTTCATACCTGGTACACCTCTAGCACGACAAGCTCCCTCAATTAGTCAGAATTTTTCCTCCGCTCTGCCCTATCTTACCCCCCTGCTGCCTGTGCCATGCCTCCCTGTGCTTATCACACTTATGCACACATTGGCAGATGCTTAGGTACATGCATGAAACCACACTCACACACACACACACACACGCACAGGGGATTACGCCAGAATTTCTTATTCATTTGAACTCTGCACTGGCCTCCTCTCGTTGCCCCTTCCCATCCCTCTCAAGTTACTTTGACTGAAAAGGGAAGTTGGTTTCTATAGCAACCGTCTGTGTCTGTATTGGAGGGGAGTTTCCGAACACAGACTAGAAAAAGGATGCTGAGCACAAGGAGTGACCAACACACACACACTGACACACTCGCATGCATTTATTTGTATTACTTTTGGTTAGCAAGCACCACTGTCACTCAGTTTATTTACAATAAGTGCAGAAAAAAACTGTTGATTTCTGCGGGCCGAGGCAATAATATATCATAAACTGAACATTGAAGTTAAAATGAGTTTTTCAGAAACATAATGATTGAATCACTTAAAAAAGAAATGTTCTGCTTTATATTGCGTTCAAGCTCCTGTTAATTGTAGAAAATAATGGATTTTGGGCTCTTTTATGCATCCCTGGGTGTGTTACATTGATTTTTAAAATCTATTTGTTGCATAGTGTCTCTCATTTAATAGTCTATTCATTTAATATTTAATCAGATTTTCTGTGTAGCATTCACATGCTTAGTGTTATGCTTTTGTCTGCATCTACATGCTGTTGCTGTGGTGCCATCTCACTTTGCAAAGGAATGTAGGTCAGGTGTGCTGGAGACTGTAAATTGTCTGTTGTTGTGTATTTTGTGTGCTCCCTGCCTCCATATGGCTGTCTGGAAAGGAATGTATGGGGATAGAAAAGAGCATGAATGAAAAGAAGAACAAATGAACAATGAAATGAATGGAGCTAAATCGAACATCAGACCTGGAAACCCTGAGGCACAAAATGGGATTTTCATTCACATATTTTACGCATTTTTCCATATTGTGTAATTTAATTCTCAAATACAGATTCCTTGCTTTTATATAAAACAACTGCTTTAATACACATGAATGCTTTCAGCAAATTGATTTTTCTTTTTTTTTCCGACTGCGCAGTCCTTTGATAATCCATTTGATGTTTATGTCTAAACCTGCTTGGGAAAAACTGAGTGGCATCTGGAAAGTGATTAAACAGTATATTCAAATTTTCTGAGCCTCTTCCTTATGTTAGCCAAAACAATCTTAATGCATCATCTGTCTCCTCCACATGAAGCCTGCCTGCTATACAACACAAGCAGGTTGCTCAAACATCCTCAATGGCTGGAACAGGCTGTGTTTGCATCCTCTCTCAGTACTACTCGCACTGCCGCTCACTGACTCCATAAAGGTTCTTTCACACACAGTACAGGCAGAGACATTCTCAACACGCAGACTATTTAAGCTGCACAGCCAGAATAATTAATGCAGGAAATGGTCACAGACAGGAATGATTAATTTCAGGCTCTGACAAACTGACATGACTGATTGTTTTTACCAGGTCACCAGGCTTTTAACGCTCACGGCCACTCAGGAGGAGCATCCATCACAGTGACCCTCACTCCTGCAGAGGTGGTGTGCTGTGAGTGTGTGTATCTGGTTGTTTCGGTGCATGCAAGTTTGTGAACAGTGCAGATATATGCGTTTTGTTAACCTAATGTTTACTAATTTATAAACTTATTGACTGTGGAGCACAGGGGCCACTAAACTCTGGGAAGGTCAAAGCTGTATAACAGAACAGACCCACCCCAGACCTCAACAACTTTCATGGCTTCACCCATCATAATTGCATGCATACACTCATATTTAATCACATTTGTCATCTTTTTACTTTGCAGTTGTCCAGCTGCAGTATCTTTCTCTGCCTTGCTGTCTTCACATTGTGCGCATTGTATAGTGTGACAGTAGTTGCCTCTGGGGTGCATTTGTTCACGCAGGCTGATACAACCTATAATATTTACGAATAGAGTGAATGAGTGGGAATTGTAAAAATGGCACCCATGAAAGCATTGTAACATTGTAGAAAACACATTATAGTCCTGACAATGAGATTGAGGCTCCCCAAGTAGCTTTGATTTCTAACCCAGACCAATTGAAGTTATTGGCTAAACCCAACCACAAAGGCAAAAAAAGTGTTAGTAAATGTGTTATCATCTGAATGTATGTCAGAGGTGAAAAAATCCTTATTATCCTTGTTATTCCTAATCCTTGTTATTAAATGACCTATGTGACTGTTTCAACTGGATGACTGGATGATTTCTGCAGCTTAACAGTTTAGGGCCTTTTTTTTTTAATCATATTTTTGTTTCATAATGCACCAGATATTTTCAGTGGATGACAAATGTGGACTGTAGGCAGATCGGGGTTGTAATATATGTACACCATCTGGATGGCTGCACGTATTGGTCTAAAACCTTCATATATCATCAGTATTAACGATGCCTGTACAGATATTCAAATTACCCGTGTCAAATGCACTTATGCACCTCTGTACCATCATGGATGCTGGCTTTTAGACCATGTGTCGATAAAAAGCTGGATGTTTCCTGTCCTCTTTAGCCTGGAGAACATGAAGCACTTTATTTCCAGCATGGATTTCAAACTTTGATTTGTCAGAAAACAAGAAGGTTTTCCATTTCCACCTGGGTCCACCTTAGAATATCACAATGATTCATTATTGGTGTACAGCCTGTCTAAGATTAAGATTAAAATCAGATTTATTGTCATGCATACACACGAAATTTCTCCTCCGCTTTTAACCCGTCCGAGTTGGCACCTGTTGACACACACACACGTGCACACGCACAGGGTCACACACTCATAGAGACAGATGCCATACACTGGAGCGGTGGGCAACCATTCACGGTGCTGGAGTGTGGAGGTATGGTGCCTTGCTCAAGGGCAGCCCGGCTGTGACAAGGAGGTGGACTGACTCCAGCTGTCTAGGCCGCTCCTTATCTGATTATCTGAACCTTTTAATGATCCCAAAATCCTTTGAAATATTGTGAAATATTGTGAAAAATTTTTCTTAAATCTATTTTCCAAAGCAATTTTCCACAAAGTTGTACGTCTATCTTTACTCCTGAAAGATTAAGCCATGTCTTATGATCATGTTTTAGCCCTGTTATTTGACTGAAAAATACTATATTAAAAGCCCCAAATAGAGTAATATTTCTGCAGCATAAAAAGTCAAAACGGTTATGTCATTAGTGGTTGGTCATTGTAAAAAAAAAAATAAAAATCTTGTGCAGAGCCATTGCTGGAGGCAGGGATGACCAACTCCAATGTTCTTTTGACTGTATGTGAGTCTATGTTTTTCATTAAATCATAAAAACCTTAGTTTCAGCAAGTCATAGGTTGCATAATTAAGTACAAATACACTATGTGTGTGTTCATGTCAGTTTGTAGACACTCTCACTACTTGTGTGGGATGCGGTGGTGGTGGGGTGGTGGTAAACTAACAAAATTATAATAATAAATTATTTGGGAGAAAAAAAAACAGAATTCTGTTTGTTGGTGCGTGTCGGTGTGTGTGAGTGTGTGTCAGGGCAAGTCTTTTCATGGTAGTCTCTAGAGGGGTGAGGACAAGTGGCTCTACTCTGCTGGAGGTTGTTGCTATGGAGACATCAGAGGTCAGCCAGTCCCTGCTCACCACTGTTCGGGTCAGTTAATTATGGACTGGGTATAAATGATATCTAATGACTGTCCTTGGATAGACTCAAACAAACAGAGGCGTGTGTCGACAGATGACCTGACAAGTGCTCCTCTTCAGGGTTTTCTCCTTACTTGGTGTAGGAGGACTCAGTCAGCTGCTCTTCCCTTTGTCAGAAGGCACTATTTAGCCATAACCTTGATCAATTGTGATTCATTCAAAACACATTCCCACCTCCACACAGGTTCTTATGCACTCTTGTAACTTCTACACAGTCTCTGGTTGTAGTTTTTTCTTTCATGACACATTTTGATTCTAAAGCTCTTTTTCTTACCAGATTTAATTCTGGGAAAGGAATGTAAACAGCTCAGATCAATACTGTTAACTCTCATTTTCTGTGCCTCTGAAAGATTTCTCTGCTCTTCACTATTGATCCTTTCATCCCATCCTCTTCTCTGCCTCCCACACAGAGAGGACCTGACACAAGGGACAAGAGATTTTGACACTTAGTTTTGGTGTTCAGGCTTTGTCTGTGGAACAAGGAGTTTGAAACCATCCTACTAACATCCTCCTCGGTGACCCCAACATGTTCCTGCTGTTTCTGCATATCTGCATATCCACTTAGACAGGAGAATATACAATATGCTTAAGAGCCACACAAACAGGTGAGTAGATAGCAAACCAAAATGCATCCTGGGGTGGTAAAGGTTTCCTACGGCCATAAAAAGGATCAACAAATTTAACATCAAACTGCAATATTGAAATACCTGAGAAAACACACCAGCAGCATCTGTATGTGCAAACACACACAGAATGAACCAACGTTGTCCATTTTTATTGCCAAACGGCCTTAGCTGCACCTGGAGAAATGGTGCTTTAGCACCCCCTAGTGACAGTTTAACACTTTACATTTAGTTTTAACAACATTACGACCTTCTACAGTCCATAGCTTCTGTCTTCCATTCCCTGCAGGTGTGTACAGATGTCGAGTGTGTGTCTGTTCTCAGGAAGGGTTTGTAACAGCTGCTCCCGTTGCACTGTCCATCTGAGGCTCTTTGAGGGGTCAGGCTCTCCTCTCTCCTCTTTCACAGCTGCTCTCCGATGTCCCACAGATGCTGGCAGCCCGCTGGTGTTGCACTGCTCCATGTTGGCCCTGACTCAGACAAGCTTTCAGCCTGCGGTTGAGTTGACTGTGACGAGGACATGCTCCAAGACCTCAGCACATACACACAAGAATAGAAGCAGAACTCGAGTGTTTCTCTCATCTCCTCACATCCTTTTGTCTCACATTGTTATTTTACAAATGGAACCTTTTTTAATACAGAACATATGAGGAATGCATGTTCTATTATAAATGAAACCACGGCCATTCATGAATTTGTTATTAGTTGATTGATCATTTTAATCAGAAAACTGCCACCTGTTTTGAATTTAAGGAATTAATGTTTACTTGGGTGAATCCATCATTAGTTGTAGTTCGGAACAAAGGGCTCCACCTCAACCGACCACATTAAAATTCTGCATTTGAATGAATGAGTGCACGAGTCACACTAATCAATCCGCTCGAAGTACCTTCAAAACTCTACACCAGTAACACGTTCAATGCCAGACTGCGGCACATGGCAAAGTACTTTTACCACGTGGTTTTGTTACTCCCTCAAATACTTTCCCCCTTGGATTTTTCTTATGTCAGTGTCCACTGTTTCTTCTTGCTATTAAGCCGAGTATGAAAATATGAAACTATAATAAACAGGGTTCTATCCGTTAATGTTTTGTTCAGGAAATATCAAAACCTCTATAGGAATGCTAAAAACTGTCATAACATGCAGCAAAGGATGTTTTGAATTGACCTGGGTTTATATAAGCATTTAATCTACTCCACTCGGACATGCTCTGATCAGTTATTTTAAGCAGCGCATTTGCACTAAATCCTGTACATTCCAAGTAAAATCTGGCTAAAGACGTTTTGAGGTGGTACGAATTTCTGCTTTTGAGGCGTTTGGTTCTCATGTCTGGACATGAGCGTGCAGCGGCAGCCTCGCTTTGCGTTGGCTTCATTCTTACAGCTACATGATGCACTCCAGTCTGAGCCCTGACACGAGCTCCTCAATAACACGCCACGCTGTGCAGAGTTCAGACCCCGCCTCGGCTCCAACAGCATAATTACACGGAGCAGAAGCACAACGCAACAGTCGGTGACCTCATGACAGAGCAGCATGCACAGATCAGATTTCTGAGCTCCAGCGTTGTAATTTTCCGCTCAGTGTATTCAGCAGCATCATCGAGCTAATGAGCGCACCTTTCCAAATCCTGAACGTCCCAAGTTCTTTTACACGTGTGCTGGATTTATTGACCTCTATTGTCGATAAATCTCAATATAGATTCATCAGGTTTTGCCAATGTTTGGATAGAAATTGAAAAATATTCAGTATGTCAAAGCAAATTCAAGCAAAGGACTGAACTGAAGTTATATTGCTGCCACCGAGGTCAGAGTAATGGCTGATGAATAAATGACATGTTTGCTCGGCGTTAGTCACTCAATAACCACAAGGCACGCCAGAATCACATTTCCAGTTTACCATAATTTTATTAGCAAGTTGTGTCCAATACACAAGCAGACACAAGAAAATGTGTTACCATAGCAACAATGAAGTTGTCATTGAATCACTCCCCCTCTTGTGATAAATTATTCTGTTTACACCTGTCGCATAGAAAAGACTGCAGATGGCCTTCATGCCCACAAGCCAGAACAAAAGGTTTGAATTACTGAAGGTCACAAAACTTCAATTATTCAGATTCTTCCTGTTATTCCCTCATTTTCTCCCAAGCTAATTTTTTCCTCCTCCTCCTCCCCTCACATCACTAGAATTCATCCCACGTTCTCATTTTCACAGGAAGCTTTGCGAGCACATGCAAATTCACAACTATGCTCTTCATCATCATGCAGCGTCGCACCCTTGTGAACTGTGTGTTAGCAGCAGAGGCACTGATGACTTTCCCTGAACCAACCCTCAGTCAGACCGAGAGGGAATCCTGCACCGACGACGACGTCGGCTGCCAAAAGCACCACGCTGGCTTCAACGTGTTACCGACCTGGAAGATAGTAACGCCAGAATAATTGAGACTGCTGCTCTACGGCAGTGAAAAGAGATCTTCTTAGATGCAATTTGCCGTTTCAGCCACAATGCGCCTACCACCGGTCCAGTGTTATTAAAGAAATATTTGCATAAATCGATTGTATGGAGAAGCTAAGGCTCGTTTTTGGCCCTCAATTTCTTGCAAACGTGTGGCCTGATGCAGGGCGTGACGGTAAGCGCCAGCCGCAAAAAAAACCCTGATCTGCTTCAAAATTACACGCGTCTCTCATCATAAAGAGGCTGTAAGATGAGAGATGCCTCTCATCAGATAAATCAAATCCAAGAAGCTTGAATAGATAAAAAGAGCAAGAAAGTGGATGACAAAAATGTTAAGATTATTTCATCAAAAGAGCCCCCAGTTTATTAAGAGAGAACAATTAAATGATAAGAGATCTCTGTGGGGCCTCAGCAAGGCCAAGCATTTCTCTATGCATAATCTATAGATAAACCACTTCTACGTGATCCCCCCCAATTCTGTTTCCTCTTCTTCTGCATCACGTCTTTGGCAGCGTCACTTGATGTCCGTCAAGTTTCCCTTCTCATTAATGTGGTCGCGTCTGGTCAAACTAGTGCTGTTTCCTCCTGAATGAGCATCCTGTGTCGACAGAGAAAGAGAACGCAACTTAGGTTAGCTTTGAAAGACAAATATTATCATCACATGTTCAAAAACAACTGAGTAGGCACCAGCACTCTTTGGCAGCGAGCAGCAGCACAAGAGCCAGTCAGTGCAGCAGGGACGGTGTATAAACTGACTCACCGATGAGGAGATAAGAGAAACACTTTAATTTGTGTTGCCATCTGCCTTTTCAAAGCCTGGTCTCTGTGCCAAGGGTTACAGCAACTGAGCACAGTACATCCAGAAGCCCTCGGTTACCACGGCAGCAGAACACAAGATAAAGTGGGTGGGATGGCAAAAACAAACCTTGAGCTCAACCTAGTCGGTAACATACGGCAGAGACCATCGGCAGTTCTTCAGTACGCACTGACAGGTGGAGCCATTCTTTATCAGACTGCCTGTTAACCTGAAACTTCTACACTTGTTAGAGCTGTGCCTGCGGACGAAAAGGCAAGTCATATTTATACGTCTACGCATGTGCTTGCAGCCAATTGTGTAGGAATGCTTCAACGATGACGAATTCCTTTCACAACCACAAGAGTCACTGTATGCCTTAGTAGACACCCTGTTCACCGGGAACGTCATGAAAGGGCAACACAAAGGCAAAAGTCGGTCGCCTCCACCCGACTATTACTGATACTACACGACAAAATGTTTGGTTGTGGGACAGTTTGTTGCAAAAACTTCAGCCGCCAAAATAAGGAGTGTATATGTTCTCTAAATGCATGTTTAAAATGTACACTGCTGAGTGCAAACTGTAAAGATCAAACTCTACTCTGAGGGTCAAACTGTGGGGGAAAACAGAATAAATAAAGATCCTAAAGTTTTTAACATTTAGGACAATGTTTGGGGAAAAATCGCATATGTCCTTCATAGCTGTTTTATTCAGCATATAAATGCATAATTATAAGGACCTTGGGGTCTCCGCTACCTTAGAAAGAGCGATTTACATCACAGGAGTATATCGTAGAATGTCATTCCCTGCTCAGAGTTTTCGACTTGTGGGACAAACGGAAAGCAGCATCAGCCGATGTGAGTATGATTTGAGGCCTTCTGTTCTGACCGTAAACACCAAGATGATGAATATTCGGGCCGAGGCTGCGCATTAAGGCAGACACGTCTGAAAAAAGCAATTAAAAGCTACATAAAACGAAAGACGAATGATTGCAGATTGTATTTCTACCTCTGTTGCTCTCTAACCACAAAGTGTGCCGGGTTGTGAAGCCAAGCAACAACGCAGTTCTACGCTGACGGATAGGGTCGAGATTTCTGCTTCATGTGTTGGATAACAAGCTGTACATGAACCAGCAGGCGGTCTTCTATGTGGCACAATTGCCTCGCTGATAATAAAAGACACAATAAACCATAGACACAGACCCATTATTTTACCGCCACCTCCTCCCACAAACCAATACTTTCTCTTTCATTTAAAAACGGTGTTCTTCGTCCACTCCATAAACCGAGCCTAAGCTGTACGAATGCATTTTTTTTCGAGCAATCTCAATCCTTCTCTATGACAGTCCCAGTTTTAGGCTTATTTTTAGGCTTTAGGTCAATGCTTCAAGTGGAATTAAGGGAGTTCTATATAAACTAAATAACATGATCGAAATACGTACTACCTAAAAAGGCAGAGTGAAAAATACCATGCTACATATACACTATGCATCTGTGCATGTAAAAGGTCTTTTTTTTTGTTTTGTGCGGATGGGAAGTGCGACATAAACGGAGCTCCTGGCTGTCTCGTACCTTCTGTGAGGCGAGCTTTCCCTCCCGTCGGCTGGCACAGGACCGTGGAGCAGCCGACACACAGCACTACAGTCTGAGCGTGGCTGAAAACTGTGGTGATCTTGTAACAACCTGCAAAGAAAATGAAAGAACCACCATGAAACTGTTACGAGAACAGCAGCTACGTGACCAGTTTAACCAGAGATTTAAGACCTGTTTGATTGGCGCAGCTTCAGCAACAACACAGACTTAGGGTTCTCCAGCTGTTGTCATTACAGATTCCCTTATTCAAGACTAATTCATTGAGCTGTAGTAGCTTTTAACTGCAACCAAAACCGGCTGCGCGTTTGTGCGTCAAGGTTACGGGAAACAGGAAATGAGTGGGTCTGCTTTATTTTAAAAGAGTGACATCAAAGTCTTATAATCTCATTGTCTTTGTAAGGATCATCCAAACCCCCCCAGGCACGCTTGGTGTGTCCTTGTAGCTGTTTTTGAACATGAGTGACTTAAACTCTCACCTCACAGACAACCACAACAGTCACTGTATGCCTTATTTGACACCCCGATCACCACAGAAACAGTGAACGGGCAACACATAAAGGCAAAGAGTACCAACTACTTCCCAATTTATTATGAAAAAAGTTTCAGGCAAGTGGTTAGATCACTTGAATCTGCGGAGGTGACTCGTGAGTAAACTGACCTGGACATTTGACATCCATAAAATATGAATTAGGACACTGTACAAGACGCTTTTTCTTGTGTCTCCTCTTTTCCTCCTCAGGAGTAGGGTGCAGAAGATCTTTTGCAAGCTGAAAGAAACCAATCACAGAAAAACATTAGAGAGGGGAAAAAACTTTTTAAAGACTTCCAAGTGTAGTATTTCGACCTAAACGATTTAAGATCGAATCGCTGCATCAAATGGAAGGATTAACAACGCGATTATGGAAAGGATTTGAGAGCAGTTTGCTGGTTTCACTCGAGTAATTACGAGAAATAGAAAGCAAAAGTGTGAGGAAGAAACGAACAGAAGTAGGTTTAAATTCAGTAAACACGATGGCACAATAAGTAGGAGACGTGAAACATCGATGCATGTTTAGGTTTCACCCTCCAGAAAAAATTTTATTTAAATGAGATTAACGAGAAGCTGTTTTCTCTCCACTTAAAGAGATACTGCTGGTTAGTATTTATGCAAAAAGCAAATTTAACCAGCTTTCACTTTGAAACAGGCAATAAATGCTTCCATTTAAGACATTTAAAAACGTTTTCCAGATGTTAACTTCCAAATATTCAGAAATTAACGAGCGAGCGGCCGCGTGGGCTTCTTTCTCCAGCACGTGCGTCGCCATATTGCCTCCGTTCAGAATTTCAATTTAAACATTAAATCTACATCGAACCGCTCACTCCAACGGGAGCAGCACGCGCGCATGAGCCGTATTACCACGTAAATAAAATTACAGCAAAGCACTCTTTAGCGACTGATTTCAAAGCGTGGAGACGATATCTTTACTCACGGGCATGTCTGCGTGTTTAGGCTCTCACAGGAAAATAACTCGTGAAAAACGTTCGTCACGTACCGGAAGTTGCTGGCTGACCGGGAGGAGGAGCCCGGGGAGGAAAACAAGTCCTCCAGTTACCTCCATGATGAGATTGTTACTACCAAGAAGTATGCTTATTTTCAAAAGATTAAATAAAATACAAGCATAGTTTATTGTTTTGATGCATTTCAGTAAAAAAAAAAAAAAAAAACTTCGACAGAAATGTTAACAGGACCACAGAAACGTTTTCTAAACTTGAAATAATAACGACTGCTTACATATATACATATATATATTTAGCAGTTTTAAAATGTTGATTGTGTCCTTTACAAGAAAAGATGGACGTTTTTTGCAGGTGGCTCCACTTGTTCTTTTAATAGTCTATTTCCTGAGTCGTCAGAGAAAGAATAAGGTGTCTCTGTAACTGACTACAGCCAAAGCCAGAGAAATCGGTGTGATGACGTTATTTATTTAGTTAGTTAGTTGTCATTTTCCCGTGTTTCTCTCCCTCCAACATTTACTCCTTTGATACCATCATTCACGACATAGACGGAGTATTCATCCTAAGAATGAGAAAAAACTTGGCATCAGAGTTGTTGTTGGGTATAACTGTATGTTCCACTGTACTTGAATGTTACTCGAGTTCAACCACGAAAATAAGGTAATTATTAAAATGACGTAAGCTCATTATGTTAATGTAGTGGTTGACTGGGTGGAGCCTGGGTTTCAACCTTTTGTTGCACAACCGCTGATTATTTCTTTCGTTTTATTATTGGATTAGTTGGTTTGTAGAAATGAACATTTTAAAAATGAGTTTGGGATTTTATGTTAGAATAGAGCCCAAAGTCAATAAATGAAGATTGTTAATAGAAAGTTCTCGCGTCTGATGAGCTCGAAACCTATCAATCTGAGATCAAACTGCGCAAATGATACCTTTTTATGACTAGGAAAAACAGCAGAAAACAAATGTTCTGTCAGTGAACGAATAATTATATCGGTTGTGTTTACTGGCGAGTAATTTCTGTAAAACAAACAAAAAGCAAACACTCGCGTTCATTGTTGAGTAAAAGTGTGATGTTCGTGTCTGAAATGAGAAGTAGAAATATAAAGTGGTGTTAAATGCACAAGTAGCTCAAAATGAGTAAATGTAGCCAGTAACACACCAAGTCTGATTTACAGTTTGTTGTCTTACTAAATATTATTGAATTCACTTGCTCTTGCAATAATACACTATTGTGTGCGTGTACTGTGGCGGCATATCAGTTGTATGCTGCCATCACAGTTTATCTGATCTTGTTTCATCAGAAAAACAATTTGATGCGGAGGGAGTTGTCTTATGAGAGCTTTAGATAAAGCTTTTTTTTAATATCATTACTGTTCAAGAAGCTATCAGGCTGCTTCCTGCATGTGATCATCACTTATTACATCAGAAAACGCTCCAAGAAATGAGAATCCGCGTTGTCGCTTTTCTTCTCAAATGGCGCCACCTAGTGTCTGTGCGGCGCACCTGAAGGTTCGTTTCTGCCCTCCCATGAATCACTCCCACACTCCACTGCCGTTTCAGCCGATGTGGGATTAAGGCCGACTGCAACTTTTTTTTTCTTTTTACAGGCTGAACAACGCGTAGCCTTCCCGGTGTGTCTGTAAACCGAGACGAAACTTTGAAGTCAGTGGAATGAACCGTCTATTGAATTGATGATTAGGACTCTAATCTGAGGTTTACAGCTCAATTTTGGATGGAGTTAATTTCTTTATCCAGCGCAGTCCAAACACAGCACTGAGGCTCTGACGGGGATTGGAATTTACCGGTGACAAGTCTAACGGGGGACTGGGGGGTGGGGGGGAGCAAAAGTGGATTCAGTCGTTGCGACCATAAAAGAGTAAATCAAGTTTAAAAACGCTCGGTCGATAAGAAGGATCTCGGATTAAAGAAACAGCCACCAACCATGGCGAAGAAGTATGATTTCCTCTTTAAACTGTTACTCATCGGGGACAGCGGTGTGGGGAAAACATGTCTGATCATTCGTTTTGCTGAGGACAATTTCAACTCCACATACATTTCCACCATCGGTACGTTGTTACAGTTGAATGTGTGAATTGTAAGCCTGGGACATTTCTGCGCCAGCTTGGCCTCTGAAACTTGGGATATGAGCAAGGCAAATGTTTGCTGACATTTCAAGATCCGTTCTTTCTCTATTTGAGGGCCGAGCCTGTGCAAACTGGTTTCTCAAACTGCTTTCATGTCTCAGCTAGTTTCTTTCTTTTTTTTTTTTTTTTACTTTTTTTTTATTATTATTATTTGTGGCTCTTTTTTTCCTCCTCGTTGAATGTGCTGTCTCTTCCCAGAACTTCTTTCCCCATCTCTCTCTCAGATCTCATTCCCCTCACTTTGCTCTCTGAAGGTCCACCCACCCTCATTCCTATCGCTTTTACCATCTCTACGTTCCCAGAAGAATGGCTGGCTTTCTGGTATGCATTTTTTTCTTTTTTTCTTTTTGCGCTGGGCAGCCACTTCCTCTGCTCTCGCTGTCTGTCTGTCAAGCTTGTCCATCTATCAGAAAAAGAAAAAAAAAAACTAAAAAAATCAGCTGTGCTGCATGTTTGTCTTTTGTCTCTTTGTAGATGTGATTGCACGCACAATGGAATGACCATGACCAGTTTCCACCTGACCTATATATTCAGCTTTGTGTGGTTTTTCATTTTCTATCAGAGGTATTTAGCTCATTATTTGTCCTCTCTCTCCCCTTTCCTGTCCTCTTGTTCTCTCTCAGGCATCGACTTTAAAGTAAAAACCATTGAAGTGGATGGAAAGAAAGTGAAACTTCAAGTCTGGTAAGATGTCATTTGGATGCTTCTCTGGAAATGCTTTGTTTTGTGACTTGGTGAAGCAGATATTCCCCCCGCCCTTACTTCTGGGTCATTTTCTTGAGCGTTAAGAGGAACTTCCCACTTGTTTGCAAAATAAGGATTTACTGTCCAAGTATCCTTCTGACATAGCACATAAGGGTGCAGTTAGAGCAGTTGCAGGACTGTCACGTGCACTTTAAATGCGTTCTCCTACATCCTGCTGCAACGTTTGACCTTGAAAATGTGTGTGCACTGTTTAGGGACACGGCAGGACAGGAGAGATTCAAGACCATTACGACAGCCTACTACAGGGGAGCCATGGTGAGCACAAGACGCCTGCAGGACAAGCCGAATGAATACTCAGGCTGATACCACCACCTCCTTGTGCCTTTGACTGCATGCTTAAATCGTCTCTATTTTCTCTGCACATCAGGGCATCATCCTGGTGTACGACATCACAGACGAGAAGTCCTTTGAGAACATCCAGAACTGGATGAAAAGCATCAAAGAAGTGAGGCCTTTTTTTTTTTATTCAGCCATCTCAAATATGTTCCAAGCTTCACATTGAGCTTGTGTTTTAGTTCCACGTATAAGTCATGAGCCTTTACTCACTGAATTACAAAACACAACGGTGTTTTTGAAAGGTAAGAAATGCTCGACTGTTCACCGGCTGATGGAGTGACACATGTTTTGTTCTCCAAATATCTTTGTTGTGAAAGAACAGTAAAAAATTCTGAGGCAGTTATCGCTTCACTAAGAAGAACCCTGCACGCCATCAGTATCCTGTTCTTGCTTCATAAATGAGTTTTCCAAAACCAGTTTTCCAAACCAGTAAATTACTTTGAGTTGGTAAAGATCCAGAGGCTGAAGTCATTAACTCAAATTGTTTCTCCGCCCTGATACTGTATCTGCAAGATACTGAAGTAAAGCTGAACAGTGGCGAGTAAGTGTTGGAGGAAAAACAGAAATCCTGTCACTGCAAACAGTTCAGTGAGTAAAACATGAGCTGGACCCCTACTTTTGAATAATTGAGTAAGATCTAAATATGATACTTTTGTGCAAGTTTAAGGTGAAAAAAGGAAAAGCATTTCCTTCATTTCAAATTCAAGCTCTCAGAAAACTTTTGCCACCTTAATTAGTTTCTAGTTTATTTTGTTTGCAGTCCCGTACTGCTGCATCTCTATTTTTGAGATTTTGGTTTGTCGGACTTTCATCATATATAATCTGGGTTTAAACAGGCTAAACCTGTTTTTATCAGAATCTGAAGAAGACGATTCCTTGATAAATGTCTTGATAAATTATACTGCCTACTGGACTGTAGTCCTAGAATAAGTAGATGATTGAATATGGGCATGGATGTATGTATTTATAGTTGTGAAATGTTCTGAGTTGATATATTTGATGGTCAGACAGAAGCATAGTAATTAAAGACTCAACAGTAAGTGAAACAGTGTGAGGGAGCTTTTTGTTTAAGACTTTATAATATGTACACGGACTCCTCCTACCTTGTTCAAACAAACCGTGGCTTCCTCTAAACAGCTGCCAGTCACAGTAAAACTTAAGATAACCGATGCGAACAAAACAGCAGACTATAAGAAGAGAGAAAAGTGTTGACAGCACGCTGCTGGTTAACAAGCACAGTGGACCTCAAGCTTAAAACATATCTAGAAATTTGCTCATTTAGTCGTTTCAAAGTCTAAACAAAAGCCACGTTTGACTGCAAAAGACCCTCAAAAAGATTTAGCAGAATGAGTGGTGGGGTGTAGCTTAGTCATCAGAAGAAAAACCTTCCTGTGTCCTCACCACAAAATTCAAGAGCAGAGGTTTAAGAATGAGCACTTAAGCAAGCCAGATGTAGTTTGGAAAGAAGTCGTATTAACTTAAAATGAATATACATCTTATTGGTTTCAATGAGCAAATGTGTGTTTTAGGGTTAAAAGATGTAGAATTAATTGTAAAAAGAAAACCCTTCCAATTGTTAAGCATGGTGGTGGCTTCATCATGCTTCGGGATTGTGCTGCATCTTCCCTTGTAATGGGAATTATGGATTCAAATGAATATTAGCCACTTCCGGAGGCAAACATCACATTGTCTGTAAAATAGCTGAAGATGAAATAAGATTAAGGAGCAAGATGAATTTTGTGTCATGGCCCTCACCATCCCCCAAAGTAAAAGTAATCAAACATCTGTGGGCAGATCTCAACAGAGCAGTGTGTGCAAGACAGCGCAAGAATCTAGCAGAACTGGAAAATGTAAGAAGACGTGAGAACTGAAAGAATATCAGCTGCTCCATTGATTTAGTTTTGATCAAGTAGGAGGCACAAGTGTTTGTTCTTGGCTATTCTCTTTTTTTTGTTATTCTGAACATCTGAAACAGGGAACTTTAAAACAGTAAAACTTCTTTAAAATGTTAAAGTAATGTGTCAGCAGTTGAACCTTTCTCAATGATATTCAAATGGATGTTGTATATTTATGGTTTCTAATCAAAAGTGAGAATAGACAAACAGCCTTGCTTCATGTCTTTATTTAAATTAAATTGAAAACCTCTGATTTTATTAATCCATTGTATTTTAGAAATACAGTGTCTACGTCTGATTTTTACTAAACTTGTGTTTTTATTTGACTCTGCAGTAGCCATTAGTGCTTAATAACAAAGCAAAGTTTTAGTTTGTTATGACAGAAATGAGTCTTTAAATGCCTTTTAATGGCATATAACATTCTCATGTTGCACTCAGTGGGTTTAGGGAAGTGTAAGATACTTTTAACTTAACCATAACAATTATTTGTAGCCTAGACATAGTTTTTCAGACATTAGTTTTGAAAAATTGAAGTAAATAATTTTACATCTTCATTCACCCATTAAATCATGATCTGTGTGAGATGGAGGTTGGGTCTTTTCTGGCAAACAGCTGTTCTAAAGCGCATCATTGTGGCTTTCAGAATTTCTGTAAAAATTTACAGCTGAACTATAACAGTCATTTAAATGGGTCTCCTCTTTCCCAGAATGCATCAGCTGGGGTCAGTCGGATGCTGCTTGGAAATAAATGTGACATTGAGGCAAAGAGGAAAGTTTCCAAGGAGACAGGAGTAAAGGTGAGATGATCCCAATGAGTGCAAATGATTGTCTGCATACACGCTGATTTTAAAGTGTAGTTTTAAAGCTGTAAGTGTACTTTTACTGATCAAGGAGGTATTATTCGTGGAAGGAATTATGAAGAACTCGATGCACCAGCTTTATGTTTACTTTAGATAGAAACCAGGAAGAGATGATTAACTGTATCCTGACGTAGTGTAACCACCTCTGTGTCTGCTGTTTACAGCTGGCTAAAGATCATGGCATCAGATTCTTTGAGACCAGTGCAAAGTCAAGCATTAACGTGGAGGAGGTGAGCTGCAACAAAGTCAAAGTACTCCATACCTCACTGTACTTTCAGCCTGTTTTATTGTGCTTGTTGTGTTATGTGTTAATACGCTCTTTCCTTCTACTCTTCCATGTTTCATATCTTTGTCCTGCAGTCTTTTCTGGCTTTGGCAAGAGACATACTACAAAAATCCAGCAAGAAGCCGGTGAGTCATGAACCAGCAGGTGTACTAGATTTTTCCAGAGTAATTTGCTGTTCTATGACCAGAAGATTTTAAACGTGTTTGTCATTTCCTTTCTTTGTCTTTGTTTTACAGGGCCCGACAGGCCGAGAGGTGAAAATCACCAGCAGCACAGAGAAAAAGTCCTCAAAGTGTCTTCTTCTCTAGATAAGATATCTGCTAAGATGATGCACAAAAATTTAAAGAACACATCAGTGTTATTAAGGAAAAACGCAGCAAGTTTTCTGTCTCCATCTGGTGGGCTAAAATGTAAAAAAACAAACAGGTGCGAAGAGTCAGTTTTCATACCCAAACTTTATAGCTTTACTGTGTCCATATGAATATATATTCGAGATAGAGCCTGTTTTCCAAACTGAACATGTGTCCTGTGACATCATGCCAGCATTTAAAAAAAAACAGCCCCAACCATTTTTCTGGCTTGTAACCACACTATCATTCCTTCACCAGCACTGTCTTTATAGGACCATATCTGTGTTTTTCTTGTTATCATTTCATTCTGTTCTTATATGTGAGCACACAGAGTAGCAGCTTGCAAGCGGTCAGTGACATAGGAAGAGTTTGATGTTAAATGTTTGGATTGAACTGAATTTAATTGTCCCAAGTGTTCTTCATTTGTCAGCCCCTGACCTGGTCGTCGACATGAATTCTGACCATAACCATGTAGGCCTACTTTGAACCCTTACCGTTCACGGGTGAGAACACAGTAGAAAAGTAAGGAGTCATAAGCGGAAGGGACACTTCCAGGATGAGCCTAAAATAGCAATGTAACAATTTAATAGAAAAATAACATGAAGGTGTCCATAGTGCCACAAAGATCTGTGGATTAGTGCCACCCTCTCCTTCCTCCTCCTAAACATTTGTGGCCATATCAATGCAAGCGAGACACCGAAAGTGAATGCATCATATCGGAATACATCACACAGGAGCAGGTACGGGGAAGGATGTTGGTGTGGTGATAAATCAAAATGTGAGCTGCATCGTGTAGGGTACAGTGTGAGGAAAACGCAGCAGTTGTCTAGTTTTTCTGCGTTCATTGTTAAACTGCAATGTTTTGTGCTGTGGACCAATGTAGCTATTCTTAGTATGTATTTTAAATTCCAGGGGCCGTTGGCACCTTAAAGACTGCGTTACATTGTTAAAGTGCCATTGGGGGAATACTGAAAATATCTTTGGTTCACTGTAGATTCTGCATCATTTCAGTGTCTCAAATTCAGTACGATTTTAATATTACAATACAGAGATGAAACCATTATATTCTGACACACAAGACACACTGTGTTTATATCTTTTATGCTGTGTAAGTACGTCATAGAAATGTCACTGACTCAACACTCATGTTCATGTCGTGTTTATTGCTTGAGAACAAAGGAGATACTTTAACAGCTTCTGATCTATTCAACAGAATCTATGGGAACAGAAGCCATTAAATGGTAAAGATAACAAGTTTATTGCCTGGAAATGTTCTGGTTTCAGCCAATGAGAAGGATAGAAAAAGAAAGCTCTCTATGTTAATGAATATTAAATGGTCTTCAGTGGAATCCAAAGAATAACTTGTTGGTGAACAAGCCTGGTTTTACTAGATGAATGGACTGAGAATGTGGATGATGGAAAATAGAGATGTGCAATATGAGAGGTTGAGTGGAGATATGACAAAAGGATGAGTAAAGCAAGTGAATAGACAGGATATGAGAGCTTATGATGCTGCAGTGCACACATGCCCTTCAGTCTGAATTGATTTAGTGGCTCTTGCCTTTTATCTGAAGTGCCTAAACACTACCACACATTAGCTACATCTGACCCGACAGTCTTCCTGCTCAGGCAATTTTCAGATCATTCAAAATTACTCTGATTGTAGGTGTTTATCTGGTCCTGACAGCTCCTTTTTCTATGCACAGACACACTGAGTTTTCTATTTTTCCTTTCTTTTGTGTTTCTGTCACATTTTTTCTTTCCCTGCCAAAAAAAAAAAGTTTGTATGTAGTTTACAGACCTGAGGCTTGGTGAATAAAAAAAATGAAACCAGCAAATATGGTGTTTGTGTTGTAAGATTGAATATGATTTGGATTACTATCCTTACTGATATTTGGTCAATTTCATGTATAACGCCTAGAGTTCAAAATTTGCCTCAAAGAACATTAGAATCTGTAAAGCATACAGTGACCTCTTTCCACCCTCTTTCAGTTCTTCTTATGATAATGAATAATCTGTACTTTACCTGGTCTTATAAATGAAGTACATACAACATCAGATGACAAACAACAAATGGCATGATAGACCATTCCATAATTAATTTAGTGAAAGCAATTAGTGAAAATGCAGAAACTGTGGGGAAAAAATCTAACTAAAACCTCACTGTCTCCATAGTAATTAGGAGGATAACTACCAGCCAGGAGTTGCTAATCAAATGCAATTGAATCATGATTATCAACAAATGTGAGCACCTCTTTAAAAGCAGAAGTTTTGGAAGAGTGATTTGGCCATTCTCAAACTATTTGGAGTCCATTATTCTACAGTGAGAAAGATTATTCACAAGTTGAAAATATGGAAAAGACAGTTGCTAGTCTTCCCAGGAGTGGACATCTCAGCAAGCTCACTCCAGCTCAGACTGTGCAATGCTCAGAGAAAGTGCCAAAAACTACATTTCAGACTCCACATGCTTCATTTTGTATGGCTTGTTTGGAAGGGTTGCAGGAGAAAGCCTCTTCTTTCTATAAAGAACATGTCAGCACACTAAGTCTGTAAAGTTGCCTAACCCTAACCACAAGACTTCTGGAACAATGTACTTTGCACATGATGAGACCAAAATGGAGATGTTTGGTCATAATGCACAGCAGCACGTTTGGAGAAAACCAAACACACCATATCAGCACAAACACCTCATACCAACTGTCAACAGTGAAGGCGTGTTTATCTGGGCTTGTTTAGCTGCTCAGGACCTGGGTTAAGTCGACCATGAACTCCTCTGTTTACTAAAATATTATCAAATCAAATGTGAGTCCATATGTACAACAGCTAAAGCTTGGTTTGAACTGAATAATCGAACTGGACAAGGATCCCGAGCAGAAAATCTACAACAGAATGTCTGAAAAAGAAAAGTCTCAAGGTGTTGCAACGGTTCAGTCAAAGTCCAGACCTCAGCCTGACTGAGATGCTGTTGTGCGGCCTTAAATAGTTTTACATAAATCAATGACCACAAATTTGAATTAACTGAAGTAATGTTGCAAGGAAGAGTTTCCCTACAACAATGTGAGAGACAATGGGACACTCAAGAAACAAGGAACCCCTGCCGCTTGCTGTTAAACTGCTGTTGGTACCGTTTTGCTGCAGCAGCGGGAGCCGGAGCCTGTCGCTAGGCAACGGCCCCTCCTTCCCAGCATCAGCATCATGACTGTGTGCGCGCGATCTGCCGCATCTCCAAGTTGTCTGCACGTTCTGCGTGCGTTGTCATCACGCAGACCAGGTTTTGGTTTGCAAACACACTCCTCGCGCAGTGTCAGAGCTCTGCCAAAGAGCAGAGGGAAAGGCGCGAGGGTACTAGAGGGAGGGGCGCGTGAGAAATAATGAAAGATGGACTTGGATTGATCTAAGTACGTTATCCTGGATGTGTTGGTGTGCAATATAGCCTTTGTTGTTAATCCATGTGAAGCCCGGTGGGAGGCAGTGAGGTAAATGCCCGGGATACACACACACACATACACAAACACACGGGCTGAACAGGATGCCCGCGTGACTGCAGGGAGGAAAGAAGCGGAGGAGGAGGAGGGGGTCTAGGTGTTTCTGGACCACTGCAAAAGCCCTAAGGAGGAGTTGTCAAAGGTTAGAAAGAAAAAAACACTGCAAGAAAATATCTTTTCCAACCTGGCTTCTATTTTTGATGAAGTTTGATAATCGATTGAATTTATTTATTTATTTCCTGTTCTTGTCGAGGTGATTGGTCTCGGCCACCCAAACCAACCGTGTGATCTTGGAGCTTTGATCCTCACGCTGTGTTTTCTGTTCCGCGGCAGGATGAAGACCGAACTTAAGGTCGCAGGAGGGGGCGCGCACATGCTCGGGCATTATTCCCCCTAACTGGAGGCACGGGCTGACCGTCACCTCTGCACGCAGCGAAAACGACGAGTGACCATCGTCATCTGCTCTCTTTGGGAATGCTTTAGAATTTGCGGCCTGCACGGGTCTCCGGTTACCGCAATGCCACACGGACGAGAGGACGGAGAGCTGGAAAGGAGCAAATGGAGAGGAGGAAGCTACAAAAAGCAAACGAGTATAGCAATAATGTGAAGATGCAAAAGACTAAAAACTTGCCCTATTTGTGAGCTTGTGTTTCAATAGAACTGAGCGGGAGAATGGCACAAACTGTACTGAGCTACAGTGGGCTGTGAGCTGCAGGGGTTGAAAGACACTGCATTGACTAAAGCAATCTTATCATGGCTGAAACGTCAAATGAGGTGAGTACGGTGGCTGCGACTGTGTAGTGGCTTCTCATTTCTCAGCTTTTCTGCTGACAAAGTTCCTGGACTCACTGGCTGGATCGTAGAGCGCACCATGGGACATTGCGCAGGAACTATCGCACCTGCCAGTGGAGAGTTGAGCGCATAATTTTGACAGAGTGGAGCTCTGATGCCAGCATTTATGCCTCTCGCTGCTCTGCTCTGCTGTGCTTCTGCCCACTCAACTTGTTTTATGTACTCACAGTAAGCGTGAAGCATCTCCCAGCCTCCTTTTCCACAAACATACACACACAGAGACAAGACAAACATGCCCTCACCTTCAGACTCCAGCAGCGTGGCTTCAGCCTCTGGGTCCCGCGGTTGGTCTGACAGCCGCAGAGGCATGTCGGGCCGGGGACCCGGAGGGGCGCGGCTTCTTCTGTACCTGGGTTTGTGCCATCTGGGTCTTGGAGCCATGGTCCTGGCCTTCTCCTTCACCAGCATGGCCTTCACTTCCTCGGCCCGTGTGAGGCAGTCCTGTCCATTCTGGGCTGGCTTCTTTGTAAGTATGACTCTGTCAGAAGACATGCAGCTTTGATAAAACAAGAGATGTTATGGAGTATGTGTTGGGTGTTTCCAGGTGGTGGCATCAGGGATAGTTGGAATCATTTCTTGGAGGAGACCTCTGACATTGGTGGTATGTGTATTATTGCATTAAAGGACTTTTCATTCATCGGCTTGAAAATTAAGGTTTGAATGTAAACAATGATAGCAACTGAATAGTCCCCATAAGTGAAAGTGCAACATTACAACATTACTAACTAATCTCATACGACTCTGATGTGGGATGTCATGTGAAAGTGTCATTTGGAAAATGTATGTATATCTTTACCAAATAAAATGTATGATATTCTACAAATATTATATGCTTTCTGTGCAGATTAACTTGTGAATTAAGTCAAATGATCAAAATTCAGAACTTAGGTTGGGATCTGGAAGAGTCTAGGCAGTTTTGGTGATTATTGTCTGTTTTCTGGTTATCTAAACAATAAAATCTTCCTCTGCACTGTGTTACTTGGTTGCAAATAGTTTCTATACTCAGCTTTAAATCAGATATCATCCCCATGTCCCTCCACAGGTCTCACTGTTCATGCTGCTGTCTGCAGTGTGTGTGATTCTCAGCCTGGCTGGCTCAATGCTTTCCTGCCAGAATGCACAGATGGTCAAGTCTATGCTCACCTGCAAGGTACACAAGTATTGTCTTTTGCATTGTGCTGAAATGCCCTTCTAGCCAGATGCACATTGAACGCGCCAAGAATAGTTTGGAATATGTTTGAATATGCAGATTGGTGCCTCATTTGCTGTGTATGGTATTCTGTTTAGGTGGAGGATGGTCTGTGTTTGTGTTGTGAACATGCTCAAGCCTGCTCCGCAGTAGGGGAGGATACCCTGGTTCTATACTGGTATGATGACTGCCACTCAGCCAGACATCAGCTGAAGGTAGGTAGAATATGTGTTGTCTTATTTTGGAAATCCAATTTGAATATGAGAACTTGCATCGTCTAACAATTAACATGCCAAAAAAAATGATGTGGGATTGAGAGTTTTATGAATACAATGTTCTCTGCAGGACCTTTTGTTCAGTGCTTGTGGTCTCAGTATACTCTCCACCATCATTTGTACACTGTCTACTGTGACTTGCAGTATCCACATATTCTCCCTGGACCTTGTGCACCTGGTGAGCTCAGACATAGTACTTTACATTTTAGTGGCTTACTTTTACAGATCAGCTGCTATCCTGCATTGAGTAATAAGGAAATATGTTTTAAGCCTTTATACCACCTTATTTGCTCTGTGATCTTCATGCATGTCCTACTGTTCCCAACTAGTTGGCACCACATCGGTCTCGGTCTGTCAACCCAGAATGCACCACTCCCCAGGATGCCTTCCTGACCAACATCATGGACTTTGAAGAGTTTGTTCCACCCATCCCTCCACCCCCTTACTATCCTCCTGAGTACACCTGTAGCTCCGAGACAGATGCCCAAAGGTACCAAAAAGACTCTTGATTCTTATAGTTATCACTTGTGCACAGCGTGTAGTAGGCATGCACCTAAACTGATAGACTACTGCAGTCAAAGAGTAACTACTGTGTGTATCAACATCTAGCATCACTTATAATGGCTCCATGGAGAGTCCTGTTCCTCTATACCCCACTGACTGCCCCCCTCCATATGAAGCTGTGATGGGACAACGAGCCTGCAGCCAGGTTAGTATGAATGTATATACGGCGGCATGCATACCTCTGGGCACCCCGGTTAGAATTTCTCTTACTGTGAATATTTAGGTGAGTAAAAATAGTAAATTTTTCACACTTATATAGCATCGTTTTTGACCATTTATAGGTTCTGCAAAGCACTTTATATATGTTTCTCATTCACCCAAATACTCAAACAGAGCTTCTCATTATATGTTTGCACTCTATGTACAGCATGCAGAGTTTCTTCTGTACAATTAACATATCGCAATGTGGGATTAGCAACACATGTGGACACTGGGGATGAAACAAGCGCTCTTCCAGTTGGAAGGCGACCACTGTAGCAGCCGGTTCGTGGCTACCTGTGCAAAAGATGACCTGATTCCCAAAAGGCATAAAGTTAGAGATGATTGATTTTTGATACTGTCACAGCTTGTGCAGCCAAGATTGAACGGACTCTTAGGCGAGACACAGCGAAAACAAAAGTTTATTCAAACAGTGATTGTGGCAATTTGTGTCTGACATTCAAGGTGTGGGTACAGAGGACAGGGTTAGAGTCACTGGGAGAGAAGAGAGGCTACAATCAGTGCAGACTATGACAAATATGCAGTATTGCTGCACAGTATAACAGTGAAGCAGACCAGAGTCAGACCTTTTGTCAAACAAACAGATGTTTTAATCTGACTTTGTAATCCTAAGAAGTGTTCTTTGGAAAAAAATGTCTTGGTCTTTCAGTCCTCAACTTAATTACCTCTGTTCCCACTGAAGGGCATTTCTTGATTACATCACATTTTGTGGTAATATCTAACTGAAAATGCTTAGCTATCCTCATATAGCCTTTTTTTGCTTTGTGGTCTTTATTTTTTAGAGTGCCAGGCAGCTGCTTTGAGAGGTCCACGGAGGGTGATTTTTGAGAAATGCCTTGAGAATTGAGAATATGCATGAAGCTTCTGCTTCACCTTGCTTTTGATAACAATGATTAAGAACAAGCCATACGACTAACTAGCTGAATAAGGTTTTAAAACATGATAAGTTACTTGAGCACATACATTTCTGAGGGTTATCAAACCTTTGCAAGATTCTCTTATCTATTTTGACTTCTTTTTGTACAAAAGAAAATTAAATCATTAATCTTGCCTAAAATGTTGAAAACATTCACAGTGACAGAAACTTTGACAAGAGATGCCCAAACTTTTGTGTCACTGTGCAATCACTGTGTTATATGTAATGCACTCTTTGAACATGCTCTTCCTCGTTTATTGTCTTCTGACTGTCAAGGCAACAGTGTTTGACTCCCATGGCAATGAGCTGTCTGGAGAGAGAGGAACTTCTACAGCCTTCAGTGGAGAAGGTGCAAACTCAGATTCTCTTGTATTTGTCATGTTATGATTAACGAGTAGCATGTAGCAATATCTACTAGAGCAGCTTGCAAATTTAAATAAAACTGAAGTCCCCCTCTCCCACTCCACACTCCCACCCCAATAACATAATCTCACACAAACACTAGAGTGGGTTACCGCTGTGTTGGATTTGAATGCAGGTACCCCAAAAGGTGTCGCTTTTGTATGTGTGGGGTTTGACAAGTTGCATAACAGCGAACGAGCATGCCACCATGGCGACATGAAAAATATTGGAAAAGCTTTTCACAGTAAAATTTATTTCATTGTGTATTTGAACCTAGATGTTTTTCAAATCTTAACCGTTTTTCAAGTAATGTCTATTGAAGTAGTATAGGACAGTACAGTAAGGGAAGTCAAAATAAGTAGAAGAAAAAAAGCTTCAGCCTGAATTTGAAAACAAGTTCATACTAAAGTGAATGTGTTACTTACGGCAGAATAAGGATAACTGGCGGTGTAATTGTAAGGAATTGCTATATAAATTAAACTGAACTGAAATAAAAAATTAATCAGGTAAAACAAAGCAATCAATTACTGTTAATCAATATAATCATTAAAAAAAGTGGTTCTTTGCTGATTTAAGTAACATTTGATGGAAACTACTGATGTTACGAAATCCACAAAATGTGCAGAAATTAAATATGGGAATTTGGGCAGACTTTCAACTGTAATGACATATGGATTTAAAAGTGTTTTTTGAGTCACAGAACATGCTAGAGAATAATACTTTAAACTGTGAAAACATGTTAAAAATGTTAACTTTCAGTAAACAGTATTAAAAGTATAAATTGAACATTAAAGGTTTCCCTTTATAATATCGGAATACATTTCTTTATTAGTGTCCATGGACAGTGGATCTCTGTTAATGTCAGAAATTGTGGACATCCCTGATGATTCCTCCCCCTCTGAGGACTCCTGTCTGATGGAAGTTGGGCTGAGGAACCGGGGGGAGAGGGGCAACAGGACCTCTAGTGAAGGGGGAGATGCAGGAGAATACATCAGCTTCCGTGGTCCACTGTCTCTAACACCGGAGAGTCCCCTGGCTGGAGGGCCGAGAGCCAAGAGATTCATCAGAGGAGAGAGGTCCAACTCCTGCTCCTCGCCAAGCACAGCCACCACCACATACAGGTGAGTTAGGTAGTTCTGTAGTTATTATACTTAGTCAACCTTGTTATATGTATAATGTAAAATTTTAAGTAATTGTACAACTGTGGACAGAAATATTATCTTCTGTTGTCCTGTTCTGTTGGCAAGGTCTCCAGTACTGCGTCGCCAGGCTATGCTAGCTAGTAGCTGTTCCCAGCTGGAAGCAATAGGGAGTCCTTATAATCAACAGCGATCCTCCAGCCCAGAGATTCAAGTTCGCCCTTCCACTCCCTTAAGCCAAGGAGCTGTCGCGTCATCCTTTGCTCCCCCTGCTTCATCCTTCTTAGCTGCCAGTGAGCCCAGCAATGGACCTCCTCTTCCGCACCAGCCCCTCTACCTTAGACGAAGGGCTGGGAGGAGTGAAAAAGATGGAGACAATGTGAGGAGACGCAGTGAAGGCTTCTTACGCTTTGTGAGGTCACACAGTGAGCCGGGCCTCAGCTCATCAACAGACACAGGTGAGTCTGACTCTTGAATACTGTTGTCTCTTACAACAGTTTGACCATAACAATGACCATAACCTGCTCTTTTATGTAAAATCCTCCAGTTGACTTTGGCTCTGGAGGCAGCAAAGCATCTACAGACACAGGTAAGAGCATGTAAAGGTCTTATGGATGTAATATTCAGGAGTCTGAGTGTCCAAAGAGGAAAATATTCTTGATTTAAATCTGACTCACCTGTTCCTTATTTATTTCTCTTTTTGCTATAGGTTGTCTGGTTAAAAGAGGGTAAAAAAATTCCTAAATAAAAAAATAGGATAAAAAATATCTCATTGTGGAATCAATGACATGCCTCACCAGCTGTATTTCTAGATTAGCTTTAAATGATACATCCAGATTCATGAATGTTGCAATTCCTGTCCGATCAAAAAGCTTGAATAACAAAATTGTGTCCTAAAGTCCTAATGCTCTGCAAGAAAAAAAATAAGGGCTTTTGTATTGTGCAATGTCGTGGTCAGTCATCTATTGTGACACATTAGGCCTTCGAAAGTTTTAACATTGATTATTACTGCAACACTGAAATCTAATGACCGTGGCAGATATTTCTGCATGTCTGATACTTCCCAAGCAGTATGATGCATGAGCTAGAGATGGAATTGAATATTGCACATCATGATAACACTTTTTGGAATCTTGTTCATTTTCTGCTGTCGGCTTTACGCAGACAAGTATTTGTGTATTCAGTTCAATTTTAATATCAGGAACTTAGTTATTATGATTAGAATTCTTTTTAACTACCACCTTTAACCCCTTCACATGAAGCTCTATAGGAAAAACATTTTTTTTTCCTCTTTTATGATGTCTGGTCAGTATTGTTGATTTATGATTCATCTCTTTAGGCTGGTGAAAGGCCATATATGCAAGTATACTGTAACACAGCTGCATTTGGGCCCACTTTTGAATCTATTTTGCCATTACTATAGTAGAACCACATTTTAATGGTAGCAGTAAGTCTTTATTGTACTCTGTGAGTCCCTGTTTCCTAGTCTCACGTGACTGATGTATATGTATCTTATGATAAGAATTTTTAAAAAGTAAACTACTCCCATTCTTACTATAATCCATTGCAGCTCTAAATAAGCATGTGGCACAACTATTGCTTTGTTTTCTGATTCAAAGGTCCGTCCTCCGAGGCGTATTTGTTGCCCCGCATTTCTTTGCCTCCTGCTGAAGCTCTTCCCAGTAAAGGCCCAGTGAAGTCAGCAGCCACAGGGGTGCAGGTCCCCTCAAAACCTGCACCCACGTCACCACTACGTTTACCTAAAGACTGCCACCGCTCCCTTGGGGATCTCAAAGTAAGTCAGGTATCGTTGATGATAGCTAGCGGAGGAATAAAGACAAGGAATAAAGAAAGTACACCCTCTGTCAAGTTTTCAATGTTTTACGTATCAGAATTAAAGAAAAAAGACATCTCAAAAGGTCTTAAATTCAGTGAATACTGCACAACCTTACTGCTTCTATTGGTATTAAAAGGCTAAATAGTAGCTAGGTGCTTCTAATAAAATGCACGTGATTCATGGTCATCAGCAAGTGTGGACTTGTTTTGCAGCCACAGGACCTACCTTGCAGTCACCATGTTTACCGTGAACTATTATGTATCCCAAAATATTCTGGAGTCAAATGTGAGGCCATCTGTCTGACAGCTAAAGCTTGGCTGAAATTGGGACATGGAATTGGACAATGATTCCAAACACAGCAGCAAGTTCTGACCTCAACCTGACTGAAATGCTGTGATGGGTCCTTAAGAGAGCTGCGCATAAATGAATGATTAAAATGAAGCAATATTGTAAAGAAAAGTGGACCAAAATTCCTTCACAACAATGTGACACACTGATAACATCATAAACGAATGCTTTAAATTATAGCTGCTCAGGTGGTTCAACAACCTACTGAATAATGGGGTGTACTTAGTTTTTCACTTCTGCATTCTGGCTTTATGTTTGATAAATGAATAATGTCACTGAGTAATATATCATAATAATATATCATGTGTTGTGTGTTTAATATTATTTATTATGTCGTGCTACATAAATTTTACTTTCTGAATCCTTTCTTATTCATTTGACTGTGAGTCTCAAGCTGTTATGCTTCATTTCCTCATTCAGCAATCTCTTTTTGTTCTCTACAGGTTACTAGAGTTCTGGTGGCTCGCTTCCTGCAGCGCTCCAAACGTAATCTGGCACCCTCCTCCGAGCATGCTGGGAGCACAGGGCAGGGGTCTAAAAGGAGAAGTGTAGCTGAAGGTGCTGCCACCAACCACCTGCCCTTGGAACAAGTATGGCCGCAACCTCTGACTCATCTCTGTCTCTCCAGCTCACTACATTCAGTATCGCTGTCTTTGTCTAATCCGTGGTTTGTTTGAATTATCTTCAGATGTTGCGGACCCCGTGGAGCACCAACCGAGGTCACACCACCCATCACTCCCATCGTCCCCATCACCGTGGACATCACCATTCCCATAGTGACAGTCGACACAACCGGCATCACGATAACCGGGCACCAGAGGGGATCCACCTGCGCAGCTGTGGAGATTTGAGCTTCTCCTCCTCAGCATCATTATGTCGATTAGTAACGCCTCATCCACCGCACGGGTCATCAGGGACTCTCTATTCAGAGTCTGCGCTGTGAGAAGGATAGGAGGGTGAAGGAGGGACCGACAAAGAGAGGAGGAGGCACACAAGATGGCAGAGTTGAGGTGAAAACTCGAACTGAACACATCCAGTACTGAGATTTTAAAAGCCTTCCCTACTTTTTTTGTTTGTCACCTCCATTTTCTGAAACCAACTTGTGCAAATGGTCTTATTTAGTGGTGCTCGTCATCAACTGAAAATCAGCCTAGGCTCCCTCTTATTCCACCAACACACAGTGCAATGGCCACAAGATGCTTATTTCTGACAAGCTTGGTCTCTCTTCAATCAGAACACACCCACGATTGTTCAAGAAACAAACCACAAGCATCATTTTTCTTGACCTCCCTCCTCTCAGTGATCACCTGGAAAAAAAAAATCTCAAGACTGGAGACAGAACTCAGCTGGCACTCATTTAACAGCCGCTTACGTAAGTTTATTATAAAATTATGGATAGCAGTGGTCTTGGCCCTTTTGTGCACTGACCGCTCAGGTGAAACGAATCATGGAAACCCTCATTTTGTCTTCCATTTGAGAAAAATGATTTATCAATGAACCTATAGTCAGCTGAGTACATTGTAAGATAAACTGCTGAGGCTGCACAAGAGGACAAATGCTGTCACATGAAGAACCCTCGATGAGTTGCATTTTTCTTTTTCTATGCAGAGTCCTACTTTATTTTTCACCAACACAACAGCCTTCGCAAAACAAGGCATTCAGCATGTCTAACACAGACAACATGTTCAGCTTTTGAAATGCGTTCTCTGTGGGTGGCCCCTGGATGCGGTGGTTTCATTTGCCTGTGTGCATGTTTTGCTACAGCTGTGATACAGCAGGAACCTCATGCATCCGATCCTATCTGTGTAACTAAGTAACAAGTGCTCAGAATGTCTTTATCTGCATGTTTGCCTCTTTCTTTTCTTTTTCTCTTGCACCCAAGACGTACGATAGTAGCCACTTCAATTGTATTTGATTTAATAGATAGCTGAAAGCCAAGGTCAGAGACAAAGTATCCTCGTTTGTGAAGGGATATCTGAGATTTTGGCTCAAACAGCCCGATGCGTGTGATAAGTTTAAACTGCTCTCTGACTCTGATGAGTCAGGAGAATGGAGACAAATTCATGATGTGGTCGGGCTTCACGCTGTGTGTAAGCACATGTCCTTTTGGACTTGCAATGGAGGATGATTAAATGACAAAAAAAAGTCTTCCAGAGGCTCTTGTGACAGTGTTCACGTGATTCGTCTGGCAGTTCTGGATGCTGTTTTGAAGTGTATAAACATGTTTGTATCAGATTAGATTTTTTTTCTTTCTTTTTCTTTCGGAAAGTACTTTTTGGTGTACTCACTAACTGGTGATACTGACTCCATATCAGTAAAGGCACATTTTGAGTACACACACATGTATGTAACTAATTTTACACACATCTACACTTAGAATGCAAATACATTTAGGCACACTCGAACACTCCCTTATGAAAGGCACTGAGCTGTGTTTCTACCTCCTGTCTTGCATAAAACGTTATTTATTTGAAGAAATTATATCTGTAATGCAGGATTAACTGGATAGAGCCTTGAAACCTGAATAATAAATGTATTATAAATATGACACTTATTCCAGATATGAAATAAATGATGGACATAAATAATACAAATGTTCCTGTTGTGTGCATATTACATTCTGAAATGTAATACAATTCTTTCTTTTCTCTGTACTTTTCCATTTAAACCCCACCTCCTCTCAAATCCCATTGGTTAAGCCATGGAGGAGCTTTTGAGTTGCGATAAGGGACCAATGATTCAAAGTCAAATGTGCAAGTTTCAGGGATATTTAAGTCAGTTTCTTTTTAACAAAACAAGACTAAGCGCTGCTTTGCGGAGACGTCCACGGAAGCTTGGCAACAAGACGAAGAAACGGGAGAGAGATAGTGTGAAATAGGAGGACAGTGTCATCATGGTATGTAAAGACGTGTAGAATATGAAAAGAAAACATTTTTATTTGTTATGCTAAAGCGACATTAGTTAACAGACTGGATGCTGCAAATACAGAATTTAAGCATATATAATAAACATGAGGGCATTTGTGTCAAATGATAAAAGTCGTTTCTGCAACGCTGTCAGTTCAGCAACATGACTGCGAGTGTTTGATTATTGAAAACAAAATCTAAAAAATAATGTAATGCTACGAGTAATGTTACTTCATGGCCAAAAGTAAAACTGGGTAAACTAATACATGAGAAAAACAAGTCACGGATGCATTATCTCGACTTTCTTTTGTATTCGATTTTCACATTACCTGTGCCACAGCATCTATTTCAGGGGACTCTCATTTTCTTGTGACACGTTTATTTCCCAGCTCCAGTTAATCACACCTCCATCACACCCCTCTCACACCCACACACATTGTGTGAGCAGGTGTGTTAGGCTGAGTCAGACCGGCAAGGTTGTAGTACCAGAGACCTCAAAATGAATTAGTCCAGTTGATTGTTCCAACAAGATACATTCAACTATTCCCTCATTTGAATGTAAGAAAGAGAAATAAAGCTAGTTGGGAAATAAATGTGACATCAGAAAATGGGAGAGCAACAAAATAGATAAAACTTGCCCCTAATAAATGCATATTTATTTATATTTTAATTCTTCTATATTAGTTCTATATTTACATATGTTTATATCAATGTAATCTTTTTGATTAAGGATTTATTTCCATAGGCTTATCGATTTATTTCACTCACATCTATTTGTTTCAATGTTTATTTATTTAGTATCGATTAAAATGGCATTCATATCTCTCAAGGGTGGATCAGTCAGAAAGAGGTTTTACTGTGTTGTGATTGGTTATTTAATCAAGTGTGTCGATATCAAGTTCACAAACACTTATCAATGTGTGTGTATATATATATACGTGTTTTTTCTTATGTGTTCATTGTTGCATATTTGACGCGAGTCAAAGTTATTAAAGAAAGGGCGGTGGGTGGGTAAGTATGAAATCCCTCTGTTCTATTAGTAACCTCGAGAGACCGGACCCAACATCAAAATCCAGCATGGCTGCCGCAAGAAAAAGTGGTGATAGTTACATTTATAAAGTCTTCATTAGCTCTTCTGTCAGTTTTGTCACAGTTTATGTTTTGTTAAATCTTGTTTCAGGTCTTTTCATGTTTTTGGTCATGTTTTTCCCCCTGTTACTTAGTCTCACTCATGTCACCTGTTTCATTGTCCTCAGCTGCACTCAGTTGCACGCACTCACTAATCACCCTCCTCAGTATTTAGTTTCCTGGTTAACTCATGTTCATTGCAGAATCCTCACTCTCACTAGTCTTCATGCCACAGTTAAGTCTGGTTAGGTCTTGTCTCATAGTCTCGTTTCCATAGTCATGTTATTTATCCATAGTCTTGTTTTTGTTAACGTCTGGTATTTTTGAATCCGGCTCTGCCGCACCCTCTGTTTTTGCCTTGCTCCCCGTATTTGTGTTTTGTGGAATGAACCTTTTTTTGATTATTTGAAAGAACTGCATCTGGGTCCTACCTCACCATCGTTCTTTGACAAGTTTGTGACTCATTAAATTAATCGCGCATACAACTGTCCACCCTCTATCAGTGAACATATTGATACAGTGTTTTCTATGGGCAAAATGCAGCTGTAGGGTTAATGATAGCTACCCTGGTCAGTGAGTTAATCCCATTGGGTTTCCAGCATACACCTGGAACAAAATCAACATGTGTGGTGTAACTTAATTTCCAGCTATGAGGCTGACTTCAGAGGCAAATGGAATCCCGGAAGTTAAATTAGACATTCCATGTTGAACCATTCCAGCTCATTTTTCCAACTGAGAACTGAAGAATTCTGACAACCGAGTTGAAGTGGAACACACCGACACACGAATCTCACACGGATGTCAAAATCTGCTTTATATGTCTGTCTCGAGTGTCGTCACCTTCTTTTCCTTGCCTTTATTAGTCAGTTGTAGCATCTCACATAAGTATTCTGTCTTGACGCAAACATATGAGATTGTATTTATTTGCTGTCAGAACTGGTTAGCTGTGGTGTGGCGTTTCGTGGAGGTAGGACCCGGATGCAGATATTTAAAGGAAAACTTGATTTATTTAAACAAAAAACAACACAAAGCACGGCTGAGCCAGAAAACAATAAATCTAAACTGTGGAGAAACAAACAAACAAAACTTGACTATGGCTGTGAAAAAACATGAGGCAAAACCTGACAAGACAAATAACGATGGCATTAATGATTGTGAGCATTGTGCACTGACATGAGGGAACCTGGAAACTAAGTACTGAGGGGAGGTGATTGGTGATGGTGATGGAGTGCAGCTGAGAACAAAACAGGTGACGTGGATGAACTTAATGATGGGGAAAGAGTGACTGGGGAAAAACAAAGTTAAAACTAATGACTTAATAGAAACCTAACACAAAAACCCTAAAGTCACAACAGAAAAATCAAAAACACAACAAAACTCACAGACGTGACATTTACACGTCTGTGAGTGTGTGTCATGATCTCATGTTATTTCACTAATCTAAATGACTTTCTATAAGTAAACACCAGTTATAGTTTTTATTCAAAACAAATGTTTAGATGTCATTCACCGCAAGCATGAATATTTGAAGCTAGTAATAAATAATGCAACTACCAGTTGCAGTTGGCCCAATAATGAGATCACAAGTTGTTTCCCTAAAGCTAAACTAAAGCTAAAGCTAAACTAAAGCCACTGCTGTTATTCCAAAAGTTGGGTCAGTGCAAAACTATGTAAGTAAACTGCTGTGGCAACTTTTTAATCAGCTTGTAAGAAGTGGTCACAGCAACATTTCTTTTCTATTTTGTCTTAATATCCCAATGTTGTTAAAAGGCGTTGCGGTCGGACCATCATCTGTTTGAGGCCATGTTTGAGGAGCTGGTGACCGAGCTGACAGAGAGAGACCTCACAGATCCTGCCCTGACTGATGCCATGAACAGACTACGGCAGGTACGTGGTCTAGTCTCTGACTTACAATAGATTCCCTGAGAGGTGCAACAATTTAATATCGTTTATATGTCTATCTTGTACCTCAGATTTTGGAATACAATGTTGCGAGAGGCAAGAGGAACCGAGGACTGTCGGTGATTGGCTCACTGCGGGACCTTCTCCCATCCTCCAGACTCACACAGGACACTGTGCTGCGGGCTCTGGTGGTCGGCTGGTGCATCGAGATGGTGAGGATATCTTATGTCATGTCTAAAGTTTAGCTATATTTGAGATACTTCTTATTGACACTAAAAGCTTGAAAGCAGTGCAGTGTTGTTTGTGCATTCATATATCGTGTTTTTGTTCTCTATTTCCTCAAAGATCAGTGTCTCTTTTGCACTGCATAACAGCTTGTTTGAAAAAAAAAGAGGATCTGCTGTTTCGAATAAACTGCTCATTTTCTACAGTGCAGAGCTATAGTCATAAGTTGTTGAGCTGTTTCAAAACACATAGCGAGATCATTTTCCTACCCTTTTAAAGACATGTTTTCTATGTGACCAGATGGGCTGAGGCCCAGCAGTCACATGTGGGGTTTCGGACAGAGAGTACTGAGAGAGAGATGGAAATGTTGTTGGTTTGGCTTTTTTTTTTTTTCATGGGGCTGGTTTACAAAAAGAAAACCAAAGGAGTTGTCTTTTTCATTAAATCTATCATGCTTTTCCTGATTTCCTGTCCATGTTAAATATGGTAAAGGTTTCTAAAAAATTAGACAAGCATAAGTAAAAGCCTGAGACAAAAAGCTCCAGCTTCAGACTGCTGTCAGTTCTATTTGCAACATTATTCTTTCTGTTCAGCTCACGACAGATTGATTCATATGGTCATCTGTTCCAGGCGCAGCCAAAAGCCTTTCAAGCTCTGGATTTCCTGATTAACATTTCTGTAAAAAATTAGCCCAGACACAAACAGCGGACTCCAAAGAAACTAGTAAAAGTGTTTTATTTTCAAAAGGCTGAGAATGGTGGAGCTAGAGAGGCTGAGGTTGATTTGGCAGCTGACCAGACACTTGATAGATGGCAAAGATGACTGAGATGACTGAGATGGCTGAGATGACGCAGGTGAAGTCTGGCAACCAGGCTGGCAAAGCCAAGCCTAACAGCAGTATAAACTGCTCTTATTTCACTACCTTTGGTGTGCCTTTGGGTCAGTTGTTTTCATGTTACATCTACAGTTAAATATTGAGTGAAAGACTAAATTACCATTTTGTTGCACAATTTGTGGGAAATTAGCATCATTTTTACCAAATGGACATCACACTGCAAACCGCATTGCTGTCGATGATCATGCCATCCGATCTCATTAGAATGATATCTGGAAATTAACATAATACAACCCCTTAAAGTTAGTTTAAAAGTAGGAATTCTGTATCAAGTGGTGATCCAACCAAAACCATCACACTTTTCTCTCAGGCGGTCATAACTCAAACATGACATTTTTCTTTTAGCCACTATTCGCAGTTTGATCTTTCACTAAACCTTTTCCTCACAGCTACAGACTCAGTCTTACTGTTGATGTGACACTTTTCAAGGCTGTTGAGTTTCCTAATTAAAGTGTTGCTGCTGTTCTGTGCAGGTTCAGGGATTTTTCCTCGTGGCGGATGACATTATGGATGGCTCTGTGACTCGGAGAGGACAGCCCTGCTGGTACAAGAAGGTGAGACTTGATATGAAAAAATGTGTTTTTCTGCTTTTTCTGTTGATGGTGTGTTTTGTTTCATATTTGATTGTTTGTTTGTTTTTCAAGGATGGAATAGGTCTGGATGCCATCAATGATACGCTTCTCTTAGAAGCATCAGTCTACAGACTACTCAGCAAACATTGCAGGAATCAGCCTTTCTATATCCACCTACTAGAGCTTTTTAATGAGGCAAGTCTGCAATGAGTACATACTTAATGACAAACACTCTAATTTGACATCAACTCATAAATTTCCCTTCCATTAAGTTTCTGGTTTAACCGTTTCCCACACTTAAGAGCCAGTGGGAGGCTGCAGAGTGATGTTTCCTTCTTAGCTAATGGTGAAAAACTTCCACGGCAACAATATGATATGGATGTTAATCTCTCTATCAGTCCATATCACTGTGCACATGAAAGCAACTCCTAAGAGCAAATCTTACCAGTACAGTGTGTGATTCATCTGAGGTTGCTGTGAACTCTACACAGAGGGTTTTAATCTATGTTTTTTGTGTTTCAGACCATTTTCCAGACAGAGCTCGGTCAGACTCTGGATCTCATGACGGCTCCAGCTGGTCAGATTGACCTCAACATATTCACCATGGAAAGGTGTGAAGGCAGTTGCAAATTAGGAAGTGAAAGGAAAGAAAACCTGCAGTTTATGTTAATGCACTTTTTTTTTTTTTTTTACAACAAATGTAATTATCGCCTTCTCAACCAGGTATAAAGCTATCGTAAAATACAAGACTGCCTTTTATTCATTTTACCTACCGGTGGGAGCTGCTATGTACATGGTGAGTGGTTTTATATCGTAAACTCAGTAGGCATGATGGAGGTGCTTGTGAAAAAGTTAGAATAAGATAAGCTGACAAAACCTTGCCTTATGAAATAATAGAGTAATGTAATGTAATCTTCCTCACACCTGCTGTATTTTCCTTTTTGCAGGCAGGAATAAGTAGTAAAGAGGAACACAATAATGCCAAAAACATTTTACTTGAGATGGGGGAGTTCTTCCAGATACAGGTCATTTTGCTAAATTTGTCACAAATGTACTCACATATTGCATAAAGTGTTGCTTACTAAACTGTATTGATAAGCCACCAGTGCATTTCATTTGAAGGATGACTACTTGGACTGTTACGGGGACCCTGCTGTGACTGGAAAGATTGGTACAGACATCCAGGACAACAAATGCAGCTGGCTGGTAGTGAAAGCCCTGGAAGTCATGACTCCTAAGCAGAGATTAGAGCTACAGGTGAGACTCCTTTTCTGTTGGAAGATGTAAAATATAAACAAATAGTTTTTGTCTTGACAATATTGATCAGTGCAGTACCGGGTTTTTTTTTTTCATCAGTGAGTTGAGTGTAATTTTTGCTTTGATTGTTGTTAGCTTTAATCGCACTTGCTGTGGTCACCATATTACAAAATTCTTTGTATCAATGAAATCACAAGAATCAAATCTTTCTAACAGTCTGTCGCATGTCCAACAATTTATACACAGCACTTGGGTACACTGTAAAAAAAAAAAAGCAACCTGCTTTTGTGCCGGTGGAATTTAAGGCTCAGCTTTAAAGCTTCAGTTTGCACTAACTTTACCAGCAGAAGTGCACCGACTCTGAGCTCCCTAGGATACAAATTATTTATTCTATGCTCCTTTGCTTATCTTATATCACATCTACTAAACAACTGGACTAATGGAAAAGTTCATGACTGTATTTATGATTTTACACAAACAGTAGATGTGCTGATGTCCTGTTTGTTGGCAGTGTGATGCTGGCAACGTGTTTATTTCTATACTGAGCGGGTAACGATGATCACAAGTGATCTGTCAGGACCCATGTGGGGACACATTTTACTGCCAGCTGTGAGCATTTATACTTGGAGCTGTCCATTTGAGATCAGATAACACAGGATGCATTAAAATACCAAACATGAACAGGCCTTCTAATTGTGTTTGTTTGTTTTTTCAGCCTCTAACTAGGTCTTTTGTCTCCCTGATTTGGCATGAAATCTAGACAAAACAGGCCACACCTGTCCATGAAACTGACTATTAGTCAAATGAGCCTTTGAGGGTGGATGGCATTATTTCCTGATCTATTGTAATATAGATATTGTAATATAGTGTAAAATAAAGCTGAAAGACAATCAGATGTTTATTGCCTCATTTGATCATTTTAATGGTGGTGTGAAGAGGAAAATTATGGAATTATGTTTGGAAGGCCCTTACTGCAGAGTGCAGGGGGTCCTTGTATCTGTCATTCGAAGCCTTCCTGTTTGTCTCGCCTTTCATTCCACTTGGATTATTTCATTATTTTGGAAAGTATGACACTGTTCAAAGTACGTAACACAAGTGTTACAAATTGATTTAATTTTCATGTCCTCTTCAGGCTTGCTATGGTTGCAGTGATGAAGCCAGTGTGGCAAAGGTCAAAGCGCTGTACAACACCCTGCAAATGCCAGCACTGTATCACAGCTATGAAGAGGAGAGCTACCAGCGGCTGCAGAAGCTCATTGCTTGTCACGCTGGAAACCTTCCACACTCTGTCTTTCTCAATTTCGCCAAAAAAATCTACAAGAGGAACAAGTAAAAAAAATCACAGTGGTTGTAAAAGTATGGAAAAAACTTCAATTGAGATGAAAAAATCAAGTCTTCCTGCTTTTTACAGAGGATAAATTCTCTCACTACAAGAACAGGGCCTGAACAGAATTGTGGTATTTAAATAGCTTTTCAGTTTCTTGTAAATATCAAGATATGAATTACATCATACAGCCTTATTAGTTAACTATTACTATTGTGGATAATGTGCTTAACGCTTTTTGATTTTGAATAGTAGGAAAAAGAAATGGTGCAACAGAATAAACAGGCACCAGAGGTAGAGAGGGACGATGTTATTGAAATGCTGCAAAGAGGCCACTTCCTCTTTCACAAGAGCAGCTAATTCTTCATTGATCTGCATATCACATCTGTCTCAGAAGCTTTGTTGCATGTCATCTCAGAATATTGTCTGATCAAAATGAGGAAAAAGACCTCCAAATCATGTCCAAGTTGTTTTGATGCGAAACATGTCAACAAATATGTAGCTTGTGATCATCATTTTTAAAGCTACTCAGAAACTAATAGAGATTTAACATCAGAGGAGACATTCAAATGTCCCCCTGAGAATATGATTTATGAAACCATATATAATTTAGCGGTGATTTGATAACATAATGGTAAATTACATTACAGACAACAACATCCCTCACCTGTGTCTTTGAGATAGCATGCCATGGTATTTCTAATGGTACTGTAGATGTATTCTATTAACCCTTTGAAATCAAAATGTTCTCTTTTTTTTTTGCAGTGCATGAATACAGTCTGTTTATTCACAACTAGCATTCAAACTATGACAACCACAACTGCAATATGCTTCTGGCTCTCTTGTGCACTGACATTCAAACACAAGGTCTCAGGCAGAGTAAACATGGAAAACTTTAATCATCTTCCATTGATTTACAAAAGTGCATAGATAAAGACGAAATCAGCTGGTAATGTCAGATGAACTTGTGTTACACTTGAGAAAAGGACTCACATGGTAAACCTTTCACGAGAAGCTCTGAATCCCCCAACATTTCTGACATTAATGCCAGCCAAATACAAGATCAGTCTTTTTGAGTGCTCTTGTTGGATTTAGTTTCATTTGAAAGTGTGTATGTTTTTGGAACTGATATGATACAGAAGAAACTCTTTGTGCTCAGCTCTGACTGTCTGTAACTAAATAACAAGTCATTTGAATATTCTTTATCTGCATCTTTTTTTTTTTACTTACAAAAGAAGCCATTTGAAATGTTCTTTGAAAAAATAAAAGAGAGAGAGAGAGAGAGAGAGAGAGAGAGAAAATAGGCAGCTGACAGAGAAGGTCATGGACAAAAAAGCTGCCCTCATCTCTGCCAGATGACTTCAGACATGCTACTGTGTCCTTATTCGACTTTTATAGAGTTTGAAAATGTTTCACATGCGCAAATGTATCTGTGACAGAGGCTAAAGCATTCTGTATCTGTCGCAACTCTGTTGTAAGTCTTTTGGAATAAATCTATAAAGCTCTCAATTGTCATATTCTACTTTACTGTATTTTCTATAAGAAAATGTAAATCTCACTTTACTCTGGTCCTGCTGATACACAAGTCAAGAGGGCACTTGCTGTAACAAAGGCTTTTGCCACCTGTGCCACATTAACCTTTTTAACCTGCAACTATCAACACAAAGTCTAAATTGACTGGGTCTTTCATGTATTTTGCATGCCACAGAAAGGATGTTAATTCTTTAATTGATTGAATCTGGGTAAAAGCATCAGAAATTGTTGTTTCTACACTACTTGCTACAATATGTCAAATGTATGCCAATCATATGACTCTGAAGAGACATACAACTGTTATTTCACTGGTTGCCAGACGCATACAATTTGTAGTTTCATCAGTTTTTTGCTTTTATTCACCTCCTAAGTGTTCTATTGCCCCTAACGTCATTCCCACCACTCCACTTGAACTCCGCCTTCTCTCAAATTGTATTGGTTAACGGGTATAAAAGCCCATCCTGGTTCGATGTAAACAACCAATGAAAACTCTCGATGTCAAATGGAACCTCTCGTAACCCCGCCTGCTTGCAAGGAATGCTGGGACATTTAGTCCGGGAGGCCAATTTTAAAAACGGCAGTATCCCGTTAGCGAACTACAGTCGTATATCCTGGTTTCAAGAAACATTCAAAGACCTCAGTTTGACAATAAGAAGTAAAAAGACAAAAACTGGTGCTTTTGCTGAATTACTTCGTGCTGTTTGGAATAAGAAGACAGTGTCACCATGGTATGTAAAGACGTGTGAATGAACATAAAATACGTTTGATTTGTTACACTATAGCTACCTTTGTAACAGGCAAAGGTAGGATAACTATATCGGCTAATGTCAGCTAACGCTTCCTTTCGTAGCAAGGAACTTAAGAGTATTTCTCTTTGCCATAATCCTCACACTGAGCTAAATGGGCAATGAGGCCGATAATCTAGCTAGCCAGGTGGTTTTCCTCAACCGGAACAAGATACTCACGTTATGTTGCCTCATTTCTGCAACTAGTCACTAGTTGGGTCTGACAATCTTGACCCCAGTCTCTTTGTTAAGTGAGGAGATTTGAACCGTTGTTCGGGAATGAGGCGCCTGCTAAACTGCGTTTTTAATGCCCCTAAACTATTCCGCACCAATTGGCTGTCAGAGTATCCGCTTAAATTAAAAAGCCCTGCTTTAAAGCTGTGCACCTCGTCTTTCCAGGGAGACCGTGTTTGCAATGGGACTCAAAGCAAAACACCGTCGCTGTCAGACTCTCAGCTGTTTGACGCGCAGTTTGATGAGCTGGTGACTGAGCTGACAGAAAAAGACTTTCAGGATCCTGGACTGGCTGACGCACTGAACAGACTGAAACAGGTACGTGTTTGTGGGTGTTCATGTCTCCTGCTGAGTTTTTGCAATGTAATGTGGTTCACGTGTCCATCTTCTACTTCAGATTATGGTGTACAACGTCCCGGGAGGTAAAAAGAACCGAGGACTGTCGGTGATTGGCTCGCTGCGGGAGCTGCTTCCACCTTCGAAGCTCACAGAGGACACGGTGCAGCGGGCTCTGTTGGTCGGCTGGTGCATCGAGATGGTGAGGATCTGGTGATATGTCATGTTTCACAGTCTTAAGCTAGTAATGCTCGTTTATTGCCTGCCTGGCGCAACTCATATCATCCAAATTCATGGTCTTTCACTGTAACACAAAACAAAAAAAACAAAAAACATAACTGTTAATAACTTTAGTTGCAGTACTTCCCCTTAATTGTTTCTGTTTGGAAAGATTGGAGCAGGAGGGTTAAGATTACTGAGACAGAGAAAAGGAGATCGTTGGGATATCTTCCTATGGGGTTGGTGACATTAGTAAATTAATTCAATGTTCTTTAGAAACTAGTTTAAGATTAAGCTGTCTGGCACAAAATGGGATTTGATCAGAGGCTGGTTTTTTTCACCCTCTAATTCATGCTATCTCACTTCAAAAGGTTCAGGTTGGTTGTTTGAAGGATTGAAAGTACTTGTTCTGTGCAGCTCAGTGTACAACTAAAAGTAAATACTCATGCTTACTGGTGCAAAGACACTTTGCAAGAGTGTTATGTTTTTTGATTCTCAGTGTTGCCACTATGTCTCCATTTCTTGCAGCTTCAGGCGTTTTTCCTCATGGCAGATGACATCATGGACGGATCTGTGACTCGGAGAGGACAGCCCTGCTGGTACAAGAAGGTGTGACTTGATGTGTTCCAGAAAAAGAGAGGCTAACATTTCTTTTTGTAGCGTTGTAATTTGTGCATTTTCACTATTGAAGGTGTTTCCCGCGTAAATCTTGCCCGTCCTTTTTTTCTTTTTTCTTTTCCAAAGGATGGAATAGGTCTCGACGCCATCAATGATTCACTTCTTGTGGAGGGGTCAATCTACAGAATACTGCGGCGACACTGCAGGGATCAGCCTTACTACGTCCACTTGCTGGAGCTATTTAACGAAGTAAGTCTTGGTCCGTGTAAAGCAGCTATTTGAAGGTGTTTTGAGTTTGTCACAATACCGGGGGGAGGGGTGTCGTATGCAAGCGCCGAAACCGAGCCGGATCTGGGGGAAGGTGTAAAATACCACCAAAGAAATGGATGATCGTATCATGCTTTTATGCCTGAAGATGTGATCAACTCATGCAGATCACTCTGAGACCGACTTGTTAACCGTATGTCATGATCAGCAGACAGATTTCTGTTTTTAACTTTTTGAAATCATATGTCCACTATAATAAAATCCTGTAATTGTTTTTTAACCAACCAATCAAGCATATATATATATATATATATATATATATATATTTTAAAGTTGTCTCAGTTTAAATGTTTGAGTTTAATTGATTTTACTTTGTGTAAAATGTTCACTGCAGAGGTGGTTGATGGTGGGGATTTTCAGCTCTCCGTAGGCTTGGATTTTCAGAAATGTAATATACCCCTCCCATATCTTATCTTTGTGAGGGAATTTAGATAAAGAGACTGAGCTGTTTTGCAAGTTCTTGGACAAAGACAGACAAAGCCAGCAAGACTCGTGATTGTACCAAGTGTGGTAAGCTGCGATAGAGCAAGAGGACCACTGATTGTAATGCGTCCGAGTTTTATAGTGTTCAAGTCTGTCTCCAAGGTGATGTGTCGCTAAGATATGATTCTTAACCACCATCTTGACCCGTTTTTAGACATTATATTAAATGTTGTTTGTAAAACAAAAATGGACGACAAGAAAACCGTTTTTCTTTTCTCTCCATTCAGCCAGACTAGAGTCTTATCAATCTTAACTTTTCTCTCGTTTTGCGTTACTGTAAACAAGGAAGTGCCATTCGGTGGTCAGGAGTACACAAGAATCAACCAAACGCATACCTAACTCGGTGTTGCATGTATTGATCAGCCCGAAGCTTTAAACCTAAAGTTTAATTTTTTTTCTCTGTGTGTTTCAGACCATTTTCCAAACAGAGTTCGGTCAGACTCTGGACCTCATCACTGCTCCGCCTGGTCAGATTGACCTCAACAGATTCACCATGGAAAGGTGAAAAAAATAAAGAAACACTTACTTAATAAAGAAGTTTCAAATGTTAATGTTTATTTACGTCATTCTTTTTTTTCTTCTTTTAGGTATAAAACTATAGTGAAATACAAGACTGCCTTTTACTCGTTCTACCTCCCAGTGGCGTCGGCGATGTACATGGTGAGTACGCTTGTCCTGTAAACTGTGCACGATGGGGAGGGATGGCAGGGACCTGCACAACCGTGCAGGTTAGATCTCACACCTGCTGTACCTTCCCTCTGCAGGCTGGAATCAGCAGTGAGGAAGAACACAGCAATGCCAAACACATTTTACTCGAGATGGGGGAGTTCTTCCAAATACAGGTGATTACTGTTTCACATCGTCAGGGCGACGTTAAAGCAGACTTATCTCACATCGCGACTAATGTTCCGATGAGTGTGCTGTGGTGATAATCATCCAGTGCATTTCAATTTCAGGATGACTACTTGGACTGTTACGGTGACCCTGCTGTGACTGGGAAGATTGGTACAGACATCCAGGACAACAAGTGCAGCTGGCTGGTAGTAAAAGCCCAGGAAATCATGACTCCCAAGCAGAAAGCAGAACTGGAGGTGAGTTTCCCATTTCTGTTGAACCGCTTTTGATGCTGTCTCAATTCAAGGAGCATGGCTTGTTTTAACATTCATGAAGCAGCAACAGAGCATGATAAGATTATTTACTTGGTTCCTCTAACAAACTTTATTCTATAGCTGGGGCTGAATATTTGCCGAGCAGCACAAAAAGGTTTTCCTGCACACCGGGTCCCAGGCCAGCTGTTTTGTTGGTTGTTGACAGCTGCTTTGGTTGCACAAGTGTTTACGATGAGTCTGCAGCCAGGCTTTTGAATATTCTTTATACAAATCCCATTTTGTCTTGCTGCTGTATGTTAATCTAAAGAACGACACCTATACCCACTGCAGCCCTCACCTCAGGATCAGAAAGTTTCTGTTGCTTTGTGGCTCTCAGGCTGTTGTTGGTAACACAAATGCATGTCCCTGCCTCTTTGCACGTCCTAGCTAACATCAGTGATGGAGTCAGCACTATACCAAAGGCTGTCCATCAAACTGTTAGCCTCCTGGTTATCTCACCAGGTGGACTATAGATCTAGTATTTTTTTTCAAAAGATGCTACCAGGCATGCAGTTATTGCTCTTCAAACATTATCCCTCGACTTTCCTCTTTTTCTCCAATCGAAGCAGACTGTTTCCGACCCTCAAGACCTTCCATGATTTAACTTGGTTATTATTTGCATGAATATAGTTGCGTCTCAAAATATTTGGTTTTCATACTTTGGGGTCTTTACACCACCAAATGGACATGGAGCTGAAATGCATGGGGACTGAACAAGAATAATTAATGAAGCATTGAGGGAAAATAACAAAGTCCTTATTTTTCCAAGCTATGATTTAAGTGGACAGATAACCACCACAATGGATAAATGACTGGAAGTCATGAACATCACCAGAGTATGTGTTTCCTTAGTCAGACCTTTACTGTCTTTGGTTTCTGTTTTATAATCTCGTAGTCCGTCTAAACTCTGGAGTCCAGGTTGACCTCGTTTTCAGCCACCCGCCTTTTGAAAAGTGTGGCACTTCAGCCACTCGCCATCTTTTAAAGCTGATGTCCTTTTCCTGTCCTCCTCAGGCTTGTTACGGGCGCAGTGATGAAGCCAGCGTGGCGAAGGTCAAGGCGCTGTACAACACCCTGCAAATGCAAACCCTTTATCACGAATACGAAGAGGAGAGCTACCAGCGGCTGCAGAAGCTCATCGCTAATCACGCCCAGAACCTTCCTCACTCAATCTTCCTTAATTTTGCCAAGAAAATATATAAGAGGAACAAGTGAGGGGGTCGTGCGGCTTGTTGAAGTGCATCATCAGCATTAAGTGCAGCGCATTCGGAAATCTTTCAAACCCCGAACACCGGCCTGGTTACCTTTTTTTTTTACCTTTGCTGGCCAAATCGAGTTTTCCCTTAAAGAAAAACAAAAAAATTTATATATATATTTGTTTTTTTTTTTTAGAACGACCAGCGTCAACAGAACTGTGAAGCTGTAATTGTCGAACAGGCTGTCCCTCTGTTATTCTGCGTTTGCTATTTATTAAACCGGCTGCATACTGTACATGCTTTGGAACAAATCAAACATGGCTTGATTTATTTCTCGTTATTTGTCTGACCTGAACAATTTCCTGGCAGGGTAAATTTTTTGAAAATACTTAAAAAAAGCAAAGATTTATGTTTTGATTGTGTACAAAGGGGGGGGGGGGGGGGGTAATGGATGCATCCATATACCAGATGTTTTTAAACTGGTTTGATAGACTCTGAACTATCCTGGTTGTTATTACTTTTAATAAATAATTTATGCTAAATATTCTGTGTGTCCTGTTTGTGTCTATGTAAATCTGCTGTCTGAATTAATTATGGACCTAAAGGATGGGTAACACCTGCTCCGACTGTGGAAAATGATCAATTTTCTTGACAGTTCCTGGGCTCCACAATTCACTTGAGTCTGAAGATTAATCACGACTGGAAAATACCTCAAATAGCACACACGGGGGGCTAAAGCATGTATACAAGTTAACAAATGAGGAATAAAGCCACGACACACTTGGAGCTGCAGGGATTTCCTTCAAGAACGGAAGCTGGACTCATCATGTTAACACTGGAGACTAATTAAAGAAGATGAAGCCGAAAGAATGTTCAAAAACACACTGTCTGTGAAATGGCAAACAAGGGGTGCGGTATGGTTGAGAGGAGGTAGGGCGGGGGAGGTGGTGGTGGTGGTGGGGGTTGGTGCAACCTCGCGAGAGGACAGATGCTGAGGCTGTTAACGTCGAGAAGATCCACATCCTCGCGGACTGGGATGTGAGAGAGCCCGAGGAGATGGAGACCTTCATCCGTCTTTACCTGAATCTGCTCGTGAGTCACATTTGATTAGCTGTGTGATGTATATGCGTAAATCATTCGTTTAGAAGCGAACCCGCATGAACGAGTCGTGTAAGAAAAATAGTGTGATTCCACACGGAGGCTGCGTAGGTTGAAAACCACGAAATTCCGCTATTACCACTAACATAAATGTGTAAATACGCAAGTATGATTAACGTCTGTTTTAGTAGGAATCCGGGTGTGATGTGGAGCGTTGTATTTGAGTTGTAAATGGGGCGTCTGGGCCTGTATATCAGAGCGATGCGGTTGGAGATGCCCCCCCCTCCTCCTCCTCTCCTCCACCCATCCACCCCTGTCTCCATCGGCTCTGTGAGATCAATGCAAACGAGGTTCAACACTGTGCTCAGGACGGGTTAAATACATATGAGTATGTGCTGGGTTTTTTTTTTTTTGGTTGATTTCACGACATTCCGACAAAGGCCCAGTGGAGACAGGTTGATTGTGGATTTATCTGGATTTATATTCCAGAACTGTGAAGGGCACTGTGGAGGAATATATGAGCAATAGCTCGGCGGATGGGCTTTAAAAAGGCGGTCTCAGTGCTGATTATTTCATGCTCCAGATAAATGCGTTTTATGTTCAGTGATCGCCTCAGGTATGTTTTTTTTTCTTTTTCTTTCTTCTGATGCAGATCTCTCTGCCTCAGCTTGTAACAATGATGGACTGGCACAGATGGACACAGGGCGACTACTGTAAACTCATGAATACCAGCGAAGCTGAGCGAACAGATGATAAATGACAGATGAATTAGCGGAAAATTATTGGCGCAGAGAATCATGCCTTGCGTGGCTGTTTGAATTTGAGTACTTTCATTGCATTTGAAAAGAAAAAGAGAAACGAGGTGCACAGGAATCTTGCAGAGACGCTTATATTATATAATAAAACTAACCGTTTGTCTGCTGTGTCAGAGAGAGAAAAAAAAGGTGAGCAACGAAGTTCCTCAAGGAATGAGTTCAGTTGTTAAATGCTCAAAGATCAGAGATATGCTATACACTGACATAATGACAAACATAATATTCATATTTGCGATGCAAGATTCAGGGAGTATTTGACATTTTTGCAACTTAAATGATCAACTGATTCATGACTCATTTTCTAACCACTTACTAAATACATAATAGTATCAGCTGTTCTCTCGGGAACTAGGTGGGGATTATTATAAAACAGAACACCGTCAATGCACCTGGGTTTTAATGAATTGTCAAGAAGATGGTGACACTTCAAGGATTTAAAATGAAACCGTGTAGACTAACATGTTGGTCTTTGATTAGCAGGGTTTTCTCGTAATCATTATTCACTGTGTGTTTCCTTTGATGTTGCAGGATCTTAGGAGTAGAGCCAAGATGTGACTGTCACGGTGCGTCATAGTTTGGATCTGTCCAGCCTTTACAACACTTGTTTCTATAGCAACAGAAATATTACACAGTCTTATAGTCTTAGCCCCATTCCCACAATGCAGTCCTCCTCTCAGCCTCCAAAGCCACGTCGTTTTGACGTCAACAGGCGGACCAGTGCCTTGGCGGCACCAAAGTCCCATGGCGCCGGAGTTCAGAGGGAGGATAAAAACATGAACACGATCACCAAATCCTCCCCACGGCGGGCTACTAAAGGCCCTGCTGCTCCCTCCAGAACCAGGGTGGGTGTGCAGCCTCGAGCTCCAGTTTTCCAGTCCAGGCTGAACTCACAAAAACAGGGTTCTGCCATTTCCAGATCAGCTAAACCCAAGCCTAAGAGTACTCGTCCAACGACAACAACCAAGAGGGCACCCGCAGCCTCTCCTCCTCCTCCTCCACTCCCCGCTGTTCTCCCTCTTGATCCGAACTGCAACGAGCCGAGCCTCCCGTGTCTGTGCTGCGATGGACGCTCGCCGCAGGACAACAACAGCATGTTCAACCATAACCACAACAACAACAACACCGTCTCTCTCAGGCAGCAGCTGCAACTACCACCTCCTCCGGCCCCACTGCCCCAGAAGCATGATGGGACGGGGGCCAAGGAGCAGCCTCCGTCACAAGCTCAGGTCCGGATGGATCCCTCCGCTCACCCTGCTGCCAATCTGGAAAAAGGAGAGAAGAATGCAGATGAAAGAGCTGAGCTGGACAACAAGAAAAAGATCGAGGAGGAAGATGATGACGAAGAGAGCAGTGGTGATATTGAAATTGATGATGATGAAGAGGAGGCTGACAATGATGATGATGATGATGATGACACCCTGGTGCCCTCGTGCTGTGACTGCCCCCCCTCCCTCTTGGACTTCTCCCTCTCTTCCTCTACCTCTTCATCCTCCACTTCCATCAGCTCCTGCTCCGATCTGGAGTCTGACTACGCAGATCAATCTGCCTCCACCTGCTCCTCCTACGAGTCCGCCGCTCTGGCCCCCAAAGATCACTCTCTTATGCAAGCCCCTCCCGCACGTTCACCTCCATCTCTTCCTCTTTCCCGAAATCCCTTTTTCTTACCGTCATATTCCCCAACTGCTCCTTGCTCCCCAGATGAGGGCTACCCCTCTGCACTCGACTCTCCTTCTCCTGACTACTTAGGAGTCAAAGGTGACTCTGAGGTCACCAAACTAGGTTTACTCGACTTTCTAGAGTCCGTAGGGGAGTTTGGGAAAATGGAACGCTTCAGCCAGGTGATCCAAGTTGCTCGTTGGGATCTGGAAGGAGAACAACACTGGGATGTTCTGCGGGATAGGATAGATCACCTGGATCGTCTGGAGAAGGTGAACAGAGAAGTAAAACTGGCCTACATTGCCAGACATCACGAGAAGGGATTTGATCTTGAAGATCTGGAGGAGCGGAACCTGGCAGATGTCATGGATGAAATGGGCAATATCGACATTCCCTGGAAGTTGTATAAAACCCACAGTGGAGGAATGGGACATTCTCAGGAGTTTTCTGACGCTGGGGTCGACCTTACGGCTCCATCAGACTGCGATGATCCTCTAGTTCCAGATTCCCTAATCCCTTCCCCCGTCGAGCCGCCACCCAGACCCCCTAAACCTCCAGCACGTCATGCCAGTGTGAGCTCTGACCTCCACACCTACATAAACATCAGCAGAGAGACCACCTCCATGGCTGTCACCACGTCGCCCACACTGTCGACTTTCTCCCCAAACTCCTCATCCCCCACATTTACCACTTTTAGATGTGAGAAACCCCTCCCTCCATCTCCACCATCCATTCCTCCTCTCCCTTCCCTTAAGCCAGTCCCTTACCTCACCCTCTATACCACTCCTTCTCCACCTCCATCTATTCCCACCCCAACCCCTCCTATCCCTCCTCCTAGAAGACGACACCTTGCCAGAAAGGAGGCACAGCGTCTCGCTGCTCTTCAAGCTGAACAGGAAAAGACCCCCCTGTCCCTTCCACCACCCACCACACGCCCTCCACCTCTGCCTCCCCCACCTGTTATCTCAGTTACCTCTTCTTCCTCTCCACCCGCTATACCACCTCCACCTGCTTTGCCTCCTCCTCCCTCCTTCCATGCATTGGATGTAGAGATTCGTAAGCTACTTATGCTCGCTGGATTGACCCAAGCTGAGCTCCTCAAACTCAGCCCAGAGCTCGGTGTCTGTGTCGGGAGGTTAGAGGATGAAGAAGATGGAGCAAATCACATTACGTCTAGTTCTCTTGAGTCACAGGAGTTCAGATTGCAAGACAGGGAGGAGGTAAATGAACCTGACACAGGCAGAGATGGATGGAAGTTTGATCGAGATCAAAAAGCAGATACAGCCGAAGAAGGCCAAAAGAAAGAGGAGAGCACAGACACACAAAGAACCACTTCATTTACTGAAATGGCAAGAAGAAGGAAGAGGAACACTGGTTTGACAGCTGAGCATTTCTACAGCCCTAGTTTTAGCAATACACATGAAACTAAAGTGAAAAATACAAGCATTGAGACTTTCTGTTATCCCACTGAGTCACCAGATTCACCCCCACCTCCTCCTCCTCCTCGCCCCTTACCACCAATTCCCCCTTCTTTGCCACCAGTTAAAGTCAGCACTTTGCCTGCCAACTCTGAGCAACCAGAGCGCTTTGATTGGCTCATTGCATTCACACCTGAATGTGAACCTCCACCACAGCTGCCACCCATCAAAAGTAGAAAATCTCTCACAGAAAACCAGAAGAAGCTTAGTTCATCAGGTTCATCTCCAGGTTCAGTTCCAAAGGTTACAACCTTTAAAGAGCTCCGTTTCCGCAACAAGAGCAATTCCCCTCTGACAAAGGTGATCAGTGAACCTGAGCCCGACCCCACGGTTATCACACCCGATCCAGATATACTCTATAACTTGAAGTGGAGAAGAGAGAAGACAGGAAGCGATGGCAACCAGTGGGAGTACACCTCACAGGCTCAAGCCTTCTTCATGCAGCCACCGCCAGCCCTCACCTCAATGGACGCCCTGAAGGAGATGCTCCGGAGAGCTGACAAGGAGGGTGGAAAACTAGAGCTGTGCCCATCACAGATTGGCTGCTCCATCAGTAACAGCAGCCTGTTGACCATGGGCAGAGAGTGGGAGGGTGACGAAGTTAAACTGGAGGAAATGGAAGAGAAGGAAGAAGAAGAGAAGAAGAAGAAGGTGGAGGTGAGAGGGCGGGCTGATGGAGGAAGGACTTTGGAATCAAGAATTACAGGTGAGTATGGTTTTGATGATGATTCTTCGTGTAATAAAAAAAGCCAGTTTAATTCTTAACAAAACGTAGGTACCTTTATGTTGAGAGAAAATAAAACAAACTAACTACAAAAATCTGGAACAGATAGATAAAAACAGACAGTACTGCTGCTCATATCCTCACTCATGCACAAATAATATCCTCAGACAGAGAGAAAACGAAAATCAAGAGGCATGGAAGGATATACTCATTAATGTTAATGATACATGGAGTGAGTGCAAATAGATGGAGGGCAAACATGAGTCACAGAAAGGGATGGTGCATGATGGATGCTTGATGATGAGGCATAAGAAGAGAGTGATTTCAGAACTGAAGCAAGAGAGAAAATATGAACGACAGTGTGAGATAATTGGATAAGGAAAGTGAGGTTAGTGAAGGTAATATGAGGAGATGGTGGAGGTTGGAGACTTTCCAGCCAGTATTTCCAGCACTGGTTATGATGTCATCACAGCCATATTAAATTATTCATCAGGTCTTCATACTGAGGGGAGGGGGCTATAAAGATCCTGCTAAGGAATCATTTCCATCCCTCATTTTCCTTGTATCTCTAAGTTTTCTTCTTTCCTACTGTCTCATTTCTTTCTGTCCCGAAAATGAACATGAAAATGTCCTAAAAATCTCCTGCAGTCTCCATCTCTCTGCTGTTATACTGGTTTTAGATCCCATCAGCCTCAGGATGTTTATAAGCTTCCTGGCTATCCTGCCTCCTCCACCCTAGAGTAGTAGAGATAGCTCAGATCAAGTTACTTATCGAATGCAGTGCTGCAGTAAGCCACACAGAAACTCAGGTTTAGACTGTCAGAGTCCAGAAAAAGTAAAATGAGTGTTCAGGCTGCTAATTTGATCTGTGAAATATTTCTCTACTAAAGGTGTGACTACTTTGACATACTTAATCATTTTACTTCTACTATCTGATTATTTAACTCAAACAAATTGGTGAGTTAAATATAGCAATTCTTTTCCTCAAAAGTAATTAAGTGAGGTACAGGGAACGAACCAGGAAAGGGTGTGTACACCTTTAAGGGCCCAAGGGGTGGATTTTAGCACATGGGCCAATTGCTGAGAGCCTGCGTCAAGAAAATAGGAAGTATGGTGTGTTGACCACAGTTCAAAGACCGCTCAATCCGAAACAAGGTATGGTTCCTCTCTTGCTCTTTTTCTAGCCGGTAACGCAGCTGAAAAATGTGGTGGAATCTCCACAGAGGCAGGCCTGGAGTTTAAGCAAGAACAGGCAGTACTCTGCTGCCTGTCGACTGACTCAGCATTACACTGTCTGCTGTACTGGTGGAGAGGGGAGGAGGGGTGGTAGAGACGAGGAAGCTGGAGAGAGGTAGAAAACAAAGGCAGAGAACTGAGATAATCAAGGTGATCCAAAGGTGATGGTTGGTGTGCGCTGCGCTGAAGTACAACACGTATTTGTTCTCATCGTGGTGTCACATATTTGATATTGCCTTGAAATGCTCATTAAATTTAAGAAATAGAAAGTGAAAGCAGATTGTAATTGAGAAGATGTACTCTATATGATGAGTCTTCATGTTTTTCTATGGTGTTTTAAGCATGATCAGTATGTAAGAAAGAAAGAAAGAAAGACCTTTTTCAGATTGCCAGATAAAATAATTCTTTTCTAACTAATTCTTACTATTTTTAGGAAGCGAAAAAGGAAAAGAAAAAACTAATGAAATCCAGTCTTTGCACACCAGATAGTAGTTTGAAATGTGATTGGATTTCTACCGATGTGTCACAGCGTTGATGCTTGTGTCTGTTAAATCAATTTCAAAGTGCCATTTGCATCTTTCACAACCTGACAGAGCAAAATAAACTCCAGATCGATGGCAGTGAAGAGTGGACTCCAGACACCAAATTGCCTGCTTGCACTTTGGGGAGGAGATGTTGTCACAGGCTAATCTGGAAGAACCAGCTGCTGGAAATTTGTGTCACAAAGAAAACTTTTAGTTACAAGAAACTGTGTTTTTTTTTTTTTTTTTTTTGCTATCGCCACCTTGGTCTTTTACTTACTTAATAGCTTGTAAGTTTCAGTTTCTTTTTAATGTTCTTTTAAAGTGCTGTGCTCTTTAGACTGGCCAGTGAACAGTGAAACTCTAACTCCCAAGTTTGTATGATTTAAAGACATCTAGTAGGATGCCTAGATGTCCCCAGACCTAGTCTGTTCTTCACTTTGGACAAAAGAATCTCCTAAATGAACATAATGCAGTCTAATGCAAGGTGGCAGCTTGTCAGTCACAATAAAGTGCTGCCCTGAAGCATACCCTGGTTTTATCTTCAGTTATACTCTAAATGGGACCATTAGCTCATAAAACTCTGTCACACTCTAATAAAACATGAAACTGCAGATTAAGACCATAAGCTAATAAAAAAAAAAAGTTAAATGAAGTCACAAATCGAGGGAGAAGCAGTTAGATACAGACTTCTGTACAAAGCTGGTCTCTCCTGGCCTTTAGCGTTCAGGTTTAAGATACATCAGCGTTGGCTTCATTGGTCAGAGGAGAGGCTACGTCCATCCTTTACTTACTATAGATTGTTGGTGTCTGGAGATACATAGTGAACAGTCTGTCCTTGATATCTGATTTACTCCCAGTCTGAACATCACTGGAGCAACAGAGCATTTCTACTGTGCAACTGTGAGACTGCAGTTATTATTTTATAGCCAATGTATCACTTTCTGTTTTATCAGTTCCCCCTTAAATGAGACCCTATTGACAGTGCTCTTCATAAATCAGCTCCATTGACTTCCATGCACTGTCAATGTGTAACTGTCAGTCTTGTTGAAATTACAGCATTACTGCATGGTGTTACATGATGACAGTTTCTGCTGGAATACTCTCAGGAATGTACATATTTCTCTCAACTGACACTAACATTTTCTGCATCTCTCTCTCCTTCCCATTTCTTTGCCACATTTTCTTACTTTAATCTTCCTCATCTTCCTCACCTATCCATCCCACCCGGTTGCTTCCATCGGTTGTCCATGGCTCCGCTTTGCTCCCTCGTATGACTTTTGCTTATGCGTCTACCCTCTCCACTCCTTGATTTGACAATTTTTGGCCTTTGTTCCCCTTGAACTAAACAGTCTCCTCACCCCCACTCTCCCTTGCCCGGTCCTCCCAGCCCTACTTCCTGCACTCTACCCTCCCTCCCTTTCGCCCAGGCTTCTGTAACTCGCAGCCCCTCGCAGATCCCCGGCCTCGTAGCCATGTAGGCCGAGAATCCACAGACAAACACAGCAACACACAACCAGCCCCCGCTGCCAGCTCAGCTTGTATGCGCAGAGATGAGTCTCTGGCTGATTGTGGTGCAGAATCTCTTTGTGACTATGGGGATATGTATAGGCAGAACACACTCTCGGCATATGACGATTCCAAAATCAACAAAAGGGACTTTGCGTCCGACTCAATCGGTAATTTCGACTCTCTTTACAGTAGTGATTCAGAGAAGTTGGCGGACACCCACACTAAGTCTGACACACCTGTTAGCGGTACCACTGAGGCGCCAGGCTGCACCACGCCATATAAGAATATAGACGTTATGATGACGTATTCAGACGGCATAAAGGCTGTGGATTCACTGTATTCAAAGAAATGCTCACATGCAGACGATAGCAACACCAAAGCCAGAACATCCAAAGAGCTCCCTCCTCTCCCCACCTATTACCTGTACCACCCTAAGAACTGCCCCCTTCACCGGGGTGCGCCTCCTCGCCTCTCACCTATCGGAGCCCTCTCCCCACCTCAGCGCTCTGGAGCCCCCCCTCCGGGCGCAGCTCCGGGCTCTTGCCTCAGTTCCCCGCTTTTCCCCCGCTCGCACACCTTGCCTGCCCTAGCTGCTCCCCTCTACTATCCAAACCTCTACCCTCCTATACCGCCCAGGGCGCCCCCCCTACCCCCAAAACTCTACCAGGCTCCTCCGCAGTCACACGTGGCGAGTAAGATTTCTCTCTCTTTCCCTACATCTTACATGCTCTTTCTTTGACTGACATCTTGCTTGCATGTCTGCCTGTCTTGCTGTCTGCTTTTGTCTGCTTTTCCTCTCTGGAGAGGGTGGCCCTTTTTTTTTTTTTTTTCAGCCCTGCGGATTTACAGATTTGAAAGAGCGGTGTTACTCTTGCTGTTTTTTTTTTTTTTATATCAGATGTCCACTCCCTGTAGGTCATCTGATATATATTATCTACGCTGTCCTTTCATATCTGCAAAGGGCCTTCAGACAGGGACCAGCTGTTCCTGTCACAGGGTGTCTAGAGTCACTCTCATCACTCTGTCTCTCATTGTTCTTCTCTATCTGTGTGTGTTTGTGTCAGTCTTGTCTGCTTTCTCCTTGTTGTGTTTGTTTTGTTTTTGCATGGTGTGTTGAAATGGACACGCGCACAAAGCATAACCCTTGATGGTGTATGAAAAAATAATGATAAGCGTGACTTTTTACTGATAAATGTCTGTGTGCGGTTTGGCACTCTCGAGGTAATTAAGATCCACAGCCTCCTGTTCATTACTTACTTCTTTGCATTATCTAACAAGTTTATATAAATCCATTTATATAAACCTCAGAGTGCTCACAGCACCTGCACTATGCACATGTGTGTCATTTTTTCCTAACCCGACTCCGGTGGTTGCTCCGACAGTTGTTTGTTTCCAGCTCTGCAGTTTCTCCTCTGTTCACTTTTGCTCATTGTAAGTATGTGGACCATTTCACGCAAACTCACCTAAAACCTTTTTGATCATGTCATGGATTTTCTTGGCGAAATTAAAAGGGGAAAATGTCTGTTAAGTTAATGGACTCATGCAATACCCCCAAAGCTCTACTCCTAATGTTCCTGAAAATGGGTGTTTTGGAGCTAAATCATTTAAGATTAAGATCATTGTTGTTACTCTTCTTTATTTAACTCAACAAATGTATATTTCTCACAGAGTTGTGTTTAAATTTGTTCAGAACATAGCAAAAAGAACTAAATAGCTGCTGCTGAATGTTTGAAGGTATTAATAAAGGTAAATATTTTTGCAACCAAGTCCATGCCACATTTTGCAAATTCAAGAAAAAATTCCAACTGTGAAAGTTTTCAGAGTAGAGCTCTCAGAGTTCTCAAGATTCCATGAACTTCACAGAACTTTTTGCAAACATTTCTTATTTTCTAAGAAAATCCATGGCAGGAGGTAGAAGCATCAGGTGAGTTGGCATGGAATGGCCCATGTGTTAGTGTTTGTATATGTATGAGTCTAGGCTAATGCATGGGATTCTGTTTGGCTCTCATGCAGACAGAAGGTTGTCGTTACGGATCCAGATGTGGAAAGCTCAGCAGAGCAGACCAACACTTGCAGGATGTGCTCACACACTGTTTGTTGCCACTAGCACCATCTGCTTCCATCTGCTTTATTGCCCTTTACCGATGTCACTTATTCTTTAGTTCTGGTATTTCAGTCGTGAATCGTTTTTGCTTTTGTTGAAGTTGTGTTTCTCTGTGTTTGTGCCGTAAGTAACTGCCCCTTCGTTGTCGCTGTCAGCTGTCCGCAGCGTCTCATTCTCCGGCTCTGTACAGACGACAGAAACACCCTGGATGGGCGAGGATGTGAAGCATCCGACGAGAGGTCTCGGACTGTCCTCTCTGTGCCTCCAGGAAAAGAAAGGTGTTTATGCTTGTTTGTTTGTCTGAGCATGTTCTATGTTCAGCGGTGCAACTGTTAAACCTGCTGCGACTCTTTCATGCTCTTCTCTTCAGCCCTGGTCAGTGCAGTCAGTGTGGCAGTGGAAGCCGTCTTGGCCCAGTTTGGTTCTTCGCGGACTGTAGTCCAGAAGGTTAGTCGCTGCTGAGCTGACATCACAAGTTAGATTTCAGTGCTTGCTGTGACCGAAAAATGTCCCTTGATTTTGTGTTTGTGACTGCATGTCATGCTATATTAGATTTATTATTCATCTTTGAAAATGCTCTCTTTCTTTCTTCTTATTTTGACTCTACATATTCTGTTTGTGTCTCCTCAGTCTTTCTCAGTTAACAAGGTACCAGAATATCTTTAGATAACCCAATCTCTTAGTCATAAGAAATTCTTTGGGAACTAACTCCACACTCCCCCTCAATCATTTCTGCTCACATCCTGTCAACCCTCATTGCCCAACGTTTCCCTCAAACACCCATTCACATGTCCTGTTTTCCTCCTGTCCTTCTCTTTTGAGTCATCCTTTTTAAACCCCTGTCTCTCCCAATCACTGCACATCCTCCTCCTCACCCTATCCCATTTTCCCCTCTCCTTTCCTCTCCTCTCCTCAGGCTTTATCAGGAGACAGCACTATAAATCCATCTCTGGGCCGTCTGGTGCTGCAGTGCTTCTGCCCCTCCCTGCACAGTTTGCTGACCGATGGCTTGAAACCCCACCAGAGTGACGTGATTGCAGGCAGGAGGCCAAACTCTGCTTGGGGTCTGGTCCAGGCCACAACAAGGCCAGGTAGCTTACCAAATATGAAAGTCTTTGACATTAAGTGTGGTGTTATTGTTTCTGAGAATTTTGCTGTCTGGCTGATAATGATAAACCCTGTATTGTGTCTGTCTCTGTTTTTCCCACACATAAGTCAATACTTGTTGATTTTATTGTCCAAAATGCTGAATAAAGTGAACTAACAGGATGCAGATATTGATCGGCTAATGCGTGCCAAGCCTCACAGCAATTTTCCCTCACCTTTTGTAAGTTCATTCTCTCCCTCTCCTTCTCCTTTATCCTCTTCCTCCCAACCGATTTTTAAGGTCCTAAAACCCAAGCCTTGTACAACCTACAAGTCAGAGTGAGCGAGCTGCCCCAGCTCAGACAGAGCAAAGAAAGATTCAACGCATTCCTCCTTGGCCTGCTGAAGTAAGCCTGGCTTGTACACTACAAAAAGACTTAAAACTACTAGGTGGAAATTCATTTTTATTATTGAAAACTAATTCCTTTGTACATATCCTCTCTTCTTTCTGCCTTTGTCTAAAGCACCAAGCTTCTTGATTCGTGGCTGTCACACCTTCAGTCTTGCAGTGGTAAGTTTCTAACACCTCCATCTCTTTCTGTACCTATAAACAAACAAGTAAGTAGTGTAACAGTGATCTCTCTTGATCTTAGATGTGTTGGAGACATATTACCACCCCACTTCTTTTATGCGTCTGTCGCTGACTGCCTGCCAGCTTCTGTTCGAGGAGCTGCTCCTCGTATTGCAGCCTCTCAGCCTGCTTACCTTCAACCTTGACCTGCTCTTCCAGCACCACCGTTTAGAGCCAGACAGTCACAGGCCAGAGATCCCCAGTCCGCCCTTTCAGGAGTGTGGGTTCCAGCTGTCAACAAAGGGCCAATCCAAAATCACAGGTAGCCGATATATGGAAAGCCTCTCAGAAGTAGACTTTGGAAGTCCAGAACTCCCAGCAGGTGAAAATACAAAGTTTTCACCCTTGGCTAATCCAAAGAATGGAGGATCAGGGACGTCTACAAATACAGATGCTGCACCTATAAAGGCTTCAGTAGCTCTCGGACAAACAAGTCCTCAGCTGTTGTGGGTGCAGGAAAAGGAAATTGGAGATTTACCTCCTCCGAACCTTGAGGAGGATAGCTTTGCTCAGCAGGCAGGACAGGTAGTGACATCTGTTCTATCATTCAGTGTTTTTAATCAGTCATGATTGAGTAAGTCTACAAAGCTTACCATTTTATGTTTTAATCATAGGTGATCCAGCAGGGGTGGGGGGCTGTGATACGCTGGGGAGGCCGGCTGAGCCAGAACCTGGCCGACCTGAGTCTATCTGCTGTGAAAAAGGAGGAGATGAAGACTGATCTGCCAGATCTCCAGGCCCAGGCAGGAAGTGACTACACAACAGTCAGTGGTGGTACTCAGGTTCCCTGGGGCCTGGGCCGACTCTTTGGAGCCTCCAAAAGCCCCATCAGCCCCACACAGCCAACCAGGTCAGCCACTGACTGTAAAGTACTGTACTTACAATATGATGACCTCACCCCTATAGACTTCAAAAGTGTATTGTGAGAATTTTTTCTTAGTTTAATTAAAGTAATTTTTTTTATCATCAATCACAAACCCTTACTTGAAATATGTTTATGTTGGAAAAAGAGGGTCAAATGCCAGAACTTTGTCCATGCTGGACCTTGTCTATTAGCATGTCTACATCATGGAAAAGAATTACCAGAGGTAATCATGAGACTTAAGAAAGATTGAAGCGTTGAAGTATTGATGAACCTGACCAGATAGTGAGGCATGGGTTGGGAGTATAATGATATGAGCATGCATTAGTTCAAAGATGTCGAGGAGATGACATTCATAGATGGCACAATCAAAGCATGTGTATGCACCACAATCCTGGTTGACAACATGACTCCCAGGTCTCCAAAAGTTTGGCGGAAGAAAAATATCCAACAATTCAAAGCATGCCAAAAAAGATCTGACTTTAAAAAGTTTTTTTTATTTAAAGGGAAAAAACTAACTTTGCCAAGTATGTAACCTAACTTAATCCCCCCAAAATTAGCATGGTATCATTTAAAAGGGGAGTCACACCTCACTCGCGATCGACGTATATCCATATAACGGAGTGAACGGGGCAATGACGATGCAGCCTCTAAATAAGGCATAATCTGTCTTTATTTCACCAATACTTTAGGAAGAATGAATGAACGAACGCGTACTATTGCTCTGTTAGCACATAGCTACTGTTATGTGGCTACTTGCAGCTATAGGAGAGCTAAAGGAGGGAATTCTACACACACCTCTACTGGGACCACTTCATCGACACACATGGCTGCAGCGCAGCTCATTCACTCCGATAAGAACGTCCATCTTACTCAAAGTTGTCGTTCACATTGTCAGAATTGAATAAATATCCTGCCATGTTGCACAAAACTAGCAGTAGCAAACTCCGTGTGAACTTAGAGGCTGCATCATCATTGCCCCGTTCACTCCGTTATATGGATCGCGAGTTTTCTAAATAACTTCCAAAGGATGCCGACTTTCGCCAAACTGTTCTCAGTGAGTAGATGACGTATTTCATGCCAGAAATAAGGTCTAGGTTTAAAAATACCGGCGCTCCCCTTTAAGTCAACAAGGACTGAGTCGGTCATCAAAATCATGCAATGTATTTTTTTAATTTAGATTTTTAAAATTAGAATCTCTGCGATTAAAGGTGTGTTGTTGTTGCTGTTGTTGAGTTCCTGCTGTGGGGCCTGTCTTTTTAATCCATTTATCATTTAGCTTTTCATTTTACATCCTGGCAAAAAGCTGACGGTTCAGTTTAGAGGTGATGCTGTGATTGAGGCGTGACTTCTGTTTTTTATTCATGTGACATTGGTCAGGTGTCCTCACTCTGTTGTATGCTGTAACTCATAACTAAACGACTTGAGTTGCACTGGTGTGTGACCCGTCTGTGTCTGATTTCTCCCCATCCCTTTCCCAGACGTCCCTCTCAGTGGTTGGCTCCCGGTGTCACTGCTTTGACCCGGATGGTGAGCAGCAGCTCTGCCCCCATGCTACGAAGGACCCCTGAGCCCCAGGAAAGAAGAGAGCCAGACCCAGAGCCAGAGCCAGAGACAGACGCTGACACACTGGAGATTAAGGACAAACCCAGGCCACTCAGGTACAACACACACTTCTTTGCTTTGCCAGAGACACAAAGAAACAGCAGGGAGAAATGTTACTTTTTATTGTTTTCTCACAGTTACTATGTGGAAGGGATATATATATATATATATATATATATATTTACAAGCTTTAAATGACTGATTGTCTCAAACATTTAGAGATTTAAAACTTTTAACTCAAACCTATTGTCCCAGACCACAGTAGCCCAAACTGACAAAACCAGGAGGTGATGCTACAATTCCATTAACAAGCTTTAATTACGTTGATGTAGTTTTAAAAGCATAAAAAAAATGACCTCATGCTGCTTTGAGATAGTAAATTTTGTTCTCAATTTTGCGAAAATTGGGTAGAATGTAATGTCTTGACATTAAAGTTGAAGAAACATAACACTCTAGGTTTTGCTTGGCGGGGAAAGATCCAGTTTACGGCTGGATGGTTTAATAGAAAGACAAATGAAACAGGGCGAGTTTAGGCATGCCCTCTGGTTTAACAGACACTCGAATAGCTCCTGTTATCATTCTTGTCTTTGAAAGACAGTGACTGGTGACTTTGAGTAATCCTAATTGTGACTCATCGGCCCTTCATCATATGCTGACGTTATTGTTTGTGGACGTTGTATAAGTTGATGACTACAGCAGATTTTCTGCCGCAGGTCCGTACGAACGCTGTGCGACCACAGTGGAACCGGTTCGGAACTCAGCTTCTGCAAAGGGGACGAACTTGTGGTGTTAGCAGGTGTCGATCAAGATTGGATTCGCTGTCGTCAGGGAGACAAAGAGGGGCTGGTACCTATTGGCTACACCTCCCTCATCATGTGACATTGACACTGTTACTGCTGCATAAATACAAGAATAAATAAATAAATAAATAAAATATATATATTTATTTTAGGCGTTTATTGAGAGGTTATGGTCAGGCTGCACTACTCTGAAAGGGATATTTCACGCAGGCTTGCTTATAGTTTGAGTCAAGTGCTTAATGCCATCTGCTCTGCTTTACTTTCATCAAAGATAGTCTGCAGCCCTCTCCCATTATGAACATATGGGAGTTTATGCCATTGAAATCCATCCAGTTTGGTAGCATACAACTAATGGATTTTAGCAGCAGGAATCCAGCAGATGGTGTAAAATAATGACTCAACTCAAATTTAGACCGTTTCACACTAGAAGCCCTCAGATCTCTGTGTGAAGTATCCCTTTAAATGTCTTTTCCTCCATTTCTGCTCTCCCTGTCAGCCACTGATCTGAAATTGATTACAGGGGAAATTCTGAGAAGCTGACTTTTGACAGAATCAAGCTCTTTAAGATCAGCAGCGAGAGTGGCTGCGGCCACACTATCTTCGCTGTCAGTCACCTCCAGAGCGTCATGGCTCGCAGGTTACCGGGTGGAGAAGACATGTTAAGAGTACTGCGGCACAGCTGTTGTCGCATACTGCGTGTTGGTGTAGTGAATTGTAGCTGTGTAGATCTGTGTTCTATTGACCTTTCACCCATACTGACCTCTCATCTTTCTCGCCTGGTTTGTGTATGTTTCTGCTATTATATTTGACTATAAGAATATATAAGAATATATATGTATAGGTAAATAAACTGAGACTGATACCAAGTTAGATAGAAAGATAAAAGAATAAGAGAAAGAGGATAGTGAAACACTGGCAGTGGCAGAAGACTGACTGCACTGTGGGAGTGATTGATTAGAGATAAATGAACTCACCCATCTTAAATGAGCAGCTTGCCTCAAACATCAAGTGGTTGAATTGAAATGTGTTTAAGTAGGAAATCCAGTATCTTCCCTCTTGCGTGCTTTATGTGTTGACACTGTCTTGATGTAATATTCAGAACATTCTTAGGCATAGCTCATACCTTTCAACACCGTATGCTTTGAATGTGCCATGAATGCTTTGAGCGAATGCCAGAAAAAAGATCTTTATATCTCCCCGATTATAGAGGATGACAGCAATCTGTAGCTAACCGCGTGGTCATGGTAACGGTAACCACCACACAAAACTATCCTCAGCTCTTGTTCAATACTATCGGAACTGAAAATGATTGCAGTGAGTAAATCCCAGTCTTCACCTCATACCTCAGCTTTTGTATTTATCTTCCTGCCATGTTTGCCGATCATAATCATTGATATTGATGATAGTGATTGTGGTGGAAGTGGTACACTGGTTCTGATGTTGTTCAAATGAAATGTGTTGCTTTCTGTCTTTTATTTTCTTTAATTTGTATCGATGACTATGCATATGCTTAAATGTTCAACTGTTTCGGTTGTTGTGAAGTCAAGATTTCAGTTCGATGGACATCAGAGGCATTAAACAATAGCTTAGATAAAAAAAAGTTACAACATAAACTTGCTTAAGGACCTCTAAGTGATTCAGCAGGAATGTTACATCGCTATCGATAAATCAGGGAAAGCTCAGTTCTTCAACATTGCCTCGTGTTATTGTGCCGGTGCCACGTAGCATGAGATTACTGGCACTGTGGCGACAGTCTCGTAGCAGAAAGTTAAACCAGTGATCATGATAAAATGCCATAAGAAATAATGCTGAGATATAGATAGAATATTAGTAGACACATGAAAATGTTTCTTTTCATGATTTGATTGAAAGCTGTTAATTGGTTGGATATAGTATTTATTGATCTCAAGGTGTTTGAAGGGAACAGCTCTCTATTTATCTGGGTTCTTTAAGCGTGCGAGTGTGCGCTTTGCGTGTGGCAGTGAAAGCAACGATGAAAGTGAGCACGTCTTTGTGTTTGCAAATCCTGCACTTTCACTGCATGTGTGTGTGTGTGTGTGTGTGTGTGTGTGACTGTAACAATAAGTTCTGAACCTCCTTCTCATCCTGCTCCTCCTCTCTCTGGTGTCATGTAGCCTGTAGACATTCCCATCTCCCACTGTTGCATATAGTTGAGTACCCCACTAGTGTCAGTCACTGTCAAAATCCTGCATGTGCTTGTTTGTAAATACACCAAATAAAATTATCTGTATAAACCAAACCTGATCAGCTGTTCTTATTTCGGCAGCATCCCTCATGTGGAAAACATAGCTCACATAGAGGTTCTAAACACATGTTTCAAATATATGTTACATAGGTTTCGGAAGAGCTGATACAAAGGCCCGTTTGCTGCTGCATTGCTTTGCAAATTGCTGTTTGCAAGAAGAATATTTCTAATATTTGCTTTAGATTGGATTTCAGCTGTTTAACACATCTTTTTGTTTTATACTACATTAAAAGTTTCCATTGGGAGGCAGATCTGTAGACAGGGAGACCAGTTTCCATTCAGACTCCTGTACTACGGAGCCATACTGTTGGAATGTACAGTGATTTGAACTTGAAAAAAGGAAGGCCTTCGCTGAGGAGGGCATCATTTGGATGGCAGCATATGTTGCTCCAAAATCTATATCATCAAGCATTAACGGTGTCTTCAAAAATGTACAAGTTAAGAAGATGCAGCACCGTGGATCTGTGTTTTATTTTGTTGTTATTTTAATTTTTTAACGCTTTTTTTTTTTAGTTTAAACCTGCGTTTGTGAAAGCAGAGATGACTTCTGTTCCCTGGCAGCAGTTTTCAGAAGTGTACCTGAGCCCATGCAGTGATTTCCATTTCAGAATAATGGCTTTTTTTTTTTTTTTTTTTAATGAGGTGCTGCCTGAGAACTGTTTAGTTTTCAACCTCATGCCTTCTTTGGAGAAATGTTCCCAGATTATCAAAATCCCCTGTACCTTAGAATTTTGCTTCCATGTATAGTCTTTCAAAGTTTGAACTCTTCCCTATTTTACTCCTGAAAGATTATCTCTCTCTGAGATGCTCTTTTCACACCCCATCATGTTTTTGATGCGATGGTATGCTTTCGCAGTCTTTTATTGCACCTGTCCCAACCAATAACATTTTTCATTTTCAACACTGAATATATTGTTTTTGTTCTGTTTTCAATTCAGTAGAGTTAAAGTGATTTTATTTCATTTTAAAACAAAGTTGTAGATTACATTTTATGTGTGTGCCAGATTGCATAGCTAACAATCTATCCTTCTGTAAAACACTTGCATATTTACTACCTTTTAAGCTACGAGGGAATCCTCCGAATTTGTCTCACTTATTTGCTCAGATCAAACTATCCCAGCAGGCCCTCGGATGTTCTGAAGGCCGGGAGGCAGAGAAAACAGTCTACAGTATGTCCTGACTGAGCTCCAACCCTCCCCCATCTTGTAATCGTGCTCCTTTGATAGTGCCGTCCTCCATTGTGGGTCATCATGGAGGACAACACAGTGTGAGATATACAATCTAATACCACTAGATAGCACTCTTAGCTCAAGCAGATTAACATCACTGCGGTATTCCATTCAAAACACACACAGCACGCAGTAGACCTTGTGGCTGATACATGAAGAGTTTCCACAGTACAGTACCAGTAGACATAAAATGCTTTTATTATTCTGGATATAGAGGCAAAAAGTTTGAGCTGACATTCTATGGCATTGAGTTATCACTGTTTTTTGATGTTTTGTTTTTCAGATGCACACCATCAGAGGCAACAAGCAAAGGTTACATGTCATGCAAACTAGATAAATAATGTGGATTTATGTGTACCTTTGCTATAAAGTCAATCATCCACTGGCAATAATGTAGTGCTCTTAGTTTAAAAAATGAAAGAGGAAGAAATGTACATACAGTATGTAAACAGTCAAAGAAATTGCACTTTCTTGGCTTGTTATTTGAAGCCACACTACAGAAAGAGAGCAAAAATGTAACACTGGAAAAACTAATTCACTGTCACTGATTGTCTGACCAAAAAAACAAAAAACAAAAATAAAAGTACACTCAGCTAAAAAAAAAATAAAATAAAAAAAAAAAGAGGGAAAAAATACGTAACTACAAAAAAATCATATACAATCATAGTCAAAGAGAAATATCTGATATATTGGTCAGCTGTATAGTTTGTTAAAAACATCTCAGTAAAATGATAGTTTGATTATTACCTTTTATGTATAATCCAGATAGTATTGTCATGTATAATACCAATTTTACACGCTACTACTGATGGAAGAAAAACTGGTCTCTCTATGCACTGTACATTCACATGAAACTGAGCGCTCACTTCCACTAAGTGGATCAGCCCGGTGCTCCTAAGATGAGAACAATCTACGATGCATTTTTACAGAAAAATGACCTCCGTTCCTCAAATATTCACAACTTTAAAAAACAAAACCGGAAAACTAAAAAAAAAAAACCAACAGAAGTTCTTATATAGTCCTTATCAGAGGAGATATTGCTTTTAAAGACTGCATGAGTTCGCTTAGGTACGCACACAAGACAACATGGCACTTCTACAGAGCATTAGGGGTAAATCGATTCTCGTTTTCATTCCCTTTCCTCCCTGCTCCTCCTCTCCGAGGACATTCTGATTGTCAATGCTCTGAAGCAAAGAGTGAAACATTCTCAAAGGCAGTCTGAAGTAAACAAAACCACTTTTTACACATTGACCTCCCCTCCCTCGGAAGCAATACTGAAAATAGTTAACGTTAAACATTCCTAGCATGAATATACTCTGTCCATTTCTATTAGAGACGGCGCTCAAGCTGTCCTTTTTCTTCTTTTTTTTTCCAAAAATAACCTCTTTCTTAAAACCTCATTAGAAATTCTCTTGCAGCGAAGCCAAAATTCCTATTGCTAAGCCCACCCCCTCCCCTGCCTATTCACTGGTACATGGCAGACACTATCGTGTTAAAGTGAAGCAAAACTCCTAACACTGTCTCAACAGTTTTTAACTGGCTCACTTCTCCTCGTGCCATTTTCCCAAAGGTGCAATGTGACTTTGAAAGCTTAACAAGTAAATGAGGGTTCAATTTTGACCTACTTAGGGCCCAGGCCACATTTGTGTTCCCCGGGCGGGTTGCGAGCTCCTCGTTTCTCTGGAAACTACAGAGCTGAAATGCTGGGTACCGTACACGTCCACTTTCAACCTCCCGTGCAATATCTCTTTTTTTTTTCCAATTTGCTTAAGGTGCCGAAGTAAGAGCAATCAAAGTGTATGTGTGTGTGTGTTTATAGTGTGTCCACTCAGCATACATACAGTCTTTAGTGTGCTTGTTCATCCAGCACTAGTGCAAATTCATTTCAGCTGGTCTGTTTCATTTATTCGTCCAGGACAGTCTATCTCTGTTTCTTCTCATCTCGGACAAAAGATGGGTTGCCATGGTTTCATCCTTGGTGTGATGACCTTCAGAGCGCTAGGTTCAAAATACTCATCTATCTGCGTGAGAGATGTCTTTCTTGCATTTTATGCCACTATAATTATCAAGCTGTCCTCTGCTTTTCTCGTCTGTTCTCTGGAGCGCTGCTACTGTTGATAGCAGTATTGTGACATCAGTTGTTGTCCATCTGTCCAGTGGTGGGCCTGGTCCCTTTCCCAGAGTGGTTCCACCTACATAAAGACAGGATACTATAAACAAAATAGTACATACATGTCTGGATCTCCTATTTGGTAGCTGATACTTCTCTTACCTCTCTCTGTGTTAGCTTATGAATGCTGCAGGGTCAAAAGTAAATCATTCAGCCGTTTCGTCCTCTGTTCTCTGCTGCTGGCCTCTCCTTCCCCTCGTTTTATTTCTTCTCCCTTCTGCTCTTGTCTGTTCTGGGTTTTGGTGGGCTGGAGAGAACAAGTATGCAAAACTAATCACAAAAGTTTTTTTTATCCTTGCATTGTTAAAAGATTTTCTCTTTTGCTCGTGTGGGTGGTGTTAGGCTTGTTAACTCACACAGGGGCTGGCAGTGAGCAAGCTGGAGGTGTCCTGACTTTGGTGGTTGGGGTCACTGCTGATTACTGTCACCTCCACCCCCACGGACTGATCTAAGGGTTAAGTATTCTGTATGTTAGCAAAGAGAGGAGTTGCAGGCAGAACATTATGTCTTTTAGAGACACAGCAAATTATGAGTGTTCTTGTTCCCCTTGATTTCTTTCAGCAATCAGTCAGAAAGTCATTGATGGAAAGTGTGTGGTTTCACTGCTAATGGGGAAAGTTAATGCCTGCTGGGTTCTTGGACACCAGCAGTAGATGACAGAAATGGGGAAACATTTCTACAGGCTGTATTTTGTGGTTGGAAAACCACTTAGTTTAAGCTGCTGAGTATGATATAGAAAGACAAGCCAAACACGAGGACAAACGAGCACACAACACACACACACATGCACACATAGAGTAAAAGACGCAACACAGAATACAAAAAAAAGTTTAAAAAAGGTCACCCAGCTCAATAAAATATGAAAATGTATAGAGTTGAACCACAGATGCACAAACACCTACAGAAACAAAAACTAACACACACACTTGCTTCATGGACCTGACTTGATGTGGCTGTCGTCCCCACTGGATCCATCACAGGACAGAGGTTGCGAGTCACCCTCCTCTCCCTCCTCTCCTTCCTCTCCCTCCTCGTTTCTCTCTCTCTCCCTTTCTATCCTCATTCGGATCTGTCGGTCTCTCACGAGCTCCCAGTTCCTCACGAGGAACACGTGGTGTTTGACCACAAAGCTCCTGGCCCCGGCACACAGGGAGAAACATTAGCCATCGACGCTGACATGAGTTCAGCTGCAATGCATCAAGTGGTTTATCGTGTAATGTGAATATCCATACCTCTCACTGCTGGTCAGAGGCTCCATGTCGAGGTGAGGGAACAAGCTGGTAATGTCGCTGGAGCTCTCTTCCTGTGTGGTAAAAAGCACATGCACAGATGCACGCAAGTTTTAGAGAGTAATTTATCAAAGCTACACTGGAATAACACGACTTTAAGCCACAAAACTTACCGCTGTCTGCTGGGAGGATGCAGTCCTCTCTTTTATGCGGCCTGAGTGAATTGAATATACAGTAAGATACAGAACTAAAACAGCAGCTAAACATGATAATAACATTTCTAATATTGGCAACTCACAGTAACGGCGCTTCCTCTTCAGAGGGACAGCAGGCTGTCGGTGAAGCTGTAGCAGAATAACATGAGAATTACTTCCGAGGACATTAAAACCACTCTGAAAAGCTATATTCCATTATTCAAAAATGCTTGTAGCCCTCTGATTGAGAAATTCTTTACCTGATTGTGCTGCCACAGCCACATCACATCATAGGGCAACTGGAAATGAATTCTCTTTAGCCTTAGGTACTTTCCTGGAGAAGATTAAGGGAGTTTGGATCAATAATCACAGCAAAAGCAAACCACTAGCAGTGTATTCATGTTCTTCTGCACTCACCAACGTGTATGGGGGCAGGTAAAAGGCTGTACTCGTGCTCCCCTGGTGTGTACTCCATACTCTCGCTGCAGTTCTTCTGGGCTTGGAAGGGGGTACTAAGACAGACAAATAAATCAATGAACTAAACAAGTCATTCAAAAATGTTATAGCAGGTTGTTTACGTGTCAGTCAACTAACTCGGTTGTCTTGTAATCATCAGAGTAAAGCCCGGCCCTCAGAAATTTCTTCCTGGGAGGACCATCAGCTCTCTCTTCTCTGTGGATGGTTTCTGGTTGGGACAGAGGCTGGTCGACATCTGATTGGCTGAGACATTCAGGGAAGGTGTCACACTCGGGTTTATCTGTGATGAGACTAAAAGGAAAGCACAAAAAGAGAGGTAGAATGATAGAGAGGAAAAAGAGAAAGAGAGAGATGGCACTGGTTTAGTACACAGTGCTGAAAACAGTGGGTTAATATAAAAGTAATGAGTGGTTGTATTGAATATTCAAGTCAACCAGCTCCAGTTTTTACCTCTGATAACAAGGAGAGTCACCGTGTTTTCTCTTCCGACCTCTCTTCCTCTTTGCCTGCAACTCCAGCTCTGTGACTTGCTGTGCCGTGTTGCCTCCTCCTCTTCTCTCTGACATAATTTCATCTTTTCTCCCTGCTATTTCCCTTCCATCTCTGTTGTGGCTGCGTGCTGGCAAGAGGTCAGGTGATGACATGGACAGAGTTGCAGATGAGCCAATTGGAGAGGATGAGATGGAGGGCAGTGGATGCTTCCTGGGCCGTCCTGGCCCCCTTTTGTTTTTCACTGCCACACTGGCTGGAGTTGGCACACTTTTATGCTGCCCCCGGCTTCTGGAGTCACCTTGTAAACCTGCAGTCACTGAAATGGAAAGCAGGAGGGAGGGGGTGAGGCAGACAGAGGCAGGAGGGGAGGGTGGGGTGTGTGTGGTGGACAGGAAATGAGACAGATGTGGATCAGTGATTGAGCCGGCAGGAGGTGTGAGGTGAGGGCAGTCTAGGCTGAGTCATGCGGATGGACCACAGATTAGGTGAGTCACAACATTTCCTCTGACCAGATCACTTCTGGGAAACGCATTAAAAAGTGATTTATGAGCTGAATACACACATGCACAGGCTGTAAAAAAATGAACACAAACACAGTAAAGTGTGCATACCTTTTAACTGAGCATGCACACTTATGCACTCTTGCACACTATTTATTTGTACACATACAGTCTAAGCGGAACTCACTCTCTGTTGGATAGCGAGCAAATATATTCCACTTCTTTCAAAAACAACATCTTCCCTCACTATCTCTCTTTGCCCCCCTTCTGACCTCCTTTCTATTCCTTCATCATTCACTCCTGAGGTCATCCATCTTTTTGTTCCATTTTCCACAGCCCCTGACAAGACTGACCACTCTTTCCTTATTGGATTTTTCCAAGTCAAATAGGCCCCGTTGGCCAGCAGTGAGGAATAGGCTGAGCTTTAAATAGCCAATATGGTGGTTAACTAATGACTGTGTTCACTGGGCAGCCTAGGGCTGCAACAGCATGCGGTTCACTGCACACCAGGAAGATTTCAAAGATTTTCTGGCAGATTCCCCTCAAGATGCTGACTCCCGGCTACAACACTTCTTTAAAATTCTTCCAGAAGTGTCTGCAGAGCGGCTGTGTGCACGTGTCAGGCACTACTCTTGCATAGCAGAGAGTGAGTTTGAAACTGGCTATAAAAAGAATGGAGTCTGATTTCTTCTCATACACCCTCCAGGCTTTGATGTGTGGCTCGACAACACCTGAGAAAAGCAGTGCTGTCACCATATTGTCATTATACGATATCAGTGCCAAAGTTTCATCTCCACATTTGCGAAATATAAAAATCTGTCATACTGTGCAAGTTAAAAGAGGCATAAACCTATTATCTCAGGTGGCTGTCATGATTTGGTTGCTATTGTCATATTTCAGTGGTGTTTGCCTGTTTTATCTAGATTACACTCAGTATTCACATTTTCTGCCAATGAAGCAAAAACAGAACACAGCTGTGCAGCTCAAAAAGCAATGCTTTCAATGGATTTTTGTTGTAGCTTTGAGCACACACAGTTTCCAGCCAGAAAAATACTATCATGCCCACATAGTTTCCCTCACACTTGAGCCACACACTTGTCAGTTATTTGCTCGCTCACATATTTATTGATCAAATCATTCATGCATCCTCACCTGCCTCCCTCCTCTCTGTCCATGCCGGCTCATCTCTCCTCCATGACCTCTCTCCACTTCCTTGATTCCTACCGGCCAATCCGCTTCTCAGACCCCTCCCCCCTGTTGCCATGGCAGCAGAGGTGAACAGGTTGGTGTGCGTTGGGGATGGGGACGTCCTGTACAGGTGTGACTCGTGAATATCCTCACCGTCTTCATCCTCTCCGTCTGATGCAGTCAGTCTGCCAGTGGAATGGTCGCCAGTGAAGCCTTTCCAACTTGGGTTTGAGTTTCCAAATCCTGAGCTTCCCAGGCTCCCAAATTTCATCCAGGTCTGGCCCAAACCTCCCCAGCCTCCTCCGAATGAAGACAGGTGTGAGGAACCCAGCCCCAGTGAGGTGAGAGATGTGTGTTTATACCTCTCTGCTGAGGATGATGATGAAGCAGCTGCAGAGAAGGGGTCATTTCCGTTCTGGCGTAACCAGGGGGATTCTTTTGACAGCATGCTCCCTGATCCTCTTGCACCTTTCCTTCCTCCCTCTCCTTGCCCCAAAATGAACCCCGATCGTGCCTTTGAACTGGTCAGCATCTCTCTTTCCAATATATCATCCTCCTCATCCTCATGTAACTCGTCCACGTCATCCATGTCTCGCCCGCAATGCCTGTGACGATGTTTATGTTTGTGTTTATGTTCGCTCCTCCCACAGCCACAAGAGAGACTGGATGTGAACCCTGAGCCTCCCCCTCCTCCGCTGCTTCCCCCTAAATCTCCCTCAACCTCTCCGCCTAAAGCTCCTTCCCTCAGTAGCCTACTCCTCCGCCTGTGGAATCTGGCAGGGTTGAGAAGGAAATGGGCATGGTGGGGTTGATGGGGGGCGTATTGGTGAGGGGGTGGAAGTGGGTATGAGCCGGGTAGGTGGTGATAGAGTGTTGGGGGCACTGGGGGATAGCTGCTGTAAAACCCCATATTTTCAATGGTTTCCTGGAACTTTGACGGGCAGCCACACTGCCTGCGGTCTGGCTTCCTGTTGCAGTGACAGGGGAAGAAAGGCTGCGAAGTGAAGGAGGGACTAGCAGAGAAAGAAGGAGGGTGAGGCGAGTAGAAGCCATTTAGATTGATCCTGAATATGTTGGAGCGGAGAGAATGAGGGGAGGAATGATGTCGCCTTCCTCCAGGAGTAGCACTCCCATCAAAGCCTTGCCCCAGTCCTGTCCTCGCCCAACTTCTTCGTCCAATGTGGACCTCATTGAACAGAGCTATCAGATCATCTAGCTCAGCCAGAAACTCTGGATCCTGCATGTGCAGCTGCTGGTGCTTCTTCTTATGTTTATTTTTCTGTTTCTTCAGTGCATTGTGCCCAAGGCAGGGATAATAGTCCGAGTGAGTGCACTTGTTGTGTCCTGGGCAGGGACAAGGACACAAGCAAGTACAGGAAGAGGAACAGTCGTAATCCCTACGCCTGTGCCGGTGTCTGTCTCTGTGCCGCTCCCCAGTATTTGAGCTGCTCAGAGGGTTGGTGAGTCTGGGCATGTGAGAGAGGGGGGATGAGACTGGAGAGGGACGGTCCGCAAGAGAAGAAGGGAGTCTTTGCCCCCCCAGAATCGCCCCCGAACCCTGACCCAACCTCAGCAGTCCTCGAGCTCCCCTCAGTTCCCCTCGCTCTGAGACACTGTTATTATCCGTCCCAATCCCGCTGTCACTAGGCAGTGTTTCGTCGCTGTGTGACTCACTCCTGGGGGATTGGGTCGCCTCTTTCAGATGGCTGGGAGAGCCAGGTGTGGGATGAAGAGGAGGGGTGGGACAGTAGAGCTTACATGAAGACTGGTGAAAGGGGAAGTGATGTCTTCCCTGACATGGACAGCTCTTCTTTACAAAAGGAGAGAGGGATGAGGAGGAGGGAGGGCGGGGGGATGTACAGGAGGAAGACGGGGAAGGGAGAGAGAAAGGGTGAGAAAAAAGGAGGGAAGACGTCGGTTCCATGAGGCTGACTTCACTGTAAGGACTCTGGGCACCACTGGAGTGGGTAAGAGACGGGGAAGGAAAAGGGTGAGAGGGAGGGGGCTGTGGTTGGTTAGACGAGAAGAGAGATGTTTCAGAAGGATTGGTAAACAGAGACGGCTGAGTGGAGTTCTGGGAGCTGGAATTTAGATTAGCTGTTTGGGATTTAGGCTTGCGTCCTCGCCTCTTGCCCATGTAGATGGTGCCTCTCTTGCTCACATTGATCTGAGGGCCCAGCTTACTCCCAAAAGAGGAGGACAGGGCTGAGAGTGTCTGTACCGTTGTAGCCTCAATTGATTTACACATTCTCAGAGAGGTGTCCCCATGTGCTGCCTCGCCTCCCTTTCTCTCCTTTCCAGCAAAACCCGACATCATTACTTTGTGAAGTCTCTTCTTCTTTCTTTTCTTCATCTCATTAATCAGTCTCCTGATCTTTAGCTGCCGGTTCCCCTTTTCCGGAAGGTGAAAATCGTTATTCCTCTCCGTATAATCGGTATAATTCAGTGCATCTTCACCCTGATCCTCAAGGAGTGGACGTTTGGGAGGACGACCACGCTTCTTGGGACTGGATTTAGACTGAGCGGCACACTGCAGTACTGGACTTGGCTCCAGCACAGGGGCTTTCTGGAGTCCGTCACACCCCAGAGGAGGCACCTCAGTTGTGACATCGCTTGGTGAATGTCGAAGGGGAGGTTCATCTAAGCTAGAGCTGTGGGATTTCGGGCGGCCCCTTTTTCGGACAACGTTTATGGGGAATCTGGAAGCAGGGGGGCTCAAATCTGATTTGGGATGATTCTGCTTTGGGGTTGGAGGTTTGACTGCAGAAGACAGAGGGGAGGAGCTGCTGGATAAGGAGGTAGAGGATGCATGGTGTGACTCATCACTCTGCTGAATACTGGCTTTGGCAGGAAGGGGCGTCTTAGTGATCTGGGGGAAATTTAGAGAAGGATTATGAGAGGAATCTGAAGGGGATTCCTGATTTTCCGCCCTCTGAGCACGGTGCACCAGCTTGGTCCAGCTGGGCCTTCTTGCTTTACGTTTCTTGAGCGGTCGGCTATCCTGCTCTTGGGGAGAAGAAGGGGGAGAAATGGGAGCATGGGCAGAGGACGTGGGCAGAGGGGGAGGAGCAGAAGAAGTAGAGTGGGTTGGAGGCACAGTTGAATGTCTTGCGACGTCTTGTTCTTTTGATTTACTGGTATCACCTGTTGTTGCTGGCTCTGCTTGTTTGGCTGGCTTGCAACTATCATCTGTCTTGTCATTCTCATCTAATCTGCTAGGATTCATTACTTTACAGGTTTTATCTAGTTTACCATTACCAGCTGTTTCGCAGCATTTGGCATTGTTCTCCTCTGTTCTCTGCCTTTCTGGACTGAGCTTTTCTCTCTTTTTCTCAGCTTTTAGTTCATCCCAGCCTGAATGATCAGCTCTGTGTTTATCATCCTTTTCTTTACCATGTCTTGATTTTCCATCTTTTCCCTTCTCCTTTTTCTTCTTCTTTACTTCCTCCTTTCTGCTCTCATTCTTTGCACTGTAAGCATCAAGTCTATCTCGCTTTGATATTTTATCTCTCCGTTTCTCTTTCTTAGCCTTTCTCTCTTTCTCTCTCTTTTTCTCCAGAGTTGTCTGTAGAGAAGGATCCTGACCTTGGGATTGGGCAGAGGAGAGATCCACAGTGGGGCAAGACTGCGGTTTGGGGGTGATTGGGTGATAGGAAGGAGAGTCTGTAGAGTCAGTGGAGACTGGAGGCCTCATTGAGGAATCCATAGAAGAAACAGAGGAAAAACTGCTGTGTTTTCCAGCTTTGTTTTTCAGAGAGGTTGAAGTGCTAAGGATGTTTGCAGAGCTTCTCCCATTCGACAGTCCCTTCTGTTTTGCTGTCTGAACCAAACCATTATGTTTCTTGGAGTTCTTCCCATCATTCCTGGTTTCTAGTGTGGAGACTGTCTGAGTGGTTGAAGCTGTCTGGTCTGTTGTTGGTGAGCAGGGTTTGGGTCCTGCAGGGACAGGCTGGCCATTCACAATTGGAAGTTTGTCTTTCTTCACTTTCTCTGATGAGCCATTTGAATTCTCTTCTGTCTTATCGGCCAGCTTGACGGGAACCTGGGGAATGCAAACACACGATCTCTGTCACAAACAGCGGCGGTTTTGACATCCATTACTTTGTTGATGATTGCAGAGAAGTATGATAGAAAAGAGACAGTAACTGAAATGCCTTTATTATTGAGTGTGAGGATAAAATCACTCAATCAGGCAGAAAAACGAGGACACACTGAGGAGAAGACGAGAGTGAGGTGATGAAAACAGAAATGGGGTTGACACAGAAAGAAGAAATACAAAAGGTAGAGAAACACAGAGGGAGAGTGGGACAGTGACAGAGGGGGGAGTGAAAGATAAATGAGAGCAGGTAGAGAAAAGAGGGGTTGTAAAAATAGAAGAGAGGAACGGATATAGAGAGCCAAGCAGAGAGTGAAAGAGAGTGGGAAAGCGTTGCTATTGGTAGCTATAAATTGCCACTAATACCGATGAGAAGGCTTGACATTTCATACTTGTTCTGTAATTTTGGTATGCCGCTGCTTGAGTGGCGTTTGAGCAGCTAAAGCTATAAGCTTCCCCTTGGGTGATTATCATAAGGACTGATGGCCCAGTGTAATAACTCCAAGTGGTTGCCGTGCTGTTTTCCTATTTATAGGTCTGTTAATTCTAATGTGCTGCTTAGGTTTCAGTTTTGAGACAATAGCTCATTTTACAAGTGAGGACAAAGCTGGGTGACTTTGAACCATTTAGGTGCATCTATAACGCTTGGTGATTAACTGTGAAACCCAAATCAGAGAAACAGCACATGTGCTATTAATATTCAGATGAAACCCCTTGGTCATCGCAACTTTTATCTATTTTCCTCTATTTCAAGCTAACTGGCATGAGAGATGAATTACCTTGTCCTCAACCTACCTGTTTGACAGTCTTGGTCCCTTGGCTGTTTGTGGCAGGGGTGGACTCTGTTGATGATAAAGACGGTGGCTGCGCTAACGAGGATGATGATGATGATGATGATGTAAGTGGTGGTGAGGCAGCAGTTGCAGTTTTTTTGGACGTGGTCTGGACAGCATCCAAGTCTGAGCATTGCTCTCTGTTTGCCTCGTCTGTGGTGGAGCTACTTTTACTCTGCTGGCCTGCGCCTCCATCTCCATCCACCCTCAGCAGTCCCCCCCTGCCTTGTCTCTGATAGGTTCTGATGGTGGGTTTGCACACGTAGCTTTCCAAGATCTTGGGCGGTTTTTTGGTGCGTTTGGCTTGAAGTCCAATGCGGACTCGTACATTTCCCTCAGGGCAGCTCGTCTCTCTGCCAGAGATCTGAAGCTCCTGCTGCCCCACACTTCCACAGCGCCCCTCGATAAGCAGCTCCAGCACCGTCCCCTTGTCTCCTTCCCTCTTTTTTCCTGCTACTCTTTTCTCCTCCTCTTTTTTCCCCACATTTCCATTTTCCCCCTCCCCTCTCCTCTTCTTCTCTGCCACCTGGTCCTGCTCAGAGTCTTCAGGTGCAGACGTGGGGTCCAGAGTGGAAGCGGCAGTTGGAGGGGTTCCCCCCTTCACTCTCTGGTCCATCAGAGAAGTCAGGGGGGAGAAGTAGGGTGCTGTGGGGTTCCCAGTATAACAATTTTAAATGAGCCCGGAGGGGCGGGTAAAATGAAAGGTAGAAAGCAGAACTGCAGGTGTAGATCAGAAAGGTTACAAAAATAGATCCTTTAATAGTCCAAGTACAGTTGAATGCTTTCATCCAGCGAGAGCACAGTCTCTGTCTTGTCCTTCACGCTTTAGCTGAGTATATCTGAAATAGAAAGAAAGGGGAAGAAAAGATCTGTGATTAGTCATTTCAGTAAGCTCAGACGCTGATTCGCAACAGTACAGGAGTTGAGGGGAAAGTCCCCTTCCTGCAGGCAGCTGTAGAGAGGTGCTAAAGTCTGTGTCCACAGAGATGATCTCATCATACAGAAAACCCAGGAGGCCAATCAACGTCGCCGTTTCCCAGAATGTCAGCACAAACTGGAAGACTTACTCACATTCCCCAGAAACAGCATCGGCTGGTTTTCTGTAGCAATCTGCAAATAACGACAGATGTGAAAGGCAGCCAACACTCCCTAAACTCTTAACACTTTTACTGATGTTCTTATCCCTAGTGTACCTCAGCCCAAATCAATATATCAATCAGCTCCTGACTAATTCAACACTTGATCCAGTCTCCCACCCCTCCTCTCCCCAGTGTCTTTGCGCCTTCTGTTCTCAGCTACTCCCACAAGCACTTCTCCTCCCACCCTTCCCGCTGCTGTACTTTCTTTTCTCTCTGAAACTCCCCTTTTCATGTTTGGCTGTAAGCTTTTTCATGCATTCTCTATTAGTCCCATCCACTCTCTTCCCCTCTCTGCAGACCACACAGTAAAATAGTCAGCTCACACACTGTATCCATGTTAATCAGAACCATATTTCCTCCTCCAAGTCGTTCTTTTCCTCCTCTCCAGCTTAAATCCCTCCATTCACAGTGCAACCATTCCCCTCCTCCCCTTTCAGTAGTGGTAACACAAATCCGTAGGAAAGGGTAAAACTTATTTTTGGAAAGGAGTGCAAATTCCTCCTCCTCCCATTGCTTCCTCTAAGTCAAGTAAGCTTTTCATTGACCCCATTGTAAATGGACTTTTAATGTAACATTACAGCAAAGAAACACACCCTAAAATAACATTCTCCTCACCAGAAAAACTTTCACTCTCACTCACACTGAGACCAGATGAGTTACCGAACGCATCGAAGGGAAGCAGCATCTTCTGTCACGCTTCCTTCATTATTCTCTACTCGTTAAGGGACACATTCGCCCATTTTCTAATAAAACACACCCTGCCAAGCATTCTTGCAGCTCTCTCATGAGAGCCTCTTATGAAATAGCTCATCTGTCTCTCAACGCGCCAAATTACCCGCTTAAACCTACAAGAGCATCTCAGATAATGTTTTCATTTGAGAGCTCAGTGGGCTATCTCTCCTGCCTCTTGGTTCCTCCACACCCAAACGCTTTCCTTGAATCACACAGAGCACGAATCAACATCTGTTCCAGTAACTGCTCTTATGTAACAGAATTGGAAAGCTGTTTTCAAGGCCAATCCTACTTACAATAAAATGAAATAAGAAAGGAGGTGGACGGTGGTCGTCTTAAAAAATAGAAGCCACTTTTCTCTATGGATGACACAACTGAGTCTCCTGGGTTACAGTGTTGGCCTGCACCACAATAAGAGTGGCAGGTTTTCAAACTTGAAAGGGCAAGCCCATTCAGCATCCCTCAAAGAGCATACTAATAGCTTTTAATACTCTCTGGAGCGATACCTCTCATACATAACTCAGAATTATTCTAACATTAGACCAGAAGCTATTTCCAGTGACAGGATGATGGGTGGACTTGACACTGTAGTCAGTGCGGTTCCTCTGGAGCGCTGAGGTGACGATTAAATCATGATAATGGCTCACCATATTTCCAGTCGTCATCACATCCCGTGACAGTGTTATCATCGATAACGACAACACCATTATCATCTGCCTGACAACAGCATGAGCACAGCTGGAAATTAGGCTTCTGTGATGGCATCTCAAATGATTGAACCCTTGAGCTTTGCAGCCGGAGCCGCCTCCCACTCCACCTTTACGGGGAAGTTTTTCACGTGAGTTTCTCCTCCACGCACACGCACACACACACAAACAAACACTTCGCTCCTGTTAGTGTATTAGAAGTGTGTTGCTCGAACATTGCGTACCCTGGTCGCAGCTGCGTAGGCTAAACGTTGCTACTGTAGATACAGTACGGACACTGGGGGTGTTACCGCACTGGAGCGACCTATCACTGGTTAACTGAGGACGTCAACAGGAGCTTCCTTCTCCATAATGACTTTGCGCACCTCCTAAAAGCACCATCCGCCTGATGCTGTCGCACTTACAAATGAGACACACATGCACGTGTAGTTGTTGTCGTCACTCCTATCTCCGTTATAAAATAAAACCGTCCGAAAAGACGCACAGCTGCAAACTGAAACTCAACATGGAAGTAAGAGGCGACGTAGCATCAAAAATATGCCTTCTGATGGTGGTGTTTGTGATGTGGTTGAGTCCCGAGCCACCTTTTTTTCTCTTCTATCTGTCCTCTGCTAGTCCCCCTGCTGGTGTCAGCAACATTGAAATAAGAAATATCACCATGCAAGGAGAACAGAGGGGAAACACACTCAGCAACAAGGGGTAAAATTAGCGCAAAGCGGATGCACAAATTCTCTCTAACCTGCTGAGCTTAGGGCTGCCTCATGATGACAGGCCTGCACACATTGATACAGACTGCCATGACAATCTGTAATAAGGCTACGTAGGCTACTTACCCGAGTGCGCGTCCCAGAGCCAACTGCGTTTAGGCAGGAGGTGAAGGTGTTGCTGTCCTCTTCCCCTTCGCACCAACAGCAATCCGCCGCTTTTGGTGCATTAGATGTTGCTTTGATTACATAACTAAGGCAAGCAGAGGTTCAAACACCCTCTAAAACCGAGTTTCAGTCCCATCAGAGCGCAGAGCCTTCTGTGCAACAACATTGGCGCGGGTGTTTTCATAATCATACAGTCGACAGATCTCCGTCGGCGCGTCTCCGCAGCTAGGTGGCGGACTGGTTACACTCTCTGGATCTTATTTCGCCCACTTCTCTCGGGGAAAGTTACATCGCTCCCGCCACTTCTAATGGCTCATCTCGCTCTCGTATGCATACAGGCTGTCGGGAGGACGGGTTGAAGGCTGCAGCTTTGTATGTGTGTGTGTGTGTGTGTGTGTGTGTGTGTTCGCGCGCGCTGGGGTACAGGCTGACAGTGCAAAGGGGCTGGTTGGTGGATGTGCGGGAATGCAACTGCGTGGCCATTTTCATGTGACCAGAGGAGGAGATAAAACGGTGAATACAGCACAGGATTTCACTGCGGTTCGTAATAGGCGATTGGGGAGGGCTATTTAGACGTTTAATAAAATGGCGACGACTTGGCTGAAGTAGGCTGCTGGTAGGATTTGGGGAGCAGCTCAGAAGTTGCAGTGCGTCATGCGAGATGAGATTCAGTTCACACTGGTGGGAGAGGAAGATGGGCTTATTAACACTTATCGAAAAGTTAGCGTGAGAGGTGTTTACCGTGTATTAGTAAAATTGAGCATTCAAAACTGTTTCTCCCCCACTAGTGCAGTATGAATCTGATTAAGACGAAACATAAAGCAATTAATAGTATTGAAAAAACAACAATATTGTGAAAGTGAGTGACGTCAATATATTGTTATGATTGTTTAGTTTCTTGTTAATAGCAGCTGAAGCAGTACCCATATCATAATTTTTAATGGGCCCATACTGCCCCCTTTCTCCACGGGCTATGTTGCCTCCAAACGCCCATGCACATGTAAACACTATATCCACCAGCTGGTTATAAACGATGAAACCTTTCTGATGAGAAGTAAAATGTCATTAAGAATATAAAAATAAACTCCAGTTGCCTTTATTCAAGCACTTAGCTTCACATATATGCCAGTCATCCCAGCCTTGGACACTGATGTACCCCCATATCATCACAGACTCTGGCTTTCGCACCTTTTGCTGATAACAGCACTGTTATCTTTGCTACCTGGAAACCAACATATCTTTTTCCCCAAACACAGCTCGAACGTGGACTCATCTGACCACACAGCAGGTGTCCTCTGTCTTTCTGTCTATCTGAGATGAGCTCATTCTCAGATAACTTAGCAGCGTTTCTGCGCAGAGTTGATTCATGGCTTCCTCGTTGCGTAATATAGTTCAGGTTACATTTCTGGATGCTGCAGTGGACTGTGTCTGTATCGGAGAATGGTTTTCCAAAGGTACTCCAAAGCCCCAGTGGTATGTATATGGATCTGGGGTTATGATGGTTCTCATGCAATATCCCTTGCAAACTCAAAGGTCACACACATCCAACAGCGGTTTCCATTATTTGTCTTTATGCGCTGAGATTTACCCCTAGATACTCTTTAAATATATATTTGTTGGCTCTAGCGACTCTTATTTGGCAATGGGTGGACAGAGAAGGGTGCAGAAAGAGTAGGGGATTAGCAAATAGCAAAGGGCCCCAGTCCGGGACTCGAACCACGGCAAGCTGAGCGTCAAGGAACTATAGCCTCTGCTCATTGGATGCCTGCTCATCCAGTAAACAGCGCCTCTCCTTGAATCTTTTCATGAATTTTTACAGTGTATATATTGAAGATCAAAAGTTCTTTGTAATATAACATTGAGATATATCCCTCTTAACTTATTGAAGATTCCTGAACTGAGTTTGGCACAAAATGGTGAGTCATGACCCTTCCGTGCTTGGAAAGAATATGACTTAAGTGGATGCTACCTAATTCTGACACCCTCAACTGTCCCCAGTTAATCTGCTTATTGTAGAATCATCCAAAATGGGGAAACCTGTAAATTGTATAAATGTATAAATGAACATGGAATTTGAAATTTATTTACATTTCTAAATATAATAAAGTTGGCAGTGAAGACATTGAAAATCATCCTTATGTCTTTACCTGTGAGACTTTTTGTACTGGTGTCTGTTAACTCAAAGTTAAAAAAAAAATGGTCAAATGACAGATTTAAGTGTTATTACATTTAGGATAACATCCCAACCTTTACAGAATTGGGTTTGTACTGCTTATAGACCCAGTAAATAACAAGCATGTCTATATCTGCTGTGTTTTTCAGTATTATCAGAATAAAAAGCACAATTGTCTTTTAAAAATGCACCATGAAAAGAAAATATACCCAAAGCAAAGTAATAGATATAAAATGAAATCTTTAACTTACATTTTAGGGTCCACATACAAAACAGAGCCTCAGGGGGGTCGAGCTGCGGTGGAGCCTTCAGCAAAATTTAGGGAACAATAAAGCAAGTATTAAAATGACAACAAACCAAATTACATGTATTGAACTTTGAGCTGGTGCTCTCAGTATAAGGGCCCCCAGAGAAACATTGTTGTCACACATGAGTGTACTCGTACTCATCAAATAAATATTCTGAGAGCACCTTTTTAGGACCAGCGCATACACAGCAAAATGTGAATAACATCAAAACTTAAAAATGAACTGCTATAACCGGGAAGTCAAACTTTTTGCGACTGGGAAAAGTTTAATGACTGAATGCTGCTTCAGATGAGTCCTGCATTGACTCTGAACGCTTGTAAGGCTTTTTGTATTGATTTTATCTTGTGTTTGTTTGTCTGTTTAAACAGAGAAAGGAAGGAGAAATTATCGTTTCTAAGCAATTTTTCTAAGCAATTGTTTCTAAGTTTAATTTGCATCCTTCAGTGCTGGACAGATTTTGTACATTTTTAAGAAGTGACATAAAAATGAATAATCTTTCAGCATCCTACAAACACTTCAACACACATCTACATCTATATTATGTACAGCACTGTGCAAAAATATTTTAACTCTGCCTTTCTTTTTTTATTTGAATCCAAGCAGCCAGACTTTGTTGGAATTCTTTAAAAGTGGTCTTGAACAATGCTTCTTTAGGTTTTCTGGAGATTTCTATGTTTTTTTTTTTTGGGCACTGGCCACTTTTCACTCATTTTCAGTCCCATTCCTTGTATTTGACCATTTTACAGATTAATGTATCTTTTTGTTAAGCTACTTGACTCTGACCTACAAACCATTCAAGCATCTTAGCAAAGTATCAGATTTTAATTGTATCCATAACTGTTTTGTTACCAGCAGCCTGCCTCGAAGACAAATAATTAATCCCACTCTTTTCAGTTGTATCTATGAAAAAGGTCAAAGACAATAGTTTGACAGCCATAAAATTGCATTTTTACGCTAACAAGGTGATTCCTAAAGAGCTTTAAGCCAAAAACCTGGTTGAAAACTGGACAAGAGGAGGACAAAAGACAAATGTTCAGGCATAAAAGTAAATTAAACAGCAGCTGAACAGTATCAGAAACAGGGGGGAAGACTTAGGTGAAAGACAGGTAGATAACAAGTGCATTACTCCTGAGTTGTTTTACAACCACAACAAAAAGAGACATGCCTTTGAGTGATATTTTGTGTCTTGATTCTATATAGTTAGATGCTCTTGGAATTCTGTGACAGTATCAAAATACACTCACTTGACAAAGAAATGCAAACAGTTCACGTTCAGAGATGTCACCTTTAAACAAGAAATTGAGGATTTTGTGAACTTGTGATGTCACATCTTGAAAACTGTATATGTACATGTAACTGTATGTGTAGGGTTTGTTGTATCAATAATTAGATTATGGATTGGGTTGAGTTTTTTTTGTTTGAACCATCTTGCTCTTTTACAATGGAAGTATTTTGAGTTGAAACTTGAATAAGGGTATGACAAGAGACTTTTATGAATAGAAAATGAAGAAAAATATACAAGAAAAATGTAAAAGCATATCTAGAACTACATGACGAAGAATCTTTTACGCACAAAGATAAGTAGAAACAGAATTATATATAAATTCATTGCATTGCTTTTTTATTTTTAGATTTACAGTACAGTTGGTTCTGTATCTTTTTGTCATCGCAATGGGGCTTGTGACTTTATGTCTAATCCCTCTGCAACTATTATACATCTGTTGGTCGAATGAGATCATACAGTTGAAAGTATTGTGTTTTAGTTGTAGATTCTGACCAAAGAGAAAAAGGCCAAACAATTCCTACATCATTTCTGACAAAAATAATTACACTCTGAGGCTTTCAAAAGTGCTGTCATTTTTTCAAAATGGTGAACAAATTTCAAGTTTCTAGAAACAGTCATACGTTAGACTTTGTTCATAATTATCAGAGGCAAATTGTTCCAAAGTCAGATCAACTCCATTTTCCTCTTTTGCTGTCTCCAGGCTTGGACGATCTCTGATTGGCTGATGGCGGTTATACGTCACTTCCTGTAGTGCATGATGGCGTCGCCCATGACAGTTCTGGCACATTGAGTTCGACTGAGACTGTGCATTATATATTCTCCGTAAACTAAACTCTCGATGCTTGGCTATTGATGAAATTTGCCGACATTTTCACCACGCAACGTTTGACGAACCGACCAGCAGGTGAGTTGTTTTCGCGGCTCTAAAGTCGATTGCAGGGAGTCGAACCTAGCTGTTAGCTAAGTGTTTACGCAAGGTTACAGGGCACTGCTGTGTTGAAACATATTTTATAAATTTCTTTCTTCTTGTGCCTCACATAACCGCTGAATTGACGCTGTTTGCGTTTCAGATCATGGCCCTTCACAGACTCGCCCTCAGGCTGCGACCAACGGTGAGGTCGATTTTCCCTGCTGTTTAAGTGCACTGTGAGAAGCTGCAGTGACATAACCTGAGCCGTTCACTCAACATGATTTACTTTGGATTTTTCTGACGTAGTTGAGGTATCACGTTTTAAAAAAGGGCAGATTGCACAAGTTGTAATCTTGGGCTGTTGTGTTGCAGATAACACACGTGAGATCCATTCACACCAGTGGAGGTGGGCAGCTGCAGGAGGCTGCGGCTGTGCAGACAGAACCGGAGCCCCTCTCAGTCTGCAGAACACAAGAGAGTGACCCGGTAACAGGAGCTTCTTTCATGGGATTTTGTCAATGTTTTCCAATGGGTTTGATTGAAGACACTTTGGAGCAATTTAGACATGCAATTAGTTACCTAGTGATTAAATGTCTGGTGTAGCACAGGAATTTAATGATCTCGATATCACTGAATCTTTTCTAAACTCCAAAGACTTAATTGCATAGTAAATATAGCTTAACCATGCTGCATCTATTTTCATGATTTCGCTATGAGACGTGTTAACAGACCTCATAATCTTGACCTAGGACATGAATCTTTGTGCTTATGAGTCCAGACCAAAAAAAAGGTTTCTGATCTGTTCAAGATTACAGCCAGAATCTGTGAAGGTTTTGTCATTTCTGTCTCTCAAAGACTTGGGAATGTTAATGAACCTTTTCCTCGCAACCCGTCTGCGCTACTTTAATCTTTATACATAGATGAATACAAGCAGCCTCTTTCATTTGTAGTCTGCGCAGCATTGGCCAATCACAATCGAGAACTGGTTGCGAGCAGGTGAACGAAGCATGTGGAGGGTAAAAAGGTGCAACGCACTGGCTGAAATAAAATGTCTAAACTGTTGTCAAACGACTTATTTTTGTGACGCTGACACTCGTGTCTCTACAGGCTTGTCACTCCGAGAAACACATCGGACAGTTTTACACTCTGCCTTCCGCACATGTCCGCTCTCTGTTCCCTCATGGCCTCCCGTGGCGCTATCAGCAGCAGGCAGGTTCTTCTTTGGATGTTGGAGTTAATAAATGACATTTGGCTTGTAAATTTGAAATGACAATACCTGTAGGAAGTATTTGAATAGAAAGTGTTCTGTGTGGTTTTAGGTGAAGACGTTTAATGAAGCCTGCGTCATGGTGAGACAGCCAGCTCTGGAGGTCATCTCTTGCCTGAAGAAAACAGACTACAGCAAACCCGCTTTGAGATATTTATTCTGTATCCTTCCAAACACACACACATACACACACTCGCATGCTCTGACGGATAAATAAACAAACCCCTCTATTGTTGAACTTGAATAAAGCTGCTATCCTTATGGCGCTGCTCAGATGGGTTGAAGGGCAGCGGGAAGACGATGTCTCTTTGTCACACAGTTCACTTCTGCTACAAGCAGGGGTGGCTGGTGCTGCATATTCCTGATGGTGAGACACACACGCAGTCGCTCGCGGCAGATGTTTGTTTGCTGAAAAGAAAGGACCACACGCAGCGATAACCCTTCCACATTTCCTGTGTCTTCGACAGCACACATCTGGGTGAAGAATTGTAAGGAGCTGCTGCCGTCATCCTATAAAGCCTCTCGCTTCGACCAGCCGTTACAAGCCACAGCGTGGTTACGCAACTTCAAAATCACCAATGAACCGTTCCTTTCAAAGGTAGAAACCTTTACTCTGTGTCTTTTGCTTCGCTTTAAAAGCCTGATGACGCTGGGAGCACATTTGGACATGAGAAGGCGTTCTAAGTTATCAGACTTGTAGGCCTTAATATGTTTTAATGACTTTAATTCACTTGATATCTTAATCTGCGAGCACTAACAGGGAGGAGCTCCCTAGTGTTTCTGTTGTAATTGTGTCTACAACTACGTGCTGTTCTTATATCTCACTGGGTTTTGGTGTTTAGGAGCCCAAGCTGTCTGTATATTCAGAAGTTAAACACTCTCATCACTCTGCTTTAACTTCTAGCAGCCTGCAGCAAACCTGAGAGCTCGCCACAAACTTGTCCATCGGGTGTGGTTGTCCTGGGTTTTTCTGTAATTTAACACTGTGTTCAGTCACTGAAGCCTTGGAAACCAGATCAGTCAAAGCTCAAATGAAACAAAACTGAACCACATGTGCACCACAAACACGTTGGGCTTGAATTTAACAGCGTCATTACCAGATAGAAACGTTTGTCAGTCAGAGTCACCGCACTCTTCAGCTCGCCTCAGTATTACCCCTTTTTGGGACCCACGAACAGGAGCTGCCAGAAGGTGGAGCTCCTTTGTTAGTATTGAAAGGCAGTTGTTGCACAGACACCGGACTTTGCTCCACTTGCGTTCCTACGTCTCATCCTACCGTCATTTCGTGTATCCTGTCATGTTTTCAGTTTTGTCTTCAGCTTTTTTGTTGGGATTCAAACTGAATTTGGCCTGTTTGAACTGGCTAAACAGAAGTTATATTTACCCCGCTGTAATTTGCAGAGACTGGAGCCATTTGAGGGGACTAATCTGTTTTGCGTTACTATGACCCATAATGCACTGCAATGTTAACAACAATAGTAAACCATAAGTGAAAAGCTTTTCTCTGATATAAGAAGAAAGACATCCTGAGTCTTTTGAAAATCGTACCTATATACCCAAAGCCAATGTTAATCTAATAAGCCATGTTTGTCTTATGAGTTCATTTTAAAGCTAATGGAGTATTAGGACAGTACATGAACACTGACTGTGGGTTTGCAGCAGTTTAAGGCGCATATAAACTATAAAATCCTTTATTTACTACATTGGTGACCGAAGTCTAAAGAAAAAGACCTCTGTGCAGCTAAGACAAGAGAAATGGATTTGTTTAGTTTATGCTATCTTATTTCACCGGGGATTTTGATCTCCTTTTTGAGGAACTGCACAGGTCGTGTAATTAGATATTGGTGCTATCCAAGCGTCCCACCTGCACTAAGCAAAACTGGTGAATGGATGTGCAGTTTTGATGGTGCTCCACAGATACCCTGAGCACCGTAGAACTGGGACTTTGAAACTAGTAATTTGGTAAACTAAAGTCTGCAGGTGGCAAATTAAAGCTGAAGGCCGACCGACATCCTGTACGAATAGTAGAAGCTCACTTCTGATCAGAACTTTCAGAATAAAATCGAAGCAGATGCAGGGATTCTGGAGCTGGGTGACAGGAGTGAAGCGACGAGCTTTAGCTGCATTTTAAAGCAGAAACTTTTTCCTGGAACTAGGCTCTTTTGGAGGGTACCAGTAAGGAATGTGTTAATGTTGAGATTACCAGGAACCTTTGTGTTTGGGCTGGCACCGAACATCTCTGATTGGTCAAGTATTTCACACGTTTTGTTTCCCTCTCTCCATTTCAGTCATCTCAGCTTTTCTTGTCTGATTTTGACAAGAAAGCAGTAAATCTGAGCAATAACACATTCCTTCACGGCTATTGTGCTCCAGGGCACATGTATAAACACCCAAAACCCACACAATTGTTTGAGATTAACACATTTTAAGTAGATGGAGCCAAAGCACACTTCCTTGTTTAAATTCCTGTAGGCTGCTCTGATCAGTGCAGCAGTGCTGCCTCCACAGTGGACCACAGAAGCAGCAGCGACCATGAAAACAAAGGAGCGATTTTTAAAAGAATAAAATGTTAAGCGTTTATTGTTTCACAGCCGTCGTGTCCTAAGGCTCAAATAAAAACATCTGTAACCTCGTGGAAGTGTGTGACTTGAAATGAGTGGGAGTAAATGCAGCTAGAAAAGCCCCTCCTGGTTCAACTGTGTGTGTAGGCAGCTCCGGCTGTTGGAGAGGACATACTTGTGGGGTTATTCAGGATTTCCTGGTCAAAATGAACCTTTTCTGTCCAGGCAACCATTTACTTTATGTCCAATCGCATGAATTAATGTCGATCTTTTGGGAGAATCGGTATTGATGAATAGTTGCATTCATTTCTGTTCGCTTGCAAAGAAACACTGGTAACGCAAACTTATTTAAAAAAAAAAAAAAAAAAAAAAAAAAAAAAGAAAAGTGGGTGAAACTGTCCCATTTCCTTCCCAGATAAAAACAAAGCATCGCTACGTGTGGACAAAGAGGGAGTTCACCGACGAGGGACGCACGCTCGGAGAGCTTGTGGATCAGGTGAGTTCCCTCCCATTAGTATGAACGAGCGTGGATAACTCGCCTTTGCTTCTGTAGTTTCTTCATACCATGTAGTTTGTGTCTCCTGTCTAAGACAAGAGTTTATCTCCTTCGAGTCAAGTTTGATCTTCAGCTCACGTGTGCTCTGTGTTGATCAGTATCCAGTGAATTGAGCACAATGAAGGTTCAGCACGATATTGTTGTAGCTGTGAAAATCTCACTTTCTGTCAGCCATCCTTCTGTTTTAGTCTTTGTGGACACATATTTGTGTTTGGCTTGCCAGCGGGACCTTGTATTAGGTGATGATATTAATCTGATTAGAGCATCTGATGCTATCTCACTGCGAAGTTTGACAAAATATGTGAGATTTATAAGTCGTATTATTTCTCACCTAATCCGTCTCAAATCCAAACATCCACAGGCTTAGAATTAAATAAATTGAGCATGAAATTACTCTCTCCTACCCTGACGACCTTCCCCCAACCCACCCACCCACCCCTGTGCTGACTTCACCATAACTGTGTTGCTCTGAATCATTTTGTTTTCCTTCCACGACGTCACTGTCTTATTCCCTTTCATAACGCGCAGTCATCAGGCCTGAATGGTTTTCTGTGCTGCAGGGGATATCGCGTGTGAAGAGCAGCTGCGACGTTGTGGGGGCAGTGATGAAGGAACTCAGGCTGCAAAGCGGGCAACCAGGGGTGGACTATCGCCTGGCTGTGGTGGTGGATGGTGTCAATGCCCTGTGGGGACGATCCACCATAAAGAAGGAGGATAAGACTGCTGTGAGGGGGGAAAAAAAAAGAAAACATTCTCATTGCTGCCATGCCTTGAATTCAATGTTTGTTTTGTTTTGTCTCCACTTGTTACAGATATGAAGTCTTGTGTGTCTCATTGTCTCTCTGCCATCAGGTGGATCCAGGAGAGCTCACTTTGATTTACAACCTGAGAAAGCTGATGAAGAACGACTGGGTGAGAAGAGCACGAGTGCTGACGACAGTCACTGTTGAACATGACTTTTGAACAGTTTTTGATGAATGTTCACTCTCTCATCCCAGACCGGAGGTGCCATCATCACCACTCTGTCTCAGACAGGGTCTATTTACACTCCAAAGTCTGCCTACTTGCCACAAGAGCTGCTCGGAGAGGTCAGATGACATTTGATTACACTTAACAGACTGCCACAGCAGATTAGCCTTTGCATTTAATTGCTGACTTCGATCAATGGCATATTGACATTTTTTTTTTTATCGTCAGGGAGCAACAAAAAGGATTGTTTGTCTAACAATAGTGCAAGAAAACACATTTCTTGCTGTATTTGTACATTAAATAATGTACATTAAATAAGAAAAGGGATTTTTGCTACCATTTCATATGTAATTATAACATTTCATACAGCTGAGAAGCCTGGAAAATAGATTCTGTTCCTTGTGTTCAGTCTCTGTTTGCCAGGTGACTGGAGTCATTAAGTTGTTTCTAATTTCTGTTATCGCACTCACATTAGCGTTGTCTGCATATCACAAGGCCATTTCACTAATGGACCAGTAAATCAATCACTGTCTCCGACTTCTTCGACTTGATAGCAATCAAATCATACAAGGCAAGGCAGGATCATGTAACATTCTCATCCCGCTTAAAGAAATATGTTTGCGTTTCAAGTACATCCTGTAATACTCTTTCATCACTTAGATTTTAGCATTTCACCCCCGACTGTGTGGGCTTTAGTTTAGTGAACTTGCCTATTTTTCAGTACATTGATTTCTATTTAAAAATCTGCATTATTGATTTATTTTTCCCACTGTGCATCTGAACTGAATAAATATTAATATTTGATGTTTGCATTTGAAACATTAACGGGGCCTCGAGAGCTCTCAACACGATGTCTGTATTTTTCCACTTCAGTGTATTGTAAATGTTACTGAACTTGCGGTTTCATGTCTGTTCATGCTGTTTAAAGCCATCGAGTTAAACGTTACACAATCACCAAGACGACAGCTTTTGTGTCCTCTAATGTAACGGACCTGTCTGTTGTGCTCATCAGAGGGGATTTGACTGCATGGATCCATTTCTCCCAGTGTCTGTGCCCAACTACAGCGAGAAGGAGTTTGAGAGCTGTTACCTTTACTATGTAGACCGCCACTGGCTGCAGCATCCACAGAGTGAGTGATGATGATGTTGCTCTGTGCCTTTTCATGCTAATAATGACGTGCATGCAAGGTTTTTCTCACATACTTTATTTTTCTTTTCCCCCAACAGGCCGAACAGAGGAAGGAAAGAAAGAACTGATCTTTTTGAGCAATAGGAATCCATCCATGTTCGACAGAGTTTGTGGCTCCTTATGATGTCTCAAATATTTCTGTCACGAGAACAAACATGCAAATGTCACTGTACCAGAAATAAATCGCTCTACAAATATCCATGTCTATGTTATGTATCCTGCTGTAAATTATAATGCTCTGTGTTGGTTTGATAATAAAATGCTGCAGTAAAAATGTTTATTGACTTTCTCACGATAAGGGAACAAGTTGAATGTGAATTTTATGAATTCCGAAAACTCTCTGAAAAACTTTCATTCCGTTTTAGAAGAAAACTGTCTCATCAGACTCAACGTGCAGTTTTTAATTGTGCATATTTAAAAGAAATTGGAGACGTGCGCCTGCTCGCCATCGTATTATATCATCTTTGCTTTTAACAACACTTTGTGAGACAAATTACTGTAGTTTGGGGGGGGGGGTGTATCAGGACATATTAAAAAAAATGATTTGGTCAAATAAAGTAAAATTTAGTCATTACAACCATAGATTGACAACAGCACAGTACACAGTGTTATAAGTGTTAATTTTTCCCACAAAACATAAACAAAAATGCAGAAACAGTCTGGAAAACTAAGTACACTCTTACTGCCTCTATAGTAATTACCTGTCGGCCTTACCTGGACCATAAGTAGCAGTGAGGTGCTGCCAATCAAATGCACTTGATCATTTGGTCATCAGCAAGTGTGAGAACCTCTACAGAAACAAAAGTGTTGGCAGTTTGCTGGTCTGGAGCATTCAGTTGTGTGTTAATACAATGCCAAGTAGGAAAGACCTCTCCAGGATCTAAGGCCCAATCCCAATTCATCCCCTTTACCTCCTCCTTCTTGCAGAGGTAAAGTACCCTTTTAATTTAAGAGATCAAGAAGTAGAGGTCATCTTGTCATCCAAATGGCCACCAGTGCTCCAAATTGAAGGGCTATCTGATGACAACTTCTTGATATTCAAAAGAAAAGGGGCAATTTACCTCTGCAAGAAGAAGTTGCAGGGCCAAGGGGAGGCTGTCCAACAAGCTGGCAAGGGTCATAAGGTCATTTTCCAACAGTGTAGAGTCCATCATTCCACAGTAAGAAAGATTATTCACAAATAAAAAACATTCAAAACACCCGCCAATCTGACCAGAAGTGATCTCCCAGCAAGTTCATTCTAAGGTCAGACTGTGCAATGCTCAGAGAAACTGTGAAAACCCAAGAGCTACATCTCAGTCTCTACAGGCCTCAGTTAGCATTTAAATACTGTTTAGCAACCACATGACCTGGGTACCTTTGAGTGACCGAGTCAACCATGAACTCCACTGTACACCAAAGTATTTTAGAGTTAAATACTTTGGTGTACAGTTAAACACACACACACACACCCTCAGTTTAAATGGTTTATTACATTACAGTAAGTAATAATCTCAAAAGAGACAATACCATCCTTTAGTAAATACGTATTTATTTGGATTATTCGACATTGGAAACTTGTAAAAGTACAAAAAAACAATCGAGTTCAGAGTGTGCAAGCAGTAGTAAAATGTCCCTTATAGACCACCGTAAACCCACGACAGGCATTAGCCCCTCCTATTTCCGCAGTCTTTCCTTGTTTTTGATTATTGATTGATTTGTTTATGTTTTTAAAATAGTTGGATATGGTCTGATAGAAACTAGGCCGAACAGCTGTCAATTGGCTGAGCTGCTCATATGGGATTTTTTGCACTAACCTGTCCGAGAAGGTAAATATTTGTACTGTTTACCTGGATATGTCATATGTGTTTAGTTTGCTGATTTTCCCATAGAACAGACTCTGAATGTCACTGTTCAATCCCACAGGTGTTTGTGTTATTGTGTTTGTTTCGTCCCGTTTGCTTTACGACCAATAGTATGGTTGGTTGGTTTGGTCGTGGTCCTGTTTGGTATTTTGGTGTTATTAATATTGTTCCCTTAAGAAAATGTGGATTGTTTTGTATTCGACATTGTGTATAACTCTGGCGACTTTTTAAAAAAAAAACATTTTTTAGGAGAAGTTATGATTTACGAGTGCTTGTTCAGCATTCCTCTTCTGTCCATTGCTGCCCCCTGGCGGCATGTAATGGTATGTTTTCGTGTGTGTACATAATAATCAGCACTAAGGTATGGTTTTCTTGTCTGTGCACGTGCGTCTGTGTGTTGCTTAGTAAGTTGAATAATCATGGGTGAATACATTATCTTTGCCCATCGTTTACTGGCACATGTATTAAACAGATTTGTTGGTTTTAATCTTTCGTGTCATAGTGTTTCAAATTAACCATGTCGGTGTAAACCAAATTAATATAAACCAGTACTAAACAATACCTGGGACCCTTCTGGGTCGATGACACAGCACCACCTGGCTGTTGGTGCGGATTTTCCCATGTTTGCGTTGCTCACCTGACCGCTTCTTCGGTCATGTGACTGGTCTAAAGCGACAAGGCTCTGTTTTGGCACATAACGTTAATGTAACGGTGTGGTATGAATACTTGAGTCTCACTCCAGGACATGTCGGACTTCCTGTCAGAAACATCTTAGGTTAGATAATCGTTCATCAAGAGCGCTGAATGACATGAGAATGAAATGTGAGTAGGCTTTGCTGAGTCAGTCGGGGGGTGGTTACACTTCCTGAACTCGTGTTAACTCGCAGATTTACGCCTGAACTTCTACGTTTTCTTTTTGAACTACTTTGTCTGCAGATATAATGGCTCCGTCATTGCCATCATGTGCTGTTCTGATGCTTGTTTTCATCGCAGCTGACGTTATTCTCTGTAAAGGTAGCCAACAAAACACATCCTCACACAGTTTAATCTGTTGTTGTTGTTTTTATGTGCAAAAAAGAAAGTAACGGGCCTGATATGTTTTTTTCTCCCAGGAGACTATGAATGTATAGCCAAAAACTTTGGCCACGGCTCGGTTGTGTGCGTGTGTAATTCCAGCTACTGTGACAGTGTTGGGTCGGTGACCCTGCCTCCCCGGGGTCAGTACTCCTCCTACCTGAGCAGCATGGCGGGCAGCAGGCTGAAGGCCGGCCACGGACAGGTCCAGGAGAAAAGCTCCGGAGCAGGTGAGCGGAGGAGAAGCGCTTGATTTGACTGCTTCCTGTGGTGTTGGAGCACCTGCGCCTTTCTGAATGTGTTTCTTTCAGGCCTCAGGTTGACTATCGTTCCCTTCCAGAAGTATCAGAGGATCAGGGGGTTCGGTGGCGCGATGACGGACGCAGCAGCCATCAACATACTCTCTCTTTCCCATGGTGCACAGGAGCAGCTGCTGCGCCAGTACTTCTCAAACGAAGGTATACCGTATGAGCTAAATATGCAGTCAGAATCCAAAGAATGGACTTCCTATCCATCAAAAAGTATGGCTCCAACATAATTAGAAAATACAGTTTCTCACTCTGGCTGTTCATATGTAGCTCAGATAACCCCACAGGAAAGAACAAGTTATCCCTTTAAGTGTTACATATTATCATTATTATAATGTTGTACAGTTGCTGTGGATTTTCAGGCACCTTCATGCTGCAAACCCTCCATTCCGCCACATCCCAAAGGTGCTTTAGCGACGAGACATCGAACCGTGGAAGCCAGTTCAGTTTAGGGAACTCGCTGAGACACTTCTTGACCCAGTGCGTTATTCTGCTGGGTGCATAAAAAGGATGGACACGTGCTGCCTTTAAATGGAGCTTGTGAGGTCACTCAAGCTTTCCCAAGAACATTCCCATTTTCAAGGCTGTGAAACCAAATGTGGAGGCGTTGTGAACATAGTAAAACATGACCCCACGGTCAGGATCAGCACTCAGGCAGGCTGTGCACGCAGCGCTGAAATCGTGCCAAACTGGTCTTAAGTGGTTCAACGTGTGCCCGAAAAAAAAGAAAAAGACATGCCTTAAATCAGTGCCCTGCCACCAACAGCTTGACTTGTGTAAACGGGGCAGAATATGAAATATATGCCAAAAAAAGCACATCCTGGTATTTCTTTGCTCAGTGACAATAAACAGTCTATACTAGTACTTTATACAAATTTGACTAAATGCCTCACATATGGTGTCACAATCAGAATATTTTCAGGTTCTCGATTCCGACTCGCACATCTGCATAAATAATATACTAATAATATATTTATATATATATTCTAACAACAATAATAACAACATCAATAACAGGCTTTTCCTGTCATAGAATGTACAGCTGCATAGTACTCCCATACATTAATATGTGTATTCATTTGATGATGATTAAAATAAATAACTTAAGTTGAATAGATATCAGCAACATCTGCTCCCACAGGCCTGTGCAAATGACAAAAAATGTAAACAACGGAAATGAAAGGTCTTTTTTTGTTTGAAAATGCACCGCTGCAGAGTAAAACCACACTATGCAGTTTGTGGAGAAATTTTAGCGGGATTACGGAAACTGCTCGTCCCCGTGTCTTATTAACTGAAGAGTGTGTGTGTTGAGGTTAAGCTGCGTGTGTGTATATGTAGATTTGTTTAGAACGTCAGCTGTGAGTCGTGAGTGGCAGTTTAGGTTGCCACGGTGACGTAAAGAGTAAGATTCTGTTAGGGTTAGACTAAAAATGAGTCTGTGGGGCTGTTGGCCCATTCTCACATGATGTCATTCAGGAATTTTTAAACGCAATACATTGATGAATTCTGATCAAATTAGTTATGTTTGGTTCTGTGTTTTGTGACAGGTATCGGCTACAGGATTGTGCGCATCCCAATGGCCAGCTGTGACTTCTCAACCCGCCTTTACACCTATGCTGACACACCTGGAGACTACAACCTGGACAATTTTACTTTGGCCCCTGAGGACATCGACATGAAGGTCTCTTCTCGTACAAAGACGTGACCGTCCCTCTATAAGCTCATCTCATTAGTCTGATTTCAGCCTCCTTGTCTCCTCGCTCCTCTGTCCTCCTCTTCTTTTTTTTTTTGACCTAGAAATTGTTCACAGCAAAATACTTTGAAGGATGCCCTCGAGTCCTGAAATGTACCCAGAGGAGAGACTTGTCAGAGCAGCTGTAGACAGAGGATGCACACGGGTGTGTCCTCTGCAAATGTTTTTATTTGGCACCCGCCACGTCCAGAGGGGGTGTTACACATTAATCCTCCACTATATGTTGAATTAAAGAGAATATCTACTTTGTCACAAGAGAATTTAATGCTCGCATAAAAGAAATGATTAAAGTGGCAGGTGCAGTCGTGCCTCGCATCAGGTTTAAAATGACAGCTCTGAAGTAAGGGCGTCTCATTTTGTTTAATGCCTCTTACCCTGTGTCCTCTCTCCTCTTGTGTCTGTCCTTGGCTCCTCTGCTCACCTCTCTGGTGGGAGGGACCAAGACACAAATGGAGGAGTGGAGAAACTGAGTGTGCTCATTTTGGGAAAATGCGATAAGGGGCATGTCTCTCCATGTCTTTGCTCTTCTGTCTCTCAGATCCCTCTTCTGCAGCGTGCGCAGGCCATGTCTCCTCGTCCCCTCTCCCTGTTTGCCAGCGCCTGGAGCGCCCCCGCCTGGATGAAAACTAATAATGAACTCATAGGAAAGGGCTCCCTGAGGGGCAAGCCAGGGGGAAAAGAGCATAAAACATGGGCTCAGTACTATATCAGGTGGCTTTAAGTGATATTGCATATTGACTCAGGTTGATACAAGAGCATTTTATTCTGACAGATGCTTTCTTCCTCTCAGGTTCCTTGAGGAGTATGCTAAATATAACTTGACCTTCTGGGCCGTGACCACAGGAAATGAGCCCACTGCAGGACTTTTGAGAAACTACAGGTCTCTTCCTATATGACTTAACAAGTGATTTATATATGTATAATTATATATATACAGTAGAGATATGACAACACAAAGCATCTTTGTTGCTTCTTAATGCTGCGAGACACTGAGGCAACTCTTTCTCACTTCAGTTTCCAGGCTCTCGGCTTCACCGCTGAGGAGCAGAGAGACTGGGTGGCTCTGGACTTGGGCCCTGCTCTGAAAGCCTCAGCATACCCCCACACACACATCCTCATACTGGATGACAACCGCCTGCTGCTGCCCCACTGGGCCAAAGTGGTGAGTCCAAGGACAAAGAGATGCAGTAGAGAAAAAAGGTCACTGCTAACTTTATTTTTACCTGAAGCTACACTGGGGTTACAGATGAGATATTAGGACATGCAGCATAAACCAGTTTATGGAATTAAGTGAAATTAATCACATCTTAACGTGGCGCCCAGCCACTGGGGAGCACGAGCCAGTGAGCCAGTGTCTAGTGCCGGTCCCAATAAATGGTGAGAGTTAGTGTGTGCCAAATCAATGATGCGAGATCGACTCGCTGTGGCGACCCCTGATAAAAGGGAGAGGCCAGAAGAAGAAGAAGAAGAATCGCATCTTAACATTAGAGTAAAATGTAGTGCAATGATGTACATAATGAAGATTTATCGTACAGTGAAAGTGTTTACACACCGGGGAAATGCTAAAATAAGAAACCACCATTCAGTCTGCAGCAAAGTAGCAGCAACAAAATGACTTTTTAGACTTTCACTTTGATATTTGACACCAATTAATATGTACAGTCAAAACCAGATTTATGCAGGTTCCGATTTAGTAACTGATTAACTGCAGTGTTCAACATAAAGTTTAGGCTCATTAAACTGGACTTTGGTCAGATTAAAGTGGATTCAGACTGAGCGTAGGTTTTGTTAACCCTTTAATGTCCTCAGAAAGAAAAAAAAAAACTGGCTTTAAGTCAGAACAGAGTGGGTTTAGGTCAGGTTGGATCCGCTCAAGCCATTTTAGAGTGGTTTAAGGAAACGTTAGGCTGGTGTCAGACAATGTTTGTGTAGGTTTTAGAACATGCTTGTCTATATTTAGACCAGGGTTGGCCAGATAATCTGGATTCAGACTGAATGTAGTGCATGTGAGACTGAGTTTAGGACAGGTTTAAGTGGATATAAACTTTATTTAGACAAGGTTATGCTGCATGTAGGCCACATTAAAGTTAGCTTTCGGCCATATTAAGATGTATTTCATAGTTAAAGCAAACAGCATCTTTATGTTGAGTCTGGAAACTCTGTTACTGAATCGATATCAAGCATCACAAATGCATCTTTTTTATAGATCTTTTTGGTACTAGAAGGCCTCTTTATTGCAAGTGCTGTAGTATGTAACCTTCTAAGAATTCTAAACATTTGTATCTTTTCCCCCTCAGGTCCTAAGTGATGTTCATGCAGCACAGTACATTCACGGCGTGGCCGTCCACTGGTATTTCGACAGAATTGTCCCCGCTGACATAAGCTTGGGAGTCACCCATCAGCTCTATCCTGAGTATTACCTGTTTGGCACAGAGGCCTGTGCTGGAGGAAACCCAGTTGACAAAGGGGTGAAGCTGGGAAGCTGGGAAAGGGCTGAAGAGTATGCGCATGACATTATGGAGGTGAGATCTGATCCTGCTGCATGTATGATGGTTGTGCGTGTTCAGTCAGATCCACTGTTCCAGATGTACGACTCGACAAGCTGCGAGCTGCCCCAGAAAGGTGTGTCGCCTCCCTTCATGTTGCATTGAGGGTTACAAGTTACACTCTGCAGAGAAACTGCCTGCAGGCCTGCGAAGCAAGCTGGAGCTGCTGTTCTGTCTCTTCTTTCTTCACTCTCACTCAAGGGAAATTGGACTCTTTCCATTGAATTAATTTTGCATGGGCTGGTTCAGGCTGTAGACATATCCAGAGTCAGATGGACATTGATCATGTAAATGTGCTGTCTTTGTGACATTTAAACTAGGTCCCACTTCAAAAGAGTCACTTAATGAAACGTATTCCTACCACTGAGCTTCAAAGCCTACTTCAGGCAGTAGACGCTGAACTTGTGGGTCTTTTCTGTTTTAGGACTTAAATCACCATGTTGTGGGCTGGACTGACTGGAACTTGGCCCTGAACCAGACTGGTGGCCCCAACTGGGTTAAAAACTTTGTGGACAGCCCTGTTGTTGTGGATGCGGAGCTGGACGTCTTCTACAAGCAGCCAGCTTTTTACAGCATGGCCCACTTCAGGTAGTCGTCCGTTTGCCTCCCGTGCATCAATGACATGTTCCCATTTCACAAGGCGCCAGTCTTATGAGATCAACCCAAACTTTTACACAGCAAGTTCCTGTTGGAGGGGTCTCAGAGGGTGGGGGTGTCTGCGAGTGGAAAAACAAAGCTGGAATTTTCTGCCTTCATCAGACCAGATGGCTCAGTGGTGCTCATTGTCCTCAACAGGTACTCATGAATGAAATCTGTGCGAATATGTGCAACTGTCGGGCAAATGCTGAACGCCGTTTGTGTTTGTCAGGTCGTCGTCAGTGATCCAGTTTGAAGTCTGGGATCCTGCCGTTGGTTACATTCCCTGCACTGCGCCGGCTAATTCGCTGCTAACGCTTGGTTGGAACACAAACTGAGCTTTAACACACTGAATATTTCTCTGCACATTTCACAGAAAGAAAGCATTTCATAATGGAGCCTTCTTCTCATTACATAAGCACACCACCTACATGCCGTTTTACAGAATGGTTGGTTTGCTTTGCTGCCGTTTGAAACAGTCCTAATGATGTCACTAGTCATTTAGATTAACCTTGATCAATAAGAAACGCAACACATTGTTCTTTGATTCAAAAGAATAAAATGTCACCATTCATTTATGTAACTGAACATAAATTAATGAGTTTACCAGATTAACTTGTGCCATAACATTACTGAAAGGGCTCATCCTCATCTTGAAGTGAAGAAATCATCTAAATTATGTCCTGAACTTGTAAATACCTTCTGCTTTAGTTTAGTCTTTTTACATTTTTAATAAAGCACCTATTGTTGAAAATTCTACATGTCACCATTCTTGAGTACAGAGGAGATAAAACCCCACATTAAATGGACTTAAAGCAATGAAAGTTAAAACATTAAGTCTTTTTTTTGTCAATTTATTAATACATCATAGACTTTTTTCATATAATATACAGTTGGACAACCAGGTATTTCACATGTGCATCTCCATTCTCAATGTTTTCATCATTGCAAACCTTAAGTTTTTTTTTTTTTTGACTAAAGTTATTTACATAAAAAAAGGAAAAAAACAAAAAGATGGTCATAAACAGAAGAATAAAATGACAGAGGGATGCCATCTGTTTATTATTATATACACCAGGAGGGGTATGTGAAATAAAGCATCAGATAATGGGCCCAACTCTGAGGGATTTAATTTCATTCCCTCAGTGGTAAAAACATTTATAGTTTCAGATTGAGAAGAGTCCCGAGGGGTGCACTACGAAGCAAGATCAGTGGCTTAGCAGGTGATGTTGAGCTTTCAGGGTCATGAAGGCGGTTCAGAGCAGTTTGTAGACGGCAAACTCAGACTAATACAGCACTGAGATGTGGTCAGGCAGACGCATCGAAAGTCGATGTCTGACATTGTAAAATAATTTGAAGTGAGAATATAGGAGAAATTCACTTCAACTCTTATTTAGAAGTCTGTCAGTGCATAATATGCTGATCAAATCTGGGCATTTTAATCGCCAAATTTAACTATACATACAATACAACGTCGACTTGGTGATATCTTAATCTAGCAAATATCCGACCCACCATCGATTTTAATCTTAACTAACAATCAGCCCTTTTTGACCAGTGCGGCAAACCCCCGGTGAAGATTCTCTGTTGGTGACCCACCAAAGAGGCTTTGCAGTCACAGCAGAACGTTTGCATCACGTTACCATGGGAACAAAGCTGCCACTGGGTGAATCAGAACGGATTTTTAAAAAATAAATTTCACACACCTTGTCCTGATTTGCCGACAAATTCGTCCTATAGTCTGCTGCCGATATCGGATCTAACACATACACAGAAATAAATAAATCTAGACCTACACATCAGAAAATGTTCAGCCAATTCAATTTCCCTTGGATTTGGTCAAAGACTTACGTGACTGCTACATCATTATGGGAGGCTGTCCGAGGTAAGTGTACTTTTCATCGTGTTAAAAGTTTGCATCTAAAACAGTATAACATATACTGTATAACTTAGACGAACTTAGTTATTTGCACAATTTTCTGCTGTTTTTCACATTTCACCGTTCATACAACCTGCTCTTCTGAATGAATGAATGAAAGATGATGGGCATTGTGTGGAAGAAGCGTGAAATGATGACTAAAACACCCATCTTGTGTGAGAGCGCAGTCTATAAAGAAAAGCTGGAGTTCAAGTCATAGTACTTGTTATCTCTGAGTGAAGGTTTAGCGTTATTTTTCAGTCCAGCTAACACAAAGGCAGCCCGGCTGTGTTGAACATGCTTCATAGTACACTCCTCTGGAAGGTGCCACAAATCTCTTCCTGTTATCTGAAGTCACAGCTTCTGTTCGTGGCCACTCAACACCATTCCTATAAAATGCTTTGTTTTGTTCTTTTATTGTAATACATCATGTGTTGACACAATAACATGAACCCCTTTACAGTGCAATCCAATACGACACTGCCATTGTACATAAATGAGTTCAATCGACATCGTTCTGATGCAACCCTCAAAAAAAAATGGAACAATATTTAAATCCTTGAGAGCAGTGGGCGTTCATGTTGTTATGTTCTGTCTCTGCAAATGCAAAAGGGTGAAAATATCCCCTAAAGTCTTTCCATGTGCCTTTCAGGGCTCAGTTGCAGGATTAAGCTCATCCAGAAGTCAAGGTAAATGATATCAATTCTGGCATTTCCCCTTCATGGTGTATTGCAGCAGTACATTTAGAAAGATGTAGACGAAGTTTGGTTGAGAAGCGAAAACAGAGAAGACGGGCGGGACGAACATTAATCTAAATTGAGGTGCCACTTGGCAAAGAAAAAGGGGGTTTAAGCAAACCACAGTGGATTGTTAAGACGTCTGCATGGTACATGATTGAGGAGAAAGGCATTAAAATAGAAATTAGAGATACAAAAAAAGGTTATCTTGAGATGATTATGACTGCAACGGAGATGAACAGAGGGAAGTGAGAAGCGTTTTGTTGGAGGGGAACCAAGGGATGAGAAAGGTGGGTGTCTCAGAAGGACCATCTCTCCTGTGTGCGGGGGTCCATAGAGAGGGAGGGGGACTCTGATGGGGTCTGGCTGCTGCTGTCTTCTCCATTCAAACTCATCCTACACACTGGACATGTGTCATGCTGCATGGCCACACAACAGAATGCAGACATTAGCTCGTTGCTGTCTGAGAGACGTTTTAACAAGAGGACTTTCTGAATTTTAGTCATGATGATGATGATGCTTCTTTGGATGCGAGTGGTAACTAATCATATATGACACAGAAACTTCCAGACTGAAAATCCGGGCTCATGCAGAAGCCCATTAAATCTAGAGTTCGTCACAAATCCATATCAGTTTCAAATGTACTGAAAAGGTAGTGAAATTAATCAGTTTGTGCTATAAAAACAGTGCTCACAAACTACCATCTGATGGTAGTAAAAGACTTCCCCCCTTTATCTCAGAATTAACTGGCAGCAATATTCTTAAACCCAGCAGAGCACTGATTATATAGGATACAATTCTGTCTATAAACAGGTTATACTAAGGAACTGGGTACAAGACCACAGATGAACTCCATCAATAAGCATCAAATCACCCTGGGTATTTTCAAGATGATGACCAGATAATCAAAGTGTTTAAAACGTTCCTTTACATCTAAAGAATGTGAATACACCATGTTCTGCTGTGTTTGTGGTAACTCACCATTTCCAGCCATGGTACTATACAGTCTGAATGAAAGAAGTGGTTACAGGGTAGCTGTCTGACTGGCTCTCCCACCGCAAAGTCCTCTTTGCATACTGGACATTCCATACAGCAGTCTGTAGGAGTGAAGATGGATATGTGTTTTTATCTTTCACCTGATATCAATGCCCCCACCACATCAGTCCCTTGTTAGAAAATGTTTTAGCATGCCTTTAGCTGCCTTTTAGCCCTGAGGATATTAGCAACCCACACCCCCGCTGCTGCCTGTCTCCTCATCAGTAATTCCAGGGACAGCTTGACAAATACATCACGCTTCCATGTCTGCAGCTGGAAAAAAATTGTTATCTTCCGGATGTTTTTGGTCATCCGGCAACTGGCTTTGGTGTGCTCTGCGCCCAACCCACATGGCTATCGCAGCGCATACCGCATCATATTACGCAATAACCTTAGATTTATTTCTTAAATTTGTTGTATAGCTGCAGTCTAAATTGTGTATGCCTCATTCAAAGTCTAACCAGACGATTCAGGCAATTTAAGGACACAAAACAGTCTCATTGAAGGATTAAAACCACAAAAGTCATAAGAAGGGTTCTTTGATTTTTCCCAAATAGTTGTTTTTTTTAAAGTTAGGCTGCACAACTAACCATAACTAGTAGTTACAATGGAGTAATAATACAAGACAGCACACAAAGAGGAAGTTAAGAAGAAACCACACAAAAGTGGGAAAAAATGGGGAGGGGGGTGAGAGATAAGCTGACATAATTAGAAAGTAATCCATAGAACAAACTTCATAATGCCAAGGTTAACGGGCAACTTTAAACACAAGACAATAACTAGTCATAACTAATTATTCACATGCTTACTTCATTACATGACAACATGCTTCTGTAGATGTTCGAACAACTAAAACAAAGTAACACTACAGATGGCAGCAAGATTGGTTTATTGCTTTGGCCCTTAAAAGTTGTGTAACAGCTTTATACGCTCTCAAAATTAATGATTACTTTGTGAATGGACAGTATGCAGTAACACTGACTTTAACAGGTAAGAACGGTGTGTCCGGTTTAAAGCAATGCTTTAAAAGAAGCCATCAGTTCTTAGTAAAAATAAATAGTGACGAAGATGTTGAAACACAAACTTAGGAGCAAAATTACACACAGCTGCTATGACCTAAAGTTTGTGCTTAGCCAACTGCTAAAATAAAGTAATTACACACAGGGGGTTAACTGACAGTTTTAGTGATAGCACTGCTGCAGTTTGCACTTCAAGCACGCAAAAGAGAAACTTTGTGAATCAGCGAGGTAAGAGAGGGGGGATAGGAATGAGATGTGACAGACCTGCTTGTTCCTGAGAGATATTGACAGTTGGGAGAGAAGAAATCTTCTCTTTCTCAGCTGGAGGAGGTCCTGTGTTCTCCAACTGACCTAGTAACTACACACACACACACACACACACTTGTAAACTCAAGACGATAAAAAGTGAGAGAAGACAAGGTTTTAGTTTACCTGTGTTATCACGGCATCTAACCCTCCCTGCCCCCAAGCGTAATCCCCTGGGTTAGAGTGCAGCATCCCCGTCCTGAAAGAGACGCAGGCAGCCGAAGTTGATGTGAAATAGCATTTAAGTAGCATTAACAGTGGGATGCTACTGCCGTGTTGATTTACCATGACAGGGGAGGTGAGCCAGGGACTCCAGAGTTGGCAAATAGACCAGCAAGAAACTGTTGTACGATCCTAACAAAACAAACAGAAACACAAAGTCATCACCGAAATCCAAGATCGATTGTGATCGTGAAACCTCATTTTCAGATGTCGTTGTGACCGAGAAGCAGTTCTATTCCATCCCTCACGCCGCTTCATTTCACACCAGGCGTCTTTTCAAAACAAAGCATAATGTCTGCCTGACTGGACAAGTCACACTCAGTGGAGGCATACTTCTGTTTTATTTACTGTTGCTCACCTACTCCCAGGACTCCTCTAGATAATTCACACACTTTGTCCCCTTTATGGAAACAGCATTTGTTGTGTCATGTGACATATTATATTTCCCAAAATGCCACATTTCTCATTACCCATGACACCCACACACACAAATGAATAATTAAATAAATACTTGCTATGCTGCAGGTGACATAGGGGTAATGATGTGAAATATGATCAGGAGTCTACAAAGGGTGCTCCACTTTGAAAATGATTTAGTTTGTGCTAGTTGACATGGCCTCTGTCCAAAATGGGTCATTCGCATATATTAAGCAAAGCAGAGTGGCAGGTTGCTTCTTGGAGCTTCTGGGACATGCCACGGCATGTCTGATGAAAACATCACTGAATAGAGTGGCCACAATCAACCAGGCAACTGTTTCGGACCCAGAATGTGTTGCAACCCCCGCAGAACAAGGGGCACAATGTTAAAAAGCCCTCTCATTACAAACCGGAGAATAAAAGAAACAGAGGATGATGCAGCTGAACCAGTCAATAACTTACCCCTCCACAGCAGGCGAGCGATCTGGCCTACTGCTGCCTCTGGACCGGTATCTCCTCTGACTGTGCAAACGAGGAGGACGCCCTGGTCCCCAGTGTTCCCCCGCTCCTAGTAGGCTCCCCATAGGTCCTCCCAACCCTGCAGGGACAGATCCCCCGATCGATCCACCTCCCAAACCTCCCAGATCGCCGAATCCCCCCAGGCGTCCTCCAGGGAGCCGAGGTTCTGAGTCAGGAGTGTCGCTGTCTGTTGTAAATGGCCGCTCCAGTAACAAGAGGTGCCATAGCTGGAGGGATGTTAGGATCAGACAGTAGCAGAGGGGGGGTAACGATAGAGACACAGAAAACAAACAATGGTGGAAGAAAAGAAAAGAAGTGACAGATGGGGGACAAAGGAGAGGAGAACAGAGAAGAAAAGGACTCAGTTAATCATAATATACAATCACTTCTATAAGATTTCTTTATCCTGTATGTCCAATACTCCCAAAAACTCCTTAGATCCACTCATACCTCTGCAAACTGTGTGGCTGTGTCATCCATCCCGTTTGCCCCACCCTCTAGGAGACTGAGGGGAAACAGCGCATAAGGGGACAAAAGACACAATATCAGCAACCATGACTGAACCCTGCACATATGTTCCCCTTTAGTGTTATTCCGGAACAAGACTGCACGGCGAGCATAAAGCTTCAACACTGCGGCATCAGCATTGTTCTTTCTCTTGTTACAGACCAACACTATAGACTTTAAAGTCACGTGTCGTCTGGAAACGTCACGCAACGTGACCAAAGTCTCCTACCTGGAGTCTTCTGTTACTTCCTCGATGAAACCTGAATCACATCTTGGACAGATGTACTCCTGAAACGAGTCAAAGCAAAGACTGAGTCACAGATGATTCAAATAGGGTTGGGGAGGATTACTATTGTAATTTCCTACAATGCAAGGTATAAAATGCTATTTTTTTACCCTCAAATAATCACTTGATAGAGATACTAAGCAGAGGAAGGAGGCTGACTTTCACAAAGGTGAAGCTGGAATCAATCATTTGTCTGGCATTTTGCTTCAGTAAAAGCTGTAGTATTTACATAGCTATAAAACTAATTATTAGTATTAAAGTATTAAAACGAACTTATTACTGCAGCTCCACTTGAGAGATATTATTTAGGCTGTTACCAATAAATATTACAAGACAACTCAAATTTAAAGAATATGACATTTCAGGGTAAATGTTTTATGAGAATTTCTCATGATTTAGACTGCATTCAAAAAGATTCATTTATATTTGACAAATATCACCAGGCCCCAAAATTGTGAAACTATTTCAAAGATGGAGAGATCACCAAAATATAACAACAGAAAGATTTCAGTCATATAAGTATGACGGCAAGTGTTTTATGAATGCGACCCAGGAGGTAGAGCTGGTCTGCCAGCCACACCTAAAGTGCTGATTGTTAAGAAGCAGCGCGACAGAATGAGGAAAACATGGCTGCCAACTAGTGAGGCCGTATCATATGTTGTCCTCTCAACACTGAAAACAAAACTAAAGTGAGGTCATTTATCACAGAGACAAGATTTGTGAGCGATTAGAGTGATACCTGCTGTATAACATATGTTTGTGACAAAGTGGATCACAGTATTCCTTTTGCTTTTGAAAGCAGAATATGAATTAACCAACACGTCAAACTCATATGACGACTTATCAAATTCCATAAGCTTCATTTGGTGATAGTTGGGGATCTGAAACTAATTTCTTCCTCGGATTCCCACGGTAAGCAAAAAACATATTTTGTCAGTCATTTTCTCAGTTTATTCTCTCCGTTATATAAATGGATCCGTGACTGAAATATGGTTCTTGGGATACCTTAAGTAGTGTAGTGTAATAATGTTGGGGGGTTGCAGTCATTTGGCTCACTGCAGACATGCCACAGGACTGAGTGTCCAGGAGACAAGCAAGCCAATTCAGAGTCAGTGACAGAGCAGCCGCGCCATAAAAATAAAGATTACAATGACAACTGGGGAAGTCGTGATCAGAAAAAAATTCAGTTGAGAGCTAATTAGAAAACAAATGATCGTAACTAACGGTTTAATTGTCATCTTATGGCACTATAAGTCTAAAATTAGCATTGTTAACGCCTACGATTGCCACTTTTTTTTTATTGCAAACCCATTATTGGACTCTTCTGTTTCATTTGGCTAAAAAGCAAAAATATGCACACAGCTGTGATACGGTGTCTGAAACACTGGAGGTGAAAGCTGGTGCCATAGCAAGACAAGATCATTTTTGCTAGCCTCATTCAGCTGTTTTATACTGCTAAATGGAGATTATTTCAACGGTTATGCAAAATGTTAATAGTCTGAAGAAGAACTCTGACAGCCCTGATGACAACTAAACAATTAGGTGGACCGACTTAAGGGCAATATTAGTGATAGCCACAAAAGCAGTTTTATATGCCATCAGTCACAAGTTTTTTAAAAATGAATATTATGGCCAACTAATATCCATAATTTCCATTACATTTAGTTTTTCAGCAGACGCTTCATCCGAAGTGACTTACAAATCAGAAAATACCATTTACGCTTCAGTGCAGTAAGAGACCTTGGTCTATGCAATGAGTGCTGAATCAATATTAATCCATCTAAACGACAGAGTAGAAGTAGAACAAGCACAGAAGTGCAAGTGAGAGCAGGTTAGGTGTATTTAAAGTGTCAGGAGAGGAGGTGTTCTCTGAGGAGACAAGTCTTCCAGATATTCTTGCAAGTAGAGAGGGACGCCTCTGCTCTGATAGCACATGAAGCTCGTTCTACCATAGTGGAACCACTAATGAGTGCAGTCTGGAATGAGACTGCCAAGTGCGCAAGGACGGCAATACCAGGCCATGTATATACAAAGGAACGGGGTGGGTCGAGCTGAAGCTTATCAACTGACCACAGACACAGTATAAACTTCCACTATTATGGCAAAAGTAGTGCATATTTTTATCTTATCGTAGCGTTGCTGTAATAATAAAACATGGTATGTTTTATTCTAACTAAGAGATTTAAAGCAAAAGACAGTCTATTATCTCTAATACATGTGTGGGGACATTTCAGCTTTTAGGGCTCCTAAATTATTTTTCAATGTTAAAGAAATTAGATGTCTAAGTTTTTGATGACCAACCAACTAATTAATAAATATTCTCAATATCAGACATCAGGACCACACAGTACTACAAACTACAGCTTCCTCAGTGATCAACACTGAGCACTGAAATATGATCACAGTGAAGAAAAAAACATTACTAGCTTGTTGCAGCTATGACTAACAGCAAGGCTGTTATAAGTGTGCATTTAGATCATAAGTTCAGAGTGTCATATTGTAATTTAAGGTCAGCCGACATGTCAGTCTCGTCTGCCTCTTAATCGCTGTAACAATACTCTCCTTGCTTATTTAAAAACTGAAACTAAAAATGACGTGTGTACACATACATCTTCCCGAAAATTCCCCAACTAACCGCGTCAAGTCTGTGTTTTAACGGGAACAAAAACTGAAAACAAAAAAATCCCTACTCCCGGTCAACTGTAGGTAAACGTGTGGCTTTGGAGGAAAGGGTAAAACACGAATATTACAGTTCTTCCCGTTGTTTGTTGTCTGTGTGCAAAAAAACAACACCTCCAAAGTGTCTCACCAAAGCTTATTGTAAAAAGCTATGAACCGATCGTATCAAACATGGAGTCCCAACAAGACATGTCAATGATTGCTTTTAAAGTCCGTTTTTCAACGGATAAAAATGACCAGAGTCTATTTAGTGAGTTAATAACAACCAGTGCTGCTAACTGCTAACAGGCTAACCGCGGTGTAGCTGTAGCAAGCAGGCGAAACAAACGGCCGTTTGCCGGAAGGCAGCCTTGACAGCCGCGCATTTTGTAGGAGATATTATGACAGATGAACGAAAACCATCCGACTTACCGGGAGTTTGGGGTTTACTTCTCCCTTACAACAGTGACAGAAAAACCGATGCGGGGGAACAGCCGCAGCCTCCGCCATCTTCCCCAGAGCAGCACAAACACTGACGTAGGTCCTCCACAAAGTGAAGACAGCTGTCCGCCTCCAGCCCGGCATGCACCGCGGCACTGCTGCGGAATCCCAGCGAGAAACCCGGAGAGCGGAAGTGTGCGTGTGTTGACATGGAGGAGCAGCATGTGTAAAACCGTCTGTCTGTTGGCTGCTTAGAGAAAAGACCGGCGTTTGGTCACAAACAAATCTGTCAGAGAGGTTGGTGTAAAAATGTGTTTGAACTATGCAGTTTGTAAATGATAAGTTGGCTACTACGTTTATAGACCAGTAGACATGAGCTCATTCACGTGAGTGTGACTTGTGTATGTCGCAGTATAACACTGTTGAAGTATTAACTTGTATGCACAACGCCATCAAACATTTGTTAATAATGTATAATCTTATAAATGCAGACAAAAAAATGGGTGATTTTAATAAATTGGCATTGTTTAGCTCTGCTCTGTATTTTGAACGTTCGTTATTTCTATACACTAAAACTTAGACCTCGGTTGATGTACTTCGAATGAGTTCGGCACTTATTGCAGTTTCTTACTCCTGTAAAGTTGTATGAATCACGAGAAACATCATTAAAACTGTGGTCCAGATAAAAGCTGCAAAAGTAGAGATTTTCTGACTTTTAAGCATCTTATTCAGGATGGAGCTTCAAAAACTGTTTCTTAGGCTGGATGGAAAAACAAAATGTCAGTCGAGTCAAATTGGTAATGAAAATAATTGCTCGTTGCAGCCTTATTACATTCCCTAGAAATAATTATCAGTTGAGAAGTTAATGGTTATTTTTGTCCATTCACAATGATGCTTGAATGTTTACCCTTCAATTTCTATTCTATCTAAATATATTTTTCATGGAAAACTTTATCAGACTTTAACACAGGTCCTAAAACTAGATAAAGATTGTTGAAAGAATTAGGTGTGTGAAATGAGGTGGCGATAGTGTCATCGAGAAACCCAGTTATGCTACAGTTGTACTAGGATGGTTTGCCATCATTGCATGAGTGACAAAACAATGGATTCTGAATTAAACTGATGAGTTTTAAAGGAAGTTGCCAGGACATCTGTCCATGAGCTAAATCTCAATGGAATGGGGCATGCAGCAAGACAATAACCCCAACCACACGTCTTTCTATCTAACAATGGTTGTTAATGATTTGGATTGGTCAAGCCAAAGTCTTGATCTTACAGTGTTTGGAAGGACCTGAAGCGAGTAGCTCATTAGAGGAAATCTGCCTCACTCTACATCCCAAAGTGGTTGTTTTCTTTGATTAAAACGCATCTCTAGGTGCTGGTAGTATTTCTGTGATGTCATATAGGACGTTTATATGAAGGATACCACATAATGTGCGAGAGAATATCAGAATGGCTGTTTTGCTGCTTTAACAATTTATGTGTCGATATTAGATCAAAATGTCCAATTTCTTTTCAGAAGTTTTTGTCATACACACATTACAAACAGTGGTTTTGCTCAGGGAGGCAGAGGAGGCAATGAAAGTCAGCAACAGAAGTAAAATTGGCCTATTGTGACGTATTTCTTTGTGAAACAGTCATAGAATAACGGTGTTGGTGCCGGTACTTATGGTTTATTTAATGTCTCATTTGTATGTTGCTGTTTGCACAGATGACGACTCAGGAGGTACGTCTGTGTGGTCTTCTGCTGCGGGAGCATTTTGGAGAGGTGGTGGAAAAAGTGGGAATACACCTGCTCAGAAGTGGGACACATAATTTAAGAACCATTGTTAATGAAACTGGCCTCTCTGGGGATCTGGTAAGTCTGGCAAACTGTTTTTTTTTTAACTTCATTTGTTGTGATGTATTCAAGCTGACCATTTTATTCCTTTAGATTTTTATGCTCTTGCAGCTAATTGCGCAGTAGTTGAAAGTAATGGATGTTTAGTTCATCATTTCCCACTTTCACCAGTTGTGTGACATTCTGGAAACATTTACAGTAGTGTGAAAGGACTTCGAGAACTTGCACTTGAAGTGCATAGTTTCAGATGACTTAATGTGGCTGAATAAACTCATACTGTTGTTTCACAAGCAAGTGAACGTCAAAAAGAATAAAATGATACATAAAGTCGTAGAAGATGCTTGATTTTTGTTTTGCAGTAGTTTAAACGGCATTTTGCTTATGAAATGATAGGATTTTCATAAAAAGAATAATAAATATTTAAAAGAATAACAAGATGAATGAGGAAAAAGACAAATAGATAAAAATAACGAGTAACCTTGGAGTTTGAGCATATGTTGCCTGCTTCCTCTTTATGAATTTCCTCTCGTTGCATGTGGAGATTGCCTCGTCTGCCACTTAATTAAACTTAAACGTTCATTAAAATCGCTTTCTGAAATCATTTGAGGCTTGTAGATAAGCAATATAGTTGCGGAATATTCACTCATATTACATTTACATACATTTCAGTCATATTACAGCTACGAAACTTAAATAAAAAGTTGACTTCGACTTTTGGAGGATGCGCTCGACTGCAGATCCGGTGTCACGCCAAACTCTGTCGACCATCAGATTCTATGACTCAGATACAAGTCAGAAAGAACTCGCCAACAACCGAGTAATTCAGAGGGATGGAGTCATTTCCATAGAATATATGAATATATTTATTTGAAAATACACACAGAAACAAAAAGAAGTCAAAATAACTGATAATGCTCTAAATGATATATGTTTTATCATTTGTCTTTTTCCACATTTATTCATCTTCCATTTGTCTTTATATTTCCACATTTATCTGTTTCTGTGTAAATTCTTCGACGGGTTTATCCTTTATTTCCTTCCATAGTTTCTTATCTTTTTAAACAATAAGAGTAGCACAGCACACTCCGGTAAATATTTGACCCCTCCCCTTTTCTCTTTCAATCCAGGTGAAGAAGTCTCTGTGCGTGCTTGTCCAACATGGGGCTTGTACGTTCACCTCAGGTCGGAAAGGGCCCGGCAGCCCGACAGAGTATCACGCCTGTTGCGATCGGATCCTGAGAATTCTGCGCTACCCTCGTTACATCTACACCTCCAAAACCCTGTACGGCGACACCGGCGAGCTAATCGTAGAGGAGCTGCTGCAGCGAGGCCAAATGATGATGAGCAGTGTGGTTAAGACGGTCGCAGACCGTCTCACACAGAACATGGAGGGTCAGTGTCCATATCAAGCAAATCTTTTGCAGTTTTCTGGAAGGCATTTTTAAAGCCAGGCTTTGGGTTTGCCAGTCAAAAAAAGCTACTACCTCTGTCTTTGTAAGTTTGTATAGAAACCAGACTGGATGAACACTCGTCAACCAAAATACACACTCATACTAGCATTAGCTTCACAATCCAGGTGTGGTGGGTTGTGTCGGAAAAAGGTTTCAAATGTGATGACTTTGAGGATTATGTGGGATTAGATAAAATGCAAAATAGTGATGTAACAAGTAGCAAGTTTCTGTTTTGTCATTATAGAAGGGCTCAGCGTAGATTACAGCGACGTGTCCGCTGCCTTTTCCAATCTGGTGGAAACCCATTTTCTTCAGCGCTGCCCTCCACTGGCAGCAGGAGGAGCGAAAGAAAAAACAGCTGTTAGTGCGACTCCTGCCACCCCTGCTGCTCCTGCAGCTCCTGCAGCCCCCGCCGCCCCACCCACACCGGAGAGCTTCCCCGACTGCTATAAGGTTCCTCATGTGACACTTTTAGGACGAGGCAAACGCCAGTTCGCTGGTGAGGATGGAGAGGACCAAAGGAATGCAAAAAGGGCTAAAATGGATTCAGAGGTCAGTGATTCAGTCCAGTGATTTGATTTAAGTGAAACACAGTAGCTGCACAGCTTCCAACATCCCTCACATCTAACAATCTGCTCATAACTAATCTGACCCTCTGCCTCTCCACACGTTTTGTTTGACACATGCTCGGCATCTCTTCTGCTCAGACGCACGGCGATGAGGGAATTTACTGGCAGGTGAATTTTGAGCGCTTCCATCTGTACTTCAGGGACCAGGCAATAATCAGCGCCGTCGCCAACAAGCTGGATCAGGTTGGGTTTCCACACAGAGGTTAAAAGATACAATATATCCTTAAAGAACAAGTAAACCCTTTTTTTCTAAGGTTTTATTGGTATTATTATGTGTCTGGCAGTTTTTAGAAGAAAACTCAATCAAAACAAATCTTCTCATTAACAAGAATCTACAAATTTAAAGTACCTCAAATACGAAGGTTAGAAGTACACAGCACAGGCATATTTTCAGCTTGGTTAGCCTTGAAGAAAATATACGCATAAATCAGATCAACAGAGTAAAAAAGAGTAAAGACTTTAAGGTTTTAAGAAGTGGTTTAAAAATATGTTACTTGATATGGATATATAATATATTTGTCAGGGACCCTGAGTTTAAAAGCAGATCAAAAGATCGGTGCCTTTGTCATTTCTTACTTTTATGTGACGCTACAGCTAACTGTGCAGTAGATAGTTGGCGGGTTTTGTTACCTTTGAAACTGATAGTTCTCCCTTGTTTTCCATCTTTTTGGTTAAGCTAAGCTACGTTAATAAGCATTTTATAAGATGTTCAGTTATTCTTATCTCTCACAAATAAAATTGATTTGAGTTTTCAGTGAAATTTCTGTTTTGGTTGGTTTTGAAATAGGATCAAATAATCTTAATGAGATGTATGATTTGAAAAGAAAAGAGGAGATGGATCAGCCTCCACCTAATTGTGAGAGAAGATCCCGCAGTCAGCTCAGAACTACCAGGGTTTACCTTCAGTCTCAGTTTTCTTTGCTAGTACCCATAAATATAGCGGCTGTTTGATTTTAATAATCAAGTTTTTTTACTCTTTAACAACTCAGACTTGCAGTGAAATTGTGAGGACCATGTTGAGGATGAGTGAGGTCACAACCTCGCCAACTGCCACCTGTACAAAGCCCCTATCTGCCAATGAGATTTACAGGTCCCTTCCAGCCAGTTACAACATCCCCAGACCTATCCTGGACCAGTACCTCACTCTGCTGGTGGATGACCCGGTAGGCATTAATACTGTTTAATTGTCTTTTATTAATCTACTCAAAATGATTAAATCATCTTCTACCTCTTATTTGTTAGATGGAGTTTGTGGGGAAGGCTGGCGAAAGTGGAGGAGGGATGTTCGTCGTTAGTATCCTTTTTCCCATTTAGAGGTGTAAATAACATGCATGTTTGTACCATTTAACCCACGGATCGCAACGCACAGCTGCTTTTCTGAACTCATCTCTCAGATCTCCACAGAGCACTAGCCAACTTGGCAAGAGCCACACTTGAGTCTGTTGTACAGGAGAGGTGAGTGGGTGTGTGTTTTAAGCGTGAAAATGTTCTAGCTGTTATCAGGAACTCATTATAATTTAAACCACTTTTAATCTGGCACCAGGTTTGGCTCCAGATCAGCTCGTATCTTCCGGCTGTTGCTACGGAAACGTCATTTGGAGCAGAAGCAAGTTGAAGATTTTGCCATGATTCCAGCGAAAGAGGCTAAAGACATGCTGTACACACTGCTGTCCCAGAACCTGGTCCAGCTACAGGTATGCAGAGGATGGATTGTGAGTTGTTCAAACAGCATCCGATAGTTTTCGGATGAATTGAAAGCTTCCCACATGCAAACATGGTGGAGAAAAAAATGATGAATTAGCCATCACTCTGTATTGTTATCAGACACTGTAATAATAATGATTTGAAGCGAACTCTCATTGTTTACCCTCTCTGAGTGGCTATTATTTATCCTTCAGGAAATCCCCAAGACACCAGACTACGCTCCCTCTCGCACCTTTTATTTTTACACTGTCAACCAACTCCCTACAGCAAGAATGCTGCTGCAGAACTGTTACAAGGTGAACCAAAAACACTCTGTAACCTCCAGAGATCTGGATGGATGTCTATTAGCAGGTTATTTTTGTTTTTTTTATGCTAATTTTTGTCATAATTGGTGTCTTGTCTCTGGGTATTTTCCCACTATAGACAGTGGCCAACCTCGTAGATCGACGCCTGTTTGAAACCAAAGAGAGCAAGTGGGTCTTTGAATCATGATTTTATTTGATCATTTCACACTTTAAGGTCGTGTGCCTCACGCACTGTGCCATGGATGAATTGGCTGATCGGTTTTATGTTGATTTAAAGACGCCTTCTGGAGAAATCCCAGCGAATCGAAGCCATTCTGGCATCTCTGCAGGCCAGTGGGGCCGAGCCCGAACAACTGACCGAGGTCGAGGAGATGATCACTGCTCCTGAGAAGCAACAGCTGGATAGCTTAAGGCTTCATGTTAACAAGTAGGACGACAAAACTAAAACTAACTTTGTGTATAGGAAATTAGGTATCTCAGAAGTTTCTTGATGTTCCTGTTTTACCGTTTCCCCTTTTTTTTTTTCCCCTCCAGGTTGGATTCGGCCGAGAACCAAGTAGATGAAACCATCTTTCTTCTAGAGTCCTACATCAACTCCGCTGCAACATCTGCAAGTTGAAACCGACTCGAGCACACTATGATTCAGCCCCAACAGTTTTCCATTGCTTTTTGTATGTGATAACTGTCGGATATGATTGTTTTTAGAGTTTAAAGCTGAGATGTTTCTGAGAGTGGGGTCAAATCTGAATAGATTTTTTTTTCTTGTTTTAATTACATACAACAGCAATGAATAAACAGAACAAAAATACTTTTCAACTGGTTTAATTCCTTTAAAGTAAAAACAAAACCTGTTGGGCCAAGTGATTGTTTGAAATATAAAACCATGGGGGAAAAAATCTGCAAGTTAAATAGTAGAACTGTGGTTTAATACACTTTGTTTTTTCTTGAAATTAGAAAAAGAGTATTTACATAAGTGCCCCAGATCCTGGAAATAGTGGGTAGTGCTTTTCTGTTGGACCCTGATAATGCTCTCTTTGGTCCGGGAGATCCCTGTTGCATCTTTGTCTTGAGCCCCATCCCAGGACCAACTCTGTGCCCGCTGGGAGGCAAACACCACTCATCTGGTGGTCTTCATGGCAAAGGACTGCTCTCATGGCAGCAGAAGGTGGGCTCAGTCCTCATGGTTTTCATCCTCTCCTCTGTGTTTGCGTGTGAAGAATCCGAGCTGACAAGAAGACGAATTAGATTAATATCCTGTCCTTCACGCACTGTAATATTTTCTTGAAGTAATAAGTGAAATTAAATGTAATACCTTCCACAGTATGAAAATAATGAGGGCCAGTAGCAGCAAACCTCCTATGATGCTGCCAATCAGAATCCAGAGCGAGATGGGAATAGCTCGCCCCTTCAGTACCTCCAGTACAGTCTATAGAAAAGAAACAGGCATGGAGAGTTCATAGAGAATTAACATTACCCCCACTGCACTGCTCAGAATCCTTCTGCAGTCTTACCTCCCCCCAAAGGGTTCTTGTGCCCAGAGTGATGAGGTTATTCTCCTTAGCCAAGACAGCATAGGCACCTGTTATCCTCACTGACTTATATTTGGCCTGCAGACATAGACAGAGGGGTGATGACCAATGTTTGACTCACTGCATGAGTATCTGATCATGTGCGCGTTGCTCTGTAACTCACTTTCCTGAAAAAGTCGTCATGAACTCTGCGGGTGACTCGTATGAAGGCACCATGCAGAAGCTGCTGGACCTCACACACAACCTCTGTGCACCACGACGTGCTGCAGTTCTACACAGGTACGCACAAGTCGTATTATCATCTTTGTGAGAGCTTTGGAGTGTTCATTTGCTGCAGTAAGGAGGCCTCACCAGTATTTCATCATGCAGCATGTCCTCGGGATGAAGGGGGCGTACGTCTCTCTGTCTTGCCTTTAGCTGGGCTACTTCACTCAGCACGCTGCAGTTCACTCCTGTGGCCTGTGGGGCAATTTAAACACGTCACTCATCACCTAGAAGCAATTAAGATGCAAATACTCAAGAGGCCCACTCACATTGTTTGAGGACACATCTGTCACAGTCATGAAGACTCTGTCTCCTGCAGCCACTGAGGGCAGATGCAGCCGCAGCTCCAAGTTACTCACAGTGTAACAGCCGAGATTCTGCAGCTGCAAATGCAGACAAAGCTTTAATTGCCTCATCTTGCCTTGTAGTCTGATGACACACTCTTAATTGATGGATTATATGACACATGTGGTAAAAGGACTGTACTGAAAAGGAGCAGAAAAAGCAGGCAGTGTCCAAAGAAAAACTGGGAAAGACCTTCAGGAAGCCTGGAGAACTTTGGCTCACAACCACTTTAAAAGATTACATGAAAGTCTAGCTGCTTGGAAGAAAAATCTAGAGAAATGAAGAAGGGGCTCAAGACGTTTATACAGTGCTGTATCTTTACCCTGATGTGTGTGTAGAATTCTGGTCCAGTTGCTTCTGAGACTGTCCGTGTGGGGTGGACCTCGTAGCGGTTCAGGTTAGAGTAACTTTGCCGACAGACAGGAAAAAGAGTGGTGTGTGAATAACTACACAGAGTTTTTTTTTTTAAATAGATGGAGCTCAGGCTGTAAACACTCACCTGCTAACAAACAGGTCTGGCTCATACTGAACAAAACTCTGCAGCTGAACACTGTTGTCCCCCAAAGTGTCTTGTCTCTCCACGCTGTCACTGCAAAGGAAACAGGAGGGTTGGGTAAACTGGGCTACGTTTATCCTTTAGTATCTTAAAATGAGAGCACAATATACCTATGAGTCAACTACCTGGTGGCGCTGAGCTTCATTTGCACTCGAGTGTGTAAAGATGTGCAGCTGAACTCAAACTCCAACATAAAGTGAACCTGCAAACAGTAGAGACGGCCTGCTGAAGTGACACATTTCACCTGAAGGGAGAGAACTGTGAGTGGGCTGAGTGTGGTGGAGCCGTTTCCTTAGCTTGAGCCTACCTTTGACTGAGAGCGAAACACTGGATAGCTCACATTACACGAGTGGCTGTTTGTGCCAAGTGTTGTACACTCGATCTTAAAGTGGGCATCCTCCTATGGTGACAGAAAAGAAAAATGAATCTACATAAATGAGAATGCCTACTTGCAAGTGATGCTACATTTGTTAGGATCATGCGAGTGTGGTCTACCCTGATGCTAAGGCTGGCGAAGTGGAGGTTGCGTGAATAGTGTAGTGTCAGGCTGGTGTTGTAGGCGTTTTCCAGTCTGTTCTGAAGCTCCACTTCCACAGCCAGACGCCTACGAGGGCTGCGAATCACATAAGGCTTCTGTCTGTGGAGAAAGCACAGTGTCACTCAGGCCTAACGACTGAGAGGATGTTTCGTTTAACACCTTTGGAGATAAAAGTGAATAAAGAGACATCTCATATCTTTACCTTGTCCCGGAGATGTTCATGTGTGCCTTCAGCACCAGGTCTGTTGTGCAAACATCATCCTCACCGCAGTCCTTAAAGAACGGGATCTGAACAGGTGTACGTAGAGGACGAGAGAGCACCTTTTCATGTACAGTAGGAAATCTGAAGCAGTGAGTGCGGTGGGAATGCTAACTTTTGTGCCACTCACAGATTTGTTCACAGTGGTCGGCCAGCCTTCATCCAGAACTGGACCAGTTTCTGTGTTGTTGATCTTAAACCTCAGTGAGAAGCGGATTGGACGAATGTAATCTGCTGTGTCCTAAATATGAAGATAAAAAGAAGCGTCACCCTGTCTCTTCCACATGTTTGTCAGTGTGAGATGGAGGATGTGTGTGTGTGTGTTTGTGTTTACGTGTACCAACGCTCACATAGACATGGAAGGGCAGTTTGTAACAGAGACTTTTTCCTGTGCGGACGCGGGCCGACATCTGGGTCTGTCTGTGGGAGCTGTCATCAAACAGGGCCCGCGCTGACAACTTCCTGTCATCCAACATGGCCCACACCCACAGATCTTAAGAGAAAGTGGACAATTAAGACAGGAGCTGAGTGCGGTTTCTAATAATCATTTGGCCTCTTATCAAGCGCTGGAGTGGCTAAGCTGTTGAATCTCAGTGAGCAGAAGGAGTGAGTTAAACATTCACATTTGATTTGCTTACCAGTGTAATATGGCTGTATAAGTACTACCTTAACAATTAAGACCACTGTTATTTCATTTACTGCCTGACATATTTGAAATTTATGAAACTTTTCAATTAGAAATCAGTCGTGAAATTGCAGATGGGGCTCCCTGGGATGTAGGGTTTAAGAGAAAAATAAAGTGATCTACCAAAAGCGTTGCTCTGTCGTCCAGAGGAGTGTGAGATGGCTGTGAAACAGGCTGTGGCGTTCAGACAGGCGGATTCTCGGCCTCCCCTCTGACACGTCTTCTTAATCACGTTGATCGATTGCGGCAGGAAGGACAGACTCACATTGATCTGGACGATGCTTCGAGAGCTAGGAGAGACGGTTTAAAAACATTACCGATGTGACACAACACAAAAGTAGCTGCCAGTGTGGGAACTAGCTGTTTAATGAATGTGATTAAAGAACATGTCCGGATGCTTGCTGCTATGACTAAAAGACTTTCCTACTCTGCGTCTTCTCACCTGAGCAGCACAGCACTGCCCTGTGCTCCCACTGCCACGTCTATTAAATCATCTCCGTCTAAGTCCAACCGGGCGCTCACACTGCGGCCAAAATACTGCAGGGAGGGGGAAAGCGATGACCCTGGTATGTGCTGTGAGGACATGAGAGGCAAATGTTAGACTGACTGAATTCTGAAGAGCACCAGTGAGCTTGTAGGTAAAGATAAAAGGGAAAAACCTGTTTATAATCGTGGTTGATGTGAATACCGTCTCCGTGGTAGATATAGATTGCCCCTCTGTGTTCATCCTCCAGTGGAGCTCCCACCACCAGATCAGTGAAGCCATCGTGATTCAGATCTGGAGCGGCTGCCAGTGCATAACCGAACCTCGCGTCCTGGGACTTCTCCTCTGACTTCAGTGTACCATTATGTACAAACACTTGCTCCTGGGAAAAAGAGAGAGAAAAAAAGATGGATGAGTTGAAGGTAACAGAATATAATATTACTGTAGTTTGAATTGTAACCTGACCCACTGCTGTCTTACCCCACTGAGCGTGTAGATGTAGACTTTACCAGCCTCCTTGTTTCCTGAGCCAAGGTACATTGGAGCAGCAACCAGAAGGACATCAGTGATTCCATCCTGATCGATATCCAGTCCACACACCTCACTGCCATAGTAAGACCCAATCTGAAGACAAAAACCTGTTATTCCATCTTACCTCCAGTAGGTGGAGCCCTTGTTATAAGTTTTAAAAAAACGAGACTTTTACAACGTTCTGTGAGAAAAGATAAACCTGACAATATAAAGGAGGCCGTCATGAAAAGAGCTTCACCTGTTCTCCATTTAACGCCTGTACGATCTCGACATCACCAGCATTACTGAGTTCAAACAGAATGACTTTGCCTTTGTGTTTAAACCGAGGAGCCCCAGCTACATAGAGCCTCCTCCAGTCACCGATGAGCACAGATGACACTGTGTAACCTGCAATCACATATAAATACACTTCAGTGTAATTCATGGCGTTCAAGAAAGTGCTAGTTCTACTTTTTCAGTAAAAATGTTTTTATGGTTTCTAATAGACAAAACTGCTAAACTGTTTGAGCCCTAGAAGCTCCTCTGCTACAGACTTTGAGGCTGCACCTCGAAACAATAGATTAGATCATAGATTGGACTATTTTTTTACTGGATTACTGCTACATTTATGTGCATTTTGTGGGTGTGGTAGTGAGGTCATTTTTCTATTTATGGGCCGCTACAAGTAACGGTCACGTCGGGCTTCACGTGAGCTTTGACAGACACTCATTAACTTAGAGTTAATTTAGAATATAATCAGTAGATCAAATAATGCTAAATGTATTCATCGTGATAATATTGTATCAATACAACAAACACGTGGTTTGACATGTGGGTACCTAAATAAGCAGCATGATTTTTGAGCTCCAGTGGAAACTCGCTTTCAAAGGCCTCTCTTGGGGGTATGATTCGTCCATTGGTCCCTTCCTTCAACACTCCACCATCCCAGTCGTAGGCGCCCACCATCCCAAACAGGATACCATCCTGAGGAAGGGAACAGGGAATGGATGAGGCGCAAACTCGGCTAACTGATGACACACTGATGATCATTTTGACAGGTAGCACTTACATCCAGTGTGTGTGTGGAGAAGCCGATCTGAGACATCTCCATGTGGAACGTGCTCTGATTGTAGCCCAGCATACCTAAAGGCAGACAACAAGTCAGCTCTCTCCTTCCTCGTGTTTCTTCGCACATCTCCTCCCTTCCCTTTCCTTCCTCTGCCTCTCAGTATCAGATCATTCTTATCCTCACTTACACTGAAGACCGCAGGTGGCAGACATTTCCTATTCTGCTGTCCCTTCCTCTTTAATTTCCCTGAGCATTAAAGGGTGGCATCACTTTTCATCAGCCTTTCTCTCAAGTTCCCGCATCTAGTGACAGCTTTGTACACCCTCTATCTTTATTTCCTCTCTCTTGCTTTCTCCACCTGCTCTTTTTCTCACACAGACCTGATGTTGCCTCTTACTTATTCAGTCTTTATACAGTATTTCCTATCAAACAAATGATCAGTCTAAGTAATGAAAGGGATGAATAAAATTTTCTTGATTTATTAATTTATGAAACAGGGAAAACTGAACTATCTTAGTAGTCTGAAGTATGACAAGCTACAGCTGTTTACTAATTTTAAACATTTATTTCCGTCTTCTGGCTCTCTGTTTTAACACTGTTACCTTCCAGGGTGAAGATCCGGTCTCCCAGAGCATCCACGATGTCATTCAACGCAGCTTCATCGGTAACGTTGAAAAAGTATTTATCATCCGGGTCACTAGCGATGTATTTGATCTCATTAATGAACGTATGTGGGTCCTGCTGTTTCCGGATATAATGGCCCAGAACCTAAAGCCCAGAGCGGGAGAGAAAAGAACTTTAAAAGGACAAAATATAGGGGGGAAAAAGGAGGTCAGTAAAGCTGGAGGCAGAAAAAGGGGGTGAGAGTGGCGAAAACATACTGTAAACAGATGATAGACGCAGGCAGAATCAGATAAATACTACTCCATGTTCCTGATCGACAGCAACTTTCAGTAAACATCTGAAATAAAAGATGTCTGCCCGTATACTTGAGTAATTAAGCCATACTTCAAGGCCACAAATTGACTGGAAAACATGAGGTTGGAGGAAAGGGCAGCCATTGGAGATTTGTCAATGAGGAGCGCAGGCATAGCTTAGAGAGGTGAAGAGATGACAGATGCAGAAGATCTGCTGCAGCAACAGCGCTTAATGGCTTAACGACTGAAGTACAAATGAGAAAATTCCATAGGAGAAACCAAACCCCAGAATCTCCCCCTGTGACTCTGGCTGCCAAGCAAACTCAGGAAATCCTCTGTTTTTAAAGGGCAGGGGATGGAGCAGGGTGTAGTGTGTAATGTAAAGAGTACTTATAAAATGTACATCAAGACCTTATATAGAAGTTGAAAAGTTCCAACACAGAGCAGAAAAGAGATTAACAAAAAACAAAACATAAAAGAAGTATTACTGAATTCACATTTCCTGATTTTTAGATTTGACGATGTACTTAAACATAGGCATACATACATTGTGCTGCATAAACTCCTCACACGCATATCCACATTTTTTGCCCCTGTCCTGCACTGATGTATAAAACACAATCTGCTGTGACTGGATTGTAGTTTGAAGAGCTCTGAGCTCCCTCGTGAACCATTTTCACTGTGCATACACACAACCTGAATGCACAGGCAGGAGCACAAAAAGCAGACTCAAAACACACCTGCGTCATGTAGATACAATGATCCATGCTGATAGAAACATAATACATTGAACATAGCTTACAGTCTGCTAACCTTTGGCTTCTCCCTTTTTCTACCCAGATGGATGGGATTTAGACCTCAGAGCATGGATTGCTCAACATTGACTATTATATTTGAACATATTGTTCAAATATTTCAATTTGTGGTCTACATTTTTAATCATTCCAGGGGACAAGGACTCTATTTGTTGCTGTTACATTCTCAACCATTTTAGTGGCATTGCAGATCCAGAAACTACTGAATGTCACGAAATCTGTTTTATATGTTTTCCAGATTTTAAAAAATCAGTGTGGCGTTTCATTTTAGCAGTTTTGAGTGAAATCTCTCAACAACACACAGATGGATTTCAATGAAATGTGATAGTTGTGTCTGTTTCTGGATTGACTTGAATGACTCTGGTTATCCTTTAGCCGTACACTTTGACCAGTACTTCCATGCATGGACAGACACCTTCACATCCCACATCCCTCCCCAGCCTCAGATGTGCTCTGTGTTTAATGTTGATTTACAGATGACAGAATACTTTTTGCAGCTTTGCTGCAATATGTTGACAGCTTTCACACACTTATATGCCAGCCTCTCCACCGATGGTTAGCACCTTTTAACCTTGGCCAGATTCTACAAAGTGTAGAATCTATAATGTGTTTGTCATTCACACACTTTCACACCACTGCCAGTGTTCATATGTCATCGGCAGAAACCTGGGGGTGTTTGACTATATCTCAATTTCTGGGCCACAGCCACTCCCAGATCAGTTCATGCAATCTTCTAAAATTGCACTTAGCTACCCTGCCTTCATGTTTGGCCCCCTTTCTCCCCTTCTGTGGCTCCAGCAGAGTCTGAAGGTTCTCCAGCCTCTCATTTGGGACAGGGAGGGCTCATGCCATTAGAGTCTGTCTGCCCTTGTGATGCTAACCACTCAAGATATTACCACTCCGTGCATTTCTGTGTGTTGAAGGGTGGGGCTGGACAGGAAGACTTTTTGTTTCCAGTCGCCTATTTTACTATTTTAGTAGACCCAAAGGGTTCATTTGGTAATTTGGGGATGTTATTTTGGAGGAGTGGTGGTAATATTGTGTGGTTACTTGTGGTGGATAAAGTGACTGTACCACGTTTGCACAATGTATCAGGAATGTCACTGATTCTCTGTACACCCCACTGGTAATGTTGGTCAGTTGCTTTTGTGTTTCCCACTATAGTGAGTCGTAAGAGATCCTGAATCAGTAATCTCAGTGCCAAGAGCCATGAGCAGTATGTATCGTTTAGGGTTGCACTTGTCCATACTTGAAAAATATACTCACAGCGATGGCATATCTGGTGATGTTTCTGCTCTCGCAGTTCTCTAGAGCCTCTGGCAGGTCCTCCCCATCATGGGACTCTCCGTCTGTCACCACAATCATCACCTTGGTGGCGCCTTCCCTTGCTCCATGCTCAGCACTGAATGCCTCTGTGCTACAAAGACAGAAAGTGGGACCAATGAAGCTGGATGATATGTAATTCTGTCATGTTGACCCTGCTGAAATGATCTGAAATAGGAAGCAGGATGGAAGGAGAGAATTCAAATGTAGTCATGAAACGAGTGAAGGGGAGGAAACCAAAGAGTATCCAGTCACTTCGGTTCCTGAAATGTCAAACATCCTCTGAAATAATATACAATATCAAGTGCTTCTCTGTGAAAATGGATAGCTTAAATAACACTCAGACAGCTGATTTGAGTTTCCACCTATCAAGCATGTTATAAATGGCCCAGTTCATATCCTTTTCCCACCTTTATTTGGGACACTTGACACACATGCCTCAGCTGCCGCTTGACTCAATTTGGTCACTGTAAGCAGTATGTGTCATTGCACACAGTGACCAAACCTGTGCATTACCTTCCAGTTGTGCTATTATCCAGAGAAGACAAATGCATGAGCAGACTCAAGCCACACCCTGTTTGTCTGCAGAAAAACCTGTTTTCACTGGGACCTGCTTCAAGCGTTGAATATGGTTGGTAAGCCTCAGACCAGCATACACACACACACACACACTGGATGAAGGAGAGGAGTCAGTGCAAGTGATCTCAGTCATTTTCAGGCCTAACTGCAGCCCTTGCCTAAATATAACATTGTGGTCAGCCACAAGAAACTCACAGTTAAAAACAACCATTTCCCTTATGCAGACTGCAAATTACATAGGGTGCAGAGAAGGAGAAGAAAAACAGAACAGAGGAGTGAAGGCATTATAAGGAAGAGGAACAAATAAAAGAAAAGATTGATGAAGATGAGAGAGAAAAAAACAAACTGATTAAATATGTCCACGAAGAAAATGGAGAGAAAGAGAACAGCACAAATCTTTCTGCACTGTTCTCAATGATTATATTTTTCATAAATCATAACATGGAGTAAACAGCTGGTAAGTGCAGAGACACAGATGACTGCAGTTGGATGAGAACATAAAGGAGGAAAAAAGACAGACAAGACAAATGGAAACAAGTCAGAGAAGTAAAAATAAAACATCAGGGGAAAGGGAGATGAAAGAACAGAGAAAGTGAGCTGAGCTAATTGGGAGGCCTGGCTGTATTTACAACCCATTTTATAGAGTCACAGCAGTGTGGTAATGACACGGCACAGCGGTCTGTGTGTGTGTGTTTTTGTGTGGGGGTGAGTAAGAGTGTCTCAGACGGATGGAGAACTAAAGAATTCAGTGGCTAATCCAACTGTAGAAGGTTGTTTGATGTTAATGAAGCAGTCAACAAGTCTGCATTCAAGCTGCCTCTCATGTCATTTACATGACGAAATGACACTCATCTCCCAAATGCACAGGAAATATACATACTACTTTATTACCATGTATGCTTGTATGTATGCTTTTGAGATTTATTACCTTAGCATAACTGTCTGGAATTAGAATTACGGATATCAGCAACATAATGTTTACTTATCATTAGCCCTAAAACACTGTCAAAAACAGCCTGAAATAGCTGTCCATGCAAGGATTTTCATTGGGTGTTGGTTCATCAAAGCATTTAAGCAGTGTCTAGCACTAGAGATGCACTGGTTAATAATGTTGATGAGCTATTTAGACGTTACAACAAAATAGGAAGCCGTTCTTTGTATTTCTTGTTGACAGTTCCAGCTGTGTACAGGCTGTAGTGATAAAACCTGTCAGTGGCCTCTTGACTTGGCATGAAAAATTGCATTAAAAATACTGAATTATAGATACCTGCAATTACTCAGTGTAGCTTGCCATATGCACCGAAAGAAGCTATAAAATACTTTGAGTGTTAGAAGGGTCACATTTGTACCTAAAGAGCTGCTTTTAAGCTTTTTGGAAGTTCAGCTTCAGGTCAGGTCCATGTTCAGTTGCTTCCCATAAACAAGTAAAGGCCAATACAACCAATACAACGCTGCAGTTGGGATCTTTACTTGCTTTGCCTTCATTTGGCATTTGTCTAAAGCAGCATTGGTTTCCCCGTGCGCACATTTTAGGTTAGTTTGGCTTGTTAACATAGTATTTTAATGCAGAAACCATTCAGTTGTCCTCAAGGTGTGTTTTTGGGTTTGTCACCTTTTCTTAGATTAAGTTTATGAATCAACAAATAATTATGAAGCTTTGCTTAGTTTCCTCACATCACATTTGTAGGCTTTGTTTCTACCAATTTGGGTGTGAAAGATTAATCAATCATTGTTCTAAACTAGCATTCATGCTGCCATCAGGTCCCAAACAGTCCAAACTCAGAGAAAGTTCATTTGAGGTACAATCTGAATTCCTGTTTTTTTCTAGTCTAAAGCCGTAACCCCGTGTAACTCACTTTGAGAGATTGAACAGTTTGCATATGTCTTCTGTTGGCTCTTTTTAAATCTCTTTCAGCTAAGTTAGTGGGTCATGGTTAAGTTTATAATAAGGACAAGGTTAGAGTTAAAGGTTAAATGTTGACCATGCAGTTACAAGGGTTAAAGTTGAGGTTAGGAGGTCACAGAATGAATGTTGTGAGAGCTAGTGCCTGAGAGTACACCTAAAAGGCAGCATATATGAATTTAATGTGTAATGTGTCAGTCCCTGATGTCTATGTAGATGTTCATTTGTGTATGTGTGTACTGTATGGGTCTCTGTGTGTATTTTTACAGCTGCAGGCGCACCACTTGGCTGACCAGGCCTTGCCACACCTGCAGGCGTGCTGAGCCAGCAGTAATCCAGCCCAGCTCAGCTAATCTCACTGTTTTTCTACCCCGTCACTCTCCTTCTCAATGCCGATGATGCTATCTGTCAATCTGTACATGTGTATGGGTGTTTGGGAGTAAATGTGTTTATTTGAATTCAGTCATACTGTAAGTTGTTGTCTTTTCATAAGAACTTCTCTATGAGAAGTCATGCTGCCTTGACCTCGTGTTTTCTTTCTGTAATCTGAAACCAATTTTGGGTAAATGAGAAAGCTTTCACTTCAGAAATCAAAAAATGGCTTCTGAGTAACAACTTCTGTTTTATTTGCTTCTTGCCTTCTAGCCTTGTTAAGTATTTTGATAGTCTTTTTTTCCATCTGACAGGGAGAGAGGACTGACTGTGACAGTGAGAGTTAAAGAGAACAGAGTGTTGACTGGACTTCTAATCATGGCGTTTTGATAGCTAAGTTGTATCTTTTTACTTCTTCCATTTCCAGTTACTACTTCTTTTAAATGTTCCCTCTATAACTGTCCAACTTTTACCTTTAAATGTACCAGAAAGCAGGAACTCTCCAATTACCTGTGTGCTTGTGTCTGTGTGTATGAAAGCAGAACGCAGCTCCAAGGCATACCTCCCAAAATGGCAGTTGTGGCCACACATCAGGTCTGGGTGTGGTGCGCTATGTGGGTATGACTTTAATAAAGCAGGAATTTTATTTTTAAGCGAAAGAGAAATTTCAGGACTATTCACTCCGTCAGTGAGTCTCAACCTGTAGAACTGTTTCTTTAGACTCGGGTTACCAGTTTATTTTCTCTCTAACATACTTTTCCAAAGATAAGTTATGAAGGTGTGGAGAGCTAAATGAACAGATTTTTTTGTGATTTAGGGAGCAGCACCACAAGCTCTAAATGTATTAATTAAAGAAATTTGATAAGAAAACCATGATATTTAAGAGTTGCTTTAATTACCCGTCCAGTAGACATGGAAAAACAAAACTTAAGAGATGTATTAGTGTTTACATAGCAAAAATGTCTTCTGTTGTTATTTCTTTTTGGCTCTGTTTTTGGTCCCTGAGAAAACTATCAAGCTAATGCTAAATGCTTGACTATATTCACCACCAAGTGGGTCATTTTGCCCAGCTTTCCTTTAGCCCAATTTGTCCTTGTGCTTGCATTGGTTCCCTTCCACTGGCCAAATACATGCATGTTAGGTTGGTTGATAATTGTATGAGAATGTTTTGAATGTGAGCGTGAATGGCTGTCCAGGGTGTAAGACACCTCTTACACTATGTCAGCATGAATGGGAATGTAATGAAGCTGGCATCCTCACTAGTGTTGCACCCCTTTACAGACCAAGAGCTACAACATATTTTATGTAGAGCCATGACTGGTGATACGTTAAACAGAAAAATATTTTACACAGTTTAATCCTTTCATCGTCTGATCTGACCATAAATCAAATGTAGTGTGCAGCACAGAGGGAAGAATGTACTTGAAGAAAATAAACCTGATTATAACAACAAATTCTCCACTGTTATATTTAGAGACAAACCACCAAGAATGTTACTCAGAGATCTAAATGGCATGACAGTTTCCAGTTAACCGGCCAAATCTACAGCATGAGAGCAAGAAAGATCAGTCAGTAGCAGTGACTGACAGGCATACCAGGCCTTTTGGATGGCGAATGCAGTGCGCGTCTCACGTCCCTCCTGTCGGCTGATGTTCTTGGCGGCCTCCACCACCTCCTGTGTAGTCTGGTAATCCTTCAGAAACCATTCATGAAGTGCTATCTCACCATACTGCAGTATGCCAACCTGAAAACACACAAACACAAGTATTTCAGCAATGCCACATGTTCATGGTTGCTCTTGCACATGATTATGGAAAGTAACATCTGAGACTTGTTTCTGGGGTGAACTATCTCTTTAAGTACCAGTCCTGTTCTTAAAGCAAACAGCACTGTTGGGGAATTTTTGAATTCATTCAAAAACCAGAGGTATTTCCTCTTCACCTCACATTGCCTGCTACCCTTTACCCCCCACCCTCCCTTTTCATAACTCAAACCCCCTCTCACTCCTCTTGGTTAGCTCATAATAATGCTCCTACATCCATCCCCTCCAACTTCCACTCCGCTTCAAGCTTTAGGCTCATGTCCCTTTACGTTACTGCAGCAATTTGTTGTGGTCATATTTGCTAAACTTGCTCTTAACATCACTTTGTTCATGTTTTCATTCAAAGGGCTACTGTGAAGCTTGTCTTCCTGTTCTGGGCAACAGCAAAAGAGTCCCAGGGAATTTAGAAAGAGAATCGCTCAGATTCAAACCCACAAGTTTCCATTACTAATGTAAATAATATTTACAGGCAAAGCTAAAAGACATCGACTTGTGTTTTTACCTGCATCTGGTCTGAGCTGATGTGGAACTTGCTAAGGATGTTGCTGAGGAAGTTCTGGACCTCATACCAGGGGTAGATACTGTTGGAGCCATCCAGCACGATCACGATATCCATGTATGTGGGGCACCCTGCCACAAGTGGGAGTATCCAGATATGTGGCTGGTTAAAGCAGGCCTAAGTAGCATGGCTTTTTGCTTCAGGGTGTATAAATGTGTGTGTAAATGTGTGGTTACTTTGCACAGTTGGAGCGATGGGCTTTCTTGGTTTTAGATCATCGCTGACAGAGGCACAGATGCCGTTGCTGAACATAGATGTACCGCACTCCTTTGACCAAAGAGGGGCACATGCCTGCCAAACACAAGCACACACACAAACACACGCACAGGGACACATACAAACACACAGAACAGCATCTGTTTTACAGGTGAAGCAATTTCAGGGGCAGCTACAGTTAATTTGAGCAGTTTGAAAGTTTTTGTGTTCTGCTCGCAAGATGAGGTATTTTGATTGTTATCAAAGAGTTTGAATACACAGGCAAACGTGGCCAAGTGTCCCACGTATAAACTCTCACACACCCACACACACAGTACCAGCAGAAAGGAACAAAAAGAAAACAAGTTATAAGAGGGAATAAGTCATGGAAAAACTACAACACTGTGGTTTTGAGGACAGAAAAATGAGGGGGAGACAGAAAGGGGGAGACTATTGTTGACATGCTGGCAGTCACTGTTGTCATGAGCGGTTTAACAGAGCTGGAGCACAAGACCAGCGAAGCAATTTAAATCTGATTGTGCTAAATGTAGGGTGGGGGCCTGGAGGGGTGTCAAGGGGGCATCCTATAAAAAAAATTCTGTTTTCAAAGCATGCCGTTTATTTGGTTTTCATACTAAGAGGAAAAGTATGGGGGGAGCGCAAAGGGAGGAGATAAAAGAGAAATTCAGCCACCAAGAGACAAAAGAAAGAGACTGAAAGTGGGGTGAAATGGGGGTAGAATGACAGAAAGAGAAACATCCTGGTTTTTCTTGCCCTGTCATTATGAACGGGTTTCTCCTCCAGCACACAGACAGGCAGTGAAGAAGAGATGGAGAGAGGGATGAGAGGAAACCACGGAGGGAGAAGATGGAGAAAAGCAAAAGAGGTGCTTTGGCTTTTGGTAGGCCTGTCATTAACAAAAGGCCGGAGACGCATTCCGATCCTGTTATAGACCTGACCACTGGGGTTAACATAAACACTCACGGACACATGCATACGCACGCACACACTTTAACACACTCACATTAAAGTGGCCAAAACTGGCAAGAGTTGGTGAACTGTACACGACTCCACACCCGAAGTAGCACTAAACCCCTGGTAGACACCAAAACACACACGCACACTTGCTCAACACATACATAAACATCCAGTCATCCAGAAACACACTCATAACACACACTCTTAGCTAAAGCAGCAGTGTTTTTGCCTGCGAGCCAGAGGCTTCATGAGCGGAGAAATTAGGACCGGAGAGCAACAATAAGGCGAAAAAGCTGTGATTATCAGAGCTGTAAAGTTAAACTGGAAATAGACAAGAGTTATAAAACAGACTGCTCAGAGGCATATCAGATTGGACTTAGTGGCTGACACACATCTGTTAACAATATCAATGTACTTCAAGCACAACAACGTCACTTATTGTAGAATATACAGTAACTTAAAAGCAGAACAAGAGGTGAACATCCCTTGTTCTGAAATTTTACATGAACTGAAGCCGAAACATTTCATCTGAACAGTGATTCAGCAATGATTTAGATAAGTGACCAGCTGTTGTATCAAGCTGAATAGGAAACACTTGTTGAAGCTGGTTAAAAAGTAGACTATCAGAGCAAAATTAATACATTTTAGTTTGAAGTCTGTCAGATGGATAAAACCTGAAGATGCTACCTCGGGCTCTGAGAGCTTTAATTCAACAATTCAGCTGATTAATTGGGTTAGAAATATTGATAGAATTTTGGGTTTGGCAGGTAAATAAAATAGGATCACATCATTTCATAATTACAGTGTTGTGTTTTCCATGCATACAGGCTGAGTGTAATATCACCTTCACCGTACTTACAGAGATGTCAGCAATTCAAGGAGCAGCTTCTTATTGGTAGTTATTTCTGTTTAACAATGGTTAATGTTTTTGGATGGGAAGAACATGAATGACAGTACAACAATTTGATTAATTTGTCGTGTTTTTTTTCTTTCTTTTTGTTTAGTTTAGAATATAACTGAAATTCTGAAATCATCTAATTATAATTGCCTCTTGAAAGGATGATAAAAATGAAATTGTTAAATTTTATGGCCGGTAAATAATATTTTGGAAGGCAAATTGTCTAAGATTACAAACTGTGTTGCTGCAGAAACCAGTTGAGTGCCTTTAGCAGCTCTAAAATAATTCTCATTCAGACCTGCATGACTTGTATCTTGACTGATGATTTGCATTAGAGAAGTTGTTATGATGCATTTCGAATAATCTTATAAACAGAGCTTATGCCTCAGTATATGTGTGATCCATTGAGACATAAAAGAATGTGCCTTCTTTAAGCAAGACTTCAGCTCGTCTGTTTTTAACTTTTTAAATATACATGCCAAATCTCAAAAGGTAAGGAAAAGAATTGGAAGAGAGGGTAACCATATATGGTCAAATAGAGACCTACCAAGAGAGCTGATTCATTACATTTCTGTCAAACAAACAACCTTGTCTCACCACATCCCTTCAAGCCCTCACATACCAGCCCACCTCACATGTAGCAAAATCAAAAAAGCCTTGTGATAAAGAGTTTTGACCACTTACCAGGAAGCCATCTGGCGAATCTGGTGTGAGGGTCATTCCCAAGTGAGAATTCCTGAGGTTTTTAGAGACGTTCTTCAGAGCAGTCTCACCTGATGTGTGACAGAGAGACAGAGCGGTTTAACACTGGGATATAACATGTGAACCTTTATGAATGATTTTCAGAGATATTGCTTTAGTTCAGGTTATTTGTTTTCATCACCTAGATTGACTTTGCTACACTGTGAGTTCCTCTCCTCTCCCACAACACATTTGTACACATCTCCTTTCCTGTTGTTGGGCGGCCCGTCCCACGGAGCACCAACCAGCATCCTTCAACAAAATGACTCAGTTATCATCAACATAGCACCCGGCATCTTTTTGTATGTGTAGATATTCGGATTGTTTCATGAGCAGGGCCTCTTTCCCTTTGTTTCCCTCACACACACTTACGATTTCTCTCCATCGGCTTCATGCTGTAAAACAGAGAAGCCAAACAGGGCGTCCTCTGGCCCGGTGAAAATTCGCGGATGCTTTACGTCTATGTTGAAACACTCACAAAACTCTGGAAGACATAAAAAAATAAGGTTACGGTATTCCACAGGTAACACATCACAACAACACTTCTTTTCTCTGCTGCCGCCAAGTATTCATGTGATTCAGAGAAATTTAATTTGACTTGACCATATATGTATATATATATATATATATATATATATATATATATATATATATATATATATATTTGTTTATGGGGTGCAGCTACAAAAGAACTTGGGATGTTTTCAATGTTTTGCCATGTTTTTTGTACAGGTTTTGGAGCAGCATATGCTGCAGTCTGGAAGGTCTTGGTTATTTCAGCAAGACAATGCGGAACTACCCTCTGCCTGCAGTCTAGATCCGTCACCCGCTAAAAACTTTTGGCAGATTCTGGAATATAGAAAACTTACGTGCAGCTAAAATGCTATATCAAGCTAGCGAAATTTTTGTTGGGAGAGAGTCCAGACTAAACTTCTGCGTGTCATGTGTTTCATCTTAACCATCTGAATAAGGCTGAGAAGAAACACATCATGACGAGGTGGATCCATACATTCAGTTTCAGGTATTTAAGGTTGCTCTGTATGTGGTAGGAGCCATGTGTGATTCGATTACTCTGTATTCTCCGTATCCTTGAAAAAAAAGGAAGTACAATGTCCCTGTTCAGTACCATCTGTATGTTATTACTCTAATATGGTTTTAAACACTGAGCTTCCTGGAGTTCCCCCATGCTGCTCTTTCGTGACCCTTCAACCCCCCTTCTGGTCCCTGTTATTGCACTTAGAGAAACTCTTATTGAACAAGAAGAAGTTGTCAAGATCTAGATTAAGCGCCAATAAGGGCCATTAACAACTCTGTATTATGATTGTCACCTTGGGTGGACAAAGGGTTCATTAGCTACTTGTTAGTGTATCACTCTGTCCATAAATAACAAGTGGCCTGGCAGATGGTGCCTCCTGGCTCATGTGCAGAATCTCTGTGATTCTGTTCATTGACTCTGTTCACCTTCATTGACATGTGAAGGTGTTGTGGTAAAAATCCCTCTAACACTTGTTTGCATCACTCTCAAAGATACAACAGCCTGTCTCCTCAGGGTCCAAACTTCAAGGTGATGCAACACAGTGACAAAAATGCTTGTGTCCCAACTATTTTGAAACCTGTTGCATTTATCAAAAAGAAAATTAGCACATATTTAAAAAAAACAACGTGCGTTACGTTCTTCCTGGCTTTTTGTACTAATTCGTTTTGCTGCAGAGTTAAAAGAGAAAATGGATGCCTCTCTTATAATGTATTAAATTCTAAACTACACCCTTGACAACTGCTTTGACATGAGTACCAGAAACAGGGAGAAACACTAGGACGGTCAAAATGTAAAATAACAACCTCCAAAGCATTGCAGATGACCAGGTAATGTCCCACTATTTCTTAATCATTCAAAAAACTACTGGCATATGGGGGGTTTGTGTGTCTGATTATTTCTTGATACTTCATATTATGATGTAGAGAGAGTAACATCCTCTCATCAAGATATTGGCAGGAAAGAAAATTTGTATTTCTCAAGATGTTTTTTGCTTTTATATGAGTCAAAACAGCAATGGGTATGAGTGGAAAACGTGCAAAATATTGAGTTGGAAATGCTGTGGACATGACAGGAGTTGCCTCCAATGCTGAGTCAGGTTATTATTTTATGAAAAGGAGATTGGAAGGAGAAAAAAGGGAGGCCTCAAGAAGACGGATAAACAAAGTGACCAGAGGCAACCTCTGAGGAAAAAGGGAGTTCAGTCTGAGGGAAAAGAGGGAGAGGAGAGAGAAGGGAAGAAGCAAAGCAAGGAAGGGTGTGGGCTAGAAAAACTCAAACATATAGTAAGCCCCCTGTTACGACACACAAGCCTGCCCTTCATACATATTGGGAGAGGTGAAGAAGAAGAGACGACAGAGAGTAGCAAGATGGGAGGCAGTTCTCTGGGATGTTAATATTAAAATTAAGCTCACGGTGGCAAAAAAATAAACAAACAGCCCTTTTATGCACAGTTTGCTTCAGCAATCATAGGAAAATAAAAAGAAAATATATAGTTTGATCAACAGAAAATAAGGGATGGATTACTATTTAGCAGCAGCACTTAAGCTGATATTTCTGAGTATATTTGTAGATGAGTTGTCGGCCTCAGGACACAGATGCAGGGTCAGTTCAATGTCAAAATGTTTATTTATGATAAACAGCAGGTTGAGGATCTCCAGGCAGAGCAAACCAAGAGGCTGTGAAACTCCTGAGCACTCTCCTCAATAACTATGGATGAGGAGAGTGCAGCTATGAAAATGACCAAACCAAAAACCTCTCCTCTCTAGGAGGAAAACAAAGGGCTATTAAAGATAATAAATAAACTCAAGCTCTCCTAACGAGGTGGACTTAAACAAAAGAATAAGTGTTATATTCTTATATAGAATATAACACAAATAATCGCTCTACTAGCGGAGGTTTCTATGAAACATTAAGAACTCAAAATCTCTCCAAATGGGAGGAACAAAACCAGGCTATGAAACTTACCGTGGTAAAAACTAAAGCTATGGCTTAAAGAATAAATTACAACAAAGTTCTCTGTATATGCTCTGCAGGAGGATCGCTCACTGCAGGCTCGAGGATTATGTGGCTGTGGAAACTAGGGACGTGGAAACTGTGGAACAAGACGCTAGAGTGAGGCTCATGAACAGAAACACAACACACTGGCACAAGACAAGGGAGACACAGACTATTTGAGCACATGAGGAGCCATGGGGAACAGGTGGAAACACTTTGGGAATCAGGGAAGACAATCAGATGCTTAACACAGGAGGAAGGGCAAGATGCCTGAAACGAGAGGGAAGTTAGTGCTTTCAAAATAAGACAGGAAATGACGAGACAAGACATGAATCAAAACTTAAATCGTGACATGAGTGTTCCCAATATTTCTGTGTTACCCCACAGATTCAGCATTGTCTTCCCATACCTCTATAAACTTGTGATTTACAGTTTTTTTTAAATGGGTTAACACTAAGGGGAAATACTGGCTCTTTACTTCATATGCAGTAGTAGTTCTCAACAATACCTTAGGCATGAATTACCCACAATGCAACTGAACCTCAGATAGTTTGGGACTGGCCTGTGCTTGCTGTGATTGATTGTTGCGGTTTGGGTAAGTCGGGTCTGTCACCACAGCTGATACAATCCAGCACCAACCCTTCAGATTTCAATGTGTTATGTTTTGTCAGTAACAGCTAATGCAACCATGAGCCACTAGCCACAAGCAGAGGCATGCGGCTGGCTGAAGAGGTCTGGTAGCCCACTTGTAACTCCATATTTCCAGATTTATTCTTGTTTTCAGACTTGTAAATTTCGGTCCCAACTCACACAATCTGAAAGCATAAAACTTTCTTGCAGTTTGTGCAGGGACATTTGATGCCTCCAGTTGTGCTCCACAAGACCTGTAAACAGTCTCAATTGTGTAAAATTGATGTCCTTTTGAGGTAGTCTAGCCTGTATCAGGGTGTCAGAGGTTTTTGGCCGTTTCTAACCCTCTTCTCTAAAATAACCATAAGTGATATTTTACAATAACAAAGTATTACAAGATAATCTTAAAATGATGATTCTCAAAGGGAGGACATTTGCTGCTACTCAGATTCTTAAAGCTCTCTCTGCTTTTTCCATTAAATGGTCACTTCGTTGAGAAGAGTGTGTAATGTTGAACAACCTAAAGCTCCCTGGTGTCTGTACTTTACTGCATGTTCTTAACATCAGACAATGATTTAAGCATTAACGTGCCTATAACCGGTAGGGTTCTAAGGGTAGCCCTTAAGAGATGGGCTCCCTGCAGTCTGGACCTCCCTGCCAACCAGACAACCCTGTGTCACAAAATCACTTCCAACTCAAAACATCCCGACCTACTCTGAGGACTTAACAGTCTTGACCTCAGGGGCAGAAGTGAGGTCCCCATCCAGTGACAGTTGGTCCAAGGCAGCCAACTGAAACTCAAAACCAGCTGCATGGTTTCTGCATCTGCTTGAGTGCAAGGCCTATGTGTGCACAGTCACACACTCACTCACACAGTGGCTGCAAATTCTCCGGGATATTTTCCTCAGACGTTCCGGAGATTTTTACCAAGGGCTGTGTGGAAAATCTCAGAAGGAAATGTAGAGTGAATGTTGCAGACATTCGTGTTCTTTCATGCCATCGCTCCAGAACATCTCTAGAACATTTCAGACCTCCAGTGCATATTTTAAAAAGGCAAAAAAATAGAATAAGAAATAAGAATAGAACATAGCAGACAAGGAAGAGGACAATCATAAGAGCAATATGGACGCTTGTCTTAACTATCTGTCAGAGCTTGAACGTTGATGAATAACGATGACAAGACTGTGTGAGAAATTCAAACAAATATATAGATAGATATCTAGTTCCTGTAGAAGTCTTTTCTGATGTTACTGGAGGCTGAGTGGAAATCTGATGAAATGTGATCCTCTGATGCATTTCATCTTAAATTACAGAGTGTCATGGTATATTATTTTCTGTTCCGCCTCCACAACATGACACAGATCTTCACAGATAATATTTAACTTGTCCCACTTGTGTGTCTAATGAATGTTATTTGTTACCCTGGACGACGGGATGTGTTGAATGTTTTATGTTAAAGAGCGGTTTCTAAATAAATTTGACCTGACATGAAACTTAGCGACCTGTCCAGGGTGTACCCCGCGTTTCGCCCAATGACTGCTGGGATAGGCTCCAGCCCACCCGCTACCCGATTAACGGATTGGCGGTATAGAAAATGGATGGATGGATCAAACTTAGCAACATCCCATTGCATCTGCACTGACCGTCTTTCTGTAAACTCTGCGATTCCACTGGAGAAAATGAGTCGAGGGCAGGGAACACGACCAGATCACCAGCTACTCGTGCACCTTCACAGAAGTACACACTGACGTACACGTGCACACACACACACACACACACCTTGTCCAGGCCAACGAGCGGGGGATTCCACTTGGTTTAGGGAGAGAAATTGGATATGTTCACCGTTTCTCTTCCATCTCTGCTCCTGATTTTCCCACAGACTGTAGTTTCTTCTACCTGTTCTTTCATTTTCCCTGGCAGATGTTTGTTCTGTTAGTCTCATCAAACTTAGTCAGATTTCTTCTTTGTCTCGTGTCCAGATTCACTCACTGGTGAGCTACAAAGATGTGGGATTCCAGTTACACCAGGAGCATGGGTCTTGAAATGATAATGTTGGCCTGTTTTTCAGTTCACAACCTTGATCCATATGGAGATTTTTGAACAACTATTGCACTGATTGCCGGGGGATTTTGGGATTATTATATTTTATACCTAACTCAATGACTCTCTAATGCATCGTTGTGAAGTATTGCACACTCATTCATGTGTCTCCTAAAGACATGTTAAAGTAACTGTGATGATACTCTGACTTTCCATCTCATGCTGCCATTTGGTCAGATTTTAAATCTGTGTTATGCTTTATGACTAAACACCTGCAAATATAATGACAATTGCAGCAGCTTGGGTTCTACTTTAGTGTTTTTTACTAAATGTGTGCATGCAAAGATGCCTAGCAGTGTCTGAAATTGCTTTCTTCTTCACTCAAATTATTACTGCATGTTTTTTGACTGCATAATGCATTTATGATGGCAACTATAGCAGCATACTGCACTTTGAATATGTAGGGACTATTTTACCTCATGAATACTATACACAACTGCAGGCACAGTGAAACCATAACTGTTCTTTTTTTAGTATCCACTTAAAGTCCACTTGGAGGAAGTGCTATTTAGATGTGCAGTAGATTAGCATGTACAAAAAGACTCTTGCAGTAATAAATTCACAACATCCACAAATCTTTGCGCAAATTTTGTGTCAAGCAAACCCTACCTGAAGGCCAAGGTAAAATATTCACCTAATGGTCAAAATGTTGCATGTGGAGCATCATAGCTACACCTCTAACTGATCAGTGGTTGCTAACTTGGCTGCATAGCAGAGAGGGATCTAACCCCAACTAATCTTTAGCCTGTAGAAAGAGAATAATTTCACATTGAAAATTACTTTATAATTTCTACATCACATGATACATTAATATTTATCCTGCCAGTTGTTACGTAACAACAATACATTCTTATTCTCATGTGCTGAATATTTGTCTTCACCGTGTGGTCAGATATAAACAAAAAACAGCGTTTCAGAAAATGACATTTCAAAAAACACATTACTAAATTGTTATGTATAAATGAGGTGAAATGGTGGTACTGTGCTGGTGCAGATTCCAAGTTCAAACCTCAACATTTCAGTTTGGAGTTTGCATATGAGTACCTGCTTTTGTGTGGGTTTTCACTGGATCCTTCCACAGTCCAAAGACTTGCATGCTGGGTTAACTGGTGATTCTAAATTTGCCAACGGTGTGAGTTTACATGGTTGAATGAGCTCTGTCCAAAAAGCACACTACCTTGCCCTATATTTTCTGGGACAGGTTTCTAATATGGATGAATAGTATAAAGGACAAATGTTCTAGTTTTATCTGAAATGTCTGGTTTAGCTGTGTTCTCTGAAAGGATGCAGCCTGAAGTGTACCCAATTAATTCAAACTGAATGTCGCCAGTGGCCTAAAAAATCAGAGATGTCATACACAAATTAAAACATTCATGATGTAATGATGCCGTGTTGCACTATACTTTGTCTAAGCCCTTTATATGTGTTTTCTCTCCTATTCTGTAATACAATATGTAAGTAAATGTATACTATTTACAGTGTACTAATGTGAGTATCAAGAGGACACATAAGCCTTTTCACACTGGTCAAAAACCTGCTAACACCCTCTAATATCTATATTTGCAATGTGAAAGTGTGCTTTTAGCATTCAGTCCTCTGTCAAATGACTTTGCAGTATATGCAAGTCTTAATTGTCTCCAGCTCTGCACCAATGGGAACGCCAAGATCTGGGTGTAGGACACAGCAGTTGGGTAAAAAAAATGGGCAAAGCTCACATTTTATTTAAAGAAACACAAATTTACTAAACTTATTGTCTTACATTGAGGCTCTGAAATGAACAGAAACAGCTTGCAGACAAATAAAGATGATTTTCGTCTATTTTTTTCCTCTTGTTGAATTGATCTTTTTATTTTTGATGCCTGTCATCACAACAGCTGGAACTCATTCTTTGTCTCATTGTGTGGTCCAGGATTCAGTAAAAAATAGGAAACTAGCCCAATTATCAGAAACTAAGCCTGCAGAATCCAGTGTAATGCCATCCCTTCATGTTGTGGTAGTGAAACCCTTGTCCTCTTGGAGGTAGATACTAGACCAGTAAGTTGTAGCCTTGATAGCACTTGGTGGCAGTGCTGAATAATTCCTTCATACTAAGCTTTGTTTCATAGCCAGACAGAATAAAAATCCATCTTTCCAGCCATTCTGTAATTAGTTATTCTCTACTGTTTGCACCCTTCATCAGTATTATGAACACTATTGTAAAAGGTTTCAGTTTTTTTCTTGTGGGAACTTCAACCACACTCCAGTTCCAAATTTCTTACCACAGAAAACCAGCCCTCCGATAACAACCCCTCCGACTGATTTTCTCTTTCATCCTTCTATTCACTCATTCTCTCATAAACCATAAATAGCTCTTTTTATTTTCGCCTCTACTTTTATAAAACAAATATAGATACACTGTAACTTTACCACAAGGCCCCATTCTACTTCTCAAGCTTTTTAGCTCTTAAAAAACTATAGCATTGTTCTCTATTTTCCCTGTGCTGTTCTTACTCCCTGGTTCCATTTTCCCTGTGGTTTATATATGACACTGTGCCAGAGGCTTTTTGGCCACTCATCACCATGACAACTGGTGGCAAACATCTATCAAGCCAAACTAAGTCCAGACTCTCTCAACCACATGCTTACCTCTGGATGCTACTGCTGCTGGATGTGAATGGTTTGTGTTGTATGAGCATCCTGGTGTGTGTATGGTAAATGGTAAATGGGCTGTACTTGTATACTTGTCTATACAAGTACACTCAAAGTGCTTCACTCACACACTAATACAAGCACGTCGTAGCGAGTGCTTTCTTCTATGCATACACATTCGTTCACCAATGAATGCATCGGTAGGCGATGTGTGGGTGCCCAAAGACGCTTTGACATGTGGGCCGGGGAAGCCGGGAGTTGAACCACCGACCTTTCGACTGTAAGGCAAAACAAGTTGTTTCATGCACAACAGAGAAAAGACACCACTCATTGGGTTATGCACAGAGTTCTACATGTATATTGTTTTGATTTGACATTCTATATGTTCAAAAGACTCTCTCTGACTTACATCCCTGACTGAGCAACGTCCTGCATTGACTTGTCTTCTTGACTGTCTGTTTCTGTCATCCCTAAATGACTCATAATGTTCCACGTTCATTTCCCGCTACTTCACCTCCTTCACAGGTTTTCCCTCCATTATCTCGATCTCGATGTTCTGTTCTCATCTCTGTCACCCTCTCGTGGGGAATGGGGGTGGACGATGAGGGGGAGTGGGAATGAAAGTCAGCAAATTATGAGAGAGTAAAAAAAACTAGATGATAGCAGGGAGAATGATAGCATTGATTTATGAATGACCGCTGAAACAGAGTTAAACACAAACACACACTCACACACCTGTGTTTGACATCTCAGTAAAGCATAACAGACACGGGAGGCCTGCTGTCCGCATCAGTGGAGCTCTGGTGAAACCATTAACATTACACGCATACTTACTCACATACGTGCTCCTGTATGACACAAACCCACACACAGGCAGTAGCCCAAACACTGATATAATGAAAGCTAGCCTACAAATTAAAGCAGAGGCTACATGTGTAAAAAGGCAGGAGTGTGTTGGTCTTCATTTGAAACAAGTAATGTAATGTAGATGTAAAATCTAACCCCAGACTGCATTAAGCTGCTGGTATTTCTAAATAAGGGTATGTACCTGTGAGTCCGAGTATGTAACCTCAAGACTTTTTGGATTCTATATTCATTCCTTGGTTTCTAAACGAGCAGAAAAGGGAACCACGTGGATAATTACACTATAATTTGCCACACATGCCAACAGTATAATCTACAGATTAACTTCAGAGACTATTTGTCATCTAGTGCAGGTAGAAAACGTACCCTTAACATACAGCCCAATCTCTCAGGCTGTTGATTTTATTCTGCTTCATGGCTGCATGCTATAATACAGCAGCTCACCCACTGCTTATCAGCCTCACTATCACACAGTTTTGGTAGACAACAATGGTCTTTTTCTTCACTTTCCACTCAGCAGGAATGGCTCAATGAGGTGTTTGAGAATAGTCTGCCGCAACGACCATGAGCACTGGAGGGCACCTGATCTTCACGCTCTATAGCAACAGCACACATGGCACAAGACCCTTATTACAAGATCTTTAGACTTCAAGTCTAAGAGATGGAAATGACTGATATGATCAGCGAGGTCATTTTTCACAGCTGCCAGGGTCAGTCAGCTGTAAGAGGAGATGAACTAGCAACCTTTTGGAACGGGATACGTTTAACCTAGTTTCCAAAAAAGTCAGTATGGTGTGTTAATTTGAAATGAAAATAGAAAGCTTTTTAAATAATTTGAATGCTGCATTCAATAGAAAATAGACAAATATGCAGATGGAAATTAGAGAATTTATTTCTTTATACTCAAATATATACTATTTAGATCTGATTGCTGCAAAATTAATATAAAAGCTGGGACACAGCATGCTTACCACTGGACTGCATCACTTCTTCAAACTGCGAACATTTGGAAGTGAGATCAACTTTTGTAGGTTTAAAAGCAAAATGTTTTCCCATTCTTGCTTGATAAAGGATTTCCCCTTTACAGTTTGAGGCCTCCTATCTTTTAATCTTTGTATCGTAAGATGCCAGATGTTTAGAATTCGACTTCTTTTATTACAGTGCCGTTGTAAGAGATGCAGCATGTGGTCTGATATTGTCTTTTGAACTTAAGCAAAGTCTTCAGTAAAGAACATCGTTTCCGGATAGCAGCACATGTTGCTTTAAGGTCTTATGTACAGTATATCTCTCAGAATTACAGTACCTTCACAGACATGAACATGGACACTGGCTTTTGAACTATATCATGGTATCTGGATTTGGCTTATATTTGTTCAGCATTTTTTTTTATTTTTATTTGTGACTTTTGGATTGTCTGCATCTGTTAACTTGACTTCTTGTTTTATTCTGGAAAGTTTTTCTTTGTTCATTTCACATATTGTTGCTTCATGCCCTTGCTTCACGCCAGGCTTTAGTTACTCGTTGCCACTTGCCTGTTTTGTGTTGGTTATTACTTCCCTCTTAATATACGAATAGCTTTCCTTTGTTCATTGTCAGATCCCCGTCTTCTCTTCTGGTTTCTTTTCTTCCTGTTTACCACAGCTTGACTCATTACAATCTCGTTGTTTCTGAATTCTTTCTAAGTCTACAATTTTCTGTCTGTGTTTTGGTCCTCTCTTAACCAAAACCCCATGACAGAAGGATCTGACCAGCATGAAACCATACAGCAGACAGGCATCCCGCTCACCAGCCTTCAGCTGGAGCAAGCCATGGAGCTATCCCATAAGAAATATATTGGGAAGAGACAAGGCTATTTGCTCCAGTCTATATGCTGCACAGAACTTATGCTTCCTCAGTGACTTGCATTCCTGAGCTTAACCCATTGGAGGAGAAGTTTTTTCAAGGGTGTTTGGTGCAACCGATGAAGTCTGCTGTTACGCTCCTCCAGTGCAGTAGCTCCCGTCAAAGTGCTTCTGAAGCCTGTGCCTTGGTCCTTGCCAGAGACACTTCCAGTACCAGCACCACAGATCTTTCTTGCCTTCTAGGCTCATGTGCCCATTTCTTAGGAGTTCAGGTGCAACTCTAGTCTCAGAGGTGTCTGCTTCCACCACCTGGTCGTCCTCCTTGGATCCCTCCTCTGTCAACCTGGACGACCCCCAGGGCAGCGTTTGTCCTGCCTCCAGGTTCCCTTCCACATCATGATTAAGTAATACTTTGCCTTTGTGGATGCAGTAATGAACTGTGCTTGCTGAAGGTAGTTTTCAGAAGTTTTCCTGAGCTCAAAATTGTGTCTGGTTCCAATGCAGCGCTTCCTGAGGATCATGGCCGTTCAATACATATTTACAGATTTGTCCCTTTTTTTTTAAGATTTATATGATGAACTGATGTAACCCCAAACTTCTTAACAGTATAGTTATTCCTAAATGGCTTTATATTTAATTTACTCAGGCGTTCTTTTAAAATGTTGAACTACTCACCATCTTTACTATTGAAATGTTTTTGGTTTTTTTGTTGTTGTTGTTTTAGCATTACACAGCTCAGAGTTTCCACATTTGATATGTTGTCCAAAAAAAAAATATGGTGAAGTGATCTACAAAACATTTTAGTTTTATTTACATTTCACGTGTGAGCCAACCTTTTGGGAAATGGTGTTCTATCTCTTATGCTTCCAAACATCCTCTGGTCTCCAACAAAAGTGAAATATGTGCTCAGTGCAAACTTCCATGACAGATTTATCGAAGGATCAACAATTGAGCCAGAAACAATCAGTTTGCCGGGCTCTGCTGTCTGTACGTTTGATCTATATGACAAGTGGAGCGTGGCCAGGCTTTTTGCTTTACATGCCTGATTTCTCCTCCGCACACACATCTGAGGAATGTCTCGTCAGTAGTTTACTGTCACAGAATAAGGCTCTGTGGAACTCAAGGAGACACGTGTGACACCATTACTGACACATGTTGTCTGTTAAAGCTGAGCAGGTTAATGACACTGAGGAAGTGCTGAGGGACGGGGAGGAATTGGGCAGTGAACAGGCATCAATTAGCTTGAACAAGAAGTTAACTTTTCAAGGAGAAATGTTTTATATGGGGTTCAGAATTTAAGCTGCTTTGTCACCCTGAAACAATGATTCAGTGGTTCATTCTTAATCATGCAAAAATGAAAGGATTGCTAAGTTTTGGAAATGAAAACAAGTTAAACTTTGCCAGTCTGAAATATCTTACCTTTAAGAAGGAGTACAAATTCCAGGCACAACAAGTATCTGTGCAGCTCCATTTATAAAACCGAATGAAAGCAGCCTCTCTGGTCAGTTCTTTTTCCTTCTCTGTTTATAAAGAGGTGTCCCCTGAGCTGGTAGATGCAGTGCGTATGTGTCCACCGCACTTTCAGCTCTCTCTTTCCTCAAGAGATGTGTAAAATCCGATCAAACGGTGCAGCACTGGCATTTCGGCTGTACATGTGTGACTCACTTCAGGATTAGTTCGTTTACAGAAAAAGTTTCGAGATCTTATAAATTATATAAATTGGGGAAAAATAAACCGTTTGAATTAAAATATTAAAGATGATAGTTGTTATTTGTGGCTTCGGCTGTTACGGCCTCTCAAACTCTGTATATTGCAGTCTTCAGATTTGCATTTTATCTGTCTTTATGGTTGAGAAGAGGGAAAAAAACCTTTTTGACACTTCAGTAATCCATGATTTGGCCGTGGAAATTCCTGCACCTGTCCCATCCAACAAGTTCCGCACTTCAGAATCAATGAACCATTACAAATGTGTAACACCTTCTTAAACGATTGATCAGCAGCGAGCCTTATCCCTCGGGACTCTGGAGCGCGTCTTTGAAGATCAGGCTGTCTTGCAACAGAAACTCTGCTCCTCAAACCCAAAGTTTAAGCTCAACTGTTGTGCGCGGTTTCGATGGTAATTCGAATGGTTCATTCATGATCCTCTCAGCATAGTTTATTAAATTTACAAGAAAAATCTCGATTCTCCAGGGTCTTTCTCAGTGTAGATACGTGCCGCTGGTAACGGATTTCTCTCTTTGAAATGAAAGAGCGCATTTATCCTCTCAGCTCCCCTCCCTTCATCCGTCCACCTCCATCCACCAGAATCTCGGAGTATACTGGTTCTTACTGACAAACCACAACTCCCTCTCTCGCTCCTTCTCACACTCCTTTCTCAGGCAGTTTCTCTTAAAATCTTTAAGATGGCTCAGTTCACCCCTGATTTCTTTGTTGACAATAAATCTTTACGGATTAAACTCGCATGGCTTGTTTGTTGTTGCACCTTTCTAAATCAGTCTTTTTGCCCTTTGGAGACTTGCCATAATCAAAATTGTCCTACAGTTATGAAAGTTAATAAAAAGTCAATAAATGTATTTTAGAACAACCCATCAGTTTGATTTCTAGATGTTTGTTCTGTAACGTTGCGCTCGAAAAAATAAGTCGCGCTGGCAGGAGTTTTGCACGAAAGTGGCAAACCAAAAGCCGTTTATATTCTCGGTTTAGCTGCTCTGTAAAACACCACTCGTTGCTTTAACCAAATACAGACTGACAGAGAGGGGGATTGTACAGACCTGCTAGACCCCTACTGGCTTGTCAAACAGAGTTGTAGCCCTGTTCGACCTAAATGCAACATTATACAACAACATCCTGGACCTGTGCAATCAATAATCTTTAACTGTTCCACCTGTGCTTTTTGCGCTGTGACATGGTCAACTGATTGTTGTCAAAAGACCTGCAAATCAAATTAATGTAAGAATGAAAAAAACAAATCTGGAAATGATTCTGAGATTCTTCTTAGAAAAATGAATTCAGATGTACGAAATAATAATTATCATCAAATTTAGTGATACTCACGGAGTAAACACGTAAAAAATCATGAGTGTTTGGGATTCACACTTCTACACAAGAAAGTGAGGAGCAGTAATGTCAAAGTTACATGTAATTAATCGCTAATGTGTGAGGTTTCTACTCATTCCAGGATGATAATAAAGGATTGCTGTGTTTCTCATCTGATGAGTGTTTCTTCCTCAGTATTACAATGGCTCCATCTACAGGGTGCGAGGAGTCACTGACTGCTTTAGAAAAAAAAATTGAGCCACACCTTCAGATTTTGGCCTGAAACAACAGCCACTCCTCAAAAGGTCAAATTCTTATTAAACTATATAATTATAGTCGTGTGCTTAAGAGTTTCGGGCAGTAATTGCACACAGATTTCCCAAATCTGCCTCACTGAGACACTGAGACAATAGACATGAAATGAGCCAGTTTAGATGTAGATGTTATAAGAGCTTTACCAAAATATTCCATCATCTGTTGAGTAAATAAATACATATTTCATGTCCAAGCAATAAATCAATTAAGGAGATAACAGACTTTTGAGTTCTTGTTTTTATTCCCAGAAAGAAAAAAAATAAGATATTAGTTGATTCAAGCCCTGAGAAAAATAAACGTCTCAATTGACAGTCAGATCACATCTAACAGAGAAATTTATTCCCTGGACAAACAAAAGCAGTATTATCCAGACGTGCATGATCTCCCATTGAAATCGTAGTCCAAAGTCCAATCAAACATTCTTTTTAGATTAGACAATTCATTTCTCATCACAACAAAAGAGAGGGCTCAGTATGACCTAAAGGGGGCACCGTTGGCACACTACTAAGACCTAACAAAGACTTTTGGTATGTCATTAAGTTGTATTAAATGGCTCTTTACTAAAATGACATGTTGAGCAGTTGTTGTGGGTTGAAATTCCCTTCAAATAATAAAAAAGTTGATTGATAGATCAAAAAGGATGGCTCTTTTACATGGAAAGACCACTAGAAGTTATTTCTGAATCCAAACTCAACTGATTCTGACACCCAGTCAAGGACTTTCATCTACAGAAGAGTGTGTTAAAAATCTTCATTCTAAATAACACGGCCACAGTTAGCATTCTCAACCATGGTTGCAATAATAAATATCAATAGGGCTGTTTTGTCACAGCAGCTAGCAGCACTTTAAGCGGCCCTTTTTATAGAAAGTACTGTGGCTAACGAGAAAGATATTCAGTTACACAAGGACGTCTTGCTCGTGGAAAACACCTAAACTTTGCCAATCTAACCATGTTTTGCATTTGGACCCTTAGTATCGTTGCTAACGTCAGCTAAAAATAGCACTGATGCATAGAGGCAGTTTGTCCTGTCATGTGTGAACTTCATATTAGTACTAAACTAACATCCAGTCAACTTATATTGTTGCAGTTAAATAGTTGCAGGCATAAATCCAACCAATTCACCAGTTCTTGACATTGTAAGGTTTGGAACCAGACTGAAACACTGGTTTGTTATTCCAACATTGGGAAAAAATGTAATCTACATATCAGTGTTAAGACTGATATACTAAATGTAAGAGTTTTCGAAGGTTTGCTCCAGATATAATCAAACACTTTTGTTATCTTAGCTATAGCTATCAAAACATGCTCAAGTTACAATAATGACTTTGGCGAAATGTGCAGACTTGTACATTTGATATGAATTTGTTGGGGTTTTAAGATTTATGCTGGGAGGGGTTTTGAGATTACAGTGCTTTAGTATTTAGAACCCTCTCTCAGGGGCTCAAGTGTAATTTAAAAGTTTAATTTGAACTTCTGTTGTTGGTTTTAAGTGTTGCATTTATATTTGGAAGCCATTGTTGTGAAGCCGTAACACCCAGTCAAAAAGATCTCTCATTGAGGTTCAGCAGGGCATCATTAAGGTGTGAAAACAAAACAAAACAGTTTGGTGTGCCCTGAGGAAAAAATAATATTAACTGACAGCTCTCTGACATGAAAAGACCTCTGATTCCACGCAACACAACAGTTTGTAAAGAAAAAAATCCCTTCACTTGGGATCCCTCTCCCAGATTCACAGTAGGTATATCATTATCCAATATAACCATAAAGATATGCTTTTACAAGAGCAAATACAGAAGGTTCACCACAAGGTGAACCTTCTGTTTTTTCATCAACCTTTTCATCAACCTTAAGAATAGAAAAGCCAGATTAGGCTTGTTATGACTTGCTTGAATTATAAAAGAAATTAGCAGAATTGAAGGTATCTACTGTAGTTCTTTTAAACATGCCTAAGTAGTAAGATATCACAAATTTATGAACAACTAAATTCAATTATTCAAATTTTTTTGTTTGTTTGTTTTTATTTTTTTTTGCTTTTTGGTAAATTATGTTGCATTTCATTTTACTTTGTGCGTTCTTGTGCCAACCAAAGAGACTTTTGTCCTTAAAAACGTCAAATGCAGCCATATTGAAACAGCAATTGTGATAATGGGCTGATAGTAACAGTGGTTGCTGCTAAAACTATTTAACTTATCACCACTTGGTGTCGCTTTGTTTCAACTAATGTACAGTACCTCCCAAGCCCGGCTGAGATGCACTGCAGTCTGTGTGAGAAGTTCAATGTCTCTTCTAAACAAGTGTTTAGTTGCAAACATCATCCACAGCTAGCTTGTCTTGAATGTCTTTATGATAACTCATGATGATCAGCTGATGTTAGATTCATAAAAATGCTGAATTCCTCCTTTCACGTTTGAAAGAATGTCCCTGAATGTCTTTTTCTTTTTTCATTCTTTTGCAATCAGCTTTCCCAAGACTCATCATGTGGTGATGGGTGTCTGCCAGCAGCAAGACGGAGAGCGCACTGGGCTGGGAGAGTAGACTCATAAGTCGCCATCACATCTATAATGAGAGGAACTTCATTTGCTTTGATCTATGAGTCCAGTGGGAGAAAACATGATGGTAATTAAAGAACTGACCTCAGTCTCACCATCATTTCCCCTACATTTACTGCATAGTTGACATTGATCTTCATCAGTGTCCTTGCCATTATTGCCATTCCCTTCTCGACTTTCTACACTCTCTGTTTTCTTTTGAAGCACTTAAGAGTATATTCCAAAAATGACAATGTACAATGATGTAAGGAACTGCCACACCAAGAAAAACATACATTGTTTGATATTTCTGCAATGACGCACATTAGCATTTTGGCACGTTGTGGTTACTGTAACTCGACTAGCAGCATTGTCGTGCTGACTGGCAGCTGCATGTCAAGTCTGATGCACTTGCTCACACGCAACCAAACCTCACTGTACACAACCACGGATTCCTGCACTGAGGTGGAATCAAAGCACCAATGTGCACACACTCTCTCACACACTGACTGTTTCACACCAGTGGGAACTATGCAGGGGCCCATTAACGTGAGGCATAAAATCCAACTTTGCAGAGTCACACTGCTGTAACAACACAACTTACATCAATGCAGAGCACATAACATTTACAGCTTTTACAAACCACTGCTGCGCATAAGAGCAAATACTGCTATAAAATAATCTTTATTATCTGTGCTGATATTGATTAGCCATGTAAGAGTTTTAATGTTTCAATAAAATAAGTTTTATGCATATTGATTTTTACAATTGACTGTGTATTAGGATGCATTTTGTAAGCAGCAGAGACTGGTTGTTTTTGATGCCCTGTGCTCAGTTTGCCTGCTTTCCTCTTTCTTGGAGAATGTACATTTCAGGAGGGAATGTCTGCTCGGCGTACAAGTATTAGTTGGCGTGTCCATGGGATATTCTGCCTCTTGCATGATCAGTAAATCAGTGTCAGACACAGAGCATGTCTGTGTGGATGCATAGACGGAGGGCATTAGAAGATCATAGCACAAGTGTGTCACATTTTATCTATGCAGTACAGTAGCTGTGATTTGTGGATACATTCGACGGTAGTGACAGTGTAGTGTTAGCAGACAAGCCTGTTTTCCTTTCTGTCATCAGGTGCTCCTGAAACGTCCCTTGTGTTGGGTGCGCTTCATCTATTCCCGTCAAGAATGTGTTTGTCTTTCTGAAAAAACTTTACTTTTCTCACACACGTGCGCCAAATTTTGAATAGCTGCTTAGGGACATTTTCATGTACTCACATGTTTTTTGTGTACATGCAGTCGGTTAGGTTTTCACACTGTTTGTGTCCTCCACCTCTGTTTCTCAAATCGCAGCCCTCTGCAACCAGTTAAATGACACCTCAGCACGACACGACCCAGCCAGCATTACGCTGTGTCCCGCTATGACGTGCTAGTCTCTAGTATGCTAGAAAATAGAGGAAAGAGAAGGTGATATGCTGATATCATGTATTAAATAGCCAGGTTATTTAACCCTATTTACAATGGCATGTATGAGTTTGGTCCAAATTTCTGTTTGTAATGAAAGTTAAGTGAGTTGGGGATGAAATCATTTTAGTACAATATAAAATGTACTAAAGGTAAGGAAATAGGTGAAAGTTTGGACTTTATCCAGGTCTCAGACCTTAACCGACTTGTTATGCTTTAATAAGCTTGTTATGGCTTGTTCACAGTCATCGTCAGAAAAGGCCATGTGATGCAGATTCAAAGAATTAGAAATATCCTGTCTTCCCAAATCGTGTCCCAACAATTAAGAGCCATGAGTTCTTCTAATCGGCTAACTAGCATACTAACACAACGCCAAGGAGGAAAGACATCAGCAATCATCTTAGAGAACAATTGTTGCGCCCCATAATCTGGGGAAAGCTGTAAAGCCTTTTCCAAACTATTTGGAGTCCATCATTCCACAGTGAGAAAGATTTTTCAGAAGTGGAAAACATCCAAGACATTTAGGAGTTAGTCTACATTTATTGCTTCTATAAAAAGGTGCCACAAGTTATTATATAATGGGATGTACTTAGTTTTTCACACCCTGCTTCAGCAATTTGTCTTAGTTTTTGTTGAATAGATAATAACATGGTGGAATATGTCATATGTTGCTGTTTCTGAGGTTGTATTTACATCAGTTCAAGATCTGGTAGGGTCCAAATTTTTATCATTAAGCCCGGTGCATAAAGATCTTTGAATTGAAAAGGGGTGTGATCTCTTTTTCACCTGACTGTAATTAACAAGTCACAGTTATTAGGAACAGTGGATGAAACCTTGCAGCTCATGGGATTGTGCAAGACAAACCATGTGGAGTAATCAGACATTTCCTGCATAATCACCACACAATTATTCATCAGTAAAAGTAAAACTTGGCTGCAATGAGCAAAGATATGCTCGAAGAAAACTTCAGGAATAGAACACCTCTCCAACTGTCAATCACAGAGGTGAATTGAACTGCTCTGGGCTTGTGTTACAGCCAGTGCCATGGGAAACACCTCAATGATAGATGAATGGATTAATTCAATGGATTAGCAAAAACCAGAGAGAAGGACTGCAACATTTGTTTAAAAGAAAAAGCTGAAAATGATAAGATGGGCTCTACAACAGCAAAATCATCCTTTGTATAGACCCACAAAGAGCAGCGCATGCAAAACAGTCCAAGAATCTTGCAGAACTGGAGGAGGAATGATTTAAAAGATTCTTGGCTGTAATAAAAAGACTTTACAAGCTGTGATACTTGCCACAGGGGATGTCACTGAGTACTGACAAAGTGTTTCGCTTGATGCTTTGTGTTTTTTGTTACTTTGACACCATAAAACATGGCAATTGAAAAAAAAGGCTCTTGCTTTAAAAAGTCATCTTTAAGTTTGTGCCCTTTGAAGTTCAAATCATCATTTACTCACACTGTCATCAGCATTTGTCCAAACCTTTGCTTGCTGCTTTCTTAAGCTCTTTAAAAGCCAATGATCAGACTACTGCTGTTTTTTTTAAATGTCAGGAATTACTTTAAGTGTAATTAATCAAACAATTTCCAATTTTTTAGAATATGTTGATCTTTATTTATTGAAATTGATCCTTTATTTTTGTGTGGGTCTGCTCAGCAGTGTGCGTGTGAGGCTTCACAGAAAGCAGATCTAAAAACAAGTGATAAGTCATTGATCATGGACAGTGGATCACATGTAACCCCTGATCATCCTCATAGACATCTGCCCTCACAAGCCCCTCCTAAATCTCCCTTTCTCTACATAAAAGTAGGGGATTTCTTTTTTCTTTTCACATATCTTAGTAAAAATATCTAAAGTAGTCATTCTTGCCTGCAGTGGATGTCAGTCAGTATGTTCTTAGTTTGGAGAATCAAGTATAATTTCTGACCCAGACTATGTGGCAGTGGAACGTGGGCCAGTTTCCAATATGGTGAGCCTCTACAAACTAAACTGTCTGATGGAAAAGTTATGTGCTGTAAAAATCCACGATACAGGGTTTGTGTGAACCATAATGAAATTGTTTGACATGTCTTAAACCACAATGTGTTTAAATAACAACAAACAAATCATGGTGTAGTTTTACATCTCAAAGTGTTGGCTGGAACAGTATATGAATTCCAAGACTAATGATATCAACAAAAGATAATTGGAGTCAGGCGTTCGCAAAACTGGACAAGAGTGGAGGTGTCTGTTTCCTCATCTCAGAACGCTTTTACTTGTGGGGGTTATGCCTTACAAAAAAAACAACAACAAAAAAAAGAGTTTGCAGAAAAAAGCATGGATAACTGGTCAATATTTCTCATCATCTGCATAGGAAACAACTGCACAGCTCCAGTGGGTAAAATTAAGGTTGGGAACTGCAACCCAACATCAAAACATGATCTGAGCGTTAGCATTCAGCAGCAGGAGCACCATGACTCTGGGTTGAGCTGCTTGATAGCTTGCCATTATAGACAGGAAAATAAATTTCCAATCAAAGGGAACATCAGTGTGCAGTCCTTGTGACTGACTGTACTCACTACCTCTTAAATTTCACCCACACTCAGCCTGTGTCTCATATTCTGGCTTCAAACACTATCTTCCATCTTCTCCGCAGTTGATTCAGAGTTCAGCATTAAGAGTCTGTAATCAGATTTGTTATTACATTCTTCACCTCTACAAAGACTTCATTCAGTCCACTCCTGGTATACTGTGAGACCATTGTCCTTAAAAGAGGAGATGGATGAGCATTCTCATGCCAGACCGGTGATATCAGTTGGGAGATTCCCCTCACGGAGCTGACAGTAGCCAAGCACATAAATGAAACTTTAGCTTCTTTGTTTATAAGTGAAAGTTATATTTTATAACATCAGCCAAGGAAGTTAAGAGCAAGCATTTGTACTTACCTAACTTCTCCTTCAGTCTTTGACTTCAACTCTCCGTATTTGATTTAATTTTCCTTAATAGAGGAATTTTCTGCCCAGATGTTAAAGTGAGGAGGTTGTCCTGGTCTGAGTGTCCTGTGTGCCTCAGCAGGCCAAGGTACCAGCCATAGACTCAAGATTTCCAGACATCTTTTAAGACCTTTATTGCATACCTTCCACGTTCTCTCATGTCTGTCCTGTGGCTAATTAACAGCGCAACTCCGAATTTGATGTCGGAAAAAAGGAACTTTGAGAGGTTTAAGATCACATTAAACCCTCATTTTTTTATCTGTAACTGTGTGCGTGGGAATGAACGTAGCGGTGTCATGAGGGCCCGTGCGGTTGCAGTGACTCCTTTCTTCTCTAATTTCATCTATAAACTACAGCATACTGTAAGAGCAGGAGTGTGTATTGGATGCCTGCATGTGCACTGATAGATGATTTACCAGAGGCCTGAAAGGTTCCTTGGTGGTCTGATTGTGTTTGCTACAGGAGATTGCCACACTTTACCTCTGTTAGTGTCAGATATCAGTTTGCGCAGGTGTGTGTGGGGGTGTAAATCAATACTCTGAACAGAGAGAGTCAGCTATGTGAGGGTGTTTAATGATACACTCCTGTCATCATACTGTCACAGTGGTGCCCTTGCCGTGAAAACGTGTGTTTATGTAACAACACACCATGAAGATGTGGTGAGAATCTGCCTCTTTTTGTCCATCAAGCTCTCCAGCTCAGTCTCCTGCGGGGCATTTTCCTCTGAGACCTCCCACTTCTTTACAATCTAGACCCAAATCCACTTGACCCCTTTGCTGATAGTTTCTTCAACCAGATCACAAATCACTTGTCTTGACTTTTGTGACACACACTCAAGTATGCAGACAAGTACACACACTCCTCTCCTCCTACTCCCTGCACGAAAGTCATCTATCAAGCCTGAGTCAGCCTGTGGCCCCGGGGCACCTAAAGTAACCTGCTCTCCCACAAACGGCCGTTGCACCCATGTTGGGTTTCTGTTCAAATATCTGTTGACTGCCTTTGGTTACCTTTTTAGACATGGTAAAATGGTGTCAGATTCCAATTTGATTCCAATGAATGAAGCGCATTATGGATATCCTTGAGCGTGTTTTAAATTTTAACATAGTAAGTCCAGTGACTTTCAGGGAGGGCAGGAGTATGTTTACTTTAATGCTGCCAAACTACTTCTGTTCCTCTTTATGTTTTCTGCTAAGCCAGCAGCCTGTGGAAATAAAGATGCAGTTTCTCTCTCAGATCTTCTTGAGTTGTTACCTTTTTGAGACGTTTTCACAGGTTTTTGTTCACCCGACAGTTTGGCTGTTCACCTTTTGGGTGCACAAACAGTGTTTTATGAGCTGCGTGTACAGTGTGTGTGTTTGATGGTATGCGTGACCTCTTTCCAGAATGTGAGTTTTTAGTTTGTCATGTGAATGTGTGTGTGTGTGTTTTTTTACAGGGGTCCAGTTCAGCCTGGGCGTTTTGAAGGGGGCCAGACAGCTGCCTTTTACTGCCCCAGGGGGTAATAAACAGAGAGGGAGGGGTAGTTATTTAGCCCTTTTATTAGAACAGGAGGCAAAGGAGGGGACTTTATTGGGGTCACACTGTAACTACACACAGCTGCAGGGCAAGAAGAGAATTAAAGAAGAGATACTTCTTAAAAGTGGTTTCATCATCACAAAATTCCTCCCTCAGGAGTCCATCCATTTCTGTTTTTTGCTTGTTGTGTGTGTGCATGCTCCCTCACACAATGTCATCCATCTTTTCCTCCCTGCCCCTTCTCCATTTCCAGGACCCTTAACAGCCTGTTCGTTGTTAAGCACATCTGCTGTCAATCAGCTGTACCCTGTAATCCAACTGGCATTTCCTGCCACTGGAGACGTGCCCACTGACCTGCACGCTGACCATTTGATGATTTGTCATAGGGTTCCCAGTCCAACTTGCACACTGACCCATGTTTGTCCTCCAAGGTTGCTATAACAACAGATGTTCCATAAATGAGGAGTTTAAGTGGATTAGGCTGACGATGAGAAGATCAATACCACCCACGAGTCTGAAAGGTTACAGGTACAGATGGGTGACAAAATAAAGGAGGAACCTGAACTCTTGGCCTGTTCAAAGGGAGGGGATTTTTGCTTTAATGATGTGGGTCCTGATCCATACAATGTTCAAACATTCACTCATTCACACAAACTCATACAGCAGCTCTTAGTCCAAACAGTATAACAGGCTATGCGGTGCTTTTTACTCTATCACATACATTCACACACCAGTGGATGAACTCTCATTTAGGCAAAATATTCGTCAGTGTGTTTGGAGGCTTTTTGGAGGCTGCATGCAAGCCTGTCTATGTTGGCTGACTACCCGAAATCATTCATTCTGTATGGGGTGAGAGTCATGGAGCTGAATATGTACTTGCTACCAATAATGAACCCAAAGTGGCACAGCTGCATATTGTGTATTTAATTAGTTGTGAGGCAAGCAGCAAAGACTCATTGAAGAAATAGTTCAGCACATCACCACTTTCACATGCTTTTTTTCTGAATTAAACACATTAGATATAGCTATGTGAGATTTACATGTGGCTAATTTACCCTTTGGCAGTGTGACACAGATGTTTTGCTATTGTTTCCAGTCTTCCCAGTAAACAACATTTGTTTCCAACTTACTTCAAAAGTGACGATGTTATCAATTTTCTCATTTAGTTTTTTGTCTTTTGCCAAAAAAGATTATTCCTCCAAACAAAGTAGCCTTTAAGGGCATTAAAGTATGAGCTGTTTTAATCAACTTGAAAATAGACAGAAAAGAGAGCCAAGGTTACTGTTGGCATTCCTGCTGCTGACTTTCTGTGTTTGTTTGGCAAGGAAAATTGCAAGATGAGCAGATCCACACGAAACGGTCTGGAATAACAAGGGCATGTGGCTCAGAGATCAACGGAGAGAGAAGGAAGGGAGGGATGGCAAGATATAAAAACTGAGAAGAGAGTGAGAGAGTCTGAAAGGGAGGTGACAAACAAGTTATTCTAGTTGCAGACAGCTGACAGAAAGCCCAAAATAAGATGGAGCCATCTAATGCGCACACATTCTGCAGCTACACTCACAAACCATAAAACATAGGCACAGTTATAAAATGCTTTCTGCTCCTAATGGTTTTCAGGACAAGAGAGCCAAGAGTCGACGTCAAGCAGAGTTAATAACGTGGTTTATTGTTTTCCCCATAGAAAGTGTTGTTTTCCTATGATCATATTTCATGTAAAAGAGACACAATGTAAAAAAAAACAACTCTAGTGTAGTAATAAATATAAAATGTTGTCATGAGATAGAAAAGGTTGAGGAGCAGAGCTACAAAAACTGACCTGATACTGGAAGAGCTCATATGGTTTACACATCTACAAATATAGACTCACACCTCATCTGCTGCCACACAACTCTCACACACACTGACGTACAAACAATGCCAAATACATGAGCTGTCACTGAGCAGATCAAGCAAACAGGGTTTAAAACTCCAGCTGGTAGGACACAAGGAAAACACAGGAGCTTGGACTATAGTGTATATATGACATGCAAGATACAATTACCACACTTATTACATGGTGAGGTTTACAGGGAAACTGGAATAAAACTATGGATTTCTATCTCCCAACACTGAGAAAGGGGAGTTGTGGTGATGCAGGAGCGAAGGGGGGAGCTGGAAGGATGAAAAGCCAGAAATGCTCTTGTTCATTGTCTTTCGTAGACTCTAGTGCATGTCACATCATCAGCTGTCATGGTCTGAAAAGAAGAAAAAGGGCAACAAGGGCATTAAATGGGGACACGGGGCCAAAAATCCTCAGTTGAATCCTAAAAGTTCAAATATCCACAAAGCAGCCATTAGTTTACTTTATGACTCAACAGTTTTTTTTTATTTTTATAACGTCAGTGCACGAAGCTGTTGTGAACAATTACTGTTTTATGGGAAGTTATAGCCTAGAAATAAACGTCAACCTCTCACACACTATTTAACTACCACTGGCTTCTGGATTGCTGTTGTGGGTTTGGTCCTTTGGAGCCTGTCAGGCGACTTAAATGTGAACTCACTGGACAACCCTCAAGCAAGCACCTCACCATAAAAGCTTCTTCTATTTACAGGTTGCTCAATTAAAAAAAAAAACAGTTTACTGCAGGGTGTGATGGATGTATGTGAGCATCATCCCCAGTTGAACTGGTTCACAGATAGATCTTCATAGTTAAGCCCAACAAATCCAAAAATGCTCCTTTACTTAGGAAACAATATTTTCTTTACAGAAACTAGTGTTCATATTTGCTATTTTGATATGTTTTAATTGGAAAACAAAGGAAATATGTGAGCATCAGAAATTGAAAGTAACAACAAGGACAATAGTAAGTAAAGGACAGTAAAGGTCACAAATAAGTTTGCTGTCCAGGCATCCACTGCTCAGTTATGTCAGCCACATGGCAGCAATTTGTAATGCTGTTTGTTCTGAAAGTTTGTTTTGCAACTGGACAAGGCATATGTCCCAATCCTGATGAGTGCATGGCTGACAAGACTGGTCAGCCTGACGCAGACCAACTGCGGTGTGGTCACTTGTGTAATTGTGAAGACACGTAAGAAAGAAAGACACATTTTCAACAAACTTGAGAAGTGAAAAAAGTTGAGGACAAGAATGAACTTTCACCTGTGTAATTTTTAAGCTTTCAGCTGTTGAAGGAGTTATCTTAATTCACATTTAATCCAAAAGTCCAATTGAAGATGTGGGTCGTTAAAATCAAAGCCAAGTTGGTTTGTAACTCTAAAGCTAACTTTGGCTCAAGTGGTTGTCAGATCCATCACATTCTACCACATGTTCAAGTGTCTTTTAACCCTAGCATTTTCCTGAAGGCAGAAAATCTCACATGGAGTGTTTGTGTGTGAATGAGAAACATGTTGTAAAGTCTTTTATATCTTATCAAAGTTTAAAAGGTGCTCTATATGAACAGCTAATTTAGAGGTAAATGTGGATAGAATTTTTTGAAAACTTATTACATAAGCTACAGCATAACTGTGCTGTAATTAGTAGTGTACGATATACAAAAACAGCATTGCCAGTCCATGTGATTTACCAGGATCAGCTTGTCGTCACTGGTGATCTCTCGGGTCCAGGATGTCTTGGGCCCGTCTCCTTTTTGCAGAGTCTGCTCACAGCTAATCTTGCTGTCGGTTTCCCAACGTGGAAAACTCTGAGGGCATGAGGGAGGAAAGACTTTCAGGAACATTGTATGAATGGTTAGATGTATAAATGAATGAATTAATCTAAAATGGAATGATATCTAATGGAGAGGAAACACAAGATCACTGAGAGGTGATAACTTGTGATGCGCTCATCGTTTGTAGAATGAAGCCCTGGATGGTTGCATGTGTTTGCTTTGGAGACGGCCAAACAGAGGCCATCTATGGGAAAATGGGGAGTGTAACGGGGAGAATTAAGGAGGGACGCAGGGCAAGAGAGGGCAAGAGGGGGGAATGGAGAGACAAGGGGAAGTTGAAGGGGTTGTAAAGAGTGTGAAGGAGTCTAGTGTAGCACGATATGCCTTCAGAGAGCAAGGGAGGAGTAAAGCTGTTCTATCAGTCCAAATATAATGAAAAGCCAAATTAAACAGATTGATGTCATCTGGACAGCTCCCTCCCTCCTTCTGAGTTATGTGTTTGTGTGTGTAGACAAAGTACAACGGAGGTTAATTTAGGAATAAATTCGTATTCATGTGTTGTGTACCGTGCAGGGACGTCCGTCCACTGTGGTCTCATTGAACTCCTTCCCCACAGTAAAGGTGATGTGGGTGGTGCGGACTGTGGTTGAGGTTTTGATAGACATCGTCTCTCCATCCTGCGTGATCTCCACCAGCGGCTTCGAGGCTGCCTTCACTGCAATCTTGCGCAACATTACGTTCACACCTAAAAACACATCAGCAAGACAAAAGAAGTGTGAGAACCGACAGCAAGCCTCACTCTTACAGGGTGTTGTTTCCATTTGAATAGGACGTGCTTCCATCAGAAAAATGAGTGCTCCAACATTTACAGGAGAGAGCTCGAAAGGAACATGGAAAATTAATGTCACGCAAAAGCACAGAACTTAGCCTTTTTGTGTGTGTGTTTTTGCTCCAGTGCTCTCCTGCATGCACAGCGTGAAAGGAGCAGACTTGCATTGCTCAGCTCTATCCAATAATGATGGCAGAGGAAACAATGAGGTCAGTAGACAAAGCATGTCTGCACATCTGCGTTCCCCCCAGACTTAATCATCTTTGCACGCATGCAAACACACACTCACAGACCCAAACACTCAAACTGACGTGTTGATTTGTACTTTCTGCAATCTATATTATTATTTCTTCAACTTCAAGCAGCCACAGACAGGACACACTCATAAACTGACAGTATGGGGATAACTAAACATGGACAAAACATAAAAAATGCTTCTTTGCAGATGTGGGTTGTGATTGAAATGTGTATTTAAGCAGGGTGTAGTCTTGCCAGCTAAAATAATTTTTGAAATATTTCAAGTCAAATATCGGCAGTGTTATTTTCATTTCCTTCAATTTGAATTATGTTTTCTGTGTTTTTGTTTTGCTTGGTGATAAATTCCACCTGCCTCCAGCAAAGCTCTACAAACAAAACAAAGATACAAAATGAACATGAACGTTTTAGGAGGAAAATGGAAGGAGAGAAACTGATGTTACGGCGTGGGAAAAGAGACGGAACAAGGAGCAGACCGCTGTGGAAGCGCACGGGGGGGAGGGGGTCAGACAGCCATGGGGCAGTGGTCTGTGTGTGGTGTGTGAAGATCTCTGTCCAAGTGCGAGGGGAAGTGTGTGTGCCCTGCCGAGTTGGGTTTCACACCTATCGCCTCACATACATTCCCACCTGTCATCAAGTGTAAATATATACACAGAGAAATGCTCAGTCATTGAGCACACATCAGGATGTCCAGCCTTTACAGCCCTTACACTGTACACTGTGTGATAAAGAATGTGCATTATCATTGTCTATTTCTGAATATGGAGATCATGTAAACTGCCCTGTATGAAACTGGGTTTACTCATTTTTATGAGGGATATATTTGCACCATTTGTTAGCAGGCAATTGCCAATACTTCGATGGAGGCTTTAAACCAATTATCAGTTTTAAAGAGAAATGTTATACTTTTTGACTGCACTAAATTTACAGTATGTTTATTTTTACAATGTTGTATTGTAACTTTTAATGAGATAAAATATGTTAATATTGTTTTCTCCCACTGCATGCAGTAATGCAGGTGCAATGGTTGATAATACAATCAAGTGATTAGAATCCTTTGAGTATTTCTAGGCAAACATGGTTTAAAAAATGAGAGGACCCCTTAGATTTGTACATAATTTATCAGAGCTCTTCTATGGAGGATTTCGGCTTAACATAGCCAATTTTCCATGTATAATGACTTATACCTTATAATAAAGGATAACAAAAACAAATAAACCTTCATGGATAGTGGGTTCTCCATCAATATGTAATGTTTGAAACATTAATGTTTTAAGTACCGGTAATACTGGGTCAAAGTCCAGGCCTGAGGATCATTAGGAAGCTACTGAACCGCTCTAAGCTTCTCAAGCAACTGCAAAATCCTACAAGTTACAGATTCCTTCAACACACTTAAGCAAACCTGAGACCAAAATGCTTAAATTCACACCAAATGTTGGGCACACACACAGAGATGCGGCTAGACAGACGGTCAGGGTCAGAGGTCAAAGAGCAGGGGAAGCATTTGGGGCAGGGAGTCAGGGAAGCAGGGGGAGAGCAGGAGTGAGGAAAGGGAGCGAGGATGGATGGATGGATGGACAGAAAAGGGAAGTGGGTGCTGACAGGCTGCATCCAGCTGCAATGTGCCCCCAATGAAACCAGGGATTAGGAGATATTCCTCTCTGTCAGTCATACCAATGTGGGGGCACATGAATATAGGGAACATATGTGAAAAATTAAATGCATCTTCCTTCAATTCTAAGGTTTAACATATGAGAAAAAAATCGTCTTGTCTTTACAGGTCTCAAAATATGGTAAATACAGCCTTAGATAAACAAAGACACATGAAATAGTACACTTTGTCATTATTCAACAATACAATTCAACAGCTTGTAGAAACACCTTTAGAAGTAATAGCTTGAAGCATTTCTTTTCTGATGATGTTATCAGTTTCTTACACAATTGTGAAGAAATTGTGGTCCTCTCTGTTTAAAAGTGTTGCTTCAGTTCATTGAGTTTTGTGGGAATCTGTGACTGTAAGGTGCCCTGGTCCAGTGGCTGCAGAACAAGCCCAAATCATCAGCCCTCCGACAGTTGGTATGAGGTGTTTGTGCTGATATGTTGTATTTGGTTTTCTCCAAACATGGTGCTTTGCATTAAGCTCAAACATCTCCTGTTTAGTCTCATCAGTCCAAAAGTACATTGTTCCAGAAGTCTTTAAAACAAACCTAACCTGTGCTGCCATGTTCTTTTTAGAGAAAAGAGGCTTTCTCTTGCAACCCCTCTAAAGAAGCCATATGTCTTTGTCTAATTCTAATGTCATGCACTTTAACATTTGATATGCCTGTAGAGTCTGAGATGTAGCTCATGGGATTTTTGTGATTTATCTGAGCATTGCACAATGTGAAGTTTGGGTGAACTCACTGGGACATCAACACTGGGAAGATTGACAGCTATCTTGAATGTTTTCCACTTGTGAATAATCTTTCTCACTATCAAATGTTGGACTCCAAATAGTTTGGAAATTGCCTAATAACCCTTCCCAGATTGATGATCAGCAACAACTGCTTCTCTTTAATCGTTACTGATGTTTTTCCTCTTTGACATTGTGTTAACACACAACTGAACCCTCCAGACCAGTAAACTGTCAAAGCTCTTACTTTTATTTAATCTGTGACAGACTTTTGGCTCAGGCCCAACATTGTCATCTTATGAATTTTAACTGACATTCCTGTTGACTTACAACTCCACACAGGCACATCAAGTGACACACATATACAGTAGGTCTATCTCCACAGTAAATCCCTAATCTCTCATGAATGTACTGGTCGCCACCTAATCATATCGCCATCTTTCCCTTTGTTATAGTTCCCCTCCTCTCTCCCTTGTTGCCGCCTCAAACACATACAGTTACAACGAGGGATGGATACAAATAGACGGGGTTATTGGACCGAATTCACAAGCTAATTGGTGCATCAGGAATTCTCGCTCGCTCCGTGTGGTGATGTGTCTGTCCTCAGGACAATAGTGCTGTTTAACAGCTATTTCACAAAGACCCCATATGCTGTCGACAAACGGAGATAAAGAGCAGCGTTGTTTGGTGTAATCATATCTCTCCCTGTGCGCTGCGTGATGACATGGATTCCAGGTGTGCACTGGAAAGTCATATAATGAGAAATGACTACTAACGACAGACGGACTAACCCAGCTCGGAGTTGTGCACGCGCGTACACCCTGACGCCCACCCAGAGTACAAGCAAGTGATGGGACGCAAACGCAGATAATACAGAGTGAATCTCAGCAGCAGGTGTTTGTCCTTCTCCATGACTGACACTTCAGATAATGATGCTACTGCCCTGCACTGTATTGTGTCATAACGGTCCTCCTCAAAACCCAGACACACGCACACACTCTCTGAGGTTGTGACACAGACAGATGTGCCACCGTTTGTCTCTATTGTGTTTGTAGGCGAGGCCAAAAGGGGAGATGAGAGAAAGAAAAAAGGGATGAAGCTGGCTGGGGGCCAAGCACTGAGATTTGGGTTCTGCAGAATGACAAAGACCCCCCACCTATGAGGTATAGAGTTGTTGCACGGACGCAGGGGAATATTTGACCCACAATGCTGAGAAAGCATTGGGCACGGTTTGAGCTGACACGTCTGATCTGTGTCATTGCGCAGGGACATAAAGCATCTATGCCAAAGAAAAGAAAATTCAAGGCAATGAGGGTTTTCTAATTTTCACTCCCATCACTTACCCAACGCTTTCAAGAGTTCCTCGAAGTTTTCAGAGTTTTTCATCTCCCAAGTGCCGGAGAAATCAGGGATTTTGCGCTCCATGTTCAGCTGCAGGTAGTTTGCGGATATAATGTAGGTAAACTGTCAGGTCCAAGTCTGGCGGGACGCTTCTGTCTCTACGGCAAAACAGCTCCAATTAGCGCTCTTGAATCTAGTCTGATGCGCACTGGGTGGTTTTAGTTTCACTCTGCTTGACCAGTTGCTTCAGCCCTCTTAAACCCGGGATGAATGACTTACTGTGAGAGCTCTAATCACATCTATGTGCACATCTAGTGAGCGTTATAAACGACTACGCCTGAAATTAATGGTACGGAAAGCAATGATACTGTTATGGGGAGTCACACGCCCCTTTCTATACGGGCACGCCCCGATGGCCAACCGAGATCAGGCAAAAAGGTTCACAATGACCACGCCTCTGAAGGCAACATGTGCGTTTCTCAGCAGCTTTTGGAGACGCCTGTCATCCGCGCGCAACCTGGAGACAGACGAACTGGCCGTACCCTAAGGGCCCTGTGCATACTGGAGAAACCTCAACAACATAACATTCTATAGCTAAACTATTAAGTGTTGTGTTTTTTTTAAATTATTTTCCAAACTGCTTATAATCACATGGTTAAATGAATTTCTTGATTTTAATCAACACTATTATTTCAAAACAGGGAGGATGTTGCCAGGCCAGTCTGTTGACAGAACATGTCGTCTTGGCAGGGCGGTGCGAAGGAAGAACTAGTCAACTGGCATACTGAGTGGATGGCAGAGCGGTTGCGTGTGGGTGTGTTTGTGAAGAAAGAGTGAGAGAGAGAAAGAGACAGAGAGGCCAAGTTCAGCCCCAGCCTCCTGTGCGCCGCTGCACTGTCATAAAAATAAAAACGGTGGTAATGGGATATAGCTACTGGCTGCGACCTCTGGTCTCTCCATATAACTGGGCCTGCGTCAGAGGAAAGAGCACTCATCACGGAAGCAAAGGCTGAGATTAAATTGTAAGGTAGGATTGGGGCAGGTCTCCTTCAGAACTATTTGCCCCCCGCTGCTCGGACGGAAGAAAGGGGCAAGGGGAGGAGGAGATTTGTCAGACGGGGCAGGGTCAGGGGCCCGCGGGGTCGGAGGTAACCCAATAAAAGACACACACTCACATACACACGCACACTAGTCAATGTCTGTGCACATGCAAGCATGCATTTGCTGATGATGGATAGAATTTGGACAAAGCCGACGTTAACTATTGACTCTTGATGGATGATCCTATCCGCTACACTGCACGGCGAATTAGCGCGAAGTAACCCGGGCGACTTGAGGGATAAGGGGGGGTGCCCTGAATCATACAGGCTACATTCACATACCCGCAAATACACGGGCTCATTCGTACAGAGTCCAAAAGGTTCAGTGATTTTTGGTGAGGTGATATTCGCTTTTACGCATAGACCTGCGTCCAAACTCAACGAACTGGCCCGGCGAGACTGTTTGATGTGAACAAAGCGTACTCACATTGTTCCCTCCACACACAAGTCATTGGCCACACACTGTGCAGCAATCACAGCATGTCCATACAAGACAGCCATATCACTATCTCCGATATTTTCTTGCGGCTGAAGATAAAATAACTATGCATACAGAGTGTAAACTGGACGAAAGCAATACTTTTAGGTATGACATCAGCCAGCTGCACCGCTCCTAAGGTGGTCTATTGAATAAGGACTGTTTTTCAGAAAGAGGGAATCGATCATGTCACCAAATTCAAAGTGACTGATTCAAGCACAAAAGATCCAAGAGAATGTATGCTAACATTGGGAGAATTCATCTTCGGCTTCACTGCAGTGCATTAGCATATTACCATGACATAACAAGAGATGCATCAAAGGCCATTGAATCAAATCGGCAACCGTTCAGGATAGCGCAGTGACAGCCTCACCCATCTTGTGTGTGTGCAGTTCAGTGAGGGCCTTGATAAAGAGCTCTGAAATGTGTTTGATGCTGCATGTCAGCACGTGATGACAAAGCACAGCGCAGCATTCAGGTCCACTCAACCTCACTCTATTGCTCATTCCTTCCCTCCATCCCCCATTTTCCTCTCTGCCTCTCCTTTACCTCACACAACTTTCTCCCCCTCTCTCCACATTTTGTTTCTCCTCCTCCTCCTGCTTCTGACAAACTTTTGTTCTTTTGTGGAGCTCTGACACATTCCTCAAGCACGGTGAGGAGAGGGAGAAGGGCCGCACAGAAGAGGAGAGGATGGAGAGTAAAGGAAAGAGAAAAGGGAAAGTTAGTGAGAAAGTTAAAGACTTAGAGTGCAGGTAATTTTTTTATCTCTTTGTTGTGGGGAAAGGGATATGAGTGAGTCAGCACAGCGAGACAGAGACAGGGAGAGCTGTAAGATCAAAAGATGTTACAAAGATGGAAAAGTTGAGAAGCAGTGAAAGAAGAGATACTCTTCTGTCTTGGAGGCATAAGAAGTATTAGTTTGCTCCTCTGGTGCCAACTTTATTTCACTCACCTTCATTTCCTGATGTTACCACTATTATTCCTCTGCGTACTGCTCACTTCTTTTGTTTCATGCTGTGTTCTTTCTCACACTGACTTTATTGTTGGCAACTGATATCATCACCTGACATCACGGGGACTGACAGACAGGTCATGGAAGCTAAACAAAGTCTATTGTGACTCATTTACAGAGAGCTTGAGTTCAAGGCATAGGCACACACGGGGATACTAGAACCAGTACAATGAATATTGTAACAATTTCATTTTCAATTAAGAAAAGACAAGAAAACTGCGTCAACTCAGGATTTCGCCTAATGAAATTAAAATATTTCATGCAGAAAGTTTTGGACTGGAAACAATCAGAAACTAAAGTTATGCAGGAGGCAAAATATATGCTTTTTCATGCTTCTACAATGTGAGGATGTCCTTGTTTTCTCTGTTTTGTATAAGTCTACATTAAAACAGAGATATTTGGTATTTTCATACCTCATATAGACTAAAATTGCTCTATATGATTTTGTTGGTTTGAAAATGGTCTAAAACTTTAAAAGAATAAGTAAAATACAATAGTGTGAAGAAAAATCAAGTATGACTTATATCAAAGGTATCAAAGCTAAAATATTAATTTAGGTTATCCTGCTAGTCAACTAGCACATGCTTGTTCCATCATATAATGGGCTGATTGTGATCGATACATATGATATGGCACCAGCACTGTGCTGTAACTGTTTTCATGCCAAACATTAAGAGTCACTACTGAGAAAATGATGCTGCGTCACAGCAGGATTAGCACAAAAAGGAGTTGTTCAAGAAGTATATCATTCATACGCAAACTTACATAGTTTAAACTTATCTGTTTTACTTTGACATTATCATTTCATCTCATTATCATATCATTTTTTAAACATTTGCAATGATTTTACCTTCTTTGGTTTTGATGGCTTGTACAGATGTATTTGCAGGGATCCCTGCTCCCCTGGCAGACTTTTACATTACATATTACGGCTTGACTTGACTATGTTGTTTGGCACCTTGCATCTGATACTTTTATTTGCTCTGCCTCAGATTACGTCCATGTGCACAAATTATCAGTCCATAAGCACCTTTGTAAATCAGTGATTTGGATCCACAGAGGGAAGTTTTGTGCCCTGTATTTATGCCTGTGGCCTCACATGGTGGCTGAATGGTAAAAAGCCAATTTCACCCAGATAAAGCGAATGCTGTCTGCAGAGGAAAGCAAAAGACACAAGCGTTTAACTGAACCATGCACTTGAAAACTATATGATCTCACACACCACTTAAGGCATCCCTTCTGCCAGTAAAGCGTATCAGGTGACCCAGAGGACTGCAAGCCTGGTCCCTGCAGCAAGTCAAGATCACTGAGCTTCTGCAGTAGATCATCACACAAGTTGGTTGTTGGGTCGTTTCTGTAAAGCAGCAGTGTCTTTTGGTGTGCTCTACACTGATTTAAGTGTCATTTGAGTCTGTTAAAACTCAGATATATGTATGCATAATGAAAGTATCTTAAGCTTCTCAAAGTTATTTAACATAAACAACAGGAACATATTTGATACATTTTACCTTTAAAGAAACGAGTACAGAACGTATCCAAGGAAAGATCAACCCATTTTATTTTCTGTAGCTATAATTTACTAGTGTTCCCCTCACATGCAGATAAGTGTTGGTTAAGAAAGCATAAAAGAATTTGTTTTTTTTTTCCTACACATCCATTAAATCAGATTAGGATTGAATGAACTGTTGTTGAGAGTTCCCCCTCACACAGATTTTTGCTTGTGATAATGAGATAATCAAGCAGCTTTATTCACAATGAAAATAATTACCACGTGTGTGATTTAAACAGGTTACTACAAGTTGACTAAAACAAATTGACACTTGTGTGTTTCAGAGAGCAGATACAAGCCTCTGTTTCTCTATGGGTTTATGGAGCCTTATTTTTTTTTATTCAAATCAAACTGAGCCTCGTATCAACACTCACCCGAATGACTTGTGCCATATCTCCAGTTTTACTTCCTCTTGTACCGCTTATTGTTTCCTAGTTCCTCCCCTCATTCAAATGACACAGATTTGAACCATATCAGCAGAGCGTTCAGGCTCTTTATTGTTCCAAAGAACCCTGATGTGGACGCAGAACAAAAAACTTCTTGCGCCTTATAATACTTTTGTAACTGCGGTGTCCCGTTTCACATGTCGAACTTATCAAAATCCTTGTTGTAATCATAATTATTCAACAGCAGCAACATGCTCGCACGAGTCACAGCTTGTGCGTGTGAATGTCAAAGTGATGGTCTTGTCATAAAGCCACACATCGGTGCCATTATTCCCTTTATCATTCAGCTGACCTCCAATAAAAATTCTCACCCCTGTATCCTTAGTAATCCCAGATGTGAACTTGACCCTGGCCTTCCAAACAACCCACTTTTGACTGGAAGTCATTAATACTGCCTTTTACCCTAGAAGGAAGCCACTGGGCAAGAAGTCTGCAGACATGCACATGAAAGACTATTGAATTACTCTATTTTTCTCTTATGATTCATCCCTACATCACTGTGGGCTTGGGACTTCCCCATGGAGTCATGGTTTGAACTGGAGGGGCTGCAATTAACAGGACTTGATTAACAGGACAGGAAAGACACCATAATATTGTGTTGGTGTAATTTTCTGTAATCCTTGCTCTTTAATCCTCACATAAAATACTTCACACCAGAACCTTCTTCTGCTTGTGAAAATTACTCTCTGGGATGCGAAAGAGATTTTAGTTTTATGGGTCACAAACCGACACATCTGTTGAACACTGCTCTGTTTGACTTTCACAACAGTTGCACAAACAGCCAAGGTGACGCACGCACACACACACACACACACACACAAACACATTCACAGCCAAAAATTGTGTGCAGCACTGTGGGCTGCTGGCATGCTGACCCAGCAAACCACATGGGTTTGATTAGAGCAGCAAGGATAGTAGCATTTAACATGGAATTAGGAGGCAGAGGACTTGGGAGGCTGAAGAGCAGAGAGGAAGAGATAAGAACTGAGAAAGAGAATGGAGACTGAAAATGAATTCCCACTTGTGTGGAATATTGCACATGGAGTGTGTGCAGAGCTTGCCTAAATCTGAAAAAAACTGTGGGCAAAGGTTTCCTATTTCAGGACAAGACGAGAACAAACTTATTTGGCCACATGAATCTAAAAGAAAGCTATCTTAAAAAACATGACTTACTAACCCCACAAGCACACATCACCTAAACCTGGGATTTTTGCTTCTGATGCATCAGTGGACAGTGTGTGTATGTGGAATCATGACTCAAGCTGTGTATGTGAGACCAAACCTCCTGATGCCTGAGCAGTTGCACCCAGACGCCTGTATTACTCACACTCTGTTCCTTTTGTCCATCAACCGCCCCCCCTAACTCCTAAAATCCCTCTTTCCTGCCCCTCATGTCTTTGTGGTTCTAATTATTGCGGTCCTTTGTTACGAGTTGGTCTGGACAGCGGGAGAGCAAGAGCCGAAGTTCAATTAGAAAGGAGGGGAAGTGCGGGTGCTGGTGAATTTAAAAAGATAATTCTGTCAAAGTTATCTTTAATCTAGACTTGTTCACATGTGTGGTTCTTTCAGACCTTCCTCTTCTTTTTCCATGTCACTACCACCTACAGTTTTAATGAGCACATGGGCCCCTCCGAGGTGTTACATGACCACAGCACTGTAAAACCGCTTTGTATGGCTTGAATGATGCTGAATTACTCGACACCAGACAGGAAGGCGAAGGACAACAGAAGGGAGGAGAAAAGGAGGTCAAAATGCAAAGAAAGGAAGTGAAGGAGATAGAGGCGTTCATGAGGAAGGTTGGATAAAGTACAGTGAGGTGAAGTTGTCGGGAAAGCTGAGAAGGAAAACAAGAGCTGGTTCCCATACTTTCACTGCTTTTCACCTAACTTTATGTCGTGTGTGTTTTGTTTTCCAGAAAAACTCAACAAGTTCAATAAAAGTGCAGTCCTCTCTGGGTCGTATCACCCCTCCACCCTCACACTGCCTCTCACTCTGCGCTCATTCTTTAATTCCCCTGCAGCCTTTCCTCCTCGACCCGAGTCAACGATTGTTGTGAGCTTTTGCTTTTTCCTCTGCCATGATTGTGTCAGCGGTCTGCATGTGTTCAGAAGAACAGTGGCTTTGTGCATGTGAGCATTTCTGCACCTTAGACTATATGTGCTCATAACCCTATGGTGATGTCACAGATTAGGAAATAGCCAAGTTAAATCGTTTGACTGGAGGTCAGCCTCTGGTCATTGTTGTTGGATGTTTTAGATGTTTTATTGTTCTTCTCTTTGGAGTAGATTCTCATGTGGCTCTGTGGTGCTTCAAGGCAGAAAGCAGAAAAATTGCTTTAAGTTGAAATGGTCCCGTGATTTCTTCATGATCTTGTGACTTTGCAAAAGGCCTGTGAGAAACTGAAAGGATAACAGATACATTAAAGAGCTGAATTGCAAACTAAAAACACTTTAATTCCTCCTCCTCTGCAACAGAATCACAGTGCAGGAAATTCTATAAAAGCTATGCTTATGAAGGCTGAAGCTTAGGGCTGCCTTTTTTTTAATAAAGGCAGGAAATCTGTTAGCATGATCGGTTCTTAGGGAGCTTATCCTCTGTCAAAATCTATGCTACATTTCAGCATCTCAACAAAAGCAATCCACATTGAAATTTATTGGTTCCAATTGTTTTCCCATGTTTCAACTCTGGTTTTAATCTAGTTTTAAGGAACCTAGCTTAAAGTGCTGATCATATCAACAGACAATCAATTGTTCCTCCATAAAAAAACTTGTGGTCATGCACTTCACAGAGCTTTTTACAAGCACATTTACATGACACCAGAAATCAATCAGTTATTTTGTTAGCCTGGCCAAAACAAGACTTGTATTTTTTATTTGGAGTAAATGTTGCCTCACAGCACAGCTTCTTTTTTTCTCTCAGATCTCATACAGTCTTAGGAAGTTGAGGGAAACATTGAAACACCTCTTGGTTAGATGTGGAGTGCCAGCATGCAGTCATTTTCAGGTCTTCCCAGAGATGCTTTACTGTGTTCAGACTGGTTGTGTCACTCCAGGACTTTTACAGAGTTCTCCTGAGGCCATTCCTGTGTTCACTTGATTTTTAGAGTCATTTGTTTTGACTGAGCACTCTGTAGAAGTTTCTCATGCAGGGTTGTCCTAGTTTTTCTGCATCCACCTTTCCAGTTCAGGTCACAAAAAAAAACAAAAAAAACACCCCCACAGAATGATGCTGCTATTGTCCTGTTTGACGGCAGGGATAGTAGTAACAACGTGACATTGAGTGCATGGCTTCCTCCACATACAGAATTGTGGTCAAACAGTTCAGTCTTTATTTCATCAAATCAGAGGATTTTGCTACTGCTGCTCTCAGAGCTGCTCAGATGCCCTGGGGCAAATTTCCAGCAGGCTTTCATTTGTCTTTGAGTGAGGACTGGCTTTTGTCTGACCACTTTGCAGTGAGGATTGTTCTTCTGTAAGGTTTTCTTATCTCCTCAAAGGAACTACAGCGCTATAGTGATCACTATCTTGTGTTTATCTGTCTAACTAAGGCCTTCTTACGATTACTCAGTTTTGTTGGGCAGCCAGATGTAGGACGCCTGTTGGTGGTTTCAAACTTTAGGAAGCAGCTACTTTTGGGCACTTTAAATGTTGTGAGTAGACCTGTGGGTTACAGGTCTATGGACATTTTTTGTAGACTGATAAGACAGAAAAATGTGTTATTTTAAGAAAAATCTGAAACAGACAAAGACAAAAACTGGACAATCCGAGAGGCTTCGTAAACATATTAAATGCTCTGTATAACGCTGCAGTCAAAGACTGGATAGTTTATTTCAGTATAAAGGAAAATGGACTGACTGTTCCTGAATAAAAGAACAAATATTGAAACAAATATGAAATAAGTTGAAAAAGGTGCTGTGCTGGAGCTTTGCTCTGGTCCTGGAACGTCTGTGTTGATCTTCGAGCTGCTCTCCTGCCATCGAGTGGTGACAAACAGGTGGTGCTATGTCCCTTCCTCTGAACTTTATGAACCCTCTTAACAGAAATGTTTCAGCATGCGTGGCCACATTAATCAACTGTAACTAATCAAATTAGAGTTTACTTCTGCTTGGTGCTTTCAGCTTTGCTTGACTGCTGGCCCACTCAAATCCCTGCAGGGACAGGTGCAGTAAGACGTTTGCTCAGAAAACCGTTTGTGTTCACGTCTCCACGAGAACCAGTTTTACTGTAAGACCTGCAGAGTGACGGCAGTTTTCAGTGTTGTAATCCATTCAAGTTTGCAGTCATTCCAGGACTTTATGGTGATCTGGTTTTAGATCAAGTTTAGACAATGTAGGAGTTAATTTCTATGGAACCCAACAGCCCCAAAGACATTAGGTTTACTATGTGGCAATTTGTTTTGTAATAATACTGCACATGAAATGACAGATTGTAAACCCTGTGCAGTAAAATCTTACACACAATGCATCTGTGCCTAAACATATCACAAACTAAAATACATAATGCAAGTAAAAGCAGAAAAAAATGGGTATCTGAGTTCCATATAGAGTGCATTGTTAAAGTATCTTCAACTTTTAGAGCTTTAACTATTTTGCTGTATTACAACTTGCAATTTGAATCAATGTGTTTCAGGATTTTTTTTAAAAATTGGATTGACAAAATAGTCCAAATTGTTAAAAAAAAAAAAAAGATCCGTTTAACTTTAAAGTGCTGCATGTGTAAAAACCTCTTTCACTTTGAAGGCCCTTATCCGCCAGTTAGCTTCAGAAGTCACAATTAATTCAGTTAAGTTCACCTGTGTCACATGATCTCAGTGTGCGAGTACATGCACCTGTTGAGAATGGTCCCAGAGTCAAGCTGCATTGTGGGAAATGTAGCTTTCTGCTGGACTGATTTTTTCAGGTAGTAACCACCCACAATATCTACCCCTCTTTTTTCCAGGAAAAAAACTATCACTTCAGGGAAAGCAGTGTTGAACTGGTGGAGGAACCTTTTTGGGGAGTGAGGATTTAGTTTAGCGGATGCCTCTAACATGGACGAGACTGTGGAAAACAGAGCAAAAGGGACTGATAACTTGTTGTTTGTTTGTTCTGGCAGATTGGTGTGATTTCATAGGACAGAGCTTATGCGAAAATTCCGAAAAGCAGAAAACTAACTTTCTTATTTGTGACTGCCATCATCAACATGTTAAGCAGCTCAGCATCTGAGTAGATGGAGAGCATTCTGAGGCTAATTGGTTGCATGTGTTGGATGGTTTGAGGCTCTAATAACCTTGTGCCTCTTGTTATCCAGTCTATCCTGTAAGCTACTCAACAGCAGAGTTTTAGGCTATGAGCTCCAGAGTAACAGTAGTTTTAAACTAATTCTCTGTTCTGTAAAAAATAAAAATAGTTTCAGCTGAACAAGATGCAAAGGTGCTATGAGAAGTCCTATTATACCTGTTGTTGTTGTTCCCTTTTTTCTGTTTGTCCTTAGTTTTACAGAATTACAAATCTAAAGTCTGCAGCAGAAGGGGATATTCTTTCCCACAGATCTTAATGCTCTTCAGCTGCCTAAAACGCCTTGTTTCCAGGTTTTTGTGCCATGAAGCCTGTTTGCATAATTCATGCCAAGTGGTTTGCTTGGCCACCTCAACAAAGACTGTGCAGCTGCCTTGCATTGGGCCACTTTTGGGTGGGGGACCTCTGAAAAAAGGAGACATGAGGTGCAGCAATGTACAGTATATAAAAATTTGTACTGTGTATTTTGAACATTATAGTGTGTAATCATAATCCATTAGACCTCTAAATAGAATTATGAATGTGTAAATTGAAGATAATTTATGCTATTTGATAACTGAGCCACAATCTTTTAGAAAATGTGTAGAAACATCAGAGATTTTCTTTTGTCTGTCAGACTCTTATATATAGCATAGTTGGGTCAACCATATAATTTCCAGCACTTATTGTAGTTTTTATGGCATTGCTAGAAATCAAAGAGGGCAAAAACTGAAATGAGATAAACCCTGAAAAAACAATTATCACATGTTGTTCCTCGGTTTCTGGATGTTAACATGAATCATTGTCTCCTGGACATATTCATGACGAAAGAGGTGGAGAAAATATCTCCGATTTGGTGAGTTTGTTTATGGACAACACAGGCTCAAATTCTTATATGCAAGAAAGAGCCTAAGAAGTGCTGTAAAGTTAATTCTGGATGATCACAGAAAATGCTATGTATAATGGTTTTAACCTGTGGAAATCCTTCTTTGTGGTCAGGGTTAAGAAACCACCTTTGTTGCAGAGATCTGATCACATCTGGAACATTGTTCTAAGAGGAATTTAAGGCCAAATAAACACATTTTGTATGAAAATTGCATTTATTCAAATTTAAATTCACAACAAAGTCAATACTCTGTATTTATTTGTTTGTGACGACCAAATTGCTCAAAACAAACATAGTGGCTGAATATACAGTATATATATATATATACATACAAATATACATATATAAACTTTTAGATATAAAATTAAAAACTTTAATTGTAAAAATAGATTTTATTATCCACATAAAATATATCTTTTTATCCAAAATCTATTCAAAATTGTAAATCCCTTTAAAAAAGCATTATGCTGATATGATGTGGATGTGGAAGTGATTTAGATGTAATACTGTTTTAAAGTTAAAAAAAAAACCTTACAAGGAAATATCAGGAGTATAAAGGGGACATTCATGTCCTCATATAAAAGCTTCAATCTAATCTAGAGTTTCAAATCAATATCTAAGAAGTCAAAAGCCATAAACACTAAGTGGAAGAACAAACAACAACCAGAGCCATGACATTTTGAAAGTGGCAGCATGACCTCCAATTCGTGGGTCCTGGCAGCCTCTGGCGTTGTTATTAGGCCTTAGATCTGTAGGGTTTCCCTCAAAGTGGACCGGCAAACACTGATTCTCCAACACTTCACAGGCAAGGATCAGATGTTTCGTTTCTTCTTTGACGCTTTTGATCCCACACGTTCCCTTCTCACTTCTCACCGTAACAAAAGTAAATGGCTGTTGGCTGATGCACATGTTCTCCTCTAACACCTTCCCTCCTCTGTTTGTGCACACAGCCTTCACCCTCTCCAAGTCATCTGGACTGAGGAAGGACTGAGTGGGTCTGTCACAGCCTCCGAGACCCCTAATGTACTTCTCCCAGTCATTCTGGTTGAGAGACGTAGGAGTTCCAGAGGCGACGTGGCGTCTGAGGAATGTTTTGTAGCCGTTGTTCCATTTGGAGGGCTGACAGGGAGCATCGTTTTTAGCAGATGTTTGTTGACCCAGCAGGACACAAACGGCAAGAGAAAATAAAGCTCTGCAGACAGCCATTACCCAGCAGTCCTGTAATGCAATACAAACTATGAAATAATCTGAATAATAATCTGAACAAACAAAAGCCTTTCAGTGATCTGCGCCCTTTTCTTCTTTTTACCAAAGACTTGACACGGCAGGTAATACAGTGAGACCACAGCTGTACCTATGTGCAGTTTCTAAACATGACAGCAGGATGCAGACAACAGCTGAGAATACTTCCCTACCTCGTTTTGGCAGCAGTAGATACTTCTCTGAGCCACAGAAATGACCTGAAAGCTTCAGCTGTTGGATCTTTCTCTTGTACTTCAGTTGCAGTTCTGCATTTCACTTCCTGTGTGTGTGTAAAAGGGAGTGGCCTGTGCAATAAATAACTCTGTCCACATGGCTGTGCCTAAGAGCCGTGGTCATGGTGAGAGGAGATCCACTTACTGCTATAAATATTTGTAGTAGATCGGTTCAGAAAGCTATTTCTGTTTGCTCGCTGTGTTCATATGTGCTGCTTTCAAATGGCATGTTTTATGTAAAATATGACATTTTCAATCCATAAGACTGGTGTTGATAAACTGAGAAGAATTGTAAGTGGCAAGAAAATGAGCTGAATCACGCAGCACAAGCACAGTACAGTTTATTCAGTCTCACATGAGTAAATGTGTTATAACATACCGTACCTCCTATTTATGACTAAATCCTGATACTAAGATCATATTACTAGAGGCTGTTACTTGTGACAAACAAAAAAAAGGGCCTACTGTGTCATAACAAATCAAATTTAGTGAGTGAGATAATAAAAGAATAACTGCAGAAAAACTTCTCGTTGTCTGACCTCATTTATTTCTCTGATTGAGTTCAACTCAAAAAGAGAATAAAAGATTTGACGATAAAAACTCTTGCTCAGTAAATGCATAAATTCACACAAGATCTTACTTCTCATGACATTAACAAATGCATACAATTGTAATTCTACTTAAGTCTTTTTCACCTTTTGGCCTTAATTAGTTTTATTCTCTCATGCTGCAGCGTATGTTATGTCCAAAGTAAGTAAGTTTTTCACAATTGTTGTTCATTTAGACAAATCAAAGGCTTCGTTACATGTCCTCACTGTTTGCGTTCATGATTTTTATTTTCTGCATTGCACATCATACACACCCAAAGAGAGAATCCTGCTGAAAGCAGATGTGACACTAAAAGACAAAATCATTTTGTAGTTTTTTAGTATTTTTTCTAAATGTCACAGCTTGAATTCTTTTACTCGCTTATTTCTTTTTCGATGGTAAGTGCTGTAGTTTTTTCCTTTTAACATTAAACCTTGAAATCTAACTACAAACACGACAATTGCACTTATTCACACTGCCAAAGTCTTTGGTCACGCGCTGGAATAATTTTGAGGATGCAGCTACCAAACGAGCAGAAGGAAAATCTGTTCTGCAGTTTCTGCTGAACAAAGATAAAATGCATACTTCCCCCTTCTGCTGTTGTGCTCCTGGTTTCAGTATTGGTTAATAATTAACAGAATCAGATTATTAATTTTAAAAAAAAACAACCACTAAAGTCCTAAAACTGCATGACAATTGTATAAGAAATATCAAGTGTCCGTCTTCTGGTTTTTACCTTCCCTGCAGCGAATGAGCGAACATCCTAGATATGAGCTGGCTCATAAGAGAAGGGTTGACAGAAAAAGGTGTAAAAGGTACACAAAGAGGTAGAGGAGATACTGCAACACAGAGGAGATGATGAAGGAGTCATAAAGGGACAATTACAACACCAATGATACAATGACATGCCCACAGACAGACACATTTGTTGGAAAACTTGCATTTTTGTCACGGCAATGCTAAGAAGGAAGAAGTCCAAACACAAGTTTGCCATTCAAGTGTTTTAATGTGGTGCTTATGTTGACTGTTCAGCAGACAAAAAAAGGGAAAAAAAATCCCAAACTAGATAAAGACGATGTGTAGCACCCAAAATCCTCTTTTCAACAGAATAAAGGAATGTACATAAATATAACTCATCCATTTACAATATAATCTGTTGATTACATATTCATTTCGGGTCCAAAATGTCCGGACAGCATCTGTATATACAAATCAAACATCTCTGCCACCTCTCATGTGCTTTCAAACCAAATGATCTTGTTTTCTTCGTACATGTGACATTTCATATAGTGCCGTGTGCTTGTGCTTCAAGAAATACTGTGAAGGTAGAAATCCAAATAAAAGCAACAAAAAGAATAAAACAAACATACCGTCAAGTATTTACAGAAATCCTTCATGAATCTGAGGCGTGCAGGAGGCATGCCTTTCCTGAACATAATGCAACGAAATGGCAGATCTACCCCAAGTAGTTGATGTGCATAGAAGCCGACGTGTTGTTTACTCTGACAGCCAGTGCTACTGAATATTGGTGGAAAAGAACTGTGACACTGATGACAGAAGGAGGCTTCCTCTGTGTACAGTTTTTTCCTCCAGCTGTTAATTGTTCCAAGATATTTTTTCTTTTTTTTTTGCCTATTGTAACGGATAGAACGAAAATATGTTTTCTTTCTGTCCCCTAAAGAGATATAAATCCAATACCAAGTGAGAGTCTGGCCTTAGGTGAGCCGTGCTGTCAGCTATGGCTCCGTCTGAGGGAACGGTGAAGGCTCCTCTTTCCTTTCGTCTTCAGAGGTCAAGTTCAGAGGCAGGTCTTGCTTCTTCTCTTTTGCTTTCTCTGGCTCCTTTGTCCTGAAACATTGAAGGGAAAATTTATCCTTATCCCACGTTTGTTGCAAACCTGGACAGGGAGCAGTTCTTTGAGTTAGTGCAGTTCTCATGTTATCCAGAAGAGGTTCCCCTTTGTTTTTAAAAGAAAATCCTAATCAAAGCACAGCTCTGCCTTATTCTAAGGCTCCAATTGAAAAAGTAACAACAAAATAAGGAGATTTAGAATTAGTGTATATCAGTAAGTCACAATGTAGACAAGTTAGTGATTTTGAGGATAGATTAGTATGGTCAGTAGAGTTCATTTAAAAGTGTACTGTAGAGGAAGGAGTGTTAGATCTTTATCAGTTCCAAAAGTGAAGCTTTCAGTACCATTATTTCAATTTAATCTCGTTTTGAATTCTGACATTTATAGTATGTGAACATGTATAAGTTTAAGTAACAAGTATATAAACATGTTGGCAACTGATTTTTTTTTGTCTTTTTTGTAAACGTAAGTAATCCATGAAGTTACAAAGCTCACAAGTATTGGGAGGAATTCTTTGTGGAAACTTTGTGAAAGAACTCATTCGTAGTCCAGCCTTTACTTCCCTCTTATTCTTATCATCATGCATTTCGGCCGTAATGCCTCTTTAGTGGCTGGTTTGGCACATGTTAAACAGACAAGGAGTTGCTGCCTGGCACCCTGATATTTTTGACCAATCAGAAAAGGGCCTCAAAGGTGTGAGTTGTTGAAAAATTGAGTGTCACAGAAAGTTATATAACTCTAACTGATGCAGTGAGTAACTTCCCAGTCCTCAAACAATAATATTTAAAGACGCATCTCCTGGGTGTGGAATAGATGCTCCTCTGTTTTAGAGGGGGCCAAATCATTGGTCTGCATCAGAGACTGCTGAAACTAGTCAAACTAGGCTAAAATTGTTCAATGCATCAAAACTTGTAAGACTAGTGCTGAACTATCATCTTCAACATTACACGACAAACATCTGACAAAACTAACTACTACATTTTGCCATAAAAGGATCCTTCTTCTTAGTATGATTTAAAAAATCCAGTATCTTCACTCTGGAAACTTGCTGAGGCTTCACTGAAAGTTTATGATTAAAATGTACTGAAGATAACACTGATTCTCTCAGTTCATGAAATATCTTTAAGAAGTATGAACGAGGTGTTAAAGTCTAATCGATGAGGTTAAGTCACGGTGATCTGGTCGTTAGAATAAAGAGATTTGGTCAGGAGGTTAGAGGTCATGATTGTGAACAGTAACCTTGGCATAGGAGCGGGCCGGTTGTTGTGCAGGATGTCCCAGCTAGAGGTAGAACTGTCACAAGATCAAAAGACAGAATCACATGACAGGAACAGAAAGAAAATCACAGATTCAACACTTCAGAGAAGAAACTTTTGGAATAAAGGCACACGACTGATTAATGTTAAGAAAGTTAGTGGTTCCCAAAGCATGATGTAGGAGCCCCATGATGGATTAAGGACATGGATCCGAGGGACACCAAGAAAAATTATCTTGATTTTACCAATATCAACAGAAGATCGGCAGTGTCAGAAGATATCAGCAATAACTGACATCAGAGGTCTTCCCATTGTAGGCTACATATCTATATTCAAAATCAAAATCAAAATGAAATTCTCTGTAAGAGTCAAAGGGCGAGAGATCAGTCAATGGGCTGATTTGCACACACATACACTGGTCAGCCACAACATTAAAACCAGAAGAGGTGAAGGTGAGGAAATAACACAGATAATCTCTTTACTGTGACACATAATGATCTTCAATGTAACAAGTGAGCAGTCCTTTTTTTTTTTACTTTGCTGCATTTAAAAATTTGGAATTTAATTGAATTTATTTTGAAAAGGATGAAATCATCCAAGATAGATTAACAGAATCAAAATATCTCCAAAAGCCTCATGTCTTGTGGTATGCAGTCTTTAGGGCCTAACAGAAGGATAACAGGTGAACCAGCATCAGGGCAACAGACCACCAAAGCTCAATGTGTGAGCAGCAAAGGCTGATCTGTGTGGTTCAGCCCCAAAGTAGAGAAACCGTGGCACAAATGGCTGAAAACCTTAGAGGTGGCTATGATGGAAAGGTGTGTGAACTGACAACATACTGCTGTGTACTGGGCTGCATACCTGCAAACCAGTCAGTTGATGAAAGATCACAGTTGACAGAGGCAACAATAGATGAAGTCCTGTGATTCATGTGGATGTTACTTTGACTTAATTAAACTTTGCTGCAGCAAACATACATTTCTTAATCTATTCCTTGACAGCAATTACCTCTTTCAGCAGGATAATGCCACACAGCCAAAAAGACCTCAAAGTGCTGACTTGGTCTCTAAATTCCTCAGATTTTTTTTTTTTTTTTGGGGGGGGGGGTATGTGGTTTTAATGTTGCAGTTGGCTGTTGTGTGGGAGAATTAATAAAAGCTTTAGGAGCTAATGATCAAAGCGAAAGATAAAATCACTTGTGGGATATGGGATAAACCACCACTTCCATTTGATTAGTGATATTTATGAAAGAAAGCAACAAAAAAAGTACTAGGAAACAGGCGTGTTATTGCAGAAGAGGTCAGAAGATCACAATATCCCTGGCACCAATCTTTTGGCTTTTCATAGTGAAACATAACAAAGAGGATTATGCTCTAAGGGAAATTCCTAAAGGAAAGCCCAACCAGCACTGGTTCCAGACTTGTTTGGTGTGGTCACATGGTGGAAAAAGGCACAAGTGTTTTCCATCATGGGTCAGAACCCATAAAACCTGTTGCTGTGTGTTTCTATTAACTGTAGAGTGTGCTACATTTATAGATTTTCTTCAAATGTCACCAAACTCTATCATTTCATGCAGGTTCGACATGGTCTGAAGGTGACAATGAATTTTATGCAGTGCATTTTGTATTCATCATGCAACTGATCCCAGATCTGCTCCTAAGGATATCGATCAAACACAAAAAATTAAATATGAATAAATAAAAAAAATTAATCAGCAGTCAGTGCTACATGAGCAGCCTTGTCAGTAATACGATCAGGTAAACCACCTGTTTACCACAACTGTTTCAAGGTGGAGGAGTTTAAAAAATCTGCCAAGAGAAAGAAGATAAGAGTGAGTAGAAGTTGACTTCATCCCCAGTGACACCTCCCACAGTCAAACCAAACACAGATTGGCGGTATTTCCCTCTCTCTTTCGATTCAGGCCACTGAAGAATGATTCCTTACCGTATTGTCTTCACGATGAAGCGGATGATTACTGCCAGCCCCACACAGCCACACATCACTCCTATCACTACAGCTGTGACTTCACCTGCAGGGGAAAGAAGGGAATGAGGACAGAAGCACAAAAACTTCCCAAAATGCACATTTTAAAATGTGATGTTGTTATCAGCTACATTGGTGAGATATTTTCCTCGTTTTTAGCTGAGCTGATGATGATGACGATGATAACGTGTAGTCTTACCAGAGGTGAGCTCCCGCCCCGATTCTACGAAATGATAGAATACATTATCAGAAAAATCACAGCAGATTTTGCCTTTATGCTCACAAAATAACGACTCGTTGATTTATCTTAGTAGAATCTGTTGTTCAGCTGTTTGACTAAGTTGCTTCTACTTAGCGTTGCTGCCTTTGAAAACAGTGCTGATATCACAGGCCTTCCAGTTCAGTCACTCACCACAATGAGCACTTCACACAAATTCTTTCTCTTTTGTCTTTGTCTACCGCTCTGCCTCCCTCTCTGTCTCTTTTTCCTCTCCCCTTTTGTCAGTGAGAACCGTGTGATAACAATGGATTCAGTGTTTACTTTTCGTAAATCCTTTTCTCTCATCAGCTCGCAAACACCGCTCTCCTTGCTTTTCCACTCCTTTTCTTGTATTTCTTTCTGTGCTTTCATGTCACTCTTTCTTTGTGCGTCACCGGTTACTGTAAATATTCTTACACTGCTTTTTGCATTCAGGTTTTCACACTCTGCATGCACCGTAGTAACTGCTAACTTTGGTCTACATGGCCAACCACTATTGTGGCTTGTATTTACTGCATCAGGTAGGCATTGAAATTCACCAATTCAGACCTGCTGATGAGGCTCAATTGAAACATTCAAACATGTTGACTGTTGAATGTCTCACTCCTGATGTAGTCCTACGCTTATCCTCAATGCAAGCAATAATGAGTCTGGATCTAATGTTTCTTAAAATGTTGAAAATCTCCCCCTTGTTGTTCTCGAACCTGCAGAGAAGGAGGCGAAGATGAGTCTGTGGTTGAGTGGTTGCGTCACACGATAGTTGTCTTGCAGCTGCATCCGATCAGGTTCTTCAGGTCTACTGGAGTAAAGGATCGTCTCCAGCTTCAGCATCTGGAGTGGAGAGATGGAAAACCCATTGCAGTTACTTATTTTACACCCTTAAAAAAGAAAAAAAACAAGTTTTCCTCTTGCTGTTTGCGCAGTGGTGTAAGGTCAAATTTATAGGGGTGTATATGTACATATGCAGAGTGTCTTCTCCTATTAACAACCAAAATCAAATTTTACAAAAACATTACTGAAAGTACCAGTCTAAACAAGTAGAAACTCATGATACATGAATTTGTCAAGCTGTGACCAGTGAAACAAACACCCGCTGTTTTCCTGTTGGACAGCTTGTGATGACAACCATGGTTGCAAAGTGCACTGAAAACCATGGGACTTTCTCATTCAGGACTGTTGCTGCACTGTCTGTCTCTTTGCATCTTGGCTCCATATGAAGGGAAAAAAATCCATTAAACGCCATAAATCATGACGGTGTCTCTTTTTACCGTAAGCCATAATGTCAGCTTGACCTTAACCATGTAGATTGTAATGATGTAGATTGTAATGATCAAAGCAAAGTTACTAAAAGTCACTAAAACATTTGAAGTTGGTACCACAGTCTAACTCTTTTGTTTGTGGACTGAAAATCATGTCTATGGAAATGAACCAATAAATCCAGTTTCTGTGATTAAGTCTTGCTATGAGGCTTGGTTGACGGTACAGTGAGATAGAGAGCTAAATATCTGTGGAAACACAGTTGCAGCAGTAAGCATGAGGTACAGAATGAGCCATAATACAACTAATACAAGCTGTAGTGGAAGTCCTCTGGAAATGATGCCACTCACAAGGTACTTCCTGCACAATCTACTGCTCCAGACTCAGCACAATGGTGGCAATCAGAGTTTCTGTGGCAACTCAGACAGTGTGAAGGACTGTGTATAACTACAATCTACATAATACCAGTTTCAATCTATGAATGACGTGTGGTTTTCAGTACAAAACTGCCTGATGGATACTGGAAGCTCTTTTTAACTGGTTACCACCGAGATAAATTCGGGAATATCAGTGTGAATGGCAAAATATTCAACAATATCATCAGAGCAGAGAGGCAAAAAAGAAGTGTTTCTAAAGGTAAATTATCTGTGTGATGTAATTAACTGGATGCAATGCTATACTAGAGCTGAGTGATCCACTGAGTTTGAGAGTTTCGTACAGTGAAAATGAGACTGAAATGCGTTTGAGGAGTGATATTGTATATGTGTATGAATTAAGTTAATTGCATGGGTTAATTAACTTAATTAACCCATCCCATTTCGATTAACATTATATATGTCTTGATGAACGTTGATGAACGAAAGTTGAAGTTTGCTGCTTTTCTTTGTTTGTTTGTGATTTCAACCAGACCTGTGCCTTCGAGATTTGAACCCTTTCATGAAACAGCGTCCAGATAACACTCTGGTGGCAGGGGGGCGTTGTCAGGGAGCCGTTGTACCGATAGTAGCGCCCCAGATCACTGGGAAGCAGGGACTGGACGTCAAAGGCTGGGATGAACACTTTCTGATCTGATGGGAAATGAAAGAGGGAGAGAAAAGGGGCCGGTGAGGTTGCAGCACTAAAAAGAGGAAGAAAAACAGCAGTTCAATCATTAAGAGCAAAGTATTTTCACCGTCACGTTCTTCTTTTTTAAAATCACATGAAGTTGCATGAACTGTTAATGAGGAGATTGGGGAATTTGTTAAAGTTTTTAAATTACTAAGAGATGCTATGTGACAATTATACAAGATAAAACTAAAGGAAAGGTCAGCCGAATGACACAATGTGATTTTAAAAACCTACAAGAAGACCTACCTGCATATCTGATGCGGCTCAGGTAGTTGAGGATTTTGTTAAATGCTGGGTTTGTCTCTTCACCTGTCTGAGAAACCAAAACTCAGACTTAAACAGGTTAAAACACTAAAACTAGAAAAACAACTACTTTAGTCTTTTTGTTCATTAATTGTTGCAGGTGTGGTCTGTATCATTACCACAATGAGAATTCCTAAAACAGCCAAACCATCTCTCTGTGTCATCGCTGTGGACATGTTGGGGTACAGCTCAGAGTTGTAGTGCACCACATGGAGCTAGATGGAGGAGAAGTACACTGATGAGTAAAAGAGAGAAAAAGGACTTGTGTCGTTCCCGTTTGTGTCGTTTGTTAAAAACAGGGAAAGAAGACCGCACTTAAAGTATTTATTCATCCATCCATCATCTGCCGCTTATCCGGGGGTCGGGTCGCGGGGGCAGCAGCTTGAGCAGAGAAACCCAGTATTTATTCATCTAGTTTATTTAATCTAAACATCACTCATGTACAGTCAAATGTTGCTGCCCATCAATCTGGGAAGGGGTATAAAGCCATTCCCAAACAATCTGAACTGCATCCTACAGTCGTCCCAGCAAGTTTAATTCAAGGTCAGACCATGCAATGTTCAGAGAGAATGCAAAACACCCAAGTGCTTCAACCCGGACTCTACGGACCTCAGTTAGCATGTTAAATGTTAAAGTTCATGACAGTCCAATTAGAAAAAGACTGAACAAGTATGGCTTGTTTGGAGGGGTTTGCAATGTTGCATCTGGATAATCCAAAAGACACCAAGAACAATGTTGCATGGACAGACAAGACCAAAACTGAGATGTTTGGTGAAAACGCACAGACACAACCCTTATACCAACTGTCAAGCACGGTAATGGAGTGGTGATGATTTGGTTTTGTTTTGCAGCTCAAGACATGGAAACCTTGCAGTCATTGAATCGACTATGAACTTATCGATATACAAATTTACTCTTGAGTCCAATGTAAGTGTGGCTGAAACTGGGTCATAAACAGGACAATGATGCCAAACACAGCAGCAAATCTACAACAGAATGACTAAAAAAGACAAAAAACGACCCAATCAAAGTCCAGACCGCAACCTGATTAAAATGCTGTGGTGCGAACTAAAAAAACTGTGCATGGACAAATTCTGCAAACCTCAGTGAACTGAAGCAACACTAAAAGAATTCTTTCATGACGTGAGAGACAGATTAGGTCATATGGAAATTAAATTTGACTGCTGCTGAAGGTTGTTCAACAAGGTTCTTCAGACTTAGTAAGAGCCAGATGATTTTTAATTATGACCTGATTTGTAAAACCTTAGAACTGAAAGGTTCACATGACTATATATTTGGTTCTTTAGTATCGTTTTTCATCTTCTTCGTCTCGTTTGAATCAGCTCTGTCTCTGAATCTAAAAGTTCCTTACATCACTTTCACTCAAGCCACTCATCCCTGAAAATATTGGTCTGTTGGCACACACAGATGGGCAGGAACTGAGGTGCTGAGGCAGCTTATCTTCGCTCTGCACTTTACTCATTCCCTAATTTGTCCTCTTCCATTCTTTGCTAGTGCTTTTTCCTTATTCTCTTGATGTTTCTGTTTATTTTTCAATCGTCATCATCCTACCACAATAGTTTCTTGCCTTTTGCTCTTCCCACTCTCAGTCTACACTGAATGATATGACTTGAATGATGCTATTTCCAGGCCTATAACGTCACAAATCAGAACTAACTAAACAGAATTTGTGTAAAAGACAGAGAGAGGAAGCAAGCATAAGGAGGAGGAGCTACAGCAACTGCAGAGAGGAGAAACACTTTACAACTATCTCATCCTGTCAGAGCGCTCAGTTACTGATCATAGAAATCTTATAAAATGACAAATAGAAGGCCTAGAATACATAATTGTTTTGATTAATGTAGTCTGACATTATCTTCTTAAAACTTAAAACTATACTGAAAACCTGACAAAATCTCACCAAAGCAAAAATGTTTTTGTTTTTTTGCTTTTTTATATAATTTACAACTTTTTGAGAGTCAAAAAACAACAACAAATCATCTAATCTGAGCAGAAAGCACCAAATAAATATCACATCATTGTTAACTAACTGTACAGCTTTTGAGGTCATCACTATTTCGATTTGTCTAACTAAATGTCCTATAACTTTGTTCCACTCATGTGAGGTAAAAGATGGTGTACAGCCAGGTCTGTTTCACTATACCTCTGCATCTGCACTCAGTCCATTAATGGTGTGTTCACTGCCCGCATGACCCGGGCCACCAGGGCCCCAATGAAGATGCAGTTGAACGGCTGAAAACAGCCACGGCAGTCCCCCCAGTCCCATCCACTCTGGCAGCTCAATGACCACTGATGAAGAGAAAAAATCAATAAATCAGAAGTATTCTATAGAATGTCAAGAGTAAAAATGTTTTTCCAGAAAGTGGATACAAAAATACCAAAAATTGAACTTATCACTTCGTGGGTTGTAAAAGCCTGCTGCCAGGTTACATTTGAGTGCAGTGTAAGCAAATTGACTGAAAACACAAGCTGCTAGAACACACACCAGACGGTCATAAAGGGAATGGAAGATCAGCTGGCTGCCATAGTTACCTGTGTGTCCGTTATTGAACAGAGTGAAGGGCCGGTTGTCGTTCTGACTGTAGCCCAGCGGGGTCACTGGAATCAAACTGGAGTCATATTTAGTCTGGGTGGTTATCACATCAACAGGTGACTGGGAAGTACCACCACAGTCAGGGAAATACTCCGACCACTCAGACTGACCAACCAAGCCTTTGACAGAGAAAAGACAGAAACGGTGATGTCACCCAATCACACAGGCCACTGGCTCCCAGTTATTCACTGAAAAGCCTCCATTGATCTCTCTCTAATTGTGAGGATAGTTATCCTTCTATGTTGTATTAACATGCACAGCCTTAAGGTGAATAGGACATGTGAAGAATATAGTTTAAACAACATGCACACATTCAGCTGTTTATGTCCCTATGCAATGAACCAACACTGCTGATGGCACAGGACAGATTTCAGTCTTTTCAGTCAGTTTGAGCCAAATAACAATCAAGTCAAATTATTCAACCATTTGAGAGATACCAATAATCAGTATGAACTTAGCCTGCATTCTTTTACCTGCCAAGATTTACCAAAAAAGCTTCTCTTCCTCTTCTACAACAAAGTTGAGCTGTATGTGTCCATAATGGGAAGTGTGGGTGTTTGTGAACTCAAAGAAAGACAACCGCTGGTTAAGGAGGACATACCTTTGCTCCCATAAGGTACAACAGATGGGTAAAGGACTGTAGATTAAGTTGCTGCTGCGCTGTCTGGATGTTGTCTTAAAGTTCGCATTTAATCTAATTCCAAGTTGAGGTGTTTTGATCTATCTTGTATTATATTCAATATTTGGTCCAACAAAGAAGAAAAAAGAGCTGTTTTGCCATGGAGGGAGGAGGGACTGCCAATTAAACACAGACTAGCCTCTTGTGGCAACCACTATGGGGAGTGTGCTGATGGTCCCCTAAACAGTCCTGTCCTAGGTGTCTCCTTAAAGTCTGCCAAATAATGTCCCCATACCATTAAAAAAATCCCACATAATGAGGATGATGGGAATGTTATTTGAACGTACAATAAGATAAGATAAGATATACTTTATTGATCCCTGGCTGGGAAATTTCTGTGTTACAGGAGCAAGAACAGAGCTCAATTTAGAATAAAGAATATATACATAATGTATAGAAAAACAAGTATTTATAGAAGAATAATGAACAGAATCATGTACAGAAATGTGCAAATTGACAGAGTTTGTATAAATATTAAATAACTAAGGTGTATGCATTATAATTTAAGGTTCTGTAAACCTAACATAAGAAACCAAGAGGGAATGTCCATTAGCAACACTCCTTTAAAGATTCCCAGAATGCCTAGAAAGTACCATGAAAGTTTCTCAATTAATGTCTCCCTATACTTGAATAAATCTATTTAGTCACCTTTGGGGACATTCTGGACAGCACAGGGTTGTTGTTCTTTTTTTAAATGCTCTGGTTACCTGGTGTAGACAGGGAACGTGGTGTCAAACATCTCCATACTTTCAACTCCACTTTGGGAATGACTGAAAACGTTGTGGGATCTAAGCTACAAGGGGATGTCGGTTATAGAGACAGTGACGGTCTTGGACTGTAAACAGATTATACCTAAAACAGAAATGAACCCGAAGAGCAGGTGAGACATTTTTCCCTTGAAATAAAGAAATTAATTGTTAAACTAAAGCCAACAAAAACGTATCATTTCACATCAAGGGCACTTCAACTGAAAACTAAAGTCTAAGTCAAGTTAAATAACATATTTTGTCATTTGAAGCTTGTTTGACACCTTCATATCTTGGTTATACAGTTGTATCCATATGTCCTGATACCTTTAGTATCACTGCAGTTGAAATAAAAGAATAAATATGATCATGCAGTACTGATCTTATGAATGTGACAAATAACAGTGCAATAAATCAAGATGAGTTGGTATAATGCTTAGATTTACCTGATCTATTATTCTTCATTGAGCATCTATGTGGAGAATATGTTTCTATATTGACAGATTTATTATATTATAAAATCCCCACAGCTCTCTTACTGAATTATTGTAACCTGCTGTCAGATTTAAAAAGTAAATATAATATCAAGAGATGGCTCAAACTGATTATTCATAGCTTTATCATTTATGTTTATATCAGTATTATTTTATGTTGAGAATGATTGGAGTCAGAGGGCCAAAGACAACAAAAAGCTATTTTTGAGGTCTTCAAGATTAGTAGTTTTGCATATTAACGATGCCCGTTAACTGTAAAAGAGCCATCAGTTATCAGTTATCCCTGCTGAAACACAATCTTATTTTTCTGCCCTCAATTATGACCAGATGAACATGTAAACATGCTAATGTTATGTAATTAAAAAATTAACAGGGAAAGAAAGTGTAGAAAGCGGCTGAGGGTGATTGAGGCCTGGGTTCACAGAACAACAACAAAAAAAGACTGGCCTGCACAGCTGCGAGAACAAAAAAAGAAGAAAAAGAACGAGAGTGATGTGAGTCAAAGAGTCTGAATTTCAATTGCAAACAGAGGAATACTGTCAAAAACAAGCACACAATTGGTATATTTTGTCCCCAAAAAATTCTAGTAGTCACTCACATATTTGTAGTTGCTTATAGCACAGTACAACCCATTAACAGGCAACTGTGTAGGCCAGATTTTACCCTAACTCATAGATTTCTTTATCCCACATACACACAGTGAGAGAAGGAGGCTTTACATTAGTGATGTGCCATGCCATCACTCTTCTCTCGCTGCTCTCAGTACCTGTAACCCCCATCTTGTCCATTTAATCCGCACTCTTCCAGCTAAGGCCTCACTACTCTGCCTTGTATCGCAACTCAGCTCCAAAACCAAGTCCCTTGCCTCTGCAAATTGGTTGCCATGGTGACATCCATGGCGACCAGAGGCCGAATATTCTGACCCTTTGCACCCTCTTAACAGCACCTCTCCGAGCATGCGGCCCGAGTCCTGAATGCAGCTACAAAACAAAGACACACACATGCAGATCGCCTCTCTGAGGGGTATAATGAGGCATGCTATTGCTCTCATTTGCGTAACAAAATGTCCCGCACAAGAAATTCCACCTGTCCTTTGAAAGCAACATCTCTGTAATCGTGAGCATCATGCAGTGCAGTGCACACACTGTGCCTCACACACACACACCCGTTTATCAAACTGCTCTGAATGGCTCTTAATAACAAAAATCTACTTCAACATATTACTGAACTTGTTGCTGCGATGCACAGTACACATGCCTATTTATCCACTAAAATATAGCCTTAACGGATTTGTATGGACACCAGTCGGCTCCAGGCACAGCCTCTAAAAATTGCTGTGTATTATGTATGAACTACACATCAGTGTTGCTCTCCTGAATACATGCAAAGAGATCTGTATGCCCCATTCATTCTCGCACAGTCATTGTCCACCACATAGGCAGCCAGTGTGCGTCAACAACACAATAAACACATAGGTTATTGTGCGCTGCAACAATACAACGCGCGATTTGGTATGCTTTTGCCTCATCCCGTCCCATCTCCCTCACTCTGTCCAACACACTCGTCCCTCTGCACCTGCCTCCTTCCGCCAGCATCTCGCTCTGTCTTTTTCTATCACCCCCCACCCCTTCATCATCTCTGTGAGACTGCTGTGCTCATGCCAGCCTGCTGAACTGTAACTAATACAGACAGAGAGGAAAGGAGAGGAAAACAGAGGGGCACACGGTGGGTGAGGTATGAGGGGAAAAATACAAATCCAACTAAAGTTGCAGAAGCTCCAATGGTGGGGATTTGGGTTTATTGAGAGCAGTGAAGTGAAAGTGGAAAGACAGCATGTACAAGTTGTTTCAATCGTGTAACTTTTCAAGAGAACTTGCCTTTGTTTTCAAATGATATATTAGACATTAAACAGGTTGAGAGCATTTTTTGGTTTTAAAATCAGCTTTCTAATTACTTCAGAACTGACTTTTCTTATTTCTTTTTTGTAAGGAGCTTAAAAGTTTAGTCTCAGACTTTAAATTATATCCAGATTATCAACCACCCTCTTGTTTTTTTCTTGTGTGCAGCTTTTGTGCTTTGTTGTAACTCTGTTTGACTTTGGTTTGTATTTACACGAGACTGACCCTAACTGCTCTAAAAAGGTACGTTGTAAGCTTTGACTTACCCTTGTAGGTCCAAGCGATTTCCTCTAAAAAGAAAAAATAGCAAAGAAAAACTCCTTAAAGTCCTGTTTTGGTCAGTTTTCATTCCACATGCTCACATTGGATCTGAATTAAAATTTCTCAGAACATCACATTCAATAGTACGATTCTCAACAATAAGTTGTTTTTACTTGATAAAAGTGATACAACAATTCTCAAACACTGTTATCAAATCCAATTGCTGGAAATAAATATTACTCTACAACTAAAGCCCCCACTGATACACCCAAACAAAGCAAACCAAAACCACAGCCTACAAATTATCACATGATGCCCATTTATATGTTAATTAAGACCTTACCAAGAGAAGAAGCAGCTGTTGGCTGGAAAACTGTAGGAATTAGAAGGATAAAAAGACCCAAAGAGTCCATGTTCGCCCTCTATTCCCATACACAGAAATGAATTAAAGCAGACTGAGAGATGAAGAGCAAGTGAGGGAGAGACAGAGTTGGGGGGGGCGACTGGGTTCAGCGATCCCACCTGCCACAGCTCTGTTCAACATGCTGAATCCACTCTGGCATACAGGGCTCCAGAGCAGGTCTCGGTATGAGACAGATAGACAGAAAGTGTGATTAGAAAAGTGAGAATGAGTGGACTGAGATGGACGAAAATCAGGGACAGACAAGATAACACAGAGGATTTCTGATATGAAGGGAAGTGAATAATAAGCAGAGGAATCAGGAATACATGGATCAAAATCTCATAGTTATCAGAAAAGAGGAAAACTGGAAACGTGAGCGACAGAGAGAGCCGCCTGACTCGCTCAAACCATTCAAAAGTACAGAGATTCATTTTAGGACAAAAGAGACTCTTTCCATTTTTAAAGAAACTAATGAGAAGCCTCATCACAGGCTCCAAGACATATTTGAAAGCAGTTAATAGAAATTAAAAAATAAGTGTTAACATAACTGTTATCTAAACCTTCCTCTTCCCTTCTTATTCCTCAGATTTTAATCAAAGCACTGTCTCACGGAAGCAGCCACAATCCAACAAAAAGCATTCCCATGAACACTTAATTTTTTTATGATACATAAGCCATCAGAACACCTGCGGGGGCACTACATGACACCCATACATAACCAATTACATCTCATTAAGCTTTCCATAAAAGAACTCAGCAGTCTGTCGTGATTATTGACATTATTCTGTGCTCTTCAATGAATCAAAATAATGGCATGAGCAGCCACTCATTTAAGACACTAGGTGGAGCTCTAGGTGAAAAGACTGGAAGCACCTTTAGCAGCTGCATACAGCAGCAAACATTTTGTGGGATATGAGGCCTTGTCGGAGACACAGTATAAAAATATTACAGCATCGTGTTCTGGAGATTTTTGTGCAAGAGTATAAACATGTTTTATAGGATATTAGTAGAATTAACGGCTCACATGCTACAAGTTGATGGTAATTCTTGGTAACTAAATGAGCCAAGGCTTAGTTACGTCTCTAGATGGGTTCAAATTTCAGTAGGTAAAAGGATCACAGTCTTTTTTTATGCATCCGGGGCCTTTTAGTGTGGAGTTTGTATGTTCTCCTTGTGAATGCGTGGGATCTCTCCAGGTATTCCAGTTTCCTCCCAACATTAAAAACATGAATGTTAGGTTCATTGTGATTCTAAATTGACCCTAGGGTTGAGTGAGAGTGTGCACGGTTGTTCAATGCATTTGTCTCTGTGTGGCCCTGTGATGGACTGGTGAAACATCCAGGTTGTACACCGTCTTTTGCCCGGCTGGGATAGGCTGCAGCTCCCGCATTACCCTGATGTGGATTAAGTGGGTATAGAAAACGGATGAATCCTTTAAAATAATTTTTTGTAATAAGCTTGGCAAAAATGTTAACACAGTTCCAGTCAGGACGTTCTATTTCATCAATAGTCAAGCTATTACATTACAGGATTTTAACATTTTCTGTGAGGTCAAGTGCAAACTCACATTTTCAATTTGTCCAACTTGTATTGTTTATTCTTACTTTGGATGTCTGTGTTTTAATTAGAAGTGTTGTGCCACAGTATTTTCACTTCATAGTTTTCTATGGCTCCTAAATTCAAACTCTAAATTTTGCCTGGCAGAACAAAGGATTCATGATCATGGCTGATCAAGATACTCTTTTCTTCTTTGCATTTAGTTGTTGTTAAAATATCCCTTTAGTCAGCTTACGATCCACTTGGAAAACAATCACTGGCTCATGGACTCTTCTTTTCATATTTCAAATGTCTTTATTGTGAGTTAATCCAGGAAGACATATTTCCTCTCCAAAGACCTCAGACAGCTCATATTAAATAACTCCTCTCAAAAATAAGAAAAAAGCAAAACTGTTGTATTTTTTACAATAAATATCAGAGACATAAATGGCTTTGCATTCATGTTGGTCTCTCTTTACACTTCTCACAACAACTTTGGAGTTATTGTCTAACGCTTGGATGTGGGTCGTCATTGTTCATATTTGTTAATGTGAAAAATCACAGGGACTAACATTCTGCAAAGCATTTTGGTTTGCAATTTTACCTTTTTACCTTTACATTTTATCTTTTAAGGATTTTATGTTGCATCATCAGATTGCAAAAAAAGAGTCCAAAGTGCTTTTGTGGCTTTGAATTTCTTGTTGAAGTTTACCAGGATACACAAAAATATTTGTATTAATGCCATAAATTACACTGGTACACACCCATTAAGCTCAAACCAGAGAATATTACCAGAATATTTAAACATAACATATATAATATATAAATAATGGATTACAATGGCCATTACATGGCAATTACACTCACAATATTTAATTGTTATTTCTGAGGCAAGAAAATATGGGTGTTAAGAACAATAAGAAAGCAATTTGGTTGCTTCTGTTTCAGGGTCCTGGTTCGTTCAGGCTAGTTCAATGTCACAACATCATGAACAGAAATGCAACATCTCCTTCTATTAAGAAAAGCTGAAGTACCTGCTGTGAAAATCAATTCATGTTGGTATTACCATTTCCAACTCTCCCCAGATCCTGAATTTGAAATGCATGGTTTCATGTCTGTCCAATGAGAACATACAGCTTTATCTTTCTCTGTGAGGATTTCATCAACTTGCATCATTCTGAGAGAGAATCTTTGTATGAATTATGTTTGTGGTCTGACCAAAATCGCTCTGAGGATGACATTTTTCTACCTTGTTTTTCTATGTTTTGGACTTACAGTCTGTCTCTGGTGAAAAGGTTACATAAACTGAAAGTACAGTACACACAATTTCAATGAAAGATTCGTTCAATGTGAACACTAGGAGGAGCCCTCTCCACGTGACACACGTTAGATTGCTTTCAGACAGAAGAGAAGAAATACACACGAAAACGAATGTTTCATTGTGTTGATCCGTTTCCTGTAACGTTGGAGAAAAATCAAGGACAGTCCTACACTTGCTCCATAGAGCATGAATAATGAAACGGCGTCAGTCATTCTGATGGAAGATGATTGTTCACAGCCACACGATTTCATTCTGAGGTCACCAAAAAATCCGAAATCAAATTGCATTTCAAGTATTTTTTATTTTATTTGATAAACTGTGTAAATAAGACTATTTTCAAAGTGAAATAAAATAAATTATCCTTATAATGTGAATTTACCTTTAAAATCTCAGAGGCGATCCGGTCCATGGTCTTTAGATGTGAATTACATCACACTGTGGGGTCAAGGATAAACTTAAAATGTAAGAATAAAACCGCAAAGGTTGCATCACTTACTGCGTAATCTGTAAAATAGGCATTATTTTACACATCTATAAAATACTGATAGATGTGTCATGTTATGTTCTATTAGAATTATGTTACTGTCTGCATTTACAAATTGCTGATAATAATTTGTTTGACCACTGATGAATGACCACTGGAAAGCTGCGGCTTTATTTGCCCTCCACCACCTCGTGCATCTCTCCGATTCATTTCCATGTCTTTTCATACCGTGTGGCGGACCGCTCAAACGTGAAGCATCTCCCACAAATTATGCAACAGCAGTAACCTCCGCAAGCCTCCGATTGGCCACTACACGTCCCAAGTAGGGGGCGCGGTTAGAATTGCGATAAGTGCTATTGGCTGCAACTCTGCAGGGGGCGTGTCCTTTGATTTCATTCATAAATCCAGCATCGGAGCGTCTCTCCGACATGTGAAGAAGATTCTGCTGTTGCACACTTATCTGCCACGCAAATATGAGATGGAGAGACTCTCTGCAGTCTTGGCAGAAAACGGACCTCGACTAGATTCAAATGAAATATTAGTGTTTGGCCTCTTGCTTAAAGTGATTTAGTATCATGGATATGATTATGTCTTTCGGTGCTTTTGCTATCATAATGCACGATTAGAGAGTTTAATTCTCAATGTGTTTGTGAAAGAGTTGTTCCTTCAATACAGAATGTGTCAGAGGGCTAAAACAGTCAGAGAAAAACCCTGGAGAAGAGACAGAGGATTGCTTTCAATTCTAAAAACAACAGGGTTCTTGCTCTTCTTGCAGTGATAAACCAGGCACTGAGACTGTAACCAGTTACAGTAACAATAGAAGGGAAACAGGTTACATGCTATGTGTTGCTTCTTTTAAAAAATAACATTAGATAAATGTAAGCTATGGAGACTATCTACATTTCCTGTGGTTTAAAGGAGAGTGAAAAGTGATCTTGGCAGACAGGCGCAGAAAAGAGAGCACAAAGCAGCAGTTTGTAAGTGTTTAAAGAGCTGCCCTGGTGTTCAAGTGAAATGTGATATGTTGGTCAGACTCCATAATGAAAAGGAAGACAGCATACGCTTTAGCCACTCCAAAGGCATCTTTCTTCCCACAGATAGATATGATTTCTGTTGTGGTGTCTTGTCGTGACACGTGCCAGTGCGAACGACCTTCAGCGTATGTGTTTACAAGCTAAGCAGATTGCATGCTGTCAAAGGGAGCTAGACCTCGATTGAGGTTAAAATCTTTTCATACGTAAGGTCACAACAGAAATATAATCAACAAAATGTTGTATAATTCTGAATAAACTCACATTAGGGTGAAACATAAGCTACAATATCTGAAACAAACTTTTACATTGCACTGTAACTTTAACAGAACAGATTTTATGTTATCAATGCATCATTTAGATTTCCTGTACCATCCAACCAAGGAGAGCTCTCCTTCCTGCAATGGAACCAATTTAACATGTTTTATTTGGATCCACATCATCGGTAAATGCCTCATTCGTACGTTTAGGCTTGCCACGACCACCCTTATTGGATTCTCAAGCATGTCAGTACAAGGAATAGTAATGAGAAAAAGGACTAGGAGAAAAAAAAAAGACCCACAGAAACAGGTGGGGGATGGAAATCAGTGGGAAAGGAGTTGGAAGGATGGAAAGATGGGGGTTGTCTTCAACACACATGAACTCAGAGTAGGTTCACAGGGTTCATGTGTTGCAGAGGAATCTTGTCAGGGGGATGGTAAGCTTTTCAAACCCGGTCCTTATACTATATATACAAACAAGACTCGTTCCCTGGGTTATCTCTCACCAAAGGTTAACCTTTATTGAGCTTTGACAGTCAAAGGGGGGTTTGGTTGTGCATAGTTAGAATTCTCAAAGAGATGCAGTGCCAATCAAACAAGGACTCTGCCTGCTCTGTGTTTGTTAAGGAGTGGGGTCAGTGAGTTAATGTGTAGGCTGTATGTATAGTGGGGGAAGGGCAGGCTCCTCGTCCCTCACTGCAAAGTATGGAGCATGTCACAACTGAAAATACGTGTAAATACATAACTGACCTTCAGTTTAAATCCTATTTGGAGAGAAAATGTCACTGTGCACCATGTTTTCTACACAATGAGTGTAGAAAACATTATGTGTGTGTGTGTTGGGTTCATCTGTATGTGTGTGGTGGTGGGTTCATGTGTGTACGTGAGCTACGCATCCTGGTGCCTGTTGCCATGACTGATTCAAGTAGTGGTCATAGAGTTCAGCCTCTAAGCTGAGGGCAAAGGGCTGCATTAGTACTGTTCATAATGCACATAGAAAACATTTAGCAGCATTTTGGCTTATTGGTGATTGTAGCTGAAATAGACAGACAATAAATCAAAATGATCTAAAGTAGATCATTTCAATGATCATTTCAAATGAATAAAAAAACAAACAAAAGCACAATATTTATGTGTATTGAGGTACGTATTGAAACAAAATACAATATGAAAGCAATAGAACAATAAACCCTCACAGTGACAATAATACAAATCAAGATATTAGAGAGAGAAAAATATGTTGGATCAAGAGGTAGAACTCTCAAAGGCAAGTATTGTCAGCTCAACAAGGACAAAGCTTGCTATGTGTATGTGGAGGAGAGGGTATCACTGAGATCATGTGTTTGCTGTATGTATAGTGGGGGAAGGGCGGGCTCTCTTGACAGCACCATACTAGGCATTTCACATCTAAAAACACATGTAAAAACCAACACAACTACTGACCTTTTATTTAAAACTTAGTTGAAAAAAAAAGAAAAATGATATTTGATGAGCATTGTAGAGGTTGTGTGTGTAGGTGTGTATGTGTTTGAATATTGGATATACTTGCTGGTAGTGCAAAGCATGTTTCAAGGGGCGGAGTTCACTCTATAGGCGAGGAGTTGTGTTATTGCTGCTCATAATTAACCTAGAAAACAGTCTGCCTTTGCCTCAGTTTTGCTGTCTTAGTTGAAATGTCTTCAGTTATACAAAAGTAAATAATACAGGTAAAAAAATTGAATAAAAATAAATTATGATATATATATGTATATCTGTATATATATATATATGCGTGTGTGTGCGTGTACTTAGGTTTAACTGACAGAAAATACAAAAATTAAGCAAAAGAGAAACAAAACAAAAACAACAACACAAGGCAAGATATCACAAAGTGAGAGCATGAAGATGGAAAAAAGAAGTCTATCGGCTCCTTACACCAGCATGTAAACACGGTCATCGTGAATGCAATGGTCTGGCTTGTTCTTGTCAATGTTACCAGAAATATCGCATTTTATAATAAAAACAAAATGAAGCACAGAGCAGAAAGATATTGGTTGCTTTCTTCACTCTTGAGAAGCGCCATAAGAAACGTTTAAGTGAGGGGGCTTGTGTGTGGACATGCCTTGTTTACTGTGAAAATGGAAGCCAGGCTTAAATCAAACAGAGGAATTACTGAAGTTGCCTGGAGACGGATTGTGCTCCACTCTTCTATGGCAACACATGATGATAATGAGCACGTTTAAGTGGTGTAGTGAGGCTGAGTTTATTTTCAGTTCCAATGGACGCGCAGATAAGTGTAAAATCTGCTGTGGGTATGGGTATAAAAACAATTACGAGTGTATTCATTGTTTTTTCTCTCTTTAATTAACCTGTAATGTCAAGAGAAAGGGCAACATTCTGGTGATCATAGATCTACATCGATTTATTTAATTAAACCAGCGATAGATGAGTTAAATTGCATAAAGGCTCTCGTTTTCCGGTGCCTTCACAATGTGCAGGAAAGGGAGGGGGAGGGGTTCCTCAGTCTTCGCTGGGAGAGGGTGGAGTTACACATTTCCGTGTACATCCAATGCATAGGAAAATTAGTGCATTATCTGTTGACGTCGTAGAACGTGCGTGTGTTTACACCCGCTCGCTGTAGTAGAGCAGCACTGTCAGATGCCAGGCACACTGGCGACACATGAGTAGGCGGGACCATGAGAGCCCCTGCCGCCGTCCAATCAGCGGCTGGTGAGGCAATTACTGGCTGGAAGATTTAGCCAATGGCGTGCGCCAGTAGCGGGACCACAGCCAATAGAATGAGCGCAAAACGTGGGCACGTGGATCTACGCACATGTTGACGCTCGTAAACTGCGAGAAAGAGCTAGCTCAGGCAAAGATCGATGAACTGCTGGGTGCTGAGCGTGTGTGAGAGTAGAGGCTGGGCGCCCCGATGCTGCTCCAGCCGCAGAGTGTGTACTGACGGACCCGTTGTTTACAAGCAGGATAAAGAGCCGTCACTTATACTTTTCGTATCGATTTTTTTTTTTCAAATATTTTTTGGAAGCTGCTCTTGTTCCAAATAACCGAAGGTGAGTATTTAACCGTTTTTATTTAGCTGTAGCTAACGTTTCCCGAAGTTGTCAGACTAGCCTGAAGGTATTTACTGCCCCACTGCATCCTGTATGAGCTCCGCTACAATTCTTTCAAATCTGCCGTGTGTTTTTACAGCTGTTTCTTTCTTTTTTTTTTTCGTTCGTTTGATAAGTTTTCCGAGCTTTGGTGTTTGCGTCGACACATCATGTTGTATTCAACATTTGCTTTGTTGCCTTGTCACTCGTATCGGTTTAAGATATTTGAGAGGAATTTGGGTGTTGCAAATGTGCTTAGAAGTTTGTCATAAAACGTGCGGCGTGTTAGTTCCTGTTGTGGGCATCGTGATGCGCAGACACAGACTGGCAGCCAACACCTGCCTCTCTACCTGAGCACAATTGCACCATCCCATCATCTCTTATCCACCCTGGGCTTAGACAACTCAAAAAAGCTGTGGAAACGAACCAAATGGTACCCTTCTTATTATCTCATATGCGGATATGATAAAAAAACAAAAGAGAAAGAGGATAAATAAATGGTTAAAAAAAACATGACATTTGGTTTCCTAGCCATTAGACACTCGTACCGTGATTTGTAAGCATCAATCTGTTATAAAAGCTGTGAACTTAACAAAAATATAACAGAAAAGTATCTATCTTGGTTTCTGTGTGGGGAAAAACAAAAACAATATCTCTCTCTTATAGGTGTGTGTCAGTTAAGACTGTCAGCTTCATAAAAGCTGCAGTGGTGTGTTTAGCTGCTGAGTGCGTTTCTGTTCCCCACCGTCGTTTCCCTATATGTGTTTGTGGGATCAGAGAGCAGCAGGCACTCAGAGATTACACGGACTAAGCGAGAAGGGAAAGACAAACAAGGGGAAGGCTCACAGCCAGAGATATACAGCGTGCAAAATGTGAGAGGAAGAGGAGAAGGCTGGGTGGTTAGTGGAGGAAAGGAAGAGAGGCGCACCGGGCTTGTGTGTATAACAAACAGGATGAGCTGAGGGCAGCACGGGGAGATATGAGAGGCATACAGAAATGCAGCCGGAGAGGAAAGAGGGTGGTTTGTGTGAATCCTAAGGGGGGATGGAGTGAAAGCCAGAGACAGAAGAGAGGAGGGGCTACAGAGAGCACCGGAGGCTGTGGTAGAGAGGGAGAGGGCCTATTCTGATTTCACTACTCTACAAGCTCCCATCCCCCTCACATTTTACTCTTCTCCAGTCTCCAGTCTCCTCAATGGGAGCCAGACATATACCACTATTGTGTGCCTTCTGCCTACCCCCAGTCCCACTCTGCACCATGTTAAACTAGGGCATGGGTATGCCCACCATTTTGAGATGTGTGAATGATCATTTCTGGTGGAGAGAAATGAAAAATGAAGCATTTGTCCTCGCTATGGAATTGTGTCTGTGCCCTATTTGAACTGTCGGTCACTTTTTTTTTTTTTCTCTCTAAGCTGAATGTATCCCCCCTAATAATTCTAATCCTCTGCTGCAGCCCCAACGAGAGATGCAGTCTCAAAGAAGCACTTCTACTCCACCCTTCGATTCCCTGAGCTCCAGCGATGGCCTCTTGTTCAGCGACTCGGAGCAGGCTGAGGATGACACAGATGTCTTTTTGACATATAGCGCTCCCTCCGTCATCATCGGTGGGATGGGCAGGCCTCAGGTCAGGAAAGATGTTGAATCAGGGAGCCCCAGGTCCCAGTGGACATCTGACAGCCTCACGGATAAAGAGGAAGAGGATGAGTTGTACAGGTCAGAGAGAGAAGGCAAAGCAGCCCACATTGGCCTGGCTGAGAGAGAACCCACAAGCCAGACACCAAAATCAGAGGGAGATCTGCTGTTTGCTCGAAAGGTGAGTTTGCTTTTTGCAATGTGTGGAGGGCCAAGAAAAAGAGCGTGATGAGAACAGGGATGACATAGCATTATGTGTTGCAAGGAAAGCTCAGCAGACTGCTTCAGACTGCAAGAACCCGACCAAAAACCTTAATCTGTCTTCTCTTCCTCTTCCTCTTTCAGTGTGCTGAGCTGCAAGGTTTTGTCAGGCCGCTGCTCGATCTGCTGAATGGACTGAAGAAGGGCCGATTCGACCATGGTAAGCATCCTTACATCACCGCCTCTAGCAAGGATGTTTGCAGAGGTTAAGTTGTAGATGCTAAATACAGGCTGTAATCGAAGAGGCCTTTCCATTGCGCTACTGAGTATTCCATTGTGCAGCGGTCTGTATTGATGCAGTCCAAAGTGCAGCATGTTTGAGATGGCTGTCTCTTGGCTGAATCATTAGCTCAATAGGGTTTACCAATATCCTGCGTTAGAGTGATGTCTGTGCGAGTGGGTTGGACAGAACCTGTGCGCGAAAAATGCTGACTGGCGGTTTATGTTTTCTGATTGACAGGTTTAAGTAGTTTCCAGCAAAGCATTGCCATGGATCGCATCCAGAGGATTGTGGGAGTTTTGCAGAGGCCTAACTGCGGGTAAGATTACATTATTTTACTGTGCACCCTTATTGTTTTTTTCTACTACTCAGTCTCCTCATGTTCCTGTATTGCGAAACATCCTAACATACTACATACTAGCATCCAAACAACTGGATGTTAGTGTGTGAATTGTTATTTAAAATGTACAGGGTGCCAGTAAGGTAGTCTAACATTTCAAGGCATGTTTTATTGAACAGTCCTTTGGGTAGGTAGAGTTACAGGATTTATCAGCAGTGCTGTGCAGATTACTGAAGAAGTGTTACCTTGATGTAAAGGCAGGGTCTGTGGCGATTTCCATCTGTTCTCAACTTGAAATGTACATCCTCTGCTCTTCTTGTGTTTTAGGGAGAAGTACCTGAACACTCTGCTGCAGGTGGAGGTGATGTTAAAGCTTTGGTTCCCACAAATTTCCGCTCAACCTGTGTCTGCAGCCCCAAGCAACGCCACATGTCCCACTCGCTCCCTGCGGGACACCACCTCCAGCTCCACCCTTTCACACAAACACAGGGATCAGTCACATATTCCCGTCAAGGTGAGAACGCATGCTTCCCTGCGAGTCCAAGAAGTCTCTTGTACAAATAAACATTCTGTCCCCCGTAAGCTACACGACCACCAGTTGAACTTCATATTCATTTGCAAATTGCACCACTTTTTGTTTTCCAGAAGCGCAGGCTCAGCTGGACCGGTACGGACTCCCCCAGGTCCTCTCCCGTACCCATCAAGTGCCCTCGCAATGCAGAAGAGAGTAGGCATGATCAGCATGAAAGGGCGTGCCCTCCCTCTTCTCCACTGCTGGCTTCTGCTGCTAACCAACATTCACTGAATATGATCAATAACAGCCAGCTAAAAGATGACGGGAAGGGAAAAGACACTGAGAGGCAGGAACCGAGCACGCGATTAAAGTACAACACAGGGCAAAACTCTGAGCCGAGTTTGACGTGGGTGCACGTCGCTCCCATCCTTTACCCACGAAAAGCTTGCCTCTCGCACGAAGAGGCAGCACTGGTGGGTAGCGATGAAAACATCATCACGACGAGCAGGAGGCACAATCCAGCAACACAAGACAGCTCCATCTCATCCACCACACCCCCCAAGCACCCTGGAAATCAAAAGAACCCAATCGGGTGCCAAAGCCAACTTGTTGTTGGACAACAGAGCAAACAAGAGACAGCTGAGACATGTCAGGGTCAAAGCCAGCTTCCACTTGTCACAAGTGAGCCTTTGCCCAAAGTATGCCCCACCACCTCAGAATCCTGAGGCGCTGAAGAGGCAGCGAGCCGGGAGCTTTGCTTTTCCACCAACACCGGGCTTAAAGCTGCTTTTACAATAGGAAGGGAACAGGCTGTTTGATTAGGAAAGCATTTCAAAGAGAAAGTTAGGAACAAATTGCTCGTGATAGATATAATGGATCAAAGTTGACCCCTAACCACACCACAGATAGACTGGTCATTTCCAAGAGGATGTAATGTGTTAATCAAATCTGTCAAAGAGCGGAAATCACGGTCGCATTATTAAAATTTGTGCTTAAAAGTAGGTGTGGTTGAAGGGGAAACGAGGAAAACGCTTTAACTTCAGGGTTACGGTTATAATGATCAGTTGGAAAGCGTGATAGTTTCTACTCGCAGCATAAAAGCAATCAGTTAATTCAGAGATGGCTTTTTCAGCACAACTCTAAGACCAGAAATATACTTGCTTTTTAACCTCGTGCTTACGTAGGCAACCGGCTCCGATATCAGCTCCAGTGCCCGCATATTTTCCTGTTTACTAGACGATTCCTCAAGGGGCCACGCCAGCGAAGTCAGATCGCACTGAGCCTCCAGTTTTGCAGAATGTAAAGATTGAACATGGAGACAATAACAGAGGTTATCACAACAGAAAAGGGAACAGCTGAGGTGTGCAAATGATATTTTGGGTCCATCAATTGTGGATATCTGATCCCATTTTCCCCCTACGCTGCCTCTACTGGTCACTTCCATATTGCATCTTGTGTACTCGTAGCATCAATTTCTGAGGATGTGCACGACCGACACTCCAAACAAACACAGGATGCATGCGTTTAAAAGCAAGTATACATTTGGCTTAACCTGGAGGACAGATCCACCGAAAATAGAAAATCTGATGTCATTATTAGAATGGAAGCTTTCACTTGTGATTCAGTCCAGAATGAGCGATGGAGAGTGAGCTGATTCTTGTCTTATGGCAGGATACACGTTTTACTTTCCATTCAGCTGCAGATTGAGCTGAGGCATCCAGCTTGGGGTGAAAAAAATGGCTCAGTGAAGAAAACTTTGTAGCTTGTGATGTGAGAAACAAAAAGACACAGATAGTAGTATACTGTACGTGTGTGGCGTGTTAGTCGTTGGAGACGGTGGTAAAGATGATGTCACAACTCATGAATGTAATCCAAGAAATGTTTGGACACTTGACTGGCAGACCAGCAGCATGGAGAGGAGCGACGTCCCACTGATCAGAGTTCACATAACCTTACCGACGTGCTGCAGATCAGATTTTTCTTCCTGATCTCCCAACTGCAAAGTAAAAGACAATCAGGGTCAAGAAAACCAGAGAAAGACTTTTGAAAGGCTGGCCTGAGGGCGGGGAAAAAAATGAGGACCACTCAAAGACATGACTCTCGAGTCACCACAGTTAATTTATTCATGTGTTGATCTGATGCTGCAGTTATTTATTGTTTGTATTTATTTATCGGGCAGCTGATTACCGCCTGCTGTGCACCCGCACAGTCTGGCCTACAGTTTTTGAAGGTAACTGGGAAGATGCTGTTGACATTTTGTCCATGTTTTTTTTTTGTTATGTTTGAAAAAAAAAAAAAACAAAGCAAGAGGATGAAGTGTTTTAACTGAACAATTGGACTACTGTGCCTTTTACCAAATAGGATGTGTCCAGAAGAATATTTGGTGCTTTCAGTGCATTCATAACTGCGTTTTGATTGTTTACATTTCACAAAACCAGTACACATTCAATCTGGAAAGCCGACATGTAGTCTTAATCATCTTCCTTTCAGATTCGCACGGCATTAAACCCAACAGTATCATCAACCGCTTAAAAACCAGCTACAGTATCTTGACATCTACAGTTAAGCGACACTATCCACATCTCCAGCTAACACACACAACGGCAGCAGTGGCTTCCATTTTGTCTTGAATTTTGAGCGTGACCTTCCATTGGGGCTTTTCTTTTGGCTCTCACCAGCGGAGGAGCAGCTCGAACTTCACTCGAAGCTGGTGCTCTTGAAAACTTGAAAGGATTAAAAAAAAAAAAAAAAGAAAATCAACAACCACAAAGTATGAACATCGAAGGAGGACATTTATTTGCAACACCCTCCAGTGCTGCTACTCTCATTCTAACCCCTGTTCTAATGTTGATATTTCACAGGAAGCCCTCCCTTTATCTGGAAATAAACTCACAATATTCTTACTAATATTGGAAGGGTTTTTATCAGTTTGGTTGGATTGACCTATACTGCAAAACTTATTGTAAATATGATTTTTTTTTTTCTTATTTGAATTGGTATTCGTGGTTCACCCTCTACTTGTGTAACTAGAGGGTGGGTGACCGCATACCAAACTACCCCAAAAAAAGCACCACGTGTGAACACAGAGCCACTGGCAGCCATCGTGTTACTGCCAATGTTTTTTTTTGGAGTAAGGAGTGTATGAACCCCACCGTCACAACCCCAGAGGCTGGGGTCGTCTTCCACCTCACTCCTGTTTTTATACTGTATGGTTGTGGTATGACAGAAGAACCAATTGCACTTATTTTTTTTCACTGTTTATGACCTTGTATTCCATGTTTGGTTTCTAATGCACTGGCCGGAGCTGATTGGTCAGAAATAACAATGTCTTGTTTGTTTTAGTTTCCTTCTTCTTAATACATAGCAGAAGCTGGCTGGAAAAGCCCCCCCACCACCACCCCCACCCCCCTTTTAGCCTCCCCTCCCCCACCCTGCTGCACTGGTCTGCCCTTGCCCTCTCTCCTTCATCTCCCTCAATCCAGTTAGTACCTTTTCTTACTCAACAGAACTCTTGTCTTTCTTTCGCTCCATCTTTACATGGTATTATTCTGCTGGCTCTTTTTCAAAAATGACGCATCGAGAGAAAAAAACAAACTCTTTTAATAAATCACACATTTTGAACGTTGAACCGCCTCTGTGTATTATGCCTGTTGTATGGAATATTGCTCTCCCTGTGCTACATCATTTTTTAATTCATTTACATAGATGTTTTTCCTCATTCTTTCTCGTTACAATGATGCAATATTGACTCGTAAAGCAGCTCACGCTAAACAGATGTGTGACTCGGTGGGGTGCAGATTTAGAGACTACATTTTGAAGTGTGCGTGAGTGTGGGTGGGTGGAGGGGTGTGACGAGAGGAAGGATAGGGGGTGTGTGAGACTACAGTCTCTAATCTGACTGAAAGTAGAGGGGCGGGCGGGGGGTCTGGCTGATCCTCCAACCAGCTGCTACTGCAGAGCACAAGCATAACTGTAGTTTATATATGTTCGCGTGATTTGCCCGTCATTTAGAGAGAAAATATTAGTAAATACCTCCTGTGGGCAGCAGAGAGGAGTCTGGCGTGACGGTGTCTCAAGAGCATTCCTGATATTAGAAGCCAAAATATTGTGTGTAGCTTAAGACTGATCTTTTTATCCAGGATTATGATTTCAGTTCCTCCTAAAAAAAAAAAAAAAAGAAAAAAGGTGAGCATCACAAGCCGTGCGAGTGATGTATCACCCACACCAAAAAAGACGAGCTGATTTTTTCCCAGTGTTTGAAGAACACACATAAACACACACTGCCGATAAGGCGAACAGATCTGGAGCTCGCTGACTGTAAAATGGATCATGATGTGGTTTTTACATAAAAATAATCTGTAAATCTGGTGGAAATCAGTCAAAATGACAGTTGCTGCGTCATTAAATGACAAATGCCTAAAAAATGTAGGATTTAGTATATCACAGGAAAAATAACAGATTATATAATGTATGTTGGAGATACTGGATGTGTTTTAGTTAATTACTCATATACTCATATAGACAAGGCTTACTTGTGCTTAATGTGATTAAATACTATGTAGAAATTTCTGTTTTCAACTTATAGTTATAGTTATTATCCAGAACTCTGATTGCATTTACAATGCAACACATCTGAAGGAGGGGTGCTTTCAGCCCATATCTCATACTGCATACTGAAACAAATGGAGCAATGGATGAGTGAAGGTGAAGGAGAACGTACAAGAAAGTATACAAAAAGGCAAGATTGATGTTTGCAAAAACTTTCATTGACAGGCCTTTTATTATAGTGTTAAAACACAGAGGAAACCAAAGTAGTGAAACACGGTGGAAGTTCTCTCAGACTGTGGGTATGCTTTGCTGCCTTTAGCTATAGAGGCGCCAAATGCATGAAATGAAAGACGAAATCAGGAGATTACAAGGCCTTTTCATAGCAAAATTTGTCAATTTCATAAAATTAGGTTTAAGGACGTCTTGGGTCCTCCAGCAGGAGAATGATCTGATATATCCAGCAGCACTTAAAGAAAATGAGAAATATGGACTGATTAAAACGGACAAATAATGAGTCCTGACGTAAATCTCATTAAAAACCTTCAGGGGGTGCAAAATCTGTCAGTGCAACGCGGACTCCTACAAATCAAAACGAACATGAATTAAATGAAGTTAAAAAATGTCAGAAACTACACAGAGACAGATGCACACAGGTTTTGAATGGCTACAATAAAGGTTTAAAAGCTGTCGTTGTTCCCCAGGACTCTGCAACCAAAGTAAAATTAACGGTGCCACTTACAGTCGTCTGTTTGGGATATGTTTTATATCTTTTTTTATATCTTTTTATGCTCTCATGCAAGTTCAGTTTATTATTTTTAATAACCTTGAACATTTCATGAGTATCTTTTTATTGATTCCACAAAATTAGTTTCTTTTTTTTTTTCCTGCAGACACATGATGTTAATAATTACTGTAGACTAAATTATCAATCAGAATAATAATAATCATTACTTGATCAATAAAATAATCCTTCTTCTTATGTATCTTATAATCAATTCACCCATTCCTGAATGAAAAAACACTTATGTTCATCATTTTCTCGTCACTTAAGCGTCATGTCCCTGGATCCTAGACGGGTCATGAAAGTGGTCAGTTTTTAAGAGGGTGTGGTTTGATTTCTCGCTGCTCAGACAGGATGAAATCAGCCGTGCCACACATGCACACACACATGTACCAGGAGTCACAAACACAGATGCACCCGCGTGTGCCGCACCCCGTCACACAGTCTGACACACTGACTGGCTGATTTCTTGATGGGCCTGTCTCTGACACACTGACTGGGCTACGCTACAACCACAGAGACGGCCCACCTCGCCTCCTCCCTCCCTCTCGGCCCCCCCTTGTATCCATGCAGTTTTTAGCAAAGACGCTCTTGCCCTGCCTCTCCCCACCATTTCTGCATCCCCCTTTTCTCTGCTGAAAGATGGCAACGAGGGGCAAGAAGGGAAGGGCGGTAAGAGGATGTGTGGGGGGGCAAAGGGAGGAGACCTGACTTTGCTACAGTTTTGTAGAACGTAGTGGACACTGACTGTTTTTTTTCCACTTAAATTTAAAAATAACTTGTTTTTGCACCGGCTGCACCCATTAGTTTTGTGCTTATTTGGTGAAATGACTCAGCGGTACGGAGTATTTTGTGTTTCATTATACTTTAATAAAGGAGTGATTGTTAAAGCACCTTTAATGATATTAGTTGGTTTTACTTCTCTGAGTATCCAACAAACCTGTGTTGGATTATTTGAGCATGTGTTTTCGTGCACCAGAAGGATTGCACATAATGAACTTACTGCGCCTCTTATCCCCTGTTGTGTAGGTTTTAATTGTCGGTCTGCAAGCCTTTATTGGGTTTAACAAGTTATGGGTGTCTCCTGCTCCATGTGCTGTGCACGTAAGGACGGGAATGACACAATGAGGTGCTTATGCACTTATACCCAACTCCCCTCCCCCATTATTCAGTCGCTGCACTCCAGCGAAACTCACGTGAGGTGAAGTCACACAATGATTTTACAAATCCACACACACACAGGCACAAACACACGCTTTAGCACAGTGGGAAGCACACACATACTCTTACTCACCCTAAGTCCACAGGGGGTTTTAGAGCAGACCTGTCCCAAAACGGCCCCAATGCTCATTAAAATTGCACAGTGGTCAGACGGGCGGTGGAAATCAGAGATACTCTGAAGTCATTTCTGCCTTCCTGAAGATCGCAGCAGTGACAGGCCTTGTCGTGTGGAAGGGGTGGTTTTGCCCACCATCTGTGGTCCCCATCCCTGTGATATCACCAACTCTGGAAAGACTGAGATATTAGAACAACACTTTCAAGGACTCACGTGTGTCTCATGACATTGTGTGTGATATTTAGGGCACGGCCAGGCTACAGGCAAATCAGACTCTCATCAGTTTCTCTGGCCTGGATGTGTTCTCGGGAGCTTGCCCAGGATGATGACATCTTACACACCTGCTCAATTATTCAAGTACACACAGCGTAAGGGGAATCACCAGTTTGGATAGACTGATGTTAGGAAGAAGAGAAGTGTGAAGGGAAGGCAGAGCTGTCAAACAAAGAGTGTTATGAATGAGAAAAATAGCAAGAGATAGAAGCTGACACTGTTTGTGGGTGATTTGTGATGCATCACATGTAAAAGCGCACGCTCTAATGGGCCAAGCAGCCCATATGTGTGAGTTCAGACAGCAGAAACCCCTGGGACTGTATCTTCCAAATGATTTACAGACCCTGTCAATGAAATAAAACTGGGCCAGCATGATGAAACACACTAGAACCTTAAATTTGATTAATCAAAAAGCTTTGTAGAGGAAAATAGGGAATATCTTTAATAAAGTCAAGTGTAAAGTTTATATCACAGGACTAACACACATGTATAGACTTACATCACATTGGTAGTTAAGAATATATAAAGCAAACACCTGTTTGACTCAACAATTCGTGCTTTCCAGATCTTGGACAGTAACTGCTGACTAAATGCTTGGCATTCCAGATATATAATAGACGAATTCACAAAGCTCTCATCGTACCCCCATGATGCTGCATTGGACTTGTTCAGCCAGACTGGCAAGTTGACATCTATGCCAGCGTCGGTGAGTGCATGTGTGTGCATGTGAGCCCGTGTATGTTTTGTTTTTCTACTGTATAGAAATGTCTGTGGCATTGTTGTATTATGTGCTGAGGTGTCATTACATGATGGCTGGCTGGAGAGACAGGAGGGGAGCAGACAACACATGGGATGTGGCAACAAGGAATTCTGGTTGATCGCGGGTGACAGTGGGTGTGTGTGAGGTTTTTGCTGACTCGCCATTGATTTGATAGCAGCCAGATTACTTTTCTAAATGTCAAACAATCAAATAAACAGGTGGGTTTACCGAGATGAAGATCAAGATTGTGGTGCGACATACCCAACTGAAAGTGCAGGTTTATATGGAAATGGTGTTGGTTTGAGTGCCTGTTTTTTTCCTTTAGCAGAGACGGATACATATTCCTTCCCAGTATCATACAGCCATGTGAAAAAGAACAACACCCTCTTTCAGTTTGAACATTTCAGGTATCGTGACATGATAGAAAATCATTTGGTCCTTAAATTAGGTCTCTAACATTGTTGTAGAGGAATTTTGGTCCACTGTTCTTTACCATGTTGCTTCAGTTCGTTGAGGTTTGTGGTCATTAATTCATGCACACTTCTTTTAAGGTCCCACCACAGCATTTCAGTCAGGTTGCGATCTGGACTTTGACTGGACCATTGCAGCACCTTGATTTTTTTCTTTTTCAGACATTCTGTTGTAGATTTGAGACTGTGTTTGGGACCATTGTCCTGCTGTATGACCCAGTGTGTGCCAAGCTGAAAACTAAAAATTTCTGAGATGAGTGTGAGATATGCAGCTCTTGAGTTTTTTGCAGTTTTTCTGAGCTTTGCATGGTCTGAACTTGGGGTGAACTTGCTAAGACGACCACTCACTGGTGGTTTGACACCTATCTTGTGTTTTTCTCTACTGAATAATCTTTCTCACTGTAAAATGACGGATTGTGTGGAAACGGCCTCATATCCCTTCCCAGATTGATGGACAGCAACAATTGTTCTCTGAGATCATAATTGATGTCTTTGGCTTTGTGTTAACACAAACCTCATTGATCCAGACCAATACAAGCCAAAAGCTCAGCAGTCTGGCTGCTACTGCCTTTCTACTTATCCTCCTGCTGCCTTTGAAAGTAACGAGTGCATATCATGTAAAAATGAATATAATGAGTCATGTGATTTACTTAATCTTCCTCAGACTGTTTCTGCATTTTGGTTTAGCGCTTGCTTAATAGAAATACTGCTTTTTAAGAATGTGGGCACACTTGCTGATGTAGAATTTATCAATTGCATTTGATTACAAATCGTGAGCTGCTTGCCAACAACAAAACGACAACTTTGAAAACTTTCATTGATTTTCCTCTGTGTGCTCAACCCTGTGGCAAGCGCAGCACAAATCCCATTTAGTCAAAAAAGGCCATTTAAGTGCAGAGTGTTTACTTTCATTTGGAGGTATTCAAATCCAAAACTGATGACAGGGTTACGAATTTTAGCCCTTCGATATGTAGGACCATATTTTTTTAGCAGCTCAGGTGTTTTGGACAATTGAGTGAAAAAATGTTATAATATAAAATGGTATAAACCTTCCATGAGCAAAAATGATAAAAATGTCATGTTTGATGTTGCTGTAAAATAGTTTACAGGAGAAATTAGACTGTCCAGCTGTTTTTGACAAATGCAACCTAAATCAGTCTAAACCAGACTGATAGGTGGAACATGGTATAGAGAAAGCTTGGAATGTCTCATGATCTAAAGCATCAAATATAAAACACTTGCAGGCAGTGTGATAGTTTGGACATGCAAAGCTTCAAGAGGCAGTGAGTCACGAGTGTTTATTGATGGTTTTAACAAAGTGATAAGTTGGGGGCCCATGATTCAACGGATACAGTGGTTGTCTTCCAATCAGCAGATAAGACTCTAGGACCCTTAATATGTTGACATGTCCTTTGGCGAGAAACTTAACCCCCACATGCCCCTGATATCCTTATCTGTGGGTGATTGTAGAAAAAAATATGAAGGAAAAAAAATTGTGATTGGGTTATAAGTGGCAACCATTTATTTTCAAGACCTACAACAAACAAAGTCAGCTGCAGTTAAGGCCAGGCAAACAATCACAAAAAGCAAAACCCATTGTGTGGTGACGTGCATGGTTCCAGACTTTATATCATTATCTGCAAAGGAATCTCAAAATGATAAAGATGAACATTGTCTGTGTTGTTAGTTGAGCTCCTCCACATTAAAGAGCTGTAACTCATAAAGATGTCCTCAAATTGGAGCTCATCTAAATCTAAGGTGAAATTTTGCAACTAATGAAATTATTTGAAAGAAATACTTGTGACAGTCACTACATTTTCAAACAGTGAATATCCTAATGTAGTAACTTACAGTGTGTTTCATTTTATAACATACACCAGAGGTCACAGAGTGAACTGGAACCAAAACTTTGCTTTGAACACAAAGACAAAAGGGGTGGACAAAAAGCTCAGACAAAGGATATGATAAAAGTTCTAGTAAGAGGTTTTTTAAGCTGTCAGGTCATTTTCCATACTCAAAACTTGAGTAATTACAAACCATGGCAAATCCTGGTCTGCTTATTCACATATTCATAGCATCCAAGTAAACAAGGATGTAAATGAGGAGGTAAACTCTGTTGTACGTGCATCTGCAGTCCGTCCCGACACTTACACGTAGTTTTAGCTCAGTGAAAGCGTGGACGAGGCTTGCTGTAGAGAAAGGGGGCAGACTGGTGAAGCCTCAGGCTAACTACAACTGATTCATGCTCATACTACTACGAGTGCACTCAGTTGACCCATATTAAGCAAAGAGAGCAAAAATGAGGAGGGGAGGGACTTCAGTCGAGGGAGGCAGAGATCACTTGATAATCCCATGTTTTTACAAGTCAGTTGAATGGGTTCAAGACAATCCTGTGGTTAATGGGGCAACACTCAGATAACATTTAACCGGAGACAACAATTACAACTAGTTATGGAAAATTGTGGTTTTGTCATGTAATCCAAGATCTGAACCAAGCAGAAAACACACCAGATAATACCTGGCTTATGGAGAGTGGTAACTGATCATCGATAAATGTTTGTTTTTAACCTATTTTAAATGTGAAATAGTTTCATTTTTTTAGACAGTTGATCAACAATTCCCCCCTTTTTTACTCAAAAATGTAACAAGCATTTAGAATAAGGGCCATCTAGGGCCAGCAGTGTTCACTGTCTCCTTTGTGTACTCTAATTGCATGCTGCCCATGAAACTAAATAAATGTACTGCAGCAGTTTGATTATATCAGATGCTTTTGTGGTGATGCAGCTCTCCAGCAGCCTCTATTCTATGCTCCTACTTTCAATTGTGCTTTTAGAGTTATTTATTTTTATATTTCTTTCTTTAAATTTTGATATTCACGAGGAGTTTGAGGAGAAACAATACCAGCAAAAACAAACAAACAAAAAAAGTGCATCTCACTTAACCCCACAGCAGAATAAACATAGTGCTTTAGCCATGTGTACTATTCCTGCATTTGTAAAGGTAATCTGATTTGCCCAACAGCCACTTAAGACATTCTGACTGCTATTTTTAAAGTTATTCATTGTTTTACATTTTCTTGTTCCCATGACTAGATACAACATTGACCTTGTACTTTGCATTATCTGTTTTCGCTGTGATCTCACCTTGTCATGGTATAGACAAATCATAGATTTTGTCTCTTAAAAACACTTTATTATTGGATCCATGTTTGATGAAAACAAACAACAATTTAACCTAACACTTTCATAACAGTGAGACTGTTCATATCTTATTAATGCTTTTTGGTCAAACACAAGCTTGAAGGTCAATGTGACTTCTCTAAAACCTTCATTTTCATATTCGTTTACTAAAAGCAAGCGTTACTTTGAGGGAAGCGAATACACAAACTGCATAGTTCTTCACATTATAGCTAGGTGGTGAAAACAAGAAATGTTTAACTGAAACGACCGTGGTGAAAAAGTCACGAAGAAGAATTAACCTCAATTTCCGGTTCCGGGTCTCGAGGCAGAAACGTCGTGCGAACGGCGCGGCTAAACATAAAGTTATAGAGGAAACTCGACTGTTTGAGGGTTTTGCTCCTCTAAAATCTGATCGGTCGTGCTTGGATTTTAACAGAGTATCCAGACTGAGAAAGCGTAAATAAAAAATCTAAAGGTTTGTGTGCTTTATTAATGTGTTTATCGCTGATGTAAGTCGCTCGCATACAGCAGTGTGCTAACGTTAGTTAGCAGGTAACCAGGGAGTTTTGGCGGATGTAATTGAATTGAGCTTATGTGTTGCTCCGGGTTAGCGATGTTATACGCCTGCTTTAATGTAATATTACTGTTAAGCTTTTAAGAACCGCAAACTTGGTCCTGACTCTGTTTTAAGTTAATGAGCAGGTAACGTTTGTGTTAGTGCAACTCCAGCTAAGTGGGTGATTGAGTGTTTTTGAGCTTATGTAACCCCCGTTTGTGTTAATCACATAAGTGTGGCATTGTTCGGACCCATATCAGAGAGTCATGAAGACAGTTTAATGATAAAGTGGTGTTGCTCATGTATTGCGCTCTATGTTGTGTTTTGCAGGATTGGAGGATGTCTCTGCCAAAGCGGGAGGTGGAGGAGTTGAGACCATGGGTGGAGCGCACTGTGAAGAAGGTGCTGGGTTTCTCGGAGCCCACTGTGGTCACTGCAGCTTTACACTGTGTGGGGAAGGGACTGGATAAAAGGAAGACCACAGGTGAATTAAAAGACACTTTGAGACCGCTATTGAATAAGACAAACGCAGACCAAGCAAAGGTATCTTAAGCTAGAAGTCGGGCTCAATTTCAAGCCCATTGCTAAGCTTGTAGTTCTATTGAATTTTTCAAAAAACATAAGAGAAATTGTTATTAATGCACTCATTTTTACATACTTAAAAGAAAGAGATGTTCCAGTAACATTAAGCATGTTACACATATCTAATCTTTGCTCCACTTTGCACATACCGGGCTGTTTCCCTGTTTTGTAATGATGGTACCCAATCTGTATTCATCATTGCTTTCTTCTACATTTATTTCTATATTTACTCAGTTTTTGTCAAAATTGTTGCAGTTTGTGTGAACTGTTTCACATTCATTTTCCCTCAGACCAGCTGCGTCCTTTCCTTGATGACTCTGCTGGAGGTTTTGTGGAGCGTCTTTTTGAAGCTCTTGAGGAGAGCCGCAGCACCCGTGGCAACAAAGGAGCAGGAGAAAAGCACCGCAAGAGAGAGCTTAAGGTTCCAAAAGTGCTGGCTTGTTTTTTTTTTCCATCCATAACATTTAAATTTGGTTTGATATTTACATGATTGTTGCTGAAAGTATGTGATTATTTAGTTGTCTAAGTTTGTTAATGTTTGTGATTTGGCTGTTTGGACTCAGGACGTTTTTGGAGATGAAGCTGACGCTGGAGTAGTACGAGAAATTCCCGACCCAGGAGATGGGACAACTGCAAAGCGGAAACGAGTCCCTCGCTTTGAGGAGGTGGAGGAGCCTGAGGTCATACCTGGTCCTCCATCTGAAAGCCCTGGCATGCTTACTAAAATTCAGGTACAACAAGGGTGCAATTAACATTTATTGGATTATATATTTGTTGTCAGTTGATGACGATTATAATTATCATTTTCATCCTTTCGCTGTACCAACAGATCAAACAGATGATGGAAGCAGCAACTAAACAGATAGAAGAAAGGAAGAAACAACTGAGCTTTGGCTCTTCAGCCTCCAGTGCAACAGTAATAAGAATAATTTTTGTCAACAAAAAAAAAACACACAAAAAAAAAACACTACATACATTTAGAAAAATCTGACATTTAATTTTGAATTCTGACTTCAGCGGTTTGCTTTTCCCACCCCACATTCGCAGCTGGACACCCCAGCAGTCTCTCGGCTTCTCGGCTCTTCCTCTGTTGCAGCTGCTGGTGGTGCCTCGTCCATCGCCCCCTCCCAGGCTGCCAGCTTTATGAACGATGCAATTGAGAAGGCCCGCAAGGCAGCAGAGCTGCAGGCTCGCATCCAGTCTCAGCTCGCCATGAAGCCTGGTATCCTTGGGACATTGGGCAACACTGGGCCTCACAACTTAGTAGCACTAGCCAATCTACATGCCATGGGAATCGCTCCACCGTAAGTAACATCACAGCATAGAATATTTGAAACGTACATAGAGCAAAAGACGGAGGGGTCCGTGTATCTTTCCTCTAAGTGCACAGTAAAAATAAATGTTTTTTCTGTTTGTTCAACTGTAGGAAAGTAGAAATTAAAGAGGTGAACAAGCCCACACCTCTTATTCTCGATGACAAGGGACGAACTGTAGATGCCAGTGGCAAAGAGATTGAACTCACGCATCGTATGCCCACACTCAAAGGTATGTGTTCAGTTTCATAACACCTGTACCTGTGTATGTGATTTTCTTCTCTTTTTTTGGCTCTCAAACCGTTTTCCTCTCTCTGTGCAGCTAACATTCGAGCGGTAAAGAGGGAACAGTTCCGTCAGCAGTTGAAGGAGAAGCCTGGGGATGATTTGGAGTCGACGTCCTACTTTGACCAGCGTGTGCCTATCACACCAGCTCAGCGTGCTCGCAGGGGTTTTAAATTCCACGAGCAGGGGCGTTTTGAAAAGATTGCTCAGAGAATTCGAACTAAGGTTGGACTCTCAAACCCTCAGCCGTCACATGTTCTGGTTATTTGAAATAGAATATTGAGCGGTAGTTAAAACTCGGGTTCATGTCTTTTGTCTCTCTTGCATGAATGTCTGCCCTCATCAGGCCCAGCTGGAACGGCTGCAGAATGAAATCGCTCAGGCAGCAAAGAAGACAGGAATCCAGGCTTCCACCAAGCTAGCACTGATTGCTCCTAAAAAAGAGATTGGAGAAGGGGAGGTGCCCAATATTGAGTGGTGGGACTCCTTCATCTTGCCCTCCAATATAGCCATGTAAGAAAATACAGTTTAAGAACTTATGCAGCGTTTTGCCAAATCTCAGCACTATGGTGAAGATGTAGAACACAACCCACACATATGTGGGGCAAATAATCATTAACCCTGTACAACTGACGCATTTTAGTTGACAGAAACTCTCTTTTTCCCCCTTTTTGTCGACTGAAGAAATCCAGACGCAAAGTTCGAGGAGTTTGACTTATTTGGCGTGACCAACCTGGTAGAACATCCCGCCCAAATGAGTCCCCCTGGTAAGTGTGTGGATGGTTCGGAAGACAAAAAAAATAACAACCTCCACAATTATCCACACACAGGAAAGGCTTTTTAATATGATAAGTATTAAAACAGCCATGTCTTTACCCCATCTGCAAGCCATCACACATCATTTAGGTTACATTTGATGTATTTTTTCTTTCTCAGTTGACACAGATAAGCCAGTTACGCTGGGTGTGTACCTGACAAAGAGAGAACAGAAGAAACTGAGGAGACAAACACGGAGGGAGGCACAAAAAGAAGTGCAAGAGAAGGTCCGCCTGGGATTAATGCCTCCACCGGAACCCAAAGGTAGAAGCGCACAGATCGCTGTGATCACAGACTGTTAAAGTGCCAAATAAAATGAAATGTAGCTGATGTCTGTTTACATTTTCTTAGTACGTATTTCCAACCTGATGAGAGTATTGGGGACGGAGGCGGTTCAAGACCCCACTAAAGTAGAGGCTCATGTGAGAGCACAGATGGCCAAGAGACAAAAGTTAGTAGCACGGTTATTCTGTTAGTTTGTTTACTGAGAAGGATGAAATGCCTTGGTCCAAGTTTTTCTAATTTTGCTGCCTATTTGCAGAGCTCATGAGGAGGCCAATGCAGCTCGCAAGCTCACGGCAGAGCAGAGAAAAGAGAAGAAGGTCAAGCAGCTAAGGGAGGACCTCACTAATGGCGTTCACATTGCAGTGTACAGGTAGGACTTTGGGGAAGGGAGCACACAGGGATTGAACATATGTGCGTCACTCGTTTGAAATGTGTCTCATTTAAACATCTTACCTTCTGCACAGGATCCGTAACCTGCAAAATCCAGCAAAGAAGTTTAAAGTGGAGGCCAATGCCAACCAGCTGTACCTGACGGGCACCGTAGTTCTGCACAGAGATGTCAATATTGTAGTGGTAGAAGGAGGTAAAGGATCACGCATCAAACCGACACTTATAATGAAGGGAAGGTTGTGGATGAACTTTTGCCTTTAGCGACATTGTTTGTCGACTTGGAATTTTGTTTATTAGCGAGGGTTTGTTTCCACTTTTTTTTTTCTTTTTTTTTTTAGCTGCAAAAAATTCAGAACTTGAGAAAGGTGTTGGTGTCACTTTTTTCAGGTAGTCAACCTTCCGGTTATTGGACGAGCCACTCTAACCACTGAGCCCTAATACCGCTAATACAATCAAACCAATACCGCTGTGCCTTTGTTGTGCACGTGAAAGTACAGATGTGTACTCTGGTAATTATAATTGCTGTGGTAAATGGCGCTGTTGCCATTTGATGTGTGTAAGTGTGCACGGATGTGGGGCTCCCCTGCCTCTGTTTGGCATGTGTGAGTTACCAAAGAGGAACAGCCGGCAGGTTAAAGAGGACATCTCCTTTATTGCACGAATAAGGCACAGCCGATGTGAAAAGGGCTCAGGTGACTGCTCATTAGCTCTGAAAGTGCTGCGCTCAGCGTCCTTACAGAGCAATCAACATCTGTTCTCATATGCTCTTTATGGGCTCCGATTGCTGTGGCAGGTTTAGTTACCAACTCCCTGAAGAAGTGCATTTTAAAAATCCTCCCTAGTATATCCTAAAACGAACATCAAAATGTGAACTCCATCTAATGGTGGCTTAGCTTTTGCTTAGAATAATGATATTTACATGGATTAGCTAATCAAATTATCTGGAGTTACTTCAGTTGGTCAGGTCTAAGTTCTGCCCAAAAAAATTAGGTTAGCTTAACAACCTGAATATACGGAATTGTCAAGTTTTTCCATTAATGGATCTTTATTTTCCTTCCTTGATGGCTTTGGGTTACTTCAAAGATGACGATGCCAAGATTTATCGAGCTAAGATTGTGGAAGAGTGGTTCAGGGAGCGTGAGACACTGTTTTCACACACCGCAGACCTTAACCCCCGCTGAGGATCATTGGGATCTGCTGACTTTACGCTGCAGTTCAACTCTCGCTTCATCATTACACCATCGTGGCAAAAAAATAAATGATGCAACTCTGGGTGTAAAATAATGTTAAGACATGAGCTTATTGAAATGATGCTGCACTGAATTGGGGCCATAATTGAGAGCCATTTTCACAGTTGTAGCTCATTGGTGCAAAAAAACTCAAAAGACAGAGTTGAGATGCTGCTTTAAGTAGGAGTGCAAATGATACTCGTGTAATTCTGGGAGGTTTTCCCTCATCTAGTGGTGAAGTAATGACATTGTTAATAAAATGATGTAACTGCATTTTTTTCTAAGCCATGTGCTGTTACACAGCTGACTGGTTTGACTTCAGTGACTCACCTGGTTACTGCTACCTGTAAAAAGCTGCAGTGATATTACCTTTCTGAAGGATGATGGATTAGGCCATTGTCCTTTGTGTGATCTAAAATTGAGGTTTTATTGTGTACTTTGTCTTAATGTCTCGCTCTGTTTTAGGTCCTAAATCCCAGAAGAAGTTCAAGAGACTTATGATGCACAGAATCAAATGGGAGGAACACAACAGTAAAAGAGATGGTAAGAGTGCTTTTACCTGGAATTCGCTTGTCATCTGCTCGTGTACATTTCATTCCAGTAACCAACTCTCGTGCTCCCACTTTTGTGTTAATATAGATCCAGATGGTGATGACGATACACGGAGGAACAACAAGTGTTGGTTGATTTGGGAGGTGAGTGTGCGCACGAGTTGCCTGCTGTGGAAGCATCATGTTGGATTATGGTGTCTGGTTTGTGGTCTCATTCCTAACGATTCCTCTCGGCTCTCCAGGGAACAGCGAAAGAGCGTAGCTTTGGGGAGATGAAATTCAAGCAGTGTCCCACGGAGAACATGGCCAGAGAACACTTCAAGAAACACGGCACGGAACACTATTGGGACCTAGCGCTCAGCCAGAGTGTCCTGGATGGCACAGATGACTGAAACCTTCCAGTGGACAGCATTGTTACCGTCAGCTACCTTCAAGCCTGCAGATCCACTGCCTCTCATCTACCCCTCTCTAATGACTGCTGGGTGTGGCACATGCTTAATTAAGAGACTTGAACATGGAGAAGGAGGAACAATAAACTTGTGTGGACGGTTTTATGAGAATGTGTGCGCGCATAGGCAGCAAATGTGTAGGTCTTGATTTCTTTGGTGATCGGCTATTCTGTCATGTTTTTTTTGTTGACAGATTGCACCATGTGATCTATATCACTCACCCAAAGCATATGAGATGATGAGAAATTGTCTGATTATATTATGACTTATGTTTTGTGATAAAATCTCTATGTTCACTCATAATCCCATTTGAGTTGCAGTGAAACAGTGAAAACACACACCATCTGTGGTAAAACGGCACATATACTGTGCTATAAACATTTAGAGGAAATCTGAGGGGATCTCGGGGTAATAATGGCCAAAAGACACATTTTCACTGAAGTCCAAGTCCCCAGATGCATTTTTCTTGGAGAAACGAGCAATTTTTGGACTCGGCTGTAGCTATATTTCTCTGTAACATGACAGTGGCGAACTTAAATAAACTAAATTCAACCGCCTTTGGTGTCTAACTTTTTTCTAACTTATGCTTAATTTATTGTTTGACAGAAGTTTCACCGTCATATAATGTTGTACACAATTTGCAGTCTCATATATGTACGTCCTCATAACAATGTAAAACCCTGGGGCGTGTTTCTCACCCCCGCCCTCCCCAAGTCTTCCTCATTACGCCAGCTCCTTCCTATCATCTGCACACAGACCTGGAAAGATGGCGGCCGGTTCAGGGGCTGCAAGCGGCCAGGGAGCCCGCAGCTCCACGACTTCTCTGGAAGCGTCGTTGGACCGGCGATTTCAAGGAGTATCCAACACTATGGAGTCAATACAGGGACTCTCAACGTGGTGCATTGAAAACAAGAAACACCACAGCCTTATCGTTCGGTACTGGATGAAATGGCTCAAGAAATGTGAGTATCTTGTCTCTGAAGCTAAGCCGCTAGCTAGCGCACTTCAGCTAATTTAAATGCTTTTCTGCCATTTACTGCGATTAGCTTGCGAAAATACTCAACTGTAGCGCTTTGTGACAGCTTTGCGTGATATGCAGAACGGGGCGTTGCACCACAAAACGATAATTTATCCCTGAAGCGGGTTTTAACATTGTACTCGTCATCATATTTGAAAGCAAACGCTGGCGTTGGGCACCACTTGAAATTAGCCGCTGTTGCTGGCTAAGCTAACATTAGCTGATAGCTCTGTTTACAGTTGGGCCTCCCGGGGTACGTCGTCCCGATTTATGTCAGATAATTCTAATTTGAAATAATCTGGATAAACTTTGTTGACTTAAATATAACTAGCTATATTTCGGGTGCATTGTAGTTTGAGCTGCTCGAAAGTTTACTTCCACCTGACTGTTATCCGTCAAACACGCATGATGGTTGTGATGCAGGGGCCAATGTTTTTAATAGCGGACATGGAGTAAAGGGGCAGTTCGCTTTTTAACCAAATTTACAAGTCCGTGTATCATTTTGGGTTTTTTTTTTTTTTTCCATTGTGGGAAACACCGAGTGAAAATAGAGCCTCTTTTAAGTATCACGACGTAAATTATTGACGTGCTTCACAGTGGCACCCTCAAACTTTACCAGTCCACACAGTCTCCTTTCTATTTCTAATTCTTAATACTATATATGATACTTAATACCAAATTAAGAAATCTATTTCTTAATACTAAATAAGTGCGTGTTTAAATGGCTGCAAACATATTTTTCTTTTTCGCTATTGAGCATCCAGGTTTGCACACTCACATGTATTTATATGTATATATATATTCATACACTTATGGTTTCTGACTACCTCATTTATGAACTGAAAACGTTAAAGTTAAGTTGAAGAATTAGATGTGCCTTGTGTTTCTCCACTAAAATTTTCTTTTGGGTGGTTGTTTGGAGAGGGTCGCTGTGTGATGTTGCCAATATGAGGACACACCATTAGCGGTGTACCTTTGCCTCATTTAGGCCGATTTATTTATTTTTCTTCCCTTCCGATGAGGCAGGCCCACCACAGGCTGATCAGACCTGGGTGCGTTTCTCCTGGTGAGATGGTCACTTTGGCATCTTTCCTTTTCAGCCACAGCCAGTGGCTGCCTCTGTCAGTGGTGTTTGCTCTTAGCTGTGGGCCTTGTCCTCGGACTACTTCCTATTCCTACTGACTATTCTATTCAATTCAGTTTATTTATATAGTGTGAAATCACAATGGATGTCATCTCAAACCACTTCAAAGATCCTGTCCAATTCAAAGCAATTAGTTTAATTTGTTGTAATCATAATCTCATCAAATCCAATTGATTAATTTCAAAATGAAGGTTCCTGCATCCCACTTCCATCCTTGGTCCTCTGCTGCGGCTGCAAATTTATTTACAAGCTGCTGGGTCAGTTAGTAAATTAAGTTAAATTTGAATTTGACCATTTATCTGTTATTATTTTTATTTCTATTGTTAATGATTTATATTCTTTAGGATTCACAGTGACATTTTTATCACCTATTTTGGCTACAATAAACATGCAGTGAGAAACTGATATTATGATGAATCTAATCCTGTATTCATGTCTATTCACTTTGTTCTTTTATTAGCATACAGAATCTTTATTTTAGATTTTTATTTTTTTTTTGTATCGTACTAAGTGCACATTTACAGATTTTTGAACGCAGGGGCACCTGCTGCCTTAGATTGAAGTATTTGCTCCCAGGGGTCCATTGCTACCTTTTTTATCCTCAGGCCTGTTCTGCTTTCACTTTCTTGTGGGGCACTTCTGCGTGTTTTTTTTTTTTTTTTGTACTTCTTTTTGACGGCCGTCCCCATTAAGTCCACCGATGTGTCACATGACTGGAGTTTGAGTAAATACCTTTGACCTCTGCAAAGAGATTGCACCTGTTAGGTGTCGACAGTTTTCCTTCTTCTTTTTCGTCCAGTTGGAAAGCTTCTTTTAACAAGTTTCTGCTTTCTTCTTTTCTTTGTTTTTCATCTGCGTCCCTCTAAGAGTCTGCCTCGGCACCCATAAATGTAACGTTTTAATGTTGGTATTCAGTCGTTAAAGACGTATCGTCCGGAGGAGCTCGTGTGTTGTAAACTGGGTGCTTTTCTTTCCTTTTAAACACGCGCTCGGCGGTCCTCGGGTGTCGCACTCATTGCGACTGTGAATGCAGCATTAAATGCAACGGTTGTTCTTGATGAAGCCATGATTTAACGTCTCAGTTTGTCTTGTTTGTGGTGTTGTGAGAAATTGTGGACGTTCGCAAACCGAAAGTTAAAGTTTAAAACAAACAGTTGTTTGATTTTTAGTTTTTCTTTATCTTTTCTTTAGGAATAATTTAGTATTTGATTAAGTTGAGTCTGTTTACAGTGTGTGTGGGTCAGTTGGTTCATATTAAATTGATATGTTACTCAGTTAATACTCAATGAAATATGACAAAGGCTCTCTGTCAGTGTATAAAGTGGCTTTTAACCGAGCCGGTTCGATGGAGCGCTTAACTCCATTTATCATTTGCTTATTCACACACACACATCAAACGCATCAGAGCTGCCGTGCAGTAAGTTGTTCTGACCGTGGCGGCAACACTGCGCTTAGTATCTCGCCCCAAAATGCATGATGTTGATATACTGGTGTTCAGGTTAGTTTGAAGTAAACTTTTAAATGGAGGTTCAGTAGTTCAACAGTAGTGATCATAACAGATAAAAGTTTAAAAAAAGAAAAAGCAAATCGCTCTACAGAAATGATCCATTCAAGAAATAAAGATTATCCCCTGAGTTACAGTTTAGAAAACAAAGCCAACTCCTAACGCAGCATCTGAAAATAAATGCATTCAAACATCTGCACGTTGGCGATAGGCGGAGTTTGAACCGTCTCTCGGTCATCTCATCGGTGTGGACACTTTTCTTTTTTTAGGTTCTTTATCTTGCATCATTGCCCACAGAACAATGCGTGATAAAAGCTACTGCTGATGAGACACGATGAGCTGCCGTGCGCCGCCTGAGCCTTTGTGTTGTGTTGGAGAGTGTGCACATCATCATTTATTTCTGGATGTTGGCGTGGTTTGATTGTGTTAGAAATGGTCTGTAAATGCTGAAAATGGCTTGATGTTAATTAACTGCAGCAGCTTTTGCAATGCGATTAGAACTATTACTTAAGGAATTAGACATTTTGCTGGAAGGTCTAATGTCAGAATGAGCTGTTTAATGTCGCCTTAAAGTTAAAATCTGATGGGTTTGGGTATAAACGTGTCCGTTGTTACATTTTTAAGACCGACCTCTGTGCACAAGTCTGTCTAACAGGCACATACTCTAAAGCTTTGTTGGCATTATGGAGAGTTTAATGTCCAACTGCTCCTTTCCGGCTGGTCCGTGCGTTCGATGTCTTCATCTGTACGTGAGAACATAATTGCTGGGAAAGAATGTTTTTGTTTCTCAGTTTGCTGCTTTGTTCTGTCTGACTGCGGCCTCTGTTTGGCTCTGTGGAGGCAGCTCGAATCGCTGCATCTACGAACAGTAACTGCTGATTTATACCTTTTTTTTAATATTGATCACCGAACCTCACCGTTGAAAAGAAATTGTTTTTTATTCTTAGAAATGACCACACCAGCAAATAAGGTACAGACATTTCGTGGCTCATACTCAACATTTAGAAGCTGAATGACTTAAAAAGAAAACATTTTAGCTGGGATAAGTCAGCATGTACCAGTTAATCACAACCAGTTGTTGTGGTTTTCTTCAGTTCTATACCTCCATTTGTGGACTTCTGAACTTTATTATTAGACTAAGTAAGAAGTTGACAGATCTAGAAAATGTTTCCCGATTTGTACTGAGATGTGTATAATAACAGCTGGGATGATAAGGTTAAGGTGTCTTGCTCAAGGGCACCTCACAAAGTCCACCCTTTTTTTTTTTTTTTTCTTTTTTTTTTTTGCGGGAATCAATCCGCCAGCCTTTTGGGTATTGGACGACCCGCTCTAACCACTGAGCCACGGCTACCCCTGTATGTTGCTGTTATCCTGCTCATGGTCAGCCCTAAATTTGACTGCATTTCCATCTTCAGTCAGAGATTCTTTCATTTTATTCAGAAAAGGAAACGTAACATTTAACCTTCTGCCAAAAGTTTATTCAGAGATTCTGTTGCGTTGTGTAATGAAGGACTGGTATTATGGGCTGATGTTGCTATGTATTGATGTGCATGATGCCGTATAGAGACCTTTTCAGTATTTGAACATATAAATACACCCTTAATTTAAACGATGCACTCAGTTAAATGTTACCTGTTTAGTCATGTCATACTTTTAATGAATCCCCCAAAAATGTGCAACATTAAAAGAATAACCTAATGTGATTACACTTTGAAACATTAAGACGGTCGGCTGAGTGAAGGCAGGATTTGCTTTAGGTGTCAGCTGTTCTTGTTGCTATTGATGCTAGTTGTCATTGTGCCAAAATCTCAGGAGATTTCGAAAGAAGAAAAAAAAAAAAAACATCTTGAATGTCTTTAGCCCTTTTCATGCTGCCCGTTCGGGGTGAGACCGATGCTCCTGTGTTGCACATTGATGTCCTGTGTGTGAATACAGGAAGGAAAGTCAATCATCCATAGCATGCGTAGCGAAACTCGCCGCTCATACTGACGACACTGTTCTCAGGAAGCTGATTCTACGACGGCGACACCAACTGTGTGTTAAAACGTACGGAAGTGGTTCTGATTTGTTTGTGTACATTACCAGAGGAAAACAGAAGGTCAATTTTAAATTTTTTATTTTTTTTTTTTGGTCTAATTAGGTGCGACAGCTGTGGGAAATGAGCTTTTGAGTTTGGCAGTGAAGAGAAGAAGCATCCGGATTATTTAATTAGTCATAAACATTAACAGTTTGTACGGTGATGTCAACAAATCTGTATCGTTCCTGTTAACTCTGCAGCAGCTGTGGCGGTAAACGACACCCTAATTACCAAAGCTACCCTGAAAAATACTTTAACAGTTGGTCACTGGTGATTTTTCTGATGTTTGTTAAATTCTGATTATTCTCTATGCAATCAAGATAAAAAGACTGATTACAGAGTCACAGCTGTGCACATGTGAGTACCAAATCCTTTTGGTGAATCTCGCTAAAGCTGCACAAAGGAGGGAGTATGAGGTCAGTTGTCCAAAATCAGTTATTACTGATATGGGACGATGTATTTCCTGGCTCTTTCTATCTCCCAGTCTTATGCCGATGGCTTTTATTACTTATAATTTCACAGAATACTGCAAAGCACGCCGGGCTGGTCATTGTTGGCGCCCAGTTGTTGCTCAGATGTGACATGAGAGCGCTGCTGCTTCACCTGCAACCTCAAGCCTCAACCTCAAGCTAAGCCATCTTAATATAGTTCTGTGGTTCCTAAATTTTTTGGGGTTTTTTTTCACAACAAGATATTTATGAAGCACTTCCAAGCTACGTCCTCGTTTATAAGAGCTGAGTAAGATAAACCTGTGCTTTAGCAGCAGAAACTATAAAAATTCACAAAATCGGTTAAGAGAAACCCTCAAGTTGGTAGGTATAAGATGACATAATCCTGTGATGTTGTCAACAATGTGTTTTAAATTCCACTTTGGATTATGTGAAGCATCAGGAAGATAAATTTTAATTGCAAAATACCTTTTCAGGCGGTGTTCTAAACATAGGTGTGATTATCTTATTTATTTCAGTATCGGTCTTGAATGTAGCTCAACTGAACCTGGACTTTTATTACTGATGTCGATCTGTGAATGTTTGAAAACCGAAGATGACGTGTCGGCACATTTAAACGGGCTGCGTTTGTGTGGATCCTTTGAAATCCTCCTTTATGTTGGAGAGTTTCACAGTTGAAGTCCTTATGTCTGCAGCCCCTGGGTGGGCTTGTTATTTAAAGGTGATACTGACACGCGTCGCAGTGTGAAATCTGACAGGGAACATGCAAAACCCAACACCCAAGGGCACCTGGTCCGAGCTGTACAGGTTTCCACTATTAGGACAACACGCAGTAATCTTATTCTCTTAACCTAAATTCTCTTTCTGCAGCCGACATCAACCACCGTTTGAATCTTTTCTACCTTGCCAATGATGTGATACAGAACTGCAAAAGGAAGAATGCGATTGTGTTTCGTTCAGCCTTTTCAGAGGTCCTTCCTAATGCTGCTCTGCTCGTCAAGTGAGTACAACGTTTCATCTAAGAATGGGTCCTCTATCCAAATTAAAATGCTAGTTTTTCTTCTGATGCTGAGGTGTGCGTGCTCTGTTTTTTCTTTTTGTTTTGTCAGAGATGGAAAAGTCCGCAAATCGGTGGAAAGGATCTTTTCGATTTGGGAGGAGAGGAGCGTGTATCCGGAGGAGGTCATCGCCCAGTTCAAAGGCAACTTGAACAGAAAGGAAAAGGAACGGGAGAAACAGAAGGAGAAGGAGAAGCAGAAAGAAAAAGAGAAGCAGAAGGAGAAGGAGAAGCAGAAGGAGAAAGAGAAGCAGAAAGAAAAAGAGACTCCAACTGCAAATGGTTTGTAGTTTGCTTCTATGTGTTGTCATTTCAGTTGAATCCTTCCTGCACAGTGGAGTTCCTGAGGTGTTCTCCTCAGTCTTCTACACAGTTTGCACATGGAGAGCTTCCTGTTACAGCCAACCGCCGTGTGACGGTCCATAAAGCATCGCACGCTTTTCATGGGAGATCAAACCTGCCACCTGTGTGGAGAAGCAACTCTGATTCAAAGGGATTGTCCGTATGACAGATCTGTTTATGTTATGGATGATAATTAGATTTAGTTACTTTAAACAAAAGTTATCGAGAATGATGATCCAGTTTTACACAGCTGTGAGTGGCAGGAGCCATAGAGTCATACAAGGAAAAAGCCTTTTCTCTGTAAAGAAAAGAGCGTTACTACTTATTTAGAGTTCCCTAAAGGTCACATGCACACGCTTTTGTGGAACAATTGGACCTTTTGCTTCAAATGAGAAGCATTTTGTTCAGAGAAAAGAGTCCCAGCTGAGTAATATTATCCCTTCTGTGAGGAGTGGAGGTGGTAGTATCATGGTTTGGTCGAGTTCTCCAGCTTGAAATTATTGACAGAAGAGCGAGTTTCTGACTATTACCAGAAAAATCGAATGGGAAGTGTCAGGATATCTGTTCGTGAATTGAATATCAACAGAAAATGGGGCATATGGTAAGACAACGACCCGAAGCATGGGAGTAAACGGGGTAATACTCCTCCAGGAGATCACATCAGTTCTGTAGAAGCTGGTATTGGATCATAATGACCAAGTTTAAGATTCGTTCGTCTTTGTTTTTGTTCCATTTATTTGTCTTCGGCGCTTGTGTGAAAATCTCACATTTTAGAAATAAATCCATCAACTTTCCAGCACCACATTTCCTGTTCCATTTGTTATTGTTTTACAGAGATAAATAATGTGTGTCACTGTGTTTAATTCTCCAGCCACCACCAGTACCAAAGCTGCCCTGAAGTCCAAGGTTGTTGCAGAGTTCACAGTAAGCCCTCTTTGTTTCTACTGTCTCTGAAACAAAGCCACTGATTATGCGAAATATTGTATTTATTTGCCCCTTTTTTTTTTTTATCCCTTTTCCAGCTCCAATCCCTGATCGATCAGTTGTCAAGATACAAGCGAGCTGTCGCTGAAGAGGAGCTCCGGGAGAAGCAGCTTACAGCTCTGCGAGTGGACGTCTGCAGCACAGAGGCCCTAAAGAGGCTTAAAGGTCAGAACTCACTCAGGTTATTTCTGCATCATCACACATCTTTTTTCCCTTTTAAGCCTTAAACCTGACATTTCGATCTGAGCTCTGCTATGCCTGTCAAAACACATCATTAGTACAAGTGAAGCAGTGATTTGAACGGGTTGAATTTATTGTGCGCACACCCCCTTATGTGTGTTTACAGAAGCAGACGGGGAAGGTTAATGGTTTGTTGTCATTAATCCTATTTCTGCAGAAATCAGTGCGCTGTTTCTGATGATGTGTCTTATTTAGAAAGTAGTTCCAGCACCTGGCTTGTTCTGTGAAAAGCCCTGACTAAGCAGGCTATTGTTCACATCCTCTGTTCTGTCGGTTAAATTCCTGCGACTTCATTTGAATTTAGAAACGCAAGACTGCCGTTGCCGTCGTGATATTTAAATGTTGAAATCTTGTGGAATTCCGGTGTTCGATTTAACGATTATTTGTCAACTGTCTCGTCTGTCAGACAAGGCCGGAGGGAACAAGTTTGTCAAGGACTTTGAGGACGGCAGCCTGAAGCTGCAGGAGTTTGTCAGCTTCCTGGAGAAAGAGTTGAAAACGGGGCCACCTCTGCTGGAAGCTTTGGGAAACACGGACATCTTCTACGAGACCCAGTACAAGGAGGTCAAGATTGTGGCAAATGTGAGTTTTAGGCTCTTAGAGATAAAGATGTAAGATGTCATTTTTGGTAGAGAAACACTTTTCTTCTTTATTTGAATTGTTTCTTTGATTTAAAATAGTTTGATGTTAATTGTTTTTTTGTTTTGTTTGTTTGTTTGTTTGTTTTTATTTATTCTTTTCCATCTTCCTCAAATATTCTGTTTAATTCTGCCTCTTCTGTGGATCTGCCCTTATCAGGCGTACAATGCCTTTGCCAATCGTGTGACCACTCTTAAAAGGAAACTGGATTCCCTCAAGTCGACTCTGCCGGGACCCGAGGACTCTCCCATCCCTTCTCCATCTGAAGACGCTCCCTCCCCCACCGGCTCTGACTCACCCTTTCTGGGTATGGAGGCTAGCAGAGCTCAGGTGGATCCAGATCTGGACGGAAAGGCCATGGACGAAGGAGAATTACACCGAGACAATAGAGACACGGAGGACATGGATATGTCTGATGAAGAGGCAGATGCTGCTGCTGCAGCTGAGGGTTTGTTGCAGCAGTGTTGTAGATCTATGGTTTCTTCTTTATATTGATCTGCGTAAAGCTTTGCACTACAGCTGTGATTTATAAATATATCTGCTTTTTTCTTTCTTTAACTTGCAGATGACAAGACAGACAAGCCATCCTCTGCTGTTTTCAAGACTTCAAAGTCAGAGGCACCGTCGAAGCTTTCAAACACATCCACGAAAGCCTCGAAGACCAACGCTTCTGCTGCTGCTGCCGCCACGGCAACCCCAGTGACTCCCACATCTACTAAAGCCACAAGTGCTCCAGCCGCACCGCTGGGAGTCAATCTGGCCAAGGTGGACCTTGGAAAGATCAGCTCCATTCTCAGCTCACTCACATCTGCCATGAAAAATACAGGTGTGTTTAGGGTTGGGAGAAGATGGCTTAATGGGACTAATGTATTTAAGCGTTTGTGCAGGATTTATTAGGCGGGGAATCGGCTGTTTCAAAGCGCTCACATTTACTGTAAATTCCAGACTATAGAGCGGACCTGAACATAAGCCACACCTTCTCATTTTAAAAAGAAAATCCATTTTGTGCTTGTATAGGCCGCACCGGGTTATAGGCCGTGGGTGTCCACATTGTAACATGAGATATTTACACAGAAAGATGTTACATGTGAAGACTTTTAATTAAATGCGTATGGCAACATAAAGAAATGCATGCTGCAAATGCTTTTTTTTCCCCGAACAGTGCCTGTAACACCGATGGTTTTAACTTAAACACCTATCGATAACGCACAAATACGTGGCGTAAAAGCCTTTTTTCTCGCACAGTGCCTGTAACATGACTGGTGAGGGGAAAAAAAGATGAAAAAAGACGGTAGCCTACCAGGAAATGTCATTGATCGCCTTCTTCATCTTCCTCCTAAACACTAAGACCTTCATAGTCATCTTCTTCAGTGAACTGAATTGAACAGCCTCAGAACTTCGTCACTCACTTCAGTCTCTTCGTTGTCGCTCTCGCCTTTTAATTTAAAAGCCGCATCATATGCATTTCTTCTTCGTTTGTTTTCCATGTTGAGGGTGAGTACAAATGACCGATTTACAATAATTTAGTAGTGTAAGTGTGTTTGATTTATCGTACAATTTCATTGGACCATTATCAACTATTCGTTCATTTCATTGGTCTAATGTTACGAGGCAAAATGTTTTTGGCGGCATGAAAAAAAACATACAAATAAAAATAAAAATAAAACAAATATATTAGCACCGTATTATAAGCCGCGATGCTCAAAGCCTGGGAAAAAAGTAGCGGCTTATCGTCTGGAATTTACGGTAATTTGTTCTTGCAGGATTCATCTTGTCATCTTCATGTTTGGCCAGGCTGGCTAATCGCAACCATTTAGTTCATATTGGAAGTGATTTATCCGTTATGGGGTGTTTTGGGACGTTGCTCGGTGCTTCAGTACATGTCTGATTTGTTATTCTGGCATTCCCGGGTTTAATCATCAGCTATGTGCACAGCAGTATTCAGCCGTTCAGCTAAATCTAAATAAGACAGTTTTCTAATTATGGTGCCACATGAGTTACATAAAGGACATTCCCTTCATTCCTGTTTTACATTTAAAAGCCCCCCCCCTCAAACTATCTCCCACAGCTCCATTTTAATAGTTGTGCCCATCCAAAGCTTTTATTATACCCATTTCTTTCAAAACAGAGTATTACTTGCGTGGTTTGTTTTCATGGGATTTGGTAGACTTTAAGAAAAATCACCAGAAACCTTATTATTCCTTGACTTATTCCTTCTTTTGCAATGCTTTTTATCTTTCTTTCTGTCCTTACTTCCCTCTCAGCAGCGAGTCCGTCACATCGGCCATCTCCTGGGACGCCCACCACCCCCACTGGCCAGTCAGCAGCTTCCAAAGCAACCCCACCAAGCCCTGCCTTGGCCAGCATCCTGTCACGTGTTGACATCACCCCTGAGGGGATACTCAGTGCTCTGTCGAAAACCAACACACCAGGTTAGGCACATTTGATGCTTTTTATTTGATTGGAAAATCTTTTTTTTTTTCGTTTTTTTTTTTTTAAATCATTGTATTTTCCCCACATTTTCTGTCTTTGTCTTCGAAACAGCTTTTTCCTCTCTACTGCAAAGTGTGACCAACAGCTCCTCTGCTCCCTCCACCCGAACCTCCCCAGAATCGGCAAGTGTCAAAACTCCGCTAACCCCAACCACCCCAAAAATGAAACCTCATCTGGGAAACAGCCTCAAACGAGAAATGCCAGGAAGAAACAAAGACTGGGAGAAGGAGATCCAGCTGTCCCCTCCTCCGCCTCCTCCACCTCCTCGTCTCTCAACTCCTTCAGTCTCTCCCCCCAGCTTAGAATCCAAGATCAACAGCTTCTTGCAGGGTAATCCAGGTTTTAGTCTCGCTCTCGGTGATGTCAGTCCCGACGGGGTCGACGGGACCCCAGTGAGAGATGAGGCAGCCGGCACGCCGACGCAGGATGAGATCATGGACACACCTGGGAGCGTGCCGGAATCTTTGAGCTCATCTGGGGGGCATAATCTCTCACCCACAGCCTACCGCAGTGAACCCTGGGATGCTGCAATCACGCCATCGGGAAGCAACAACGATGGAGATTATCTCGGCTCCTCTTCGTCCAGGTACGGAGCTGGAAAAAAGAGCAGCACCAAGTTAAAGGACAATGAAGCAATGCGGAAGCACGTCTCGTCTTCTCACGCTAACAACATGAAGGGTAAGAAAGAGGAGCTGCACAGCCAGCTGAGGCTTATGGGAAACAACAGGGCAGTGGGAGAGAGGAGACTTTCTGCCAGCTCTCGTAAAATGAGCATCGGTTCTGATGATGGAAGTCTGAGTGGTAAAAAAGAGGAAAAGGGAAAAAGTCTCGCGTCTCCAGGTGGAGACGGGGAGGAGGGCCAGTATCATCGTATTGAGACGCTTGTGTCACCCCACACTGAGGGGGCACCCATCCAGACTCTGGGGTACTCCAATCGACCACTTGGAGAACGCATCAAGACGGTAGAGAGCATCCGCGTGATTGGCCGAGGCTCTCGTCGAGGGGGGGGTGCTTGCAGTCGGCCAGGGGTATCCGTGTGGTACAAGGAGGAAGAATACCTGGAAGCTCAGCCTCCCTCGTCCCACATTCTGCCCCCCTCTCTGAACATGGGCCAGGGAGGCCCTGAGGACATGCCTTCAATGCCTCCTCCTCCCCCTCCTCCCCCCCAGCATCTCCTCCTCTCACATCTTCACCCTCCACCACCCCTTTCTCTCCCACATCCTTCACTTCAGACTCGGTTCCAAATGCCCTACCACACGGAGAACATGCAGACTCCTCCTCCATCACACCTCCATCATCTTCCTCCTTCATCCCCTTTCTTCGGTGCTCCCCCGCCAATCCCTCGCCCCCCTCCACCTCCTGCACAGCAGCGCCTTTCACCTCCACCTTCTCACTCTGCTGTGCCCTCTGCGGTCATGGTGGGGGGAGTGTTGGTTCCGGTCGATCGTCCCCTATCTCTTCCTCCCCCGGTCAGATCAGAAAGTGGAGAGCGTGGTGGAATGGGGCCCAGAGGAAGCAAAATGAACCCCCTACCACTCATGTCATCATTGCTTGGTGAGCCCCCTAAGCTCCCCCGTTCCAGCACCGTTAAAGAGCCCTTCGTCCCCCGCCATACACCCCCCATCCACCGCCCAGGTACACCCGGTGTTCCTCCACCTTTACTTGGCAGAGGGAAGGAGTCTCTCAGTCTATCTCTTCCCTCCCCCTCCCCCTCCCCCACATCCTCCACACCCTCTCCCTCTACACCCAATTCCCCTGCAGTCGACACTGTTCGCTCTCTTCCTCTCCAAAAACCCCTTCCCAGTCCTCCAGCTCAGAACCAAACCTCCAACCCCCTTCCCCTCCTTAACCTGCCCAGTCCTCGACCCCCGGTCCTCCCCACCCCCATCTCACAGAGACCCCTGCTGCGAGGCCGAGCCCCGTCTCAAGACCTCCACAGGGGTGGGTTTCGTGGGGGGAAGCGTGCCGGCCCTCCGTTCGCAGGTGGTCCCTTCCACGCACAGAAGAGGCCTTTCCTACCCCCACGCTACTGAAGTGGTCGTCTATGACAAGCCGAATGAGAAGTGCAAGCCACACATCTAACAGTGCAGTGTGTGTTAGCCCCGCTGGTATGAGCCCAGACATCTCTACTCTGTTATTTAGCTTGAATTAAAGATACTTTAGTTTGTGTGTAAATAGCCGATTAAATCTTCATGCCTCAGCTTGGTAGCCAGTCATCTTAACATTGTACTCGGAGGATATCGGTTACATAGTGCAGAGTGTTGTGTGCCAACCCTCGATCTTCCATTTAGCCACTTATCCATGCACAGTAGATGAGTTTCATTAGGTCTGGTACAAGACTTGCAGAACTATAAGAATAAAACTCAAGTAGTTTTTTTTTTTGGGGGGAGGGGCACAAAAAAAAACTTATTACATTTAGGCTTTTTGTGTGTGATGTGTGATTATGGGTTTTCTTTACCTCAGATACACAGAGAGACAGTGAAACAGAGGTCTAGTTTCCATGAGATACTCAGAAGAAACAAAGCACAGTTGTTTGGCATTTTGGGAAATGTTTATTGGCTTTCCTGCTGAGAATTTTATCGGAAGCCCGTTGCTATCGTCATGTCTGACAGCTAATTACGAAGCTTGTTTCAGCATTGGAATATTAAAGAGGGGAAAAAGGCAAAAACAAAAGTCTCCAAGCCATTCTAAGCTTAGACGGTCGCGCAGCTGACCCACGAACCTTCTGGTTTAAAGCGTCGGCAGAGATGAGCAACTTTAAACTGAACCGGGTCAGTTGCTTGCATCCACGTCACATCTGTACACATCTGTACACTCGGCTAAATAAATGCTCAGAAATGCTCTGCTGTTCCCAGTTTCGTATCTTTTCCCAAAATGTCAAACCAGTTCTTGGACAGTGTGTGATTGACGTGATTTTTTTAAATTTTATTTCTCCATCTGTGGACGTGTGCTGTGCACCCACAACTAGCATTTCTCATTTGAGGTGATGAGATTTCCTGTTGCAGCTCGAGGTTAACACTTGTTCTTACTTCCAGAATACCTGCTGTAAATATAATTTTTTTTCTCTTGCTCGACCTTCTTCAGCATCTATCCCTCCCACTGTACATTACTGAGCTTGTAAATATAAAGAGTGACTGAGTTGATACCACCTTTTTTTCTCTTCAAGCTTTTATTTCTCTAAATGAGGACAATGAAGGTAACTCGCACATCCCGTTTCTTTACTGTGATTGAGGCCTTGGATAAGCTGTAACCCCGAAGAATTTCTCTGCAGTATCTCTCGCAGCTTTCTCTCCTTTTGAAACCACCACTCAGAAGAGGAGGGTGAAGAGAGTCGTGCATTTTTTATCTCTGACGTAAATGTCTGCCTGTGCACGTTTGACGTTAGACTGAGTTATGAAGATACTCGGTAGTGGATGGCGGGAAAGGGGAGGCATTTCATTTTGAACCGCACTTGGTAGGCTTCAACATGTACTGACTTGAATAAAATCCAGAGTTTGAATTGAACTGTGGGGAGGGGGGGGTATACTTTATTTGGTTACCATGGTTACTAATCTCTTAAATGGCGCCGTTTTAATTTATTTTGCGTTGCTGGGCTCCATTTTTCAGCCTGTTTTTCACGAAATTGTTTTCATATATTTACTTAGCTGCTGACGTTTTGACGCTGCACCAGAGTTCAGTTGCTTTATTTTTCTTACTTTTTGTTTTGTTGAATATGAAATGGATTCACTAAAAATACTCTCTTCCTCTGTACTTTTTTTTTTTTTTCTCCTAATTTCATGCCTCTGCCTTCAAGTCCCTGTGCTTAACTCCATAAACCCTTCTGCACCTCTCAACCCACCTTCAGATTACGAAAGAAAAACAAAAGTCAGCACTAAGGCAGGAATTCTCCCCTTTTTGTGGTAATTGTTGCCGTTAATGCTGTCCCAGAGTGCTTGTAGTCGACCCATTTGGTTGGAGGTGCAGACTGTGTTGCAGTCGGCACCTCGAGGAGCGCATCGTCTCCTTTGCTTATTCGCAGCAAACCAAGATGCCACAGACTCTCCTGCATAAAGCTTTTAAGTAGGTACATTGTAGAAATGTAACCAGAAAAATCATTTTGTTACGACAGTGTGTGCACAGCCTCTGATGTTTCACTGCTTCGTGTCTCTTATCTCTGCCGTCGCACATTGGAGCAACTGATGATGAAAAGTAGTTTGTTGATGACTGAGCAAAGTGAATTCTCAAACATCTTCATGCAGACACAGTACATTTTCTTATTTTGTTTCCCCCCCTGTAAATAATTCCTCTTTTGACTTCAAGACAACTTGGTTTGATTATTATGTTTGAAAATGTCTGAAGATGTGACGAAGCTGATGGTCTGTGTGTATTTAATAAGTTCAACTCTGCTGTTACTGCTGTTCTCATCAATGATGTTATATCACTGGTCTTTGAGTGTCCAATCCTTTCTGGTGTTCTTAACCTGCACACATTCTGCAGCAGTTATTTGTCACTGTGACTACAAGCATACTCACAGAACAGAGGCAGCTTCATACAAGACGAGGTAGACTGCGCAACCATAAGGATTAATGAATACGGGGGCCTCCATCCTCCTCATATATTCGGAGCATTTGTTATTGAGTCGATGGCTGCACTTTTGACTGAAACCAGTCGTCGTTCTTAGCCTAACAAACTGGTGGCAACAGGTGTTTTTTGTTTGTTTTGTTTTGCTTTTTGAGATTTGATTTATTAAGTTTTTAATTATTTTAACAGGAACACAACTTGACCCTGCAACACAATTCTGAAAAAACACAATTTTGAAAAAAAATGTAAATTTAAAACGGACGAGTTCTAGTTACAGAGCCGGGTCTTTGACCACTTGTGCTGAAGTCTCGTAAACCGTCATGAATGACCCAGCTCCAGTGGACTTAACCATTACGGCAGGAAAATGACACTAAGCTGCGGTGGGACAGTTGTCAGTAAAGGGCTGCTTTTACATGAACTCAAAGGCTTCGTTTTACAGATCTTTCCAGCATCATATTTGGGCCTCTGTGCTGTTATTCTACAGCTAAAAGAGACCGTACAGTCAAACGTTTTTAGGTCCCTTAAGTTGAACTCAACACTTGTATCATTCAGCGTAATTACCTGCTCTTTTTCTTCTTTTTAGTCATTTGGTAAATATTTGAGGCTTCTACACTTCAGTACATGTCAACATGGACACTGTAGAGGCTTAACGCTGGAATTTGGCCAACTATCTCAACCTTGACTTAACGCACAGAATAATCCTTTATTTTTAGAATATTAAAGTGATTCCTTATATCAGGCGGTGAGATAAAAAGATTGTTTAAGCACTGAATTCACAGCATTTATACCACACAGACTGTTTTATTTGTTTATTATTAAGACTGACTAGTCTGTCGTGTGGTGCTGCAGCGCCCCCAAGTGGCTGATTGGTGGTACTTCCGCTATAGAACCCAGTTTTACGGGTTTAACTGTTTGGTTTTGTAACCAGTAGACTCCATTTCGCTAATTTTGATGTAAATGATGAAATCCAGATTATAAACAAAAACTTTGGCAGGTTTAACAGAGTGAATATAAATCGGAGGCTGTAGATTTGGAAGTATCCTTAAGAGTATGATTTAGTGACCACTGCTTTCAAATGTTGACTATGTTAACGCTTCAGAACATTATAAATAGCATGTTTTGATAGTTTACGTTTAAGTTTTGACTATTGTAGAAATAAGAGTTTAGGGTGGTTTTGTTTGGAGAAATATATGGATTGTTTTTTTTTTCCCCAGATTATTTCCATTTTCTGAGTGTTTGATAAATCCATTTCTGGTACTGAGCCTACTGAATAAACTTGATCTATAGCTACAGAAGGCTCTGAAAGCCCACCGCTGTATTATGGAGCACACCCACTCTGGTTCAGCGTTGTTGCACATCGTGATGCGGCAGGTCGGCAGTTCTGTGTTGGTCTTGTGACGCCCGGCGCATGCGCTGTGTGGTTGGACTTTCAGAAGTCTGAAATGTCTGATCTGACCATAGCTAGCTTTTGGTGTCAGTTTAGATACTTATTTGGATTTCTAACTTGAGATAGCATGCTTTTTATCTACATGCGTAGCTTCTGGGTGAAAGCGCGCTCTGGTGTTCGAACTAGGAGCGCGCACGCTGCTTCGAAGCTGCGTCACCAGTTTACACCGATGACGTCACCGCTGCTTTCTTAACCCGTGCTTCCGGTGTTATGGCCGCTCGCAGGGAAGGAGAAAATAATGTGGCATTTTGGGGAATGAACTTGTAGGCAGGCGTGTTTGCGATGGCGGTGACACAACTGTTTCAGTTGGTAACCAGCAGGTTGGCAGCTCGTGCGACGCTTCGCGTGCACAGGAAGTACAGCAAGGTGCGCATCCTCGTTTTACAGCAGTACACTGACTGATGCTAAGATTAGCCTCCAGGACAGAGTGTATTATGTCAGTGTTGTGAGCTGCAGCTGATGTTACTGTTGACTGAAAATGTGAGACTGGAGATGGAGCTGGTCTGAAACTTAAAAACCAACGTAGCCGCCCAGTTCGACTTTATTTATGCTTATCTAAACTTATCATTATTATTTGTGACTTGCTTTGCCACTTGTTTTTTTGGATAAACCTCAATTGAAAAAGGATCTGCATGTTAATTATGCGTTTGATAACAACCATACCATCTACTTTCCTGTCTGTGTTTCTCTCTCACGTGGTTACCTTTTAAAAACAAAAAATAAAAGTAGGTGCTAATCATTTTATTTATAGAACATAACATAATTGGCAATACTTTGGTAAAAGTAGGTGAGTAACTGTTATATTGTACCCAATTGGCTCTATTAACTAATACAGGCATAGTGAATTAATGTTTTTCACTAATAATGTGCATACAAAAAGAGAGAACCATATTAAGCCAGTTGATTAATGGGGGAAAAACTTTCCTTTCTATTGGGCAGATCCAGCTAACACCAGTGCTGTCTACTAAAACAGCCATGCAGTGAATCCAGCCCCCATTTGATCTGTTATCTTGTGGTTTAGAGTGTGTTGGGTTAACTTTCAGTGGATTTTGGATGCCGAAGTTCAGTTGCACTCATGAAGGCAGCACAGGTTTAAACTTATTCCTATATTATACACCTCATGTTTGCTGTAATATTACAGTAAGTTCAGAATATGGCATTCTCAGTGAATGGCACGTGTTTTAGGACAAAGGGAAAGCAGCATTTATAACAATGTGTTTTCACATTAGTTGCCTCGTGCTTTTTATTATCCTCTGTACCTTTTAACCCTTTTTGACTTTTATCTCATTGTTTCTTCTCCCGCCGCAGGTGTCTCCAGCTTTATCTGAGCGACTGCGAATCTTTGAGTCTTTCAGGGAAAGACGAGCCAGTGAGAGGAGAGTCGAAGCGACAGAAAAGCCCCTCAGTGTCCGCCTGGATGACGGCCGGACTGTAAAAGGAACAGCTGGTGTCACCACGCCTCTCTTTATTGCACAGAGTGTGCGGTAAATACCTGATACACACTTTTCGATGCTTATGTTATCCTTTGCACAAGTAGCACTGTTAATGTATGTGTTATTGCAGAGTGAAAGGAGCACTGGTGAGTAAAGTGAATGGGGAACTGTGGGAGCTTGGACGACCTCTAGAGGCAGACTGTGAACTGCAGCTTCTGGGGTTCGACACAGTAGAGGGTAAACAGGTAAATTATTCCTTCCCTTTGACTGAGCTGTTGTAACTTGTCTGAAATATGCCACCACGGCATGTGCTGTCGCTACGATAGATCTCAACATTCATAAGATTCCAGTTTTGTTTTTATGACCCCCAGATTATCAACAGATGCACTCGTAATTTGAAGCCACTACTATGCATACTGCAAGAAATTTGAAATGGGTCCACCTCATATAGCTCCATTAAGTGTGTATTTTGGATATTAAGGACTCCTCAAAGAAAAAGTACTCTTTCAGTATGTTTTGTGTTTGCCATGTAAAGATATTTTTAGGCACATTTTCCCTGACATAGGAAGGGTTTGACTGGAGCAAGGAAACAGTAACTTTCACAGTCATAATCAGTCTTAACTTGGATGTTACCTTACTTCCATCGTCCCTACATTACCCTCTGGTTCTCTTCTTCACCCACTCTCGCACCACCGTTGGTTTCACAGGCAGCATGGAGGACAGGGGCGTGCGTCCTGGGCGGTGTGTTGGAGGGTGTGTTTGGTGCTGAGGTCTGCAGAGAAGGAGCGTCGGAACTCGGGCTTTTCTGCGATCACTTGTTGATAAACAGGTCAGGTGTTCATGGGATTTTACTCCGGTAGATGTCCACAGAGTCTTTGTCGCTTATTGAACATGTCAAATAATTGTGTTTCAGCAGCATTCACTGATCAAAAGAGAGAATTCAACATAATTGGTCATTATGATATTGATCTGTTAATGTATTTTGTCAGACTTATGCGTTATGTTCTTGTCTTCTACATGTTTTTTCAACTTTTGGTCTTTTTCCTGTATGTGGTCCAACCCGCAGTCCCTTGTCCCTGAGTGATGTGGAGGCGAGGTGTAAAGAGACCGCAGCACTCAAACTTCCTTTGTTCAGCCTGGAGCTGAATACAGACCAAGTCCGAGAACTCTTCCAGGTCAGCAGCACTCGTTTTATTCGATAAATCCTCCTAAAACGACAGTAGACAACACAGTTTTAGTTAGTTTAGTCAGGGTTTACTGATCAATCTTTAGCTCTGGGGCGCCCAATAGGAAAATAGATCCAAATGGAAATGCTCAAATAAATCATAAACCTTGCGCTGTTCAAATCTATAATGCATAATCACTAAGTTAACATGAACTTTATGCATTAAGTTATGCTGGCCAGAGAACGCTCGTCTCTAGTTGTGTTCATTTCCTTAATCTATCCCATAAACTTTGATGAGGCTATAGTAAGCTTTTAGGATTGTGTTTACAGTTTGAAGGAATTATTTAAGCAGCCTTAAAATGTTTTTTACAGTCATTTCAAGGACAAGACTTGCAGTGTTTTGTGCAGTCGATTTGATTTTGGAGAATCTTTAAGTTAAACTATTAAAAAAAAGATCTTTGGGCACCTTTTGTGGCTGACTCCAGGCCTTTTATGTTGAAGCTGCTCATATGAATAATGTGTTTTCTCTGAAATGTGCATGTGTGCTCGCTGTAGGACAGTAAGCTGAGGCTACAACTTGTTGAAGAGCAGATGAATGGCTCCACAGCCACAGTGTACAGGCATGTATAAGTACTCGCACCCAGATACAGACTTTACCCACCAGTGTCTTCAAACACCCACCTAATGAACCCGTTTCTTTCTCTCTTTGTGACTCAGGTGTGGAGACAGTATAGCAGTGTGCAGCGGGCCCCTCCTCCCACACACAGGCCTCCTCAAGGTCTTCAAGATACTCCAGGTGTGTGGTTGTTTGTGTAACTCCTTCCCCCTCTGTCTTTTTTTTGTACTCTTTTTGTTTTCTCCCCTTCCTTTGACTTTGTATTGCACAGCTGCTCCCAAATTGACCTTGTGCATTAGCCTGTTTATCCAATTTTAGCTCGATGATTGATGAGCAGCGCTTTGAAAGCCAAACGCTGTTTCATCTAATATGGCTCTGTCATTTTTCTCCAGGCTTCAAAATAAGATAATCATGCATTTATGACACACTGTAGTCAAACGCAGAGTTAACCTAATCGCATCAGTAAGAATCTGTTTTATTTGGACCCATCTGGCTCTTTCTGTCCAGTGGGACACTTTCTGCGTAAATGGAATTTTCCTCATCCTTATTGATCCAGGGAGCCGTTTCCAAAGTGGGCTGTCGCTGGGCAGGCTGGGATTCCACAACAGCAAGGGGCTGGAAATATCAGAGGCAGGATGTTGTGTTTGTCAGAGGCCGTATTTCTGTTCTGGGCTCCTGCTAACACAATGGCATCCATCAGATGTGCTATCCCCCCCATCTGTTCATTCTCTTTTTGGCTGGGTCTCACTTTCCTTTCCTCTTTTGCCATCTCATTGTTTGTTCACTGTTTTCTTCTCACCATCCCCTCTGCTTTCCATCGCTGCGCCATTCCAGCTGTCCTCCGTGACCCTGGCCAACCAGACAGAGGCCTCGGGTTTAACGCGGCTGCTAGGTGTGGCGTTTCCAGGAGAGAGGGACAGGGAAGAGTGGGAGAGGGAGCAGGAGGAGGCGAGAAGGAGGGACCACAGGCGCATTGGAGCGGTGAGAGAACGTTTTTAGGAGTAGGACTCAAAATTAGATCAGCTTAAAGCTGATCAGAAACAATGAAATCAAGCGTTCCCTGTAAATAATCACATTAACATGTTTGTTTTTTTTTTTTTGCACAGGACCAGGAGCTGTTTTTCTTCAACGAGGTCAGTCCAGGCAGCTGCTTCTTCCTGCCTAAAGGAGCCCACATCTACAACACCCTCACAGACTTCATTAAGGTGCCTTGACTTATGTTTTTTAAACTGGATATTGCTCAAACTCGCTGGGTTTGAGCTCTCTAACAAACCAGCCTCCACCAGTTTTTGAGTGAGTGGAGTAAAAATAGCAGCCATCATGCCATTATTCCAGCATATATCTTAATTATTATTCTGATTATTCAGTGGGTTTGCTGACCTAATTTTAGGATGAAGAGAATGTAAAGGAGAATTCTTCCTCTTTTTTGGCCCTCACAGACTGAGCCACATTTTGGAAATTAGAAATGATTGAACTTTGTCATCGTTTTCTTAATATTAGTCATTTTTATTTATCCATGTCTTCACGGTGAATTTTATGAAGACATGCTGCACTAATGGCTTCAGTGTCGTCTAACGGGAAACGGAAACGCACTCTGATATGAACACAAAATGAATGTAAACACGGCCATTTTAACTGTGGTCGTGTGTTGAATCCCACATCTCATTGAGCAACCGTTAGTTTTAAATTAAGTTCAAATAAACTTATGCCTAAAATAACACCAAACAAATTAACTTATTGAGTCAAATCCTCTAAAGTGACGCATCTTTTCCTAATATTTACTCTCAACTTTGTCTTCACCATAGTCTACATCCATACCCAGCTCTAAAAATGCTCCAATGAGCTACGAGAAGTAGCCAATTTCAAAATGGGATTTCGGGCCTGTGACTCCTATGGTTGCATAATTAAATGATAATAATAACTTGATATTGTTTTTGTTGGTCTGGGTACAAAAACACATGCTTTTGGCTGCTCAAAACTCTCTAAACGTTGAATGAGCTCGAAGGTGAACAAGATGCGTCATCGCAGCAGTGGTATTCCACCTCTTTCAGGCAGGAAATACACAGGTTCTTTAAGAAGTATACATCAAATTTTTCTCTGCGTTTCATTTAGCTCTAGAGGAGCCCGATGTTTGACTCGGCGTCTGCATCCGCTTGTTGGTCACATTGTAAAGAGTGAATGTGACTCATCAGTCAGCTGTACAGAGCTGCAGGTGCACTTTTTTCTTCTCCTCTGCAATTCCATAAAACTGTTATGATTGGTGTGAAGACATTGTGCACCTCCTGTGATATTTGGCGCCCCAAAGCAGGAACCACTGTTTTAAACTATAATTAATGGATAAAATGATTAATTTCCACATGCACACCATAGCATTACCTGTTTGTCATGTGTGAATAAAACCATTTTTATTTAATTACACCTTTTAAAACCTGCAGCTTTCAATAGATTTCAGCACACAACCTCTAAGCCGAGCGTACATTCATAAATGGAGCACATCAAAGTGTTGCTGTTTCATCGTGCTGCCATTATCTTCAGGTGTAAGCCAGTTCATAAAAGTACCTGTACTGTGAACATGAGGCAGTTTCACATAAACACTTTATTGATAGATATTGGTTCAAAAGGCTTCCTGTTCTGAAATGATATAAGACTCGTTTACAGTAAAGCAAAGAAATAAAGAGCAGAACGAGACTGTGAGTAAGCCTTGCTGTGTCTCTCAGTATATATTTTGAGCAGCTATCTTAAAGACGTATTCTAATTATTTCTCATTTTTCATTGTTTTCTGTAAATTTCATGAAATAAAAGAATGAAATGGCAACGATACGCAGTCCCAACACTTGATCTGCATATTCTGTCTACTTAAAATGAACTGAACAACTTTTCTCAGCACTGCTTATGCAGCTAAATCCAAAATACCAAATGTGACCTGTTTGATTATGCAGACTCCTGAGTTGGGTTTATATAATCATTAAATGCCGCTAAAGCTCTTTATTCCACGTTTGCCTGACTGGCTTAGTCATGAATAAGTGTGATGTTGGTATAACACTCGCAGGGTGCAGCTTGTAAAATGACTCTTTGTTTAATAATGACACTGTTGTGACAGCCTGACCTGCCCCTGCACTCATTGTTACGCACATCCTTCCTTCCTGACCTCTCGTAGAGTGAATACCGAAGGCGAGGCTTCACCGAGGTCGTGACCCCAACTCTGTACAGCACTGCATTATGGGAGCGCTCGGGCCACTGGGAGCACTACAGCGAGAACATGTTCACCGTGACATCAGAGGGCTCTCAGACTTACGCCCTCAAACCCATGAACTGTCCTGCACACTGGTGAGCAGGCGCTCAGACATCGGTGTACTCCGGTTCCTTCACAGACACTGACTCTGCTTTCTTGTGTTTAGCCTCATGTTTGAGCAGTGCGTTCGCTCGTGGCGGGAGCTCCCGCTGCGATGGGCGGACTTCGGGGCGCTGCATCGCAACGAGCTCTCTGGCGCTCTGGGAGGTCTGACTCGTGTCCGCAGGTTCTGCCAGGACGATGCTCACATCTTTTGCATGCCGGAGCAGGTAAAACATGGGGGGAAAAAAACCAAAAACAACGCAGACTTTTTTGGGGGCATTTTTCTTCAAAACTGGGTCATACTCCGTGAGCATCTTTAACCGGATCGAAGCTGTAAATGGAGCGCATGTGGGGCTGTTTTACAGTGATTAGATGGGCTGTGCAAATAACTCCTGAGACATTCCAAGAGGCCTCAGCGTGGATGAATGAGGGTCTTTGTCCTGTTCAAACATGACACCTCATATGTGCATCGCTGCCGCTGTACAGTTACGCTAATTATACACGTAAAGTCCTGGAACGGGTCCCCTGTTTGCACCCCAGTAATTCACAGAGATCACACTCACATGATAATCATTGACCTCTGAAATACTAATTCGATCCATGGTTGGAATTTTACCCTTTGAACTCCTCTGTCTTTAACAATCAGCTCTGTTGATTATTAGATTTTCCTTTTTTTCTTTTGCCTCTTGTTGCAACGGTCTTGACTTGTTTCGTTCTTTCTCCTCAGCTGGAAGATGAGATTGTGGCTTGTTTGGACTTTGTTCGAAGCGTTTATCAAGTGTTTGGGTTTTCCTTCCACTGCCTGCTCTCCACACGTCCTACGCCGTGCCTGGGGGAGCCCGAACAGTGGGATAATGCCGAGCAGGTAAAACGCACACATTCGTGCACACTTTATCATGTTGCTCAGTGTGTGTGTGTGTGTGTGTGTGTACGCCAAGTGGCAGCCATTTAATCAGAGCTCTTAAAGAAATCTTTATAGAAAATAATGTGGTGTAATGAGATCCACTTAACCAATCAGTCATGCATGTGGTACTTTCCAGCCGCTTTGTGTTGCGCCTGTGAGTAGATGTATATCTGTAAACCCCCACGGACGCCTTTTAAGTAGGCGCAGTGGCCATTTAAGCTGATTCGATTGAGTGTAATTGAACATTTATAGTTCTGCGCTCCCACAGCTCCTTAACACAGAAGAACCAACATGGCAGTCATAATGTTGCATCGATGTTCTAATTTTCCCTTCAAACCCTGCTCTGTGCTGCGCTTGTTCGTGTGTGTGTGTAAGCAGCAGTTGGAGAGGGGTCTGCAGCAGTTTGGTGAACACTGGGAGGTGAACCCTGGAGATGGAGCCTTCTACGGACCAAAGGTCAGTGGGCGGGGCAGCGTGTAGTTGTTATTCTTGGCCGATTTCGATAAATAAATAAAACGGACAGATCATATGAGCAAATTTTACTGGACTGAGTCGGGTGTATCTGAGAATGTTTTCATTTTTAATGTATTGTCCTGAATCTCAATCTTTTCCTAAATCATAGCATAAAAAAGGGTGTAAGTTGATTTTCTAAGCTGTAAAACGACTAAAATCATCATGTAGATGTAGTTGTTTTATAATCAGATTCACATGAGGTCAGTTTATTGGTGTAGCGTCACACATTGGAGCGTGACGGAGGCCTCATTTTGTTCCTGGCTCTATAGGGAGAAACTGAGGGCCACACCAATAAAAACTGAAGTAGAATATTTATTGCTCCCTGAGGTTTTTTTTTGTTTGTTTGTTTTTTGTATAAACTGAAAGTAATTTGAGGATGAGCTCTGCGTTTGTTGAGGTGATTTCAAGGTCACTACTTCTGTGCAATAAGTCAGCTAACATAAAGCCATGACACATTCAGGCTCATGTGAAGGGTTAGAGGGTTAGAGGCAGGTCACGTCAGGTTGGAGGCGAACACACCAACACACTCCGTGGAACAAACATTCCTCACAGCCACGTTGCTATGGTGTGTTTGCCACAATTAGCTTCAGCTTCTCACAGAAAACCGTTTATTACTGACTCTCTCCACAAAAATGCACCCCGGCAGCGTATCAGAGCGCTGAACTCGGATTTGCGGATACTAATAAGCTCTGTTACATCACAGATTGACATCCTGATCAAAGATGCAATCGGTCGTCAACACCAGTGTGCCACGATCCAGCTTGACTTCCAGCTGCCGGTCAGATTCGACCTTCAGTATGTCGGGTGAGTCCGGTAACAGTTTACACTTCAAGCACTCAGTCTCTGAAACATTCCTACATCTGTGCCGGTTTAATCCTGCACTGTAGGTTTTCTTTTTAGTCGACTCCTGTACTGAGTCCCGTTATTGGTCAGGCTGAAGTGGCTCAGCTCAAACTTAACAGAACCCTAATTTAATCAAGAAAGATCACTCCTTTTCATTAGATTTATCAGCTCACTCCCTTTTTCTTCTGCCTGTAATCTCTTCTTGCTTCTCACTAATCTGCTTCTGTATTGTGTTTTTGATCACCCAGTTATAAGAGGAATCCTTTTGAAACATGGATTTTTGTTCATTTTTATGGAAACGCAACAGAGAAAATCTGTTTTTGGTCAGCTGATACAGATATTGATCCTTAAAAAAAAAAAATCATTAAAACAGCCTTTTCCATTGATGTGCACCATGGCCTAATCGATTGTTGTAACCTTTCGCTCAGACGAGACGGCCAGTTGCACAGGCCGGTGATGATCCACAGAGCCGTGCTGGGGTCACTAGAGAGAATGATCGCGATTCTGGCTGAAAACTTTGGAGGGAAATGGTGAGAAGATGTGTTTTATAAGCCTGCGATGTAGATCGACACTCTAGCTGTGCCCCAGCTCATGGTCACACTTTTGTTTTGTTTTTTTACCCAAACTAGGCCACTGTGGTTGTCTCCAGCTCAGGTCATGGTTATTCCTGTAGGGGGCAACAGCGAGTCGTACGGCAGACAGGTCAGTGATCTGTCGACAGTTTTCTGTCTGTCTGACATCTTTAATCTCTGTCATGATTAATTTGTGAACGATTTAGTAGGTGAAATCTTACAGGAAGCACCTCTCTATCCTCTTAAGGTGGTTCAGCAGTTCCATGAAGCTGGCTTCATGGTTGATTTCAACGACGATCAGGGCGCGACCTTGAGTAAGAAGATTCGCTCTGCTCAGCTGGCCCAGTACAACTACATATTTGGTAAAAGTGGAAAAACTGGGGCTGTTTAATATACTAAAGCCTGTCAGTGTTGTTTTTATCCCTGAATGCACCACCTCCAAACTTCTGCTTCACTAATATTGATGTTAATATATCTTAACATTTTTTTTTTTTTTGTAGTGGTTGGGGATAAGGAGTGCGAGACTGGAACAGTGAATGTCAGGAGCAGAGGAGGTAAACAGCTGGGCCAGAGGCCGGCAGAGGAGGTGCTGAGGTCCCTCACACTGCTACGAGACACAAGAAGCAACCTCGATGACCTTTGATAAGGGCTCACTGGAACTAATTATTCACAGATGTGATCAGTTTTGCATTTTTTTTGTTCAGGCTGATAAACTATTGCTTTATCTGATAATGTGGATGCTGCAAATTGTAATAAAAGTACAGAAAATATTAAAGTTTGTGTCCTTTAATGGAATTCGCTTATAAATCGGTGCCTGGAAAAGTACAAAGTAGAGACTTAAAGCTGTTTAAAGATCACTATCACTCTAATATCAACATTACTCAGCAGCATATGTCCATTAAAGGCCCTTAAAAATGCAAACCACCTGCTTATATTAGTCTGTCGTGACATGAGAGTAGAAAACCGGGCCTACTTTTAAAAGACTGGAAGAAAGAGGACAAGGAGGGGGGGTTAACTAAAATAAGAGAGTGAGCAGCTGTGTCAGGGCTGTGTGTTTTCATGTGTGTTTAGGGGAAACAGCCAAGTCAAGGTACAGGTCAAAAAGATTGGAAGTTTTTCCTTTTTAATTGAGAGAGGGCAGCGGGATGGAAAAGACATCGGTCACAACAGTGACACGGAGGCCGGGAGGGAGGCGTCCGCTCCCAGAGAATAAAGCAAGTCGATAGTGAGTTCAGTTGCCCTAGAAATCATTTAAGAGGGCAGAGAGGTGAGCTGAGGCACGTTTGGGAATTCAAACATGCAGATGGAGATATTCAAGGTTTTACTTTTTCTAGATGAGAAATTTAATGAATTCCATCTTGGTCTGTGAACAGATGTCAGGATGAAGTATTAACAGACCAGGCTCTGAGATACACCAAATCTTAGACTTGTGGTGCTTCTCTGACACAGTGGAAGTGAATGGAAACGACTGAAATATGACATGTCACCATGACAGTCCACAGCAGCAGTGCTGTGAAGCAGTACTCTGGTTCAACACAGCTTTGAGCTGAAAGTGAAGCAGCCAGCCCTAAGCATGATTAGCATGCCAGCAAAATTAGTTATTCCTCATTAGCAACAAGTACAAAGTACTGTTTTGACTAACTGGAATGTAAATCACTTCCCAGTGTTTTGATCAAAAACTAAAGTATGAGACAAGTGGACATTTTGACCCAGTGATGGTCTTGGATTCAATTGAAATGACCAATTTTATCACAGTTTTATCACAGAGGCAGACATTTATATCTGAACCAAATGTCACAGTAATCCGTTCAGAGACTGGAGACACATTATTTAACTTTGAACTAAATATTTAATCCTGCTGCTGGTGCTTAAGAGGAAAAAAAAATCAAAGCATGACTTCACAAATATATGCTTGAACTTTCATTGTGGTTTATTCTGGAATTTCTAATGTATTTTGATCTGGATTAAAGTGTTCAAGCAGCTAACGTCGCTCAAGCCTTGCTGCTGCTGCGGCTGTTGACAGCAATTTAAAGTTGCACGCTTCATTTCAACTTAAAATTGTAAGCACTCCATCTTAGAAATGTGACCTCTTTAAAAAAATAATTTTCTTCTTCTCTTCCTCTCGTTAATAATAGAAAACCAGCCGTCACAGGGTGAGCTGGGGACTGCACGGAAGCCGCTGGAGCTGATTGTGGAAATTTGTTGTACAAATTCCACACATCCTCTACATAGTGATCAAACAGCAAGGTGTGTTCAGTCAGAGGCTTCTTCAGCGCCGCTTTCAGAAGAACATTGACTTTTTTTACAGTGTGTAATGACTTGCAGTGGCTATTGACTGTATTATGCTGCGTGTTTAATTCAATTCAGTTCAGACATTATAATGATTCTATTTGCTTCCAGCGCCTTTTGAGTAAACCTTTACTAGCAGATTCACAGTGATTTTGGAAAGCATTTCAAAGCAGAGGGCTGGACAAACAAAATGAATTTGATACAGCAGAAATCTCACAGTTTCCAAAACACGGGCCAATGAAACTAAATATCTGTATGTTTTATAAGCCAGGAGTTTTATTCATTCCTTGAAAAGGAATTTTAGGAATGTTATAGAAAGACCAAAGATACAAAAATCTAAATACCTGATGATTACACAAAAAATGTATTCCAGTAAGTGACTCTTTATATAATAATCATGTATATTTTGTTGCAAAGCATGCCAGCTAAACTATGATCTCTTTTTTTGTACAAATCTTGCTTCCAAACTTTTGGCCTGTAGTGTATATACTTCACATTCTGTTGCTGATCACAGGGAAATCATAACTATGAACTGGAAGAAAGCTGCTCCACTGACACAAACCCAATGGATCCACAGACTGAAACAAGTACATGACGGCTAGACTCCAAAAGAAAATGGACATCTTTCTTCAAAGATGGGCTTTAGTTATTATCTTACATTATCTGAATGCCATTTCAGTATTAACACTAACCAGTCAGTGATATTAATATAAAAGAGGATTAATAATCCCTCTGTCAGGGACTGTTCAAATATGTTCAATATTGTACACAATTTGAAAATGAAGTTAAAGAAAAAAGAAGATAAGGTTTTCAAAGTTAGATAAAAGGAAAACTGTGATCACAACATTGAAACTAACCCCATTTTCAGACAGTTGAAAGATGGATTTAAAGTTATAAAAGTTTGTGGGAAGACAGCCATCGTCTCGATTGATAATGATAGATGTCATAGAATAAGCCTGTTGAAAGTCTGTGCTCTCACTCTGCTTCAGGCTTTGTCCAGAACCTGGAGATAAAATACGACCCAGACAGTGTAGCCACCAGCCAACATTGCACAGTAGTTGCGTAGTGATGACATAGACCATTAACTCCAGTAAACACTCCTCAAATTTTGACTGTAGATAACAATATGAGCCTCCCTTCGCTCTCCTCACAACTCCACTGTGCCCACCCTTATTATATCATCTCACGCACACACACACACACACACACACAAGGCAATCTTTCACTGAACTAGTGGAGTCACATGGAGTTCATAGGAAATTATTTTTAGCTATAGGGACTTACCAAAAAAGAAAATGGCTGCTGTGGGTTTAGTCCACAAAAAAAAAGAGCTTTCTAAGACAGCAGAAGCTATGCGTAAAGACAGTTGATTGCTCCCACTGACTTCCACAGTGAGGTTATTTGATGACAGTTTTTACTGTTAAAGGTCTTTTAAAAGTTTTTTACACCATCAGCATCGACAGTGAGCGATGGGGTTATTTCTCATTAAATCTTTCAATTATTCTCAGCGAGCAGGACTCTGTTAACGATCTGGATGAAGTATTATTTGAGGCTCTCAGTGACAGTTGGTGGATGAATCTCAGCAGTTTTGCCTCTAAAATAACACAATACATTGAAACGTGGTCTGTATAATGTCCTGCAGCCCAACATAACATCTTACTATGTCTGACCAACACTCCAAAAACAATATATGTAAAATTTACTGTCATGTATAATGAAGGAAAACATCAAATCATAATGTCTGAGAAATTTGATCCAGCAAAGATATGCCAAGTTTTTGTTTGACCTTTTAAGATCCGATACAGTATGTCGTATATGCCTCTCAGCTGTTTTTTTAATTAAGATGAAAGTTTTTAAAACACACAACGGCTCTGTTTTTCTAATGATGAACATTAGAGGAACGATCATAATTTGCTGTAAAAGTCAAAGGTTTCAGCTGTCCTGCGGCTTCTGTGTTTTTTCTGCATAAAAAAGGTATATTTATCATTAACAGCTCTGTCCGTTTCTGTTTTTCAGAAAACTCTCAGGTGTTATGAGGATGTATCCATCATACAATTAGATTTTACGCTGCTATTTTAAAGGGAACCCTATGTCTAACGGGTTTGAATAAGACTAAAGTTCACTGTACAAACTAGTCCTGAATGCTAATAGAAAGGGCAACTGGATTTTTCAAGCTGGTTGTTCACTGCAGTTAAAAACTGGTGAGTCTCTTGGATGAGAAGTAAAAAGTCCTCAAAGAAAAAAAACAGTAACAAATGCTTTCTCTTTTGGCACTCAGAGATTCTACCCAAACGGTATCTGAGAAATTAATTCAATACAGAGTTGTAGAAACAGTAGATAAATATAGGATCTCTAAGACGTAGTTTTCAGGGGCTGAAAGTCTTCTCCACAGTGACAAACCGCAGCGTGGACAAATTCTATACTGGAAAATCACTTCGTGGTTTCTTTGGGATCGCTGTTGTCCTGGAAGTACTCTTTTCCTGGCGGGAGGCAGAGTGACTGTGACCCAGGAGGGAGGCAGAGCCAAACAGTCCGGCCGGGGGGAAGATAAACAGACTGCTCTGTATTGTTCTCTTGGTATCACTGAGAAGCTGTCAGCCTGAGTGATTGAAGGCTAAACCTCCCAAAATAGGCCCTCCAAGGCCGGGCTGCCTCTCCCTTCCATCTCGTTATAAATAATCTGTGTGTGTGTGCATGCATTTTATGACTGTGTGTGTTCTAAAGAAGAAGCTAAAAAGAAAGGGTGTGTGAGCAAAAGTACAGAGATGTGATCACTGCCAGGGTGGCCTTAGAAAGAGAAGCCACTGAAAACAATAACAGGAGGTTTGTGAGGCTGGAAGCCAGTCACAGATACCAAGCGCGCTCGACCCTCCACTGACCTCTTTAACATGCCAGCAGTAACAGTACCGTCGCTTCGCCTCCATCGCTCATTATTCCAAGTCATCTGTGTGTGTGTTCATGCCTGTGTGTTTGTGCATGCTTAAGTCAGTATTATTTGAACAGGGGCTTATAAATTTCCTCCTGAGGGAATACCACTCGATCATTTGGACTCTAACAGGTGTGTCAGTGGTAAATGTTCTTTATGCACATACAATGCTGTGGGAAGGTTTTGAGCCACCCTTCATTTCATCAATTATTGCCAGGAAAACATGGAATGGGTGCAGTGATTTATTGAAACAGACACAAAAGGAAATACAGTATATAGGCAAAAACAGAGATTGTACAATTCTAACAAGCTTGACAATCAATATTTGGTATGAGCACCTTTATTTCAAGCTTTCTTCTGATTTCTTCTCATTGAAGTAGTCTTCAGGAATAGTTCTCCAGGCTTCTTAGGATATTTCAAAGCTCCTCTTTGGATGTTGGCTGCCTTTTGTTCCGTTCTCTGTCAAGATGATCCCACACTGCTTCAATAATGTTGAGGTCCGGGCTCTGGTGAGGATTCATCCCTCCATAAGATCTGTTGCCACTGTTTTTCAGTCCACTTCTCAGATACTCTGCTGCAGATAGTTTTTTAGGCTTCTTCTTGTGTAGTTTCCACTATTTCTTAAAGACTGGAAAAAAATTAGTGAAAACAGCCAATGTCCTAAGACACTTTGTAAAACCTTCAGAAAGTTTGGAGAACTGCTGCTGAAGACAACTTTGAAAGACTACCAGGAAGTCATGCAGCTTGGAAGCAAAATATAAAGAAACGAGTGGCATCTCTTAGACCATACTGTATGACAGCACTACAGCATCGATACATGCATGAAAACAGGATCCTTTTTTTTTTTCTTTGTTTGTGTTACATTGCCAAGCAACAATCAAAAAAATGCTTTCTTTCAGATTTAAGCAGTGGAAGAAAGCTGTCAAGGAGCTTTCTCCTTAAACTGGATATCCCCAAAACCTCAGCCCACCCAGGCAGCCTCCACTCCTCTCCCCCTCTCTTTTCCAGTAACTCGTCTGGGTCTAGTAACTCTGCTCATCTCAGGCTCAACTCTCAGCTTATACGGAGTGAGCTTCTTGCTTGTTGCGACCTGGCTGCTCTCTTGACCCATCAGCTGAGCTCCACTGTTACCCACCAGTGCTCAGTTTCCTCCCTCCATGCTTGAACTTGGCTTTAGGTTAATTTCAAGGCGATGGATGTTCACTGTCACACCGAGCCGGGGCAGTTACACTCGCAAAGACACACAGATAAGTGTATCACAGCCCAGCGCAGTGGAGTAGGGTCTCTGGCAGGCTTTAGTCTGCTCCAAACTATGTCTGCTATGCTCAACGCACTGCTGACCTGATTTCCTATCCTGCCCTCATCAGAGCGGGATACCTAGAGCGAGCAGACCTAGTTGAAGAGCCTCAGTGTGAAAGAGGCATTCAGTTTATTGTTCTAGCAAACCTGTTGAATCGTTCTCAGGAGGGAGGAGTTTATAGTTTCAGGGGAAGGTCAGAGGTCATGTTGACTCTCAGGCCAGTTTAGTAAGCAAGGAGAATAAATCATTCCCTTTGCGATTTTACAAATATTTACTGTTATCATTCCTCTCTTGCTGCAAATCACTGTAAAGTACGTTGAATGTGAGGAAGAGCGGTGAAAGAAAAGCCCGAACCCTGACAGTTGAATTTTCTTGCATGACTTTATGCCAGCCCATGTGGAAGACGCCCTTGCTCTGGGAGCCCATACTGCTGCTTGTTTTGGTGCCAAATCTTAAGAAATCCAAGGGTAAATGAAAAGTTAGACAGAAAAACTGTGGGTGGGACATGAATTTACACAGAAACACTTCCAAAAAAGCAAGTTGGCCATGCAAAGCTGAGTTCATTTATTGTTTCAACCACATTTCGGAAGTGAGGGAAATCAAATGATCATCTTTATTCATCAATATTCTATCTGCAAAATAAAAAATCTTCAGATAACATTTGCTTTAGAAAGAAAATGTTGCGAAACACCACCCAGAAGGCTGAAGACACATTAACAAGTTCTTTTATTGGACTGTATTCTTTCCACAAACCTCATCTTAGTCTGCTGCGCAGAAACCTGTGAAGTCTTTGGAGGAATGAGATGAGGAGAAGCTGACCTCACACTGTGACCTCAAAGTGCTTTCAGGATTCCTGCTTTTCGAGGGTAACTTAACTCTGCAGAGGGAGAGAGAGATGAGCCGGGCGGCTTGTACGGGTGAAAAGGAAGGGAGGGTGCAGCAAAGCAAAGCTAAACCTTTGGCGTAAATGCGGTATAGATCATGTTTGATATGTGGCGAGGATTTATCATTAAAATTCTTTGTTTAAATAACAGTTTCTGGGTATGGGTGTAATTACTTGCACATGTTAGACTTATATTGTTACATCAGCCTCCTGTTTGTGCATGCATTCGTTTTTGTGACTGAAATGCAAAAGCAGTAACAACAAATGCATTTTGCATCATTTTTGATTAAAATAGGTTAGAAAGAAACAAAGTGGTCAAATTACAGATGCAGATGGATGATTTTTTCCTATTCTAAAGATGTGATAAGAGTGTAAATTAAAGGAGTAGTTCAGCATTTTGCAAGATTATATCTGGTCTTATGGTCTTATGTGTGTGAAATATGAAGCTTAGCACACAAGACATGAAATCAAATCAGTTCCAACTTGTTCCTCTACAGTACACAAGTCAACAGTAGATAAGAACTGAAGCATCAGACTGAGAGGCTGCACAATAAGCAGCTCTCAAAATGTGTGTCTGCTCACATGATGTAAATTCTCTGACACCTTATGCAAAATCAGCCAACAAAGAGCAAGCTTCAGATCATATTCAGAGTTCATTGTAATGAGAGTTGTATCAAACAGAGCTGTCAGCTGCCTCAGGGCCCCAAATTCCCAAATTCACCTGCTATCATTTGTTACATTGTTATTCGATTAAATGCTCATGTGTGTGGCAATATGCATTATTCAGCGGGCAGCATCATGATAGGGGCCTCTCTCACAGTCCAGCATTATGAACCAGTCTTGGGGCTCTCTTGTGTAGAGATCTGGGCCCCTCAACAGAACAGTTGGTTGGGGTTCATGGTGTTTTATGGTATTTCTGTCCTGGGTCTGTTGCAGCAGTGAAAGCTGCTTACTTACACTGCTTTTTAGATTAAAACGGCTTCTTGATTTATTGGTTATGCTTTGCTTAATTCTTTCTTTTGTAAGTCAATTATCATCTATCGAAAAGACATATAACAGGATTTTAAAATATTTTCTACTCATACTCAAACATTTTTTACCTTACTTATGGCATTGCTCTTGTTGACTACCTTTTTGAAACCTCAAGTTTGTTGTCTTTTCGTCGCCATCTTGGATTTTCAGAGGCATACATTATGCGCATTATTCAGATCCAGGGTATATGGCACAACATCTGCTACTCAAAAGAGCTGTGATTACTTAGGCCCTATTTTAAGCCTTGATACAATCTAGATGATGAATAAACCACATTTTTCGAGAACTTGATGATACACATAGAGCGCTTTTTTTCTGTCACACCCACATTCATATGCGAGTTTCATGGAGGCAATCAGGGCTCTAGTATCAGGTCCAGGGAGAGAAGAAGCAAGGGATCAAACCACCAATTATTTGGTTTGAACATGACAAGCTCTACCTTATGAACAGCACATCACTTTGAAATTCAACCCCCACACTTGTCATGAAACAGGAAATTGGTTATACAGACCAAAACTAGGGTCTTGATACGGGGCCTATGAAAACTGACTTGCTTTGGGGCCAGCTACAAGTGGTCGTTCAAGGACATGCTATGTTTAGCATGAATAGGTTGGCTAAAATTTACAAATGTTAAAAATCAAATATATGATATTTAGAACCTTAATGCACCAGGAAAAAACTATTTGTTATGTAAAAATATAGCATCACACTGGCATCCTTACCAGAATGCATTGTAATGTAACTCTTGGTGTTCTGTGTCGTGGCAGCCGGACTGACCACTCCTCCACATTAGTGCATTTGATCCTTACTATGAAGTGACAGGGAGGGTAACTTCTAGATTTCCTTGAATAAACCATGTTCCTCATCTTACATACTAACTCAAACAGAGGCACGAGACCGCAGTCGACACTGTTTGTTTAGGACTAAAATTCTTGTGCAAGACTCACAGGTTTTAATATAATGGGCGAGTATAAAGACTGAAGCGATTTTCACAAGGATCAAATAGTGACAGCTGTACAGGTCACAGTACCTTCACATCTCCAACTCTTCTGCTCGTGACGGGCTAATGATGTTGTCCAATCCAGTTGAGTTACTACGGCTAAAATTGCTTAAAAAGTTCATGCTGGATCTGAGAAAGATGCAAGAACCCGCAGTGCATTGCAGTTTGTCCATTAAGGGACCACATAGCCTCAGACTGGTCAGGGTGCCTGTGCTGACTCATGTCCACCTCCAAAAGCACCTAAAATGGACACGTGAGCATCAGAACTGGACAATGAAGAAATAGAAGAAGGTGGCCTGATCTGATTGATTACATTTTCATGACATCATGTGGTTGACAGGGTCCTTGTGTGTCACTTATCTGGGGGACCAGGACCTGGCACCAGGATACTCTGTGGAGTGGAGTGTGACGCTGGGAAACCTGGGGGTCCTGTCATTCATGGGGATGTCTTCATGGGTGTTCTTGGGAATACACCAACAGTATTTCTTGAAAGTGATGACAGTTTGACAAACATGATGAGTTTAAGGTGCTGGCTTGGCCTCCATATTATGCGGATTTCAGTACAGGTGATCACCAGTGGGATGGCTGGGCAAACAAGTCTGATTGATGCAAGCCCCAGTTCGCAACTTTCAAGATTTGAAGGATCCGCTACTGACAGCTTGGTGGCTCGTACCACAACAAACCTTCTGAGGGAGGTCATAATCAATCTTAGGTGGTGGGTCATAAAGTTATGGCCGATTGGTGTGCAATGTCTCAAATTACTCTGATCATCGTGATTTTTAGAATAAGTTGTGATAGGGCTGTCTATCAGCCGTCACCTAAGCCAACCAGAGCATCATTTTCACCAGCTAACTTTAATGCTTCAACTGCAGTTTAGTAATTCAGCATCAGGGCTGCATGGTGGTGTGGCGGTTAGCACCGTCGCCTCACGCCTTCCCGGCTAGGGCCTTTCTGTGTGGAGTTTGCATGTTCTCCCTATGTATGCGTGGGTTCTCTCCAGGTACTCCGGCTTCCTCCCACTGCCCAAAACCATGCATGTCACATTAATTGGTGACTTTAAATTGATTATAAGATTGAGTGCAAGCGTGTGTAGTTGTTGTGTCATTTGTCTCTATGCTTGCAAGATGGACTGGCCTTTCCAGCGTGTACCCTGCCTCTCGCCCAATGACAGCTGGGATAGGCTCCCCCAGTGACCCTAAAAGTGGATGGATGGATGAATAATTCAGCATTATGCATAAACGATGTGTCCAAGATCTGATGTAAAATGCCCCAGATCTCCATAAATGAACAGGGTAGGAATTCAGCAGCAGCAATTAATTGAAATAGTGATGCAACACTCGGTGATCTTTCACCGATTGACCGTAATCATTGTAAAGGTCCTCCCCAACAGCATTGGCTCTATCTGTCAGTGTCTCCTGTGCCAAACATGGCTCAGCTGTCCCAAGCCATACCATACCATATGAGCTTGTTCACTCAAACTTTGGTTTGTTGTTGTTATGAGTATATATGTGACTCAGTGGCTTCTCTGGATGAACAGTTGTTCTCTGTGTGAATGATTGGAGCAAGTTTATCTCAGCAGTTTTGTCAGCCAATTAGGACACAGCTGAACTGACCCCTCTCATGTTTCGCCATTGACAACTCCAAGTCCTCATTAGAGTGTTCCACCTACTGACCCTTTTATTTCAGCCCGTTTTCACTCCGTCACATACTGCAGTTTTGTCAGGACGTTTTGGCATCGCAGATCAACGCGAAGGGAGCCTTTGCCGTCAGTTTTCAACATGCCGAGCAAATGTAGTGTAACTGTCATTATCTGATATAATTTCCCCATACATTTGTGTGGATGGGAACTTTATGGCAGCAATGGTAAAGAGGCTAAGTTTAGTTTTATATTACATCTAGCTAGATGGAAATTGTACATGGAGTTACTGCAACAAAAATTAATGATGTAAGGGAAAAAGCAAGTTAGCAGGCTAGCAAAAAATGTTCAAAGACATATGAACCACTGTTCACTCAGCTAAAGACTTGAAAATTTGTTCAAAACATTCAAATGATCAGTTTGACATTCAAGCTAATGGTTTGTTAGCCTGTTCCCTTATTTGATTGAAATGTTCAAATGCAGAGCTTCACACGCCTATCAGAGATTACAGGGATTCCCATGGGAATAAATGGGCTGCCAGTTGACTTGCATACCAGTACACACTTATTTAGAAGTCAAGCATTAAACCCAACTATGATCCTTTTCTCAATCTATGCAATCAATTTTAGTGCTTAAACCTAAACAGGAAATAGTGTTACCAAAACTCAAGCATGTAGTTTTAATGCTTAAACGAATGAGACTAAATGTAAGCACAGAGGGGAAGACATAACTGTTCAAACTTTCATGATTTCACATCCTTTGGCGCTCTGTTACCCCTCCTCCAACTTCTTTATAAATATGTTTTGTTTGATGACAGATAAGCATTTAGGTATGATGTCACACAGTCTACTGTTAGTAGTGCTGAGGCAACTGCATTAGGGCACCAACGCCAAAGGACACATTGTCTGCTTCTCAGAGATGCCCAGGGCTCCTCACAAAACCCCAGTATCTGATGCCCTGAGATGATAACAGGTTACTTATCTCCGACTTTGACCCTGTTGTAAACCTTGGTTTCCCTTGTCTCTTTGCTCCTGTAACAACAATCTTACCACTTCAGGTATACTGAGGACCTGTGAATGCATTTTCTCAGTTAACTTCAAGCTAAAATACAGTTAAAATACTGAAAGAGTATCTCCTTTGGCTCGCTCAGTTGCATCCATATTAGACTATAAAGATATCTCTGCTGGCTCTCTGTGGTTCGTCCAGAGCGCAGACGCCCTGCTTTGATCCGCACCCTGGCACAGGATTGGTGGAATCCAGCAAATATTGACTCCATCCGAGCCAAACAAATCACTCCCCCCTTCCTGCGCTCCTTCTCTTTTGCTCTGCTTTACACTTGCTCTGTTCCCCTCTAATCTGCCATTACCTCTTTCCCTCACATTCCCTTTCATCCCCTTTCTGCAGCTGCCTTTCTTTTCACCCCTTTTGTGTCTATGTCTGTCACTCTCTCTCTCCCTCCACTCAAGACTTCTCAGGCTGTCAGTGCTTTCAGTCCAGGCCTCTCCTCCTCCTCCTCTCAGCTGCCCCCACAGAGTTCAATCCACAGCCCTCACTGTCTCAAGCTAGTTTGGATTTCACACACATGAATATTTCACACCTGAGTGCATTGTATGTTCAAACATATGCTGCTGCCTTGAGCCTGGAACATACTTTTTCATCTCTTTGACCCTGAAAACGAGCACAAGCTAAATGTGAAGGCCTTCATGATAGTGTGCCAACATACCTTCATATGATGTTCATATGTGCATCAGCTGGCTACCATAGAGGGCAAAGAGACAGAGGGAGGAAGCCAAAAGGGAATTTTTCAAGTGAAACTTAAAAATAACTTTCTGCTTTCACTGCTTTGGTCTTTGATCTGCTTTCGTGTTTTTTTATCGGCATGGTATGATACACTGGGGTTTGTTGACGTGCACGCTCACTTAACTGGGAGCTATCGTTCCACAATGAGACCAAAGCTGGAGTTACATTTCTGCAACAATTCTTGTAAATGAATCCGTGGACCTCTGCAGAAAAAACTGGCAAGGACTACTACATTACAAACCTCTACAAAGTTCCATGTGGACCTATGCGTTGTTAAATTAGTACATAGAATGATGGTTGAAAATGTATTAATCCCTTAAGGACTTGTTATATTTCTGTACAATAATGACCTAAAAAAAAACTGCAGTGGAGTGTTACACCAGTCCTAAAAGTGAATAAAGATAACTCAGGTGAGACTGGGCATCCTGTTTTATTTAAAGAACGAGGATCTATTAAAGTCAGATCTCAGCAACATGTTTGTGGAAATGTATCATGGCAAAAACAAAGCAAAGTTCTTTCATTAGAAAATCACTTGTTGAGGCTCACCAGGCTGGAATAAGTTACAATCATAAGTTCACAAATGGAGGACATTCCAAGACCATTATTTCAACCTCTGGCAAAAATGGTAGAAACACCATTGGAGGATGTTCTTTCAGTTGTTTTATTTCGTAAAACAAACCAACAACATCTGAATGATCATCCCCCAAGGGTGGAGGACGGCCATCTTTGTGCCAGGAGCTGTAACCTGCCAACAAAGATCACTCCAGCAGCAAAACTTCGATTCATAATGAGAACCCAAGGGAACTTTTCACAGAAGGCTTATGGCTCCACCATCAGGAAAACATTCACTCATTCATTTTCCATCCCCATGTTATCCAATTGAGGGTTGCAGGGAGCTGGAGCCTAGTCTAGCTGCCATTGGGCAGGAAGGCTACAGCCTGGACAGGTCGTCAGTCCATCACAGGGCTACACAGAAACAAACAAGACAGACAGCCAGGGGCAGGCACCAGGTAGTTCCTCAGGGAACCTGACCACCTCACAACCATGCAGACCATAAGAGAAACACTGAGCAACAAAGTGAATGTCAACGGCGAGGCCAAAGGGAGAAAGCCACCATTCTCCAAAAGGAACACTCCTCCAGAGAGACCACTAAGACCAGCCAGAAAGGTTACGGAGAAATGTTTTTTTTGGTCAGACGAGAACAAAAGAGAACATTGTTTAAATAAGAAGACTTCTGTACAAAGAAAAAAGCAACTCTCCATCTGTTTCCCATTTATTTTGCTGCATCAAGGAAAGTTTGTCTTCACTGATAGAAAATCATTTATGAATCACGCAAGCAAACTCTAAATGAAAACATCAGAGTGGATATTTGTATTTGTGTACTGAACCTCCAGAGAAAGTGGGTCGTGGAGTAAGACAACAACTGATTTAGCCAAAGAATGTTTAAAAAAATGTAAAAATAATTATGTTTTTTTTTTTTATTTCTGACCTTTACCCTGCGAAGAAAGCTTTCATGATGTTTACAGTGCCTAAGACACATTTTCTGTGCACCGCAAGTGTGTGAATTCCACACCAACCAGTTACTGAAATATTACAGTTTGGACTATCTGTGATCCAGTCAGCTGATAAACTTACAAACCCAGATGAGGACATCTTCCCCTCCTTCTTATATAAAGATATAGTTTTGTTAAAGCATATTCTGCCTTTTTATCTCTGTCAGTTTGAAATGAGCGTTACACGACCAGGAGCAGGAGTCACCTGCCTCCCGCTTTCCACACTTCGTTGACCTTTTTTCAGTCTTTTAAGAGGTCTAACCCTGACTCCTCGGTTGGTCTCAAGAAGCCTCGAGGCCTCATTAACTTTAACAGTAAAAGGACCGCTGCGTCTGGGCTTGAGGCTGGGGCGTGTGTATGTTCTGGAGGGCAGGGTGTGTGTATACATGCAAGTAGTTTTTCGGGTGATTTATCACTCCCACAGGGCACCGCCACTCTGATCTAATGTGCTATTACTCAGATCAACCAGCCGAGAAATAACAAATCTGCTGCTACATATAGACCAACATCTCTGTGTTGTGTTGACTTGTTGAGACAGACATGTTGCTAATCGGGGTCCTGTGGTTGGTGGTGTGTGTCCATAGGCCAGCACAAAAGTTATTTCTTCACAGAAATCCAGAGGCAAAAAAAGGGGGGAGGGGATAGAAAGGGGGGAAACTAGGAGGAGGGAAGGCAGCAAAGGGTTCTAAGTGGTCATGGACCACTGGTGGCCATGGCAATGACCTCTGGCTAATTGTAGTTACTGATAGACATGGTGCTTAGAAGTCCAGAGATATCCATTACACTAATCACACTCAAAACACACACACCAAAAGCTACTGCATATATGTCTGAGCATATTTACCCTCTGGAATCTCATCGTTCTTGCTATGCCTTTTTACATGAACTTCTTTTATTTTGCCAGATCAAATCTTAAGCCACCTGTGTAATGTGGTTTAGTCCTCACTTGTTGGCTTTGAAGTCCCTAATCTCCGTCGCCATCGCTGTGGTCATATTGTAGGATGCCTGTCCAAGAAAAGCAGCAGCATGACCCTGGGACATCTCAAGCCCAGGGTGTGTTAATATGTTCTCAACCGTAAGTCCCTGCGAACACGCCCTCTTTTCCCCTTGCCAGTCTCGCTAACAATTCCACCATGTCGCCTCTCCGCTGCAGGGTGGAAAATGTTAGTGAAAACAAGATCCTTTCTCATTGTCTCTGGAAGTGCTGGGATGTGCTTCAGTCTTTTGGAAAACAGAGAAGACAAATTGCTAAAGTCTTGAAGGGTAAATTATGATTTCAGCTGCTCAACAGTTCAGGGCCTCCTTTGCTGTATTTTTTTTTTTAAATGCATCAAATGTTTTCATCTGTGACACATCTGGACTGCTGGCAGGCCATTTCAGGACCCCCACTCTTTTATTATAGAGCCCTTGTACTACATGCAGAATGTGGTTTGTCATTATGTTGTGGAAATAAGTACGTCTGTCCTTGAAAAAGATGTCAACTTGATGGTCCATTTTTTAAGAGAACTGTGAAGCTTCTGCATGAGTTTTCCATGCACGGTAGAGTTTTAACTTGCATTTGCAAGTGTCTAACAATGGTTTTCAGAAGTGTTCCTGAATCCCTGTGGTGACTTTAACCACACAACCTTGTCCGTTGCAAGTGCAGTGCTCTCAATGCAGTGCTGCCTGAGAGATTAAAGATGACAACAATTCAATATCAGTTTTCTGCCTTTTTCTACATTCTCCGAATATTTTAACATTATATTCCACAACTGATGACTCTTTAATGTCTTTGATTCTCTTTTTATACACAATCATATTACTGACCTGCTGCCAAGTAACCTAATTAGTTGTGTGATGTTCCACCAGGATTTTCCTTTGTTATTTAGCTTCACATAGTTTATCCAACAAGGTTCTACAGTTTTTCTTCCTTTTCTTCCTTTCTCCTCTATTCATTTATCTTCTCTTTTGCTTTCTTGTTACATGCTACTTTGTCTGATTTCATAAAAAGCTCCTCCTCTCTTGTCTTTACTTTTTACATCATCTGAAGTCTCCCCCCTGTCTGTTTTCATTGTGATGAGGTTGATGTTTTTTTATTGATGCGTCATGCAACTATGCTAAGCCCTCCAGGGACTTAAAAGACTCCAAAAAGTAATGTAAACCAGATGCGAAGTGCAGCAAATACATTTCAAATAAAATGCCCTGGAGTCCAAAGTTACAAAATGTTAATGTATAGATTGTCCAACCCCACCAATAACATTCACAAATTAATTGCTATAATCTAAAGAAGGAGTAAATAGTATTTTTTTTCCATTTAAACACAACTTTTTATAGACACCACAGTTTTGTTTATATATGCACCAGAGTATTTCCATTTTAATCTTTACAGTGTCATTCAAAGAAAACTCAATGTTCCTCAGTGATCTAATCAATCTGTGTGTATCAATAGATAGCAGACAAATACCAGACCTTATTTGTGCAACTACAGATCATTTTAATAAGATAGATTAATTCAATTTTCCTGTAGACGTCTTTTTATTTTTTTTTTAATCATGGAAATGTTCAAAGTTAAGATTTGCAACGACCTGAAACACCACAAGAGAAGTCCTTCCTGTATATCAGGCTCCTGAGAAATCAACTAAAGTCATTAAAGCCCTCAGATAACTTTTATTTTCTTTTTCTTGTGGTCCCCACCTCTGCGCCACCGTTTACCCCCCCACTGTCCCCTGTGTGCAGTTTGACCTGCATGCTCCGTTTCAGGAGTTGGTGGATTGCAGTCTGTATGTAAACAACTTGGCATCTGGCCGTTTTCACATCTGCTTCAAACCAAAGCTGAGAAGACTTCCCAGCCAGAAAAGACACACATGTATAGGCTGCACACGGAGAGTTGTAATTCAGCCTCAGAAGGGGCTTGTCTCTTGGGTGCGCTTATCTGAGCTCCAAATTAGTGTAACAGGGCTGGTTCCTGTAAATGTGATTAAACAGTTAGGAGAAAACACAGGCATGTTTGTGTCATGTAAAAATATATCTTTTCCCGCAAACCGACAGCTATATTTCATCCATGTACATTAAATAAAATCATCTTCCACTTTGAGCTTGTGTTTTTTTAAACAATATTATAGTTATAATACGTTGCAGCCTACTCCCACAGCAGTGTTGCTGCTCCAGATGGTTGTTTCTGATCATTACGACTGATCAGTGTGACCAAGCACAAAGACGCATTATTTTGTTGGATTGTGCAACCAGAAAGCGGCTCTGAGAGTTATTATCGCTTGGTCAGGACCCACAGTGAGTGTGTCTGAGAGGGAAAGTATGGTTTGTGTGTATGAACGTAAAAGGTAGCGCGAGAGAGAGTTGTGTAATCTGTCCATTTTGTGTCTCCTGTCTCCCCCCTCTTTCTCTCTCTGTCTCTCTCTTGGCCCCCTGGCTGCCAGGCGTCACAGCAGTTTGAAATAAGGACCCACAAAAGTTGAGTGAACGGGACTGAAAGAGAAAGAGAGAAAAACGGAACACTTCCCACACCGCAGAAATCACGGGGAGTGACTGTGACAGGAGGAAAGGGACAGAAAGAGTGAGACCAGAAGAAGCCCTCGCAGGACTTCATCACATGTCTTTCAGGACCTGAACGGATCACTAAACTGGACTAAAAATCAGTATCTGTGGGTCAGAAGTGTGCGGGAAACTCTTGAAGTATGCGGCTCAGTTCACTATTCAGGTAAAACTTTGACTTATCCAGCTGCTGCTTCGCCACATGTGGGTTTGCATCCTCTTTTGAGCGGACAGGCAGGGTATTCGTTGTGACTGTGGTATAGATTTCTAAAAGGCGTTTTGTTTTTCTTGGGAAATTTTTGGTTTTTACGCACGATGCCTACTTGTTGCGCGCAGGGCGCTGTGCAGAATATATGATAGGAATTCACCAAGAGGCGTCTGGTTTTAGGTAAGAGTTCCCTCCTCGGGGCGGATTTCGTGAAGTTTTCCTCCGATGTAAACCTGTCCCTCCTCTGCCTGTCCCCGCGGCTCAGAGTTTATTCTAAAATGTGCCACTGTAGCGGCCGCGGAAACGTGGAGCCGGGTAGGGGGTCGTTACTTCGGCCTGAGCGGCTCTGTTGTGTCAGGCTGTGCGGGACCTTTGTCTGTGTTTTTCGGGGATAATTGTGTACTCTGGTGTGGGGAAGCTTCCAGAGACCGCGGCGGTGCACCACTCTGGGAAGAAGGGACCAATTACTCTGCCTACATGTGGCTTGCGGACTGGTGACTGCGGTGATGGTTTGGTTCTCGTGGTGAGCGCTGCAATGTCCATCCAAGCGAGTCTCTTGGTATCATGTTCAGGCTAGTTTCTTGGCAAGTTGGAAGATGGTATTCCACTTGTTTCCACTGCACTTGTCTACATTTTATGGATTTTTAAAACATTTTTATGATGATTCTACACAGACTGTCCTTTTCCTGAAACTGAAAGTGCATTTATTGAACATTTTTCACCTTCTGAAAGAACAATAAAACTTCAAAAGATTGTTTTCTTACTGAGCCAACACCATTCCTAACACCAAGCAGTACACCAGACTCCAAAAGTTATAAAGATGATTTTGCATGGTGACTGACTGCGCCCATGAGTAAGTGTTGACTGTGTTAAAAACCACGTCCTCGGGGTGTGTACAGTCTCAGGGAGAGGCATGTGGAGGGAAAACACGCTCTACGTTTACACTCATTTATTTGTCAGCGCCCTCTAGGATTGCCCAGATCGATTGATTTAACCATAAAAGTAAAGGGTTTAAAGGGAGATTGTTTCCACCTGCCACCTAGTGAGAAGGAAATGGACATAGTTAGTTGCTTAAGTACGCTTAGGTCATTAGAACACGTGATAGGGTGTTGACTCAACACTTCTGTTTTTTGTTTTTTTTTTAAAGTGCATATTGATTGAAAAAAGTTTAAGAAAGTTGACAGAGAATAAAGGAGGTCTCTGTGAGTATGGACAGTATATTGCAGTAGTTTTAGGTTGAGGTCATGGAATAGTCATATGGTTTGTAAATGACCTTATTCAGCTTGCTGTTATTTTAAATCCTGCATCTTTGCCACTTCTTTCACCCTCTGTTCTTCGTCCCGCCAGGCTCAGTGTGCTGTGGGGCTTTGTGGTGGTCACGACCTCCATGACCAAAGCTGCTAAGAGGAAGGTGAGTCATCAGATCATCAAGTTAGATCAACAGACAGCAAAGTCACAATAGAGGGGTGAAGAGGTGGCCGCAGTCAAAGGACAGTTTCAGATTTTCCCAGTGTGTCCTAAAGCATCACTCACATGCCCAAATGCACACTGAAAGAGAGGCTGGTCCTAAAAATGTTCCTCCATGATGTGACGCTTCACCACTCTAATCCAGTGTGAATCTCCCACCATGTTGCATCGCTCTTTGGACGAAAATCCCTTTCATGTTAAGAGTCTCATCCTCACACTGCGACTATCAGAATGCGTTGTCCAAGAGGAGCAGCTGAAGATTTTCACCAAATATCATCATCGTCTATTCAGCTTTTCAGCTTTGTGACTCTGAATTTTACTGATAGCTTAAACAGGGCCTCAATACATGCAAAGGGGCGCACACTGCTGCAAGCTTGTTGTTTAAGTTAGAGCAACAGCTGAAGCTGTTAAAGGCTTATCAAGCACCAAAATACTTGCCATACTTGCAACAACTATTTTATCACTACAACTGCAAGGTGTATGATGAACTGGCTAGTTATAAATCAATCCACAGGTGTTTTGGCATTTTATTGGCCTTACAAGATGATGTCATGTCATACTGCAACATAAAATGAGTCTGGTTGAACATTCTTTTGATGGTCAACCCTCCGTTGATGGTCCCTCTGCACCATTTGACTCCCTTTGAGTGAATGTTAGGGATGTGATTTATTGTGCAGGGCTCAAATTTATATAAACTTGCAGGAAGAATCCTCTCTGCCCCTAACACTTGATATTTCAGCTTAAGTTTAAAATAACTAAGCGTTGAGGGATTTTACTGGGAGCCTATAAAGTTCATGCCGTTTTATGTTTCTTTGTTTTGCAGTTGAATGTTGGGTCTGACTGCCCTCAGCCCTGCTGTACATGCACATGCCCCATGTTCAGGACTAATTTTGTTTAATTCCTCTGCAGGAGAGACTTGGTGTTTTATGCAATTAGGTAGGCAAAATTGCACGTGTAGTGCTTGGCAGTAAAAGTATTGATTCATATAAAAAATTGAAATAATAAGAGAAAAACTTCCACATGAAACTCATGTTTCTTGTATGGTTTAAAGCCACTATTACTTATTTTGTTGCAATACAGGTGTTGGAGAAAGTCTTAAAAGGGCCCAGAGTTGTACTACAGTGATGCCTTTCTTGAGAAATGTTTTAAGAGGGAACCCATGAGTTCATAGCTGCACCCCTGACTGATGCAGGTCTGGTAGTACAGTGTTGCAGGAGTTTAACCAGTAGCTCCACAGGTCACCGGTGGCTGCTGCGGGGTCACTGCTCACAGCTCATTAATGGCCCCAGTTATGTGGCAGCTGTGTGTTTGATGGCACTCATTTCACAGAGCAGCACACCTTCCCTCTACACGCGCACACACGCACACAGTCAACCCTACAGTGATGCTTCCCTTTCCTTCTCTCACACCCTCCCACTGTTTTACACCCCGGATAGTGAATGGAACCCATTTAATGTGGTGGCAAATTAGACAGCATTGCATCCAAGCATGCAGGAGCATGCAGAAAAACACAAGTTTGCTAGTTACACCTGTCCTCTCTCTCCCATCCACAACAGTTTGTACTGTAGGTTTACTTGCTCATTTCCACCTATGTACACACACAAACACACACACACACACACACATTTACAAGCTTCCAAAGAGAGGGAAGGGAAGTGGAGCAGAGATTTATGTTTTGGTTCTTTCTCAATGGAAACTTTTGTTCAGCTTGCATGTTTGCCGCTCTGCCAACCAGGGCAGTGCTTCAGTTATGAAATGAGAGGAGAAACATTTATCTACAACCGCAGAGGACACATCAAAGTCTCAGCTGGCACCCACATACAAGCAGTCACACATACTTATATACACAAACATAAAATGCACAGCCGGGTCAACCGTGATCTTGTTGTTTCTCATATGACACCAACTCCGGTGAATTTATCCAGCCGCTCTGAAGCTGCTGGCAGGTGACAGAGTCTGCGAAGCCCGACCGAAGTACTAAGAGTTAGGATTTATATTTTGGCTTCAGAGGAAGGAAACTCACGAGACTGCAGCTCATCAGTGCGCTGTGGAGAAATAAGTCCCTGCAGAGATTTTGGATTTTGGAATTGCAACGTTTTTACTAGTTTAAGGACTTCTTTAAAATGTTGCCAAGGCTTGCAGTTTTCATTATTTTTACAACAAAGTTTGGGCTACAGTCAGCACAGCAGAACTGTAGGGAAAGTACTCTTAGCTTCTGTCATGCTTTTTTTAAGCTTTTTTTTATGTAATGCTTCTTTTTTTTTAGCTAATCTTTGCTGATTCTTTTTTTGTGTCATGAATGGTGAGATTTAGAGAAGAACTCGATGCTCAGAAACCCCAGCAAGAATCAAACGTAAGAATTAGCTGCTGGATTATACCAGGTGCCCTGAACTTTTTTTTCATTCTTTCATGTCCTGATGCTAGAGGCATAAATAAAAACATATCAATGGCTCTGCCTTCTGAAATGTGATAATTTTCTGCCGTCTTTTTGATGCTTTACAGAGTGTTTGGCTTTTGTTTTACCCACATCTTTTACCCAGTTAACCAAAGAAATAAACCATAAATTATTGCAGCCCTAACCGAGGACGCACTTATCAGTCTGTTGTTCACTTTGACACAAACATCCAGTAACTGTTTGCAGTTGAGAGCCTGTACAGTAAAAGGTTAAATTGTTATGTATAAATCATTAATTTCCTGTTTTTGTGTGTGTTTGTTTATGTTTGTGTGTCCTAGGCGGCAGGTCGACGGTCAAGACAGGTGTTTGAGGCAGAGCCTGTGGAGGGGGAATGGTCTGTATGGGGGGAGTGGTCAGAATGCTCTCAAACCTGCGGCGTGGGCATCTCACAGAGGAGCAGAAAGTGTTTACCCCCTCCACCTCCACAAACCCCTAACCTCTCCCTCTCCCCACCTAACTGGGCAGGTTATCTACCCGGGAGCATCAGGGGTCCTGTTATCTCACCTGTGAATCCTTACTACCCTCCTCGCTACCCTGGGCAATACCCATCTTATCGTTCTCCATCGATCCCCAGCAGCAATAACCCAGGACTCTCTTTGTATCGGAATACACCCTCTGGAGGAGAAGGGCTTCCTGTCCCAGGACAAACCAATCGCTCGCCGGCTTTTTACAATCCAGAATTCTCCCCAGCCAATCAGGACCCTGTTTCTGCTTACCGAGCTCCCTACCACACACCTTCACATGGCTACAACCAGCCAGCACGGGTCATCAGGAGGCCGACCAATCCAGGAGCAGTGAGAGGTGGAGGAGGTGGGAGCAGACGCTCAGTCTCCACCGGTCGGGAGGGTTTGCTTTCAAGGAGGTGAGTGACACCGGAGGATTGGAAAGCAAACTAATCTGACTCATCATCAAAGACCAGACTGACAGGCAACATTTCTCTGGTGTCTTCTGAATGTGTAAAGCCTTTTTCAAATCTGACTACACTCACCATCACTGGTGTAGATGGAACCCATAACCACACCCATCAATGATGTCACAGTGTAACTAAATGCTCTGTAGCAAGTGGACCAAGAAGCGTCTGTGGGTCAGCAAATATAAGATTTAATCTGATGTAAGGTTAACTTTAGGCTTGTTGTTACAAAAATCAGAATTCTATTATGATATGAGCTTCTGGGAGAAAGATTCAGCGATGATAAGTTAGGATTTATTTAGTTTGGTCCCGCAGATTCTTTCAGTTCTGTTTGTTCTGATCTGCAGTCTGTCAGATAACATCACCCAGTCTACTGGGAGTCCAAAAATATTGTTTGATTATATCCTCAGTTTTAATGCCCAAGTCAAACATGTTAAGACAATGTCAAAGATTAGGTCTGACATACGAATAATTCATTTCTTGTCTTGTTTTGACTACTGGAGTTCACATAATTCAGGTGTCAGTCAGGGCTCCTCCATTACCTTCAGTTCATTTAAAATGCTGCAGCTAGACTCATTTACCTGGACTAAAAAGCAGAAACACATCACCTCTGTACTCCCATCTAAATTCTATATTAGTTTCAAAATTGAACTGCGCACTTTCGAAGCCTAAATTCTTTAAATCACTGATCTATTGACCTGGTTTCTGCTCTTCCAATCATTGAGATCCGAAGACAGCACCCTGCTAAGTATTCTCAGGTCAGAAACAATGAGAGATCTTTTGGTTCAATTTTCTATTAAAGCCCCCGTTTTATGGAGCTTTCTACCCACTGAACTCAGGCATCTTACCTTTGCAGAGGCTTAGAATTGGGATCAAGAGTGTGGTTTTTTTTCATAGTTTAAATGGAAGTCGTCGTCTAGCCCTTCAAACTGTAGCGTTGGAGGCCCTTTGGACTAGATGACCACGAGGCCAAGCAGAGGAAGTGGGATTGGGCTCTCCCCACTTTTAAATCCCTCTTTAAAATGTCCCCCCCTGTAAAAGTCTCATACCTAAAAGGCATTTTTATCTTTGCAGTCTTAAAAATAGGTCAGAACATTCTTCTGACCGACTGCAACTTGCCTTATCTCTACTTGTAAAGAACTTTGTAACATTGTTAAGAAAACAGCAACGCAATAATATTTTGTTATGCTATATGGCATTATTGACAGAAAAATGTTTCCAAAAAAGTAGAGATGTGGGGTTTGATTTAATGCACCTTGAATATAATTTATTGCTGACTTGTACTCCCTTGAATATCTTACGGTATGGAAGGGAACAACCTTTAAAATGACAATCAACAAATCAGAATTGAATTACTTGCTATGTTATAATATAACCAAACTAATGTTGGCAATATTAACTCCATACTGTACACAACTTATCCAGTCAGTGAAGGTGACCGATCGCGTTAGCTCACTGTACGAAAAGCTTAAAAAGGGACTTAGATGAAATTTGTTTCTGTTGTTGGGGGCAAATTATGAACCCAAAAATGCACAATTCCCCTTTGACTTTCCAAAGAGTGGTTTCCGAAGTTATTGTTTAGGCATGCAAATGTAAAAGTTTTAGATGTTGGGTGCTTTATTTGAGAATGTGGTAGGCTGAGGGTCAGCGATGTCTTTCTACAAAGACTGCAGACTGTGTTTATACTGTAGACTTTTACAGTCTAAGTCTGGTGACTGATGGATAAACAGACTAATTAATCAGCTATCCTCCCGTATGTTATCTGTTAGATAACATACATTTCACTACATAAATACCAAAGATATTAATACTCAACATATGGTTCCATCGGGAATTGCTGCCACAAAGTGTTTTGGAAATATTTCAACTTAGTCAGTTGAAGCTTCTATTTGTGCCTCTATCAACACCCCAAGTTCTCCTTTTCAAGGAAAAGGCATTTGTCATGAAAGGAAGTGACTTTTGCCTTGCTGGCAGTAGCAACAGAGGTTTGTTTAGGATAAACAGAAGCTGCAACATTCTTCTCAGACAAAGAAAAGATTTGTATCTCATCTCAAAATACAAGGATGAAGTGATCTCTGGGAATGGCTTTTCAGAGTCCCACAGATGATTCATTCATATGCCATTAGTTAAAGTGTTGACATGGTTTAAGCATTAGAGGGTTTGGTATGATGGTTTGAGTATTGGGCGTTGGAGTTGTGCCCATCTCGGCCAGTTATTGCATTATTATTTCTGTTTTTTGTCATTTACACAGGCACTACATCACTCTGCCCTCTCACTGCAGTCTGCTGGGCCCCATGTTGTTTATAATGAGTTTATCCTGCCTTTTCTGCTAAATCCAACTGTAAATCTTTTCCTCTTAATATTCGCTGTCCTGTTTTTCCCATTTTCTTTCAACCCGCAGGTCTTCCAGCATCCGTCCGGGTCAGTTTGGGTACGGCAAGGTTCCCTTCTCTCTACCTTTGCATCGTCCCAACCGTCAAGCTCGCCACACTGGTAACAGCACTGACGATGCTCTCGGATTAGCTACCACTGAAAACAAAACAATGAACAGCAGGAAAGAAGGGGAAGAGATGGGCAGTAATGAAGAAGATGGGGAAGCAAGGAGGACAGAGGTAAAGGGAGATCAGGATATCAGGGAGGCACCTGCTGCTGAGGACGGACCCACAACCACCACCACTCCTGCCATCCCACACCGACATTTGGACAGACCCTCACACACCCAGACGGAGCACGGAAGGAGCAGAGTCATATCCCGACGCCAATCCCCACGCTCTCCATCACTCTCTGTCTTCAGTAACCGCCGCCGATTTGATTGGAACTCCGTCACCGCCCCGCCGCCTCCCATAGCTCCTCTCTCACAACCACACTCCTCTGGCAGCGCTTTACCTTTTTCATCTCCTCTCCACCGCCCCAGCACTGCGCACAGAAACAGAGAGCTCCAACCGGGCTTCAGCCCCCAAGCTCCACCTGCAGGCAACATCTACCCTTTACAGCATCTGCACGTTTCGCACCTGGGAGTCGAGTCAGGTGGGCATGGAGGCGGGCAATCTCCTCAGGTGTACAGATGCTCTGGGCCGGAGAAGGAGTACCGCAGGTGCTTCTCACAGGTAAGACTGTTTCAAAATGTCATCTAAAAGCCTAAAAGAACAAATATTGCAATTCATTTGCTGTCTCCAGACCTTTTTAATTGTCTTCATCTTTGCCCTGTACTCACCTCTGATTTATTCGACCTGCAGTCATGCTTGATTTATATGTGGGCCATGTGTTGAAGGGAGCAGTTAGGCAGCCGAAAACTGAGGAGCTGAAGGTCAGGAGAGTTTATTTGATAGGTAGATCATTCCCCAGCTCCAACACTGGCTGGTTGTCTTTGAGCATTCACACGGAAACTGCCTGCCAGTGCCTCGAGGTGTGCATGTACTGGGGGGGGGGTCACAGCCAGACCACACACCTCCATTATGAAGTTACACACATTCCTGAGCGCTAGTGTCTGCGCTCGGTATCCTTCCAAGTGATTGCATATACACTGTGATTATGAACCTGTGTGTGTGTGTGTATGTGTGCGTGTGACTGTGCATGTATGTGTGTGTGTATAGCGTAGTGTGACTGGCTGGCGGACTGCAGTGATGATTGGGGTTGTGACCTGCTCCATACGTCTTCATGCAGCACAATGAGAGCTTTATCAAGAGCTAAGACTCGGTACTTGTTGCCACGAAGAGCAGCCCAACATGCAGGCTGGTTGTGTGAGATGGGCCGACTGAAACCTCAACGCACACGTGCGACCTGTAGTCGACCTCTGAGTGAATCAGGATGCACTGAGATGGAAATGAAATGTGGGGTTTGTAGTCAACGTTGTGGGTAAAGTTTTACAACCCCATTATAAATGGTCAGGTGTTTCTCAGGGATGCTCTTTATTTGGTATCTTCTTCATTTTCTGTTTCTGTTAAAATTGCTCAAACAAAAAAATTCAGCACATAGACACATCACAACTTTTTTTTTTCCCCCAGTGTCAGTTAAGCTGTTTCAGCGCTCTAGCGTCACATGAGGCAACCTTTCGCTTTAAAATAACAACAACAGGCTTCCACGCAACCTTCAGACATTGTTGTCATTTTTCAGACATCATTCAAATCTGGTCCCTGGAGAGAGTGACATCATGCGGAAAGTCATATATTTTAAGCTGGAATGCATTTCTATGTGTTGCCTTACTTTGGCCAGACAGTCTTCATAGCTGGTTCCCCGTTGCCATTTTGGATTTACGATTTGAGGATGGATAAAAATGGTAAAGATTGAGAAAACTTCCACTAATGTTCAAAAAAGTTTAGACACTCTTTTGAGGTGTTTTGTGAGCTAAGTCTGACCTGGCAAAGACTGAACTGACATGATTCTCCAGCTGTTTATGGTGCCTGAGCCTTCAAACAATAAACTCAACTGACTGATAAGAGATCATACCCCAGATTGTCCTTGAGATGAAAGTAATACCGCGGAGCTCCCTCCATGGACAATATCTCCCACCCCATGCAGAACACCATCAGTGCACTGAGCAGCTCCTTCAGTGACAGACTCCTTCACCCCAAGTGTGTGGAGGAGAGATATCGCAGGTCCTTCCTTCCTGCTGCTGTCAGACTGTTTAACAACCAGGTCTGACACCCCCCGACACCACCACCCCCCCAGTAGACCCCTGTATATAATAATAACATAATAACAATGTGCAATTTTGTCTTTACGAGCCCATGTACAACTGCTGCTCCTGGTGGTATTACCTGCTATGTCTAAGTTGTCTTTCCTCTTTTTGTCTTTTGCTTGCTGCTGTAACATGTGAATTTTCCCATTGTGGGACAATAAAGGAAATCTAATCTAATCTAATCTAATTTCCTTCTTGAGGTTGTCCATCACAGTTGTCACTGCATTTTGCCTCCTCGAGGTTTGTCGTCCAGTTATGAAAAAAACAGGAGCAACCTCTGGTGACGATGCACAGCCTGTTTTATCTGCTTCAAACTAGTTAACGGCTGAGTATTGTTGAGTTAGTATACTGATGTGTTTTGGATCACATCAAAATACTTTATGGTACCACCTGAAATATGAGAGCAGCACCAAATATAAAGCACAAATCAACGATTCTGCCTTTAACTGGACTATTTTAAGGCGACTGCAACTTTGTCTGTAAACATACGGCTGCTTGTTTGAATGTTATAGAATTTTATTGTCCACCAGAGTGGAAATTTATCTTTGGTTCACTGCAAACCACCCCTGTAGGACCTCTGCCAGGGATGTTCTCAGGGAAGAAAAAGACCTTTGTTTTGGGGAGATATTCAGAAAAACTGGAGTGGGGGCTAATCTCTAATTGGTTAAACCTGGAACAATCATCAACATCAATCCAATTACCATCAGCAGTGAAAAGTAACTAAGTATGTTTACTAAAGTTATATTATAAAGTGCATGTACTTGAGTGTTTTAATTTGTTGTTATTTTTATAGTTCCTCCACTATGCTGCATTTCAGAGGGAAATCTTGTACTTTTTATGTCCCTTCATTTCTTTGACAGCTGTTAGCTGGTTTTAAAATCCCCCTAAGAACCACGAAAACCTAATTTTTACCATGGAAACATGGCTTTAAAATGGCTATGAACATACTTATTGTGGCCTGCCACATTTAAGAAATAAAGTTGCCAGTTGGTGGACTTGTCTGCTTGCACTTGTAGTGTCTTCTGGATCAACATCTGACTGTATACTCAGTTTAGTTTAGCGGCAAAACAGCTGTTTGGAAAGCAGGTTTCTGAAGAACTGGCTGCAGGACTGCACACCATACTACAACCTCAATTCCAATAGTGTTGTATTCCAATAGAAATATGTAAATAAGAACTGAATACAATGATTTGCGAATCTCATAAACCAATATTTTGTTAAAAAAGTAACAGAAAAACAAGCCTTGGAACAGGGCGATATATACAGGAGTAACAGCCTGTAAATGTCTGGGAACTGAGGAGACTGGTTTCTGAACCTTTGGGAGAGGAATTTTGTCCCATTTTTGTCTTGTATCGGATTCTAGCAGCTCAACAGTCCTGGATCTTCTTTCTCATATTTTACATTTCAAGATGAGCCAAATGCAGGCAGGTCAGTCCAGCACCCGGACTCTTCTGCTATGAAGCTGTGCTGTTGTAATAGATGCAGTATGTGATTTGGCCCTGCCTAGCAGAAATACTCAAGGCCTTCCACAAAAAAAAAGATGTCACATGGTGCATATGTGTCTCTAAAATCTGTATATAACTTTCAACACTGATGGTGAGTTTCCCAATGTGTAAGATGCCAGTTCCATAGGTACTAATGCACCCCCGACTATCAGAGATACAGGATTTTGAACTGAATGCTGATAGAAAGCTGGATGGTTCCTCTAATCTTGAGTCCAGAGGACACAGTGTGCATGAAAAGAATTTCAAATTTCTATTAATTTGACCACAGAACAGTTTTCCTCTGTGCCTCAATACATTTTAAATGAGCGTTGGCTCAGAGAAGACAGCAGTGTTTCTAGATCATGTTCACATTTGGCTTTTTCTTTGCAAGACAGAACTATAACTTGGACCCAAAGATCATAGTCATCCAGTAGTGATTTTTTTGCCATGTCTGTTGCACACAGAATTGTCTCCAGATTCTGAATCTTTCCGTGATATTTTGTACTGTAGATGACAGAATATTCAAAATCTTTGCCTTTGTAAGTTGAGCAACTTTATTCTCAAATAGCTCAAGAATCTGTGGACACAGTTTGTTGCTAATTGATGAAACTCTGCCTGTCTTCTGGGAGTCTGTCTCTCCAGTTTGCTTTTTTTATATAGTCTATCATGTTACTGACTTGTTGTCAGTTAACTTTATTGAATGCAACATGTTCCTCCAGATGTTTCTCTTTAGTACTACTTACTTTGTTGCGCCTGTCCAAACTTTTTTTGAGAAGTGTTGCTGCCATCAAATTCAAGATGAGCTGATGACTTTCATGAAATGGCAAAAATGTCTCACTTTCAAAATGAATGTTTTCAGTTTTCAAATCCTTCCATTCTGTCTTATTTACATTTGACACAATTGGGTTTGTAGTGACATAAGACTATAAGTAATCTTAACAATGCATATAACTCCTGGGATTTCTCATTCAGGACTGCAGTAGTTTTATAAGCTGTGTTGAGACTTGTACAGCCATAGACAGTTGGAATACTCCTACCACTAAGCATCTTGTGTCCCTCCACTTTTTCCTCTGTTTTTGTGATGACTAAATCAAAGCTGCAACAAATATAGTTTTGTCACCTCGTGAGTTCCATTGATTCTGCACCAGAATGGGATTTCTGTAAACGTTCGTACCGCCTCACCCCAAATTCCTGCAGTGGAAGAACACCTATTATTAGTCCACCAGCTCACCATCCGCTGCATTCCCCTCTGAATCTTTATATGAAAGTTTTAGACAACTTTTTAATCACATTCCACACTTGCGCATCTGCATTTGACATGTTTTGCGTATTTTTCTTGAAGCGATCATTTTGATCATTCTCAACTAAATTTACCCGTGTTGGATGCACAGATAAGTTAACTCAACAGAAAGAGGCATGCAGCTCAAATCAGGGAGACAAAAATACCCAGAGTGACATGTGAGTGGTTTATTTATTCCTGTGGGCCACTTGCTGCAGGTCTATCTTAAGTGAGAGCGAAGGAGGAGATGATAAGATGGGATTTAACAAACCACACACACGCACACCTACACGTGAACATATTTGTCCTCCTCACACAGCTCATCCATGTCTTCCTCTAATCAAGTGGAAGTAGACACTTGAAGTTGGAGCCAGGTTGGCACTTGTAAGCTCTTGACTTTTCTCTCTGTGGATAATTTGCAAGCCCCTCTTGATGTCGAGTTGTTCTTTCTTTCTGTCTGAGTCCTGCTGTGTTTGGTCGTCCCTATGTTAAAAGCAGATTTAGTAGCTGGCAGGATACATGCTCTTTGTGTGCCAGCAGTGCTAATAGTAGTCCTGTGATGGCTGAGCCTGACTCATTGGGTTACATATTTACCCAACATTAACCTCTGCTTTAGCCTTGTTTGCTCCTGCAGTCAACTCTTGGTTTTATGTCTTCAAAATAGGTTTCAAGTGGTGAATGTAGGACTTTGCCCAGGCTTGTATGTACTCAATATGTGTGTGTGAGTGATTTAGGGAGTGAGCCAGACTGAGTGTGACACATCCTATTATCTATTAGGTGTGTTTGTCATAACACGGCGTGCCTGAGGCCCATCACAAGTGTGATCGGCTCTGTGTATGAGTGCATTTTTACTGTTGCGTTACAGCAATGGGGAACCAGGAGAGGGACAGAGGAAATGAGAAGGGCAAAAGGTGAATGTGCATGTGTGGATGAGTGTGTGATGTGTGTGTAAGTGCAGGGTGGTAGAGGAAGTGACGTAGTTAAGTATTAGTGAAAGAGAGCACTGTTTTTAGAAAATCTGCACACAGTAGTGGGGGGTGGTGAAAGGGCAAAGGGAAAGCAAGGCAACGGAGAAACACAGTGTTTGAGTGTGTTTGAGAGGCCAAGGAGAGCTGTTAGTGTAGGAGACAGGAGAGATGGATGGTGGGCAGCAGCATCAGACAGAGTGGGATGGAGGGGAAAAGATCCCGCGTGAAGACAGAGGTTTGGAAAAGCATTTGTGTGTGAGTGAGCACAAGAGAAGTGTAACAACAGAAGTTACAAGTTCTGTCAGAGGTACAGGAGAGGAAAAAGTGGAATTTGAGAAGAAGCTGTCCGACACAAAAAAGAGACAGCAGCTCGAAGCAGACATTTCCTCTCTGAAGTCTTTCACACTGTGTTTTGATGGCTGTATAAGCTCTCATCCCGGCTCCATTTTCTGTCCAACTGCTCAGAGTAAATATTTACTCAGAATTACTAACAGTGAATGCCTTGACATGAGCAAGTGAGACTTTAACATGACCTAATAAAATGGATACCATCAGACACAGGATGCAAGGGAGACATGTCTCACTGCTCAAAATATCCTATTTTCATAGTTTAATTCTCTCTGAACTTTGTCTTCTTACTGCCCAGCTACCACACTCCAAAAGGCAGAAGACAGAAGATAGGAATGGCACCTTTGTTATTTATATATTTTTTACCCCTCATTAAACACTTTGTTATTCAGAGCTCCTCTCCTCCTCTGACTGTGGTGGAAAAAATATTTTTGCATGACCCAAAGTTCTTCAGACTTGGGAGGGAGATAAAAAGTTTACTGCTTTTTCTTTAAATGAGGAGACTATGAGGTAGGGCTGCATAGTAGTGTGGTGGTTAGCGCCGTCGCCTCACAGCAAGAGGGTTCGCTTCCCGTGTGGACTTTGCATGTTCTCTACATGAATGTGTGGGTTCGCTCCGGGTGCTCCGGCTTCTTCCCAGTTAGGTTCATTGTCCCTAGGAGTGAGTGTGAGTGTCTCGTTTGTCTCTGTGTGGCCTCTGTGACGGACTGCCGACTTGTCCAGGGTGAACCCTCCTCTGGCCCACTGACAACTGGGATAAGCCCCAGCCCCACCCCCCAGCGACCCTAAATTGGATCAATTGGGTATAAGAAATGGATGGATGAACTATGAAGTAACTTTGTATTTTGTTGCCGCACTGAATAAAGTTAACAATTGTATGGTTTGTCGATAAACATGTATTTCTGAAAGATGAGAGGCAAAGCTTAAAGGACTGCAACTGATCCCCATCAGCTGTAGGGGAGGTGGACTCAATGCTCTTATACCGAAAAGGGAGTTGGGGGGGGGGGGGGTAAACCTTGTTATGACCTTCACTTTGTCAAGATAGACCTAGTAAGGCCACAGGCTCTCTTTCCGTCAACTTGGTGTGAGCTGAACTAACATGACACAGCCTGGAGGAAAGTGGATTTTAATTAGGCAAAAGTGAACATGCACAGCTGTAACGGCGAGGGTTTTGATGAATTTCTTCCACATCCTGTTGCACTGGAAAGCAGAAAAATAATTGTTTTTATCTCAGTTGCCTTACCTCAGTTGTAAAAAAAAAAAAATCATAATTGTAAATAAGATACAGTTAAATTCCCAGCTCCAGGAGAAAAACACAAACAATCTGCAAGTTCTTAACTCCATCAAGCAGGACCTGGAAAGACCTGGAAAACTACTCAGCCCCAAATGGATACAGGATACACGGCAGAGGGGAAAAAAACACTTTTTTCTGTGTTGCTCAGGTTCTTCAGATATTATTCTTTCATCCTGCGGCAGTCACACTGTCCCTGGCGCTTCCAGCTCCTGCCTTATTAATGTTGCCGTTTCAGCCCATGCAGCCAAATAAGGTATCTTTTATTACTGATGAGTGCTTAACTGCAGCAGATTGCAGGACATCATCTAATCATCCCAAGATTGAAATTAAATTAAATCAATTCAAATGTTCCCTCCTCTTTGCTCAGTGTAGAAAGTAAACAGATCCTACACATCTTGTGACCTTACATGGCCAAAACCAGTGGAACTTAGCAAAAGCTAACGTCAGCCACAGCTCAGTTATTATGTTCCTGCCCATTATTCACTCGTAAGTTAGAAATCATGTGGGAATCTTTATTAACTTATGGCCATGTAATTCATATTTTTTCTACCAATATCACCAGGGGGCCTCTTTATAACCATTTAAAAAATTAGAAACAGATTCAAACGAGAGCTCAAGGTGACATCTTTGAATGATGTATCTTGCCGACAGTAGGAGAAGTAAAAAAAAGCTGATAATCTTTACGCTGAAGCAGCTGCAGCCACAGAATGATCAGAAGCTGATTGCCACAATTAACCAAGAACCAGAATAAATCTCAGTTTCCAATGATCATTACATTACTGCTGCTCCTGTCTACTCCACCCTGTTGATCTGTGGAGCTTGTTGTGGCTGTAACAACCAAGGAGGAAAACTGCAGGCTCTCATCAAATTGGATCAGCACACAGTCACCAATTACATGGTAATATATCCCTGTGCCAAAGAAAGAGCCTCACAGGACGTTTCAGAGGAAATTTGATTCAGAGATTTGAGTGTAGACGGAGGAAAAACTTAAGTAAGTTTTGTAAGAAAACTTTGATGTGTATTCAGACCATTATCTTTAAAATAAGACATTGCTCTTCTCGGAGAACTTCACTCCCAGATTGTCTTTCAACACATTTTCTGGATTGATTTAAACTAGCGAAAGTGTATAAGCGGAGAACCTCTAAACTGTGCCTCATCCACCTCATCTAGAACCGAGAAGCAGACAATACCTCCAAAAACACGCTGTAGCATTGCTAAATAGTACGAGTAATCCCTTTGTTGCACTGGAGGCTGAAGTCAAAACCTGAGGAGTTTATGTTTTAACTAAGCTGAGTCACTTGCGTGTCTTCAGGCTGCTGCAGTGAGAGTCAGATGATCCAATCTAATCACAGCCTGTCATTACACAGGCGTTGGTACACTGGAAATATATTATTAGGACTATCAAAGTGGAGCCACGCTCCTCAGCTCTACTGTCTGATGTGCTTACTGCTATTTTTAAGTGACAAACAGGCCCAGATGTGCAGATGCGCTGGATTATGACACACACACACACACACACGCACACACACACACACACACAAACAAACCACACAAACTCATTTAGACTGAGCTGCACTTTACAGGCTTTGATGCTTTAACAAGCAGAAGTACCTGCTTTTACAGGTGCTGCTTTTACAGTGTTTACTTGAGCTCATGTGTGCTTTGAGTTCCCCACAAATATTTCTTTCATGCTCCTTTTTATCTCTGTCAGTCTGTCTAATGTCAATTCTCACTCTGTCTTTATTTCTCAGAATTATTTAACACGTTAAAACCTGATGCAGCACATAGGTATTCGTAATCCAGTGCGTAGAGGGCCCCCCAGACCTTAATGAGTAAACCCATAAGCTCTGAAGTAATCATTGCTGCCTAACTGTACTAAGACATTTATTTGTAATTTATTTTTTTGGTAATAAGACTCATCCTCCAGCTCAGCTGGATTCTAGACTGTGAGAAAGACTTAAAAACAAGTCTCATTGTCTTCATCACCAAACCAAAGGGTCACATGACCTGATAAACTCTGACAAAAACAAAACTGCTTATAACAGCTTCCTAACAATAACTCCTATTTAAAAAAAATCTTAATTACAACTGTAGCAAATCTAATGCAACAGAAATTAACCTCAATAAACGTCACATCCATTTCAGTTATAGGAGTATAACTATAGTGAATGTGCCAAAATGTTGGAAACCTTCAGCGATGGTGCCGGTTGTATTTGTCTAATAAATACAGCTTGTCACGGCACAGGTGCCCCCAGTGTGGAGGAGGGGGAAGAAATAGGCTTCTATTTTGTGAGACATATTCACAAATGGGAAGGGTGATTCACATCAAGTTGATAAATGGGAGATAGAGTCAGCCTGTCATTAGCCTTATCTAAACAATGTCAGAAAATTAATCTTAGATATGGTCTGATAACTTTCCAGCTGGGGAGGTTCTCACACAAACTCTTGTGGGTGACGGATAGTTTTGGGCACGCTGATTCCCCGTGTGTCAGTCTTTGAACTCAGCTTAACCTTGTTCAACAGATTTCTACAGTCAAATCACAAAAACTTGAACCAGGCCACTTTCTGGTTTTGCTTCTAGTGCTTAGAAGTAGACAGATGTCTCATCCAATCACCTGCTAGTATTCTTTTTGAATAGTTTGAAGTGCCTGTCCTTTCTCAATGTCAGGAACACCTAAGCCAACCAGCCTTGTGTTCAACATACAGATGCTGAAGCTCAATTGTTTTCTTCATAAATGTCTTAGAACAGTTAGGCAGCAGTTTCACTCAGTCACAAATAGGGTACAATAGAGATAAGACAGTTTTATTCATAAATGATTTGCTGGTAAGAACAACCCAAATGCTTACATAGCAAAGTTATTCCTCAGCCTGTATATACATACATATATTAACATTATGAGTGTATCCATATATGTATATAACTGATTTTCAGATCCAGTTTGCAGGAGAAGTCATGTTGACTAAGGAGTTGTCAGCTTATTACGCTGGAGGGGTTCAAAGGTGTGGACTCAGTTAACTGTTAATGTTTACACCAAACGCTCTTTTAACAGATTAAGTGTCGTTATTGGGAATCATTAATGAACGAGTCCGGAGAACAAAAAGCGTAGCCATTCACACTTCTAGCTCTCAGAGTATCACTCTGGTTTCATGATGTGAAACAATGCTGCATGGAAATATCGTCATCTAAGTGCTTATGTATTGAGTTTGTGGTTGTTGCACTTATTTTCCCTTTAATTGTCTTTTTACAAACTTTGCCTTGAACAGTTGAGCTGTTTCCAGGCTCGTATTTCTCCTGAGAACAGCAGGGATGTTTCTCATTGTGCTCGCCTCTTTCACACGTTGCCCGCTCTTGATCGATGAGCAGAGTTTCCTCTGGAGGACTCCTGACTTCCCCTCTGGGGTCGAGGCTGAAAGCTGGGTGGTGCCCTGCAAACTATAGACGCACGGCCTCCAGCACAAGATTAGCTAGAGAATGTTAATCACTGAGGCTACATTAACATGTCATGGATTAGTCCTGCCGCCTGTTGATTCATGGCTGCAGGGGCCAGCGGTCAGTTGTTTTGTCTGCGAAGCGCTGCAGTAATCCTTGAGGAATGACCGGCCAGCCTTAACCTGTATGGGGTATTGAGATGATATGGCCAGCTGTGCAGGCGTAGACTCGCACGGGGAATAACAGCGACTCGTCACCTGGGCTTTCCCTGCGGAAACATTAGTGAGATGAATGGGTCCTCCACACACATCACTGGTTTTTTTTCTTCTAGGTGTTTGTGTTTCACGGAAGAGTGTTTTGTGTGATCAGGACCATGTGTGGTTACGTGTGTGGCATTTGTGTTTGTGTTTGTGCAGTAACACCCCCCTGCTTTGCATGCTCTTGTATATTAGACACAGACTTTTCTCTCCTCTTCTTGAACCCACCCCCCACCTCTGACAGTAAAACACATCTATAATATTCACAGCTCCCGTACAAACACACACTGACTGTCTCTCTTTCACCACCTGCTTTCGCTTTTCTTTCTTTCACCTGCTCTATGCTGCCATCCATCTTTCATCTTCATCCCGCTTTCATTTTTTTGTGACTCGCTGCTCTTAGTTTGGCAGATACATCAGATATTCAGTTTTCATAAAACTTTGGTTATATTATGGGTGGGATTGCAGCCTTCCTCATCCTTCAAACAAACTGTTTCTCTTTTTAATCCAGCAGGCTTCTGGCTGACTTAGCCTCATGATCTCTAGGTTTCAACACTACTATTCCCACCATTGCTTTTCAGTGTTCTCTTGGTGGTGGATTTATGAATATTAGTATTAGCCAATGTCAGAGATGCCTTTAAGGATGTTCAATGTTCAAAATTTCCTCCACTTATCCACAGTCTGTCTGACTGAGGGCTGGTGAAAGAGCCAAACTCTTTATCGAATATTTGTAATAATTTTCCAGGATTGGGAGCATCAGCAGTTCTTTTTCTGGAATCCTTTTGTCATGCCAAGATTCATTTCCTCACACATGTGTTAAGAAGATCAGCCGGGATAGATCCCTCATACTCACTCACACATCACTGTCATCTCATTGATTGAAAACACCTGACAGCTAAGTATAAAGGTTCACATACTTTCACAACTATCAGATATGGAATATTAGATAATTTCCTCATACAACTCTGCAAACATCCCAGATGTTTTTGGTCATGTTTATACAAAAATGATTGGCCGATTATTCTGAGTGATTTGTTCATTTGTTGAATAACCATCATGGAACAATGCCTTGGCATACAAAGCTGAATAACAGGTGCATCTGTGGTCAGTGCAGTGTTGTTGCTGTGGAAACAAGACAGTAAAAGCATGAAACCTGTTACACTGACCCTGTTTTTAATGTTAGCTGCTGACTTCAGTGAGACTCGATAGCTGTTCTCATCAGTGCCGCAATGTTTGTGTGTCATTAAAGTCCCAAGACATGAAATGTTTGATTGTTAAATGGAGTCTTTTTAGGCTGAACTGTCACACAGACAAAATATTCAGTCACATAAATATCATTGAAGGTCAGCATCAGCTGCTGAGAGCAAGGTAAGAGGAAGTCGCTCTCACTGTGAATTTAACTTTTATCTGCTTTTCTTAAATAACCAAGTGCATATGGCTTTGTGCTCTTAGCTACAGTCATTAAACATATTTACAGCCTCTGTGCCGCTGTGCAGTCTTCGGCATAACAGAAAGGAGCAGTAAGCTGTGTACTGAGAGTAAACAAAGTTATAATTTTTCTCGATCCCTTTGATCGATGATCTTTTTTACAGGAGAGCCACACTGGCGAGACAAAGACATGAGAGCCACAGAAGGCCACCAAAACCATTCATCATATCTTCTTACTCAGCATTGCAAAACATCTGTAATGCGGCACTCCTAATTGACTGTCTTTGTGTATTAATTGTGCTCTGTTTTTCCCATCCACTTTGTTTCTCTCTGTTCTTCTCTTTTGTTTGATTAGAAATCAATCCAGTTTTTACTGTTTGTGCATTTCATACTAATTAGTCTTGCATGTGACGCTGCAACAGCCAGACCACAGATGAAAAAAAAAATCTTCATTATGTATTGGCCTTAGGCTGTCCTGATTTTTCAGAGATCGGTCTCAATCATAGAAAAAAATCTGTCTGTCGAACCTCTACGGAAAAGGGCTCGTAAATATTCAGATAGCTGTTGGTTGTCTGTATCGTTAAAATGATACTACCAAGCTAAATTTGATTTCAAATTCAGGAAAGAGGGGCGCTTTTTTTGTTTAAATCCACTTTGTTTGGATCTGGAAAATTGATTTTGTTTATATTGGTGGAGTGCCGCTCTCTGAGTTTTTTTTCTCTTCACCCCTCCCCCCTCTGTCCTTTCATGCATGCCTTGGTGGTTTTAAAGACCCCCTCAACCTGCGCTCACTGGATACAAGTCCTTACAATAACATGCAAATTCTCCAGCAGAACTCTGAAACACAAGCGAACACATCTTCTCCCGCCTGCTTTAACTCTCACTTCACCCCCCACTCCCACCCCCGTCTTCTCTCCACTCAGTCCATTAGCCTCCCCATGTTTTTACACACCCTAAACTCTCTTGGGAGGAGAATTCACTCACACTGTAGCGCTGCTGTGATCACACGCATGAAAGCGCACACTTGACATTTTCTTGCATTCTTCCTTTTCTTTTACGTTCATTCTCTGCCTGTTATGGAGGCTCCTTCTCACATTTTCACTCTGCTGTAGCATCCCACAGCTGCACACGCTCTCTTGCATGCGTGTGCCTATTCAGGGTCGCTGTCCACTTATTGTTTACGGTCTTACATGCGCACACACATGCACAGATACACAGAAACTATCCACTTTCAAAAGGCTCAACATATTTTATGTCTGGGGGAAATATTTAGAGCCATTACCAACCACATTTAACACACACATCAGGGTAGATTTACACGGTTGTTTGAAAACATCAGGTCACATACGTGCACTGACCTTCAAGGATCTGCTTACACTCCGGTGTTCAGTCTAACACGCTATCCTAAAAGAAGGTTTCCACCAGGTTGAAACATATGCCCTTTAAGTAATTTAGGAATCAGTCTGTTTTAACAGCATGAAACTGTGGCAAATTGTACCACATAAAGTTTCACGAGCTAGTTTCACACTTTGGCAGGACAGAAACACCTGATGATCGTTTTTGTGACATGACAGCCACAAATATTCCTCCACACACACACACACACAACACCCTGAAAGAGATCAATGCAGCGAGCCCGGACTCAGTAAGTGCACCTAGTGAATTTTTTCCCATGTGAGGCTTTTAGTTACACTTTGTCACTGAGGCTGGTTCACATGGGAACTGTCGACCTGTGCTTCAGTGTGACTGTGTGTTTGCGAGTGTGTAGAAACTTGATGATTCCCTTACTCTTGGCTCCCCAGATGAGTAACTGGGAAATGTCCAGCTGTTTGCGACAGCTGTGTGAGTAAGGAGAGGTCTGTAAAAAAAAAAACTAAACTACAGGAGGATAGGAACGAATCAAAGAAGGAGAGGAGTGAAAGACAAGAAGATTGTGGAGCTGACAGAGATTAGAGTCGCAAGGAAATGTGAGAGCTCTGTGTGCGGCATGCCATTGTGTGTGTGTATGAGTGTATGTGTGTGTTGAAGCCAGCTGTGGGCTTTTAACTCATCACACAGTGTGATTCTGGCTTCCCACGGTTAGTAATACCTGATAAAGCTGAATATGTCTGCAGAAGTGAAAGTGTTCATAACTTTTCTTCTAGTAAAAGTACCAGGGAAACAGTGCATAAATGCCTGGATATTCTGCATTTAAATTGTTAATGAAGAAAAATATATACAAGTCGATTCAGCCAACTATAGATAACTGAAAATGTTTAGATGTTGGAGTAGACGGTTGATGATGCTTTGCAGCAGGACAGTGTTCACAAACTTGTTTGTAAAGAAGAGATACAACGTCAAGAGGTGATGATCGGGGTCCCGGCTTAATTGAAACATTTGAAGTTTTACTGTTCATTGAACTCAGCGATCACTTTAAACATATCAAATGGCTAAATTTCAGCAAGTGATCTAAACTTTTGTATTCCCTGACAGGGTGAATTTTTTTTTACGGACCTCTGTAAAGCACAGTGGTGGTGGCATCATGATTTGGACCTGTTCTGCTGCACCTGGGCCAAGACAGTTGATTCACTGCCTCTATGTCTCAACTAACAGAGGGGAAACAGACTAAATGTGTGTGTAAGCACACACCTATGCAGATCTGGGCCACTTGGGTTCGGCATGTGCAAGTCACCAAAGAGGAACAGCAGCGGGTTAACTTTTTTCGCAGTTCTAAGCACAACCAATATATAAAAATGGCTATTGATGGAACAGTGAATACTGAGCTGAATGTGAAGAGAACCCCAAACAAAAAAGAATGGTTCAATGGTCATGTCAAAGTCCTGACCCTAAATCAATGGTAATGATGTGGAAGAACCTTAAGTAAGCAGTTCATGTGAGGAATGCCTCCAACAACCCAGAGTTGAGGTTGTTCTTTGCAGAGGAATGGGTTAAAGTTCCTCAAAGCTGATGTGCAGGATTTATAAACAGTTACGAGACGAGTTCAGCCGCATTTTGAATGACAAACTAGTATTGATTTTTGTCTGCCTTTTTTTCTTGGAACTTTTGATGTTTTTGTGAACTTTTAAAGGCTTTTTTTTCATGCCAGCTCACCCAGCCTTCATGTTCAAACATAAAGGATTTTCTTTTTTGCTCTGATCAGCAGTGATGGAAGACCTGGGCGCACATGCAATGAGGATGATTTAAGATTTAAGGTTTTAAGATTACTTTATTGTCATGTACACACGAATGTTAACATGAAATTACTTCTCCGCATTTGACCCATCCAGGTTGGCACCTGTTGAACACACATGCACACGGTCACACACTCATGGAGACAGATGCCATTCACTGGAGCGGTGGGCAGCCAATCACAGCTGCCTAGCTCAAGGGCACCTCAGTCGTGTCAAGGAGATGGACTACCACCCCTCCAGCTGTCAGTCCACCAATCCACCAATTTGCGCCGATGGGTGCAAGAGTGAGCACTACTTTTAATTGGATGGCTGGCCAGAGAGGCTCTGAGACAGCATGAACTCAGTCAAAAAAAGAGTAAAAGTTTATAGATTTTATCTTCATCAATATAGCTGCAGCTCACTCTCAGTGTGTGTCTGGCTTCAGCCGTCCAATCAAAGATAATAAACCAACCTAATTATCTCAGAAGGTTTTGATTATCAGAGATTGTAGTCCAACACAGCCTGCAGGATATGGTTTAATACCACCCCTTCGTGTTGTTGTAGCAGGCTTGCCTACCGGGAGGAAGCGTTACTAGACTTGACTTCAATTCTGTGTTTTTTGTAGCCCTCGGTGAACTGAGGGTAAACACACTACTGGTGGCATGAGGATTTAGGGATTTAATTGATAAGTTGGTAATTGACTTGTTAATTGGTTTGTTGGTTAGGTGTAGTGCTGTTTAAATCCCATTTAAACGCATGACTTCTGGTGTAAAAGCAGTGTAAGTGTCCTCGCCTGCACCCCCTCTCCCCTCCCCCCCCTCCTTTGGAGGATTTTATTCTAAATGAAACCATCTGAGGGAAATAACTCTTTGGTGGATCTGTTAGACACGATCATGAGCCAAAATATTTTCAGAAGCACTCATTTGATATCTAATAATTCACTGCTCTCTGTTTGCTTTCTTTCTTACTCGGAAATGTGGCGACGTACAGTAGATACAGTACCTTTTACTGGTAAATGTACTAAAGTTTCTTGAGTTTCTGCAAAAGAGCGTATGTGTGGGGACAACGGCCTAGCTCTGTGAGTTATATTCAGTGCAGCTTAACCCAGCAGTCATGTCAGCCTGGTATTTAGGCAGTCGTTTCTGCGCAGGTATCCCAGAACTTTTTTCCCCTCAATGGCTCCATGAGGACTCCTCTTGAATGAGCCCGAGTTGCTCATGCACACACGCCTGTAAACGTGCTCACACAGTCACTCGCACTCCGTGGTCATGCACTGAAAGTCACAGCGGATTTATGTGAGCAGTCTTTTCCAAAAAATATATCATTTCCATATGGCTGTAATACACTCGTTGCTGCCCAGAGCAGCATGAAGACTACACTTGTGAGAGTTAGTGCCTAAAGGCATGGTGTGTTTGTGCTTACCCTCCTCATCTCAACTTAATTTTCCCCTTCATTATCAGATGTTTTTCCTCGCCTTCGACTCGTTACACTCCACCCTGCCTTCTCCAAGGACTGGGAGAGAAACAACACTTGTTTTAGTAGCTGTTCATATTGTATCAATGTGTGGCACTGAATTTTTTTGACTTTTCTCTCTGTGACTTATTGTTTTTGTCCTCCAGGTGTGTGGAGGAGGTGCGTTGGACTCCAGAGCGGAGCAGTGTGCGGCCTTTAACACCCAGGAGTTCATGGGTCGCCTCTATGACTGGGAGCCTTTCACAGAAGGTGAGGACTGAGTTAACGCGCTCACAGTAGTCAAGAGTTTGGCTGCAACGTGCTTCAGTGCGGTAATAGGTTTATAGGGACAATTAAATGGCATGACAGTGGGGAGGCGGGGTGAAAAAGAGTCAGTGATATGTGAGTTTGAGTGAGTTACATTTCTCTCTGGTATGAGTGAGCGTTGGCAGGCCTCCATCGCTTGCCCAACCCTCCCACTGGAGAATGCCTACATCTACATGCAGCACTGATGGTGGTGAGAGTTTAGAGTAACAGAGAATAGCTGTAGCTCAGTCTGCTTGTATTCTTCTTTTTTTCCTCTGGTTTGTCCAGCATTTCCCTCTCTGCCCTCCTCTCCTGCCAAGCTTCTCCTCCCAGCTCTGACTAAGCACACAGATTCCTCCTGAGTGAGATAAAGAAGAAGGGAGAAAAAGACAGGAGGAGAGAGGTGAGGGGTGATGGGTTGCAAGTGTTTTGTCACATGACCGTAAGGAGCACAGGGGGGAGGCGGTGACGTGACTTATGCACGCGCATGTCTTTTGTTTCTTTGTATGTGCGAATGTGGGGTTCGGTGTGTTTGTTTGCTCTCTTTTTTAAAGCGTACAATAGTTCAGCGCAGGTCAGTGAGTGCCTGTTTATCTTTGTTTTTCAATGCTGGAGGGAAAGAATAAGGCGAAAGAGAAAACTCCTATGAATATTTGAGGAATTTGGGAGAAAAAAGAAGAGTGGATAGAGAGACTATCACAAACGTGTGGGGGGGAGTGAAACACAGCTGTGAGATGATATCAGCAGTGTTTGTCATTAGACTTTTAAAGTATGTGTATGTGCCTCTGTGTATTTACAGCATGAGCTTATTGGCAAGGGCGCTTGTACTGTAGATAAAAGCTGAGTGGCTCTGGGATGATATGCCGGAAAATGTTTGTGCATCTGTTTGTCTGTGCTTTTCTGATTATCAGCAGCAATATGAAGATCTAGAACCAGAAGTAGCAGATCAGCAGCACCACTCAGCCCACATACAATGCATCAGTTTGGTTCTTCTGTCAGAAAACAAAACACACTTAGTCCGCCAGCACAAATAACCCAAAAAAACTGAATACATGAATACATGAATGGAGTATATATAACAAACATGATTTTCTTCAGAAATTTGGATCGTGACATGATTCAAGTTCAAGTTGCATCACTCCAAGTGTTTTTCACAAGCAATGGATCAAGTTAAAGGACCTTTTAAAATCCTTCTTTTGAATGTTAGCCAGCTATCTTAGTTTTCCATTTCACAATTTTACTGCCATGCTTCAGTCTCACGGCTCCCGTCAATGTAATTTTTAGCTGCTGAAGGAAGCTGTTCTCATGGACAAAAGCAGTGACAAACAGACTCTATGCTAGCTGCTCAGCAGGCAGACATGGGTAGTCATTAGCTAATAATGACGCAATTACATCAGTGTTTATTACATCAAAAATTGTATGGATATGAAGATCTCTTAAATGTGGACACACTCACTTTAACAAGTCAGTTTACTCCTTTCACTCTGAGGCTGTGTGGTTACCTTCAGTGGTCTAGTACCTACATTTGGTATTCAGTCGGCACTCCAGCTGATAAAAATCCGCAATTGCTTCAGAGTCATTTGACGCAGATCGAATACCAATTGCACCCTTTCCCATTGCAGTCAAAAGACAGATGTTTGTGGGCGTTAGCGATTTTATTATTTTTTTTCTGTCCAGTGTGAATGGAGCTATAGAGGAAGAACGAAATGCTACAGCCAGTTATTGCCCCATGAGACACGGGACAGATGGCTGGTCGGAATTGCAGTGAATGCAAATGTTTCTCTGCATCTGCTGGATGTATATTGAGGCAGTTCATAAGACATACTAAGACTTTTTTTATTTGCATTTCTTAAACTTCATAAAAGTCTATGGATAACTATAAAATGTTAGAGTTTGGTAATTGTGCATGACAACAGATTACAAGTTTTATAGATATTAGACGCTGCTGTCACTTTGATATGGAGCTACAACGCATCTACCAACTACCACACCTCATGAACTTTGTTATAAGTTGCCATATATAAACATTTTATATGGCCTTGTAAATGTATTACAATATAATATGAAAATGTTGGTAATGCATGGTAAACATGACCCTCGTTGAAAGTGTTTCTAACTTTCTACACTGACATGTCAGTGTTATATTTATGATTTATTTACATATTTATTGTGCTGCTGCCCATAGAAAGACATAAATATCCAAGAAGGTGACGATGAGTCCCCACAAAGAGACTACCATACCAGTGTCGCCACAGTTGGCACTGATATTGCATCATACTATATTAAATAGTCCAAAAATAATTTCCTTTTCTGAGACACAGAAAACAGACTGAAAACGACCGACTCTTGCAGCCACAAACATTTGACTTGCACTGTTTTCTTCAATAATATTCTCACGGCATCATTATAAGCTACTTGAAGTCTGTGTTGGCAAGCTTTCCTGTAATTTGACCACAAGAATGCAGTATAGAGTGGTGTAAGATCTGCTTATATATTCGCTTCATCTAAATTTGGTCTAAATTTGCACAATCTTTGCTAGATGATATGGCGTTGCCTGTTCATTTCTTCATAATCTGTCATTTGTTATGTGTTAAAATGTTTGGGATATTATGTATAGGCTACAGTATGTTTTATTTTTTATTTATAATAGAATATATAAAATAACATCAAAACCAGTTGAGTAACAAGGTGGGATTGTAGACCTGCCTGTCGCAACTTTAAACCTCTGACAGTTGAAGTGAAAAAAAGTCAACATATTGTCGTAATGCTGAGAAGCCTTGGATTCTGGCAGTTAAGACACAAGCGACCCCCTTAAACACAGCTGCGGACCATGCACACCATACTGTGCCAACAGTACTCCCTGAGAGCAGTGGCCTCCCCCAGCAGGACAAAAATACCACCAACACTGCTCAGAAACACCTCGAGGAACCCACAGAACCCGAAGGATATGCTGCCAACATCACTGTGCCAGACACAGCTGGCAGGTCAGAGCTGTTGTGGATGCTTCAGGGCAACCTACACAGTTAGAGGCTGGTGGTTTTACTGTTGTGGCTGACACATACAATATGTGTGTAATAATCGACAAATAGATCAAGAAAAATAATACAACGCTGCAATAAAACCGCCTTTTATTTGATTTCCGACCTTTTTTATTTACAGGTGTATTGTAAAGTTACATGTGATATTGAACGTTAATGTTAAAAGTTATTAAAGTATTGTATATGTGTGCTATATGAGTAAACTCAACCTGTCCTTTGACACCCTGCCTCTCTCCCAGTGTGAGCTGTGATCCTGCCAAACATAAAGCAGATAGATTGTTGGCGAAAAGGTCAGATATCCCGCTGTATAATTGCTTTGACTTTCCCAAGCGAACATGAGAAGTCTTCCAGAAAGGGTGTTTTGATTTTTGGTCAGACTTTGTGCAATCTTAAGGACAGAGGTGGATCAGCATGATCATTTCTGAGCGTTTGCAGCCTGCACCGGTGCTGGGGGTATCAGCTGGAGTCAAACTGTCTGCATAAATACACGGGGGATTTCCTTTCCAGCACCCCCGCTCTTGCAGTGTTTGTGAGGCTGTGCTCTGAATTTGAATTGCTTTTTGATGTTCTCTATCTGTTGTGTGTCCCTCCCTTCTGCTCCACCCTGTTGTTTTTTTTTTTTTTTTAAATGCCTTGTCCTTGAATTTGGCTCAGAAATCAGAGACAACTGGACAGAGAGAGGGAAACAGGACAACCTTTATTACAGAGTTCAGCAGTATTGTTGTAGTATGAGGCTGTTTGAACAAAACAAGTCACCAGAATGTCACATTTGCTGGCTGCTGTGGTGGATACCGCTCTGTAAGCTCTCAGTAGGCGACGTCACTCAATCTGAGCAGGAGATGATTCTTTTCCACTCTGTTAAGTAAACTGTATCACATTGTTTACCTCATTCTGCTCCCATTGCTCATAACCCAAGCCCTTTTTTATCTAGCTTTTCATCATCACTCTGGAGGCTACTATGGATTATGTGTGTGCATGTGTTAAAACATGAGGTGTTCATTTTATCTCCTGCTGCACTCATCTGTTTAGAACTATTTATGTGAAACAAATTGTGCAGTTTTGTGCACTGATGTGGCCTATGTCTTCGGAGTGGAAGTTCAAACAGTAAAGCTGCCACTGTGCTTGCAAGCTTCAGAAATTATAGTCCTTGCTGCTCTCTGTATAGCAGCAGTTTTGTAAGCGCTGCACGTGCAGGTGTTGTTTTACTTGAATATTCTCGTCCTTTTTTTAGGCTTCATCCCCTCTGCGCACAGCCATCCTACCCTCTTCCTGTCCCACTGCCTGTCTCTTTCTCTCTCCCTGCTCGAGTTTGTTTAGATGGAGAGATAGTGGGGAAGTATATTTAGACAACATATATTCCACTGTCTGAACACTAAGCTCAGAGAGGGCCAGCAGGATGGTGGAAGTGAATGGGAGCTCAGAGATGGAGGCAAACAGAGAAACAGAGACAGACAAGAAGAGACAAAGTAAAGTTAAAACCAAAATGTAGGAAAAGAATTAAAGAGGGTTACGATGGGCTCGAGGTTGACTCAAGAAGATGTTGAATATGGGAGACGAGGAGGAGGAAGAGAAACAGAGGGGCAGACAGTGCACAAGAGAGAAAACATCTCCCACTTTTAGCTCCCCCTCTATTTTGCCACTGTCTCCAGTTTAATCTCTCAAAGATAACTATGACAGACGGATGGAGAGAATGAACATGGAGAGAAAGAAGGTGGGAACACTCTCCCCTCTGTAGCTCTCTTTCCCCTTCCTTCTGAATACATACGTTTTATCGGTCTTCCTGCAGTTATCAGGCAGTAGAAAGACCAAACGAGTGAGGAAGCAATGCTGAAAAATAAAAGTTAGCATGTTAGATAGTAGAGTGACTCGTGCTGTCACACAACTTACAGCACTGCGGTGCTAAAGACTCACCATATCTGAAAACCAGTTTAAGAGTTTATTTGTCCTTCAAAGAGAGCAGACAGATGTATCTACTTCTTTGCCGTTTCTGTCTCTGATCCTCCATGTCTTGTTTAAGGATATTGAAGCTGTGCTGAAGGACTTCTACGTTTTCAGAGTATATTTACAAGCAATCTGATGAACCAAGTCGTGTCTCCCTTTTATTTCCCGCAGAGTTGTACAAAGATAAACATCCTGCCTGGATCAATTGCTTCCTGTGCATGACCTCTTTACCACTTCCACCCACTCAGTGAGATTAAATACACTCCTTAATGTTAATATATTTGTGCAAGAAAAGAGTTGTTTATCAAGGTGTAAAACAAGATGAAAAGGTACAAACTGTTTGTGCGGTGTTGGCCCACACTGCATGTTTTTTGTCATGACTCACAACCTGGCTCATCTTTGATGTAAATACATTTTTTGGGGAAAGCTTAAAGCAGATACACCAAGCGACCTATGCAATGAATTTTGAAACTGACTTTCCAGTAAAATGCAGCGTCTGGACGCTGGAGTTTTTCTTTTTCTTGTTTTAGCATTTCTTAATTCAAGATGACCTGTGAGGCACTTGAATTACACATGAAGAAGCACAGTTGTGCTGTAAGAGATTTCAGAAACTTTGGATATTTTGTGGAAGCATATGGAGTTCCTTTAACTTCACAAGGTGAAAGCGGGGGGTTGGTATTTGCCCTTTACACTTTGCTCTCAGCTGTCTCCTTTGAAGATGATGGAAACTTTAGGTAACTTGCTGCTGATGTCTTTCCGAGCTGGCAGAGACATTTTTATTCTATTTTTATGGTGAATCAGTCTTTAGTGCTCCATGAAAGTGTTGAGAAGGGCAAACTTATTTCAAGCATAATTGTATTTCTCTGTATTAAACATGTTTCTCAACAGACTGATTCTCGGACAGAATTATGTAACTGTATAATAGCTTTAACTGGTCATGAGGTCAAGCTCTTCACATTTATGTGGAATTTGATCATGCGTATTGTTGTGTTGTAAATTGTCAGTGAAATATGACAGAAGAGTGCAAAGTCACACACTTCCAGTTTCAGGCACTCTTCCCTCCTATCTCCAATTTAATCTGTGACTCGTGAGTCTTTTGCAGTGAGTTCATGTCTACAGCCCAATTTCATGCAACATAGTCACAGCAATGTCCATACACACACATATATATACACTGTGTCTGACTGAGGACCTAAACACCCATTACTTCCCCAATTTTTTTCTTTAAAGAATTTGACAAACAGAGAAGCAACTCACTTTTTTTTACTGCCCATTCCTCTTTGTCCCTATCACTTCTGAAAAGGAATAGTTCCACATTTTAGAGTCTAGACTTCCTCTTCCCTGCAAAGACACAGATAAGAGGTTGGACATGCATCTAATGTTTAAGTAAAATGGAAATAGCTTTGCCTCAGCTCAAAAATCTGCCTTCCAACATCTCTCAATGAACTTGATCTGCTGTATATCAACTGTACATTAACATTTTATAGAGTTCTTCTCAATGGGAAGTTGAACAAGTATGCATCACAAAACTGTAATTTATTCCTTGTAGTTTCACACCTTTCAACCTCCAAACTGTTTGCTTGCACCCCTACTCCCTTCTGAGGTCCTCTGTATTCACTACTCGTCTACTTGTCTGGCTTCTCTTTACAGCACTGAAGGACTTTTCATTTCCTCTCTATCCTTGAAGCAGTTCTCTCTTTCTTTGATTCCTCCCCTCTGTTCTGTCTTTGCACATATTATCCCTCCCTTCTGTGTGTACCAGTTGGGTTGCACCCATAAATCTTACCTTCCTCAAGCTTACGTTTACACCCTCTTTGTAAGTATGCATCTCCTGGGAAGGTGCAGCAGTGAGTGCACTGAGCAGAGGGGGAAATAGCTGATCGCTGTCTCACCGTCTGACAGTTAGGGGTTATGAGTCCGGTCTCAGTTTCCTTACCACATGGAAAGACGTTTATCACCCAGCTGCATCTTCTCCTCGCTGCTCAGATAGACAGATGCAAACAGTTACGCATATTTAAAGAGAAGGATACAGTGTGTGTCTTGTGTTCATGCTACTACCCTCTGCTTGTGTTTTGCAGTTGGTGTAGACAAGCAGTGTGAGCTGACCTGCAGACCTGCTGGCTATCGGTTCTACGTTCGCCAGGCGGAGCGCGTCAGAGATGGGACGCCCTGCTTCAACGTTAGCACCAATGATGTGTGTGTAGAAGGAAGATGTCTGGTGAGTGGATTTAAATGCGCATGTGTGGGAGTCTCTGGACCTGAGTCCACTCTGTTTAGCTGGTGTTGACAGTCAGCCAGAACCTGGCTAAATTGAACCTACCACTCAGATTAGGTCGGCCCTCCTCTGGGCCTCTTTTCCCTGTATCTCACCCTCATTTCCCCCTTTCTGCCTCCATCTTGCGACCACCAGTTACCAATTTACAGAAATAACAGTGAAATAAACACTTGCATCAGATGTGAAATGTCATTAAGAGTTCTAGCATTTCTCTACTCTGCCCCCACTCCTCCTTGTTCCCCTACCCTACTTTTCCCTCATTGTCTGAGCCATCACTCACATCTTTTCACCATCTTCTCCTGCCAGACTGAGGGTTGCGATGGGGTGCTGGGCTCCAGCGCTGTGATTGACAAGTGTGGGGTATGTGGTGGGCGGAACACCTCTTGTCGAAAGGTGACGGGAAGCTTCCAAAATGTCACGGTTCCCTTTGGTTACCACAAGATCCTGGACATCCCACCCGGAGCCACATTCATTAACATCACGGAGAGACGAGCAAGCCCTAACTACTTGGGTGAGATGTAACGGGCAAACAAAATTGCACACACACACATATACAAGTGCAGTTCAAGATTTCTTGAATAAAAGTGGCTTTAGCTACAATAAAAGTGAATATTGGCGAGGGAAGTGCATATTTGGCGCCAGACCATGTGTGTGCTGGCTTCAGCTAAGACTGCAGATTTTGTGGCCTTGCAGACTCGGGCCAGATAAAGCTAGTATTGTTGAAGTCCATAAGGAATCAGTGAAGTGTGTACATGTTTGCGTGTGTGAGTGTTTGCTTCACCAGCGTCCTGTTTGTAAATGAAGCAGCTCTCCAAAGTCTGTGTTTGTCTGTCTGGGAGTGTGTTTTAGCACATGGGGGGTTTCCTAAGAATCTGCCAGACTAAACAGGGTCTAAATACGAAAAGAAAATACAACTGAAATCTTTTGAGACTCTCGCTCTTGCCTCTGTTTCTCCAGCCATGAGGAGTGGCACAGGGGCTTCAGTGGTGAACGGACGCTGGGCTGTGGACGCTCCAGGGGAGTATCAGGCAGGGGGAACCACTTTCACCTACACCCGACCCAGAGCGCAGTCAGAGGGGGAAGAAGAGAAAGGGGAGTCCCTGAGGGCACGAGGACCCACCACAACACAGCTGCAGCTATATGTGAGTACTGGGGCCCAGGAAGGCCTTCATTTAAACCCTGTAAGTAAACACAAATGAAGGCAATGAATACAGCCACAACGACCAGCGTCCAAGCAGATCAGAGGCATTAAAGATTACAATTAAATTATCTTCTGTCAACAACAGCGAGAATTTGGAAACATGCTTCAATGCTTTTGCTTCATTATTATCTTGCAGAATCAGACCATCAGAGGATTCAAAACCACTCAACCTTTGCTTCTCCAGAGAATACAACTCACTTGACTACCCCACTGTAGAGACAAAAGTTTTCCAAAGTCTAAATTTTAACTATCAAATCCTGAAAAGTACAATTCTCTTGGTTTTGCGTGTATTGGTAAATATTTTGGTTGGCTGAATTTAAAATGTGTATGGTTAGATGAAGCAGTGGACAGAGGAACATCTAGATAGAACATATGATATCCAAACAATGTCTGTACAAAATTTTGGAAATGTAGAAGTTAAATGATAAGTGGGATTGGAGTTCAGCCTTACTGTTTGTTGTGGTAACAACAACAAAAGAAAATTCTTCCTAGTTTTTTGTCCACCTTACGAGTCACGCACCAACATGAGGAAACCAATAGCTGGAAAAGCAAGTGGTATTAAAAAGAAACAGCTGGCAAAACATGTTACAGTAAGGTTACCTGACAACGGCTCAGTAAAATGAATTGGGTATTAAAAAAGCACCTAAGACAGACCCTCACCCTAACCCAGCTGCACATAACTGCATCCACAAATTGTTGATAAATTTCAAAATAATGTTACTCAACATAAGATCTGAATATTCATTTAATATCAGTCCACAGAACATAATATCATTAAAGCATTCAGAGAATCTGGAGAATCTCTATACACAAGGGGCACCCCTGAAAATCAATACTGGATGCCTGTGATCTGCCCTTGCATTAAAAACAGGCCTGATTCTGTCATGGAAATCTCTGCATGGGCTCAAGAACATTTCCAGGCATCAATGTCTGTGATACAGAAATGTTACAAATCGTTGCATCCTGTTCAGATTTTATAACTTTATAACTTTTTTTTTTTTAATTGGGCTTGCATATTACCTTTTTAAGAAAAAGCTCTTGTAGATGGGCTGCAGGGTTTTGCAGTGTCACAATGAACTCCCGTGGAGGACAGCAGTTTAAAATACTGCAGCCTATCCTAACCTCTGACAAGCACATTTCTCTGCAGGGATCCTTCAAGTTGTTTTATGGTGTGTCACGTCTGTTTTGCACCGTAGATCATTTTCCACAAGGAGAACCCGGGCATCGACTATGAGTTCTACATCCCAGTGGAGAAGAAGGAGGGAGAGATGGAAAGACTGATAGAGAGGGAGAGGGAGACGTCCAGAGAGGCACCCAGGGAGAGGCCGAGGGAGAGAGAGCCAGCGAGGGCACCCCTGCGTGGTGCGTCCATTGCACCTTAGATTTTCTGATCTTCCCTCTCCTGTTTGTCAGAGGCTATATCCGCACGTTGCATACGTTTAGCACAAATTTGAAACTTGTCAGTGGTTGAACTGAACTGTAAATCCAACTGAAGAGTTGAATTTAAGAGTCATTCTTTTCAAATTATATGAGGAAATATTACTGTAAGACATGATTGATGTCTTTTTGGATTAGGATGGGCGCGGTTGTGGGCCAAGTGGGAAGAATTCTTGTATGAGCGTGTTTGTTTGTACTTGTTTGCCCATGACCTAGATGGGAGGCTATCTGCTCGACATGTTTGCTGTCATGAGACCATGACCTCATCATGACATCATTAGCCTCTGACTCACTCTCTTCCTCCTATTTGCAATATTTCAGCGTGTTTTGCCTTTTTCCTCGCCCTATATCACTCTTTTCTCTTTCTCCACCTTGTGTCTATTTCCCCACCTTTCTTCTGCCTTTCCTTTCCTTTTTAATCTGTCTTAATCTGTGTTTATCTTCTCTCCTAGGTCCCCTAACTGTGTCAGTAGAAGACCCTCCTCCCGATCCTCCTGTTTCAGACTCTTCTTTCCCCTCCTCCTCTTCCTCCTTATCTGTGTTCTCTCCCCAATCCTCTGATCGGTGGATACCTGAGAGGACACGCCCACGAGGATCCGCACCAAATAGGAATGCCCGAATCCCCCCTCGCACTGACCTGCGACCGGACACCCAGTTGCCATTTGTGTGGAGGAGAGGTGGCCTCACAGATTGCTCTTCCTCCTGTGGCAAAGGTCATCCTTCTGATTATTCATATATGTGTCTTACTTTAAGTTTATATCTGCTTGATTATTTTGGATGATGTGATGTCACCCTCCTCTGGTTGAGGGGTGTAGGTGCAATAACACTGAAACTGCATCCCTTCTCTCTCCGTAGGTTCACAGTATAGAGTCATTCTATGTATAAACCGCCACACAGACGAAGAAGTCCCAGATGATAAGTGTGACTCTGCAGCCAAACCTGTTCCTGAGGAGGAGCCTTGTAACACACAGCCCTGCCCACCATTGTGAGCAAATTCACGTTAACATTAACCCTCAGTATACATGCGTTGTTTTTCTAAAGGTTTTTCTACTATTGTTTCCTAAAGTGATTCATTATTTTCTTACATAAGCCTGAGCATGTGATTCTTCTCAAAAAACATTATAAAGGAAATTGATTACTCTGTAAAAAGCTCACCAGTGGCCCCTTCTACTGGTACGCCTTTAATCCAGATGTGTGAAAGGGGAATGAACAGGCTGTGGAGCATTGTGGTTGTACCTTTAAGCAGGTAGCAGAGCAAAATCGAAACACCGATATAACAGATGCTATTTTGTTACAAAACATGCATTCTGGCTCAAGAGGTGAAGAATATGAAAATAAAATCAGCATTTTCAAAGTGGATCGATTTGAGTAAAAAAAACAACAGATTAGCCTTTTGAACAAAGGCATTCAGCTGTGGTTTCTCTGCATAAACAAAGTTGAACATTTATGGTCGACCGATGCTAAATTCGTCCCGATGGTGAAGATGTTTCCTTGTCTGTGCGTTAGCTGGGAGGCCAGTGCGTGGTCTGAGTGCAGCGTGTCCTGTGGGCCGGGTGTGCAGCAGAGGCAGCTCCAGTGCAGGCAGAGCTTTGGAAACCGCTCCACCATGGTCCACCCCCAGCGCTGTGCCAACCTCACCCCACCAGAGTCCACGCAGGCCTGCCAGCTCCAGCTTTGTTCGCACTGGGAAGTCAGCTCTGACTGGAGCACGGTACGTCAACGAAACCAGTATGTGACTGGAAATTGCATCTGCTCGTGGGTGCACGAGTGCTGCTTCTCAGCATCTGCAAAAGGAGTTCCATTTCAACATGTCCCTATGTTTCTATCATAAACTTTCTAAACTATTTTTCTGTCCATTTAGTATTTTTCCCTTAAATTATTAACTAAATGATAATGTATCATGCTTCATCTGGTCATTCTCAGTCTCATGTTTCTCTCTTCTCTATTCACTAAAGTGCTCGGTGGACTGTGGAGTAGGGAGAAGAACACGGAGTGTGCGTTGTCTCAGCGATCAGGGTGGCGTGGTGAATGACAAGGAGTGCAACTCTAGGCTCCGCCCACAAGGAAGCGAGGAGTGTAACATGGGCCCCTGTGTGACCAACTGGTACTTCAGTGACTGGTCCAAAACTGTAAGCAACATGCATGCACATAAGCAAGGGAGCAAACATGCACTCAACTGTAATCCTCAACATGATATCCCACTTTGTGTCCTCAGTGTTCGGCGCAGTGTGGCCCCGGGGTGCAGAAGAGAGAAGTGGTGTGTCTCACCAGAGGAGGGGTGAGAGACGGTGAAGGAGCAGGTGACTGCGTTGCAGAAAAACCAGCTGAGATGAAGGCCTGTAACAGGGGTCCGTGTGTGCCGACAACCATGTGGTACAGCAGCCCCTGGTCACAGGTAGGACGGAGGGAGGAAAATGCTGCATACAGTTTTAATAGATAAAACCAGAATGCAGAGATTCACAAATTATTTAAACCCTTTTTTTTTTTTTTAAAATGGTGCACAGATGGCATATATACTGATTCTGAATTTGCAGGGCCATGTATTTCAAGTAGGCAGAGAACCTTGTGAAAGGCTGACAATGTCCAGGATTTCAGTGCTCAAACTGACCAAACATTTTTACATCAGAGGAAATTATTTGCTTTTGAGTCTAAAACAGGGAAACAGTGGCTAACTTCACCTGCAAGGCACAGGAAATAATGATAAGGTCATAACTTACATTTAAGTTTCTGATAGATAACATAACACGGATGAACACGCTGCTGCTGTAATGTTGTGTATTTCTCATTAGTCATGATACAGAGCACTAGTGAATGTCTGGAGCATGTAAACATATTTCATTAGTTTTATTACAGCAGTCAGCCACAGCTTCAGTCTCCTCTGATTTACAACTTATGCAGGGCAAAGGAAGAATTATGAGGTTCGTAATCTTTTCATGATTATAAACCTGCGTGCTGATACCTTTACAGCTAATCAGTTACTTAAAAAAAAAAAGCAGCAACAGAACAAAGTGTGCATCGCCTCTAACATCATCCAGTCTGACATTTATTTGTCTTCTCTGTCTTGCTCGTGCACTTTATCTCTTTTTCCTGACTTTATCTGAAGGAATTGTCTTCAGTATTTGCTGCATCTGCCACGACCCCGTCCAAACTTTTAGAAACACTTTGGCATCAATTTCAAATGATTCAAAAAATGGAAATAAAACCAAATTAAATAGGTTAAATATTAAATTAAATGAAATATTCCCAAATCATTGAGTTCTGTTTTTATTTACACTTTTTTTCGGTTGTGGGTTTGTTGTTTAAGGAGCACTTTGTTGTGTTTTGTTGCACAGACACTGTTGGCTGGTGTTGAGTATTTGACTCGTTTGATGTGCTCTTTCAGTGTAATGTGCTGTGTGGGGATGGAACCCAGCGACGAGACATCATTTGTGTCGAGAAGATGGAGAATGACTTTACTGTCGTGCCAGCCACAAATTGTGCTCATCTAGAGAAGCCTGCGGCTGTCCAGGAATGCGAGATGGGAGAGTGTCAGCCACAGTGGTTCACAACAGAGTGGAGCGCGGTGAGAGATGACGGAACAGGAAGAAATGTGGAAACTGCACTGTAAGTGAAAGTGTCCAAGGATTTTCACCATAGTATTTACGCTCTGTGTTTTTTTCTCTTAGTGTTCACAGTCCTGTGGGAAGGGCTTACAGGTGAGGGAGGTTCGATGTCTAACACCGGACAAAAAGCACAACCAAGCATGCGATGTCAGCACCAGACCTGAACAGGAACAAATCTGCAACACAATCCCCTGCGGCTTACAAATCACAGGTGGGTGTGTGTGTGTGTGTGAGACCGGGCACCTATGTGTGTTCTGGTCATCATCCCTGCTAACCTCTGCCTCCTTCTCTCTTTTGTCAGATAAAAACTGCCGGGACAGACGAGATAACTGTTTGATGGTGGTGCAGGCTAGAATGTGCGTCTACTCTTACTACAAGACTGCCTGCTGTGCCTCCTGTACGCAGAGTGCCCAGCGCGCCAAGAGGCACTGAGCAGCCCTGGACTACAAGCAGTCGAGAAGAAAAAGATATACCTAGCTGCGACGATGAGTCTGTAGAAATTGACAGCCCAGAGTTGACATGTCATTCGAATAAGATTTAGCTATTTTCTCCTGACTGTTCAGGTAAAACACTGTGAAAACAGACGATTCCTTCTGTCAGAAACCGATGTAATCCGGAGCCACATATTCAACTGGGCTTTCTTTAGTTTACTCCGTGCATTAACAGGTGCATTGTTAGTACTGTCATTTCCACTCTTGAAGGCTCATTTCTGTGGCTGTTAGGTTGTAACAGAAGGCGCTCACTGAGGACACAGCTGTGTTTCAGCAGCAAACTTAGCCCTCCTAATCTACAGGATCTTAAAGCAGATGCATTCAAACGTGCATACCACTACTTATGTGTTAAACAAATAATTACCATATGTGCCAGATGAACTGTGTATACTGTAGTGCTGCAGTATGAGTGCCGAAGATCTACTGGAATAGATCTGTGTACAAGTCCCCCCTCTTAGCTATCGTAGCTGCCCCCGGCCAAACTCGAAGGATTTTTTTGCATGTTGTTTGTGTTTTACCGTTAGCCAAAAAAATATGTCCTCAAGTGTCCTCTTATTCAGTATTTGGACAGATGAACCAAAGGGGTGGGGTGACCATGGCAATAAGTGACCAAATATAAAGGGGTGGAGAGACAGAGATGAGATTCTTCCTGAACAAGAAGGATAGTTGGCATGGATGTTGTACAGCACAGGCTCTGTATAGTCTCTTTGCTTCACATATAAGTCTTTTTAACTCTTAACGTTCAATTCCTTTTTACTTAAGAGGACAAAAAGCTTTCAAACTATTTGCTTGCGGAAAATTATGCTTGACACACACAGATTCAGGGTATTTGCCCAGAAAAGCTGAGAAACTACAGTTTCTCCGTGTCAGCACACCTTTTACAAAGTAGCTTACACAGTGTGAACTCTGTGTAATCACAGCTGAAGACTTGCAAAAGAGAGCAGCAGAATTTTTACACTGACTGTTCAGGGGTTCACAAGAGCATTTTGACTTGTGTTAAAATCTCCACCTCTGTGTAAACATGGTGCTGTCGACTAAAAGTGCAGCACGTGATTTTTTTTGTTTTTAAAGAAAGAAATTAAGTGATCGAACAGTTCTTCTCATAAAGTCAAATGAGAAGGCCAAACCAACAATGACTTTGTCTCCATCGTCATACGTTTGAAGTTTCCTGCTCTGCAACGTGCGGATGTCTTTAATCTTTTAAAAATGACTCGCTACGAAAAAGATAAGGTGATTTGTCAGGAAAAAAGCAAACAAACGAGTCAGTAGGGAGTAAGTTTGAGGCTTTTGCAAATTTCTTACTTGGTGAATAATTTATTCAGTACGTTTGGTTTATGAAGGACTAACTAATAAATTATTAGAACAATCTAGAGCCCCTGGGTTTACTTTAAGGAGAGGTGTGAGTGTGAATATAAATTGTTTTTGCATAAAAAATGAAACCAAGAGGAATCAGCATCAGTTCAGTGTTGGTTTTGTTCTTTTCATGGGATTTCTTGATCATAAAAACAATATGAAATATGGCCTCTAACATCTAATTGATTTTGCAGTGGTCAGCTGTGCTAACGTATTACAAACATCTGCATGTCATCGCCTTCTTGGGAGGGGACGTTTTGACTGTCCCACGAGAATAGATGAAGTCAGAATTAGGAGACGTCAATGAGACTGACAAAGCTGCTCTCTTTCTCGCAGTAGTTAGTAACTTCAACTATGATTATATATCAAATGCAGTCATCCTGCTAAGCCATAAAAACTGAATCCAACCCCAGTCCTTTAAAGGTGGGGATGCTGTGTAAAATGTAACTAAAAACTAAACGCAGTAGTTTGCAGTTCTCATGAACCAATATAACGTTCACAACAGAACATAGAAAGCATATCCAATGTTCAAAGTGAGATGTTTAACTATTTCACCAAAGATATTAGCTCATCTTGAATTTGATGGCAGCAATAAGTCTGTAAAAACTTGGGACAGGGCCATTTTTACCATTGTGTGGCATCCCCTCTTAGTTTAACAGCAGTCTGTAAACTTCGGGGAACTGAGGAGACCAGCTGCTGGACCTTAGGGAGAGCAATGTTGTCCCATTCTGGTCTGATATATGATTCTAGCAGCTCAACAGTCCATGCCGTGATTTCCAACACCGAATTGTGTCTGTTTTAAATGCAGTGCTGCCTGAGGATCATGAGCTTCCAACAATCATTTTTGACCATAGAGACGTCTCCTTGTTCTGAATCTTTTAATGATATTTTGAACTGTAGGTGATGGAACATTCAAAGTCATTACAATTTTACATTAAGGACAATAGTCTGAAATTGCTCCACATTTTGTAGACGCTGCCCCTCTGATGTGCTCTTTCTATACACAGTCGTATTACGGACCTGTTGCCAATCAACCTAATTAGTTACACCATGCTCCTCCAGCTTTTTCTTTTTACACACTTTTCCAGCTTTTTGTTCCCCTGCTGCCATGAAATTCAAGATGAGCAAATATTTTTCTTGAAATAGTAAAACTTCTCACTTTCAACATTATAAATGTTGAAATAGATATCAGTTTATGAGATTTACAAGTCATTGCAGTCTATTTTTTATTGACTTTTTAACTCAGTGTCCCAACCTTTTTGTTATTGGGGTAGTAGTTTGCGTTTTGAAGCGGCAGTCTCTGTATATTTGTGTGTAAGTACGGCTTTATGCTCTTTTAAATGTATTTCCCACGCCTTCCAACCCAACGTGTACTCACACCCAGTCAAACGTGAGGAGCCTGTATATTTGTCAGATATGTTTTATTGTGTAAATTTCTTTGAGCATCTTCACACTTGTGTTTTATTACTGAATAGAGTTGTCAGAAGAGTTGTAGGCTGCATTTATTCACATCTAACTGTCATATAACTGTTGAATCAGTGACATTATTGTGCATTTGAATTATGAACGTTTCCATGTGCATGCATGTGTGTACGTTTCTTTGTTCTGCAGCTGTGGCTTTTAATGTGTCATTCTCATCTCTAATCCCTTGTAGTATAAATGACATCATATACACATATATCTATACAAATAAGAATAGTAATTTATCTATGATCTGAAAAACATGTAATTTATTATCTGTTTTGAGAAGCTGTAGGAATTTTTTGTTACTACCAGAGTTTATGAGATTGTTATTATCAATATGCCGAAATTTTTTTTATCATCCAAAAAAACAGAAAAGAGTGTGGGAAAATTATTATCTGAAAGCTTCATTATAAATAAAACAGAAATAACAGAAAATTAATAAATGTGTCACATTTGTTGTTGACCAGTGAATAAGGGTGATGTTGCCACTTTTCTCCAAACGGTGGCGCCATTGAGTCTGTGAATCCTTTTGCTTCAAGGCAAACACTGCATGTTTACTTTTAAGAGGAGAATGTTACTATTAAGAAATTAATAGAGCAAAGATGTTCTGTCTTTCAACTAAACAAAGTCTTGTGTTGCAAGTCGTTGCTTTGCAAAAGTAGCCTATCCAAGGAGCACAGGCAAAATCAGCTCTGTCATTTTCCCCATATTCAACATAGCACCAAAAAGACATCAAATAAAGCCATTGTTTATGCAATTATGCATTTAACGAAGGGTTTTGAATGTGACATTTAGGCCTCCGGTACAAAGAAGCTGTTTCCAAGAGACATTTATCATCCAAGCCCTGTGTTTTTTATTATCAATTTTTGCCAAGTTCAACAATAGGCCGTGTTGTCTGTAGTTTAAGTGAAAGTGGGGAGGAAAGGTTGGGGATTTTAAATGACAACACACCTTTGTTTGACTTTTTTTCCAAGTAATAATTATGATTCTTAAGTTAATTGTCGTTGCAGTGCAGGTGCAAGCAGCAAGGCTTCTAGACCAGGACTTTGGGAATACTCATTTGAGCCCATGAGTTTAAAGTTTTGCAAACTTGGTTATCAACAAAGTCTTATAGCTGTTTCAAAGCAGTAACAACACCTCTAAGATCACAATTTCTGGTGGTGAAATATTGATTTTGCAAGGGGAACGCCTCCTCCGGTGTGACATGAAGTTTTTTACAATTACATTTAATTAGTCAGCAGATGCTTCTGTACACAGATGCTTACAAATGAAAAAACAACATTGAAGCTGCAGAGTGGCAAGATTCCTGAATTGTAACTTGAAGTCTTGGTTTTCTCTGCCTATTTTGAAGGAAATTGTCCCCAGTGGGGAGGGTTTTTTTTATGTTGACTAGTGGTGAACGTATTAAAGCATCTAACTCTGACAAAACAGGTGATGTCAGCTTCCAAAAAGCTAAATAGCAAGGTTTTTTCAGATTTTCTCCTGGCAGGTTGTGTGCCTCTTCTGGTTTGTAGGAAGGACTGTGTGACGTGAGATATAGGCTGCATGCAAGTCTGTGTATTCTAAGGGTGTAGCTATATGGTGGAGGGTACTATAGGGAGAGGGCACCAGGCAAGGCAGATGGTGACCTTTAGGAATGAATTACCATGAACCCAGTGACTCCTTTCAGGCTCTCCCTTCAAGACTCTAAGCACGCACATGTACCTCAAAGATAAGAAAATTGGATGTACTGCTTGTTTGTTTTGCCACATTACCGTCTGTTTTTACATACAGCAGTTATGGTTCGGTGTCAACCGCTTTTCCAAACCACAGCCCTTAAAGTAGGCCAACTCCATCCCCGAGCTATCTCTCTACCCTGTCACACATTTTGCTCCGTGTGGGTGTGAGCCTGATTTCGGGCTCGGGCGTGAACAGCTGTAGTAGTCGTGACCGCGTGCTCGTCGTCGGAGGCGCGCTTCGGCTTCACGTCAAGAAGCATCGTTTCAGCACCAAGGCCAGAGCTCGCGGCGAGAACAATAGGCGGCTCCGCTCACCATGTCGCCTAGGCAACGTCTGACGAGTTCTCACTCGCAAACCGCCGCTCAAGCCGAGAGAATTAAAAACACTTAAAATCCTCGTGAAATTTCACAATATTGCTCTTAAACTAATACGCAAATGTTTAAGTTTGCTGAGTGACAAGTTAAAGGCTATCGCGCGAATGTGATCTATTTTATTTGTTTAAGCACGGTGAGCATGGTTGTTGACGGTCCCTTGGAGTTACGTCACAGGCCAGCAACCGCTTTGGTGATAGGAGGGGGAGGGGGAGGCAGAGAGTGGAGAGACACCGGTATCTATAGGACGTGAAAAGCCATACAGCCGTTGAACGGGTAAGACGCTACAAGAATCTGAAAATAGCAAGAATAGTAACTAAAGACAGACCCTTTAACGGTGGGACCAATAACGGCAAGACTGAAAGAGGCTGTTACGCCACAACAATCAAGTTCAAGTAGTTATAAGTTAGCCAAATTGATGCAGCTGGTTCTCACGTTGGAATCAAATAGGAATTAAAAGTGGGCTTCCGTGAAAGTGATAACTGGCCAGCTTCGTCCACTTTGGATTTCTAAAGTCGAGAAGTTGGTGAAATCTCATTCCGGTAGTCACGGTGATAAGCTGTCACCTGCCAGGGCTCCGTCACCTCCAGACCGGGAGACCTGGAGCACGGCTTTTTTTGTTTTGTTTTTGTGGAAACACCACCGAGCCTGCAGTGTGAGTACACCGAAGAGGAGGCACAAAGAGCGGAGAGCATCCAGAGAGGAGAGGCAGGTCCGGGACGGAGAGACAGCGCGGCGAGGACAACAACGGGGACCCGACGGAGAGCATCCTTGTTTTATTTTCTATCTGCGCGGGCTGCGTACGCATTATTACCGGTAAGAGCTATAAAGTGTGGTTTCTGAATATTTGTCCATATGTTGTTTTGTTCTACCGTCTGTATGTATATATATGTGTGTGTGTGTGTGTGTATATATATGTATGTGTGTGTGTGTGTGCGTGTGCGTGTGTGTGTGTGTGTACATTGAGAGGGGATCGGACAAAGAGCAAGGGAGCCCCATGACATCCGTGTGTATGCTGTAACCTACAGCTGCCTAAACAAAGAAACGGCTCTATTGCAATGATTTCCCCCCACTCACGGTGTCTCTTCTGCTTCTTCTTTGTAGGGATCCTGAACACCGTCCATCGCCGAAAGGTAATACTTGCTCGCAGATATTTTCTTTTTATATATATTTAATTGGAGAAAAGTGCCATTATTGGTTTTTGATTGGCTAATTAACATTTGCATAATTATTTTCCCAGAAGCCACTAGAGTCCTTTGTCATCAGACTGGGCAATAAATACTCTAAATAATCGAGAAAATACTTTTATTTTCATGGCTGAGATGAGCGTTTTATATCCATGTGCAAATGATGCATTTTATAAGAATTCAATTTTTACACTTTTTATAAACTTACTAAAAATTATGATATTCACAGCATAAGTGTCTGATCAAAAGCAGTCCCAGATTATGTTTTTTATGTCATTGTGCAAATCTATTCAATCTACTTTCTGCTAAATAAGTGAACACCATATGACATTATTTTTTTATGTATGTCTTCAACTTGTTTCCTGTCTTTCCCTGCCTTTCTGGCTGTGACCCAAGGATTCATCCAGCCTCAGCTGCTCCTCTCTAGGGATACCTGCTCCTTATCCGTTTGCCCCTCAGCCCCCGCAGTCATCTCCTCCACTTTGTCCCGATGAAGGAGGCCGACGCCATCAAGTTGTTTGTAGGGCAGATTCCCCGGAATCTGGAGGAGAAGGACCTTAAACCCATTTTTGAGCAGTTTGGCAAGATCTATGAGCTAACCGTGATTAAGGACAAATATACTGGGATGCACAAAGGTAGGTCTCGCCCTTCTAACGCCGCTTAAACAGAGACAGTCAAAATGACAGATTGCTAGATACAGTGCTGGATAGATAGATGTGCTACGGTGAGGCAGATAGATGGGTGGATTTTTTTCTGTGGCGACTGTCACATGTATCCATGGAAACTGTCACAGCACCTCTCGTCTTCATCTCCTGTTAATGCTGCAGCGTGAGATCATGAAGACAAGCGAGCAAACTCAGAGCAGGTACACTAAATCCAGACGCGTGCTATGTAGCAGTATTGATGTGCCGAAAAAAAACTATCTTGTGCTGTTTTTTTAAAACTGTAATGAGACTTGTAAATGTGACCACTACACATCACGAGAGAATATGTTATGAAGGTTTAAAGATGGGAGGCCATAATGATTGGTACGTCCGCCCAAGAGCTTCTTATTTGTATTAATGATGTGAGAGTTTTAGATAACTTCAAATACTAATAAAATGAAGATTTGGCACGCACCCTCGCACACACACACACGCACACACACACCCAGACACACAGCGATCAGGGGTCCTGTGTGTTACATGAACCAGATTACGCTGTATGCTCCAATCAGTGTAATGGGCCTGTAAGCCAGGGTGACACAAGGGAAGGAATCTGTTGTTTTGAGAATCCCCACGGCCACAGTAAGCCCCTCTTAAAAGCAATGAGATGGACTGTAAGATGTGTGTGTGGGTGTGTGTGTGTGTGTGTCTGTTTTGTACTTTCCTGTGTGACAGTGCGTGTCTTGTCATTCTAAACTTTTTTTTTTTCTTCTTCTGGCATTATGTTGAGTCATCATCAATTCCTCCCATTTACAGTCGGTGTTCATTGATTCTTTGTTTTCTGAGTCTGCATTAGTCTGTGTGAGATGTCACAGGGAATGCTAACCTGCTGCTGATCTTGTTGTCTTAGTGCTGGTGACAGGTGTAGTAAACGGCTCTGGCCAGCCAGCTCTACTACCCACCCCTCCCTCACATACTCAAACACAGGTACAGCACATAGGGAGGGAGTGCATTTGGAGTGATGGTGAGGCATGCATAGTGGTTGGAATTGGACAGGAAGCTGACAGTGGAAAGCCTGTAAGGCCTTTTTAGCCCCACGCACACGTCTGTGGTGCTGTCATGTGTGCTGACTTGTGCTGTGCCGTTCTGAAATGTGCCGTGCCGTGGAGTGTCCTTCTCCGCTCTAAAGTACACCGATATGTTGTCAAGTGTAGCTACTGTAGTGCATGATTATTTGAATTCTTAACTGTCTTGCACAATTATCCTGGTGATAATTCAGAGTATACAGCAACAAATAATCAGAGGAGGGAAAAGAAAATAGATACCTGAAATGGTTTGTTAAACTGTACGTGTTTGAAAGTGTGTGCGCGCGCGTGTGTGTGTGTGTGTGTTTGTAGGGGGGGAAATGAATAAAAAAGACACAGACAGTGACAGATTTTGGAGCCATTCACTGACCTTTTCTACCATTATCCCTCTCGTCCTCTCTTTCTCTTTGTCCGCCTCTTTCTGTCTGACAGGATGTGCGTTTCTGACGTACTGCGCGAGAGAGTCGGCACTGAAAGCCCAGAGCGCTCTTCATGAGCAGAAAACATTACCAGGGGTAAGTGCACAAAACAGTCATAAACTCAAACATCCCCGGATACTACACACTAACACAACCATGCAGGCGATCCTGCATGTGCATTCAAATCGCAGAGAACCTCCCCCTCACCAGCATACACAGACTCTGCCATATACCTTGTATACACACACGAGTAGCCTCACATCAGTGTGTCTGTGTGATTGGAGGCTCAGCTCCCATTAGTAACATTGTGACATAACTCAGCAGCCGGCAGGCGTCTTGCTGCTAAGGACAAACACTCCCTATCGCTGGAGACACATAGGGTACTCCATGAGCATTAGCATCTCCATTCCTCTATCTTTCTCTGCCTCTCCATCTCTCTGTCGTTTCCTCCGTTAGCCTCCGGTGATAGCTCCCGTCTAGAGAGTGTGTGTAATTAATGTGACCATTCCCCTTTGTCTCATCCCAGGCTCCCTCAAGTCTCTCCAGTGAGGGATTGTGCGCTATGACTGTGCAGGGGTAGGACACTGTTCATTATGGAAGGGGCACTGTGCAAGAGCAATGTCTGTCTCATAGGCCTTCCGTCTCTATCTTTCCCTCACTCTTTCTTCTCTTTTTTTCTCCCTGACCTGGTTTCCACTGCATGATTTCGCTTCATCTGTTTCGGAACATTTGCGATTTCTTCCTCTTATATTTACATCAAAGCTTTCGCGCAAAAACCGTCTAACGCAAAACAGAGTGACGTGGAAATATAGGACGTTTATGAGAAATGGCATTTTCCGAGTCTTATCTAAAGTTGTGATTTGCAGCAGTTAGGGCAGGATGGTAAGTGTGCCGCCACCATCGCCGAAGGTTTCTCTATCTCATTCGCTCTGCATCGCCTTGCAGCTGATCGGAGTTTCAGTTCCTGCGCCTTCTCCGCAAGCTGGAGAGTTGATAAGATCTCTGTGAGAAAATTGTTGAAGGAGAGCCTGAAGAGAGAGCGTTGGGGGAAGGGAAATCTTCTGGCACATATGAGCGCAAATCCCTGCATACATACATTTTGCAGTCATACATGCTCTTTCATCTAGCTGGGGAATGTCTGTGAATACGCACACACTCACCTATACAAGCACAGCGTGTTCATAATGACAATAATCCAATTAGGGACCGCTAAGAAGTCTGACCTCTGCATTTAAATCACCTTTCCACTGTTGTATCTCCCTTTCCTCTCTCATGCTGACATTTGTCCTTTGACTTATCCTCATCACCTTTTCCCCTGGGTATTGCTTCATCCTCGCCCGCTGGTGACTTCAGTAACAGTGATACATATGCCTGCTTTGCAGATGGACAGTTGCATCATATTTCCAGATAAACTGTGATAAATATTGTGGACACACAGAGGAAACATTTGCTGGGAGGATACTCATTAGCAGGAGGCAGCATGAAACAATCACAAGCACCAGTCCCCAGAGGAAGACTAGTGCTAAAACAAGGGTGTGGTTATGGTGTGCATTTTTTTTCAATAAGATCTTTCAGCTTTTTGCATATTCTCTGTTTGTCTTACCCTTTGGGGTTTGTTTGAAAAAAAATCTACAGTCAATTATTTGAGCCAGAGTAAAACCAGAATATAAAACATGGTACTTCATGGTAAATAGACTGCATTTAAATAGCACTTTTCTGTTCTTGTTGACCACACAAAGGACTTTTACACGACAAGTGACATCAACTAAGTCACGCTTACTAATGCGGCTCTTCTTAGACGTGTTACTGGCTGTGCATCGCATCGAGTCATTTTCATGAAAATGCTGTTAATCGTCCCGGTATGTCGACCCGTCCTTGGGTTTGAGAAAATTTTTGCAGTATGAATTCAAATATTTGGGAGGCTACCTTGGCTTGTTGAGCCACTACATCATGCAGCACCCACCCACCCACCCCACATCCTCAGCTTTAGCTCTGCTGTCACTTTCTACTACCCATCTTTATCATTTTTCTATCCTGTGTTCTCCTTCTTCCCCCTACCCGCCTCTGTTTCCTTCTTAAACAGGATTCACCAATGAGCTTCTCCATTTTTCCTGTATTCTTCCTTTTATTTCTCCCCAACCCTCACTATCTGATGTTCCATTATATCTCTTATGTTCAACTCCTCCTCTTCCAGTTTCCTTGGACTAGGAAGATATTACAGAACGCTCTCTTCACTACCCCCTAACCCTTTTATTTCACGGTATCCCTCATCTCTCATCCCCCCATTTCCCTTCCTGCTGCCTTTACTCATTTTTTTCTCCTATTGCACACTCGCGCTTCCTCCTCAGATTCTCATTTCACAGTCATTTATGGTAACCCTTCTAAGTCCTCCTCTCGACACAAGTCCCACTCTGTCTGTCTTCTGCTTCCATCCCCCCCAGTTCCCCAACCCCTCATCTCATTTCCCCTCCTCTCGGTTAGTTGACCCTTTTGACCGTTTCACCTCACAATCTTCCCCATCTCCTCCCTCTCCTCCCCTTCTGCTTGTGTTCCCCCATTCCTGTTTGTTAAGGTGCGTGTTGAGTGGATCACAAACTCATTTTCATAGTCAGATTCTGGACTCACCAGGGGGCAAGAGGACTGTGCGTGTATGCTTGGATGTGCAGTAGTCTTGGTCGAGTGGGCTTGAAACTTGGAATCACTATAAAATGCAGGAAGCGGTGGAACGTCAGGCTCCTCATCCAACTTTAATGGAACTGTAGCGTCACACTCATACAGATGTGTTTCTCCTACATCCACAACCAAGCGATAAAGGTGTGGTGACAAGGGTCCCGGCTGCTGTCTGGCGCCCATTAATGAGATTAGATGCTGATTTAACAGTTCAATCAAGACAGTAGAGCGATAAAAAATGAAGCAAAACACGGAGATGTATGTAGAGACACTACACCTCAGATGTCCTTCAGCAGGGGCAACACAGTGTCAGATGTGAGAATGAGAAAAAGTACAGAGGGATTGAGAGGGAGATGAACAGATGGCCATATCAGCGTGTCCTGCGCCTTGCGTTTAATTTGGACTCAGTAAGAGAAGCAAAGATGGAGTGCGACACGAGGAGAGCAAGAGTTGCATGATTTAAGTCACAGTAGCTGGGGGGGGGGGGGGGGAGAATCACTATCAAGTTGCTTTGTAGCATGCATGTTTGATATTAGCTGTGGTGCAGAAATTCCCCCTGGGACACATCCATGTAAAAACGCTCACGTTTAGGCATCACATTTCAGTGCAGTTTAAGAAACTGTGACTAATAAAAACTGCTCAGTTGAAAGTACGGTTCGGCTCGCTGTGGTGATGTTTAATCAAAGGCATGTCCAATAATGCTCAGTGAGGGTACGGGAAAGATAAGCATCTCATTTGCATCTTTCAAGGGGGATGGGGGCGATGTAGAGACTCGGGCTATCGTAGTAATGAGCACATCTACCGTAAATATATAATTTGATATTAAAGTATGTGCTTTGAAGGGTGCTGGGGTTTTTTTTGGTGTTTGTGTCTTTAGTTCAGAAGAGATGGTGGCAGTGGGGTGACAGCACGTGTGCAAGGTCAGAGGTCAGGGCCCAGCCTTCAGTGAATGATTCCTTGGGAGGGGAGGGGACGGGAGGGGAAGGGAGCAGAGGCTGCTTTCAGAGCTGTAAAACTTCCCTCCAGGAGAACATGACATCCCCCATAAGTGCTAGGACCAGTACAGAAGGTCATCTCTGCCCACTGCAATAACCTTTTAAAATGGCTCTCTGTGCCGGGACGTGGGACTCCTTTGGCATGAAGTGCTTGATATACCCGCTTCTTTATTTGTTCTTCTACTCTATCTTTACTTTTTTTTCTTTGGTAAAAACCACACTGACACAATTTCATTTCCCGTTGGGCTCGTTGTTACTGTGGCCCTAATCCAGAATGGCAACATTTGCATACTAAATGTTCCCTGTTTTTCTCTTCTACTCTTAAACTTCATAATCCAGATCATCAAAAACACAAGTATGCACGTTCATGCTGGTTCAAACGCAGAATTCAGAGTAAGCATTATTTTTAAAAAAAGTCCTAATTCCCTTGTCATCCATCCTTTCTCTCCCTTTTCACTAAGCCACACTTCTCTCCCACCCCGGTTAGATTTGAACCTCCCACCTCCCTCCGCTCTCTATCTATCACTCTATCTCTCCCTACCTTACTGCTGCCGTGTTTCCTCCCATATCTTTCCCCTTATCTGTTCTTTTGTTCTTTGCTGTTGATATCTCTCTCTCTCTCCATTTAATCTGCACCCTCTTCTCTTTGTGTTTATCGCCCCCCCCCCACTTTATCTTTGCGCCGCTTCAAACACAACTGTTTGCACACGCACGCACGCACACGCGCGCACACGCTTGTACACATGAGCACCCTCAAAAACACACACATCTGTTTGGCCACGCTGGCATCTGAGAGTAGGTGAAATTAAAGTGTGATAAGCGGCTTACCAGGTGTGTGTTGTCATGCTTCACTGCTCTCCAGGCAGCAGCACTCTGCTCCCTGTTTTTTGATTAGAACCAAAACGAAGCAGACACACACACACACACACACACACACATTGTACTTCCCCCGATACACTGTATGCCTATGAATTATTAAAAAGGCAGAAGAAGCAGCACAGGACAAGTAGTTAACAGTAAGTGATAAAGCAGTGGATCAATACACTGATTAAAAAAAAACTACTAAAAGTTTGTAGTTCTGATATTGATTAAATGCATATGGTCTGACAGCGCCCCGGGGCCGATAAATTGAAATACTTTAATCCCAGCGTTACCGTTGCAGATGTGTTATTCGAGGCTGGATTTAAGAACGGACGTGTACATTTATTTATATCCCGGGCTAAAACAGTTAATGCTTTGCATGCGCATAACGTGAACCCACGTAGACGCGGTTATAAGGCGTGTAAACAGCAGCTCAGGGGTCACGCTGTTGCTTCTGCCTTTGCTAACTGTTACATCACTTTAGGGGCATGCAAAGAGATTGAAACGAGCGCTGCGAATATCACACCGACGTAATTGCGGTTCCTCTAATTGCGTGGACCTTTAGTATGTCAGTGGTGCTATGAGACTACAAAGATAGGCCCTATCTTTGCATGTGTCCATCATCCAGTACGTGTAGTTGATGTTTATCAGGTCTACTCGGGGTGTGTGTGTGTTGTGTACGCTCTGCTCTGTGTGTGTTTCCATGTGGAATCTAAGAAGCCTGGCAGACAGCCTCCCTATGGAGCAAAGCTATGATGAGCAATTATCCACTAGGGCGACTTTGTAGGCTAATTTTGCATATTTATGTGGTCAGCAGCACTGTTTACTATTCCCCCTCACTGCTTACTGCTGCATTTTCGATTTAGAACAGACCCCAGTTCCCTCTCTCCCTCTCTTTATGTTCTCTCTGTCTCTTCCTCCTCTGCCTCTATCTCTCCCCTCCTGATGGGGTTTGTGATGTGTATCGCTCCGCGAGCCCCCCCCCCCCCTTTCCCGTGCTGTTTCTCTATTTTTATCCTCCCCGTGTGTGGGACGGGAAAGGAGTAGAGGGACAGGTGTAGATCTGAGTGTGAATGTGTGTTTTTGAGAAGCAGACAGAAAGAGGAGACACCAGAAGGAGGGGATGCAGCGCAGAGGGGTGTTTGCGTTGTGTTGTGTACAGCTTCGACCAAGGGGGTCTACCGTATTTATTTCAAACAAAAGTCTTTGCTGCTTGTGTGTGCGCATGTGTGTGTGTATGCATGTGGGTACATTTAGGCATGCAACATGCAGAGAGAAAGAGTGCCTGCCTCATATTTCACCACAAAATTGAAGCAGAATCTAATCATAGCCTCATAAAAGCCTGACCCTGGAGAACGCCTGCCTCTTTAAGGCCTCTCTCTGTCTCTCTCTCTCACACACACACACACACACACAAAGACAAAAACAGGCGCACACACAAGAACATTTATGTATTGGCCACTTTGACTGGTATGTTTGTGTGGACACACGATTACCAAGCTGTGTGATTGTTCACTGCCAAACCAGTGTCTCTCAGATGCTGAGCTCTAAAGTAGCCTAAATTTGAGCTGAGTCCATATCACACACCATCTGTTTTGTAAATGCAGCCAGCTTCTGTTCGGTCTGCTTTCCACATTCATAGATAGCAGTTTGCTGGTTAGTTGCAACTACGCGTCTACGTTATTCCATCTGATGCACACTTTGTTGCTGAAGTGTTCGCTTCAGACCTTGAGTGACACACTTAAGTCTGGGTTCTACACTCTTGGTGAGTTTGGAAATCAACGATTGTCCATTGAAAACCCTCGTGTTTGAAGTATCTGTTGAAGTCAGATATGAGACATATGAGACACACACACACATACATGCAGTTTGTCTTTCACTTTTGTATTTTTAAGGAATTTAGAAGAAAGTAAAGATGCCAGAAGGCAGCGTGCCAAAAATCACAGTGACCCTAACTGATGCCCAGATCCCAGCATTTGCACTTGGATGGGTCTGTGATCACTGAGCAGCGTCCATAATGAGCAGTGCTACATTACATAGCAAATATCACCGCCTTTTTACATCACTTAATGTAACTTTCCCTTTTGGTGTCCTTGGTGTGCACTGGTATGAGTTTACAGTCTTACTTTTTGCATGTATGATTACCAAACTGCAGCCTGCAGCCTGCTGTCCAGACACCTTGTCGCATGCAGTATTTATGTGTCTCCACAGAGATGGTTATAGAGAACAGGCCCATGTGAGGGGGCTGAATGAATGTGTGAATTTGTGTGAATGAAAAGGGGGGGAGGGAGGGGGTTAGGACATGTGGAGGAGGGCCACGAAGAGGTTTGGTATGAATAGGAGTGCACAGACATGGAGGGGGTGGGGTGAGACAGGGGAGGAGTAGAGGAGGTCTGGTTGGAGAGAAGGAGGAAACAAGACAAAAGTTTTCCATAATGAGCATGGAGGAAGGGGCAAGCGGGTGGTGTGAGGAAGAAAGGCTTTTCTCTGGGTGGTGAAGGAGTGGGAGGGTGTCGGGGTGTACTTCTGTCAATTTAAACAGAGACATCTGTCAGAGGGGGCCTCTAAGTGTGTGCCTGCAAATGTGTGTGTATATGATTAGGCAGGCAAGAGGATGACAGGACTTCAGTTGCACCTGGGTTGCGACCTCCACTTTGAGGTCTCCTTTCTTACCACACTTCAACCTGCTGTCTAAATAGTGGCCTTTTTCTCTCTGACCACAGGGCAAAGCTGGAGCTGTACATGCTCAAATTACACTGGCATAGATTTCCACACCTTACAAAGCTGTGCGCAACAGCAGAAGAAGAGGAGAAACGGCTCCTTGGGCACGAATTGTTTTGTCCGGTTTTTAAAAAATGCTTTACCTGCTGAATGTAAGATTTTCCACACTTCTTACAGCTGATAGCATTTAAAGTTTATACATGAGATGAATCACTTTTGACATATAGTTCAAGTTATAGATCATTTCTAATTGATAAGCTGCAAATGTTTCATTCAAGGCGAGACACTCAAAGGCCTGCTGCACTTATGAGCAAGTTTTATATAGTCTTCTCCGTGATTACATTTTAATAATCTAATAGGCATTGCTTTTCCATCTCACATCACTTTACCTCACCCTATAGGAAATGTCTTGATGACAAGAAAGATTTTTCAAAGAATTGACAAGAATTTAAAAACAAGGCAAAGATCAGCAATTTCATTGATTTATCTTATTCTGACGTACAAAAACAACTGTGGAAGTCAATATCAGGGTAGTTTTCAGTTCACTAATGCTGTCATAGGACATACAGTCTATTTGTATATTTGTCTTTAATTTTCTGGAATCCTGCCCAGCGCCATGAGGATCTTAGCACTCAAAAATGTGTTGTACTATTGAATGTAATCTCAGTGAATATGAGAATTCTGCAATCATGAATTTGTATGGCTTTGAGCATCCTTTTTAATTCACCAGCTCATTTCCCAAAGGACTTAAACTCCCTGAAATAGAAAGAAGGTCCAAGCGCATAGGTCTAATGGTTATCCGCTATAGTGCTGCTGGATTATGTTGGACTAAATCCAGAGGATCAAATTTCAGTGAGTGCTCCACTGCTGCATACAAAATGCTCTCACTGGGGTTTGACAAAAACGGCATGATTTTCTAGGGATCAACAGCATGGTTAGTTCTGCTTCATGCACAGTTTGATTCCATTACTATGCAGGGCGATAAAGAGAGAAAAAGAGAATATGTTGCTAATCCATGCTCCACCAAAGAGGCTGATGAAGGGTTAACTGCTAGATAACATATTGAGTGGAGGAGATTGAGGGCAGACTTCTCAGGTGTGAAGAATGGAATGAGAGAGACAGAGAACGAAGAGATGAGAGCAGGGGGATGGGCCGCCCAGGAGCTTTTATTATGGTTTCAGGCAGTTACCAGGCAACGGAGCTGAGCAAGATGCCAGGTTGCTTGGCAACCCGAGGGATGCAAAGCCTAACTTGGTGGTACAGAGAGACGATAGGACAGAGGGTGGAGCTGTGCTGCTTGGCTGCTCCACCTTACCACTCACATTCTGTGTTTCTCACATTTTAATGTCTTCATCCAGTTGTGAACGAGAGGCGCAAACTCAGTCTCATCAGGGAGCCGGAGTGTCACATTTACACTGTGCTCTGCAATGCCGACATATTAACATAATGAAAAACAGTTGGAAAAAGCAAACATTTTCATGGACTTTCTCACACAGATTCAAATATGTGACAAGATTGTGTGATTTGAAACAAAATATTACAAGAGCTAATGGTTCTAATGGTATTTTTAAGAACTGGTTACTGAAATTGTAATGAATTAATCCCCATTATATAGTTATCATCACCTTTATGTGTCATGTCTAACTGCCTTGTTAGATGACGATGTAGAGGTGGAGAACACATTTATTAATTTATGGCTTATTTCTGCTTTAATGACACAGGAGGGGTTAATATTCTGCTGATCAGCTCCTGCTTGTTGTGTTTAAAATCCAGAATCTGCGTATCCAATCCGTCTGTGCGAAATGAAATACCCGTTTGATCATTTTATTGTTTATTACCGTTTGTCTCACTTGTGTGTCATTAACTTGTAAAAGCAGTGGCAGAAATGATGGACTAATCATCATCATCATCATGAAGCCATTTCATTAGAAATAGTGTCATGCTGTTGTACATTTTAGAAGAAGAGTTATACAAAAAAAGTTGGGTTTTTTCAAGCAGTCCTCCTGGAAGACACAAATGTTGTCAAACAGCATGGCCACGAGCCTCATTTTGGGTTTTTGGTTTTGAGTTTGTGAGCGTGGAAAGCATGTGAATGAGATATAAACAGTAGAGGAGAGATGGAGGGACCATAAAAAGATAAAAAAGAAAGCTGTAATGCCCGCATCATCAGGCAGTATGGAGGGATTATAGAGTTGAGAGTGGAAATAGCGGGATAGAGGATTGAGGAAGAAGCAGAAATAATGCTGGATTGTGGAGAAGGCATAAAAATAGTTTTCCTGTCTTAAGTTCTCTGGAAAATGGACATCACTCACACAGCTGTAAATTGTCATAATGTCATAATGCGACTGTAATCGGTTAGCATGAACATTTCAGTGTCGTGGAAAACTGGATCCGGTGTTTTGATTTGAACAAAAAAAGAATCATTAGACCGAAATTATAACATTGATTCATCGCTGTATTAATCCATGTTCCACACAGATTTACATGTGCACACACTCCCGCCGTTCCTGACACCATGGCGCAATGGTTTGTTCCACTGATTTTGTGTAGGTGGGGGAGGGGGCAAAATACGATTTGATTGGATAATCCAAGGATTTAATATCCTCTAATCCTGGTACAATCCTCTCTGCATTACTGCAGGGAGTAAGATTAACTGTATGTGTGTAGTATGTGTTTGCTTCTGTGTGAGCAAAAGGACGGATGCTGTCAGAGAGGGGAAAGGGGAAGTGTATAACTGTGTGTGCGCACGTGACTGACGTGCACTGTGCGTGTGTTAGTGCTGTCATCACAGCATGCAAATGGACCTGCATTTGCATGCATTATTTGGTCATGCGTGCACGATTGGACGTGCCTCTACTGAGAGCAAGTGCCCATGCATGCTCCCGCTCCCATGATATATGACATGTATGCCCTGACACATCGCCTCACATGCGATTTCCCTCTCCTCTGAGCTGTAGAAGCTCAGCGATGGCTTCTTAGCATGCAGGCGGATGAATCAAACCGTGCTCCAGCGTGAAACCGGCTCCTTGCACACGCACACGTTTGCAGATGGTTGCTGTTAATTAAGTCTTAATTGGAACGTGAGTAATTAGAGGATAATTCAACTTGAAAGGAGCGTGTGGCTGTTCTTGTGTGTTGGAGTAAAGACGAGAGACAAAGAGAGAACGGAGTACAGTCTGACTGACTATCAGGGACTACACTCTGTTTGCATTTTCTCTCAGGCTCAAGGGAGCTGTAATCACTGCAATATAGATTCACGTCCCTCACCCTCTACCTCATACTTATTTCTGCCTCAAGTCCCTGCCGATATCCCTTCATTTTTCCCATAAATTTCCTGCCCTGGTCATTTCGTTGTTCTCATGCATTTTTGCACATTCTTGGTGCTCATTTTACTATTTCACAACTCAGAGGGAAAATGTCTTGGGAGTGATGTTTTAGAGGTTAGTGCAAAGCCAGCAAACCATTCACCAGCACTAATTCTTTGTTTACCCAAAGAGCATAGCAGTCTCCCTTGGCAACCAGCATCCTTGTTTACCTACTCAATGTGCCGTCATACAATTGCCATGACAACGAGCCGGTTGCCATGCCAATTTTCCGATGCCATTGTGTTGTCTCTGAAGCAGCAGTGTGCACCTCTCACCTGCTGCTTCTCACCATCTCTTCCGATTCTCCCTCTAATCTTTCTTAATACATTAACTCGTGAAATTCACATCATGTGGTTCAGATGGAAATGTCACAACACGTTACGTGCACACACAGACTGAAAAGCTGCAATTCAAGAGAGCCTCGGGGCTTTCTGTTGGCTCTGTTTTACGTGCACAAGGATGAGCCCGATTAGGCCTAATGAAGGAAGAAATGGAAGGGGTGATGGATGGATGCAAGGATAGAGAAAAGGTTAGTGGACACAAATCTTGCTACAATCAGCCCGCTCTACAACAGAATCCGAAATCAATGTACAAGACGGGACGGATCAATGAGCTGATAGCACAAGATTGATGGCAGCATGGATGGACAGCAATAACATCAGGACTAGCATATGATGGATGGATGGAGGATTGGATGAATGGATGGATGGACAGGTAGATGGTTACAGAAAACGGTTAGGGTGTAGTGTGTGTATTTTCTGTAAGTTTATGCTTATGTTGACAGTTCGTGCCCATAAAGGTGTGGGGGTTAAAAGTATATATCATTCCTTCCTGTGCTGTGCTACGTGTGTGTGTGTTTTATAGGAGAGCGTGTGCAGAAGTGCTTGCATCTGCGCATGTTAGTGTGTGTGATGGCCTTGCCTTAGATCAATAACTTTGTGGTGACAGCTAAGAGCTGATTAATCAAATGTATGGATCAGTCTCCCTCTGCTCTGCCCTCTCCTCAATTACCAGCTTCATTACATTGCCTTAACACCCCACTGGGTCCTTTATCCATTCCTCCTTCTCATCCTTTCCCACCCCTCTGTATTCCCCTCTCTGTTGCCTCCTGTCCTCTTATTATGCTCTTCACTTATCTCCCACTAATATCTCCAAGATGAAACGTATATATCATTCTGTTCAAGTCACATGCTTTTACTGAAAGTGAGGCATTGATTAGTCATTTTCGCACTTTTTATTACAAATTCTGTTAATATGGTTTTTGCATCATCTCAAAGATATTGGAAAACAGTGGAGCCAACTCGGCAATCATTTTTCTTTGCTTAGTGTATTGATGTGACTTCCATGTTCAATCCGCCCCTCTCCACCCTCTGCCTCCTTTTCCTGGATCCATTCCTGCTCTTCTCTCTCTTCCTTACTTCTCTTCCCTCCTTTCACTGCCATGGTTCTGCAGCGCTCCTCCTCCTCCTCCCCCCACCCCATCCCCCTGGCATTAACACTGTCTCGGCCTCAGTGGTATGACTAAGCACTGTGCGTGTGGTATGTTTTCGTAGCTGTGTGCCTTTATGTATGTGTGAGACAGATCTACGGGGTGTATGAATGGCATGGACGTTCAGAATGTGTGTTTGCTAAGATGCATCAGCACTCTTGGCAGTGGATCTCTGTAGTCGTGACATTTTTTAAACAGAGCAAGTCACGACTGAATCACACCCCGTCCTCCCTCCTCCCCCTCTTTCTATTCTTTTTGAATCATCTCTCAGGGGCAGCTCTGCTTTCAGCCCTCCACTCTCAGTCTCCTTCTGTCTCGCTCTGCATGTAATACTTCTTTTTCTAGTATTTCCACTCACTCCCCGGGTTCTTCTTGGTCTTCCACCTGCCCTTTCAGGCAGTTGAAGTCAGTTGGGGTCCCCCAGGCCTCTCCTTTTGACTCGCTTTCTTCATCTCTTTATTTTTAGCTGACTGAGCCTGTTCATTTTACACACTCGTCACTTCACCCCACAAAGTGATCTCTTTCCTCTCACTCCTGCCCCCCTCCCTTTCCCCCTTCTCCGTGTCTCAGCCTACTCTTGTCTCCTATCTAATCCACAGTTCTTCAGTAATCCAGATCAGCTGGCCCACATTCTTAATCTTGTCACTTCTCAATCCCACCAGTCCTCTCCTGCGGGTGCGTGTGTGTCAGAGAGAGAGAAATCAGAGGCAGTTAGGCTGTGTTTGTTTGACACAAAAAGAAAGCAGTCCAGACACACTGATGTCACCTGCTAACCTTCACTTATCAGTGACTAAAAAACACATTGACTCACCCACACTGTTTGTTCTGATAAGCCACTGAATGGACTTTAATTAACTACATTTCTCAACTGAAGTCCCATGGCTTTAATTTGGCATTAGTCTAATTTCCAATTTCATGTGAAACTTGAATTCATTTCTGAATATTTGAACAAATGTGAACCTCTCATGAGTATATGTACTGGAAGTCGCATCAGTATGATAGCAAAACATATGAAGAGACATGCTGACTGTCTTTGTTGACGTTCCTGTTTGTTTGTCCCTCAGATGAATCGGCCAATCCAGGTGAAACCAGCTGACAGCGAAGGCCGAGGAGGTGAGCCACACGCGCTCTTTCTGTATTTGTGAAGGTTCTTCGTCAACATGATGTATCTCCTGGCCCTTTTCCATCACAACTAAAATCCTTACCCCGGACAATGTTTATTATGTGTCGCGAGGGCTGTGTAAAATGTCATCACAGTGCTGCACAAACGTCCATCTTTCGAAGGGTTTAAACTAAAGACTGCCCACACACAAGCAGAGTGTGATAGATAAAAGGTGTCAAGTTGGATCAGACAGAGACAGAAAGCACTCAGCAGGGTGCTTGGCGGATTCTGGACTTGCTACTAAATACCCTTACTTATACACACACACATTCAGAACACACTCCTCATGCCTCTCTTGTATCACCAGTCTGTAGTCAACAGTGCCCCCTTGTGGACAAAAACAATAGTAACAGAGAATTCACCAGTTAGGGGAATGTAAAGTTGATTTAATATCTTTCCTCTTTCCCTTCATTCATGCATCTTTGCTCCACCAGAAGACAGGAAGTTGTTTGTGGGTATGCTGGGAAAGCAACAGAGTGATGAGGATGTCAGAAGGCTGTTTGAGCCCTTTGGCAGCATAGATGAGTGTACTGTTTTGAGAGGACCAGATGGCACAAGCAAAGGTAAATTGCAAAAAGTGCATATGCACACAAATTAGACACCATAAGCTTTGTTATTCAATTTAGTTGTACTTTCTAATTTATTGACTGTGTTTTGTTTCAGGGTGTGCTTTTGTGAAATTCCAAGGACATGCAGAAGCCCAAGCTGCCATTAATAGCTTGCATGGGAGCCGCACAATGCCTGTGAGTTGCACGCATGTGATTACAAGCATAAAAAGCACACACACCTGCACACATCTGTTCTGGATGACGTTCACCCGAGATGTAATTAAAAATGACACCCCATTCTTATCTGTATTTAAAGGGCGCATCGTCAAGTCTGGTGGTGAAGTTTGCCGACACAGAGAAGGAGCGGGGGCTGAGGAGGATGCAGCAGGTGGCCTCCCAGCTCGGCATCTTCAGCCCCATGACCCTCAATTTCCCTGCCTACAATGCCTACACACAGGCGGTCAACGCACAGGCAAGCACAAACACAAACGCTCTCTATACAACAACCACACGCACACACTGAGTTTGTGAGGGGAGTGCTGTGCTTATGAAAGGATGTAATAAGTTTGAAGAGGCTATCAGTGGTCTAATTGGGGCTAATGCTATTACCCAGACAACAGAACATACGTCATCTGGCATTAGCTTTCCCGCAACACACAACCATTAACCCACTGACTCGGGACATAATGGCCTTGTAATTAGATCTCTATTCATCTGTTCCTCCATCACTCCCTCTCCCTGGCCCTTCCTCTCATTTTTCTTGCTTCTCTCTCTTTCTTACTCTTTTTCCCATATCAATTTAACCCCCCCCCCCTCCCCTTCTTTTTCTCTATTCCCTTCCTCCCTCTGCTTCCTTCCTCATCTACAGCTTGTCCAACAGCAAGCCCTGGTTGCCCAGTCAGCGTACTTGTCTCCTGTGGCAACAGTTGCCGCCGTACAGATGCAGCAGATGGCGGCACTCAATGCCAATGGAATCATCGCCACACCCATTACACCCATCACGCCGTCCTCGGGTACGTTTGCACACGCATGCCCTTCATACTCAATAACACATGTAAATCTGTGGCAAAGGTGTTGCATTGTGCACAGTCGCGTATGTCACAGTTATTGACGTTTTAGCTTTTATCAAATGTAAAAGTGTTCGGATTATTATTCGGACCCTTTTGATACTTAACTTCATCAAAACAAAAGGCACTGTTGCTAAATGTAGGAGTTAGAGTCTCCAGTTGTTTGTATTTCTAGAGGATTTTGCATAAGTTAGCAGAAGAAATTCATAAATGATGCACGAATAAGGATTTTATGATTGAGTTGTGAAAAAATCTGCAGTGAAAGAGGCTAATTGTTTTGGTTTGATCTATGTCAATAGGTACAAACACCCCACCAGCAATCGCAGCAACACCTGTGTCAGCGCTCCCTCCACCAATAGGAGTGAATGGTTACAGCAGCGTGCCAGCTCCCACCAGTGGACAACAAACTGAAACACTATACACTAATGGCGTTCACACATATCAAGGTACACAGGAATATTCAGCTATGTAGAAGAATGCAACATAGATATAAACAGAATTTACTATCGCATTGCTTGTGTTTTTCATCCTCCCTGCTTCTGATTATTTTTGTCCAGCCCAGAGTCCAGCAGCCTTGGATCCACTACAGCAAGCTTACGCAGGCATGCAACACTACACAGGTTGGTGTTTGAACAGATTAAAGCACTGACCAGCTGTCATTTTCATCTGGATTCTTAAAACATATTAATCTCTTGCACATATGTACATATTTATTTAATGTATATTGTGCAAAGTTTACTCTTTGTTGTACAGCAAATCCCGCTCCACTAAGCACAGATGTACGAGTTATCCAAACAATAATGAGAAAAAGATAAATGCTCTTACTTACCTCGACACACTGTATGTTGAAAATCCCTTCAGGGTCACTACAGAATCTGGTCATGTTAGATCATTTTCAGTTCAGTGATAAGTAAGTTTTTAGAGACAGTTTTTTGTACAAAGCAGTTAAGTTAGGGGGTTAGATAAAGATGTACACTGGTGAAAAGTTAGCAGGGGAAGCGGTGTATCTACTCTCTGACTTTCAGGGATGAAAGATTTTCAAGGGTAATTAATTCTATGATTTATGTGAATTCACCGAGACACCATCTGTATATATAGTTCACAACCATGGACCAAAGGCTTGATGTAATGCGCGCACACCAGACTCAGATTAACAGCGTCTTTGTTTGGTGACTTCCTCCACTCTGTTGTTTCAGTTAATAGTTTTCACCTTCAACGGGAGACGTTGCACTTCAAAGGAAGCGACTCTATTGGACACTTATGTTGCCACCTGTTGTTTTTACCCAATCAGACGTTGCTTCACTCTGTTTCTTCCAATAGCGGCGTATCCTGCTGCCTACGGATTGGTTGGCCAGCCGTTTCCCCAGCAGCCAACGCTGGTTGCCCAGCAACACCAGCAGCCCCAGCAACAGCAGCAAAGAGAAGGTGGTGTGACTTCCTTCCTGATTGGGGCCACACCCCTCTTTCCAATGATCTTGTTTAAAGTTGTTCATCACCAGATTTTTTTACAGCATGAGATCATTTTTTGTTCTCTGCCTAATATATATTTGCGCCTGTCAGGTCCAGAGGGGTGTAACATCTTCATCTACCACCTGCCTCAGGAGTTCAGTGACTCTGAGATGCTGCAGATGTTCCTGCCCTTTGGCAATGTCATATCAGCTAAGGTGTTTGTGGACCGTGCCACCAACCAGAGCAAATGCTTCGGTGAGACACACAGACGAGGGGCAACGTGGAGGGAAGGGTATTAGAGCACGGAAAAGTGGTGAAACAGAGATCGTAATGGGGACAGAAAGATGTTTTATTGTCTGTATATAACAAAGAGGATGTGACCTCTGCTATGTGCCTCTTTCAGGGTTTGTGAGCTTTGACAACCCAGCCAGCGCTCAGGCCGCCATCCAGGCCATGAATGGTTTCCAGATCGGCATGAAAAGACTTAAAGTGCAGCTCAAAAGGCCCAAAGATGCCAACCGCCCATACTGAGTGAGAACTGAGAGGGGGAAGAACAAATATTTAGAGGTGAGGTGGTGGTGAGGGGGGAAATGAGTGACACGATATAAAAAGAACTGAGGTGTAGTATGTTGGGGGTGCAGGTGGATAAAATTGGCTTAATGACAGAACATGGACAAAATACCTTAACACTTGAAAGTTCAGTGCTAACAGAGGGTAAAACGTTAACAGGGAAAACTTGACTTTGCAGTGAATATGCATTGGCTTACTCATGGAAACAACTTAAATCATCTCAGGAAAAGTGAAAATACTAAAATATTGTTTTCCTTTTTATTTTCTTTCACAATCTTATTTTCTTTCCTGCTGTTTTGATCTTTTCCTGAAACGGCAACTTACCTCACCCAAGATCCTTCCGTCCAATCATAATTCACGAGGACCCCATCGCTATGGCAATGGTTGCCTAGTGACCGATAAAGCCCTGACCCCCCCTTCCTCTCGCATTGTTGTAAGTTGATTGGTTGGCCTGTGTTTGGGTTGCTGTGGCGATTGATTGCCTGTGTTGGTTGCCCTTGGCAATTTTTGTTCTGTCACCTCGAGCAACCAGCCATGCGTTGACCTGCATGTCCTGTTGCTGTAGTGACCACAGACTGTGTTTGGTGCATTGTGACTTTATTTTGTATTGACCTGTGCACATACTGATCAATAACTATCAATAGCCAGGACTGCACTCTGAATCAACTGATTGGATATTTGATACACTTAATCACTACATAGTAATTTGATCAATTCTGTAGCAACGCTCGTTATTTTTTGCAGCTTTGTTTTTGATCAGTTTCTGTAGTGTTCTGTTTGGTGTCATTATTATTTGAACAAATGGTTTTGGGTAAAATAGTGAGCGTGGGCATCTATGTGTGCGTATGTGTCTGTGTTACACTGTAAGTGTGTAATACAGGACAGAATAATCCTTGTTGTATTGGTGTCTGTATCGAAAGGTGACCAGAGGTTTATATTGTGGACTGATGGAGAAACTTAGAGCAGCAGAACAGAAATCATGACATCATTTTTGCTGGAGTAACTGATAGTTTAGGTATGTTTTTGCAACATACACTGACAGGGCATGATGGACAGGAGGACATGACATGTTTATAAGTACGGTATGCAGACCGGACAATATGGTCACAAACTGATCCAAAGCATGGGGTTTACCAGCTAGAAGAGCCAGATGAGGTTATCTAATCTTTCTGACAAAAGCTCTGTGTATTTATTGGCGAGCATGCATTTTGTTGAGCTGTACTCTGATAGGCTGAGTTCATAATCCTGGACTGTGATTTTTTTTTCACTGTGATGTGGCACTTTAGTTTTTGGCTCCTTCATTTTCTCTCTTGGTCTTCCTTCCATTTTATATCACTGCTTTTGTGGTGTTTCCTCCCCCCTCCCTTTCAGCACCTGTTTCATGCTCCTCCTCCAGTCTCCTTATCTTCTTCTTTCTCCCCCTTCCTCGCTCTCAAAAGGTTTCTCTGCTTCTCTCATCCCGACCTCCCCTTTCTCCTCTTTCTAGCTCGTCTTTTGAGGTAAAGTGTATGAGGTTGTCATGGTGGAAAAACAAGTGCCTCTTGCTTATTGGAGAACAGCCTTCAACTATAGGAATTCTGGGAGAAAAAGAGCAGCGAGAACATAGGATGCCTTCGGTGTGAGGTAAACGTAACCCTCCCACAAACCCTCACCTTTACTAAAGAGGAGAAAAGGTGAAGCTGCTGTCAGCTCGGTGTGTGGAGGCACCGTCAAATGGCAGCGCACATTATAAATAAAGCATTCAGCTTCTATTTCGAGTCCAACTTTCACATAACAGATCCTTGTGGATACAAAGGCCGTATAACGCCACAGTCTGGGCCTACAAAATAACTCCCTGAACCATTAAAACCTGCGGTCCTGACATTATTCAGGTTAAGCTATCACCCAGAATTTCTATACTGCAAATGCCAGAGAGTGATGCATGTTGGTAGTAGTGTTTGCTTGCCATGATCCGAGGCACATGAGTGCAGCACAACGCTCATTTGGACACACATAAACGCATCAGCTCCACAAACGCACACATACTTTCGTCCAGACACGCACTCCAAGTCACACGAGGACACACAGAAACGATTTTCACTGTATTGAGTTGCATGATCCAGACACTGTGTGTGTATGTGTCCGAGCACCATGATTTACTGCTGTGAAAAGAGCTTTACAACTGTGAATGATGCCTTCACACAGAAACAAAGAAAAGCTAGGAGCGTCCGAAGGTACAGTGTGCTGCAGGAAAAGTGACAGTAGCTCCAGTCATGCCAGGAGAAGTCTTGTTTGATGGGAGGGGCATGTTTGACTAAATTTGAGGATCAGACACCCACACAGAGCTAAAGTTTATTTATAACTCACTAACAGGCCGTCTCTTCTTCTCTGTCCCTCCCTCCTTGTTCATGTATCGCTACCTCTACCCTCCAACTTTCCCTCCTCTCACAGGTGACCTCTCAGAGTGCAGCTGAGGTGGAATCCCAGGGTTCATTGTGCTTTCAGACTGTCTGCTACCTGTGAGCGTCCGCGGAGATCTGCCACACACACACTGACGCTCACCAAGATACATGCACTCTCAATACTGAACCTCGAATGGTACAAGGCCGATATGTACATAAAGTGCACAAACAGACACATGCCTGCTGACACACACACGCACACACACACACACACACACGGTTCACACGAGTAACTTACCCACAGAGAGGAGGGCTTGGTTTGACCAGCCTGTGTGGAACAAGGTATTTAGTCCAGCTAAAGACCACCCAGACCACGTCTGTGGGGAGGCTACTGATCAAAACTGCTGATATATCACTTCAATAGACTTTGACGTGTCTATACCATGTCTATTACATGACAAATATAAAGGGACCGATGTTTCATATTAAAAAAAAAAAGAAAGAAAACTCAAAAAAGATGACTAAATGAGTAGGTTAGAGAGACTTTGGAGAAGATCCTAATGACCTGTACATAGTTTAGTTTACAAAGAGCAGCATTTAAAAAACAAGAAAAAATGCAAAAAGAAGACTACTTTAGATAAAACACTGAAGAGGACACTTCAACATAACTATTATTATTATTATTATCATTATTATTATTATTATTATTACCACTAGTGACATCTTCATCTCCATAAAAGGATATTACATTCCAAATTGTAAAATGGGAAATCACAAACCTATTTTAAATTTCTAGTTAGATTTTAGGGGAAACGCGGGGGAGGGGAGGGATTGCACTTATATTTGGGAGGTTTTAATATTTGAGCTATTTTTTATTTATTTACTAATTTAACAATTATTTTGTTTATTGGGAGAAAAGGTCTGAGTGGGAGGCAATATTTTGAGTGTAGAATTTTTTAGAGAAAAACTTTTGAGGGCCTGTTTCTGTCAGACTCTTGCAATCAAGTAATTATAATGTATCTATTAATTATTACAGCAATTATATTTATTTCTAATTTATTGAATCCTGTTTTTTGATCCACTCTCTTTTTAAGTTTAAATAAAAGGTATCGTACTAAATGATCAGCTGTGGTTCATTATGTGTGTTTGTGTTTTTACGCTCTGATGATAAAAACAGGGTTTTTTATGTTTTGCAAAACTAAAAAACTAAAGAACCTGTGGCCGAGGATATCTGCTTCAGATATGGATGTTTCCGGGCTGTGTCTAAAAGCCTGTGGGAAGCTGGCTTTTCCCACGGAGGAGTCCACGCCGTGTCAGACTCGTCACACGGCCGCCTTTTAAGAGGAGTCGAGGGCAGACTGTCACTGAGACGTATGCCGATGTGTTGCTGAAATCAGTTTCAGGATCATTTGGGAAAAGACCATGATTCCACTGCTGTTTTGTTTTTTTGTTATTTTTTTACAATGTGAGCATAGCAGAGTGAGTTCTGCAGAGTCAGAGGAGACTTTGAGGAAGAGCTGAGAGTAGAGATGCTCAGTAGCATCTTATACAGCATATTACTCACTGAATGAGGATGGAGTTGGAGAGGAATGACCTAAGAAATATTTAGACCTGAGAGAAAATATGCCATTTAAGGGAAACAATTTAGTTGTTAAGGGTTCGGGAACTGCTCCTGGGACTTGTAACAGTGCACATACATCGTATGACCAGGAGGGGGCGTGACTAGAGTGCATTCAAAGAGAGAACATTTCACTTCACCTCAGATGCAGCCGGCTCATTATCTCCCGTACTGATTTATGGGCGATGGCCACTGTTTATCGGTTAATTAAATACTGAATTTGTTTTAGCTCTGAACATTTTCCTGCCCCTGGGACAATGATTCTACTGGATGCTGACAAACATCCTATTATTAATCCCATGTTTGCAAGCCATATTGTGATCAGAAAACATTTATTCAGCTGGATGTGACTGGAGCTTTTAATTGCTCTCTTAGAGAGCAAAGTTGAAAGATGACGCCACATGTTGTTTAAACTGTGGATGCATCTTTGGCCGAAAGGAGAACAGCGCTCGGCGCACACTTCAACGGGTTGAGATCAATTTAAAGAGCACAATATTGACCGAGGTCAACAAATACTTTGGCTGAGACCCCGTCATGTAGAGCATTTTCACCTGCATCACCCCTAAAATGTGTCATCTTATTCATCTTCATGAAAACTGTTTTAGTTTCCTGGTGACGTTTAAAGAGTTTTAAAGTTTTAATATAGTTCTGACTGTTTCTCAAAACAAATGTACAGCCTAAAGAGCTTCCAATAACCACTGATCTGAGAAACACCAGTGCCTCACTGACCTTGTCCTATTGAACCTGCCTCACGTCTGCAAACTGTCACTATCTGATGGAAACGTTTGCAGGCTGGAGGTTACCATGACCTTAAGTCATTGAGTGCTGTGATTCAGCCTGTAACCCCTGTTGTGCCTCATTTACAGTTCATGGCTCACAAGAAAGAAAAGAAGAAGAAAAAAGGTTTGGCCATTGGAGAAGCAGGTCAAACAGAAAGTGTTTTTCTGCAAAGGTAAATATTCAAAATACAGTTTGTATTTCAAACTGTATGTCAGATGTTCTTAAACTCTGTAGCACAGAGTGACAAATGCATGTTAACCTACTACTCAACATTTTATCAACTACAACTGATGAGACAAACAAGCTGACATTCAGAGTCAGAAGCAAGTAATGCTGCACAAGCAAACAAGTGAGGTCAAAGGTGAACTACAGCAAAGCCTATAAAGTTTTAAAAATTGCACAACAGCACAAGTATTCCTACTCTGTGTTATGAGATAACTTAAATGGGTGTTTAATTAGAACACATATGGTCGACTGAGTACCCGGCTCTCACCGCTTTACAGATTTGGGGTAAAACTTTCTACCGAGCCGAAACAAAACGCGGATATGGGCCAGCGTGAGTGCATGTGTGTGTCAGCCGAACGCTTTCTCATGTGCTCGGACGTCATCTGCGTCCCTCCCTCTCCGTTATCCCCTCACTCCTCCCTCTGACTGCCTCTCTCAGTCCCCTCTCCAGCCGGCCCGACCTGCGCCTCTGTCCGGCCATACGCCCACACAGACCCCGCCGTCTCCAGTCAAGAGGGGGGGTGAAATTAGCTGATACACGACGAGGAGACAGAAAAGCCCGACCGTTTGCTGGGAGAAAAAAAAAACGCGCGAGGCCCAGCAGCATCTCATAAATCATCCCATCTGTAGCTGCCTTCTAGTTTTTCACAAATCTATCATTCTCCCCGTGGAGGGAAACTGACTTTAAAGTCCATGGAAACATGTAAAAATCAGTCCGGATCTGGACTAGCTGCGCCCTTCTGAGCATAACCAGCGGGCTGGACGCACAACGGGACCGTTAGGTTTGTGGCTGGTTAAGAGGGACCCGGACTACGCTGGGGAAGAAGACAGAAACTGTTTTTATTTCAGGTTGAAAAGTCGCGTTTCACGCTTCTTTACGGGAGAAAACACCAAAGTAAGTACCGTTTCACTTTCATGTCGGCAAGTAGACGTTGTTCGATTATGTGCGCGTGAGTGTTTGCGGCAGACGCACGCTCCGCATCCTCTCAGCTCAGACGTCATCACGCATTCATGTAGCAATCGGTTAATTTGAAATATATCACTTGTATTTCACTTTTGGCTCTTTTGCGGGGGAAACGATATAATGTGTAAGTATGTACGACAGAACATTCATAACTTGTTTAAGATAAGGACGTGAAGCTGCCTGGCGCGTGGCTGAACGGTTGGTCTTTACTTTAAAAAGAAAAAGTTTGCCAAATAGCAGCAGGTAATCACTTAGGTTACCATAGATACAACGGTCACAGATACATATAAATACCCCAATTGCAGAACTTTATAGTTCATCAAGCTTTCTCTTGTTTTGATACAAACATTTGTCTGGGACTTCTAGCGCCATTGTTGTTTCCGCTGCGTAGTTACATTAAAGCTAATATGAACACAACAATAGGAATGTAGAAGATTTGAGTTGAGAGAGATGAATTTGACTAAAAAGAGGTAGCTGGGAAACATTGACGAGTAGCTAACAACTGGAAGTTTTTATATGAATCTTACTGGTACTTGTGTTGCTACATCGTTAGTAGCACGTTGAAATATACTACAATTACAAGTATACTACAAGTATCTCTGTACATAAACACCCGCAGCACATTAGTCAGTAAGTACGTGTTTTGAGTTGGTTGCGGAGTAGCATGCAGTTTAAACTGTAGGGAAACTGACCATTTCTCTTTTATTATGCTGTCGTGCTTTCTCTAGCACACACATTTACACAAAGGTGAACCATTGGTGGCAAATTGGGGATGAGCTTGGTAAATAATATGTCAGCGTGCAGACTGGAGTGTTAGTGTTCAAAATATTAAAATATTTGTTTGCTTTACTCCTAGGTGATAATCAGTTTGTAAATCATTCGTGGGCTTGAAAAAGTCTCTTCCTAACAGGAGTTTTGCATCCAAGTTAAACATCATATTGCTTCCACACACTGACAGACTAGAGCGAGAAAACACACATCAACCCTAACCTGGACAGAAAATAACTTTACGGATCATTTGTTAATGATTGCATCTTTTTTTCTCTTTGGTCTCCTCGGGTCTTTTTTGTGAGCCTGACTTTGGTATTCCTCTCAGAAAGAGCAGCATTGGAGGGGCCAACTAATGTTGCTGTACTTACTCAAAGGGTGGATTTGGCCTGTGTCCAGATAAAGAATATCAGCATGACAATATTACTTTCACGCCCACTGAACAGGCCTTTTCACACCAATTTGCTGACTGATTGGCCTCTCATCAATAATTCATCAGGGTCACATATCAGTGTCAAAGGTGCAGATGTTGGCTGTCCTGTGATCTTTACCTACAACACAGCAGATTGGCTTAGAGAGATGAAGCGGCTCACTGAACCCTCTTGTCTGCCTTGGGATGATTTGACACATTCCTCCACTTACAGAATATAGCTTTACGTCTCGGGATATTTTAATCACTGCGCAACAAAAAAAAACCCCAGCTACTTTCCAAAGAAAGCTTAAAATGTGAAGGAGGTCTTTGTCTTTTTCTCTAAACTTTCTGGCTCAAAATGTCGAAGGCATGACCTGAGTTACAGCTAACGAACCATGTGCAGAAAGCATGCCAGTCTCCGAGCTGCTGATTCATCTCGCAGTAGGCGCAGTTGGGATTTCAGAGTTTTCTCGGCTATCTGTAAAGTTGTCGGAACACTCATAATGAGCAATGTCCATGCAGAAGTGTGATATACTGTATTTATTCCACATCATCATGTGTCCAGACAACCAAACAGTTGATGTCAATATCAGTTAAAATGGCACTCGTTTATTTGTTTTGTAAAATAACAGAAACGGGTAAAACAGATTGCATGAACTAGATCTAAATATATAGTAAATATATTGACTGTTCATCAGTTTGACACTCGACACAGTTTGTCGAGTTGCTATAAATGACAGAAATCAAAATTGTTTCTGTTTAATGTGCATAAACAGCCATTTCAGGGTTTATAATGTCTTATTGTAGCCTTATTGTAAAGGAGTTTTAATTTAGAAGTCTTTAATCTTGTTTCCTGCTTTTTACCCAAGTTTTTACAGTCAGAGACAAAGCAAACGAGAATAAGAATCAAATCAAATCCTCTGTGCCACCTGTTTGTACTGAAGAGAACGCACGTTTACATGATCCTGAAAAACAAATGAATATAATTGTGTTATTCTGACTGAAATTGTACATAATCTTCTCAAAACTGGACTAACACACAAAGATACTGTGGGTGTCGCCTGATTTCTGATCCTTGACTCAAATGGGTCCAGGAGCTTCGTACATGCTTTTTGTAAAAACAGCAAAGCGTAAGTGTATTTAGATGCAGCCAAATTCCCAATAAAGCTGCTCTCATTCACATATTGTTCTGTTTTCTTTGTCAGACAGCTGAACACTGAAAATCCAACCCATTAAGACCAGGTCTCACCTCCAGACTGTTGCTCAGCTCTAACAAAATCCTGATTTCATAACCTCAGCTTCATCTGACAAAATCACTACTCAAGCACGTTGAAAACAAGGTCTGTGCAGCGAATTCGTCTACACCTTCCCCTCAGAGAAAGTTAGAAGCGGCAGAATATCTTCAATGTTCTCTCATACGGTCCACAGCATCTTGGCGTCAGACATTTTTCAGTCAATAACTCAACTCAACTCTGCGCATGTGTGCAGGAACGAGGATGACATATCAGTATGTCAGGCTTAAACGGTCGAGCCAAGCTGTGACCATAACGCAGCTTAACTGTATGTGACCCTCAGTATTAAGCTCTAGTTAGGCCAGTTATAATCAATAAATAGGCACATCCATCTGAGTTTGTGTGGTTGTTTGAATTGTCGCGCTAAAGCAACAACACAGCTCATACAGTATCGTGTGGTTTATAAACGCCGAATGAAGAGCGGTAACGTCTGACTCCATGACTTATCTGACTGCTCGAGTCATGTTACTTTTTGTGAAATAACTGTTCAGTCAGTGTGCCAGTTTGTCTCTGGATTTATCAAACAGTGTCAAACTGTCCGCAGTGTGAGCTGTCTGATCTCACCATGTCAGTGTCCTGGTCCTCATTAAGCGTTGTGGTCTGAACGATTCAGCTGCCTGTGAACATCTTGAATATGGATGGATGCGAGTAAATGGGTAGTTGTACAAACACAGATGGTATGTTGGTAGTGACTCACAGTCAGAGCACATTGCTAGAGTCTTATGACTTATGTTTCCCTGGCTGGCTCAGTCTCCTATCCTACAGATAAATAAAGCACTGGCTGACTGTAAAGCAACCATATGACTTTATTCATCCTTGGGGAGTGAACTGAAAAGCTGGAGAGCGTCCTCTGTATAGTGGCAGCATGTTTACATTTTCCAGATATTCCTGGAGTCTGTACCAGGTTCCAGTTGGATCTGTTTAGGCCTCTGTTTCATCCAACTGCACCATAGGTTTGTGAAGCCAGGACTCGGGTAAAACTGAACAGAACTGTATCAGTAACAGCTGGAGCATTTTTTTTTTTTTTTTTGCCAGCTCGGCGTGAGATCACTGTTTACTATCGCCACATGCCTGTAATGTAATATTCTTACTGGGGAAGGGAGAAAGACAGCATCGGACAGAGAAAACTTCCTTTTTCCCTCCCCTGCCGGAGGCTTTCCTTAGTTTTATTGGACCTTTGAAATGGTCAGAGTCTGGTCATGTGATCTGGTAAGCCAATGGCATGTGCTGTTAGGAAAGCCGTACGGGGAAAAGTGCTTTAACATGCTGAATTCACTGCATTACTTCAACAAGTAGCCCTAAAAATATCCTCTTGGATCCAAAATTGAATCCACTCTGCCTATTCTGTGTTTCGTGGCATATTTCTCCCCCTTAGCGTTCACCTCTGGGCATGTTTGTACAGCATGTTGAGACTAATTACCGTTGACACAGTTCTTATAGTATAATGATATATAATAATATCTTCTGACATGATTATGTGAAATCATTTTCCCACAGCAAACACAGCTCCGTCTGCCCTTTGAACCTCATATACTGGTGCTCAGAAGCTCATTTACTTGTCTGTTATTAGTGGAGATTACACAGCCTTTTTTATGAGGCCAGATACACAGACAAACATGCTATTCAGCAGAGCTTACAAGCTCTGGCACTCCTCCCTCCAGCAGAAGTGAGATGTGGTGGTGCTGAAGTGGAAGAGCTGGCAAAAAAAAGTGGGAAAAAAACATGTCACCCTTCCCATCCACCAGCACATTTATTAAAAGAGGAGAGAGGGGAGAGAGGGGATAGCCCTGCGCGTGTAGCCAGCAGAGCTGTTGCAACAGGAAGCGGGAGCTTTGATGACTAACGTGACATGATGTGGAAAATAACCGACCCACTCAACCATGACGCCTTCTGCTGAGCAGCTACAACTGGCTGCTGGGCCTTTAGGGTTGCCTTCATGACAGGGTGGTGCCACTCGTGAGGCGCTGATCCGAATTGGCTGGGTTTTTTTTTTAAGAATTCTGGAATTCATTGAGGATTAGATACAAATACGACGCTTCTTTATGGCAAATTGTATCAATAGAGCTGACAAATAACAGATGTTTGGTCAGATTGTTTTCATGTGAAAGGCTTCAGATCGCCTCCTGATTACAGTAAAAAGAGCTGATTGACAAAGTTGAGACTGACGCTGTAAGAGTGAAACACTGTTTTTACAACCTCTCTTTTCCATAACAAACACTTGAGCTTGTTAAATGTGAATATTTAGGACTGCCAGTCAGAAAGGACAAGCAGTGTAAAGAAATCACCATAGTTTCTATTTATAGGGACGGCTTTCAAATCATTGCGGGTTTACATATTTCATAACGTGTCACATAACTGTTTATTTAGCTTTTCTGCAAGCAAGCTTTATCAATATTCATTTAAAAGTGTCTTTTAGGACGTATCTTTTAAAGATAGTCGAGAGAGAGAGAGAGAGAGCAGTGCACGTGTTTCTGGCTCTCTGAGCTAAAGAGGGAATCCTTCTCGATTACTGGCGGGTAGCAGCAGGGTGGGGATTGGGAGTGGAAGTGAAGCGGTTACAGAGCTTTGGCATTTGCAGCTGCAGTGGTCGGGAGGGGAGTTGTTGTAGTTCTTCACGGGACTCCGGAGATGGAGCGCATGGGTGGGGGTAGGGGGCTGCTGTTGCTCTGTACTTATGGATGAATTATGACTCACACCCCTTAGATTCTCCTTCTCCCTCGCCGCCGAACCCCTTTACTCTTTCTCTGCCGCTCCCGCAGAGGAAATGTTCATCTCCGAACCCTCTGAGTAAAAAGCAGCATTTGCAGCTGCCGTCCGCTATGAGTCGTGTTGAAAGCATGAAGGGAAAGATTTGCTCAGATGTTGGTCGGATTTCTCCTCCCTTGTGTGGGCCCTCCCTGCATGCTTACTCTGCTCTGTTATATGTATAAGGGAAAAAATGCACAGAAAGGCTTCCAGTGAGCAGAAAATCGTGTAATAATCATACATTACCAGGCCTACATGGCAGATTCCTGTGAATGCAGCCTGCCGTTGGCGTGTGCGGTCTGATTTGACTGGAATATACCATGTGACTTTATCTTTACAGCCTGTTAAACTCATAAAAGTGGTGCTGAGTCCTGGTACGTACGCCCTTTCAGGATGCTGTCGGAGCTGGGCGAGTGGTTCTGGCAGGAGCGCCTGTGGTTTCCGGAGGGTCTGGGTTGGGCCGACCTGGAGGATCGGGATGGACGAGTGTACGCGAAAGCTCGGGATTTATGGGTGGCACTTCCCATCGCCCTGGTATTCCTCATTATCCGCCAGATCTTTGAAAGGTCAGAACATTTTTCACTCGTGTTTTGCCGCTTATCTCTGCTCCTTATCTACATCTAATTCAAACATTTACTTCCTCTGTCTTCACACATTCTTCATTTTTCATTTAGTCTCTGCTTTAGCTGCCGCCTGCTCCTTTGCTTTGTTCTCGTTTTCATCCACCAGCTTTCTTTTCTTCTATTTAAGACTTGTGAGGATATTTGTTTTTAATGTTATTGTTTTCTCTCGGGACTTACTCTTCTATCCTGCTTTATGACGAGTGAAAGTCGGTTCATTCCAGGGCCTCATATTGTCCCTCACATCAAAACATGGCTCCTGTTTACAGTAGCAGCTCGTTTGTAAGTCATTTATGGCATAATTCACCTTCTGTATGTTTAACTGTTGATGACAAGAAGTTTGCCTCTTTATTATTGCTTTTTATATCCCTCTCTCCTTCGCTCACGTTATGGATGGAAAAATATTGTTTGACAAACCGAGCAAACAAGAGTTACTACGCTCCCATCTATAAACATGGATGAGAGTTGTTGTGGGTGGCAGCTGCTCCAACTACACTTGTCATCTTGGCTGCCTGTCTTATCTTTTTCTACGTGTAAAGGATGACTCTTTGAGTCTGTGTTTGCGTCCTACGCAGCTTTAGCTGCAATGACATGCATTGCCTAATATTTCAAAATTAATCTGAAAAAAAAAGAACAGGAAAGAAGTAATAAAGTGGTGGCGTTAACCTTTTGTCATCTGTTAGGGAGTTAAATGATAGCAGCTGATCTATTTTCTTTCTGCACACTTTTGTCCCATGTGGAGCCATCATAAGGGATCTGTAACCTCCACTGGGGTTACGTACCTTTAAATTTATGTCAGTGATTTTGCTGATTTCGGTGTTATTTTGGAGTTTTTCCCGCCACCACTCGATTACCACTCCTCCCCGTTCAGGCTGCTCAGATTAATGTGGTGAATGAGAAATATTTAGCATCCTTGATTTGTAAAAAGTTGAGACAACAGTCCTTTATTTTCCTAACATGCTTACTTTTGAATCTTATTTTGTGATTGCAGGACGGTGGCTACACCCTTGGCCTCTCTTCTCGGGGTGAAAGAGACAGTGCGGCTTAAGGTCCCACACAACCCCGCACTGGAGTCCTACTACTGTAACATCACCAAAACCCCCACCCAGGTAGATTTTCTCACACTTCAGTGCAAAAACAGAGGGCTGCGCTACATGCTTTGCCACCAAATACTAATATTTTATGCCTTTATGTGCGGCTGTCAGTCTTCAGTAGCGAGCCTTTGCAAGCAGACTGGCTACTCGGAAAGACAAGTGCAGCGATGGTTCAGAAGACGGAGGAACCAGGACAGGCCGAGCTTGCTCAAAAAGTTTCGAGAGGCCAGGTAAACACACCCATATGCACCAACTCCTAAAGCTATATTGTGTAGAGCTATTCGAAACAGCTGCTGACCCCTGAGTTCCTCTGGCTGTATGGGCACATTTCTGTTGCAAAAGTAGCCCTCTATTTTTAACATGCACTCATTACATTGTCACTCTGTCACTATCGTGTCTTTTTGCCCCGGCTCCTTACGCACACAAACACACAGGAACAAACACAAATGCAACCTTCAACGTGCTCATTGGCACAGGGCCTTGGCTTTGTCGGCGGCTCTGTCACTGCTCCTGGTTATTTTTATGTGTGAGCGTTTGCTGTGACAGAAGCTGAATCAAGCCAGCAGCGTGATGAAACAAGGCCACTGAGAGTGGCCCGTGTCAGCTAGAAATGTGAATATGTGTGTGTGCAAACAGGCGGCGCTAGAGGCCGCAGCAGAAACTGTGATACTGTTAGCATCGTGGGGATTGATACGCAATTAGACGTACCTTGAAAAGCATGCATAAACGTATTCATTAATCCATCCCATTCCATTTTTCTAGAGCACGCCTCATAACAGCAAAGTCCCTGATTTGATTCAAAGATCCATGACGCCTGTCACGCCATTATATTAAACACATTTAGATCAGTTATATTGATGACACTGTCGGAGGAGATGAGAGAGATGCTGCTGAGATATTTACGCTTCTTAAGTGTCGGGGTGGCAGCAGTTTCAATGAGAAATGCTGTAATCCCTGAGAATTGAATTTGTGATTTTGGTGGACTGATCCTTTAGACCTGATCCTGTGCACAGATTATATTCAAGCTGACGCTCGGCGCATAAGTTGTGTGGTCGTGTTCGGGCGTGCATGTGACTGCATGTTTAGTCACTCTCTGGTTATGGTGTGTCTTTCACTGTGCTGGTTGCAACATAAGGACATTTTTTCTTCTGAATCAACCTTTTGTGTGTATGCAGACAACAAGCTTTCTGTCTTCCTCCCTTACTTCCTCCACTGCTGTATTTCTGCCACTCTCACTGTGTGCTCTTCCTCTCTTTCCACCGTTCTGTGTCGCTGCTGCAGCTTCTTACTTCACCTGTATGGGCAGAGGCAGTGACCTCTTACAGCCTCCAGGACAGGATAATAACATTTTCATTGTCTGTCCGTTTGTTTGTGTCCGGATTTGACCTTCTCAGTGAAGCTCACCAGGTTTTTCCAGTGGCCTCGTGTCTATCTCCAACTTAAGCAGCTGCTTTATGCTGGAATTTGGGAATGTGTGATACAGTTATTTAAGTACATCTGCTGGTAGAAATTGTGCCTGTCACCCTCTCCCCATTGACTGAGGCAAAAGTGTGTTTGTATGTGTGTTCTCTTGCAGTTGGAGATTTACCTTTTACCTTCTTGCTTTCATTGCTGGCCTGGCCGCCCTCATCGATGTGAGTACTGTCATGTTCCTTAAATATATCACCTGCCCCGCTGCTGTAACTTGCCGGTTTCCATGGTAGTTGCGATAACCTCATCTTTCATCTCATCAGAGAGGAAGCACTGACTCATCCCAGTGCTGAGTCAGTTGATATAAATACACGTCGTGTTCTGCGGTTTCATCTCCATCCTGTCTCTCCTTCCAGAAACCTTGGCTGTACGAAGTGAAGGAGATGTGGGAAGGCTTTCCAGTGCTGGTACGTCTCTGGGGTGGCTGAGTGCAATAAATTAACGCACCAGGGTTTCTGTTCATCAGATTCAGTTTGCAGGCCTGCAGTCGACACTTTTGCCACTTGAAGCTGATCGATAGAAAGCTCACTGACTCAGAATGTTTTCTTCATTGCTCCAGGTCACATTAATTGCTTATAAACTATGAATTATTGTCACATATTGTGAAGCAAGGCCAGCAAACATATATACTTAAATGGCATTCTATGTTGTATACAAAAGAAATCAAATCAAAATGACACTTTTCCTATTGGTTTATTATCATTTAAATCGTGCAAATGACAGAGATAGACCAATTATCTTTGGGTGTTGGGTTTGAACTGTAGGTTTGAGCCAAACAAAACATTTGATTTAAATGTGTCAACTAGGCCTCTTGGAAGTAGTTTCTGAACATTTTCATCATTCTGAAGGTCAGAATTGTAATTGAATTCTTTTGAGGGTATTTGGAAGGTTATCCAATAGCAAGAATAAGCTTTAGCTTAATTTCAAACGATAGATTTGTGCAAATTAGTATCTGGATTTTGAGATGAAAGGTCTGTCTCCTGTGCTTTAGACTCTCCTTCCGTCTCAGTATTGGTACTACATGATTGAGCTGGGCTTCTACGGCTCTCTGCTCTTCAGCGTGGCTTCAGACGTCAAACGCAAAGTAAGTGAACGCATCTCAGAAACAATGAATCCCAAAACGCATGACTTGAATGGCAAAAGAAGGAAATGTTGCATCCTCAGAAACACTGAAGGAAGCAATACATTAGCGATACACCACAAACAAGAAATAACATACATAATTCAAACAGTTTGGTCTTTAATGGGTTTCTTTTGTTCATATGTTGCTATTACATTGTGGTCTGCTCAAGGGGAAGATAAATCATGTTTTCATTTATGTGATCTGTCTGACATCTGTGGACTGCGAGTGGACATTAGACTGTTCTTACACGTGTATTCATGTGTGTGTGTGAGTGTTTGTGTTTGCTGGACTTTGCTCAACGTGGTCAGCTGAGCACAGTGGGGAATAGAATCTTGCAAAATAGGCACAGTGTGTTCCTCCAACACAAAAATTTAGCCTAGATACCTCCTAAGCAGGATTTAGCACCACGCACACAAACCCACTTGAAACACGCAGCACACGGTTCCATTTATTTATTTATCTTTCCTGTCACAGCATAAGCAACGTGCTCCTTTTCCCTGCACATTTTGTTGCCTTTAGGACTTCAAGGAGCAGATAGTTCACCACGTAGCGACCATCCTCCTCATCAGCTTCTCCTGGTGTGTGAACTACATTCGTGCTGGAACTCTCATCATGCTGGTGCACGACTCCTCTGATTACTTCCTGGAGGTAAATGTCACACAGGCCTCGGTGCTTTACAGTAGGTGAGGAAGCAAACATGTGCCCATAGTCAAACCTCCACAGCCACTTCTTTGTGCTCGTGGTTGACTTAACACCCTGTAACTGTAAGAGTGTAGTGGACAGGCCTGGTGTCCCTGTATTCACACAGGTTGTGCTCATGTACCGAGTCTTTACATGCTGCAGCCCACCCTGATGGCAGTGCACTGATCATATACTGCCACCTGGTGGAGGAAAGTAAACTTGGGTCGTCAACACTGGGCCAGAGTGTAATTTTTACTGATCCATCAATTATGATAACCATCTGTCTGAACATTTTTCTTTCCTCTGACAGTCTGCAAAGATGTTCAACTATGCTGGGTGGCGTAATGCCTGTAATTACATCTTCATCGTATTTGCTGCAGTCTTCATTATCACCCGCCTCGTTATCTTCCCCTTCTGGTACACACACACACACAGAATAGCTCTGAATATTGTAACATACCACCGGTGTTTGTTGCTCTGTTCCACGTGACGCTTTGATCCTCTGTGTCCCTTTTTCAGGATTATTTACTGTACCTGGGTATACCCGGTGACCATCTACAAACCCTTCTTCGGCTACTACTTTTTCAACGGGCTGCTGATGACGCTGCAGTGTCTTCATGTATTCTGGGCTGTTCTCATCATTCGTATCGCAATACGCTTCCTCACCAACAATGTAAGCAACATTAAACTAGTCTAAGAAAACACATTTTTTACTTTTACTTTTTTTTGGGGGGGGTCAAACAAAAGGACAGAAATCAGTGCTCATGGACTCGCTACTGAGAAATGCAGCTGAATCATTTGAATCTGATAAATCACTGAAAGAGCTGCTTTCTACTGTAGTTTGCAGTATGAAAACGTTAAATCGACTTTCAGGATGTTTGGGAAACCTGACATAACATATAACTTCACATATGCCACCCTTATTAAAGAACAATTCTCATCTATGAGCATTTACCTGAGGCTCTTGGTCCCACTGCCCGTTCCAGGTGGGACGGTTGCTCCTTTGTTGCGGTTTACTGTTCTGTGTGAAAAGTACCGACCCAGACTGGAGCTTCAGAGTTGAGATGTACCTCTGAGATGGCAGCAGCAGCAGTCACAGAGTTCAAACAATATCAACCATTTAGCACACCCATGTACTCGGCATATGAATGTCATCCAAGTTGGGAAATTTAAGTCTTGTTTTACCGACGTTGACATGTACTTATCAAAGGAATCGCGTGTATTGGACCCTCATGGACATGAAATGCCTCGGCTGTGATGATGAGCTGGCTCACCTTCATACTACGTCAAAGAGATGTTTTCCAGGACTTATACAAGAAGCTTTGGACCGTCGAAGGGACTCTCTGTTTGACCCAGACTAGCCAAAAGTGCAGTTTTAGGTTTTTCACTCATTCGTGCCTGTTGGAGACTTCAGCACCGTCTTACATTGACCACAAATGTCATCCCTGATTTGAGATGTACAAGGTTAATTTTTCACGAAAGGACAAGCGTGACGGTTTCATGCAAAGTTTTATGGAGACGAACGTGGTGAGGAAAAAAGATCGGGAAGTATGGAAGCTCATTGTTTTGGTGATCTCTGAGAAGCAGCGAGTTGGCAGCTATATTGAGTGAAGGTTCAGAGTCTTCACTGATCTCCAAGGCTAATGAACAAAAGTTGTTTTGACATGCACTTGCATCTCCTACCGGTACTGAAGATAGGTCGTTCCAGTAAGAAACACACCATCTCCCTGCCTACCAGTGAACCCCAAACACTCCCTGCACATTAGTATTGTGGTTATTTAGCTGTCAGTTGAGATAAATGACAAGCTAACCGACACAGTAAAGCTTTGTTATATATAACAGTTGGAACAACAAAGCATCTGAGGACAGACACAATACTGTGCATGATCAATACTCAGCATTCAAATCTGGTAGGAATCCAGTACAGCTTGTTAATGGGTGATGGGGTCTCAGAGAAACGTTGGAGCCCCACGAGGCAATGAGGCACCGCTCAAAAATGCACAAGTCAGTAGGAACAAACTGCTCAATAAACCTGCACATCCTGCAGCTCAGAGCACAGAGCTGTCAGAAGCACTTTATGCAACCACACAAATCATTTGTTTTCAAACCACAAGTTTTACTTTCAAAATGAAATTTTCTTTTGCTTCAGTGAGGTCTGCTATCTCTCAGATCCTTTATTTTACATTAGAAGCTGTGCTTGAGTTTATAATTGAATTCCACAGAGTGTGTTTCTGTGTCAAAGGAGCTCGACATGACATGTTGGAGCCTGTTTCTCTAGTATTTCTGTCGCTTTTAAAGTTGTTTTGTTTTAGTACTTTTTCTTGGTTTGATTTTTGTGCGGGACTGCAGTGAGGACGTTTGCCATTTCTACTGCTGCTGTTGCTTTTTGCATTTTGGGACAGTAAACAAGGTAGACCGGATTGATGCGTCATCACATCACATCACAGTATTTGTGGCATATTATTCATTTTTCCTTTGATTGTTTGTTTGCATGGTTCACAGTAGCAGCTATATTTGGACTGAATTAGGACATCTTATTAGTTTAGTGAAAGTTGTTGGATTTAGAGAAGCTTTTTTTTCTTTTTTTATGTCTGTGAGCTGTTAAAAGCCGCCCCACGTTCACTTGTGAGTTGCTAACTTCCTACTGTTTTCCCGCTCATACGGTAGCATAAAAGGAGTTCTGTGAGAGCAGCGTCAGGGAATCGACTCGTAAAACTGCTTGGAAATAGTCTGTAATAATAACTGTCTTTGCATTTGTCACCTCAAGCTTTTCCTGACATAATTGGTTCAAAGATATTTATGACAGCTGCTGTACATGCAACGAGGCTTCGGGGTATTCTGATCAGGGGTTAGCTGCTCGGGAGAAGAGTGGTCGTTTTTCATTCTCAAGGTCGCCAGTTTGATCCCAAACTTCCTCTTTCTACATGTCCAGGTATCATTGGGCAACTTACTGAACCAGGCTGCTTCATGTTTACACACTTGTTCGTACTCGTCAGTGGCTTTTTCTCAGTTTTAATGCAATGTGCAACCATCTGAGTGAGGAGCCTCTCTGACCCCTCGTTGTTTTGTTTTTTTTTCAGGAAAAAGTGGACGATGACAGAAGCGACAAAGATGAAACGGACGAATCAGAAGAGGAGGAAGAGGAGGCAAAGGATAAAAAGCATGGAAAGAAAAATGGACCCGTGCAGAACGGCCACACAGTCCACAACAACAACCACAGGAAGACAGAGTGAAAGCAAACGTGTCTGGATGAAAGAAAGCGAAAAGGACTCACATCCCTCGGAGGGGGAGTTGCAAGGGAGAGATGAAAAATGAGAGAAAGAAGAAGGGATGCGGGTGGGAGGGAGGGGGCAGTTATTCCCTAAAACCACGAACAACGGGTATCTTCTGAAATTTGACACTGTTTCTTTGACACAAACACACACTTTTAGAGGGCACAAAGATCCAGCAGATGATAGACACTACACGAAGTGGCACGGCTCTCGGCTTTGTCATCGGAGAAAATGTATCATTTGCCTTTGTTTTTTTAGTCCCAAAACTTTCAACGAGACAGGGGAGAACATGGAGACGAGCGAAGTGTGGAGGAGAAACGGGAGGGGGGGGGTGATGCTGCTTCTACTTTAGCTTTCATGCTTTAACTGTGTGCCTTAGATCCAGCTGATGGATGGCTGCTGAAAAGCCATTTTAAAGCTTTCTGCTTCGAATTTGTGCTGCTTTATTCTTTTTTTTTTGTTTGTTTTTACAGACAGAACAAAACAAAGTAAAAAAAAAACAGGTTTTATGAACGGGCATTGATTTCCCTCTTTCTCTGTCTATGCACCTACTTAGCTGTTGGCCGACTGCGACGTCTTTGCACAAACCTACGAAGTAACACCTTGTAGTAGAACCGAGTGTCTTTGCTCTCCCGTGCCACTCGGGCCACTTACGAAGTATTCTGCTATCAGTTTTGAAAGAAGTTGTTGTTTCTGTTCAGTCTTAATCTTGCTGAGTTTATTTCGTACAACGCCTGCTTCCGGTCACGATTTCTCACCTGGAAACGATGCGGCTCTCGATCCCTCTCTGTTGGAACTGAGAGCAGCGGACGTAAAGCAGCCCAGAGTCCAGCAGTCCAGAGCTGAAACTCTCTCCAGCTCAAACTCCACATTGATGACGCCGCCCACTGAAAAGCGATGACTCGGCGTGCTCGTTGCTCTGTGGAAATACAGGGATTTCGCTGAGAATCGAATGGGCCAGATTTCTTCAGTTCACTGCCTAATAGCTGGGGTTAGGTTCCTTAACCTGGCTAAGAATTTAAGTGTTGATCCAAATCAATGATTTTAAGTATGATTAAATGTAGGAAAATGCGTTTACAGGTATGATCTTTGATGTTTTTTGGAAGAAATCTCTCGATCTGGTTTCGACGGCAGTTCCAGTCTTCTTGTGATAATGTATCAGTATGTCAGTGCCTTATCTGTAACGAATGGGGAGCTCTCTGTCTTCATGTCCTCTCCTTTCCTTCCGTGTCCCCACCTCACTTCACACCATAGCTCTTCAGCTCTAAGACACCGTTTCACTCACACACTCGCCTCTCTTCTTTCACGACGACCTTCTTTTCAAACTCACTCTCATTCCACAACCACATTCTCTCTACTAACCTCGACCAACCAGCAACTTTCTTCCCCCGGTGATACAGAAGAAACAACTGTGTCCTAATTACAGTGTTACACTTATTTTTCTTTTGTTTTGTTTTAATGATGCCTGAGTATTGTTATGAATGATAAAAGATCATCAATCACAAGGAAAGCACTCTGGGGTTGTTGTTTTTGTGATTATGTGAAAGATACCACAACACACACATAGCAGGAACTTTACGGAGACACGTCGGCAGGAAATCACTCACCTTTTCAACCTTAAATATTTATTCCATTAGACTTCTTCATTCCAAAGACCTGGAACAAGGAAAACTGTCACAAGCACTACGTTAAAGTGGAATTTTGTACTTGAATACTTTTAAGATATATATATATATAATATGTTATCTGACAGCTGCAGTTGTTTGAGATTTTATATCCAGAGCTTCACTCATCTTAGCACTTTTATTTTGTATTGCTCTGTAAGTTTCTAGAATTACCTCCACTTCATCGACATTTGTGAGGAAAGTAAGAAAATTAAAAGACACATAAGGCCCACATTTAGAGTCCTAGTTACAGGTTGTATAGATTTTAAAAGACTGATTTATTAAAAAAATGGAACATACGAGGCATGCGAAACAAGTAAGTTCACCTTTACATTTATTGCAACTTCAAATCCACGAAATCTGAAGTTTCAGAATGTTCCTCGTGATCAGACTCCCGAATGCTTTGGACGTGAGATTTGGAACCTGCTTACTTTGACCTCTAATATCCACAGTCGGGGGATTTCTTTGCTACTAAAGGTTTCGGCGTCATTGTGGAAATATTTAAAAAGTTCTCAAAGGCCTTCTGGATGCTCATTAGTCTGGCTTGAGATTGAAAAGATATCAGAAGTATTCTAAACTTTTTTTTTAAATAGGAAATCCCCCTACAAGTACATGCATTCCAAAAAAACGGTGCCAAGAGTGTCCAGGACTGACAGACCCCAAGAAATTTGGTTTAATGTAATGAGAAGTCTGAGAATCAGAGTCATTGGAAGTCATTCTTACAGTTGATGGTGTCCAAGTTCAGTGTTTACAATCTACAAAAGTCCTTTAGACTAATTTACTCATTGACATATAAGAAAAGGAATAATGGGATCATGTCCACTTCTCAGATAAATTAAGAGACATGGTTTTTGTGTTGGGGAGCTCAGCGGTTGCGGCCGTTGGCACAACTGAGTTGCAGCTGTTTCTGTACAGATGTAGAAATGAAAGGGGCCTGACTAGCAGTAATTTGAAATATTTCAAAAATATTTCAACAGTTCATGCTGCTCATAGAGGTCACAACAGATACTAAAGCAGAACTTTACAGACTGTTTTAACACTCATACATTTGTAATATTTTGTAATTTTCCCCAAAAAAACAAATGTCTAAGTAGTACTTTTTCCTAAATACGCTTTAAAAAATGTAAAAATGTCACTATGTTGTCGATCATGATTAAATCACCAGCAAAGTCGGGAGCGTCTCCAAACTCTCAAACATAATCGCACGACTTGGATCATGTTAAAGGACAATGCGACACAGCGTAAAATATAGTTTACGCTTTCTTTGATCGAAATTAATGCATAAAACCAAATACATACGCGCACGCGCCGTTTCCCGACGGACTCAGGAAGAAAATATTGGTTTTCTAACAGGTGACGTCACTAATACTCATATGCTTGCTGTCCAATAGGAAGAGAAGGGGAGAATGTAGCTCGGTCTTTTTTAGCTCGAAACGCCATCTTACTTAGACAGGGGGTTTAAACGGGCAGAAAACAGGATAACGGGCCGTGACGGATATAAACGTTAAGTTTCGGTGTGTGATAAACCCTCTGCTCACTCTGGGGTAATATTAGTCATGGCTTTGGGCCAAAGTTATATCAGAAAGTGAGCGTGTCAGGATATCTACACTGGTTAGCCTAAAGCTAGCTAGCCAGGGGGAGTGTTGTTTTTTTTTTTTGTTTTGTTTTTCGCAGCAGAAGTTATTTGTTTATGTTATTCCACACGGACATGTCATCTTCAAATCCTGGTAAGGAAAAGGAAAAGTTATAGTGATAGTTTCGTCACTGTATTCAGTAGATATTTATCTGTTGTTTTCTAAAACCTCTCTTAAGCGGACACTGTCCTAAACATAGCGTGACAGCATCAGCTAAGTTAGCTTAGCAGCGAAGCTAATGCTACACTAAGATCGGCTAGTTGTTGCATAAGTGGAAGCTCGCTAACTTACTTTCAGTGGTTATGTAAATGCTTGAATTGTGTTTAAAATGAGCATTTGGGGGTATTTTTAAACAACCAACACATCAAATATGATCAACTAAATATAAATTATCTGTCAAACTGAGGTCGGCTAACTCGATCCAGATGTTAAAGTAATGCCGTTTTTTTGTTGTTGTATGGCTAGCTCTGTGTCGTGATTATCTTGGCTATTTGCAGACATCTTGTCACGAATGTAGCGTTTTTTATTATATGGATCATCATGTATCATACGCGACAGATTTATGCTTTAATGTTGTCTAGCCTTTGGGTACAGGCTTCAATGGGGGCTGTAGTTTCTTTTTTAGTGCATCAGACACAGAAGGAAATCACCTGTCATCTCTGCTACATTAGCCTTTCCGCTGCGCTGTGTTATTAATAGACTTAACAGACCTAAATCTGGGAATGGGGGCAAGTGGGACCCAAGCAAGTGGCGGAGCGGTTGTGCCGAAAGGGACCAGCAAAAGACGAGCACCGTAAGTGTGTGTTACTGTCAGACTTTCTAGTGATAGGACAATACTGTGCCATTTTGATTACTTGTTTTAATTTTTTTCCTAATAGCTCTTGTAAAAATTCTTGTGAGAACATTGGTGAGTTATTCTGACTTTACTCTTAACTTTACAGGTCAGATTTTGACGATGATGAAGGAAGCAAGTTGTTCAGGTATCAATGTCTCTATAATTCTTTATAAGTTATTTTCTCATGTGATCTCTGGACAGTGTCTCAATAATCAGGTCTGCACACCCTTCCCGGAGGACGGAAGGCCTTGTGAGGGTAGGCAGGGTAGACTTTGCACAAACTCCAGTCTGACTAATGTTTACATTCACCCTCTTACACACAACTCCTCTGGGTAATGTCTTAAAAATGTCAAGTCTGCAGTCCATGTTTGAAAACTGCATAATAAAGCAAGATAAAATGGTCTTGTTTGAGTTGTATGGGCTGCTGAGATAACAGTGTTTCCTTTGTTCTTTTTCAGGGACGATGATGAAACCGGAGGCTCCGGCAATGACAAAGAGCGCTTTGCCAGGTAGGGCGATAAATTATGGGAAGTGGACAAGAGAGGAAGGAGTTTTAAGGGGTACGATAATGCTGATACAGAGCTTACCCCCATAATCTCTCCTTCTTTCCAATTTAGTTTTTCTGGGGGTTTTTTTCTTTCTTTTTTGGCTGGTCATGCACCTCTTTTTTTGGAAGTGACTTTTGAGCCTGTGTTTTAGTGGGCTGGTTTCATTTTCCAGGTTTTTGGAGGAAGATCAGAGTTTTGCAGATAAGGAAAAACTAGCCAGGTATGGCATGTACCACCGAGGAAGGCTCCCTCTCCTGCTTGTGTCCATATTGCTATTGAATGCAATGATCAAATACTATCCTGTCCTGCTGGGATCCCAGCACACTGTTGTTTTGACAGCACAAAAAACTCAGAGTACATTTTGCTGCTCTATGCATCTCTTTTGGTGCCTCTCAGAAAGGCGGTTGGTTATCTCTCAACCTGCCACAGTGTTATGTGTCACTAACTGCACTTCTGTGTGAGTCAGGGACTTCTATCATTCTGGTAATCTATTCGTCTTGAGAAACCTCCTCTTTGTCTGTTTTGTCTCCCCCCCTTTCAGGACAACTAAAGATTCATTCTCTTTCTGCACCAGCCCTCTTTTAATCACATAATCTGGAATTAAAAGACCAGACTTTCTTGCTTTCTCACTCTCATAAATCACACATAATTGTTTTATGTTTTATCCCATTATTTCTCTCACCTTCTTTTATTCCCAGCTCTTCTTCCTGATTAGTAGTCTTGCATTGCAACATTAATTTTAAACTCTACTCCATGTTTTCCACTTGCCTGTCCCCTCCTCCCCATCTCAACCCCTCCTTTTCTGTCCACCTCTTCCACCCTCGGTTCCTCACTCCAGGGAGAATCACAGTGAGATTGAGAGGCGGAGGCGAAACAAAATGACTGCCTACATCACAGAATTGTCAGATATGGTGCCCACATGCAGCGCACTTGCGCGGAAACCAGACAAACTAACCATCCTACGAATGGCAGTGTCTCATATGAAGTCTTTGAGAGGAAGCGGCAACACCAATGCAGATGGATCGTACAAACCTTCCTTTCTCACTGATCAGGTATGAGTAACTGAGGAAAATGTCAGAATTTAAGAAAGATCAGATGTGAAGAAACGGGGGAAACTTGAGGCTTTACAGAGGACATGTTCAGAGCAGGCAACAGTTCCTGACAGGGAAGCTTATCACCACACAGCTAAGTCATCTATCATCCAGATCTCACAGTCACAGGGTAGTTCACACTCTGAGGTCAATAAAAACAGAATAAGGGAGAACTGAAAGTAGGACCTTAAGACCATGTCTTAAGAGAAGTTGGCTTCCTTAACGAAGCACTTTTTAAAATTTTTTTATATGAAATAGACTAATTTGTATTTGAATTAATCTGAGTTTATTGGATAATAATTGGTTTGAGTTGCACTGTATGTTAGAAGAGCCTTGAGGTGACATTTGTTATGATTTGGTGATATATGAATTAAATCTGAAGTGAGCCGAATAATGTCTTGTTCTCCAGACCCTTCTGTTTCCTGTGAATTGTTTGAAATAAACTGAGAATATTTTCTGACGCTTCTGTTGTTTTTTTTTATTTCTTATTTTTTTGTATGTCTTTAGGAGCTGAAGCACCTCATCCTGGAGGCAGCTGACGGCTTTCTGTTTGTGGTGTCGTGCGAGACTGGCCGCATTGTTTATGTTTCGGACTCCCTGACGCCCGTCCTCAACCAGCCGCAGTCCGAGTGGCTCGGCTCGTCTCTCTATGATCAGCTCCATCCAGACGACAAAGAAAAGCTGAGGGAGCAGCTGTCCACCGCAGAGAACAACAACACAGGTATTCACTCACAATGCGTAGAGTCCCTCATTGAGTTTGGGAAAAAAAAGCACATCTCTGTGGGAATATTTTAAATGAAGAATGTAGAAAGTGTACTGAAGTTTAGTGTCTTGTTTCCTGTTTTTAAGGGAGGATGTTGGACTTGAAGACAGGAACGGTGAAGAAGGAGAGTCAGCAGTCGTCAGCTAGAATGAGTATGGGTGCCCGGCGCTCCTTCATCTGCAGGATGAGGTGAGACTCACACCGGAGTCAGCTGTTCAGTTCATTCTTTCATACCGAAACATGTGCCAGGGTAAACTTCTTGTTCATGCGGCGGCCTCTTTGCAGGTGCGGCACGTGTCCGGTGGAACCGATGTCGATGAACAGACTCCACTTTCTTAGGAATAGAAACAGGTGAAGCAGATGAAAACTAACCAGTTCATTAAAAGTTGGTTTAGATTGTGTTGGAGTTAATACCGAAGGACGCTGTAATATGTAATAAGATGCGTGTGGACACAGTTTTCTAACTTTCAGTGCATTTTAAACTTTCTTCTTTCATTTCAGGAATGGTTTGGGTGCAGCCAAGGAAGGGGAGCCCCAGTATGTAGTGGTTCACTGTACTGGATACATCAAGTCATGGCCCCCTGCAGGTAAAACCAGTCATTCTGGAGTTCAGCTACACAGACCTTTGTTATATTAACTCTTTACCATGTGCTCAGGGCCACAACATTTTCAAATAGTTTTCATTAGTTAATATTTGTTGCCCACGTTTCTTATTTAAGGTGTATCGCTAACGGACGACGAAGCCGACAACAATCAGGGGAGTCGCTACTGTCTAGTTGCCATCGGGAGATTACAGGTATGATGTAAGGATGGCTGCTAAGAGATAACCTAAAAGGACAAAATCCAGACCCACTAGTCATTCAGTTTTTTTGTGAGTGATGTGTAATTGAAAAGCGTGGGATGGAAACTTGATTTTGAATAACGGAAATCTGAATCTTTGTATTGATTTGACACATTTCCTGCAATTTGTGTACACCTCCATCAAATTTCAGTGATATTTGAGCCACAACTTCAACAGATCACTTGGTAAAAAAATTTAAAAAAGCCCTTCCTGATGGCAGTTGTGTTGAAAAGACAGTACAGTCTCACATGAAGTAGACGATTTGCACTGCTACAGTATCTTTGGAAATCAGTGATGTGACTCATATTCTCTGACTCAGTGCATTGTTCTGGGCGAGGATTTGCGTGGAGATGACCTTAAACTGAACAAGTAGACAGGAAAATCAATCATGTTCGTGCACATAGTGGTTTTTAAAGTTTCAGTGCTGTGTGGTCTCATCAAACATTGGTGTTTGGTGTTCAGCGTGTCCTCACAGCATAATATTTAGAACCAGTTTCTTCTCCAGGTTACTTGTTGCCCAGGCGACACAGACCTCAACAGTATCAGTGTTCCAGTAGAGTTCATCTCCCGCCACAATTGCCAGGGCATGTTCACCTTTGTAGACCACCGCTGCATGGCTGCTGTTGGCTATCAACCCCAGGTAATCCCAGCTTACCAATGCCAGGCAGCATCCCCCAAAGCTCTTTATGTCATATTCTGTATATGATGGTATCATATGCTCTGTATTTCAGGACTTATTGGGGAAGAATATTCTAGAGTTTTCTCACCCTGAAGACCAAGGCTTACTGAGAGACAGCTTCCAGCAGGTAAACAATAAAGAATACATGATGCATAATTAGATATTTTCCAATTACTTGAACAAATATGTTCAAGTAATTGGGCTCCTGTTTGCTGAAGTGTCAAGTGCTGTATATCAGAACCCTGCTTCTTTATTTAGGTGAAAATAACATGCATTTCTTTGGTTTTGTGCATGCCTGAATGTATTTAACTGTGTGAGTTTGAATGTGTGAGACGGATACTTGAAGAGCTTCCCTGTGACTGTGATAAGACAACGTCAGCATATTTAACAGACTTCTATTCAATAATGAAGTGATCCTTAGTCAGACTAAAAGTGAAACTATAAGTAAAAGCATCAGTTTCTATAGTTGGAATATTGTGTCTGAATGTGTGACGACAGTATTTGTGCTGAAAGGGAACTTGTTCTTTCTCTAACCACAGTGTGTCTGCACCTTCAGTTCCCAACCATCAACACTGCCGTCCAGTTATTTTTGTAACCTGATATCTTCCAGTTACTGCATTTTTTTGTGTGTGTGTGTGTGTGTGTGTGTATGTAAACCTGCTCCTTGTTGCTTATGGAAACACAAGCATATGATCGTTTGGCACCTTGCACTCCGTGTCCTCAGGTGGTGAAGCTGAAGGGTCAGGTTCTGTCAGTGATGTTTCGGTTCCGCTCCAAATCCAGAGAATGGATCTGGATGAGGACGAGCTCCTTCACCTTCCAGAACCCCTTTTCAGAGGAGATTGAGTATATCATCTGTACCAATGTCAATGTCAAGTGAGTAACACGTGTAGCATGATTTCATGATCAAATGCAACACATTGTGGAACAATTTAAGTTATGAAATGGGACTATTGTGAAACAGTCGTCTTCTGTCTGGATGCATACAAGTTAGCTTCAGTCCCCAGTTCCTCTTGCACCTCAACCACAACCCCTTTTAATAAAACAGAGACTTATCACCCTCTCCCCACACTTTTCCTCTGCACCCGTCAATGATTGTGGGGCAGTAGAAACTCGACCCAGGACCCTCTCACTCCCATCTCCTCCCCAGGGGCTTCGGTGCCCCCTTCACTGGGTCAGAGCAGCCCAAATGGCCATCCTGCTGTGCTCAGCCCGGGGCAGATGGCCACCAGGTGAGACCAAGCTGAAGCGACTTTCCTCCCCCCCTGCATGGGAGTGCAGGGGCTGCTTCTTCATGGGAGACTCCAACTGTTTCTAGCAACCTACAGTTCTTCTTCCAGTTGTTTTCATTATTTATTTATTTAAATTTTTTTTTCCTACCTGCTCAAACTGGGTGACTTTCTTTCTTCATTTCTGCCGTGCTGGAGTAGCCAGCGTTAAAAACAAACACCGAGCATGTCCTTTCATTCTTTCCCGTGTAGTTTGGACACATCAGCTTTTAACATAGTTGGTGTAGCATGTTAGCAATATGTTTAACACTTCTGTCCTCGTCTCCTGTATTCGTTTATGTTTCCATGGTGACAGGTGGCGGGTTGATTGCGGTTTTGTGGAGAGGTGTTTGGGTTTTCTCACTCAGCAGTGGAGGGCGTGGAAATGGAAATGAGTCTATTTCAGGCAGACTTCAAATCAGCTCTCCCTGTGTTTTGTTTGCTCTTACAGACAGTTACAGCAGCAGCAGCAGGCTGACCTGGAGGGAGGCGGGGCAAGAGACGGGCTGTATGAGGCCGGGCCGATCACCCTCTCACAGGTTTGACAATGAACATGTGCGGGCACAAGGGTCTACATGTACAGCTTGGTTGAAATGTAGATAAGCACATTTTTTCTTGGGGGGCCTTTGCTTTAGTGGCTGATGAGGGCTTTTTATGGAAACACAGACAGGATGTTGATTGTTTGTTCACCAAGAAAAAAAGACCCCAGAGGTCAAGAGAGTTCTTTTATCAGAACTTCCTTCAGCTTCATTTTGAATCGGCTGCAACGCTTTATTTTTAACATTTGGTTACTTTAAGATGTTTTTAAACTTTTAAGTATAAAATGAGATGCTTTTATATCCAGATCCATGAATAAAAGACAAGGACTCGTGCACGTGTTAATGCCAACAGGCACAATAAGACTAACAATAGTTCATATAAATTAGATAAAAATGTGGAGAAGGGCTATTGTCCCACATGCTGCCTCCTAAGAGATGTTGCTGCTTTCGGTCATGAACACCAGTAGTGTGCAGCAGAAAGTGCGGACAGTTCGGTCCGGGCTTTTTCCACAGATGTTCTTCACGCTTCAAAGAGGGAGACCTGATACTGGACGAAGGGTGGCGGGTTAGCGTCTGTCTGCAGAGCAGAGGAGGTGAAACGTGATGCGAAAAAAATACACTTGTTTTCTATCTAACTGGTCAAAAATAGCCATTTTGGCTGCTTGACAACCATTGTTGTGGTGATATCAATACCACATGTGTCAGAGCGTATCCATGATAAGTGACAAGCGAGCGGAAAGCGGCAGAAAGGGGAATTGGCAGCAACCTCACTAGCTGTGCATGCTCTGTAATGTTTGCTCCTTTGTTTGATGTTCAGGAGATTTTTACTACGACCCCGAGTGGAATATCTCCTCAGGATGTTCGGAGCAAATGTTGTGGACATTGATGTTCACACACTTCACTGCTCCCCAACATCCCTCGAACATTTCAGGGCTCCAGTTCGTTGGTGACCAGTTGACTCTCACCACCCCATAGAAAATGCACCACTGACCACAGGACATATGAGATTTCAGTTCTGTTTAAAGCACCCAGGGACTGTTACTACTCTGACAGTCACCAGCTCTAACCTACAAAGCACAACTTTTCTTTGTGGCAGGGCATGACGCTCACCCCCCCCCCCCCCCCCCCCCCCCCCCCCCCCCCCCCCTAAAGCAGCACCCATGAATGAGTTGTGAGAAACATAATGAGGACATGCTGTCACTTCTGAGTCTGTCCCAGTTATCTGAACTTATAATATTAGCTGCTACACTAAAGGCTTGGAGTCCAAAATGGTATTGAAGACAGCCACCACACAGCTGAAACCTCAACTCTGCGTCAGGGTCAATGCAACAGCCGTATCGATTGGGATAAGTCTCACACTTTGCCCGCTGATTGGCTATCGAAAAATTTCACATTCAGCATCTAAACGTTGAAGTTTTACTTGATAAATGCTCAGAGTTTGCATCATTTCCTTTTTGTGTTGTGTTGTTTAGATGCCGGTTCAGCCAGTGACGGCTGCAGGGCCAGAACACAGCAAAAGCATAGAGAAGCCGGAGCTCTACCCTTCCCTGTTCCAAGGACCTGATCAGACCAAGGGCATGCCCTCCACCTCCACTCCATCCACCCAGATTTACGCCAACAACTTCCCTGCCGGTCGTTCTACTGACACATACAGGTAGGAAGTCTCACCGTGTGGACGTGTGCGCATGTTTACACGTACACTACAGCGAAGGCCTCAAGGCAAGGGAGTGGTTTCATCTTGCTGCCTTTGTCATCGTGAGGTTGCAATCTTGTGTCTGAAGTAACAGATCTAACTGATTTCTTGGTGCTCTTTCAATTTAATTTTTACTTTCTCAAAGCGTAATTATCGGTGCATGTAGCTCTTATCTCATTATCTGGAGATCTGAGCTGATTAGGATCTTATACCACCATCGTGGGATAAGGATTAGTGGGAGCTGGAAGCAATATAGTGTTGTTGAGATCTGGCGATACTGGGATTATCATCTCTGTAAACTCTCTGAAGTAAGAATGAACAAACTTATGTAACCTACCAGCTGGTTTGCATGTCTGTAGATTTGCATGTCAGACCAGAGGAGGCACGGCTGTTTTTGAGTAATATTGGTTGATAAGCAACTATAGCTGCTGAGAAACCTGGCAGTACTCCAAGTTGGTAGCCTGCCACTGCTGATCTATAGTTGTTGAGCAGAGGGTTTATGCAAAATGAGTCGAAAGCAAGGATCAACATTCAAGCTTGGCTCAGTAAGAAACCGTGGGGTTGGCATTAAGCGCTGCATCTATTTAAAAGGCAGATTAAAGGGAGAAGAAGTAAAGAAGTGCAAATTCGGTGCGATGGAGTGATTGAAGTGTTAGGGGTGTAGGTGTACCTGGAAGAGATTAGTCTTCAAGAGATTTTTGATCGTAGAGGTTTTTACGCTGAGTGCAGACAAGCAGTCGTCTGTAAGCAAGCATGCAAATGTCCGTATGAACTCATTGTAACCTGCAGCGACATCATTTTACCTTTCAAGTCTGGAGTGACGCACACCTCGCAGCAACACTTTCATTACAGGTTTGATGTTGATAAGCGCGCCGCATTAAGTTAAATCTTTCAAGTTGGTTTGTTTCATCTTTCGAGCAGAATTAACTGAAGTGACTGTTTAAGGCTGCTGTTCCAACTCTCCTGCAGACTTTGAAGGGTTTTAAGTTAATAAATTGATTTCCATGTGTATTCAGAAAAGTTCCTGCCACTTTAAAGGCACATATTTAAGACTTAAGGAGAGGAAATGTCATGTGGTCTGAGTTCCCCTGTTTCAGAGTGATGGGTGAGGGTGGATGAAGTGCTGCACCTATCATGACCAGTGTTTACAGTGCAAGCCTCACAGCACTGGCTTCAGTTTGTCAGGTCTAAGTTCAGCACCATTATGTGGCTAAAAGGTGGTCCAACAGAATATAAGCACATACCAGAGCTCCCACTCTTCATCGTCTCCTCTGCAGACCAGTCAATATGAATCCCCAAATGGCACAGCCAGCGCACTCAGCAGGGCAGATGCTGGCCCAGATGTCTCGCCAAAATGGAGCCCAACAGTCGGTGACCCCATCCAGCACCAGCAGCCCCCTTCATGGAGGACCAGCAGGAGGATGGGCCGGAGCCGGGGTCCGACCACAATTTAATAACCAGGTAAGGCAACAGGACAAGGATGCGTCAGATGCTGTTTTTTTTTTGTTGTTGTTTTTTTCACTCTTTGTTCAGTCACGGAGGAAATAAACTGTTAATCTGATCATTCTTGTTTATGCCAGTCATTCCTCTCAGTGTTGCCTAATCGGTTCTGAAGTTGTTTTCCTCTCCCTGTTCTAACCAGCAGGTGGCTCCCCAGGCAGCAAAGACCATGGCGCCACAGTTCCCTCCCATGGCAGGATTTGGAGGTGGCTCTTCCAACACTTTTGGCCAGATGCCTACAGGTGCTGCTCCCACCGCAACCAACGGCGCAAACTACTCGCAGATCAACGCTCGTGTCAGCCTCAACACCAACGGTTATGGTAGGTTGTGTGCGTACACGTCTGCCTCTGGGTTCTACGGCTCCACAGTCTTACCCCTCTGTGCTCTGCCTCAGATGGCTCTCAGTCTGGAGCCCAGTTCCCCTCTCGAGCCGCGGAGGCAGTGTGGCCTCAGTGGCAGGGCCAGCAGCACGCTCAGAACAGTGCTGAGCAGCATCCTCACGCTCAGGGCAACCAGCAAGACATGTTTCCTGTGAGTGATACCAGCTCGCCACGTTTCAAGGGCACGCTTTACTCTCCCGTTGTGTGTCTCCAAACTGACATCTGCTTGTCTTTTGTCTGATTTAGGATGTGTTGTCTATGCTGGACCAGCCAACCAACTTTAGCAGCGAAGACTTTGAGATTCCCATGTACCCGCCATATAACGAGTGACCTGCTCAAGACTCATCTGCTGGTCTTCCCCTTTGTCTTCTTCCCTGATTCTGCTCACAATTTATTATCTGTTCAGATCCTCTGCTCTTCCTGCTCCTGAGCGTAGCGTTCTTCCCTTAAACTGCACAACTACAAGTCAGTTAGAGATGAAGATAGATATATATATATATATATATATATATATGGGAGGAAATAATAAAAGAAGAATAATTGCTACTGACTAAAAGATGATTTTTGCAATATTCCAGCCATTGTGAGACAATTCTCTTGCTAGCACTGCCCAAAGCTCAACAATCCATGTTGTAGATATGTGATATACGGTATATATGAATATATATATATATATAAATGTTTAAAAAGAAACGCACAGTCACACAAACACACTTGAAAAGACTGCACAAAAACACAGATCCACACAAAGGCCTTTTATTCTGATATATCAGTGGTTTTTCTCAGGCATCAATTGAGAGAATATTTGGCTGTTTCGCCCTTTTAGCTTGTAGGTCAATCAGTCCAGTCGGTGATTCGAGCTCTCAGGAAAAAGCAGGGACACGCGCGTTGAGAAGGTTTTTAATTCCCAGCTGTCGCACGCGAACCTCACCCTCGAAGTTTTAAATCCGCAGCTTGTCCTCACGATTGAACTGCCTTCACGGAGTGCTTCTGCGTAGCGTAGAGAGTTGTTTATATGTACATGGGTGGCTGCACCTATAAATTCTGTTGAGTTTTTTTTTTTTTTCCTCGTCCATCGAATGATGTACTTCAAGAACGCACACATCGTTACAACGGATACGTGCCGTTTCTCCAGGTGCCGGTTTGTAAAGTCTACAAACTATTAGTCTTTGCCTTCAGATGCATCTTTACAGTCTGCATGCGTTTGTAAAATGGATGCTTACAGATTGAATTATCAACTAAAGGTTTGTTGGGTTTCTGCCTTGCTTTGTTTAACCTCCACTTCTTTACCCTGGAGGTGCGGGCTTTTTGTACTGCTTTTTTAAAAGAATTGTTTGAGGGGGGGGGGGGGGGGGACGGCAATAATTAACAAGCAGGAATTGTGTACTTTTAAAGCCATTTTTCCTTTTTCTTTGTTGAACTGTGTTATTTCAAAGTTGACAGACGTGATCGTACTCTTAGATTTGATGGAGATGTTTTGTAAGTATTTTATCAGTTGATCTCTTATCCTGTCCTTTGCTCTTCTCTGATTGGTATTTTGCGGTTTGATCAGGGTATTAAAGGATTCAAATGGAATGAATGGAGTTGAAAACAAGTGGACCTGCAGGTGAAAATGTCCAGAAATACTTGGGTCAGTGTTTTTTTTGTCCTCGTCGGAGAGGCCGAGGACCGACTCTTTGCCAACGAGGTCTGATATTTTTTTTTGTTAGGTTTTGCATCACAGAAGAACATTGCGGGACAAAAGGTGGCCCTCGTGTGATTTCTAAAACGTGTGGAATTTAAAGTTACAGGTATCCGATGTCTGTGTGTAGCATTTGTGATGACGGATGATGTCAGTGTGTGTAACCCCTGTAGATAACTCTCTGGTTCTCATCTTCCAGAGGATGGTATGCTGGTGATTGTGTCGTCTTTGTTGTTGCTGAAAACTTCTACAATTGCTCTGTTCTTTTTTTTTTTTTTTTTCACTTTTAGAAACACATATATATATAAATATACTGTACATGTTTATGGAATTTTAAACAAGAGAAAGAAATGTTTGGGGTTTTTTTTGTATTAAATTGTTATATTGTCAACAGCGTGGGAGTCGGCCTGTGTTTTCGACACAATCGCAAAATCATTTGTGCCCTCTGCTCAGGAGAGCCGTGCACTCAGCTGATCACACTCATGTAAGATTTAGACTCCTTCCTGTTGTCGGGACCTCGGTGGGGTTTTATGTGCTCATCCGAGGAAACAAAAGCCAGCTTTGATTGGCCCGTATCTGTCTTCTTTCCTCTCACCGTGTGTCGGTGTGGTTCTGTGGGTATGTGTGTGGACCGGTTTCCTCTTTCATCCTCCTCTCTTTCACAGGCCGGGGGTGGAAACCCTTGGATTTGGTTGTGTAAGGCAGGTTTGCTGCACTTTCTTTAGGTTGCACTTAAGTGGAATTGTGGGTCTTATAAATCCAGGTTTTTGTCACATTTTAAAACACAAAACCCCAGCAGTTTTCTTTTTTGGTCCATCTTGTCCACAAGTGATAATCAATTGTCACTTGTGTGTCTGTTAGTGGCATCAGAATACAAACAATCTGCATTTTCTTCTCCTTAGGATCAGTTTCCAACCCTTCTCAAGTGGATTGCCACGAAGGTGTCATATCCTCTTTCTCCTCAACCCCTTTTACTCCTTCTTTACTTTTTTTTTTTTGCCTTATACTCTTAGGCCCAACAATAGCCCGGGTGCAGTGTTTCTATGCATGCACAAAAACAAAAACGTGTGTGCAGCCGCATCAGATCCTGTGTCTGCTGAAGTGTCGTCTCCTGAGGAGATGCGCTGGTGTTCTAATCTCAGGAACAGTCCGATTGTTACCAAACTCCTTTTAAACAATTCATAGAGGACGCAGGTGCCAAGTGCGGCTCAGTGTGGCCCCGAGATTATCTTGTTCAACACATGTTGGTACTGGGAGGGGGAAACAACAGAAATAGATAAGAGAGAGTTAGGTGAATAGGACATAGACGGATTAAAACCACTAGAGGAGTAACTTTTGTTAAATTAATAGACAGTTGTTGAGTTTTCTCAGCATGGACCCTCCAGTTGTCCCTGCGACCTGGATGGATGTGGATGTGGACCTCGGTTTTGCCCTCTTTTTCTTTTTCCTCCTCTGCTCCTTCTTGTTGGTCACCATCATCCGCTGTGCTCAGCTGGTGCTGGACCCTTACAGCGCCGTCTCTGCGTCCGCATACCAGGAGGAGCAAACGGAGGAATGACGGAGGCCAGCGACCACTTCAGGCTCCTCATGAGGAATAAGAATAACGATACCCGCGCAGCCCACAGCGTGTTTTTGTGTCCGGGTCCACGTGTTGAAGAAGGTTTAAACTTTTGTTTTGAGGGCATTTTGTTGCCTTTTCTGCTCCACCGAAACTTTGTGCAAAAGCTGCAACTTCTAGTGATGTTAGGGCACAACGTGGAGTTAATAAAGTGGTCCGCTTAGGAGGAGGTGGTGGAGCCGAGGTCAGAAAACTCAACATTTTAGTGAACGCAACAACATGTGAGGGGGGAAAAGCATTTTAGAAAACCCAACTCGTAAATACTACAACAAAAAGGGGGGGAAACATCTGCATTTCAGAGAGCACCATCACAGAAAACACAGTTAAAAAGTTAGAAAACCCAAAAAATCTAACGTGTTTTTTTTGTTTACTTTCTGTATTTTATGTCTTTAGGTGTCATATTTTCTATTCTGTTGTCGTGTTTATATATATATATATATTTATATATATATATATATATAATGTGTTTCTTTGGATTTGCTGTTGTGTTTTGCACCTCTGGGCCACTGTTTCGTTGCCAAATAGCAGGTCTGGAAATACTACTCGCAGTACACGATACTGACGTTCACAGCTCCACTTCACAAAGTAGCAAAACAAAGTTAACCTTAATTTGTTCCAGGAAAAATATTCGAAACAGACTTTACCATCTGCTCATGACAGCAGAATCTGCACGGTGGAAGCTCTCTGATACAAACAAAAGCCAGTCCCCTCCACAATAACAAAGTGCAGATGTTCAAAAGATCTCAATGTAAAACAGATGCTCTGTTCTTTCTTTTTAAATTGTTTCACTTTGTTTTGGAAATTTTGCACAAAAGAATCTATGTTTAATCAGCTTGAAAGAAGTTTGGAAACTTGGTGGATTTAGTATTAACCCTTACCCTCCAAATTCATCCCTCGAAACAGACGCTTTTCTCTTTCAATAGATCTTGAAGTTTGGGACCACAGAGAGAAGAAACTGAGAAGAATATGTTTGGTTAAAACTCTTCCATGAAAGATGAGACTCTGTAGAATTTCAATTTCAAAAACTCGCAATGATTTGGCAAACACTTTAAAACAATATTCAGGAGAGAATGGTGCAAAGGCAACAGATGAGTGAGGTGAAACTTTCTTACTTTTAAAGGAGGTAGTCTCCTTTTTAATTAATACCAGAAACAGGGTTTTAAAAAGTTGTTCTGGAGTATGTTGCTGACATTAAATCACCCGATAATAAACTGGATAACCGCTCCGGTGGGTGGAGTTTTTTTCTTTTCCAGTCATCAGAGCGACCTGACACCGCCCACTTCGGATACCCTGGGATGCAAAGCGTGCGATACCCATTGTAGCTAGCCGGTAGCATTAGCAAAAGGCTAACTTTATATCTGCGCCAGACAGGATGGAAAACAGTGAGGGGTGAGTGGTTTTCAGATCAGGTATTAGTTGTACCGTCTGTTTTTTCATTGAGAGCCACTCGACACAAGAGTGTTTGCTTCCCAGCCACTTGCACCATCATATTCTGCACGTGAAACAAATTATTTTGCTCATGCTAAGCTAACGAGCTAGCATGCTCACCCCTGCATCAAGATGCGGTTTGTTGTCTCCTCGCTGCCCAACTTGCTCGCAATTAAGTGTTTATGAACTCGTGGCGGTTTACATTAACACTCACTCTGACATATAATAGGTTATTAATCCCTGTTATCATACTGGAATTTGATTTTCTACGTGTCTCTTTTTGTGCTAACAAGTTGAAGGCAGACGTTTAATTAACTCCTGAAGCATCTTTACAGTTATTTTCTGTTGTTTGATTTACTTATGCAAATCAAATGTTATTTATTTATCGTGTCTGTCCAAATTTTTTTGCTTCCATGTTTTTACTCGTGAAGTGCATCTTCTTTCACTGTGTGACTGGTTTGTAAACAAAACCATTGATATGTAAATTAGTTTCTTCATCTACTTCAACCCGTTAAGTGTTTTAAGGATATATTGCATCTTTGCTGGATTTTTACAACTCGTCTCGTTAGTTTGCATGCATTTGTACTGTTTTCACCTCAGAAGATCATGAGCTATATACAAAGGAGATAGCAGAAACAGCAACTGTCTCTACAAACCTGCCCTGTACAGACAGGATGATAATGTAATGTTGATCAGGTATGTGCACACATGCAAGGAATCCGGTTAGCTTAGCTCTCAGCACAAACATAAAATATAGTCCATACACATGTACAAAGAATGGAGAACTAGTGGAGAGTAGTGCAATTATACTATATGATGACAAATGATTCTGTCAATAAGACAGTTGGGCCTTACAGACTTATCCTGGCAATGCAGATCAGACTTTGAATAAGCATTAGCGTGATTTTTAGGATGAACGAATTTCTCACAACCACATGCACTCAGTTAAAGATACACCATGTAGCGAAAACTGTACAGTCCTGCAACAAATCCCGTCTGCATACCCACACATTTTATGATGATCGATCAGGACGTTTGGTGCTGATTAACTGTTTTACTAATCGGTATTTTTGTTGTAGTCTTAAGATGAGAAACAAAATGCCACTGAACAAAGCCAAAATCACCATAACGTTCCAGAAAATAACTGAAGTTTCCGAAGTTTTGTTTTGGTTTCCTTTGTGGATTTTGTTGCTGTGTTTTGCAGGGCCACCAGACATCTCTGTTTTTGTTCAGTACTGGTGTATAACTTGTGTTTCAGGTTCAGAATTGTATGTAATTGAACTGGGTTTGTTCTGTCAACACCGGGCCAGTACCTTGCATTGTGTCCATATGCTGCCACAGGTGTGTGAACTTGTGTTCCCTCCTCAGAATGGAGGTGGACGGCTGGGACCCGAGTCTGGAGGAGGAGTTTGGTATCTCTCTGGATGAGCTGAAGAAGTGGATTGAAGATGCTGTGGAGAACAGTGACATTGTGCAGAAGAAAAAGGCTCAGCTGACAGAGCTTAAGGAATGGGTGGAGCAGAAAGAGGAGGAGGAGGCGAAGACAGAGATGCTTCTCAGCGATGCCAATCAGTGAGAAGGGATTTACTTTTCCTCAGAAAGTGGGGCGTTTGTGTTTTCAGAGCCACTCACGTCTTTCCTCTCCACTCCGCTGTAGGTCTGTCTTGGAGTGTGAGAAGCTGGTCAAGGCAGCTTATCGAAGGAACGGCCTCGTCTACCGTGAGAGCAGCTCAGAGGACGAGGGAGGCGGAGGAAACAAGCTGCCCTCTGAAGTCATTGAGATAGATGATGATGACGACGACGACGTCATTGCTGTGGGCTGTTGTAAGTGGTGGCGTTTGGTAAAGGGATGTATTCAAATCAATGTGAATACTGAGGTCATTATTTATCTTTCTCCTCTCTTCTGCACCATCAGTGGTTCCTCCGAAGAAGACTTTAACTCCTGCCAAAGACCCAGCGGTGAGAGCCTAGAAATAAGTCTGTTTTTTTCCATACTTCACCTCTTATTGTTTCCTGAATAATTGTGTTATTTGATTAACACTCTTTGTGTAAAATTCCCTGATATTTAAAAAGACTATTGGGTGCAGTTTCTCTGCCAGTTAAAACCATCTCTTGAATTACATTTAGCTTTTTGTTGGGCCTGGACTCCTCTAAGGCTGCATTTATCTAATTTTATGATAAGGACCAGAGGATTCTCTCTGCTGTCCTTGTATGTAAAACCTTAGAACCGAAAGAGGGCGAACTTTCTTTTTCACATGACTGTAAATGTTTTATCCCCATCTACCTTCAGACCAAATAAGTTAGCTTTTTAAAAGGTGACAGGCCACACAAGATGAGATCCATTTTAGGAAGATCTAATGCTGTATAATTAGACAGATAACACATTTGAGTTCAGTTTTCTCTGATTCATGTGGCTCAGACATGTGACAAACGGTTAGGTCAGGCTGGTCATCAAAGGTAAAACCATGCTGTGATTTATTTGAGGCCACGATTCTTCTAGCCAATTAATCAGATGGTCAAATGAAACCACAGTTAATTTGCCTGCCAAGTAAATGTGATAAGGTCTAACATTCTAGAAAGATTGCCGTCGCAAAATGTTACATAAAAGCACCGAGGTGGCCATCTTAACACGGTACCACCATGTTCAGCTGGCATCCGATTAGTGGAGCGTAATGCGTGTCTGAAAGGGGTTTATTTGGTGCCCAAAAAGGGGAAAAGGGCCGTGATAAGACATCATTAACAGGGACAGTCATGTTCAGTTGTGGAAGAACAAAACGGTTTCAAAGAGAACTGCTCACACATTTGCTAGAAAGACCAGTGAAAGCCTCCATGGGACTGTATTCAGAGGCAGGATGTGAAGGTTCTGCCATGGCCTCCACAGACCTCTGACCTAAACATTCAGCAGTTGAAAATCTGTGCACAGCTTTCTCTTGATAGATCTAGATTCTTACAGAACTCTTAAGAGTTTTGAAAGAAGAATTAGTCAAATAATGCAAAAGTGCTGATAAGCCGGTATTCGCCAAAATGTGGCCAAACTTGAGTACGCCAGCGTATATCTTCAAATAAAGTGAATTAAATCTAAGACATGCATAATCAGCGTCAGTGTATATTATAGGTTCCAAGTGATGAGTAATAAATAATGTTATTTCCACAATGTTATTGGGGAAAAGATGTGTACAAAAGTAGCCAGAAGCAGATGAATTCTTGAAATTGAGACAAATTTTTTGAGCAAAGTTCTGCAGCATACAAGATATTCAGCATGTAAGATATTCACCTGGCTGATTAGGTTATGGATCCTTCATAAAAAAAAAAGTAAAAATAGCTTGCTTTTCATGTCTCTTCTGAAGTAGACTGCCGGGTTTTGCTCATTGCTGTTACTTGTTCTCCATCTATGACACCAGTTAAAAGAGGCCTCCGCAGTTCTACAGAAAACCTCCCAGCAGGTGCAGAAGTTGGTCCAGATTGCCTGCAAGCCTTCACCTGGTGCTCCCTTGCTTCGACCTTCAGCACAGTCTTCAGCTCAGTCAGGTAAGCACACACTAAGGTACACGTGTGACACTTATCAGGAGGCATAACTGATACCAACGCGTTTGGCTTTTCGACCGCTCAGGCATTCAGAGTTCAGCACCGGCTGTGATCGTATCCCAGGCTCCATCTCAAGCGCTGACCCACCCGAACCCTAACGTGAAGGAAGATGAGCTCAAGATCGGAATGAGCATCTTAGGAAAGAAACGCACTAAGACGTGGCACAGAGGCACCCTCGTTGCTATCAACCCCGTCGGTGTGTTTCCCCTCCTCTGGTTTCTTTTTCGAGTTACCTTTAAAGTCATTTTAAGCATTCGGCGCTTCAGGCTTCTGAAATATTTTGCACTTTGCCCCTTTTTTCCACCCTCTGTCTGTATGCAGGAAATGGCATATTCAAGTATAAAGTGAAGTTTGATAAAGGCAAAAGTCTGCTGTCTGGAAATCATGTGGCGTTTGACTATAACCCAACACTGGAGAGTCTGTTTGTCGGGGCTCGTGTAGTCGCCAAGTATAAGGATGGCAACCTGGTGTGGCTCTATGCGGGAATCGTAGCAGAGATGCCCAACAACAAGAATCGCATGAGGTGGGTGGAAAAAAATCTGAAGAGATGTTCAGGTGCTGATCGACTACGTGAGTTCATCGATGTCCCGCTGTGTGTTTCAGATTTCTGATCTTCTTTGATGACGGCTATGCTTCATATGTGATACTGCCTGAACTCTATCCAGTTTGCAGACCATGTAGGAGCATTTCTCAGGTTTTCTTTGATTTAAAGTGAAGCCCTCGTTTGTGGGAAAATGAAATAAAAAGATTATTTCTGTTTTGATAGTGAAACATACTTGGGAGGACATTGAAGATGCTTCTTGTCGAGACTTCATCGAGGAGTACATCTCCGCCTATCCCAGCAGGCCAATGGTGCTCCTGAAAGTCGGCCAGATAATCAAAACGGAGTGGGAGGGAACCTGGTGGAAGAGCAAAGTGGAAGAAGTGGATGGAAGCTTGGTCAAGATTCTCTTTTTGGTATGCCAGCGCCAGAATTATTTCTTCTTTTGGTGACAAAAATTCAGGAAACAGCTTATATCCTGAGATGAAAACATCAGCATGTATATGGAGTTTTCTCCTCTCACCGTGTAATAGATAATGACATTTGTAACCACGGTAACAACACTCAAAGGAGATGTCTCCTCTCAGATGAGTGAGGCAATTTAAAACTCGACTAAGACTAAAACCTCGCTTAAGCTAACTCTAAAACCAAATGACAAATCTGCACGCAGACGTGTGTCTGTGTTGATCAAATACCCCAAATCGTTCACTCTCTGTGGGGTGAGATGGTAAACGAGCCCTCGGCGAAACCTCCTTTACTATGAGTGCAAGTAAGAAGGCGTTCCGCTTTGAATAAATCGCTGATTGAGCAGTTGTAAGGCTGAATTTGTTGTGTCGCCTGGTGTTGAGCAGGATGACAAGAGGAGCGAGTGGATTTACAGAGGATCCACCAGGTTGGAGCCCATGTTCAACCTGAAAATGACAACAGCAAACACCCACGAGAAGAAGCTGGCTGGCCAGCAGAGGACGAGGCCTAACATGGGTAACAGAACACACCGCTTCAGACCAGCGTCCACACAGACACAAACACTACTGTGTAGCTACTGTGCCTAAGTGTTTGGGACAGAGTCACGTGTTTCTTTGAGTTCCCCCTCTGCTCGTTAAGTGTAAAATTCTAAATCGAACAATTTGGACGTGATTAAAGTGCTCACACCAGGCTTTAATTTAAAGTCATTTTAATATATTTCAGTTGCACCGTGTAGAAATGACACTTTTTATACATAGTCTCTTGATTTCAGGGAGCCATGATAGTTGCCATTATTCAGCGTGAGGTGAGTAGCTGTGTCAGTGAAAGTCAAGGAAGCTATTATGAGGCTGAAGAACAAGAGTAACCATTAGAGGCACTGCTCAAACGGTAGGATTATCAACATCAGCTGTCGGGAACATCATTAAGAGGAAAGAATGAACTGGTGAGCTCTGTAATCACAGAAAGACTGATAAGACCTCCACTGCTGATGAGACCGCGGAGCAGAGGGGTAACTCAAAGAAAAATGGGGCTTTGTCCCAAACATTATGGAGAGCACTGCATATTAAAGCAGAAATACATTTTATTTGACTTAACTTTCATTTATACAAGTAAAGTCATTGATGCACTCATTCTCAAGAGAGCTATCTTGAAAAGAGACGCATTAATAATTCATGAGAAATACACTTTGAAAAGGCTTTCTGTCAAGATGATATGTTAGCACCCTTAATCGTGTGTGTAGTTATTTAATGATGACTGATTATTGAATGGCCTTTTTTTTTTAATCTCCAGGGGCATTGAGAAGCAAAGGCCCAGTAGTTCAATACACCGGGGTCGAACACGTTGGAGGGTCACCTGTCAAAACGCCGCAGGCCCCGCCCAGTCAGCCTTCAACAACGCCACAGCTTCAACAACGCCCACAACCCCCACAACCCCCACAACCCCAACAGCCCCAACAGCCCCAGCAACCCCAGCAGCCCCAGCAACCCCCCCAGACCACACAAACTGTGCAGCCACCACGTGTTGAGTGAGTATGCTTATAAACAAGTTGCAGACACTTCTAATGCTAGTGTAGTTAGAATGTATTATATAGCAAAAACAAGGCTACGATACAGTCGTGTTTGTTGACCACAATAGCATTACTATGTTATAAATGTTCAGTCAGAGCTTCATTAATCAGATCATTTTCACACTCGTTATTGAAATGTTTTATCAAAGGATCAAACTGATCAATCAAAGCAACTTTATACTGACCTGTAGTGATTCTACCTTCCAATTGGACCCAACCAGTGTCAGAACAGACACATTCTCTCACTAAAGGGGTCGAAGACTCCGGTTTTTCTGATACTTTGTCAATTATTGGTTGGAGAGACAGGAAGTTCAATGCATTTCCTCCCTTGATTGTCATTGGAAATGTGTGGTAGCGAGCAGTGAAAATGTACCAGCTTGGAGGCCAGATGAAGAGCAGGAGGAAAACGAGAATGTCAATTTTATTGGTTTCACCAGTACAAGCTGGCAGGAACAACTGTAACCCCTGCGTGGCTTTAAGACGACATGGGCAGACAGAGACTGCAGACAGAGCCGTAAAAGTAAAGATGATTAATTAATGGACACGTCACTGATAAAGATCCTCTCTGCACCCTGGATTTTGAACTGTTAGCTGTCGATGTTGTTGACTGAGAGAGTTCACCTGTTTTTTCTGCCAACACTGGTTTCCAAGCTACAAAAACGCCACCAAATCCATTCATGGCAATATCTGAAGATTTTTACCACATCTATTTTCACCACTTCTTTTTCCCAAAAGTCTGTCAGCTGACGTTTTTTCTCTTAACAGTAATATTGAGTTGATTTACAACATCGTTGGATCTAGATCACGTTGAGGAATACAATGCTATGATTGGTTGCTATGTCGTTGGCTAGTTAAGTTGCAAACGGCTAATTCAGCTTTAAACTTTGAGTTATTACGGGGCGCAATTGTGAGAGAAAGGGAAAAACTTTTAATATGGGGGCGGACTATCAAGTATATATTTACTTTTCTGCTAAAACTCCAGAGCTAAGTGTCGACAAACGGGGGCAGGATTTGGAGAAGTGAGAGTTGTCGTACAGTTAGCTCCAGCTTTTAGCTCCAAACTGAAGCTGAGGATCTCCCCCCCTTCATTATACTTTACTGTATGTAATGTTACAATGTTGTTTCGGGTGTTAATTTGCATTACATATTTATATGTGTTGCTCCTCACTGTTTTAAAGGAACAAACATCAGATGGCAAAGAAGAGCACTTCTCCGTTTGTGCCGGGGGTGGGGGGCACCCACGCCTCCAAACTCCTGCTGTCTGCATCCACCACTTCCACCAACTTCTCAAGGTGAGGTCACCTTTTTGTACGTTTTTGTGTTTAAGGTAAATAAAACCTGAATGCAGCGATTTCCGGAGCTCATTTGGACCCTTTTATTAAAAATAACTCAAAGACAACACCGTGACTCTACTTGGTAACCATTTTTTTTACGTTAAACCTTTTTTTATTTTTTAAGATTTTATTGCATCTTATACAGAATTTTAACCGTTTGTGGGAAGGTTGTTGTTTGATTTAACGATACGCTGCACATAAATGAGCCTCATTTTCAGTAGAAGGGATTGATTTCAGTTTGTATCTTCTTATCTTTTTTCATTCATAGTGGAAGAATTTTGAGCGCTCCAAACACTCCTACAGCCACTTTCACTCAGTCGTTTCAGAGACTGGTGCCCTCTCAGCCTCCCGCTCCACCTCCTCCTCCTCCTCCTCCTCCTCTTCCTCCTCCACCTCCCTCCGTGGCACACACGATGGCCACCATCCCTCACCAGCCTTCATACAGAGCCCCGACAGACCGCATCTTCTACCTGGCGCACACGTGTCAGCCTGCTTGCCTGAATCGCGTCCGACCAGTAAAATCAGACGTTCACCGAGGAAAGAACCCCCTCCTCACACCTTTGCTGTATGATTTCAGACGTATGACGGGGCGACGTAAAGTCAACCGAAAGGTAAACGCAAACAGCAACACTGCTGAGGACTCGTGAGCAGACACATTTATTTCTTGTTTGGAGTTCTATTGGTCTTGTTTAACCTCCCCTGTTTCCGTGTCCACCCTCCAGATGTCTTTCCATGTGATCTACAAGGCTCCGTGTGGACTTTGCCTGCGTAACATGGCAGAGATCCAGCACTACCTCTTCCAGACCCGCTGTGACTTTATATTCTTAGAGATGTTCTGTCTAGACCCCTATGTGCTTGTCGACCGGCCCTTCCAGCCACAGAGGCCCTTCTATTACATTCCTGACATCACTGGTGGAAAAGAGGACATCCCACTTTCCTGTGTCAATGAGATTGATACCACCTCACCTCCTAAAGTAGCCTACAGTAAGAACGACATTGAGATTGTTCCAGAGGAGAGATTCTTTGGGTTTGTGCAGAAAAGAGACTGCACAGTATGTTCAGTGCATATATATATATATATATATATGTATATATATATATACTTGTATAACCTCCTTAGGGGATCGATGTCAGACATTGTTCCTTCTAAGTGGACCAATATTTTTACTGTTCCTCGCTCTCGATTCCCTCATGACCCACGAAGGCTGCCTTACAGAAAACAACAGCCTGGTGATACGTTGCCATCTCACAGTTTAGTTGAGTGCGACATGTGGACAAACGCATCAGTTCTTATGAGACAGGGCTTAAAAGAAACCTGTCATACCTTCAGTAGGGATTTGGCTTTCTGCTTGTGTCTGCTGAATTATAAAAGCTTGTGTTTTTACTGCTGAAATATAGGCCTAATTACCTTATGCCTAATTATTATTAATAAAATAGGTGCAGAGATTAAAGTGCTACCTTAAATTTACCAGGTAGATTTGATTGTTTTTGTTTTACTTTAGATTAAAAGATGATCACAAACCTGAGGTTTTATAAAAAAGTATCAGTTGTCCTCCACAGTGATACACTGCAGGGAATAAAAGTGCTGTGCTTTGTGCTCATCAGACATTCCCAGAGCCACGCCGGTCAGGTCAGCTGATGTTTTTAATCTGGTCCCAATTTTTATTTATTTTGTTTTTTTAATAAGCCGATGGATTAAAGCGGTCCGTTTCCTTAAATTTCAGCAGTTTATTTGAGTTGAAGGCGTGCCGGTTCTAAAAAGACCCCAGATTTAGACTTTTCCCCCTGTGTGTTTATGTGTAAATTAAGATATGAAACAAAATCAATTCAAAATGTTAAAAAGAGCCTGCAGCTGAATGTTTGTTGCTTTGTACAATCAATATTTTGAATTTCCCACACTGGGGGATGAAGAAAGTATTTTTCTGTTCTATTCAAGATGGATTCTGTGAGAGGCTGACAGATGTTCTTCTCCTCTCTTTAAGGTAAAGAGCGTATTCCTGAAGACGGAGTATTTATTAACACCAGTGCAGACTTCCTGGTTGGGTGCGATTGTACTGATGGCTGTCGAGACAAGTTAGTGAAGCTTTCTTATATATATCTGACACTGCTAATACACTGAATTTGTGTAATGAGGTCTTGATATTTTTTTGTTTTAATTATAGGTCCAAATGCTCTTGCCACCAGCTGACCCTTCAGGCTACAGCTTGTACACCGGGGGCACAGGTCAACCAAAACGCCGGATATCTGTACAAGCGATTGGAGGAGTGCCTTCCCACAGGGTCAGCCACTGCACATGCATAATGATACAAAAGCCTCCCCACTGGTTGTGGACTCTACAGAAAGACTAACTCACTCTGACCCTTCATAATCTAATAAGAAGACGGTTACTCTTGAGTATAACAGCTAATTAGGTTCTCATGTTTCTCTTCCCTTTTTTTCCCTGCTGTTCCTTAGGATCTACGAGTGTAATAAAAGATGCAAATGCTGTGCTCAGATGTGCACAAACCGACTGGTGCAGCACGGCCTGCAGGTCCGTCTTCAACTTTTCAAGACTCAGAACAAAGGCTGGGGCATCCGATGTCTGGATGACGTGGCCAAGGGCTCGTTTGTCTGCATTTATGCCGGTGAGGAACAAACTTGGAATTATAGGTGGTGGAAAACGGGCTCGAGTTTGAAATTCATATCTTTGGTATTCTTTCCTGCCACTTTTACAGGCAAAATCTTGACAGACGACTTTGCAGACAAAGAAGGTTTAGAGATGGGTGACGAGTATTTCGCCAACCTCGACCACATAGAGAGCGTGGAGAACTTTAAGGAGGGCTATGAGAGCGAGGCTCACTGTTCAGACAGCGAGGGGAGCGGCGTGGATATGTCCAGGATAAAAATCCAGCCGTCTGCTTTAGTATCAGGCAGCGGTGGGGGGCGACCACTCAAGCCAGGTGAGTGTGAGCATCTCTGATTGGTTATCAGGCGATCAAATTTCTTAGCGTTTACCAAGCCCACATAATGAATAAATGATTGAAACATCACTGGTCAGAGCTGGTTAAAGCTGAACTTTCTGACCAGCAAATGATGTGAAAGTGAATGCATGTGATCTACGTTTTTTGACAACCCAAATGTGCTTTCTTCTTATTACCTGATGCATTTCCAAAAATACAGCACTTTATTTTAAGTTGTTTAAAAAAACCTTTTCTGTCATATGCTTTTGTATTTTGAGTCAAGTTCAAAAAGGAAAAAGGCCAACAACCCATAATCTGCCAAAAGGAGAATATCCTGGAATTCCTTTTATGTTGGATTTGGAAGAAATAACCAGGAAGCTGGAGTTCTTTATGCTTTCACTGACGGAGTTCTTGGAAAGAAATTTAGAACAAGACTAAATCTGAATGTGAACGTCAGACTTAAAGGGGAAAAAAAAGAAAGTCTCATATCTGTGTATCTCCAGCCGCCAGACAGGAGAAGCTTCTCTGCCATGTTTGGTTCTCACCAAGCCTTAGCCAGTGTGTCTCTGGGTGTATCTCACTGCTTTTCTCCTTCTCGCAGCCCAAAACTCGAGCTCGTCAGACGACAGCAATGACGATGAGGACAAAGACTCAAAGAGCGAAGATGAAAGCGACAGTTCCGATGACACGTTTGTGAAGGACAGCTACTACAGCTCCAGTTCTGTGTGGAGGAGTTACACCACACGTGGTCAGCTCAAGGGCACCAAGGAAGGTTAGCTCGCTGCAAATTTGATATGCAACTCTGAGAAGGTCGTGTGTAAAAGGGTGTTTGCTTGGCAGCCAGATGAGTCATTAACAGGCTCACGCAATGTTCTCCTGGTGAATTAGACTTTCTCCTTCCCATTTTCTCACCTCGCAGGTGAAATCTTGATAAATGACTTTATGTCTGTCTTGCAGCTGCTTTAGGCCTGTATCCCTAAATCCCAGCAGCACAGAACAGAAGGATTACTTTGTGCACTGTTGGAGATCTGCATTTAGAAACAATCAAGAGAAATGAAATGATTTAAGGAGCCGAGTCTTTAAAGACTACATGCATCGATATGTTACGATTATGATTATGTTAAGTGTTACGTTTGAGCAGAAATGAATGTGCTGTAGTGAAAGACGAGATTAAAAACAAGCTCTGCAAAGATCTTCGAGGAGGAAAAATGTGTGTGTTTTGGTAATTGAAAAGATAATTTATATCATGTGAGATAAAGATGTTGCCGTGACAATGCTGCTCGCCCTCCTACCACAGGGAGTCAGGACAGTAAGGACGGATTGAGCGTCTCAGCGAAAGCAACAGATGACGAGAAACCACCGTCCATGCCAGAGGAGACGGGAAAAAGCAAAGTGGCGTCTTGGCTGACAAGCCAGGGGCTGAAGAAGGTGTGTAGATAAAAGAAAAAAAGCAGAAATAATAATGATTAATGGGGCTTTATTTCAAATGGAGGAAATGCAGCTCCTTTGTGATATTATTCTAAAAATAAGTATCTTAGATGCAACTGAAGATGTAATGTGAGGTTTTTAACAGGAAAAATGTAAAGAGGACTCCGATTTTTAAATGGATTTTGCTTCATAACTGCATTGCATAATGATAGATAACCCTTCCTTTGCTGTTTGTCCATGACAGGAAACTGGAGACAACAAGAGGTATGTATGAAAAGCCAAAATATGCAAAAATGACCCAAGAATGACTCAACAAGAATGACTCAGAAACCAGTGAACAACAAAAGATTGACTGATTTTCTGATTATTCTAAGTAACATAAAGGCAGAACTGGTGAAGAAGCAGGATGTGATGACTCTCTCAGACAGCGACGATGTTCAGACCATCAGCTCAGGATCTGAGGACAACAAGGAGAGGGAGAAAATCACTACAGGTGCACGGAGGGAAACGGGATCTGGGTCTGAGTCTGCAGGGTTTTTCACTCTTTCGCCTTTTCATTCTTCTCTTTCTTCCTGCTTCAGGTGTGACCAAAAAGCAGGTGGCCGTGAAATCTACTCGAGGCATCGCCCTGAAAAACAGCCACAGCATGATGGTAAAAACCGGTGCGTCTGGAGGCATGGGAGGGTCGGGGGGTCAGGGGGGGAAACTTGGACAGCAGGGCCCGACTGGAGGAGGTGGAGAAAACGCTCCCAGAAACACGCGCCTCTTCTTCGACGGGGAAGAATCCTGCTACATCATCGACGCCAAGTTGGAGGGAAATCTTGGGCGTTACCTCAATGTAAGATGTTGAAATTTGCACAGCAACTATTGTCACCTAAATGCAGGTTTTCCCCCCCTAACACTGTCACCTCTTCCATCTCTCCGTGTTACAGCACAGCTGCAGTCCTAATCTTTTCGTCCAGAATGTGTTTGTGGACACACACGACTTACGGTTCCCCTGGGTGGCGTTCTTTGCCAGCAAGTGAGTTTTGTCGCAGTCAGTAAAGGTGCTACGTTATGAAAGGTTATGATCTTTACTACTACAACCTCAAATTTCATGGCATTTTGAACGCTGTTTTATGGCTCCTTTACATCAGAGTTCAGGGACCATGTTGAAACACGGATTTTCTGTTCATAAAATGTAATAACAAAGTAAAAACAGAATGTGCCTGTTATGGATCATCAGATGTGAAGCAGCAGCGTTTCATGTGACAGCAACTACCACTCATTATGCAACGATCATCTGCTCAATGGGAGCATTTTGAGCTCAATAAATCTATATAAGTGTTGCGATATGATGCTGCAGCATCGGGGGGGGGGGGGGGAGCATGGAGGCGTTGTTGCGTCGCTATTTAGTTTTTATAGAAATGTTTTAGTCTGTTTTTACTGTAAAAATGTGTTTGTTTCTATAGTCCCAGCTGTTGAAATGTAATATAAATGAAGTGGTTTTTGGTTTTCTTCTCACTCCCATATTCACGCAGTCAGAGTTCTGTGGGCAAACCTGAAAATATGGGTTGAACCTTCAACTCTTCCAGTAGCGACCGTTGTGTCCCTGGTGGTGTCGGGACGTGCTTCTGTTCTTGCTCTTACTTTGCCTTCTTGTGTGCCCGTGCAGGCGGATCCGGGCGGGCACGGAGCTGACCTGGGACTACAACTACGAGGTGGGCAGCGTGGAGGGTAAAGAGCTGCTGTGCTGCTGCGGATCCACAGAGTGCAGAGGAAGACTGCTGTGATCCATCTGGACTCCTGACGTGGGAAACTATAAAAACAACAACAAAACCCTTCTCAACACTGTAGCTTTTGTCTTTTTTCTTTTTTTTTTTTAAAGTTCTGTGAATTTTACTGCACGTGTTTCGTTGATTTTACTTCATATTGTCATGGTTCCTGAGTTGTCTCCCGTTTTCTTTACATCTGAATAAAACTTTGTCGAATGAACAAAGCCTCTGCACTTTTATCCGAAGAAGTGCATGTCAATCAGATCTTAAAAAGAAGTCGTATTTCAGCTCAGCGCTTATGCTTTACACTGCTCAATACGCCTCACTTCGGATTCTCTCGTGTTTGAGGTGCAAAGAAAGCTGGGGGGGGGGGCGGGGCGGGGCTGACCAATCGGCTGTGCTTCCTTTGAAATGAACATTTATCTGCATTCACACAGTGGAAGCAACCCACTCGGGACCAGGAGCTGCAGCCGACCTTACCGAGTAGTTTGTCTGAGACGTTTCCAAAATGTTTTACTACCCAGTAGTTTTAAAGCACCACACGGGATGTTTCTCCACCATCTGGTGAGTAGAAATGTGTTTATGACGGCCCATCAGTGGTGAACAACCTCTGTGGCTCATTGCATTTTCATTTTTCTGTGTGTCAACCCTGGACTTGTTTGTTTTTGTGAAGCTGTGATAAAACTACCAAAAATCACAAAAAGATGTGTGAAAAACTAATTTTTAGGGCAAACCTCTCACTGTTCTTTAAGTTGAGACTCAGTTTTTACTTGATCACAAGGAAAAGGTCGGATAAGTGATATTTAAATGAAAAAATGCAGATGCTTGATGTAAAAGGCGGAATTCCTCGTACGGGATATGTTTTCCTCTTTGAGAATCTAATATGTTCCCACTTTTCCGCGTTTAAATCGAGCTTTTCCTCCTCCATTTAAACATTTCTGGGTGTACAGTTAAGATGAGAAAGAAAAAAAGAGGGTGTCGGTGAGCAGGTGCGTGGTAAAGTTTGAAAATACACCCACTGAAGCCAAAACAGCAGCGTCTGAAGTCCCATCTATTAAGGCCACGGCTTTGAAGATAAAAAAGAGCCACGTGGGGAAATGTAAAAGGAAGAAATGAAGGTTGAATTTCAGTTTCATCTCTTAAAAAGATGCATGTCGAACAGCCTTAGCTGGAAGTTTAAAAAAAAGATGAATTTTATGTGTATATGTTGGAAGATCGCACACTTCTCGGCTCTTCTTCACATCCGTTGATTAATTTTGTTTGCTCGTTCTGTCACTAATGTAAAAGTGTGAGTAACTGGATGTTGGGGGCTGAGTTACACCAGAAACTGGTCCAAACCAAAGGAAATCCCTCATATTTTGCTCTTCTTTGACGAGTCATTCATCCTCCAGTTTTAGCCTCAGTAACTGATGGAAAGCATCAAATCTTTGCTTCAGGCTGGTCGCTACAAAAGGCATCAAAGTTCCTCGCCGGGACTTCCTGAAAGTCAATGTGAAGAGCACCTGGTGAGTCCTTATTCCTGCAGTCTTCTCTTGTTTTCTCTTTTGTTTTGTTCTTAATGAAGCTGATGCCTGTTCAGTGATGACATCATGAACTACGTGCTGGAGCGGGTCCCTGCCCCCCGACCGGGTCTGCCGCGGCCTCGCTTCTCCCTCTACCTCTCCTCCCAGCTCCAGTACGGTGTGGTCGTGGTCTACCACCGGCAGTGTGTTATTCTCCTGGGTAAGAAAGCCTTGGCAGTAGCAAGGGGACCGGGGTAGAGACCAAAGTGCTGGTCTCAATGCTAATCTTTTGTCCCTGTAGAGGAACTTCAGTCTGTTGTGGGCCAGTTTTTGAAACAATTGAGCTCCAGGAAAATCGACATGGATGACCACAGCAGGTGAGAACATTTGCTTGCAGGGTGCAACACAAATTCACTCCCGTGTGCTGCTGCTGAGTAGAACGTCTTTCTTCCAGGCAAGCTCTGAACCTGCCGGATGCCCTGTCTCTACTGGAGGAGACTGAAGGAGCTCTAGATCCTTTATTTGGGGTGATGCAGCTGCAGGAGCCCATGCCCAGTCCCAGAACGCTGATAGAGGTGAGAATGGGGACAGTAGTTAATACTGGGCAGACGTTCGCAAGGGGAAGATGAAGCTGGAAGACATCTTATTAGTTGTACTGGTGCAAAGTGAGCTTGTTTGCGCTGTCCTTTTGGTTCTCAGATGGGTCGGGAGTATCTGAGGGAAGCCTCTCCTGAATACGTACGTTCTCCTGAATCCGCCCGTCCAGCTGCTGCTGAGCTGGAAGCTGGTATGAACACCTGATATTCTGCACTGACATTAGCATTATTACATACTCTGTCTGGGCTTTGAGTCAATCCACAATTAAGACGTGAAATGCACCATAAAGAAAACAAATGGAAACTTACAATGTTACGTGCGTTCAAAATAAAAGTTACACGTATGATAAATCAATACAAATAGAATAAATTGTCTGTTTAAATTGTTTAAACATATCAGCATTATATCATTACAGGCACCTTGAATGTATAATTGCATTTTGGTCTTAATTTTGATTGAATCTTGTGTATTTGTTGCATCTTTTTAAATAAATACTGTGATCTTGGCAGCGCAGACTTTAGATTCAGTTCTGATGAATCTAAGTTCAAATGTAACTGACAAACGCTGCTCTATGGAAATCTAGAAAATTACGGTAAGCTTACAGCACTGTATGTTTTGAATGCAGCTGCCTTCATACTAAAGTCAGGTTAATGACTGATTAGTAACTGAGTTTTTACGGTGCAGGCATGAAAAAAGGAGTAAGGGTTGAGGAATTCCAGCTCTTTTAATACATAGAAACCACTCGCTGTGGGCTTAAATGTGATTCTACAACTAAGACAAAAGCCGTTATGGTGACAGTGTTGGCTATTCCTTCTTCGTCTCTGATTATATAAGCAGGTAAAAAAGGACTTCTGTTTATTTCAAGAGTAGAACCCACAACCCCCCCACCCCCCCCCCCCACCCCCCACCACCCCACCACCCCACCACCACCACCACCACCACCACCATCCACCTTCCAGGAGTTAAACGCATTCAAATGGAAGTCAACCATAAAAAGAGCAAATACAGACAATTCAAATCGTTCACAAGTCTGAACAGAAGCTCCAGCTCCTGTAACAGCATTCTGCAGACAGATGAAACTCAGATCGACAAAGCCGATCTAACGCCAACGACATCAGTGATGTGACAGAAGATAAAAGCAGTGTAAAGGATTGTGAGTGTTCTCAGATTCAGCCAAATCCAGCTAAACTGATTGGATTGTTCAGCACAGTGCAGGCGGAGCCGAAGCGTCCGGCCGAGCGGGTTTGACCTGCTGAGAAAGTTGAGCTCAATGCTGATACACCGATAAACAGACAGGAAAACAGAGTGGAAAGAAAAGACTACATCCTCCTAACGAACAGAGGTTGAATTAAAGGTGTCGGGGAGAGTGGTGCGGCCCATTTCCACTCAGCCGGAAGGTTTTTATATCTGCTTCATCATCAGCTGCTGCCTTCATTGGGCCGTGGAGCTGTTGAAAAGGCAGCTTTTTGATGATGTCATCTGTTCTGTTTTTCTCAGGCATAACTGCATCTCCGGAAAGCATCACTCTGAGAGAGATGGAGCCTGCTACCATCCCCACTGCAGAGGTACAGCTGCCAAATGAAGCTCATGCAAAAGAAAACCCCCAAAACAGACACATTTTGAATCTTGCTGGTGTTACTCCACCTCTGTCTTCGTTGCTCTTCAAGTTTGAGGGCGAGGACCTTATTGATCACCATCCAGACACCATCAGTTTCCTGTTGGCACAAGCGGACCACTTCCCAGAAGGTGCGTGTTTTTTCCGAAAATATGGCCAACAATAAATGGTTTTGTGAGGACCGAGAGTATGGGGAGGAATGTTTCCTCACAGGAGGTTTGGAGTTACCGAGAGAAGACGCGACGCCCAGAGAGCAAGAAAGCGAGCAGGAGAGGGGAGGAAGGGACCAGGAGGAAGAGAGGACCAAGGAGCAAACGGGATCCACCACTGAGTAACTTATCCACCCTCATGCACACAGAGACACCAGCGCAGACACACACTGATCAGCTGACTGTCGCTCTGCCCGCGTCAGACTGCAGCCGACCACTGTCTCCAGTGAGGACGGCATGATGTCGCCTCAGCAAGAGCCGGATCTGCCTGTGGAAGCACCCAGGCCTCCCAGAGACCAGCTCACGCCCGTCTCTGTGCCCGAGGTCCCGCTGCCGTCCTCTGCAGCGAGGGAACGCAGAAGGCGTCTAAGAAGTCTCCAGTTAGAGGTGCGAGCTTTTGTAGCATGAAACCTAAGCATTGTCTTTGAACCATAAGTAGCTTTAGAGAGGAAAAAATGTCTCCTTTTGGGTATCAATGGCCTTTTAAAGAGGCTTTAACAGCTTTAACAAACAAGCAGTATTTAAGATGAGCATCGATCGCACAGATCCGGTAACGGTTCAGCCTTCTTCACTCCGGTTGTGTCTCTGACCACTTGACATCTTCTGGAACCATGTAGGTCGAACATGGGCATTTAAATAATTCCACATTTATCTTTACTGGGGGTGTTTGTTCCTTTAGGCCTCATTAGGCCCCATGCTCTCTCATTACGTAATCACCTGAAAAGGATTAAATCCAATCTCCTCCATCAGCTTTGCACATTTGGCAGTACATATAGATTCTCACAAGGTTTGTGGCAGAATAAGCGAAGCAGTGAAACCAAAGGAGCCAGATTGTAAATCAGCACTTCTCACACCACAAGGATGTCCCACCGGCGGCGAGGAAGAGGAGGAGGAGGAGGAAGAGAAGGCAGTTGATCTTCTTCGACCCGGAGACGCAGCTCTCGCAGGAGGAGCTCGAGCAGCAGATCAACGACCCTCTGATCGAGACCAAGCGCTCGCATCTCCTGACGCCGTCCTCTGGCAGGGTCCTTACTGCCTCCGAGCTGCTCAACAACCCCTGCAACTGTCAGTAAAACACTGCTAAAACACAGTAGAAAGACACGACAATGCACCTCACATCCCTGCCAAAAAAAAGAGAAACATCTGCTCAAAAGAAACATCTGGCCACCGATACGAGGAGCTGTCTTGGAGCTGTGCGCCTGCTCTTCTGTTTCTATGGAACGCTGGGCTGCGGCCTTCTTTGTGTGCACAGCTGTTTTCATAAATCCCCTTTTTTTTTTTGGTGCTGCCTCCTTGAAGTTGTTGCAGTAATTAACTGACTGATAGAAAGTGTAACCTTGTGTAACCAAGCAACCTTTTCAAAAATAAACCACAAAGCTATTTTCCCCCGCAGTCTTGCCCGACGAGGTGCTGTTTCTATGGAGACAGGCTGCCACCATCACGCCCCTCTCGGGCGCGGACCTTCTGGTCGGGGAGAGGGGGCCCGAGTCCACCGACTCTGAGCGGGAGAGGGAGCGCGAGGTGATGGAGGTGGCAGAGAGAGAGGAGCAGAGACTCGAGCTGAGCCCTGAGGAGGTGCGCCGGAGCCTTTATGTGGGACACTGGTCTGTACAGGTGGGAGGAGGCGGATGTGACGAGATCATAAACCCATTTTGTGCATCCGTGTGTGCGTGCAGGTCCAGAGAGAAATGGTGGAGTCAGAGATGTTTGATATTTCAGGTAAAGTGGCTTCAGAGGAACAGAAAGTCATTTTGCCTTGGGTTAAGGGGGATAGGGAGCAACTACAGGGACATGCAAAGTCCTCTAATCTGTGTGTGTGTGTTCAGCTCCTGGTATACTGCCACTGGAGGCCTCTGACCAGCAGGAGGTGTCTCAAGAAATCTCCTCTGTGCACACATCGGAGAGAGAAGGGTGGGTTCAAAAAAGACAGATCATTGTGTTTGTGTTGGTGCAGTCACACTTACAAGCGTGTGTGTGTGTGTGTGTGTGTGTGTGTGTGTGTGTGTGTGTTGGCAGGTCCATCATCTCCAGGTCTGTTTCTACGCTGCAGGACATCCCAGAGGTGATGGACGAGTTGATTGAAAGATTTGGGGCACAATCTCCCGGGTATTTTTTTCTTTTTTGATCTCCGTCCAGTAAAAAGCATCCAGTAGAAATGTGCCTTCATTCAGGTTTTGACGCTGAAGTGCTGTGATGGGTTGGATGTGTCCAGGTTGTTGCCAGAGTTGGCGGAGCTTGAAGTGGAGCCTGTGCTTTTTCATTCCCTTTTGCCGCCAGAGGCCAACCGCAGAACTGTCAGCAAATTGTTTCAGAAGCTGCTGGGTAAGGCGGAAGTATCACTCGCTCATGTTGAAGCCGTGTTCATGTCACAGCGCCAGCACCCGAAGAACCTCTATGATCAAAAAGGCTGCGTTAAGGCTTCAAATGCACCAAACGATGTCATGAGTGCAGCTGTTTGACACCGCTGGCATGTGCAGGACTGAGGCCTGTAATGTACTGTGACTCATGAAGAAATACAGAGTTGAAGTTGAGTTGAATGCAGATTAGAAAATATGTTGGTTTTTTTTATATTAGAAGCCAGACAACGGCTAAAATGTCCCTTTACATAAGTACGCTGACCCTTCACTTCACACTTGATTGAAGTTTGGCAGCAGAGGCAGCCTCAGGTCTTCCAGATAATCCCAAACTTTGACACATTTTCCTTTCAGAGGTTCGACTTCAGCCGGGCTGGAGCGTCAGGGCACAGGTATTTTCAGATCTCCCCGGAGAGACCAGGCCCTCTCCAGCTCCTAAAACCAGCCACTAGTGTTTTCTTGTCAGTACGTTGTCCTTTCTGATACAGATTTGTGCCTTGACACGATCCCTTCTCATAGCTCTGTGGACAGTTCTCTGCATCATCGTGGTCTGTGAGGCCTTTCCCCGGCAGGTGGGCTTATTCAGGTTGTAGAGGCATCACCGGGACCTCTGACAGACGCAGGATGCACCAGAGCTCTTAACAAAGGCACTGTAGGTCTGTCATTTTCCACAAATGGACCAAAAACTGCACTGAAGAGAGCAAAAATGTGAAAAACCTCCAGCATTTGCGCCGTCATTCATTTGTAAAAATGGATCTAATGATGTTGGGCATTTTGTGTGTGTTCGTGTGTGTTTTCATCACATTTACTGAAACTTAAACCTAACGTGGTTGGGTTTTTTTTGCAGAGAGTCTGACAGCCAGGAAGCTGTGTGTGGAGCAGGACCAGCCTTATGGGGACATTTTAATATTTCCTGGATCCAACTACGAAGAGGCGTTCGAGGCTTCGTAAAAAGCTCCCCGTCACCACTTTGACATTTTCTGTGTTCTGAATTCAGATGTTTTACACCCCAAACCATCACAGACGTCTTCCTTTGTGGGTTAGCATGATATAATGTTTGTTCCTGATGTCTCGTCGACGACGTTTAAAATGAGGTTTTAAAACGTTTCATCAAGTGTTTCCATGTGATTAAGCGTCATCTGTTGCTGATGGGACCTTCATGAGAGTTCAGATCCGACCTGTTTTTATTGTTAATTCACTTTTAATGCACTCAGCTCATGTGATTCTGCGCTGACAGAAACCTCTGTTGGAATATTGTGTTCAATAAAGCCGAAACCTTTGGGAATCTGTCAGTTATTCCTGTAAAGAAAGCGCCCGCTGCAAAGTGAGAGCTATCTGCAGCATGCAGGGCCGGACAGGTGTGGCACAACATGTCGGAGGGGTTAAGGAGGTGCAAGGAGGAGAGAATGAAACTGGATCTGTCCTCCCCTTCCTCACACATCTTGATTCTCCTCTGAGGATTTTCTCATGGGGGTTGTGAGCAAAGTTTATTCTTAGCGTCTGTCTCAGCTCGCCTTCTCTGTGTCTGTCGTCTCATTTCTGTGTTTGTCTCTGCCACTTGTGTGTTGTTCGCTTTTTCCGCCGCATGTTCTTCACTTTGTCCTTCCTGAGGATTTTTTTTTTCGGTTCATTGCTGGACTTTGCGGCCACTCAGTGCGGATGTTCTCTCCCCTTCACTTCTGGCTTCCGCTGACAATACCTCGGGCCATTTTTTCACTTTCTCCCAACTCCGTGACCTCCATTCTTTTTTTTCCCCGAGCCACCAGCTTAATATTCATTATCCTGTCCTCGGTGCTTTTTCTCCACAGCTCCCTTTTTCTCCCATCTGCCTCTCTGCTACACCTTAAAGCATCACCTCTCCATCTCCTTTCCCTCCCCTCGAGCTTGACCTTTGTCGGAGTCGATCCACACTTCTGCGGGATGGGGAGGAAGGAGCTGTTTGCTCTGTTTAAGGGTTTTCTGGACTGTATTTGTCTCTGCCTGTCTGTGAGTATCATGCATGCCTCTTGCTCTTGCATCCATCTGCTTCCGTCTCCTCTGCCTCGGCGTGATTTACTCTCGGCTTGGTGTCGGCTGCAGGTGATGAATTTCTGGTTTGCGAACTCTTTGGCTCTTTACAAACATCCTTCTCCCTTTGCATGTGTGTATGTGGGTCAGTGTCGGTTTTGTGTGTGTTTAGTGGCCCGTGTCCAGCACTAAGTGTCTCCTCACTTACCCCTATGCTGGGCTTCTGATATTAATAACAGTCTCAGAATGCGGATGAAAATAGAGCCTCAGCTCCTCCAAAGAGGCCAGAAGTCTGTTATTGACCTCCTTTAGAACAAGCTCAGGTCCCCGTGATCAGCAGCGCACAAATCAACAGTTTGGGATGTTACATCACGTCAGGCGGTCTGTGCTTTTATAAGCAGCTGGAAACTGCTGACTGTTTCAACATATCAGTGGAGGCAAACACTGGAAACAGCGCTCACGGACACAGGTGATACATTCAAGCGAATAATATATTGAATTGCCACCTTGTAATTCTAAACCTGCCTCATTCATCGCCGGCATCAAGAACTTTGAAAGCTTGTTGTGATTTTAAATAAATTAGAAAAACATAGTTCGATCCAAAGAGAAGTCTCGATGAACCCCAAAATTTCATCATAACCTCTGCGGCTGTTGTGTCAGAGTGTGTACGTCTCCAAATTTGACCTGCACAGGAAAAGTGCTGCTAAAAAAATGATAAGAAACCTGCAATTTGCCAGTGAACATACACGCAATGACCAGGCCTTTTGGAGTCATGTAAACTGGTAGATGAAGCTGTTTGGTAACAGTTACAGAGGAGAAGTCTGGACCAAAGACAGCTTTTTGGAAGAAGAAGCACAAGTACGTGATGGTTTTGGCGCTGCTGCGCTGTCTCAGAGACGTCGGCAGCCTCTCTGTCAGGATTCAACAACGACCTCTGCGTCAGAGCAAAGAAGATGCTGAAGATGCTGAGAAAGGCTGGAATGGCGAGATCAAACCCCAGATTTCAGTCCCGTGGAAATGTTAGAGCATCAACAGTCAATATCCACTGCATTGATAGCATGTAGTTATTTTTTCTTTCCTCTCGGTCTGAGTGTGTCAGTGTGTGTTCAGCTGGTGACCTTTGCTCTTTCTGGCCCTGAAGTCGGGGGTGAAAGTAACGGAGACATTTTGTGGCTGACTGTCTTCACAGCGGGGCAGCAGTGATGCTGCAGGCGACAGCGAGCGGGACACTGGCAATGGTCACCTGATCTACAAAAGCGGGGACATCCTTGATGACAGATGTAGGTGTCAGTAAGGGAAAGGGAAATCTAATCTAATCTAGAACTGGAGGACTGCGTCCAATCTAAACAATTCAGCCTTGTTTGAGCCCCACTTTTCTTGCAGATGAGATCGTCGACACTTTGGGCGAGGGGACCTTTGGGAAAGTGGTGCAGTGTTTGGACCACAGCAGGTAAGGTTACATTGAACAGTTGAGCCTGCATGCAACCTGTACGGATGGTTATTTTTAAAAGAGCGCTTGAACACGCAGAGGAGGGAGACGAGTTGCACTGAAGATCATTAAAAACATGGAGAAATACAGAGAAGCAGCCAAACTGGAGATCAACGTGCTGGAGAGGATCAGTGAGAAAGACCCACACCACAAACAGTGAGTCTTTAGTGGCTTTGGTCAGTGTTGGGATGATTCCATCATTTCACGTGCTTCACGTTGCTCCTCTGTGTTTCTGTCCCCGTCAGTAACTGCGTGCAGATGCTCGACTGGTTTAACCACTACGGCCACGTGTGCATCTCTTTCGAGCTGCTGTCTCTCAGCACCTTCGACTTTTTGAAATCAAACAACTTCTCACCTTATCCAATTAACCAGATCCGACACATGGCGAGCCAGATCTGCCACGCTGTCAGCTGTGAGTGCAAAACACATCATGTCAACTGTGCAGCACCCCCCCCTCCCTCCTCCTTAAACCACTGAATCAGTATCACTGATGAGGTTGAATAAATTTTTCACAGCTGTCCCACTGATGGAGCTGCAAGCGAGATATTTAGCAAGTGACTATTACCTGACAATTATACAAGAGGTCCTGCTTTAAATCTGCATGCTGGAATTAGAACAGCACACCAGCACAGCTCAGTTACTTTATTTGACTAATGCAGCAGTCTGTAAGCAGCAATTCGCCCTTGTAGGCTCTTTCATGAGAGGCTAGTTTGATACGATACGATAAGACAGACTTTATTGATCCCGCATTGGGATCATTAAGGGTCTCTACATCTAAAGGTCTGATTACAGGCAGTACTGCAAGTTTGAACGCATCCTTGTTGTGAGCCGTTAAAAAACAAAGATATCCAGATGCAGAGCAGATCAAAAACAGTGTATTGCACATAATCATACAGAGGAATAATCAGAATTATAGATGATACAATATCAGTTTATCTTTTTTTTATATAAACCTCAAAAGTGTCACAGAATAAATCTATAATGCAATGAATTAAGCTTTAAACTACGCATCTTTTAAATAAGTTGTTATGAGTCGAAATGCTTTGTAAACTACTGATTTTATTTGCACCTATGTATTTATTTCCTGATCATATCAGAAATAAAATAAAATGTTCAATCTTAAGATTTTAACCTTAACTGGTGGCTGAAGCTGTACAACTTTACTCAAAGCCATATTTCAGTGTTAGAAGGGCTACGCTATGTTCCACCATTACAATTAGAAAGAACTTGAAGATAAAGTGTTGCACTAAGAACGTTTTTCTTTTTTAATAAAAGGTAACTAACTGAATTGAATCGGCTATTGACTGTCAGGTTGATACATCGTTGTCCCACATGGCTGTTAGAAACTGCTGGAAAGACGACATGAAATACTGATGAGACGACATCAGGTGCTCAGCAACAGCAGGGAAATAATGGTTGCATATAACATGAGCAGTTTTTAAAAGGGAAGGTTACACGGTTTCTTACAGCAACTCCTCCTGGCGTCTGTGAAGCCGCCCCAGAGTTGTTTCAGTTGTGGTTGCTATGGCAACTCGAGATTCAACTGAACCATTTTCCTTACATCACGTTACAAACACTTAAAGGCTTGTTCTGGCTCACGCTATGTGTTGAAATGCCCACCACTTAGACTGAAACGTCAAGCCCTGGTTACTTTTCAGGTAGCGTCCACCAGCATGTTTCCCTATTTTTTTTAAACGCCTCAATAACTGTTTGATGGGCAGCCATGAGTGTTTGTGCTGTTCGTTCTCATCCAGTGAATTAACTGGTCTGCGCACACCTGGGGTCTTCCTGAGTAAAAATGACCCGAGAAGTTTTTATCATCACTTTTAAACCTTTATTTAACCAGGATCAAGAAAAAAGAAACACTGCTGCGCCCTTTCTGAAAGAATGCAGATATTCTGCTCCTCTGCTCGGTTATTTTCATACAGTCGTACCGTACGAACACTAACTGTGATTCATGTTAATAAGTAAGAGAATGAAAGAGTGAGCTCACCTGAGATGTTGAAAAATCTCACTTTAAATAGCACCTGCATTAATTTGTAAAATTTTATGAAATTGTCCACAACAGCAGAATTACACTGTGCAACAAGCAACAAAAAGGCCACAACCCTCTGAGGGATTTACTGCTGTAAACAATCATTTTCTGATATGTGTATTTTCCTCCATTTTATGTACGAACACCTGATTTCGACCACGACCACCAGTTTACTGAGAAAATAGATCAGCAGAAAAACGCCACCAGATGAGGGCGTTGGCTCCTGATAAATCTCCGTGTGCTCTCTCTCCTCTCCCCCTCGCTCGGTCTCCTCTGCAGTTCTCCATGACAACAAGCTGACTCACACCGACCTGAAGCCTGAGAACATCCTCTTCGTCAACTCCGAATACTCCCTCATATACAACGTTCAGAAGGTCAGAAACAACTGCAGGCATGAGACCCTCAGAATACCAGGGTGTTGAATGACCAGGGATTAGAAGCAACAGAGACTGCTTTGCGGTTGCCCATAAAGATACAAATTTCTGGGCCGCACTACGTGTCCCCCATTTTTTCAAGGGGACAATTTTCACTCCAGGCTCTATTTATTGATCCAGTTGGACAATGTGTGTCATTGGATGTGATTCAGTCATAATTATAAGAAACATATGCTTCAATGTCAACAAAAAGAGGATTGCATTTAAACATTTAAATCATTACCTGATTTATCTGAAGAAATCCCTTATTGTTTACAATTCACAGACAGACTTGTGGTTCAGGTTTGATCATTGTTCACGTTATGACATTGTGGGAACAGTTTATTCAGGTATTTATTCAAATACTATCCAAGAGTTAGCCAAACATAAGGCCCAACAGGGGAAAAATTGAGCCAACTATGTCAGGTAACAAAATCCTTAATTTAAGGTGTGATGTGGTGGACTGGTTTTTGTTTTCTCACACCAGTTTTGGTTACTTTCTGGTTGCTGCGAGCTCAGACGCAGCCGCTTCTTTAGCTTCATATTTGTCAGAATGTCACAGTTATGTGTCATAATAAACAATTATTACGAAAGCACTGGTCTGGGAACCCCTTTGCTAACCTTTATCCAATCTATCCTTTGCCCCTTAGCCTGTGTGATGTAAATTTTTGCCACCAGCATGTGAGGGTCCATTGGGTCAATTGCAGCCTTAAAATTTGTAACCATGCAGACGGAGCTCTTTTTAGAAAAAAAAAACCCAAACCAGGCTTCAAACATGAGGCAGAAAAAAACATGGATGCTGGTTTTAAAGAGTTTTGCAGGAGAATCGCCATCATTCTCAGACCTGTTGGACGCTCTTGTATGGGAAGCTCCTGGGCAGCTTACTCAATGGGTAAAATACAGCCCAAACCCTCGAGAACTAATTCAGTAAACTCTTCCCAGAAGTCATGTTTCTTGTGTCAGGTGATGTCCACTGTTTTATTCAATGTTAGGTTAATTAAACCCTAACTCATGCCATATTAAAGTGTCAATACTTATGAGCGGTCAGTGTCTTCCCTGCCGCAGACAGCAGTGAGACCAGTCTCAGTTTGGAGAATCAGAAACGAATCCTGACTGATAAGCCAACATTAAAGCTACTCAGGAGGAGGCCATGAGCGAATTTCCCACCATGTACAAGTTCATAAAAGTCATATTGGTTCAAGAGAGAGACGTAGTGTGGATTTTTTACATCTCAACTGTAGAATGTCGGGGAAGCAAAGCGCTCTGCAGGCAGTTGCAGCGCAGTCTGGATTGTAACAAGGCATCACGGGCCATGTTACGCTGAACTGTCTGATGCAGACGGGACACTATTTTGATGTTTGAGTTGCTTTAAAAGGTGAAAAAAAAATGTGCCCACTTTTAAGTATCTGTGAGGTTAGCTCTTCCTTCAAGAAACTTTCAGATTCACCAAACTGAGAGCGCTCTGACTGCTGTCTGCTGCAGGTAAGATAAGCAGGTAAGCTGGAGAACTATAATGGGCCATAGAATCCAGATAGAATTCATTCCCAGAATGACCAAAATAGGAAGTGGAATGTCCTTTATGACATGTTCTTTAAATGAAGAGTAAAATTCAGAGACTTTTCAGTGTTTCTCTCTGTCTTCCATGAAGAAGTGCAATGAAAGGAGAGTGAACGACACCACCGTGCGGCTGGTTGACTTTGGTAGCGCCACCTTCGACCACGAACATCACTCGGTTGTTGTCTCCACACGTCACTACCGAGCCCCGGAGGTCATACTGGGTAAGAGATGCTGCTTTAACCTCCTGAGTAATCAGGAAGCTGTCCGCGTTGTTTGGCTGGTTACAAATCGCCTCCCTCTCCTGCAGAGTTGGGTTGGAGTCACCCTTGTGATGTCTGGAGTATCGGCTGCATCCTGCTTGAATACTACGAAGGCTCAACTCTGTTCCAGGTCACACGAACGTTAAGAATGTTAAAAGTGGTAGAAGCGCGATCGTACACTGTCGTCTTCACTTATTCTTCTTTTTACTCACAGACTCATGACAACAAGGAGCATCTGGCTATGATGGAGAAAATACAGGGACCGATTCCTCGAAGAATGATTCAAAGGAGCAGGTATCGCTCTTCTGCACCTTGTGATATAGGACACTCTGAAACACTTTTACCTGACAGTATCTTTTATTTTCCCTCAGAAAGCAGAGGTATTATTTCCACCACGGCCGTCTCGACTGGAGCGAGTGCTCAAAGGCCGGGCGCTCCATAAAATCCAAGTGCAAGCCACTTAGGGTGAGTTAAAGTAGGTGCAAACATTCAAACATAAGTGACCTTCACCCTTTCGACAACAAGTCTCCCTTTTTTTTTAAATTGGGTTTCTAGAAGTACATGTTATCACAAGGCACAGAGCACCATGAGTTTTTCGATCTGTTGGAGAAGATGCTGGAGTACGAGCCCGCGAAACGCATCTCTCTTGCCTCTGCTCTGAGCCATCCCTTCTTCCTGCCCGTCCATCAGCCGGGAAGGCATCAGGTCTGGAGGAGGAGCTGTGACCTCAGCAGATGACCCCGAATAACTACTCGACCCTGTGTGGACCACACCAGTGTGTTTGCAAGTCTTAACTCCATCACAACGAATCATGTGCGCTCTATAAGAGGCTAATTAAAAGGAGGGCTCACAGAGTGAGCAGGGCATTTATTTAGTTCACATGTGGAAATGAAGAAGTAGAGGAGATACTGAAGAGTCGTTGAACTGGAACGAGGCAGAGCTGGATTGATTTAATCGAACACGGAAACCACAGCTGACAGCAGCAGAGAATGACCATGCTTTAATTTTTTCAGTTTTTACCATCGCAGGCTTAATTCATGTCTGTGCTGCCTGAAATGTTCAAATAAGTCAGGTTGCAGTCTCCCAACATGTAGTCTTAAAAGCACTGATTGTTTACTATAAACTATATAACTATACATGGAAATCAGCAGAACTCTTAAAAGTCTGTCCACAAACAGGAGCACGGTTGGCATCATGGTTTTCTTAATATGCACGAATGGGGGTAAATCGGTTCAACTATGCAAAAACACAGGTATTGTCCCATGTGGCAACCCACATGCCTGAAGATCAAATGTACTCCAAATGAAAACATGTAAATAAAAAAGGTAGAAAGATTCGTCACGTATCTCTAAAAATTCATAGAACAAGAGTCCAGAAAAACTAGAGAGTCTGAGGATGTCTTGAAGTGATTTGTGTGCTCGTGGTCACCTCATGATAATAACCGTCATTTTTGTAATAAATTTTGTATCGTGTTCTCATGTTCTGATTGTGGCCTCAGTTCATCTTGCAGTCCAGTCAAGTCTGTGGCACACTGCTGGTGGAAATGACTTGCAGCCCTCCTTTGGCATGTTGATTGAGTGCAGCTCAGCAGAGAGCACAATCACAAGGCTGAACAAGACGGTGCGCTCGCCAGCTTTCCTCTGCAGCCTTGGCAGGGCTGAGAGCTCATGTGTGTCTGACTGAATGAGACCTTACAATGAGGTTTGTGATGATGATTGTGTGCACCTCTGCGTTTGGGTCAATCTGTAAAATGTGTATTTATTGTTCTTTGGCATGCCAAACTCAGTTTTATGGTCTTTATGAGCAGGAACACAAATGATAGTATAGGTGAGCAGGAATTATGCTGGGGAGACAGACTCAATCATAAGCTGTTGCAAAGCCAAAATAGGAAGGTCCTCATTTAAAACCAAGGGAGTCAAAAATTCCAAGGAAGTCGGGACGCTGTGTACAATGTAAACTAAACGAATGATTTAAAGATCTAATAAGCCTATGTTTTAGTCGCAATAGAACATAGAAAACATAACAGATGTTGAACATAAAATATTGGAATATTTGATGAAAAATACTAGCTCATCTTGAATTTGATGGCAGCGACATGTTCACTACTGTGTAGCATCCCTTCTTCTTTTAACAAGCGTCTGTAAATGTCTGGGAACTGCGGAGACCAGCTGCTGCACCTTTGGGGGAGAAATGCTGTCCCAGTCTTGCTTGAAATAGGTTTTAGCTGCTCAACAGTGCAGGATCTTCTTCTACTGTGAATCTTCAGCATGTTGCAACATGTTCCTCCAGCTGCTTACTTTTCCAGCCTTTTGTTGTCCCTTCCTGACCTTTTTTTAGATGCGTCGCTGCCATCAAAATCGAGATGGGCTAATATTTGTAATGTGACACTTTGAGTCATCGTTATTTTTAACGTTCCATTGGGAATTGAATACTGGTTTATGAGATTTGCAGACTTGGTTTGTAATGTAATGGTAGAACTTCACTGATTAGTATAATCAAGTCTAAAACTGTTTAAAAGTTTAATTAAAAGGAAGGTTGACGTAACAAAATGGCCCACAAGTGTGCTGCTGGCATAAAATTAGAAATTTGGTTTAATTTCTAAATTTCTTGCTCTTATCCTTCAATCTGACCCATAAATGCATCCTGGAAATGTGAGCGTTTCCATATCCAAGCAGATTTGCAAGTCTTTTGTCTAATAAGACATGAATCTTCTAAAGGAGTTGGGTGGAAGGCGCGGCTACGGAGAATATTTTGAACCATACACCTATGTGTGTAATGACCAACACACACAACTAATGATCAGTCAGTAAAACAGCAACGCTACCAGAACACTTCCATAACTTCTTGGTTAAATTTAGGAAATAAAGTTTGTTGGGTAGAGTTATAAAAACTGTGGCTAGGTCTTAAAAAAACTTTTTTACAACGTTTAAACACATGTTATGATGACACGTTGCCACTTCCTGTGTTGTTTTTAGCCTATAACTTTACTTGGGTAGGGTTGAAAATCCAAAACTGCTTGGGTAGGATTAAAACCCAATCATAGGACCAAAATGCATCATGTTTACATCACGACCTGCGGTTACTCTCACCAACACCAGAGGCTTCACGTTCTTTGATCGTCATTATCGACAGCGTCTGCCGACATGAACAAACGACCTATGGGCACAATATGAGGAGGAGGAGGAGAGTGAAACATGGTTCAAACAGAATAATCACTAAAAAGAAAAATTCACAAACTCATACAGCACAGAACTTTGAGCAGATATTCTCCTGATGGTCATTTTGGTTTAAATCAAAGCAAACTCTTTAAAAGTTTGATATATTTAGGTTATGATGCTTTATGGTTTTATATCTAATCATTCTGTATGAAATGAATACCTGCAAAATATTAAGTTTCCATCATGTCTGCAAGCTAAAGAGCCAACACAATTAAGAAATGAAAACTAAATTAATACAATATATTCATATGTGGGGTCCACCTGTGAATGTTTTTATATATATCAAATATATATTCAAAATGCCTTGATGGTTGCATTTGTGTAAATGTTTGCGTTGCTCACACAGCAGGCAAGTGTGTGATCACATGTTCTTGCATGTTGTGGCATGATAATTCACTTTTAGCGTGCCTGAGCTCAGCTTTTTCTTCAGAAATCCTCACTGGGCTTTGACTTCAACGCCATCTCTGACCGCTGCCGCTGGTCCTGTGCTTGTGAGTGTGTATTCGTGCTGTGCTACTGCTGTGGATATATAAATCTCTTTACACAGGTGCAGTCTGGGGACTCGCAACCCTTTTTGAAGCAAGCCTCCGTGAGGTCAGCAATTAGATGTTAATGGTGAGATCTGTTCAAGGGTTAGGATTGATATCAGGCAAGTGGTTTTTATGGTCAGAAAGTCGGTGTAAGCACATTTCGTGTCCTCTGAAACGATAGAAACGCAGCTGTATGTGTGTGTGCGTGTGTTGCACCAGAGCTTCCATGCCAGCTGAGTGGCCCAAAGCCACTTAAAGGATTCTGGGTGGATCAGCATCCAGCATGTGACAGACCATTCATCCTCCTCAGACACCCACTCACATGTTCTCATGCATGATGAGGCATGCAGTCAGCAACCAAAAAAAGATGACACACACATACACCCACAAGAGTGTGGTTTCCTCACCTAACCGTATGCTGAATGTGATGATATTTTAGATGTGATTCATTTGTTTGATTTTCTTAAATGAGCTTCCTTAGGAATAACCGGGAAAATATTCTCACATTGGTCGGCTCAATCTCCTCCCTCATTTCTTCATTTGTCCTCTCACTGCTTTTCACCTGCTGTGCAGAAGCGCTGCTGTTCAGCAACAGATCGAGAATCTGGTACTGAACGTTTGCTAAGGAGGGCGTGGCTCTGATGGTGATCTTGTTAAAGCATTAACCTCAGCTGGCAGAAATCGGAGGGATCCGGGCAGCAGAGGTAGAAGAATATGAGAGACCTCCTTAAAAGGGCCAGTTGAAGTAAGTGCATGTGCTGTCAGTTCCAACTGGGGCATTAGAGTAGGCCGGAGATCGTAAAAACTCTACGTGGGGAGTCATTCAAAGACATCCAGACACAGAAAAGAGCTGACAGAAAGCTGAAGTGGTGCTGGAGTAAAATTTATCAGAAAATCAGAAAAAATTGGGACTATAAAATGGAAATAGAAAAAAATGCTTTTTGACTTTTATGTTTGCTTGGACTTTTATTTGACTCGACACTAAATGAACACAAGATATGTCATCTTTTATATCATTAGCTTAAATTGATGCATTCATATTTGCTTTTCAGACCTGCAACACATTCAGAAAATAGTTGTTGTGGTTAAACTTTGACCACTTTGTGTCACCGTTCCCTTTCACAGCACTTAAAAGACACTTTTGTGTGTGGATGGTCATTTTTGTCTTAGGTCCAGAGCATGTGGCGTTCATGTCTTCCAGAATAGAACTTGAACACTGATTGGTCTGACCACAAACACATTTCCCCTGTGAGATGGTCCATCCCAGATGGGTCAAGTCAAGGGAAGTCAGTATGAGGGATTTTTTTTCACACGTTTATCTACAAACTGGAGATATGCTGCCCATCGTTTCACCGAGCCGCCTCTTTTTTGATTAAATTCCTTCTTATTTATATCTTCCATCTGTCCCACATGTATAACCAAAGATCCCCTGCACAAACTCTCTGAGCGATCTCTGATATAATAAACTGCAGTGTAGACATAAGTGCTTGATAATGTGTCTGTCAACAACTGTGACTGCTCCATGGGTGGAGCTGGTGAATAAATAGTCATGTTAAATCTTTATTGAGTCTTATCTCAATAAAGCATATCTTGTTAGAGAATTTTGCAGCTGAAGACGAAAACATTTTACAGGTTATTGATAGACATTTAGAATATAGCTGTCTGTGTCGTTGATCATTTGGAAAACGTTCATATAGCACTTACTAAAGTGTTGAATATACGTCCTCAGAGATTATTAATGTTCTGTGAATAAACAGCAAAAAAAGCGCTTAAGAGACTGTTTTTGAAAAGTGACTAAAATAATGGAGAAAGGTGGATGAAAAGAAGAAAAGGGTCTCGTGTTCTGCTGAGTGAAACAGAGGTGGGAGTGATGTGGTTTTGTTTATGACTAATACTTCACTTACATCAAAGGGTTGTCTCACTTCTGAAGTCTTCTTTCTGAAGACAATATACGTAAGTGGCTCCAGTTCTTACCACTGCTTTGGTGCTCGGTTCACTTTAGAATCCAATTAAAAGCCTTGCTGATAACTATGGAAGCTCTCAAGGCCCCTTCTTAAATCCCAGGCCTTGTTTAATGGCTCACTGCTTTAACATATCCCACCGTTACAGTTGGGGTTAAAATACTCCACGATTCTGGGGGAATATTGTATCTATCAAGTCTACACTTTGGTCTGTTATTTTTGTGTTAAATAAGATGTGGTGACTATCTAATACACTGTTTTAAATAGGGAAGCTGTTTTTTGCTCTTTAAAACACATACAGATGTTTTTTTTTTTAATAATTCCAACCTATGTCATCTCAGCATTGCCCCGTTTAAGATCTGCTGTAGAGCAGTATTACATCTCTTGGCTACTTTAAGCCCAGATTTAGACTGGATTTTATAAACAGAAGTATGTTAAAAGAAGACGTACTGCACACCTTGAACTCAGTATTTAGAGTAAAACTATACATTTAATAAACTTTTCCCTTTTTTTGTTGAATGCAACATGACTAAACTGAATGTTAAATTGTGTTTACATAAAATCGCTTCAAACCTCAGCATCGATATTCTCCGTCTTGTCCTCTCAGATAGCTTTTCAGCCAAGTTGTCAATACTTTTATCTCTCAGACGCTGCTGTCTCAGGCAGAGCTCTCTTTGTTTCATTTCCTGTTTCTTCGTCTTTCCTCATCTTCAAAAATGTGGTGAACCAAATACCAACTGCTGTCTGAGAGCTTTCAGAGGTAAGAGTTTCATTTTCCTACTGGTGCTTGCTACTGTTACCTGCTACCTTCTGATTACCCTGATGCAATTAAGAGAATGAAGGAGAAATAGAGGAACACAAAGGGGTCTGATGCCAAGCCTTTGATACCTCTGTGTGTCACTCAACATGACATGACATGACCTAGTGCCTCTAAATCTCCATCAAAGACACGTGAGTCATCGTGTGGATTCCCTGCCACTGCTAACGAGATTCCCCTCATTAAGTCCTTTAATCTGTATAGAAGAATTGGACGGGCTGAAGTGTAAAGTGAATCTGGAACGAGGGAAGCCGAGGCTGAAACCAGAACATAGAATCTTGTTCTGTGAGGACCAGGACACACACACATGACATTTCCACTGGAGTTTTCTTTTTTTCTCCATTTTGTTTTAAAGCTTTGGGGATTCTCTGCAGGTGGTGGAGTTGAAGGCCATCTGGCTGGGTGGCTTTATCAGGATTTCATGCTTAAGCAGTTATCCAACTGTGACCACCTGCATGGGTAAGAATACTGTGGACCGGAGGACCATGATAAGTTGGCGTTGTGTGGGAATAAACAAGCAACCTTAAAAATAGCCTCTGTAATTCATATAGTGTATTTTTTTTCATTTTCTATCCTTGTGTGGGTTCCAGCTTCCCCTTTTAGTAGCCTCCTTAACCTCCTCTAGATGATAAACACTTCATCTGTGTATGTGAGGCCAAAGTCCGTGTCTGAGCCTTGTCTGACTGCCGTCCTTGTCCTTGGCAGGTCTCAACCTGAGTTATTGCTGCGAGATGTGAGTCTGCCAGAACCACACAACATGTGCGAAGGAGAAAACCATTACATTTCCACCCGTCACCTGTCGAGGAAGTAGGGGTGTGGTAGCTCCCACTATCCCGAGAGCTGCCGTTCATCATGGAGTCTGTGGTGAGAGTAAAAAAGTCGTTGAGGACACCCATCAGGAAGCTGACCAGCTGTGTTTCAGGGGCAAAGGGGAGGAGGCTGTGCGCCAAACACAGGAGGAAGAGGAGCAGAGGCACGGGAAGCCGCGGGGGATGCAGCATGTTGGGGAAGACCCCTCCCCTGCGAACTGCCCCTCCTAAAGACCCGCCAGTTATTTGCCCGTACCAAATAGAACTGGAGAAGACGAGGCAAGTGGACGGTGTGCATCATGCAGAGACAGACATGTAGGGGAGGAAATAGTCAAATGCTTTAAGTAAACTACATCTGTAAGAATACATAATTGAAAATGTGTTAAAGCATCTAAACTGTTTGTTTAAGGTTTAATTGTCACAATTAGCAAGTCTTTTAGAGCGGCTAATTGTTTAAAATAAGCTGTTATAAGCAGTTATAAGCCTCCCTACCCAGCTGAGGGTTATTCAGAGCCAAGACTCTTTCAAAACAGGCCAAAAAACCTTTTTATTCAGAAAGGCAAATGATTTCTGGTTTCTAACTGATTTTTAACCTTGTCCTAACTTGTAGCACTTTGAGATCTTCTTGATGATAAGTGCATTAGAAATTAAATTTATTATTATTATTAGTAGTAGTAGTAGTAGTAATTGCACTTTGTTAACATGAATAAGGAAAAAGTATTTCGGTGCTACAAAGTGCCACAAAAACTCGACCAACAGGCTGACTAACATAAGAATAAATAACTGGAGCCTTAAGTGCACATGCTGCGAACAGGTGCTGTTCTGTAAATTAAGTTTCACCTGAGGAACATAAAATACTGCCAAATGTAATTCACCCCATGAGAACACTTAATGGCAATTAAACCACCAAAAGGGTTTTCTTTAGTGCAGCGCTTTCTAAAGTGTCACAGCCACCACTACATCATGAAGTCATTAGAGGAGGCAGCTGAAATGAGCTGAGGTAACACACATCACCTGTGCAGTGGCCGAGGAGTTGCTTTTAGCTGAATTTTGTCTGTAATACTTCAGGGCTGTCTGTGTTCACAGGAAGCTGCGGGAGGCGATGAACGCGCAGAAGAACGCAGAGAGAGCAGCTATGAGAGCTCACTTCAGGAGAAAACATCGGCTGTCTGAGGTTTGTCAGAACAACGGATTATAAATCATGCTGTTGCTACAGTTTCAGGTCCGAGGGACATGTTTTTATCTGATGTTAAGCAGTGTTGGATGTTACACAATGCTGTTATGCTTTCATACAAAACACACACACACACACAGGAAATAGGCATGACATGACATTATGTGTTGGTGGCACGTAATGTGTTGAAATTACATGTCGGCACCATGGAAACAAAATTGTAACACATTAAATGCCTCCACCACAAAACACACTTCTAAAGAGGTCATGCTTATTTCATGTGTTTCTGTCAGACCAGCCTGGACTTTCTGCTGTTTTGACTTTTCTCTGAAATCTTATTCGAACTTCCTCAAAGTTTTCAAATTCCCCAAAATATTCACACGCTTATTTGGTCATTCTTTTCAAAATATATCTTTCCTCATGGGTTCTTATTCATGTTTCTCATTTCCACAAGCACTATCCTTTAACAGATTTCTCACAGGCTCTTCTTTGTGCGCAGTCTGATGGGGAATTTTGAGTCTGCAATTCTTTTTATGCTACAATCTGGGTCAGCCATACTGAAGCATGGCATGAATATCCGCTTATCAATCAGCACTTTCACACTAGACTGATATTTGCAGGTCGTGTGTCAACCACCTGTTTAAGCAGTAGAAAAATGAGTGTTTAAATGAGTGTGTTCTTGTATTGTTTCAGTGAAGAGGTTATTTTCCAAAAGGCTTGATAAAGATATCTGAAATACAAAACACTGGAGTTTAACTCCACCCAGAATGAATCATTAGATATCAAACGTGAGTCATTCATTTGAAAGTTTCACCAACAGGTTTTTGTCTTTCCTCTAAAAAAAAGTCCTGAAACTTAAGACAAAAATTCTAAACATGCAGATTTTTACAGACAATTAAGACAATTGTTCATATAAGAATTTCTTTTAATATACAGATGTTTTTAATTTCTTTCCCATCCCTGCTGCACTGCACTAGTGTCGAATGACCAATGTGGACACAAATGCGGGGTTTATTTTAATTATCTAGTTGTTATTTTTATCAACTTTCTGAGCCCTTCAACCCTCTTCTTCTCCTGCTTTTCCACCATGATTCAGAGCCCTAAGGACACAAAGCACCTGAGGTCTGTTGGCGGCAAAGTGTCTCTCCCCCACGAGCTGTCGAAGATGATTCAGCAGGATACCAAAACCAAGGACGACAGCTTCAACCTGCTGCGCGCCTTTCGAGGCCTCAGCTTCAACACGGCGGCGCTCACAGGCAGGAAAGCCAGCAGGACGCCCACTCCCATGCTAACAAATAGGGACTCTTGTCGAGTCATGTGATCAATACTCTAATTGAGTTTGGCATTAGAGTGTGAACGCGCATGATTGCTGCTTCCACTTGACTTCATTTTATTATGATTTCCCCGAACATGCAGACTCAGTCTGATCATACTTGACAATATGTATTTCTGACTTTCCTTTTTTTACTTCATCGTCAAGGTCAAATTTATTTTAGTTAAAAACAGTTAAAAACAATGTTGACCAAAGTCTTTGACAGTCAACAAAAATTTGTAAGTAAAACAACAAAGAAAAATAAGAAATAATCAAATATATGCACATGTTTAATAGGAATAAATGAACAAATCTAATTGGATGTCATGCAATGCTCGACACCCAAATAGCGTCATGATCTAATCTGTCTTTGCACATCTAAGAGCAGCAAGTTGCATGACTGCAGTGCTCTGTGTTCACAGGGAGAAAATCTGCTAAATAAGATGACTCCAATCGGTTTAAAACAATAAAAGTAAGCAATAAAATCACAAATGCAATGTGGAAACAGACGAGAAGCCAGTGAAGGGATGCCAAGACAGATTAATTTTAAGGTGACGTATGACACAGAGAACATTGATTAAGACTGATATACACAGTGCATTGCAATAATCTAGTCAAGAAGAGATGAAATTGGAAATGAATTCCTCCAGATCTGGGGGGTGTTAAGTCCTCAACTTGGCAATTACGTTTTTTTTTTAATCTTTTGTTTAAGAAATCAACTAAATGTAATGGCCAAAAAAGTTTGTATTTTTTCTAAAATGCGCTTAAAAAGCATAAAATTGGCAGCAGACTTGATGCATCCTGTCAATTATGTATGACCTTCACCCAAAAATAAATGTGATACACATTTGCAGTGCCAACATTATATCAGATTGCAAAATACATGCATTGGTACACGGAGAAATATGTAGCAATTTCACAATCAAGGCGCAAACATTGGATAATAGCTATGCTCCTGTTGGAATACTGATAACGTTTCCTTTGCCGTTGATCTCAACAGTTGACACTCTCCAGCTAGACAAAAATGTCATATATAGGGGTTAGTAGGTGGTGTTAAACCCACTCGTGTTCAAGAGTGAGAATGCTGGTTCTGTTCCACAACCCTTTAACCTTTCTTCTTCTATTGTGCCGCCACAGTTATTTACTTTTTTTCTGCCCTCCCACCTGCTGATGGCTACGTGTTCAAAAGAACAGGGTTTGGTTTAGATGTTCAAAAATACATACAAAAATACATTTCCACACACTACAGTTCAATGCTCACTGATATTAAACATGATGTGACTACATGACTCAGGAGTTTTAAGCCAGGAGTGTGTTGGACAGAAGTTCCTATTTCACAGTTTCTGGTGAGACTCGGTTGGGAAGACTTTAAAAATGTTTATACTGAATAAATTCTCATGCAGCAATGATTCTGTCTGAAGAACAAGCAAGTATTATCACATTGAATCTATTGTGACACACAGTTTTGTTTTAAATATGTTTGATTTTCACCTTGACTGTCAGTTTTAACACTTTTTCAAAAGTCCATATTGTTAAATAAGCTGAATATTGTTAAATAAGCTGAATGGGAAGGTTTTCTCATGGTGATGCATCAGGTTTTTTTTTGTTAGTGCTACTATAGCAAGTGTACTGGGCTGTTGCAGCTGTTTAAATGATTTAGATCTAACTGGATGATCTATACACAAGTAAGGAACCTCAGGGCCACATGTTCACATTTAAACATTCACCCGAGCGATGAATTGATAAAATGTGCTCATTTTGTATGATAATGTTTTCGCTTTGTCTTGATATATTCAGTTTGTGTCACATCTACTGTACCAAACTGAGCCAAGCACGTATCAGTGATGTCTGCGCGCCACATTCTAAGCTGTAAACTTCTTGCTTTGACTGCTTTGTTTGTGTGGAGCTAATTCTGGTGTGTAAATAGTCTGAAGCTGCTTAGTGGAAGGACTTTAAATATGAAGCAGAAGCCAAAAAATCTTGTAACCAATAAGTATATATTGTATTTGTTGCTTATTAGCTTGGACAAAAACTTGTAATAAAGACATTTTGGTGAAGTGAGACTCACTCTTTATCTTGTCTGCTAGTGTGTGTTGCATTGGCCTGACATTCTGGCTCTGTTGTCTTTCTCTTGAACTCTGACACTTCAGATTCATAAATCATCATGTACTATCAGTTTGTTAGAGAGATAACCCGCATCCAAGGCTCTGTATGAGGCTGGAGTTAGAGGAGAGAAATAATCAGTCCGGGACAACATCAACGAGAAGTGTCACAACTCCGGATGAGACCAGCTGAAACATCTCGTCTGGACCATGAGCAGCATGTCCATGGGAGTGACTGCGTGTGTCAGAGCACAGGGCACTTCTGTGGCCAGACTTTTTGGAGCTGCACCACAAAAGGGTTTCTGTATGACTGCAGCAGGGACTGTGGTGGGTGGAAAGTTAGGTGGGAGAAAAGGAGCAGTGAAAGAGGTCAGAAAGAAGGGTGTGGATGGACGAGTACGTAGCTTTGAGGAGATCCCTCACACAGGGAAGAATGGCTGGATCAACCTGGTGAAGTTCTGGAGAGAAAATCGTTTCCAGCAGCTGCACAAGCACATGGAGAGGACCTTCAATGCCCTCGGCCCCATCTACAGGTAGAAGGGTACGTTTCAATACGTTTGTAAAGTTCGTTTGTGTTCACACCAGCCATTCTGTGTTTGTGTAAAGGGAGAATGTGGGCACCCTGAGCAGCGTGAACATCCTGTTGCCATCTGACATCAGCGAGCTGTTCAAATCGGAGGGGCTGCACCCTCGACGGATGACCCTGCAGCCGTGGGCAACACATCGAGAGATACGCAAGCACAGCAAGGGAGTCTTCCTCAAGTATGTGCCACATTTTTGTTTTGATGACTCACGTTGTGGAAATTTGCATGTGTGTAAGCAGTTCAGTTCCCTCATAAAGCCTCCATACTTTTAGTGGAGACATTTTAGGATTAAGATCAAATCAAAACAAGCCCAGTTGGATCAAAAGAAGCACAGTCTCTGTTGTCTCCTGCCAATTCTACTCACTAATGGATGGCATGCATGGATGTCTCCCACTGTGGAATTATTGTTTCTGGGAAGAAACCAAACTGGGAAAAAAGTCCAGCTATTTAGTGCTGAACCATTAAGTTGGAAGAGTTACACGAAACATTAAAAAATTATCAAAATCAAGGGATGAAAGGCTGAGCTATCCTGAGTTTTTATTCTACAGGTCGATTTGAAAAAAAAAAAAACACTGATTCCTGCAATTCCCATAGTTCAGTTTAGCTGTGAAATGCTTAATCTCAACACTCTCTGCATGAGCATAAGCTCTCATGATGTTTTGAATAGCAGCGCTTATATCGAGGGACACGCAGGTCTATTTTCAATTAAATTAGAGGAGAAATTAGAGGATAAAGTGTGCGATAACACTACAACACTTTCCTGGTTGATTATGCACATACAAAAATGTTTAACAAATCTTTTATTAGATATGCAACTAAGGAATTATCTCATTAACATGGTCTAATTTGCATGGACACCCAGTACCCTAAACATGGTAAAATAAACACAACAATGGGTTTTGTGTGTTTTTGTTCAATCACTCTGCCTCCCATTGTACTTTTAGAAACTCTGGAATATTTACTTTATTTCAGTAAAAGAGAGGTGCATGTGCCATAAATTGCCACTTTTTGCTTTACAAGGAACTTGTTAAATGGGCCTATTTCAATGCTTCACTGTGACTCCGCAGGAATGGCGAGGAGTGGAGAACTGACCGTCTGCAGCTCAACAAGGAGGTGATGATGAGTGCGGCCATAACGCGCTTTCTCCCCCTTCTTGATGAAGTGGCAAAAGACTTCTGTCGAATGCTGCAGATGAGAGTGGAGAAGGAGGGAAGAGGAGAGGAGGGCAAACGCAGTCTCACCATCGATCCCAGTCCTGACCTTTTCCGCTTTGCACTGGAAGGTCGGAGGTCATCCCCATCATCCCGGTTTTTCTACTTATCACGTGTTGAAGTCAACATGATTTTATTTACGCTGAGGTCACTAAATTCTGCACCCCTCCCTCTTGCGACACGCTCTAACTCAGCCTAAAAGTCTGAAATACTGACGCAGGCTGTGACAGCTTCTGACGTCAGAGGGGTTACACAATCTGCTAGAGCATTTTAAACACTTCAAAAGAAAAGCTTTCCCCTTGCACATATCTCACCGTGTCCCATCTCCATGCTTTCATTTGAAAGCATTCCAACCCTGAACGGAACCAAACTTTATTCATTAATGTGCATCTGCCCTTAACATATTCAACATGCAGGAGGTCAAGGAGAACATGCCTCTCTAAAAATAGAAATGATCAAAGCTGCAGCATTTCTTTTGCAGGTCTGTTCCTTTCATGTGTCTAACTGCATCACACCACATTCACAAGTGTGAATCCTTGTGTGACTCAGCGCAATATACACTTCTGTCTGTTCGTGAGTGTGAACCTGATGACATTGAGTCATGCTGCTCTGATCTTAATGGGCCACTGCACACAAAACCAGGAGCTAATCCAGAGTGGGAAGAAACTCTATCCTAGTGGTTGATGTGAGGTTAATGTAACCCAAGCACGTCTGCCAGGCAAAGGACGTGTGAGGGAGGGGGTTGCAGTTCCTTTGAGACATCATATGCACACAGAAAACAAAATAGGTTGTCTATGTTGAGGAGGATTTGATAAATGTCATCTTTCTGTCTGGGAGGAAGATATTGCTAAAAATGAATAAAATCAAGTACTCACAGAGTGTGTTCAACCCAGATCTTAAATTTACAAACTGAAAACATGAGTCAGAATGCTGCACAGATAATTCAAAAACATCTGAAACTGAGTCCATTATTCTCTGAAGTGTTTGTGCTTGTTAAGTTTGTTTGTTCATTCAGCTATCCCCCCTGCAGCCAGTTGCCATGTGATCTATGGAGAGAGGATCGGCCTCTTCTCTTCATCTCCCTCACTGGAGTCTCAGAAGTTCATCTGGGCAGTGGAGCGGATGCTAACAACCACCCCTCCACTCCTCTACCTACCACCTCGCCTGCTGCTCCGCGTCGGCGCTCCCCTGTGGACCCAGCATGCCACAGCATGGGACCACATCTTCAGTCATGGTGGGAAAAGCTACAAGCACTTATTGGAGTCCAGGTTCATCTCTATTTCCCGTCTCAGTCATCTTGTCTTTTGCTTCTTCCAGCGGAAGCGAGGATCCAGAAGGCATACCAGCGCCTGTCATCCTCCCTGAGTCCAGGGTCTGTGGCTGGGGCAGCTGAGGGCCGGTACACTGGAGTCCTGGGGCAACTTATGGAGAAAGGGAAGCTATCTTTGGACGTCATCAAAGCCAACGTCACTGAGCTGATGGCTGGAGGGGTTGACACGGTGTGTGTGTGTGTGTTTATTTTTGTGATTGTCTTCCTTGGCCTCAGTCTGTGTCACCTCTTATCCCATCCTATCTGCAGACAGCCGTACCCCTGCAGTTTGCTCTGTTTGAGCTGGGACGCAACCCGGAGGTGCAGGACAGGGTCCGGCAGCAGGTGAGGATGTCATGGGCACAATCAGACGGTAACCCTCAGAAGGCTCTGCAGGGTGCACCACTGCTGAAAGGCACAATCAAAGAGGTTCTCAGGTACAGAAATTCCAACACTTTAGCGACAGAGGGTTTCCTGCTCCTATATCTGTGATTTCTTTTCTTTCTTTTTTTTGATGACCACTTACTTGCACTTACCTTACTTACCTACACACACATTTTGTACGTGGCCACTTGCCTCTCTATACAGTGTAACACACAACAAACTATGTGCTGCAGAAGGAGTTATAATCCCTTTACAGGATTTTAAAACTAATGTGACCCAGTACGGCTCCTTCACAAAATCTATGAAGCATCTACATTTCCAGCTTTTGGCTGATGTTAAAAGGAGATCATTTTACTTTACTATTGAGATCATAGTGGATGATGGTGAGTTTCAGTGAATTCAAAATAATTTTCTTAAGGAAAACCCAGGCAAGATACCATAAAGGTGTTTCTTTTTTCATCGATCTGAGCCTACTTTGAGACAGCTCAGTAGCATTTGGCTGCAGACTGTGAACTTGAAGGCAGATTGAAGATTCTTAATGTTGGTGGTAAACTGTTGATGATATGATTAGATATTCAGCAACCTCTTGATTGTAAAAAAAGAAAAAAAAAAGGTTGGTAGGTGTCAAGTTAATATTTCAAAAGAAATCTAGCGATAACGCTGAAAAACTAGTGACTCCTGAAGAAGAGTGAGACTATAAACTTTATGAGGTACTAACTGCAAAAGGATTTGATGAAGAGATTTGGGTTTTTTCCTCTAAGACATCTTTTCCCATAATTTTTCCCAATGAATATCCATGTCCATGAACTGGGAGTGTTAAGTGACCCTTGACATCACAATCATAATAAATTACAGTCTCACATCTCATTTGGCAAACTACTAAAATGCTTCAGGGTCACCCTGGGTTTGACATTTTCCCCGTTACATAAAGCCTTGGAGACTCAATGCAGACACTCCCAGCTGAGCTGAACCTTGATGGTCACCAGCGCGATGCCTGTACCTGTAGCAAAAGCAACACCTGTAGCTTGGGAACAGGAATAACCTGAGGTCACAGAGTAAAAATAGCTTGTTCTTTTAGATCAGTGGAGCATGAAAAACAATCATGCTCTGAGCTTGAGAGCAGCTTTCTGGGAGCATTTGGTTTCATCATTAGAAATGTATTAATCCTGAGTTTGTGTAGACTTATGAGAGAGAAATCAAAGGTAACACGCAGAAAACAAGAACCTGAGTGTGTGTACTGGTTTCTATCAGGTTATACCCGGTGGGAATCACAGTTCAGCGGTATCCAGTGAGAGATATCATTCTTCAGAATTACCACATACCTGCTGGGGTGAGTGTCAACACTGTGGCTCTCTTTCAACCAAACTCATTCTGGTACATTCAGAACATCATTTGAGCTCCACACGTTTGTTCATCAACTCTCCCCCAAAGACCATGGTCCAGGCCTGTCTTTACCCAATGGGAAGGAGTGCCCAGGTGTTTGAGCATCCACTGCGCTTTGACCCCAGCCGGTGGAGCAGCAACAGGGAGGACGGCCGGAAAGGAGAAGTGACAGGGTTTCGCTCGCTGGCGTTCGGGTTTGGGGCGAGGCAGTGCGTCGGAAGGAGGATTGCCGAGAACGAGATGCAGCTTTTGCTCATGCATGTGAGTGACAGCAGACATGAAAGCAGTACTCAGATTATTTAGTAAAAGTACCAGTAACACAAATGAAAATAAAACTGTAGAAACAAAAGTCACAAATTTAATAGCTCATAAAAGTCTGCTGGGGTTGATTTTACCTGAAATATTATGGAGTTCTTGAAATAAACTGACTTCACTGGCAGCTTTTTATCTGACCTGATTGAGGTGAAACTGGTTTTAGCAAGTTTATGCAAAGCTATGCAGCATCTCTACACACTGTGAACCAACAGACCGCTGGCCACAAAGGAAAAAGACAGTTGCACTTCTCACTTTAAAGTGTTAGACACACAGCCTGAAAAAGACACAAAACAACCACAAATCATGTCGATATAGTTTGTATGTGTTATGTACCTCAAACTGTGCAGTTTACAGATATTTTGTGTAATCTTGTGCCGCTTTGTGGCCTTTTTACACCCCTTTATGATTGATTTTGGTCCTGCTTTGGTAAGTATATTCTCTTATTTTTATAGGTTTACACCCGTGTTTTGATTGTTTTGCATAGTTGTTGTTTTTTGTCTCATTCTGATGGTTTAATTTCTTTCGTCTCATGCAACACTCTGGCCATTGGGCCATTTTGTTTCTCTACGTTCATTTTATGTCTCGTCATTTACATGTCTTTTGGTTGTTTGGGCCTTTGTCTTGGGCGTGTTCGATCTAAGGCCACCAGCAGCCTGTGCCTGGTAGGCCAGTCTGTCTATGAATAGTTGCAGACTGAATGGTTCAAAGAGCAACAAGCTTGTTGTGAGAGGTGTAAATGAAATATTAATGACAGAGAACAATAAAGTTCAAGAGAGAAACTCTTGTTGGGTTAAATGCTTACGAAACCTTTTAATAACTGAGTGAAAAGTAGTAAAATGGCTTTTTACTTTGATTTGTTGTGGAGTAAAACTATAGATTAGCATAAAGTGTAAACACTCTTGTAAAATACAAGTATCCTTTAAAAATCCTGTCTTGTCCTGACTCCTTCATCACTTCTCCCCCCTCGTCCTCCTCCCTCTTTGTTTAGATCCTGCTGAGCTTCCATCTCAGCGTGCCTTCCTCAGAGGATCTCAGAACCACCGTAACCCTCATCCTTCAGCCAGAGACTCAACCAAGGATCACTTTCAGGAAGCTTTGACACACAAAAAAAGGAAGATTGTGCCACCATCATTGATACATTTAATCACACAGTTTAGAACGGTTTACTTCTTCATTCCTAGTTCTTCTTAACGATGAGCCTTTTGTGCATCCTCATGCTTTGCATTTACTTATGATGATGACAAATAAAGTGTTATTTCCACCTACCCTCTTGTCTTTAACACGTCTGAGCTTGCACAAGCACCGTGGCCACTTCTGTCCAATAGATGGCGCTAAAACTCACATTAACACGTTGATTTCCTTAAGTCTCTTGCTCTTTCTCACCTCATTATTGACCTGCTTCGCGCTGAGTCCAACAGGTTAGTCATTTCCTTTCTTAACTTTACTATTTTTATACTACAATGTGTGCCTGTGCTGTGAGGGCCAGTATTTGCTGGCTTCTTTTAGTATGATGCAAGAAGAATGTTTACTTTTAGCTACTTTTGTCGCTCCAGCAGATATTGATCTCTCTCTCCGTTTACCTTTCGTCACTTGTTTGCTTTGAGAATTTATAGCTCATCTTCTCCCCTCCCCTAAATAATAATATTGAATAAAAAGGCTGAATCAAACTGGAGAAAGTTGTATGGTTATACTGCGGCATCACTCTTGGAGAAACATAATTTGTACATTTAATGATACATATTTTATTTGATATCATAAAGTTGCACTTTGGTCTGCGTACGTAAAAGCGACCTTTGATGCGTTTGGCAGTCAAAGTGCAGCGTTCGCAACCTCATGGAAGGTGTGGGCCTCACAGGCAGAGAGCTACTGGTTAGATTTTCAGCAGTCAGCGAAGGAGCAAAGGTCTGTTTGCACTTTTAGCTAAAGATTGACGCCTTCTGTCAGCCTTAGTTTGTGCGTGAATGCGCATGGATAAAACGCTGCAGCGTGCAACTTCAAAACCTCTCTGAAACTTGAGTAACTTGGCAATGCATGACCTCAGTCTGTTGTCTCACATATATACAGTGTAACATCAGTCTCACCGATTTATAAACATGATCTTGGGATGGAATACAAAACCTGCAGGACAAAGACAAACTTTATGGCATAAAGCACATAATAAAGGATGTTTTTCTTGGAGAGGCACCACTCTCTGCTTTCTAATTAGTAACTTTGTGTGGACTTTTTACTGTCTGTTAAAATATTATGAAATAGTGGGCTGGTTTGAGTTAATCCTCCAGCACTATACATGCTTTTGGCTTTACTTACTACTCCTGCTGGCCAGCCTCACCCTTTTTTTTTATTTTTATGAATTATTCATATTTAATGATAACCTATTGGCATTGTGTTGTATGGTAATGCGTTTTATATCATCAGGAATTTGTGATCAGATTACAAAGATAAGTGATCGTAATGGTTCTCGCCTGTTTTTCGTGAGGATAGATATATTAAACTCACTTTATTTGTACTTTAAATGGTTTCGCACATCCAACCGTCTCTGGTCCTGGAGATTTGGAGGAAATCACTTCAATCGCATTTTAAAAAGCAAAGAAGAAATAACAGGTATTTGCATACCATCACAACCGATTGATCTTACAATTGTTGCTTTTAAAAGCAAGCAGTTAAAAAAATCGTAATACTATTCAACAAAACACCAACGAGCAAGAGTGTTTGACCCGTGGAAGAAAGCAAAAAGGAGCAATTTGCAATCGTCAGAAAGAGGCTTCAATACAAACCGTATCACATGAAGCGATGACATAATAGGGGACGTGTCGCTTTTTTGGACAGTTCAGAAGACTGTTAATGTGTCATCTCCTGGACTCAGGTACAAATTCAGTTGAAACTAAAGATTGTTTCCATGACTGACAAATTATCTAACTAAATAAATAATTCATGAGCCTAAAGATGACAAAACTGACAGAAAATGGTGAAAATGTTCATCACTAGAAGATCTTTTTTTCTAGAAGTACTCTGTATACTATTTACTATATATGTAAATAACACATTATTTGAATGATTGCAACTTGTTCTGTATTATTAATAATTTTTCTTTAATAGACAAATACTAAGAACACTACTATACAAAAGCATGAAAAGCCACTGTTTGTAAATAGTACAACACTTCGAAGTCAGTGTTAGCATTAAATAACCCCAGCTTTGTAACATGGGGCACCGTAGTGCAACGTTTTGAGTCATTACTGATCTATTGAGAAAATAGTTTTTCCATTTTTAGCATCACGTTGGCCCCGTGAGGCCCCACCACCTTTTACCAAACTGTGGAAGTGGGAGGAGTGATTAAGGAGCAGCGGAAGGGTTGGAGGGTAAAAAATGAATTAAACAGGCTTTTTCAGGTGATAGGACACGCAGTGAAAGACAAGCGGACAACACTGGGGAAGGACAAAGACAGATGAGGCAGTCCAGACAATTTACATTAGTAAAATCAAATAAACTGAGAGAATTTGGTCTGTTTAGAGAGAACGCTCAATATGGGTAAGTGGGTTTGCACCTCTCCATTCAACTATGATATGGTTTAAAATCTAAAAAATACCATTACATAATTGTTTTATGTGGTTAATAGCAGGAGTTTTGTATGTAGTTGATGGTCACTGTCTCTACAGAGGCTCACAATCATTACTATTTTCTAAAAGCAGACGAACATCAAGTCATTCTGCGAGGTTATTTTCCTCAGTTGCCCTGCTGTGTTGTTTGTCAGACTCTTTTTAACCCCAGTGAGGAGGTATCTGTTCTCCTACCTTGAGTTAACCGATTGACTGCACAAACACACAGGCTGACTTGGGTTTGTTTGTGAAGCGTAAACAGGTTATTCCTGATATATTCTGTCCACACCTATCACGAGCTCCCCCTATCTTATTATCAGTCATGATGTCTCTGCATGGACTGATATTTCACAACTTCAGGGTCTCTGACCTGAAGTCTTCTTTATTTATAGGCTTCCAGGAACAGGTATCAGCGTGTGTGTTTGTAAGTGTGCACACGGAGGGGATGTTTTAAAAGAGGATCTCAGTGGGACCCGTAATGATGTGTGCAGCAGTGTGGCAGAACTGGGTCACAAGGAGGCGCGAGGAAAGGGAAAAAGACACAAAGTGGAAGATGAAAAGCTGACAGATATTGAATCCACAGGGTGAAGGAGTGTTGCAAGTTTGTATTAATCTGCACAACTCTCAGTCACCAATTGACACTGGGGAGTTTTGCCAGGCTTTGTCCTTGCATATGACTGTATGTCCATTCACTGCACAGGACTTGAGCTGACTCCTAAAACTGAAAGGTTTATTAGGAGGTCATAACAAAACAGCAGATAAAAGGTTTTTCTCCTCCCCCTGCATCTAACATTCATCATTCCTTCACCTCACCCCTCTTCTCTGTCACCCGTCTTCATCCTTACATTTTCACTGTTTTGCTGTTTGCACTGACCTTGTCTGCCAGGCTGCCCGCTCGCCCTCGCCGTTACTCTGTCCTCCCTGCGCTGGCAGAAAGCGAGACTTGACCGACTGTGACAACCTTCAGATTGGATTCCATTGTTTTGGGATGAAAGCCCTCAATTAAGGTCTACAATGCTTTGCTTGAAAGATACAGTCCACGTTTCCTGGTTTGACCCCTCAGTTAGTGACTGGTGGTGGTTGAGTCACTGGAATAGGATGCTGAAAATGATTACCAGCTGGTATCATACCAGTTTGAGTTTTAATATTTCATAATTGGTGACAGTTTTTTAAGGCAAAAATGTCTTTAAAGTGAGCCAAGAGAGGATTTATTTTCATCTATTATGATTGTTGTGACAAAGGATCAAATATTTGCACATGAAGGGGTCACTCCAACCACAAAAGATTCTGACTCAGCTTCTGAAGGTTTCCCTCAGCTCTGTTTTAAACTTATTAGCAATGCTCAGCTCTGTAATTTGGCCACAACTTTACTGTTTTGCTTTAATCTCAAAACTCTTTGAGGCTTATTTTCTAGCAGCCACCAGCAGCTGTTGTCTTGGAAATAGCTCCAATCATCTGACTGTCAGACTGCCAGATATTTCTTTTTGAGCTTAAATGACAGAAACAGAAATATTGGACTTGTGCTATTCAGGAGGATAGAGATGGCACTGCGCATGAATGCTAATGTTGTTCTGTTGCTGCTGTATGTGTAATGATACTTTTGCCATTATGAAGAAAAATCCTTTATCTGTCACTTATTACAGAACCATGAAATCCTTTCCCCACACATCAAATCTCATTAAGAAGCTGGAATCATATCAGGGCCCCAGAGTAGATAGTATTAAGGTGCCCATTATTTGTGAGATTTCAGTAACAAGTTCATTGCAAGCCACACTGTGCAACATAGAGCCAATAAACCTGGGTATTATATCACATATGATGTATGCAGACTGAAAGGTGGTAGTACCTTTTGAATCAGAGGCTATGGTGCATCTCCTCCATGACTTTTAACCATGCTGTGTTATGATGAAAGCTGAAGGACACATCATACAAACAAAGCCTCTGCTGACAAAACTCAGCTAGGCCTTCTTCTTTATTGCAATCCCAAACATTTCATTTGGCACAGTTTACCTCAATTTATTCTAATACGTGCAGTTGTTCGTTTTTTGTTTAATCTTTTTATTATCTTGAAACGATGCCAGTGACGGATTTGTCAGCATTTCAATACATGCTGCATTCCCATTGGTTGTTTAGTAGACTTTGCAGTAGTTCCACCATCTCTCCTTGAAAGACTGTTATAACTGAAAGAATGCAGGAGCCACAATCAACGATGTCATTTTTTGCTTTGGACAGTCCAAAGTTGTACACTGTAATCTTTGTGAAGTGACTGTGCTTACTGTCAGATCCCATCAAATTGGCATGTTGGGAAGCAGATTTTCACCCACTGTTTTCCTGCTGGGGGTGGCTTCTATATTTTTTCTAGCCATGTGGAGGACGTGACTGGTCTGTAGAAATGTTCAAGTATTAGCAGTTGTCGTAGGATCGATATAAATGCCAGAATGTATGTTTTACCAGCATGAAATGTCAGTGTTACTCATATTACCTCTCAGTGGTCATAATGTTATGGCTGATCAGTGTAAAGGGCTTTGCTCATGGGTCCAGTAGGGGCCCTTCAGGGACCCAGTCACTGTCACAGTGGCCTAATAGCTTCATAGATTAAAATTTACCAGGGTTCTACTACACTGTGCTCTGCAACAGCCAGTGCTTAAATTAGGGTGTTATATGAAAATCCACGTTGTTTTTAAGTGTTCACTCTCTCTTTTTTTCCTTTGCATTTGCTTCTGGAGGATTTGCTTTTATAGTCCTCTTTAGGATAGAGAAAAATAACAACATGCAGCTCCTCAGATGACAACAAGGATGCAGCCATAGTCTCAAGTCTGATTATCTCCTCTGAGAAAGCATAATGTGTCATTTCACCTTACTTTCTGCTCCGACAGACACAAACGTGGCCTTTTTCTAAGCATTATGTGACATCCAAAAACAACCTGTCTTGGATGAAACAGCCACCTTTGTGGAGAGCTGCTATCTTCATTTGCTGCAAATGTCAGCTTAAAAATTGGTTGATTTTTCCTCATATTATCAGCTTTCCTGAGTCTTTTCAAATGCCTTCTAGAGAATTTGTCAAAGAATATCTGCAGAGCGGTGGTGTTTATTTCTTTCATATTATTAACTTGTAAGACGGCTGAATGTCAGCATATAATTTTGTGTGGCCTTTGCAGACAGTTTCTGGTTTTTTTTGGGTTTTTTTTTTTGTTATCATCAAAAATGCTGCACCTGCCTTATATCTGTTGGTTTGGGTGCATCATTAGTTTTTACAGATGAAGCTGGCAGTAAAGTTTCATGACAAACTTGGCCCTACTGACATCATTCTTTTGTCGCTGTAGCTTGCATCAGGCGCTACTCGGATGTGATGAAAATGCCAGACTCTTTCATTCAGCAACAGCAACTGGATGCCAGCATGGCTGACACCTTCTTGGAGCATCTCTGTCTGCTGGACATCGACCAGGAGCCAATCACAGCGAGAAACACCAGCATAATCTGCACCATCGGTGAGTGTGACAGCTGGCTGCAGACGCCAAGTCTCAGTTTCAAGTATGTTGTCTGGAAACTGTTGCGTGTCATGACTGGCTCTCTGTCAGGCCGACAGGTCCTGGGTGGCCTTCAGTGTGTTGGCAGGGCTTTGATTATCAGTAGTTGCACATTTAAGCTCTTGCTGCCTCTTTCTGTCTCTCAGATTGTATTCTTCATTTCTCACAAGAGCAAGTGGAGTAGCGTGGAGTAGGGTGACAGATGGACAGACAGACAAATGTAATTTATTTTAATCCAAAATTGCAACCAGTAATCATTTCATTGTCTTCTTGGCAAGTAAAATAGCAGCCAAGTATCAAGAAATAGGGGGGAGGAAAAGCTACTTCAGATTTACTGTTTCAAGCAGACGAATAACATCCCAAAAAGTTTGGACAAAATCAGGTTTTTTTTATTTAAAGTAGCACAAAGACCACATAATCAATTATTAAACTGTTTTTTGAAAATCACTTGGAAGCTAAAGCCAAAATCCAAGATGAGAACAACAAAAGACTGGAACAGTTGTAAAATGCTAAAGATATCCCCCAGTGGGACATCGCTCGTTAATTAGGTTAATTGGCTCACATCACTCACATAAAGGATAATAAAGAAAATTATCACAGAGATTTCAGAAGTGAAGATAGGGTTAACTTCAGCTTGATAAAAACTGTGTGGGTGAAAACTTAAACGACATCTCTCGATAGACAAATGCAAAGTGTTTAATATGGGGATTGAATTATTATTTATGATACATAACATAATTAAAACGTAAAAAAAAAAGCCTTAAAGGCATTCATTCAAAGTCGCTTTCTACCATCACAGCCACTGGCAGAGACAAGTTGAAGTGTCGTTTAGTTCCATCGAGCACGCTTTGCTGAATCAAGTAAACAGTTGGGGAGATTTTTCTGTCAAGGGGATGCTTTGAGCCCTCGTGCCCAAGTGTGTCGTAATAGGTCACGGGCAATTAAAGCTGCCCTAGGTAGCATCAGGCAGGAGGCAGTGTACACTTGGACCCTGGACCAGTCTAACACAGCCAGTTCAGAGTCAGTTTAGTCTTCAGTTAATGTAATATGTATGTCTTTGGACTGTGGGAGGAAAAAGAAAACCCCCACAGGCACAGGAAAAAGATTCTTGTGTTTTCTCAATTTTGACACTTGGTATGTTGTCTTTGTGTGATTTTTCATAAACTACAGGTTTTAAATGATTTGCAAGTCATCATAAGTTTACATTTTACACAGAAACCTAACAGAGTTGTATTAAGTTTTTTTTATTCTACTGGTTTTTTTTGTCTCATCACAGGTCCCAAACACAAAGAAATTCAGTTGAAAATGACAGAAAACTAAGAAAAACACAAGGAATGAAATTTGTTTTGGCTGATGAACAGCTGATTGTTTAGTTTCTTCTGTATTTGCCATTAAATGATTCTTAACTTTAAAGTATCATATTCTTTTATTATTTTTGCCTCTCAGGTCCTGCATCTCGATCAATCCCCAAACTCCAGGAGATGGTCAAGGCTGGGATGAATATTGCTCGTCTCAATTTCTCTCATGGCTCCCATGAGGTATGTACAACACACGATGTGTGTCCCCAGTCTCACAAAACAGCATTTCCTGGTTTTTCACTGACACTGTCTTTGTCTTTCAGTACCACGCTGCGACCATCAAAAATGTCAGAGAGGCGGTGGAGACCATAACCTCGGACCCTTTGTATTATCGAGCAGTGGCCATCGCTTTGGATACGAAGGGTCCTGAGATCCGCACCGGATTAGTGAAAGGGGTGAATATGTTGAATTATCAAACAGTATAATAAATCAAGTAAGAGGAAGAGGTGCATATAATATGCAGACATCATTAGTTACAGGTTGTTTCTTCTCTCGGAAACACAACAGCTGTGGGCGTGTGCTGCTTTGCATTTTCATCACCATCTTGTTGTTTGGTTCTCAGTGTTGCTGTTGCCCGCCGTCTGCTTTGTTGAGTAAATACCTCTGAGCTGTTGGCATCCTCTTCATGCCTTGATTAGCTTGCAAAATGCTCTGCATGACATGCGATCTCCACACTGAGCCTTGCTTCTTGCGTCTCTATCTGGAAGACGGAACTGTGCCACTAACTCTCTTCTCTGCTTTATATGGCTGTATATTTTTAGTACCTTTGTGTTTACTGTCTGTTTTATTGTCTTATTGTCTGTTTATTGTCTGTATTATATCACACATTATCTTTACAGTATAATTCATGGCCATACCAAATACATTCTGACTGCAGTCATAAAACAAATACACATCAATGGTATTTTTCAAACCCTGAATTTGCTCGTTGAAGCTCAGCAAGCCTTTAAACCCGCATGGGTCTAGCCAACAAGTGTTAAATGTTTCAGTTTGGCTGAAATGGGAAGATTGATACAGCGAGGATGTTAGATCTCTTCAGGTTTGAAACTCTTACATACAAATAGACAGCATATTTATTTTGAATAAAAGGAAAGCTTCTTTCTTCAGTGCTTTCACCACAATTTCATCCTATCGAGATCATTTTCTTGAAACACAGTTCCTTTAAATCATTAGTGAATCTACATACATGATAACCCCACCCATGGGTTGGCAAGGAAAAATGCTATAAGGGCTGCATGTTCTTGAAAATGTGTTTCTGGTGTCTATCGCTGACGATGTGTGATGTTTCTGTGTGTGTGATAGAAAGTGGAAGAAGAAGTGGAGCTGGTAAAAGACAGCCATGTGCGAGTGGTGACAGCTGAGAGTGACAAAGACAAGACAGATGGGAAGATTATCTGGGTGGACTATCCCAACCTGCCCAAAGTCCTTGAGAAGAAAGCAAAGATCTACATTGACGACGGACTCATTGCACTCAGAGTATTAGAAATAGGTAACACAAAATAAATCAAATTCTTCTGTATCTTATTCTTCTTTTACGATTTACTTTTTATGAATTGTTGAATTGTATAATTGTAATATATACACTACATCTTTAAGTAAATTATGGAGAAAATATACATTTGGCTTTGAATACAAGCAAGATTATCTTTTCTTAAAAGCTTTTCTGATTTTAGATTAATAAGGAAAATAGATTAAAGCATAAACGTAGGTACCTTGTAGAGACAGTACTTAGTAAAACTCCCTTTGAGAAATATCCCAGTTTTCTGGTCATCCAAACATCAACTTTCCCTTCAGATCTGTGAAAAGTATTTTTTCTTGATCATAAAATCTTACAGAGAAAAAAATGCTTAAAATGTTGACAAAAAATCAGTTTATTTGGGCTCACACATATGCCTATGCATGTATAAACCTCAGACCCCTGTTTTCCATTGTTATATTACATTTAGCGTCATGATGACCTGCCTGTAATGGCCCCATTGGTGGCGTCTTCTGTCTTTTCATCCTTTTGCTGTTCTGGTCTCTGCAGGCTCTGACTTTGTGGAGGCTGTGGTGGAAGCAGGTGGGCTGCTCTGCAGCCGTAAAGGTGTTAACCTCCCCGGGTGCGACCTGATCGGCCTGCAGGCTGTCAGCGAGCAGGACGAGGCTGACCTGAGGTTCGGGGTGGCTCACGGTGTAGACATGGTGTTTGCCAGCTTCATCCGCTCAGCCCAGGATGTGAAAGATGTGCGGCGAGCTCTGGGGCCACATGGACAAGATGTCAAAGTGATCAGCAAGGTGGAAAGCCGGCAGGGAGTTGAGAAGTGAGTCGAGAAAAATACCTCTCAGTTAAAACCGTTTAGGCAGCTTTTTCAATTTCAAGCCATAGGGCAGCTGATGGCAGAGAGTCTTATAATGAGGCTGTGACAGGACTCATAAATCTACCACTGATGGTGGTCTGCCCCCCCTGTAGACAGACAGCTGTGAGTTAAGAACCGACATTTGTCAGCTCTGGATTTGAAACATGTTTGATAAGCGACCCCTGTGGCTGTTCGTGTAAGTTATTGCTGCCAATTAAAATATCTGACAGTTCATATCCCTGCTCTCACGCTATGTTTTCTCCTTCTGCTCACTGGCTGTTCACACTGTTTAATCATCAAAGAACAGTTTCAATTTGTTATGTTTTCTTAAATCTGCACCAGTCTCCTGATGCGCCTGCATGTCATCCATGATTTGAGATTAAGATCCCAATTTATTGATTTTCAATATTTTTTCAAGCTCCAGATGCAGTTTTCAAAATCCTGTTTTTGTAGCTGAAGACCTACTTCTTGATAACGGAACAGGAACAAACGATCTTGTTGTTGCTTTTGTCCTCTGTGTTTCCTCCTTCTTGCATTTGAGCCTTTCGCCGGTTGTCTTTTATATCTCCAAACACTCAATCTTTCACCTCCTGAACACTCCAATCTGTGTGGCAGTTTTGAGGAGATCCTTGCTGAGAGTGATGGCGTGATGGTTGCCAGGGGCGACCTGGGGATTGAGATCCCTGCTGAGAAAGTCTTCATCGCCCAGAAGATGATGATTGGACGCTGCAACTCCGCTGGGAAGCCAGTCATCTGTGCCACACAGGTCAGAGCACAAACATGAGGGCAGCCACATAGAGGGATGCAGAAGTGATAAAATATGCAAATGTGGACCCTTAGCTGCGGTTTTATCCAGTCAAATGTCAAACGGGGCCAGGGAAACTCACATTAAGACCTAACGGGCGTACATTAACCTTTCTCTCCTACATAGTGTACTTGCACACAATCTCTCTTTCACCCCATGGCGCACCATCAGAGACACACATGCACGCACTCTCCTGCAGCCATGTTGAGTCACAGTGCTGTATCTTGTTTATGCTACCACTCTTGACTCGCGGTGACAGCGTTATAGCAGGTTTTCTACTCGAGACCTGAGCTCACGAACAACACCCACACGTACACACTAATCAGCATTATCTGAAGCTTCCTAAAATATGCACTTGGAGACGAGGCTGCAAGCTGTCTTATTTTCTAACTGTCTGCACTTCTGCACTTCTAATTCATTACTAGACTGCCATTGTCTAATGTCTCATTTCTCTTCCATTACTGTCCATCCACCTCCTCCTCTCTTGGTTCTCCCCCTAAATTGACACTTACAAATCCGAAGGGACTTAGCTATGACCGATTAATTGATCGTGTACATTTATAGTGCAGACTAGTGTTGTTAACATGATTTCATGTGTTTTAAGATGCTGGAGAGCATGGTGTCCCACCCACGGCCAACCAGAGCGGAGGGCAGTGACGTAGCGAATGCTGTGTTGGATGGAGCCGACTGTGTAATGTTATCTGGGGAGACCGCCAAGGGACTGTTCCCTGTGGAGGCAGTTGCAATGATGCACTCGGTGTGTGTTTCTGTGTGCAGATGACATCTGTTTTGTTGTATCTGAATAAGTGCCCGCTGATAAAACTCCACTCCTCTGTGAGCCGCTCACCCCTGCTCTCTGTCTCTCTGTGTTTCAGATCTGCAGGGAAGCAGAGGGGGCCATTTTCCACCACCAGCTGTTCGAGGAGTTGCGCCGCCTCACTCCTCTGTCCTCTGACCCCACTGAAGTCACCGCTATCGGAGCTGTGGAGTCCTCCTTCAAATGCTGTGCTGGGGCCATCATAGTCCTCACTACCACTGGCAGGTGTGTATACCAACCCTAATTCAGACAAGAGCATGCATGTGCACTGGGCAGTTCAGTGAAGATCCCCAATACTTTCAGTTATGTTTAGAATATCTTTACATCCTCAGTTTATGATGTGCACATTTTTGCCTTCGTACTGCTGTCACGTTGGTAGCTACATTAAAACTAACTTACACCAGTCAGCCAGAAAATTTAAACCACTGAAGGTCAAGTGAACTAGACAGATTCTCTAGTTGCAGTAGAGTTGCAAGTTGGAGGTTTATTAGCCAGCATATGAGCCATCTGTTATTGTGTTGTAGGCAGGTAAAGGAGGCTGAAAAAGGATGTGAGTGACTTTGATAGTGAGGAAACTGTGTCTGAGCTTCTCCAAAATGGCAGTGTTTTTGTTTTTTTTGGGGGTGGGGTGTTCCTTGAGCCTCACAACTGCTAAACCGTGGCAAACTGCTGCAAAATGAAGAGCAATGGTGAAGATACAGCAACAGGATGCATTATGGGAAGGTTTGGCATGCTCTTTATTTAGTCACCACATGCTGTCTCAAAGGGGATTGTTGGATTTCCTTTTGATTACCCTTTGTTATTGATTTTTGTGCTGAATAAATACAATTTGACTGAACTGACTGACTAGATCTTGGAAAACCCATTGGATACAATTAAGATGCATATTTCTTAAATACATTAGATATTGACTGAAGTTTGGCTCTAAAGTTGAGCCATCCTTTGACTGTACACTCAAATGCATGTAAACATCAATTAATTCCTGTGTAAGAACTGAGTAAACTTTTTCTTCCCTGCAAACAGATAGTGTACAGGCTCTTTCAAGGTTGCTGCTACAGTTGTTAGTGTTTAATCACAAAGCAAAGCGACAGATTGATTTTTGCATACATCTCACAGTTCGTACATCCTCAGGGGGTAGAGTTGCTCAAATGCTTTATTTTGCTCCTGTGACATTTTTGTCTTAATCTCCTGCTGTAAAATTCACTTCCCTGCCTGGCACAGCAAAGATTTCTCCTCCTGCACTCATACAGGCACACATGAGTTCTTCTTAGGTTTTTAAGTGTTTCTGGAAATGGGTTTCGATTGGTATATTCACAACTTAGAGTAACCTCCAGACCCTCATTTTCTAACATTTCTTTGGTCGCTTTCATTTGATATTGGATCTTGAACGATGGCTTATTACTGATGCATGAATGACAAATCTTCAGTCGTAATAACTGTGACATTTTGACATTTGGAAACGCATCAGATTTGGAGGCGCTGGAGTAATAATGTTCATCCTTTACATGAGAGGTGGGAGGATCTGATAATCCATGCCAAATTGCAATTAAGTCAAAAATAGTTTTTCCCCTCATTTAGCCATCCATCCATGGAAATGCTGCTCATCAATGATAATTTGCTTTCCCTCCTCATCCATCATTTTATCCTCCTCATCGTTCCAGGTCGTCACATCTCCTATCCAGGTACCGCCCTCGCTGTCCGATCATTGCAGTCACCAGATCCCCTCAGGTACAGTCCACTTCCATCTAAATTGTTGATGAGTCATGCTTTCCAAAATTGACCAATGTGTGCAATACAGGCTGTATTTATTTATTTATTCACTACTACATTTTAAGTTCTCTACGAATTGTTTTGTTCTGAGACAAAATGTGTTTCAAATTATTTTAATAAAATATGATGATGATGATGATGATTGCATGATTACCTTTACAGTTTATAATATTTATCCCTAAATATTATCTAAAAGATAAAATAACTGATGTAAGATATGACAGAAGTCTTGTGGAAGGACCTAAAGTGCTTCTTTGTCATATTCCTGCAGAAACTTTTAAACATAATGTAACTTTTGTGTAGTACACAGGTAATTCAAATTAGATCCCATCAACATATGCTCTGCATGAAGGTGAAAGGTCAGATTTGGATCCATGGAAGCACATCTTGAAGTTTCACACTCATCTCTACTCATGACATCACTTAAATCGTGTCAGGGCAAAAGTTCATCATTGTCTCTGTGAGAAGCCTTTTGTATTATTCATGAAGGGTATAAAGACTGATGGTTGTGGACACAACCAAAACCTGAATCAATTACCTTTACACCAGATCTTAACCTAAATAGTCAAAACAAGTCATTTCTAAATAAAGGATCAAGATTTTGACCTGATGTTGCTTCAGGGGGCACGGTTGTCTTTTATCCCTTCATAGAGCAGTATCTACGCATGCATTTAGGGTCCATAAAGTGGACATTTTGGCCTTCAGGTGGAACATGGGGAAAGGGATTAAACAGATATGTTTATATAATGGTAAAATTAAATTAACTTTGTGACATAAACCTGCTGTAGACATAAATGTCAGTGAGTAAAGTATTGGCCTCACAGTAATGTTGCAGCATTGGTTTCCAGCCTGTTAAGAAATCTGAAGACAACCTTGAGAGGTACTTCGGTTAAGATAGCTAAAAGATAGTTAGAAAGGGAATATATGTGATGAAACTAACCTTAATATAATTTGCATCCGGTAAAAAGTCACTACAAGAGACTGAAACGTATAAAAGCCAATCTGTCCTCACTCCAAATGTGTCGTGGTCAAGACTCCGTGGCAGCACATTTTTATGTACTGTTACCCCTCAGACATTGTCTTTCATTATGTAAGTCAGTCATGTAAAAGTTCTCATTTTTAACCCAGTAAAGGGTAATTGGGTCAAAAATAGACCCAACGTAACCCATAGCCTAATGTCCTGTGCTGATGACCTCTCAGTCTTAGGACTTGTCACCGTGGTAACCCAGAAAATGCAGACATATTCCAAAGAGACAACCTGATCTCACACCAAAACATTTAATAGTTACGTTGGTCCACGGTGAAAAACTTCACAAACAAAGTTCTCAAATTGAACAAAAACAACAGTTTCCACACTTATTTCCCATTTATAGAGACACAACTTACATGATGACGTATACATTCAACGTCCTCCTGTGTTCACGCTATATGATGACGCTTTGCCACGCGTTGCTGCATGATTATGTAGTTCCTGTGTGACGTCTTGCTTCATGATAATGAATATGTGTTACACTCTGTTGACTTTGTACTTTATGAGGAGCAGGAGGAGGGGTAGTAGAGGATGATTCAAATGATCAGCTCATCATCAAGCTCTGCAGTGGCCTGATAAGGAGCCATTCATTTGAATCAGGTGTGGTGGAGGAGGGAAACATTGAAAACATGCAGGGCAGTGGGTCATGAGGACCGGAATTGAGAAACACTGCTCTGGTGAGTGTCATGAACGATGGAGGAGGTAGGACCCAGATGCAGTCTTTCAAAATCAAAAGGGTTTATTCCAAACAACACAAAAACAGGGAGCAAGGCAAAACAAAGGGCTCGGCAGAGCCGGATTCAAAAATACTTAACTGAATTAACAAGACTATGATAAATAAACAAGACTATGAATAACATTGTCTGTGGATGAATAAGACTTTGGCGACTGTGGCATGAAGGGTAGTGAGAGTGAGGATTCCGCCATCAATGAGAGAAAACCAGGAGACTAAATGCTGTGGAGGGGGTGATTACTGAATGAGTGCAGCTGATGATAATGAAGGCAGGTGACGTGAGTGAAGCTGATGGCAGGGGAGAAACATGACAAGAACTGAATCTAAGAACATGACAGAGAACCTGAAAACAAGACTTAACTGAACATAACCTGTGACAGTGAGTGTCATGGAAGAGATTGCTTGTCTGTCTCCTATGAATGGTTAGTTAGACTTAAAAAGTGCATGATTAGGGTTACAATTAATGTACATTGTTCGGTTTAGATGTAAAAAATGCAGTGTCTGGGGTAGAAAAGTATACACAGGTATTACACATGAGACGTGAACTGTGCCACACAGCAGCCTTGTGATATGTTGCACGCTCACAGTTTTGACCCACTGATTGTGACTCTACTATGTTTTAGAAATACTGTGTTGAACATGAGATTATTATTGTCTAATGTTTGACTCAGAACATGATGTGTTCCTAAACTTAGCAAAGTTGTTGTTCCCCTTTTGCCTAATCCTAACCAAACACCAGCTTTTGGTTAGAAGCCTCATGGTTGTTCCACCACTATGTCTCCTACCTCCAAATATATTTGGGAGTCACTGCATTAGATGTCTGGTATCCATCATAGATGTCAAAGTTCTGACTGACCAATGTTTGTTTTAGGCCCAACTACAAGAAAGCAAAAGGAAAAATGATGAATCAACAAATCTATAGTAATTCCACTGTATTGGAACAAACCTGTGTTCTCTTCTTCAGGTGGCCCGTCAGTCCCAGCTGTTGAGAGGTGTGTTTCCTGTCCTCTTCCACCCTCTGCCTGCTCCTGTCTGGGCCGATGATGTTGACAACAGGGTCGAATTTGGCATGGACATAGGTTAGCGTGTGTTTGTCTGTTTCTTCGTATCCTTTTATAGCCTGAAAATAAAACCAAATTACTCACACCCCCTTCTCTGTCTGCCACAGGGAAAGCAAGAGGATTCTTCAAGTCAGGCGACATGGTGATTGTGGTGACAGGTTGGATTCCAGGGTCCGGTCACACCAACATCATGAGGGCAGTGAATGTCACATAATAACATCACCTCACTGGACTCTAATTCTGACTGACATGCTGGTCTGCCCATGCTTCAGCCTTCTGGATCTTGATCATAGATGAGTGTGATGAAAGCCTGAGAGCCAGCTCTTAAATTGAAACAATAATCTCTGTCACAGGCAGAAGTTTTATTGCAGCAGCATAATTTTTATTTGAACGTGATGTTCAATGAGGAAGCATTTTGCATGATGGTTGAATTTGTCTTATAAAATGTAATGACTCCCTTCAAATAAACCTTGAATCATTTTAGCCGTCCTCCTGTTCTTGTTGGGATTGGAGTTCACTAATTGAGCTGTCCACTCTCTTTCTTCTCATCTCCAATACTGAAAGGGTGGTTGTCTGGGGCAATGGAAAGATGACAGTATTGGATTACACTCTCTTTGTCCACTGAGATGACCCAAATGCCACCTCTGCACATTGTTCATATAAAGTAATTATGTGTTCCAGCTTTCTCATGACTGATGATCCTTCCTGTGTCATCTTCCTGTGACTCTTCCTCCTCTTTCTGTTGCGTTTTCTTTCCAGCTCCCACATGTCTGAGTTTTGTGTTTACAAGGCTAATAACAATCTTTCGAACACAATTAAAGCGCTTTAAAAGCTTTTTCTTTACTTCTCAAAGGGGAGTCTGTGTATATATCTATATATCTATAGATATATATATAGATATATATTCAAACAAGGTGTTGCAATATACTAGTATTGATGATGAATTTTGATAACAAAAATCTAAGATAGAAATCACCTTGAAAAGAGAAGTGTGACAATATCATGATGTGACCTCAGCTGATATTTTTGGAAAAACAAACTCAGTTGGTTTTGTGTAGATCCTTATCTCCCATTTTAAGTATTATTCAATTGCCAAAAAAAAGACAGAAAAAAAGTTAAATGTGTAAAGTTTAATTTCTTTTTGAGTTTTCTATTGACATGATGGTTATATTTTTATCACGGCAACTGTTTAGTGAAAATCAAATGACAGCCCGAATTCAGTCTCTAACTGTTCTGACCAATGGTTTATATTGTAGATGGCATCAAAGGGAAGTGTTTTATTATAAATCAGATTTTACTATAAATCACAACCAAATCCTTGTGAAGTATTTTGATGTTGTAGCTGTGGGACGGTTTAATACATAGAGATACTCATTTTATCACTGAGCACATGCTTTGTATGTAAAATGAAGCAAATAAAAATGTAAAAAATAAATCTGTAGAAATAATGAAGCACACAGTGTAAGATGTATATTATAACTGAATACAGTGCTTTTCAGATTTTTTTTACAAGCTAGATTTAAATGAAGATTATCCAGAAGACAACACTAAATGTTGAAACTGAGAATTTTTATTCAATTCCATTTTCAGCAAAACATCGGCCCATTTTGAATATGACATTGGCAACATGTTTCAAAAGAGTTTAGCTGGGAGACATATTTATCAAACTGTTGCATCTGATCCTTCTTCAATAATAATCTGTAAACACTGGAAATGTGGGAACTGAGGAAACCACCTGCTGTTGTATCGAAAGCTAAATGTTTTCCTGATATTGCTTGAAATTGGATTTTAGCTTCTTAGCAGTTAAGATAAGATAAAATGAGATAGTTCTTTATTAGTCCCACTGTGGGGAAATTTGTAATGTTGCAGCAGCAAGGACAGTAAGATAGAAAAAAAATGGGCATATACATAATTTTATGTTTGTGAATGTTCAGAGATAGTGTTGTATTGGTTATAGAAAAATAAAAAATAGTATACCATATACAGTATTGAATGAGTCACTTCAGCAGCCAGTATATCAACACACAGAATAAGTATGGACTGATATTTACAGTGTATTTACAGTGTTCCACTGATTATACATGGAGATATTGCACATGATAGGGATGAAATTGCACATTGTTCCGTTTTTTAACGTCAGAGCTTTACATGTATCCTTTGGTCTACTGAGAACAGTGCTGGTTGTACAGTCAAACAGCAGCAGGGAGAAAAGACCTGTGATACCGCTCCTTCAGCCATTTTGGATGTTTCAGTCTCCTGCTGAAGGAGCTACCCGTTGCTGTGATGGTGTCCTGTAAGGAGTTGGACAGGTTGACCATCAGAGATGATAGCTTGGCCATCATTCTCCTCTCCCACCACCTGAGACTCAACTGAGTCAAGAGGGCTTCCCAGAAAGAAATCAGTCTTTCCAACCTCTTCCTGTATGGAGTTCAGGACCTCCTTTGCTGTATTCTGTATTCACAGTTTGCTAAATGTTTTCCGTGGGTGACAAGTCTGGACAGCTGGCCAGTTTAAATCCTGGACTCTAATACACTATCACAGGTCGAAGGTGATCAGTGATGCTCACCTTTGAACTGTGTTTTGATAACAACCCGTGTTATGCAGCATCCATGACTTCCAAAAAGAATTCACCATCTTGATTCATCAGCACTTAAGTCACATCAGTCCATCTTAAATGAGCTTTGGCCAAAAAAAAGGCAGCTGTGTCTCTTCATCTTACACACACACACACACATATATATATATATATATAGTTTGTGCTTTTCTTTTGACATAGTAGAGTTTTAACGATATGTTACTGACTAACTATGATCATGAACAGTGGCTCTGAAAACGCTGTTCCTGTGTCCATGCAGTGACTTCTACTCCAGAATCATGTCTGTTTTTAATGGAGAGCTCTCTGATGTGCACAATGACAGCTTTAATCTTAATCTTGACTCCTAATCTTTCAATTACATTATTACCATAATGCGTTTAGAGATATCATAAACCCATGCCCATCATTACTTTAAAGACTTCTAATTTAACAGCAGGGTTCAGATTTATCTGCATTTTCAGTTCACTGTTTTAAGTTACATTCTGTGTTGCAGTGCAGATTTTTCCTTTAGGTTATATTTGCCTTAGGGTTTATTTCCAAAAAAAAATGTGTTTCACAAAGTATTTTTTTGTTTCTATTTATGCAAAGCATGCAATGTTTAAGAAGTTGATCGCAACTGTATATAACTCGGTTATAACTAAACTTATTTCCATTGAATGAGATAATAAATGACTGTTGAATAAAAGGTTTGCAGACCAACTAACTCTGGATTTTAGCAAGAAAATGATCTATTATACCTATATGATAAAATTTGTTCTAAATATGATTGTTCCTCATTATCGTTTTTCTTTCTTTACGCATCTCCTCGTCATTATTGATAATGCTCTCTCGTTTTTTCCACATTTGAAAAAAGTTTCATCATTGCTCTCCACATCACGCACCCCTGCGCTGAGAGGGAATGACGCGCGACCAGTACCTGTGAGAGATGCGTGCGTCTTGCGCCAGCTGGGCATGCGGCCTTCGGGGACAGATGATGAGGATGCGGATACCATGGCAACAGGCCGATTAGATCCAGACCTTTAAATGCACATTTATTTATTTAATATTTCATTTGCATCCGCTGTGCGCCTCTGTGGTCTCGCCTACCCGACCTCTGAGAGTGAGTAAGGGGGAGAACTGAATTCGGAGCTAAAGTGGATTTCATCCGCTCCGAACAGTGCGCAAAGGATCTTAAACGATCAACAAGTTGTTTTTATTTTATTCGGGGTTTTCTTTCGAAAGAGACTTGAATTCGTGCAAGTGCACCGTTTTACCCCGGAGCGTCTTTCTTCTTCTAAATGTAGACGACATTTATTTGTTCTCGGTGCCACAACGCGGGAAAGGACACCGCCTGTAATCCAGACACAATGTCATTGAAAGTCGGGAGAAGTGAGGATGCACACAGTGGCGGATGATGAGAGAAGACGGTATTTCAAACGTCATTCTATGAACACCTGACCAAGTTGATTCCGGCGTCAGTTTTGTGAAATACCGCTGTTACAGTCTCTTCTCTGTCTGTCTGAGCGCTTCCGTCACGGGTAGACAGTATTTCGGTGAGCCATCCATCTTCATGAAGGTGGTTTTCCCTCTCGGATACTGAAAATGACAGCGTGCCGTGGACTCTGTGACAGCATGGGCTAGATTTGGGGATAATTTGACTTCTGCCCTTCCACCGCGTTTGCCCCTGACGGTCCGTTTTTCTTTGTGCGTGTTTCTTGATGCTGTGTCAGAATTAATCAGTGCGCGTTGGAGTGTGAGTGCCCGTGTGTGCCCATAACGTAGGCTACGTTCCTTCTGTCCATTGACAACCGTCTCATTCTTGTACAGGATCAAGTGTCCTTGTCATTCATCTTCGGCTGATTGTTCCCTGTTCTACCACCTTACCGCCCCAAATATTTCGTACCTATTGATATTAGTTGAAAAATATATAAAATTGGGTGAGCAGTAGTGACATAAAAGCTGTACAGCAGGACAGCAACGGCCAATGAGCGTCGAGCGCTTATCTACAAGAGACCGGGAAACTGGTGCCAATATGACCGGCGTCGGAGCATTGAGGGTGGCTGAGGAGAGGAGAGGGTGGGCCTCGGGAAGAGAGAAGCGTTTCAAGGACGAGGAAGGAGGAATGATTCAGAAACATCTGTAGATCAAACGAGAGTCTTTAAGAAAAGAGGAAAAGTGAGACTGCTGGCGTCACATTGGTAGAATGAAGGATTTAATGTCTGGATGGGGCCATTTCCAAGGGCACTGAGGTAAGGATGGCCACATTGCCGGAGAGACGGCGGAGGTGTGAGCTGTCACCCCCAGGAGAATGAATAGAGACACAGGACACTTTTCTTTGGCTTCTTCTATTTATTATTAAGACTGACAGTGGCACTCTCACCTATGTAGGATAATCTACAGGAGGACAACATTAAGCAGCAGCTTTGCTGAGGGGGCGGGAGTTAGCCTACAGGTTACAGTCACACTTCCTCTCTCCTCTTCCCTGAGTTGGGATGGATGGGGTGGCTGGAGGTGTGGGTACCCCTGGAAGCGCCGGGGGGTCTGGAGGTGACACCCTGCCCAGACGTAATGGAGGAGACTCGAAGCGGCGCAGTAAGGGCAGCCTGCCCTCCCCGGGTTACAGGCTGTCCCAGGCCTCACTGGAGGGAGAGAGGGGCTCCTTCGGGGCAGACAGCGCTTCCTCAGGTGGACGCGGCCGTCGCCTCTCCATCATGAGCTCGTCCACCAGAGATGGCTTTGCCTTTCGCACAGCGGGCACTCCAACCACCCCGGTGCCCCTGCCGCCGCCACCACCATCCTCCAGCTCTGGCACAGCCCATCCTCCACCGCGCTTAGTGGGCTTTGCCGCGTCCCGCGCCGCCCTGGCCTCCACCTCCTCCACTGGAACCGGAGTCATGGTGGTGGCCACCGGCGCAGAGACAACCACCACGGCCTGCAACACCACTGCAGCGGGGACCCCTGAGATGGGGGGTCACTTTGGGCTGGGTGGGTTCGGTATGGGGCTGGACGGGGAAGACTACAGCAACTCCAACCAGAGCACCTTCATCCAGAGACAGTTCGGAGCCATGCTTCAGCCGGGGGTCAACAAGTTCAGCCTTCGCATGTTCGGATCTCACAAAGCTGTGGCTCTGGAGCAGGAAAGACTCAAATCAGCGGGAGCGTGGATAATACACCCTTACAGTGACTTTAGGTATGGAGGCACACGCTAACTCCACTGCATGCAACTTGTTACTCTGATGTAGGTTAATGTCACCTGTAGCATATAAAATACAGGTCATGTTCTTCTGGTAGAAAAATGGATGAAACAAATGGAAATTGTGCTCAATTTAAAAAGCACACTTGAAGCATAATGTTAGTCACACAAAATAAGGAAGGAAAACGTGATGCATTCATGCATTCAGCAACCTCCTCTGTGGTTAGCTGAAATGGGAAGGAGGACAACTGGGAGAGGGAAAAGTCATGCAAGGGGCTAAATATATAGGTCTTCTGCTTAGGGCACAGTGTGCAGTGGAAGTGATGTTAGGGTTAGAGGATGGTGTCTAAAAGTCTTTAGGAAGACAACAGAGGCTGAGGGGGGGATGCTTTTTGAAAAGATAGAGAGAAGGTGCAGAGGACTGGAGGAAATAAAATGCAATAATGGTAAGAAGGCAATAAGAGTACACATTCAGATTTGCTTCCACTGTTTACAGAATGAACCAGTTCACATAAAACAGGGTACTGACACCAGAAAATGCAAATTGGAGGGACAAATTTAGCCAAGATGAGTATGAGGCCATCCATGTCAATGAGGTTAAATGTTAAGTCTGTTTGCACTAGCAGTGATAAACCAAGCAAAGCACCCCCTCCTGGTGACTTCACACATGGATTTAGATTTTTTGCTTTACCTGGTGAGAAAAATGCTATTGCACGTTTCATGTGAGGCAGGTTTTTAGGATAAAAACAAATCTTGTTAAGTAACTTCTCTGATTTCCCATTTTGTCAAAACTGAGGCAGCTCTAAGGGAGAATTGTTATTAATGTCCAATTGAGTCCAATTTAAATGCACCCTTACAAATTCTACAGTAGCTGTGTATTATCAACTTCTTATTCACAGACATGGCTACTTCTTGATCATTTAGAGACCCCACTTAATGTACAATCTTCTGAAATGTGCAGGTGGGCAACAGAGTGAGTGGAAGCATTCATATTCTCCAGACAGACTTGATCCCCAAGCTCCTGGCCCACTTTTGTCTCATCAGACACACAGGCACACATAGTCATTTTGTATTGTCTGTCAATGCGATGATCACTCCCCAGTGATGCTCACAGGTGAAATTATGAATGAGGTCAGCAAGGAATGGAGAGAAGGATAGATGGAGTGTGGATGGATTTATGACTCTTTTAAATCTTTTGTTTTTTTACTGAGGCTCCTGACAGACACCTAAGGATGCTAATAGATCAGATTTTTTCTAAATAATAGATGATGTTCTAAATTATGCAAGTTGAGTATGCATTATGCATAATCCACTCTTCTAACTTTTCATTTAAGTACCTGTAGCATGGAGCGACATCTGAGGAAGAACTTTGTGTGGCCAAGTGACAGAGAGGAGAAAACAGCTCTAAAGCAATTTAATGTGTATTTTCCTGACATCAACCTTGAGCACAAGGACTCTTTAGCATGTGTGTGGTTATATGTATGCTTGTGTGAGTGTGTGTACCGTGAGTCTGTCATTACTGAGGCTGCTGATAAGCTCTCACTTTCAGCACCTCATTACAAAAAGACATGTTGCTCCTGCACCCATAAGAATACAAAATAAGAGGGAGACAAGGTGAAAAAAATTCCTAGACTTTCATATGCAGGCTTTACACATACTCATAGTGTCATCTAGTAGCCAGTTGTTGCTGTGCTTGTTTGTCTGCTCGTCTGGCAGCATGATGGGTGGAAGCTCGCGAAGAGATGACATCTGGCCAACTGCAAACAGGGAGCCAATCACAGACCACTAAGGAGACACTTGGCCTCAATTACAGTAAAATTAGCGTTCGGTTTGACAACAGCTGAGCAGGTAGATGCAGGTCAGTTATCCCCCAGCACCTGGTCATGTTAAAAATGGAATTCTGATGAGGCCATAGAGAGCTTTGATTGCATTTGCAATTCCTATGTGTATGTGTATAAGCTTGCGTGTGTTCAGCTGATGTGTGCACACCACACGCAGGTGCATGCTCATGTACTTAATTCACAGTGTTGTTTCAGTTGGGAAATCAGCAACATGGTCTTGACATGCCAAATTTATTTTATATTTTGGATCTAGCATCTGGTTGTTTCTTTGGTTTCTCTTATTTGCTGGATTCAAGCTTGATTCGGATCTTGATTTCAGAGAAAACAGTAACATTTTGTGTCAGAGACTGATTATATACAGTGTCGTCCATTACATTATGCAGCAAACTAAAACATCACCGTCGTAAACTGTTGAGGTTGAATTAACTCCAAATTAAACCTTTATTCTCTAGAAAGAGGATGCATTGCAGCACTATTCCTGAAGGCAACAAGGAGAAAATCTATGAATTGTACTTTATTCTGTAGTTGGATTGGAAACTAATCACATACATAAGAGTGACACTATTATAAGAAATGGCTTCATTTAAATTGGTGGTGTTATTGGGGCATCCTCATCCAGGAGACCTAGTCGCCTTCTGTCCATGTGGTGCTATGCCACTCTTGTCTCTCCTCTCCCTAACCACAAACACCTTGAACCAACATCTGCTGCCTCAGTGGCCCAATTTCATGGCAGTTCACCCCCTGACCCGTCTGCTCCCCACCACAGCAGGACCAGCAAAGTGACTGGCCTACAGCACAAACCCTCTGCATCCTCCTGGATCACACAACTCTGCCCCCCTCTCCTCACTGTCCTCCACAGTGTGATCATCCCAGGTAACAGAGAGCTCTGAGAAAATATCCTTGGCAGCTCACAAGGCGACCACCACCACTGGCTCTAAGACAGTGTTGTGGTAGCACTACCTGGGAACCTAAACTATTAGGAGACCAGAGGAGTTGGTCCTGGCATCTAATGTTGCAATGGTCTTCTTTACTGCCTAAGAACTTGGTCAAGGTGTCTGCACTAACCAATGAGGATATACCCCAGGATGCATATCTTTATGAACGGAGGGCAACTGGAAGCTGCACCTCCCCCCAGCAGAACAAGTTGGAGGCTTAGTAGAACATTCTGGCATTTCACAAATTCTTCCCATCCCGTCCAGGCTCACTCCCCCTTGACTGATGGTAGCACCTCACCTTTGGTCAGTGATGTCCTGCCCTTCACCTGCACAATATTGTAGTGAGGTTTGGTGTTTCTATCCAGCCTTCCAACGAAGAATAGATGTAACACCATCAAAATGAAAAAGGGATGTTAGAGATATAACATAGATTTCAATATATTTTCCTTTTATTGTCATAGCTGGTGCAGGTGGAGCAACAGTAGCCGTATTATCAAGGGAAAACTTTGAAACTTCAAGTAATTATTTAAGATTAAACAGGTTAACTGTTATGGGGGTAAATCTGTTTAGTTAAACTCACAATTTATAATCTAAAATATGACAAGAGATCCCAACCACATCTACTTTATTAAGTAAATATGGCGTACTGCAGCTTTTCATATGATTTTAGTGTAAAACCTTATTTTGAAAACAAGTATGAACTAAATGGATCAAGTAAACGTTGTGTTGTAGCTACGTCACATTAATTCATGTTCTTGAACTGCAAATGCACTGTAATTTTCCACTGCTGATCCAGGGCTGACACAATCAATAATCTTTTCTCAGTAAACTGATTCCTTATTGATTTAGCTTTAAAATGTAAGTAAACGAAGAAAAGAATATGTCCAAGCTGACACATTTTGTCAAAGGAATTCTCTAAAACCGCAAAATGTTCACTATAGTATTTGAGTCAATAGATATGAAAAGTACAGACAGACACAAACAACAAATGTAGACTGATGTGACTTATTGGTCTGTTCCCTATAATCAGAATTAACATGCTGTGTTCTCAAGGTCAGGAATCAATCTCCATCTCTGTAACAGCAAGCTCTGTTGCTGTAAATAATCCCAGTATTTATCACCAGTGTATTTATGAAGTGATGCATCTGTCAGTATAAGTGACAAAGTCTGAGAGGAGAGTGTGTGTAAAGCAGAGTGATGACTCATGCATGCTTAATCTCCACCAGTCTGGTGGTAGCATAACACCACAATGTTGTGTTACTAAATTAGTGCTCAGTGCAATCGACCACAGAGAGAAAAAGAGACAGTGTACATATGAATGAGACGGACAGCTGCAGTGAATAAGCAAGTCAATGTGATGGATGAGGGGATTAGGTGAAGGAGAGACAGGAATCGCCTCCTGATGATTCAATCAGCTCTTCTGTCATACTTTCCCCTAAAATATGATAGATAGATAGATAGATAGATAGATAGATAGATAGATAGATAGATAGATAGATAGATAGATAGATAGATAGATAGATAGATAGATAGATAGATAGATAGATAGATAGATAGATAGATAGATAGATAGATAGATAGATAGATAGATAGATAGATAGATAGATAGATAGATAGATAGATAGATAGATAGATAGATAGATAGATAGATAGATAGATCTACAAAGAGTAAGTCAAGTCCTGATGAGTCAGCAGAATAGAAGTAACAAAGTCCAAGCTATCAACACATATGCCCTGCCAGTTATCAGCTGGTATAATAGCCTGGCCAAAGGAGGAGATATGAGTTGGAACTCCCAAAGTCAAAGTGAGAGAAACCTCTAAAGGTGGTGGAGAACAACAGAGTTAAGACCCTGTGGGGCTTCCAGGTCCAAAATGATAAACTGGTGATGGCTAACCAACCGGGCACTGTGCTGGTCGACAGACAACAGAGGAAGGCAGTAGTGATAAATGTAGCAAAACGAGGCAAGAAATTATTTAGAAAATGAAGGCAACAGTGGTGACAGTGGTAATCGGAGCACTAGTGACCTTGATGCCCAGACTGGGAAAGTGGCTATATCAGGCTTTACTGGGAGTGCAGATTTATTTTTTTATTATCTTATATACAAGCATTAGTGAGTATGTTTTTTTGACAACTGGCGTTTGGGAGTGTCATAGTAGGAAAAGCACAGGTGTTACTTATATCAGTGACCTAATATCATGTTTTAGCAGTTACTATACAATAATTTATACTTCACTTGTTTACGCACCAAGGAATCTAGACACTTGTCATCTCCAAATGCTACAGCATGTATGGATCTTAAGTTAGTTTTAGCCATGTTTACACTGAAGAAATGACAAACTAGCACATACTGAGTGTCTAATTGGTATTGCACATATGTTCAAAAACATTTGAAAGTAGCATAAGTACATGAAAATAAGATCAATTTGATTTCAAATGTATCATGGACTTTAAGTTACGCCAGACTTTAAAAAAAGATCTCTCCGTCTTTATCCTTCTAGATTCTACTGGGACCTGTTGATGTTGCTGTTGATGATGGGCAACTTAATTATCCTGCCAGTGGGAATCACATTCTTTCGTGAGGAGAACACACCCTCGTGGATCATCTTCAATGTGGTCTCTGACACTCTCTTTATGGTCGACTTGGTTCTCAACTTCAGAACCGGCATTGTCAAGGAAGACAGCACAGAGATATTGCTTGACCCCAGGTCAGGAGGAGTATTTGTATGTGCATTGATGTGTTGGAGTTCTGCTGTAGCCTGTTGTCTGAAATATCAGCACAGCAAGCCCACTTCCATAAGAATATAAATGAGCTCCTCTGTGCCATCTGTTGGGTTTCTGTTCAAGCTAATTCACATGTGAGATGTGGAAAAGTGACGTGGCTCAGCTTTGTTCAAGCTCCAGTGTGTTCCTGATGAATATTGATGAAGGGTGTCTCATGCCAGGCAAATATTTGACTCACTTTTACAAAGCAAGATTGCCAAATGAGGTATGTCACCAGTCTTCCATCTTCCTCTAACTCAGGGAGATCCGCCAGAACTACCTGAAGAGCTGGTTTCTTGTGGACTTTGTCTCATCTATCCCAGTGGACTACATCTTCCTGATGATGGACAGTCTCGACTCGGAGGTCTACAGGACAGCCAGAGCACTGCGCATATTCCGCTTCACTAAAATCCTGAGTCTGCTTCGGCTGCTCCGCCTGTCCAGACTCATCCGCTACATCCACCAGTGGGAGGAGGTGAGAGGCACAGACAAGGGAAACCAAAAAAAGACTCATCACAAGGCACTTTCTTATGATACAGCTTGTTTTGGTGGTTTAGGAACCTTCTTTTTTTTAATCTATAATAAGACGATGAAATGTCTCCAACAAGTTATATTAAATCCACATATTTATCCATTTTCTTACTCATTCTGTCCTTTCAGATCTTCCACATGACCTATGACCTTGCCAGTGCCATGGTGAGGATCGTCAACCTGATTGGTATGATGCTGCTGCTGTGCCACTGGGATGGCTGTCTCCAGTTTCTGGTCCCCATGCTGCAGGACTTCCCTCCTGACTGCTGGGTTTCCAAGAACCTGATGGTGGTGAGTCTCCACGCGGGAGTCTTAATTTGCGTGTGTTATTCTTAGCGCGCTGAAGTGGATGACTTTAGCGTTAGATGGGAAAAAATAGGACATTCAGAATGAATTGAATAAGTCACAGAAAGTGCTGTCTGAGCTGGTTTGAATTGTGTGCAGAATATTCATTTCAGATAAAGGCAGACTCTGAGAGGAGCTGGTTTTGACTGTCTGTGCACAGGGTTTAGCTGTTTATCAGCTATGACACGCTTTCCTCCTTATCTGTGTTAATTGGCTCATGCAGCAACATGCCCGGCTGGAATAAGAATGACTACCATCATTACAAAGATGAAAAAGATTCTCTAATTAAAAAAGCTCAGCAGAGATCAGGTGGAAAAACAGTGGAAAGCTTGTGCCATGGATGCAGATGCGCAGTGGTATGAACAGCTGACTCATGTCCCACTGGTTGCCATGAGTGACAGTTGCTAAGCAGACTGATGCTGGGATTTTCCCCTGAGAGAGTTTCCTCATCTACTAGACCATTAGCATCTTGGGATAATTGAACTCACGCACTAAACAGCAGGCGCACACACACATAGACACAGTTCTTTATGTTTTTCCTGCCTTTTACATTGTCCATGTGGCTTGCAGATTTCCTTTTTTTGGTCATCATGGTATATTTTGACTCTTACTTTGCTCTGCTGTTAGTTGCAATGGCCTCAGCTGTATTTTCTGAGGTGATCTGCCACAGTGAGTGGAACATGACTAAATTACGAACTATTCAATATCACAGGGCCTCAGTAATTACCACTTTGAACTTCTTTCTGTCTGTGTCCCACTCACAGAACGACACATGGGGTGTGCAGTACTCCTATGCTCTTTTCAAAGCCATGAGCCACATGTTGTGTATTGGGTACGGTGCCCAGGCTCCAGAGGGAATGACTGATGTGTGGCTCACCATGCTCAGTATGATCGTAGGCGCCACCTGCTACGCCATGTTCATCGGCCATGCCACCGCTCTCATACAGTCATTGGACTCGTCACGTCGACAGTATCAGGAGAAGGTGAAATGTGACGTTCGTCCATCTGTTGCTACATGTATGTTTCCTCACATATGTAATCGCTCAGACATGATCTATTTGATATGTTTATGTCTAGTTCTGCGACTAGATAGATAGATACTTTATTGAACCCGGAGGAAATTCAGTAACTAACTATTATTGTGAGCTTTAGGTTATTTTCAATGAATTGTTTAGTCTTTTTTTTAATTTGCCAGAGCTGAAAGTTCTTGAACAGAAATATGCTCCGTTTGTAAAGTTGTGTATCAGAAAGTTGGCACATCATCAAATCTGGAAGACTAAACCAAGGTTTTTTTTAGTCTTTCTGTTTAATGTTGTGGAATAAGTTTGTGTCAGCTGACTGCTTTATACATTTCCAGCCAATCAAAGATCCAAGATTATTTCCAGGATAATTATGTCTGTCGTTTCATAACTTCTATCTCATACTTAGCTGTTTTGTTCCTTTATGCCTAAAAAAGTAGTTAAAAGCACCATACGAATTACGTAAAAATTACGTAAAAATATGTTAACAATATGTTAACAAATAGTAACATAACTGAGTGACAGTTGTAGAGCAGGAAACACATATCTCTTTGGATGTATGGGTTATTTTCTTTATTATTATGAATTAATCTTTTTGTTTTGTGAAAGTTTGGAAAGTAAAAGTTGACCAATTCTAGATATATCATCTTAACAAGAGATATGAACTATTTTCATTTGTGGCTCTCTTCAAAGAGAATGTGAAGTTTACGTCATGCGTCAGTTTGTTTGGACGCCATATTGTTTCCTCACTTGCCTTTTGTATACATACCCGAAATTCTAACTTCGTACGCTCAAACTGTACGATCAGCCTCTGAAATCAAACCTAATTCTAATCCTTATAACCGAATGTTAAACAAATCTGTCGACTACAGATTTTCAAAATCAAAACAAATCTCTATTATCACTGTAGTGACTTATTCCACATGAGCCCATGAAATTAACACACCTCTGATTATATTTGGAACCACAATGATTTGTTTTCTTTAACAAAATAGAGGCTCAGATTTTGCTAGGGAACTGGCTTGTTAATCAGCAGATTTTGCATTCAGTGGAGTGAGTGAATTAAAATCCATCTTGTCTCCTTTTTTCTTTCTTCATATCTTCTCTTTTTGAAAAGATTTGATAGTGTTCATAGTATGTGCACACATTTGTGCTTACGCTCTACCAGAGCAGTAAATTACAGTTAAGTATGTGAAAATTACATTTCTACAACACACCCAACAGAGATGATGACGGTTTGAAGTCTAACATTTTCTGATTCCCAGTGTAAACTATTGACTTTCTTTTATAAATGGGTCGATGAAACAAGACGCAATCACAAAATATTCAACAGAGTCTCACAGAGAAGTCACTTTCTTTACCCTAGAACCAGCGGACGAATGAATAACGCACCGGCACAATTTCTAACCAAAATAATTGTACAGTCTGGGTTTCAGTGGGCACATACTGTATGTTGCTTTCCCTGATTGTGTTTTTGTGCTTATATTGCAGTACAAGCAAGTGGAGCAGTATATGTCCTTCCATAAGCTTCCTGCAGATATGCGTCAAAAGATCCACGAGTATTATGAGCATCGCTTCCAGGGGAAGATGTTCGATGAGGAGAACATCCTGGGAGAACTTAGCGAGCCACTAAAAGAGGTAATGAATTCACAAACACCGGCTGTGCTCATGCCTGCAGCAAATCTCTCAGACTTTTATTCTCTTCTTGCTTAATCTTCTGTTCCTTTTCATTTAGGAGATTGTCAGTTTTAACTGCCGGAGCCTGGTGGCTAACATGCCGCTGTTTGCCAATGCTGATCCCAACTTTGTGACCGCTGTGTTGACCAAGCTCCGCTTTGAGGTGTTTCAGCCATCTGACTTCATCATACGTGAAGGCACCGTTGGACGCAAGATGTATTTCATCCAGCATGGAAGAGTCAGTGTGCTGACTCGTGGCAACAAAGAAACCAAGCTGAGCGATGGATCTTATTTTGGAGGTGAGGACATTTCATTGTTACAGAATTTAACAATCCCACGTTTTTTGGGAGGGAATTACCAAATCATTCAGTGATCGCTTCCATTCAAATGTTTAGTTTGAGGTTAATTTGTCTCACAGATCCACTTGTGTCCTGTGCTTGTTCTCCTCCTGCCATGGTCTCCTCTATCTTCATCAGAGATCTGTTTGTTGACTCGTGGACGGAGGACAGCCAGCGTCCGTGCAGACACATATTGTCGGCTGTACTCACTCAGTGTGGACAGCTTTAACGAGGTTCTGGAGGAACACCCGATGATGAGGCGTGCCTTTGAGACTGTCGCTGTAGACCGTTTGGACCGTATTGGTAAAGTGTGGGCTTCTGATTGCTGCATTTGCCTATCACTCTTATCTGTGCAGTGATTCATTCAGCTTCGACAGGTTCCAAATAGTTGCACATATCCATCCAAGTCTGCTGAATTCTCCTTGTCCGGATTGTCATCAGCTGAAAGGTTCAGGAATCATCTTTGAAAACAAATAATAAAGGATTGGCAATATTTTCTGTGAGGATCAGAAAATATTTGAGGCTAAAGCTCCAGCTGTCTGCCTTGTTTATTACCCAGCAGACAGCTTCACATTCCACAAAAGTTTTTATTCTAATATTCTAATAATGTGTCAAATTATTCAAAGTTGTTCAGATTTTATATCTTAGACATTTTTGGCATATATCCTTCTTTTTATCCTTCCTCTTTTTTTCTCTTTTTCTTTTCTCTTCTTTTTACAGGCAGGAAGAATTCTATGCTTTTACGGAAGTCTTCCCAAGGTGGATCTCTGGGGGGCAGTATGGGTCGTGGTGGAGGCCGGGGCGGAGGGGGTCCAGGAGCTGGGGGTAGCCTTACAGCAGGGGCTCTGGGTTCCTGTGACAGTATGCTGGTGCAGCAGATTGTTAAACATGACAGCATGCCAGCCATGCAGGACGCCATTGCAGCTGCTGCTGCAGGAAGGAGTGGAGTGATGGGAGGGAGTGGCACGGTGTCCCCTCGGCCACGTCCTGTCATCTGGGCACCGCTGGTCCATGCTCCCTTGCAGACTGCAGCTGCCACAAGTAATGTAGCCATTGCCCTCATGCACCACCAGCAGCAGCAGCAGCAACTCCAGCAGCTCCAGCAGCAACATGCTCTTGGAGGGTCTTTCTTTCTGCCTTCCCCTCTGATCTCCCCTTCTCCCTCCTCCTCCTTTCCTCTTTCTCCTCCTCGTGCTCCTGTATTACAACCCCTTCGCCCCTCTGTGAGCTCTCTTATTGGGATGATGACAATGGGAGGAATGAGTGGTTTGTCGCCAAGAGGAGGATTTCCTGCCTCCCCTTCAACCATGGGCCCTCCAGGAGGGGTGACATCACCTCCGATTGCTAAAACACCACCCACTGCAGCTTCTACTGTCCCAACTTCTGTCCAACAAGGAAGGACTCTCCATTACGGCCCCCGCTTTCAAGCTGATCATTCCTCTGGGACTGCTGGAGCACTTACAACACCAACAGGGGCAAGTTCAGGGCCAACTCCACCACTCCACAAGGGACTAACCACCAACCCAGCAGCCTCTTCCAGTGGCCCATCAGAAGGCAACGCTGGTCAGCAGGGTGCAAAAGAGGCTCTGTTACGTCATGGTGGAAATAGCTATCATGGTCTGCCAGCGTTAGGCAGACTGACCCAGGAGGCCCGGCTGCTGTCAGCCTCACAGCCCACTCTGCCTCACCGTTCCTGGGCCGGAGTACAGCCTCATCCTCCCCTGCATCGTAAGGCCTCTGGTGGGAATTTGTTGGCTGCTCCTTTCTTGGCAGGGCAGTTAGCTAGGGGAGTGAGTGCAGGTATGCTCACCTCTAACCCTCCAGTACAGCTGGTGACCAACATACCATTTACGGTCCAAGCACAAGCCACTGTTCCAGTTCAGCTCACAATAACACAGGCTATCTCTGCAAACACAGCCACACACACACAGTCCACAGCTCAGTCTGCCTTTATACCCACAGCTGCACACATGCCCTCTATGGCTTCTTTACCATCTTCTTCCCCTCCAAAGCAGATCCCACTATCCTCTGCTGCCCCATCACCTGCACCTACTCCTTTGTCTCCTACAGCTGTGCTCTCTCAGACGCCTCGTCCAAAGCCAGTCCCAACAACCCCTTCTGGCTCTTCCTCCCCTCCCCCCTGCTCCACCCCGCCTTCAGCAGGAGCAAGCCCACAGTCGACTCCCCGTCCAAAACCCCTTGCTACACCTTCTTCTCGCTCTTCCTCTCCGTCTCCATCATCCACACCACCCCCATCCTCTGTTTCTACCCCAATTCCTCTCCCTCAACCTCACGGGCCCAAATCATCACTTGTGTCCTCTTCTCCCCCCTCCTCTTCGCTAACATCTTCCCCACCACGTCCCCAGAGCCCTAGAGCCAAGGCATCCAACACACCACCTTCGGTTTCTCCGTTGTCTGGCCCCATTCCTGCTCTGCCTCCAGCCCCTTCACCCATACCGACTCCCACTCAGACAGCCCGTACCCGACCTTCTACTCCCTCCCAAACTCCTACTCCAACCATCACACCGGTAGCTCCTTCCCAGACGCTAACATCTGCATCCACCCCTTCTCCTGTCCCTGTAACATCTAGCACCTCCCTGAGCAAATCCCAGAGTCCAACACCTTGTCTCCAGCCCCCTGTCCCTGTTTCAGTCAGAGGCCTGACTTTAAGCCAGGTCGCAAAACAAGCCTCACCTCTTACCTTGACCCAAACTTCTACCCCTGCTTCGACACCTGCTAGCACCAACCCTCCAACTAAAATCACTTTTTCGGTTCATCCTGTGAAACAAACCTCTCCTGTTCTTACTCAAAGCCCCACATCAGGCTCGAGCCGTACCCCCAAACAAATCCCATCAGCAATCTCATCCTCAACAGCCCTATGTCCAAATCCAAGCTCCACTAACCCTTCCTCCCTTTCTACCACCTCCTCCACCACCACCACCACTTCTACCGGTGTTCAGTCTGCCTCTGTTCCCTCCACAAAACAAACCACCCCAGCTACCACTACCCACTCCCAAAAACTGAACACACCCTCTGTTCCTGTCCAGGCCTCTCAAGCATCCACTCCTGCACCCAACCAGACAGCACATGCAGCCACCCCCACCAACTCCACCTCCCCTAAAGGTGTGAAAAAGGACCCTCAGCTGTCACTTGCCAGAAAAGACTCGGAGGGACTGAGGCACAAACTGCCTGCCAACATGTAAGAAAGAAGAGGGAGAACATTTCAAAGGACTTTGTGTTGCTGCCGGTGCTGATTAGCAGAGCCATGAATATGCAGATTTGTGTCAGAGTTGGTACCAGGCAGCCGATGGTTTCATGTGGACAGATACATCTTCTTTGCATTTATTCTAGGATGTGATTGTCTTAGAACATCTGGTGTTTGTGTGACTTTCAGTCAAGACATCGATCAAGGAGAAAGACTTAATGGGTATCTTGAGTGGGAGGTACTTGCAATGGCAGAGTAATAACCATCCAAATGTATACATACATATCTGTGATAGTGATCGTCAGAGCAAGCACGGGAGCTTAAGTGGAAATAGGCTGCACTATGCTATACATTCACAGAAAAACTAGATGGAAGCAATAGCTTGGAATGTTAAAAGCTGCCGAAAACAGCAATACTAGTGATGCATTTTATTCAGTTGTGACAGGAAATAAGCTTGACAATGATTATAAATGTGACAATACAACAATATTTTTGCTGTTGGGAAGAAAGTCCATTGTGATGTCAAAATGCAGGCAATAGAGCAGATACTTCCTGGTTTCCAGCACCAACTCCCTCTTGCTGACCATTCTTCACCAAAGTGTAATATTTGCTCATCAGATTAACGATGATTAGCATTTAAAAATCACTGTAAAGTTGGTACTAATGAATTTGAATAATTAGGAGCAGTTCACTGGTAGTTCTGTTGTCCCAGGTGTGTGGTGTTTAGTTCTTGAACAATACAAAATTTTCAACCTTCCATGTTCACTTTGACAGTTGCTGTAAATTGTGTTTTTGTGTGTGTATGACACACGGTACTGCTCTGCTGTGCACTGTGGCACGCATGGTTTTGTTCCACCCAGCTTCCCGTATTGTAAATACGTGCCTCTCTGCGGGTCTGTTGTATGCTTCCTCACCCCTCGGCCTCTTTGTCTTTTATCCCTCGTCTGTCTAGCTGCCTTTCATCTGATTTCATCTGATTGCACAGCTCTGGCTGCTAACTGTTTCTTTGACGCTTGCAGACTCACTTCCTTTCTCTCGGTTTGCCTGACACTCTGCTGCCATCAGCCTCATGTTCAACTGGCAGTCTCCTCCTTCTGTCGCCCTGTTACTCTGTTTTAGCGCAGTTTCCAGTGATGTTTAATATTTTCTGTGGGTAGCAACAAGACATTTTTGTATTAACCCCTGATACCATGTTGCCTAGCCTATATCTTAAGGACCAAATGTTTTATTTTTATTTATCACAGCTTTAGCTTTCGAAAAGAAAAAATGGCTACTAAATGCAGTTTAAATGATGATTTTGAGGAAATCCTTGTAATGATGAAGATGAGAAGAAGGTGATGATGATGTACATCTGGGTATAAGAATAAAATGGATTTAGATATCAATTTGTATGTTGTGACACATTCATTTGTCTACCTGCATGCAGCCAGCAGCACAGTTTATGGCTTTAATTACAGTGAAGCTGTTTGGTTTAGTTTGAAATAGTTTCACTTTCAAAAACATGCATGTCAAGTTAATCTATGTCTCTGCAATGACTCAGGAGTGAGTGTGAGTGTGGATGGTTGTTTGTCTCTATGTGGCCCTGTCATGGAGTAATGACCTGTCACGCCCAATGACATCTGGGATAGGCTCCAGCCCCTTCTGCGAACCTCAATTGGATTAAGTGGGTACAGAAAACGGGTGGATGGATTATTTCCAATACCAAGGACCCATGCTCTACTTTGTAGTTTTAGGTAGGACAATCCAGCTCCTGCACCTGTCCACCAAGTTTTGTAAGATTCATTGTGACGGTTTCACATATTCAAAGCGTTAAAGTAAAATAAGTAATAGATTTTGGCTTTAAAAAACAAAAAAAAATCCTTAGAAGCGTTTCGGAAAGGCATTGCTGACTTATTCTCAGTTCTGTGAGCAGGGATGTCGCCAGGATGTTATGAATAATGTGGTGATGAATACCCTCAACTCACCCTCCCACGCACCTCTGAGAGATCTGGCCAAAAAACTGAAAAACAAAAAGAAGACTGTCTCCTGGGTTTTCCATATTCTATTTTTACAATTGTTCAGATATAAATTGTTATCTTTTTTTCTTAAACCAATTCCTCCTGCTTGGCCTTCCCATTTGACTCTAACCCTCCATTATGCAGAAGTAAGATGCTCCTTTTCTTTTAGGGGTGGGATCAATGACTTGTAATCATCTAGAGTTTAGTCAAAGTGACAAAGCAAATAGGACAAATTGGGATTGGGCCTTTAAATGAGGTCTTCCTCTATCATAGAAATGTCTAAATGCTCTGTAAAGCCCTTCTCTGCACTGCAAGAAAAAAATGTTACTGAGAACAATGAAAGCCCTCATTTAAACAAACTAAATGAATGCTGAAGGGAAGGATTTGGCCGAACAAACCATCAATTTTACATTGTTAACTCTCTGCAGGCAGTGAGAACACTGAGATTCCCATAAAAAGACTTGCTCAGTGTTAACAGAAGTTGCTTTGGCACAGGTTGTGATGAACAAAAAGCTTATTTAATACAGACTTTATACACAAAGGAATAATAATAATAACTCCACATGCAGCCCTGGAACGAGTGCTTTGATGCAGTACTGAATAAACTATAATAGTACAGCACAAGATGTTTATGATAATGATAAAATTGTTTTTTTATTTATATATTCTGACTTTAATTATTTTCTTAAACAATCTGAGAAGATTCTAGAGTAAATTTTAGATGAAAATAAAAGAAATATTATATATATTTCATAGTTCATAAATGTGTTGTGTTTTTTTATCGTTGCTGTCAGGTGGATGTTGTGAAGCAAACTACCATAAAATGTTCTTTACAATATGTATGAATATATATTTCAGTGGTTGAAAATAAAATCCTTTGAGGAATGAATAGCACTTGAGAATTCCAGCTTAAGTACAGATTTGGAATCAACCACCACTGCCATTGTGCATTGTTTCTGTAATTTCACTAAAATTACCCTGTAATTAGCATATTTTCATTTTACTTTGGATGGATTATCTGCATGGATTTTCAGTACATCAAGTACCACTTTACTCTTGGATGTGAGCCGTGGTGATTCAGACCTCGACTTGTACATGATATCTGAGGATTAGAGGTTTTGTGATTCAACCCGGCACTGCTGTGCAATAAAACAACTTGCTGCACGAGTTAATCAAAACTGTCTTCCTCCCATCTCCAACTCTGCTGCGGCTGCTCCTGGATCCCCAATCCTAATCCTGCACCTCTCAGCAGAGGGCAGGCACACTCAGATCCAAGGTTAAGCTTGTAAATGTGGGGACACTTAATTCCCTGCTGCTCTTGAAAAGAATAAATGAGCATTCGCCTTCATGAGGGTGGATTACAGCAGCACTGCTACACCTGCTTCCCCTTCGCTTTCTGTGCCATTCTGTGTCTCATTTGTTCTCCCCTTTTGCTCATTCGTGTCCATGACGTTTCCAACAGCTCTTCTGCACCATGCAGGCATACAAGAGAGAACTGCTTTGCAAATCTAAGAGCTAAAGAGGCCTCTAAGAGGCATTTGGGTTTACATTTGTATTTGTACACTGTTTGATTAGCTGAGTCATCTATGGCAGCATAAATGTATCCGTAAAAGGATGATTACCTCGTGGGTGTAAATATTTAACTGGCTTTTTGACTGAAAATAAACTATGAGATTAGTGGCAGTGGGGGGAAAACTACACATTTTATACCTCACTTTCCATACTTTCACATGGCAGAATTAAAGCAGTTTTTCGAGGAGGCCTCAGATAAACAGACACTTGCACGAGATTCAGGGTTGCAGTTTGTATAGTAACCACTAGATGGCGATGACACTCTAATAATCAGGTGAACACAGCAGGAAAGAGATTGGTGCCATTGTAATAGTTATATTGCCTAAATATGTAACTTTGCAGTAACATGAGAGAGCAGGAAAACCATTAAGGTGATTGGAATTTGTAAAGTGAAGAGGAGACGTCACTGTGGAGTCAGGAGACAGTGTGGAAGAGGTTTATGATGGCAGACCTGCCTGGATTACCAGCCATGAATAGAGGTAGGGGGATAAACAAGACTTGTAATTGCTGCCTTCCACCGTGGCTCTGAAATAGACTCAGAGGGTAGTCTTTATTCGCTGGTAAATAAATAGACTGCAAGACAGAAGCCAAATAATGACTTTGTTGTCCCTCATAACACTGCAGTGTTACATTAGCTACAGTCAGTCCACAAACAGACTATGGAATCCTTCCTGCTTTGCTTGAAAACAGCCAGTTTGCTCATGACCTCTGGTTTACAGGTTGCATGTGCTGCTGCAAGTTCAACCACAAACTGATGTTGACTCCTGCAGACTATAGCATCTGAAGGGTTTGAAACGACCACACGGAGAAAAGTGTATACATTTTACAGTAAAATGTTGAGGCAGAATCTAGGCTAAGTGAGTTTTGTATCCAAGGAAAAGATTTTAAAAAAACTAAAGCAACATTTAAGAGGAACACATTACATTTGCTCCTCTGCACTGGTGAGCTCCAGACCTACACCAAGTCAAATTACTGTAAATATGCAGTAGATACACAACAGTACCGTATCTTATTACACAATAACTGTTAAACAAAGTTACATACACATACAGTTTAGGTCAATTAACAGCTGAGGCACTCGGTTAACCCAAGTTTTAAAAAAAATTCCTGTCAATACACACTCCTGTACTGACACTATGAATGCAGTGCATTGTTATATTGATGACAAAAACCCATTGTTACACAGATGGGTAAAAGAAAAGTCAGGCTCTGCTCTCATTAAAAAAAACTGGGTTGAGAAGCAGAAAATAACCTGCTGAGCAAACTTGAATCAAGGTACCTTCTGCAGCACTGGCTTCAAACCATGGAATGATAAATGAGCACTGTATGTGGGTAAAGCCCAGAATTATTGATAGTGATGTTGGAATTTCATGGCACTGGATTACCCATAACCCCCCAATGTAGTGTTTTTAAAGTATTTTTGTCACACTTTAGTGCGTTGCTTCCAAACCTGGTTCTTTACTATTCGACTGGTGGGGATTTAAAAAGAATCAAATCCCAAAATATCAGTTTTTTCTTACTACCGTTTTTAGAAAACAGTGATGCGCTGATGGATCATGTAAAAATACATCAAACCAAGAGAAACCCTGCTGTCATACAGTAAACTGTAATCGGTATGCAGTTAAAATAACTTTTTCTGGATAAATGGTGGCATCACCGCCACTTTTTGCTTTACAGTTCAAAATTAAAGTTTTATTAACAAAACATATCATTTGTCAATAGATATTTCAATCCGTTACAACACTGGCATGTAATTTATGAGACTGTGTTACTTTTGATCCTTTAAGTACGTGCATATAGTGTACATGTCAAAGTATTCATGGATTATAGAAGTCTCTGAATAAGTAAAAAGAAGCATCACTTATGCAGAAGCAGCAGTCGTTTTTCTTCTTTATTTCCAGTCATGATCATACTGTAACCCCTGACTATCTAGCTACCTTTCTTTTTGTTGTTGGAAACTGTTGCTTTCACACAAAAGATAAGGTGCACTTATGATGCTCATGGAGTGTACTTTCTTATTTTGGTAGCTCAACCACAAAGCGAGCACAGATTTAAGGTTGAGGGGGGTGGTAATAGGTGGGCTGGCTGCCTTCACCGCAAAATTATATACCGACTTCCTGCACCCTCTCTACAAAAACCCACCAACACACTCACATACACACGCACTCGGAGCTACTGTAGACGAGGATGAGATTCAAGCTTTGAAAGAGCGAGGTGATTCCCATCCCATAACCACTTCAAACAGGAGACATAGGCCTGTGCTCTTCAAGATGAGGTTCTTCTGTGGGGGAATGATGCTGCTGTTTAGTGACATAAAACATGCACCTGACTTTTCTCTCTCTGGAAAAAAGAAGTGATCATGTTTGAGCTTCAGAAGAAGACTAAACCCAGTAGTCTGTATTTTTTTTTTCTTATCTGATTCACAAAAAACTCTTTAAAAAAAAAGTCCCTTTTGCTGTTGCCCTTTTGTCGCCACCACATTGGATGTGACACATCCTCTATGTAAGTTTCATTTATCACACTGGTTTCCGTTAAACTTCAATAATGTGCCAGCCTTCGTCCGGACAGAGTTTGGAGTCCGTTGACCACGTCTCCATCCGTGGTCACCTCCTTTCGGGAGGTATATTTCTGAGTCGTGAGGATAGGGTTGTGGTTGGTTCTACTTGGACAGAAAATGCGTTTGCATCTGACAGGTAAACCATAGGCAGATATTCCTCAATCCAGTGTGCTCTACCTACCTCTGTGCAGTGATGCCCAGAGGAGAGCGGAGGGGGAGGAGCGGGGTCTCCAAATCTACCCATCTTCCTCCTCTCTGCGCCGCCAAAGGCGCGACAGACACCGCTGACGGCCTATCGGGCCTCAGTCGGACCCCGTCCGTCATCCCCCCTCCCTCCTGCGTGTGCCCTGCCCACCCCGGCGGTCTCCTATCCAGCCTGCCAGAGCCAATCCGCGACTGGGTGTAAGTAGGGCAAGCCGCTTCCTGGTTCTCAGAAAGGAGGAGCTGGGAGCCGGAGTGGGCGAGCGGAGGCAGTACACGGGGGGTCAGAGCAGCCCAGAGAGCCGGCGGTCTGCATGGAGCGGAGATCTCTGGACCAACAGCAGAAACGCACGACTTGGTAAAGACTAAACCCCCGGTGTGTCGAGCCGTGGACGACTGGAACGGTGATCCCCCCCCACACACACACATACCGAAGAAGACGTCAAGAGCTGGGTGGATAAAAAAAGAAATTTAAGAAGTAGAAAAAGTCGGCAGGGTGGGACGGAATAATCCAGGAAGTGCGGAGGCTGGTCAGGTGGGAGGCGACGAGTCGGGGCAGGTGACACACCGGCACTCAGGTAACTGCTTCACCTGCCTGCTCTCAAAATGACAGAAACTAGTTCATCCCGATAGGTTCAAAGGGTGTTTAAGCAACACTTCTGTTTGGCGTGACAGCACCGGCTTGTTTCAACCTCTTGTCTCCCCTCCTCCCTCCTTCCCGGTTCTGATCAGGGTCACGGGAGGACTATCCACGTCATGGGTATTTGGTAACTCCCGTTGACGTTTATTCAGCGCGTTTCGGCGGGTAAAAGCTCTAAATAAAACAAGCTCTGCGCTTAATTTCTCCCTTTCTCGTCCTTTTTGGATGCAGGTACTGCAGCCGCTGCTCGATATTTACGTCTGTGTGCGCGTAGCGTCCAGGTGAGCGCGCGCGACAGGGAAAGAGCGGGGTTGGCGGGTACATTTCTGGAGACTGGGCTGCTAATTATAGCCGAGAACACCGGCTGACATCCAAAACCTAACCTGCTCTCACGCACATCACCTGCCCCAGCGCGGCTCGTGCACGCGCAGTCCAGTGGATCTGCTGGATTTAGCCTCTTGCACCTAAATGATCTCCCTTCAGTGGTCTGTTAATCATCATTATCATCATCATCCTCCCCAGGGCGCACCCAGTGTTTTATTTTAATCCTGACCCAATCCTGTGTTACAATGGGATGGCGCTCAGGCTGTAATGTTAGGTTAAGGCTTCTGCCTGCATCATGGGTGGGGAGGGCTGTCAAGCCAGTGGGCTCGTGGGTGTGTGTCATTACAGAGGTAGATGTCTTGCTGACTCGCCCCTCTGACAGACCGGCCAAACGAGCTCAACTGGCTTGGGTTTGGTTTCCCGTCTCAGCCACAGCTTGTTTGGTTAAATGTTTAGGCGTATGTGCACGTTCAGGTTTTTAGGCTCACCTCTCTGCCTGTAAGGGGCCTGCGTGAGAAGCTGGGAAACCATCGATACGGCCTCCAGTTGTGCGTAAACTTGTGACTGAAGGGTGGACAAGTTTCAAGAGGAGAAACATTTTTTGTTTTGTCTTTGTGTATCGGCAACAGTCATCACGTGGCTGGGCCTTTCCTCCCTCAGCATCGGATGGTTCTGTTCAACTACAAGAACCATCAGGGTTTTGAAAAGAGGTCTTAGTGCCAGCTCTGTTTGCCCTAACTTTGTGTGTAACATAATTAGACAGCTGTGTTTCATCCCAGGCTGCTGCTGTCCTGACCTGACCTGACCTGACCTCCATCATACGCTGCCATCTGCAGGCCTGCTTCTTGTAGCTGATATCTGTCTTTCTTTGAATCTTAATTGTGTGTTTATTCTGAATCTGCAGATGCATGAATGTTTTCTTTTACTTGTGTACATGGTCTGAATGTTTCTTGGAGAACTATGGATGTCAGAAAAATCTCCTGTGTGAGCTTTCCTAATGTTACTTTCTGTTGGAGAGCTTCTTTTCTGAAGAAGTTAAAGTAGGAAGCAGCAGGTTTCTGTTGGTGCTTCTTTTTTTTTCTATTCATTTACGAGACAAATCCCCCCCCCCCCCAGATAAGGGTGACACATCATATGACAGCGTGTGGGTGTGTGTTTCTCCCCGTGCACTGTTGCTAACTTTAACATATTTTACAAACAAAAATGAAACGAGTTAGTCAGACGTGGGTGATTTCCTGATATCAGTTCATTTACTGTGTGGGAATCTCAACTTGGATTCATATGAATTGAATTGAACTTGCTTTCTTTTTCCCCTCAGGTTTGGTACTTCTGACCACTGATTAAAGGACCAAAGAGGGGAGGACGAGGGACGGACTGCAGGCACCCATCATCTCCTGGGTTTATGGACTGGAGGTAGGCTTCGTATACCTTTTTATAATATATAAAAACACCTTCGTCATCAGTCTCTCTGTCTTTTTGTTACTCTCTGATAGGCACTTTGTCCTGTCAAATGATCAAAGCCTCTTGATGTATAGGGACACAGCTGATGGGAAATGTTTTTAGGGTGTGTGTTTGACGGAAGTTTTATTTTTTTATTTTTTTGTAAAAATACATCTATAATGTTCGAAGGTTGTTTCATGTGATTTTTGCCCTTAAATCAAACTTCCGTCTCCCGGTATGTGCTTGCTAACACTGACCATCTTGTGTTTGTATCAAGACAGAGCATATATATGTTACCATTCTTATACCTCAACTTATAGGCGAGTCCTTACACTTCCCTCAACATGTTTCTGCTTCGAGATGTTTGACTTAACTGTACTCAAATACTTATCTTGGAGGAATAATTCTTAATGCTAAATTTTGATGACTTTAGAGATTTAAACAATGGTAGGAGAGACACTTTAAAGAGCCCACATTGTGTAATTTTCTGCATGTATTGTGTATAACTCTTATTTTATTAGCTATATGTTTAGCTGAACGATCTGTTGCTATTTCGCTTCTGAAACGCTGGTTTTGGCTCCCGTCTCTTTAAGGCCCACCTCCCGAAAAGCCCGGTCTGGTTTTATTGTTCAGGTTATTGATAGGAAATAAGGAAGTGCGAGGCAGCTGTTCATTCTCTGTTTTAAGGGTACCAAACCAAATGTGCTACATGACGATGTGGATAAGTAACGCAAGAACAAGCCTGGACTACAAATGAGGTGTATCCGGCAGTAGAGGCACAGTGTCTTCTCTGTGAGACAAAAATTCACACAGGTGTGGGCTTTGGGCTTTGTAACCTTGCAGACTTGCGTCCTATCAAAGAGAAGCGAGGCTGCCACACACTGAAGCTTCCATCAGCTGTTGCAATTAACAGCAAATATACTCAGAGTGCACCCATTGGTCAAACCCCAGTCTGTTCAGCACCTCCTGTTAAACGTAGAAACATACTGAACTCTGACTTTTTATCTGCCTTTTACTGTAATCATCATGCTATGGGTACACTCGAATTTAGCGGCTGCTGATTTGACCTGGGGCTGCACCTTGGTGTGGTGGTTAGCACCGTCGCCTCTCCACAAAAGAGGTTCCCGGTTTCAGTGTCAGCTGGGACTTTCTGTGTGGAGTTTTCATGTTCTTCCTGTGCATGTGTGGATCCTCTGTGAGGGCAATCCTGCTTCCTCCCACAGTCTGAGAACAGGCATGCTACACTAGTTGGTGATTCCAAGTTGACCAAGTGATTTTGCTTTGTCTCTGTGTGGCCCTGTGATGGACCTGCGAGCTGTTCAGGGTGTTCCCTGCCTCTTGTCTGATGGCGGCTGGGATTGGCTCCAGCTCCCCCCCCACGACCCTGATTTGAAAAAAAACAGGTGTGGGGAAATGAATGGATAAATAAATTAACCAAGTAAATGTGGCAGCAGACCAGAAAGTTCAGCGAGTGGCAGAATGAGCGACGAGCTGCACAGCAGCTGTTAAGGATGTAAATGTTAAAAAGAATAGATGAAAATATGGGCAAATGTTTTGACCGCTCCTCGAGTTGACCGACCAATGGTAATTAAATGTAGGAGGTTGTTAGAGAGGGACATTAAGCTTTCAATTGGAGACAATGTTGCATACTTGTGGCACAAGCTATTGAAAGCATGCATGGTGTTAACTCACAAAAGTTTGAGATAGAAGTTCCAAACCATCCAGCCGAGTCACGTTCGCAGCCATGACTATGCTGTGAATGTTGGGCACAGATCTTTTAATACTGATATCCAAAAGCTGCGCCTGCCACATGAATATGTAAGCTTGATGGTATGTTAATCTGCTCAGCCTGCAGGTGCATAAATTGACCATAAATTAACATTTTCTGCACATTCAAACGACAGCAAAGAAACGGCAACATCAAGTGTTTTCCACCTAGTTGGTCTTTGTGAAAATAGTCATCATTCGAGTTTAAACGCACTCCAGATGAATTGGATAACAATACACTCATTAAAAACTGGATACATTCATTGCTTAAACAACCATAAACCTGTTTTAGCTTCCATTCAAGTAGGGCGTCATGCACATATTCTCACAGAAGAACAACTTAAGTAGATTTAATAATAACAATCTGAGATAAATTTACAGAGCTATTCACATAAATGGTCACAGTTTCTTAGAATAGAGCTTGTCTAATTTACCAGATATCAGTCGTGTAGATCTGCTTTATTAAGGCTGTCACAAATTCTTTGCTCCTCTGACTCAGTTTACACCACAAACACATTGTGGGGGTCAAACCTCAGTAAACACTGGTCTTTACAGAGTGGGAGGAGCCTCGTGAAGACATCCCCATCCTTGGAACAAAATATGAGCTGAATAAAGTGGTCAAGCAGTTGAATATTTTATAGGCAACCTGGAAGTTAACTCCTCTGTGGTTTGTTAGCTGCAGACTCTCCATAACTCCAACTGGCCTTTTAAGACGGCTCAGCAACAATGCCAAAACTAAACTCTTGTGTTTGAAGCAGAATGTTGACATCCATAGGGGTTTTTGTTAGATGATAAACACAAAGATGCTTTTGAAGAGCTTTAAAACCATGTTGACAGTGTTACAGCAGTGATAGATTGAGCAGAACACATATTGTTAAAGGCTCATTGAGCTTTTGGCTCAATTTTTAAAGTTAAGCAAATTCAAATGAAACTGGCTCATTTCTACAAGTGGAAATACCATGAAAATGATGAACCCAAAGCCTAATAATTTAATTTTAGGCACGTAATAACATGAGGTATCGCATATAGGATTTTATTTACTGGTGTATTTTAAGCTACAGAAGATAAAAAATGTTGATCAGAAAGTTTTCAGAAAGCATAAAAGGGATGGAAGTGTTTGATATCTCTTCATTTAGCATGTCTTCAATCCGCTGAGAATACTGAACCCCGACACTAAAGTCTTACAGAAACGGCTTTAAACATTTGATCATTGATGTTGATAACGTTTACTAATGTGATGAAGTTGGATTCTCCCCACAAACCTGATGAAAATCTGAGATCTGAGGAGCATTTCCAGCCACATTTATTGTGCGTTTTCCAGCATCTCAGCAGAACCCAACATGCAAATACCGTAATAACGTTCTAATCACATTTTTAAAACGTCTTCCTTTCTGGTTGCTTATAGATGCAACAAAGAGCTCAATTTTAAGTGTGTCATGCGATACAAAACCACGAGGACCCAAACTGACATATAAATGATTCTGAAACTAATGCTAATGTACAGGCTTGTCTTTGAATGAGGTTTTAAACGTAGTAATATGTGGATATATGCACTCTGTCTGTGACTCGGATGTGTTTGCAAGTCTGTGGTGGGCAAACTGCTGGTGTGACAAATCATGTGACTGTGGCTTTGCCGGACCGGTGACTGCCATGTGTCCATGAACTGGTGGGTAGAGGGAAGTGACATTGAGTGGTCTGTCAGGCGAGGAACACACACACACACACACACACACATACACACATACATACATGCATGCATGCACACTGTTCCAGGAAATGCTTTAATCAGGGCATGTGAGCCCATACAAATTCCCCCTTTTCAGACATGGGTCTTTCAGTTTCATACAAACCGAGTAAGTGGGAGGAAGGTGGGGAGAAAGCGAGAGAACGGGGGAGGCTGAACGGGAGTTGAAAAAGTAAAGTTGTTTTTTTTACTTGCCCTAATATTTGAAGGTGTATCACCCTTTTTCTTGTCGTCTTCGCTCCCACGAAACATTATTCCAAGAAAATCTGACTAAGATTTATGCAGAAATAAGGAAGAATTACATCTCAGTCGTCTGACTGGTGCACCATCTTATGTAGAAGGGTCATCATGGCTCATATGGGGGTTTAATGAAATGTCACCTTTTCTTTTAAACTACCAATAACTGAGCACATCTGTTTTGTGACAGCAGGTTTTTTTTTTTTTTTTTAAAAAAGCCCTTTTTAGATCAAAATCAAGCATTGACTTCTGAACAAACTGCACATTTTCACCATGTATGTCGGTTGTTTCTCCACACTGAAGCAGTAATGGCTCAGTGATGACTACACATAGTCCGTAATCTAGTCTGCCACTACAGTTGAGTCTTGCCCCCACTCGTTGTGTCAATAGAGGAAGTTATGTATCTGCCATTTCCTCTTTTCAGTCATGAGTTTCTGTAGCATTTGACAGCCCTTCCTTGCTCTCGACCACCAGCCTCACAGCCCACGCCACCCCGGCGTTAACCAATCAACAGGTGGCCGTGGCTCTTCTTCTTGTAAAGAGTCCAAAAAAGAAGAAGAAGACGAAAAAAAAAAAAAAAAAGGTTAAAGGGTGAAGGAGTGACAGTGATTCAGCTCTTCGAGTAACAGTGCAATTGTTTCTGTACACAGTGAGCAGGCGGTTATCATAAATAGGTACAGTGAGACAACACTTCAGGGAAAGTGAGAATAAACACCCAAACATGAGCAGACGAAGGGAGTCATCGCTGCTGAAAGTGACCCCTTTCAAGTGTGTCGTTCAAAGGGGAACTCCAGCTGCAGATGGAGGCTTGTATTCCAAGAGGCTGCATGTCATCCCCTCTGGAAAAATAAAATCACCCTCATTAATATAAAATGACACGTATCTGACCAGTCCAACCTTGCTTGTAATATGTTACTTTTGGACCAAATTTTTTTAAGGTGCAGAATTCACATTTTCTGCTCAACATTTTTCTTATCCTAATATTCTGTCATTCGATACAACTTTAGCTCCCCCTCAATTCATTCTAATAGATTTAGTACGTAGAGTGAAAGTGGTCTCTTCTGCTTCTCATGCTGTTCAGCTGACTCTGTCCATCACATCTTTCTTTCTGTTTCCACCAACCGAGAAATGTTTGTCTTTCTGCCTAATCTTTCTCAAAGCTGTTTTTTTTTTTTTTGCTGTAATCTATTCATCTGTTCTAGTGTTCGACCATCTTTAGTGAGGACAGGAAGAGGAAACTGATCAGGATCAGTTAGTTTTGCGAAATTTCTTCGTGTGTTTTTTTTTTTTTCCAGCGCTTTTGCAATATCTTCCTTTTTTAAGGTGGGAGGACATTTGTGCGGGAGAAGAACAGATGTTGAGACAATCCCTGTGATTTGGCAACTTTAGATAATGGCCAATGCACTTAAATGCATGCAGTAATGCGGGTTATCATTACATGTGGAGGCTGAATAGCTTAGTTGAAAAAATTACTATTGATTTCTTGTTTCACATCTCGTTTTTCTTGGTTAAAGACATTTCTGCTCATGAAAGTACTCTCAACCCCATTTTCTAAAAAAAAAAAAAAGCGTGTTTGAAATGAAAATAAACAGAATTAAATTATTTGCAAATCATTTAAACCCCTTGTTTAATCGAAAAGAGTACAAAGACTATATATCGAACATTTATTTATTGAAGCTTATGCTCATATTGGAATTGGCCGTGTCTCAAAATATCTGACAAAGGGGCAACAAAATGTTTTTTTGTTATATTCACTTGCAAAAACAGTCCTCCAAAAGATACCAGATGCACACACAATAGTAAAGTGTTTACATCGTACTGCAAATACACTCCATTACCTTAACCCCCTCCTCTTCAAAACCACCCCACCTACACCAACACCCACGCTAACTAACTCTAGCGACACACAGTATTCAAGTCATTCATACACACAGTACTCGAGGGGGGAAAAAAAACACCTAAAAAAACCTTTTCGCTCATTTTCTGACGCTTATCATTTGAAGTTTTTTCAGTTCAGCTTTGAAATTGTTTTGCAGCCGCAGTTTGTGGTGTTGCAACATTTCACTGCACTGAACCGTGTTTTGCCCCAAAACTGATAAAAGGATTAAATCAGTGTTGTTTCCAGCGGTGCTGCAAAGGTTTTATTTTTCACTGACGTATTCAGTTGGACATTGTTCCCAAAAAAACAAAAAAACAGGAGGAGTTACACGAGCTCTCTGAGACAATTTACAATTATTTCAGCTGAAAGAGGGAATCTGCAGATATTCCTAGAATTTCCAGATATGTTTGTGTGTGAGAGCGATTCTGATGCTTTCCATCAGAATTTGTAAATTGCACGACTACTGGCTAGTCAATATGATCCAATTGTGAGTAGTTCTGATGACCTGGCTCTGCTGTGCACGTACCCAAGCCAAAAAAACCAACCGTCATAGGAAAAAAAACAGTGTGCAAAATTAATCAACAATTTCATTTACATTAAAAAAAAAGAACAATAAACCAATTTGTATTAAAATAAATGTAAATAATAACCAAAGTGTTTGTTTTAACATATTCTGTTGTTGGAAGTATTCTTCATGCTTTCTTTTTTCCATCATTTTAGTTTGAAAATAAACCAAAGCTGATGGAATCGAGACTCACTGGACGACTCTGAAGTTCAAAGAGGTTCTTACTGTTCTTCCAGCTACTTAAGAATCAGTTTGTGTTGTTGGCTGAAATCTGCTTCGCAAATGCTTTGGTTCTGATGAACGGCAGCCATGGGTGGCTGACCCAGTCAGTGTTGATCTGCCCTGTCTCCCAGTCTTGGGCACTAAATTCGATCTTTGAAGGAAATGTAAGCTACCTCACATGAAACATACCAGATCTCTATCAGGAGAAGTTGGGACCAGGAATCAAACCACTAATCTCACAGCTTGGGGTGAGATGCACAAAAAAAAAACACTGAAATGACCTGAAGTGTCCTAAGACCTGCTATGATTCACAAAGCATCTCCTCTCGGTTAGGGATGCAGAGAGAAATGATCTGGTACTTCAGCTCACCTCTCTCATGGTAATCGAGGACAAACTTTATATTGGCAGAAACAAGCAAACTTGGGCTTTGGACTAGCAGTTCTAGCAGTTTTGTTTTAGCTGGCGTGTTCGAGAGGATGCCAATCACTGATCTCGTGATCTGGGGCAGTAAATTTATCATGTCGACGTTAAGCGCAGATGTCAAGCAGTCTGAGATTGGTCTCGCCTGTACTTGATGTTAAAATATATTCTGTCAAACAATCTTTAGAAAATGGTGCCATTAAGACGTGTAAACTAATAATTTAGTTTAATTTCTTTGTAAATGTGTTGACAAAGGAAGTTTGGATTTAAAACTTAGTTTCTTGTTGCATTTCTTCACAATTACACCTACACAGCTCGCTGGTTTACACCACGGACCGGCATGCTGAAACACCCCGCTGAGTGACAGCAAGTATACTTTTAAATGACTGCACGTTTGACTGCGAAGAGGCTTAATTGTTCTTCTGTTGGTTTTCTTTTTGTGTGTGTGTTCATACAACAGCGTATGTTGGACTCCATCTTTATAGATTCAGATAATCTCGCCAGATGTAAAAGCCACATGTAAGGAAAAAATCGAGTCACTCTTCTGCTCTTGCATATTAATTGACGCAGGGTGCGGTGTGTAGTTCGCCCACACACACCTTGATGCTCCAGTGTTCACACACACACACACACACACACACAGCTGTGGAGTGCCGGGGGAAGAAACTGCTGACCAGATAAGGAGCTAAGAGAGGGGGAGAGTAAAGTGTGAAACCACTCCGTCAGCATGCCTTCTCTTTCACATCTGTGTGTGTGTGTTCTCCATCTTACGGTGAAACTCCCTTTTGGTGATGCTAATGATAGAGATGGCTGCTACCACAGCTCTCCGTCAGACATCTGCACACACTCGCACACAAACATATACACCTGCAAGGACTCTTGCTACTTCCTGTGGCTGCGTGCATGTGTTCACCTCCTGCTCGATTGCTGTTTATCTCCCAGCCGTCATGTCACGGCTCCTCTCCCTCCCCTCTCTCCGTCTCCCCCTTCCCCTCCCCTTGTAACTTAACTCTGTCGACTCTTGTTTCATGTCTCGTCGCTAACACAGATTGTTCGAGGCTGGGACTAGATTTTCCTGTCTTAGCCTCCCCTCTTCTTCGCTTTATCTTTCAGAGTATCTCGACACCCACTCCCTGTTCTCTCACTCACTCTCATGTGTTTCTCCTCCCCCATACTCTCCCTATTTTTGTGTGATTTCTAAGAACATGTGTGTTTTTAGCAAACACTCCTCCCCTGTGTTCCTTTTACCGTTGTCTCTTTTCAAATCTCAGACTATTTTCCTCTTTCCAACCTCAGATTGATTTCCTTTCGTGCTACTGTTCCTTCTGTCTTTCAACGTGGCAAACAAGCAGAAATATGAGACTTTACGTTGATCTCAAGAAAGACAAGTGCGAAAATGTGTTTTGATTTCTATAGGTAAATCACTTAGGTGCTGGGAGGGTTGCCTAAACTAAAAAAAGAGTTGTTCTTTTAACCTTAATGTGTAATTTCAGCATTCCTCCCCACTGATGTATGTTTGAGGTAAACTTCCTTTTGAGAATATTGCCATGAAACTAACAGGATGTGTTCTATTTATATCCGTCAAAATATGAAATATGATTTTGAGTAGCATACAAGTCATTAAAAAAAATCTATTTTAGCAATTTTACAGATTTTATCTGTAAAAACAATCAAATTATGACTTTTTTTTTCTCCTAAAGTTTGAATATATCGCTGGCAAATTAAATTCAGCCTCACTGAAGCCCATTATGATGTTAAGAAAAGACCCTGCAGAAGGAAAAAAATCTGTTTTTAATTTTCAAAGTTAAGAAGAAGAATGTACTAACTGGCAGAATTTTGAGCCCTCCCAGACCAGAGTGTTTAGCTAGAAGATATTGTCTGAGTTGAGGTACAGGCACATAACAAAATAATAATGAAGTTGCAAGGATTTCCCTTTGGAAAATTTGCTCTCAAAAGCCTTATACAGTATATATGTCCTAACAATATCGTCTGCGTGATCGTTTTTAAGGTATTTACCAGGAATTTTGGATGTTGTCAGTGTCCGAAAAAGATTTTATCTGGAAAAGAAACCATTGCTTACGTTAACTTCTGGATAGAAGATGGTTGGTATTAAGAGCTATAGCATAAATGTGCACCCAAATGTCTTGCCCCATGTGCGGATAAGCTGATAATCCTACAGCAGATCCACATTGGTGACCAGGTCTGGCATGCAAACTGCTGCTGCAGCTCACAGAGGAGCGTTGTGGTGTGGGAGGGCGAGGGGATAAGGGCCTCTGCTCTGCCAACCAAATGAATAATGTAATGTGTTTCTGGAACTAAGACCACACTACGCGCATGCGTCACACTTTACACACCATAATGCTTCACTTACAGTAAAGACAGGAGGAGGGGTTGGTTGCAGGGGCTTTCTTGAATTAAAAAAAGAGACAAAAAAAAGAACTTGTGCTGAGTAACGTAATGTTAGTGGACTTCTCCTTTTTTTTTTTTTTTTTTAAATCCATCCCCAGTACTGTCATTGCAGTCATTTTAATTATCACAGTGCTGTCTTGTCATGTCTTGTCTTTGACTAATTCAAATGGCAATTCAAATTCTCCCTGGTTGCGTCTGTTTTTATATCTCCTGGTGGGATGCAAATGTGCAGTCCAGAGGGAGCTGTTGGGACTCACATCAGGTGGGGTGCGTGTTTTATCACCCAGCAGAGATGAGCTGTTGCATTATTAGATGATCTGCATGTGTCAGTTCAGTTTCTAGATGGTATGCAAGTGTGGTTTCTGACACTATCGTAGCCTAAATGCGATGGTTTTGCTGGTAGAATGCTTTGTTAGAGTGCTACGCTGGGGTGAGAGGAGCAGTGGCTTTGGTTTGGCAGACTTATGTGCTCTCATCATCTCTTCTCATCCCCCGTTTCCTCCTCCCCATCTCTTCCTCAGAGAAGGTGTCCCAGCACTCCACTCCCTACCCCAAATAAGTGAGGTGTAAAGAGGGTCTGGTTGTTGTTCTTACGCACTGAAATCTGTCACACAGAGAAGAAAAAGTGGTGTAAGGAAGACGAGTGTGTGGAGGAGAAACGGTATGAGCTTGAGTCTTACTTTCCATGTGCTTGGTGAATTTGCTGTTTTTTGGGGAAGTTTGCTGTTTACTTATGTTGTGGTTAACGATACCATTTCAGTGCTGACTTTTATCTGTCTGAAAAGAACGTGTTAATGCGTCTGAGTTTAATTTAAAGTAGCGAATGAACACCAATGTAACTTAATTTGTCACCATTTGTCAGTAATCGATATGTTTTATGATGTAAAAGAGCTGCTACAGCACATTTAACTTCTGCTAAATTTTGTCAAGTGTTCTTTCATATATTACCACTACTCAATAATTGGCATTCAGTTTCACTTCTGTAGTGTGAGTGTAATAATATTCTTGTCTTTCAGCCGTTTAAGTCATACTTAAAACGCTTTCACAACCAACCATACATGCACACATTAATCAACACATACGCACCCGTATATGACACATATTATATTCTTATATATACATATATATGTGTAATGCACACATGAGCAGGCACTTTGGAAAACATCTGACATCAGAACTTGTAAGAGCATTTCTCCTTCTTCTTCTCAGCCACAGTTTTGTGTCAATGGTATAAAGTCATATTTTCCCCCTTAGTGCTGGAGCCTGATATAATTGAGGTGGACTGGGAAAACTTACAGCCTTTAACGGAAAATAGGAGCCATAAAAATAAAACTAACAGTCGTAGTTCCAGTCAACACACTCGTGTGGTGTGTGTGCAGTGAGGTTTCAATATATAGACGATGAATACTACAGCATGCTTTTATGCTGCAGAATGAATCTTTGTGTGCATATTTGGTCGATCCTGCAGTGTCATTTTTGTGGCCTCCACACAAGTTTGCTACTTTTTTTTTCTTGTAGGAGCTGCACTGAATCACGGTCAGTAATGGTGCTTTTAAGTTTCCATTTCCTCCCGAGCAACGTAAATCCACGGCAGATTTGCCTCTAAAACGTGTCGGAGTTTTTTAGTTTTTCTTTTTTTTTCTTCTTTATGGCTCGGCCTTACAACACGGTGTCAGTTTGAGGCCGTCGTGGCTGTCGTAGATGACAACAACACTATTTGAAATGTTCAAAACGGTATCAGCGTTTTATCTTTGAAGGTAACAGAAGAAAAAAAATCTTTGTTGTTAAAAAGAGAGGAAGAGAGTGCGCATAATGAAAGCAAGGGATGAGGAAACCGTAGAGTTGCAGAGGTGATTAATGCCTCCACCGTCGACAAAGGAGTGGGAGGTGAGAGCAAAAAACAAAGAAAGAGATGAGAGATTATTGTTGAAAAGATAACATCTTTACAATTAATGCAACTTACACTACTGACGGCAAGTATTTGTTTTTTTTCTGTTGCCGGCAGATTAAAACTCATCAACAGCCAGATAAATACAAACGGTGATGTCAGTTATTGAGCTTCAAAGCACTCAGGCCTGTCAACATGAATGAAATAAGAATGACTCTCATTAGAATTCATTAGAATAGCTGCTTTTGGACATCATTTTGTCTGCGAACAGAGCGTGTTTGTGGTGTCTTACTGAGGGGTGTAACATTAGCTACAATGTGTTGCAAGATTCAGCAACTTATGTAGACATGTCCTTGGTAAGCAAAGAAAAACAGAAACAAAGTGCCGAGGAAGGAGAAGGGGATATGCACTGTGTGTGCGGTTGTGCATGTCATGATGTGTCAGTATTAAGTGACTCACAGACAGATAGAAAAATTGGTGGGAATCATTGCCGTTTCTTTTCAATCTTATTATTTTCCGAAGACGTCTGTGTTCTAAGGAATATGCCTAAAATAACAAGCTTAAACCACCAACCACCCATGATGCCTTTCTTTTTTCTTTTTTTCTTTTTTTTTCTCTCCCCTGGGCCGGAAACTTAATGTGCGTTGTTGTGTGCTCCTCCTAAAAGCCCTTTGTGTCTCACTTTTTTTTTTTTTCACTACTTCAGTATCTGCTTTTTGGATTTTTTTTTGTAGCTTTTCACTTGTTTTGGAGCATTTCACAATGTTCCATCCCGTGTTGTCTATTTCTGCACATGATATGGTTGTGTTTTAAAAGGGATTACCAGTAATAGTCATCCTCGTTCTGGTCTGTTATCTTGTCTACATACAACGAGACACAATGTACACTTGCAAGGTCGAAACGTCCGATTACACTTTGCAGCACAGATCCACTTGGATTCTGTTCCGCTTCTTTCCGGCGTTATTGTGCATTTCTATTATGTGTGGCTGAAGCAAATTGTTGTTATTGTTATTTAGATTATTGATTACTCGAGAGATTGTCTTCTAAAAGAGTCATTTGTTGATAACATGTAAAAAGTAATGGTGGAGAAACCCATCGCAACTTTTTATGGACAAAGTAACCTCCACAAATGAAGCCCAAAGATACTGTTTGCAATGATAAGAGTGAGAGAGACAGCTAATCTTCACATATGACGACCTAAGGATGTTAGACTAGCTAAATCATTTACGCATTCTGAGAACAGTCGCTCTGCTATAGTGGTGATGATAAAAAGGGGAAAACTTAACCTTGTGACTTTTCTGCATCAGCGGTTGCCTCAACACACGTCGTCCCTGTTGCCTCAGTTTGAAGAGATGACTCTTGTGTAAATGCTCTGGCTTGAAAAATCTTAGTAAATATTTGTTACAGAGGCTGTGGTGTTGTTTTATGACAAGCACATGTTCAGCATGCTTTCAAAGGAAGAGCTTTCTGCACCAGTTTGTCTCAGAGGTGTGGTGTAATATGATTTAGCTCTCATATTGCACCTACCTGAATGTTTGATTTGAGGTATAATATGACTCATAAGGCCAATATGATTTTTGTTCTTACATGGTTCTTCAACTCTGACATTCTTTGAGTTGACTAAAAATAAGTTCTTTCTAATGTGCTTGGGTTTGCATACTCTGGGTTCCTTCCTGCTCAGCCAGCTGAACTTGAGCTTGAAGGTTATTTCATCCTCATCACCAACAGTCATGCTCCAACGTTGTCGAGCTGCCATCCAACGCCCTGTTGACCCCACGTCTGAGGACGACGAGGAGATGGTGTTTATCGGAAAGTGCTCGGAAAATGGGCCGTTAAGTTTTGGAGAGAGGGGGCGCGTAGGCGACCTGGGGGGGGAGGGGTATCTCTGAATCTCTCTTCGTCACCGTGCACCCTCTTTTGATACAACAGGAAGGAGAGTGAGTGGCAGAATGTGCGAGAGAGGTAGACATCCCCAAGGATGAACGCTTAACGCCGACTTCTGACTGAGGAGATCAGACCTTCAACTTCCACATCTAAGGGGAGAAGGAAATAGGAAAGAAGAGGTGGTTTTTGAAAGACGGCGAGAGGGAAAGTGAAGGAGAAGACTTGCAAAGAGCGAAAAAAATGGATGCCACGCGACAGTCGCTGCCTCGTCTCCAGCTGACTGTGCCCATGCCTATAAAGACTGGGAAGGTAGGGTTGACATTTTTTGGCTCACCTTTGGATGAGAGGCAGTACCCAGAAGGAAAAAAAAACCTGACATGTCTTTGAGGAAGGGAAAGGATTAAAAAGTTGAACCAAAAGTATTCATTGAGAACAATTATTTGATTGTTTTACTTCTTCATCGTATGGGTGGAGTTCATGTGTGTCTTATAGGCTGTAGTCATGTTCATCGCGTAACAGGTTAAATCGAACAATGGTGGGTGGGGGGAGCCACGGTTTTGCACGCAGTGTGTGTGTGTGTGTGCATGTGTTTTGTACAAGTGTCTGTGTGTGTATAATAGGGTGTGTTTTGGAGCAGGTTAGTCAGGTGGATGTGCCGTTGTTGTGCAGAGCCCTCTGGGCACTGTGTGAACGCTGTTATTGGATGACCAGGGGGGCTGCCAGTTGCTATGGGAGGGAAATGAAGAGCAGGGAGGGGGGGGGGGGGGGGGGGGGGGGGGGGGGGGGGGGGGGGATGTGGAGGGTGAGTTGTTTGTGGAAAATCTGGTCTGCTCAGGTGTGTCAGAGATATTGTCGACCGGGTATAGTGGGGACAGGGTGAGGTGCGAGCTGAAGGATCCAAAGAAGGAAGTTTTTAGTCTTATTAATACCAGGCCTCTCGGAAAGAAAGTTAATGGACTTGCTTGGCTTTTTGATCACTCGTGGTGCCTATTGGAAAAACTGCCGTGTAAAGTTCTTTGTTCGATTATTTATTTTTTTATTTTTTTTTAAAAGAAAGAAAAGCTGAGAGACTGATGCACAGTTCTACAATTTCTTCTCTTTCTGCTTTTTCCTTCATTTTTTCACTGGTACTCCCCCTTTCACTCACTCTAGTCTGTCACCCCCACGTCCCGTGCTTGCTTTTCTTCCTTCTCTTCCTTCTAGATCAGTCCCTCGGTTCTTCCCCAGGTATTTTAATCGATCGGCTAATGCTATAAAGGTTTCACACGAATTAACCTACTGCCCCTTGACCACGACACCTACAGAGTGTTGCATAACACTTTCTTTTCCACTTCGCCGTGATCAGGCTTTTGGTTTTATATCTCCCTGCCTCAACGATAATTTCTACATTGTCTTGCTTTTATATTTTGTTCCATCATCACATTTATTTTTATAATATTCTAACCCCCATCTCATTGGCTGAAACTGCCTTCGCCTGAGTCGCAAGCTGGAGGGGAACGAATGGGATGATCATGGGAGCAAGTTGTTGTTAAGCCTTGTTTAAACTGTTCCTCACATGAAGTACCTTCTGTCCGTCATGCAACTGAAGATTTGCTTTTGAAACAGTGTGCTCTCAGAAAGGTGTGCAGGGTAATGTCGTTTCTAGAAACTGCGACGACACAATGACAATATTGATCCTCATGTCATAGAAAAATGAAGCAAGCATGTCTAATCTTCGCTTTCTGTCGTGTAGGTGGCAATGTCTCCAGGAGAGGACGGTCTGATTGGGATCCCCTTCCCGGAGCATAGCAACGAGCTCTTGTCCCACCTCAATGATCAAAGGAGGAAAGGACTCCTGTGTGACCTCACCCTTACCTCTCATGGGGCTCGCTACCCAACACACCGCTCTGTCATGGCTGCCGTCAGTCTCTACTTCCGCCGGTTGTTTGGAGCAGAGGAAGGGGGCGGCGAGGGCGGAGGAGGGTTCAGCGTCTGCCAGCTGGACTGCGTTGCACCCGATGCCTTGGACGCCCTGCTGGATTTCGCCTACACTGCCACGCTGACCATCCCCAGCTCTGGGATGAGAGATGTGCTGCGAGGAGCTCAGCTTCTGGGAATCCAGTGTGTGGCTGATGCCTGCAGAGACATCCTTGGGGAGACAGCAGAGGCAGAGGGGGAGACGGCTGAGGAGCAAAGAGTCCAACAAGCAGCTAGTGAGAGGTTTGTGGAGAGTGCTGTAGTGAAAGGGTCCAGAAGAAAAACGGACAAAAAGAGGGTGAAAAAGATTGGGCCAGTTCACATCAACTCTTCACCTTTGAACCCACCGCCTGTCTCTCCTACCTCACACGCTTCACCTGCATCTGACAGCTTTCGCTCCCTGCCCTCTACTCAGCCTCCCAGCCCCGAATCAGAAGAGCTGCACCTCATATCCAGCCAGAACGGGGATCCCAGGGCAGTCCGAGAGCCAGGCAGAGGGGCCACACTAAATGGAGGGCTCCTTCACTGGCCCCAAGAGCGTCTCCGTATAGCCCACCCACCCCCCATCCAGTCCTTGAGTGAAAAGATGTCTGAAGAAGACGAGATGGAGGGTTTAGGCGATGATGTCACGCTGATGGGAAGCAGCTCCATACCTACCTCTGTAGCCGATCGAGGTGCAGCCTCTTCAGTAGCAGGAGGGGGAAGAAAGAGGAAGTCTCAGACCCCCCAGCAGTGTCCAGTCTGTCAGAAAATTATCCACGGAGCTGGAAAACTGCCACGGCACATGAGGACTCACACAGGAGAGAAACCGTTCCAGTGCCCTGACTGTGGCGTTCGTTTCACCCGGTACGAAAACATCCACTTGAAACGTGCACAAAGAATGATCTGTTTCAGTTTTAGTTGAACAGATTTTGCATCTATCAGCATTTTGTCTCATGTCACATGTCTTCTCTCTTCTGTTTTTTTTTTTCTTTCTTTGTTCTAGTAATGACAAGTTGAAGATCCACATGAGGAAACACACAGGTGAGCGCCCTTACCCCTGCCCCCACTGCCCTGCTCGGTTTCTCCATTCGTACGACCTAAAAAACCACCTGTCCCTGCACAGTGGGGCGCGGCCCTTTGAGTGCCCACTCTGCCACAAGGCCTTTGCCCGGGAGGACCACCTCCAGCGTCATCGCAAGGGTCACAGCTGCCTGGAGCTGCGTACACGCCGGCCCAGACGTGGGCCCGAGCTGCTGGAGGATGTACAAGGGGATGATGGCCGGAGGGAGCAGGCTTTACAGGCCCACTCATCCGTCTTCCACCCTCGCACGGTGCTGGAAGGCGGAGGCGGGTCCGGCGGTGGCCCGCCGCTTATTTTTGCAGGCGACATGGAGAGAGAGCGTTCTCTGGCCTTTCATGCTCTGGCCCAACTCAGGCCTCAGAGGCTGGCCACCTACCCCGAGCTTTTCCTGCGAGGGCTGGAGATGCGAGGAGGAAGGGAGACAGAGGGAGAAGATCCTGGGAGAACCCGCTCCCCGGCTCTGCAGCGCGACAGATGGGCAGATGAAGTGGAAGAGGAAATGGGAGAGGAGGAAGCAGAAGAAGGGGAATAGTGAACAGAGACTGTGTGTGTGTGTGTGGTAAAATATCCACAGTAAAAAATAATTATTCACTCAGGTGGCTGGACTAATGATCTGCTGCTCCCAGACAGAGAGCACTTAAGAAAAGAAACTTAATCATATAATTTGAAAATGGGAAAAAAAAAAAAAAAAAAGAGGAAAACGGGTCTTCTGAGATATTTAAAATGTCAAATGTTAGTCTTCTGCTTGTTGGCATTTTATTTAATTTGTCTTTTAAAAAAATTTTGTTTCCCGTTTGCAGTTTCATTTCGAGTATTTTAGGTTTGAGCTCTCTCCGATGCTTGGATTGCTTTTCTTGCTGATGTGTATCGAAATGTGTGGTCATCGGGATGCTTTTCACTATGCAAACTAAAATCCAGGGCTTCAGTATAGAGGGATGTTTGAAAATGTATATTTTTATTCAAACATGAGTTGATTCAGGTGCAATTTAGAGTTCATATCATCTATATCGTAAGAAGGTTTGTGTGTCCGCTGTCCTCTGGTGGTTATCAGTGGAAATGCAGTCTAATTAATCAAACTGGTTCTGTGCTTGTCAGCAATAATCTGAACCCTTTTTGTTAGTGCTTGAATCTTTGCTTTGTTTTGGTGCTTATACCAAAGATCGTTGTTCTCTTTGTTTGTTTTTTTTCTTAAACCAGGAGAGGAGAAAGGTGAATTGTAGCCAATGTTGGGTTTGACAAAGATTCCTCCCAACTGTTTTGATAGCCATGAGAGAGACTCTGTTTCCATATCTGTGTGTTTCAGAGCCGTAGAGCTCTGTGTTAAATGCCTGACCAAAAGAGACAAAGTCTGGGTCAATAAGTTGACGTTGATTAATGCTGAAGACAATTCTTCCTTTCGTTTTCCAGAAGCTGTGGACTTCAGTCTTCCATTGCACTCATTTGGCTTCTTTGTTTAGAAAAACAATCAAAACAGGGGCAGAAAGGTGAGATGATGTCCGAGACGACGTGCCCCCTTCTTTGTATTTATTTATTTATTGATATTTATTGTGGCTCTTCTGCTTTTGTAAGACAAAACCCAGGGATGAACACAGATCACAATCCACTTCTCATCCAAAAATTGCAAAAAGTTACTTGACGCCGAAGGTTTTTTGCTCCACATTTCCATACACCTTGAACACCTTCGTACAGGCTGATCGTCGTCTTTTGGCCACTCTTCCTCGAATGCATTCTTTGCACTTTTAACTCACCAGGTTCTGCAATAACAGAGGCACATTCCATACTTCTGACCAACTTCTGTAGCAAAAAGGGAACAGAGCAAAGAATTAAAGAGGGTTTGAAACCTTTCATGTAGCTGTAACACAAAATGACTTTTCAGCATGCTTTTCTGTTGTGAACTCCTCACAAATAGTACTGTATCACATGTTATTGCATGGCAGTTCTTATAGATCGGCCACCGCTGTGACTAAAGGGGCCATTATCTTATGAGTTTTATCCATTGCTGACCAAAAAAAACCGTTCTGATCTTCTGTTGCTTTCCGTGGCCCTGTAGGGGGTCGTAATGCAACCATTAATGGCTTTAAATGACAGCAGTTGTGTTGGTTGTTTCCAATCCTCTTGAAATCCATGTAGCAGACTTACTGGTCTGGCCTTTTGTGCACTATCCGCTCTCTGTTGTTTCTTTTTTTTTTTTTTTATTTGCACTATGACATTTGAGAGCTTTGGGCTTTTTCTTTTTCTCGTTTTGTTTTGTCTGACCTTCAATATCTTGTCCATTCTCTTACTCGGTACGATTTAAATTGTGATCGAAATAGTACTTCTGTAAAACTCTCATACATAACCTTCCTACTGCATATTAGTACAGAGTTATAGCAAAATATATATCTATATATAGATATAGATAGATACATATATCTATATCTATATATATCTATATCTATAGATATATATATGGGGATGAAGTTGCCTTAGTCGTTTTTTGTGCTGCAACTATTCTCAGGAAATCTTGAGCAATGCACTAAGTGATTATACAAAATGTAAAATGGGAAGAAACTGGTGCTGTAGGGCGACTGACACTCTTCATGCAAGTGTAATGCCAGTAGTTTCAAAATATTAGATTTTATAGATTTTGTACTGTAAAAAATAAACGAAGCAAACCTATGTGTAAATAATAGTTATGAAAGTAAACTACTGGCCTTGCTGGAACCTGTCTTACTGGAAAGGCAGTACGACAGTTGGTCCTGCGCATGAAGGGTGTTGTTACTCCCAGTCAGAACTTTGTGAATGAATGAATGACAGTTAACGGATGCCAGCTGTGAAGTGCGTCTTTCTATGTGAGCTGTTTGTTTTCTCGGCTTCGGTGAAGGGACTTGGGGGCGCGGTCTGAGTAGAGGTCGCGCTATCAGGGATACATTTTTGTCTTTCAGTTTTTAGAAGACCCTCTCAGAGATATGGATTAATTTCCCCATTATTTGTTTCAGTTGATGCAAAGAAAATAAAGATATATAAGCTTGCCTTCTTTTGCATTGTTTTACTGTTATTCTTTAAGGGCTTTAGTGGCCATTTTGAAGGTAAAAGTCCATTGAAAGCTTCCAGTATCTAGTAGTGTGGTGGAAAAATCAGTTAGGTTTTTAGAAACGTAATGGGGGTTGAGTTATGTCATTTTAATCATTACTGAATTAAAAAACTTGAATAGATTGAATCAGATAATGAAGTAAATTAATATTTCTAATTAAATATGTTCCATTCCAATAATTGCATATGTTAATGACACAAATGAAAAGATTTCTGGAATTAATCGTGACGTGTGAATGAATCAAATCTAAATCTTTTTGGAACTGGTACAGTACAATGAATAAATCTTCATATTCAGAAAAAATAAACACTTTTCTAATGTCACTTGTATTTTGCAGCTCTTTGGACCTCAATTTCTTACATTTCAATGGGGGGTTCGTGGTTATACGCCTGAGTCCCGCAGAACAGGATTTCCAATCTGAGGTGCTAATCCTGTGATCAAGATACTTAATCCCACATTAACACGTGCGTCTTCTTTGATATGTAAAGAGCATGTATGAAAAGATGATGTTCATACTGTGAAAAAGTAAGAAAATGACCTTATTAATGACTCTCTCTTGAATTAGATAAATCCATAAATAAAGTTCTTCCACTGTTACTTTATTTCATGGACACGTTTTTGTTTTGTTTGAAATCTGTTTGATTTACTTGTTTATTTGATACTGATTAAAAGTGCGCTCCACAATGACAGGAGAATTGGGGCCCCGTACAGTTGACAAACTTGTGTCCTCTGCTGGACAAACTATGCAACTGTTTCCAACATGCCTCCCTCTGCTCTGCCTGTGTTAACATTTCTGGACAGTCATCAGCAGTGCGCGTGAGCCATGACGGGTGAATATAGTGAAAGGATGTCAGCCCATTAACTTATTGGTCAACCATTACATTAAATCTTTTGAGCTGAATATAAATTCAAGTTTGTTCCCCTTAAAAGTAAGTAAGTGTCTCTGGGAAGGAGAATGTTAACTTTTTTAACGGCTCACTTTCTAGTGTTGTTAGAGAGGAACACTCTAAAGTGTGTTTGAGTTAAGGTGTATCTGAGGTTTTATTTCAGTGGCCCTTGGGTAAATGTTTACATTGATTATCCATTATAACCCTGTATGAAAACGATGTGACGTGGCCCTATCACGGGTCCTCCAACTGTTTCCTGTGCAGATATGCGAGTGCGCGTAAAATTGGATACCTGTCCGGCGCTGCGTGCACGAGCAGCTGGAACAGGACGTGACGTAGGCGGTTCTCTAATCCTCTTAGTTCAATTAAGATAAACCAGAAGGCCTGCACTCCAACTCCTCCAGCAGTGACTGTTTTCAGAAATCGATTGGATCGTGCGAGGAGTCAAACGGAGGCCCAGAGAGGAGCAGCTTCGAAGTGCGAAGCGGTTCAGAGTGAGTTGGTGGGAGGATGTGTTCAGCCCCCGGCAGGATGCTGCTGCCTCCGCGGATGCTGTGGGGCGCTGTGGCGCGACAGGTGGCTCCGCGTCTGACCTACAGCACTGCAGCGCAGCCGCAGGTAGGCCCGCGCTCACGCACACACACGCACACGAATACACTCTGTGGAACGACGACGTTTTCATCGAAAAAAAATAACAAGTTTCCTGAAATGGAAAATTCAACCAAAAGTTAGTGTTATTGGCTTTTCGTTGCGTGGTTTTACAAACTGGTGTTGCTTATGTTCACAAACATAAAACTTGAGCATCAGCCATGTCTGAAGTGTCTGACCTACAGTCACAGGATTTTTTTCACAGTACAAACCCGTTTCTACAGAAGACTGTCAAGCAGTGTAAATAAAAACAATGGAGTTGAATAATTATTCAAATGCCACATTTGATTTGGAATAGTAAAAAATACAAGATATCTAATGTTGAAACTGAGAAAATGTGCTATTTTATGAAAAATATATAGGCCCGTTGTCATTTTGGCAACAAAAATCTTTTGAAAAATAAATGCGATGAAGTGAAAAAGTGACCAATGATGTGGTAACTGTCAGCAGGTCAATAACATCTTGAAGTAAGAAGAGGTTGGCTCCTTGGTATAATCCACAGCTGCGTGCATTAAAGCAGACTGCAAGAAAGCTGGAGAGACAGTGGCATTCCTCTAATTTAGAAGAGTTTCAATTAGTCTGGAAAGATAGTTTAATAATGTATAAGAAAGCCCTTCGTAAAGCTAGAACTGCTTATTATTCATCATTGATAGAAGAGAATAAGAACAATCCCAGGTTTCTTTTCAGCACTGTTGCCAGGCTGACAAAGAGTCATGTATTCATTTAACTCTCAGCAGTGATGATTTCATGAGATTCTTTATCAATAAAATTGTTTCTATCAGAGAGAAGATTAATGGAATCCTTCCCTCTATTATCACTGATGTATCATCAAGTAGAGCATCTTTAGAAGTATCTTTAGAACCTGATTTGTATTTAGATGGCTTCTGCCCAGTTGATCTCTCTGAGCTAACAACAGCATCTTCTAAACCATCAACTTATATTTTAGACCCAATCCCAACCAGACTGTTCAAGGAGGTTTTCTCCTTAATTGACACTTCCATATTGGATTTGATCAATCGGTCTTTGTTGACAGGATATGTACCTCAGACTTTTAAGGTTGCTGTAATTAAACCTTTACTTAAAACACCTACTCCTTGATTCAGAAGTTTTGGCTAATTATCAACCTATATTCAATCTCCCTTTTTTTGTGTAAAGTTCTTGAAAAAATAGTTGCAGTTCAACTTTGTGATAATTTACATAGAAGTAATCTGTTTGAAGAGTTTCAGTCAGGATTCAGAGTGCATCATAGCACAGAAACAGCACTGGTGAAAGTTACCTATGATCTGTGCTTGTCCTGTTGGATCTCAGTGCTGCATTTGACACGATCGATCGCAATATTCTGTTACAGACATGTTATTGGCATTAAAGGAACTGCATTAGGCTGGTTTAAGTCATATTTATCTGATAGATTCCAGTTTGTTCTTGTAAATGGAAAATCTTCCTCACACATCGGAGTAAGTCATGGAGTTCCACAGGGTTCTGTGCTTGGACCAATTATTTTTACTTTATACATGCTTGCATTAGGTAATATTATTAGACAGACTACAAGCATGTCTTAAAGCCATAAAGACCTGCATGATTCAGAACTGTCTGCTTCTAAATTCAGAAAAAACTGAAGTTGTTCTCTTTGGACCTATAATTGTCTAGTTATATAGTTACTCTAGATGGTATTTCCTTGGCTTCTAGTTCTACAGTAAGGAACCTTGGAGTTGTTTTTGACCAGAATTTATCATTTGACGCACATATAAAACTGATTTCTAGGACTGCCTTCTTTCACCTTCGTAATATTGCTAAAATCAGGAACATCCTGTCTCAGGGTGATGCAGAGAAACTAGTTCATGCATTTGTTACTTCAAGACTGGACTATTGTAATTCTTTATTCTTGGGCTGTCCCACATATTCTCTGAAAAACCTCCAGCTGATCCAAAATGCTGCAGCCAGAGTTCTGATGAGAACTAACAGCAGAGATCATGTTTCTCCAGTTTTAGCTTCTCTTCATTGGCTCCTTGTTAAATTCAGAATGGAATTTAAGATTCTAGAGCACTTCGCTCCCAAACTGCAGGTTTACTTGTGGTTCCCAGAGTTTCTAAAAGTAGAATGGGAGGCAGAGCCTTCAGTTATCAGGCCCCTCTCTTGTGGAATAAGCTGCCAGTAAATGTCCGAGAAGCAGACACCCTTTCCACTTTTAAGATTAGGCTTAAAACTTTCCTTTTCGATAAAGCTTATAGTTAGGGATGGCTCAGGTAATCCTGAAACATCCCATAGTTAAGCTCCTATAGGCTTAGACTGCTGGGGGACCTCATCTGTCACACCTTTCCTCACTTTGCTCTCTTTTCCCCCTGTTTAATTTCTCAAATTGTATTATGTACATGTGACATTATTGTGGTTATTAACTTGTGTTTCCCTGTTCCAACAAGTATCCTTTGAATGGTGTTACGGTGTTTTTTCCCCCTCTTTTCTGTCTTCTCAAACCCCAGCTGGTCGAGGCGGATGGCCACCCTTCCTGAGTCTGGTTCTGCCAGAGGTTTCTTCCTGTTAAAAGGGAGTCGTTCCTTTCTACAGTTGCCTCAGGCATGCTCAGGACGGGAGATTGGACTGAAGACTAGTTTCGGTGCAATCTGTTGGTTTCCTTAACTAGGATATTGTTTTTTGAATTGGCTCTATGTGAATTAATTGGTTTATTTTGAAATTAATTAATTGGATTTCATTGGTTTATGATTACAATGAATTGAATTCCAATTGGCTTGAATTAGACTATATTACTTAAATGCCTTGAGATGACAATTGTTGTAATTTGGCGCTATATAAATAAAACTGAATTGAATTGAACTAGAGCATCCCAGATAGTCTTTCAGAAGAAAAGATGGGTTTGGGGGTTTTTTTGGATAGAAGCACATGGTCCTATCCAGGTGAAATATTTTCAGGGATGGCCTCGCTTATATCAGTAAGACAAAGACGATTCAGAATCAGTGTATATCCCAACCGCATGGCTCCGTGCTAAACTGACCTGCCTGCAGTCCAGACCTGTCGCCCACTGATAACCTTTGGTATATCATCAAATAAAATGTCTGTCTTGAAACTGCAGTATTTAGACTCCTCGCTCTCCAAATGCTTCCAGTGTTAAAAGTAGACGTGATGCAACGTAGAGGGAAACACGCCCCCGTGCAATAACTTTTCTGAAACTTGTTGGTGGCGTCAAAAAGAAGCAAATACTTTTCAAAAACGCACACAATTTCTCAGTTGTCACACTGTGCTCTTTCATTCCTCTCTTTTACCAGGTGAAACCTAAAAAGACAAAGTTTGGTCCTCTGAGTGACCAAGACCGAATATTTACCAACTTGTATGGCCGACACGATTGGAGGTGAAAAAAAAAAAAAGTCTATCTTTTTTCAGAATACGTTTTCAAAATGCCTAAAATTTAGTGGAAATACTTTGCTTCTGCTCCTCCTTTCTCCCTGTTTTCCGACAGACTCAAGGGAGCGCTCAAAAGAGGAGACTGGTACAAGACCAAGGAGCTCGTGTTGAAGGGGCAAGACTGGATCCTGAATGAGGTGAAGATCTCAGGTCTTCGGGGCAGAGGGGGTGCAGGATTTCCCACTGGCATGAAGTGGAGCTTCATGAACAAACCCAGTGACGGCAGGTAGGAAAAGAAGCTGCATCTGATCCGGCTGGGAGCCTGCCGGCAGCTTCACTGTCCTCTCCAAGGCTCAGCGTGTTTCCCTCTTTCCTGGATGATAGGCCCAAGTATTTGGTGGTGAATGCGGACGAGGGGGAGCCTGGGACATGTAAAGACCGTGAGATAATGCGTCACGACCCCCATAAGCTGATAGAGGGCTGCCTGTTGGCTGGGAAAGCCATGGGTGCTCGTGCTGCATACATCTACATCAGAGGAGAGTTTTACAACGAGTCATCAAATCTACAGGTAGGGACGGTCCGTAGATGAAGTGTGTCTTCAACAGTGTGCTGTTTGTCATAGTCTGCCTTTCTTTTCTTGAAATAGGTGGCTATTAATGAGGCATACAAGGCCGGGCTGATAGGGAATAACGCCTGCGGCTCGGGGTTTGACTTTGACGTGTTTGTGATGAGAGGAGCTGGGGCATACATCTGTGGAGAGGAGACGGCTCTCATCGAGTCTCTTGAGGGCAAACAAGGGAAACCTCGCCTCAAGCCACCTTTCCCTGCAGACATAGGTGAAGTAAACAGTCCCCAGTCTCCTACATCCTGTTTCCATCAGCGTTTAATTATGCTCGAAGAACCCGCAGAATAAGTTTATGTTGTAATTACAGTTATTCGCTGCTGTTGCATCCTTTTTTCTCTCTCTTTTAAGGCGTGTTTGGCTGCCCAACGACTGTGTCTAACGTGGAGACAGTTGCTGTGGCGCCTGCAATCTGTCGTCGAGGCGGAGCTTGGTTTGCCACCTTTGGAAGGGAGAGGAACTCTGGGACGAAGCTGTTCAACATCTCGGGTCACGTGAACACCCCGTGCACGGTAGAGGAGGAAATGTCTATTCCTCTGAGAGAGCTAATAGAGAGGCACGCAGGTGTGTGTTTGTACAGCCTACCTCTGTGTTGATGTTATTTACTCGGTCAAATGTTGACGTGACTCTGGCTTTCTCCCCTCGTGTGATTTGGTGCAGGAGGAGTGAGGGGTGGCTGGGACAATCTATTAGGAGTGATCCCAGGCGGGTCCTCCACACCCATCATTCCTCGACACGTGTGTGATGATGTTTTGATGGATTTCGATGACCTGGTTCGTGCAGAGACCGCCCTGGGAACTGCAGCCCTCATAGTCATGGATAAATCGGTAAGCAACAATTGCACAGCGCACTGCACCTTCAGTGACAATAGAAAGACAAACCGAGGCATGAATGTTTGCTTTTCCCCAGGCTGATGTGATCCGAGGTATTGCACGTTTGGTGGAGTTCTATAAGCATGAGAGCTGTGGTCAGTGCACCCCCTGCAGAGAAGGTGAAGGACTGCATTTAACACTTCTACTGTTCTTCCAACCCATCTGTGCACTGCATATGGTGCTTTTCCAGTCTCTTCCAGTAGCTATTAGAGGCATCTGCAAAAATACACACAATCATCACAAATGTATTAAAGATGCAGAATCAGGCCTCCATCAGAATCCTTGATTTTATACACTTATGTGGCGGTGATGCTCTCCTCTACCACAACCAGGCTGCTGTGTTCAACAACATTTTGTCAGTGACATAAACAGTCATGTGGAACAGTATCACTCCATTAAAGCAGCTTCAAGACTGATAGATACAATTTTACCACTCTGCTCCCACACACATCCTCACTATATTGTATTTAAACTATTTCAATAATTTTCACAACATCGCAAAGATATTCGTAATGATATTTAAGTGTTTGTCCTTTAGTCGTAAATGATGTCGGTGACTTGGTCACTTTCTTGAATTTTAGGATATTATCGAATTTTTAATTTTTTTGCTTAAAAAGGTTTCTCACTGAATTCAACGACCTGGAAGTGGCAGCTATGATAAGAGCTTTTTGAATTCTCTAAATATTAAAGAAATGAGCTTCAGTGCTTGTTTAATTATCTCCTTCAGCATAGGAAACACATGATGAAAGAGAGGAGATCATTCTGTCCAACAACTACTTCTGGCCACAACTTTCGAGTCAGTATTCAATTATTTTCATCCAGCTGCACCAACTGATTTGTGTGGATAAATATGACGAGTGGAGGGTGAGAGTGACAGCGACAGCTTTCACTTTTGTGCCTTTTTTAAATTTCAAGCTTTGACAATTAAGTAACAGGCTCACGTCACAGTTTAGTGTAAATGTGGTCGGATTCTCATTGCAGCACACTCATCTTTTCCTGGGTCCTTACAAATTTTCCCCATCATCTTTCCTTTACTTGTCGTTATCCTTCAAGGACAACAAACAGAGCCTAAGAGAGGGCTGCACCCCTGAATATCTGTAGAGTTGCGATGAGCACTGAAGCTCACTGATAAAAGCCGATTTTGAACGGAGGTGCCTTCTTAACTTGTTTTTATGCGATATATGAAGATGCAAATTGCACTCCACAAGCCCTTTCATGGCAACTTTTAACTCTTCCAACTATTTTTTCAAACGGCTCTGTAGATATTTGCCCTGGGAGGAAAAGAAAGGTACTCGGAATGAACTTTGCAATAGGTTTATGGGTTCTCTCTTTTGTGGCGCGCAGTTACTTGTGTGTTGTAATGACCTCGGCTGTCGCTGGTCTCTCTTTCAGGAGTAGACTGGATGGATAAAATGATGTGGAGGTTGGTGCGAGGAGACGCCGCAGTCTCAGAGATTGACATGATTTGGGAGCTCAGCAAACAGATTGAAGGACACACAATCTGTGCCCTGGGGGATGGAGCTGCTTGGCCTGTGCAGGTGACGCTTCTCGTACAACTTTCTTTTTTTTAACAATTCAGACAAATGAAGCAAGGCACAAGCTCACATAAGTGTAAGGTGTTTACCCTCTCTCATCTTTTTGTTTCCATTAGGGTCTGATTCGTCACTTCAGGCCAGTCATGGAGAGCCGCATTGCTCAGTATAACCAGAAAAATCCTCCAAGAGAGCCGGCCATTGAGATGATCTAAGATTAGCTTATTTCAAGCAACCAGTGCGCTACAAGTGTATCAGTGTTGGCAAAGTGTTATGCACATTATTTTCAGTATAGTTTTAAGTATGAAAACATTTCAGAATTTTAAATAATCCACTACGAACCCTGTAAATGTGGCATGAGTGCCAACTGTGATTGAAACTGGGCAATGTAATAAAACACATCCTCAAAGACACCAATAAATTAGGTTTATTTCATAAAAGCATGAAACAAATTCAGTAGGTTTACTACATATAACTCTACTATGATCTGTACAAAAAGAAAAGAGCTGAATAGGAAAGGAAAGTGAGACAGACGGAGGAAAAAAGACAAAAGGTGGAGATGGTAGGAAAAAAAACTATCTAAAATAAAAAGAAAACTGATAAGTGATGTACAACATCATTGCCCTTTGATATTTATTCTATTTTTACAAGGACACTGTATTCAAACACTTCATCTGGTGTGGTTTTTCATTGACTTTAAAATCAAACTGGAGGCAGAAGGTCGCTCATCTGACCGTCTATATATCCACATATTAGGATCACGTTGCCAGTCCCTAAAATGTGCGCACAGGAAGAAAAAAAAAAAACGAGTTGTACAAAACATGAGTTTTTCCCATTTGGATCCAAGAACTAAATCCTGAAACCAACACACAGCTGTCAAGACTCATCCAAGTGATCAGCGGGTGATAAGTGGTGGAAACGACAGGCTCAGTTTGGGTGAAGATCCTTTAAGACTCTGTGGAAAGCACTGAGAAACAAGGTTTTCAAGGTGCCATCCAGAAAGGCATAGACTGCTGCTGTGGCTGTGATTTGGCACGAGGGGGCGGTGGAGGCGGGCAGCGATAGCCCAGTGCCCAGCCTGAAGAAGCCGAGGTGGGGGGGACTGTCCCAGGGTTACCTGGCCCTGAGGCTTTGGAAGAGGGGTGGTCTTCCTCTTCATCAGAAGAGTCGCCCGTGTACGCCACCAAACCTGTTTTCAGTCTTTTCGTTGCAGGCTCTGGAAGAAGAAGAAGGGGAGCAAACAGAGGAGAGACACGGGCGGCGCATTTGGAGAAGAGAGGAGAGACAAACACAGAACACCAGCAGCGACATGTTTCACATACAGCAGGTTCGAGTTAATAATTCCAAACACATTTTGGGAGAAACAAATAGTTAATGGATTCAGATAAAAGTTTATGTCAGCAGAGTGGTGGGGGTGGGGGGCAGCCGTTTGAAAGCAGCCATTGGTTGGTGGGGTTAGCGACAGTGTTGGGGCCGTTCAATCGAGCGGCAGGATGGCGTCACAGGTCGAGTCATGCCCCACCCCCAATCAGTATCCAGCATCACGCCAGAGACACATGGAAGAGAAGAAAAACACAGAGAAAAAAAGAAAAACACAAAAACAGGAGAGATTCTTGTTAGTGAGGAGGACAAAACTACACACAGTCCAGACGGAAAGGTGGAATTAACGTATCAGATGACTTATAAATGCACAAAAAGGTGTCAAGTCATAGCTCCACCTCGCTATCTGGAGATTTCAAGTCCCACCAGGAGACTCCTGTAAAAGTCATAAGAAGCAGCCGGTTCCAGGCTGAGTGGTCGAGCTTATCTCATCTGCCTCAAGAACAGGCGGTTTAAATATTAATCACGGTTTTTTTAGGCCAAATCTGGGTCTCTGATGGGGGTTAATGTGACACATACAGCGCTTCCAAAATCCCCAGCAACATCACGAAAATTTAGTGATTTGAGAGAGTAAATTTTTCTCTTCGTGTCGCCTCCTTTGCTTCGGAGACTAAATCAAGGCTATTCTTCTAAAAGGGTCACAGCCATGAACTGTGGGATTAGGTCAGGGATTTGACAAGCCACAGGATAACGCCCTTACCCACGGGGCCTTGCGGTGCCCTCCTTTCTTCCATCTTGGGTCTCACTCCATTAACGGACAGGGATGGTGGCGGAGGCATTAGCTGCCGACTGGAAAACACAAAGACAGAATGTCAGCTAACCGTGCCTTTTGACCCATGTGCAGGATTAATTTTCATGGCAAAAAAAACAACTCTGTACCTGTCCCTCTCACTCGCCGGGCCAGAGGAACTCGGCTGTGCGGGTCCTGCAGTCTCTGGGCCGCCCACTGAGAAGCCTGCACCTAAATTAGTCATATGAATGGGTCCATGCTATGAGCAGAAAAACACACAGTCGCGATTAGCAGACATCCTCCTCTAAGCCCTGCCCTGTAATATGAAATAATAAACCTATCCCAACATCAGAATGAAGAGATTTCCCCAGAGTCTGATTACACTGAATTTTCTCCCGGTCCGTTGTGAGATATAATACCTTTCCCTGAATCTCCACATTACCAGGAGAAAGTCATGGATAAACTGTAAGTGAGCGTCATCGGGGAGACAAGCAGGACAAACCATCTCAATCAAGGTATATAAAACATTAAGAGGGTGAAATGTTAAGTGAGCGCATGCTGAGAAAGACCTTCGACATGATTGGCTGAAGAAAGTGACACAAATAGCAGTCAGGCTAAAGAATATATTTATATAAAGGAGGGAGGGGGGGATTCAGAGGGGGAGCAAAGAAAAGAAGGGTGGGAATGGCTGCCAACAGAGAATAATGAGGGGTTGTAAATGTAGAAGAGTTATTTATCACCTGGTATCCCAGTAAGCCGCTGTCCCTCTCGTCTGGTACCTCTTCTGTGAAGCGTCTCTTCTGTGGTGGGTTGGCTGGAGCCGCAGCAGGTGGAGCTTTGGGTGGTGCTGCAGCAGAGGGAGGAAAATGTACAGGAGGAAGAGTCTGCAAAACAATAACACCAACCAGTTATTTCTTTGGATGTGTCCACCGTATATAGAGTACAGCGCAACAGTTTTGAGCAACCCTTCTTCTTGTAACTTTTTAAAGTCGTGACGAGCAACAGTTCTCCGGAATATCTGAAGGTCTTTACATGTTTTTCTTTAGACTTTGGCTGCTTTTCTACTCTTGTACCCAACTGACCTGTGAATCATTCAAACATAAAAAGGACGCCGAACTAAAGGGAAGAACCACAGATGTCTACAGACACCTGAGCAAGGAACTAACTTAAATTGTATCTTTAGGCACTTTGTTACGAGCAGTGAGTCACAAGGACACATCAGTTGTCATTTCTTTAGTTATACCAAAGAGTTTGACAGACAGAAAATAGTAGTTTTGCAACAACAAATCGATTCCCAAACAGCTGACAGTTGAAAACTTGGTATATCAGGGCACAGTGGGCACCTTGTCCTTAAATATGTGAGGAAACTGGACAAGTGACGGGCCTAACACTCTATCTAAAGCCGATGAACCGTAGCTGAAAGTGATGTCCTTAAGAAAGAGGAAAAGATCTACCAAAGACCTGACGCAGGGTCTGAGAGATGCATCTGGACCTTCAGCTGATCCATCTACTGTTCACTGAAGCCTCTTTAGAAATGGTTTCCATGGAAGTGTGGCTGTCAAGAAGCCGTTTTTAATGAGGGGAAACGGGAAGAAAAGGCTGCGGTAGAAAATCAGTGGTAACAGGTCTTATGGAGGGATGAATCCTCCCCAGAGCCCGGGCATTTAAGCCACTATGACTCAGGGACACTGAAGACGAACAGGAAAGCCAGATTTACATATCGATTACATAATAATCAAGAGCTTAGCGATTCCTACCTGAGGCAGAGTATCTGGAGCAGAAACCGGAGCTGGAGCAGGAGCGGGAGCCACAGTAGGAACAGGGGCAGGAACGGGGACGGGGACAGGGGTAGGAGAAGGGGCAGGAACAGGAGCAGGGGCTGGGCGCAGGGGGTACTGAGACGGCACACCTGCAGGCACCACAGGAGTTATAGGAGGCGGCAGAGCATAAGGTGGAGGGACAGGCTGCGGCTGAGCTGGGGGAACAGGCATGGGGTAGCCTGGTTGGTATCCAGCTGGGGGGTAGTAAGGGGGCTGAGGAGGGATCCCATTCACTACCGGAGGCTGTGCGAAGCCTGGGAAACGAAGAAGGGGAGAACACATTAAGACCAAATGCGACCAAAAGAACAACACCAGTGTGTGGTGAGTAAAAGAGTTCATGCAAACACTGGCTTTACAAAAGAAACAGAGTATATCAAGCAACTCTGTCAACATACATGTTACAGGATCATTTTATCTAAGATCCAAAAGTTAACATATTGCTCAGGCTGGTTTTTAGCAACAGAAATACCAGCTGTGTTGTACCTTGTTGTGTTGGCATCATCGTGCTCATTTGATTAAGATATCGAGAATACTCTGCGTGGACCTAGAAGAAGAAAAACAATGCATCGAAGAGTTATTAGTGGTTATGGACAAAAATAAATATACTATAATGTACAGCATGACGTTACTGCAGAGATATCCCTACATTACGATAAAAAACATATCATTTGCAGTTATTAGCTGCTAACGGAAATAATTTGGCGCTCCACATGAGCACCTCCCAGTGGCTTCAACCCTAACTCCTGTATTTTTGCGGAAAATACGCGTTTCTCTCGAGAAAAACGCTCACTGCTTCCACGACTATCTACAGTTTTGTTGCTGATGTGTCTAAATCGTTATCTCAGCACAACATCTGCAGAAGCCACAAGAAAGCTGATGTTTAGTTTTTTTTTAAAGTTTTAACTTCGATTCCCACCCTCGAGTGGCAGCCACAATAGTTTTTTTTTTTGATCGGAGATAAGCTGCACCTGTTCGTCAAGTCGAGAATGCAAATGCAAACATTTTTTAGGAAACACAATAAAACTACTTTCACTTCCCTGTAAAGCACACATTCATCTTACTTTGACAAGCTAGGATGATGCTCCCCTTGAGTAAACCCTGATTACAGCCACGACCAGGGCAAACGTCACCCTATCTAATTGCGAATGCTCATTTTGGGCTGATTTCAATATTTTCTTCTTTTTTTTCTTTTTTTTTTTAAACTTCAATGGAAATGACTCACCGTCTGAAGCAGATTCTCACACAAGGTTTTAGCCGCTGCTAGTCCGTCTGGTTTAGGATGACTGAGGAGGTAAGCATTTAGTTCGAGTGAGTCCAAACAGCTTAAAAAAGCTATAGACTGTGGCTAATTTCATATCACAGCATTTGCAGGTAAACTTTTCCAAATCAGGTGAAAGTACCCACCTAATGTAAATGTACATCGGTTCAAAGGCCTCTCGTCCAGATGCAGGCTCTAAACAGCCCGATCCCTTCCCTCTGAGGAAGACTTTGGCCCCAGTCTCAGCCTGAATGTGCTGCAGGTACGAACAGCCGGGGCCTTCGACTCGCTCTTTGACCACAAACCCCGGGATAGCGTGCTCCAGGCCCACAAACACCTTATCTTGAACATAATGCATCTGAGAAACGAGGAAAAAAAAGATAAGTGCGTGTGATAGTGTTTGCAAACACCCAACAGCATGCTGAGAATGCCATTCTACTGACACAGCAGGTCACAGCGGCTACACATTTGACTGTTTGTGGATGAGCTGCAGTCCACTGCCAAAAGAGCCTCTTCCAACATGACCAACACGGTTTATTGCGATGACACGTGGAAGGTGAAATTTACTATAAACACGGGATTTATTACAGTGGTCCTTACTTTTTTTTAGTTAAAGTCTAAGCAGCTTTGTTCGGTAATGACTTAAATAGTTGTTGTTTTCCTGGAGTTGAAGTATGCCTGAGGAAAAGATATAAAACACATAGTGTCATCCACTGCTGAACTGTCTTACCCCTGACTGAAAGTGAGGTTTGTGGTTGGTCACAGGGGGCAGGGAGGGAGGAGGTGGGTTCTGCTGATGGTAAACTGTGACTGAGGCCCCGCTCGGGGAGAAAGACGAGGAGGATGATGAGGCAGTTGCAGCCTTTACGACACCATTGGTAATTATTTCCTTAATTCTATTGACCGCTCCTGGAGAAAGAAGCAAAGAGACAATCGGTTGAATTATAAGCTGTATGAAAACATGCCTTCAGCATAAAATGACAATAAGTTTAGAAGAGTACTGACTGTCGACGAGCTCTCTCGTCTGTCCTTGGACGTGCAAATACAGAGGTCGATCCCTGCGTGGAAAAAAATCAGAAACCAGGCCATCTTCGCATGAGTAACTAATAGTTTTATGATGAATCACTGAAAATAAAGTGAACCGAGAAGTCACCCTGGAAGTGCTTTGCTCTTCTCCTCTGCTGCCATGTAACGGCCTCTGGTTGAAACCGCAGCTCCGCTCACTTTACTGATCTGAAGACAAGTCACACGTGAGAAACAAAACACATCACAAACCAGGCGGTGGACCTATTTTCCTGTTCATGTTGGAGCTGACCTCATCCTGCGTTTGCCCGCGGGTCAGGAGATTTCGACAAGTGATTGGGACGTCATTGATCTCGACCTCAGCTACCACCAGGTCGTCTTTGGCTTTTGCCGGCGCTGGAGGCTTTCCAACACCCAAAACCTGTGAGGGGAAGAACAGCAGCGTAAAGTATACCATAGGACTATTTTGGTATTTAGGGTAAGCCTGTTAAAAACCCTGTTAAAAAGGAAAAAAAGGGTTGTCCACTTTGGACATATAGATTTACGTTTTTATAGATTTTTATTTGCTCTCATGTGAATGAGACTATAAGCACTATAATAAGATTTTAAAAATTGTTTTTGATTAATCGCAACGTGTCTTCAGAATGACGACTCAGAGTAGTAAACGTTTGATATGAAGGTCATTCAACTGTTTATGTTTCATTAAGGATTGATTTTTCAACTGTTATCTCTTCTAGAAAAAAAACCCAAAACAAATCAATCCCTGACTGTACACTTTGTAAAGTTTTAGATCACAATTTTAAAAACACCCTAATGTTCTTAGTAATATTGATTCATAAGGTCAGTCAAACAGCAATTCACTGATCTGCAATGTGACCTGTGCTTAACTTACTTGACAGCCACAACATAACGCACAGTGTTTAAAAATGTCCCCAAATTTACACCGATCGGCCAGAACATTAAAACCACTGACAGGCAAAGCGACCAACACTCCTCATTTTGTTAGAATGCAATCTTCTACGTCCTGGATGTTGCAGACCCGTCACACCCTTCCCTCGCGGTAACAGCATTTACTCACAGCAGCAGCCTTCACCAACAACATGGCAATGGGCCCAGGAAGGGCTCAAAGAACACGACAAAGAGTCCGCCTCAAAATTCCAAAGATGCCACTCTGTTGGGACCTGACGGTGTCTGTGTTAAGCGAGCTCAATCCACAGGGCCCCAACGGTTTGCTAACGTCCTGGTAGTAGACACTCAAGGACGCCCTCGTGATGTTATCTGTCTACGTCATGACTGGTCAGAGCTAGGACTTCTCACAGGACTTTCAACAATGAAACAATTAAATGCGAGCCTTTACTAAACTAGAGGGTTTTTTTAAACAAAAAATAGTTTCTTCCTTATCTTAGACTCCTTTAAGTGTTTAATTTAAAAGCTGTTGAATATAAATAATAGATCTAGGTTAAGGTCTCCCACTTTGTAAATAAGGGGAGAGACAAGATAATTGTTTATGTGTCTCTGACACCACCGCAGATGTGCTTCTAAAACGATCCTTTACAGAGAAACTTCACTTGAAGTTCATTACCTTCTCAAGTGGTCCCGGGATGCCTATTTGTGAGGGTTTGAGTTTGCCTTTGGCCACCAGCATAGCGTTAATCTTGGCAGCCACGGCGGCTGCAGCATCCAGAGCCCCGGTGGGCGCAGCCTCCGCCTCCCCCATCCCACCGGAGCCGGAGCCGGGGCCGGGGCCAGGCTGGTCCCATTTACTGCGGCGCCTGGGAGGACAGCAAGAAACAGCAGGAGAAGTGTGCCTTATTATAAGAAACCGGGACTGAATTTCTCATGTCTTTAGCAGGTTTAACTTCATCTTCTGTCATTAACCGCAACACTGTTATTGTTGAAGTTATAGAGGCTAATAGTGAGCCTACGACCTTGTTTGTACTCCCAATCATAGTCAACTATAGGCACGAAGTGAGCCTTCATGTATTCCTAAACACAAATAATTTGTGTTTTTATTTTGTTTAATGTAGTAACAGGATAACTAGCATGAGCCATAACAGCAGCCCAACAGTACACCGCCATGATTACATAAGACGGCTAACGTTAGCAAGCTAGCTGGCTAACTAAATGCATTTGGACGACGTGTAAGAAACCCGCCCCCAGAGAACACATAACCAGTCCGTTTTCACACCTACCCGCTATTTTGTGTTCCACAAAATGACATTAATATTCCGTCAGATGAATGTTCTCCTCTCAACGCAAAAATAAATGTGAAAAACCTCCTTTCCCTTCAGCACAGCTTCTTCAGGAGGCGGTGCTGGCTGCTAACCACTATTCATTTTCTCACTTCCGCCTCCGGTCCGGCTAACCTTGTTGTTGTCATTATGACCACAAGGTGGTGCCAAACACCATCACATGTTCAGTAAAAAAAAACAAAAAGTTCACGTGAGAAGCTGTTGACTCACTTGTCCTGCCTGTCAGCATCTCCGTGCCACCCTTGGAGATTTTCTCCGGAGGAGGTATCAAAGTCTCCAGAGGAGAAGAAAGCCTTGAGATGCCGGACATGCTTCATGACCGAGGTAAGTTTTTTAGTTGCTGTGCTTCCTCTTATAATGTTTTTTAAAATGTCAATAGGTCGAAAGTTTGTCTGCATTGATTTTAGTTGAGTTTAATTTAACAAAAGGGAGTTTCACCCCTCATTTAGCTGAATTGCCCTTCATTTTTTTATCTATCATTTTAAGTTTTTACTGAAAAATACTGTAATCTGCCTGGGTCATTCATTTAAGATGTAAAACTTGCAGAATTTGTTCAAGTTTTAGACAAATTCTATTCTGAAAATAGTTTATAAGGACCAGCTCATACGATTTTAATGAGGATGGTGGACTTTAAGATCTTCTGACCTATTTTTATTGACTTTTTTATTGATTTATTGATTTTTTTGCAAAGAAACTACAAACTAAATCTTTCAACTGAACTTGGCTTGATGGTGTCAGAGCTGCATGTGAGGAGAGTCAGACCCTCACGCAGAGGCGAATGAGGCCGACATCCTGCACAGGTTGTTGGATGTTGGCCTCAGCATCATGCCTGCCACCTCCCGGCCTGTGCTGATGTATTGGGTTACTCTAAGTCACTCTGGCAGGTGATCATTTACTGACCACCCAGGGGCTCAGTCATGGCCAGGAGGTGCAGGTTACTGTGGAAGGTGAGAACACTGTGTGGGGGTGACATGGATCAACAGACTGAACAACCAGCAGCCCTGGCTGAATTTCTTTTGTTCTGTGCTGTAGAGTGTTGAAAGCATATTTCAAAACTCTGCTTTCTGGAGTTTGATTAGGATGGAGGTCTGTGGTGTGCGCATTAGAGAAAACAGCTTGTTTTCAAAGGCAATGCATTAGTAGATCAACATGCCTTGTCCGTTATCTGCCAAGTGGGCAGAGCTTGCTCCGCACTGCTGAGCCATCAGGTGTCCTCCCTGCTAGGGACACGGTTACTGGGATGGGTCAGTTACTGAGCCACCCGAGCTTGAAGTTCAGTCGGAGCAAAGACAGACAAGTGGAAGGACATGTTGTGTAACATGCTGCAGACACAATGCAGCCGTTTCAAAGCAGTCCGTTGTGCAAGGCATCATGTTTGTAGCACAACAGTGTTGACCCAAAACACTTTGAATGGAAATTAGGAACCATTGGTGTGTAGAGCAAGGTCTGAATACATGATTGAAAATGTGGCGATATTTTAGACAAACAGTTCACATTAATTAGCAGGATGCACCTGACTATATCCACAGTATGTTTATCTGTGCATTGTTATCTTCAGCCTGTGGCAAAAAGCTTTTCAAATGTCAAATTAGACTCTATAATTTCCCCTCTTATGTTTCTTCTACTGTGCTAGATACCAGTTTGTTGAGAGAGAACATCTCACATTTAGCCACCCAAAATACACAATGGTTAGACATCCAGTCATTAAATGCTGAAGACTGAGTTTATGAGTTCATATGAGTGAAATGCATGGGCATAAAATGTTCAAAATGTTCATTCAGCTGTAACTTTGGCAGCTGTAAAGAATAAAAGGAAGAAATGTAATATAATGTGTCGCATTTCATCAACATTTGAACTTTGCACCACTTAAAAAGATTAATAATGCTATAGATACTCAATTCCCTCTTTTCTTTCATGTCGCCTGCAGGTGGCACTCTAATGCTAAATATCACCTTTTTTAGGTCACAATGTTCCCTCTTTAACTTCAATGATTTTTTTTTCTTCCTACCTGTTGGTTCAAACCAATTTATAGCTAATGCCCTACTTGACAAAATCCGTTATAGTGTACCTCCTAAGAAAACTTCTTATGGCCTTTTTCTTAGCACTTTTACGTGACTCTTTCTTTGGGGGAATTTGTGAAATAGTTGTACAAATATATTCTACAATAGCGCATTAAGTACTTTGTTGGACTTTCTTTCATGGAGGCTTTATTATAATATTATCATAATAGAGTGCTATATATGAATCCTTACTTCACGATCAAGCTTGATTATTAAAAAAAAGTACAGAAAAGAAGCCAAAGGGGTTCACCTACAGTGCTCATACTTACCCTCCTGTCCTCATATTTATTGACATAAACCCCAGCTAAGACTCAAACCGGGAACCTTCCTGCTGTGAGGCAACAGCGCTAACCACCCCACCGACATGCGGCCTGCCCGAATTTATGTCTTCAAAATATTCTGGTCACTGAAGACAAAAGAAAGCTGCAACTATTCATATTTTTAAGGGCTGGATCTGCAGGCGCTTGACAAATTAAAAGAGCGACTTGACGCCTCACCCCAGCGGTGACCTTTAAGGGAAAGTGCACTCCAAATGGATCCAAACTTATTCAGAATGATGACCTTTGTCCCCTAATGAGTCATTTACATCTTAAAAGCAAGAGTTTCTTCTGTGATGACTGGCTCCCACCTACAAAGTTGAGCACAAAGATCTTTGAGAATGATTTGATGAGTCTGGTGCTGTGGTAACAGTTAGCAGATATCTGGGTCAGATGAATGAAACACTGCTCCCCACCATCACTATCACCAAAAGACAAAAATGACTGAACAGCTTTCATCCCTCCAGTAGCATCTCACAGACTCTATGCCGAGCCACGGTGAAGCTTTTTCGGTGGCTCAACACCTTACTGAGAGACTTTATGTCGGTTTTTCATTTACCCTTGATTAGTGTTTTTCTTTGAAATCCCGACATGTTCGTTACCCCACGCTGAGACTTTTTGCTCAGTGTCGAGCAGTTGTAGGACGGCTTCACAACGCTCTTCGGCTTTCCTGTTCGACCAAACCGTGGGGTTCACAGGAGTGCGGTGTCAGAGGTCAGCAGATCCTGGACGCCTGCATTGACAGAGATGGATATTTACGGGAGGTTTGCTGGGAGAGGAAAAAGCACAGAGAAACGCTACAACTCACGGGGAGGGAGACGGAGCAAGAAGGGAACACTGTAGTAGGAACCCAAGTGTGAACCGTAATGTGTATGTTGGTTGATGTAACCTCCGGCCTTCGAGGCACGCAAACCCGGGTCTCGCCTGATCCTGGCGGCTGACACTGAGATGTGAGATCAGGGGATGTGATGGGAGGAGGGCGCCACTCGGTGGGGTTTCCAGGGGTCGAACAAAGAGACACTGTCAGTAGCTGGGTTTCAGTGTTTGCTGTCAAACCAGCAATTACAAGCAGCTTTTTTTGCGGTTAGTGTGGGTTTTTGTATCGTATGTGTGTGTGTTCGTAAAGTTGAAAAAGAGTGTTTGATTTCAGCTGCTGTGATGCTGAAAGCTGGATGTTTTTAAAGTCTGCGATGGCGATGATTGTTCCAAGGCCTTTGAGACCTAAATCTTGAGGTGAGAGCATGCAGAGGAATGGAAGTGTGGGCAGAAAGTGCAAAGGGGACAAGAAGTGATTGAGAGAAGGAAAACAGATGGGAAGATTGAATTTTAGAGGAGGGACGGCAGAGTGTGAGGGGAATCTTTTTTGTGTATGTCTAGAGAGAATGGGAGCCTCTTATACACCTCACAGCGTGAATTTGGCCCGGGCTGTGGCCTCGTCTCGTCTACACAGCGGGGCGCTTTCCTGAGCGGGCTGCCCAGGGGAGGGGCACCTGCAGCAGCCCCAAACACTGGTCAGGAGGACTGCCTGATGGGCGGAGTGAGGGGGGGCCAGGATGGAAAGATGGTTGGTGGTTCCAGGAAACTGACATGTGCTGGAGTTATGAAATCCTCAGGTAGAACACAGCGACACTCACTAAAGAAAATATTTGCCCTTGCGTTTCCCTGTAGCCTTGAGAGGAAGACACTGCCTGTAATCTCAGGATGAAATCAAAAGCTTCTGTTGCAGGGGAGGACAAAAGTTATCGTTGGAGCAAGTCAGCCGGTGCTGGCAAACACCAACCAAAAACAACACAAAGTTTATAGATCGGCCGGCCTGCCAACTGAGACAATATTTTCCATCCATTTTGTTGGGTTGACCAAACACCATGTAGTTGAAGTTTATCAAACACTCAGTCATCCCTGCAGACCTGAGGGAGAACTTAATCATCTGATATATGGAGTTTTAGAATACATAGACACCCAAAACCTCGCCACTATGCCGACTCAGAAAATCCAACAACACACCCTCCCTACACTTTAATATCCACATTACCGCTAAGTGTGATTTTTGGATAAGTTTCACCTTTACATAAGATACACCCTCAATCTTCTGTCACTTTGGTATGACCCAGGGGTCCAAAAAAATCACTCAGTCTCATATGAAGGCGCTTGATTTCAAAAGGAGCTGGCTCTTTGTCTGCAAGGAATTCCATTTAAATGGACAAATGTGCTGTGTGAGTCTCAGCTGTCTGGGAAAGGTGGATGGATATTGCATTAACTTCACAACAGAAGCGCCCCCTGTGGTGTGCCTGCACATGGCTGTGGCTAATAACTGCAGTGGGAACATTATGCTCAGAGGTAACCAAGCCAAGTAAATGGAAACACATGGTCAGTAGCATGGACTAGAGAGGTTATGGTATCGCAGTGCAAAGAAGCGCACGAGCTCTTTTGACGAATGCTTTTAGTATGAGTCTCCTCAACCTGTCACCGCTTCATGGCTTCTCATGCAGCCCTGAGGTTTTCTGTTCCTCGTTTAATGTTCTTACAGTCCATGTATGCACCTAATGTGCAAAGTAAATATACTCAAGCCTAAAGTTAACACAATTAAAGGTTTCGTTTTACATTCTAAGAGGAAATCACCTAAATGATCCAGTACCTGGGGATTACATAATCTGGAGGTTATTGAATGTCTAGTCAAAACACAGTTAACCACAGTTAGTAGATCTCAATGGTCCTTCTGTGTGATTTGAGGGGAGTAAGAAAAACACCATCAAAATATGGAATCACCACTCTTTGAGGCTGCTCATTCAGCCGTTTTATTGTGCAGGAAAATCTGTGACAGATATGACACAAAAGTACTGAATTTAACAGCCAAACCTTATGACTCTGTAAAGCATGCCTCAGAAATACGAATAAAACTGTGTAATTGATTCATGTCTTCTTTTTGTCTTTAGATCAGGAGGCAAAAAAGCATGAAGGATGCACTGAAACAGAAAAAAAGGTAAAAAATCGGAGTCCTTTGTTGCACTTTGTTGCTGTTTTTTGACAGCTTGAATTGTTTGAGGCAAATGAAAAGTAAAATACTTTTCATCAGTCAGGTTCCAACTTTTTCTTTGGTGAAAAAGTCAACAGATCAGCTTTGCAGGATGAAGTCAAGTCATTGACCCTTTTTATTTTTGTTTGTTTGTTTTCGGTTTCCACTATAAAGTTTTAATCAGACTGAAATATTTCTCTCCTCGAGAAAAGTTTGAACCGTCTATGCTCTGTGGCAAGATGCATTATCATCCTATGAATCGATTTCAGCATCATCAAACCTTTAGAAGTGACCAAAATTTTAACATCCACGTGTACATTTACTGTAGAAATAACGACCCATCTCCCCTGGTTTTTTACCTGACATCAACACCATGTCACCAAGGATTGTGGAAATTCCCTTGTTGCACTGTTACTTATGTGTTCCACTGGACCTGCACCAAACAAAGTCCCAGCATCATCCCCTTGTCAATGCAGATTGGTGATTCATCACTGAACATCACTTTTATCCAATCAGTCCACGACTGCTCCTCTTTAGCCCACCATGACCTTGTTTCTTCTCTTTAGCTTATTAGTGATGGAGGACGTTCTTCGGCCCCATTTCCCTCAGCTGCTTTTTCACATTTAGGTCACAAACACTGACTTCTGTTTCTTGCCTTTTGTTCTTCATTTCTTTTGTTGTTTATTTTCTATATTTTCACTTTATTAGTGTGAGTTTTCGTCCTTGGTCGACCTGCATGTTTCCCTTTTACAACTTTCCCATTTTGTTTGTACTTACCTCAAAATTTGGACACAGCTGACTGAGAACAACCAACATCTTTTGCCACAGTCCGCATCGTACTACCCTCTTGAGGGAGTTTTATAATCCCTTCCATTGTTTCCAGAGACTGCTCTCTTGTTGTTTTCTGCCAATCAGCTCACTGAGCCCGGCAAGAACTCCCTTTAAACTGCAGACTCATTTGCGTATTCTTATGCAGGTATGTGTTTTATAAATGCTAATCACAAAGCGATTCCATCATTTTTTCCTCTATTGGATGTATTTTTATCTATTTTTTTCATTTTCTTGAGGGCATCTTCCTGTCACCCTCTTTCTAAAGTGGACAGTGCTGCTATGTTTTATGTCTAGATTTAAATAGAATCTTTGTCGTCTTGTGCATTTATACATTGTGCGGTTTTCTTGCTTTGCATCAGTGCATTTGCTGAGTTGTTTTAGATGCTGCCTCAGATTTCCTCCAGGTTTCTCAATTGATTTATATTTTCATAAGGAGCTGTGTCATCTTTTAGGGAGAGTTCACCTTTAGCAACACAGATGCAAACATGTCGTCATTTTTGGTGAGTGTAACCAAGGTGAAAGGATTTAAATCAAGACAAACAACACCTGCTGTGTCAGCCTGAATCATTGATGTTTACAGTTAGATTTCTTCTCAATGTGACTGATTGGTGACACCAAACTCAGTAACACTGTGGTGTATTCATTTGTTACTTTTGTCTGTATTTTGGTCGGCTTTCCACATGTTTCACAGTTTTTCTGAGCCCATTGTGATCCCCCTCAATCTTCTTAGGGGAATGCAGTGCAGTGCAAGGCGGAGAGGTGGCGAATAATTCTCCACCAGCTTTCAACCAGGGAATGTGGAATCAATGTCTTAAACCCTCTGGCCTCGACTCCAAGACACCACCTGTCAAAAAAGTACTGTTTCTGCCCATGCTCACGCAACTCCAAGCCATTTGTCCCATCATCCCATCCCCATCCTAACCCCTCTCTGTCAAACAACAATATTTGCTCATCTGCGTCAAAGAGCAGCAGGGTTTGCAATACAGTACAGTGCAGCCTTTGAGTCAGACAGACAGAGACAGGTCTTTGTAAATGGGGAAGACCCTCCTGAGTCCCTGACATGCTGACACAGACACACAAACAAAGGTATGACACCATCTCAAAGATTTCTGCTCAGCACCGAAGTCTTTTGGAAAATTGTTACTTTTTTTTCATAAAAACTGTTGTAAGTGTCAGTTAAATGGTGTATTATTTGTTGCAGAGAAATCAGACAACTCAATTCAGTCCTTATAGATCAGATGAAACAATGACAGAGACACACACTCTTTATTAAAGACTATATTTTATACAATATTATAAACCCCAGTTACAGCCATCACCAGTTAAGGCCATGCAAAGCGCTGCATGATTCAAACAATAAGTAGATTTTCAAAACCCAACATGCAGTTCAAGATTATAGCAAAGTCCTTTTTTTTTTTTAGATATATTAAGGTTCAGGAGAATAAAACAAAAAGCTTGTGGACCCACCTAAACGTAATTTAACATATCAACAAACAATGTCTCAGAAAAATGTCCCACCGAGGTCCCGGCCAGACAAAAACCAGTTGTTCAAAAACAAACATTTTCTTTGAGAGTTTTCTGAAAACAAGCAAAAGTGTGTCAGGGTTTGTCCTGAAAAATTCTTATGCATGCACAATATGAGGCATAAAGTCTGTTCTCTTTATGTTACTGCAGTCTGTTTACTAAATAAACCAGCCATCTCCATTCTTAGGTTAAATGACTTCACAGATGTGATTTATATGACGGTGACAATGTATAACTTACCCGTTGCTACAGAAGCAATATTATTAAAATACTTTCAAACCACAGTATGTAAACTTTATTGCTACTGAATTATTTGATATAATTAATCATCAAAAGTTTGGAATATTTTGCATTGGCCTACATTAAGAAACAAATCTTACAGAGATTGTCATTTTATGCTGGTAAACTCAACTATATTTCAGTATTAATCTCCTAAAAGGAAATATTGTCCTCTTATAAAGCATTTATCCAAAGTGCTATCATTTGTTCAGTATTCTTACACTTCCTCAGTTTGCAGACTGAGGTTAAGTCAGCGGTCTTTGATGCCTTGTATGGAACTCAAAATGCATTCCTGTACCTTATCACACACGTGTGTGTGTCGTGTGAAAGGCTCTTACATGTGCAAACTCACATTATTGTCTCCACTGTTGGAGAGGAACAGACACTACTGCAGTGGACTGCTCTTGCGGCAGAGCTGATTTGCTGACGTCAGCACCTGCCGGTTGCGTTTTCGTTTTCCTGTCAATAGTGTGTAGAAGAATGGATTCACGCAAGAGTTTCCATAAGTTAGCCCTGTGAGGATACGATTCACTGTCACCTGTGTGCCCACCGGTACTGTCCGCAGCATGTCGGGCTGGTAGAGGGGGAGCAGCTGCCAGATCCAGAAAGGGAGGAAGCAAGCCCAAAATGCCAGGACAATACCCAGGATGAGGAGCAGGACTTTGGGTCTGGGTGCACGAGCAGAACAAGCAGAGTTGTTCCCACTGGCCCAGGCAGGCCGGGTCTGTGACACCCAGTAAAGCCGTCCGAGAGTGGCGTAAAGTGCCCCAATAGCCAGCCCGGGACCGAGAATGCTGGTGCAGAACAGTATACTAAGATAGGCCTTGGAGCTTTGCTCATCCCATGCCGGGACACACAGCTGACCCTCATGATTCTCCCCATCCTCGAGGTGCAGGGTGATCATCATAGGCAGGCTGAGAGCCACCGCCAGCCCCCATGCCAGGCCCACCCGCAACAGGCTGGAGGAGTTGGAGGAGGAGGTCTGCAGGGGATGGGCTACAGCACGGTAACGGTCTAGACTCATGGCGGTGAGAGTGAAGATGGAGGCGTGCATGGTGAGCAGGTCCAGGCTCAGAAGGAGTCGGCAACCGAGCTCCCCAAATGCCCATCCGGATGCCAGGCTGTCGTACACGATGAAGGGAGCAGTGAAAAGGTAGAGCAGGTCAGCGAGAGCAAGACTCAGCACCTGGAGGTGAAGAGAGGAGGAGGAGGGAGAGGAGGTAGGGGAGGAGGTGGGGGAGGTAGAGTTGGCAAGGCAGGATGGTACAGGTATTTTTGTTAGGCAACAGGCTGGTCCTGCTCCACGTCTTCTTCTACCTCTGCTGCGCCTCAGAAGGAGGCCCAATGTATAAAGGTTCCCTGTGATGCCCAGCAGGGAGAGGAGCGAGAGGAGGGAGCAGAAGAGAGCTGTGGATGCCAGGCTGGGGGATGGAGATATGGAGGGAGAGGAGGAAGGTACTGAGAAATTAGGGATAATGGGGAAGGTGTATGGAGAGGGTGGAGGCAGAGAGCCTGAGAAGTCCATGATGTGAAATGTTAAATGGTTTGTAGATCAGAGGGATGACTGGCAGTAATGTCAGACTATTTAAAATGTTGGAATTAGGATGCAGAGGGGCTAAAGATGGGGTAAAGTGAGTCAAAAGGTAGAAAGAGATGGAGATGAAAACATAAAATGTGTTAGTTTTCTGTCACTACTTTCCTCTTTTTTTTCTGGATTCAGGAGATTTGATTTGACATAAAGAACAACAATCTTTCAATTCTTATTTGTATTTCTGAGGGTGCTGCAAAGTCATTTATGTGTTTTTAAATGGTGACAGCATATAAAATAAATAAAGTCCCATAAACATGTTTAAATGAAAATGTCGGCTAAACAAGGATGGTTTATGTTTCAGCAGAAACCTGCTCTTGTTGGCACAGCCATCACAGTTTTATAGTTTCACTGGAAGCCCAGCGGCGCTGTTTTGGTTTTAGTAAAAATAATTGAATTTTCGAAGTGGGGGATCCAAATGAAGACTGTAAATCTCACCCAAAACCTCCTTCTTCGGGTCAACAGTTGGGTAACAATTAAGTGAAGTAGAAATCAGGAAAAAATGAAGAACATCAGAGCAGACATGTCTTTGAAGTTGGATCGAGCTCGTCGGTTATAAATTGCCAAGTTTTTGTTTAAATATCTTGTGCGTGCCATGTGCGCTTTTGCGCACCGGTGGTTTGGATGTGGACCGATGCATGGAAACCTGCCGACTCATAACGCGACAGAACTGAAGTTTGGCGCTATGTTCTTGGAAAAAGTAACGTTTCGGCCTTTTACTTGTTTTGCGAGACAAGCTTAATGTGTTTCCCTCAGAACTGATGATTTTCTGGACAAGTATAATCTGAAGCGACATCAAAGGAGAGGCTGGCCGTGACCCAGGCGGCGCCGGGGTTAAGAGCTACTGTTGAACTCTGGAGGAGCAGCCTGGGGCCCCGCCGTGCTCCGCGTACACCTAGACTCCCGTGACTCGCAGCAATATTAATCACAGGGCAACATTTAAGCAGTCTAACATGACATTTTCTTTTAAACTGCGACGCATCACAAATGCGCAATGTAAGAACAAGCTGCCAGCCCCCAAACTTTAGAAGAATGCTCTCTAATTGCTTCGATAAGTGAGATTTCCCCCTGTTATAAGGTACCCACATATTAAATCAGCGGCTGAGATCACAATTAGATTCGTCCTTAAAAGAAAAAGCTATTAATGCGTAGAAAGGCCCGCGTTGGGCCTGCAGTGCTTAAGTTAATTTATTTATATATATTTAAAGGTCTGGTCTCATGTAAGTATCAGTTAATGATTGGCCTTTTTTTTTAAAAACTTACTTTTAAAGAGTTTAATCCCAGATGCTAAAAAAAGATATTCCTTGGAGTTGTTGGATGAAAAAAGTCAGTTCCCATTTTGAAGCCTCGCTCTCCTCATGTGTTGTCTCTAAATCTTCGCCTGCCGCAGGAGGAGGTGATTATCAGAAGTTAGATGGGGAAAGTCTTCATTTGAAGTCTGTGATCTGATCCCTGCCGTCTGTCTTGTTGAGCCCTCAGCGCAGCTCTGTCCTCAGCTCAGTCACTGATGAGTCTGAGTCCACCCAAGGAGTGTGAGTGAGATGCAAAAGGGGTGGGATGGGACGCAGAATGAGGGGGGCTTATCCTGTAGAATGAATAGCGATATGCCGACCTGATCTAGGACCAGAGAGCCCCCCCCCCAGAGTGAATTTAATGTGTGTTTTTTTTTCAAGTCTTAAAAGCCTAACATCCATAGAATTTATAGCATTGACTTCTCTGATCATAGACCCCCTTCTCCAACAATTAGTTGTGGCAGGGACGTTCTTTACAGCTTATTCAGCCTGTGATTTAAATCTGTTTGAAACGTGTTGGCAGCTTTCATCCTAAATATTTCTGGTAATTACAGTTTGCTCATTTCATTCGCTCTGAATTATGACCAAGAAAGCATTCTGAGTAAACCAGCTCACAGCAGGGCTTAGTAACGGTGTAAGAATTTAAAACACAGAAAACGTTAATATTAGTGTCTGTTTTAAATACTTTATAGCCACATTTATGAGGATTAACCATATGTTTGATCATAGTTTGATGACTTTATAATGGTTTTTGGGCCAAGCATGAATCTCACTTGGAACCCATTGCAAGAATTTTCCATGAAAGCTGACAATCTGACCGTAAATTGTATCATAATATCATATTTTGGCAAAAAAATCACATGCTGTACAAGCCAAAGGTATGGCAGCTGCATTAGATTTTGAGAGCTACCAATTTATTGCGGCTGATTTATGGAACCTAGATGGTTTTTTAAAAAAATGGAACACATTTATTCAATATAACACTACTGATTCACTTTATTAGGATGGCTTATTTAAAAAGCAAAAAAAAAAAAAAATGCATTGAGTGGAAAACTGTAAAATATTAACTCAAAGCAACACAATTCATTTCATGTCCACACAATAACCAAAAAGTGAGAATTACATGATAATTCCTCTTGAAAACACTACATCAGTGAGTTTATTTCAGAGATGAAGACTATCCGTTGATCTCTTAGACTTTAGATCTGTTTATCTTTCATCCACATTCGCTAAAATCCTTAAACACAAAGAGAACGCTTTGAACAATGTATTTTGGATTTGTGGCTTGGGGAGTCAGTGAAAGAAGAAGAAGAAAGTCAATTAAAAGCAGTGTCGAATGATCTTTGCCATGGGTCTTTTTGACAGTAGATCTGAATTTTGGTCTTGGCACCAGGAAAACGTCATTACACTCCATACAAAACTGACACTGCCGGTAAGACTGAAGCTAAAATTGAGTTTTGTCTCTCTGTGGGAAGGGCAGAGAGACGGACCAACTGAGCCAACGTATCATTTGCTGTCATCTCGTGACGCACTGCAATAACTAATACACTTCAACTCTGACCCAATGTCAATACCGCAACAGCTCGTGTTCAAACACAAGGCATCTCACGGCCCAACAAGGGATTTATATGGTGATCTGGTGTTTAAGCTGTAGAGGAAATTAATTATCCAGTATATTCGCCTGTATCAACATTTTTCCATGTCGGAGCAAAGTTTAACTGGTGGACGCTCTGACAACATCACCGAATAAACGGGCCTTTCAGCAGTTATCAAAAGCAACTCACAGTCGCCTGCTATCTGCCGAGTTGTTTTTGGCTCGTCAGTTGTCGAACCCACAGCTGTGGTTTACCCGCTTCAAGAGGCTGAGCAACTTGGAAATGATTTAGTTGTGACTACAGGCTGTAAAATGTGTAGGCTGTGCGCCTTGTGTCGGTGGTGGGGGGAAGTTCACGTTGGCCGCTTCATACATGTGCTGGCGTACATAAGATGGACAGAGACAGGCTGTAAAGACTAAAGAGGGATGGGAGGGTAGGGGGGGACATACCTATCCCCACGGGGTGTGAGGAATTTGAACAAATACCTGGCACAGGCATGCCAAAATAGGGGAAAGGGGGGAGAGGGCTATGGAAGCACGAGAAGCCCAGGCTCCCTCATACATGGAGATGAGCAGGTATAAAGGCTCATTGGATGGAAATAGAGGAGGAGGAGGCTGAGTGCCAAGGAGACAAGACACTTAAAGTGAGGTGCCATTAGATATCAAATTGAAAACAAGCTGGAAAGAAGGGGAGATGAGTATGAACTCTGAAACCAGACATTTTTTAACTATTATTCTTAAACTTAAACATGCAAACATGGGGAAAAAAAAAAAGGAGCGGGGGAAGGACAGGGTCTGAGCTCTGTGCTGTTTATTTGTATTTGTCAGAGTACATCAATCTCAGCCCAGTGAAGACATCCCATATAATTTCTAATTAAATTTACCTGAGCTATGGGTTTTGTTCTGTCGCTTTGACCTCAACTGGATGTGTTTCTTCCAGTTAATTAGCCTGCATCCATCCTGTATGCAAATATCGAAGGTCTGAAGATGGGAGACAGAAAAAGAGACCGCTGCGCTGCTTCGCTTTCCTGTGCTGTCTTTGGAAATGAAGCGTTAACACTGAGGGCTGGAACTGTGACTGTAGCTCCGTTTTGGCATCTGGGATATGTCCTTTGATTATTGTCAGAACTGTAAACTATATTTTAATCATACAAACAAAACTTGTAATATTTTTCATCATATTTTAGGCTCAAATGATGTAGTTTTTGGGTAATAGCCACTAAAAATCAGTCTTTCTTCAAACCCTTTATAACTAAATAAAGTAATTTGTTTTTTAGGGAATTCTTATATTACTGTATACTGTATTGACAAACTTCTTATTTGTGTATATACTATATTTGTATGTCACACACTCTCTAAATGACATCATGAAATAACAGTTGCTTCGTCCGACATTGAATGCAGTCTTCTGAAGACTATTCATTGCACTAAAGTGACATATTTCCTGATTGTAACTGCGTACTGGTCACATAGAAACATATTCTACCACATGTTATATTCCTCCGTTTCAGGATATCATTAGATCGAATGAGTCCCTGACTTGTCCCTGTGCTGCTTGGAGTTCACGTGAGGCTGAGTGAGTAAAAACAAAATGGAGCTTCATTATAGAGCTTCCATCTTCATTATTCTATGTCTACATTTATTTCTGCTGCGCAAAACCCGAATGAAGGGGCTGTAACACATCCAATCAGCAGGCAGGCACAATATGACAAATGCCCTACATGTAAACTCCTAACAGCTCCCTAACCTTTTCCTGGCTCTACTTGCTTTCCTCGTTCATTTCATTAATTAGCTTAACTGTTTCTGAGCAGACTGACTGACAAATTGCCTGCTGGTTGACCGTCCTCAGTATCGTAACCTTGATTAAATGGGCGGACATTTTTGGTGTGTGACAAACGTTTGTTGGAGCGGGCTGACTCACAACTTGTGATGAGTTATTGATCCCGGCAAGCCGCACCACCCCCCCACCCCCCTTGCCAGTGTGCATTTGCAGTCACACATCAAATTTCTCCTGTTGCCTCCATACAGAGCCAAGAGTTTGTCCTGTGTGAGAGCGCCCTCAGCGTGGGTGTGTGCTCAGATCAGCCTGCTTTGTCGCATTTAACACAGCATTTACTCACTCTGCCTTTGTTTTAAAATGTCACAATCACTGTACTGTTAAAGTTAACTTAAATGACAGAGCCTAATAGAAAATTCTGCTTTTGTGATACCTGACACACAAATATTCTGAAATATTGAAAGAAAAATGGTTTCCACCTTGTCTACTTTTTTCATAGGATGGTTCATCCAGTTTGAATATTTTGATTCAACAATACTTTTTAATCCCAGAAAGGAAACTATATACATTATAGAAATAAATACAGTGAATCTTATATATTTATTTTTTTTACTGTTAATTGGACAAAACTTAACCTTCTGATACACAATTATGGGTTCAAGAAACATCTAGTCACTCATTTAATGAATGATACATAATGATTACTTGCAGATTTAGAAAAATTTAACAATTTATCTCATCCTAGGTCTGGCGTCCCTCTGTCCTTGAGCTGATTCAGCAGTATCTGTGACAACAAATGATCTGTCTGGTTTTTAGTGAGCAGGAGATCTGCCCTCAGTGTTGGCCCCTGAAGTGAGTCTGCAGAGGCCAACAACACGTACTGAACCAATGCGCGCTTCCCCCTGAAATCACGCAGCATTAGATTTGCACTTTGTGTGACCACGATATAATCTGGAACTTGTTACTTGTGAGGCTGAGTTTGCTGCCTCATCTGCAGAAATCAGATCAGCCTTTTCACAGGCCCATGTGGAACGTTAGCACGGCAGCCAGCGTCTGACTGTCCGGCAGGGAGCGGGTTTTAATGGCATTCACATGACTTTCTGCACACAAATCTAGGGGTGAAATGAAGATGAATAGAATAGAAACGTGTCACTGATAATCTGCATGTGACTGTACTTTTTTTTTTTTTTAAATGAACAAAAACTGGGTTATCTCATCAGTTGAAAACCAGATGTGTAAGCAGGTACTGTCTTGAACTTTCTCTGTTCTCATTGTCTCTGTCAAGTCATAAAACACCTGTGGTGTGAAGTATTTATCCTTTTACTGTCTGCACAGCAGCTGGCTTGTAATTATGCCCTCAGAAACCAGGTGTGCAGCACCTGGTCAATTTGCAACCATCCAGTCTCATTAGTTAACCACCGGTTTAGAATGACAAACATCTAAGTCTTTCTAGCTGCAGGCTCTCTGCTGGGTGCATAAATAGTTTGAATCTGCCCACTGGTGGCTTTGAATCAGTATTGCATCCCCACGGCACACTCATGTTCATCCAATAATAATATCAATGGAATAATTCTGCATATCCTCAGAATAAGAATGATTCCCCTCACTTACAGAGCTCTCATTAACCAGCTGCATCATATTTTATAGATGTATTCCTCCCATATAATCCCAACAGCACACTGGAATTGCATGTTGGCGTTCCAAGAGTTTGCAGGAGTCTTCAACGATGAAGTCGCTCTGCTGTGTGACCTGCCCCCAGTTTGGGTTCAAGAGGCAGCAACCCTCTCTTCTCTTAGGGTTAGACTTAAAAGGGCTGGCTGGGATGATCCTGAACCCTCCCCCCCAACTACTATATTCTGTGATAAAATTGGTTACTGTGTTTTGAGCTCTCTTGGTAGCCCTCCCACTGATGATATACAACTATCTGTAAGGTTGTATATCATCAGTAACTCTGCCTTCCTTCATTTTTATGCATCTGTGAGTTATGATTGCCGTTTTTGGCTCTTAATTGTTAATAATTAGACTTCTTTTGAACTTGAGTTTTTACCTTTTGCTTGCCGTCTCTGTTTTCCTTTTCTTTTAATTCACACTGTTCCTAATCATTTGGGACTGATTTTGATTATTGTTTTAGCAAATTTATGTGTGAATATATGTGACTGTGGTGTGGACGTATGAACGTACTCCATGTCTGCAGGATAGGTGCTAGATTTAGTTGAGCTGAATCTGATTGAATCCCCTTTCTCATGTTACCACCTGGTTTTAGAAAGTGTCCCTTATATTGTAAAAGCCTAAGTCAAGCAAGCTGAATATGAATTCCAAAATCCTGTTGTCTGTTAGATTAATCATGATTTAAGTTGGCTATGCCATAACTGATGGCAAGCAGTGGAAATGCTGGCTCGGAGTTCGGTAGTTTTGTCCCAAATTCATATTTTTTGTTGTTTATATTAAGATGGAAACAATTGCCAAAGATGTGTTGTTTCTGCTGTCTTTCTGAAGTATCTTCAGGCATTTTATCAATCACTGATCATTTGAATTTGAGCTTGGAAAGAACATGTAACAAAGTTATGCGGCTGCATTAAATCAGGTTCATATTCTTTAGACCTGCACATCCAAACCAATGTGGTCTCACACCAGCTGGCATGACAGCTACGCTACATTGCTCCACAGCAGGAAAGTTACAGGTTCCACAATTACAGGACTAAAGCTTTCTGGACTTCAAAGTCATTATGTGCTTTCAAAATTGACCATGCCTGCGTTTTGCATGACATGAAGCTTTCACACACACCCCCAAAAAACTGTAAAAATACATTTTCAAGGCTCCAAAAACTCTGTGAGCCTACGTTGTTCTTTGAAAATTTGAATGTGCTTAAATTTTTTTATTAAGCTGAGCTGTGACAAATGTGTTAATGTACAACTATCAAATATTGAAAGCTGCTAATAAGGGTGTATCGATGAAAAAGTCTGGTTAGTGTGAGGGACTAAATTATGCATAGTTAGGCTTAGAAACTGATATTTACGTGGCTATGGGTTTGTGTCATGTCACCAGAAAATTTCCTTATCCAAAACAATTGCCACTGAAAGACATTATCTGCTCATTTATTGTGAAACTATTAGGTTTTGGGCATTATTATGAGACTGAACTACCTACAGAGCAACCCCAGTAAGCATGTTATCAAAGAAAGAGTCACAAGAAGCACCTGCTTACTGATTTTCTATGAATGATCTGTTATCCAATCTGCTGATCCTCAGTACATTATCCCAACCTGACGTCATAGTGGACCAAAGTAAAGCATGATTGTAAACTTGCAATCATAAACAGCTTAAATAGATGTGATTAAAGGGCTATTAATGAGATATATAGGTTTAGTTTTTTTTTTGGTATTTAGTTTTTATAAATGTAATCTTCTTTATCAACATTCAGCTTGTTCTTTCTGAACCTCTTGTCTGTCTGACATCATCAGGGTCACTCTCTGCCCCCTCCACCCAGATAGTTTTCCACAAGTCAATTACAATCACAGCTGCGTTTTCACACAAACACTTGCCCAATTTTGAATGGCACACGTTTACTGGTTGCTTATGTGATTATATGCAAACTTGCTTAAGTTCATACTCGTGTGAACATGCCCAGAAGAATGGCCTTTCCACTGCACCGATTTCCTGTGACAGTGTTTTCTATGCGAGACTGATAGATGCTCGGCATGTCGCACATGTTTGCTGCTGGTTGCAGATGGCTGGCTGCTGCGTTGCTTTGCTTCTTTGCTTTTTGTTCTCGGTCGTTTTCAGTCTTATGCCTATACACGTTGAATGACTGACCCGTGACATCACAGAACTCTTCCTGGCCTCCTTGACTGTATTTGTATTTGTCAAAACACACGCAAAAGCTGAGCTATTGAACTCATTGCTTTAATTATTCTGTCTTTGTCTCTTGCTCTCTCTCCATCCCACAGATTGAGACTCATTCAAAATAGCTTTATTGATGATAAAATGTTCTGTGCAAAAGAATATTAACCTCAGTACTGATGAATGCAGATGACACTAATATGATAATGATCAGATCCAGCACTTGATTAACAGTAATTTACAGACTGATTTAGCCCGACATAGATTTTGAATGAACCAACCTCATTTTTAAGATATGTTCAAAGAGCGAATGGAAACTTTGCTCCTCTAGAAATAAAAATGGAAAGATCTCGAATGAACCAAAAATAACGAGAGTTTAAATTTCCATAGACGTCCATAAACAGCTTCTTTTTTAAAAAAAAATGTATTGCCTCAGAGGCTGGCAATCCGGGGGGGCGCGTGCCAGCCTCTCAGTGAGGACATATAGCACAGGAGCGTGAGCGCGCCCAGTCACGACCTGAGGGCTCGCGGACGGTCCACCGGTACAGAGTATCTCGCGCAGCGCATTTCATCCTGACAGCCTAAAAAAAAATGAATGAACAAGAAAAATTAAACAAGCTGATTTGAAGGAGAGGACATCTCAACTGAGGGTAAGTAGGCTGCTGCATTTCACCGCACTTCGCTTAGTTTTATTATTATTATTATTATTACTGTTATTTTTAATGATGTCATTCCGTTTCACTGTCTGTAACTGTTTGAACTTGATGTAAAACTGAATAGCAGCACAACTATTTAACAAACCCATCTGAAATTTGGGGTAGAACACTGCTTGCTTCTGAATTGCTGTTGGCTCCATGCAGGACTTGAGAATATGATATTCTGCCAAGTTTGGACCAGGATTTGTAGTAGAAAGTAGTTGAAGTAGTTTATCGGTTACATTCACTAGCCTTAACTGAAGGCATACTCAAACTATTGTTTTTAGATGTTTTACAGCCGCATCTGCACGAGTTTAGTCCCCGAAATAAAGTGTGGCATATCGTTCCTTGATGTTGGCCGCTGGGCAGAACTGGAGGATGAAGACAAAAGTAAATAGATGTCAGCACTGGAGAAACAGTGAGCAATGAAGCGATGTGACAGAGAGCGCTGAGCAGATGAGGTGGCCAGAAAGCTTGGCGTGCTCCGGTGACTTAGACTTTAATCCATTTTTGTTTTTGTGAGTTCTTGCGGCCTATTAGAAAATACAGATGTGTTTTGAGATGGATTTTAGAATGATGCAATGCTTCTCAACAATGAGACGCACAGTATGTTGTGATTTTGAACGTCCTTTAGCAGTTTCATTCGTATGCACGTTCGTTTGGGTGCGTTTATTGCTGCTGTGTCAGCACTGATGGGCAAAGTCACCATAAATCAAGTGTCAAGGCATGGCTCAGGATTTTGCAGAGAGACACGTGGAGGAAAGAGGCCGGACAAGAAGGATGTAATATGTAATATTTATTTACAAAGCACATTTAAAACCACTGTTGTTGAGCATAAAGCTTTACACGAAGAATGGCAAATAAAGCAGCCCACATATATATAAAAAAATAGAAAAATGCATAAATAAAAGCAATGAAGCCATAAGAACAGAACATATACTATGGAAGCCGAGGAATAAAAATGTGTTTTAAAACTACTTTAAAACTATTGCTATAACTGTATAGATAATAACTATCGACCTATTCAAAGACACACAACAATTTCATATCATCACCCTTCGTATTAAAGGTTGGACGCCTCAGTAACTAAATAAAGCTTAAATTCATGTCCCATTTTGCCTGTAATCTCTAAATTCCATATTTAATCTTTGAAGCCACTGCCTGGTGTAAAGACCTGCTTATTTCTTTTGCCATTGAATCCTTTTTTTTGTTTAGGATTTTCAGAGGTGATGGAATAAGTATTTTTGCAGATATTCAGGTCCTGACAAAGACATTTCACTCTCCCAAAGCCCATTTGTCTTTATAACAAATCATCAATCATTATTTTATTGATGCTATTTATATTTATGCATGTGTGATGATCACAGGTTAACTTGTAGTTGACCAGTTTTTAGTTTTGCTGTATTTTTGAATGGATTGGGGGAAAACAGCTGATTCGGTCATGATTTGGATGTGAACTTTTGTGGTAGTGTGTTTAGATGCACAATTAAATATTATATTATCTGGTGTAATCCAACACAGCATCTGGGAAACTGTCTGAAAATTTCTACTGTAAGCACCAAAAAAGTCTTTATTTTTGTTCTAAAATATGCTTTTATGTAAATAAATTGTTGAAGAGTGAGCTCCACAGACATAATCTGTATTTGTTTAGGTAAATGTTTAGCAGAGAATATGCAACAAGTCTTTTATCCTAAATGAGAATACTGATTCCATCGTCCGGGGCGACTTTTATGTAACAAGTTTTTCTGAAACAACATGTTGGAGTGCACCCAATCAGCCCAGTATCAACGCAAAGTGAGTAACAGATCCACCAGTCTCTGCACGATACAATGAAGCGCTACATGCCTCAACATTGCTTCAGCATTGCCTCAGCTTGGCCTGAAAACTACATACTGTTGTCCAGCCTCACTACAAAAATGGCAATCGTGTTACATAGTTTAACTGGCTTGACACGGCCATTTAATTTCAACCCCTGAAAGTGTATCTTTAACCCAAACCGTGATGTTTCTCTCAATTTATCCGAGCTGTTTAGGTAAAGCAAAACTAAATGAAACTCTAAGAATAACAACAGAATAACATAGAAACTGAACAGGTTGCCCAGTTTCATACAACTGGAGGTGACAGTAAATGACAGCTTTCCACGCAAAAACTATAGAAACAACGTAGCAGCAGCTTGCAGAAACAATCTGTGGTGTAATTCCTTGGGGGAGAATGGCCCAGTATAAGTAATTTGATGCTTAGTCTAACACTTCCAGTTCCCACTGTTTGGATTTTCAGAGCTCTGAGATTTGTCTTAATTAGAAAAGGGTCATGTAGAATGTTAACCAGCGCATTGCAAGCCGCACAATCTTAACTCTCCAGATTAACATTCGGTTGTCATCACACAATGACCTCTATCCCTGCACGCAGCGCTGCGAGGCGCAGCAGCAGAAGCAGTTTTGATTAGACAGAATAAGGCCTGGTGCCAAGATGCTTCCACTCTTGTGCTCACTATCTGATGTTGTCATAAGAGTCGTTTGTTTTTCGTCACGAAATGACCAAGTTCCTTGTCTTGAAGGGCTTGTAAAAGGTTTTTATCCATTGACATTCATTTAAAAATAATATATAAAGAAATTGTTAAGACAAGAATTTATAAAAGACAGTGAAGTGCGTTGTTTTGATGTTCAGTGGAATCGATCTGTGGTGTTAGATGAAGATGTATTAATTCTGATAAGCTGCTTCAGATGAGTATCTAAGCTCCAGGTTACTGTAGCAAGTGTGAACGTAACCCCTCAGGATCTCCACCTAAACTAGTGGCTGCTGAGCTGCATTGCTGGTATTGTAAGAGTACTTGGGCCACCGATCATTTCTTTATATTTTGCTTTCAATGCTTTCTTTTAAAGTTCTCCGTCATTTTTGAAGGTCTTTTAAAGTTTTTATTTGAACAATGGCTGCTTTTTCAACCATTTTTCATTTGTAACTCTAGACAGTTTGTTACTAGCAACCTGTTGCAAAGACACACACACACACACACACCGTTAATTTAACATTTTTCAGCCACGTGTGCAGTGTGTCCTTAAAACATCTGAGGAAATTGGACAAGTGGAGGACAAAAGAAGAAGTGTCAGGCCTGAAAAACTATCTAAAGGGATGTCCTTGAGAAATAGAAAAAAATGAGAGATGCATCTGGACCTCCAGTTGATCTATCTAATGTTCACTGAAGCCTCATCAGAAATGGTCTCTATGGAAGGATGGCTGTCAAGAAGCCATTCTTGAGGAAAGGAAACAGGAGAAAAGGCTGAGCTATGCCAAATGACACAGATAGTGGACTGAAGATCAGCTGCAACAGGTCTTATGGAGGGATGAATCTTCCCCAGAGCCCGGACCTCAACATTATTGAAACAGTGTGAGATTATGTTGACATAGAACAGAACAAAAGGCAGCCAACATCCAAAGATGAGCTTTTTAAATGTACTTTAAGAAGCCTGGAGAACTATTTCCTGAAGACTACTTAAAGAAATCACAAGAAAGCTCATCTAAGAGGGTTCAAGCTGTGTTGAAGAATAAAGGTGCTCATGCCAAATATTGACTTGCAAGCTTGTTGGAATTGTGTAAAATCAGTTTTTGCCTTATATACTGTATTTCTATTCATGTCTGCACATTGTTTTGGGCTGCATGGTGGTATAGTTGTTTGAAGCTAGAAGCTTCCCGGTTCAAATCTCAGCCGGGACCTTTCTCTGTGGAGTTTGCACGTTCTCTCCACACACCCTGGCTTCCTCCCACTATCCAAAAACATGCAAGTTAAGTTGACTGGTGATTCTAAACTGGCCCTTGGAGTGAGTGTGAGCATGCGTGGCTGATTGTCGCTCCCCGTCACCCTGAATTGGATGAAGCGGGTACAGAAAATGGATGGATGTTTCCTGTTTTGCTGGCAAGTACGGTACTTTGTAGGTTATGACATAAGATAACTGTTTGGAATAAAAACAATAACACTGAATCCTGCAGCATTGATTTTGAGTCTTTAATCATTCAAGGATTTTGAGACCAACAATGCTCTACTCGATCATTATATCACCTCCTACTCAGTTTGACTTTATACCAACCACAGCTACATATGAACTCTCTTGATCAGATTAAGAAAAGGTCGCTGCAGTGATGTCACGGTTGTGAACTTATATGATATTTTTGGACTTTGCTTTTGGAGCCTCTGCGAAAGCCCCTTTGTGCACATAAAACATGATTAATATCTGCCCGGTGAAAAGAAGTTGAATAGATTAACCAAGCTTAAAATGAAAGAGATGGAGAGAAATGGCTTTGACTGTGAGCCATGTGACACTGAGAGGCAGAGACCCAATATGTGCCCTGGTTTCTGACCTCAACCAATCAATGTGAGGTATTGATGTCCCCATGTTTGCATTGTGGCTTCAGTGTTCTGTGTTGTGCGTGTGTCCACTCTGTTGGTAAAACTCCTCATTCATCAACCTATTAATGATAATGTAACTCTTCGCAGAGCAAACAAGGTTGTGAATGTTCTACTTAATTTGTTGTTTGTGGCCGTATCTCAGGAGAGAGAGCGGTAGTCTGCCAATCGGAGGGTCAGCGGTTTTCAACACCTGGCTGTCGAAGTGTCCAGGGCAAGACACTGAAGTTGCCCACCAACGCATCCATCTGTGTGTGATAGAGAAAAAAAGCACTGTGTAGCCTATAACATGTACAGACCTGCTGTACGAGTGTGCGTGCGAATGGGTGAATGTGGCCTGTAAAAGCACTTTGAGTGGTTAACTGGACTTGTAAAGTACTATACAAGTACGGTCCGTTTACCATGACAACAAGAAATGTGACAGATCCCTCGTGGGACATAAGGAGCAAGAAGGGTGACAGTGCAGAATGAAGCTTATTCAGTGCTGTTTTCAATTACTCATATAGCCTGCAACTCTAATCTCTCCATATAACACCTTAATATGGTCAGATAATCTGGGTAGAGTGGGTACAAGAGAGGTGCCACAGGGGGAGAGAATCCACAGTGAAACACCCGGTGTAAAACGGAGGAGAGAGGGATTCGTGTTGAGGTGGAGAATTATGAATGCAATCAATAAAGCAAAAGTATTGCAATCCCAAGTTATTGAGTTTAACAGTGCGAGTTGTTATACAGTTAGACTGACTTCGACTTTGTGTAGTCATTTGCAACCGCTTGTTCCTTGTAACCATCGGTCATAGCCCATCCCAACTTAAACCAAGTTTAAACCAAGCTTAAGTTGCGATGCAGTCTGAAATAAATAATAATGAATAATAATAATTATTTTATTTCCATGGCAGCAACACATTTCAAAAGATTTCATCGGTTTAAGACCCATCCTACTCAAAGTTTTCTCCTTTCCCTTTTGTACTTTGCTCTCACTCAGAAAGGGTGAAGAATATGCTTAAAAAACACGATTCACGATTCAAAAAGAGTTTGGCGACTGTTTTTAGCTGAATCAGAGCTTCTCTTGAACTCTTTCAGAAGTTAAGATGGGAAGGAGTTTGATACTTTCATAGACTGCAGAAGTTGTAAAGAACTGCAAGTTGACAAACACTATGTCATTTTTGTTTGTTTTTTAATCATCTACTGTATATAGAATCCTTTAAATCTCAGCATGCAAGTCTGAAAACTTATATGCGATCTTGTATTTGAAAAAAAAAGACTTCTCTGTTGTTGAAATAACCGCGTGGGCTCAGGAACACTTCGGCAAATCATTGTCCGTGAACACCATTTCTTGCTGCATCTACAAATGCAAGTATAATCTTCATCATGCAAAGACAAAATCAGTCATAACTAAGCTCCAGAGCTTATTGAAAATGGGCTGGGGTGAAGAGGATGACTGTCTTGCGGTTTGACAAATAAGAAATGTGGGACTCTTTGGAAATCACTGATGCTTCATCCTCTGGGATAAAGAGGACAGGGATCATCCAGCTTGTATCAACACACAGTATAAGAAAAAAAAAAACAGCATCTGTGTTGGTATGTGGGTGCATTATTGAGTGACTTGTACATCTCTGAAGATAACATTAAAGGTGGAATGTTTTTCTTGGCAGGTCGGGCTCATTTCAGCAAAGACAAGTCCAAACCACATATGTCCATGTATTACATCAGTGATAAAATAATCAGACTGTCCCTCTTCTAGTCCAGATCTGTTACCCACCATAAACTTTTGGCTTAATATGAAAAGTATAACAGTGGATGTTCCAATGACGTCGCCCCATTTGATATCAAATAATAATGTGAAATATTTCCTTTAAACATTCTGCCACAACTTATCTTTGTAATATCCTGTTGGCCTGCAGTATGTTGAAACAAAGAATATATATATATATATGTTTATAATTCTATCACTATTGAGCCACTAACAGGTTGACACTGACTGAAGAGAAAACACACACTTTATTGAAATGATAAAATCCCTCCTGTTCAATATTGCAGCCGTCTCTCTGTAGCCACTTACAATAATAGCGTCAGCCTAGCTCCCAGCCTTCCTCATATAAGGCAAGACTTCACATGAACGAGTTTCCCACGTCCGCTTCCATGAATGTTCTTTTATGAAGGGCCATTTGAGATATTTGCCACCTCAACACGATAAGGTGTGGCAACAGAAAGGACTCACACACTCTTACGTTGTCTCTACATGCATACACAAACACACACATAATCTTCCCTCATCACCCTCTCCAGCTACTCTTGTCACTTGTCCAGCAACAGGTCAGACGAGTAACAGAAAGCAGACCTGAGAGCTTGTTCAGTTGGTCGTGTGTTGGCAGGCACCAAGGTCATGCCTGCCTCCTCACACGTTTGTTCGTTAACTGAGCAACACAAACATCTTATAATCACTCTTTACAGTTTATGCGTTTATTAAGACCTCAGAATCATATTGTTTGATATTTCCACCACTTGAAAGCAACACTAGAGAAGTTTATGCTGTTGGTATATTGACCTTTGTTGTGCACTTTCCCGAGCCTGAAACTGCCCTGGGCTGAAATACTGCAGTTCAGAGCTCTGGTTTCCAGCCCTGCACCGCCTCGTTTTGCTGTGCTCTGACATTTTTATGGGCTCTATTTTGTTGTCTCTTCACCATGACAACAAATTTGTGTCTATGGGTGTAAATCTGCAGGGCTTACGCCGAGATTTCTATTCATGACGGTGGTGTTACATCCCACAGCTGTAGGGGGAGCCAAAAAGCAAAAAATGTGCCAAATTCTCTAGAGTTACTTTAACATAGTTAGTAGTTTAAACTGTTTATACAAAAGCCTACATACTTGTTGAATCTATCAGATTGTTGGCTGATTCTTTCAGAATTAAACATTAAAGATTATCTGGGGCCAATAGTTTGTTGAAAGTTATTTAGTAGTTTTTAGCATGAAGTCAATAATTTACTTTGGCAACTTTTATGCATTTTTTTCCAAGTTTTCTCTTATCTTTAGCCAAGTTAAAGTACTACGTCTCCCTGAAAATTTGAAAAAATGATTAATGGCTTTATTTAAGCTTGGCTAGATAAAAATGATTCCATTTACGTGGGGATAGATCAGCCGTGTCTTCATCGCCTACAGCTGGGACAAAATGCAGATGTTTGTCTGTGTCCTCCAGTGCTGGCCTTACTCTGTCCGCTTCCTGTGTGTTACAGGGTTGATTTTAAGATTTTATATGCTTTGGTTTAGGTTTTCAGATTTTATATGGTCTGGGTTCACCCTTTCTAGAGGAAGTTATACACCAATACAGTCAGCAAGGGTGACTTATCACATGCTACTGATCTCACTCAGATGTTCTAAGACTGAAACCCATAAATAGAGGAGATTACGCCCTTGCAGTGGATGCTCTTAACCTGTGGGAAAAAAGGTATTGAAGACCCACTTATTTTCAGTGGCATTCAGTTTGAATACAGTTTGACACTTTAATTTTATCCATTGAGTTTTATTGTGTGTGTGTGTGTTTGTTTCCCATAAGCCAATTCAGTTCAACTCTTGATGTTTTAAATTTACTTAGATCATATTGACATTTGCATTATCAAAAATGCACTGACCTAAAAGATGCACTTTTACTAATTTCTTCATCAGTGCTAATTTTTATTATGGGGCAAATTTGTTAGATTCCATAACTTACTATCCTACATTTTTCCCCCAAGATACCCTAAACCGTGCGCATGCCATGATATACCATAACTGGGTTTGTTTCCTTCTTTAATAGTAGTTACGCAAGTCCTTTAAGGATTAGCAGAGATTACCGGAGTCACGGGTGCAGCTGTAATCCACAGCATTTCACTTCAGTCACAGCAAGACATACTGCTTATTCACCTCTAACCAACCCAGAGTTGCGATTTATCCCAGTCCTTCGTCTGGGCCACCATCTCAGTCTTCCTGCCTTTGACCAGGAACTCCACCTCCCTTTTCATCCTGTCTATTGTCTTTAATCCTCTATGGATCAAAGATTAATCATCATGTACCACTTGATATCATGCCCAAAAAGGGCACCCTGCCTTGCAGAATTGGAATTCATCAGCAGTGTCTTCATCATAGCACGATTTGTTTGGCAACCTTGTTTCTTTCTCTAAACTTTAATGAATGCTTTATTTATATACAGCAAAATGTTCAGAAACTATATCCTACTGGACAGATGAATGTTAGTTTCACTCCAGATAAAGGCTCAGATCAACCACTGATTTGTGCTTCCATTCTAAATCCACAGAAATTATTTTCTGCAGATTCATCTGTAAAGAGATGACAGTATTCATCTCTGTTTGTCTTCACAGTATCAGTGACTTCACCGGTGCATCTGGATGAAAAGAGATTATTCAGGTGACGACTGAACACAGGAAAACGATCCAGCCACTGCGTGTTAGAAACAGACAGCTCACCACTGGTAGGTTTCTGATAAACAATAACCCCAGAAACATGACCATGTTTGTAACACTGCTTTTGTTTGAGTAGTTTTTTTTCATCTTTACTGATACTTTCTCACATTTTCTTCCCTTTTTGTTTGCTCAAATTTCTTTTCAAAATTGGCAGGACACTTGGCATGAAGATCCTAAAGCAAAGGGACACAAAAAAGACACCTATACCTGAGTAAAGGCGACCGGTCAAGCAGCAGACTTTTTCATTTTCCTTTCCAGTGATTCTTCCCTCAATGATTTTACTGAACATGTGTCAGAAAGGAAGGTTAACACACAAGTGAAGATGAACCCTTACGACACGTCTCACTTCCGGAGAGATCTCTTCCCCCATTTCTATTTGTTGTAGATCTTTGCCTCTTTCCTTTATTACTGGTTGAAGTGTCATTTTTCTTCATTTGCAAAGTTAGAGCTACTGCTGCTGCTGTCCGCTGTCTTTCTGTACTCTTTGTACTTGCAGTAATGCAGCATTATGGTTGACGGACAGGGTCTGTCCTCTGGTTCCTAAAAGATTTGATGTTGCATACACTTTATACTTTGTCAGGATTCAGTTGTATGATGCTCTGGAAGTGGTTTGGCAAGGTAAATACTGGCAGGACAGGCATACCTTTTGCTTGCTTTATTTGATTTTGTTAGATAGTACTTTATGCTTCACATCAAAGATGCTTGTTGTTATTTCCACATTTCTTATGCATTTTATAACCTTTTCTATTCTGAGATCATTTATAAGCTGCTCAAGTCCACCTTTGTGATTTGATCCATACAGGGATGCTGATTAAGAGACTTAAATCCAAAAAGGTAGTCACACCTCGACTCTTCTCCTTCTGTCGCGTACTGATTTATGAGCTTTGTCACCTGACCTCCTACAAATACAGAAACCTTCCTCAGGTGACCTGTGTACTTACCTTTTCCTTCCTGCAGCTAAAGTTTAAAGGATTTGTCCCTTCAGAGATAGATCATAGTAATCTGTCCCCTTATTATCTTTTGTCAGGTATGAGTGAATTCTCAGCGGTAACGCTGAGCGGTAATGAAGTACGTCCGCCCTGCTAACCGTTGCGGATAATTGCTAAAGTAGCCTTGTTCAGGTAAATACTTTCCATTGAGCGGTCGGTACACAAAGCAAGTTCACAATGACCACCAAACAGACATGCAGACACTTGGAAAGGAAATGTGAAATTGTTAAAGCAGTGACATGAAGGAACAGGAAGCGACAAACAAAGTGTGGTTGTTTCAGTTGGGCTCCTCTTACAGGGTAGACGTGACCTTTCATTGACCTGGAGAGATAACAGGAAATTACACAAATAGTTAAAGTCAGCTGAAACACATAACTTTTGTGCAACCACTTGCTAACTTTTATGTAATTGTATTTGATTCTGTATTAAGACATATTTGCACTGAATTTTGAATTGTTTATAGAAACTGGCATTTGATTTGACTGTGTTCTTTGTTTCTTTATGCTCATAATCAAGGGGTTGTGAAACTGTGAGGAACTTTAATCGTAAGATTGCGCATGTTTTTTTTTCTTTTTTTACTGCATGTTGGAAATTACTTACATATTGTCCAATTTGAAGTTAACTTGGCCCTGTCTGTCCTGTACGGTCATTTTGCACCTTATTACATTATTATAAAAGGTATGCTGTAATGAGCTGGATATCCTTGAAATGCTTCCATCTCCATTTTCCTACTGCTGTGCATAATTAGCTTATAGCATTCAACAAATGATGCCTGCTCGAGCTCAAGACCTTAAGACTTTCCTTTTGTTGTTTTGAACTGAACACAACCAGTCCTGCATGTTCTTGTGACATGTGTTGAGGTCAGTCCGGCCCTACCACTCCTTGAATGAATTCTCGCATGAGTGGAATCGCAAAATCAAATCTTGCGGCTGCTTTTGATTTTTCTTTTCAATCAACTTCATTTTATTTTCTTGAGTAAGTTGGATTTAAGCACATGGTTGTTTATCAATGCATCTAAACCTACAAGAAAGCCTACTTTGTGTTTGCTTGGGATGTATAACTAAACAAAGGACTGTACTGGGGAACAGAAGTACAAGTTGTGGACACTGAATCAAGTGACTGACCAATGGCCTTAAAGGGTTTGTTCTTCTGGTTGGACCCAGAATTATCATCTTATTAGGACAGATTGGAAGGGCTGTGTTGGTAATAGTACGCATAACTTCACTAACTGTGTCAAGGTATTTATTTACCGTCAAGCCCCACTGAGAAACACAGAGATTTAATCGCTGATGATGGGAGCTGCACGTGTTAAACGTCGCTTCAGTGCTGTGGTGGATGGGCCAGTGGAGGAGGAGGAGGTCATGAGGCTGGCACAGAGTGCTGCAGATACTGCTTGGGTAGGAGGGAGCCCAACAGGGTCAGGGACCCCAGCCAGCCCCTTGCCGACCCATGCTCTCAACGGCAAAGCTCTATCTCTTCAGAGCAACACCAACAATGCACGAAGGCAGAGTGCCATTGGAGAGTTAGCTGGGGGAGATGCAGGAGGAGAAGGTGGAGTTAGAGCAGGAAGAATATTCCAAGGGCCAAGAAATTCAAAAGGCAGTAGTGTAGGAGGGAGAGGGGAAAGCCATTATTCATCAGACCAGGATTCACTCTCTTCCCCCTCCGCTACCAGCCGCCCACGCAGCAGGCGCTCAAACCACCGGCCCCGGCAACGCTTTGTGGGCAAGGACGGACGCTGCAACGTCACCTTCGTCAACATGAGCGAGAGGGGCCAGCGGTACCTCAGCGACCTCTTCACCACCTGTGTGGACATCCGCTGGCGCTGGATGCTGGTCATCTTCACCCTCTCCTTCCTTCTCTCCTGGCTGCTCTTTGGCTTTGCCTTCTGGCTCATTGCCTCTGCGCATGGGGACTTCTCCATTCGACTTACCCCCAGCTCAGGTTCCTCTCCAGGATCAGGAGAGGCCGGTTCTGGAGGTGAGTCTGATAGAGAGGCAGTGGTTGAGGAGCCGTGCTTCCTCCAGGTCAACAGCTTCATGGCAGCCTTCCTGTTCTCCTTGGAGACGCAAACATCCATCGGTTACGGATTCAGAAGTGTGACCGAAGAATGTCCCCTGGCGGTGTTGGCGGTCGTTTTGCAGTGCATTGTGGGCTGCATTATTGACGCCTTCATCATCGGGGCAGTCATGGCAAAGATTGCCAAGCCCAAGAAGCGCAACGAGACACTGGTGTTCTCCGACACAGCTGTGGTGGCGCTGAGAGATGGGAAACTCTGCATGATGTGGAGGGTCGGCAACCTACGCAAGAGCCACCTGGTAGAGGCCCATGTCAGAGCACAACTACTCAAGGTAAGTGGAAGAATTTGAATTAATTAGCATAGTGAAAAAAGAAAGAGGTCAGAAAGTATGCTGTACCATATGAAAAAAGTTGCCACTGTGAAAGATTGGTTGAGGGGGGGAAAATGCAGTAAACAGAGAGAAAGAGAGAGCACTGAGACCATCTGGCCCCTATCCTGTGGACCGTAGTTAATGAGAGCTTGTTTTATTTTCCCTCAGGGGTTTGGAAGATTTACCATGGATTAACTTGCCTGGAATTCTTTAACTGAGAACGGTTGTCCTTCCTCATCTCATTTCCCCTTGTAGACTTTGTCTATGTGGGTTTGATGGTTGTTCTCTGTGCATAAATTGCAAATATATATATATATACCTTTCTGTTTGCACTAGGGTTGGAAATGTTCCTTTTCTATTTATCCATTTGTTTTTGCCAGCATTTTGTCATCATCATTGCTTCGCGTGTGTACCCTCTAGATATCCCAGAGGGACAAAGTCTCTTTAGCATTGAGGCTACAGCGTAAACGATGTGATCTCTCTTAATAGCATGACCATATCAAAGTCCAAACAGGGCAGATGGGATTAAGTTTAGAAGGATCAAAGAAATACAATTCTAAAAGCTTGGGCTGGATATTGTTCCATAGCGAAGGGTGGGTGAATGATAAGCCTATCTATTGGCTGTGTGACTAAAGACTTGCATGTCAAATTTAGCTCAACACAAAAACCCAATGCTAAGCTTTTAGGTCAGGATATGAAATTAAATTAACAATGCTTTTCCCCAAAAAAGTGACTTTTGTAAACTTTTCTGTAACAAGGTATTTTATATCCAGTATTACAATGTAATTTTTAAAAATGAGTTTTCTCTGTTGGTTCTTTAACGTGTCATGGCTTTTGTATGACGATTTAGGGAATATTTTATTTTCTTTATTCGCGACAACCTACAGAGGAAGTTTTATGACAGTAACTTTATTCTATCTCTCTTCCCAACTTGCTCTCAGCCAAGGGTGACACCAGAAGGAGAGTACCTCCCACTGGATAACGCAGACATCAACGTGGGTTTTGACACTGGCACCGACCGCATCTTTTTGGTCTCTCCTGTGACAATTGTCCATGAAATCAATGAAGAGTCACCTTTCTTTGAGATGGACCAAAAATCCCTGGAGAGTGACTCTGAGTTGGAGGTGGTGGTCATACTTGAGGGTATGGTGGAGGCCACAGCAATGACCACACAGTGCCGTAGCTCCTATCTGGCCTCTGAAATCCTCTGGGGATACCGTTTTGAACCAGTGCTCTTTGAGAGGAAAGAGTGCTACCAGGTCAGGCAGGAGGGATTAGTAGTTATTCCTCTGAATATCTGCATGAATCATTCTCATATAAAGTGGTATTCATTACAGCCATAGTGATGGGTTTGGTCTGTTTAGATGTATGGTCATTTTGACTATGTAAGCATTCAGCTAAAAAGTTCTTGTTCTGCCCTTTTTCCAGGTGGACTACTCTTTTTTCCATCGAACATATGAAGTCCCAAACACACCATCATGCAGTGCTAAGGAGCTTGCCGAGCAGACGTACATCGAAGGCTCACACTCGTCATTCTGTTATGAAAACGAAGTGGCCCTGCAACTTGTTTCCCCAGACGAGGGACCAGATCAAGACCCTGAGTGTCCCTCCCCACCAACCCGGAGGCCCTCTCTGGCAGAACATCTTCACTATAACTGAACTCGAAGAGTAGGATGCTTTAAAGGGAGACAGGGAGATAATTGAGAGCCTTAGAGGGCAAACAGGAGACATAGACGGTTAGACAGGATGTTACACACAGACAAAGAGAGTAAAAAGAAGACGGAGACGTGAATTTGCCAGAGTGGATTAAATGATAGGAAAAGACACTGATTGAAATGGTAAGAGAGAAAGAAAAATCCAGTACAGGAGCACACTGAATTTGGCAGATTTAGCCAGGTAGCCAGGGCAGGAAATAGACAGATAGAGAAAAGTAGGGGAGTTGGGTCACTGCTTTGACCTCGTTGTCTGATTGGTCCTGGCAGTCTTTCAGAATCATTGGAAACTTGTCTGCTAACTCTCACATCTGGCCCATCACTACCACAGCACACTCATCTGGCTATTCTTCCTGACTGACAGGATGTGCAACAGCGCCACATGGTGGCTACAAACTGTAACTACCATCATACTTTCTATGACATGGGAGACATTTTTGACCTCACTTTGATGTGGCTTCTCAGTTGAGTGAACAGAAATGTTGTTACTCAGGAATGAATTTCCACTATGATGCTGACTTATCACTTTCATGTTTCATTTCCGTATGGTAAGTATGGATAGTGCACTTTCTGTGATGCTGGTGGATTGTTGTGAATGTACTTGAGTATTAAATAAAGCGACCTGTTTGAGCCAAAGCAGAGCAACGTAACATGGGGACACAGCTGAAAACTAGCAGCGGTTTTGAGCAGTTTTCTTCTCATGTAACATGCTTTAGGTTTGTTCTTTTTTGGCTTGGTTAGAAAAAAAGAATTGTGTTCATGGATTGTAAAAAATTGCTTTATTTAATGTAACATTTTGTCTTGAGTTGACCTCTCTGACCTTTCAGAGGATGCTTTGTAAGGTTTCAAACCTCAGCGGTGACCTAGCAGTGTGCAGATAATCTGTTCATCATTGTGCAACTTTCTCGCACTAATATCTACATTATCCTGTCATGTTTGATGTCACGAAAAGCCACCGTGTTATTATTTAGCTCTGTAACTTTTGGATCCTTGTAATAACTGAACCATGACATGATGATTATAGAAGAGTCTTGGCACTTGGATGACCCTTGATGGTGCAGACTGAATCTGAGGCTGAAGGAGATCCTCTTGTTAACTTGTAAATGCACCAGAAACCTACAGTCGCCTCCATCATCACGACTCATTGAATCAGGAGAACTGTGTGGGAGAGACTGTCTGATCTAGTTAATGTTGGGTTGGCTTGCTCTATCTGAATCTGTAAAACAATTGTCTTCCATCTGCACAAGTGGATAAGAACTGAACTGGAAATGACCCCGCATTCACAGAAGTATATTCTATATTTTCATGTGAAATAAATCATGTAATCCGTCTCTGATTTGCATAGATTTCAGATGGTTTCTTTCTGAAAATGTAAAAGCAGTGTAGTAGGTGGTGCCTTCATGATCGACCAGAGATTTTGCGACTGGCAGCATTTTAGTTTATGTTTAAGATGTGCTTAAAGTGTATTTTTATTGTACATATTTTAGGCAAGGCTGTTGCTTTTGATCACCTTAACATTTCCAGAATGTTCTTAATACACAAATAATTACTGTGAATCCATTCAGTAACTGAATAGTCACAGTATGAGCACTCACTGATGACATAGAGAAGCTTTTAGCTGTATTATACTGTACACTATTTATTAGTTGCACTTTGTAGTTATATTAAAAATGTTTTGGTCTATTTTAATCCTGTAATCATTTACAGAACATCATACAACTTGAGTATTTAAGTGTTTGATTATTGGGTGTTTTGGTAAAGGAGATGTAAATCAATATGAGGGGTTCAACATCTTACAGTGTTGACCAATAATCAACCTGTTTGACACACAAACTGGGAGCTTGTTCTTTGTACTGTGCACAAAAGTAAAATGTGGAGGCCAATATCACAGATGAAGCTCTACAACAGTGTAATAGAGTTTCTGGTTTAAGACAAGTTAACCTCAATGCAGCAGCAGCACTCGTGTCACTGAAGAGATACACACTTTTAACCTCAGACAGAGCTGAGGTATTAATTGGTAACATATTGTCTCATGCAATTAATGTTAACACTGTTCTGTGTTTGTGTGTCCCCTCACACTGCCCCTTCGAAGCTACCATGTGCTATTTATAGGTGGGTCTTGTCATTCACCCTGCCTCCACCTCTGTGAAGTGTAACTTGAGTCCAAAGCACAATCACTTTAATAGCGCTTTTTAAAAAACCCTAAAAGAAACAGATTGTTTGGTCACGTTACTGTACACTTAGGATTCGCTGCTCACAGTACAGTACTTTTTCTAGATAATGTAAACTGCACAGCGTACTGTGATACTGCTCTGCTAGTTTTCCTCTGTTATTTTTCTGGAGATGAAGTGAAAGCTCTCCATTTCATCGTGTAATTTCAGAGCGGCCTCAGGCATAGGGCACTTCCAAATTAAACACAACTGTGTTGTAGAGCAAATAAAGCAAGAGGATGCAACTACAACTACTGGTTGTTTCTTTATTCATTTTCCTTGTAACAGTCCTTACTGTTCACATCAAATCCAACAGGATTTTTTGTGTTCATGTTTACAGTTTCATGTTTATTGCTGAAACTCTACACAAGAAATCTGTTTGTTAAAGATCACTTGTAGGTTTTTACTAAAGCCGTCACGGGTCCCACAAACAATTCTATTCACAGGAAAGAGGAAACACTTGTATAACACTTGGACTAGTTAAAGGAATAAATCGAAGGTGAATGTTTCTTTATTTTTCATTGTGTTGTCAAAAAGTCTTCTTGTGCAAAATACCACGACTGCTCATTCATAAAAAGAACAAACACCCAGTGTGGCCCTAATGGCTTTACAGCTTACATGGTATAAGAAGTAACATAATTCCTGCCATTGAAGTGAAAAACCCTTATTTGCACATCTTGTTCCTCAAGGGGCACTTCTGGAATTGTTTTTCTCTAATTTCTAATGGTTTTATTACACTGATTAAATACCCATATTAGTAGATTATATTAATATGTATATTGTCTGACAAAAATAAAGCTTTTTAAATTAGAAAAAGGAGAAAGAAAACTTACAAGCTTTTTGGAGCTTTTTTAAGGCTAATTTTGAAATGAGCCCATAGAAAGAAGAGAAAAGAAGAGTAAACAACCCATTTCCATGGCAACATCCCGAAATATTTTAGCCAATAAACCTCCCTTGAACTTTACAGCCTTTGAGGGTGGGGGGTGTTTCTACCTCAGGTTCTTCTTCATTGTGACGCTTTCCACACCACAATTCCCACAGTTTCTCTGTGTATGTTTCAAATGCAGTAAATGTCAATGAATTGTTACATATTATAACATTAACATTTCATTCATTTCCAGGAATTGCTCCAAACATGTCTACATTGTTGTAAATATCTACAAGAAGCACAGGAACCCTGGTGCCGCAGATATTCGGATTCAGTCGGATTTTTCCAGGATGATCTGAATCACGCGTCTGGGATCAGATAATTCCAACCAAACCTGTACCGTTTGTGAGTGGAATCAAACAAATCAGATCCAGGATCAGTGTCTGCGGACACTCGCCGCTACACTGTGGTAAACAAAGAGCGCGCAAATCTCCCTGCTCTAGCGCGAGAGTGCCGCACGGCACCTGCTGCAGCGCTCCGGTTAGCCGCTTCACACGTCACTCACTTTAAGCCCCGCCCCTTATCCGTTAACATTGGTTAATGGCGGAGATTTCTGCTCTGTCCTTAACGCGATTCGTCACCGCAGCAGTTTCGTGCCCGCTTTGGGGCGGAAAGCTGCCGTGGTATTCATGAGGCGGGTCTGCGGCTCGGCTTCAGGGTTTGATTGGAGTCATTTCTCTGTGAGGTTTGATTAAAGCCCGTCTTCTCGAAGCTGGTTGGTCTGCTAGCAGGAAGCTCTCGCTGGGCGCTGAAGCCGTCGTCTCGCCCACAGTGCTCCCTACTTTATTCTCACCGAGAAGTGTGTGCGGCTCCACTGAGACAGCAATGCAATGATAAAAGCCGCATATGCGGTAAGGCTACACACCTCTCTGGGCAGGAAAATAACCGAGAAACAGTCTCATCCTGGTTCTCCTCACAACACAGCCTTATCCTCTATTCAGAGCGGAACCTGAAGGTGAGACATTTAATTGCCTTTACCCTAATCCAACTCGTAAATAGCCAGTGTAATATCCTTTAACGTATCATATTTCAGTGGAGCTGGCTAACCTCGCTCGCTTGGTTGGTCTAAATTCGATTGCTTAACGCCTAAACATTGGGAGGACTATGCACGTTATCTTTAAATGCCCTCGATGAGGGTCTTACATCGAAGTGACCAGTGTAAACAGTCCGTTTTCATTGTGATTCATTTCAACCTATTTCATGATGATAAGCTACAGCCGCACTGTTGCCTTTTCTGATTTGAACTACAGTAAAGTGATGATAATGATGGTCTAAAAAAATGGCCGGTTTGGTGGCTGCCCCATGCACGCGGCTCACAGAGTCAATTAAAGGCTGTGGCTCACATATTCCCTTCAAGGTGTGGTTGTCTTCGTCAGGTTAGGAGCTGGAGCTCCACTTTGAATGTGCTGGTTATTTATAGGGGTCACGCCGCATCTGTACGGCTCTGCAGCTGCGCTGTAATTATCACAGCCGGTGGCTTGATAATGTCACCTTTCCTCACTGTCCGCTTTAAGTGCGCAGATGCCTCAATATCGTCCCCCCCCCCCTCCTCCTCCTCCTACTATTGCACCGCCACTTCGCATCAAAGCTGAGGAAAAGGCGTTTCCAGCTCGCACCCCACCCTGCAAAATACACGCACAGTCACGCACGCAGGCACCCACACATTAATTACGCGCAGAGAAAGAGCACAGGACCCCCGCAGTGAGTGACCTCGGCTCAGGCTCTGAGGGTATTGCCTGTGGGCTGCTGCTCGGTGTTCAGGGTGTTGCTATGGAGGAGAGCAGTCAGATTTTTTGGCAACTCCAGCTGCTGCAGGAGGAGTTTGCCGGTTGGTCCACGCTGTACTGCGACAACCTGAGGTCTCTGTGTGTGTAGCTATGTGTGTGTGTGTGTGTGAGAGAGAAGGCTGCTGTGGAGTTGCACATCTGATTTTCTAAAGACTTCAACCAGGGAGAGCAACACCCACAGCTTCGAAAAGTGTATAAAAAGATACACTGTTATCTGCTGATAACATGTAACAATAATGATGAAGGCTTATTGCTCCTTATGGAACTGGATGATGTCTCATTGGGTGCTGGTGGTCTGCAAAGGACATCATTTACCTTTTCACCAACTGGAACTGTTCTTCTCATGGCATATATTTCTTCTACAAACAATACAATTTTCGTATTTTTTTGTCATTTAATCATCAGGTACACTACACAAACACTATCAGGTATTACCCAAAACCTGATACGGTTTCGTTTTTGTGGCTTTAAAAGTCACAGAATGAACAAAACCTATCCAGTTGAGGTTAATAGTCACTGCAACACCAAAGGACTTCGATGAAAATGGCTCCGGACAAGTGAGCTCTTTCCTTTTGTGCTGCTGCTTAAAAACTACAGCTCCAAGTTACTTGAAAAGATGCGAGCAAAAGCTGGATGTTTTGGATCTACCTTTTATGATCTATAACTTAACAGGATAGGTTATAAAGCCCTATAAAAATAGACGCACACCTTTTTTTTAATGCCATTGTAAGATTTCATAGTTTCCATGCTGACTGGCTGGGTGTTGGCTGGCCTTTTGTCAACATGTTTTCTCCACGCCCAAAGTTGTGTTGGAGTTACAGGTATGCTGACGACAGGTTTGGGAACAGTCAGGCAGACAGAGCAGATAAAACCGAGATGCATAGCAGGAATCAGGCCCGATGACATACCCACAGAGGTATTGAGATGTCTCATAGAAAACGCGCTCATTGCACAAGCCGGCACAATAGGCTGCTTGTCAGATCAAAGTTAAGGTTTGCGTCTCCCTCTGAGATGACTTTCGATGACATTGTGTCAGCTCATTCCTTCATAAAGCCCAATTGATATCTAGTACATGTAAAGGCCTAATTAATAATAAGCCCTGGAAGATGACACATCAGGGCTCCGACTAACGCTTATTGTTATTATCAATATTTGTACTGTACATTAATCATTGTGTTGCTATTTGAAACATTGTTTGGTCTGTTTAAAGTCAGAAAGTAGAGGTTCCAGGAGAGCATGGTGCCATCTTATAGTGTCCCTTTTTGTCCCACTCAATTAAGCTCAAACTTGCTCCACATCCCACCACGTGAATCTTTCTCAGACTCACTTCTGAACATTATTCTTAGATGATGGAGCAAATATAGAAACATCCAGTTGTGGTTAGCTGCAGTTAGTCTGACTCTACATTGCCTTCATGTGTCGGAGCAGCGGCCACTTTTAGCAGCTATCGGGTCCCGGAGGTGAATCAGCATTTTGGCCTCACTGTGTCCACTCATCCTCAGTGACCACCTCTCTGGAGATTTGTCTCTGCTGAGTTCAGTGTCCTGCAGGGGAAGCATGCTTCATTTTCTTTCAGCTAACTGTAGATTCAGTTCATTTTGAACCTCTCTTCTTACTGATTTTCCCCAGCTCCTCACTATCCCTCCCCTCCCCACTGTCATGTCAGTTTTCCGAGTCGATTGATGCGTCTCACTGTTCCTCCAGCCCTCCACCTAGAAATCTCTCTCTCTGTCCTCCATTCTCGTCTTCCCCTTGATTTGCTGTGTCTCTCAATTAGGCCATCCCTGGCCCAGCCTCTGCTGGATACAGGCTACACGCTGCTTGCGTGCTACTACGGTTCTCCCTCCATGCGTGGGTGGGTGTGCATGGAGTGTGAGATGTCTTGACACAGAATCACATCAGTGCCACCGTCCACCAGTCGTAGAGCTCATTCACAGAGAAATGGTTCCAACACGGGCTCACTTATTGCTTCTGCTCTTATTCTCTCCTCACCCAGTGCCAGTAGGACCATGTCCAAACCAACAGGGGGCGGTGCCAACGATGTCACCCGCTTCCTGTCATCAGGCGCGGGGCCGGGGTCTCCAAACTCCAGCTCCCCTGTGTTCTCCGCCGCCAGCCAGGCCGACTGGGCAGCTAAGAGGCTGGTGTGGGTGCCGTCAGAGAAGCATGGCTTCGAGGTGAGCTGTTAATTTTTCGGATTTTGGTTCACCACAAGCAGTTAACTTAGTCCATTAGCATCCTCCTAACCGCCGCACTTCATTTCTCATATGCTACATCAGGTCTTAATGGGTTGAGACGTATAGAAGGCTGTGAGAATAAACACCTTTCAATAATGTAAAGGAATTAATTTTTACAATTTGTCCTTCACATTCCTGCTTTCACTATCAGAGCATTAACCCTCTTGTAAATTATTAGCCCCGAGTGTGTGACTTCAGCGCCAGGCGTGTCAGGCAATTGAAATAAAGCAGCATAGGGTGTGCATGCGCCTTTGTGGTTTCACCTTATCCACTTTTTATCCCTATGACAGTGCACAATTTTCTTTGCTTTTCTTGTATGCTTTACTGGCACATCAAGACCTCGTGGCTCGCCCAAGGCCCTTGTTATAATTTCAATTTGTTCAACCCGGTCTAAGCACTTTGAATAATGCTCAGAAGAAGTTTTCAGTATGCATTTTTTTCGGATGTGACACATGAATTCGATGTCCTGTCTCTGAGTGTCCCTTTCTCTGCTGGACTGGTTTCATAAAGAGCTCTATGAATAGAACAATACGCTCCTTCAGCCTCCCAATGTTAAGGAGGCCGTCGCAGAGACACTGACTTCATTTTAAACTCATGTTCTGAGAATTTCACTGTTGGACAAACACACACACACACACACACACACACACATATATCACCATGCGGTTTCATATTCTGAGCATGTACTTCTTTCTGTGACTAATGCACACCCACACACACATTTATATTGCTTGTTGTGCATGTTAAGTAGCAGAGGGGAGTTGTAGTAGAGCAGGGTCCTGTGACATGGTCAGATCCACAGTTCACTACTTCCTGTGCAACAAGGCTGACAACAATAAGAGGTCCTCTCCCCTCGTCTCTGCCACCATCTATTCTTATCTGCTGTCAAATGCAATGACACTCAAACCCTGAAGCTTGGAGAGATTCTACCAGACTCATGTTCAAACACATTCACAATGTTGGTCTGCAGGTTTAGTGTAGAGGCCCAAACTGGATCAGATTGATATGCGTTAGATAATTCTGACAATTGTTCGTGATGTTCTACCTTGTAGGCGGACTTTAGCTTTTACTCTATTCTGAGCTGAATTACAAATTCACACCATCTTTGTTGACTTGCTTGACAACCGGTAGCCCTTTCACATTCTGGTATGTTTTATCTTTAGCTTTTATCAGAAGCCGTGGCTTTCTGGAGAGCTCCTCTGTCACGATCTGAGCCTGCCACACTGCATAGTTTTAACGCACAGATTGTTGTGATCCCATGCATTTAGCCACGTGTTGTTTACTGCAAAAAGGCAGAAGACTATGGTTAATGTGGAGAATCTCAAGCAGATGTTGGGTATCAGAGATGTAGAGAAAACTCCCTGCTGCCTTTGTTTCTAACTTTTTCTCTGTTTAATCTGGATTTCTCAGTCGGCCAGCATTCGGGAGGAGCGTGGCGATGAGGTGGAAGTGGAGCTCACGGACAGCCAGCGGAAGTTGACGCTGTCCAGGGAGGAGGTGCAGCGAATGAACCCTCCACGCTTCAGCAAAGTTGAGGACATGGCCGACCTCACCTGCCTCAACGAGGCCTCGGTGCTGCACAACCTGAGAGAGAGATACTACTCCGGCCTGATCTATGTGAGTGCATGAAACAACGAGGACACGAGAGCATGAGTGCGTTCGCAGCATAGAACTGGCAGCAAGTCGGAAAGGAGCTCACGTGTCTGAGTCTGTGATGTTGTCATGTGTAGCACATGCGTGTGGCATCTCCTGTGTAACTAATATGCGGTGGTAAGAGACGGGAGGACTCGGTTTACAAAGGGGTTCGAATGTGTGAGGCGGGGGGGGCACATCTCCAGTTACTGTTGCAAAAAAAAGAAAAAAGGGGGCTAAAGTGTAAAGAATAGATATGAAAGGGATTCAAAAAGCAGCAGATGGAAATGGAAGTACTGATAACCCAGCAGCACCAGCAGTTAAAGTAGAATAATGTAAAGGATATTAAACATTGAACTTCCTACTAATGGGATGAATAATGAGAGAACGCCGACAGGGGGGTGGTTAAGAGATACCACTGAGGAGCAGAGATGGCTTATTGGCATACTTTAGATAGCCATAATACATTATGAAGTAAGATAGTGTTGTGTGCATGTATTATTGTTACCCTTCATGACTTTCACCACAGTCAGAAAGCACCATGAGAGCATTAATGGTATTGATGGGCACTAAGTGGAAAGTGTGATCACCAGCTGCATTAACTTTGGTTGTCTTTCAAAATATGGATTATTTTCTTTACTGAATAGATCACTAAATGATCTCCTATTTATAAAAAAAAAAAAAGGGGAGCATAATGAGGAAAAAATTATGCTATTTTATGTAACGAGTCATGATCTGTAGTGTATTTGTGAAGTAGAGATTTAAATGCAAAAGGCCTGAAATAGCTGTCATAAAGGTAGTTGAAGGCTTCTAAATGTATCATTCTGGTCTTATTATACATTAAATCATGCAAGGATAGATCAATGCGTTTATTTCTTTGCATAAATGGCCTGCAGGCGTGTGATCTTTCAGAAATATTATTAGCCGCCTTCTATACTGTACTGTTTCTCCTCAGCCGAGCACTCCAGTTAATATTTTCGTCACCGTTTTGTCCCCTGAGTATTTCATAAGTGTCCTGGCTTCACAAGAATTTCCATGACACCACTGAAGCAACAGATAAATGTGATTTTTATTTTTTATTTTGCAGTCACCAAACAGCAGAAGTGATGCAGAAAGAGAGGACATCCTCACAAACGTGCACTGTTGTTGCGAATAAGCATTTATTTAGATCAGAGGCAAACGAGACGATGGTATTCTGTGTTCCAGTGTTAAACGCCTCTGTCCTGTGTCGTTTTCCAGACATATTCAGGGCTGTTCTGTGTGGTGGTGAACCCGTACAAGAACTTGCCAATCTACACAGAGTCCATCGTTGAGATGTACCGCGGCAAAAAACGCCACGAGATGCCACCGCACATCTACGCCATATCCGAAGCGGCCTATCGCAGCATGCTACAAGGTAATCAACGCCACCGGCGACCCTAACAACTCTGACCCTGTAGCTCAGTCTGGTATGCAGGATTCTCTGTGATCTTTGATCCTCCAGCCTCACCCTGAATGCTTTTTGAAGGTGAAGTCTAGTCAAAAGATGTCAGAGTGAAAACGAATAGGCAAGATAGTATTTTTCACAGCTGAGATTTGAAAGTGTAGCAAATCTTGGTTTGCGTAATGCAGCGGCACATTAGGTGTGGAGGGTGTCGAAATTGTAAAAAACGTCTTTTATGCCGTGCCTGTCATGACTTCATGAAATGAGTCGGCGAGATTTCCCAGCAACAGTTTTAAGAGCTGATTGTGCAATGTTTTCTGCCTCTCCTTGTCTAGCTGAAAGAATAGGACAGGACAGATCAGGCTCTGTGTCTGCAGTCGTCACTGCCACTCTCAAGCCCCTTCGGGGTAGGTTGAAGGTGTGTTGCCACCGTGAATCAACCTGTAGAACGAGTATGAATTCTTCTGAAACTCAACATGCGGGAATATGAAAAGCAAATACCAGCAGCATTGTAAGCCGTGTCCACCCATCAGCCACCAGTGTTGTGCGGTTTGACAGTCTGCAGAGACCAGTTCAGCTGGTGACCAGCCTCTGTCTTACTGTACTAATCAGTTAAAGCCTGACAGTCGTCAGAGATGGAAACACAGCGGTGGTGGACATCTGTGAGTCCATCTGTGTACTCGTTTATGATGTATTACCCCTCAAAATATAAGGTGTTGGTCCTTGTGAGGGTTTGCTGGACCCTTCATGCCCACCCAGCAGAGGTGGAGGTTTAGTCTAATGTGAGCCAATAAAAGACACAGCCGTACAGCATCCTAGTGTGTTATTTCAAGTAATCGTACGTCAGCAAAATGCTTAGACTTTGTAGTGTGTTTCTCTGTTGTCTGTAACTTTGTGCCAGAGACCTGCAAAATGTCTGGTTGTCAGTATAATCTCATGATGTTTTTCTCCTCCACAGACAGAGAAGATCAATCAATCCTCTGCACGTGAGTAACTTAAAGGGTCGGTCTGGTGTGTGTGTGTGTGTGTATGTGTGTGTGTGTGTGTGAACGCCTTGTCACTTCCACGAGGAGCACTCCTGTAGGGTCACACTAACGGTGTCGGAGAGTTAAGTGCGTGATTCACTTTCATCTGTTTTCACTTGCGGCCACTCAGGCCCGTGCACGTTCGTTTATTCAGATTCCCAGTTAAAAACTGGGTCAAAGCAACTTTTTTTTTTACTGTGAAGGATCATTTTTGTTTCTGTTTATCTATTTTTTGAGGCATTTTTATATGTTACAAAGTCAGTAAAATCCAAACTCAGCTGTGTAGAATTAATTTGTGCCATTTTTTTACATTCTGTATAAGGATGCCTTGTATTGTTATTGCTGTAAATGTGCACATAAAAGCCCAAGACCATTCCCTTCACACCAGGGTTTGATCAAACATGAAGGAAAAAGTCAGAGGTTAACGTTAAGGCCTGTAATATGAATGTAACCTGCCATCTGTCTGCGCCCACCATTCATGTCTCTCTGCCGTAATCTTCCTGTCATTGTCAAGGATCCCACTTCAGATTCGTCTTGCATCAGTCTGGGATTTCTATTGGGAACAAGGATCGTGCTTCTTTTAGATCTTTTACGGCTGCTATTTTTGATCCTTTCTCCCTCATTCCTCTCCAAAAGCAACAATGGGGACACCGACTGTGTCCTCCACACCTGCTCTCTGTTTAGATCTGTGGCTTTGCATGCACCGCCAGGGCTCTGTGTTTATTGTTGTGTCGGATGCGTGTTTGGTCTCTTGTTCCCTTTAAAACTATATACACTATTCATAATTGAGACCATGTGTCTTAAGACCGACCATTTAGACCAGCAACGGTATTTACCATGTTCCTGCGTGTACCTTACATATTTTTTCTGTGTGTGTGTTCCAGAGGCGAGTCTGGAGCCGGGAAAACGGAGAACACAAAGAAAGTCATCCAGTATTTGGCCCACGTCGCCTCCTCCCATAAAGGTGGCACTCTGGGTAGAAACAAAGAAGCCGTACAGGTGCGTTACTGTTGGAACATCACAGAAGTACGAATGACAGAGCAACAGCTCGAAAAAACAGCGTACGAGAGGAGGAACGTTTAGGAAGAAGGGGAAATAGAAGAAATCTTTGATCTATGGAAGAACTCCTCCAAACGTTTCACACTTGACTGAATGCTAGACGGCGTTATGCCACCTCACTCGGTTTATAGTTTGAGTCAACCTTGTCACAACTCTTTCAACTTGCAGTTCCTCGTTCAACAAAAAAACCCCACCTGACATGACCCAGTTTTACTGTGTTAAAACTGTGTCGTCGGTGTTGGCTTAAAAGCACCCAAACGAGTTGCACAAAGAACAGTGATGTTTATTTTCAGGGTTTCCCACCAAACTGCATTGTACACATCCTTTAGGTCTGATAGTCATGTCGGGTCCATTTCCTTCCTCTTGAAATTCTTCCTGAAATGTTTACAAGCTGGACGTCTTCTCCTCTGTCTTTGCTGCTGTTTTCCTGCACTTCTTTGGTGTGTTATCACTGCCACCGCATGTGGAGAGGTTAGCTGGACTAAAGTGGAACAGTCACATGCACAAGACTTATGACTTTACTCATAAGAATACAGCTCTTACGTGCTACTAGAGATAGAAAACTCCAAAGGTTATCCTTAATTGTTTCATGGTTTTCTAAAATCCATGGTATCTAGTTTCCAGTTTAGTTCACAGTGCCTTATGATACACCCCCAGAGTGGGGTTTCTCTGCCACACACTCCTTTTCCACATTTCCTCTGCATTATTTCTTACCGTCCTTACTTCCTGCATTTGTTTCCTTTCATTCTCTTCTTTCCACATGCTCAGATGGATGGCTCTAGGTCCTTAACAAGAGGCAGCTCTCTGGCGAACAGGGTGAGTTACTTCTGTCCTGCTGCCCTGTCCTTCTCTTCTGCTTCCTGTAATATTTTCTGCTGTACGGACCCCGCAGTGATTCTGACTAACTCAGCAGAGTAACCCAAAACATTTTGACTGTTTCTACAGATGTTGTTCCTCGTTAATAGTCGCTCTGTATATTTGATTTTACATGTTTGTATTCTTTTTTTTGGCTGTTGTGATTTTTGTCTTATTTGTCCTCTTTTGTTTTTTCATTCCATCCATATGTTCACCCATCCAACCAAATATTCTCCTTCCCTAAAACTCCATTTTTTCCCCACAATTCGCCAGAGTATGCAATATGTGAGTATGAAAATATTTAGGAAACTTGGGGTTTGCTCATGGGGAATTAACACTTTTCCTCCTGTTGAATCTTTACCTGACACGATTCACTTTAAACACACTGAGAATCCTACCCTCTGTAAATATATCACAATCTTTCTGATTTCTATCTGAAAGCTTCTGGTTTTCTGGGTCTGTCTCCTTAGAGAGTTACAGATGTATGTTGAACTGGGAGGTTTTCTGCTGAGGAGGAGGTGGTTTTGATAAACTGTTAAATAAGTGCAGATTTGGGTGTGTGAGTGGGTGTGGATGAAATGCATACACCTCACTGTTTGGCTGTGTCAGTGTGGGCTATGTAGACGTTGTTTGCTCTGTGTTTTCTTGCTATGAAACTGCTGACATCTCGGCTTTGTGTATGTGTCCGTCTTCACTGGCCGGCATTTGCTCACAGTTTTCACAGTTTAAGCATCTCCTGTAGCGAGTTCCTGAGATGTCCATCACTGGCTGCCGCTGCTGCATCAACAGCTGCTGCACTGGCAATGCGACAACTGCAGTCATGCATTGCAGCTTGCTAGAATCAGCCAGTATGTAGCTTGTGTAGCCAAGCTGTAGCTTAACAGTGGTTCTCAACCAAGTCTTCAAAGCTGCCTTTAAATTTCACAGAAGAAGTCAAATTTAATAAAAGATACATGAAGTAAATGATGGAATATGGAACAATGATTTATGTAACAATATCTAGGACCTTATATTTGATTACAATGAGAGCTTTAAGGCTTATTTATGTTGAGAATCATTTGTTTCTCCCACTGAGAATGATGTGATTGCGGTGAGTGATAATTTGGGCCCGAAAATGCATCGGATTGTATCGGTGATGAGTCACACAATTCTCGTGTTTTATATAACCGATCAATATCTGTATCAGCGGTGCATTTTAGCTGATAAGGCCGACGATGGTTTCCTTGTAAACTTCATCTCTGTGGCGCTCTGATGCTGATCAGTCATTTCTTCTGCGTCTCAGGGCGAGCTGGAGAGACAGCTGCTGCAGGCCAACCCCATCCTGGAGGCCTTCGGCAACGCAAAGACAGTCAAGAACGACAACTCCTCTAGATTTGTATGAACTGTTATTGGACAAATGAATCGTGTTTATCTCCCGATGAGGCCTTCTGTCATGAGGTTACACTCTAAATGGCCTGAAATTTGAAGCTCTTCTCTTTTTTCTTCTGCCAGGGTAAATTCATCCGCATTAACTTTGATGTGGCGGGATACATTGTTGGTGCCAACATTGAGACCTGTATCCTTTTGTGTTCTGTATTCACCATTTACACACACTTCCACTCAAACATCTATGGTTGTTTGTTGACATATATAATAATATAATAGTCTCCTTCGCAAAAGGACTGTTATTATCAGCTGTTCTTGTCCATAATCGTAAAAAATCCAGACCTCCTTGAAAAGTCCCGGGCCACTCGTCAGGCCAAGGATGAAAGAACCTTTCATATCTTTTACCAGTTGTTATGTGGAGCTTCGGAGGAAACTCGAGGTGAGGAAATGATGCATTACTACAGAGCGTATGTGTAAATTAGATGAATGTTTTTCCTATTTAAATCTCCCCGTTTGATCTTGTGCAGCGGACTTGCTCCTTGGAAGTGCTGATGAGTATCGTTTCCTCAGCGGAGGCTCCATCCCTGTTCCCGGTCAGAGCGATTCAGAGAATTTCATCCAGACTATGGACTCCATGGTTATAATGGGCTTCACCCCCGAGGAGTCAGTGTGTAAGCGAGGATGAAAGAACAAAGGCAATTTGTGAGTTTGATTCTCGCTATGGATCACTTCTTCTCATGCTGTCTTACCTCTCCTCAGCCATGCTGAAGGTGATCTCCTCCGTGCTGCAGTTTGGAAACATATCCTTCATGAAGGAGAAGAACCACGACCAGGCCTCCATGCCCGATAACACAGCTGCTCAGAAAGTCTGCCATCTGCTGGGCATCAACGTGATGGAGTTCACCCGCGCCATCCTCACACCGAGGATCAAAGTGGGTCGAGAGTATGTCCAGAAGGCCCAGACAAAAGAACAAGTAAGATGTTTGTATTGCAAAAACGTTCGTGCCCATACAGATGAACGTTTTGCTGTGAAGCTCAGCGTGTTAATCTCTTTTCTAATAGGCTGACTTTGCCATCGAAGCCTTGGCGAAGTCAACGTATGAGCGCCTGTTCAGGTGGCTGGTCCACAGAATCAACAGAGCTCTTGACCGCAGACAGAGACAGGGAGCGTCCTTCATAGGCATCCTTGATATTGCTGGATTTGAGATTTTCCAGGTGAGTTGATGTGATGACGGTTTGTCTGTCAAAAGTCTCATAGGTGCTGGTGAAGGACTTTGGCTCAGCCCAGCGTTTTTCCTGTTTTTGCAGTTAATTTTGGCTTCAGAGAAGCATTATAGGCATGTGGTGGTGTGGACAGTAATCTATGCAAATACGAGAGCGTACACATTCTTCCAGAGATGACATCACATGAATTTGTGGTTGTTTTTTTTTTCCTAAATCCCACCCCCCCCCCGCAGTTAAACTCCTTTGAGCAGCTGTGCATCAACTACACCAACGAGAAGCTGCAGCAGCTCTTCAACCACACCATGTTCATCCTGGAGCAGGAGGAGTACCAGAGGGAGGGCATTGAGTGGAACTTCATTGACTTTGGCCTGGACCTGCAGCCCTGCATTGACCTCATCGAGAGACCAGTATATACTATAAGTTTAATAACATTCTCACCTGTCAGTTGTACTGTACTCATATTTAAGTGCACGTCGGGGGTGAAACGTTTCAATTCCTTGCCATTTTGACTGGTAAAATCCTTGTTTCACAGCCATTTCTTTGCTCTCCTTCTCAGGCTCATCCGCCCGGCGTCCTGGCCCTGCTGGATGAAGAGTGCTGGTTCCCTCGGGCTACAGACCGCTCGTTTGTGGAGAAGCTGTCTGCTGAGCAAGGCAGCCATCCAAAATTCTTCAAACCAAAGCAGCCACGCGGGGAAGCTGACTTCTCCATTATTCACTATGCTGGGAAGGTATCTTTGCCGTATTAAAAAAAGGAAAACACGCACACGTGAACATCTTCAGTAAAGTTGCAGCTCACTTTTTGTCTCCGCCATGCGACTTTCTCCCCCTCAGGTGGACTATAAGGCCTTTGATTGGTTAGTGAAGAACATGGATCCTCTGAACGACAATGTGGCGTCTCTTCTCCACCAGTCGTCTGATCATTTTGTGTCCGAGCTGTGGAAGGAGGGTGAGACTGATTCTCTCACACTTTCAATCACTGCTGTCTACGTGAGGCTTTTGAACTTGGGAAAAGCAGATTTTAAACTTGTAAAGAAAAAAAACTGTGGTGGAAATGTATTAACTTTGCTGCATTTTTCTCCCTTCTCCCTCTCTATTATGCTGTTCTCTTTAACTTTCTGCTGTCTATCACTGTCCTCTGTTCTTTCTCCTTCTTGTCTTCTACCTTCTCCCCTTTCCTCCTCTGCCCTTCTCTTCCTCCTGCACTGATTTGGTGCCCTCTTGGTCTCCTTCTTCCCCTCCCTGTGCTCTGCTGCCTTCTGCATCAGATATTCAAACTCTTCCTCGTGTTTACTTCTTTGACTCCTATGCCACCCTACAGACTAATGGCTCTGACAGTAGGTTTTTCACCTCATCTCACACGCATTCTTCATTCCTGCCTCGGCTTCCGTTTCTGTTTTGTTTTGTTTTCTGGCTTGTGATTGTGGTGTGCCTTTTTTGTCAGTTGTTCTCCAGTTTTAGTTGACATTTGTCTTGTAGTGACATCATTTTTGCACTATTCAGCTACTGTGTTGTTCTCTACTTGCTCTTTCACCATGATTTGCCTTTTAGTAACAGTGATGTGATTTGTGAGATGATGCTTCTTTCATTTGTGTAGAAGTTTAACTCGTCTTTCATTCTGTAGAAATAGGACACTGTCAAGGTAGCAGCATGCTCTCAGCCAGTCACAAAAGCCACATTCAGGATCACATATGCTTTGCATGCAGCTGTGCCACATATTACCACAACTGGAGGCTTTATTAAAGCTAATTTAACAACTGGCTTGCAGGCACATTTCAGCGAATATAGCATTATCTCTGGGGGGGGGGGTAAAGCCAACAAAACAAACCAAGCAGCCAGAAATGTGATCCTGAATCAGCTCTAGAGACATATCGTGTTGTGTTATGGTGCTTGAATAACCACCTTAGCTTCGGTCTGATAGCTTAATTATAGATATTGTGAAAATTGCAGTCATTTTAAACAGTAAGTGAAAGTAAAAAGGAACTTTCTGAAGCAATTATTTTTCTGAAAGTGCATCTGATGTTGCAGGGCGTGACACCACTTAAAACCAAGAAAAGAATTGTGATATTTAGCTCTTGGTTTTTCAGTCCCGCTCCCTTGTATTACTGAATAATGTTTAAGTAATGGCCACAATAAACAAATCATTTAGAGTTATTATTACATGCTTTTATATCCTGGCATGTAGTGCACTCGACGCAGCCAGATGAGGAACAAAATAAATCACTGTGGCTTTTTCAGGAAAAGGTGTTGTCATGCCTGCCTGAGCACGTCCAAAGCAAACAGGTTAAGCTTGAAAGGCTTTACTAACAATGAAGCCTATGTGTGTCTTTTACTGGCTGCGCAAATATATGCTATTAGTAACAGCTTTTAAATGGTTTGAGTTACAAAATCCATCGGCTGCCACTCTTTGTTGATGCTGTCACATCTGCTATCAAGGCTGATGTGACAGCCAGTGTGAAGTCATTATGTCATGACAGTCACTCAGGCATTAAATGTCCCATCATGCCTGGCAAACATGTTTGTCAGCCCCAACTTATTGATAATTGCTGATGAAACTGAGACCAGGTTTCTGCTCTCATCCAGTGGACAGGATCGTGGGCCTGGACCAGGTGTCGTCAGGAGAAAACAGCGGACCGGTCACTTTTGGAGCCGCAGGACTGAAGACAAAGAAGGGAATGTTTCGGACGGTCGGTCAGCTCTACAAAGAGTCTCTCACAAAGCTGATGGCCACACTGAGGAACACCAACCCCAACTTCCTGCGCTGCATTATCCCCAACCATGAAAAGAGGGTGAGTTAAGGTGAACCCAGAAGAAACATTAAGGAAAGCTGACAAAATATCTGACTTAAAATATTTCTGGTTTTTTTTACCAGGCTGGTAAGCTTGCACCTCACCTGGTTCTGGACCAGCTAAGGTGTAATGGTGTTTTGGAGGGGATTCGCATCTGCAGACAAGGCTTCCCTAACCGCATCCCGTTCCAGGAGTTCAGACAGAGGTGTGTGTTTGTGATTCTGTCTTTCTCTGCTTCTCCTCACACACCTCATGCACCCTTAGAAACATTCTGTAGCACCATTTAAAGCCTCTTTTCACACATCCTCAGCTTCTTATCTCTCACTCGCATTAGTCTGTATTCTACTTTTGTCTATACTATATTCTCACATTTGTCTTTCAGATATGAGATTCTCACTCCTAATGCTATTCCTCGCACCTTCATGGATGGCAAACAGGCCTCAGAGCTCATGGTAAGTGACATTTTAGGAGCTATACACTCGCAGCATGATGAAGGCATGCAGATGTTGGATTGACCGGCTCATATTAACACTCCCTGATCAGATCAGTGCTCTGGAGCTGGATCACAACCTGTTCAGGGTGGGTCAGAGTAAAGTCTTCTTCAGAGCTGGAGTCCTGGCTCACCTGGAGGAGGAGAGAGACCTGAAGATCACAGATACCATCATACGCTTCCAGAGCGCCGCCAGAGGCTTTCTCGCACGCAGGTAAGACTTAGCAGACAGTTATAGTTACAAGAACAGATAGAATGATCAGAAGCAATGCAAACATGATGATGATAAATTAGTGTTCAGTAATTATATGTCTCAGTTGTCATTAAACTGTTGTATGTCATTTAAAACCCTAACAACATGATATCGTCACTGTATTTCAGCCATCCTCTGATAACACAGTGCTATTATTCGTATGTTGTGACACATTGTTGCTTTTCATGGTCTGTTTTATTTAGAGTACATTTTACTTGTACATTTAAATGAACTGGACCTAACTGGAGTCACCAGCCGGTAAACTGCCACCTTTTTTTCGAACTTTGGTGCAGGAGCAGCAGAGAGCAAACCCGCAGCACATGTAGGAAGCACTCTGAGAAGCGCTGGCTCACTGCTGCATAAGTGGGAGTTTTGTATTTCACTCTTCAAGGAGCATTAATATTTCATCTTTTGTCAGCTCCTATTAGAATTGCAGACTCACTGAAAGGTATTTGGCAAGGCTTATGGAAACCACTGAATCACAATCAATTTAAAGAGGTTATTGCAAATAAAATGAGTCAGGCAAAGCAAGTTCATTTGTATAGCTCATTTAATACACAGACATTTGACATATTCCATTAGAAACATCAAGAGGTACATTTTCATTAGAAGAAAGTGTCCATAAGTCCCAAAATAAGAGACCCTAATAGCGCTTTGGACAAGTAAAGGCGCAGTTTCCTGTGCTTTTCTTGCCTGATAATAACAAATCTTTGCGGTACCTGGTGACAGCAAAGTAAATATTTTCAGGAAGTTGTGGTGGAGCACAGGTCAAATATTAATTTAGCGAGTTGTTTGATGATTGATTGTTTTATTTTGTCTTAGAGCCTTTTTGAAGAAGCAGCAGCAGCTGAGTGCTCTGAGGGTGATGCAGAGGAACTGTGCTGCTTACCTCAAACTCAGGAACTGGCAGTGGTGGCGACTGTTTACTAAGGTGCTCACAGCTACATCAAAACACTGACACGACGCATGTATTGCAGGCATGAAAGTATAACCTTTTTAAACGGAATTAATTCTACTTGCAAGTAAAAAAGAAATAAGAAATTTGTGCTGCGATCAGACAGTAAAAATATTGACAGAATGTAAGTAGAAGGAGGCCTAGTTAAAAACTATGACTTAAGATATGGCATTTGTTGTGTGCTATCCAGGTGAAGCCCTTGCTGCAGGTGACCCGGCAGGATGAGGAGATCCAGGCCAGGGAATCCGAACTCCAGAAGGCCAAGGACAACCTGACCCGAGCCGAGCAGGACTACACCGAGCTGGACAAGAAGCACGCCCAGGTAAACAAACCTCGTCCTCGTTTTGTTGCCTGTTCGCCCCTGTTGCTGTGAATCAACGCCTCGCTCATCGCTCCTCTTCTCTGACTCCCTCTGTCACATTCTAGCTGATGGAGGAAAAAGCAGTGCTGGCTGACCAGCTGCAGGCGGAGGCAGAGCTGTTTGCGGAGGCGGAGGAGATGAGGGCCAGGTTGGCCAGTCGGAAGCAGGAGCTGGAGGAAGTTCTGGGTGAGCTGGAGAGTCGACTGGAGGAGGAGGAGGAGAGGGGTGTGCAGCTAACCAATGAGAAGAAGAAAATGCAGCAGAACATACAGGTTAGAAGGAGGAATTCACCCTTTTATGGTTTGTAACGCTAAGTTTGAACTGGGCCTCCATGTATATTTTACTGCCTGTAATGTGGCTTATCTTGTCTCCTGTGTTTTTGTCAGGACCTGGAGGAGCAGCTAGAGGAGGAGGAAACTGCCAGACAGCGCCTCCTGCTGGAGAAGGTTACCTTGGAAACCAAAGTGAAGAGCCTTGAAACCGACCTGCTGACTGCAGTGGAGCAGAGAGACAGACTCAGCAAGGTGGACATCACATTCAAACTTTGACATTGTTTAAGTGTGTGTCTGTGTTTTCTGTCCCATCAAACAGCTTCAAATAAAACACCCTTTCAGTACTGCCTACACATTTCTAGGCAGTCATGGTTTTGTGTTCTACTATATATGTTTTTACGTTTGAGCAGGAGAAGAAACTCCTGGAGGAGCATCTGAGTGAGGTGACTGACCAACTTACCGAGGAGGAGGAGAAGACAAAAAGCCTCAACAAACTCAAGAACAAACAGGAGGCTGTCATTGCTGACCTAGAGGGTAAGTCTTCTTCAGATTAGACTTTTAATTACTTTTAATGTACATACATGCATCACTATGAAGTCACTGCAGAAATACTTTTAAACCTTTGTATCCTATGAGCATATAATTCAAATTTAGTGCGCCAGTAAACATTTTCCTGAATGACTTTATGGTCTTAGACACTAGTTTCAAGTCTATAAAACACAACATTAATCTTTTTTGGTAAATTACAGTCCCATTTAGAGAAAAGAATATACAGATATGGCTACCTTGTGATTGACATGTGGATATCACCGTTTGCAGAGCGTCTAAAACGTGAGGAGCAGGGTCGCTTAGAACAGGAGAAGTGGAAGAGGAGGATGGAGAATGAGTCGCTGGAGGCCCAGGAGCAGCTCTCAGACCTGGGCATGCTGTCTGCTGAGCTGAGGGGCACTCTGGCTCAAAAGGAGAAGGAAATCACCACCCTGCAGGGCCGGTGAGACTCATCAGAAAGTATAAAACAAACAAGAGACTGTGATGGATTGTTGCTAGTTCAGTTTGTCATTTATCTGTTTGTTTTTCCCTCTGTCAGGTTGGAGGAAGAAGGTGTACGTCGTGCTGAAGCTCAGAGGGCTCTGAGGGAGGCCTTGTCCCAAGTCTCCGAGCTGAAGGAGGAAGTGGAAAATGAACGAGGGATGAGGGAAAGAGCAGAGAAACAGAGACGAGATCTGGGGGAGGAGTTGGAAGCTCTGAGAACTGAGCTGGAGGACACTCTGGACAGCACAGCTGCACAACAGGAGCTAAGGTAAACATGCTTAGAAATTCAGCATTTGAAATGGAAATGTTAATTATTGAATGTTTGGTCAGATCAGGACTGAAAAATACCACTGACTGTCTTCACCCCTCGTACATCTCCACAGGTCTCGTCGTGAGGCAGAGTTGAGTGATCTCCAGAGATGTGTTGAAGAGGAGACTCGCCGCCACGAGGTCCAGCTATCAGAGCTCAGAGTCAAACACAGCGCTGCCATAGACAGCCTCCAGGAGCAGCTGGACAACAGCAAGAGGGTAAGAGAGACATGCACACACATTCAAACACACAAGCGGATGTGAACATGCAGCATCACTCGCTGTCTCTCTTTCAGGCACGTCAGTCCCTTGAGAAGGCCAAAGTTGTGCTGGAAGAGGAGAGGCAGAATTTGACGTCCGAGCTTAAGAGCCTCCAAACGAGCCGCACAGAGACAGAAAGAGGTCGTAAGAGGGCAGAGAGTCAGCTGCAGGAGCTCAGCGCCCGCCTGGCTCAGGCCGACAGAGAGAGGGAGGACAGAGAGGAGCGACTGCAGAAGCTGCAGGTGCACACGGACACAAGTTTGCTGCTATTAAACCTTCAAGCTCTGCTTCCTGTCTGTTTAATTAGGGGTTGCTTTGTATGTTTTGAAATATACAAACGCAGACTCTGATGCAGCAGTAAAGATAGTCTTTGGTCCTTTTCTGGAGATGAATCAACTCAAATAACCAACTCTGTTTCTTTCAGTCTGAGATCGAGTCTCTCTCCAGCAATTTGTCCACCTCTGACCACAAATCTCTTCGACTCACTAAAGAAGTCAGCAGCCTGGAGAGTCAGCTGCATGATGCAAAGGTAACAAACACACAGACGCTAGTATTGATTTAAATAGAACATTCAGCTTTTGTTGTTGGACTTCAGGCACTTTAAGCAACTTCTGAAGCCGTGACAGTAACAAGCTTTTATAATTCTCGAGAAAAACTGAAAGTGTCTCTTCCTGTCCTGCTCAAAAAAACACCCACACGTGAACTGTCTGTCACCAGGCCTTTGTCCTCTCTTCTGTTTTAGGAACTGCTGCAGGATGAAACTCGTCAGAAGGTGGCTTTAGCCTCAAGGGCGCGAGGTCTCGAGGATGAGAAGAACGGACTGATGGAAAGACTCGAGGAGGAGGAGGAACGAGCCAAAGAGCTGACCCGGCAGATCCAAACACACACTCAGCAGGTAAATCTGTTTAAGTGCTGCATTTTAGCTGCTCATTCGTTTTAATCCAAACAAATCACAAAAAAAATATTGACAGGGGGTTCATACATAAATTTGCATAGATCCTTATCTAACAGACTAAAGTCTGAAGATGCAGGTTTGATGGTTGTTGCCTTGTGAAGGTTCAACACATTTAATGGTGACGTTTGTGAATTCCACATCTGCTCGACTTCCGCAGCTTGCAGAGCTTCGGAAGCAGTCCGAGGAGGTGAGCACAGCGGTGGAAGCTGGAGAGGAGACGCGCAGGAAGCTCCAGAGAGAGCTGGACGGCGCCTTGCAAAGAGAGCGACAGAGGGAGGAGGAGAAGGAAAGAGTGGAGAGGCAGAGGGAGCGACTGAGGGAGGAAATAGAGGACATGACAATTGCCCTGCAGAGAGAGAGGCAAAACTGCACGGCCCTGGAAAAGCGGCAGAAGAAATTTGACCAGGTGTGACACCGTAGTTTGATCTTTGCAAACACAGCTAATATTCCTGAAACATCTTCCCATGTCGATAACTTTGTCTCCGTCACCCTTTCAGTGTCTGGCAGAGGAGAAGGCTGTGAGCGCTCGCCTGGCAGAGGAGAGAGACAGAGCAGAAGCAGACAACAGGGAGAAGGAAACAAGATATCTGGCGCTGTCCCGATCCCTCCAGGTAACTTTTTTGAATGTGGATTCTTATATGTTGTTCATGTATCTGGGATTTTGTTGGCTAACCTCTGTGATGCTGTTCGTAGGAAGTTCAAGACCAAAGAGATGAGCTAGAGCGGGCCAACAAGCAGCTCCGGCTGGAAATGGAGCAGCTTGTAAACCAGAAGGATGATGTCGGCAAAAATGTATGCATTTGCCTCTTGTAGTTTTTGTTATTTTTCAGTGTCCGTCCTCTGTGAGTCATGGCTTTGTGTCTTCCTCTGCATTAGGTCCATGAGCTGGAGCGGACCCGGAGGAACTTGGACACAGAAGTTCAGAACTTGCGAGTTCAGACGCAGGAGCTGGAGGAGGAGCTGACGGAGGCGGAGAACTCAAGGCTGAGGCTGGAGGTCAACCTGCAGGCACTCAAGGCTCAGTTTGAGAGGGAAATCAGCACCAGCGAGGAGAAGGGAGAGGAGAAGAGGAGGGCCCTCAGCAAGCAGGTGGAGAGGATAAAGACCGAGGAGAGCACTGGCATGGCTTTTACTCTCTGTCCAAGACACTCATATGTTTAATTTATGTTCCCGTGTCTATTCCAGGTGAAGGAGTTGGAAATCCATTTGGAGGAGGAGAGAACTCAGAGATCTCAGGCTGTACTGGCTAAGAAGCAGCTGGAGGCAGAGCTGCAAGAATCCGAAGCCCAAGTGGAGACAGCCACCCGTGGCAAAGAGGAGGCTGTGAAGCAGCTACGGAGGCTGCAGGTGAAACGGGAATCCACCTCCACAAACATCAGTTTTCTGTACACATCAACATACTCAAGTTTGAAATGTATTTTTAATTTGTCACAGGGTCAAATGAAGGAAGTTCTGCGTGAGCTAGATGAGACCAAACTATCTCGAGAGGAGGTGATCGCACAGTCTAAAGACAGCGAGAAGAAAATACAAACACTGGAAGCAGAGGTTCTGCACCTCACTGAAGTAAGTGGCTTTACATTTGTTCTTAAAACATTCCTCTATGAATATTAAGATACTGTGCCTGCCCTTTTTATGCTCGTAGGTGTTTATGTGACCTCAATGTCTGCATCTGTTTCTCTGTTCAGGAGATGGCTGTATCAGAGAGGCAGAGGAGACAGGCTCAGCAGCAGAGGGATGAGTTGGAAGATGAGATGGTCAACAGCAGCTCTGGAAAGTTTGTACTTTTTGTATATAACATTGATTAGAGCTTTGTCGCTGGTGCAGTCGTGTTGGTACTACTAAGATGAATGTGTTTGTCCAGGAACGCGCTGTTTGAAGAGAAGAGGAGGCTGGAAGCACGAGTGGGTCAGCTGGAGGAGGAGCTGGAAGAAGAGCAGAGTAACGCCGAACTGCTGGCAGAGAGACAAAGGAAGACAGTTCTGCAGGTGCGATAGATGCAAAAACACATGCATAAGTTTCACACAACTTCATGTATGCACCCAGCCTCACCGCTGCTCTGCATGTGCTGCAGGTGGAGACTCTGACTGTGCAGCTGCAGGGAGAGAAGACTCTGGCCCAGAAGGCGGAGCTGGCTCGAGAGCAACTTGAAAAGCAGAACAAGGATCTGAAGGCTCGGCTTGGGGAGCTGGAGGGAGCAGTGAGGGGCAAACACAGGCAGAGTGTCGCCACCCTGGAGACTAAGATTGATTCGATGGAGGAGCAGCTGGAACAGGAGAGACAGTGAGTGAAACACACAGCTATTTGTTCAAATGTTCCCCATCTTTTTAGATCTAGAATTGTTTCAATAGAAACTGGATGTAAAGTTATTCTAACAGATTTAATCATTCTTTATGAGAATTTGAGTTACTTTTCCAGTTGTCAAAGTAGATTTCATTGTTTCATCTCATACTGGATCATCTCTTAATCATCTGAAATGTCAGGATACACCTTATCGGGGTCCCAGTGGGGATCATTTTAATCACTAAATCTTCACAAAAATCACCACTTTAAGGTTAACGACTGACGATTTTAAATCGTTTTTCAAATTGAGAAGTTAACCCAAGCTGTCCTCAGTATTCCTATCTGACATTTTTAATCAATAAATCTGCCCCTCCCCTCCCCTCCCCTCCCAGAAAAGAAATGACAGAAGGTCAAAATAAACCTGAATAGCATGTTAGGTTTTTGCGTTGGTAGGTACAGATAATCTTACATCGCTTGGTGTGACGGGTAACGTAACAACCTGTGCTGTCCCACAGAGAACGAGCCATGGCCAGCAAACTGGTGCGGAAGACAGAGAAGAAACTGAAGGAGGTGATGATTCAGGCCGAGGACGAGAGGAGACATGCAGACCAGTACAGAGAGCAGGTAAGAAACTCAACGTCACCAGCCAGGTCAGCCACATTTTCCCGTGAGGAGTCGGACAATAAATGGAGCATTAAATGATTATTTAATGGGGATTGGGTCAGCTAAGCTTGCTGCTCTAGTTGTGCAGACAGCACAAAGAGAGTGTTGGCAAATCATCCTAAAATGAAGGAATTATCCGGCTCAGTCCATACTAATCCTAATCCTGTCCTGGCATCTGTGTGTTTAAGGGGAAGTTAGATCAACTCCCCCGCCCCAAAAAAAAAGTAAACCCCTCAGCCACAGCGGAGACACTGACTCTCCTCCCAAAACATCATCCATCAGCAATAATCTGCCAGGTTTAATCTGACTCCTGATCCTTATCAGTCCTCCCGTTCCCAGACTAATCTCCCTTTTTAAATATCTGTCCCCTCTCTATCGTCTTCTTCCCCCGTGTCTCCCCTCATCCTCCTTTTCCTCCTCTCTGCTGCAGCTGGATAAATCGATGGTCCGACTGAGGCAGCTGAAGAAGCAGCTGGAGGAGGTAGAGGAGGAGAACTCTCGCTCCAACGCTCAGAAGAGGAAGCTGCAGAGAGAGTTGGAGGAGCTCACCGACAGCAGTCAGAGCATGATGCGAGAGATCGCCTCCCTCCGCAGTCAGCTCAGGTAAGCAGCAGTGTGACTGTTGATGTGCTCCTGCGTGTATTTTCTGTGGCTTGTATTATCATCATTTCTTGTTGATTTGTTTGTTTTTAACATCCCACTAACTTGACATGATTTGTTTTTCTTTGCTCCTTTTTTTTTTTTTTTTTTTGTTGTACCCATTTCCGTCCATCTAACACTGACACATTACACCTCTGTCTCCATCAAACCAACACTCAGCATCCCAGACTGGAGACCAGAGAAGTAGGTTGCTGTGTGTGAGATTCATTGTCATTTTGTTTATCATGTTACTGTTTCTGTGTATGAAAGGCTGGAGGCTATAAAGCTGCAGTGTGTAGGATTTAGGCAGCTCTGCTGTCAGAAATGAGAGTAGTTCTGCATAACTTCCATCTGGGTTTTTAAAAGTGAGACTCATGTGAAAATAAGAATCATTGTGATCCCTTTGGCGTAGAGGAACTCCTGTAAATCTAAAGATGCTGCTGGTTCCTCTGTCTCAGCCATGTTTCTACAGTAGTCCAGAATGAACCAATGAACCGCTGGCATCGGCATCATTTCTCGACATTCTTGGGAAAAGAGGGAGAAATGGGGCACATTCAGCTGGCTGCAATTTAAAACTTCAGCACCAGATGTCACTAAATCCTACACACTGCTCCTTTAAGCTAATTTTTTACACATATTCAATGTGTATAGATATATATTGGATATTTCGCAGACATTTTTACCACCATAATAATACGTTTTTTGTGGGGTAAAGTCTCTTTGGAGCCACATCCACCAGCTACTTAGTTTAGCTTAGCGTACAGATTGGAATAGAGGTGGAAACCTACAGCCTATTATCATTCTGATAATCTGAACATATCGAACTAAAAACAAAGAAAAGCACTCAGTACTTGATTTTTGGGAGCCTAGACCTTTTTTTTTCATCTTTTGGATAGAAGCTATCTGTTTTCAAGCAGAAAAAACTTTTTTTAAGCCATTTTGAGCTTTTTTTCCCCACTATATTCCATCATTTTAGAGCAACTATTTAAGTAATTAAAGAATATGAAGGAAACGATAATTAGTGAATTATTAGTAACAACCTTTTGTGACGTAATGATATAGTAGTGTTGTTGAAATCACTGCCACTCAGTTTAGCCGGTAGTACACATCAGAACGTGCTGTAACTCTTCCCCCATCTTGTCCAGGCGCGCTCCGTTGCCCCTAGCGATGCGTGGACGCAGGCCATTGGTTGATGACCTCTCGCTGGAGAACTCTGACTCAGAGGAGCCCCCCGGCTCCCCCACCCCCTCCTCTGGACTCCCAGGGACCCCGACTCCTTCCTCAGAACAAAATCTGGACCCTCCGCAGCCCTACAGCGTCAACAACACCGAGTGACGCACTCGCTGGCTCTGTCACGCACACGCAGCCTCGACCACTCAGGGGTGAAGGAGTGACATTCACGTAACAACACTAGTTTTAAATTAAACAAAGTCATATAGGCGCTATAACTACGAAGCAGCTTCATGATGTGTTGAAGATTTTTGCCTCATTTTTCTCAACAAGTCCAGAAAACATCTGAAAACTGATTTTACAAAGACACCTGAATTGATTTTTATTTTGTAATATAACAACAAAGACTGGAAATTTCTACATTACACCTCTCTAATGCAGTCTGAGACTCTAAACTACGGTTTAAAAAGAATTCTTATTAGTCGATTTCATGATGCTGTACAGAACACAGAGAGCAGGACAAAAATTAAGGCGGTCGTGTCTTTTACATTAGGAGGTATTTCCAAATTAAGCCATGTTTAACCCTTTGGTGTTGATTGAATATATGAGACTGATTTCACAAAGGGCTGCTGGGTGGTATGAAAATACCTCTGGAAGGTGTTATGACAATCTGATAAATATTCATGACACGTGAATTAGCCAGCAAGAGTGGACAAATAACGTTGTGTGTCAATTAACTTTTGTAATCGCACAAGAATCTGGGAAAGAATAAGAAAACTGTAAAGAGATTATACACACAGTGCTGCACATTTTCTAAGTTAGCATTACATAAATAGCAGTTAGTGACCAATATTCAGTCGAGCCCGTGATGAAGTTATTCAAAAGGAACTGGGATGCGTTGCAATTCTAATTTTCATATCATCGATCACAGCTGAGAAAGCAGCCAACCTGCAGAACCTCTCAGCGTTAAGGCTGCATTAACCGATAAACCCTTTTATAGATTAGAAACAGTATGTTGGTAGACAACGCAGCAGCTAGTCTTAGATAGATAGTTTCTTCAACTTAAGTCTTAACACACTGCTTCAAAAATTTGTATAATTTATATGGAATATGATCTTAAGTTATTGATCACTGCTTGTTTTTTGTGTGTGACTCAGTCTTGTGGGGGAAGCATGCGAGTCAGGTGATTTCTGCTGATCTGCTGGGTTGCTTTCACGAACAGCTCAGACTGGTTTCTGTCGAAGCATCAGGCCCTTCAGGGGGATTTTGCATGGAAGCTTTCTTGGGTTAAACATCATTGCTGGTGTAAAGGAAAAAAAGAAAAAAAGATGATGATTAAAGAAGTGAACATTTATGGAAACTCTGTGGGAGCAACACAACAAGAAACTACCCACAGAGAACCGGACTGATTTATCTTTTTATCCAAAGCAAAACAACAAACTCGTCACATTTGACTCTGACGAACATCTGGAACACTGTACTTTTGATTTCACTGGTTATCCGTGTAAATTACTGCTCAATCAAAGCTTTTGTGTTTAACCAAATGGTGGGCGTATGGATGAGAAAAGGGACTTGAATTTGTAGTAAACGTAGAGTAGCTGTAGAACAAAGGTAGATGACGCGAGTAGAGGCTGGTTGGGTTTTTCTGTTCTCATCCAGAGAATCTACTGGATGACCCGAGTAGAATAAACGTAGCCTCTGCTCACAGCTTTGTAGAAAACTGTAGAATAACCGAACAAAGCATTTTCATATTCTAGTAGCGTTCGGTAAAAGAATGAGAATGACGGCACTGACGAAAGAATTTTTATGATGCTAACGACAAGTAGAACAAACATTTTTTTTTTTTTTTATCTTCTCTATGAGCTCACGATGACATTATCTGTGTGGCATCAACCAAACACAGGCACTTTGATGACCCTGCTGTGAAACCTGGTTTTAAAGATGTTTTTCTCTTGTTTTTTTTTTTATGATGAATGTCTTTTTTTGTTTGTTTGTGACCTTCTACTACATTTGTATGCCTGTGAAAACGTTTAGTCTGTCCAGGAGACTCCAAATGAGTTGTCTTAACAAAGTGGCAGATACCACTTTTTGGGATAATTTAATCTTATTGAAAATATGCTCACTGGCTGTTTTGCTAAGAGTTAGACGTGAAGGTGGATACCAGTCTATTGTCACTACTCTGATTATAAGCAGCTAGTTAGATTAGCTTTCCATGGACGAATGGAAAAGGGTAAACAGCTGGCGGGGCTCTTTAAAATTTGGCATTTATATTTTACATTTATATCTATCTGTAATATACCCAAAAACTAAACCATAAAAGTAAAAAGTGAAAGTTTAAAAGGCAGGTTATGTGCCAAACTAGTTCTTGGTTTGGCACATTTGGCAGAGACTCTGAGAAGTTGTTGCCTACAGCTAAGAAAGAAGCTTGGACATAACTTATCTTAACTCATTATTTGTTTCTCTTACGCTTAGATTTTTTTGTACATATCAAACAAACAGAACTCATTAATTTGTAAACTATAGCGGTGGGGTTGAGGTTTTTGTTTTTTGAACATTTATCTGAATGAAAGAGTAGTTGTTTCCTGTCTTCTTGCTAAGCTAAGCTAATGTGCTGCTTGCCGTAGTTTAGAATCAAACTCAAAGACTTGAGTGGCACCTATCCTCCCATCCAACTCTTAGCAAGTAGCTGATTTCCCAGTTACAAAGAATGTCACTGACACTTTAGCTTTCAATTGGAAAATGACTAAAACACTAAAGATTGTGTTGCTGAAATCACAAAAGTTGTTACGAATGTTTGTTTTTTACTCTGGATACATATCTGTTACTTATGGAGAAGGATTTATGTTGTCATTCATAACACACATGACCACGGCAGTAGTTTTTACGGTAATCAGGGTTTTCATCTCTGCTCTCCCCTCTGACGTTGGTTTAAGGTAACAGGTGAATGTTGTACTGACGAAACATGCCTGTTACTCGACAGTCATCCCATTTCCATCCATATCTGTGCCAGGCCAGGTTCGCCATGATGTACAGCGACGGGTGAAGAAAGACTACTGACGACATATATTTACACCCTGAAGGGTTTTGATTTTATTTACTCTATGTGTAAGTCTTTATTTTAGCAATATGCAAAGTCTGTTTTTAATTGTGTAAACGCTGCACTTTACACACTACCAACTGAGATAAAGAAACAGCCGGGCATTGTCAGCACGTGGCATCTGCTCTGTCAGGTCGTTATCTCGAAAAAGGCCGAAAAAGCATTAAGCCAAATGAGCTCGCCTGTAATCCTGAAACAGTTAGTTTCTTTAAAATATTCCCTCCCATGTTATAATCTGAAAATGTCACATCGGCGTCTGAAATGTGACGACTTTGTTGGAGCCGACAGGAGGAACGAAGCGCTGAAACGAAGACAGATGAGTTTCTGTTAACCTGTAGCAAAGAAACGAGGCCGGTGCTTCTCTGAGGTGTTCTCTTTCTCTGTGTTTGTTCATGGCTTCTGTGGAACTTGAAACATTTTGGAAATGTGTTTTATTGCTTAAGCCTTTTTCTTTTCTTTTCTTTTCTTCCATTTTGTTAATGATGCTGTAATTATAAAACATCTGACTGGGGTTAACTTTAATATATGTCGTTGGTTTTGATCTTTGTGTTTGTGTGTTTTATTATACAAGTCTGGTGTCCACACACACACACACACACACACACACACACAAGCTGCATTAAAAGCCCACACAGACCTCAAGAAATGCAGAAACCTCACAGATAACAGGAATTATTTTCACCGTCACACAGGGTTTACATTGTTCTTCAGTTTCCCACTGCATGAAAACACGGACACACACCCTCATGTAGTCTAACACATAGTGGCAATTTTGTTCAAATGTTGTTTTTTTCTCTCCAAATCATCAGTAGTTTTACAGAATTCACCCTGCATAAATCAACCACTTGCTTTGTCCAAAAAGATATTTACATCATTTTCATATTACAGATGTTTTTTGTAGCAATATGGGTTTGATTTATTCATTTTTTTTATGGAAGTTTACATTAAAGAAGACCTTGAAGGGGAAAAAAGTGAAATCTTAGATGAAATCAATTAAAATAATAAGAAGATATAGTATAAGCAGTTTATGAGTCTTAAATCTGTGTACCTTTAACTCATTCTGACGTACACATGATCCAGGGCCTGAAACATTACAGCAGAGCCACATCATACTGCTGAGTTAGACCCAGCTGGCTGTGCACATCAACATAATCGATTTGTGGTGTCGTGTGATCCGTCAGCCACCTTCACTTTGTTGTCAAATAGAGCAAAAAAGGAAAGACCTGATCATGATAATGAGATGCTTTTTTCTTGAAACGTCAGCTAATTCTTGGCTCAATGGCCCGTTGAGTATTTAGTACAACAAGTAGAAAACTTTAATATAAACACAACACTTATTTTCCTAATAATCAGGTGACTTTCTGTCCTTCAGGATATCAGTGAAGAGCCAGTCATCCTCATTAGGTGGTGTTGGTATGGGACGGTAGACGGGATCATGATGAGGAGCGAAGAATGACTGAGCAACTCCTTCAAATGGTGTGAAATTCAGGTGATTTGCACTGTTTATCAGCATACATGGGCTCCCTTCCTGAGGACGCTGCTGTGTCTGAAGCTGCGTGACATTGTAGTTGTAGCTGATGGAGGTGGGGAGCTGGTTCTGGGCTATGTTTGCACATTGAGATGGTTTTAAAAGGTTGAATTGCTTCTCTGCTGTGTAGTCACTTAGTCTTAGTGTCTGTGAGCTCCTCTGGTTACTCTGTACGTAATCTGTGGTCAGTATCTGATCCCCATGACAACCGTATCCATATCCACCCCTGTACTCATCTCCCTTAAAGTGCAGATCGTCCACGCCAGTGAAGTTATGTGACAGGTCTGCAAATGTATCATCAGCAGCACTGACCTCAAGCCCAGCTTCACCTTGGCATGCGCAAATATTTTCAAAGTAGCCCTCTATGTCTTTTTCAACATCCACGCAGCCATCTGAGTCCTTATTGGCAGCAGTGAAGAGGTCCATTATGTCAGTCAGCTGACCCTCAGCGTTGCCCTTCTGAGCCTGTGCACAGGCTGAGAAGTCTGTGAACATCTGAACGGAGAAATCACATGAGTCAAGAGACAAGGGAGAGAGCTCCGGGGAGAAGGAAGGAGAGATGTCCTCATTCTGTGGAAAATCAACGAGACTGAAGTCATTTAGAGGTGTTTGAATGTCTTCTGAGGGATTGTTGAATGGCTTAAGTTGACTTTCATGGTGGTAATGAAGGAGCTCTGCCTCGTGATAGAAGTCTTTATTCTTTGGGGAGCTCATAAATGAGAGTTCAGACAGTTTGTGACTTCTCTTTTTCTGCCTTCTTTTGATGTGGTTGTTGGCATTGCAGTTGGAGGACTGTGACTTTGGGTGGCCTTTCTGAAGATGTCCTGAATCTGGCTGCTTCTTTTCAGTGTCCTCAACTTCATATAGGTCAGTAGAGGTGCTGCTTCTCGACTTTGAGGTGCCATCTGTGTCTGTTTGAACCCTGCATTCATCAGGATGCTGTAGAGAGTCACTCTGGGATGGGTCAGGTCTCTCTGGCAGGTGTGACAAAAGAGACGATGTGTTTTTTTCCCCCTCCTTGATATAAAGAGCAGATGCTAGTCGGTGGTTTGCAGCTTCAATGTCTGCAAATTTTCTGTTGATAGAAACAGATTAAAGAAAAGATGAGGAAAAATGCTTTATGACAGAGACTTCCAAACTTTTTCACTTGACTATTATCTAATGAATACTTTATCTAATGAACTTCTTTTGTGAAAAATGCTCTATTCGCTTATCCTCCATCATGTGTGTGGCAAGCTCTGTCTGAACTAAGTGTAAAAACAATATACACATACACACTTTGAATAAATTATATGTGAAACTAAAGTTTCAAATGTAAGACTTAAGCAACTTCATAGCACTACGATCTTTAGGCTAAGCTAACTGAATGCTAGCCTGAAACTTCTCAAAAGAAAGCTAGATTGCACATTTTTAAAATAAACCAGCTGAAGCGTTCACCAAAGCCCTTTTAATTTCAATTCCTCGTCCTCATATTGTTTGTTTTGTATGATTTTAGAGGCCTAAAAAGTTATCAGTCTTATACACGTAAAAACAAAACCTGAAATTTCAATTACATAGGCTCATGTCATAGTTTTGTATTATCTTTTTTTTTCTTTTTATCCATCTTATTACTTAGAACTTCTTCGATTTTCCTTGGCATTAGACAACAGTTTGGGAGAGTTTGACAGTTTGGGAACCACTGCCAGAAATCAACCATTTCGTATTTTCTTGTGTTGCATTTTGCTGATGGCCCAACACACCTCTGGATCATGTTGTGCAGGAAGCGACGGTGGTTGACCTGCCGTTTGGACGGGCGGTTCTTTCGAGGTTTCTGCAGGGTCCTCATCATGTGACCTGCTGCCGAAGTCACAAAGGTGTAGAGGTCACGACCCCATGGCACGCCTCGCTCCAGCCCAGGCTCAAGACTCACAGAAATGGATGGTCGCATGACTGTGAAATGGAAGAAGACATGTTCTGAGAAATGTGGCAGGGTGCTAATTTAAAGCAAATTTCCCAGTGTTTCTTAACAAACTTCACCAGTAAAGCTCATTCAGAAACTATCTGAGCTAAATATAGATGAAAATAGATGTGAAAAAGTAGGATTCCCTTCCCATGTCTCACAGCCAGCTCTGTTGGAGTGTGTCTCTGAAAATCTGGCAGCGGACAAGATTAAGGGAAACCAAATAATGTTTCTAAAAGTTTCCTCTACATCATATGATATGTTGTTCATTTAAACAAAGCCCATTTTGCGTTCTTCAGTATCTTCTAGTTTCTACAAAGCAGCCAAGACTCTAACACATGAGTGTCTGTGGAGGAAGGAGGTCTGTTAGGAACCCTAACACATAACTGAATTTGCAACTCATTTTCAAGCAGTTTGGTTCAATTTCAAGTTTGTTTCAAGTGTATTTATGATATGGGATACTGTACAAGTCAGGTTTGCCAATTTTTGTCCTTTAGTGGAGCAACTTGAAATGTTTTTCCAAAACATTTTGTTTGTGAGATGAAACGTAGAAATTTCCTGCTGTTAAAACAATTGATTTCAACAATATTGAGAACAAAGAATTCATGCTCATGCTGTAAGTACAAGTTTTACAGCTTTTTGCAATCTCCTTATCACAATTAAAAACTTATTTCCAAAATACTGATAACATTTACTAATATTTCTTTTGTACTTTTGAGATGAAATGTTTGTATTTTAAAATCTTGTGTAGAATATACGGAAAACGTAAGACAGGAATTCTAAAATACCTCTAAATTGTACTTAGAAACAGTGCTCAAGATCATTGGTCATATGAAATGAAAATGTGGGAGATGAAAAATCAGGTTAAAGAAAACAGAATAGAAATAGGAATATGAATGGACATTGACATTAAAAATTCGATGTGTATCAATTACCTAGTGGGATCTGTTTCAAAGTATTTTGCCGTGTTCATCAATAAACCTCTTTATAATGGTTCAAACTCATAAAGGTATTAATGAAAAGTTTGTATTAGATGCGAGCTTACTGCCAGAGGAGCAACATATGAAATACTGTGAACTACTTATTATTACTGTTACATCTAATGACCGTTAACTACACAGATTTTATTCTTTAATATATAAAAATGATTATAAAAAAACGTCTTACCTTTTTGCCTTCAGGCTGCTCTTAGTTATCTCTCCACAAGCTCCACCGTAGACTGAGGATGCGTGCAACTTCACCGAGAGGTGTGGAAAGTAAACTGTTGATGTGTGCGCGCACTTATTGTGGTCCTGCGCGCTCACATTGAGTGAAGAGACACCAGCGCTCATTGCTAATGCATGAAGTCTCTTGCTTTTTTTCTCCAGTAGTATGAATGGAATCCGGATCGACAAATTGACGGAGGAAGTGAGACACGATGAGAGGCAATGAAAAGAAAGCAGCAATTATCTGAGGAGTCAACCGCTTGTGGAAGTGTGGGCACACGTCTCCATTGTGTGGCACGCTAAAAGCAGCTTGTTAAATATTGGGAGACACAAACGCACCAGTTGAGGCAGCTAACGAGCCCCTAATTGGTCAGCTTAAACCGTGGCCCCAATTATCACATTCTCAGAGGGAAGAGTTAAGATGGTTGCTAGTGCCTTTAATTGACCTTTTCATTTCAATAGCAGACCTTCCGAGTGCTGAATTTTACATATCTATGGCAGCAGCTGGGTGAATTGGCTGTCTTTTTTTTACACAGATAAGAAAACACTGAAAAACTAAATACATGTTTTGTTTTTTTAATTTTCCTTCCACTTTTTAGATTTGGCAACTCTTTGGATAAAATTTTCAGATCAGGTTAATTATTTTTTGGGCGTTGTGGTGGTTAGCACCGTCACCTCACAGCAAGAGGGTTCCAGGTTCAATTCCCAGCTGGGGCCTTTCTGTGTGGCATTTGCATGTTCTCTCTCTGTGTGTGCGTGGGTTCTCTCCAGGTACTCTGGCTTTCTCCCACCATCTAAAAACATGCATGTCAGGCTAATTGTCGCTCTAAATTGTCCCTAGGAGTGAGTGTGAGCATACATGGTTGTTTGTCTCTATGTAGCCCTGTGATGGACCAGTGACCTGCCCAGGGTGGACCCTGCCTCTTGCCCAGTGGATTAATCGGGTGTAGAAAATGGATAGTTGGATGAATTATTTTCCTCATCACTGTGTGTTATTAATATTTCTGTATTACATCAAGTGCCTTCTTCAGCAGCATATTGCTCCGGGGTAATCATCAGAGCAACCGCTCAGTCACTGTCTCAGTTCAACGACTTAACTTGTCTCTTTTCTTTACTCTAATAAACTGAAGATTTTGTCAGTCTTATGACACTTTGCTCCGAAGAACAAACCACTGCTGCAGGAGTGACGTCTATTTATAGTGACACCACATGTGCTCCTGACCAGAGGGCTGCACAGCTAGCTGGTGTGGTCTCAAACCTCAGCACTTCACCGAATGGTGAGTTTGTCCGCAGTTTGCCACAGGCATTTAAGAAAATAATAAGACGTTTCAACAATGTGTGTAATCAGATCAGTCTGCTTATACATAAATTAATTTTAAAGGCTTTTCGATCAGTTTGTCACGGCCTCTCTTGTGTGCTGCAGATTATTGCTCAGTCAGTCACTTCTAAATCCTTCTTCACAGGTGGTGCTCTCCCAGATTCCTCTCAGAGGGCTGATAAAGGGTTTTTATCACGCATTCCCTGCAACACCAGCAGAACTTTGACCCATGTGAAGACCTCTGTCACTTGTAGATTTGCCCCCGCCCCTCCTCCGTGTTCAGCAGAACCAATCAGAAAAAAGAGTGTTGTCCTTTAGTTTTAAAAATCGAAGAAAAGGGTGAGAAGAGACACACTGAGAGGTAGGTTTGATCGTTATTTGGATAAATTACATAACTTAGAGTAGCCTAAGACAAAGCAGTTCATATTTACAGTATTTCAATTGAAATTCCATAAGTCACTGGTTTATGTTGTCATTTATAACACTTTTTTTTAAACTGAGTTTCTTTGGCATCATTGTATTTTCAACATCTAATCAAAAAGCTCCCCTCACAGCAACATTTCCCTTCTCTGATCAGATTTAACACCATGAACCGGGCTTGGGCTGCGTTCAAGGCACACCCGTACATCGGCAACGTCCTCGGATACACCACCCTGTTTGCCTCAGCTGACCTCATCCAGCAGAACGTGCTGGGTGGGAAAGGTGCAGCGGGGTCTGCATCAGAGGCGCCAGCCGGCATCGACTGGCGTCAGACGGCTCGGGTGGCCACCGTCGGTTTCTGTTTCCATGCCAACTTTAACTATCACTGGCTCAGAGGGCTGGAGAGGATGCTGCCAGGAGGTGGAGTGAGGGCGGTAACAGGGAAAGTTGTGGTTGATCAGCTGATTGCGGCTCCTCTCACTATCAGTGCTTTTTATATTGGTAAGTGTGTCCCAAAGAGTGATTAACCCATTTGTTTAATTTCACTCTCGAAACTCCAAAAATAAGAAAATGCTTCAACAACAACTTTAAACAAAAGGATCATACTTGTACTTGTAATGTCTAATTCTCCTTTATGTCATTACCCTTAATAGCATAAAGAGGAGTCCTAAATTGTATTTAAAACGCTAATAACTTAAAAGAGGAGTATTATGTCTGTCTCTTTTATTCACTGAACGTTTGACAGTAGGTTTCTTAATCCCATCAGAGCAATGAACAGTGATCAATGGACATTTGCAGACAAGTAAAGTGAAGCTTTGCCACATTTTTACTCTGTTGATACTCTGAACATACCACAAGCTCTGGGATCTAGGTTAAGATTTGGAGGGTTTGATGTAGGTTGAAATGACCAGCCTTAAAATCAGCAAACAATTTGATAACCTTCTTTGTCCTTTAGGTTTAAGTTTACTAGAAAACAAAGATGACCCACTTGAAGACTGGCGACAAAAATTCTGGACATCTTACAAGGTACGTATACAGTTGATGTTTGTCTTTACTACATGATAACCCTTATTTATATCTATTGATTTCTTTCTTTCTTTCTATCTATCTATCTATCTATCTATCTATCTATCTATCTATCTATCTATCTATCTATCTATCTATCTATCTATCTATCTATCTATCTATCTATCTATCTATCTATCTATCTATCTATCTATCTATCTATCTATCTATCTATCTATCCATCCATCCATCCATCCATCCATCCATCCAGACTGGGGTGGTGTACTGGTCAACAATGCAGGTGAGATACTGTTTTTTTCTGCTGCACACACAAATTAAGAGAGTTGCAATAATTCACGTTCATCGTGCCGTTTTCTTCTCTTGCTCCATCTCAGGCTGTGAACTTTGCATTTGTTCCCCCCGTGGCACGGACGGTGTTCCTGGGAGGAATCGCACTGACTTTCACTGTCTTCCTGTGTCACCTCAGACAACAGCGCGACCTCAAGCCTCAATGAGCCCGAGACCTTCATGTTTCGATTTCTTGTAAAATAATGACACGGGGCTGAAGTTCATTTAAACACATTCATCAAATACATCAGTGAACTCACATCATGGTGCTCAACTTCGTCTTTTTTTACAGACGTGAACTAAAATGATGAAACAGAGTCTGACTTTAATTACAATGCCGCTCATGTTGTTCTTTTTAATTGCATTTTTTGTGGGAGTATTTGTCTGCCTGCACCACGAAATTACATTAAGTCAATGTCATCTACCTTTTTTCTACCGTTTTCTTTTCTGAATAAAATCAAACCTTATTTTATCACAATTATCCTGAGAGAAAAAATCTGTACATACTACTGACTGAACACACTGTTAATAGCTCGTGCTTTAAAGTAGTACTATGAAATAAATCTTTATATGGTAGGTAATATTAATCACTTTCTCACAGATTTGTGCACAGTGATGAATACAAATTATGTGCCTAACAGATTTTTTTTTCTACCTATAGGATAATAATGTGTCTTATATTTTTTACTGCCGGATTTCACCTGCCAAAATCCAAAATAAATCCAAAAAATACGTGTGAAAATATATAGATGGTGCAACTGCTAAAAGGGAAACACAGTAAAATGCTACAAAAATATGGAAATATAAATTTAGGCAACGAATAATTCATAAAATGTGACAATAGATTACTCACAGTATTGTGACATTGATTTCTTCATTGAGATAAATTAACAGAAGGTAGTAATCTAAGAAACATATACATCCAAACATTGGCAAAAAAAAAAACAGAGATAAGAAAGGTATTTATCCTTTCCCCCAAATCTAATCCTTTAATCCATCCAATATTACACAAGAGGGGGCAGTAATCTTTCAAAATTTACAAAGAAAAAATGCTGCCAATGTTCTTTACATTAGAGAATACAATTGTCTACATTTACTGTTGAATTAACCGTCCTTTAACAATTAGAATGAGAACAAAGATAATGATTGAATGAGGTTTATTTATATATTTATTTTATCAAGTGTCAATGACCCACTTGGTACAAATCTAAATAGTCCGATAAAAACTTAAGAGTGGGAGCGTCTCTTGGTGTTTCTACCACTGGAGGCACCATCCTAAATCACCACAGTTTTTTACTTCCACCGGCAGGAACCTCGTGCTATCTGACCAATCAGAGGCCCAAGATTTCGTGGTAATGTGTTATCGCGAGACTTCGGCTCTTCCTTCTCCCTTTTCGCTCTGAGTCCAAGATGGTAGGTACAAGTAGAAATTTTGAAAACACGATTGCTTGAGTATCCAAAGTCATCCAGTTAATTAAATCATCTTATCTCCTCGATGGAAACACGAACACATTCTGAATATAATCTGTATGGCAGTCCCGCTGTGATTATGTGTTATTTGTCAAAGTAATTCATATTAGCTTACTCTCTTTGGTACCAACGTTATGCTGAACGGGCTGCCGCTTCAAGCCTTGAGGTTGAATAGAAATCCGTCTTGAAAGCTGTTCAGAGGTCGGAGTGTTATTTTAAATCGCAGCTTTACTTTTGGATAGGTTAAACCTTTTTTTTCAATGTGAACTTTAACCAAAATAAGCACCGACGGGTTGGCCGCTACATGATGGTAGCTAGCTGTAACTTCAACGTGTGTACTGGCCCCTGCCGGTTCAGTAGCTCCTGAGTTTAGATTTAATTAGTTAAATTTGATTTCAAGGTTAGGTTTGTGTGTCCCGTTCATTGTGGTTTGACAGTTTTGGGCTTTAATGATCACTGTACAACTGTCAGTGAAACGTAAACCTAAATGGTGTCGTGTATACCAAAAAGTATGTTTAAAATGAGTACAGCTGATGTCTGTTGATATTTGATATAAAGTATTGATGTTTCCTTTCACTTCTTCAGGGAGTCGACATCAGGCACAACAAGGACCGTAAGGTGCACAGGAAAGAGCCAAAGAGCCAAGATATCTATCTGAGGCTCCTGGTTAAGGTCAGTGGTTCTCACTCTTCAGCTCTTTAGATCAATGTTACCAGTAATGTCCTCATTTGTGAATTCATGGCCATTCCTGGACATTCTCTAACCATTCTGTGGGTTTCTTACAGTTGTACAGGTTCCTGGCTCGCCGCTCTAATGCTCCCTTCAACAAGGTGGTCCTGAGGAGGCTGTTCATGAGCAGAAGCAACAGGCCTCCCATCTCCATCTCCCGCCTGGTAAGTCCTTCTCCCCTCACACCATTGAAAAGTTCTCCCTTTCTCTTTTAAATACAAACTCTACATAATTATTGGAGAAGTTATTGGATGTCCTCAGATGCTGCTGTTTGACGTGATCCTTGGTTTGTGCAGGTTTAATGTTCAAGATGTTTTGGGGTTTGGTTAAATTAGCTGCTAATGCCGCTTATGTGAAGAATCTCTTTGTATCCAACTAATTTGATCTGAAATCTGTTAATTTTAACATGTCCATTACAGCCGGTGATACTCTGTATCATCTTGATTATTAATCTCAAGTCCAGTGAGGGGGAAAATGTGACTGAATATGTTCCTTGTTGTCATCTGTTTTTATCTTTTTCTACCAACTAGATCCGTAAGATGAAGCTGCCCGGCCGCGAAAACAGAACCGCTGTTGTCGTGGGAACAGTCACTGATGATGTCAGGATTCAGGATATCCCCAAGCTCAAGGTAAGTCCTCTAACGCTGTCACAGTTTTTCCAATAAGATGTCATGTCACTGACACCCCGGCGTTCCGTTTGTTGTGGCACAGATCTGCGCTCTCAAGGTAACTGATGGCGCCCGCCGCAGGATCCTTAAAGCAGGAGGTCAGGTGATGACCTTTGACCAGCTGGCTTTGGCCTCTCCCAAAGGACTTGGCACAGTGCTGCTGTCAGGTAACTCAACTTTAAAATGGTCCCACCAGTCAACCCGGGTAGTTGGTGCAATCTTGAGTAATGAGAGAAATTGAAATGTATTCATAAAAACGCATCGCATGGGTCATAAAGCGGACTAAATCCACTATACTTTTCTGTATAAGCACTTGGTGTCATGCTACTTCTGGGAGCTTTATATTAATTATTATTAGTACTTTGAGTCTGAGAGCACTGAAGACCAAATATCCAAGATGTTGTCTTTATCTTTTGTGTGGGAGCTAGTGTTTTGATACCATGTGAAAAATGACTCTGTTTATGGGTTACTCTTCATTCCCTTTTTAAACGTGGGCGTAAATAAAGGCGTGTTGGTGCGCTGGGGGCTATCATGATGCGCAGGATTTTGTGATCTTTGCAAACGGAGGGAGGCATGTCTCGTGCTGCCGTCAAAGCTTTATCTTTCCTTGTGTGTCATCATCTGGAAAAACTTCTTCTTCCCTAAAGACGCCCAAAATAATCCCTTTTTATATAAAAATCAAGCAGAGGTGTTAATATTCTATGAATTAGACATTGTGTTAAAGTTTTCTAGATGTCTCATCAGAACTGTAACGGATGTACACGTCATCTCATGAGATCTTTGGGGCGCAAAAAAAGAAAAGAATAAATCATTAAGCAAAAAATAAACACTTGCATACGAGGATCTTATGTTACCAAAGTTTCTGCCACAGTTAAGTGTGGGAGATGAAACTGCTAACTGTGTTTTGAGATGATGTATAATATTTGTATCTGATTCTGATCCCGACCATTTGTTTGCTCTCCAGGACCCCGTAAAGGCAGAGAGGTGTACAGGCACTTTGGAAAAGCCCCTGGAACTCCTCACAGCCACACCAAGTATGTGCACACAGAACGAGATATTAAACTAAGACACATTTTACCTTTGCAGAGAAGATTCAGCTCACTTTGTGTGTTTCCATACGTTTTTAATTTTTTTTTATGCAGATTTAGAATTATTTCACTTCTCTGAGTTAATTTTAACAGAATTGTTAAACTTCTTTTTTAAAGAAACAGTTTTATATTTGATTGAGACCTTCAAATCTTTACTTTCTGTGCAGGACTGTGTGTTTACCATGCTGCTTCCATCACTGCGTTACAGATAAAAATACAGATTTAAATGTGGCTGCTGATTGCTCAACCACAGTCTGTTCAGTGAGCAGCAGACGGGCATTATAATGCAATATTATATGATTAAAAAAGAGCAAAAATGTGAAGTGGACCATGTATGGTTTTATGAAGTCTGTCCAACCAGGCAGGGTATATTTATTTAGATTATGACAATCACAGGAACCAAATGGTTTCTTACGCGTTTATTAGGCACCTTTGTCAAACCAGTAGCACATTTAAAAGTTACCATCTCATCTGCTTACCTGGATGTGATCAGTGTTTGATCTAAATGTTTTTTATACGCAGGTTTTTGGTGTGTGAGTAAGGTGGTTTGTTAATGAATTAGTTACGTATTCAGGTCCGGTTCATTTTCACTGCAATGCCCATTTAATGAGTCGTAATGAAATATTTTGACATTAACTCTGCAGAAAATGTGGCTTCTATTATTTTTATAGAGGGTTTAGTGTAGAATCAAGTTTTGGTGGTTTAGTAGAAGAAAGCATGTGGGTAGAAATGATCCTTTTGCTACAATGTACCATTAGAATTCAGCCACTTCTCAGTTGTTTGCAGGCGATAGAAATCTATTTTCTGATATTTGTTTCAATTTAAATACTTTGTGCCATACTGACTGACTGGTTTTTGTCGGGCTTTTAATTTAATCAAACCAATGAGGTTCAGATAACACATCTAGCATATTGGGGCTAGATGTCCCATTTTAATTTATGGAGGTGGGTGTGTTGATATGGTGGTAAATCTAACTTTTCTTATTTTTCTCCCCTTCAGGCCCTATGTCCGCTCCAAGGGCAGGAAGTTCGAGAGAGCCCGTGGTCGCAGAGCCAGCTGTGGCTACAAGAACTAGTCTGTTTGTTTTCCATGCATTCTGACACAATAAAGGATTGGCTGTACAAAACGGATCATCTTCTGTGTTTCATTGAACAGCTCATACATGTGTTGTTAACACAGGGCGGCTTGCTCAAGGCAGACAAAAACAAGCCGATTAACAACAGGAGAGATGTCTCTCCCTCACATACAGTACGTTCTGGGTCTTTATTGTTACTACATAAGTGTTGATAAGCGTTCATCAGTTGGCCTGATAACAAACGACTTGGCCCGGAAGTGGTGGTCAGTCAATGATTGGAGAATGTCGGTGGGTGTTGCGATGTTTCCTTATCGTCATTGGATTTCCTCTCCGCCGCTCAGAGCTGCTGCTGCTTCGTCTCCAGACACTTCCTGCACCGAGCCACAGTTTCCACAGCCCGCGACTAACTCGTCGTGAAGGGGTAGACAAAATGAGGTAATCTACGGCTTTGTTATCTTTGTGTTTGGTCCAGCTGGACTCGTTTTCTATCCCGGGCTTCCACAATATTGAGCTAAAAAAAAAAAAAGAAAATGGGTCGATTTATCGTGTATAATTGATACACAAAACGCCCGTTAGCCAACGCTCTGACTTGTCTACCCTCTTAAACGAAAATAAAATCGTAAACTTGAAACTTCAATTGGTCCGTTTTGATATGCCTGATGTACGACCTGCCTAATTACAGGGAAATTGTTTGTAATAGCGTGGTAAACTGGCTTAAACCTAAGCTACGCGTTAAATAGCTAACTGTTAGCCAGTGCTAACTGACAACGCTGTGTTGCTTTGACAGGCAGCAGTTTACAACAGCTAACGTTAACCTCGTGCCCACCACATTTGCTAGCACTGTTATTAGATATTTAGTGGTTCCTTACAACTTTAAAGTCCTCTTAATTTCCTCAAGCCTTAAACGTTCGTGAAAAGTAATCGTTGAAGTACAGTTTGTAAGTTAGCTGGCTAACAGCCGGTCAGGCTGCTAGCTGGCGCAGACTGACAACATCGATCAAAGTTTACCGGTGCATTGGCATTTACTAAAATATCATCAGACTGCTAAACAAGCTATTAACGCGACTACTGAGTATGAACCCTTATCCTGGCAGGATGAATGCTCCCGTGCCCAAGGCATAACCTCACCGCACCTTGACCAACATATTCAACAGCAGCCTCATTGTGTGGGTGACAAATTTAGCCTGCTTGTGTTATTATTTCTGGGTGTACCCGCCCTGCGCTTCAAGGACGTAAGGTGCAACAATAGGCATCAGTGAGGTGCTTTTCTGCGTGTTTTTATCAGGACAGGACATCCGCCAAGTATTGATTTTGTCTCCATTACAGCTTGCTCAATGTTTCCTGACTGTTACAGAACTTGGAAGATGTGACCAGGTTGTTAATTTATGGTATACCGAAGTCCCACAGGAGTAGTTCAGTAATCATCATATTCAGACGCACTCAGGTCTAATGGTTTGGACCCAGCTTACTTAAACAATAAGCCTCTTATAAAAGATCATTTCACTGTTGTCAGAATTAATGCAGCCACTAATGTAGAAGGTTAGATTTGTGAGTTTGTTCTGAGATTCTCCCCCATTCGTAGTCACTGTTATTTCTTAATCGGACTCCTAATTAACTAATTTCTTTGTTCTATGATGAAATTTCTAATGCGCATTGCTAACGCTCAAAAAATCCCGTACCATTTAGGTCAGCGATCCAAGATTCAGTTTGTGAAAGAGGCACTTTGTCCCCAAATCGCGTTAGCCAAAAGCCCTGAGTAGAAGAAAAATGCCAGCAAACTGTGGTCATTTCATCCTCCCGACAAAACTAATGTGGTGTCTCAGCAAAGGCCATTGAGGATGTGTGACTGTGAGTCAGTAGATGCACCTAAGGTCAAGGAGCATGATGGATCTTGTATTGCTTCACCCTGTTCTAACAATCTCTTCCTCTTATCACGGCTCTCTTCTGTACTCGTTGCCCTCTGAATGTTAAGAAAACGTGATAAGGATTAATTTTCCTTTGCTCAGCAATATTCAGGGTGCAAATCTACTTGGTTTACCTGCATTGAAACCATCTGCTGTAGAGATACTTCCAGAATGATCACACATGTATTGAAGTGCTGCAGTTGTTTTTGTTTTCCACTTCTTACATTTACAGTTTTCTCCTCCTGCCCCCATACAGGAGCAGAGGTCTTTGGGAGGGAACGTGAGGCTTTGTTAATGGACATTAAGATGACATAAACTAAGTACCTGCCTGGAACTGTCTTCTTGTTTGTCTTTTGTTTTTGTTTTTTTGTTTCTGTTTTGTCTTATGTTGTTTTGTTGTTGTTTGTGGAGGAGAATCTTCTCGGATAAAACTTTAACGTATCACACTACTGTCTGGGAGACTGGCCTTGTTGCTCCTCTCGTCTGCCTCCTGTATATCACTGAGATTTAAGATAGCAATAGAGGTATCAAAGGTCTTGAACAACCTGCACTTCTCATATCTTTGTGGCATTAATTACACTTCAGTTTGCACTTACCATGCAACATAATTTACATAAATCTTGTGCATTCACTTAAATGATTTGTTTTAGCCTCCTTGTATGAACAAGGTGTGTTTGGTTTGTCTTAATACTTTAATTGATCGATGTGTCGATGAAATTCAGAGGTTCAGTTTTGTCCATTTGTGTAATTATTTAAAGATTTCCTGTTGATGTAAAGTTGCTGCTCTGCTGCCTTGCATTGCTGCCAGAAGAGGTGGCTTTAAGTTGTTGTGTGAAATTGTTTTTATACGTATGCAAATTTTATGTGAAGAACACTTGTTTAAAAAAAAGTCTGATTTTACGTTTTTAAGTCCTGTTGTATTGAAGTATTGCCCCTCTAATTTTCCAACTGACAGGGAACGGTGTAAGCTGACAGCTCTTAAGATCAAACTGTGACACAAATACTTGTTTTAGAAGTTCCTGTTTTCACTGGATGATTACTCTAAACAAGCGACTCCTTTAAATGGACAAAGTTCTTTTTTTTTTTCTTTACAAATGAAGCCCGAATGTGACACGGACGTTGCTCGAAGAATGATTTTGAAGTGATTTCAGGGATAAAGTTCTCGGACATTCTGATACATTTAGATTCTCCCTTTAGACCTTGAAGAGTGGCAGAGAGATCCACTGTTTTTAGACCTTTTAGGCTGTTTTAGACTTTGTCCACTCGAACAGCAAGGATGCGATCCCCGGAACCTTCTTCACCTTCTCCAGCAGAAGCCCTCCTTCATGGCCAGTTTGCCAGCTGGGGATCTGGCAGTAACGGCAACAATAACAGCTGCCCCAACAGCCCTGGAGGTCCAGGAGGGCTCTCCCCCGCTGCCTCCCCACCTCCGGCATCCAATTACGCCTTGACCCTCACCCACACCCACATACACGTTCAGCGGCTGTCGTCACGTTCAGGAAAGGAGGCCCGTCTCCTGCTCCCTTTATCAGAGCTGGTGGGGTGCAGCTGCCCTCGTGCCCCTGCACCGCCCCTGCTGGTGCTGTATTGGTACCCTCCGGGGAAAAAGCGGAAGGGGGTGTCGCGACGCAGGCAGGTGAGGGCCTACCTCGCAGAAAGCAGGCCCGAAGCTGAGAGATGGTCGGCCGCTGTGCAGTGTCTACTCAGAGGTGTGACCGTCACTGCTGACACAGGTGAGTGGGCGTTTCACCTGTGACTAAAGTGGCTCGTTGGCTACATGTGATGCTCGTGTTTCAGGCAGTTTTCACCTCAGCATGTCAGGATAATGTACTTGCAGGGTCGTATGATTTTTTCTTAAAGAGAGATCGGGAATGAGCGGAAACACATCTGCAACTAAGACGTTCTAAGATAAAATGATTAATTATTACCCTCAGGTGAATAAACTGTCGTTTTTGCTGATGTCGCCATTAAGCAAACACATTTCTGTAGGAAGGTTGAGATGAAATTCTTTGATGAAATATGCAAATTGGATATGTATCTATTTAAACCTTCAAGGATCTTTCTAAAAGTCGTCAGGGAAACGGCGGTAAACACCTGTATGGAGACACAACATGATGAAATGTCTTGTTGAACTCAGAGTCGTAAACCCAAAGAAACTCGGCTTCATCGACATAAAACCAAAATTAATTTGATTGTTTTGGTGGAAAATTACAGAATTTCTAATTTTGTGTCCAAAGTTCCAGCAACTCTTAGCACGAAGTTTACTCTGTTTCTGTTTAAGGGTGTTAATTGTTGATACATTGTGGAGTTAAATGGCTTAATTTTTAAAAATCGTTTGAGTATCATTGACACGTTTTTGTGGGACTTACTTGTTCTGACCTTTCATGATGTCTCCATGACTAAGTCTCTAACTCCAGACAATGCTGCCTCATTCTGCTTTGATTTACACCTCCTTTGTAATTGCATGCTAAGTATAGCTTAATGTCACAGTGTTCCAAGACCTTCCTGTATGTACAGCGCACAAATGGGCCAAAAATTTGATAACCATGCAGCGAAAAAAAGACAAAAGAACAGAAAACAAAAACAATGGCAGATTAAGACTAATACACCCAGATAGGCATACGTATCTCGGGCACTTGTTTATTTAGTTTGTTTCAAGTGACAACATATCTCCCCCTGAGTTTATGTATCTATAACTATACTCCATTATTCCCTCCCTTATCTGTCCTGCACACACGGTCTGTATCATACCGTGTCAAATGTAAAGACACAGAGGGTGGGGCCGCAGAAGCTTGCCAGCCCTTCTTCTTGCACATATTCACCAGTATCAGTTACTTTCCGTGGCTGGTTTTTATGTGATTTTATTTTTTTCTCCACATTTTTGTTTGTGCATCGCACCACTTTCCCAGCTTTTCCAACTTTTTGTTCATCCCTTCCCTTCTTTAGACTTGATTTTTAGCCGTTCTTTGACCCTCCTTAGTCACAACGGTGGGGGAAAAAAAGGGGAAATGAAGCCATGATGTGATTTTGATTCTCGCAAGTCCTCTTCGTGCCTTCTCTTGTCACGCTTCAGTCACAATCTGTCAAAAATTCATGCCGCTCAGCACTTCTGTGGAGTCACTGTCTCGATTCTATGAATTCTAACACCGACTGACGTGACAGCTGCGGTTCGTTGGTTTCTGCTTTGCTTTGGTCTAATTTGTTGCGTAATCCAGCTTTAGCACAGCCTTTTCAGCCCCTTCCCTTCATCCGTTGGCATCATTACCACACTTTATCTTTGCACGATTTGTAAGATTAACTATTGCTTATCTTGGTTTTATGTTTCCTCCTGGAAAAAAAAGGAGGGAAGTACCTTTGCTCTGCTGCTTCTGTACACCGTTGTGATCCCAAGACTAAATCCGGGACCGATAAAACAAGTTTAGAAGTGTTTTCGTACCATGTTTCTGAACCTAAGTGATTAACAGACAGGAATGAAATGGCAGCGCTGTGCAGGGTGAAGTAGATTGTGTGAGGTGAAATAAAGGAGGCTCAATTAGTTAAATGCACTCAAAGTTCAGGGTTGGGCAACGCTGTAATAAGAGCTTAGCTCATGTCCCAGTTGTTGTTTTTTCTACTCAATCATGCTGTCCCTTCTTTGTCGCGCAGAATTTTCAAGAAGTCTCCTACCTCGTCCCAGGCGACTACTGTTATTGGTCAATCCGTTCAGTGGAAGGGGCCAGGCGGTGCAGTGGTGTCAGACCTACATCCTGCCCATGATCAGAGAGGCCAACATCAGCTTCAACCTCATACAGACGGGTAACACAAAGCCGAAAACAGTCCCATGTTACAGATGATAGACATGTACGTGAGGCAGGTGCATATAACAGGCATTCTTCGATCTCATCTCAGAACGTCAGAACCACGCGAGAGAGCTCATCAGAGAGATCCCGCTCTCAGAGTGGGACGGCATCATCATAGTTTCTGGGGATGGCTTGCTGCATGAGGTCAGGTGCTCCTGCTGCAGGGCTCAGACATTTTCTACGCGTGTATTTATGTGTCTGTGGATGTGATCGTCTCAATATTCCTGTGTTGTATTTCTGTAGGTAATTAATGGGCTGATGGAGCGCCCAGACTGGGAACAAGCAATAAAAACACCCGTCGGCATTCTGCCCTGCGGCTCTGGGAATGCACTGGCTGGCTCCGTCAACCACCATGCAGGGTGAGCGTGGCTCTCATTTATATTAGTAAATCATGTGCCATCTGTGATTGGGCAATGCCTTACAGCTCAGCGTTAGGTGTGCGACGGGGCCAAAGAACACATCTGTGTCTGCACTTTCAAAGCAGTCTTTTGTACCTAATCCTTTTGTATCTAAATCACACAGACTTTGTAAAAGAAAAACAAATAAATCGTGGACATGTCGATTTACTCGAGGGTGAGAAGTTGGCGTCCCGCCACACTGAATTTTAGGCTGGATCTTCTAGCACTGTGGGTGTATTTGATATGGAGAGACCCCGATTGCTGACCTGTAGGATCAAGTCTTTATGCACATACCACGACAATAGAAGAAATGTTTCAGTCCATTTCTACTCGACATAAAACAGTCAGAAACATACATGTCCTCTGCATTTAAAAAAAAAAAAAAGCATTTATTAATGAATTCCAAGATAATAGCAAATTCTTTTTAACAAACAGCAGCTTATTACACCCACTGACTACAACTCCATAAAATGAACACGTGGCTGGATGTATATAGAGTACTATAACTGACTTAGTTTACTAAATGAGACAACAAGGTGGTCAGATATTGCAAGAAATATCATTATTATCAGCAGATCCTACAAAGAGTTGCTGCAAATTTGTTTGTAAGCTTGAATTACTAACTTTTAAACTCTATATAATGTTTAATTTGCATCTTGGCAATGCAATTAGGTTTTACCTTTAAGGTCAGTTTTTGTCTGTTTTTCGTCTCCATCAAATTTGACCCTTTTGTGCGACCTTTTAGTCAACCTAAATCAAAGCTAACCTGGCAACGGCAGCAGGCACAGTAACAGGAGAGTGTGTCTCACAAAATGGCGCTGCCGTCCCAATACGTAACCCAGGCGGGACGTACCTTCACACTCCCAGTTAGGTTTGGTCAAATCTCGCGCTGACAAAAGGATTTTTTTGTTTGCTTCTCCTTTTTTCCCTGCACCCCTCTCCAAGGTATGACATGTGCCTTCGAGAGCCCCTCCTGTTGAACTGCTGCTTTTTGCTCTGTCGAGGCGGTGTCCGACCCATGGACCTGGTCTCCGTGACGACAAGCCCTGCTCCATCCAACAGCAGCCGTGCTGCTGCACCCAGGAGGCTGTTTTCCTTCCTTTCCGTTGCCTGGGGCTTTGTGTCCGATGTGGATATTGAGAGTGAGAGGTGTGTGTTACTGCGTCACTTTGTTTAAAAACGCAGTTAACGTGACTTAACTTTAAATGTTAATTTTTGCAGGTATCGAGGCTTGGGCTCAGCTCGCTTCACCCTCGGCACCTTAGTGCGCATTGCCTCGCTTCGATCCTACAAAGGTCGTCTGTCTTACCTGCCTCCCTCTGTTGTCACCACTTCCTCAGATGGCACACCTCCGCCAAGGAGACTCCTCTCCCGCAGTATCACAGAAGGCCTGGATGGCTTCTGTCGGACACCTATACATCGCACCTGCTCCGATATGGGCATAAGCGAGCAGAGGAGCCTGAGGAAGGGTGAAGGAGAGAGGGAAAAGGAGGAGAGGCAGAGAGAGAGGGAGAGAAGAAGGGAGAGGGCCAGAGGAGGAGGAACCGGTGTAGTGAGGGCGAGCAGTCTGGCAGAAGACAGAGAGAGAGAGGGGGAGATGGAGATGGAAATGGAAGGAGAAGAGAAGTCTGGGACATGTTCGGAGCGGTCCGGGACAAGTTCTGAATCAAATGACAGGGATGAATGCAACATGGGAAGGGAAGAAAGGTTGACGAGGATCGACGATGAAAGGGAAGATGAAGGACCAGAGGATCGCTACTCTGGTGAGATGGAGGAGGATAGGGGGAAGGATGGGGAAAGCAGTGGTGGATCAGTAGAGGTGGAGGGAGTTCTGCATGCAAGAGAGCTGGGAGAGAGCTACGGGGTAGACATGGGGCGAGAGGCAGATGAAGAGCCTGAGCGCTGCATCAATCACCAGGACGATCTTCAGGAAGCCAGAAAGATGGTGAGAAAGAATTCGGCTCCGTCGAGTCAGATAGCCGACGCTCTGTTCAGCCAGCCTCTCAGTCAGGAGGCCAGCACAGATTCTGGCTCCTCGTATGGGGTGGAAGACATGGACCTGAATGGAACCTACTTCCAGAAAGAGTCTTACCCACTGGATGTGGCCCGTGAGCGCTCTCTCACCATCTCCTCTCCTTTTCGTCACTCTCCCTTCTCTTACAAGCAGAAGGCGCTGGACCAAAACCAAAACGCCTCCCGTCCAAGGCCCCTCTCACTTCTTCAGCACTCCCACTCAAACACCCTCCCCCCTAAATTCCCCTCCCTGTCTCTGTCCCCCACACCGCCCTCTTCTCCTTCTTGTGCCTCCCCGCACTCGTCATCCTACCTCGTCCCCCGTCCAAACACCCCAAACTCCACCTCGCCCTCTCCTTCCTTACGCACACCGTCCTCATCCTTTAACTTTGATATTGCCGAACCAGCAGGACCCTTCAAGAACCGTCCATTCGTCTCGCTGCCTTTCGATCTCCCAAGAGATGACTTGTTACCCCCTCTTGACCAACCCATTCCCACTAGAGACTGGGTCACCATTGAAGGGGACTTTGTCTTGGTCTTGGCCCTTTATCAGAGCCACCTCGGGGCTGACCTCCATGCTGCACCCCAGGCCAAGTTTGACGATGGGCTGATCCACTTGACCTTTGTGCGGGCAGGGATCTCCAGAGCCACGCTACTCAGACTGTTCTTTGCCATGGAGCGGGGAACCCACCACTCCGTCAGCTCGCCGTACGTGAGCCACATTACCTGCAAAGCCTTCAGGCTGCAGCCTCTGTCCACACGAGGAACGCTCACTGTGGATGGAGAACTCGTGCCCTACGGGCCGCTCCAGGCGCAGGTCAGAGAGAACGACAATAATGCTTTGTACTCAATATAATTGTCATGAAATGCTGGAAATCTGTGAAGTAACTGTGCTTTGCGCCAAGTATATATTAATGACGTTTTTTCTTGATCTCTCACTGTTTCACAGGTCCATCCTTCCATCGCTCGTCTCATTGTTGGAGACACTGGAGTGCAGATTACTAGATTTTAATCAGGGATTTGTTGAGTAGAATGACATATCAGCGCTCTACTGATTTATTTGATCTCTGTTGCCATCACTACTCTGAGAGAAGGGGTAGTATCCGAGACACCTAAATTAGCCTGGATTTGCAGGAACTGCTTTTGTAGGGATTAACAAAAGGGATAACTAACCGAGCCACGCATCATTGGAGAACGACTGCAGGGATTAATATTGAATTTGAGAGTGGATGAAAAATGCGCTTCGTTGCACAGATGTTGGATCACGCTCAGCTTACCCTGAGAAGCATGAAAACTGCACAGCTCTGGATAATAAGAGGGAAGAACAATCGAATGTTTTGGGTGTTTCTGTGCAGATGGTGCATGTGTTGGATATATACGTGTCGGTATGCATGCAAAGAAGCACTACCTGATTTTTGCCTTACACTGAGACAGTGAGAAATCAGAAAAAAGTTGTTTTTCAAATGTGGAAAGTTATTTAAAAAAAAAAAGAATATATATACTGCGATTCACATGGGCCAGCCCAACATGATAAACTATCCTTCTCCCTTATCTTCAGCCTCACCCCCACCAGTGTCCAAATGTCCAAAAGTATAAACACTTCAGTCCCTTAAAGGAATGCCTTATCTGATACAGTTCAGCTGTACCTTTGCCTGTTCTTTCTTATACGAGGAACCTAAACCTTATTGATCTCATGTCAACCTGTGAGATTAAATCGGCTACGTAAAAGCAAAGCTGTTCTTGTATATTTAGACTGATTCTTTGTACCAACTACAAGCTGTTATCTTTGAACGTGCCACCCAACTGCTGTTGAACAAGGGAAAAAATGTGGCTCCGAGTCCGCGGCGTCGAGCAGCTAGAACAAACTTTTTAAGATCATCGAATGAGTCGGAGAAGTGGAACCGTTGAACCAGTTTTAACATACCTGGATTCTGTCTGTGTCCCTTAACCACTTAGTGCTGGACGCGTCAGTCATATCATTCTTAAAAAAAAAAAAAAAAACGGAACAAAGCAAGCTTCTTTGTCGATGCTTTTCCCCAGTGACAAAAAAAAGGAATAAATACTCTGTCTGAAACATCAGTTATCATGTTTGATAGTGTGATCAGAGAGGACATCACGTGCCACAGTTAAATAGGAAGCAGTGCATTTATTTTGCACAAACTCGAGCAGTTTTCGGTAGTTGCACAGTAACATTTCCATACTAACCACAGAGTAACATAGTCTGATGGAAAAATGGATCGGTTAGCATTAGCAGCCCCGTCCAGGTAATAAGAATGAATCACGTTAATTTCACTGACTGCAATTTGAACACTCAGAGCGGAGGAAAAGTAGAACTGAAGGGACAGAAAAAGGCTGAGGAAACCACACTAAGTAAAGCAGTGCTGCATCGTCGGATCAGATGGAAGAAAAACCTTTTTTTGCACTGTTAGAAATTCTTTTTTAGTTTTTTTAGTTGTTTTTTTTTTTAACTAAAACATGCTGAAAACAAACTTCTAAATGATAAGTCAAACCTTACAGCACACCGTGGAGCCTGAGTTGTCTTTTAGGAATTAATTTGACTCTAAAACCTGCAGACTGACTCGGCCCGGGACAAGAAAAACACCATCATCAGCGTGCACATGTGTCAGATCACGTGCCAACTGCTCGCATCATCATCAACATCAATATATACTGTATGACTCAGTCACGCCAAGACAAATCAATGCCTTTGTATAATAAGCCTGTAAATTCTGGCTGTTGGTCATGAGCTGTTTAAACCTGACTGCAGAAAATGTAAAGCGTTGTATTTACCAGGATGTATTTTATTTTTTTTTTCTGCTTTTGCCTTGTTTTTCCCCCTTCGAGTGCCCCGTGCAGCTAGTTTACCACGATTACACTGTGCTCGCACAGCTACAGAATGCGAGTACAGCATTTTGAATCCTGGCTTGTAATATTACCAAACAGGAGAACATATATATATATACACACTTTGCCAAATTGTTTAGTCTTGATGTTTCAGAGCCTAGTCATGACAGTTTACTTTCCTGAACCTGCTGTTGTCTACGGCCGTAGCTGGGACCATGGTGTTTGACTATTTTGATATGACAGTGTCGGGGTGTAACTCCTAAGTTGATAATGCCATTAAGATGTCTGTAGAGGACTGCCTGTAATGACATTGTAATTATTACTAAATCAATGAAAATACACGTAATGTACAGTTAATAGCTATATATGGTTTCAAATAAATGTAACTTCAGCAGTTTAAAGCAAACTAATGCTTTTTTTATCTGTTGTTTTTCACTGGTGTGTCTCAGCATTTTTATAACAGGTGTGAGCTTTTACTTTAATCAGCATTTTATGTAAGAGGTCATTTATCTGCGTCACTCCTAATCACACTAACGATAAGATAGGTAACTGACAGACAGTTTCAGGAGATATTTATATATTCCTGAGTGTGAATATATCTTCTCCCAAAGAGTTTCAGAGCTGTTAAGGCACTGAAGATGACCTTAAAAACAAACCACCAGCCCAACCCCCCCAAAATAAACACAAACGTTTTAAGGGTACAATAAATGCAGACAAGCACTAACCCACTGTATCGCCAGTGATTTTAGTCCTGTACGGAAAAACAATTACCATTACAATAGAATCCTGCAACCCAGAACAGGATGACGCTGTGAAAGAAACTGAAAGTGAATATATTAGGATACATGTACTATTAATATTTGGCTTTACATATTACCTCTGATCTGATGATGAGTGTCCAATAAAAATCAAAAGTGCCAGCAGCAGTTAAAGAGACTGTTGATGTAGTTAGATGGTTGATAAGTAAGATGGACTTTATTTTAAAGGCTTTTATCCTCCGTGTTGGTCTGTGTCTCACTTTCCTTTTATAGTGTTTGAACTATCAGTTATTAATTTTTTTTAAACTTTTAATTAAAGCATAAATTCCCTGTTTTTATTCACACACCTTCCTAGTAAATCTTAAGAGTGTAGCTTTGGTACTAAGTATTTCATACAAACTTTGTAATTTCTACAATATTTAAAATATCATTATCATAGCTAAGAAGATGGGGGAGTGAATAGTATAGCACTTAAATTATCTGACTGAAGTTATATATAATTGGTTTCTCCTTCTCGGTCCTTTGTACTCTTTGAAATCATGCCTCAACATCTTAAGCCCTTCAAACGTCACCCTACGAAAGTAGTTGTATTTTGAAAAAACACTGACCGGAAGTAGACGTCTTCACCAAAGTCAGACACCGCTTCCGGTGTCGCCACCTTCTTTGTCTCCGGCCCAACATTTCGACACCAGGGGTTGTCTTTTTTTTCCCTTTACTTTTGAGGATATATTTACATATATATCCCTAATTTTCTAACATTTAATGACAGTCGACTCTGACCTATTTATGCCTAAAAGTAAAGCTCCAAAAATGGATGACCTGGACTACAGTAAGTGGCCACACTAAGTCGCTGTTTGTATTGGCTATTGCAGCTAACCGTGGCTAGTAGTGTAGCTTGTGCCCCAGTTTATTAGCCCAGGTTGGACACAATGTGAGTCCCACTGAACTTATGAATGAAAATGACTTTGCATGCACCATTTTCCCTCTTTTCCTAGAAGTATATTTACGATAAACCACATCTGCGTGAAAATAAAGCACAGGATCGCGTTAGCTTAGCCAACTAGATATTGATTGTGTCGCTGTGTGCTCGAAGCTAACTTTACAGCAAACGTCGGCGGACATTTACCATCCCAACCTGTCGTCAAGTTACACAATGTGTGTTTTTTATTATTATTTAAAAAAAACAAAAAACGTATTTCCACCAAACCTTTCACTTGCCCACTGTAATTAATGTGGAGGCTGCAATTTTATGAACCAAACACTACAGTCGATCCAGACTGTGGGCGTGGTTGGTGGTGGTGTAGAGCAGCTGTTTGTATTGCAGAGTCAACTCAGTGGTCTGGGAGGCTTTGCCAACCACTGCTGATCACAAGCTGCTGCTTTGAGCATCAGATCTGCGTGTTTTGGACAAAAATGAGACCCTTTAATATATATATATATATATATATATAAAAATGCTAATATTTGCAGCACAGTCTCTGTAAAACACGCAATGTTCAGTTGTGTTTGTTGCAGTTCAGAGAGGTGTCGATTCAGCTGGTGGTGCTGTTGAATTTTGTTGCATTACACTGGCAATTGTAATTTTTAAACATTTGTCTACATTGCGTGTGTCATTGATAGACTAGACAACACTTGCATCTCTCAGAAATGTAATAAAAAGCAGTAGCAGCACAGACCCCTAAAATGAATGTACCCTGCTCTTGTTACTTTTACTTTGTGTATTATGAGTTTAACAGCCCTGCCTTTAATGCTACCCTATGAAGGTTATGTTGTTTAGTTTCACGTGACTCTGTTTTAACAGAGATAATCTGATGTTTTTTATGCGTTTCTGTTATTTGTTATCATTTGGATTGTGAAGGATATCTGACATTGCCTCCTAAAGCGATCAGACGTAAAACGTGAATTGTTTTGGTTGGTGTGACTGTTAATATGGCAATTAAAGGTTGCTTTGAATAACTACCCATGCATTTATACAACATGTACGGTACATGCTCATATTTTTTTTCCGTGAAGTCCTTTGATAGGTTGTCCAAGCAGGCAGGCTCGAGGTTTTGAAAATGACTTCAGAGAGATTTCTTGGCTGTAGCAGGTTTTGTTTGGCCACAGCTGAAAATCCAGAGCAGCTGCCAGGTTAATAGATTGTAAATGAATAAATAGGAAAGTGAATTCTAATACCTGCTCAAGTTTTGTCCCTTAAAATGATATTATTCTTTAAAGACATTGCATATATGGAGACTGGTACTGGTTCACCACAAGCAGAAAGATTAATTGATTCTGTGGTTGCCGTTTAAATCTCAGGAGAGAGTGAATTACTTGGTACTTGGGTTGATCAGGAAATGTAATTTCGTGGTTGAACGAACCATTTGTCCCTTTGACACATTTACCAGTGATGAACTGAAACTGTGGAGTTTGAATGTTCTCCTCATGCATGCGTGGGCTCTTCTTCTCTTCCAAAAACGTGCATGTTTCTAAACCGAAGTGAGCGTGCACGCTTGCTTGTGCTTGTGATGGACTGGCGACCTTCACCCTGCCTTTCTCCTGATGGCAGCTTGGATAGGCTCCAACCCTGCGGCCCTAAACAGGATGAAGTGGGTATGGGGAAATGAATGAACTGAAACTGGCATTTAGAGCCAAACCTCAGCAGTTTCTCAGCCACATTATCATTTATTGTGGTACGATTGTTGTAGAGTCATCTAAAAGTTGAATGTGGGAATGTGACTTTGCAAAAGTGGGTTGTAATCATCATTATTTCTGAATAAGGAAAGGGTGGACAAGAGCAGATTCAGGCAAAATGTTCTGATGTGCAGAATAATGTCGTTTTAAGTTAAATAGTCTCTATATTTACAGTCCATCACTGCCCAGCCTTTTTCCTTATTTTATGTTGTACCTTGTTCAATTTGTTAACCACTATTCTCTGCCCTTATTTTCCACCACTCTTCATTGTAAGATAGGAGTTTTAATAACAGTGATCTGTTTTTAGTTTTTTTTTATGCCACCAGTAGAGACTGCCTTTGACCTAGATTGTGTGGGCACTCTTACCACTTGTTAGATCTACAGCTGCAGCAGTAGCACTCTCATTCTTCTTGTCTTCCCCTGCAGTCCCAGTAGACCTGAGCCCAGAGGAGCGCTCTGAGCTGGAGGACATCCGCAGGAGGAAGGGCGTCCTGCTGCAGGAGATCCAGAGGCTCAGGGAGGAGTTAAGAGAGGCGATTTTAGAAGTCGAAGGACTGGAGACCAGTACAGAGGGCAGGTAAAAAACCAAAGTGTTTGCATTTTTACATCTCTGCTCTTGGAGCACCTTTTTCCTCTCACCACAGTTTCATAACTCCTCTGTTGGCGTGGTGTTGCCAGCATTTGGTCACATGTTGACCTTTTGATGAGCCAGCGCTCAAAATTATATTCGGTTCAATCCAGAGAACTGGTTTCATCGTTGTCCTCTTTTCACCCTTTTAAATGTTAGAATAAATGATAAAAGTTGTTGCTGTATTGGAGCAACATGTGAAAGCAGTAATGCCTTGTTTTTTTGGACACTTTCAGCCACTTTCTGAAAGCAAAGCGTCTTTATAATTCAGCAAACGAAACCAGGTTTTCTGGGGGCGGGATATTGACCAAATTGGGACTTTCCACGAGAATCTTTTTCTCAGCCTCATAATAAGTCATTCAAAATATCTGAGAGGTTTAAACCTCAGTTTTTTATTGTAATTTACTGACTTTGTCCTTCATGGTAATCGATTTGTTTCAATAAATCGTGAAATAAAGTGTTATTTGTCTGTTTTGAAAATGAAAGATAAAAGCATGCAGATGTTGCAGTGGGAGTTAATATTGTTTTATAAGTGTTATTTTATTTTTATTTAGCTGAGAAACGCCTCTAAAACCATCAACATAAGGACATAATGTCTGTTTTTTTTCCCCAGAGGTGTCGAAAAAGCTTCGTGTGTTTTGCGATGTTGTAAAATTGCTCTTGTTGATGTGGTATAGATCGGAGTTGATAAGTGAAACATTTTCTGGTATCGTGCTGATATTTGTCCTTCGTCTGATCTGCAGCAAAACTCTACAGAAGAGTAGGCATGTGGCAATGGGAAGGAAAAAATTCAACATGGACCCAAAAAAGGTAATGCAGACTCGTAGTTGTGTGGGTGCTGTTGGTTTTGCTTGTTATTTCGGGCTTCCTTCCGACTCTTTGTGCTCTCTGCAGGGCATCGTGTTCCTGGTGGAGAACGAGCTGCTCAGACACACATCAGAGGACATCGCTCAGTTCTTGTACAAAGGAGAAGGCCTCAACAAGACCGCCATAGGAGATTACCTGGGCGAGAGGTGCAAGATGCTGAAATGTTTCTGTGCTCCCGTTGTCGGTTTTTTTATGTCAGCCATTTGTAACTGTGACGTCTCTGTTCTGCAGGGATGACTTCAACATCAAAGTCCTGCAGGCTTTTGTTGACCTCCACGAGTTCACGGATCTCAACCTCGTCCAGGCTCTCAGGTAAACTCCACTTCTGTGTCATTTCTGTCTCGATCGGAGAACAAAAAAAATCTCTTGAACGGCATCCAGGCATTCCTCAGTGAACTAACATTTCCAACAACGGAAAGTCCCGTTGGCTCCTCAAGGTGTTGAGGGAAGGCTTTCTGTTAGAGGGCAACAGTGACTGTGCAACTCTGCCTCGATTTGCCCTAAACCTTGACTTGTTCTCTGCAGACAGTTCCTGTGGAGTTTCCGTTTGCCTGGTGAAGCGCAGAAGATCGACAGAATGATGGAGGCCTTTGCTCAGAGATACTGCCACTGCAACCCCGGAGTCTTCCAGAGCACCGGTAAACAGAAACGCACGTAATCGTCATACATTTCAGTCAAGACTTGTTTTCCCTGCAGTGGCTCTCATGCTTTGAGTAGTTTTCATGTGAGCTGCATTCCTTCAGTATTCTTTGCTTTAAGCACAAGTATCTTTTCCAGTTTAGCACACTGTGTGTGTGATGCACACTTTTTGTGTTGAGATTGAACGATAGCAGCAGGGATGGGATAGTTTTTCAGTCCAGGTGTTTACCAGTAATGATGCACCGATACCAGTATCAGGTCTAATCTGTGCTTTTGTGCTTGTACCTGTTGTGGTAAAACCTGTTTGTAACAGTGCACTGCATCACTTCTTGTTGGTTGTGTGGTTTGCAAGATGAGAGATTTGCTTTCTGAAACTGAAGAGAGAGAATGAAGTTGCTTTCTCTGCTGGGGACAGAAATGTCTGGATTCAGTCCAATATTGAGTGAGGATGCTGTACCTGGCTGCTGTGAAACAGCTGTTCTGCAACAGGCCAGATGTTCACATCAAAGTTAAAGTTTGTTTTCTCCTCTTCTGCTTGATTGACAGTTGTCCTCCCAGTCAGATGTCTGAAAACACAATTTCTCCACGATGCATTGTTCACAGTATTTTCATCCATTTGGAGAACTAGTTGCAACGTTTGCCTCTTCTTTCCAAGAGAGTCCAGAAAGAAAAAAAGTGGAGGATTTCTGTCTCCTAGGTTCCAGTGTGGCATTGTGCTCAGTCATTCTGTTTGTTCTTGTTTGTCTCTCCTGCTCAGACACGTGTTATGTGCTGTCATTTGCCATCATTATGCTGAACACAAGCCTACATAATCCCAACGTGAGGGACAAACCGGGACTGGACCGTTTCATTTCCATGAACAGAGGCATCAACGAGGGGGGCGACCTTCCAGAAGAGCTGCTCAGAGTACGATCCAACCCACATCGTTTCCCTTTGTAGATGTGGAGAGATTTCGAGTGAATGAATGGTCTTTTTGTCTGTTTTTCTTTTTCTCAGAACCTCTATGAAAGCATTAAAAACGAACCCTTCAAGATACCTGAGGACGACGGCAACGACCTGACGCACACCTTCTTCAACCCCGACAGGGAGGGTTGGCTTCTTAAACTCGGTGAGACGATGCCAGCGAGGCCTTTGGTGCTTCGCTCTGCTGCGTTTTGTGTCGCCTTTAACACTGATCGCGTTCAATCTTTTACTGACCAAATGCAGTATGTTTCAGATGTCGGTTCATTGTTCATGGCCACTGCGATAAGAAAGTGATTCCTTCCGTCTTCTGCTGTGTTCTGTTCACCTCCGAGGCTTCGTGCTATGATGAAACTATCCTTCTGTCTGTGAGGTTTTCAGCCTCTTTGCCTCCACCTGAATTATCGGCTCACGTCGTTGTGGCACTGAAACACTGGCACTGACAGAGAGACTCACTTCCTTGTGTTGTGGCAGCCTTCAGATCCGATTGTTTTCTTTTGCATGGCGGGACCTGTGATCAGTGTGTCACTAATACGATCTTCTCTTCCTCCACCTTGTCTCTGTTTGTCATCTGCCTCCCTTTAAATCCTCTGGTTCTCTTTGTCTCTGCTTCTTCCCTGCGATTTCAACCTCTACTGCCGCTGCTTGTTTTCTCAGGAGGTATGTACTGAGTGTTTAAAAAGTTGTAGAAAACAATTGGATATTTAGTTTTGCTGATAGAATAGATTGTAGAATAGTATTCAGTGAATGTACAACCCTTCTTCCTTTGCTCTGCTGTCACTCATAATGTGCGTTTTATTTTTATTTCCAGGGGGAAGGGTGAAAACCTGGAAACGTCGATGGTTTATTCTCACAGACAACTGCCTTTATTACTTTGAATACACCACAGTAAGTCTTCACTAAAAGTCTTGTGTTATACCAAGAACATTTTTGATGATTTACAGCAGTTTTATAAGAATTATCACAAACTCATGGTTTGCCTCATTGTTTACTCGCACTTTTTCGTGACATGAAGGAAAGAATAAAAATGACACGTGGAACTCCATGAAAGGTGCATTCTATCTTATTACCAGCAGGGGGAGACTCCTCTGGTTGCACAAAAACTCAATTTGTATAGAAGTCTGTGGAAAGGTGGCCACTCACTTGATTTGTCTCCTCAAACATTTTCTTTATAAGATTACAGCCTTAATGATGTTCATTATATGAATTATGGTTCTGTTTAGAGTATAAAAGTCAATAAAGCAGGTTATGGCTAACAAATTGGCCCAGCTGGGCTGTATAGATAGTCTGCATTGCTCAGTCCATTTCTCTGCTCACTCGTCAATCCCAGTTTAAAAAGAAAACAAAATGGTGATGACAGAATCACTGCAGTCCAGAATCCAGTGAGTGAGAAAAAGATTGATGTATCCACCTATTTTATGCGGTCTTTGGAAAAATTCCAGCTCAAGGCCATGGATCATTGTGTTTCTGAACTTTTGATCAACTCTTTGTACCCTTTTTAAAACATTTTCATGACATATTGGAGCTGAAAATGCAGGTTTGACTGTCAGTGAAAGACATTTCAAGAGAAGAACATGAAACCAGATGTTTTTCAGTTTATAGTTTGCTAAAACAGCGTCTTCATAAAGGATAAGTGTACTGGTTGACTTACTTTAATGCTGTTTTGCGATATTTATTTATTTATTTTGTGGAAAATGATCTTTCAGCTTTAATTTGGTATCATATTTTTTGTAGAAAATAGTTGAATTTGTGCTTTTTAATACAATGTGTCTAAATTAAAGCTCTGCTCGGTTTCGGCGTTTATTTCCATCCACTTCTCAGAGTTTACTCGTGAAATTAAAAAGTGTCTCACCTGAAAAACGACAGCAAAAGTTGTGTGCGCGCTGGAGAACGAGAAGTCTTTTCCCAGTCAGTATTGTGGGTCTGATTAACAAGCTGTCCAGGATAGGTGGAATATTCTGGCTCTGCCAACCTCTCCAACACGTGTGTTTAGTCTAGTTTTGTGTTGATGCTAAATACAGGCAGTCAAATCCTGTTTTACACCAACAGGATAAGGAGCCACGAGGCATCATTCCCTTGGAAAACCTCAGCATCCGTGAAGTCGAGGACCCAAGGAAGCCTGTAAGTTTGCTGAACGGTGTGATGAGATGTTAGATTCTAATATTCCACGATCGAATGTATGCTCTGTGAGTTTACTCAACCTTTGTCAAACAGAACTGCTTCGAGCTGTACATCCCCAACAACCGAGGCCAGCTGATTAAAGCATGTAAGACAGAGGCTGATGGCAGGGTGGTGGAAGGGAACCACATGGTTTACCGGATCTCTGCGCCCACACCAGAGGAGAAGGATGAGTGGATCCACAGCATCAAGTATGTAAATTGTAAATGGAGTATGACTGTAAAAGCAAACTCTGCTCACTCACCACGCTCCCAATTTGGATTCGTTGTTAGTTTCCACTTGCTAATTACTGCCCCTTTCATACATGCACAGCTTCCGGTTTATATGCTGGCAGATCAATGTGTGAGCTTCACATGAACCCTCACAGTGTAACACTGAGCGTTCAACAGGTTTGAATATGTAGAAGAGGGATATTTCCAGCTTCTTCCTTCATCCACCACCGTTTGGTACACTAATATGAATTGTTGTAGCAACAGGATATGTTCCCAGAAAACTGAGGTACCACTACATTATAGCACAACCACAGACAACACGAGTCTTTACTTTCACTGGCACATCTGAATGAATGATGAGGAGCTGTGAATGAGTCAATCACTGTAGCAGAGCGATGAAGCCATTAATGTGATTAGATCTCGTGTTTGGAAGGGCGTCAGTCATGCTTCTAATCGAATATTTCTTAACCCAGTAAACTCAGGAGTTTCTCTGTCGTCATTTCAGATCTGCCGTTAGCGTGGACCCCTTCTATGAAATGCTTGCTGCCAGGAAGAAACGCATATCCCTGAAGAAGAAAGAAGAGCAGCCGTAGATCGCTTCCTTCATTCCCTCCTCTCTTTTCCTTCATCCCTGCCCCCTGTTACCTGTTCTTAACTTTTGTTAACCCACCCTCCTCTTCCCCAAATGCCTTCTCTTCCTGTTCCGAGGACTCCTTGCTATCTTGTCTGCCAGACTTTTGTAAAGCCACAATCGGAGTGACGAGCTCACCTCCCGTGGCGCCCACTTACACTGCTGCTAATTCACTCGACCCGACACACTACACCCAGAGCACAAAATCTGTCCCGTCTTCTCACCTTCACTCTCGTGTTAGTAGACAGTGAAGCGTGTTTTAGGCCGTATTCACACGAGTGCTGATAACTTTCAAAGCACTTCTGCGGCCGTTTTGGCGCTTCATCCACACTTACTGACCAAAAGGATGTAAAAAAAAATAATAATATGCTATTTCAGGCAGCTGGTTCCTGATCTATTTTTGAGAATCTCGACTTGCTGGTGAAATTCCTGCTTTTAAAACCTAAAAAAAACAAACAAAAAAAACCCACCAGGGAGCCGAAATGTATGTTATAGTGTCTTGTGCATGTCCAGTTGGAGACATATATCGTTCTATTGGCTGTTTAGCTTGTATCGTGTACTTTTAGGAGACTTTCTGGAAAATGAGCGTGGATCAAAAAAGCACGAGACAAACGGCCTTCTGAGATTTATCTGCATTAGTGTGAATATGGGCTCATTCAGGGTAGCAAGCAGCTTCCGCTTCATGAAGTCCTCCGTTACATTTATGGATGCCGCCTTTTTGAGAAATGGCCTTTGATTGATTGTGCATACCTGAGAGAAAATGTGAATTCAAACACTAATAATAATTTTGTATTCAGCTATTGTTGAGGAAATGCAGATTTCAGACTGAGAGATGCTCAAGGCTTCCTATAGTACCCTTGATGGCTTTAAATCCACATCCACACCTAAGTACTGAAGCATTATGAGGCCGTATTGTATATTTACACTATTTCCAGTGGAGTCTTGAGGTTAAGAGTCTCTTTTAGTTCAGTTAGCTGCGTGTTTGATCTCTCTGAGACGCTGCATATTTTACTTTAGCGTGTTCTTTAACATATTTGAGCAATAGCAGAGCAGAACATTGTAGTCCGGAGGCTTGTGAACAAATCCTTCATCTCTACTGAGCAGTAGCCACCACGTCCTCTCAGATGTAACATCACAGCATGCCACACATCACGTCCTCCTTCGCTACAAGACGAACGCCAACATCTCTCACCAGTAATAACTGACCGAGTCGGAAACGGCCGCTCCAGTGCGAGTTTCACGACATCACAAAGGCAGCTCATTACAATGTACACTTTTTGTAAATAGATGTTAGCATATTTGTTTACAAAACACATAGAAATGATTTAATTTATTCTTTATCTTTTGTTAAGAGCCAATTTTTGTACGAGCTACTGTATTACTGCATGTTGATAAACGGAGGCGTCGCTGACGCCTCGCTGACGCCTCGCTGACGCCTCGCTGACGCCTCGCTGACCATGCTAGTGCACTGATTTGAGAAGTGTTAGTGTTCCCTGTTGACCTGGAAAGATTGCATTTAATGTTGAAGTTGTTTTATGATTAAGTGAACGATCCCGGCACAGACTTTTGCAAATGCGGTGTGTTTAGCGGTCAGATTTAACTCTTCATTTGGCCACTCTTTGTCTTTTTGGTTTGTGTCGCTTCTGTCGGGGAAATCGGACTCATTAAAGCACAAGCTGAGATTGGTCCTCACACTCAGCTGCCCGCTGTCCAGCCGCAGTGTGAGCCGCGACTTCACTTTATAGCACAGTGATCCGATTAAAGAGATGGCTGTACGATGAACACTAATAAATCTTTGATTCAAGATAAAATTGTAAAAAAAAAAAAAAGAATATTCAGAAGTAATGAATCGATAAATTTAGATTTCTGTCCAGTGATGGATTTGCTTGACTTCCAGTTCATAAACTGTTGGTTTAATGAATTGGCATTTTAGACTGTAGGGAAACTAGTCTACTGCACTTTATCTAGCATTTTGGAGAAAATGCTGTTACTCTGACTCCATGGCACCCTCTGCTGGTATTCACACACATCTCTGTACACTGAAGGATGAATTTGTGTAAGAATGCACAGCAACATCATCTGGTCCCTTATAATTACAGAAGTAACAGGTACTAATCAGCATGTACTGGATTTATCGTTCATTGATTATTCACCAGGTAATGATCATGTCTCATTAAGCTTAGCAGAGGCTTCTCTGATCTTAACACGAAAGCCACAGTAAAGTGACGGACAGACAACCTGCCCTTTGCCTCCACGAGACTGTCCGAGGCCCAACTGTAAGCCTCCATGTTTGTTTCTGTACACAGGGACTGTCTGTATGCTGTCACTTTCTATGAATTTTCAAAGTGCAAAGTTGCCAAAACATGACTAAATAAATATTTCCACATAAAAGCAAGAATGAATGCTGAAATGAAAGCGGTTCACTGTTTCATATTCGCTTCACTGCAGAGTCGCCTCTTTTCAGAACCTGTTTATTTTGTATTTATTTTTGTTTACTGTTAGGTGAAGATGGACACATCAATTATGTACATGTAGCAAGAGGAAAACTACCATACATTGGTGCCAGTAAACTACTGTGTAACAATAAAAGGTAAACGGAGACAAAGGGCTCTTCGATGTGTGCATTTTTTCCTTTTTTTTTTTTCTTTTGCAGTAAAGCTGCAGCAGTTCTTTCAGTAATGGATGTTTTAATGAGACTCAATTGTCTGACAGTTATTAAATTCATGTATTTGTATAGTAAGGTAACTCGAGGAATGAAGTGTTTAACACCATAACTTATTATTGATGGATCCATAAATTATACACTGATTAGAAATTAACGAGTTACGATTTTCCAGAGCTGGAATAATTCAGAGCTGCAGCCTTCCTATAGGGTTCAAAGGTAGGAGTGCTTAGAGACATGACCATGGTGCATATGAAAAGAAAAAAAAGAAAAGAGAAATTGACTTGGTAACCTATTAGAAGTAAAAGTTACGGGTCCCTCTCTGCTGTGCTTAAGCTCCTTAGTCCCACCTCAGCAGAGGAGGCTGTAATATATGAGCAGTTAAGTAACAACAACTGTTGAAGAGACCTTTAAGAGAGTCCATATGGCTCTTAAAAGTTCTTTTGAGCCATTTACGGAGGATTCTTAAGAAGGTTGCCGTGATGTGGTGATTAGCACCACTCCTTCACAGCAAGAAGGTTCCTGGTTCAAATCCTAGAGTCTGTATGTACCTGTCTGGCTTCCTCCAGGTCCTCCATCTTCTACAATCCATAAACATACGTGTTAGGTTAACTGTAGACTCTAAATTCACCTTAGATGGGAGTTGCTTGTGTGGCCCTATAATGGATTGGTAGCCTTTCTGTAAGCTGGCTTTACCTTCTTTTGCCCTATGACCCCTGGAAGAAGAAAAAAAACGAGCCGCTTATATTTTCACGCTTTTATTTACACACGTTCAAAGACACACACAATGATCAAGTTTGAACCTTACTAAAATGTTATTCTATGACATACTGTGCAATAAGAAATATACAATCAAGGCCAGATTCACAAAATTCAAAAATCACAACGTCACCCATAAACTAATTCAATGAAAAAGTGAGAAATATCAGTGCTTTGTTCAATGAACAAATAATCCACATTGAGAGTATATAAAAGTTGGGGGGGAGGGGGGGTCAGTTAAGTAACATTTTCTAAATGTTTAAAGGAACCCCTGCAAGTACAAAACTGAGGCATGAGTCCATATAGTACATAAAACCATCAGAGACCTTAAACTCTATCTTATGTCTGATAGGATCTTCAGCATTCCTCGTATAACATCTAACTGATACATAGATTCATAAACTTACAAAAGAGCATCACAAATATAACTTAACCCTACAGTTTCTTTGGTAAATTAGCTGTATGCTTCGTGGAAACCTTTAAATAGAGAATCCAGAGTAGAAAACAACGTTCATTCAAACTAACAACATACGGTTTGTTACTTCACCACAGCTGAACCCATGTAAGGTCTGGTAATATAAGCTCAGACCTGACAGTATCAAATCTTATTAACAAGATGACAATATGTCACACTCAGCACCTGTCTGTTTAAAATAAAACACAAACTTATGGTTACAGTAGATAATGTGGCTCGTGACCACTAAGACCCAACACATGATCTGTGAACACAGATTCGACACGCTATCAGTTTTTTACTGTTATTTAGAAAAGTCACTTTTAAGGAAGGCATACACTGATTTCTTTTCAAGTTCAAGGACTGTTTGTTTTATTTTGCTGCGTCTTCAGTCTCTGGATATCTTCGAGGTCTTCTTCTTTAGTGGGACAACCTTCAGTGACAAGGATCGAACGGGTATCTGGAAACGCCACCGTGAAGCTCCACCTCTGTGTCGGACCAAGTGATGAGGTCTCCTTGGAGGTTGCTGCCGCAGGAGGCCAGACTGTAGATGTCACTGGCGCTCAGGACATGTGACCACATGTGCAGGTCTGACATCTCACCCACATATGACTGAGTGGCATCAAAACGGCCTCCCAAAGTGTCCTGAAAAAGAGATGGAACAATGGTAAATATACATCACTTTTGGGCCTCAGTGGGTGCTTTTGTCATATAGATCAAGACAGAGAGTGGATACACAGGAAGGGAGAGAATTTTGGACATAAAATCAACAGTAAATTACAACGATCATAGCTCACAGAAGACAAAAACTGAATCTGATTGTGGTGGTGGGGGGTTTCGGCATTTTTTCCAGCATGACTGTTCTGAGACTGAAAACACTTTCTCTGCTTTTTCTTTACCTGCTCCTGTCCCAGGATGAAAACCCCTCCAGGTCTGATGGCATGCCAAGGAGAGAGGTTCACCCCAGATCCCCTCTGCACGCCATCCTGGTAGGCCTCCCACTGTCCGTCCCTTGTTGTCCACGTCACACACACATGGTGCCACTTCCCATCAGTCAGAGACAGGGGCAGCGTCACAGCCTGAGGATCGGAGGGTGGAAACTTGATTAATGATCCTCTGGGATTAAATCTTTCTCCAGTCACATGTTGTTATTAACAGAGGCCTCTTGTTGGTCTTTCAAAAGTAAAAATTTAGATACAAACCTTTCATAAATAAGTTTAAGTTAAAACATAGAACTTCTCTGTCCTCTTTTCGATTTAAAGTAGTCAGAGGTTCAATTCAGCAAAATGAGAGGTCAGACCACTGTGAGGTCAGCGAGAGCAAGTTTTAACAAGAACAAGAATGAATGTGTGGTGCTGACTGCAGGTGGAGGCAGAGAGGTGGTGTTCAAGTGCTTCGTTTAAAGAAGGATTTTCCAGTTTTCATTTTCTGTATAATTTACGGTTAAAAACCCTGGTTGCAGAAAATTTGTTTATAAAACTTATCAATGACATGGAAATGGTCTTTTCTATAAGTTCTTGCTGGTTATGTGAGAGTAAAACAGTTTGAGATACGTCTGCGTCCAAGCCTGTGGTAAACCTTTCATGAACAATTATCAATTCAAGGTCTGGGAAATGAAGTGCCAGATGCACGGTGTGTGATGTTCTACAAATAGTCAAAATGTGGCTGTTCCTGACATCCATGCCATTAAGTTGAGGGAAAATGCAAAGAAAGACGTCATCAATTTAAGCTAAAATTGAAGTTTTATAGATTACAGGTGCATGCATGGGCTTCTAAGAAGTTATAAACCTTAACAACCCAAAGCTACGTTTTTTCTTTAGGCTCATCTTCAAGTTTGTGGTTTTTGATTGAGTGCTGCACATTTAAGCTCCTCTTAAAGTATTTATCTAAATCCTTAAATAAATAAGAAACACTCACAGCTGAAATGTGTCGCTATTATTTTCTTTTTGTGAGTATAAAATTCAGTTTAATACCAAAATTATTTGATTTGATTTGTGGGCTGATTTGATTAGATGTGACTGAAAGTGTTCAAACTAAAAATCATTGCCCTAAATCAATCCTAAAGTATATGAATTTCAAATTGATCAAAAATCAGCTAAGATGTGTTGAACTATTTAAAAAGATTGCGATGTTGGTGTATTTATTGTCAGTATTATCATTTCACTTATTAATTTTAGCAACTCAGACTTATTTCAGACACCATAAATATCCTGCTTCCATAAAGCATCCAAAATAAGAAACAGATGCCGATTGGTTCATCTAACAATGTGACATCACATGTTTTTAGGAGAATATCTCTCAGCTTGTAGGACACCTGCAGGGTTTGTATCAGTGTTGTCTCACCTTGTCGTCGATCAGCAGCTCTATGGGGTTGTTCCCCCACTCGATAAGCACCAGTTCATTGGCCTGTCCAGGGGCAGAGTAAGAAAACGGCGTTCCCAGCCCAGGCCCCACGCCCGCCTTCATCCAAAGACACAAAGTCAGAGCGAAGATCTCCTGCAGCAGAGTCCTCTTCATCCGGCCGTACATATAATTGGTCCTCATGGGGAAGCTGATCTGGAAGGCATCAAGGCCCTTGATTTTCTTCCTGCCAGATCCTGTAGAAAAAAGACATGATTAGAGTCTCACTTAGAGTTCTGGTATGAAAATGATCACTGTATCATATGAATTCTTATGAAAAAGAAGTGTGACAAAACTAAAGTTGTGATGTGCATCCTCAGGTTTCAACTTTTTGGAGCAGATTTAAAGGAGTTCTTGTTCATTCGTAACATTTTGGCAGCTTATGTTTGGAAAAAAAGGAAGGGTCCCTTGGACTTAGAACCATGGTCTACTTCTCCTCGCTGCCCTCATGTATTCGTATATGAAGGTTAGAAAGGTACCTGCGAGATGCAGCTGATTCAGCATTGTTTCCAGTTTATTGGAGTTGAAACCAGTCCGAGGCCCCGGCGCCCTGTATCCTGTCTGTGGGAGGTAACTGTGACTGTCTGCTTCATTACTGTGGTGATCATCATCATCATCGTCGTCGTGATGGCTGTTGTCGTAGTCACCATCTGCATCATGATGGTCATCGCTGTGGCTGTCATCGTGATGGTCTGTGTGGTCGTCATTGCCGCCATGATCGTCGTGATGATCGTCGTGATGTTCGTCGTTGTGGTCGTCTCTGTTGTCGTCGTTGTGGTGGTTGTCGTTGTGGTGGTTGTCGTTGTGGTGGTTGTCGTCGTGATGAGCGCCGTCGTCTCTGTGACTGGAGTCGTCGTCGTGATGGTCCTGGCTGCCGAGGGTGGCGGTGTGATGGTGCAGCTGCTCCTCCAGGGTGCTGATCTTCCTCTGCAGCAGCTCCTTCAGAGAGCTGGAGTATGTGGAGGACGTGTTCCTCTTCTGCTTGGGGTGGGGGTGAAAACACAGAGGTGAAGTCTTGAAAACAATATCATTGACGCTTAAAGCTGCTGTGACACACAGATAGAGGTCAAACTGGTCTAAGGTGGCATGTGTTGGTCTGCTTTGTATCCTGTGTAATGTGGCAGCTGTTTGAGCTTCAGCTCTCATATTCATTGTCTCTTCCCGTGTCCGTCTCTGCTTCTCTTCCTCTCAGGTAATCCAGGCTTTGCCCTGGTGTGCGCCCTGATTACAAGTCTGTCAAGGGAGATCACGATAATTACTGCTGATTTTAGACCCCCCCTCCCCTTACTCCTCCTCACATATACTCCGCAGCTCCTGACATCTGTTTGGGACCCCGATTCAGGGAAGACAAACAGCATAACAGGGTGGATGAAATAAACTGACTTTAAAGCATCCAAATTTCCACCAGCACCTGCAGTATAACATCAAAGAAGCACCTTAAGTCTGTGACTTTCACCTTTGAGCCTGTTGCCGCTCTCAGGTGCCCACAGAGAGACAACAGAGTGACTCTCTTGGCAAAGGAGAGAATGGCTTTATGAGATTAAGTCATTCAATGTCCTCTTGTCTTAAGTGCTCAGTAGACACACCACTCTGGGACTTCAGCGTGACAAAAGCATTAATGTGTCCAAACAAAAGGAAGACACACATGGGAGCATCACACATCTCCCTCTTCCCAAATCCAAATCCATCTCTCATTCATCTGCTGACTTGTACTAACCGTTTACTTTAGCACACTTCTTTATAAATACACCCTGTCTGTCTTTCTGTAGTTTGGTCTAAAGTTGATAAAGTTGTCCCTTCCGCTCGCTGCTCACCTGCAGGTTGTCCAGTCTCTCCTTCAGCGCCTGCAGCATCCTCTCCATCTGCTCCGTTGAGGACGTGCTGTCCCCCGGAGTCACATGTTTATCCTTCCCGTGGTTGCTGCTGCCGTACCCTCCATCAGATCGTTGCCCCCCCACAGGGGAGGGATAGTGCGGTGAGTCCGGTATGAGGTTGCGGTTTCCATGGTGACCGTGCGTGTTGCCATGGCGCCCATTGTCAGTGTACGTGTGATGATTGGCCGTGCCTGCATGATGTGAGCGCGAGGCCGTGCCGTGGCGCTCGTCATGAGGCGACACGCCTCGTCCAAAGCCTTCACACAGGGTGAGCTTCGCTGTCAGCTCTCTAATGGTCTCCCTCTGGTCCAGGATGATCTCTTTCTGTTGAACAAGGCTCTCCCTGAGGTGCAGGATGGTGGCTTTGGCCTCATCGCTTGCCCCCCACCAGCTGTTAGGAGGCACATTTTGATGGCTCGGTCCGCCAGGCCCTGCCGACCCGACACCTGGACCTGCCGTAGGGAAGCAGGAAGGGTCTGTGTCCACAGGAATCGGGGTACACACAAAGCGTGGGTGGGCTCTGTAGTCAAAGTCAGACCCTGAAGTTGCATAAACAGGGTTGACTAAAGAAAGCACTATCAGGAGAAGGTACAGCTGGAGAGGCAAAGAGTTCCTCATGATCGACATCCACAGTTCAGCCAGAAAGACTAAAAAAATTTTACTTTACTTCAGTGTAACTTCAGTTGAAGCAAAGGTTATGCGGAATTATTTGTTGGTGTAAGTGAGGCATCAGGGATCAACTCTGCCATCCTCAAAATATCCATTCCTCAGTGAAAAAAATATTTATTTTCTCTTTTCTGTGAGAGAATGTCTCATATAAAGATTTTCCAGTTGCCTTTCTCCTCCTCACTGAAGAATGAAAGAAACCTGTGAAACAAAAATATTGGATATTAGACAAAAGCCTCCAGTAAAGCTTGGACACAGTATTGATTGAACATTGACGTGCCTGCAGAATGATGCAGAGTTTCACGTTGCAACCATAAAAGAAAGCTCTGAAACTGAATTTGATGTTGTTTTTTTTCCAACCGTTAGGTTGGAAAATATCGTCAGGTCTTTCTGAGAATCGTGAGACCAAAACGCCACATTTATTCTCTTTGCTTTTCTGGTGTCAGTTTTGGAAAATAAACGAGGAGATTTAATGATCTTCAGCGGGATGTGATGAGTGCCGGACGCCTCGGCATGACGTCTCTGTCCAGAGTCAGCGCCAGCGCGTCTGATCTGTCTCCCTGAAGCTTCGAAAACAACCAAAGTCCTTCCAGACCAGGATTAGTCATTTAGAGGTGAGACATCCCGACTGTACCAGCCAATGGGATTTTTGCAGGAACATTTGCTGTGAGTTACCTGGACTGAAGGCCTGAACACAAGAGATCCTAATAACAATTCTGAGCTGTTATTTTTCTGAAGCACAGCCGTATTTTCTAAAAGCAAAGGATAACTAATCACTGGTCTGAGTCCATGTTATGTTTCCATGTATCTGTCTGAAGAAGGGTAGCTGACCTCTCTGTGTCATGTCCTTCATTATACAGGGTCGGCATTTTGAAATGGCACACACGTGACGTGGCAGCTAAACCTCGCTGACCACCTGTTGCTCTCAGTGGCCAGCCTCTCTGGTGAGCGTGTGTGTTGCAGTGTGTGTTTTTGTTGACAGTTCATCCATGATTCAAAGTGTTTTATTAATATTGAATCAGAAAGGAAGACATGCAAACAGTCTGTGACGTTGCACACCACAAGTCCATCTTCAGTTAAACTTCCACAAATGCTGATTAGTGTTTTTGAGCCGCTGAAAGTGGAGACGATTTCATTTCAGATTTTAATTTGAGAAACATCTTTGCAGCATGCCTCCTCACAGTCTCGAGGGGACTTGACCTTTGTGTGAGACATGTTCTGTCTCTGCTGTTTCCGTTGTGATTCGCGGGGCTTAGAGGAGGGACAGATGGCCGAGGCACAGAATCGTGTCACACCCAATCTCCATCGTTTAGCCCTAAGTTTATTACCACCCACAGGTCTCCCAATTAACCTAATTACAAACAGTTGTTGCGCTATCTTAGTCAGAGATAAGTGGGCTTGCACACACTCCTCTGTATGTGAGTGTTAATCCACAGCGAGCAGCAGGGTCCCGCTTCATCCCAGCAACATATGGCCGAGGTGGATATTTAAGCAGTGTGGTTAGTCTCAAGTTAGAAACTGACAAGTGCAGATAGTGATGTGATTAAAAGTCAGTTGATGCTGACAATCTACAGGCAATGTTTAACAATTACAGATTCATTGTAGACAGACAACAGGTGGTGTTAAAACTATCATCATGTCAGTGCGTTACAAGATCAGTGTCAGTACAATTTTTCCTGGTGTGGACTTCTCACATCGGTTGAGAAGTTTTAGAAGAAGAATGTGGTAGTTAAACAGAAGAGATTACGCTATAAGAGTAGTACACAACATGTGCTATAAAAGTAAAGCAAGATATAGTTTTGAATGTATTTAAATGCCACCATAGTCCATTATAAGGGAAAGATTTGATAATAAGTTTAAAATTTGATTAGCTTAGTTTTTTTCTTGAACAAACAAAGAATGTCTCTCAGGTATTCTTTGATCATGCCTCCTAACGACAATAAGTGAGCATATGCATTTTTATGAATAATCCCTATTCTTTCAAATGGGATCTTATCCTACCCAGCAGCAAATCCTCAAGCAAAGTTCTTCAATAAGCATTTAACACATTTCTATAAACGTCTTAATAACTCACAGAAAACATTGCTTGTTTGAGTGTCGTTCTATGGACATGTGGCTATCAGTGATGGAGGAAAAATGCATTTCGACGAGCCTCATGTTGCCTCGAACTATATATCCTTTTAATTATGAAAGTTTTCAAGAAAGCCTAATACAGTTAGATTGAACAGAAAATATCCAACATATACAGACCGAAGAAAAAACATAGAATAGTTTGTTTAAAGTTTATTTAATAAAATATTTTAAATGATCACTGAACATTTTTTGTTTTAAATCAAGATGATTAAAAGCCTGAATTTACTTCTGTGTCTGTAGCCAAAGGTATGAATGAAATAACCATATTTCTACCATAGTAGGTTCTACTCTTGTAACCCCAGAGCTATAACATTATTCCAACTTTGTCACACCTCTCTGTTATTATTCCTAGAATATGATGCATAGATGCAGAAATACAGTCGATGAAGACTGGAGTGCTTACCTCGGAGCTTGAGTTTCCACACTGTGAGTTAGGTTGTAAGTCCACCTCCTCACCCGCTGATCAGATTGAGAGATTTACTTCAGAGTAGTGCTCAACTTGTTCTCTCCCTCCTTTATTGTCTCTCCACCTCTCCTCCCCTCTTCTTTTGTTGATTTCTTTTTCTTGGAAGGCCCCACCCCATTTCCTCTCAGACCTTTTAGCATCCACACTTCTTCACCATTACTGCAATAAATCTCAGACACAAGCACGAAATCAAACTCACCGCTCCGATAAGCTATTCAAACGAAGTTTTTTTAATTTGATTTGCAGATTAGAAATCCTATCAAACAGCACATAAACATTGGCCCCGGCTCCTCCAGCGCACGTCACGCAGCTCACCTACATCTCAGCACGATAGTAATTGGCCTGATTAATTCCTCGTATGACTGATGGTCAGCCAGACAGCGGTAGGACAGCAGATGGCTGTTTCAGGGTCAAAGACTAACAATAGAGACAGCCTGTTGATTACAGGAGAGACGCAAATACTTTATAGATTCAGGTTCAGACAGAGCAGCAGGTGTAAGGGTGAGGTTGTGCCTCTGAGATTCTCTTTTCAGCAGAGTTCACAAGCGTGGACACACATTGCTTTAAAACCAGGTTGGTGATGGTTGAAATAAAAAAAAAAAACACTTGCTTGTGTTGATTCTTTTTTATCTTAAAATGCTTTTGATTTACAGTTCTTCATGAATTCAAAACTGCTGCATTTCATGCAGGAAGCAACAAAGACAACAAAGATGGAGTTTGTATTCCATTCGTACACAGATCATGGCAGACAGGGGAAGCAAAAAGATGATCCAACATTAATGTAACAGCTGTCTGTGGATTGAAGAGTTGATTTTTCTGCAGTGAATATAACAAGGGCTCAAAGTTCATGCCCTGACTCTGTCACGTCTGCTCTGTCTGTCTGCCTCATCACGTCTTAATTAGCCGGACAGGGATTTCAGTGTCTGAACAGGTTATCGAAAGAGACCTGCAGTTTATTCTACACGTCAACAAGACTTTGTAAACATCCATCCATGCATTTTCTACACCCGCTTAATCCAGCTCAGGGTCACGGAGGAGGGGATTTGATAGTTTAAGCTTTCATAGAGAATAAAACTCTAAGACTAGTACTTAACTGTCTGTAAACCTTCTCTGCAACAGATCTCTAAAGATCACTCCAAGAATTGTCTGACAGTCTACAACGTCCTACAGGACACGAGAGTGACTTTGAAGCAAGCGAAGGCCTCTGTTTTGTTTTTTGTCAATAGATGAAACAAGTGCTTTGTCTGGACAAAGGACATCACTGCATTCCTTGTCCCATGTATAAACTACAGTGGTGGTAGTTTCAGGGTTAGGACAGCAAGCCGTCATTAATGGAGCAATGAATTCTGAAATATACCAGGACAGGTCATCCAACCAAAGAATGGTTAAATGAAATAATATTTTGGACCGGCCAAATTAAAGTCCTGACCCGACAGTTACGTGAGGAAACTCGCCAACACGTCAGAGTTAAAGCTTTGAATTTCTGGAAACATTTCACACTTTGACGTGTGAACTGAGAAATTCCATCATATCTACTGAGCAGCCTCCACTATTCTCCAAAATAAACAAAGTACAAAATATTTTGTATATCATTAGAATTGTGTCTCTCTATGTTCTACAGAGAGTCGTGTGAAAATCTTATGTTTCGGTACCATTTAAGCAGGAACATGACTCCAAAAGGTTCACAAACGTTCAAGCATCTTAGTAACTGACGGCTGTTAAATCCATCAACGTGTAATCTTGCACGCGCGACACATTTGGACGTCGTCCAACTTGCATTAAAGATCGTCTGAATGATAAACATTTAGATCACCGAAAAGCCCTCACTGGTCTCAGAGAGTTCACGGAAACAGTTTATGATGACATGAATACGAAGAGGCGAGGGTGACTCATGTTTACATTATTGTTTAATAGGTCAGTGTGTGGCGGGTTCTCCCACCTGTCAGTCGCCTTAGCATGTGTAGATAAGGCCACGTGGAAGTGAACACACGCAAACAGCTTTACAGCTCTGATCCTAGGACATGAGACCACAGATGTTGTAGTATTCCCCAGGACACCCGACCAAGTGACCTGGAACCCCACAGAGCACGTCGGTCCGCCGGGGGCAGGAGGTCACACTTTGAACAGAGCTGTCTTTTCCGGACAGCTTACTCCTGAGGAAAAATGGACACGTTAAACTAGTCTTTTATTTTGTTCTTCGAATAATGCAAACTGTTACACTGTGCCTGAGTTTTAGATTGTGCAGAGAGGCAGAAAGCTGTAGTGCTGAGGTGACGCCTGGCCCATGACAACGCACTCATCGGGAAATACTTTATAGAGCAGCTCTGCTGAACCTCTCAGTGTACCAGCATGTTTTAGTGCACCACACACACGTTTAGAGTCTCAGTGAAACATTACAGTCTGCACTTGTTACACCCCATGATGTGCCGCTGGTTCAGGTTCATGAAGGGGAAGGGATTCAAGGGGTGATGTCACAGCATCGCCACCTCCTGGGAGAAGCCTTTAACTGCATGAGTGGGCCCTCAGTTTTACTGTGTTCCATAAATTAGTTCCATGTTATTAGAATTTAAACATATTTCAATGTTTTACATGGTGAAGAACAGGCTGTTTTTACATGGTTAAATGCAGCTTATATGATTAACTCATATTGAACTGTACCAACTGAAATATAATTTTGATGTACTTGCATTGTATTTACATATTGTGTTATTCCTCTTTTTCTACTCCACTATATCATGTAAATGTTGCTCTTTGTACTATCCTACATTGATTTAGTTATTGGTTTTAACAAGTAACAAGGTTTAGCTACTGGGAAGCATCAGTAACTATTTCTACTTTAGCACTTTTGTATGTTTGGTTGTAAATACTTGCTGTGTTGTTGCTTGAAGAGGATCATAAAAGCTGGACTTTTACTTGTATGAGTTCTGTACTTTACTGTCTTGCTATTTAGAGTAAACTAAAAGTTTCTATACCATGTTGCATATCCCTAAGTGTGAATATGTAGAGCAACAACTGTTAGAAAATGAAAAAATAGTTGTTATACAATGTTTTTTCTGAAATTGTATGAAATGCAAATAGTAGCGTAAAGTAGCCAAAACATCTGTCAGGCCTTTCTATTCCTTGCTGTATTTAGTTATTCATTAAACTCAGCGTTTCAGCTATAAAACTGAAGCTCATATTTCTGAATTAAATCCTTAATCGCACATTTTCTGGCCCGGTTCCAGTCTTCCTCTGTGTTCACCTAACATTGCACCTCATTTAAAATGAGAAGATCAATGAAGGCCACTTTCGAGTCAGACTTCTCTGATCGTGGAGGTGGGTTAATTGTAGACTTGTGACTCCAGAGTAGAATACTTTTTAAAAACTCCTGCATATGCAGCACATCTATAAACCTTCCCGGTTTCATGTCGCCCTAAACTCTCTGCAGACTTTTTCCACCACTTTCAACTGTCCCCTGCATTTCCCACATTAGTCTTTAATCTGTTGCTCCGGTTTATTGCAGCAAATGAAAGGCCTGGCTGTGTCTGTGCAGGGCCTCCTCCGCCGCCTCCTCCTCCTGTGAGAATGGGGAGCAGGAATGTGCGATGGGCCGGGTGTATGTAGGCCAGTGATGGGCCTGCCTGTGCCGCTCGGTCTTTGGCTTAAAAAGTTCAAGTCATTATTCTCCTCCTGCTGCTATTCAGACCAAGTCCTGTTGGCTCATTGTTATTCTGCCCGAGTGAGAAAGGGACTCAGAGAATGGGAGGCTGAGTGTGGTTTCCAACGGCAGGGAGCTGGATGCACTGGTGGAGGTGGTGTTTTTTTTTTTTTTTTCTGGCCGGTTTTTGCGGGCATGAAGGCACGTCGGTAATCGGCTCAGTAATGAGGAAAGGTACTGAACGGCACCGAATATCTGACCCCGATTCCTGGGAGTGAAGAGAGGCAGAGGGAGGGGGGAAAAAAAGAAAAAGAGAGGGCCATGTGAAAAAGGGGGTGGAGGGGAGGTGAGATTTAGTGCCCTGTTGGATGAAACAACCCCCCACTACCTAACGGAGAGGGAAAGTAGCCTTATAGGAAGAAAAGAGGGGGTGTTATACTGTTCATTAACGCTGAAAGACGCACAGGAAGCCTGCAACGTTTCCGACAATGAGCCCAGAAAAGGTATGTAACTTCTTCTTTTTTACGGAGCTTAACTAATAGTTACCGTTACACAAGTTGGGCTGAGAGTTGGAGATCAACAGGTAGTTGTTACTGAACTGGACTCTGAGGCCAAATGACAGTGTGCAGCTTTTATCTCTCAGGAGAAAGCTCCACTGTGCAAATAACTGATTTGTGAATAGTTCTACTTAAAAACAGGTTTATTTGCGCTATTTCCATTACTTTTTTTATTGCGTTTCACTCATGCAGCCTTTGATGAAAATGTTAAATTGAGAGAAAATGTGGAAGAAAGGTTGCTTTAGCTGTAGAGTACTTTGATATTAACTGATGTTTAAAGAGATTCAGGGTTAAATGAATGCATTTCACACACACCTCCAAAATGCACAATTACTTACTAATCTTGACTCAATTCTATACATCAGATTTAGTTTTTGGTGTGTTTTTTTAAGATTGTATCTGTGACAACAATTTCTTTTTTCTTTTTTTTTTTTCTTTTGGGAAGAAATTTAAGAGGCAAAACCACATGAATGCATCTTCTGTATCAGTTCCCAACCACCTGCAGACTTTTCCTGTTGCATCCCGAAACAAACAGCACTTTATTTCTCAGAATTAACCCTAACTATGCTTGAATATTCAGGCTTCATCTATCATCCGTCTTCACCATTTCACTGCACCAGAGGAGCGCACACAGCGATGAAGCCGTGGAAACTACATAAGTGGGACAAAGTTAGAACAAAGCTCCCACTTGGCTGTCTTCTTTTCTCCCCCTGACAAATTACAGACTTCACCAGGGTGGCCTTCATGAGCAAGAGTCTGGAAATGTTTTCTTTGTGTCATATAGCATTAGTTGATCTGGGTCAACGTTTTCTCTGTAATCTCACTGTGATAACAAAGGAGGGCTGCGCAGGGAAAACCCAAGTCTTTTGCCATTAAATCCAGTTTCGAAATCCTCTAACCCCTTTGCTGAGGAAACAGTGATGTCGCGTGTTTATTCAGTGCTCTGACACCTGTGACTTAGACTGGAGGAGTCCATTGTGCTTATCTGAAATGGTGAAACTCGTCTGGCGCACGAATCTTGGAGAAATATTTGGGTTGCTGTTATGTTGTGACGCGATAGTGCAGAAACTGGTGATTGGACCCATGTGAAAATAACACCGCGGCTGCCCTCAGACAAAACCCAAGATGGTCTTCGTCACATGTTGTGATGATTTAGACAGTGGCCTTAAAAGCCCTCCCAGTTAAATCTCTTCCTTTCAAACCTTCGTGGAAAAACATCACAGCACAGTCAAGTGCAGAAAGGAGATTGGAAACTACGTGCTAGCATGTGCTTCTGATTAGTTGGGATTGTTGATATTCTCAGTTTAGTGTCATTTCTGACAAAGAAACTGACATCACTCCTCCCCTTTGATCTGTTTCTTTCCTTAAAGTCCGTCTTCATCTGTTCTTTTTAGGCGATCTCTGACCTCTGCAGAGTTTAGAGAGGTGAGCAGCAGAAGGAGAGGACGACGCAAGCGTACACAGCGGTAGTAAATTTTTGAGGAAAGAAAAATGTCTCGAACCGAAGAGGTCAACAAGATGACGGAAAATGTCTACAAGGTAAATCTGCGGTGCCTCTTATCTCTCTGCGTGCAGGTAGTAGAGATGTGGAAACTCTCATTTGTGTGCATCACTTCCAACAGGGGATTCTGGACCAGTTCAACCCCAGCCTGAAGAATTTTGTGACCATGGGGAAACACTATGAGAAAGCCCTGACAGGTCAGTGAGGCTGACTGAGATGTGAACGGGCTGAATTATTCCTCTCTAAAGTTTACTCTCATCTGCAGGAGTGACGGTGGCTGCTAAAGGCTACTTTGACGCTCTGGTGAAACTGGGAGAGCTGGCGAGCGACAGCCAAGGCTCCAAGGAGCTGGGTGAGTGGGCGGCTGCTGGAGAAGGGACAGAGTCGAGTTGGAAATGAACACAGATTGCCTTTAGACCTTCTGAAGTTTATAGAGTGAACGTGACAGCTGGTGTGAAGTGGAAAATAGTCTGTGAGGGTCGCCGTATGTGTTTGTGAGCGAGGAGATGAAGACAAGAGGGGATGAGAAGGGGAAATGTAGAGGCAGAGAACAGAGGGAAACGGAGAGAGTAGGGCCATTGTTGGGAGATTAACAACACCACATGATCTCATTGTAATGCTGAAAACGGCGGGGGAGGCAGGCAGGAGTGTCGGAGGGCGAGATGCCAGCCACCGCATACTACAGCGCTGTGTGACCGAGGGAGGGACCACCACTTTGTAAATCAGAAACTGTGTCAAAGCAACAACTTCTATAATAGTTCATTGCTTTGTTGTGTGTTTGGTGTAGATTCACTAATACCGAGAGGCCTTTATTAGTGCACATATTTTATCTGATAGCAGCTTGAAGGTCCCACACTTCGGACTTCACAGGTTAACGTTGCAATTCAGCCAAAAAAAAAAAAAGAAAAGCAGCCAATTAATTCTCGGTCCAAATCACGTGACGCTGATGATCTCCCCGCTGCTCCTTACAGGAGACACACTGTTTCAGATGGCCGAGGTGCACAGGCAGATTCAGGTGCAGCTGGAAGACGTGGTAAGAACGTTCACATGCGTGCTCATTTCTGTGGTATTATTATTCACATTGTGCTCATTTGGCTAAATCCTGCCATGGTCATGCACTGTATACAGTGACTGGCAAATATTCAGTGGTATTATAAGATGTTTGAATCATGAAAATGATGATTTACTGGTTTAGACTCAGGAAATGTTATGTTGGGGAGGATAATTTTGGCCAATATAGAGCCTAACATGTTATCAAGCTTTATTTTTTAATGGTTTATGTGACTCATTTCATCAACAGTTGAAGTTGTTTCACTCTGAGATGCTCGCTCAGTTGGAACAGAAGCTGGAGCTGGACATCAAATACCTCACTGTGAGTTCACATGTTGACATTAATATTATTAAAGTAGAACATTTCACCAACGAATGATGACTTTACTGCAAAAGAAGTTTTTATTTACAACTCCTTTCAATCGGTGGTACAAAACACCGTCTGACTGCACCAGAAGAGATTTTCTCTGAAAAAAGGGAAGGAAGAAAAGGGATTAACAGTTCCGAAGGATAAAAGGCGACCACCAAAGATTTGAGTTTACAACGGTTTCTAACGTTAACAAGAAGATTCTCGGTCTTAAAACTGCTAAAACACTTCCAGGCTGTAGCCAGAGAAAGGAACCATCCTGAGTTAAATTACCTGGAAGTATCTAAGTAAAAGCCAAGATAAGAACTGCCTGGATTCTCTAGGTGGTTAGGAAAGGAGCTCCAGTGCTTCCTAAATGATCTCCTTTAGCATAGAAAACACCGGACCATCATTTGTTAGAGAACAGAGATAATTCCGTCGCACTGTTCCTTGCAGCCGCTAGTTTATAGCAACACTCAATTATTTTCATTCAGTCGTACTAACTGTGGTTGGTGTGGATAAATATGAAGACAGGAGGATGAGTGTGACAACACTTTATTTCACTTTTTTAAAATGTTTCTGTTCTTTTTCAGTTCTGAACTTTGAAAATAAAGTAATATTCTCTACCATCTCTAGTATGATATGTATAACATAGCCTTTGTGTAACAATGTGATAAGACTGTAGGTTCTGAAGAACTCTTCCTACCACCTTTCCTTAACTCCACGATGTTTACGATGAGGTCAAGGAAAAAAGCTCAGGAAAGGATGATCGGAGGTCGTTCCTCAGTTTGCTTGTAGGAGTCAAAATGAAGTCTTGAGCATGTTATGGTAACGATGAAATTAGAAGATTAGGTCTTTGGTCTTTCAGCAGCACAATGATCTGAAGCTCGCGACTAACAACAAAAGAGTGATTGAAAACTATGAGATGACATTAAAGAAGCTATTAGTAGTCTACAATAAATTATTAGAGGCTGTTATTCTCTCCAGTATGTTGCAACCAGATAAGGTGCCAGAAACTGTTTGGGGTACATCTTGTGTCGAGACTTTTTTATTACACCACATAAAATCCATTATTGCTGTTTTTGATCAATAACTTTTGGATATTTTATACGATTATATGATTCTACAGCTTTGATCAATTTGCATTAACTTTCTGACTGACGTACATCAGACTCAGGGACACCAGTAAACCTAACCATGAATGTAAACGTAACTCTTAAATATTAGTGTCATCCATGCTCGCATTTGACTTTTACATCTGCTTTCCTCTCAGGCCACCCTGAAGAAGTATCAGAGCGAGCGAAGGTCTCAGTCTGAGTCAATCGAGCGCTGTCAGTCCCAGCTTAAGAAGCTCCGCAGGAAGAGCCAAGGCAGCCGTCACCCAAACAAATATGGCGACAGAGAGATGCAGGTAACTTAAGTTTAGAGCCCTACCTGTGTCAGATGAGATGCGTGTGATGCAAAAGCTGCAAAACGATGGCGTTTTGTTTGACAAATCCTTCAAATACGTGGATCCGAAACATCTCACTGGGCATTACGGCAGATTACGGCAGAGCAGGGTTGTGTGAGCGTTTGTGTGAGAAATAGGCCAGTGTGAATAAGATTAAAGAAACAATCTGCTTCAGCTGATTGTTCAAGAAACAAGAAACTTACTGCAAAACCTTACACTGGAAGAAATATGAATGATATAAGAGGATTTGCCCTCTTGACGTATGAAGAGAAAAGGATACAGCGTAGGGATACATTTAAAGGAAAGGCCACCAGGCCAAAGGACTGCATTTATGATTCTGATTTTGTTATCACAGGGCAACAGGCAGGAAATGATGTCACATATCCCTCCCTGTCTCCATACTTATAACATTAAAGGTCATGTTATCTTGGAGTACTGTGCAAGTGATTTTAAATGCCTCTGTGCAACTTTTGAAGTAAAGTTCATGGCTTGTCCTTCAGTTTGTGGAGCTGATGAGTCGTCGCCAAGGCGAACTGGACGCACTGGTGGCCACAGGTTACAAGTCTGCACTCACTGAGGAGAGGAGGCGGTACTGCTTCCTGGTGGACAGACAGTGCTGTGTCACCAAACTGCTCATAAACTACCACTCCAAGGTGATGTACTTGCATTTTTAAAAAAATGTTCTGTGTTCCTCTTTCTGTCAGCAAATTAGTGGAAACTTCAAAACTAACTATTCATCTACCGATAACAAGCACAAACAGTCATGGGTCAGAGGTTTTACATATCAGGACGTATTTAAAATATCATCTGCTTCCGACTAGATCTTAAAATTAGATGAATTAATTAGTTAAAATACCCCAGGAGCTACATCTCAGACTCTAACATCCTCAGTTAGGATGTTAGATGTAAAAGTTCATAACAGTTATGACTTGTTGTGAAGGGTTGCAGGAGAAAACCTCTTATCTCTAAAAAGAACATGGCAGAACAGCTTAGGTTTGCAAAGTTACATCTGAACAAACCACAAGACTTCTGGAACAATGTCCTTTGGACAGAGGCAACCAAAGTGGAGATGTTTGGTCATAATGCTGCACAGCAGCACGTTTGGAGAAAACCAAACACAGCATATCAGCACAAACACCTCATACCAACTGTCAAGCACTGTGGTGGAGGGCTGATGATCTGGGCTTGTTCTGCAGAAACTGAACCTAGACATCATGCAGTCACTGAGTCCACCATGAACTTCTCTGTATACGAAAGTATTGCAGAGTTAAATGTGAGGCCATCTGTCTGACGACTAAAGAACGGCTGAAACTAGGTCATACAACGGGATCGTGATCGAAGTCCAGAAAACGACTCCACTGAAATGCTGTGGTGGGACCTTCAGAAAGCTGTGCATAAACCAAAGCTGCAAACCTCAATGAACTGAAAAATACAGAGTACAGAAAAGTGGTCCAAAGTCCTCCATAACAATGTGAGAGGCTGATTTAGAAAATGATTACTACATGTTGTTGCTGCTAAAGGTGATTCGACCAGCTGTTGAATCAGTAGTTTATCACAAACTGATTCTGCATTTGGCTTAATTTTGGATAAATGACAGTATATTATGTCATGTGTTGTTCATCTAAGTTTGTATTTAACAAATCTGAAGGACCAGATGATTTTTTCACCATGTCCTGATTTAACATTAGAATTGAGCAGGCAGTACTTTCTTTTTCACATGACTGTATATGTAATTGAATTCTGATAGAGCTGATTCTCCGGTGCCAAAACAAGATTAATTAGCTGCTCAATCATTAGAATGAAGAAGGATGCTGTAATTATGGTGCTGCAAATATATATATATATATCTGAAATTATATCAAACATATCTTAAGATTGTGCATTGGTCACCAGCTGAAAATAGTCTCCAGCCAATGATTTTGTTATCCTTCATATGTAACTTTTACTTGACATTAAAGAAAATATTTCCTATAATTAAACTACTTTGCTGACGTGAACAAATACAGCAAGAAAATATGAGGTCCCATCGATCTTTGCCTTTAACAGTTCTTGTTTTTCTGCTTTTGAATGCAATCCAGGTGAGAGAACTTCTGTCACAGAAACTGTCATCTTGGCAGCAGTCGTGTTCTCAGCCAACGAAGCTGCCAGAGCGCGCTCTCAATCTGCTGCGTCACACTGCGCCGCCTGGCCCAGGGGCTGCTGGGATAGCCGAGGTCCTCCGTCACACCAAGCTCGGCTCAGCGCACCCAGAGCAGGTCAGATTCTGTTGTGTTCACCATGGCTCAGATGGCTGCTGTGTGCTGCGTTTTTAACACCCCATAGTTTTATCCATAATGTGGATGATCTCACACAAGGTCACCTTGAGTTGGTAAACCGAAATCCAATTGAAATAAAGAAAAGAGTTTTATTAACTGTCCCAAGTCGAGACCAACAGCTAACAAGTCACGCCACAGGCTGAAACTTTTAGATTTCTTTATAGTCGCTAGATTTATGGCTCAATTTGGGCTCAAGCCTTGTGTCATGTGACTCTTTTTCTTCTGGACATTCAGCAACTTTAAAAAACCCCTCCAATACTAGAGTTTTCGTGGCCACTAGTTATCGTGCTTCTTTCTTGTTTTTCAGAGGCTCTCTGTTCAAGAAGTCCCTCCTCTGCTGAATGGAGACTCCAGTCGCTCGCAGCAGCAGCGCTCGCTTCCATCCTCTTCCTCTCAGAGCGATACTGGTCTTCCTCAGGGCTCCCCTCAGACTTTTCGCTCTGCCTCCTCTACCGGAGGAGCTGCTGGAGGTTCATCCAGTGGAGCATCTCCTCAGCACACCTGCACACCCCTGAGTGAGTCAGCCAGCCCCCTCCCTGACAGTGGCAGTGACAGCGCCAGCCCGGCGGCATCCCCACCCACCGCCTCCAGCTGCTCTGCCCAGCAGGGCTCTCTCGTCCTGGCGTCTAACACCTCCAACCTCTCCCCATGCCTCATTCCCTCCACAGTGATGTCACTCAGCCAGATCTCGCCGGCCAGCAGCTCCTTGCAGGGCGTGACCCTCCCCATCCCTCACAGTGCCCCTCACAGTCCTCCGCTGTCCCACAGCGCTCCTCTCTCCAGGGCCATGACTCCAGTGCAGCTCCTGCACCAGCAGGTGGGACCAGGAGGGAGCAGCACTTTGTCCCCATCACATAACCCCTGGCTGCTGAAGGCTGCAGACATGTGTGCCACTGCAACTCTTCCTCTGCCGAGGAGACCTGTCAGTGAAATGAGGCTGGGCGGCTTTCAGGGTATGACGTGCTACAGCGCACTCGTTTGCTTGGTGCTTGTCCTCACTGCCAACCGTCTCCTCGCATTTTCTCATTTTTTGTCTCATCATAGGCTCCAGTCTGCCCAGGATGTTGCCTTTATCTGGACTTACGCGTGTGGAAGCCATGTTTGCTCACGCACCTGGAGCTTTGGAAGGCGGTGGCGGTCACATAGGGCGCGGGGCTTGCTTACTACACTTCCAGCCTGGTGACAACATCACCTTGCTCATCTCTGAGCCCAGAGACGGGTGGCATTATGGTCAAAATGAACGTACTGGAAGGTATGACTTACAGCTTGTGTACTTTGGAAAACTGCTAAATCGTCTCCATCGCACTCTCTTTGGCTCGACTTTCTGCTTGAATGTATGAAGTTGTTTTCACATGAAGTGAAATTTTCCCTCGCAGGAAAGGCTGGTTCCCTTTCTCTTACACTCAGCCACAACATAGCAAGAAGGATCTCCTTGAGGGGTAAGCAAACAAAGACCAAACACGGAAAACGGATTTTTTTAAAGATTCTTAAACAGCACTGACATTAATAAAGATAGCAAGCTTCCCACATTTGCCTTAAGTTGTTTTTAAAACTTTGTTTATCATAAAACTTAGATGGGGGTCCTCTTCACAGTAAATCTTTTCCTTTTTCCATAAATCTGCCCTTTTTGGCCATAAATCAACACATCTTTCAAGCCAGAAGTGCGGATAATCACACTGTTGGCCATGAAGTTTTCCACAACCCTTTCCCAACTTCACTTTCCAACAGCAACAGTGTTGTTGAGTCCAGGAAAACAGTCAAAGTCACTCGAGATCAACACTTCTCTGCTCTCATTGTGTTTCCTCACTCTTTTTTTTTCTGTGTATTCTTTCCTCCCGGTCTGTGACCTTCCTTGTAGCTCTCTCTTCTTATCTAAGGCTAACAGCACCAGTACCGGACAGCTCGACAAACTAGTGTCTCCAGGTCTCCCAGCCCTCACCCCTGAGTCAGAGGAGGAGCGATCCCTTCCTCCCCAGAGGGTCAGCACCTTCCGCCCGCGCCCCTACAGCATGGCCGACAGCAGCAAGGTCAGAAACTCAAAACCTGTGGGACGGGGTCGAGGGTTAGAGCCTCACAGCTCGTTGTGGAAGAGATTCAGGTGCTTTGCAATAATGAGTTTAATATAAATAGTGACCCCCACCTCTTCTCTGCATTTCAGATCACATCAGATTTGGCCTCTCCACCACCTTCACCAACAAGGTAATTTTCTAGCTACTCACGGGGGTTCTACTTAAAGGGCCATTCCACCAGTTTTATATTCCAAAGTCTATTCAGGGTTTGCACAGGCCTTAGAAATCCTTGAAAATGCTTACATTTTGCTGTTTTCAAGGTTTTATAAGTGCTTTATAAGTTCACTTTCTGGATGCAAACAATAGAAAATAACTTGTTTGTTTTGCCTTTGATGAAGATGACTCTCCAACTTTTCAGTGTCTCTCTAAGTCTGAGCGTGCAAATATATTGTGAAGTTGTGTACATTTCATTAAAAAAGGCTCAAGGATGAACCGCCTCCCTTAAAGGCTCTCATATTTTCCAGTTTTAATACAAAAATCAAAGTTTTGAGCCATTTGTCGACTGACACATTAGCCCAGACAGTATGCATGTGTACATGTAGTTTATCACCACAACAAAGAACTTAAGTGCTTGAATTTGACTTCAGAAATCTGTGAGATGGCTTTGAGACGGCACAAAGCCCTGCAAATGGACTGTGGAGACAACACAAGTCTCTACCAGGCAAAAAAGGCTCATGAAATGAAAATGTGCTTTTCTAGAGCTTGACCTTTGATCCACAGGGGTGTACAAAAGCTAAACACCCACAGTCAGAATCATTTTCTTACTGTCAGTGGTCAAGCAAGTAAAAGATTCCCTCATTTCTAAAAGCGGTCAAGCCTCTTTGCTTCTTTGATTTTTCTATTTAAAGGTTTATTCAATAGCTACAGATACCAAATACGCAGATAAGATGCTAAGTTGCAGGACTTGTCCCACGAAGGTCCTTTGTAACAAATAAACAGAAAAATATAAAAACGATTCTTTTAACCAACTGAGATTGCATATTTGCTCCTTCCTCCTCACAGGCCTAATCCGTTTGCCCACATTCGACTCAGAAAAACAGTCACCAACGATCGGTCGGCTCCCATCATGGAGTGAGTCAGCGCAGCAGCAGCCCTGCTCTCTGTGGACCGTCAGTCCATCAAGCCTCAGGTTGAGTCTTGGAGAAACACTGACATGTGTTTTTGAGTAGTGATTTTACTTTGGATGTTCTATTTTTCCACCTAATCACATATGTGTTTCGTGTGCAGAAGCAGAGTATTTTTACGTAAGAATTATTAATGATATGAATATGATTCGTGTCTATTTAATTTGAGGTGGTTAGAAATAAAGTAAAAAACACTAACTGATGATTCACCATAAAGGTGGGCATTAAGATAGAATAAAGGTAAGGTTTTTTTTTTCTTTTGTTTGAGACCATCATACTGTGTCTTACTTAACTAACATTTCCTAATTAGTCTTGACCTGTTCCTCTTTATTCTTTTACTTTGTTTCTTTTTTGTGCCATATCCACAGAATTGTTCCTTTTTTTTTCCAGCTGATTCTGGGACTGGATCCTATAATAACAGGTTGTACACTTTGACAGTTATGCGATTTTATGAGAAGAGGACAGGCTCCTTCTCTACAGCAGTATTATATTTTTTCAAAAGAAGCTGCCGAACTGGTTCATTTTCACGGTTTCAGTGAAGGGAAACCTTTAAAATGTCTTAAAAGTGTCTCTTTTTATTTTAAAATTGATCATTTAGATGAGATACTTGACGTGTTTTAACTGAGATGATTTTGTGTCACTTTTATTTTATTTACTGTACGTGGAAAGTGTTTGAGTGCACATGTCCCCGTCAGATGAATCTCATTCTGCTGCTGCAAAGTTGAATATTTGTAGGTATAGATTATTGGATAGTTTTAACTGTTTTCCTGGATTCAAAATGCAAATTTTTTATTGTTGAAATGGCATTCTCTCAGTGGAATCACGGGGAGAGTGGGGTTTAGAAATAAAACTCCAACAGAAGTTCATAAACTTACCACACTGTGAAAGTTAATAGCTGAATGTTTGGATAGTGGTTTTATGGAAAGAATTATATCTTTTAGGGAGTAGCACGCCGTTGAAGGTTCAAATGAGAGTCTTACAAATGAGAGGTTTCTATGCTTAGTCTTTGGATTTGATGTCTTCTTGATTCCCTTTCAGCCCCAAATTGAAAGCTGCTCACCATCTAGGCTAGTTGATCATAGTTGTGTGAATCTTAGAGAGATGCGAAAGCCAAGACAGGTGACGCGATTACGTCTTCTGGGGGAAATGTATCCGTGAAAGTGATGAAGAAAGCAAACGGGAAGTTGACTCGATGTCTGTGCAAGTGTTTGTGGTGAACTAGAGACATCTGAAGTAATATTTTGTAGCAAAGTGAAGTATAAAAATGAAATATTGTCTCTGTGCAAACTGAAATGCTTTATGTTTCTGTTCTAACTACCTTCAGCTGCTGTGATCTTTCAGCACCTTGAAGACCTGAGATAAAGGTTTTAGAGAATCGTTTCTAACAGCAAACCCTATTTTATTCATTTGTGTAGTATCATTAATAAAGGCAACCTAATGCTTGTTCATGCTTGTAAATAGTGCTGAAAACACATGCGATTCACTGCTGTCTAAAACGATATTTCAGTTTGGTGGAACATTTTGACTTTGTGATGATGCAGAGGAAACATTTGATTCTGAGATGTAGTTTCCAACTCGCAGGTGACGCAGTAAACAGAACATCAAACTGTTATTACCATCATTACTTTTATGCTTTTAAAACAAAGGATAAAAAAGATTAAGCTGTAATTGATGAGCACTGAAATCAGATGACCCTCATATTGATTGTTATTGTTGTATCTCGAGTGAGATAAGAACAAATGGAGTTGCGTGGCGTTTCTGAGGAGCTTGCATGTTGCATAATAATATATCGACAGATAATGTTTCTGAAGATTTGCAGAATTTATTCTACAATTTTAATCACTGCTGATTAGCTGTTTGCCGTCCACGACTTCAGACTCTTCCACTGAAGTGAACTATTGTTTAAACAGTAGACACTTCATCCTGTGCGTGAACAAAATGGAGCGACGTGAACAAACCGAGGCTCTTGTATTAATACGAAGATCCAATAATATGACGATGAACACTGCTGAGCAACACTGGAATACAGAATGTTCACTTGTGAAATAAAAGTTCGACGAAGGCATCGTCACGAGTTTGTTTCATTTAAGTTTCTGCATGTTTTAAATGCACATCCACAGAATAATTGTAAGTTCAGAAAGTATTCATGAGGGTGTAGCACACAGTGCAGGGAAACTCTGTAACACGTTAGAAATACACATGGGTGGTGCAGCTTTCCAGCATCCTATTCAGAAATTTCCTGTTCTTTTAGCTGCAACAACTTTGTGCAGCGTTACATGTCGTTCTGCCACCCTTCTCACTTATCCAAGCAGAAATATGTTGGGTGTACAAAAAGGAATTTGTGTCCAATAGTCTTAATCTGATTACAGCCTTTCCCAACTAAGCCTCCTTGTGAAGGTTCAGAACTGTGTAGAAGCTTAGTTTTAAAACTACTTATGTTTTGGGGTTTTTTGAAAGAAATGTTAGGTTAGTTTCCCCTTGGTGTGCCGAACTTAATTCAAAAGTCAGATTATGATCTAAAATTCAGGTCATTTAAAGTGTAGGTGAAGATTTTGAACTTCATGCTCTACTTTCAAAAGTAGAGAACATCGTTGTGGGGTTAAAATCAGCTGCACTTTAAGCTTCAAACAAGAATGTCTGATGCTAGCCAGTGAAGTTGCACATCTGTTCTCACATGTGTGTGTAAAGAAAGAATTCAATCACATGTATTGAGTGTATTTGTTAGGCCAATAAAGCTGCTTCTGAACTGCAGGCATGACCTGAGACTTCAAATGTGGATATTGCTGCACAATCCCCACATTTTCTAAGGAAATCTGACACCCATTCAGTATCTGACCAAATCATAAACACGGTCACCTTCTCTCTCTCTCTCTCTGTCATTGAGTTACAGAGTCGAATAATGGCCGGAAAAGCTGTTTTTCCAAAACACTTTTTCCCTTTGAAGCTGACCTTTTTGATATAAAATATCATGAATTTATCCCATAAAACCCTTGTGTTAAATGTTGTCTTAATTAGGATGTGAATTCTTGAGCTATGGACAAAAACATGTTGCATGAATCCACAGTTAAACACTTAATTCTTATCAGTTTTCTCTTGATATCGAGTAAACACATTTGCCAAAATCCAAATGTCCCCTTCGTGATAACAAAAAACTGAAAGATGGACTATTCCTTTGGCTGCGACTGTCGCTGAGGCATAAAAATGTAAGTTAATTCATTCAATAATCAAAAAAATACAGTGAGATGACAGGATGTGATGCTGAGCCTTGTTCAGCAAGACGGTTACACATGTTCTGAAGTATGTCTGCAATCATGTAACGTGCTCTTTAATAAATCCATGCGGGACAAATGTAGAATTAAATAGAATCTTTACTGTGAGACAATGACAAATTGGGCAACTATGCAGGTAGATATGAACAAGAGGAGCAACACGAGCACTGATTGTGAGAACAGAAAGTTATAGCTTTTTAAGCCAGTCTAAGTTGTTTCCCATTGGATCACGTGGATGGGCTGGAACGTCGGGCATTTTTCCATCATCTCGCACGGGAACTAGAACGGGAAAATAAAGATGAGAAGCTTTAATGACAGATGTTGAGGTATCCACAGGTTGTTTAACACATGCCAGCAATGACAGTTTAACCACAGCCTGCTGTGAAATAACACTGACGTTTACCTGGGTAGGTGTACGGCACTGCCGCATTCAGCATTGCTGTATATTTTGTAAAGGGGCTGATGAATGGAAGAATGATACCTAAGGACATAAAGCACATTAATTACACTCTCAGGACATCATCGCTGCAAGTCGGTTAACAAAGATCCACCGAACAAGGTCTCCACAGCAGCTCATACAGCACAAACAACCAAGGAGACAATAACACACCGAGTGATAATCATTACCAACATCCTATAAGTTTTTGAGCCAAGTTAGTCATTTCTAAAAATGCTGGGATCCTAAAGTGATCTCATACACTTGCATTAGCTCTCAGAAATAAAAAGATCATGTGAGGTGGCAATTAGCTTGGATAAACACCTAAAAACATAAACTTCTTATAGCACTCTCCTTGATGACTGAACCTTGTCATATTTACTCAGACTAGCTGCACTTTCTGATGCTCTAAGCTGCAAAACTGTAGTAATATACTGTACAAATTCTCAAGCAGTGGCTCATGCTTTTGGATGAGTAAGTTTAACCAAAATTTTATGTCACGATTACGAATTTTTACACTTTTAACGTACAAGAAGTGAAAACAAGCAAATGCAGCACATCAAATGCTAATCCTTTATTGTTTTTTTTTACATATATACTATAATTTCCGAAAGATATACTGTGCTACAGGTTCCAGTTGCTGTTTAAAACAACACTCAAACAAATCTTCCTCCTCTCTCAGGGAAGATGCAGCAGAATATGTCAAAGTTGAGATTTTGTTGAAGGATCCTGAATCTGTGTGAGGATCCAGCTCAGCCAGCCAGACGTAAAAAAAAAAAAAAAGGGGTAAGACAGCGGGAACTGACTGTACTGTTTCATATTCCTCACACCTGTGCTGCTGAGCACCATCTGGTGCCATCTACTATCTACAGGCCCAAAAACTGCAGTGCAAAAAGGTGCCAATAAAAAGGATTGAGCAGCTCAACAGTTCGGGCTTCTTTTGAGGTGCTTTTCTTTTGATAATGCGTCAACTTTACAGCAGGTTTTCCCATCAATTACTTCTTCAAGACCCCGCTTTTCACAGCCGGTCATGTAACCGAACTGTTGCAGACTTGTGTCATTTTTTTGTTAATGACCTTAAAGATGTTTCATTCCCTACAGTCTCATATTTTCTGTTGTTTCGCCAGTGGTGCACTACTGCCACTGCACACCTTTAAACAACTGAGCTACATTCAGGAGTCTGCTTTCTTACCGACCAGCCCGATCCCACATGAGGCCACGATAACAGGCTCCTTATTCCACGCATTTTTCAGGAAAGCTCCGAAACCTGCAGGAAAAAACCCAACAACAACAAAAACAAAGGCAAGTTAAAAGCAGACATATCTTACAAGCGACGCTGGGTTAGCTAATAGCTAACATTAGCAACACATCCAAGGTCACGTTTTTCGTTTTATTTCGAACAGATATAATTTTATTAAAGTAACTCTAAAACACAGTTTGCGTGTTTCCTTACACTCAATGTATGTATATGTGCTACCAGGAGGTCACAGGTAAGTTAACTTATTTGATAAGAGGTCCAAAAGAGACAAAATATACACGTACCTGCCATATTGTCGGGTGTAGTTTCAGTCGAGAGGGTGCTCATGGGAAATGTAGTAAAGTTTAACGGACGTCTAATTTCTGCGCCCGTCGGACGTAAACACAAGCGTGAGCTTCCTGAAGCTAACCTCGTAGCTTAGACAGGTATTATGTTAGCAAACCTTCTTAACTCATCCTACAGTGTAAATAGCACAGTCATATACAGTCTGTAGATTATGAAACCGTTTTCAGTGGAGCTTTAAAGCCGCCACAGCTCAGCAGACATTTGCGTTTTTGGCTGATAACTCAGAAATGTAAGTACTGTTATGATGGCGATACATTGCAACAATATGATATCCCCGCTGACTGCAATGACGAGAAATTATTTACGTTGAATAATAAATTTACGGTCATGCTGGGACTGTATGAGCACTAAAAATACTTACAATTTAAAAACAAAATTATTTTAAGCATTAAATATTAAAAACGTTTTACTGTGACGCAGATTTTTGTTTCCCTGTAGATGATGGAAGATTTCTCTGGCTTGGCTCTGCCCCCTCTGTTTGGAGGACACATCCTTGAGGCAGAACTGGAGCCTGGTGGTGTGGAGCTGGGACCAGGAGAGGTAATAATGTTTTTGATGGTAACATTAATGTTGATGTGAGTGACCGCACCTGATCAGGCCTCGTTGCTCCACAAAGTCACGAAAATAAATGTGTGTACCTGTCTTAGTCCCCATTATACCAAATTAGTGCTGATGCAATACATTGGTATTAAATATTACTGCAGCATTAAGTAAATATGTGTTATCGTATGTTGATAGTTCAGACTTGATGATATCATGGTTAATTTATTTCCCCAGCTGGCATTCAAGGTTCATAATCATTAAGCAGTTCTGCTACTACTTGCTTTTTACAATAAAACAATAATTTAAATTATTAGGATGGAAAAATAAAACGACTGTTGTGGTTGAGAGTAGAGGAAGAAGTCAGATTTCTCATAACCTTATGAAAGAAACTTCTGCTCAATGTGGTGGTACAGTGGTGCATACTTCTGTTTCTATAGCCAAGCACACCCCATATTAGTTTGTAATGTTTCCAGTTGAAACATCACATGTTCTCTGGTGCTCTGGAGAAGTTTACAAGAACGTCCCTAAGAGTTTAGCCTTCGTAAGCTTCCTTTAGGAACTCTTGTGTTTTGTTGAGGTTGAACAGCAGGTTGTTTTCTGTGCATCACAGTGCAAAACTATTGATTTCCTTTGTGTCTGGGTTATGGGTGTACAGTGTGAACAGGGGCGGCCAAGAATGGAGGCGTCCCAACGGTTTGAGTTTGGTTCGTGAGGAAGTCCAATATCCACTTCCCACAGAGATCGATGGGTTTGTCATTTTGTTACCAAGGAAAGAATGCAGATCTGAGATCAATGAGTGGTTATTCTCTGGGTGTGTGAAGAGTGCAGAATCTGTTTAAACAATCAAGGGAACTGACAAGGGTCAGTGCTGGCAGGCATGTTGTCGATGAGCTGAATATCCACTTTCGTCAGAGTGTGGGTCAGGGCCACAGGGGTCATACTCACCTGTGGTAGTGACATGTCAGAGATGTCGGGAGCAAAACAAGGCAGTTATCAGGCAGCGGCCTTCTTCCAGCCGCTGTGGATGCCGATCGTAAGCAACATTGTGGATATTTTATTTCTTGGTTCATGTGGTTGTCTTTTCACTATGACATGAGTAATTGTTATTTTTTTTCAGGCTTCCGTAGTATTTTGAATATAATTATCATGTCAAAGAAGAGAGAAAATATGCCACAAACAAACTGAAATGTTTCTTTGACTGATTTTGTTTACTTATTCCTTGTGTTTGTATCTGTCTAAATAATATCCTCAGTTATTTTGGCAATGATAATCATGTCATGGAAATCTGATATTGTGCTCTTCTTATACCAAGACAGTCTTAACAAAGCTCTTGACTTAAAAGAATGAAATCTAAAATACATGAATAAAGTTAAAATATTGTTGGAAAGGTAATTTTTGACTATTGCTGAAGGCACAAATGCAGCAGTTCTCAAACTGGCGGGCATGGAGTTGACATAGATGATCAGGTGGAAAATATGAAGTGAAACTAAGTTGAATGACTATAAGAGTCCTGATGCTATCATGCAGACTTTTATTCCACTTAAATTCAGCCTGGATCAGGTGTATTCTGATCATTTGGAAACATGCACGCAGAGCGCCGAATGGTGAGTTTGTTTGGTTTTTTTTTGTGGTCCCTTCAGGTGGAGCTCGACCCGGGAGGCAACGAACTGCTCGAGAGCACGGCGCAAGAAGATGAAGAGAGAAGAGCTCTCGACAAAAGGAAATATCTCGCTCTGAGCAGGAGATGTAAAGAAATTGAACAGGTGTGTGTCAGCCTGTGTATTCTGTATGTGGGTCATTTTGCTCACACTTCCTGGATGTGTTTCCTGTGAAATAAGAGTTATAACAGATCTGGTAACATGTACATACATGACTTCTTACACAATTTCTTGGTGTGGAGTTTAAAAAAAACAAAAAAACATTTCTTACATTTTTTACTCAATATCCATTTGATGCGTGATTAAAAAAAAAAACATGTGATGATTCTGTGGCTGTTTGTGATAGATCAATACATCTATGATCATTTGCACCTTGACCAGCCTGTAATCAGACATGTATGATGTGTTCAGGTAAACCAGAAGATCCTGGGTCGCCTTCACCAAGTGCAAAGAATTACGCGACGCCTGAAGAAAGAAAGACGGTACAGATCCTCATCTGAAAAACAAATGTTGTTGTCCATTTTTGAAGAGCTTTTCCACTTTCCTCAACTCATCTGAAGCCTCTGCTGATCCTCACAGGTTCCTAATGAAGACTTTGGATTCCCATGGGGATGATTACAGAAACGCCCAGCTCACTATACTGCTTGAGGTAACCACAGTTGGACCTTTAATCTTATTGTGAAGAGAATATAAAGACTAAAAATCATTTTAAGTAACTAAATCAATAAATGTAGAACTGTAAAGAGAAAAAAAGAAGAATGAATTATTACAGAAGTACAGAAGTAACTGTTTACATATTACCGCTCTATTTTCACAGTGTCATTCCTGTTCTATTTAATGTATCTTTATTTTCTCTTTTTCATAGCTCTCCCATGACTTCCTAACATGTGTGTTGTACCATGTTGTGAGCTCAGTTGTTGAAAATGCAGATCAGCTGTGGAGTTCAGTTCATTTTGACACACTGTGCTTTGCACTGTTATATTTGGGGTCGGATGGTACGAAATTTGTCCAGTTGAAAACGTATATGATGTCTTGTCCACTTCTCAACTTCCCCAACAACAGGAGGGGCGAGACCAAACTGAACCTTTTTTCTTTTAAGTGAGCTAAATGTGAAATCTGCGCTCTGATTAGTTTCTGCTCTTTGCACGGAGCCAATCTGCACGTCTTCTATAAAATGATCTAGTATTTATAACCAGACCATCCTTGATAGTCGCATGCATTTAAATGTGACCATATTAACTGGTGTGGTGGTTCTGGGGGAAAAAAGTTGTCCATATTGGCTGGAAAACAAACAACTTGGACAAAACTACTTTAATAATTAATTTTGTATGCGAAAGGGGAAAATACCCCCAACATAACTGACTTGCCCATATCCCAGTTTGGTCACCATAAAACATCTAAGCAACAGTTTTTAACCTGACTGGGCCATTTGCCTGCTTTCCCTAGCTGGTACTCTTTTTGTCAGCCTTTATTTGTACTTGAGAGTTGAGCTTCACTCACGTCGATATCACCTTTGTGTGCACAAATCCCATCACTGTGATTTTAAGACACATTTCTCCATATAAAATGTGATGGGATTCTATATATGTTGAAGAATCCAATCTTTTACCCGACTCAGCACACAAGAGTGTTTAGGCGTGAATTGGATGGAGATTTTCCATAGACATCTGTTTGTGACTCGCTTGATTCGAAGTCCGTTTGAGATGGAAATGTCAAGGTTGTTGTAGCTTAGGTCTCTGACCCCGTATAATACCATTATGTTTGTCTTATGAGGGTTCAGTCCATGTCAAAGATCTTTATGATGTTGCAAGATATTAAAGAAGAATTGGATGTACAATCTATAGAATCGGCAACCGACAGACGAACGTGACAATTTGCTAAAGATGGCACACTTTCAAAGCACTTAGAGGGGTCTTTGAGGCTTATTTTGAATGTGTGATGTTCGAGAGTGAGCAAATGTTATTACGCTCGCTAGATGCTGTTGAATTAAAAGAAATGATCCCTGACATTTATTTCAGGAGGAACACGGAGCCCACTTAGATCCTGCAGCTGGGGTTGAGGATGAGAGGCTCAATGGCGTGTCTGGTTCGTCTGCAGCGCTGCATCACGCAGCTGGACCAAAGAAGAAGAGGCACCGAATTCCTCGGCAAGAAAAGGAGAAAGATCAACAGGTCGGTGGTCGGTTTATAGTAAGCATTTAGACATCTGATAGTGAAGAGTAAATGATTTTCTGTTATCTTAATTTTCTCCTTTTCTCAGATTGAACCAGACATGTCGGTGTTGACAGAGACACAGTTTGGAGAAATGCCCAGCCCAACCTCTCTGTCTCACTGATCAGTGCCCTAGAGATGATGATGATGTGATGTTGAGAGGAGGGCCCGGGTTCTTCAGCTGTTCTATAGACAACACTGCTACCTTTTCTCAGTCAGGCTTTGCACTGTTTGTATTTTCACATAAAGAGTGTAAACATCGAATTCATGTAAAGTAATTCGCTCGAAACACATATACATTTGTTTTGTATATATTATTTTGTTTTTTGATATTTTGAAGTGATACTTGATTACAACATACGATTATGACTAGTGTACAGTAATGTGAACAATAATAGTAGATGGGGAAACAAAAAACATCAATTGGTATAATTCAGTTTGCATTATTGGTATTATACACACTGCTTTTTGGGTTAATGTTTTTTTACTTTAAAAGCATCTGCTTAAACAATATAAACTTAATTCCAAATGGTGTGTTCCTTTGTTGAGCTATTTATTGAGCTACAGTAGTTAAATAAATATACATTGTTTCATGATAATAAAATTCTGGAGCCATATGTGGTCAGTTGTCATGACAATATGATTCCACAAGTGTACTGAAGGGTGTCTATCTACAGACGAATGTAAGATGACATGTTAGGATTTGGGAAAAACATACTGAAAAGTGGCAGGATTACTATAATGGAAACGTTAGCGCCAGTTGTGGCTTTGTGTCGGTCATAATTCATCTGACTGCTGAGCCAATGGTTGATTCTCAGTGCAGCGGATGTCTCGCATTGACAGGCGTGAATTCTGTCCAATCGGATTTGTTAGAAGGGGTTTAGGGCGGGGCCTAAATGCGGAGGTGGGATTTTAGCTACCGTCCATCTTCAGCTACACTACAGTGAACGAGCTTGTCGAAAAGAAAACATATTTTGGAAGTGAAGAAGACTTTCTGGAATAAGTTTTGGCTGTATTTGAAAAAAAGACAAACGAAACCCCATACCCTAGGTAAATGTCGTACACAAGTATAAATATAGATGGTTGTATTGACCCAGTTTCCCTTTTTCCTAAAATTGGCTAGCTAAGCTGCTAGCTAGCATTTTATGCATTAGCTAGCCAGGCAGTTAGCCCTGTTAGCTAGCATATTGACGATTAGAACGGATTCTGTTATATTGCGGCTTTCATAACGCAAAAACACACTATCAATTATATGCCGGACCCCAGAGTAATGATGCATTAATACGAAATACATCAACATGATCTGAGGCGCTTGTTTTGAAACGGGCGAGTGAGTAACCGAGCGAAGTGTTCGAGCTAGGCAGCAGGCTAGTAATAACGTTAGCTCGTTAGCTGGCTAATTTTAGCTGACAACCATATCTGTCATATTGGTAATGTTAGAGAGTTGATTTAAGTACATGAAATACAACGAAAGACTGGTGATCCTGTTCAAGGTTTGGATGAAAGTGCCTAAGAATATGCTGCGGCTGGGTTATTTGTGCTGCTAATGTCAACCGACCAGCTTGATGGAGTTAACGTCAGTTTCACTCGCTGCAAACGGATATACTGATTCTCCTATTGGAGGGATTTTGTTTTGTTTAAACAATGAATCGATACATGTTTGTTTTGCCTACATAGCTAACTGTGTGACAGACGGAATGTGGACATCGTCGTAGTCAGAGCCATGGCTGACAAGAGAAAACTTCAAGGTAACACTGCTGGTGAAGCTGTTCATGCTGTGTACAGGATCAGTCACGCTGCCCAGCTTGCCATTGTGCACTGAGCTCCACATTTCGCCTACCTGTGTGATCGTTTTTTTCCCCAGAGTTGTGGGATTTTCTTGCTATTACATGAATTTATGGGAGATGCTATTTTGCCACATCTCTGCAGGTGAGATCGATAGATGTTTGAAAAAAGTAGCGGAAGGTGTGGAACAGTTTGAAGATATTTGGCAAAAGGTAAGAGATTGTTGCAACAAGCTTTTATGATGTTCCCTGTTATGGCAACTGAAGCAGTAAATTATTTTGTGTATCACTCATTTGTGTACATTTCAGCTCCACAATGCAGCCAATGCAAACCAGAAGGAAAAATATGAGGCTGACCTCAAGAAAGAGATAAAGAAACTACAGGTGAGACAAGTTCACAAGGGCACATCTTCCCTTATCAAAAGACTCTTCATAAAATGTTGATATTCAAAATGACTTCTTTTTTTTAATGTTAATGTTTTTTTTAACCTTCTGGTTCTTTCAGCGATTGAGAGATCAGATAAAAACATGGGTGGCTTCAAACGAGATCAAAGACAAAAGGCAGCTAGTTGAGAACCGCAAACTTATAGAGACGGTACGGCCCTTTTGTGTTCCACTTCTTTTAAAAAAGTTTTGTGGTCATGTGTGTCCATATAGCAGTTTTCTCTGGCAGGATACTTGACAAAGTCTTATATAAAATGTTTTACACATGTGAGGGTTGACGACAAACTTAGAATGCAGTGTTGATCTGCTCCAACAACTGCCTTTTGTCGTTTTTCTGATCACCTCCGTCCAACATGTCACGCAGTTCTGGCTCAGAAGAGGCAGACATGGTCAGAACTGCTTCTTTTATATTTTCTTGGTTAAGAGTGTGGCAAGTTCTGCCTGTGTGAATGGTTACCTGAGAAGGTGCGATTTTTATTTAAAAAAAAAAAAAAAAAAAGGATAGTAATCTTCTGATAAGTTCTGAGACTTTCAGGTAGAAGTGCTCCTCGCCCGCTCAGCAAAAGGTGGCGGAGCACACTGAAAAAGATGCAGGGTGCTGCTCTTCTTACTCAGCTCTGCTCTCATTTCGAATGATTGAAAAAAGGACACTTTTTTGTGAAAATGCTATACGGACACTCAGCCTTGTAGACATTATCTTTGCAAAATTTGAGTGAAAATGAAGCCTATGGGATCCTCTTTCCTTAGCAAATGGAGCGGTTCAAAGTGGTGGAACGTGAAACTAAAACAAAAGCCTACTCTAAAGAAGGCTTGGGGCTCGCTCAGAAGGTGGATCCAGCTCAGAGGGAAAAGGAGGAAACGGGACAGTGGCTAACGGTAAAACGTCTACAGTTCTCTCTGTGCTTTTACGTCATTTAGTCAGATTCGATTTTGTTTCATTTAAAGGCAAAAAAAAAAAAAGAATCAGTTCCCTTAACATCTGTACTTTTCCATCTCTTATCACTTTTTCCTCCTCATTCCTTCTTCTCCATCTACAGAATACGATAGACACTCTAAATATGCAGGTGGATCAGTTTGAGAGTGAAGTGGAATCTCTTTCGGTTCAGACGCGAAAGAAAAAGGGCGATAAGGAGGTAAGTCTCTCTGTGTCTCTCTTTCCTCTGCAGTTAGACACTGCTGTTTATCCCTAATACAGTCTCACAAACATCTGATCATACCACACGCCTGTATTCTGTTTGTCATGTAGAAGCAAGATCGTATCGATGAGCTGAAGCGGTTGATTGAGAGACATCGATACCACATTCGCATGTTGGAGACGATTTTACGAATGCTGGACAATGACTCTATACCAGTGGATGCAATTCAAAAGATCAAGGATGATGTAGATTACTACATTGATTCCTCCCAAGATCCGGACTTTGAGGAAAACGAGTTCCTGTATGATGACTTAGACCTGGAAGACATCCGTGAGTACAGACGCGTTAAGAGGAGGTTTTAGTTTGTTCAGATACCCGACATGTTGGCAACGTCTTTCTGTCTGTTTGTCTCCTGCAGCTGCAGCATTAGTTGCGACTTCTCCATCAGGTCAAGGCAACGTTGAAGATGACATGTATCTCCACTCTAGCAGCACTCCCACCTCCACCACCTCTTCTTCACCCATCCCTCCTTCCCCGGCCACTTGTACTGCCGTAAGTCTTTATGTCGTTGCAACGTCTGATTGGGTGTTAAAGGGATGCTGGGAATGAAAAGTTCTTCTGACACAATATTACACATTTCCCTTTCTTAAGTGTGTATTTAGTTTCTCCCCCTTTACAAGTCCCATTGTGTTATAATCAACTGGCTATTTCAAAGATGGATTGTCACACCAAGGTCTCTCCTCCTATAGGAGAACTCAGAGGACGATAAGAAAAGGGGACGGTCGACAGACAGTGAAGTTAGCCAGGTGAGAGGCTCTCATCTGTGCTGTGTTAGTGGCTGAACAGTGTGGTACAGCACTCTTCAACCTTGGTCCTGCGGAGAATTAAACCTGACTTCTCTGTAGGGCCATGGTTGGAGACTACTTATTTAGCTTGTACCATTTTCTGCATATTTGAGCCTCCGTACCTTGATAGTTTTCCTTTGGACAGCTTTAACTGAGATGCCTCTCTCCGATGCTTTCATTTTCAGTCGCCTGTGAAGAACGGCACCCCATCCTTGCTCTCCTTCTCCTCTTCCACCACCTCTGGGTCCTCTTCATCCTCCTCCCTCGTGTCCATGGCGAGTGTTGTCGGAGTCATTCCCTCGGTTCCTACAAGCAGCAGTCTTATAGGAAGCTTCAGCAATGCAGTGCAGCAGCATCAGCATCAGTCTGCACAGCTGCAGCAACAATCTCAAACGTCAAACCCGTCGCAGCAGCAACAGCAGCCTCCTCAGGCAAAACCTTCTGTCCCTTCAAACAACACCCCCAGCCCGCCCAGCAACCCTCTTCTGCCAACATCCACTGTCCCATCTCTCCCTACACCCAGCACACCCAATTCATCAACTCCCAACTCTCAGCTCACATCTGGGCCCTCCTCGGCATCCAGTTTGGGACTCGGGATGGGGCTGGATTTAAGAAAAGGCAGCATGACGGGGACCAGCACTGCCAACCAAATGCCAAGTTTAGGCTTAGGTGGCCACCCCACACCTTTAAATACGATGGCAAGCCTAATTTCAGGGTCCACACCTGCCCCTTATGCTCAGGCAGCAGCATCAGGAGGCTTGGGTCTGAGCAGCATCACTCAGTCCAGCATTTCAGTGGAGAGCAGTACTTCCATCCCCACCTCTGGCTCCAGTGGAGTCACCACCAATGGGGCAGGGACAGGGCTTGGTTTGTTAGGCTCAAGTCCGGCCCACAGCTCACTGAGTGGCAGTATTTTGGGTCTGGTCCCTGGGCAGAGTGTGGCCCCTGGTACATCTCAGGTGCCTCCAAGTTCTGCAAGCACTACCCCCGGAGTAGTTGGCTTGATGGGAGGCAATGGAGGAAGCGTTGGTGTGGTTGGAGCAGTAGGAGTGAATGCTGCTCCCGCAAGACCGCCAAGTGGACTGAAGCAAAATGGAAGCACAAGTAGGTTACCGTGTCTCGTCTTTGTGTAGCCAAGTTTTCTTTGTGAAGGCTACCTCCAACCTCTCCTTCACCTGCCCTCAGGTTACAGTGCTGTAGTGGCAGAGAGCTCCACGGAATCAGCTCTAAGCACACCGAGCCAGTCACAAAGCAGCCAACCCTCGTCTCTCAGCTCCTCAACCAGTCAGCCGTAAGTCGTTTGTTCTCCACTTCCTCTGAGCCCTGAAACTCAGTGTCTTGCTTGTCATGCTTGTTCTCAGTTTTGTCTCTCTGTTGCTCCCACCTTGTGGCACAGGATGGACAATGGTCCCAGCTTAATCAGCTCCATCACCCTGCCCCCCAGCTCTCCGTCCCCCTCGTTCTCAGACAGCACACCCGGCGGAGGGAGTCTTCTCAACGGACCCCACTCCTACACGCAGGCCTCCGAGGGCCTCAAGGTGAGCCAAGCCGCATGGTTGATAGAAGTTGCCGCCATGTTAACCGGTCAGCCTCCTTAACTCTGAGCATAGATTTAAATATGAGATGAGACAAAACTGGTAGAGATGGTGAATAAGAGGTTTTATCAACTAATTATACAATTTAAAAAAAAAAAAAAAAAAAAGCCAGTACTTTGATAATGACAATATGAAAGTGTCTGTCACTGCTTTAGGTCATTTAGTGATTTTCAGGGGTGGCTGAGCTCAAACAATAGACCTTTTTGCACAGTAAACATTTTGACTTATCCCAGCAGAAAAATCACAGGTGGGACCAATGTAGTTAACGAAGGCTCAGTCCCATTAAGTGTCCCAGTAAGCCATGACAGTGAGCAAGACTCCTGAATGTGTTGATCCTTTGACTTGTCCATCTAAATTGAATGTGGTCTGTTTCAAACATGTGAATTACACCTGTGCCTCCCCTGTTAAAAGGTGAAACAGTTCATTAAAACACACATCACGTTATTCCAAGATGTTTTTGAGCTCAACACAACACAGGTCTTGTTCACTTCAGTGCAGTCACAAAGAGGGAGCAGTCATAGATGGAGTAAAGATACAAATTTAGCTAATCTACGTTAACCAGCAAGCAAACAATTCAAATGAGCTGATTTTTGACAATTTGGGAGATCATTAATAACTGTGGCTGGCTTTGTTTGCACAATTTTAAGAGGTCATTCTGTCTTTGAAGTTAAAGTTGGTGAAGGTCGACCGTGCAGCTGCGGCAGACACGTGTTACTTTTACTGATAGCTGGTTGTCATTTAACACTCAAACGCTGATAACTAAGTTTATTTGTCTTCCCATTTCAGGTTGACTTCCTAAACCACAGTGCGTTCACATCAACTCCCTTCTTGTTCCCTCCTCAGGCTCCAGAGCCCCTCAGTTCTCTGAAGGCGATGGCTGAGAGAGCAGCGCTGGGATCAGGCCTGGATGGAGAGATTGCCAACCTGCATCTAACCGACAGAGGTCGGAACGGTCAGGCATTATTTTCAAACCTCTGAAGAACAATGTTACCTTTAAATTAAGAATACATGATTTCATGTTTAGTAAACCTCAGCTGTTCCCAGCTGGCTGTGGGGGTGGTTTGTTTCTGCTGACTGATGTATACGTAGATTTATTCAGAGTTAGGGAAGTGGAAAGTAAAGGAATCAAGATTAAAAAGGTGGCATTCAGCCTGAGGTGATGACTTAACATCTAACTGTCACACTATTTTACTTTTACTTCATCCAGTAGATATCTTCTCTGGTTCATCGGCAGCGCCTGGCACACCCGCCGCCCCTCAGCCGTCCGTGTCGGAGGTCAGCATTCCCCCTTCGCTCGGCGTCTGCCCGCTGGGCCCAACTCCTCTCCCAAAAGACCAGCTGTACCAGCAGGCCATGCAAGAGTCTGCGTGGACACACATGCCACACCCCTCTGACTCTGAGAGGATCAGGTGAGGGCATCACATTTGTCACAGTCAGCAGTGATGAACCCTCTATGACTCAACCCGCCCCCCCCCAGGACAAAAGCCCAATGGAGAATGTTATGTTGATGTCACACTGTTAAAATTTGACCATTCAGGGAACATGCCGTGTTGTGTGGCTCCCACTTTTGCTGATGCTGCAAGTGCCAATGGCATTATGAAATGCAAAATGGCCAAATGTGTTTGGAAGTTTTCTAATCGGTTTACTTCAGCAAGTGTGCCATAAACGGTCGTCAGTTTACAGGGGTCCCCAGCGTTCACAACCGTTACAATCCATAACCATTTCCCCCCGTGGCTGTGTTTTTTTAGATGAGGCGGTTTACAAATGCACATATTTGTGACCCTTTTTCAAAGATGCACCCCAGCAGGAACGACTGGGCTTTGATTCCCACAGAGAAGCCACAGTGAGATCTTACTGATGTGGACCAACACGTGGCTGGTTTTTGGCCTTTTTGTGACATTTGTCAACAATAACAAAAACGCAGAACAAACGACGCTGGAAGATGACACTCGGACAGTATGCTTGGGTCAGGGGTTTAACTGTGGTTTGTATTCTCAGGTGGATCTTGCGGGTTTTGATCAAGCGAAGCTTATTTATTTTTTTCATTCTTTACAAGTGCATCCAATAGTGGAAGTAAGTTATGTAAAGGAGCTTCGATGAGTTCTCTTCACCTATGGATGTCTGGTTGTCTTTCTGTCTTTTAGACAATACCTGATGAGGAATCCATGCCCCACTTTGCCCTACCACCATCAGGTACCACCACACCACTCTGACTCCATAGAGTTCTACCAGAGACTGTCAACAGAAACTCTCTTCTTCATCTTCTACTACCTGGAGGTAACTCCGTACCCCATCAGTTAGCTCCCTGTTTCTTTGGGGTTTTTTTTCCCCTCATGTTTTGTCTTTTATCCTCTCTCTCAGGGCACCAAAGCTCAGTATCTATCTGCCAAGGCTCTGAAGAAACAGTCATGGAGGTTTCACACCAAGTACATGATGTGGTTCCAGAGGCACGAGGAGCCCAAGACTATCACTGATGAGTTTGAACAGGTGCAGTTTTGAAAAAGATTAGACTCCCTCACTGACGTGTGGTTTGTGTCTTGCTCTTTATTAATGGTTATTTGTACCCCGCTGTCCCCCCAGGGCACTTACATTTACTTTGACTATGAAAAATGGGGCCAGAGGAAGAAGGAGGGGTTCACCTTCGAGTACAGGTACCTCGAAGACCGAGACCTGCAGTGACGCACAGAGGGACGCAAAAGGACAGAGAAAGACAAAAACGTGCTGCTGTTGACATTCCGAGACTGAACTCCAAACTGTGGATAGAGATTGTGATGTGTAGTAGAAACCCTCTCCTGTAATGGAGACTGGTGTCTGTATAGGCTGCATCTCAATGCGGAGCCCTCGTTCCTCGTGTAGTGCTTTGCTTTTGACGAAAACGACAAGAAAAAAGAAAAAAAAGAAGCGCCCCGTGGGTTCGGTCAAACGCAGCGCGCTGCACGAGCTGGGAGGTCTCTCGTTGGAGATCTGCGTTTGTGCCTGTCTGTGTGCACACTCAGTATGTGGCATTAGGAAAGCCTACCCCATGCATGTTTCTCATATTTTGTTTTCTTTTTACGTTTCAACTTGATTCTGTGTACCACCTACCCAACATGAACCTGGAAGCCTTTGACTTGACACGAAAACAAACCTTGGATTTGGTTGTTAAGCTGCCCATCTTGTATTAACTGTAATTTGGTGGTTTAGAATGGGGGGCGTACAGTGGACATTTAGTCATGGTGTGTAGGAATGGCTTCTTTTAAGACCCTACGATGCCCGTTGAATATGGTCACTATTGACGATAGTGAGCAGTTATCAATAGTTTTATTGATATTGTCTTGGTCGATTTAAAAACGTGATTGAGAGTGACCACAGGGCCTCTCCCTGGGACAGGGAAAGAGTCCTTATTGGACATGGATTAAATTGCTATGCAATTGAACTGGTCTCTGACTCCCTCTCTTTACAAATAAAATGTTTTTAAGTTAACCTGTCAAAGATATTATGGCGCCTTCATGTTTGTGACTACTTAATAAACTTGTAAAATAAATCTTAATATTAGGGTTTGAGACATTTTATCTACTCAATGTTTGACTCTTCCACCTTTTAAGGGATTCTTGTCGTCCTTGAAGCGAAAAAAAAAAAAAAAAAAAGGCCATGCAGTGTGAAGTGATTGTAGCTACACCCAAATCACCTCTTTACTAGATGCAAAATACACAGGAGCGTTGCATAATAAATCTGAGTTTGGATGGGTCAACTTTCCCACCTTTTTTCCTCTGTTACTTTATCCTGATATCCACTGTGTTCAGTTTACCACCTGATATTTAAGTGAAGCCCCGATACAGCGAGTGTGCACTGATCCAACTGTTTACATGTAGAGATTAAACAGAAACGCTCAAATTCTGGTGGTAGATTTAACTCGTGGGGCAAGTAGGAAAGATCTTGTTATTCGGAAGAGTTTGAATCTCTTCTCGGCAGTCTGAATGGGCGGTGTTGAACTGAATCAGTTTTTTTTCTTTTTATTTAAGCAACCATGAAAACTTCTGTGCTGCAGTTTACATTGTGTGTGATTAGTTTTCTGGCTTTTATTTTGGTGGGGGTGGGAGGCGTTATGAGAAAGGAAAAAAAAATGCAGCAAAGTTCTGAGATCTGCCTTTTATAGATTCTATTTTTGGGGCTTTTAAGGATTTCAGAAAAAGGAAGGTCAAGTTAAGAAATTGCTAAATGTGAATTTCAAAACATTTACAATTTTTTTTTCCCCCCCGTCATCACAGTTCTGCATGGGAGATGTCATGAAATGGGGTTATAAAAAAAAGGATTGTACAATTTCAATAAATACTTTTAAGAAATTACACATTGTGTGGTGTAAAGTCCTGTCGTTCCCACGTGGAAGAAGGATTCACTGGTTGAGCAAAAAGCCCAGAGGAAAGCTGCTTTTAAGAGAAATCTGACATAAAATTAACTAAAAAGGAGCAGCTACACACTCTGGAGTCTTTACTTTTTATTAAAATGAGTCAAATAAAAATTACAATCAAACAGGGTGAAGCACATTAGGAGACAAATTTCAAATATACCGTCCCTCTCCAACACTGAGTGCAATTGTCCGTGTGTGTGTTCACATCTTGGTTTCCTTCTTGACTTTGAGGAACTCTGCCATGTTGGAGAAATATTTCTGGTTGGCTTCAGCCACCTTCTTCTCTGCAGCCTGTGGGTTCACGATCTCCAGCCCCTGCAGACGACAGCAGGATTACTGTTGGCTGAAACCAGCCAGTGCTGCGCTCAGAGGTGAAACTCAGCCTGAACATCTTACCTGGAGAGGGGTGAAGGCCACACTGGAGCTGGTTCCCGAGGAGCGATCTCGGACGGTGGACTTTCCTCCGTATGTCATGCTCTGCTTCTGCAACGTCCTCTGCAGACGAAAGAAAGCATTGTGCAAAGATTGCAGATCAAGAATATAGACTGGGCCTGAGGTAGAGAGAAAAGGCTTTAGTTCTGAGTTTACCTGCAGTGATTTGGAGATCCTGGCCTTGGTGGCCTCGTTGACCTGAGCCTGCCGGACTCTGCCGCTGCCGCTCTTCCCCAGCTGACCCAGACTGAAGCCCAGATCCTCCTGATAGGCATCATCTTCAATCTGCAAAACCACGTCAGAAATCAGCACGAAGCCTCACAGCTTAAGCAGCCACTAAAGCAATCCAGTTCTAGTTTCAAAAGTCAGAAACCCTCTCAAAACCACAAGGAAATGCACAATGATAATGTGGGATAAAAGGCCCGTTTTTACTGTAGAAGCTATTTGTTAATACATCCAAATCTGGACTCTTGACAATTGACACATTATGGGTCAAAGAGCTTTACTATGTACTTACCAGGCAAAGAAAAACATTGGAAATAAAATTCAATTTATACTTTAATACCTTCAAAAGGCTTTTCAAATATAATTTTAATAGTCCTAAAGATATTCCTACGGTAATGTATTTTAAGTGGCAGGGACAAAGTTATTACTGGAGCAACTTTAAAAACGGAAGAGCTCATCTTGTTGTAAAACACAGACTCATCCAACAGTGATGAAATTATAGATTTATGCCCGATTTGTTCAATAAAGTTCTGTTTTAAAAGCGTGAGGAGATTTAATTTCCCCAAATTAAAGAATTCAGCTTGGTGCCCAGAAAGAGAAGCTATCCGCACAAGAACTGAGTCTAATAACAAAACCAACTAAACAAAAACTCAAGCAGTGCAGAACTCTGCATGAAAGATACATTTAAAAAAAAGAAAAAGAAGAAGCAGAGAAAATGTCCACAAACCTCTGCAAAGGTCATTCTGTTGGCATGTTTCCTGATCTCAGTCAGCCCGAGACGCTCCTTCATCTTTCGATACCTACAGGGAAAGAAGAGCGGCGTTTTGTTACGTGACACACTTTTACATAAACTATAAACATGAATTTGTATCAGCCAATCACATTTTGTTCCTCTCACCCCATTCAGAGCAGACAACAGCCGCATGTATGAGCCGTTTCAGATGCGTCATGAAACCTTTTATAATCTTAAATGAACAAATATCCACGAACAAAAGTTTGTATGTAATGTTTAACAAAGAAAAACTATTTTATTGGCCGGTGACAACCTGGGTCTGATGGGTTAAAGGCAGCCCTGTTGGTCAGGACACCGATTACACGAGCGACGCATGGTTTACCTCCTTCCTCCTCTCTTCTTCCTCTGTCCATCCAGAGGAGCTGGAAGTGGTTTCACCTGCTTCACTGGTGGAGGCTCCTGCCATTTATCAAACTTCCTCTCTATCTCTTCTTTCAGATCATAGCCAACCTGCAGATATGACATAAAGGTTGACACTTAAAGGATTGGAAGCCGTCAAACATCCCTGAAGACACAGACTAAATATACTCGCTTTGACACAGCCATTAGTTTTGTGATAAATAGTCCTCGTCAGGGCAAAGAGGTGTAGTTCTGTATCTGAATTTAATGAGCATTTAATGTGCTACTTTGAGATGGTCACCTTTCCATCTGAACTCTCGTGGAAACTGTCCACTCGGGAAGCCAGAGTGCATTTAGCAGCCACCAGACGAGCTGCCTTCCTCCTGAGGTCCTGAGGAGAGTTTAAAAAGAAAAAGAGTTGCCATTAGCCAACAAGCCTCAGTTCTAAGAAACCGCTTTCATGTCGTTTATGCCCATGTGTGCACTGACAGGTGGCAGCGTCTGCACAACATCACAGTGGTAGATGAAGCCGGTGTGGGGAAGCAGGGAGGTGCTGCTGAAGCCAGACAGGGTTCTCCTCTGAGCTCCCAACAGCATCAGGTTACAGGCCGGCATCTTGGAGAGGTTAGTGAGGCCGCCAGCGATACCTGCAGCCAGAGAGAGGAAAACAGAGGCGTAAATAAGGGAGAGGAGCATCAAATGAAACGTGTGTACGGCCACCATTTTTCCCCCCTCTCACCCATGATCTTTGCAGCAGTTGATGCTCCGACAATGACGGACAGGTTCGGGGCAATAAATGACATTCTGGATTCTACATATTCATATATCCTGTGTTTAGACTGGTTCAGCTCCAGAGCCATGTCACAAGCCTCCTCCAGCTGCTTTAATTCATCCTCATTTAACAATGTCCTATTAAGAATGGTTGAGAAAAATAAAAATAGAAAAATCAAGTTTTAGTGCAGACTTGGCAATGACAAAAGAGTTAGACTAAGCAGAAGCTTTGACTGTCGTGAAAACAGTGACACTGATGGCCAATGATACTGCTTTATTAACCTGTTATCACGGAGTATGACAGAAACTCACCCCTGTGTAGTTGAGGCGGTGACACTTACGACCATAATGGTGGCATTGGTCAGGATTTGCTGCAGCGTCTCATTGTTTTTACATTTCTCCAGGTTGTTGCCCAGTTCCTTAGAAGAGACCATGAAAATAGAGAGAATATGTGACGTTTGAACCATATGCAAAAAAACGTTTTGTTGGGTAAAATAAAAGTCATTCTTCAGAACTCTTCCTGTGTTGCAGGTGGCTTTCACATGGAGCCAACAAGCTTACAAAGCAGAAGGAAATAACTCAAATAATTCAAGCTTAAGACAAAAATAGTCTATAGTCTTGCAAAAGTAGCAACTAATGCACTACTAAAATGGATTCTTAAATTAAAATGTCAACTCACTTTGACCGTGCGCATGTAATCTAAAGAATCCGGCACCAAAGACTCGAGCTCTGGAAACCTCTTGGAGTATTTGTCCCTTGTGAACTTGTGAATGATGTCTGAAAACACGGCAGAGACACGTGAGAAAACTCAGGTTTGTGCAGAATGGAGCAGAAAATTATTTCCGATTAGGTTTCACCACAAAGAAACGGCCAACTCACTGAGCTCATTGTCGATCTCCACTGTGAGGTTATTGGCCGCTACGATAAGTCTGTATTCTGGGTCGGCCTCAACTGGGCCCGAGACTGAAAAGGAAAGAGAAAGGAGTCGCACCCAATTCATTAAGATTCTTTAACAGGAAGTCTTAAACACCTCTTTGTAAAATATGCAAAAATACAACTGAAGGAATGATGAAATGCAACTAAGAAGAATCTCCAATGGATGACACGCACCGTCTGAGTTCTTGCGCTGCTTTCCTATGTAGTCGGAAATTTTGTCTATGATCTCTGAAAACTGTACACAGACACAAAACAGGGTTATAGACCAGACTGGCCTTATTATTGCAAATATTATCTCAGGTGATTCAAAAAATAAAAACTAAATCAATCACCTGTTTGCTATTGCGGAGCTTGGCAATGGACGCAACACTCTCGGCTTTACTGTAATCCACCTCCATCTCCTCTGGAATGTCTTCCAGCACTGCGTCTGTCCTTCCCTGGATCCCCTCTCCATCACTCTCCCCATCCTCTCCTTCTGGATACAGTCCATCCTCCCCTTCATCTCCAGCCTCCTCAAGGTCAGCCAAGAGCTCGTCTGCCAGAGACATCTGCAAGTAGAGACAGCCGCCCAACACATAACCGTTATACACAAAGATCCACATTGTTCACGCTGACTTCATGAAACACGGAGAGAAACACAGACATACGACAGGTGTAGTACAAAGCGAGATCAGTGGCTCTCTTTTAACCCGATTAGATCATTATGGCAACTTGGATTGAACTCATAACCTGCTCTGGAGCAGGTTATTCTTCTCCTGACGATATCCCAGATTCCAAACTTATTTAGATGTGGTCAGGCAGACATACTGAAAGTTGATGTCTTGGCAGATCTTGAAACAAAATTTCAAAATCTGCCAACAAATCAATTCTATTGCTGATATATCTGACACACACAAAACATATATTAGTCTCGCTCAATATATCAGACATATTCAATCAACAGAATTTCACTTCCATTTAGTGAAGGACTTGCCTCATTCCTATATTATTATGGGATGTGTCAGAGAGAAAAAGTGTAATAGCATAAAGTCCGTCAGTAAACATGTTCACATAAAACGAAATAAAACAAATGTGAACACAGAATACTGGATTGCTACTTTTGATAAGAGACATGTATCAGCGACTGCAACGCTGCTAGCAGGCTAGCTTAGGCAAACGTTTATTGAACGTCACTCGACACTTTAATAGAAACGTTAGCTTACCTCAGTGGTTCAAATTCCAGCTAACAAATTAGAATACCCAAAAGCCACTACAGAAAGCTAAAAATCTTCTTCGTGCTGGTACAGTTAATCTTCCAGCGGTGTTTTCTTCATCTGCCTACAGCTTGAGTTTGTGCCCCAAAGCTGTATCACTGGGTCGCTCGTTAAATACGTAACGAGCTTCGCAAGGCTTGATGGGAAATGGTGTCAATGCATCGCACAGACTGAGACGCCCTTAAAAAGAGGGTTAAAAGGGGACAGGCGTGTTTTCTTAATTAAGAATGAAGATTTTTTTTTTGGATTACAAATGATGAGATTTATTGTCATGAAACAGCTCACATAAGAGGTTCACATTTTGTAATTTTTATTTCCCCTTTTTTTTATACATCACCCCCTTTGAAAACCATTCTTTAAACAATGCAAGTTTAAACCAACATTTAAACATACTAAACGAATGAACTAATTGGACTTCAGCTGCATGTTCAACCGTTATTTGTAAAAAAAAAATTGATAAATTAACAGATACACAAACAAATGGAATTATTTACTCATGAAAGGCTTCAATTTGTCATGCTAAGCTACGTTAACTGTCATTAAACAAGATAAAAGAATGACAAGACTGCTGAAAATTCTGAAAATTCAAAAAAAAAAAAGAAGAAACATTACAGGACATAGTTTCATACAGTACAGATTGGCATATATTAACAAGTAAAATTATACAAAATACATTTTTAGCAATTAAGACGTTTGGGAAAATATTTTGATTTATTTGTTATGAAGATCTTACAGAAAGTAATTTAACTAGATGCATTCTGTCCCAAACAAATTATAGCTAAGTTCGTATATGCTAATTGCATTGAAGCAAATAAATAAATAAATAAATAAATAATGACTTTATGTAAGTCAATAGAATGATAGAATACAGAAATCAATATAAATTAAAAGAAATTCTGAACTAAAGATAGTAAAGAAAGAGTTTGCTTAACTTTTCGTGCAGTCTAAGAATACATCTAAAAGTAAAAGCTCTAAAATGATATTGTATACACTTGTATTATGATATTTGTACAAATGCTAAGGAATATTCTCAAATACAGGAGTCAAGAAATGTCCGTTTCAAACTGCTGCCTACAAGAACAACTGGCTGACTGCAATGAAAAACTTCTTTAATAAAGACTGGACTGGAATCCAAGCGTTTACATAGACAGATGTATGACAAAAGAAAGTGCATTCCCACACACCTGGGGGAACAATACAACAGAATGAAGCAGAAAAAACGAAGGTTAGCTGGTACACAGCAAGACTCCCACTGCATAGCTGTCAAATCTGTCTCAGATTTTACAAAGCTCCAGGTTCCTCTTCTCCCAGCAAATGCTGCCTTTTCCAAGGACTTTTGCAGCCAAAGGCTACGAATAAACTCTGTAAACAGTGGCAGGCAGGAGCTCAGCAACCCTTTCGTACAAAATCCCGTCCCTGGTAAAACCTGGAATGTGTCCAGCTTTTAGAACCGGAGTCTCATTCTTTCAGTTGCCTTTTCAGTAAAAAAATATCCTCTGGTTGAATGGCTGGTTGTTGGGTAAATTCACAGGCCAGTCCAAGAGGCTTCAGCTCTAAAGGTTCCCATGATGGCGAATAACATCACACCAAGTGGGGGTCATCGGCAGGGCTGACAGTGAAGCGCGATGAAGTCACTGTACTGGCTCCTACAAGTGACCTTGGTTTGATTGATAAATCATCTTTCCTTTTTGATTCTTTGTTTTTGTTTGGCCCTGGCAGAGAAAAAAGCAACAAAAAAGCACAGTCACAACTCTTCTATCAGTAATAACCTCAACATGAGAAACATGGACGGATCACTAAATGCCGATTCGCTCGCAAAAAGACTCAGAAGTGACCACTATGTTATGAAACTCAGTGTATTAGATTACTACTAAAGTACACACATGTGCCAGCAGCTGTTAATGGCTGCATTGTGGCAGGAACGAGGGGCATTTTACACCTCTGTTCCCAGGAGAAACGCTGTCCCATAATCCACACATATAGCTTCAATATCGCTGACATAGACAGTGATACATTTGTGTAGAAATCACACTAAGGATCTGCATCAATTAACATGCTCCCACTGGAACAAGACCATTTTAGTTAAAAATATCTCAAAGGGAACACAGCCCTCTTATAAAGCTTTGAAATGTCAACTCATAGGACTACAAAAGATCATGGAAGTGTCTAATTTTGGCAACTGTGTGTGAGTGTGTAAAAGGAAATTCTAAGCACCAATTTCCATGACGGTGTGAAATGAGGTGATGAGTGTAGAAGATGTAGAAGCCAAGCGAGCAGCAGAAAATGTGTTGGGAAACAGCTTAGGGCTTGCTTTGTTGAGCGCAGGATTAATGTCCCTACTCAGCTCCACATGTCACAGTGTCGAGGGGAATTATTATAGGAGATTCATTCTGGCTGCACATTTGGAGAGAGGATGGTTGAACTGAAGGTTTTCCATTTTGGTGGGATTTAATGGGTTAGACTTTTATGCCATCAGTACGCTCAAAGTGGGAATTAACTGATTCCATAAAGGAACATGTTGCACACTGACACTTGTTATCTTCACAGTTTGCAGATGGTGGTTCTGTGAAGTTTTCAGGAACAATGAACTCAATGAAGCCTGGGCATCTGGATTGACCAACATTGTCACATCCTGAGTCATGACACTAACATGGCTACAAATTCCATTCATTATTCTAGATTTTTGTCATGAACATAAGATATTTATGAACTCACCATGCAAGTCCAACTTGCTGCTTTTGACAGACACTGAGGCTGGACTGGTAGGAGCTGAAGAGCTCAACTCATTGGTTGGCGTTTCCTGTTCAAAGAAAGAGACAGTCAGGCCTCCTTTTAAATCCAACACTCTCTTCTGCACTTTAGTTATGCAGCAAATGGGAGATACCTGATCAAAAAGATAGATTGTGACATCATCAAAAAAGGACACATTTCTCCCTCTGTCCCTCTCTCTGTCCAGCGGCTCCTTGGGTGATTTCAGGAGACTCCTCAGTCCAACGCGTTTGTCCACGTCTGTCTCCGTGACAACAATCACCCTGCGGGAGCTTTCATCCTCCTGCTCATCCTCCTCCTCATCTGCGTCGCTCCCTGGAGACAGACCTCTCCGTCTTCCAATACGGTTTCCAATGGCCCCATCCCCGAATCCTCCTTTGCCGCTTGGGGTGAGAGGAAGGGTCAGAGCAAGAGGAGGAAGGGCAAGAGACAGGCGAGCTAGCTTGGCTAAAAAAAAAAACAAATGAGAACAGAGGAGAGATGTTACACGACGACGACCTGACAGGAGTTCTAACTGGTAACAAATTACAACCTGGGTTAAAAAGGTAGGAAAACATGCATTAGAATCAGGATGAACATGTCCCTGTATAAACATTATCAGCTACATGTGCTGCCATGTTCTGTTTTTATACATCATACCATTGGATGAATGATACTGATGCATCAGGTAATTTCCTGTCATTAATTCATTCAAAGTCCTAACCTGCTGTAAAGACACTAATAAAACTGAAGCTGTCAGAATGTAGAAGTGGAGTAAAAAGCATAAAGTCAAAAATACACAAGGTAAAGTAAAAATAGCGCACCACAGAGTCTACTTAGGTTATGGATTAAAGAAGAAAATAAAAACAAAGGAAAATAAAGTAATAATTACTATTAATAGTATGCCATTAAGAGGTCAAATATCATGTGGTTTCACAGCTGTTCCATGACTGGCTGTACACTCTCCTTAATGCATTCATGATATCTAACCACAAGCAATAATTTGCCTTTTTTTTTGCTTAAAATAATCCAATACTGAAGCAGCAAACTAAAAATGAACATCGATAAAATTAAACTAAGACAAAACCTACACATTTTTTAGATTATGTGTTTTCATTTGTCTAATGTTGACAGAGCAAAGTACATTTCTCCCTCTGTCCTTAATGCTTCGATCAAAGTCTTCCACTTTTACCCACAGAACTACCATGACTGGAGTTAGACTGTCATTTAGCTTGGAGTCAGTTTCTAGTTAAAGGAGAAACAAATTAAAAACAGGAGCAACTGACTAAAAGAAAACACGATGGCATTGGGTTCGGGGTTGCAACATGTTGATACCTTTCATTGCTTGGTTTGTTGTAGGTTGAGATGCTGTGATCTCGGGTTGTTCAATCACAGTGAGGGACTCAGATTCGGTTTTATCTGACTCTGTGAGCGTCTGGTTGCTGGCGGCAGCTTCCTGCTCCTCTTGACTAAAAAAGGGAAAAAAATATACAAAAACAAACACATTAAAGGATCAATTCACCAAAATAACAAAACAATGTATTTCTTTACTTGCATTTTGCGGTTTCAAGGCAGCTTTGCAGACTGTTTTGGTTTGATATCATTTGCAGAGAACTGTGCTGCTAATGCAATATGATCACATATGGCTGCAACATTAACATTCTGCTGAAGGGGAATAAACACACTGGTTTTCTCTAATAAATAAGTCCAGTATTGATACAATGGTGCCCCTGTAACATGGTGTCAGGTGGGATGGGTGGACAAACATGCAAGTGTGTGTTTTTTAAAGACAATCAGCCAAAAAAAACCTTTCACAGGATGTGGATTGCAGCTAAGATATTGCTGCTTTGCATAGAGAAGATTGTGGTGATGGTAACATGCAGATAGCATCAGAGGAGAAAAACACAGCTTGAAATGAGCATCCAAGCAGCCGGCCAGTTGATCCCAGTGAGCCCATGAGTCAGACTATGGGGGGGTGTAATGACATCAGCGGTGTTCTGGTTTATTTTCACATTTATTCAATGTTCTTTTTTTCTGTGACTGTGCTCTATATACATATATATATATACATATATATATATATTGTATGTAAATTACACATATTTTCTTAATAAATTGGGTGCCCAACAAAAGCGAGGATAGACAGTGTGCACCCTGAACGGGTCGCCAGTCCATCACAGAGAGGAACAACCATGCACGCTCCCACATGCTCCAACAGTCAACTCAGAATCACCAGTTTACCCAACATGCATGTTCTTTTGGACGTTGGGAGGAAGCCGGAGCGAAACCACTCACCAACGAACCAAATTTTAAAAAAGTGAAAAAGCTTTTGACTATTCTTTCATTTTTTTTTTGTCATTTTACCTCATATTTGCACATGTATTCATATTTTGAAATTTATATTCTCCTACTTTTACAGATTTATTTGATGTTGTGAGACTCCCATAACTAACATCCTAGGGTACATTTGAACTTATGTGACCGGTCACCTCAGGCACAAACTTTTATTTAGACTTAGGAGGATGAACTGGTCAGAATTTGGTGATCAGTTAACTGAACTTACAAAATATTTTTTTCTGGCAACAAGACTTTTTAAGCTAATAAAGACATTATTTATCACAAACATCTATTGAGATAAAAGGAGTTAAGTGATGTCGTATCATAAGGAGACATCTAAATCTTATGCAACACTTTTCTCATTTTTCATTGATCTGAGCACTACAAATTAGTATCCAGTGATGCTACATAGTTTAAAGCTGAGAGACTGCTTATTCAGCATCAGACTCCTTTGTTCAGCCTACATACCTCTCGTCCTCTCTTCGGTCGTTCGCAGGGACCGGCTCACAGCTGCTCTCTGTGACTTGTTCCCCCCACGGCCGGAGTGTAACAGTGTCTTTAACAGCTGTCCCCCAGAGCACATTTGTTCTCACATTTTCACTGAGGGAGAACTGCAGCCTTTCCTCACAAACCTGAAACAACAGAGGAAACCAATTAAGCAGGTGAATAAACCCGGGCCACATAAGAAGCTCTGCAACACCCTCAGCACACGCTCACCTGCATCATGAGGCCATTTTTAGTTGTCATCTTGGAGAGAGAGCCTTGCTCCTTGACATCAGACGTTTGGCCTTCTTGTCTCTGCCCGTCATTTCTCCTCTCCTCTGAAGGTGACAATATGTCTTGCACAATCAGGGTTTTTTCAGATTCCACCAACTTATCAGAGTTGTCAGAGATCCCGTCGTCCTTCAAATCCATCTTGCTACCCTCAGGAGTCGAGGACTCACGCATGTTGTCACCTGCATCACCTCCATCTGTGCTGCTACCCTTCTGATCAGGCGTTTTCTTCAAGGACTCCAACAGCTCTAAGTTCCCCATGAAAAGCTCCCCCAGAGTTTCCTCCTCATCCCCAGAGATGCAGCACAGTTGTTCCAGTTTTTCAAAATCCTCCAGCGGCTCCTCGTCCAAATCTTTCCATTCAGAAATCAACAATTCAGGGATGTTGTTCAGGGCTTCTTGAGGTGCAGAGGGCACCGTAGATGATGTTTTCATAGAAAAATTCTCGTCATCATTCTGACTTTCTGTGATGGATATAAGGTCGCTCTCGTCGGCTAGTGTTATTTGCAAAGAGGGTATGTTCAAATTGGCTGAGATCCCCTTATTCTGAGTTGTAGCAGGTGGTAATTCTTCCAGAGGTGGCTCTGAGACATCTGCGTTGTTATTTGGGTAAATATACGACTCTGTCTCAGTACCCTCAGCAATAAAGTCTTCGAGATTGATGTGACTAATAAACTCCTCTCCTTCTAAAACAGATGGTGGTGGACTAGGAAAAGAGTCGTCTAAACTCTCCAGTTTATCATCTTGCACGTCCAGGTCTATGCTTGGTGGGGGACTTGGAAAATCTACCGAGCTGAAATTGTCTACTTCGGGATATGACTGATCTATGTCTTCCTGTGCTTTAAAGTCACTGTGATTGGATGGAAGGGGCACCTCTCTGTAATCCTCTCCAACTTTTGCAACGCTTATTGTTTCATCTATGTATTGCTTAGGGAGCCACGGTCTCGTCTCAGCTTCTGAACTGAAGCCTGATTCATCATTGTCCTGCTCTGAGAAGTTAACAGGAGGAGTTTCAGTGATACAGATAGATATATTTGAGCTTTCATTCATTAATGTGTGGCTAAAGTGACTCTCAAAAGTAGAGTCTACATCTTTTTCAGCATATACAACTGATGTTTCCCCCTGTCTGTGGATGTTGCAGCTTGGATTCTGAGGCCATCTGTTAAAATTTTGATTCTCCTCTGTCTCAGTGGGACCCTCTCTGTCCACGGCTGCCTCTCTGCAAGGAGAAATCTCTTCCTCTGGGATTTCTATATTCTCTATTTCAATATCTGAGGCCTCTCCCTGTGCATCATTCTTAAAAGTGTTGATTTCATCCAGGTTTTCAATATTTTCCTCTTGTTGAATTTCTTCTGCAGTCTGCTGGTTATCATTAACTTTAGAGTCCCACATTTCCCTCAAAGGAAGATTGTCACTTTGTCCCTGTCTTTCATTGGTCCAGGTTTCTTCACAGCCCTCCAAGACAGCAGGGTGAGGTTCACTTCCTGCCAGTTCATCGTTTTCCTCAGTCTCCCAGTACTCCTGACCCACAACAAGTCTCTCCCCCACCTCCCACCCCTTATTACCGAACCCGGAGAAAAATTCACATCTCAGCTCGGCTTCTTGGCTCCTCTTCTCTGGAGAGGCCCACTGGTCATTTTCGTCAGGCCACAAGCGCAAGTCACTGTTCAGAGACAAGCGGTGACAGTCAAGCTCACCCGTAACCACACCAGATCGCGGTCTTTCCTCATCTTCCTCCAGGGCGTTCAACAAGTCTTCAGTCATCACATCCATCCTCTCACAAGAGTCGTCATCCATGTTTTTAGCAGAATCGTTTGTACTTGCTGCTCTGCTCAGGAGAGACTTTTCTTTCGGGGCGTTTCTCAGCTCTGTTGGAGACTGATGCGTCTCAGTCTCCATCTTGACCCCCTCATCCTCTCTGCCGTCTGAACAGTGAAGATTTCTCAGGCCCAGCTCATTCTGGTCTAGACCAGCCCTCTCTTCACATTTCTCAGGCTCTTCGGCTCCCTGCTCGTTCCATGCACATGTCAGACCACTCACTTTATCATCAAAGAGCTTCCCATCACCTTTAGGCAGGGTGTCATCTCTATGTGAGCCGTCACCGGCTCGAATATCACATATTTCGGATAATCTGGACTCCGTGTTGTGACTTTGAGATGGTGTAACATATTTCTCTGTTTCAGTTCCGTATTCAAGGGACTTCAGCGCAGTGAGATCGTTATCTGTGTCTTTAACGTTGGTATAATCTTCACCACTTGGTCTAAACATGCAATCCTTTGACTGGCTTTCAGATAAGGACTTGATCAAACTATCTGTCTCAGCAGAGCTCTTGGAATGTAGATTTAAGTCTTCAGAGTCCTGGTATTTGCTATCAGTTATCTTAGAAATTATGCCATCTGTGTAGTGGCTGTCTATCACATACCCACTGTTGTGTGAGAGCCCTTTCAGTGGCTCATCATCTAATTTGGAGAACAACTTATCAATTAAGTCAACACAGCCCTTGACTTCTTGATCGCTGTACAGCAGTGCTGAACTTTTACTCTCGTTGTGAAAAATACCTGAATCTTCTCTCTGTACAGACTTCAGCCCTTTGTTTAGAATATCTTTGTCATTGCCTAAATGAGAGATGTCATTTTCAGGAGTATTTTCATACATTATGTCCTTCTTTTCACAAATTTCAATAGTCCTCTCTTCTCCAGTTTCTGCTTTGTTATCTGACACATAGAGACTATTTCGTAATGGGCTCTTTTCTCCTGTCTCTCCCTCTTCTTCGGTTTTCTCCTCTATCCCGGTCAGTATTCCCCGTTCACCCCCTCGGCTGCTACTCGGCCTTGAGGCAATAAGTCCTTCGCTACTCCTCCTGTTCATCCCGTCACCCTCCCAGTCGCTGTCTGAGAAATAAGCAGAGTCTCGATGTGGCGTTTCATTTCCCAGAGCCCGCCACCCGCTGCTTCCCACTCCTCCTCCTGCCCATGAGTCACTAGGTGTGAGGCAGTCGCCTGAGCTGGAAGTCATAGGTGAAAGGACAGAGTCAGTAGGAGTGACGAGTGACACATCAGAAGATGGGTCCCACTCTGGAGTGGTTGGAGTTGCTGCAGGAATGGGTTCATCTCGGGTGGTGTGACAGTGTTTTTCTTGATTACTGGTGATGCGCTGAGATGAATTTTCTCCATTTGTGTCTGCAAAGCTTTTATCAGCACAAGAGCTCCCATTTTGAGAGGCCTTCAAATCATCTGTTTTCTCAGGGTTATACGCCATATTATTGGAGTTTCCCTCTATTTGAACTTCTCTCTCGGGGCTACAGACCTGTTGGTCTTTCATTATTTCACCATTCCCTATCACAGTGGCCTTCTCAGATTCGTTTGTAATGAGTGATTTGTTCTCACGCAGTATCACAGTGTTGGACTCTGTACCACTCTCAGTGGATTCAGAGGTTGAGAGCTCTGACAATTCAGTTTGCTCTCCTCTGGCAGGTAAGGCTGGGCCATCTGAATACTCTTCTTCTTTCTGAGACTCAAGAGTTTGGTTGTGTAATAAACCATTTTTGGGCATGATTTCTGAAAACACAAACTCACCAGATTGGCAGTGAGAAGCATTGTTTTCTTTGTTGTCTGGTTTAAGCAGTTGTTTATTGGCTCCTATGTGAAGAATTGGGATCTCAGGTCTGATGGAAACCTTTATCTCACTTTTCTTAGCTCGCTTGGTCACTTGGGCATAGATTGCTTCGGTTTGTGTGTCCTCATTGCCTTTGCTGGATGCTCGTATGGAGCTCTCTGACTGGAATCTGATGGTCTGGGTAGAATTTGGATCAATGCATATGGACTCATATTCAGGGGACAGAGGAGTAGGGGAGATAGATGGATCTGGCTCCTTCCTGTTTGCGGCAGCATTTTGCCTTGACATGATTTCCGTCAGAAACGTCTCTGCTGATTGGATCTCCTTCAGAAACTCCTCTCTGGTCATTTCAGTCTTCCGTGGCTCATTCTCAGTCAAATGTGTTTCAGATTCTCGCTTTTCAGCAGTGATCTCAGACACCAAAGAGCGGGATCTCCGTATACCTTTTGTGTAGGCTTCCTCAGCCTCTGTGTACGAGGGAAGCCCAGGAGCGCCGTAGGGCCGCAACCTAGATCCTGCAGGATAGAGGTATTTTACAGGATCGCTTTCTGATCTGCCCTCCATATCCTCCATTCTCCCTGTGTCGATCTCTGTGAGAAAAAGATCCCCCTGGAATGACTCCTTATCGACTGTACTGCCCTCCTCAGCTCCTGTCTTGATGTGTTTCTCTTGTCCCCACGAGTGTCCCGCTGAGCCCAGCTCGGTGATCAGCGACTGGGAACGGCGCATCCCTTTGCTGGGCAGCACAAAGTTCCCCCATCTCTCTCCATCTTTGTTCTTCTCCTTTTCCCTGTCCCATGAAGCCTCTGACTTTGCTTCACTCGACTCTGTCACACTTGATATCTCTGTCAGAAACAGATGCATAGGGGATTTCTTGGCTGCAACAACACATTCTGCTTGAAGTTCAGCATCTTCCTTCCAAATGGCAGGCAGAATAGTGTCGAGGCGTGACTGAGTCCTTTTCATTCCCCTGGAGAAGAGCTCTGCAGTGGCTGGGTCTGCGTCTTCAGATAGGCTGGAGTGAGTGACAGTCATCCTGCTGCTGTGTATCTCAGGAGACATGAAAGGAGAGTCGTCCTCATCAGAATACGTGGGACTTGATGATGACTGCCTGTCAGTCTGGGGGTCTGTGGGCTGAGGGCGGGGTAGATTTCGATAAATAGGGCGCAAAGGGTTTTCTCTACGAATAGGAGAATCAAAGTCTTTTGCACGGGAATGAGAGGTCTCATTGGAGGTGCGCAGTGACGCCGCAATCCTGGTGTCACTCTGTCTGTCAGACATGTCACAGGATAGCTGGTCTCTGTTGGATCTGTGAATCTGCGGTTTACTATATCTCGAGTAAGCATCAGCTATGTTATAGCTGGGGATATTTCGCTGTGGTTTAGAGTGGGGAGGGAGAGGGGGAGGACACATCTGAGGATGTTGAGGATAAATTGGATGTCTTGATGGGGGAATGGAGGGGGACAGGGATGGAGAGGGTGGAAGAGTCTGTCGGGGCCGATGGAGAGCCAGGTGGTCGAGAGTAGAAGATGGACAGGAGCTCATGTGATGGGGGTCTGTCTCAATTTTTCCACCAATGGTGTAGTGAGGCAGTCCTCTATATCCAAGTGGAGGGGCAGGGAGGGGGCGTGAGTGAAGGTGGTTAGCTGAAGACATGGACATAGAGCGAGGCTTTGGAGGGAGGAGTGGAGCCTGAGAAGTTGTGGATTTTTTATCTGCCTCACTGCTCCTTTTCTTCTCCACTTCATCATCGTCACCTAAATCCACCACTGAAAAGTCCGTCACTCTGCTCGAAGTGTCTCTGAACTCAGCCACGCCCATGTTGGGCACCTGGAGTTGAACCTCGCTTGATCGGACCATCTGGAGGGTCTTGTCAGAAGAACAATAGGGGACTCGCTCTTTTCCCAGCATTCCACTGCGAAACTCCACAAGCTCCACGTCTCCAGGGCAAACGGAGTTAGAGCGGGTAGTGAAATGTGACTTTGTTTTAAGAGTTGGCGAATGATCTTGGGGTGTGTGCTCCTCTAGTCTGATGTAGTACTCGCTGGCAAGTGAAGGGCTGCGGGCGCTTATCACAGGCACCACGGTGGGGGTGTCCAAAGACTGTCTGTGGTTATTATTTACAGTCGGGATTGGCTGAGGAGGTGGAAGAGGTTTGTACCCTCGTCTGGCATGGGCCTTCTCCCAGAAATACTCAAAGTTCAAGCCTTTGCTAGTTTCCGTAACTGTCAGGATGTCATCCAGTTCAGATGAGGACGGAGTGATACAGTTCCCCACTGGGTCCAGCAGGGGGTAGGAGTTGTCTCTGCCTTCCCTGCTGTACTCTCTGTCCCTATGCCGCTCGTTTGCAGCTGCCTGAAAGGCAGGGGGACGGAGTAGGTCCCAGCGCCGTTCAAAGGACTCTTCGCTCTCCCCTCTCCTTCCTCTGCCCTCCTCATACTCTTCATCCTCTTCATCTTCTTCACCAACACTTCCCCTTGCCATCCCTCGTTCAGCAGCCAGGAGAGAGGAGAGAAGGAGGAATATTTCAGCTACAGAGGGGCGCTGCGATGGTGGTAGCCAACAGGACTGCATGATCTCATACCTGCAGACAGGAAAGAGGTCATAAGTTTGGAGGGACAGTTTTTATTACTTTTCATCAAAATAATTAGAAAAAAAGTTTAGTTAGTAGTTGAGTACAGACCAGTAATCTGCATGGGAGAGTTTGAGTCTGGGCTGGGCCAGCGTGATCTGTCGCTCCCTAATTACAAAGGTCAGCACCTCTTCATCACTCAGGTGTCTGTGGGGCTGAGAACCAAATTCAAACAGCTCCCATATCACCACCCCCAAGGACCTGAAAAAAAAGGAGTGAATATTATGGGAGAACAACCTTCACACGCTTCAATGTTTCATGTTATGTAATGATTTCAAAGAGATATCTTATGTAAACAGAGTCAGACATAATTAGAAAAAAATTAGCTAGGAGTTGTTTTATCCCATCTCATAAAGTTGGGATGCTGTATAAAAAAATGAGGCATTCATTTTAATTTGATGACAACAATATTTTTAGAGTAAACCTCAGTAAATTAGATTTATTGATAACATTTCAGCAGTGAGACTGTCCCCTAAGTCTGTTAGAAACAAAGAGTGGATTAACATCTGTCATCTGAAAAGAGTAAGATGTTAGTACATAACGGTATAAAAAGTTTAAGAGAATCCTTGCCCTCAGGCAGAACTGCATTAAAAAGAAGACACAATTTTGTAGCTGAAATCACTGCATGGATTCAGGAGCACTTTAGAATTCATTGTCTGTGAAAACAGATCACCATATTGCAACATCCCCACAGCAGCAATAGCTTTCAACCATACCACACGTTGCTGGTCTTGGTTTGGTCAGTAACGATCAGAGATCCTCTGTACTCCTCCAGCAGCTCAGGAGCAATCCAGCGCAGTGGGATCCATAGCTTGTCTGGAGTTAGGTAATAGTCCTCCTTCATAAAGACATACAACAGTTGTTGTGGACTAGATATAATTTAGGGTGAGGGTTTATTTTTCGGAGGAATACAAGCCCAATTCAACGTACCTTGTAATGGTTGTGTGAGAGACCATAGTCACCTATCCTGACAGTGAGGTCTGACGTCAGAAGACAGTTTCTTAAAGCCAGATCACTGTGGAGAGAACACAAAAAACCTCTATCAGATATCCTCAATTAATCCAAAAAAGAAGAGGCTCGTTTGAAGATCTGACTGACAACAGGAAGTGACACTGGTGACCGACCTGTGGATGTAATTGTTTTCATGTAGATGCAGAAGACCGGAGGTGATCTCAAAAGCCATTCTCTGAAGAGTCAAGAGGTCCCTGGTTGGCAGGTCGGGAGTCATCCCATCTAACTTGCGCTGGGCTCGCAGATACCTCTTCAGATCACCCTAAGTTGTTCATAACAACAATAAAGCAAAACGTTAAGCTATGTGCACAAGCAGAGGATGAGCTAATTACAGTTTGGCTATAAGAATGTGCGTGTTTTATGCCCTTCTCCTGAAACAGAGCTCAAAGCACAATCAGTATTGGAATTGGAAATTAATTGGAAATGAGCTGGCAGCTGTTGTCTTAGATATTTGTGTAGCAGGAAGGATGAGATAATAAAATGAGGACTGGATGAAAAGATGGAAAACATGAGCAAGGAAAGGACAAAGTGAGACTTTATCAGACAGGGCAGAAGCAGTTGTCTGGCTTCTCCTGCTGTGCCGCTCAAATTGATCTGCTTGTGCCTTTGTTTGACTCGAGAGTCAACTCCTATGGCTTCTTAATCAGTTATAGATTACACCAGCTGAGAGAAGGAGAATACACTGACCAAAACATCTATAATTCCAGTGAATAACGCAGAACTTCACTCATCAAATTCTATCAAAAGATTGTGTATTGATGCATGGCAATGAACAGACTATCTCAGTAATATAAGGACTCTGGTCATTCATATGAGAATTTTAAGAGTAACGTGACGACAGAACTAAAAATAAAAGACTTTTATGGTATTTCAGTCAACTATGAGACTCCTTTTACTATATATATATTTTTTTATACAATTTTATGATAATTAACTATCTGGACTATCTGGCTTTGTCCCAGGTCGACATACATAATCATACTCACCAGTTGACAGAACTCCATAACCAGGAGGAACGGGATGTTCTCACTGCATTTCCCCAAACACTGAAGGATGTTGGGATGCTTAAGGCTCCTGGACGAAGAACCAAAGACCAGACGTAAGAAAGATAGCCGCATACAATGGCGGTGGATCAAGAACAGACAGCCATGTCCTCGGATGGATCAGGATACAGTGTGTGTGTTGTGTTTGTATATGTGCACATTAAAGACAGAGGAAGTACACTTTGTACGGCTTTCTCTGTCAATAACAACTAGTTTTATTACCATCTACTGGCAGTGATATCACCAGTCTGAATGCTGCTGTGACGGCAAACAGATTCAATATTTATAACTGCTTAATTTCACCTGATATGAATAATCGTTAGTGACGGTACGACCATTTTATTAAGAAAAGATTACGCAAATTTCTCCTACAAATTTAAAGAGAAATTCATGAATGACGTTTTAATTTTGTTTTTGCTTTAAAAATATCTCTTCTGCATACCAATAACCTCTACAACCATATTATAGTGTGTTAGAAAACTTTTTCCGAACTGTTTATCCACATTTTTTATATGCTAAACAGTGAGCTATTGTGGGTAAGACTTGAGTCAGTCACTTGAATTTATCAGTAATCAATATATCACAGTTGTTGTTCGACAAAAGTTACTTTAAAGCCTTAAAATGGCAGCTGGAGCTTCAGAAGTTTCTCACACCTGTACGGCTCAGATTCGGCCAGGAACTTCCTCTGCTCCAGAGGGCTGGCGCTGACACGCAGCTCTTTAACCACAGCCTGAGAGGAGCTGGAGTCACACAGCACTTCAGCCAGGATCACCTGGAAGAGATCGATGGACAAAAAAACTTGGAAGAATGCCCAGGAGAGGGAGACTTGCAGTAAAATAACTGTTTTGAGTTAGGATTTGTGATCCGGTCAGTGGCTAGCAGCAAACATACAAGAGCAGAGCATGCTAGGAGAAGAAAAAACAAAACCAAAAACATGATGTTTGTCATGTTTGAAATTAAAACACAATAACTACGATACCTAAAAGTGAGTGTCGGTCATCTTACCTTTCCAAACCAGCCATTCCCTATCTCCTGAAGATAGTTTAAAGTGTGTCTTTTGAAGCACTTCGATTTGGACTCTATAGACAAGAGAAATACAAAAAGGTCAGAGTCACAAAGACATCAGCTGACATTAGTAAACAAAAATTTAGTAACCGAAAAGGAAGTGTCCTACACCACTGAAAAATCCATCATCTGTGTATTTTATCCAAATTTCAACTCTGTTTGACTTCTCTTGCTCTGAATGTGCCATGTGGAACTATAATGATTTATAAATTAGTGTTAATTGATTGATTAATCAAGCTGATATTTCAGGTACTGTCAAAAATTCTCTCCATCTGTGATGTAGAACCGTGCTGCTGTTGATGGACTTACATCAATTGTATTGGGTTTTGGGACTGCTGCTCAAACACAATTGAATAATGTTGCTGTTACATTGGGTTAAAGGAAACTGTGGTGAGCATCTGTTGTGTTCATGTAGTATTAATCTGTGATGAAAATAATCTTTAGCTGTAGCCCTGTCACCACTTCTCATCTATGGAAGTTCAATGTTTATGTCCATTTTAACTGATAAAATATTGAGTAAATTTGACTTTGTTAATTATTATCATCCTGCATGTTAGAGAGCAAAACATCCAAATCAAGAAAAAGTTGGCAATTCAGAGACATGTCTTTCACCCTTGTGTGTCTCTGCTTGGGCTGCTCACACAGAGCATTGATGCAGAAGTTTTTCAGATCCTAGCTTCCACCTCACTGAGGTGGAGTTGGGTGCCCAGTGCCACTGGCTGTGCACTCAGTTTGAGACCTTTTATGGATCCACATCAGTGATTCAGGCAAGACAGCGTGAGGAAGTTCAGTGAATGCAGAACAGTGCCAAATCTTTATTTAGAGGGCTTTTGCTCAGGTATGAGCAGGAGAACATGAGAGCTGCTTTACCTGCTCCATCCTGCAGGGCGGGGCAGTTGGGCCGATCTCTGACTGGCAAGGTGTAAACCTCAGGGAGGGAGGGACATGATGACAGGCTGTCCTCCTGGATGGGACTGGAGCCTGCAGAGCACTCCTCCCCATCTGCATTGTCAAACTCCTGTGTTGAGCCCCAACAGGACAGAAAAATCATAAAACTGGTATAATCACGAATATAAACGCTCACTAAACAATAGAGTGGGATTTAGCAGGAACTTGTAAGCACAGACATTGAGAAAGTGTTCTGAATGAAAGATGGTATGTCTGCTACGTAAACAAAGACACAGTCAGATCAAAAGATGAAGGCTTTGCTGGGATTAAATGGAAAGGATTATTCACCATTTCCTCCCCATAAAAGTTGGAATTATAGACTCCTGTGGACATTCCCACACCAAAACCTTGTACAGTCTGTCAAGTCAGACTTATACGTTTGAAAAGAAAATACAGTGTCATGCACAAAAGGTGTAACATAACAAAGAAAGCAGAGAGAGGTGAATAAATCTCTTACATGTGGAAGACTTACATTGAACCCCACTCCTCTCTTACAGCACAGGCAGGTGAGGAGCAGCAGAACAAAGGAGACAAGCCCCGAGCAAGATATGATGATGACGACGTAGGGTGGAGGAGAGAGAGATGCAGCCCTGGTCTGAGAAACTGGGGGGAGAATAAGAACAAAAGTACAAGGGAAGGAAAAATTTAATTGGAAAAATTCAGGGTATCTGTGCTTCAACAAAGACACTTGAGTCAGTGAAGAGGAAAACAGAGATTTCACTGAATCACAGAAGTGTAAAATCGTGTTACACAGTTGTTGTGTTTAGAGGTAAACCATTGGAGCGTTTCCTTAGCTACAGGTTTGGGACACAGCGGAGAACCCCAATGGACAGTTTGTATCAGGGATTTGGGGGGAAAAAAGGCAGGAAAAAACTAATTTTAAGATAATAAAAAGCATAGTCTGAATCAGTAACAGAAAATAGAGACTAGAATTAAAGTTTGAAACTGGGAAGATATATCATTCCAGCAAGGAGAATAAGCAGGGGGAAAGGGGGAAGTATCAGATATAGCATTCCACTCATGAAACACAGTTAAGAAGCAGGGGAGGGTGGCTGGAGTCGTACTTTAGGTAAAGAAGGAACGCTAAATGGGAAGGGATCGGAAACTGGAAAAGAATTATTCAAATCAGGAAGGTTTACTAGTCAGGTGAAAGGGAAGGAATCGGGACATTTGATATTTGTACCTCAACGCAGTCGTTTGTGGGAAGTGAACCATCTGTAGAAAAGAAAAGGGGCAGGGCAATGTGGTTAAATACCTATCAGGTATTCTTGGTAGATTTCATTTCAATTCTACGAGCCAGAATGTATAGCAGATGACAAGAAAGAGGAACAGTGACACCTTGAAACACTCTGATGGAGGCCAAGTCACATTGAACATGGTGAGCAACTTGTATATTAAACACAAACATCAATTTCAAACCATATTTGGCAGAAGAAGAAAAAAAAGTCAACATGAGCTGGTTCAAATTGTTTATAGTGGGAAAAAAAGGAAACATATCAAATACAGCAACTGATCATATACTGAAAAATATATGATATCTAATCCAAAAAAGGGTTAATACAGATTTATACCTGATATCCCTGACAGTGAGTCACCATTGTTTTACCAAGTCTGTCTTATAACATATCCTGGTTTCACTGTCAGTGTCGCTCATTAAAATTAAACAATACATTCCTTCACAAGGTCATGATACTATAAACACTGCATACATCAATTTTAAAGTAGCCTATTCATAATTTAGTAACTTAAACTTCTTTTTCAGATGATTCCCACCACTCTTTTTCTTTGGTTTTTTTTTTTTTTGTTGTTGTTGTTGTTTTTTAAGCCACCACAAACACAAGGAAAGGCAGCCAAAGAAAAGGTAACTTCAGATGTGCCCGGAATACAAAAGCTAGTTTGTGCTGGTGAAATGGCTCAGTCTGGTGCTAATTAAACTAGCCCACTGGATTACAATAAATCAGTCAAAAAAATTAGAGCGAGCACACACAAACTGGGAGAAATAACCGCTGAGCATATTTACTGCTCATGACACCTTCAAAGCAAGGGCAAAACCTGAAATCTGAAATGCGCCTCTGTCACTGTGCGGCCCCCTAAACATGCACCACCAAACATAACTGGTGGCTCCAATCTTGACGCACAATTCCCGAGCAGTGCTATTCTTTCATCTTTCCCCAGACAGATGTCCAGACAGACACTGCATATAAATAGGAACGTAACACGGGGCCTTTTCCACCAGCCTCTGTGCCAGCAGCTCTCATCAAAACAATACACCACCATACAATGACTACACACATTACACAAACACAACACTTTGCCAGCTCTCGGAGGCAGAGGACATATTCAGACTGAGAAAAAATAAAGACGCCAGAAGTGGTTAATGGGTTAAATGATCTTTGGTGTCAAGCAGATCCAATTTTTAGACTAAATATTTCCAAATGACCCACGATTTCAGCCTGTTGTTCATACAGATCGTGTTGTTTTTAAATGCCATCGATGTAAGGCCCCGAGATCGCAACGCTGCCCTAATATTTTCATCACTGCATGCAAATGTGGTATCTTTCCCACCAGCACTGCTTTCCTGTTTTCATTAAGTCGGCGACGCATTGCAATAATCATTCGCAATATGTCCCAGACAAACTGGCTGACATTACAGTATTCACCCCAATGTGGAGAGGCCTTTTCATTACTGACTACATCCCCCCTCTCGTCTCCTTTTCCCAGCATCACTGACATGTTTTCAACGCCCCCCTCCTCCACCTCCTTCTCCTCTCCTCTCCTCTCCTCCGACTCCGCTCACCTTCTCTCTGCGGTGCTCCGAGGGCTCTCTCCGGGCTGAGGTATGACATGATCCCCGCCAGCGCTACCATCACCCAGCAGTGTGGCCGCATCGTCGCCGCGTCCGGAGCAACAACAGCATCCGAGCGACGCCGCCGACTGTCAGTGTCGGTGTCTTCCTCGCTCCCGTCCCCCCCGCCACGGTCTGTACCGTCTCTGGGCGCACACTGTCTCCGTCTACCCCCTCCGCTTTTCCTCCTGATAATAAAGAGAGTCTCCTCGCCTTCCTTGTTGTGCTCCCCCCCTCCCACCCTCCACGCCTCCTCGCTCGTCTCCTCCTCCTCTAATCCGCAATTAAACACGGTGAGCGAGATGCTCTTTTGTGCGTCCTCAGTCCGCCGCTCCGTGCACAAACATCCCTGCTCTGCCTCCGTTTCTGCTGAAAACCACCAACGCTATGTCTCCCGTTGTATTTAAAAATACATCCTCCCCCCCGCATGTATCTCGCAGTGTTGGAGGTTGTCTATGTTTTCTCCTCCGCCTGGCTACGTCAGACACACACGGCGCGCATTGTCATGGTCCAGTTTGATCATCATAATGGTATCTGGAAAGGAAAAGCTGTGATAATATTCCCAGAGGGAGCTATTTGTGTGTAGCTGGCACTAAGCGGTGTGTTTATATTGATCTGACATTGGATATTAAATTCCAAACAGTATCAATTAATCATCCATATGGAGACCTCAGGGTGAAATGGCGTCCCAGGATTATATACAAACAGATATTGGTATTCTCTTACTACAACCCTTCCTGTTTAATATTTAAATCAAGCAATACCTTTATAATGACCAGTTTTATGTTTAAATAAAAAAGGACACCAGACTACAGTGACATCACTCATAAAGGTGTTTTTTTTTTTATTACAGTGTGTATTTTCACATGATATATCTTAAAAATAAACCACAAAATGAGGTGAATGTCAGCCCTTTTCTGCTGGCCATGAATAATTCTGCATATTTCAAAAGGCTGTTATCACTGCAGATATTTGGAGGTGTCATGGTAATAGAGCATAAACAATGACTCTGATCTATCCAAGCGTTCGGGATGAGGTGTGACAGTGAGTCAGCATGCACAATACCAGCACCCTGAAACTGAAGCAGACAGATGGAATATTCTTTTTATTTTTTTTTCCCCCCTCCATACGTGTGCTTTTCTTAGGGATTCATGCTGAAATGTCTGCTGGATAAAGGCTTGTAGTACAAAGACAAACAACAGCACAGACGTTCAGTTTACAGGATTAAATGTAGGGGTGTTTTATACTCGCTAAATGAGTGTTTTTTTAATTCTTTACACCGCCGTTTAGAGCACTTTGTCTTTACAATACCCAAAGAAAAAGTGAAAATACTTAAAACCAAAAAGCATTCGTTCATATTTAAAGAACATTCAAGTCATTTTCACACTGATTATCCGTCAATGGTAAATAAACTTCTTATATAAGCCAAGCTGACAGTTGTTCACAGTGTTTTCTTGTTGACAGCCTGAGCCTGGAGCCCCCTGTGATGGCAACCATCTGCCCTGCTGATGCGTTCATGAGCGAAACGCTGCAGGGGCAGAGGAAGCTGCAGCCCAACGCGAGCCCCAACGTCCCTGCAAGGGTTTCCCTTTTCAGGGGAACAACAAAAACAAATAAGACAAATCATCGACGTTTGGACAGCAAAACGTTCAGCTTCATGCATAAACATACTCTTTCATCATCCACTGCAGAACATCAGGAACTGCTCAAGATTTCAGAATCTCATCCCTCCAGCTCTCCCGATCGCGCCTTTGTCGCTTTCGGGCAAGTTCCGGGAAGTAGGCGCTGTTGTAAGGCCTCTCCCTCTCATCCACTTCCCTCCCCGGCTCCTTCCTTTTGCCACTCTTCTGGTCGAGAAGAGCCTGCGCTCTCCTCCTTTCTTCGGCCTCCCTCTGTAAACGCTCGGCGCGTAACCTTTCGATCGAGCTGGAAAAGAAAGGACAACAATTCTGGTATCAAATCAGCACTTTAAAGAAAGACTAACACAGATGGTAAACCTAAAGAAAGCAGTCAAAGCAGACTTAAATCAAATGAAATCATCTACAGATTACGAATAATAGAGATGATTAATAGATGCTGTACCCACACAATCAATACCGACTGTCTCACCTCTCTCCACTGCTCCTCTTTTCTTCTTTGTCCCTTTTTTCCTTTTTCTTGCTCTTGTGCTCCTTTCTGCTATTCACACCCAGAGCTTTCTTCATATCTTTTAAAGGATCCAAACTATCCTTCAGTCTGCGATCCTTCTTCTCCCTCTCCTCTTCACTTATGCCCTTCCTCTTTTCTGTGTCTTTCTTCTCTTCTTTCTCTGCGCCGCTCTTCAGGTACCATGGGGTCACCTCGGACCCTGGCTGGGGTCCTAAAGACACGAGTAAGCCGATGGCTCGTTCCTGCTTCTCCTGAACAGAAGAAAAAACAAAACCAACAGTGATAAATATTGGTGGACACTCATTTCAGTTGAACTGATTTGAATTCACTCTTCTGTGGGACACTTTTGGAGTCCTGAATCCCCTCCGGAGGATTGCTTTTACCTGGTGGTGATTTTGAGCTGTTATAAAGTGCAACATTCCAAAATTTATCAGATTAATAAATCAGTTTCTACGGTGCTTTGTAATTCAATGTTCTTTGCATCAGAGCTGAAAAGCAATCTATACACACAGGAGTAAAAAATGCTCATTTCAAATTATAATTAAACAGGCACCTAAAGAGAATTATGCAGAGTTTACTGTATAAATGAAACATAAACTGCACCGGACCTTGAAAATCTTAAGCATATAAACACAGTAAACAGAGAGAGGTCTCCATCGGACTCTGGAATTCTTATTTGGTTGCTGTTCAATAATTCACTAAAGGACTTGCAAATGAACTCGAAAGCGTCGAAAAGCAAATGTCACAGAAAAGGCTGCCGGAAGCAGAGCACGCTCACCTTTTCTTCTTTCTTTTCTCTGAGATACTCCTCATTTCCCTTCTTCTCTGAAGACTCCTCCAGAGGAAAAAGATTGAGATGCTCCAGAGTTCCTCCACTTCGTTTGTCATCAACATCATCATCACCATCTCTCCCCACTCCTGCTGACTGGAGAGCAGCTCGGGCTTTCCTTCTCAGATATTCTGTGCGAGCCTGGGGAGACGAATAGTTGCCATTACAAACCAAATGTATGAGGAACGATTAAAGCTGCACTGCACAGCTTTATTTGAATGGTTTTACTCTAAATTTTTAACTGCGAAGACTTTAATCATTTCTACTTGTGGTATTTCACCTCAGTGATATGTGAACACCACAATTACGTTTAAATCTGCAAAGAAATTTGTGACTGAATGTAGCAGATTAACACAAAGTCAACATAAACTTATCACTGATTTATCATTACTGATTAAAAATCCAACGGTGTCAGATGACAGCAGTAGTGAATACGGATTTTCACTTAAATTAGCAGTGTGACCCCTAAAATGTTTATCTTAACAGTAAAGTCAGGCCTTAGTCTGCTTAAAAAAATGTAATTTGATATGACCATTACACCATGCCGGACTGCAAAGAATACCAGATTAGACCAGGCCTTATTAGTGACAGTAAAGGAAACAAAGCAAGAAGATGCCAGTTATATGTGGGCTACATGAGGAAGAGTGGGGGAGGCAGCGATTAACCCTGCTGTGCTAAAAGAGCTCAAATAATATAGTTGTTTGGCATTGAACTGTCCTGCTGTAGATAGCGAAGTGGTGCAAAATGCAAACCGACTTTGTGTCTTTTGTGTTGAGTGTTATGGTGACGGTAACCTGGGGCATCTCCTGTTTATTATAAACAGTCGATGCTTTTTGAGGTGACGACAGAGAGAAAAGCTCAAAAAAACAAGTGTAGTTCATACATTGTTGACAGAGGGGAGTCTGAGCTCTGGTGTCTTCTTGGGGTTGTACAACATTAAAAACAATAGCTGATACCAGTCATATTATCATCGATTACAGAAGCATAGTATTTTCATTCTCTTATTCTGTAGCGTGCCAATCAGACCAAAATGCATCCCAAGTCTTTTTATACAAAACATGGTCAAAGTGGACATTTGTCTGAAAGGGAGACAGCAGCTTACAGACACAGCGGGGTTCACTGGGTTGTGTGTAGATATATATATGTATAAGGTGGAAGCCACTTTTTAAAGAGAAACATCCGTAAAAACAGTGAAATAAATCACCTGTTTTATGACTCATATTCATGTATTTAAATGCACTAATTGGCTGAAATTGTTTTAGTTGTTGTTTGGTCTATCTATTAAAATCATGATGGCACCTGTTTGATCGAGGCCAGCCCTGAAATTCTCACTGCTACTGGTGTCTTACAATTGTCGGAATGACAATAAGGATCATGAAATATAAATTCCTTAACCCCAAAGAAAAACATTAACTGATTGTGAGCATTTTTGCATCAATTTGTTAAGCTTTCATTGACTTACCTGCAAACCTTATCAGACAGCAATACACACTACCTTAATCTTTTTCTTTTAGTGTTTTAAGTGATGAAGCGCTTATCCTTATCTTTCACCCCTCTATCAGGTACTGAGACTGTCCAACACTGAGTAAACTCTTAGACACGTCAGGTCTACAAAGTGGCTAACTGCTATGTTCCACCATCTTCATAATCCTGGAAATATCAGTCATATCGGGGTCACCTCTTGCTCTGCACGCTCCACGCGACGCTTGGCCTCGCGCTCCTCCTCTGCTGCCTGGGCTTCGTCCTTCCGCACGCGCTCGATGTTGTCTTTGTTGCGGACATGCCAGCTTTTCTTCGGAAGGATGTTCATTGTTGCCTTGGTGACTGTTGATACGACTGGTTAGCAGAGAGCTAACTGACAAGGCTAACTACAACTGGTGTGAGAAAATTTCGTTTAATATATCCAGCCTTCTATAGTGGAAGTGAAAGGAAGCAGGTAAAAAAAATAGAACGATAAAACACAAAAACAAAACAGGGAAGAAACAAAAAAGCCAACGTTTTGATGAGTGGAACCGATTTTCCTTTTAAATTTAAGCTAGCGTTAGTTTAACTTTGCTACTTGCAACCGTTAATTTTATGTTGACGACGCAGCAGCAAGAAACGTTGAACGTGCTCTCTCCTAACAAACTAATCTGTTCGACATTTAAGGTTAAACTTGACAAAAATCATAATAATACAGCCACTGACTTGTTAGGGAGTGAGTTATACTTATGGTTCGCAGTCGACAGGAAACAGTACTCCCAAACAGGAAGTAAACAATAACCAAGTACAAGCAATTACGCAACCCTGACACCAGGGGGAGCTATAATGTTACTTATAATGTAAAGGGTGAACAGAAAGAGGCACAAATGAGGTGTTTCCATTTTCTAAATCATAAAAACAAACACAAAAGTAAAGAAAAACGGAACATTCAGGAAAATACAACAACGACAAAAATTACAACACATGATTAAAATAAAGTTATAATTAAAATAAACACAAATGCATTTTATTTTAAACATCAGTAACAACAACACAGCATTTCCTCTTTGTGACCAGACAAAAAACAAAATAATGTGTGAAATTTTGTATCCATCTATTGTCCTTTATTTGTTGTGTTTTTTGTTGGTTCTTAAAATTGTGTCATATTTGTTGTCTTTATTGTTTTTCCGTTCAGTTTTCTTTAATGTTGTGCTTTGTGACAATTCAGAAAACACAACATTTCAAAACTGTTTTGCACCAAAGGTTTCATCATACACATCTGTTTTTACTGACAGACAAAAGGGTTATATATATAGTATTACTTTGCAGTTATACTAAAAGCACTAAAGAATTTAAGCATTTACCACCAACTTATAATGGCTAACAGTAATAATTGATACACATTTAAGAATGAATATATTCAAATTCTGTGGTGAATCGTTACACTAAGTCTTCTTGGTTTAGATCTTTTAATAGATACAACATCCTTCAATAATCTTGCTGCGGGATTGTCTGGTCAAACCCAGGCTGGATTGAATTGAATATATTATATAAATAAGTCTTTTCAGTTGCTTCATCGTGTCTGAAGTTGCCGACCCAACTCAATCTGTTTGACTAAGAACTGCTTGTCCTGCCCCACCTGTAAACCAAAGACCCAATTTAGTAAAACTGGTTGCCTGAGAATATTAGGAATATTACCTTAGCAACACTAAGGTACATTTGGTCAAAAGTCAACTTATTACTCAATGCTTGACTGTAAATACCAAAAACATACCGATTTAAGCTGAGCTCTTAGCAGTGCAACAGTTTTCCCATAGACAGCGGATAAAGCTACGAAGTAGCACATCACCACACTGTTGGGGGGGAAAGGTGCAGATAAAAACTGACCAGAACCATGTAATATGATGATTAAGTATAGGAAGCGTTTCATTGTTACAGAATTGCACAATATATAGCAGCATAATGGATGCACAGAAAGCTCAAGCTCACTCACCATGATAATACAAAAAGAGGGATGGAAAACGCCTGTGAGCCAATGAAGAAGAGGAACTCCCGTGTAGTTTTAGGGAGATTGCAGAAAGATGCTGGAACAATCGACCACATTTGGAAAAAGTGACGGAAAGGCCCACAACCCTTTGAAGGCTGGATCCTGTTTGGACAAAGGTTAAACACTCAAACCCAACAACGTAATGTAACATGAAAACATCTGGACACAAAGACTTTAGCAAAGTAGTTATTGAGCAGATTTTTTCTCAAATAATCCTGCCAATGCTTCACTTTCTGACAGCAGTTCTGTTATGACTGATTAAGACAAGGATGCAGCACTCACACAGCAACGGCATAAATCATGACAACCGAGGCCAAGATCCAGCCAAACACGAGTACCACCAGGAAAAAGAAGGTGGAGGTGGTGGAGCGAAATGTCCTCAGGGCTGGCCGACAGTTGTAGAAGAGTGTGATCTGCAGAGGAAAGTGGCGCATAAAACAGGATTAGGAGGAAACCCAACAAGCACTGCTTAAAACTGAGTATATGAGTTTATCAAAGCTGTAGCTTCACCTTCTTGCAGTAGAAGAGGATGACAAACTTGAAGGCGTTAATTAGTGGCAGCAGAGGGCAAAAAAGAGCTCCTGTCCAGACCACAGTCTGACCATAAACCAGTCCGAGCACGTTGGCGGGAACCACAAACTCCTGCCGGCCGACCCATTGGGACAGCTTACTGGAACAGTTGTCCACCACCATCCTGATACACATTAATGTCACAGATGTGAACACCCCACCTTCAACGTGGTCGTCTGACTCACCAATATCCCAACCAGGTGTATACAGTCTCTGTCTAATTCGTATCTTTAGGCAACGGTTTGTACCTGCGTGGAAATTCGACCAGCACAAGCATAGCGATGGTGGTGAGGAGGTCAAACAGCGTCAGCTTGTACATTTCCTGTCCCACACGGGTTTCCCAGCACTACAATATGGGACAAACAAGAAAAGATAGAACTGTCTGACACACAGAATAAACTAAACTAATAAAAAAGGAAGAAAAGTTAAGACCATGTCACTCAAGTTAGTCACATTATTATTTATTAATTCTTCTTTATACCAGCAGACTTTGAGATGCTGTTATAGTACATATTATATTATAGTACATATCACTCCAGCGGCAACACATGACAAGTCCGCTACTGCTGTCGTCATTGTGTTTATTTTTGTTGTTTAAGACTTTATCAAAATCTGGCAACCCATAGGAAAGCCTACACAACCATAATGTGTTCCTCCTTTGGCTGTTGCTCCTACATGCTGAAAGCATTCTGCTTTTATTCTGGATTGTGTTGATTCAGAAAAACAAATTGAAAACAGAAGTCTTTGCTCGTGCAAACAAAGCCACAACAAAGAGGGTAAACATGAAGAAAAGAGGTTTTCTCTTGAGCAACACAAGGAGCAGAGACTACCTCTGTCCTGTTTGTGCATCACGCTCTAAGATTAAAGGCCAGTGCGATACGCAGCACAGCTGGAGAAAATGCACAGAAATGGTATAATTACCGGGTAGTTGTCGTAGTTATATTTGCACCATTCACAATTGCCAGATGTCACATCCCCATTGCAGGTAATCTGACTCCACAGGGTGTAGAGGAGGACACCCAGACTCACCAGGCGCAGGAACACTGCCCTGGACATGGAGCACAAACGGTTCATTACTGTTCATGAGGCAATAACTAATCTTAACTGATCACAGATTAAGGATTATTTGGTTAAGAATCGTGGGAAGGACCACTTTATACCAGGATGTAAGTCACTAGCTATGTTTACATGGACCTTTTATCAGTCAGATTAATGCTTCAGTCAGAATACAAATTCCTCATGTAAACACTTCATTCAGATCAGAACGATCCGGTCCAGTCAGTCAGAAGGATGTTTTAATCAGATCAAGAGTGGTGGGGTGAACTTTTTAAGAATCTGATCAACAGGAAACTGTTACTCTCTGGATGGAGTAAGTCTGTTCTGTCTTCTCATGCTCGAACCACCTGAGGACCTGGAGACAAGATCGGTTTAAAAGGAGTAGAAATTTGGAACAAAACAAGTCAGAGTTCAGTAAGGGTCCACTTTTACTCTCCACCTGTTTACAGGAAGCAGAGTAAAGTCGGCCTATGAGCTGCTTCATTAGAAGGAGCGGCAACAATGAAAGAATCGTTTGCAGGGTATTATACCTCTATGTTGTGCTGGTTTTCTTCTACTGTATGAATGGAATTAGATCAATAACACTGGGAAACACCATTTGTTCTTCTTCTTTTGTTATATTTTCTGCAGATTAGCAGGCAGGCCCACTTCTGACCTATCAAAGGAGTTTCATTTTTATTAAATGCTTCACAGCATGTAAACGCACAACTTCTCAAATTTCACCTAGTGTCAGAGACATCGTGTTCTTATCCTACCAACTTTACAATTTTGCTGCAGGTTTTGTATCATCATTCTCTTCTTTTTTCTTTTTTTCATAATTCAAAGACTCTTCTTAGTTAAATGTGGATGACATGACATCATCGCTCTCAGAAAAAACAGTGCAAACCTCAATAGCGCCACTATGACAGTGGTGCTGGGGGTATATCGTTCTATTAATGCGATCTGGTCACACAGCAGAGGCACCAGGAAGTTTCCAGCAGTGATAACGATGGACGGCAGATACTCAAAAATCAAACCCAGGATCCCTTGATCCTCACTCCTTCCCTGTTTGGCGGAAATGGGAGACAAATGGTCACCCAACACACTGAAGCCACGTCACTGTCATCGCACTGCTTTAACATCACTTGCCTGGCTGAAGTTGGTGGCCTCAGAGATGCCATAGAGGGCCGCTCCATTGAGCCCAAGTGCAAAAAAGAACATGAAAACACGCAGAGAGTATAAAACTACTTTTTGACATGTTGTGAGTGAAGCTGCCTGTTCCTTCCTGCGCTGCTCCTCCAGATCCAACTGGTCAGGAAAGCGAAGAGAGGAGTGATTAGTGTTTTTCAAGAGAGAACGTCCACTCCGCTTCTCTTCCTTTCATAATAATGTCATGTAGGATAGATCCCCCCTGACCTGCAGCCGGTAATGGATGTTTTTCTGCTTCAGTCTGGTAGCTTGGTCTCCCAGGCAACCGTAGTCCCATCCGGTGAACACAATCATGCTGTAGTTAGCCACAGTGCTGCCTCCTGTTGCCACAGCAACTCGAGCTGCAGTCCCCATGCTGTGTGCAGTCACAGAGGAGGATACAGATGCAGATCAGTGTGGATGAAATCTGAATTCAGGCTTTAAAATGTTAGTTTTAATCTATCTTAATTGAAACAGGGCTTAATAAACTCACACATAAACATGTACATAGGTAGTATCTTTATCTTTGATATTGAATCTGGTAGTGTTTGTTGCTGGGCTGACCGTATGATGATGCAAATGAGACAGAAGGCAAAGTAGAAGACGGCAGTAAAGAGGTACGCAATGGGGATGTTGTAGGAGAAGTCTGTGTCCATCACCATTGGGTTGTAGTAGCCATAAAACATGAAGGAATACTCCATAAAACCCTGAACATGGACAAGAGGATAATCACTTAGCAAGTCATATCAACGAAGTTGATGTGTAATTCACATCCTCACTTAAGATGTGAATTACTTTCATCTGCAAAGAGTAGATGGTGGGATGTAGCAGTCTGTGACGACTGATCCTTTTGTATTTTGTTGCATTATGGAGAGTGCAACCTGTTTCTATTCATAATGTCCACTTTTCAGATCAGATGCTTTAGTCAGTCATCAATGTCAATTTCAACATTTAGATCTCTAGTGAAATCATCACCTTGAGTCTTATCTGTAATTGTGTGTGAAATGCACCTAGATAAGGTTAAATAGCACAAATGTAGTCAAGTCTCTTCCAACTAAAAAGCTGTTTTGACAAGCTACAGTTTAAAACCGGTGGATCATAGATTTTGTTTAACCTCCTTGGTTTCAGGTTTCTGGTGTTGTGCTGTTTTAGTTTAGTTTAGTTTTTTTTCACTTTAATGTCTTAACAGTATTAGTAAAACTGAACGTTTTACTATTATTTTATATGTACATGGATGCATAAAACAAGACAGTGCTGTTGTAAAACTCCCCATCAAATCCTCATCAGATAACTTGATGTTGATTGTGTGCAATAGTTGACAAAATAAAGCACACTGCAAACGTTTAACGTACTAAAAATCAAATGAGGCGTGATAGTTTCTCACCGTTCCTGAAAGTGCGTCAAGGAGTATATCATAGAACACCACCAAGCCTTGAGGATTAGGGTCATACGCCGTGCAATTACTTTCACCTAGAAAACACAGCAAGCAGAAGCTTACAGATCTCAGACTATAATGTCAGTGTTTACAATATTACAATAAGTTTTCCTACTCCTCTCTGATTATAAAGGTTACCTCAATGATTCATGACATTTCTCAACCAATAAAAGTAACAGAAAGAAACATAAAAGGAAGATGCAACTGAGACTAAAAGCAGAAATGAGGCATAGATGATAGCAAAAGAAGACGTAATGTCCAAGAAAAAAGTCCCACATCTTTATTAATGCTTCTTAAGCCAACCTGGGAGGTCAGGTAAGTAGCTTGTATTCTTGGTTGCATTAAATGTTTAAACACATCTTCTATATCTGACACATATGGAGGAATCTCACGTAATTATGTTTTTCTTCAGGTATCATTTGGTGATACATCTTCTGTGAGGATTTCTTTATCTTATTTCTGAAATGGATACCATGTCTGGCACGACAGTCTCTACATTTACATTTACATTTACCCGGATGAGAGCAGAGGAAATTAGGCTGATATGAGAAAAGACAACATGCCAGCGAAACTTGTACATCAGAGCTAACTGAAATGTTGTGAGCTCACGAACTGTTATTGGTGCCGATCACAGAGCTGCTCTCCGCAGATCTAAGAACAAGGGTGGGGATGATGACAAATCCACCAATCAGTAAGAAGGAAACAAAATTGAGAACCACCAGGAACCGTAGGAAATGGAAGTAAGACTGGACACCGCCTCCAAAGTTTCCTATGGGAAAAAACTAACTTTAGTTTGGTTTAAAATGCAAAATGTTATGATAAGAACATTATAATAAGGTTATGATATAGTCTACAGTTCGTGTCGTTTGTAGGCCTGAGCCGCTTCCCTTAACATCCACTCATAGCAACAAACTGAGTATGTACCTCCAATCGTTTGTAAGGTTTTGCCCCACAGTGAGAAAAAGGAAAGAAATTCTCTGATGTTGTTTGTCAGTTTTTGCAGAGATTTGGTTTTGTTCCATTTCCAGGACCCAGCCTTGGAGAGGACCGGCACCTTCATCTTTTGCACCTGCCTGGAGTGGAGAAGGTTTTTAAAACACCTTAATGAATCTGGTACAACTACTGTTTGATACTAGTTCACAACTGACACATGATTTTATAAAGTCCTTAATTTCCTGTAATTTACAAGACATTTCAAATAGATATCAGCTGAATTAGAGATAAGATAGACACTTGATTCAATTGGTACATGACATTATGACCAGTATGACTTAAACAATCATTTAACTGATGCACAGCAGCTCAGCAGAACATACAGTTTAACATATATGGAGAAAAATTAGCAGAACAATAATTACTACTTTAGTTACTAATTGAAACTACTTGAAAATTAGATTTTCTTTCAGGATGTAGTTGTGGAATTATAAGAAAACTGAAGATCTATATTAAAACAAACTGAATTTAACTGAATTATGTTTTGTTTCCCCCCAAAAGGAAGATTACATTGTTGAAATATAATGTATTATTCAGATTAAAAAAGGAGAATATGAACAAATAATCACTATAAAGAGTCACTGTGTAAGGCAGGAATGACCTTTTTATATTGCTAAACTGAGCTGAGGAAGCCTCTCACTGAAGATACTCATTGGATTATTTACGATGCCCGATATGTTTGACAACTTATGAATCCTTCTTCGTCACACTATCACTGACTGCTGCCCCGGCAGCTTTTATGAACACGGTGTAGTTCTGATACCAGAACTAACAGTTATGGTGTGACGTTAAATATTAAAATCAAACCAAACATATGTAAAGACAGGAGTAGCAAAACTGTCAGCTGGCTGCCAATTACAAAACTATGTCTTATCCATTATAATGATGTCTTTGTCATTTCTAAGTGGAGGAAATATATCAACCTTTTTAGAATTAGATTATTTAGATTATAATTTTTTTCTTCACACACTTTTAGTTCAGTTATTTTCTCAATGAAACCATAATGGAGTCAACTAATGAATTAAGAAAATTCACCAGAAAAAAAAAGTGAAAAAAAAGTTTTTTTTTACCACACAGATCTTTTCAGTTTCATGGGATACGGGAAGCTCCGTATCGAGCTCAAGTTGTACGGAGGGTAGGTCTGATTGGACGCTTGAGATGAAACCTGACGTAACCTGAGTGACTGCTGGCCATCAGGATAACCAATTCCTGTGAATACTTGAATTCAGGGTAAAACCATCAGGAAATCACTGAGCAGTACGAGTCAAGATGAGACGATTACATACCAACAGTAACACTTTCCAGATTTTGTGTTTTAAAATGATTTAAAAAATGTACAGGTTCATGTGATCAAAGCCATGAAAACAAACACCTTCAGTATAGTTGTACACCTTACTTGAGCTTTGCCTCTGTAGTTCACGGTCCATTCTTCCGATAGTTTAAACACAACCGGTTGTCCTCTTTAATTACATCCAATACTTCACCAGCAACAAATTCAGAAGAAAACAAAAGAGCGAAGCAGTCGCTGATGAGAAAACCCGACTTTATCATGAAGTATTTCCGTTTTCTCCTCCGATGGACTTTACTCCCTTTAGAAATTACCATACAGGTACTTCCTTGTAATTTTTAACCCATTATTTCCATGGTGATAAAGCAATTACCATAACAAACCAGAAAAAAAGAAACTGACCAGTTAAATAACACGACACATTATGTGTTCATGTTTGAGAAATACTGATTCTGCCGTAATGGGAAAACATTACATACTTCATGTGCATGTGTTAAAGGTAATGAGCTTCTCTGGCTGTTGTTAACTTCACTAATTGGTTCATGGCTGTAACAGGACACTGTTTAAGCAGCTGACCCGGCAGGTGTGTTTGTGTTCACGAATGCTGAACGGTTAATGATTTTCCTGTCTGACAGCGGTGTGTTTCTCTACCAAAAGATCCAAATGCTTTAAAAAACACTGCTAAAAACAATCATAAAGAAGACGCTCACACGTTATTGCATGAGGTGGACTTTACAAAGGAAAAGACAAGTGTGTTGGACAAGAGAAGAAATGTTTATGGTGTGTATTCCACCTGTAACACGTATGTTACAAAGCAGGAACAGTTGCAGTTGGAGCAGTATGTGCAGCTAAAGATTAAAGCAAACCCACAAAAAAACACAAAAGGCAGAAAAACTAAGTAGATTAGAGGTGAGCTGCCAACAGAAGAGACAGTATTCATGTTGCAGTTTCCAAGATGCAGTAATATAAGAAAGGGAAGAAATTCTCCAAGCGTGTTTACAGAGAGGGTAAAGTGGCACAAAACAATATACATTTACAATAGTCATATTCAAATGAGCTCAGGTCTAAACAGGACATGGAGAACAAAAACATGGGAAGATAAGACCTTCCAACAGCACTCATCCTGATATAAACAACTGTTTAGGGCTTGGATGTAGTTCAGCTTCGTCATTCATCGAACTTTTCATACAAGTACAAGTGATCATTATAGCAATTTCTGACGTTCAACTGATGCCTGTAAAAGCAACAAAAAAAAAGTTTAACTTGAGTTTTTATCATCACAGAAATTATTCACGTTGGAACAGGTAAAAGCTTTAAGAAATAGGTCTGTAACTCAGACATTGTGGCACATACTAATACTGGATTTTTTTGTGCTGAAACATCAAGAAAATTATTTTGAGCAAAATGGTCAAGCTGGCAGGTTATAGAATGTAAATGTTTGGTCCCGACCCTGAATGATCCGTGATGGCAGTACAGACACTTGGCAGTGAGCAGACACATTCATCTTTAACAACTCTACTGCAGAGATGTCAGTGCATAAGTTCCTGATTTGACCTGAAGAGCGTATCATAACAGGCGGAAACGTGAAGGACAAAACTCAAACATAGAAACCTTTTGGATTCACAGCATGGCGGGAGTAAGCCAGAGCACAAAAATGTCCCCATAAAGAAAGGAGCACTACAGCATGTTATTAAAACACTTACAAGTCTTAATGTAATTAGGCTGAAATACAAACGGAATCTGGATCAAGTTGCTTTGTCAAACTTAACCCAGTTTAAATTTCACGACTTATTTCATACAGTCCAGGAAAACCCTGATGATGGTATCATCTTAGAGTTATTTCCTCAAAATTCACTCATTCTTCTAATCGTCTAATAAAGTCTGTAACATCACCAGCTGTTGGAATGCTTTGTTGATCGTGACAACTATTGGTATTCGGATAAAACTGTTGCGTTTGTTTTTTAACGGTTTCTAACACAATAAGAACATGACATGCTGACGTGTCCGCCTCCTCACTTTGGCTTTGCAGCCCCAAAACGCTCTTCTCTGGATTTGCTCCCTTGACACATGTTTAAAATACACACAGCTGAGATAAGTGAACTGTTTACATCCCAGCTTCCCATTCAAAGAACATTCCTCTCCCATTATTCACAGCACTTTTATGTACACGTATATAGACAAAAACCTCTCCGGTGGTGATTTTCAACGGCGTGTTATAAGTCAAACTTTTTATTGTATTCTTTTAATGAAATGGACCTTTCTCAAAAGAAATCATCTTTGACTGTGTGATGTTTGTTGAGTGTTTGTGTCTGAAATTCTAAAGAAACTCTTCCTCGTGTCCCAACAAAAAGGCTCCAACCAGTCCTTTTCTGTACCTGTATTTAGTCCGTTTTCTCTCCGGTTTCCTTTTTCACATTCTCTGTCAACTCTCCCTCCTTTTTCTGTTCCTTATCTCCTCTCCTCCCCTCTCTTTTCCCTCCCTTCAGAGCCCTGCCCACTATTATACAGCTGACAGCGATGACGTGCATTGTAAAGTAGATGGACATCCAGTAGTGGATGGTGTCAGAGGCACTCAGCAGCACGAAGCCCATGCACATGTAGTCGTAAGCCCTCATCTTCAGGAACCAGTGAACCCAATCGAAGATGTTTTGTCCACGAGGACCAAGCTTAGCTCTGACAGAGGCCTCCATGGCAGACTCTGCTGCGATGCACAGGGGGATGGTGAGGAAGGAGAGGTAGTAGCCAACATGTAATCCATGCCAGTAGGCGCTGATGAACATGGTCCAGCCAGCCCTGTGAGACACAGACAGACAGGAGAGAGGCTGAAGTCTAACAGACGAGTCACATCAAGGTCTCTGTCTTCTGTTATGAGACTTATGTAAAGTCTCAGGCAGGATCAGGGTGGTGCTGGATAGTGAGTTGGTAAGATTGCCACCCTTCATGTGAGTGACCGGAGTTTGAATTCTGATCCCCCACATGAGAGGCAATCATTTCCAATTACGTCACCTGCCTACCTGGGATTTGAGTGTAAGTCGCTTTGGATAAAAGCATCTGTCAAATGCATAAACATAAACATACTTAAAATCTGTGATAGGACATGGATTATTACAACAAAACAGCAGTGATGTCCAATACAGACACATTTTCCAGTCATTCTGTGATATAAAGTATTCTTTGTGCCTGAAATTTCCACTGCTGTCGAAAAACAACAACTCCCAAAGTTTTGCATTGGGTGAGATTACAATGAACCCTGTCTACTTTGTACCAGGAACATGGTATTTCCATACGATCTCCCTCACAACCGCCTGCTGCTGCAAACTCTCACGAGAGCACAGCATCCTCAGTTCGAAGCAGTCCCAAAAAATACCCGATTTAATTGAATGTGAGTGAAGTTTGCAATAAACTACAGTGTGCGGCAGTCTTGGAAAAATGTACAAGAGGGAATCGCTTTTAAAGATTCTACTCTTCCCTTGGAAATGACAGAATTATAAATGAGTGTGGGGCCAACAGGACAACAACATTGGTTTTATTTGTCAATTTTAGGATGTAGACTATTGCCAAAAAAATTTATAATTATATATATATATATATAATATATATATATTTTTTGTAATAGTAATCTTTCAATTTTCCCAAATATTGACATACAATAGAGCTGTGTAAGATCAGGAGACTCATTGGTATCTGAACTGATAAAAACATGTACTTTAAAAGGGGAATGAGTAGAAAACTTGGTTTAAGAACAAGAGACGCTCGACATTACAGCACAGATGCATTCCATGCTCGATGCAAATTGTAAAACGGCACTACACAGATAAAATAAACAGCCTTATAACCCACACAGCGATATAATATTGCAAAAAGAAACAGCTGCATGTGCTGTGCATACCTGAGTGTGTAGGATTTGAACGGAGCATTGGGGTAGATGTAGTGATGCAGCCACCACTGCACTGTCATGTTCCAGTAACGCATGCCGTGTCGGACCTTCACACAGAAGTCAGTGTTGTAACAGTCAATGTTCTGGATGGTTTTGAAGTCATATTTCTCTTCGGTTGTGGAATCAGGACTGTCCACAAGGGGAAAAAAAAAGAGAAAAAAACACATAAATACAATGTCATACCAACAAAAATGTAGCCTTGATACAATTTCAGACCTTTTTGAAATGCAAATACTCCTCGAACTTTTCTCATAGTCCTGTGATCATGTACCTGTAGTTAACAGTGGGTCCTCCTCCAGGTTTGGAAAGTGCCTTTTCTGGGTAGCAGCCCAGGCCTGCGCTGATGCAGCCCGCCTCAGCTCCACACCACGCTGCGTAGAAACGCATCCGAAACACAAAAAACACGGCCACCATGTAGAAAAGCCTGGAGACGGACAGAAACGGATGTTAATCATCTGTCACACAAACAACAAAGATGTTCAACCCCGATTACTCCCACCACAGCTTGTACTTCACGCAAAATAATCCACCTTAGTCCTGACAATCTATGATGACACTGATTGACAAATGATCATCAGAGAAGTGACGTATTGCAAAAAATACCTGTAGAAAATGTTGTCATCCAAGAACTTTTCCGTGCGAACGTAGTCCAGCGGAAAGTACGAGTTGACTGCCAGGAACAGAGCGCCGTAGACCGGGACCAGCTTCAGGCGCTGCAGACAAGGCACCCTGCCAGGCAGAGCCAGCGGGTTTGGCTGCCTCAACCAGTCAATGTATGTTTGGAAGCGAAAGAACGGGCCTTTACGGAGATGGAGGGATGGCACAAAAGGACAAGATGCAGCGGTAAGACGTGAGGGATAGACGAAATGGGCAATCGTGATATTGCAAGACACGAAAGGTTACAGTGGAGGACAGGGAGGTACAAAAGAAAACAATGTGTTGTTGAAGAGGACAATGGGGTGAGAGAGCAAAAAGAGAGCAGAGCTACATGAAAAGTATAGAGAAATAATACTAAAAAACAACGTGGACTCACAATGTTGGACAAGTGGCAGAAAGTGAGACAAAGAGAGACATCAGTTAAAATTCATGCAAAAGCAAACGAGTCAGTTGCAACAACAACACATGGACATTAACAGCGAATACACGCAAAAAAAATATGGCTCTGCTTTAACGTTCTCACAAATGTCACAACACAGACGACCGCCCAATGACTTACCGGTCATTATGCCAACATAACAGTAACTATAACACAGAATGTCGTAGAGGGAAGGCTCCTGAGACAGACCACCAATCACGGGAGACTTGGCGAAAGAGCTCACATCCTTTTTCTTCTCCACGTGGAAGCTGTGCACCTCATTGGCGAGGCTCACCATCTGAGGTAAAGAAGCAAAAGCATACCTCAAAAGTCACCGCTCTCATCCCTCTGCAGCACATATCCTATTTCATGTTTTTTAGGTTTCCCCACCTTGAGAGTGAGAAGCAGCTGGACGGCGTTGGCAAAAGGTGTTGGGGGTGGAAGGTTGAACCAAGTGACGGATCGGAAAAAGAGGAGGTAGAGAAAGCTCCAGCTGAGACTCAGTGCTGGAGCATGCCTAACAGAAAGAGACAACTTCTGTGAGTCCTGCCTGCGCAGCATCTACAGACAGCGTTTACACGATGACGATCGTCTAAGCTTAAAGACTTTAAAGCCATCTATAAAAGGACTGCCCCGATGAAGCGTTTTTAGTGTATCTGTCACTCAAAGAGCTTTACGTCAAAAGCCACATTCACAGCATTCATCTACCCAAAAAAACCCACTAACATGCCAGTGATGTAATTGTTATCATCCTTAGATTTTGTGAACCAACATTTCATATATTGATCAAATGAAAAAGAAAATAATCCCTCATCTCTGGGTGCAGATCGATCATTCTGACCTTTGTGCTAGCAGCCTGGGTCATAATGTGACATAAGTTTGAAAAGGTGCAGATGTTGACCACTCACCGCCAGCTGCTCTTGATGATAATCCATGTTCCGATCACCGTGACCAGGGAGTGGAGCGTGTGGATGTGACAGGAGGCGCCGGTGATGAGGAGGCCCAGAAGCAGAGCTGCCCCCTGCTTCACAGGCGGACCTGGAGTGAGAGAGAAATGACCCCGTTATGCCACTTACAGCCGTTTAACAGGAAGCTATTTTCAGAACAGGAAGAAAGCAACATATAAAGAGAGAACCATTTTGAAGAGGTGCTCACATGCAAATAATACTGTAAACCAGGATAATTCAACCGAAACACAAGCTTACACAAGTTTACGGTTTACAGGAATGAGATAAACCTTTGGGGTGTACACATTTACACATTTACTATCCACATATTCACAGGGGGATTTTGCTGCTGTTGTAGCAGCTTTGCCCAACATCTGTATGTGAACACAAAGCAATCCAGAATTTTGACAATTTCCGCTCTGAAAATAAACTTAAGATACAAACAGTGGCAGAAAATATCGGCTTTGACCATGTAGAGCAAGCAGCAACAAAACATCTAATGTCCCTAAACCTGCGCTTGAACCTTTGCAAAATACTCACTGAGGTAACGGAAGAGGAACCCAACAGGGATGGAGGCGGCAAGAACTCCCAAATACACCAGCTCATCGGGAGACATGGTTCTGCTGACAGCGACCACAGATCACCTCCAAACTTCTTTTAGGTAAAAAAAAAAGAGACACACAGGAAATATTCACGTAAAAAAATGGTCAATCATAGGATGCATTAAAACTACTGATTAAGCCCAGCAGCTCTTTAGAGATGTCTTTAATGCAGGTGTAGGTGATATTGTAAGATTGATGTTATTTTTATTAACTTACAGACTAAGTATGGTTTAATCTTATAAGCATTTACCAGATGGTGAAGTACACCCTTGAGACTTAAGTGGTTATCAACGCTAAGTGTGAACAGACATGTCATCAGAGGTGTACAGATGGTTCATCTTTTACCTGGATTCTTCTTTGCATGATAGAGCTGTAACCTGCATCTGTGTTCACATACAATGGTTTACAATTGTATAGCAACTTTGTACCAACTTTCTTTGGGAAATGGGAGTAGTACATTAACACAACTGAGAAAAAAAGAGCTGTTAGGGGATCAATCAATAGAAGATCAATAAAATGATCAAGAGACGGTGAATATACAAACATTTCATACTGATCTATTGAATAATATTAACTCAGTCATTTTGAGGCTTGGATTTCCTGGACATAGAGTTTATACACGTATAACATGCAGTGAAATGCAACACTGAGTCACTCAGACTGTGCAAAAATGTTTTTTTTACAATAAAACAAGAAGAAATAAAAAGCTACAAACATAACAAGCCGTCCAAAGGTTTTACTACTGTTGGGGCATCTTTTAATTTTTTTTAAATCAGAGAACTCAACCTATACTCTGCCAGTGAATTCAACACCATTCGTATTCGCTTTTAAAACACTTTAACTTTACAGCTTTTATATTTACGTATGACTGATCATAAGCTAATGACTGTCACAGTGGCATTTTTTCTACAACATCTTATTATTCTCAGGTTAATCTTAGATCGAGACACATTTTACTGAAGCTTTCATTCAACTAAAAGCACTTCCTTCACCCCCACAACCAACCTTCAGTGTATTTCACAATAACACCCCTGTGTTGCAAACGCCTTCGATTATGGACATTTCCGTGATGTCTAGGTGTGAATACTTTGTGCCAGGTGATGAAAACTGATGAATCTAAATGTAGTGACGCTTTTATCGCTATAAAAAAATCAGGTCAAAGCTGAGCAAAACGTGGACACTGACAGTTACCGTCACATCTCCCTTCAAAAAGCTACTTTTAAATCGTAGAATTAGCGAACAGCAACACAAACAAACTGGAGTATCGAGACTAAATGAATGATTTTTAAAATCCCATACAGAACAGACGCTCAAATTAAATAGAAATTGTCGATTTCAAACAGGAGTTACTATCCGATAAAAAGCAGCTTCAACAGTATCAGACGACACTTAAAGCGTTTACTTACATTTAGAAAACGTTAATACCCAGGTTTAAACACGCTTCGTCCCCGGTACACACTGCAGACAAAATCTTCCCTGTAAGCTCTCATTCACACTTCCTGGTTGACCAAATGTGACGTCAGCACGCACAGGCGGACTGTACCATTCTACAGTCACGCATGCTTATTTGCGCTTCATAAGTTTAAAGTGCATCACTTGCAGGACAAGACCTCATACAGCAATTCATACATTTCAATTACATTCAGCTACAGAAACTTAGATCTTTATTTTACTGTACTAAGAAAAAGGCTTTAAGAATAAATAAAATTAAAAAAAAATAAATAAAAACACACGGACACAGCTCAGATCTTTGGTCAAACCAAACATTTTTATTAAGAATTTTGGCAGAACAGGAAGTATGAAGATGCTCCCTGGCTGACACCCTTCTTAATCCTCCTCCTCATCGTCAGCTCCTCCAGCTCCAGCCTGGCCCTTCTTGGCGTTCTTTCTCTTGACGCGGCCTGGACGGCCACCTCCGTACGGAGACCTCAGGGAGAAGTCGATGTGCTTCTGGCTGTCCAGACGAACCACAAAGGAGGGGATGTTCACCACCTGCTTACGCACACTGCCAAGACAAAACGAGAAGGATTTCAGAAAACGTGGCTAAACGGCTCCCACGTGACACTATAAACTCTGATATAGGGCCAGTTTTTAAAATTTACTGCAGGCTTCATTCACGAGGAATTCTTGACACCACATAAAATCTGAACAAACATCTTAAATCATCAGCCTGAGTATTTGATACATCAAAACCATCACATGAGATGCAGTGAATACTAAAATTGCCCGAGGTGCAATCCCCAATACCTTACCTGACAGCCACAACAGCGCAGTGGCACAGTCCGAGCATATCGCAGCGGGATTGGCTCAGGGCAATATCAACTGACAAGGTATACGGCTTTGATACCGAATTGACCTTGCTGAAAAGTTTAACTGATCAACGAAGAGTGCTACAGGTAGGCGGTCCTCTGATGGAAGAGGAAGCAATGACAGTTTCTCATGAGTCCCCTCAAGACTTTCTGACCCTTCATTACTTGACATTTCCCAGAGGTCTTGAAGCTTACCGGATGTGCCTCTGGCGGATAAGGACACGGGCGTGGTGGATGCTCTTGGCAAGTCCGAGCTTGAAGACCTGCGTCTGCAGCCTCCTCTCCAAGAAATCTTCAACCTTCAGACCCAGGATGTAATCGAGCTTCATCTTACCCTCATCCAGTACACCGATCCTCACCAGACGCCTGAGCAAAGCATTACCTGGACAGCCACAGAGGAGCAGTTTACACAACCAAACTCTGGCACACACGCAGCATATAAGATTGAATGTGAATCAAGCAACAATAATGGCCTCATTGACGAGGAATTCGTGACACCACAGTGAAGTCTGACGATATTACATTTAAATCATCGGCCATAATGTATTTCATCCATTCAGCGTACCTTCAAACAGACGCCTGGGGTCCTTCTCATCAAGAGTGAGCAGCTCTCTGGCAGCTTTACGGATCTTGGCCAAAGTAAACTTGACCCTCCACACCTCACGCTTGTTCCTCAGTCCATACTCGCCTTTAAATAAAATTGCCATGTTACTATGTATCATAAATGGCACAACAAGAACAAAAGGAATGATGCATTGCTTAAGTACAGCGAAGGTGTTAAATTATAGCATACCAATGAGTTTCAACTCCTGGTCGAGACGGGACTTCTCGAATGGACGTCGAGGGGTGACATAGGTCTTACTACAAACCCAAGTCCTGGCAACGGGCATGGTGGCTTATTGTGCCTGAAGAGTGAAGAAAGTGACATTAATTGCAATCGCTGAATGTATTATTTTACAGTAACATCAGAAATGCGCCCGTTATCCTTCATCTCACCAAAGCTATATAACATCACCTAGCAATATAATGTGCATGAAACTCCAAAATACACCACTTACACCTCGGAAAATATGTGGGAATTGCGTTTTATGTGGAGAATACGGTGCATAAATGTGTTAAATACCAGCTAATGGAGCCATACGACTGGGCCGCAGACACCCGGCACCACGTTGTTTGGTAAGACACGCTAACGTTAGCTTAGCTGAACATAACTTCGATTTTTGAAATCAACAACGTAATACGTGGGCTATCCAATATATTAATTTGTGTTCACATTACTTCATAGTACTTTCTGTCGTTGTACCGTGTCTAAAGACAGTGAGCTTGTGCTGTGGGAAGAGTGAAGTTGCGGCTCGTACCTGTCTCGATCAGGCTCGCGTTGTAAAGAGGAAGTCAAAGGCCGTTCACAATGCTTTATACGTCTTGAGCGCACACTACATATCCCATCATGCCTCTCATTCCTTGAAGCGGAAGTAAGCTTGTGAGGTTGTCGCCCTCTATTGGTAAATCGTAACATAGCTGCGGACACAAGAAATTAAGCTTCACCAGTAAATAATTTCACTCCTACCGACCTGTTTTAATCATAATTATGCTGTATGCTTAACCCGCTCATATGGAAGGTGGAATATATATAACTTTTGTTCATATATGCTTAAGTTTTTTTACTACATTGGACCCTCCAATAAAGTGTGGTCTTTTGTTGTAAAATAGGTTGTTGTAAAACAGAAAGTGGTGACAAATCTTGCTTTACATTGTGTGTGAGACCAGGGGAGATAAGGTGGTAAACTCAGTGAGAAGGACATGGGCGACTATTTATATAACTCTGAAATGGGACCCTGTGCATGTGTTTCTGTCTGTCAGGCTGCATGATCAACTGATGGACACACAGAAGCTCACTTGTTTTCTCTTTCACTGCCCCATATTCTGTCTTTTTCAGGCAGAGATTTAGTTCTTTAGTGGAGTTTCTTTGTGTTTTTTTCTTACCTGTGAGGTAGACTCAGTCGTGACCTTCTTTCTCCTCACCCTCTTGGATCTTGTCTTTCTTCTGGTTGGGATTTTTACACGTTTTTTTCCATCCCAGTTGCCTTTTTTTTTTTTTTACTGTGTGTGTCAAACTTTCCTTTTCCCCTGCTCTCCTTTTTCCTTCCTCCCCCTGTCTTCCTCTGTTCCCTGTCTTCTTGTGTGTGGTTTTTGGGCTATGCTCTCGTCACCAACTGTGATCCTCCAGCCTTATGGACTGCCCGTCTACCCACAGACAACCACATGCTACCCCAGCATAGTTCAGGTAAACGCTTCATTTGTTCTGTAATTCAAATATATCACATTGATTTTCGTCAAAATTCTCCATGAGTCATAAAAGGCATCCTGAACAAGCATATATCCAAAGTGGCTAAGAATCTAGAAGCCACAAATAAGGAATGATATATGTATTTGAGTGAAAACAGTCAACAGGCAGGAGGACTTGGTCTGAGGATAGTTTTTGGGAAATATCAGATGATCAATAAAATGTCAGAAAGATGCAAATTTTCAGTTTTATTCAATCAGAAAATTGGAACCGAAAAGTATTTCTAAAGCAGTTTAGCTGATGCAGAAGCCTAAAACGCATGTATAATTTTTCCACTAATAAGTTTGAAAAGCCCTAAAAAGCCCTAAAGTCTAGGTATTCCCAGTGAGGAAAAATACTTTTTTTTTCCAGTAGAAAGCACCAAAGGGCACTGTTTCTTTTGAGCTAAAAAGTAATTTCACTTCACTTTATTTAGTGAGTTATTACTTGATATTTCAGCACAGGACATATTAGAAACAACCAGTAAGGTCCAATTGGAGCTGTGTGAAGTATGCTGATTGTGAAACATCTTATTTGTTGAATAGTAAGGACACCTTAGGGGTTATCTTTAGTCTGATGGTCTGAGTGAGGCTAGCAGCAAGTGTCCCTGACATGCCATTAATGCCACAACGCATCTGGTATCTCTCTACCTTGTCACTGTGCTTCACACCAGCTGTATTTTTAGTCTTCCTCTCCTGAGCCGATAATCACCGGAGGAGGTTCTGCCGCCTATCTTGTTTTATGCAGTCAACTGTTTTTAAAATAGGTGTAAAACCTGCCTGTTGAGCATTTAAACGCTGAGCACTTTGTATCTCATCTGATTTTAAGATTTAAAACATAAACACGTACAGAATAAGGTGTTGTTTAGAGGTGACTGCAGCTGATAATCAAGCCTTGAAGAATATGATTCTTCTTCTTGCAGCATCCTGAAACATTATATTGTTATGAGTCTTATATGTCTGCAGACTGAGCCCTGCTTCATTTTCTGTTCAAATGCAGCGTGAGTCTTAATAGGATATCCACTGAATCTCAAGTTGCAGCAGCTGTGGTTTGAAATCTACCTCGGGATCTTAGTCACATGTCAGTGTTTGTCTTCTGTCTTTCCTCTTCCTTTACTGCTTCTCTTCACCATTACCGAACAACAACCCATTATAGATGTTCATACCAAAAGCAGGATGTGGTGGATGACTGGATGGAAAATGAAAAAAAAACCCACTGTTGAGTTTCACTTAATAAGCCACCACTTGCAAAGACTTGTACTTGACCAGAACATCTGCAGTTAGCGTCGTCTTGTTGTGTAAATCCTGCGGCAGCTGTCACAGCGGGCACCTGGCGCTGAGCTGTCGACTTATGACCGCAAACCGACAGCTGAGGAAGGAGACGAGAGAGAGAGAGCGAACAAATGGCAATCAAAAAAAGCCTGTGTCTCTACACTTGCTGACACTGTGATACTGAACGAGGCTCACTGGCTGATAGTTAAAGTCTGTGGGAAAACAAAGAAACAGAGGATGGTTGACAGTGATATTTAACAGACGACGTTATCTTCACTCATTTGTCACTTTTTTTATCAGGGAGGAGGGTCGATGCAGCCACTCACTGTTTGTTTCTTCAGATAAATAGATTATATAGAAATAGTCTAGAGACATGTTCCAGCATGATTGTTGAGGTTAGCAAAGTTGAATGATTGAACTGAAATGTGGTGTGTTGACTGCTTAGTTTGCAAAGCAGGATTTGTAATCCATTAAAAAGTCACCTCTGTTTTTGCTTGTTAAGGGACACATGTTTTTCCTTTTGCTTTCAATGTCTGTTTTGTTTGGTTGATGATGGAACAGTACACCTGATTTACTTTATTTTTACGCATCACCCCCATTTTCACTTGCTGTTGGCTGGTGGAGTCTCAGACGTGACATAAAAGTTGTGATCAGAGGATGTGTGCAAGGCTCTCTGCAGATGAATGTGTACCTGCCGGTTTGTTGTGGAGACAATCCTATCCTCAAACTTGACTTGTAGTGGTTGAAATACTCTTTTCTGCTGATGCCGATCCACTGTGCACATATGGAGTTTGGTTCTCCAAGCGACACTATCGTGAGAGAAGCCAAACATCCATGCTGGGTGGAGTTTTTATGCATCCAGCAAGGAACTTTGGTTTATAAACTGTTTGGTCAGGTTTATGCACCAAAACTACTTGGTTAGGTTTAGGTTTAACATCACAACTTGGCATAGACCACCTCATATCTTTGACATATTAGAAAGCTTAATTTCTTTACAAGTTACCAAGGTAAAGAGTCCAAACCCATCTACAAAAGACACAAAACGGAATGGAAATGTATTTCTGAGAAGTGCACACAGCATCGCCAGGTTGAAAGATTCTATCAATCAAATGCTGGTTGAAAAAAGCGTTGAAATATGTAAGGTATCCTGGAAATGAACCCTGCTGATGTTTCGTGGCCAGTGATCTCGACCTTTGACCGACTGGATTTTATCCAAAATATCTCAGCTTTTATTGGATGAATAGTTTGTGATATTTTTCAACAGTAATTTTGTCCCCACGAGGATGCATTGATATGACAAACAAGCTTCTGACTTCTTATCTAATGTCCCTTTTATGTCAAGATTTTGACAAGCCACTTTTGGTCATAACAAAATACATACGACATACCTACCAGTCTTAGTTAAACTTTCCATTTAGAGCCAGTCGGCAACTGAGCAGGAGCAAACTGCGAAATATAAGTCTTTAAATATTGCCTTCATGCTAATTTGCCTCTAATTTTACCACTCAAACCCTTAATTTACATTCTGTATCTCGCAATACATTCATGATGTTTATCAGATAGTAAACATGCAGACAAAATCAGCCTGTTCAGTTTGCTTTACCAGGTACGTGCATACTAAAATAACTCCTGCTGAGTATGCTACATCTGATTCCTGGTGTAATATTAGTATTGACTTTCTGGGAACTCTGATGTGGCAAAATGAAACTCTCAGGCCCTTTTCTTCTCTTATTATTTTTTCTTTTCTACATTTATTAACCAAAAAAACAACGAGATGAGTCATAAAGAACACAGTCAATGTTGGTACAGGAGTACTGTGCTGATAATCAGATGTGTGCTTCACTGTACCCTTTCGATTTGAACCAGCATCTACAAAAATATCCCACTTCTCAAGTGCAGCAGCTGACAGCGGGATACATGAGACATTATGAGAATGGAGATACTTCTTATCATGATAGATTATTATAAATCCTGAAGCAGGCTGACTCTTGTGATAAGTCCCTTGAAAGGCAACACATGGTTGGGATATGGAGAAGTGAAACCGAGGAACTGCTCTAATCTCTTCATAAAGTGAAAACATCAGCCCTGTAACAGAACCTTTTCCATTTAAACCACATATTTGTGGGTATTTCAAACTCCAAGCATCATATTTTAGTGCTGGATTTGATCGTTCTCTTCAGATAGAATAAAAACCTCTCACCTCTTTCTTTCTTTGATGAAACATTGAGGCATCTAATTCTTTCTATAACGACAGCTGGGCGGCTGTTGCTCAGGAGGCAGAGCGGTCAGCTGCAAATTAACAGCTCACTGACTCGATCCCCTGGTTCCCCATTCTTCATGTCAAAGTGTTCTTGAGACACTGAACACCACACTGCCTCTGATGCATTGGTGGGTGTGTAAGTGTGTGTATCATGGCACTACATAGGCTTAAAAAACTCTGTGCATGAATGGGTGAAGGTGGCTTGTAGTGGTCAGCAAGACCAGAAAAGCCCCACACGAATGAGGTGAATTTACCATTTGAATAAATGTACATGAGGTCAGAAATACGCTCAGTCTTATCAGTGATGCAAACACAAGTTTATTTACTTCCCTAATAATCCAAAAGATGTCATTCATAACTTAGCTGTGGACAGATTTGAAAAATAAATCTCTCTGAAAGTAACAAAACCACTCTGGCCTCTCAAACATGATCTTTTCAGAAAATTACACTTAGACTCTTTTAAGATGACTTCTCGCAGCTGAAGGAGCAAAGACCTTCATAAATACTTCATCTTGGGGGAAGAACTCTGTCTGCGGTGTGTCTGCAGTCTGTGGTGGCAGGGTGGAGGGTAACAAGGTGATTGGCAGTTACAGATGTCAACAGCTGGTGTGGCTCCCTGGTTCCTCTGCTTTGGCACTTGTTTGATGTGATTGGTGGATGAGTAGGACTTCTGGTGCGGTGGGCGGTGGTCATCTGGCATTAAAACATGCTGCAGTTGTTGAACAATGCATCAGAGACAGAGGAACGTAGTAAAGGGGTAAGACAATGCTTGTACTTCTTTCTCTGGGGGGTCTACTTGTGTCAAGGCTCAACAGGAGCATCACTGATGTGTAGTTCTCTTTCCTAGCAGATGCAGAAGAATCTCAAAAGAGTCAGAACATTTTTATTTCACTGTGGTTCAATTGTAAAAAGAACAAAAATCCTGTCAAGTGCTAATATTATTTCTAAGTAACTGATTTATCTTTTTCTGAGTAAGGTATTCAGTTACAGGACAAATTAAACAAAGTCAGACAAGGTTTTATCATCTTTAACTGACATTTCTGATAACTAATCGCTACTATAGACCAACACAAGTTTTCGCCAAAGCAAATTTTTGAGTAGTTTTAATTCTAGTTCGATTTTGTGGTAGTTAAATTTATGTGCTAGTTTTTTAAAAAGTGACATTTGCTTAAGATTAACTTTGTTTGAGTTTTTAGAAATGTCCCAAATGGAAAAAATTGTGTGACTCAAGGCAGCTTAAAAAGATTAATGTGAATGTGTGAAGTAATTTATTGTATTAATGTGTCACTGAAAAAAGACAACGGCCCAAATTCTAAAACTGTATTTGCCCAAACTGTAGAGCCCAAGATCTTTTGTTTCATTATTGAAAACCCACAGCAGGTCATTTATAGGGCTCCAAAACACTGAAAATCAGCAAATCCTTGAATTTGAGCTTCTGGAATTAACTGGATCACTGGCTTTAAGAACAAATCAACTATAAAAACGTTTTCTAACTTTCTGATGTTGCTTTTAGAGATTTTGAAATTCTGATATTTGCAGTAGAAGTAGCGAAAAATGTTGGCCTTAATCTGAAGAAACAGTAGATCTTTAGAGGTTAGAAGTGCTCTGCAGCTTTTTAAAGTACTACACTACTTGTCCATGACTTTTGAAAAAAGTGGAAGAACAACCCATGAGATTAATTGTGATGTGGTGATTTAAACGGGGCAACTGTGCAGTCTTTCTTTCTTTCTCTAGACCACCCAGCCTGAAAAATATTTAATTTTATAATGTTTTATAACCATTAGTCTATAACTTGTATATTTTTTTAGAAAACTGATGCTGTCCTCATTTTTTTCAATGACTTCCTGCAATGGAAAGATATCTTCATGCCTGAATTTGGTGAAATACTCCTTTATTGTTACATATTCATGCACCTCTCTTTGTTATTATCTACAATCTGTCTCTGCTGATTGTATATCAATAATGAACTTTTGATCATCATTAGTCTCATGTCAGCTGTTTAGTAAAAGCAGAAGAAGAGCGTCTGGTGGTTAGTTTGCGTACATATTTGATAGAATTAAATGCTGATTCCTTCCATCCTCTTCTTTGTTCCTCAGGGGGGCCCCGCTCAGGAGGCCGGGCCTGGCAGCGGGGACCCTGCCCTGCCGCAGGTCTATGCTCCGCCCCCCTCTTATCCACCACCTGGTCAAGGTCCGCCAACATCTGCAGGCAGACTTCCCACTCTTGACTTCAGCTCTGCGCATCCCAGCTCAGAGTATTCAGAACACCCCCAGCTCAGAGTCTATCAGGGCCCTCAGCACGAAGGGGCCGACACCCTGACGTCCGGTAACACGGTAAGAGCCGACTGTGACGATGTTGATGGAATTAAAGTCATGTCCCAATAAAACATGATCCACAGCAAGATGTGACAAGTAGGTAGTCCTTTCAAATGTCCTGCCAGAGCAACATGGCCAGATAGAGTTTCCTTCTATATTTAGAGCCCCGCTTCCAATGTTATGTCCTTGTACGGAATTGCTGAGGACAGCTGAGAGGGGATTTGTTGTTGAAAATAAATCCCTGCATTTCCTTCTCCCCTGTGTCTTGTTTCGCTGGTTGTAAAAAAGAGATCTCCTTTCAGGATTACAGCATTTTCTGTTGTTATTTACAGTTCAGTAAGAGCATAGAGTGCATGCTTCCTTTTTAAGTCTTTCATCCAAGGAAACATTCAAATTTCTCATTTAAGGTGTAAATGATGAAATACAGTTTGTTACATTTTTCTCTCCTGAATTCTTATTTTCTTGAAACAAATGGAAAAATCTGCTGTTGCAATCATCTTATTTCAACCTGTCTCCAATATATATATATATATGAAAAATGGTTTCCAAGAACTATTTAAAACAAAGCAGCATTTTTTCATTGTTCTAACATAAGCTCACCCTCACATACCTTCATGGTCCCCAGAGGATAATCCCACTTATCTGAATCCTAATGACTCCCCTGACTTTCTGCTACATTGAGGCACTTTTGCCTGAAGCATCTCAAGTTTTTCATGGACTTCTGTAAAATTTGAGACGATTTTTCAGGGTCGTCAGAGGATCACCAGAGTCATGGGGTCCTCTGACATGTTTCATGTGTCAGTAGCTAAAACTACTTTTAAGGTTTTGATGCACGCAGAGGTTTTCAGTTCATTGGTGCAGAGGTGTTACCATCCCTGAAGACTCCATGAAAATATAGTTTGATGTGGAAACAGGTTGAAATATATTTCCCTTTAATTTTCTTACATGAGTTAGGGTTGCTGTCTTTTTGCAGTGCAGTTCAGTCACAGCAGCGTCTCTCTCAGGCATGAAAACAACCTCCCTGATAAAGACTTGAGAGTTATTTGGTCTGATCTGTGTGGCAGGTCGGATCTTCTCCTGCCTCTGCCACAAGTCTCTCTTCCTCCTCTCATAAATGGTGTTTTGTGGCCCCGTCTATATATTTTATTACTAGAGCCCCTGACATACTTGGGTCCGTGCTGATTTTCGTGGGGAAAGTTGAGACGTCGCCACGGAGGGAGGGGGTCAAAGGGCGAGGCTGACCAGATGACCCCCTTTCCCCCTCTGAAATATCGCTCAGGTCCAGAACACAAATCTGCATCGTGACATGACACCACCACCCAACTCAACCCCCCTTCCCTCTACTCTGGCCTGTGTGTGTGGTGTGTGTGTAGGTGGATGTGACTGCTGTCTACAGTAGTCAGTCACAGCTAGCCAGTGTAGCGTGCGCCTGTGCCCTGTGTGTGTTTATTCGTCTGTAAAATGCCTCCCTGGGTGAATGTGTCTCTCTTCCTTTTCTCTATCCCCACCTTAATAATGATGCCCCTTGTCAATTTACCTTTAACCTTTGGCAGAAAAGCAGCACCGTGACCCCAGACTGACATTTCAGTTTTGATCCCCTTTGCCTTCCCTCATCACCCTCTTCCTTTCAAGCTTCTTGCGCACCGTTTTTGCCTTGTTTACTCTGGTTTAATTTTATCTTTCACTGCTGCACTGAGGCCTTTTCATTGTTCATCTGCCTCTTGGTACTACAATGCTAATACTCAAGTCTTGACACCGCAATCCTTATTTCTATTAGAGTAGCACATTTTTCCTATAATTTTTTAGGTGCTTTTGTATTATTTTTTCTTTCCTATGCTCTCTGCTCTTTCTCTCGCTGCTGAAGCTCACTGTTGCTTCTTGCCTTTCCTGCAGATTTTCTCATTCTCACATTCTTGATTCCTCTCCATCATTTATCTTAAATACATTGTTTTATTCTTTTAACATTTTCCTTTTAACTGTTGACGCTGTTGGTTGAATAATGCACACACAAGCGCACACACTAGCATCGTGGTGCATTGTGGGATAGTGAATGTTTTGGTTTTGGCACATTAGTCCTTGGATTGTTGTGCATGGGGCAGTTTATTCATACAGATCATAAAGCATAGGTTTGATGTGCAGTATACAATGGAAATGAGGATATTTTTGTGTAACATCACTTTGAAAAATCAAATGATTCAAATTTCTACCAGTTCTCAATAAGCATTTCCTCTTGTGACCAATCAAAATAGACAGCTTAGAGGAACTAAGATCAAAATACAGAAAAATAAATGAAAATACAATTTTTTTTGGACACACAATCTGATTTCCAGAACAAAGCATAGTACAGGTGTTGTTTCCAAAAAAACCTTCAAAAAGACAGAAAATGACCTGAAAATGGCAAAGCTGTCTGTCAGCAGTAATCAGGTTAGATCAAAGTGTAACACTTCTAATTAGCCACATTGACCTGGTAAAAACTATGGCCTGGCAAAATAGAGTCCTGTTATACATACAATGAGGAATAAATATGTTTGTCCTCTTCTCCAAAATATAGTAGTGTCACAATTCATGGTTGTAAACTGTGAGATGATAACATATCTCCAGGCTGATGTTTTCTGTTGGGCGGAGTTCACGTGACATGGCAGGAACCGCGAATAGTAACATGTGTAAGATGTAAGCATGTACATTACTGTAACTGTGCAAAATGCACATGTACATTCATTCTAACCCTAACAATGAACTTTAAACTTCCAATCCCTGTGGTGGAAGCAAAGAAATCATAAATGTGAGGGATTCACTTGCATATGTTCCAACACCTCATTCATCCTTCTTTCACTATTTGTGGCCAAATTAACCCTCGCAAGACTTGGAAAGCGGACTTCATGTAAGAAAACGTATGAAGATCGTTGAAAAGCTGCATCTGTGTAGAGAACAAAGTATGGAAAAAGCACTAATTGTACAGTAATGATCCCATTTCGCATTATGCCATGAGATCTTGTGGTAAAATGTATTGACTGAACTAAACACCTTTATACTGGGGAATATTTAAAAAAAAATGCAGCTCTTATATTCCCCTGCTGAGGAGGATTTTGTCCAAACTAAAGTCTAAAAAACTAAAGCAGGACATTGACGAGTGATTTGAATCTAAGTAATGAAAGATTAATTGACTAAGAGAAAATATCTGCCTCTTCAACTTAGAAATGGTCCAATTAATTTCAAGGTGGAACAGTTTTGAACCGTCTGATGAGTGATATCACACAGGGATGTATTCACTTCTGTTGTATACATCATTTAATGTAATTACATCTGCTTAGAGTCTTAATTAGAGTTTTCCAGTGGAGCTTCAAACTGTTTTTCACTCTTTACCACAGCTGGAGTGAGCACATGTCGTTTTTTAATATCATAATCTTGGCGTTAGTGTGCTGGGCATCAGTCTTTATACTTTCCTACAGGCATGTGTTCCAAGACACCTGACTAAAATGGAGCCTTTTCCACGCCTCCTTACATTTGCCTGAGAAGGATCACTGGTTGCTGAATGCTGGTTGAACTTGGTTTGGATCACTTGATCTCATGGAAATGATCTTTGCTTAATGCCATGTGATGCTTACGCAACTGAGTCTTTATACAAAGTCTCTGAAAGTTGTTAAACTTGTTGAATTGACCTTACTTCCTTTCTGTCTTTGCTTTTCCACTGATGCCCTCTCCCCGTTTTTCCTCACATCTGTCTCATCTCATTCATACCCTCTCCATCTCTCTGTTTTCGTCTGTTCCTTCACGTCCCCTTTTTTCTCGTCCACTCTCCTTCTATCCGTGTGCTCGCTTTCATACCGTCTCGCTGTCAGGAGGACGCTTTGGCCCCTGTGACGTCTGACCCCCAGTCTCTCAGTGTGTCCGTGTCATCGGGGGGCGGAGCAGGAAGTGGAAGTGAGGAGGAGGGGTCAGGTAAGGCCCAACCGAAACGCCTCCATGTCTCCAACATCCCTTTCCGCTTCAGAGACCCAGACCTCCGCCAGATGTTTGGGGTATGCTGAACTAAATGTTATTAAATTACACCTGTTTGCACATTGAATGGCGTCTACTAACTGATTCTGACACTTGCAGCAATTTGGGAAGATCCTTGATGTAGAAATCATCTTCAATGAGCGGGGGTCAAAGGTGAGCCGCACATAAATGTTATCAGAGCTTTGACCAACATGGGAAGGATATTCACTGAATTAAAGAAATTAATGATATAACCATCCAAACGATTTAGGGGTTTGGATTTGTAACTTTTGAGAGTGCCACCGAGGCCGACCGAGCACGAGAGAAGCTGAACGGGACGATCGTAGAGGGGAGAAAGATCGAGGTGAAGGAGGGTTTTTCCCTGTTTGTTCTTTTCAACACCAACATTTAACACAGATACTCTTTATCAAGGCTTCTTTTTTCATTCCAGGTTAATAACGCTACTGCAAGAGTAGTTACAAAGAAGCCTCAGGCGCCTCTTGTAAATGGTGACATTTCAAGTAAGAAATTGAAAGTGTTTGTTCATTACATTCTGGGGTCTGATTTATTTGGAAGGACTGTTTTAAAGGCATCTAACGTTCACTTTATTTTGCAGCTTCTGGGTGGAAGATCAACCCTGTCATGGGTGCGATGTACGCACCTGAACTCTATACAGGTGGGTTAAAGTCGACTTTGTTGCTTAGAGACTATAAGCGTTCTTCATCTGATTGTTCCAGACTTTTGCTTTCTTTTCTGTCTTTGAACTTTTTTAGTTGCCAGTTTTCCGTATCCTGTAGCAACTCCCACCTTGGCCTACCGGGGCTCTGCGCTGCGCGGCCGAGGCCGAGCCGTCTACAACACGATTCGCTCTGCTGCTGCTGCAGCCACACCCGCTGCTATGCCCGCCTACCCTGGGTAAGCTCCTGGGTCCGGTTGAATGATCAGTCTTCTTTTGGTGGGTTCCCAACAGAGTGAAATGATCCAGGTGTACCAGAGAGGCAGCCATGATAGGATTTTGTCAGATCGCTTCAGTTCTTCTTTTAGATTCATCAGTAGTAATTTGTGTAAATGAATATAGGAACTGGAGGATGAGTGTGATCATTCTCAACATAGTGAAAAAAACATTGGACTATTGTGACTTTTTATTTCCTTTTTGGTGTCATCTCAAAGTACCAGCCTTGTTCATGGCGTAATACTTTTGCTTGGCTGTCAATATGTAAACACGTATGAGGTACAGTATTTAAAGGAGTATTAGTTCCTCCACAGCAAACCCATATCATAGCCACGTGTTAAAGCAGACAGATTCTCTTTACTTCAGTGCTTCCCTTTCCCATCTTTCCTTGAGCTCACTGTGACGAGCTCAAGGACAAGCATTCAAGGAAAACACAAAGGAGTTCATTTCTTTTTCCTGTTCAGCCCCACCCTCTGTTGTGCTGCTTTATTTTCATTTAATTCCCAGATGAACATGTCAATTCTATTAATTGTTTCAGGGTTGTATATCAGGATGGACTGTATGGAGCAGAAGTTTATGTAAGCGGCTGCGCATTTGTCACACATTTGCATTTTTAAATTTGTAAACCACCTTATGCTGCTGCATTTATGTTTTTTCTTTTTCCCCTCGCAGGGCAGCTACCCCGCAGCTTACAGAGTGGCTCAGTCAGCATCTGCTGCCACGGCAACCTACAGTGATGGGTGGGCAAATGCAAAAACAAATGTTCGAAAAAGTAGTTTTGGGCGTCCAAATGCAGGACAGAAGGAGAAAGTTTAAGTGAAAGGTTGAACATAGCTGAAAATAGCTTTAGCATAGCTTTAGCAGAAAGAATAGGGTTCAAACTCAGACAACTGACTTAATACATGAGGGACTGATTAGCTAATGACAAGACAGATAGGAATATAAACAAAGCATAACACATGAGGAAAATAAATCTATAACTACAAAAAAACAAAGGCTGTGACGTTACTCAACTCAGCTTTATTCAACCCACTCAGACTGAAGGTTTAGTTTAAAACAGAGGGTTTTTGGGGTAAATCTAACCACAATCACTTTTTATTCCTCAGCCTCTGGAGAAACCAGAAACATGAAATGAAACCATTTTGAGAGTTTGAACTCTCAGCTTTTATAGTAGATGACTGACATTGACCTTAGAAGTGTTGCTGTGCTTCAGTGCAGGCTTGGAAGATAAAACACTGCTTATGTTGCTCCAGGTCATTAAGCGCTGAACAGTGTTTTTCAAGCCCAAATGTATAAGAGGGTGATATACGGAGTAATATTATTATCAGACGTTTTGAAATCTCAGCTATTTCACCTGAAAACAAACACAAAAGTCACTTGGACTTTACCGTGCTTTGTAGGCAGGCGGTGAGCATTTCAAAAGATTTTCCTTTGAAACATTTACCAGCATCCGTTACTTTGACTTCAAAGAGTAAATTTAAGTAGTGGGAGTTTGTCGTTAGAGAAAAACATAAATGAACATACAGAACTGAGATTGTCAATCTTTTTTCTCCCACCAGTAAAATAACATGTGCTGTCCAAGGCAGAAGCTACCATTAACCACACTATGCTGGTGCTACTTTAGTTTTTACAGGACCGTGAAAGTTAATTTGGATATTTTTCTAATACTCAGCATGTTTAAACACAGCTGTTCTTATCTTTGAAAATTAAACCAAAGCACACTGTGAAGGAAGAACTTCAATGGAGGAATAAAAAAGCCAATTAGTCGGCTAATTTTGCTCAGGAGGAGTTTGCGCGACTTTGACATGTGCTTCTCATCTTTTTGACCAGATACGGACGAGTTTACGCCACCACCGCAGATCCCTATCACCACTCGGTGGGACCAACGACGACATATGGAGTTGGTACAATGGTGAGCTGAGTCAAACATGCACAGCTTCCAGTGAATATTTGCAGCAGGCCCTGCTCACACCTGGCACACTGCTTCTGTCAACAGGCCAGTTTGTACAGAGGAGGATACAACCGCTTCACCCCGTACTGACCCGTCCAACAGAGGGGGGGGTGGGGCGTCTCTCATGAACTCTGGGGCTGACAGGTTATGAGATCTTAAACCTCTCCATCACAACCTCTCCTCCTCGCAGACAGACTGAAGTTATGTACCCTGCAGGACCCATTAACCGTCCATTCTGCTGAAGCACACTGAAGAGGAAGTTCTGTAATTTATAGACAGTTGCTTGAAACTTTGAGTGTTGTTTTGTGAATATAAAGAGTATCGATGCTGCACAGTGAGCTGGTGAAAAATACTGTGAGAATGGTTTTTGAGTTCGACCTCTAAAAGTTTCAGGGGCTCAAAGTGTACGAAAAATTAACCCATTTTGTACACTGCTAAACGACAGCAGTTATTTAGGGAATCTGTTTGTGAGTGTGTGTGTGTGTGTGTGTGAATGCGTGAGCATTTGTGTGAGGTTATATTGTTCGGTTACTCAATGGAGTGAGAGACAGCTGGGACACTGGTATCACTATCACAACCTCAGAGCTGCTGTTTGTCTGGATGTAGTTGGAATTTAGCTCGTTGTTTCCTCGTTCTAACAATCTACCTCTCATACATTTTTAGATTTCCACACAGCAGTTTGGTTGCAGTATTTGTGATTTCTTTTTCGTGTAGTCTCGATGCAGCACTGTTACACGCATTCACCTGTTTCACAAAGGCCTCACATCAGGACAACATCAATCTTCTGACCATCTTCTCGTCGTTTCCTGCCGCCGTTACCTTTAACTGTCACCTCTTCCTGTACTCTCTGCCTCTTTGCTCCCTCAGAGCTGACCTCTCTATCCATGAATTCTTCTGGCGCCTGTATTATTTGCTGTTGCACTCTTTTTCCTGCTTTGTTTGATGTTTACCTCTAAATAAAACTGTTTTTCCTCTCTCCTCCTCTTCTGTTTTGATTCTCCTCACCTTCCGCATCCTTCCTCTTTCCTGATCACTCACTGTGGTTCTGGGTTGTTTTTGGTTTATCTGGTGAATGAGGAGCCTTTTAACCGGTAATGCATCACTGTTAATGGCATTAATCTTAGTTTATGGCAAGGATGAAGATATTTACCCCAGCCAGGGACTTCTTTGGGGAAACCTTTAGAAAATTCTGATGTGATATTTTTATAATTTGTTGTTTGCCATTTGACCGTAGTCTTTGTTTTTGGGAAGCAGTTTATAACTTTGTTGAGAAGCAGAAGTCTGCAATGAATGGTTTATTCATCATTGTTATTATCAGTTGATCCAGTCTAATCTAATTTGATCCAACGACTCACATGGATCATTCCCGTAAGGCCTCATATTGAAACTGAAGCAACTCTCATTTTTCTGTTTCTTCTGGCTCCAGCTTACTGTGATTTCATTGCTTTCTGTCTCACTGACTTATTTTTGCTATTATTTGAGTTTTTTTCCTCCTCTCTTTATCTGCTCTGCTGTTTTATTATGCCTGGAACTTGCCTCGGCTTGTCTTCTAAGCACTTCCTGCCCTCATGGTTTCTGTCCTTCCTTTTTAGACATACGAGCAGCTGTAGTCCTCAGATTAATCTTCATTTTCCTATCACCTCCTATCTGTGGATAAACTCTTAGCGTCTGTAAACCTTTATGATATTCTGCTCTTTTCTCTTGCTGTGTATTATATCGGCCTATCTTCTTATATATGATTTGCTCTCTGATTGCCAGCTTTCTGTTTTTTTTCCTCCACCTTCTCTGGTTTTAAATCTTATATAAACTGACCTGCAGTCCTGCAGCACCACCTCTGAGTTTGAGCTTTATAGTTTTATTTTTATTAACTTGTTTTTCTTCAGCGACCACATTTTTTTAACATGAAACACAGAACAAAAACAAATATTCAGAGAAGTCTACTTTTAAATGACTAATCACAAGGTGTGTTTTCGTGTGATAACAATGACCAAACACATAAAGCGCTCAGCTATTACAAACGATTAAATCATTTTCTGTCTGGACTTGCAGCTTGTCCAGACCTCTGAATGTGTCCAAAGCCGAGTTCTGCCTGATGTCAACTTATGTAACTCAGTGAAGACATCGTTTGACAAGCTGTTGCAGCAACTGTTTGAACATATTACCAGGTTTTATTTCAGCATTATAGTTTACTTTCTCAGAGGATTTTTTTCCTGTTGTTTCCTTCTCCCTATTTAAAACCTAATAAATCACATTCTCTATCCTTATTTTCTCTGACTCATGTTTTCCTTCTAATCCCAGTCTTCCGTTTCTGCCGAATTTCGTAACCTTTTCCTTTTCCTTCCATCTTGCGACAGTAACTCGTCCGTTTTTCCAGCAGCTTTGGTCACTGATTCTCACGGAGTCTCGCCTGCATTTACTTAAGAAAAGTCAAGCAGAACATCTAGACTCTAGAAAACGACCTTATTGTGCCAAGTAAACAAGCTGATCTTCAATTTCCAGAGTGTCACAGGTGGCTTTAACACACCTGAACTGTTAACATGTAACCAGACTGTATAAAACTAACATCTGCAATGCTTGTTTAATCCATGAAACCATACAGATAAAAAATTTAAAAAAAACACAAAGCTTTTTGCTCTTTATTCTTGAATTTTATTAATTCAAAAAGTATTTACACAATATTTACAAAATGGCAGTTTTTCATATCAGATCTGTATTTGGGAGGGAGTGGGGGACGGGGAGAGGGCATTTCAGTTAAACCTTCAGCTTTGGTTGTTAGTGAGCTGCAACACAAACTATCAAAGCACTGCAGAAGTAATACAATACTTACTAGTGAGAGTGCCTAGCTGCACACAGCACATGGTCACAAACATATTTGACGTGAAAGGAAAAGAATGAGAAGAAAAATACTGGTTAGAGGTTTGTGGAAGAGCGCTTCATGCAGGGGGAGGGGGGGGGGGGGGGGGGCAAGAGAAAGAGAGAAGAGAAAAGACAAATTCAAACAGACCAGTTAAATAGAAATGGGAGGAAATGAACACGGGTGAAGTGAGGAGAGAGGAGATCTTCCAGAGTCAAGTGTCAAGGAGGGAGATACGAAGACTAATGAAGGCATACAGCAACATGGGAGCAAATAAAACAAAAAGAATACAGGAAACATGACTGACACCAGAGGAAAAAAGATAACTAAATGAAAATGTGTATTGTTAGTCATTTCAAGGGTGATTAACTCTCTATGAAAAAAAGTAACAAACATCCTGTGGTTCATCAGTCCTGAGGCATCACACCTACACAATTCAACCCTGTGTAAAGATCTTACAGAGGTCATCACATGGCAAAGTCAAATCACAGCATACACAAACAGAAGATCGAAATGTAGAAGATGTGGGGAAACGGTAAGTTCTGCATGTCCAGACACATTTTGACGTCGAGGGATAAATCTTTCTAAGCTCTCTAAGTCTGTCGCTCTAACAAACAAAAAGCAAGTGATTCCTGATTAGCGAAACAAGAGTTTTAAAAGAAAAAAAAAAAAAAGAAAAAGAAAAAAAAAGCCCTAAATAATAACTCTGCAAAACAACTGGAGGCAAATTACTCATGAAGTGCAAATGCACCTGGACAAACAGAAAGCAGCAGTACAGGGTCAATCAGTAGGTCTTTCAATCTAAACCATACCATGTTGCACACAAAAGCATCTTAAATATTTGGGTTAGCAGCAGATCAACTTTCCACATTTCATGAGGAGGCTCCCGTGTATTTTTTCAACCAGCTGTGGCTTCAGCGTGAGCGGGTCAAACCGAGACTTGCCCACAGCTGACTCTCCCCGACGGGCGCCTGGAGGTTGTCTGCCCGCTTTTCCCTCCGTGTGCTCCTGCAATGCAGCAGTGCTACAAGCTGAAGAACGAGAGGTGTGGCGGTGTGTGGGAGGAAGGTTCAGGGAGCGAGGGGAGGGTGGGGGGGGGGGGAGGACAGAGGGAGGGGCAGATGGAGGAGGAAAGAAAGGACACATGTTGAGATCACTGTCAATACAAAATGTCTGCTGAAACAATGGTCAACAATCTCGCAAATTACTCATCTGGGAATACAAGAATCATCTCTGAACTCATCGTCGGTTGCATGTAAAGTGCAACGACGGTCCAAAGTGACAGACTGCCTGTGGGGACACGCAAAGTCTGCTCTGGTTTCACTACAATTTCATTTGACAGCCCCTGATTATGTTTCCAGGCTGTGCTCAGATTTTTCCACTACTGCAGCCACTGTTGGCAGACTAAACACAGTCCAATCCAGACTGGTCTGCATTAAGAGTTCACATATTCACATTTATCATCACTTTTATGAAACCAAGGGAAAAAAAAACCAAACACACCAAAGAATAATCCTCCTCACACTTACCCATGTGTGAGAGAAAAAAAAACAACAACAAAAGACCTACACTATACACTAATTCAAGGGAAATCACAATATGATACAACATTTACAGTAATATACTCTGTTAATAAGGAAATAATTAACATGTAGATTGTACAGCAAGCCTGCATCAACTCTTCCTCCAACCAAAAACAGCAGTCTGTAATACCTCAGGCTCAAAGTCTCTGCAGTGGAAATCAACACCATTCAAAAAAAAGAAGAAAAAAAAAAAGAACCTGCGGAATAACAAACATTCAATGTAAAGATCTCATTTCCAGGATGTGGCGACACAACAGCTGTTGGTGCGGCGTTACGCTCCCTGACATTTATGAGCTCTTTAGTCACCATTTTAACGTGCGATAAAGCCCGGCGCTACCATCAATGACCATGTAGACCTCAACCAGTATTAACCAGCATCACTCTGGGCCCTAAAAAGCACAAACGACCTGAGGGTAAAAGGACTGTTGACACCAGAGAGAACGCAGTCCAGACGGCTCGATTTGTCCTTTTAGGGTTTCTAAATAAATAAAGCTCCAATTGCTGCTTTCATTTTTACAAATTTCATAACTATCATCAAAAAAAAGACTTAAAAGCACTAATCTGCAGTCAGTTTACACATTCGTCTTTATTAAATTACTGTCTCCACCGGTTTAAAACTCACGTTTTGATTGAAATACTGTTGTTGTACGACTTTCAGACAGCAGCGTGCGTCTGCGCAGTAAAAAAAAAACAAAAACTCGAGGATCTTACCAACTTCGGTTGTGGCATTTTTAGGACATTGCCCAAATTTGTTAAGACACTTCATCTGTCCAAACGTCAAGCTGTAAACTTTCCCTAAACCCTGATTGCAGTTCCATAATTGTTTTTCCATTTTGTTAAGAGAAAAGCCAATACTGGTACCAAGAAAAAAAAAAAAAAAACACAAGAAAAAAAACAAAAAAAAAAACAAAGACATACAACAATTAACACACAGGACATGTGAGGTGACATCTGCTGTGCCGTCATCCACCTCCTTCCAGAAGTCCCTCTCTTACCCGCCTCGGAGACATCAGAGCCAGATGTCGCATACAAACCACTTGTTTCTCCCTCTTGGTGAAGCTGTAAGGTTTCCTTCCGAGGCTCCGCCGCGCAGAAGTCGAAGCCCGTTTCTTACAAACAGCAGCTGTGGAGGCTGAAGATGAAAGACGGACGTCTTGCTTCGGCTGGATTCCCGGCTGCTATCGGGAACTTCTGTCGTGCGCCAACGGGAACAAAAGCCTGTCGCGTGCGGCCTTCTGTGACGCGTGAGCTGAAGCGCCACCTTCAGGGTATGAAGGAATGTGGATTTAACCTCGATGAACGCCTTATTGTAAAGTCAATGCCCATCAGGTTGAGGCTTCTTCCCCACGCTGGCGAAACATTTGATAAGTGTGAGCAGTGGATTAATACTGTCACATCAGGAACAACACTTCAGACCTCAGTCCGTTTCTATCCTGGGCCACATGGGGATGACGGACACGATGTAGACACCTTGAGAAAATGGGACGCAGTGAGGACATACAAACCGCCACCTTCTCTCTCACGCAAACTGCTGGCATCTTCTCACAGTCTTTAAGCAAAATGTCGAGTTGACTTGGTTCTGGAGGCTTGAATCCAAACAGCAAAGCCTTGGCAGAATGCCTTGACGAAGACGCTCTCTTTGCGTTTCCCTTTTGACTGACAAGACTCGAATCTTCAGGTCTTTGAGCTGTTGACTTGAGGAAGGAAAAAACATAACAGAACACTGTTAGCGCTGTAATCTGATAGGATAAGGGAAAGGGAACCATGAGGGTGAGCATCTCCCTGTTCTGGTTCTGTGACTTCTTGGTATTTTAAGTGTTGAGAGAACATGATCCCTGAACAACTTCTCTTTCTGAAAGAGTAGGAGGATGAGATTTTGGGCTATTTTGCAATGTTGTTGTCGATAGTATGTTCTGACATGTTCTCCCTCATTCTATAAAAGGTCTCATCTCTCACGAGTCAGAAAATGCTATCTGCATTTGAGGTCTGATACCAGAGAGTATCTTTCTGTGTGTTTTATTATTGTTGCCTGCCTCAACTCTACCTGGACTAACTGAGAGAAGTACAGTGCATTGAATATGTCAGGATCCATAATGAAACCCTAAGTGTATTCCTTCGCTGAGCTATCCCCCCCAACTCCACCCCCTCAGGAAGCAGCCAAGGAGACTGAGCTGGTTTTGCAGTCTATCTTTTGGGGATCAGAAGGGGTGAAGGCGACACCTAGACTGCTTAAAAAGGCCATACAGGAGTCTAAACACGGGAAGCCCAGATTAGTCTGCACATACTGCACTGGCAGGTCAGGTCTGAATCTGCGGACAGAGGAAACAAAGACACGAGTCAGCGTGCAAGACCCTAAAATTAGCGAAATAAATATTTTTGGAGTCTCACTTACGTTTTAACTATAGCCCGAAGCGCGATCTTTCTCTCTCTCTCTACAAACTTGTCAATGAGATATGAAGCCATACGCGGGGCTTCCAGGTAAAGTTTAAAGAATCGACGATAGTTCCCCAACGTCCAGGCAGCTCGGAGTGCAAGAGCGTGAGCCACACACACATCTGCCCGGAGCGCCGGGGTCAAGTAAACCAACTCAGTGGTCAGATCTGGAGAAGGAAGTGAATAACCAGCGTTAAATACGAAGGGAGTCCATGTGTCATCATGACCAAAGGTTTTCTGTAAGATATGAGCTCACCTCCAGAGTTTCTAGTAAAGATGTAGTACAACAATCTATAAGCTGTAAACTCTCCAATGTTTTCGGAGGGGTTTTCCTTGTACAGGGCCTTCAGCTGGGTCTGGCACTGGTTGAACTCCTCATGGTCTCCCTAAAGACAATCAGCACTGAGTTGGACTCCAAACACTTAGCAATCTGTAGTGCAGCAACAGCGACACGAAACAAAGGCTTACCTTCTCAAGGGCAATGCGTGCATGACACTCGTACACTTCCACTGTGAAGTCAGTACGAACTCCTTGGACCTATCGCAGGGAAATTAATTAGAGAAATTCTTACGATTCTTACCCAGTCAGAGGCAAAAACTGAGAGAACAGAAACACACGAAGATAACCCACCGTGAGGTCCTGTCGAATGGATTTCATCTGCTCACAGGCGTAGGCGTAGTCCACGTTGGTTTTCCAGTGGGCTTTGACAGCCTGCAGAGATTTTCTAAGCACCTGGAAGAACACGAGATAAGAAACGGATGAAAGCCTGGAACTCTGTTCTTTGTGAGTAACTCGTACATCTGTTATATAGATTCCACACCTCCTCCTCCATCCTTGCTACCGTTTTCTTTTGCATTGAATGAAAAAACTAATTACAAAAAGATTAAACAAATTAGGCGCTTCCTTAAGAGAGTGAAAATGAACTGCGTGTAAAGTTAAGGAATAACAAACACTCATGACCACTGTCTCAGACAACGCTTCCGTGGGAGAACTCACCTGCACAGGGCGCACAGTAGAAGGGTCCGGGGCACAGGTGAGCCTCAGGTAGGGCTTGGTGATGTCCTGACACGATCCCACAATGGGGCAGTCCTCCCAGCTAAGGCATTCCTGTGTTCCATCGGGCAGCTCCAGGGCATTGATGGATAGAACCAGCGGCTCTGAGCGAAGCTGCTTGTGGAAACGGGCTGCTCTGCTTTGCTTCTTAGCTTCTCTGTCTGGGTCGTGGAAATCTAACCCAGCATTGCCGCCTTTCCTCTTTTTCCCAGAAGCTGAATTTGAATCATCCATGTTCCTGATAGGAAAACAAGTTTACTCCATAAATTCAAAGAGTATCGAAGAGTAATAAAGCAAAAAAGAACAACTCCATTCTTCAAAAACAGTGAGAATTGATAACATTTCGAATATTTTAGTATGTACCGCCGTCCTCTGTTGGCTTTTCCTCCTCTTCCCCGTCCTCTCTCGCCCCGTCCTCGTTCCCTATCATTGCCACGGCCACGTGCTCCTTTCTGGCCTCGTCTCGACAGCTGAGGCCGTAGGTCACTGGAGATGCTGCTGTCTGACTGTGAGCCAGAATCACTAGGACCAAAGATGCAGAAGACATTAGGCCCGAGTATAAGGGATGCCCCGAGGAACCAGAGAAAAGCAAACTGTCGCATACCTCCGTCTGTGCCTTTGGTTGCTGCGGTCTCTATGTCGGTTGTGTGAGGGTGATGGCGAGCGTGAGGAGGATCGTGATGAACTAGAAGATGGGCTCCTTTGAGAAAAAATATTCCTGTAGTGGCCTAGTCTGTGCCCAACGCCCCTGCCTCGTGAAACACCTGCCACTGTACTGTTGCCACGGCTAACTGAACTATCCGATGCTCTTTGCGACGGAACAGCCTCCCAACGAGACTGCTTCACCTTCAACCTGCAGAAATACCAAGACCCAGGTCTCAGACAATGCTCTCTGCAACTTGCAACAAAAACACTCACAGCATAGAAACGCTTCAACATTGCTGCGGTTTAAATTTACTGCAAACAATTCCAACATTTTCAAACCAAACCCCACAACTGAACGCACTCTGGTAAGGGCTCACGAGTCCAATCAATGGTGTAGGCGGAGCCATCCTTCAACCGCTCCTGCAGGACCTCTTTCAGCACCTTCTCTGTGCGATCCTTGTCTTCCTCTGTCTCACATGCTGTGAAACAGCGCTGCACATACTCCTTCATGGCTTGGGGCCAATCCTGGGGTCTGAGAAGAAAGTATTTAAAACAAATTCATTCTTTGCAGATTACGAAAGAAACCAAATTGGTGGAGACAGAGCAGGACTCACCTTGTCTGAGCCCCTCCAGGTGCTCCACTAGATGGAGAGGAAGGTGCTTGATTCAATCCTGAGGACTGATCATTTGGCTGGAAAGCCTGATTAGGGACTGAGGGACATTGAACCTGATAGGGCCTCTTAGAAATATTGAATTTCACAGAAGCTGTCCCTGGTGCCTCTATGAGAGCAGAAAATGATAAGGAACAGAATTGTTAGCCGTTTTTTCAGATCGTGGTTTCAACGTGTGCTTTTTTAATTGCCAAAACAACAAAAAAGAGACGACATGTTTAAGCAGCATCAGACGAAAGCAGAGATCATAACGACTCTCTGTGGCGAGTTTAGATAACATTCAACGTGTCAGCTACCTTTGACGAAACAGTAAATCTTACGTTTCATGCGGTGCCAAAGTTGTTGTCCTTGTTTATGGTTTTTGTTGGTCTCTCCTCTGCCCAGTCCAGAGACATACTGATTCTGAAGCTGTTGTTGCTGCTGAGAGTTATTCTGAGAGGGCTGATAGGTGTTCTGTGCCTGGAAACTTTGGCCGTAGTTTGGCCTTCCCTGGGAATGATTGTAGACTTGCATTTGGTTGGGGTCACTGGGTGCGTATGACATGGTGTTGTTGGCACTGTAAGTGTTTTGTGAAGGTGGAGGGGGGTACTGGGAATTGGGTGGGGGAGGAATAGGTGGGGGTGGGGGAGGGGGAGGTTTTTCTGAGGTGGTTGGGCTCTGGGGTGGCTGGGGAGCAGCAGGGGGAGGAGGTTGTGGTTGGGATGGGTAGCTGGAGGACTGGTCTTCCATTCCAGGAACAGGAGGGGGCTATAAAGAGAAAGAAGTTTTTAAGCATGACAACAAAATTAACATCTGTCTTTAAGATCAAATAGTCACCGATCACATCCAATTATTCAGAATATATGAGGTGCTGCTGTCAATTACATAAATGCAACACTACTAAGAAACATTAATATTACGTACCTGGCCATTAGAAGTTGTAGTTCCAGAGTATGATCCTGGGGGTACACCATATTGATTTGGTGGATATGGAGCTCCATACTGTAAATTAAGAGAAAACAAGGCTGTCAGTTTTTGTTTAAAAAAAATAAAAAATATATATACACACACGTTAAAAACAGATTTTATTTTTTAGCTCAATATCCTCCTGCCCTACACTGATGTAGAGGTAGCTGCCCATTTTTAATGTAATGATCTGTGTTTGTGTTAAAAAGAGAGATACAAAATTCCTTCCTGTACTCACTGGTCCCATGGGGTAGTAGTAGTTGTAAGGATATGTGTATCCAGGGTAATGTTGCTGAGTTTGCTGGTACCATGGATAGTACTGTTGCTGAATGGCAGTGGCGTCGGTTCCTGCTGGCTGAAACTGGCCTGCCTGAAATAAGCAAGATACACAAATAGCCTTGCTATTAGAGAGGAATTCATAACAGAGACAAAGTAATTTGCTGGAGGTGGGACTGAAAATGCTAAAAACATTAATGTATAAGATTATAAAACTAATAAGCCATGTTAACCCACCTATCAAACATTTTGGTTTCATATATGAATGAGCACCCTGGTCACCTCTCAGGACAAGCTATAATAGCTATCTTACTGGATTGGATCTTAAAACAACCGTGTGTTACTCACAACATGGCTAAAGGCAGATTTGCATCCGGTCACATTAACAGGCGTGCACAGTTTCAATTTGGCATATGAATAGTTCTTAGTGTCCGCCTAATGTTCATAGTTGGGCTGGGTGCCAAAGTCTCTGTAGCCTCTCAGTGATTATCATCGGTATATCTTACTGAATGTGTGAGAAGCATAAAAGTAAAGCAGCCACTGAGCATCTGGTAAATTGATAAATCATTACTGCTAAGCACCCCATCTTTGAGAAGGGAAGAAGCCCGATATATCCGACAAAATGAACACAAACCTCTGCTGTGCCCCGGGTTTCTTGTGAAGATTTAGCTGAGGTCTGATTCTTGTTGATGGAAGCAAGTGCCTGTCGTGCTTTCTCCCATTCTGGATTTTCATGGACCTGGCCATCTCCAGGAGGAACATAAGACCTGCCATCAAGGTAGAAAAAAAACTTGCCAGTAGTGTCTCGAGAAACAACTTCAGTATTTACAAAAATAACAAGTGTTCAAGTAACATAAAAAATATTTTATTTACAACAGGCTGGTGTTTTTTTTTTTTTTTTACTTTCTTCCAGGCTGCTACTAATACTTTTAAAGACCATGGATGGGTTCAAATTATCACCAAGATAGAAATAAAATAAGAATTGTGGCATAAATACACGTCAACGATGTTGTATAATGTAGGCAACCTATACTTTTTTCAGAAACCTTACATCAAAACAGATAATTGATGTTCATACAGGATATGCATATATACGGTACACACAAGTACTTATTGATCGATGGGGTCTCAACGTAATAAAAAAGTCAACTCGAAACATTCGATCAAGAGACGTTAGTAAAAAAAAACAGCAGCTAACGAATAAGCTCTCTGTTAGCCACACCAACGGCCTGCACGTAGAGCTAGCTAATTTTAGAAGTGCTAATACTTGTCAACACCCATATAAGAAAACCTCATTAACACGGACTCAAAAGTTGGTTCTAAATACACGATACCGATATATCAAACGTCGAAAATCAAATCTCTATTTCTATTACATGCCCCATCTGGATATACAGTGTAACCTACCAGTTTGTTGAAGGGGTTGCTTGTGCTGTGTTGGCCGCCATTTCACCACAGGCTTAGATGAACGTTAGAATGCTAACACCACGGCAGTTGTTCGCTAGCCAAGCTAGCTGGCTAACTGCGTTAGCTCCTCAACCGCAAAAAGGTAAACAAGACGAATTTCAAAACCGATGTCAAACTGTGTAGTTTTGACGGAAACACTCAGTCGATCGCAAATACATCACTTAAATAAAATAACTTTAATGCGAGTTGATACAGATAGTAATGAAAAATACAAGAAAGAAACAATGAGGAAAATAGTATGTTTGTTCCTTCTTGTTTGGTGACCGACTTCGTCTGACCGGACTACATAGATACAAAATGGCAGATAAGCGAGACTGGCCAAGTCAAGTGACATGGGCCTTTAACTCCGAGTTTCCCAGCGTAACGTTTTTCAGGCATAGCTGATGTAGATATTGCTGGTACCTTCTGTTCCGCCCCCTAACGGCTCAGCCAGTCACATTTAACTTCAACTTTAGCTGAGAGCCCCATTCATCTGCTAATCTGTCTATCATAGAGAATGGGGCGGGATTGTAATGCCTTAAAGCTAACCGGAGGGCAAAATTTAACACCATGTAGTCTACAGTTATCTGCATGTCTCAAGTTGGGTGGTGAACAGAAAACGAAAACACTTTCCCAAAATGGCAATTGATACAATTTTTTGTTGTTTTTTCCCCCTCGGTTATAATTAAAAGCTGTCATTGTGTATGGTTATTGCTGCTGACTGTAATGAATCGTTCTGTATTGCAGCACGGCTGAAGAAGCCTCTTCCAGAACACACATTGTTTCACTACTGTGCTGGAGGTGAGCAGTATTGTCCATTATGTTATATACTATGTCCCTAGTACAGAGCCAGTATTTTTCTTTTTTTTTGTATCAGTTTGTTGCGGTTCTTTGAGTCACTGCCTTCGATGCTGCTGCCACGATGGCTGCAAAGCAGATTGTGCTCTCCACCACAGACTTTTTTTTAATAACCATGGACAGATTAGTAGCAAAAAGTCCCCTGGTCACAGTGTTGTGAAACGCTCCCCACGCCCCTCAAAGACAGCGAAAAAAAACATCTTGATGGAAAACGACGCATCGGCTGTTTTTTAATTCCTCACTAGTTCACTATATAGTAGAATCACTAGTGGGGTAGGGGGAGCCAGCTGCTGAGCATCTCCACACTAGCCTACTTAAATACAGCTGTTCTCCTTTATAATGTGTCCAACAAACGCCCACAGCATAAGTACACATTAAAACTAAAGTGATGACCATGGGTCTTCCTGCATCCATGGCCCCATGCACACAAGGGCCTGGATGATCTGATCACTTGAAGAAGAGGTGAAAAGTTAGTGAAGCTCCAGCAGAACCCAAATGAACCTCATTGTTTGTGTAAATGCACAGGTGTCTTTGGCCACACTGTAAGATCACTAAGTTTCGAAGAGAGTCCATGCAAGCAGCAGGGTTTCTCCCTCCCTCTCTTGGCTTGTGTTCATTTCTGTAGAAACAGTCGTCTAAGCTGCTGTGAGCACACCAAATCTCAGTGTGCTTTCGTTAATTCAGCAAAGATGTGCTGACACAACCTTGCAATGTTTGATATTTTTTCTTTTCAAACTCATTTGGCCTCTCTTTCATCAAGCAGTATTGAAATGTATCAAAAATGCTACAGTAATGATTAAGGCAAATCCCAGTTATTAGACTTACAACTGATGATCTGTTTCTTGCATGTTTACTTGTACGTACAGTGGGGATGTGGTCCTTGATCACTCAAGACACATGTTAACACCACTTGTCAGCTGAAACAGTTGGAGCTGTTCAGTTTTGACGGCGTTATCCAAGATGGCTTTTAATGCTGATGAGTAAACAGTTGCTATATTTGTATATTCTCAGTCCTTTTTTATGTCTGTCAGTTGTCTTTTTGGTTGTGTTTAAACTCTCAGTAGTTGTTTTTAGTCTTTGTTTTGAGTAAATTTCTTTGTAGATTTTAATCATATTGTGTCATTTCTTTAATTGATTTGAACTTTTTTGAGCAGCTTAGAAAGTAGATTCAGAAATTTTAGGTTTGTAATTTTTTGTAGGCCTAATCTTCAGATTTTGTACCATGAGTCTCTTTGTGCTTAGCTGCACCATCTCAGCCTCTATGTGGTAGTTTTAAGGCATTTTGCCCGTTAGCGTTGTTGTTTTGTACCTCTTTGTGGTCATTAATAGGGAATTTTATTACTCAAGCCAAACAACCTCTAAGGACCAGGGAGCCATTCAACTCTTTGTCTGGGGCTGGTTGGCCTGTTTAATAATCTTTACATGTCAGTCGACAGTATTGTCCTGAAAGGTGATGCTTATTTCATCATTAGGTCAAAGTTGTTATTCATTCAGTTATTCATTTATCTATTTGCTTTGTCATCATAACCACTTACAAAAAAAAAAAAACGATCGATCTAAAGATTTTGTTGTACATGAACACCAGGGAACGTCTGGAAAATGTACAACAAATTGTGTCAGAACTTTCTCTGCAGTTCTTCAGACAAGCGTTCAAAGTGGGAGATGATCTGCATGAGGTCAGTTCTCACAAATGGAAATTCCAAGGCATCCAGCAGAGATCATTTTTTTTATTTGCAGCACCTCAGTGATAGCAAATGACTCTCTTTGGATTTGGATGTATCTGCAGTATTGTAGACAAGTAAGTGGAATGCAACATACAGGCTGGCAAAATATAATCTTAAACAGCAGCACTTAACATCAGGGACACAAGCATAATGCATATGCTTTACATGATTACCTATTATACCCACTAGAATGTTCACTCATGGGCTCATAGATCACTTTCTGGAGTTATAACAATGGATCTGATGGGATAACTCTGCAAAAATGTCCTGAGTGACAGCTGCAGACCCTTACATGGGGCCCCTTCTGGAACATATCTATAAAAATCAGGGCTGCAGTGCATGTGTGAAAATGGCTTAAGGTGACCCATATTTGTGGGCTCTTACATCACCCATTGAAGGTGCACTTTCCATTGTTCTCAACGTCCATAGATATTACGCAGACCCATTTTTCCTCTTTGCCTTCCTGTGAAGCATGCACAGCTGCAGGATCTGTGTGTGTAAAAGTGTGTGCGCGTGCACCACAAGGAAGGGAGTCATTTCCTGTCTGAGAGTCTCCCACACTAACCCCCCAAAAGTCCTTTGGACATCTTGCAGAAGTATAAATGTTAACTGGAACTGGTGTGGTGTTAAAACGTGTGTAATGTACTCCAAAAAGCTGTGTCTATTAGGTTTCATAATGCATTTTAAAGGAGAAGGTCATCTTGTGGACACCCCATCATTAAACCCCCATATGTTTTCTGTCGAGAAGTTGAGCTCCGTATAAATCTCTAATGTTGACACATAAAGTTAATGCTGTTACTATAAATGGAAGGCTCAATGTCATCTTGAGTTTACATAAATTATGAAAAATGTCTCGTGTGTATTATCGTGTCTGATTTCAACAGCGCAGCTTTTTGATAAATGAAATAGAGCATTTTACGTAATTTCCAGCCCATTTCTCACGGTGAATGACAGCATGTGCCTGCGGCGTGAATAACTCACTCTCATTGTTGTCTTATAGGCTACATCATCACTAAAAAATGCTGGACAGTTGTTGCATGATCTCACAAACAATGACTCACCACCTAGAACCATTTTTTGAATGCCCGGGATTTCTGTTGTTTTTCTAACCCACGGAAGGAAGCTGGTTAATATGGAATCCTAAAAAGCATCTCCCATTGTTGGTCCAGTTCCAGTTTTTTCCCAGAGTCTCTCAAGAAGATTACTGACTAATTTCATGGGTAAGGGTTGCGGTTGACTATGTGAGGCAATTATGCAGCAGCCTCCCTTTAAAAATATGATCTTGTCAACAAGGTGGGGCCATATAAGTGGTTTGACTTCATCGACTGCTTTCCATAAAAGACAACATAGTTGCATTCTATTTTAAATTTTACTCTTCGTAAGGAAAATCCACAAAGTAATTTGACATGTTTGCTGTTGTGGTGTAGTCTAATTGTAGCCTTTTTTAAAAAAAAAAGAATCTTAGGATTTTAGCAAACTCCCATGAGATTATATTCTAATGATACATATTTACATACTGTGAGCTGATCTTAGACAAAGTATTTGACATTTACTTTGGTGGCTCTTAACTACTTCATATATTTCCTCAGGAAAAGCTGTGTGTTAATAGTAAATGTAGGGAAAATGAAGACATCTCATTTAGTTTTATTATTTATAATATAATGCAAAGAATATCCCCAGTCATTATAGTCACTATGTTTATTTAAATTATCAACAGAAAAAAAAAGATTGATTGATCTAGCTGAGAAAACTATGCACAGCCAGTGACTTATACCTCAACCTCTACAAGACAGCTTATTTTGCGTTTGTACATAATGTGCTGCTGCCGCCACATACGTTACACCCTGTTCGCAGCTGGAATTCACATGTATCTTTGCTGATCCCATCATGACAGGTGTGAGTCCTGGGCACAGTCACTTTGACAATTTTCTGTGGTCTCTCTTTTTTTTAAGAGAACAAAGCACAAATATGTCCTGACTCACACTGGCAGACTGTCCTGCTCAGAACAACATGCTTTCTGCCGTGTTGTTGGGTTATGGGAAGAATTTAAAGGCGTTAGCAAGTCTAGTTGATTATAGTGGTTATTGGGTCCGTTTTGGACACAGAGTTATGTGAAAAGGTATGAGTAGGTTCGTAAAACTGTCAAAGTATGAGATTTGGTCCTTACAAAAGGAAATACCATTTGTTTATTTACATATGCAGGAAGTAAGATGTCATCACAATATGTCAAACATGCGGAGAATTATTGTAATGTAATTCATGAACTGACACAGATAGCGCTGTCTATTTATACAAGGATCACACAGGATGCTGGAAATGCCGGATGTGAATGTTTGTTAATAAAGGGATCCATAACAAATGCATTTTTCCTTATTTTGGGACACTTTTATCAAAGACTAAAATCATGCTACCGTTTAATTAGACAAAAAGAAAGAACTGATAAACTGGTTGCCATTATTTTTTTATTCCTCTGTGAAAAACAAGTGCTACAGACAGTGTGGGGATGCCTGTAGCTAAAGACTGATGGTTTATATATATATAGTTTGAATGGTATATCCAGTGGGAACTTGTTAAGAATAATCATAACAACACTGTGCAATTAACCACCTGCATCCAGTCTGATGCTCTTGGCTGAATCCACTGCAGTGTATGTTAAAAAGATAAAAGATGAGAGAAGCTGCTGATTATCAAAAGCCCATCAGCTGGGAGTTCATAGTGGCAGTCCAGGTCGCCATGGTAACGTTTAGTGCAACATTTCCATCTGGCTCATAATACTGAAAATTCGCCTAAATTTGATCTCAAACCACTGCTATTCAAGGAAATGCAAGTCGCGTTGGCACAGTTGAGAAGCTGTGAGCATGGGAAGGCTTTCCCGCACAAATCAGTTTGACCTTCGTGTTTCTGGTGTTCACAATGTGGACGTACACAAAGACTTAGGAGGCGTTTCTGGTTTTCACTGACAATCCTATTCTCATTTTCTGTTGGAGTCTGTGGAGCAATTGGTGGTATTTCTTAGTTGACGCAAAAAAAAAGTGCAGGTGTGTTAGCTTGGAGAGTTACACGGTGAGAGAGAATACATGTGTTGCTATGATTCGATGAAAAATGATGCAGCTGCGGTGAAAACTGTGGACACCATGGATGTTTTCTTGTCTTCAACTGCTCTGTTGAATGTCAGCTACACACTTCAGACCGTGGAACTGAAAAATGTCTGAAAACTGAGCCAGTCGTTTGTGTGTCTGAACCAAGTTTGTACAACAAACATTGCCAATGATTGCAACGACGAGTGGTGGGATTGTTGTGAAGAACAATCAAAATGATGGTATTGCAGAGTTTGTCATAGTAATGTGCAGGAAAATAACAATAATAATAACAATATACAACAGGCTTCCCAGTATTTCTTTAGGACAACGTCCTGTTCGGCTGCTTTCTTTTTTTTAAATTTTTTTAAATCATCTGGATTCATATAAATACATAATGTGCCCACCTGTCCACCAAGTTTAATGTAATTTGCTTGTGCAGCTTTGGCACCAACCTGCTTACAAACGCACCGAACTTAGAGTAACGTCAAATTAACCTAATTGCAGGTACAATTTGATGTTTTCTAAGTGCACATTAAAGCCTACACTTAAGCCTTGTTCACACAAACCTCCAGAGAGCCAATCTGATAAGGCTTCATCATAGAAGACACATCACAACAACAGGTTGAGGTCTGTTGAGCGTAAAAGGAGGTGTTGTTTATGTTGAACACCGTCTGACAGAGTCCACAGCAGTCTGATCCAGCTGTGCCTGTGCAACTGTCGCGTCACTTCCTCAGCCTGTGCCCATCCCTTTGGAAAGAGAGAAAAAAAAAATCACACAGGCAAACGACGGCGAGAAAAGAGCGAGGGAAAAGTTGAGAGGGCGGCGAAAGCGAAAAGCCAGATGAAAAGGCTAGATACTGCAGTGGGAGCCCGTAAAAGTCAAGAGGATACGCTTTAAAGTAAGTTTTCACTACTTTGAATGTTTTGATCACCCTCATTTAGCTCAGTTGATCAGCAGCGTTTTGAATTGATCCAAACGCTCCTCTCATTGCTTAATATCCGTAGCCTTCGTTGGTGGCTAATAGTCAAAGTTAATAAACGAATGTGTAACTTTTACGCACTTTAGCCATTATTAGAAAGTCTCAGAGGGGGTTGGGCCTTTAAACCCCCTCCCCTGTTAAATTAACTCACTCATTCACATCCGTCCATTAGACACTGGTGTCCGCCTGAGGTTTACAGTATATTAAATGTTAGAAAGACAGTAATATCCAACACATGGCTTGTAAAAAGCGCCAACCAGCTTTATTGAGCATTAGTTAACAGTGTTGTTTTGTTGGCCTCGATAGGGAATATTTTTCCCCAAAAGGAGCTTTGAGATGAGGGGTGAATCTTTTCTAGAGAAGGTTACAGTCTTGTTTTTGTCTTCATACACCCCTGAGGGTAGAGAAAAGTATGTGCTAACGCTGCACAGTGTGCTTCAAGTACAAGTCTCAGCATGGCCTTCACAGCCGCACCAGTGCCAAAAAGCTCATTGCTTTCCCACATTATTACACAACATGGTGCATTTTCACGCTCTTATCAGGAGGTTCAACCAGGCCTCCAGTATTGCGTTTACTTTCATTCTGCCTCTTACAGACATGATAATTCAGCCTCCATGTTCTGCTTTCCTCCCTCCTTTACCCCAGCTTCTTCGCAGTCATGCCACTCCACAAATCAACTCGGGCCCCTCGTCTGGACCCTACTATGATCTCGGCCCCTTTGGGCGACTTTCGCCACACCATGCACATCGGCAGAGGAGGGGATACTTTTGGGGACACCTCTTTCCTGTCCACTTTGGGCCCAAGCTCAGCCACTGCTGATGAGAATAGCTCAGGGACCATCCCAGCTGATGACCCCGAGGTCAACCACAGCGATCACACAGATGCTCTGGGCAGCCCGCACAACAATCAGCTTCACCACTCTGACTCGGTGTCCTCATTCACCCTGGACCTGGATCTGGACCTGGGTCCGTCTATGCTTGGGGATGTATTAGGGGTCATGGATGGTCTGGCGCTTGACTCCAATGAGGAGGATGTGCTCAATCCCCAAACTGGCACCTCTGTGGTTGAAGTTAAACAGGGCAAAGGATCCATGGAGATGTCTGTGAGCATGCAAAACGAGCTGAATGGCAAGAACCTGGATGACAACCAGGTGGGAGATGGCAGGATACCAGATGGGAATGGAATCAAACCTAAGGGGCTGCGACCAAAAGTGCGATTCAGTGACAAGCGAGAGGAGATCATTCGCCAGGCATCTGAGGAGGAAGAGGGTCAAGCCTTTGACTTCCAGGATGAGGATCAGCTGCCGTGTCACAGTCCAACGAGAGGTGAGAGCGAGAGGGGAAAAAGCCTGGCAGGTGAAACCGAGTTCACCAACCATAAAGCGGATTTGCCACCCAGTCCTGCTTCGTCACACAGCTCGGAGTATGAAGGAGTCACTCCATTGGACAGGAGGAGGGCTGACAGCGGCCACTCAGAGACTGATTCAGAGGAGGAAGAGGAGGAGGAGGAAGAAGCAGGACGGGGCTACACATTTGAAGACGAGTTCGATGATGAAATTGGTTTATAGGGGGACAAGTGTTGTTTTTTTCACGTGAAAACACATCTATGCTGGCAAGTCTACAAAGTATACTGTGCCCTGTAGGCTTCATTAACTCAGCGTCTTGCTTTCATCGGAATGGGAGGTTCAAACAGAATATTTCTGAAAGAAAACTGGACCTTTGGAGAAAAAAAAAAATCAATAAAAAATCAGGGGCGTACCGCTACGACGACGTTGCTCAACTGGAAAACACATTTTTTGTTTCATCTACAAGGGTAACAGACTTGCAAAAGACTTTTTGAACAGAAAAAGAACATTGTGTCATTTGGGTGATGACAGTGAAGTTTGTAGCACTTTCACTTCATTCAGCTGGAGGCTTTGCTGTCACATTTGAAGCTCTGGAAGATTTGATCAAGCTAAATGAATGAGGTTCGCGTTGTTAATTTCTCCGATGTCTTATATATGACATATAATCTGTACGCAGTTGGTGCTGCGTTTAAAAATTCCTTATTGTGCCTTAAAGGGAGCTGTATGCTTACATTATTTTACCGTGTGCTGTATCGTCGTCTTTTATAGTCATTTCTTGCATTGCATGTTTAGAAACCGCCTCCATGTCTTCGGTTTCGTACATTTAAAAAAAGCTTTTCAGAGAGTTCTCAGAGACTGCATTGATAATGATTTACTGTGAATTTGTCACATTCCATATCTTCCAATGTGAGGCTTTCTGGTTCAGACCAAACCGTATCTTTGGTTTTTTTTTTCCCTTGCATGCCCTTAACTTACCAAAGATATCCTCTGTGCTGTCGGCTTGGGTTTATACTAGACAGAAAAGACAATCGTGGGATTTAAAGGTCAATTATTAATCAGGACTGGCAGCATGTTTTTGTGCATCCCTTTTGCTTGCATAATGCTTTTTTTTTTTTTCCTTAATATTTGGTTTCACAATGCTCCAAAAGGAAGATACCATTCCATTCACCTGTTGGAAATGCTGGTTTAAATACAGTTGTTACCCTGTGATTTGTTGAGGATTACAGTAAAACAATAAAGTAATTATTGGGATTTTATAACAGCCAGCCTCGGCCGACTTTATTTGTTGAGAAGTCTCTCTGGCATTTATTAGGGAATGCACTGGACTTTAGTAGCCAGCTAACATTTTACTTGAGAGTGAAAGTTGCACACCAGATGCCCTTAAACATTCCCACACAGGAACAAAAGGTGCGGTCCGTGGCACCTGCACCGAGATCGTAAACTTTGCAGCTATATGACACTCCACCAGTTTCTGGGGATGCAGGCTTAGAATGAACGCGTGCGTACAACCACTTGCTTTTTATTGCAGTGTACAGGAAGTGACACTATTAGGAAATATTTTCATGAAATGATTGTATGTGCTCCTCTAGCACTGAGACAGACAGCAGCTGGCATTTTAAAGATTTTATTTTAAGCGTGCAACAGGGAATGCCTAAAATAGTTTGCACATCTGTAACACATACAGACAGAAAGTTCCGCCGGAGCGACACGTGGCAAATAAATGTCCAAAAAGTAGGATTACTACTTGCATAGCTAAGTTATGTACATTATTACAAACTCTTCACTCCTCATTACACACTCTGTAATACTAGAATGCAAAACCATCCGCGTGTCTCACAAATTCACACGCACACTCAAACGGATATCGTCCTGAAAACGTTGAACCCTGACAGGGCCGTGGAGATCATGACTCCGGGCAGTTGCGGATGCCAGTGGATCTCCTTGATCTCAGACTGACCCTGGTGCAGGAATAGCAGCTGAGGGGGGAGGTCCTTCACGCCCTCCACCCTGGCACCCACATCGCACGACTCCACGGACAGATCCCACTGGCTGACCACGTCGTCCGCCCCCGAGGCGGCGAACACGCTGGAGTCCACGGGGCTCCACTCCACCGACGTGATGGGAGCGCTGTGCTGTTTGAAGTTCGCCACGGGACGACCAGTCTGCAGGTAGAAGAGGGCGGCGAGGTGAGAAAGATGACCACACAACATCTGGCTTCATCTGTCGTCATTTAAAAACGGATTCCTATGTACGGTGGAAGGTATTTACTGGATAACAACAGGTAATTACTGGATAACAGTCTTAAGATGGGACAAATGTCTGTGGTCAGGTGGGGCAGGAAAACTAGGGTGGTCGATTATCTGATGTTGTAAAATAAGAAGCTCCTCACACTGTTTTCCTTGGAGCAATAATAGCAGGTTACTTTGCAATAACACCCGCGGATAATAACCCATAGTTTTAAAACCACAGATGAAATCATCCTGCATGTGTTCAGTGTTGATTTGAGATCAGCTGCCGTTGGCTCTCACCGTAAACTGTCGCAAGTCCCACACTTTCAGAAGCCCGTCGTCGCCCCCTGACAGGAGGAACGGTTCGCTCCTGTTCCAGCTGATTACGTTGATGTCTGACGAGTGGGCTTCGTTAGCCGAGAGCATTGAATTTGGCGGGGCACGAATATCCCAGATTCGAATGGACTGGTCCACAGAACAAGATGCAAAAACCTGCAAAAACAGTGAATATTAAAAATGCAACATCGAACTGAACAAGGAACTCTGAACTGCAAGAAACTGCAGTCGACACCAATTAGGTCAACCTGTTCCAAGAATGTGACGAAAAATAAGGAACGATTTGTCAAAGCAGACAGCAAACAGGCAGCATCAGTCTCGAGGACACACATTAACATACCAAAAACAGGTTAAGTGACGAGCGGCAGCATGAAGGCAGCCACTTCACTCTGACATCTTAATTACAGCTCTGTGGCAACACAGCTGCAGTGCAGCCACAAGTCGCCTTTAAAATCAACATCATTTTATACATTCCAGTTAGTCATTTCTCACACCACACCCTTGCTTACCAACCGAACACTTGTCAAGCGCAGGGGAGCCGGTAAGATCAGTTTGATATGATCAATTCTGAGAAATTAACCCTCTGCTTTTCATTTGGCCACAAATCTACACTGTGGCCAAGGCAACGAGGGCAGAAATGTCCAATCACAGCATATGTGTCTAATATTCATCCAGTTTCACTCAGCTCTAATGGAACCAGAGCCGAGGTAGAGCTGACAGCGATGACCACAGTGTCACCATTGTTCTACGTACCGAAGCTTCAGTGGGCGACCACTGCAGATCCTCCACAGACTTGCTGTGGGAGCTGAAAGGTCGTTGGTCGATCTGCCAGGAAGTCCCCCCCTCTCGTGGCTCCCACACATGAATGTTCTTTTTGCAGTCCCCGCTGGCGAGTCGACCTGTTTGAGAAAATACAGGCAGAACAATTACCATTTCAGTTTAAGTGACACGCACGCCTCCTTTAAGAAGAATGTTCAGAAGCCATTTCAAATATGAAGCACCTCGATTTCAACATGTTGCATTAGCATCTCTTTTTCTGTCGCATATTTGCTCAATAAAACGGGAAGTTTCTTTCTGAAATCCTGCATTCAGTTGTTCCATTTTGTTCCAGCGTCTTTCCTTTACAGGTTTGCAGGTTGTGGAGATTTTAGCATCACATTTTGCATGGGTATGTATGCATATTTTATCACTGCCAAGCATTTTTCTAAAGCTTGCACTAAAGTTTTGCCAACTCAGCTTTTGAGGACTCATTTCCTCCGATTAGGAATTCACAGAGAAAGTAAATCATACTTTAGACCGTGTACGGATGGCTTCATTTGTGACTAAAACTATGCCATATATGTTACTGAAGTTGAGCTTTAGACAAAGAGTCAGCACAGTTTTTTTTTTTTCCCTTCCCTGTAATGAGCTGGACTTACCGGGTACCTTAGGTGACCAGTCAATAGCAAATCCTTCACTCATGTGTCCCGAGAAACTGAAGAGTGCTGTGGCCTCCTTCTGCTGTTGGATGAAAGCAGCCATGGCAGCAGAACTGTGGACGGCCTCCAGCTGAGGTTGAAGATCAAATATTTCTACCTGGCCCTTCTCTGACCACACGGCAGCCAATGAGAGCTGTCCGCACTGGGTCACCTGGAAATCAGGAAGACAAAAACTGTCATCCGGTGGGAAAATGAGTTTATTGCACCTTTTATTCAATAAAGCATGAACAACATACTCTAACTCGGTTAATCCCCCCATAGTGAGGCATCATGGCCAGTTCCATCTGTGGTTTCTTATCTTGGTCTTCTTCGTCTTCATCGCTTTCTTCGTCGCTGCTTTCCTCCTCCTCTTTTTCCTTCTCTGTTCCGTGGAGGTTGTGCATGCGCATGACCAGTAGTCTGCAAGACGATTAAAGCCTTTAATGTTGCGTATGTATGCAGGAGTGTGCAGGTGGAGGCCAAACTATTCAAGCAGGCTCAAACTTACTCTGGTCTGTAGTCAACTTCTAACAAAGTTTCCATCAACATTCAGCCCACATGTTCATTTTCCACTGTAGGGAACATTAACAGTGGGCAAACAGATGGTTAACAGCAGAAAAAAACAAACCATCTGGGGGTTGAATTTGTACCGTTTATTCATTTTCTTGTCCTCGTAATCCAAAAGCTGTCTGAATCCTTCACACAATAATAGGTGGGATAAGTAAAGAATGCTTGAGCATACTGCTACTGAATGTGAGGAATTTAAACTCATTATTCATCTGTTATTTGCTTTACAAACAAATTCGGTGAAATTAGGTGTGTTGTTACAAATGTCTACACGTTTCAAACTCTATCCCTTAACACAGATTGGTCTACGCATACAGTTAGGATGTAGTGCAAGACTGCTGGCTGAATTAACAAAGACAGACCGACTGTTGCTGAGATTTAAGTACCTTCAGACTCCAGATGTTTAAGTTCACCCACTGTACACAACTGTCATGCAAGTATGAACAAACTTGCCATTAATTCTGTGCGAATAAACTAAAACTGCAACCAGTTCTGCTATCTTCCTGTAAACATTTGCTTTCTGCAAAACTCAGGACCCAAGAGGGCCGATTTACTTGGCTGAGCTGTCACTTTAAAATGTCTGGAGATGTCACGTCTCTGTGCTCTCTAAAAGCTCATTGTCTTTTTCACCAGAGAAAATGTCTTGGGTCATGCTTTGCTCATTTTTTTGTCACTTAGGGCAACTGTTTGCTACAATAGAAACATGACTCGTAGTTCTGAGGTTAGCTCGATTTATGCGAGCATGTATACCAATGTATCGATGTGTCTGCAATACCCTCAAATAGCACCAAGACAATTTCGGACAGCGCAGGCGTTTTTTGTGTCTTTGTTTGTGTACTTCAGGTAACTGGATGCAGCTCCAGTTCTGTGCCAGGGCTGAAGTTAATAAATGCAGAACAGCCGTTTTTGCTGATGTGGCTATAAAGCAGAAAGAATGATGCCGGAGGAGGCCGTGCTTAACGATCACTGAACTAAGTGGCTCTTTATGGGGACTGTCCAGGGAAAAAATGACGGCCTTTTCGATTTTTCAGATTCCTCAAGCACCTGAAGAGAAGATAAACGGACTTCCTGTCTTGAGTCTTGTAGATGTTTTTCTTCTCATCTGAAAGGTTTATTCGTATACCAACAATTTACCGTCTTACAGAAACGGCATTAATCTGTACATTAATCGATCAGCTCTGTGAAGACGGCACGCTGAGCTTAACCTTAACCGGCTGCCCTCCCGGAGTCTGCTTCTACTACAGGTCTCATCCTGTTAAACGGGACTTCTTCCCCTTTACTCTGTGTATGCTCCAATGAGAAACTGAGTTGGATTGAAATTGAACTAAATGGGCAGTATTTATTTCGGTCTGGGACCTGAACTCTTAATTCCTCTGCAGAGCACCCTGGATTGACTTTTGTTTTGAACTGATGCTATACAAGTCCAGTCAACTTAATTAAAATGATTGATCAACCCCTAAAACTGTGATAAAACATCTGTCCTTTGGCACCAACATTATCTGATGCGTTGAAGTTTCTAACCAGCAACCGTTGCCTGGATACGAGGATGACAACTCTGTAAAGCAGCGCTGTATTTGCAACCTCACAAACGAACAAAAAAAGGGTGCTTTATTGTAGAGATAGATAAATAAATAGGAGACAATGACAGTCTTGAGCGTGCGTGCGTGGAGGCTTGTACCTGTTCTTTAGAGCTGTTTCAGCCTGTGTTCCCGCACAGAGCAGCATGGACAGAGGAAACAGCGCCCTGCTGTCACCCTCTTCATCTTTCAGGACGTCGAAGCTCAGACACGGAGCCCCTGAACATACACAATAAAGCCACAACGCGATTTAAATCAGTGTCAGAAATAATGTCAATTTTGTCTGACTTTGGCAGGGCTTTCTACTTGCCTGTCTGGCACTCGTGGTACATGCGGTACGCGGAGCGGTCCATTTCCAGCTCCTCTCCGGGTTGCAAAGGCTGAATCCCGGGGACGTACACTTTCTTCTCCCCCTCTCCGTTCGCTCCTTCTTCCTCCATTTCTTCTCCGTCATCGTCGTCGCTACCTGCTTCGTCCATCTCCTCCTGCTCGCCTCCTTCTTCGGCAAACGTGTGTTCATCGGGCGCAGACATCTTGCTCGCTTACTTCCGGTTTATTGAGCGGCCACGTGGTTTTTCGTTTCCCCCCACTCCTCCTCTCCCCTTCTTTCCCTGTTCTTTCCCACCCCATTTACGGGAACTCAGCTCGCCCTTTTGGCGCTTGGCTCCCCGCTGCCAGGAAAGATCAGGCCTGCAAATATTTGTCTCGAGAATCGCCAAAACTATAATGCCAAGAAATGAACGATGAGTGAATGCTTGGTGTCATCTTACCCTTCCTGGAAAATATTCTTTATAAAGAAATATGAATGATCGTGATCATATATGGGGTCATATCCATGCAAATAGAGTCATCAGGCCGTTGCAAGCATTTACAAGGCACGACCTGGTACTGACACCGTGTCACAGAGGAAAGCTGGATTTTACGCACTGCTAGTAAAGACAGTGACTCAATATGGACATGCAATCTGACAATTTGTCACTGTCCATACAAAGTGATATTCAAAGTTCTGAAGAATGATTTTTGCCATCCCACTATGTCCAAAAATGCTTCTCGGCTGTCACTGTACTGCGTTTCTAAATTCATCCATTAAAATTCTGACAAGATTTAGAAGAAGCATTTTAGACACAAGATAAGTCTGTCTCCACAGTGACCGCTGCAAAAATACATCTGTAGGGGTTATGAAACTAGGAGGGCCTTGTGAGGACAGTGGTGCATAATGCATGTGTGGGTGTGTACAAGCAAAGGCAAGTGCAAACATATAGGGTGCATGATAAAAAGGTGCACTTTTATTCCTCATGTTGTTTCAGACAGTCAAACCACCTCAGATCCCAGAAATCAACTCCCTCATCTGAAACCTGACTATATCGGATAAGTCACAGCTGTAAAGGATTCGTTTGCAAGAAATGACTTTTTGAAGTAGTTGTCAAGGCTGAGCTGGCATGAATTCAGACTCTTGCTGCTGGAATGCAAGATCACAAACAACCACCCCTAAAACAGAGCTCTTACTGATAAAGAGTTGTGGAGGGAACAAAGTGTAAGTACCATATTCTGTCAAGTTACAAATCAAATTATGCATGTGCTGTTAGTAAATGTATCAAAAGCAAAAGTACTTAATGCAAAACAATTCTCCCCGTGTTTGCTTTCATTAATGTGCATGCCGCTTATTATTCTAGAATATAACAATGCATCCTATTTGCATGGTGTCTGTAAGGTAACCATTTACTCTCAGATAAGTATTGTGAAGAGAAGGTACAATATTTCATATTTCATTTACTTTGTAAAATGCACTTTTTCATCTCTGATGACAAACAACAAAGACTACAATAAATATAGCTTTCTCTGGATACATCTGGTGAGTAGAACCAACTACCAAAACTCATAATTCTAACTGTCTTTAATTTACATTTATGTACAAAAGTAAACACCCATAGACTGTAACTATTTACATTTACACAACATTCATTGTAAACAGTGATAAAATCCACAAAGATGATGGCTTATGTGCATTGGCTAGCTCAGCATATATCTCTTGTTAGCATGAAAAGCACAACTAGCTGGAGCTTGTGGCTTGCTCAACAGAGAATGGCTATAAGTTCATATATATATATATATTTATATATCTATATATGTGATATTACAGACCACTGTTGGACAGTGAACTTTGGACATTAAATGCAACCTGTGCATATCACTTCATATTAACAAAGCTTACTGCATCAAAACACAAAGAAAACAATCAATCAGTGCCAGAAAATGTCTTGCATTTTATGTGCATCTTCTAAAAATGTTTTAGTTACTATGGCAGCAACCACCAGTAGAGTCTGAATAACAATGGGCTCCAGGCAGAAGCAGAATAGTAAAGGGATGGAGGTCCTCCGTTGGACAAAGGCTGTGTATTGTCTATAATCTTGTTGTGCTGTCCTTCCACCACATTGCTGATGGCTCGGGTGGTCAAGAGTCTGGCCCTCGATGGGAGATAGTCCTTCCTTTGAACAGAGGGGGGCAATGTGGGCAGTGGGCAACTTTCAATCGAAGATGAGCACCCAACCTCTAGCCATCGAGTGAAAAGTTCTGACGTTAGTTTTAGGAGTTCCTCTGGAGAGGAAGGTGATGTGGAGAACTGGGTAAGATCAGTCTCCTCCTGGAACCTCTGCAATCAGGAAAACAGGCAGTTAGAGGTCAAAACACACAAGGAGAATCTCCAGGAGAACAACTCAAAATGTTACGTTTGAGCTAATATATGAACATTAATATTAATGCAGTTATCAAGCATTTCAAGTAACCATGAACCTTTTCATCAAAAGGATGTATGTTAGACTATTGGCTTTCTTTACTACTAAAAGAATACAAAGTGAAAAGCCTACCTCTGTATTTTTGTTTTTCCTAATAATTTTATCCAGTGTCTGCTTTAGATCCAGGATTAGGGAGTGATTTACATGCTCGTCCCAGAGATTTCTGAGAAGCACGTGCCACGAGTCCTGGAGAACCACTGCTGCAGGGAATATGCAGCACTGCAGGGAGTGGCAGAACAACACAACAACCCCAAAGTTATTATGCAAGGTTTGAGAATACTTGCTTTATAACCTGCTACCAAACAAAATGTTTCACTTTTAACAACTGGAGACGAGAGAAAATCAACTAATTGTCAGGGTAAAGAATGTTGAGGATGTTGATTCTAATTAAAAAAAAGGCAAGCTCATTAAATAAACAAGCCATTTATAGCATGTGAGACACCACTTCCCTGTTTTACCTGATAAATCACTCACCGGGTCAGTTTCACAGAGCATGTTTTTGGTGTAATGGTGCACTACATAGTAATCTTTGGGGAATACCGCCCGCTAAAAGAGAAAAGCGAGGGAAGAAAGAGATGAGAATCAACCCTCAGATGATGAAACTGATTTGCAATAACACTGTAATTTAATTTAGAATAAATAAATAAATAAATGAATAGTAATTATCCACCTCAGCAATAACAAAATCAAGAATATGTGAAGCGACAGTGTTAGGGAGGTTCGTTCCCATGTTTAACATCTGATAGCTTTGCAGGTTTTCAAAAGATAAGAGAGCTGATAACTCTTTCTACTTCACATTTGGTCTTTACCTTTGACCAACTCTTCAGGCCCACAAAAACGATAGAAGTTACTTTGAATTGCAAACTTATGAAGAAAATATAAAGCTGAGGCTTTTCACTTCAAGAAAAACACCAGAATAACTGCCTAAATCAATAAACAGATTAAAAAACTTACAAATCCAGTTGGATTAGAGTCGATGGTCGCCTTTATGTTTTCCACACCCCTCTGGTCAAAGTCACATCCACCGCATTGGACAATCAGAAGTGATAGTAGCAGTAAAACTATTTGAGACATGAGCAAGAGAGAAAGCAGCAGAGCACATTTAGATAATTGCTGGAAACTTTCTGTGGTTTGTAGCTTCTTCAAACGGCATACCTAGTAAGAAATATTACATCATTTCCTGTGTCAATTGGCCATTTCTGCAGAGAAACAGCATGAGCTACAGAGCTACTGCAGCAACATGTCAAATTAAATGGAGACTATCAGAAATGCAGTTGCAACAATACAAAGTGAGACAAAAAAAAAAAACAGCAACCTGCAGTAACAGCCCTGTTAAGCCTGCTTGTGTAATAACTAGTTGTACAAGTTCAATATTCGCCCACAGATTTTAAAAAGAAAGTGAGAGGGAAGATACTACACACAGTTATTTCTTATTCCTTACCTGGCGGTGACATCCTTTTTATCTTTCTAAGAATGGACACTTCTCCATTTCTGTTGTTGACAGCAATCAATCTGCTGATGGGTTTCTGTGGTAGTCAAAGGCAAAGTTTGCTCCTCTTGTGGTTTCTTGAGGTCTCTGACAGAGCACACGTCTGCCTCTTCTTCTTCACTGCTTGACGTCTAGTCTTCTCGCTTACATCCCATGTGTGTTCGGTCCTTTTGGTTTCCTTTGGTACTTTCCAAAATATGCCTCATTTGTCATCTCACGCCATCATGCTCTCACTTTGGATTTTCCAGCCTGAGCTGCTGCTGCAGCCCTTTCTTTTCAAAGCTTTTATCTGCTTTCTTTCCCCCCCTTTCTCTTTCTTCCTCTCACTACTGACCTAGAATTTTCCTCAATTTGAACCACTCCTCTGTTCCAAACTGGTTAATGGATAAAGCGGCGGAGACGCTGGCCCCCTCCTCCTCTGTATGTCTCTCTCTGGTCACTCCGTGTATCCTCACTCAAAGTGAAAGTGTTGAAAGTGCATGTCTGCTCCCTTTAAGTCTCGGCCCCTCCCACTGCCACACGTTTTACCTCACTATTGACTGACCCAGCCCCCTCCCCCCAGCTACCCACATTCCCTGACACCCTCACCCCCCCCAATCCTTCCCCCCCTTCCAAACCTGGGCCGACAAGGCTTAGTCATGCAGTTGGAGCGTATGTTTTTCATTTGGACTCTTCCCCCACACCTCTGTGCCTGTCGATCCCTGGTCTTTATCCCCTCAGAGTCAGAATCATCCTGTTTAATCATCACATGAGTTGTTGTTTTTAAATCAGTCAAGAATCCCATTCTTTGTCAAACTCACCAACGGGGATTGCAACATTACACTCGCCAGAACTTGCAAGTCATTCTGAGTGTGACAGCTCTCTTTAGTCATTTCTGTTGAAAACAGCCTCACAGATGATAGTGATGTTCAGTGTCGTGCACAGCTGCCATCAGCCTGTCTGTAATGTGTCGTTCTGTCCCCTCAGGCTATGTGAAGCATTGTGTTGCTTTGGTTTTCATTTAGGTGTCAAGACGGGTTAATACTGAAGAAAGGAAGGAAGAAGAAAGTTGTGTCAAAAACAAACTGTTCCTCTGCAAGTTATTTCTGGACACAAGCCAAAGAACAATGGACATCTTACCAAAGTACCATCTATGCTGAGGGGAAATGGAAAATGGAGAGCAGCCTTGCTGCGTACACAACTGCAACACTCCCCAAGGCTTCATCAACTTAAAACCTCCTGACCTGTACCATGCATTGTAATGATGGATATAAATATCCAGTCACTGTGCTGTCTTCCTGTTTCATGCATCGCTTGCAAATAGAGAAAACATGTAACTCATTTGTGAAACTGCCACAAATTTTATTTGTGAATTTAGCGGTGCAACTTTCCAAATGAAATCCAGACTTGAGTTAACGTGTGGAGAAGCATAAGGAACAAAACTATTAGTGACCATATTCCTTCCAAAAGGAAAGCTGAAGTCAACCCAATATTTATAAACCTAATTTTCCCTCCAAGTCCTTGGACTTGAGCAGAAGTCTGACCTTGTTTTTTTTTTTTGCAAATTCATCGCATAGTTTCGAGTCAAGGGGGAAAACAACCCAAAAAACTGACAGATTTAAACAAAGCCGTATGTTGGTAAATTTTATTGACTTAAGTCTGCAAACTTCAGCAAAGCAAAAGGCTCAAATAACCAGTTTGGAAAAAACCCACAGTGGATCGGTCTGCGACTGGCTCATTAAGAAGCCAAAATCCTGCTGATGTGGCCAGCCGTGTTGGAGCGGGGCCTCGTTATGCAACCATTTTGTATATTACAGGACACAAGAAAACCTGAAAAGTGTTGTCTTACACCACTTGGGGCTTGCTGGCTGACAGCCACTCAAACAAGTGAGTGGGAGCTGGTTGAGAAATACTAATCTCCTCCTCCTCCACTTCATTGTCACTCACGTTTGTTCTTCCCTTTCACCACAAGATGGAGCCAATTGTAGAATAAAAAGATGACAGATGATCTTCATTTATTCAATTTTAAAACATGAGCACGAGTAAACAAAGTGCAAAGCCTTTTTGTAATAAGTTATACTTTACATATTAGTATGAAAAACTCTTATACAAGAATACCCTTTGACAAAAACAAAATCCCCCGTGCATTATCCAAAATTACTCCATGTGTTAATCTGTTCAGGATAATCATCAGAGTCAGGTACACAATAGATTTCTCATTATTTAGAAAGACAATAATGGATGAGCAAAATCATTCCTGTCATCTATTCAGAGTCCCTTTTTATTCAGCTCAAAGTCCCAGACAGTTAACAAAAATACCCATGAAAGGACTCCCGTTTGCTTCGTTTAACATTTAGATATTCTTGCTTTCACTTTCCTTTCTTCATAAAGTCCCCCTCTTTTCAGCTCCCTTTTCTTTATCCCTTCATCTGCTCCTCCTCCTCCCTTTGTCACTGGCTGGGGCTCCTCTCCCCTCCTCGGACTGCCGTCATTAAATGACTCTTATAGGTTTTACTGAGTCCAGTCATCCAGTACTTGAGCAGCCTAACGTTGTCCTCCTCGCCGGGACCCGTGGCACCGAGGAGGGCCAGAACCTTCTGGGTGTCCTCCCTCCCACGACCGTCCACTTTGGAGAACTTGAACAGCACTTTAACTTTACTGAAAAGAGTAAACATTTATAATGAGAAGGCTTCCTAAGGCACACATCAAACTCTTCCTTAAACCTCCAGCTGACTTTTTACCAAAAATGAAGGACGTTTTACTCACTTCATCCATTCCTCCTTCAAACACAGCAGGCAGTGAGACACGACGTCCACAGACAAGTTCTCGTTAGACAGAGCCACCTCCAGCTTGTTCAGTAAAGCTGGACCTGTGAAAGACGGACAAAGACTTCATAGTTCAGGCCTCAACATCAGCTACATGAAAAACTTGCTGACAGAACAGCAAGTTTTTTAGTTTAGACACTTGTTTTATACAAGGCTTTATTCTATCAGGGTCACAGGCAGGAGGACAGAGGACTGAGGAGATGAGGAGGGAATAAAGGACGGAAAAGAGATGAGCTTTTATTGTTCTGTCCGGCACTTTGTTCAACGCTGGTTGTTTTGAACGTGCTTTAGAAATTAATGTGACTTCACCGCTCTACAAACGAGACATTTCACAAGCAAAGCAAATATGCACGATGTGATCTCTCTAAATGAAAGTTAGCTCGAGTCACAGTGAACACAGGGCACTCACCCCTGTCTGTAGGCTGTGTGTTGGCACTGCTGAGGGTGAACTGATGCAGGGCGCCGATATCGTCTTCACCTGCAGCTGAGACCTGACAGCTTCTCTCTGAGGAGACATCCACCAGCACCGAGAACTCTACGCGACAAACCGACAAAAGGTAAAAGAAGAAAAATCAGAATGGTCCCAATTTCGCAAACAATGTCTCACATTGAAGTTTCACACTAAGACCTGGAGACAGGCTTGTACCCGAGGAGCTGACGTGGGCTGGGACAGCCACGTTGGGGCTGAGACCCAGAAAGTTGCATTTGTAGGCCTCCTCGTACTGAGAGCTGTACGGCACTGAGCGGACACAGCCTACTGGGAGCAAAGACTGACGGCAACACAAAACAAAGACTCAGGTTACAAACAATGCTTAAGAAAGAATGTAAAGATCTAAAAGCCCCCCCCCGATAGATTCCTTTCATCAGTAATCTCTGAACTTGGGCAACATAAAACAGATGTGTTTAGACCTTTTATATAGACTATTTTCCCCAAATGAGATTAAACGAATGGAAAACATCATTCCGTAGCTTAACTAGCCTGGCCCCTGTCGTGATTCATGCTTACCCACAACAAGATTAAACTATCTCGGAGTAGAAAGGGATTTCCAGGACAGTAAAGTACCTTGAGCACTGTAAAGGCTGACTGGATGAGCCCGGGGTCTGCGCCTCTCCATATGACCTGATTTCCCATGAGCACGTGCCACGCTAGCTGCCGAAAGTCAGTCGCCCCGAGGACCTGCAACATAAACAAACAACTCACAGAAATTGAACGTAACCCGACCAAAGTTTATTTGAATCATCTATTTATGAATTAGTTTTTTTTTTTAACTCACACGTAACAGACGAACACAGTAAACCAGAAACTGTATTTTTGCCTTTTTTCTCTAGTCTTTCCAATTTTCCGTTCCCTCTTTCCACTGTTCAAGGGTCAAGTTTACCTGTCTCAAATGCCTTAACGACCTAAACTTCGGACCAGGTAATTCGTCTAATTTTGAATCGTCGCACAGGAAGTCGTGGCCATAATTGCTCTCGGTTTGGTGCCGCTGCGACTTTGATCCGCCTCCTTCTGCTCCCTCCCAGCAGCTCATCTCCTCTTCTTGCTCTTCTGAAGACAAAAGAATGACGTTAGAAAAAACAAAACATTAACAACAATGTTTTCTGGCAGACACTCGTGACTATGATTTAATGATCAGAGGGAGACGTTTCTGCATCACACTCCATATCTAGAGCCTGATGTGATGTGCACATGATGCCACTCATTCTTCATTTCCAAAATAAATCATCTCATCTCTTGACTTACTTCAATACCTACATCTATCAGCTGCTGGTCATACAAACCAGCACATGATGAAGCAGCTTCCTCAACATAATGAATCAGCTGAGTCTAACAAACAGTTTAAACTTAGCTAGTGTAGTTTTCACCTTGTGAGAATGTGTGTGTTTCTACCTTCTCCCTTTACACCATGATACATAAACTCCAAGGAGTCTTAAAATAGGAATCACTCACCCCAGCGGCAACCAAAACCTACCCGAGACCAAACTTTAACGTTCAGGTCCAGAACTGCATCTCCAGACACATGTTAAAGCACAATAAATCACTGGTGATGGAGCTGATGAACAGGATGAAAATGTCACTCAAGCTTGAGATTCACACGATTCGGCAACACGATGTGTGAAAGAACACTGGGCTACAATCAAACTTCACCAGATACGTCCTCTTTCATGATTGTTATTCGATCGTTAGCAGGAGATCATTTCAGCTGTTTTGGACTAGTTTTTTGGGCAACTTCTGATTACAGCACAACCATCACACACTAGAGATTCTCGGATTTATTTTCAGTCTTCAAGTCAATAAAAGAAGCAAAAGGAACAGCTAATCGTACCAACAGATTCTGCTGTATACACACACAAGGGCTCCCTTTGACGGGTACCTAATAGTCTCAAAACTTTTTCTTTAGAGACCAGTGACTCAACAATGTCTCCAAGCTTCGCCCGCTTATACATTTGTTTTGAGTAAAAATAAATAAACTAACTCTCAATAACATGTTCATCCATGCAGCACATCCCAAACTGGAGGAGGAGAGCACTGCAGATGTTCTTTTCTTTATCTTGACAGGTCCAGATGCTCCGTTGCTGAAATCCCGGTACATGAAGAACACAACAGCCTTAAAACGGACTCATACTGTGAAGTTACAGGAAGATCAGTGCCTTCTGATGATGAATTTGACCATCTTGAGTATGTTCCAGCATCTCCCAGACAGTTTAGCTGCATTAGGCAGATCAGCAGCTAACACTGAGTTTGATAAGGCACTGTTGAATCATGCCTCATCATTCTTTTCTATCTGTCACAACTGACCTTCCTTGCTGTGCAGCAAGAAATCCTCCCAGAAAAAGACAGAACACAGACTCGTTTGAACTGTTCAGTATTTACCGCTAATCAAAAGCCAGAGAGAGGGAAGTCAAAGATGCTTTTGTACGTCCCTGAAACTGATTCAAACTTCAGATCAGACTTTTAAAGACTGCTTTGCTTGTGAGAGCAGGCCCCTCGTTCCCCAGCACCCTCACATTTCCTTAGCCCTGTCCTCTCTGGACACTCTTGCCAACAATGCCCTTTTCACATGCAAACGGTCTCATTTAGAGATCAAATACTTCACTGAAGGTGTTATTTTGTGTTCGTCTTTCATGTCATTGCAATCCTATGAAAAAATATTTGAAAAGACATAAAACCTCCTAACAAAGAAGGATGGATTAATTCTGCGAATTATGACATGTCTCTGAGTATAATATAATATAATATAATATAATATAATATAATATAATATAATATAATATAATATAATATAATATAATATAATATAATATAATATAATATAATATAATATAATATAAAAATATCTCTGTACTCAAGGGACAAGGCTAAAAGAAAATGGAGTGATATGATGTGATTGTTCTTTAAATACCTTGTGTACATGCTTTTATTTTCCTATGACCATGTTTAATATAACTTATTTCTAATACGCTTTGAGGGCATCATTTTGACTGTTTATCAGACGTCTGTGAAACATTCTTTTTGCTTTCAACATCACATTGAATAAAATCATTAAGAAACGATTTGGTATGCCAATCAATCGTTTCCAACTCTGCTAAATACCAGCATCGACTGAGCTGGGAAGTGGGATGATTCTTTGTTTTTTTTACCCTGTTTTGGTACGTGGAGTTTGTGTGTGTTCACACACAGAGACTTTTAATGTAGTGTCAAGTAATCGTACATTAACCTAGACATAAAAGCAGTTGATTAATTTTAGTTAAAACACAATTTGAACTTATTTGTATAAATTAGCTTTCTTAATCCAAATGATGATTTGTTACTATCTTGAGTTTAAATCTCATTTGTTTAGCATGTATAGCCATTTGTGATACTAAATGCTATAGAATTCCATTTACTTGAACTATTTATATTTGGAAACACGGTATTAAAATTCCAAGCCTGAGCGCTGTGCAGGACCTGGAATTTCATCCGGAAATCTTTTAATCACTAAATCTCAACTAAAATTGTGTAAACTCTCTCAGGAAGGGCAATATATTTGTGCATAATAATTAAATGATTCATGTTTTTCTGGCTGGAGCGAGACTGTACTGACTGACCCGGTGATTCACATTCAGGAAACTTTTCAGACTCACTATGACAAAACTATTGCACATTGTGCAAACACCTGCTGATATTATTTATCATCGAGACGCCAAACATTCCCAAAAGGGAAATTAAGTCTGACACATTACCCAGAAAAATCCTCATATCACTTGTTCTCTGATTTTACGTAACCAGTCGATGTTTTGTCTTCACCTTTCTTCCACTTACAGGGTGACGTTAGTAAGGCAAAAGTAAATATTTGTGCCACAGGACAGTGCTGAAAATCATGTTTAATTTAGGGCAACATGTTTACCTGTTTGCCTCTCGATGAGTACCAGGGTGTCCTCTGTGGGGGCCCCTTCAAGGAGCTTCTCTGTCAGACGACTACCACAAGCCTTCAGCAACCTGGAAGTGAAGTCACAGTGAGCAGGTGCGCAATTACAAATCAGCCAAATGGAGAAAACAGATTATCTGACATCATGGGACAGAGTGTCAATCAACTCACCAGCTGAAGGAGGAGTGCAAGCTGGCCCATAGGTTGGGATGTTGGGTAAGAGAAGTTAGCGATCGGGCCGCGTTGCCACTACGCTGGTGTGGAAAAACCGCTGGTGAAAACACACTGTTCATCCTCATAGCTCGCTGGGGACAAACTCCTTGCTCTATGTCAAACACCTGATGGAGAAGACGACGCAGAGACATTAGGATCCCTCATGAATACACGTGTACAGGGTGAAATGGATTAATTCATTTATTTGATCAAACTGAGGAAAGCCGTGTGATGTCCATGTTTACACTCTACCTTTAGGGCTGTGCTCTGCAGGCAGTGTATAGTAAGCTTAAGGTGACGTAACAGGAAAGGCCAGGAGTTGATGAGGTAGATCCTGTCCATGGCAACCATAACAATACTGTACCAGCGCTGGAACCCTCTAGCCAGGCTGTCTTTGATAAAGAAGGTATGTGAGAACACAAACCCATGTTGCTCATCCCCGAAGAAAATTGGCCCTTCACGCCCAGGACACACCTGAAACCAAAAGAGGGAAAACAGGACACCTCATTTAGAGGGTGAGCCATCTGGCTGACACACACATAGGCAGTCTGTATATGCCGCTGTTTACCTCACAGCTGAGACTGCGCACACAAGCTTGGCGCACCACACTGAAAAGCTGGGACTGCCTGGGGTGCTGATGGCTCAGGAAGCGAATGCCTGTTTCATCATCTATGCTCACGAAGCCCGGATGAGACGCAGGAAGAGACCGGCATCCCTGTGAACATATTGAGGTGGATGACAAGAGTGTGACATTATCTGCAAAAAGAAAAAAAATGACAGCACGATCACGTGATATTTGGTCCTCAACTTGTCCACTCACCTCGCACATCTCTCCTCTCTGTGTCGCGGAGCTGTTTGCCCTCATGGTCAGTCCCTCGCCTTCCCGGTCACCGTCTCGGTCCCTGTCCCCCGGCACCGGGGCCCCTGCCTGGGATGAAGGGTCTGGGGATGGAGGGTGCACCGCCTCCGTGCAGAATAGTGTCCGAGGGCCATGGAGCTCGCAGAAGTGACACAGAGCAACCAGAGCATTCATCTAAAAAAAAAAAAGATAACACATTTTTCACATGTAAAATACACTGAATGTGAGTGATTTAGATGGAAATATGCATCAGTGGGTCACTTTTGTTTCCGGCCAACGTGTGGCATTACAAGCTTACATACGCTTTAGATATGGCCATTACAACTGGCAGAGTCAGTGAGTCTTACCTTCAGCGCAAAGCCAAGTTCAGATGACTGGGGCTCAATACTACTTCACAGGACATTCATCACACGTAGAGATTAAAAACATAACAAGCAAAGTGGTGTAAAAGTAAATCCAATTTTCCGTTTAACGAAAAACCATCATTCTAAATGAGTAAATAAACAGTTTCAACACCTTGTCCTTCCCTGCTCAGCAGCTAGCTAACAATAACAGAAGTGTCACATGACGTACAGTCACGAGCTGGAGCACAAATGACGCAGGGTAGTCAGCCGTGCTAATTTTCTTTAAATTTTGACCTTTTAGTAAAAAATATATATGGTTTTTAAACTGATGAAAATTTCAGCAAATGTATATGTTTTCTATTTTTTCTTCCTCTTGCTAATATCGGGCTTTATGTAACACACCAAGGGCACATTTCGAAGGAACACTATTCACAACTACATTACCCACAATCCCTTTTATGGCAACAAGTAAGAGGTCAAAGGTTCCAGAAAGTTAGGTGCGTTATTTTTCCAAAGCTTTAAGAATTTAGATTGCTTTAGAATAGGTTTCCGTTGGCTTTAAAGTATGTGGGTATTTTTAAAAAAAATTATACCTTTACATGACCAGTGTTATCCCTGAGAGACGCAAATTACGACCGGTTTATAACATTGTGGGTCGCTAACTAGCTATTTCCGTGTCACAGAGCTGGATTTTCCAGGGCTTTTCAATGGTTATCTCTCACTCTGACAGGTCAAACCATTTCAAATAAAACACAACGGTGACACAAAGTGCCTTCCATATCTGAGCATGGCTTCAGAAGGACCAGGAGCTCCCTTAAGCTCAGCAGAGGACCAGAGAGATGGAGATGGGACCCTCTTGACACCCACCAGCCTGTCTGACACAATGGATCCACATGCTGGTGCTCCAACTGACTCCAGCTCTAGTAAAGACACGCTGAAAGCCTCAGGAGGTAAATCACTACCAGTTTTACCCTTACTGGGACTTATTCTTTATTGTCTGTTGGTCAAATTGGTTTCTAAAGGCGTCAAAGTTAATTTGAAACAGATATGTAAGTATATACTGTGGTGAGTTGCATCAGTGAAATCAGTAATGGACTTCAGTCTGCATGTCAAGTCAGATCAAGTTTATTTATATAGCAAACAACAAAAGTTGGCCAAAGTGCTTCCCAAAACTGGTAAGAGACAATAAACTATAAATACAATAAAAGCTCAATAAATATGAATTTAAAAGAGATCTTTGATAAGTCTTTGATACCGACACTCCCAACACAAATCTTGATAGCAGAATATTATGCTGTGTCCACTGTATCAAAGGCTGCAGACAGGTCTAAAACAGCAGTGTTTCCTCAATCGGCAGTTAAAAGACCATTAAAAGAAGAGGAGCTGCTTCCGTACTGGCACAAGATTTAGATCAAAAGAGGAACTTTTCACAGATGCTGTGTCTCTCTCAGAATATCTGAAGTTGAAAAAAAAAAAACAAACACCAGACTTTCTTTTAGACAGAAATGGTTATTTTGAAATGAGCTTATAGTTTGAGAGAACAGATTTCCTTTTTTTTTCAGTGACAGGCTGCACTACAGCATGTTTAAAAGCAGCTGGAACACAGCCAGTTAAAGGCTTATTAGACATATTCTAACTATGAGCCCTCTGGGTTCTGGTAAATGACGTGGCTCGAGCCCCTTGCAATGCAAAGCGGAGTGGAATGAGGGGATGCAATGGACGGTAGCCAAATTTCTTCACATCTTGCTGGAATTCTCGTCCAGAGCTGGGACTGGATTATTTAGTAAATGAGTCGAGAGTTAAAACTGGCCCCACTGAGAATAAACAGATTTACTGTCTGCTTCGACTCCCACTCGTATCACTGGATTCTAATTGTGAAAAACACTTTCCAAAGAACACAAAATTGACAGTTTTTCCCCAGAACTTGTAATCTCACTGAGATAGACCAACATTACAGCTAATAATTGAAGTTATTGGGTCATGAGTTACATTTAGTCTCCCTGTTTCTTAATGGTATGGGAGGGAGCGTGGTGACAAGTGTTTGTGAGCGTTTAGACAACCACACCCTAACCTCTTCCCTACATTTCAGTCTCATGTGTTGAGCCACTGCCACCTGTTACGTGGCTTATATTTTATGGAAATGTGTCCCAGATTAACTCTCTAATACTTTAGAATTATAGATAAGGGCAGATGACTAGGAATCACACCTCCTGACATAAGTGTACTTTTGGCACACTTCCCTTTATTTTAGTTCTCTCTGTCTCCGAGCTATTATCAGACTGGAGGGATGGTGTTGGCAAATTACTGCATGTTTGTGAAAGACTGACACAACGCATTCCATCACCTGTTGAGTGATGAGGCCACTGTTAATCAGAGTAAACATCTGTAAGTCAGTTCATTCCACAGACTGCCTGACAATTTGAATGCTCATACTAACAGAATGCATGACTTTCTTTACAGACTTTTATTGGGCTTATAGATAGATAGATAGATAGATAGATAGATAGATCGATCTTCATAGCAGTCCGGTATATTTGAATACAATAAAATACAGAGGTAGAAAAAATAAAAACACAGAATGGGACAAATAATATACAATGAATATGAATAGGTAAGTAGAATGTGCAAAATTCTGATTGCGGTAGGGAGGAACGACTTCCTGTGTCGTTCCTTAGAGCAGCGGAATGAGTCTGTTGCTGAAGCTGCTCTTTAGTTTGTCCAGTGTTTTGTGGAGGGGGGTGAGAGGGATTTTCCATGATTGCCGGCAGCTTTGCCAGCGTCCTGTCCTCCTCCACCTCCTCCTCCAGGGTGACAAGCGTAGAGCCAACAACAGACCCCTGCTTTCCTGATCGGTTTGTGCAGTCTCTTTATAACGCACCCTGCCCTGTGTCCCTCGCTGTCATTCACAGAGTCTGAGAAGCTGACCGAGGACAGAGCCAAAGTGTGCCAGTTTTTTATGATGTCAAAGTGTCACTTTGGCCACAGATGTCGCTTATCTCACAGGTTTGCTGTCCCCACTTTTATTTCACCACAGTCACGAGAAAGATACTCAAGGTCTGAGTTTTTCAGATGTATTCAACTTTAATCACCCCAGAATGACCTCCTTGATGTTTAACTCTGTCTGAAAAAGTGGTTGCTGTTTACTGAGTGTTTCTAAGCTGCATTTAGGATTCAAATAATCCCTTAGAAATGTTCAAATAGAATTTTGGCACAAATCTCGTACATACTTAAGTAAATATATATTTCTCTCAATTTGTAATGCCTGTTTCTGCTCTTATTGCCACAGCCAGAGGTTGATATTTAGTTTTGACTAAATCCGATTCATATCTTACCTCTACACAAAGGTTTAGCTATGTCAAATATGTCTGGGTTATTCGACTCAACAGTTTAATCTCATTACTCATGTTTTATGTGCACGATTTGACATTTTTTCCACTGCCGTTACTCTCATTTCTCAGTGACCCATCACTGGATGATTCAGGGGCTGTAGCTCCTGAGACGGATGACAAACAGGAAGGAGGGAAGATGGAAAAGCACAAGAAGAAAAAAGGCAGTGCCAACAAAGCGGCAAAGCCAAAATATGATGAAGAAAGAGGTGATTCTTCACTCATTTAGCTTATGGTGCCATTGAATGAAGACAAAGTTGTCTTAAGAGACCAAGAAACTTTGTATTTGAATTTTGATCCTTTACATCAGAATGTTTAAACTCTTCTCCCCCGGCAGAGGTGAACAAAAAGCCTCGCATGCGCACGGCGGATGACGTGATCTCTCGCATCCTCTGGGACTCGTCAGTTGATGCATCAGAATTTGTCGTGGGCTATGTGGATCGCTTCCTTGGTGTGCTGGAGCGCCCCTTCTGTGACTTCAACTGGGAAATCAACCCTCGTGACTGTGATTACTCAGTTGAGTTGGCCCTGCCCAGACACAGGATCCAGTACTTCTCCTACAGAGGACAGCGCGTCTGGGACCGCCACAGCAGGACTGACAGGGTTTTTGGCTCCACAGGTCAATCTCTGGCTCCCCCCTTTGGAAGGGAGGAGGAAGTAAAGGGTAAGAGGGTAATAATTTCTGTCTCACTGCGCTGTACATATGATATATTTGTATGGAGTCACATTGAGTGAACGTAACCGTTTCTTTTGGTAGAAATAAACACACAAACCCAAGAGCAGCAACCCGACCACGTTAAAACAACAGAAGAGCGGGCAGCTGCTGTTGGTGGGCAGGATGTGTGTGAAACGGAGCACTGTGCTCACAGCAAGAACACACATCTGGAGGGAGACGAGCTGAACGAGACGATTCACACCTGTGACTCCGCAAATTCAGAGTGCGGAGGAAAGGTTTCTCAGAAGTCTCCGGGAACACGTGTTGCAGAGGAGGCTGCAGAAGGGTCTGGTGTTTCTGTTCGTCTTTGATCTTTAACTTGCACCAAGCTTAATATGGGAAAAATTACGGGAAAAAAAACTAAAGAGAAGTCAGAGGGTCTTGAGCTGTGGCAGAACACGTAGAGGGGTTGTAGTAATAAGGGGTGGGGGGGGTTTAACTCTGATCCTCCACTATCGACTGGATTGCTCAGAGGCTGTTTTAGTGTTGTGAGGAAAGCAGAATCAGGATGAGAAATAAAGGAATAAAGGCATCCTGCCTGCTCCTATAATGGTCAAATATGGTTTTGCATCATAAATGGAGTTAGCGAGTCAGAATTGACTTTTTTTCTCTCCATTGGGACGACTTGGTTTTCAGTCTTTATTAAACTTACTTACCTGTTTCTACTTTAGAAGTCAGGCTTCAACAGAGCAAAGGTCGTCACAAAAAGAAGAGGAGTTGTCTGGAAAGGAGGAAGGTGAGGAGGACCCCTCGGCTGAATGGGAAGAGAGCTGGGAAAGCAACGAAGACACTCAGGTGTGTATGACACACATACCCCCCCCGATATATGTCCTTGCTGATGTTCATGCACTGAGTTATGTCGGGGCGTTACAGATGAGCCAGAATCCATCAGAACCTCTGGAGCAGATAGAAGAGAAGCGTGGTGGACGCCCCCCTAAGAGAAGCCCAACGCACTTCATCACCTTCAGGGCCAACACTCCTGCTATCCTCTCCGGTTTCCAGCAGCTGCAGGAGGAGCTCACCGCCCTTCTACCCTCCTCTGCTCCTCACTGGCACACTTCTTCCAAGCTTCACGTCACCCTGTGCCTCCTGGTGCTGCGCAGCCCAGCTGAGGTGGCAGCCGCTGGAGAGATCCTCCGCCAGTTCGCCCATTTGGATCGCAACCCGCCCGTGGCCCTGTCCTTTCCTGTGAAGCTGAAGCATTTCAGTGGGAAAGTGCTGTACTTGGACCCCCAGCCTCAGCTTCACCTCCAGCAGCTCAACAGCGGCCTGCAAGAGGCCTACAGGAAAGAGGGCTGGCTCCACAGGCACTCCTTCAACCCACGGTACCACCTCACTCTGGCCAAGGTCGAGGGCACAGACGGGGAAAGGATTTTTGAAGGGGTGGGGGACCTGAAAGTGGGGAAAGGGTTGAATTTCGGCCGTCTGCCAGTTAACACTTTGCACCTTTGTGCCATGGGCGGCTCGAGAGTAGATGGCTTTTATGAGACCCTGTGCACGGTAACTCTTCGATGATGAAGCTTGTCACGTGACATGCAAACATACATCATGTATAGTAGTATAGCATATTTCTGGGTGCAATCGGCTGTATGTTTATCTTGTAAATTTGATGCCTGCGTTTTAACTTTTTTAATTATCAAGTTACTCAGTCGGGTAAAATACTTCCTATCAATCAGATACGATGTTTTTAGAGGAAAATGTTTCAAATCAAACTCAATTCAGGGCAGCTTTTCAATTAAATCGAAAACTTTTAATTATCGCTTGTCATTGGTGATATGATTGTTGTTGTGTATTCCTTGACTGACATATTTAAGGACCTACATTACATTTGTATAGATATTTGAAGATGAAATGCACATGAAGCCCCCACATGATACAGTCAGTCAACAAAGAAGGCCGATGCAACAGAAGCATCATTAAAGTCCGTATGACTTTACTTCAGTATCTTGATGTCGTTATTTCACGAAAACACTTGAAACAAGCGTTAGAATTAGAGCTGAAACGAGTGGTCGGTTGACATTTTTCAGTGTCCGTGTTGATTCTCAGTCGCCCAGGTCATGGCAGGCTTGATCGGGTGGGTCAGTGACACACGTGCAACCGCAGCAACTCTCAAAATGTTAATGACCCCACAATAGATTAATGATTAGGAAATGCACAGCAGCCACTTAGAATGGAGGAAGACATTTGGGGTCTTTAACAAACCGAGGTTCGCATTTTTTGCTCATTTTCGCTCACTACTTTCATATCATTTAACAGCTTAACCCAGTTACTGGTTTTTATTAAATTTGACAAGATTTCAACATCGCCTGCTGCAGATTCGTACTGGCCTGTCTGTAATTGTCACACGTACCTCAAAGAATGATGTAACTTGTCTTTTTGATCCCTTTTGAGTCATGAAGCTCATTTTAAACGCAGAGCCTGTCTTAAGTCAGAATACATGTTTGTCTTTTCCTCTGCTGTCTCTGCACTTGATAAACCAATCTAGATGATTTGGGTCAACTTCAGTCTGCTGCCATTTTTACCTTTTTGCTCTTTTATCACAACACAGATGCTCCATATGCACATGCTACAAAGACTTAGGATATATAAATTGTGGATGAGGGCAAACGCTTTTGTTGTTGTTTTCTTTGAATCGTCTGTTTGACGTGAATTTTGTATGCTCCACAGGAATGATCACTTGGTTTTTCTTCTACAAATGATTCTAACCACTGGTTTGCCTTGGAGATTAAACATTGAACTGCGCATTTTAAGTCTTGTGAGTGGTTCTATTTTACGAGTGTCGTGATGGATGTTGCTGTTGCTGTGCTCTAACGTAGACACGCGGAGGCTGTATGAACGCTCCCTGAGCTGAACTCTTGCATGCATAATGTGATTTTCTGTCTTCTTCCCCATTTTCCTCCCAGATACATACACACATATACACTAAGCGCAGGCTATATGAGTCAGTGAGTATGCTCCCTGGTTCTCCACTGTGTGCTCCCTCGCTCGCATTATCTCCCTTCCCCCACTCTCTTTCAGTGACACAGAAAAACCTACGCCGCCCCCTCCCTCTCTTCTCGCTTTCCTCTGCCCCCCTTCTCTCCAATAGAAAGACAAACACTGTACTCTTTTTACTCTTCCTTGCTTTGTTCCTCCACTATGTCCTCAATTTGCGTTTCTCAGCCCAGTCGCTCAGAGAGCATCTCCATCATGGTGCAGTCGTCACTTCTGTCATGTCGTTGCATGTTGCTCGCCGCCTTCATGCCACTGAATCACTGTTGATGCTGTCCTGCAGCTTCCACTGAAAACTGCTTTTGCCCATAAACCCACTGCACGCTGTTTTGCCCCTCTCTATTCATTGTTCACTCCATCTCTCTCCCTCCCTACTCTTTCTCTCAGCATCACACCCTGGGAACCCATTTTCCCCCTCCTCAGTATTTCATGTTGCCTTTCTCTGCATCTCCCCCCTCTCCAAATTCATGTGTGTGTGTGCTTATTTGCCTCTCTTAGTTAGTTTTCAGTGCATCTCCACCTCTCAACTCTCTGTCTGGCAGGAGTTCCCTGTTTTGCATCCAACATGTGAGTGGATTTTTAAAATCTCTCCTCCTGATCGTTACGTGCGCGTAGTTTGGGGGGCACTTCTGCTTTTGCACTCTTTGCCTTAGTAATCTGGTCAGGGTTCAGCCTGGTAGTCTGGGCAGAGATTGGTTGGGTTGATGGATGCGCGTAGATGTTTGTGGGGGGGGGGGGTCGGCAGCAGAAGTGTGCCTCTGGAATCAATTTAGCCACGGGTTAGACCCTGCTAATCCGCGTTAACAGATTAATTATCTTTGGGCAATATCGTGTCACTGCTGGGTTGTGAAGTCGCTTGGGCGTTAAGCTACGAAGGGCTACAATGCAACGATAAAGAATCCCTCAGGGGTGTCTCCTCAATCTTAATCCCTCCCTCTCTCTCTCACCAACTCGCGCTCGCTGAGAGCTCCGCTCCCATCCATCAACACAAGCACCTCTCCACTGTCACCAGACTACCACACAATTATTGACCATTTAATATTTCACTAACTACTAGAGTTGCCGGCTAACATTTTCCTCCTTATTTTGACATTTTTTTTTGGCATGCATCAGAGCCATCTTTGCAGGATGATTTTTCAAAAGCATCAAGTGCTGACGGCTGGCAGTATACCCATCTGAGTGGGCAAATATTTCACGGACACCGGCAAAGAGAAGAGACGGAAGGAGAGAGAAATCTCCCAACACAGCCGACAGAGGTAAGAGACTGACCCCTGTCTTCTTATGACTTAATAGCTGATGTGGCTCTGATAGTCCGCTGAGTGAAATTTGATGCATTGTAAATGTGAATTTCACAAATTCAAAGTGCATCTTATTTTGATTCCACTTATTTGATTAGTTGATGTACTGAATGGAATCATTATACTGTGCTGACAAAACAGAGTCATAGTTATCTTTTCAACCATCGCTCCTAATGGAAGTCGTCTCCAGTGAATATTTTTAGAGGATGCATATTATCAGATGATGCTCTAATGGTTTGACTGTATCCAGTGAATATTTTTCCCTCCAACTTCCGTTTTCAAAAGGATTGTTTAATCTGAAATAATGTTTTGTTCAGGTCATTCAGCTTGGGTCAGTCAGTGTGGACACATTCTTTGCCCCTCAACTTCATGTCATGCCGAGCACTTGTCTATGAGCTCTTACCTCCGGTCAGCTGCCTGCACTTGACTGGAGCGGAGTATTCATTTTGCAGATGAATGCAAGGTGAAAACGGAATTTTAAATGAGAAGAATCCTTTGATTTACAACGCTTTTACATGGTCGATAATGAAAACTTGTCCCGCTTTACAAAGATGAGGATTTATTTCTCCTGACTGATGTCGTGAAGATGTAATGCTGTAACATAAATCATGTTCAATAAGGAGGTTGTTGTTAAGCAGCTGGACGACAACTCAGGCAGTAATCATTACAGATTTTATGAGGCAAACTGGAAATGTGCATCACTTCAGCAGCAAATGCACTAGATTATTTATATAGTGTGATTCAGAGCAGTCGTCTCATAAAATGAAAAGGTGGAGATGATTTTCATGTGCTACAGATGATCCTAAATCCAGCTGACAGAATATGCTTCAGCCTTGTTCTCATTAGCTGCTTCACAAAATGGCTCTTTTCTTTACATCCAGACATCATGGAGTCCCATATCGTGCAAATAGTTTCATCCTCGGCTGTGTGTGAGCTTCATGCACACATAACATGGCAGATTTACATTCTCTGAGATTATGCTTAGGTGAGAGTTGGCGGGCTCGTTCCATCTTCTTGTCGCTTTTCTTTTTCTTTTTCTCTCCTCTGCACCGGCTCAGCTCAGAATCACATTTATTTGCCTACAGTTATGCAATGGCAGCAGGCATAATAACAGGCTGGCAGGAGATATCACGTCACCTTGAGGCTTCCTATCTGTGACAACTGCTGAGTAACTGCTGCTCCAGGACCGCCAACCCCCACCCCACCTCGTTTCCATCAGCACCTCATTAGGTTGCCTCCACTTTCTGGGTTGGAGGAGAATCTTACCTGAACTTTGACCCCACAACTGTCATAACTGGGCATTTCTTAGGTCTCATATCTTCACCGCATTGTTGTCGTGCAAGAGGTTGCTCCCATGGGAAGGATCAATATCTATCATCATTTTCTTATAATTGTTTTGAAAATGGAGTATTCCGCTTCCGTCACATCTTGTTTACCCCTCACTGAAAAATCCATTCATTACGGGTCATGCTTTTCTTTGCTGACCCATTTTACTGGTGGGTTTAACCTCAACAAGTAGACCGATTCTCCTTTGATTGCAGACTTATTCTCTTAATTGTTTTTTACGCCTTTTGTAAAGCTTTTACCCATCCAAATGCGATAAATGTCCCTCACAGACCTGCTTCACAGCTCCGGTGAAAGATCTCGTCTAACGAATCCATTCAAGATGAATGATCGTAAGCTAAAAGAACATCGGAGAACTCACATGTTGTTTACACTGCTGAGGTGTGGTGGAGGGATGTAGCTCTCACAGTGTGGAAACCACCATGTCCAGTGCAGTTTTAATAACGGAAATGGAGCACTGGCAGTGATTTGATTTGTGACAGTTGGGCTGTTGGAACCATTAAGGTGAACAGGCTTATTGTAATGGGCTTAGAGCAGCCCTGTCTGGCCTGTGGGTTAGCTGCTGACTTGTTCTCGACCACAACCGACCCAAATCTGAATGGTGAGACTGTTTGGCATTGAATATGACATGTGGCAAAATCAAAACTTTTTATCACGCATGGTATTGAACGGTGCGAGGAATCAATAGTGACAGAAGCAAGCATCTCTAAAGTAGAACACTGGGCTGTTTGAAAGTTTCATTTATTGAATGAATCACTGTTGCCTTTAAAGACCTTAAAGTCCAACACAGACCCTTAATTCAGAATGTGTGAATTATCTTTGCAGAGCTGTATCTGTCTGTGATATCAGCACTGAGCTGAGCTCTAAAACCCTTTACATGTCATGCTGTTGTGAATGGTTGTATCTGTTCTCTCCTCTTTCTTAATATGCTTCCTTCTAAACAGTAAAGCTCTGATGGTTTCTTAATCTGTGCAGCCGGTATCAGAAGCCTACCAGCCTCTGTCTTGCACTCCGTCTGGCTTTGTGCGTGTAATGAGGATGTCAGTGTGTTTTTTGGAAAACTGGATTTGCCTTGACCGGCTTTTGTAAGACACGCTGAATGATGGACAGCGGATGATGACAATCAACCTTTTTGTCTTTTACGGCACCTTGTACACACTTCTTCTGTATGTAGTCTCCCAGGAGGACCCTTCAAAGACTCCGTGCTGCGTGTCCACTTCACGATCCTCTCATTCATATATTTCTCTTTGTAAGGTGAAGAGGGAGGCATTGATTTGTTGTAATGTAATCTCTGTGTGTTTAACACGGCAGCTCTCAACAAATACCAACAGTGCTTTAATCTCCAATTCTTTGGTTTCTTTTACTGATTAAGAGCATCAAAACCACTTAATTTACTGAAGGCAATATTAGATTATATAAAGCAAAGAAAAGCTGGAAATGATAATGTCTGAAAACCTTAACTTCCCACGGAATGGACATTTTTGTTGAAAATAGATAAATCAGTTTACCTAAACACATCACATGCACACCACGAGTGGGTATTCTTCTGTAGTGTATGATATTTGTGAGGAGTTGCTGTTGTTCATCCAGTCCGTGTTAATTCTGCTGCCACGATGTTGGCAAACTCCATAGTTTATTTAACTGCAATAAAACTCCTCATCAGATTTGGGCCTCCACTGTGCCTTAGATGTCTACTCTGACTCACACTCCTCATTAAACCTCTATAACTGCTTGGCACAGGTGATCATTAGGTCTGGGAATCTTTTCAATACTTTCAGTTCCAATTTTGGTCGATTTCTAATTTTAGAACGGTACAAAGAAAGAAGTTTAATGTTTAGAAAAGAAAATCATCATCTGATCATTCATCCATTTTCTAAATCCACTTTAGTGTCACAGGGGGTTGGAGCCCACCCAGATACCACTGGGCGAGCGGCATGGTACACTCTGAACAGATTTCCAGTCAATCACAAGGCCAACACAGAGACTAACAACCATGCACACTCACAATGTGTCAATTCAGAATCACCAATAAGCCTAACATGTTTTTGGATGGTGGGAGGAAGCCACAGTACCCGTAAAGAGCCCAGCCCAGATTCAACCTGGGAACCTTCTCGTTATGAGGCCACAGTACATTCAAACTTACAATGTCCATTATCGTATGAGTATGATGCCTCCTCACATATAATAGTTAATTATGTACACAGGCTTTGACAGAGAGCTGTCCTTCATTTTTTAAGGCCTGTCTATGGGTGCACTCAGGAATTGATAAGAAGAATCAAAACTCTTTTTCAGTGAGTAGCTGTTACTTATTTATTGATTCTTATTGAGAACTGAGTTTCGATTCCCAACCCTTGAGATCACGGATCGAACATGTAGTCTGCGCAGTCGGTGACCTCGGTGTCTTTTCGGCTCAGCCATGTTCTCAGGAAAACCTTCACCCCTTCATGCCCCCTTTCTTCTCCCCATGTTCTTACTTCACATCCTGGTTCCTCTGACCCCTCTGTCTTTCCTCCCACAGGGTGGAGGAGGGGACCACTGGCAGTAGAAAATGGCTGCCATGACAACGGTACCCAGCTATACCCCTTCAATATGGGTGAGAGTGTGTCACGCCCTGCCCCGGCTGGACCTCAGCATGCAGATGAGGGACAACATCTTTGTCCCCGACAGCTGGGAGTACCAGCAGGTAATGAACTCCTGCCACCAGCACTCATACCATACTGACACACTGCCGCCAAGCAGCCTGAGGTGCCACGCTGCATAATAACTATGGTGCTTTTGCTCCGTATAGATGTACAAGTATAGTTTCCTACAGTCAAGTAGTGTGATGGGCAACATAGTTCTGTAAACTCCTCCTTAAATTCATTAATATAACAGGAACCTGCAGAGCCATGACAATTGCATTTACAGGCCTTTAAAACACTTTCTCATACCTATTTATTTCTATAGTTATTGGTAGGAAGATTACACTAGACCCCTGCAACTACCTCTCTGCTCATTTCTAGTTGTTTTTAATTTCTTGACCTTGCCTAACATGCTGTACTGCTCCTCTTAGCAGTGGAGAGTGAAGCTATTTTCAACATTTTGGAATGAGATTGCAGGTTTCCACAGTTGCTTTTGTCTGCATGGTGCTGTTTCTGCAGTAAGAGGCAACCTTTCATCCCTCTTTTCCAACAAGCTCTCATACAAATGCTCCAGCTAGCCGTGTCTCAGAGTGTTTGTGACTTCTCTGCGGTACAAAGAGGAGGTGGGGCGGGGAGGGAGAGCGCAAATTATCCTGCAGAACAGAAAGAAAAAAGAGAGCGAAAGTGCACAGAGAGAGGGAATGAGAGAGGCAATGAGTAATGCGAAGAGGTTGCTGAACAGAAAACTGGGCAGAGAGAGGGAAGGCGAACCGAGTGAGAGCGGGAGCTGGAGAGAGTGGCAGTGAATGTATTTAAGTAGGTCACAGATTATTAATAGAGATTCAGTGGTGTGGATAGAAAGAAAGAGACGGGAGAGTGGGGGATAGAAAGAGAGTGGGAGAACGTGGGGAAACGAGGAAGGGTAGAGTGGAGCGATGGGGAGGGGATTCAGAGAACAGGAGGTGAGATAGTGGGAAGGTGGAGGAGTGGGGAGTGACAGACCGGCAGATGGACGTAGGATAATACTGTGGAGATGTATCTGAGCAAAATGCATTTCATCAATGTTGACTCTATGACATGGAGCCTGATCAAAAGCAAAGTCAGATACGGCTTAGTGTCAAACATCACGGTTTCATGGGTCAAAACTTTTGAGATGAGCATGGATGATTAACACTAACATTAACTTAACCAACTTAAACTTAGTCCCTTTTCGTCTTTGGTTATGTATATTTGTACAGAGTACGTGCATGCAATATGTATCAGTATTTTTTTTTTCTTTGAAAGGCAGAATTTACACGCTCACACTCTTATAATCACCATCCCCTGATGTTAATGGGGGCGGAACAGTCTATGGAATTTAACAGGATTACTTGGCATTTCACCATCTGAAGTTGCTCCTCTTCACTTGTAAAAATGGAATTAAAGTACCGTTTCTAACACTGACTGAGTCATCTGCTGATTTCTTCCCCCTCTTCCCTTTTCAGACTCTGCTGGTTTTGTCCAGTGTATCAGCCATCGCTCTTGTTGTCTCCCTCTTGGTGATTCTTTCCTTCCTCATACACTACTGCTGCTGTCACCGTGGTGACCGGAGCGAGGGATCAGAGGAGGATGAGGAGGATGAAGATGGCAGCACGGGTCACGGTTACAGTGGGAAGAAGGGGCGGGGCATCTGCTGTGTCACATGGGTGGCGGTTGCCGCTGTCACACTTTGCTGGTGAGAAGCAGGAATCAAACATCAATATATAAACATGTTGTTTTCTTAGCAGTGGTAGAAGAAGTGTAATAATATTAAGACAATAATATTAAGGAAAAATTATATTTTGCAAGTAAAAGTCCTGAGTTTAAGTACTGAATGAGCATCAGTGTAACGTAAAGCCTAAATATAATATTGCCCCTGTAACTCTGTACATTTACCTAAATTATGTAGTAAAATTCAAATTTTTTCCATCTATTTTTACTTCTTCACCCAGTCAATTTCAGAGGGAAATGTACTTCTTACTCCACTTCATCAGATTTCTATCCAGTGCTCAGATTATAAATTTACATACAAAGCAGCTGATCACTGTATGAACAATACAGGATACATTCACAAGATATTAAACCTGCCTGTTTTTAACTGTTTGGCATCACTAAACAGTTGTCTGGTTTGGGTCCCTTGTTAATGTTTTACATAAAGCAAAGATATAATTAAAAAAAATCATATATTGTACGTTACATTACATAACTTTTTTTTTCAGTCCTCTGACAGAATTATTGTTTATTGTTGGAGGGGCCCTACCCTCAGATTGGTTACCATGTTAACCAGCTACAAATGTAAAACCCTACAGATGCATCAGTTTATTCGAATGCTTTCACAGGTGTATATTTTAATCATGTCTTAGTAAATATGGATATTAGGCAAGGCAGGTTTATTTGTAGAGCACAATTCGAACACAAGGCAATTCAAGGTGGTTTACAGCTACATTTAATCACAAGAAGACAAATAAAATAATTGAAACATAAAAGTAATCATTAATTGATTAAATTAAAAGCAAAGAGTGCAGATAAAATACTTTCAGTTGTCATATGCACAGCTAAATAAAACTGGATTTAAACATTGTCAGAGTTGTCTCACCTGCCTCACATCTTCTGGAAGACTGTTCCAGATTTTAGGAGCATAAAACTCAAACGCAGCGAGGTTCTCAGAGTTCGAGTCGGTTCATATGGCTCTTAACGTATCAGAGATGTGCTTTGGTGCTCGACCATGAAGAGACTTGTAAATGAGCAGAGCTGTTTTAAAGTCTATTCTCTGAGCGACAGGAAGCCAGTGCAGAGACCTAAGCACTGGACTAATATGGTCGTATTTCCTGGTTCTATGGCTTTAGACATACTTGGGTCAATAACTTGATTCCTCTCCCGTGCAGGTAAACTGTTTTAAGGACGTTGGTGCAGTTAGATGGCCTGGTCGAACTGGAACTTTGCATATAACCCTGCTGATTGTCTAATTAGCTAAATTCACTTTCTCTGACAGTGTGCCGGTGGTTCTTCTGACAGCAGTGTCAAAGTTTAAAAGAAAGAGTGGATATTCTTCAAAGAAAACTCACTGCAGTACAATCATCTTTCAAGAATCACTTTATATCTCCACCTGTCTACTTATGGTTCTTTCTGTCTCCAACATTGCCAACATCTGTGGCTGAATGCAGAAAGAAGAGTCGGTCCATTCAGTTACATACAGTCTATGGTTACATAGGTAACCCCCGTTATAAGACCAGTGCTGAACTGGATCAGCCAGAAGAGAGCATGCACTGCTCTGGTGGGTGGTTTTGATAGATTGAGTTAGACAGCAGATCTGTTCCAGTTCAGCACCAGAATCAGACCTGGTTTGAACCAGAATGGGACAGAGGGCAAGGAAAGACCTGCAGAAGTTGCCTGATTTCATGCAATGGTGTCGTCATTTTCAAAATTTCTTGCAATCTGTGTATTTTCCTAATACTAATGCAAAGGAGTGATATGAAGACACAGTAAACCACGCTTTCTGTATTAGTTTCAACTCACTTATTGGTTTTCACAGTTGCTGATTGTTTCTCAGCATTTTAACATTAACTCTGGCTACATGCACATCAAAGCTGAAGTTAGCACATAGGTTGCATATAAAAGATGGATACTGCCGCACTCTTTGAGAAGTGTGTGTGTGGAAGTGCCTCAAAGTGTATCAACACCAAGGGGAGCCAGGAGCTGGCTCCAATTTAATTCATAAAGTGTCAAACTGTCTCTTGAAATATCGAGTCATTGAGTCATTATTGAGCCATTATTGAGCCATTAGCTGAATTAGCTCCTTCTGATCAGTATCCTAGGGGTCTTCTTACAAATAATTCCATCATCAAGTAAATGATATGCTGGAAACACTGTCCTGTTACTGTCTGGAGATTTTCACAGACATAATGAGTTATAATGAGGTCATCAAGTCTGTCAGATGGTAGGTGTGTATCAGGACAGAACATCAAGCAAGCTTTGCTTATGACTAAGACATTTTAGTTTTAGCAAATGTGGCTCTAGTGAGGAAATTATGGTGGACTGCGAGGTAGCTCCTCAGTCCACTTAGTTTAGTTTGAGTGTGTGCTTTGCTAGGGACTAGGTGGGTACTATGCAGCTGCGTAACATCATGAGGTGAGAAAGGAACGTCAGAAAATGAAGTGTCTTCTTTTCCCCTCCCTTTGAACTTCAGATTTGGTTATTTTGTAAATTTTATAGTTGAACAACAAGCTAAATAAAAGACTGAAACATAGTTAAAAATATTAAAGGAACATCATGTATCCTCTCTGAAGGCTTCCAAATTAACTTAGTTGTAAAAGTACAAACAGCAGTGATGCTGTGAACCACAAGCTGCTAACTCTATCACCTCCATCATCATCATGTGGCTTTAAGCCTCCCCTTTAGTCACGTTGTGTTGCTGTTTCCCAACCGCAGCTAACAGCAGCGTGGTGTGAGCGGATTTTAATGCTTCTACATCAGTGTGTGTGTGTGTGTGTGTGTGTGTGTGTGTGCGAGGGAGATCATCAGTACAGTAGTCATTTACACACCGGTGTTCCCCCGCAGCAATGGTGATTATTAAGTGAAGTCCACACATTGTTGTCGCTGTGGATCACACAAAAACGCTGCTTGACGTCTGTCTGATACCCTGTTGTGTGCCAGTAGTTTGAATCACTGAAGGAATGCTCTGCTGCCCATCAGATGTTTTCCATCTAAAGCTACAGTCAGCTGTGTGCTATTAGGAAATTCAAAGTGCACTTTACTACTTCAGCTGTGTTTACCATTATGCTCCTGTCCATTTCCTCCACTTTTATTTGCACTGAAACTGTATTGCGCTTACATTGAGCATAATGTACTGCAGATTTGATTTCGGTTCTTATAATGATGTAATCATACACAGAGTGAAGGTTGATGAAGTGGTTCGTGTCTCCCCCTCATGGACTGCAATGTAATGTTAGTCAGGGTTGTCTTCTTTTTTGATTCTCAGTATCTGAGCGCTCTGTGAATAAGAAAATTACGTTGCAGTTAACCTCTTTTAAAATGATTAATCTGAGCACTCTGAGATTGTGGCCTTCGATCATATGTGGATGGTTTTAAAACCCAGCTGCCTCTCGACGTTCATATTTGGCAGTTTGAAATGCAAAGCACATACAGACACAGGCACACATTCCTCCTTTCCCCCCTGCTTTCTAATCTGGGTCACATACTTTGTGGGAGATTGGGTCATACCATTCCTCTTTGGTTTGAGGGGATTTGATGAACATCTGGCCTGTGCCTTAATCTGAATATTTGAATAACAGAAAAGTGTGCAAACATGTGGCGATGTTTAATGTTTCGAATATTTTTCTCCCTGGAGCTTAACTCGTACGCTAAGATTCCTTTTCCCTATCATCTCTTTATTCCCTCTCCTGCACTCTGCTGTTGGTATGCTCACCCAGAGCACACACATCACATCCTGGCCTGCTCTATCTCCTTCTGTCACGTTCATTTAAAATGTACATACACAGTGAATTAAACATTACATTTTTGCCTCTGTTATCTGTTCTTCTATCCCTCTTTCTCACTCCTGCTGTCAAATGTTCACCCTCCCACAATGTTCTCATGCTTCTTTTTTTTCCCCCCTCTTTGCAGTGTTGCCATAGGCATCGGTTTCTATGGCAACAGCGAGGCTAATGATGGGATGTATCAGTTGACCTCGTCTCTTCTCACAGCCAATTATACGCTAGCTTCCATCGATCTGCTGGTGAGTGCTGCTCTCTGCAAGTAAAATGTCATGCAGAGTATCTGCCCCGCTTCATGCTGTTCATATGCGTGTGGGAGTGACAGAGAGGGAGGATGTGTTCGCACGTACATGTGGTTTACCCAGAGAGGAAGAAAATCAGATGCCAACTTCTGCTTTATTGATTTCCCTGTGGTTGGGCAGTGGTTTATGTGTCAGACTGATAAATGTCCGCCCTCCTCTCTGTTCTGCTGAGGATGCAGGTCAGAAAAACTGTGTGAATGACACTTATGAGTGGCAGCGGAGACGCACAAGTAAAAAGTTTCACGTCTTACTAACTGAAATACAAGAGGGATTTTTGATCCGGATCTCATTAAAATATGCCGGTAAATTAGATACACGGACATTCTGCAGAAAAATCCCGGCCCATATTTATAAAGTTACACGTAACATTAGAGTTTACATTTGCTGTGATAAAAGTGAACTTATGAATGTGAATATTGCTTTCACAGTAAAGTATCCGTCAAGAGCAATTATCTGCTGAGCATATAATCACTTTCAGTACACATGTAACAAGCCTCTATATACTTTTGGTCATTTAATTAATATTGTACACACAGAAATATAAAACTCAAGGTATTTGAATGAAAACAAAACGACCAACAATAGGATTTTATTGAGTTTTTAATCACTGTTGCCAAGTGGGACAGGAAATTGAGTTACACTATTACTCAGTTATAATTATCCAAAGGTTTGTTTATGTTAGGTTAAGATTTTCCTATACTGTTGACATTTTGTGCTTTTTAAAAAGTCGAATTAATTAGTTTTTAATAATATCCTCATACAAATGTGAAATCTCTGATTTATTTCCATGGAAATTAAATCAAAATCAAAATTCAAATCACTAAATGAGCAAGACCTAAATTTCATTCTACTTTAGATATATTACTTGAGGGACACTGCATACATGGAGGTAGAGAATATATGAATATGGATAAAAATTATGTTGCATATTGTGCATGTATCCAGTCTTGTGTCAATAGACATTTCATCTGTAGTTATTTGCACTCATGTTGATACAAGGATATATTGTATGTTAAGTTGAATGTTACATATATAGCATGAAATTAATCTAAGTATCATTGCAGTATTTGGTATCACTGCACAACTATCCTGAATGATAAGCTGAAACTAGATGGGAATTAAAGCTTAAAACTTACTTTTCTGACTTTGACTTATTGTATCAGATTAAGTAGTGACTCGTGATACAGACGTTATAGAAATGATAAAAGAGACCTTTACACCAACAGTGAGGGGATTGGATGGATCTGTTAGAGGAAAGTCCCACTGCAAATCTGTACAAAGCTGTTTCGGATGATCACATTTCTGTTCTACAGGGAGAAGTCTCTTTCAGAATGGACTATGTCCTCCATCCATAGGGTGCGATGGGTCACCAAATAGTTTTTGATTATGACATAAAAAACTTTCTGACATTTTAGAAAGTGCCTCCTACTGCCAACATATAAACACCAAATCAGGGAATATCTTTTTGAAAAATGGTGTTTTCATCCCTTCCGTACTACTATTACTATTACTATCTTGATTTTTTTTCCTGTCATTTGTCACTTTAAGTCATTTGAACTGTCTTCTAAGTGCAGACTTCCAGTTTTCTAAGTTTGTTACATGCAGGATATGATCACTGACCTCTCGGCTGTGTAATAGATTATGTGGGCCAAGCAGTAGCATCCACTCTATATGTCCACATCTCAACCACTCTGGCCAGCTGATTTTAAAATTTTCTGAGTGTTATTGAGTCTGTTTTGTGGTTTTTGTCCCACTTAACTCCCCTCCCATTCTCCCTTCCTCCCCCTCCAGATTTCAGACACAATTACTGGACTGCAGCTCTCTGTCTCCGGCCCTCTAACCTCAATGGAGGAGCTGTTTTCCGGCAGTAAACCTTTCCTGGTGTCGACACGCAACTGCCGGAGGTTATCTGAGAACGTCATAAACCTTCTCTCCTCCATCTCCCTGGCTCGGTCCAGTGTGGACGCAGGGCTGGGGAATGACAGCAGTGTCAGTGGGGCATCCATCACTCCTCTCACACCTGTTCCGCCCTCCGTGGCTCCAACAGTGGTGCCTGCCAGCAGCTTATTGCCCAACCCCTTCTCACCTGGCTGGGCTGCCAACACGCTGATGGTCAACGAGGACTACAGGTAAGGTGGTACATTCAAATATGTGTTTGCTTCTGAATAGTCTCCCAAAAATGATTAAAAAGAAGGGTGGAATTGATGCTTATTAGAAAGAGGACTTACAGTGTTGTCAGCTGAACATGCAGAAATGTCAACTCAGTCTACCGGCAGCACATAATTCAAAACAGCATATATGAATAATACAGTTTCCAGTTTTAAATGAATAATTCATTTTTGACGCAACATTTTCTAAAATTGCTCTGAAGCAGGTATTTCAAGCTAAAACCAACTGTCCACATCACTGTTACTAAACTATGTAGTTTCTTTCCCGGAAATCTAGAATAATTAACTACTATGATATCACCCTAATATCAGATTTGACAAGGTTTAATGTTTCAGTTTACAAGAATAAATGCTCCTCAAACCTCAGTCTGCTGCTTCACTAATAAAAGTCAACACTGGCAGCTTCCTCTCAGTTAGCGTTAACATTGTTGAAAGCTGTTTGTGTTCTTTAATTGCTTTCAGTTTGACTTTTATTTGCATTGCTTATACAACTCTCTCTTAGAAATCTCTATTTCATTGTACGGGATTAGGCTTTGTCAAAAACAGGTGCTAGTAATGTCCGAATATTTTGTGTCTACAGACTTTTTCTCAAATGAATAAAAGCTGAGTTTACAAAACCCTTTTGGTTGTTTTGTACAAAGATCTTCACACCTTAACACCCTGTTCTTGTAGTGCTGTAAGAGGCTGAGACAAATATCCTGGCAAGCCTCTCATAAATGTTGCACGTTCATTAAGATGAGCATGTTGAAGTATATATTTCTTTGATTATAAGATGATTTCCCTCTTAGAAGGTTCAAGGTTTACTTGGTGCATTCCACAATGGACTCATTATAATTGATGAATAAATACCACAAGCATATCCTTGTAATGATACTGTCCATTAAGTAATAACAGTGTTCTCAGTAACAAACCTCATCCCTGTCTTTTAACAGCATGAGGCTGAATAAGGTTCAAGCTCCTCCTGAGTCCTCCTGTGTCTATATTAGCTTATAAATAAAATACAAATATATCACATCTGCAGAATCCTATTCATCTTTTTACACGTCTCAGCAGTTTTATATCAGGGAACTACGAATAATAAGTAATTTAATCCCAAATGAAGTGGAAGAATGTATAAAGAAAGGAGGTGTAGTTTGACATTTCTCAACTGTATATTTTCCCAAGAATAATTGCTTTAAGTGAGGGGACAAAAAGACAAAAGAAACTTGCAAAACCAAAGCACTTTTACAGTGGTATTGCTTTTATTCTTATGTCTGAAAAAGACACCCACATGCAGCTGTTTGTGCCCGCACAGATCGATGGTGCGTTCAATGGTTCGTTCACATGTTGCACATGGGTGAGCTGATACGGTGAAACGCTGGGAACGTTTTTTTCATGATGGTGGGTGGGGCTGTATGAACAATGCTAACTTAGTTGGTGTGACAGAGGCACAGGTGACTCCAGTCAAACAAAGGATTACATTTTTATTTCATTCATAGTTTGTTTTAAATGAACAAAAATGAACTGTTAATTGACTTTTAATTTGCAGACCTTGTCCTTGGTTAGGTTTGTAAGGAAAACAAAACAAACAAAATCAAACAATGGGAAAGCTGTACACAGAGCAGCATTATGAAATAGGCAAGAACAAAAGACAAAGAAGCAACAAAAAATTTGAGAAAAAAAGTTTGAACTAACACCTCCCAGTGTGCTGTTTATGCAGTGTTGTACATCTCAGTGTTTGTTCAAGCCAAGCTAAATTTATGTAAGAGTTTGTTCCATAATTGTGGGCTTTTAAATTAGAAACAGGATTGCCCAAATGTTGTTTTATAACAGATTTACAGTCTCCAATAACTGCTGCCTTTGAAGTTACTTGGTTGGACATTGACACCCTTTGATGTAACATGTGCAGAGACATGCTCAACCACATAAACATGTGGAGATGTCACTTCATTAGATAAGATATTGAAATATGTTTTTTTTTTTTTAAATAGCGTAATTTTCGTTAAAGAGGTATTTCTACATCAAAGTTTTTAGTTGATCTGGCCTCAGATTTTGACCTGTAGCCCCCTCATCCCAGGCACCAGCTGGAACATGAGTTATGAACATGAGTTATGATTATTAACTCATAGTTATTTCACCAAATAAACATTCAAATTCAGTAAGTCTTATCACATACAGACTGGCGAAGCCTTCCTTTCTAAGTGCCTTGTACAGAAAATCACAACCAAAACCTACCCTAGGCAGCATTAACGATCGTTCTAACTGAAAACCATCGAGGCAGCCTCACAGTGGTTGCTTGTTTGACACTGAATACCATGTGTGAAAATGGCTTATATAATTGTCTTTGTGTGTGTTTGTGTAACACCATATGCACAAACCAAAAGAAAGAAAGTGTTATAGGTTTTTATTTTCAATTTCAGTGCATCCGCTTTATGTGGTGCATTTGTGTTTTACAGGTGGCTCTCGTATGTGTTGTTGCTCTTGCTTGACCTTATAGTGTGTCTGTTCATCCTACTGGGACTGGCCAAGCAAGCCCGCTGGCTGCTCATCCTGTGAGTAAACACACTCTCGTATCTCCAGACACAAACCATACAACACTGGACTCATGGTCAGGGTGTCCTCTTGGCTAAGCAGTTTGTGCTGTCCCCCCCTCCCCCCCCTACAGGATGACCATGCTGGCATGGCTGGCTCTCTTCTTGAGTTGGGGCTCCCTGGGCTTGGAGACAGCCACTGTGGTGGTGAGTAGAACCAGAGAAGCCGCTGTGGTGAGCAGTGCCATGGCTCCAGGAATAGGAAATGAATGGGAGAGAAGACAGCTTTAGAAGGCCGACCCCTGATGGCAGGCCTGTGTGAAGTCTGTGCATGTTAGTGTGTGATTTCTGTTCCCATTGTGCTAAACCGTGAAAAGACCTGCCTCCTAGGGAACTCTGCGGTTATGGCAGAAGATCAAATAGGCAGGAAAATGGGGCAGAGATTAAAGATTCAATGAGCGTGTGCACGTTTGTGAACAAAGCGTGTTTGTGCGCTGGAGTGCGTGTTTCACATGCAAGTGTGCTTGCAAGTTTGTGGGCGTTTGAAAAGTAAAGACAGAGAAGAGAACGCCTTTCAGCAAGGGTGAGGAGGGGAGAGGAAGAGCGGGAGAGTGCATCTTGAGATCACTCTTAGAGAAGAGAGAGACTGAAAGAGTGGGGACACAATCAGCTTGCTGTCAGCAGAGCAGGCTCGAAGCAGTGCTGTGCCTCGGCCACTTTTGCATTTACATAAAACGTCAATAGAGGTGTGAGTGTAATGTTGAGCAAAGGTCCAAGTGAGCTTTAGTGCTATGACACGACATTAGTGCGTTGTACCGAATTGGCAACCCAGTCAAGAAAACCTTTAACACTGTGATATTTATCAAGGATAAAGGCGACATTTATGTCCCCAACAGAAGACAATATATTTAACTATGAAGTGACGTCATTCTCTCTGAGGGGAAGTTTTGATCTGTATGAAGCGGGGCTTCTGATAAATTTAAGAGTCTGTGTTATGTGGGGCTGGTGGGAGATGTCCCAAAGCATGTGGGTCCACACAGAGCTGCTCTGTCCCTGGTCACTGACAGGGAAACAATGGGCCAGCTGTGGGCTGGCTCACTCCATCCTGCCATGGGTCATTGCTTTCCCAATCAAGTCGCCAGGCTCTCTGTGTGGCTCTCGCTCCCTCTTCTGGTGGGGCGATTTCCAGCTGAGTGATTGAGGGTGCAACATCTCTGAACTGAATTGCATCCTCTTTAGAAGTAGGCCACCGTTTTGTACAGACATGATGAGGAAAGGGATGTTAAAAGAGTTGACGATTTAACGGAAAATCAGTTCCAGAACAGCATGTGATGCAGGCAGATCAATATCCGGCACCGTGGTTTACACTGCAGGCAGATATCTGCAGAAGTAAGTGTGTCAGTCGGTCAGCGTGTCTACTAACATTTTCCCCTGTGATCATTTTCTCTTTCCCTCCCTTTCTGGGCCCATCTGTCTGTCTCTCCCTCTATCTCTCCATGTCATCCTCTATTTTCCTCCCTGTCACTCTTGCTGCGATGCCAGGCTCTCAGCGACTTCTGCTCTGATCCAAACACATTCGTCCTCAACTCCACCCAGTTCAACACGGGGACCAGCTCAGGTACCGCTTCAGTGTCCAAGCAGCACTTTCTGGAAGAGCTAGTTGTTTTCCATGTCTACCGTGCACTTGATTTACCTGCCAAATGCGCTTTTGTTAGCAGAATCTGATATAGAATGACAGATGAATGTTTTTTTCCATTGTGCATTGATCTTTTGTGTACTGCTGTTTTGCCGGTCATTCAGATGTGCTGGACTATTATCTGACCTGCAGCAGGCGCATGAACAGTCCATTCCAGCAGGTAATGTGATCTCTGTCAGTTACATGCTCACACATCAGCACACTAGACTGAAGGCATGTAGCTCACCCATTTACCTTTAGTGAAAGGCTCAAATGTCAGACTTTCTGCAGGGCAGGAAGGATAGGATGCACAGTTTTCCTCTCACACAAACACACAAACAGCTACATATTCAGAATGATAAAAAAAAATGATATTTTTGAGCAGCAATGCAAAATAATAGCTCTCAATTCCACTGACTCCGCTGACTTGTTGGATTTAGCTGATGACCCAGTCGCAGAGGGCGCTCTCAAATATTCACACACACCTTTCCAGTCTGGATAGAAATGCCCTCCCGCAGTTCCCCAAAGCTGAGGTATGTGAATCATTTGTGCACAAGAAATAACACTTTAGGCTACAAGTGAACCGTCTTGTCAGGGGTTTTCTCACATTTGGCAGTTTTGTGTTGCTTGCAGAAATCACTCAGGGAGGTTCAACAGATCCTCAACTCCACAGAGGGCAACTTTCATCAGCTGGTGGCACTGCTCAACTGCCGGGGCCTCAACAAGGCAACTATGAATGAGCAATAAAAACTAATTCTAAAGCCAAAGCGTCTATACTTTCCTGTAGATTCATGTCTTTGTTTTTCTGGCATTTTGTTTTAGGACTACATTGACTCCATAAAAGGCTTGTGTTATGATGGGATGGAGGGATTGCTCTACCTCTCCCTTTACTCTTTCCTCTCTGCTTTGGCCTTCACTGCTATTCTCTGCTCCCTGCCTGGTGCCTGGAGGAGCTTCCCCAGGTGAGAAACAGTGGGCCTGTGTGTGCACCCCAGAGATATACACAAAAGAAATGTGTGTGGTGGAGGGTTTGCAATAAATAATATATATAGGGAAAGTAGAACAAAGGCCGTAATATCCCCCCCCCACAGCTAAATGCAGCCCTTTCAATATGCAGTACAATGCTAGCTGGCATTTATTGCCCAATGAATACTGGTGGGAGTCATGCCTTCAATAAAGCTTGAGGTTTGGCTCTCTTTATGGCACTTCAGATGGATTTAATATCTCTTGGGTGTTTTAGTATTCTTCTATATAGAAGCAAAGTTATGATAGATAAGGGGAAATTGTAGCTTCATATTCAAAACAACCACAAAGAGGCTTATTCAAGTGTTATCAGCAAACTGTAAGATACAGTCCTGTAGTTGAGTAGTTGTTAGTGGTGATCTTTGGTGGCTTTGCATAATATCTTTGAACTGTTCGTGTCCAAATCATCATAAATGGTGACCAAGAGATATGCGATAAGTAACTGAATTTACCCAAGAGTCCTAGGAGAGTGGCATATTATCACGTGTTAAGTAAAATGCACATCCTGATAGACAGGAAGGCTGCACTTAGAAACAAAATGACCTAAACGGAATGTTAATAACCACAAGGAAATTCTGATATATCAACAGAAACACCATGAGACAAAAAATGTGGCAGAAAACAAAATAAGACACAAAAGAACCTTAAAGATATGAATATCGACTTTGTTAGACAAAAGCAACCATTAAGCGATTCTAAAGTACCACAAAGATACTCCAAATAGCACAGAACGGACCAAGAATGATAACAAATTGATGCAAAACGACATAAATGAGACATGTTACAAAACATTAGTAGACTACTGACTATCTACATGTTATATTGTGTCATTAGCCAAGACCTTACTCTGAATAAGACCTGAAGATCAGCTTTACTCGAATAAATTACCGTAATATTCAGAATAAGCGACAGTCAAATTAAGCTATGTAGAGTATTCGTTGTCACTTTATCTAGACATGTATACACCTTTATCGCAATATTGCATCCTTTTGGAGGTTTTCAAAGCATCTTGTGACACAGAGTGCTGTTTATAACAAATGCTCCACAGACTCCAGAATTTCCAGATCAATTGACCTTTTGGCTTGTGTTTTATGAACATTCTCCATGACATTTCCATGGCGGCACAGAGGCTGTATTGTCGCCATAAGTCATCAATGTGTCTTGTAACATGTAAAAAGGAATATAATATCCTATTATGCAACTAATTTAAAGGGTCATAATCGTATCCTTGTCTTATTTAGCTTGAGGTCAGTATTTGGACTTTTTGCTGTGCATGCACACATAGCCAGAGGCATACATGTCCGTGCCCAGTTTCTGTTGTGTCATTGTCTATTCATGCTTGTAAGATGTCTGATCCTAAGAAAAATACATGAATTACAGTTCCGTGCAAAAGTTTTGAGCAGTGCCTTATTTCTTTGTACATATAGCTGCAGCGATACATTGAAACAAGCCAATACATTAATGTAGATACAGTATAAAAGGCAGAAACAGAGTTTGTACAATCTCACGACACTGAAAGTCAATATTTTGTCTGAGCGCCTTTATTCTTCAACACAGCCTGAACCCGCTAGGACAAGCTTTCTTCTCATTTCTTCTCATTGAAGTAGTCTTCAGGAATAGTTCTCCAGGCTTCTTAATGGATATTTCAAAGCTCTTCTTTGGATGTTGGCTGCCTTTTGTCCCGTTCTCTCTCAAGATGATCCCACACTGCTTCAAATAATGTTGAGATCTGGGATCTAGTGAGGCCTGTTGGCACTGATTTTCAGTCCACTTCTTGTGTTATTGGCCTTTTCTCCCTGTTTCCCTTCCGTAAAAATTACTTCTTGACAGCCATCCTTCCATGGAGACCATTTCTAAATAGGCTTGGATCAACAAATGGATCAGTTAAATGGATCGACTGAAGGTCCAGATGCATCTCTCAGGTTCCTTTTTCAGATCTTTGCTGGATTTTTTTTACATTCAGATACTGTTCATAAGCTGTAGATAGATTTTTAGGCCTGACACTTCTTCTTTTGTCCTCCACTTGTTGAGTTTCCTCAGATTTCTTCAAGGACACACTATGCTGAGATATGCCAAGTTTTCAGCTAATAGCTCTTTCTGTCTTTGAAACTGTGTTATTGCTGACATTTTTTATAGATGGGACTAAGTAAATGGAAACAAATAACTTGCTACAGGCTGCTAGTAACAAAGTGCCTAAATATACATTTTTAATTAGTTCCTTTGCTAAGTTGTTTGTTATGTGTAGACACAATTCTGGTTCAGCTCTTGAGTTAGGTGCCTTTTTTATGCTTGAATAATTCTTGGGTAAGTATTGAGTGGCTTAACAAACAAAAAATACATTTGAAATTAGTCAGTTACAAGGATTGGATTGAAAATAAGTTAAAAAGCAGCCAATGTTCAATGAAAATCTTTAAAAGACCTTCAGAAAATCTGGAGAACTACTGCTCAACACCACTTTAGGAGATTACAAAACTGTCTGGCTCCTTGAAATAAAAAAAATAAAGAAATGAAGGGTGGCCCCATACTTTTCTGCGATATTGTATTTAATATGTAACCATTACAATAAATAAAATGTGTCCCTTTTTTTGTCTCTTTCATGGACGGCGACAGTGACTCAGAGGAGTACGACGACTCGGACAGCGAGAGTGAGGACCCCTTCACCTCCCATCAGGCACGTAGACAGGCGTCCTCGGGGTCTCAGCGAGGGGCCATGACCCCCTTCTATAATTACCCGGGGGCCGGGTGGACACCCCCCTTTTCTAGCGCGCCGCCCCTCCCGTGAGTAACACAGACACTCAGACACACAGACAGACAGACAGACAGAACATCCCAGATGTTTCAAGAGGAGGAACTTGCTCTGAGATATAGTTTTATTACCATCAAGCTTGTGTTTCTGTGTCTATATCTGGACCCATAGGCAGCATTAGGCTTTGAACCTCTCAGATTAGTTCCCAGAAAATAACACAACAGCCCAGAATACAGAACACAGAGACTGACTGAACGCTGGTGAGATGATTTTGTGCAGACACAAAGTCTTTTTGCTGCAAACATGCAGTTTGAACTCACATGTTCTCCCTTTAAACCACAAAACTATCACACAGTTACACTGATGACGCATACAATGAGTTGCTGGATGAGGTGCACATTATTACACAAGAGGTGGCAGATTAGGTAGTTTGAGTGATAGCTTTACGCACTTTTCTCCACATATATACACACACATAGGATGAGTCCACATCAACAGAGCTGCCAGGTTAAGCACATGCATTACAGACAGACACACAGACAGGTCAATATGGACTATAGTGTAGGCAGAGAAACAGACACAACTCCAGAGGTCTGTCTGTCTGTCTGTGTGTCTGTCTATCCGTCTGTCGGGTGTTTCAGGACAGACGATGTAGGCCGCTCGGACGTTTCACAGATCTGGTCTCAAATGGCGCCCTGTCTCCTAAACAGCAGTATGCTACTGCTGTGCTGGGAGGAGGTTGTCATTGACCAGGCTGCGCTCGTAAAAACTCCGGCGATGTGAGGCTCAGGTTGACAATAGGTAACCCCCCCCCCATTCTGACACACACCCCTCCTGTCCTGCATCCCGCTCATCTGTCTCCTCACTGTGGTGTCCAAATCTTTCTGGATCTGTCCTGCTGCTCGTCTCTTCATGATCCTTCCTGCTTTCTGTTTGGTTCCCCCTCTTTCACTCTTCTCCCCTCTGAAGAATCCACCCATAGTTTATGCTGCCTAATGTGGACGATTTCACTTCCTAATGCTAATGCCAGATGCTCACGTTGGCTGCTCCCATAGATAATACTAACACAGAAATACAAGGATCTTGACAAGTCTCAGAAAGTCAGTTCACACTGAAAATACAGTCCACTCGAGATTGAATCTGTTTTAAAAGCTTTCTGGGTTTTATAAAGCCGATAAACAAGTTCATTAGGGGAAACAACATTACAGCTAAAATGCGACTGATGAATCAGTCCTAAATGCATATAATTGCATTATGCACATTATTTTATCAATCCAGGCAGGCATCAGTCAGGAGTGGACTGTGTGTCTGCTGCTGGTGCTCATGGAGCCTTGCTTGAGTACCAGTAGTATCAATATCTTCTAGTTCTACTGAGTGCTGTGGTTTTCCGCACTTATTTCTAATCGCTCTTTCTCCTTCTTCCCTTTTTACCTGTCTTTGGGTCCTGTCACCCCACGGCCCCTGTTCCTTTTGTCTTTTTCAATGTGTCTCACCCCTGTTCCCCTCTCTTCTTAATCCTCTGCTCCTCCTCTCCCCGTCTCTTCTGTGTTTCTATCTCTATACAGGACTCCAAACGTTTCCTCCAATGGCAACCCTGGCTATGAGAGCCTACCCTTGACTGACAGGCAGTCCCCACCCCCCTCTGTGAGTTCCTCTGTACTTGTGACGCCATCGCGGTCTGTGCCGTTCTGTCACTGCTGTTAGTGCTCACGCTCGCTTCGATAACCGACTAACGTGGTGGCGAGCCCTCGACCTCGCTGTGGCTTGGCCTTGTGTTTAACTTTGTTCCAGCACTTCACACAAGATGTGTCGTTTGCAAGCAAGTCAAATTGTGCACCTATTTGAGGGGGGGTGGGGCTGTCTAATCTCTCTCTTAGAGTTAAGGTATTTGTAGATAACTGTAAATAATTGCATTATATCCCAACTTTTCTTACATCCCAAACAGGGTTGTAAAGGTATTGATCATATTATCCCTTAAAATTACACGGACCAAATGCAGTTGCTTCTGAGGACGGAATAAAAAACTAATATTCACAATAAAATTACTTTTACAGTTGTTGGAATGTTTAAAGTGTGAATAATCGTGTCGATGCCTATCGGTTGGATGATGAAAATAAAAATGCAAAAACTACTTCTGATGCGTTGATCTCCACAGGCTCAATTAACTAATGTTCTTCTTCTCTTTCTTCTCTCTCTACAACTTCGGACCGTCTCCTGTTGAATCCCTTCGTGTTTTTATGGAAGTACAGTACTCTCCCAGCATGCTGACTGGTTATGGGGGAAGTCAATCACACCCCAACCCCCCCCATTCGAGGAACCTGTATTCACGTTGATTTATTTTTTTTTTCTTTTGTTAGAAAATGTATAGAAAAAAAACGTTTAGTTTTCATATGAATGGACACTTTAATGAGATGAAAAAGAAACTAATCTAAATAAAAATGAATGCTAGGTGTGAATTCAAAGTGTGTAACGTCAGTACCACTGAATATTATTATTAAAAGCACTTAAAAGAAACAGTCCTGAAAGGACTGCTAACACAACCAGCTGTGATATTTCTGGTTGTTTGTGCAAAGCTATGAACCAAGTGTTGGTCTTATTTCTCTCCCCTCGTTTGTCCAAATCTCTGTGTAAACTGTGAACAGTGGTGAGGCAAGTCAGAATGGTATTGACGCTACTACGTTGTAGTTTTATATTCTTACATGTATCTGTACCACTGGTTTATTTTCAAGTTTTTATATGAATATTGTGTCGGAAAGAAAAACAAACAACAAAAAAAACACTGGCACGTAGCAACATGGCACATTCTTTTCTGTGGTTATGCAGTTCCTTCACTTGGTATATATATTTTTTTTTATTACTTTTTATAGGTGGCAATTCTGTATTTTCCTTGTATGACCTTATGGTACTCTGTATATCTCACTGTCTATAATATCTCAATAATCATGAACCTTTGCTCTTAAAAGAAATACCGGAGGGCTACCAAGGCCCTGTTTAAATGAGTGAATGAAGAACTACAACTGCCACTCGAGTCTTGAGAGTGGAGAACTACAATTCCCATGCAATGACAGCAGGTACATAGCAATATGATCCTTGCTACTGGTGCTGCAGTAGCTCTACCGTAACAAGCAATAAAAACTATGTATAGCATTGGGTTTCTGAGATCTCTCCAAGGTGTTTTGTGTATATATAGTACGATTTGAGATTTCATTGAATCCCCTTCCTCGCCGACTGACCTTGTTAACCCTTGAATTGAGTTTGTATGGTTATCAATGCTCCTTTTGAATGGCATCCTTTTACACTCGAGAGTCTAATATAAATAAAAATAACTTCAGTAACCTCACACTGGGCTTCGTTGTTTCTGCACGTCTCCTTGATGTCAATATAACACAAAATGCAAAAAAATTCATACTTAAAACAAAAGGTCAATGTTTAATATAAATAAAAGCATCAACATGAACCTCTGAGCTACAGCTTCGGGTGTGAGTCAGTCACTAGTGCGGATCAGAGACGGTGCTCCTAATCTTCTCGATATGCATAGTTTAACAGGCGAGACAAAGATACAAACATTAAGACTGCATACAGTCACAGAACCAGTGTTTTTGCATTGTGTCAAGGACAGAGTACATTCCTGCAGATTTTCCTTTTTACGTGAAAATGGTCTTTGATGCAGCCACTGTCATAAACAACAGCACTGAAACCTGGATTCTCTGGGTAATCCATCACAATGACCGTTGGTTTCTGACAGCTTCATTCCTGCTTAAACTACATCACTCAAGAACAAAAAATGAAAGGACGCAGGATGTTCATTGTGATGTACTATAGAGTTCAAAAGTATACGAATGGTAACCGGATGGCAAAAAACACATTTCAATGTTTGAAAAGTAAAATCACATAAATGGACAAAACATGCAGAAACACAGGTGTAGAGTTTGTTGACTCAGCTGGGGCCTGTACTCAGGAGCAGGTTTAAAATATCATGGGTTATCTTTTGGTTTCCTGGCTTCACAAACGCAAACATCCGAGGTCACTGCAAGAGGCACCAGATGACTAATGGAAACATGGATGTAAACTGCAAATTTCCCACAAGAAGAACAAACCACAATCCTCAACAAGAAATATATTCAATATCCTGGCTTGTAATAGCAGCCTCATTCTTTCGAGCGTAACCCAGGAAGAAAAAAAAAACATTCAAAGTAGCAAAAGTTAACTCCGTAAAACGTAAAGGCTAGAAAATCTAAATAGAAAATATGGATAGGAAACCTTTTAGTGTTCTGACTCAAAACTTTCAAACGTTTAACAGCCGCCCGTGTGCCTTAGAAAACATACAGACATATCGTGGAAGCTATTTGGAGTGAAACTGCAACGAAATCTGTCAACAAGCACCTGATTTTCATTAACCCGACTTAAGGTCAACATTATATTTCAAAGTCTCCCGCCACCAAAAATCGTCCTCATCCTATGACTGAGGATTTCTCAGTCGCTCTCACCAACGTGTTTTTCCTTCATTTTCAGAGAATTCACTGGACTTTAGGTGGTGCTGTAAACACGCGCTGAGAACAAACTCCGCTCTGGAGCAGGTTAGCTCTCCAACATTAGTTACCGTAGCGACGTATTTTAGTCGGAAATTAACCACATTTGTCACAAAAAGTGACCTCGCAAATCCTGCTTTGCAGTACAGACCCCAGGTGATGGCATCATGGTATCTGTGTCTGTATGAGAAAAGACAATTAGTGCTTCCTGATGTCACTCTGCAGTGCATAGAAGGTTGCCACCGACGAGGGGGAAAGTGCAGCTGATTAACCCACACATCTTGATATTACCATTGTACATACAGTATATGATCCAAAGGCTGAGACTATGGCGTCTTAAGTGACAAATTCACTGATAACGTGGCTGTTCTTTCATGTAAAACCACTTTCTGTGAATACTTTGAACTGTTCTGCCATTTGTCACGACTTAAGTGTCCTTAAACTAGCTTACCCTCAAAACCTTTGCTTGCGTAAATGCTCCTTCGCAGTGTTAAAACAAAAGTACCAAGAGAAGGATGGACAGAGCAGTTGCAGAGGTCATACAGAGCGAAAGCTTTAACAACTGTTACAATCAAAAAGTTCTTCATTTCAGGAGTAAACTTCTGCCTCTGCTTCTCTTTGGAATTTCCTTTGTGTGTCTGTAGATATTGAATGTATTTTAGTGCATTCCCTGAAGAAATTTCTTTAACGAGGTTTTTGAAAAAAATGTCTGTAATTTTCCCAGAGCAGGGTTGTTGTTGTTTTTTTTTTTTTTGTTTTTTTTTTGCAAAGATATCACTTGTTGGGGTTTTCAGAGTTCAGCCACGAGCCGTCCTCCTCCACCTCCCGTCGGACCACCAGGAGCATCTCTGCCACGTCCTGAGAAAGCTGTTCACTGAGAAACGCTCTGTGAGAGACACAAAGACGAAAGATTAAAAGAACACACACTCAGACAGTGGGCATGTTACTAGACTGCTGTGTCCAAACACAAACAAGCGAGTGAAGTAACCCCCATGTGACCACTCATATGGGGATGACTCACTCACTGCACTGAGCCGGAGTTCAAGCGGCACGCTAGAGCCAAGATTTGATCTAATTCAGAGCAGGCCCACACATGGGGATTACATGTCTGCTCCAAAAAGCCTGGGATCCCTGTGCAGCTGCACATTCTCACCGTAGCTCTGCTTCTCCCCCGATGCAGGCGGGACTCTTCAGTTTGGAGTCCAGGTTGTAGTACTGTCCGTTAACTTGCCGAACTGCCAGCCAGTGCCGCCGGCGAAGTGGGAGGGACACGATTCCCAAAGATACTCGTGATGGGACATTAAGAATAAAGCCCTGGACCTTTGACATGCAAAGGCTCTGAACTGTCCTGTATTTTTAAAGAGGGCAGAAAGACATTGTTAATGAAAGCCTCCATCTCTTCGTACATCCTTAGTTCAGTACATTTCAGAAGACTTTTCCTGACGAGTGACCCCCGCCGGGCAAAGCTGCTTGTGCTTCATCTACCGAGCTAAAATCCTCACATTCATAAACATGTAGCTGCTGCAGCTTTAATCTTCAATCTCAAAACAAACATATCTTTTTTTCACACGAATAAAGAAGAAATGCACACCTTTAATCAAAAATCAAACTTCACATGTCATTAACAGAAGTGTAGAGAGGCTTGAATTTCCTGGAATAAAGCCAGGAATATACTGCTGCCTCACGTATTCAGTGTTTGTTTGGAGCGTTATTTGTGCACATTCTCAAAAATGAATGCTTCATACTCGCAAGCTGCAATACGTGAGTGATCAGTAAGGGCAGTGCGGCGTCAAGTCTGACCAGACAGGGTCGTGGCAGAAAGTTGTCGAAAAAGTCTGCAATAACCCGCATCTTTACGATGCGTCTCTGCCGCTGCACAGAGGCAAATGTGCCTGTGAGAGCAGCTGGCAGGAGATCAGTACCATTTTGAAAAGGTCTGTGCACGGAAGGAAAATGTTGGAGAAACAGAGCAAGGATGGTGCAGATGAGGTGTTTTTTTCCAGTCTCAGTCATCTCTTGTGCCCCCTAGTGGACTCTTTTGGTAACAGGTGTAATAATCTGGCAAGTATGTGAACAATTATGCCAACAGCGGAGCAAGTGGCTTAAGTGAACATGTGATTAAAAAGCAAGTATATTCCTCGCCTACGAGTGTGTCATTATGCAGGGTTCAGTGTGTCTACTCACCTCCGTTTGTCCCACCACACTGCAGCGAGCTCCCTGCTCTGTAGTGCCGCCATAATGACATTAACATCATAGTTTCCTGTGCCTAACACTGACCGATGGGGGTTCACCACACACTGCGGAGCCAGCCTGCAGAGAGACAAAGCATTTGAAATGGAGTCTGCTACACATTCACCACAGCTCAGTTTTTAATGTTACCAGTGATGTGAAGGCGTCTTCATTCCAGAAATGTTTAGAATGGTCATCTCTTCTCCCTTCTGGATATAAATAATTCCGTAATTTGGGCATAAACACCAATAACCGTGGTGATTTGATAAGGCTTCCTGGTCATTACTGCCCCTCTAAATAAACCAAGATATGACTCATCTTCCCTCCTTTTCAATTAGGTTAATACCGACAATGTAAACAGTGTCTTTATCTGTACAAAAACAGCCCTACTGCTGTTTTCTTTTAAAGTGAGGCTTACATGTCACTTTCTGAAAGGCTTTTAGCACTGCTTGTGAAAGAGCTGAGTGGGCAGTTTTAACATTTCTTTCGCACATCATCTGTGACAGCGGATTTTTCTCCATGCTTCAGATCAATTTGCCTTCACCTAAAACTGATTACAGGAGCCTTCAGCGTCTCCTGTTGGTTAAGTGCCGATTACCTGCTGCACTCAGAAAACAAGATGAAAACGGTTAAATAGCTATTGCACATCCCTGGATGTGGAGATTACCTTGCTTTGTTAAATCCAGAGCACACCTTTTGTGTGTAGTAAAGGGTATTTCCGTCCTACGTCAGAAAAACATGTGTCTACACTTTGGTTTCAACAAGTTTTTTTTTCTAATTCAAAGTTTACAAGTTTGATGTTTTCAATGTCCGAGAATCACTTGGCTTCAACTAGCCGTCAAACCGTTAACAGGTGAGAAATAAATGCACCGAGGCCACAAATTACTTGCAGACTGTTTCTACAAAAATATCCCAACCTCTTTACTTTTATGTTAGAAAAGGCATTACTTTTCCTCTCCAGGGTCGAAACCTTAACGCAGAGTTCCTTCTTTGTTTCACTCACTGTCGCTAAGTCTCATAATGGTCCGTACGTCCTGTTATGATCATTCTTTGGCATTTGGACTTCAGTCGATGGTTCACAACAAGAATTCCAGCAGGAAACACAGGCAGAGAGCGAAGGATATATTTTGCAACACATGTCTCTGAACCAAACCAAATCAGACTTAATGTGTGTGTACCCAACCAAAGCCTTCATCAGAGTGAGGGTGTCACATCTGTCGGATGACCTGAACCAAAACAACTTTGCAACTATCGCCTGTATGCTTTGTTTTTCTTTGGACGCCAGTTTACAGGCTGTGGAAACACTGTGTTGGCTGCTGGTTGATATTAGAGCATTAAACCTCTCCGTTTCTGTGTTTCTGTTTCACGCGCGCGCGCGCGCACACACACACACACAGACACCTTAACGTTACCCTACCGTTTACAGATGTCATCGGCCGTCTCCTTGGTAAACACCCGCTCCTGGAGCACGTTGTTGAGCGCATGAATGGCGCACAGCTCCAACCGTTGCTTCTCGTGAAACACCTCTCCTTCGCTCATACTAACACTTTAAACACACAAATACAAAGCAAAACTTACGTTAACAAACCGCAGCCACGCTCCAGCTAACTGGCAGCCTGCTGTGCATCGATGCTAGTTAGCATCTGCTTACCCGTAACGGAGGGTAACTGACAGCCTACTGGTTATACTCTGTATTATCTGACCGCGGACGGTTTGAAAAACAACGGCAAAGCAACCTATTATTGATCCTCAATAACGAGGTGAAACCACTGACCTGCTGACAAAGCAATTCCCAGATAAAATTATGCTGGAGTCTGACAGCTACATCCAGAAACCGGAAGCAGAGCCGTTGTTTTTGTTGTGATGTTGTTGTTCTTGAGCAGCTGTCACGCCCCCGTATTGTTACAAACATTCACTCACAACAGTACAAAAGAGCCTTCACTTTTATCAGCTCTGCTGGAAGTTCCCGAATAAAAACGGTAGAAAATACACGGTACAGCAACTTATCTTCTGGGTTTCACGCGTAGAGCTCAAATGTTTCCAATGAAACCACGAGGCTGTGTTGTACTGCCCCCTAACGCCGAGTCCGGGTATTAACAATAATATTGGCACACGTCAGTTGATCCTAACCTAACTGAAATTGACTCATTCAAACGACTTGTCAAATTACACTATACATTGTACGAAAGTAAGTTTTTGTTATAGCAGTCAGCTGTGATGCGATTTAATAGTGGACTGATGTGTTTATTGGTACATTATGAAACAAATGACCCCACCCGCCGTCTCCCACACACACACCAGTGGCGCAAAAAGTGGGGATGCACTATATGCGGCGCATAGGGGCATAGGGGCACTGCAAAATAATTTCGAGTAGGCATTTACTTTATTTAACAGCTTTTCTGCATGTGTAAATAATATGATCAATAACAGAGGCACCTCACTGATTAGGCGCCCCCTCCCCCTTCACACCCCCTCGCCACACAAAACACTGGCGTTACACAACTACATATCGAAAGTCGTAACCATATTACTGTAAATTGATTACAGTAATCTGAGTAATCAAATTAAAGTATTCAGCAATCTGATTACTGTAACGTAAGTGATGTAATTATAGTAATCTGATTACAGTATTCTAATTACAGTAATCTGAGTACTCTGATTAGTGTAACCTTTTGTACAGCAATTTGATTACTCTAACCTCATTACTGTAATCTAATTACTGTAATCAGAGTACTCAAATTACTGTAATCAGAGTACTCAAATGACTGTAGTCTGATTACCGTAATCTTATTACCATAATCTTATTACAGTAATCTGATACTGTAAATTTATTTTTGAATTGTTGTGATTGGGGGGCGCCAGTCATGTGTCTGCATACCCCTCAGAAAGTGGGTAGTTGCACCCCTGACATGCACTCACGCACTAGTTCCTAGAGCGATACAAAACAAGAATAAACCTATTATATACGATTTGTGGTTTTTTGAGTCTCAAACTGTGTATCTTGCAGATGATTTTTTTTGTGTCATCTGTTTAAAGCTCTTTGTATGTCATACAGTGGTTATTTGGAATTTCTGTGTTTTTAAACCATCAAAGATTTTTTATTCTTTTATTTTTTGAAAAAGCACCATCACAGTACAACACACGAATACTTTGCAGTTTCTACAAGAGTAATCACAAAATGAGAATGCCCTGATAAATCATAAAATTACAATACAAATATCACAAATCAGAAAATGCAGAGATAGGCAGGATCAGTCAAAACATGCATAACTTAAAAGTATCTGCCTGGCATCTCTTTGCTTTGTGTTTCCGTTTTGGTTGTTTTGCAAATTTATGCATATTTATATAAATGCATCATTCTGTATTACCGTACTTTGTGATTGTTTGGTGCCTCCTTTTGGTGGATTTTGCATCTCCCTTTTGTCTATTTTGGAGTCCTCTGATACCGTTTCACTTAGTTTGTATTAATTTATGTCTCTACTGTACCTAATCTTAGAAGGCTTTGCTTGCTTTCTGGGATGTACATTCTACTCAAGGGAAAAGCCCAGGGTGCACAGTGCCACGATCAGTTCGTTCAGTGATCTGTTTGCACTGCACTAGTTTGAACTACGTATAACAAATTTTTTGCACTAAGTGTACACAGATGAGGGGCTTTTGCATGTAATAATGGCCAATAAAGTGTTTCTGACTTTAACGTTTGGAATACCTTTTTTTAAATTTTTTGGCAAAAAAATTTACTAATTAAAACCAATTCATTAAAAAAGTAAAAAGTGTTCACGCTGATTTCCAAATAAAGTGAAAATGTAAAACTGAGGAGCAGCATTATTAACTGAATATCACAGGGCTTATTGATCATTCACATTCTCTATATCCGCTGTTTGCTTTTCAGGATGGTGGCGGGCTGGAGCACACCCCAGCTGCCATCAGGTGAGTGGAGGGACTTCCATCCATCAGAGATAACACAGAGAAACAGACAACAATGCACACACAGTTATACTTATGGTCAAATTAGCATCAGCAATTTACCTAATGTGTGTACCTGGGAAGAAAGCACAACGGACAGCATGCAAACTTAGAGGCACAAAAAACATATTGAAAAAAATATATACATATAAATTTAATCCAAAAAAACGTCAGTAACAGCACAGATTTAAACTTAATGTACCTGCAATTTTGGAAATTTTCCTCAATTTGGAGTGCAAAAGTAAGGAGTGTGACCATCCATTTATAATCCCTGGTTACTATCAAACTAAACAATCAAGCATCACCCTGAACTATTTAAAGTATTTTTGAATAGATATCAGACACAAACTGTAACCTTCACACTTCAGAATTCAGATCTGGAGATAGGAATGCTGACACCACATACCTGTGGGGGAGGGAATTTCTACATAGAAATCTTTATCTTGTGATTATTTGATTTTTGTGCACTGAAATACTCGGTTGAATTGGGTCTAATTCTTTTTGTCACTGAGGTTGGAGTGTTTCAGTGTCATGGCGAAACTTGTTGTTGACAATAATAACAAAGCATGTTTAAACATTTTTTTCTTTTTTAAAATAAAAAAGAAACATCTTACTGATTTATAGCTGTGACATTAGCTGTTCTGTACTCCTTCTCGTAATACAAATTGAGGAACACCATATTAAACTAAATTAAATAAAGAAAAGCCTGAGTCCTGGTCATGAAGCCAGCCAGTTAAACTGTGACGCTGATGCAGCCTAAACTCAAGGAGTGAGTTCCTTATGTTATATGATATTCAGTAACAATATATGAATTTGCTGGGGGCGAAATAATTCATGCTGCTAAATAATCCCTCTTTTTAGGATGATCAAAGTATTATTCAATTCAGTTAAAATATTTTCAACACCTCATGCTCAAGCCATTTCGTTAAGAAACCCTCTGGATAGACAGACTGTTTAAATTTTACGAGAAACGTTGTCTTTGTCTGGTTGAAGCATGGTTTTGTTTTCCATTTTTGTTCCTGCATTTTCCTGTATTGAAGTCTACTTCTGATTATTTCCATAAGAACAACGCAATTTTAGTCGAATTTTGTATGTATCATTCACCCATTCAGTTTTTCTCCTTGTCTTCTCTATATAAGTAAAAAAAACTTTTAAAGTTTTGCTTGTGCTTCTTAACTGTTTCATACAACGGATCTATCCTTTCAGTATTGATCAGGGATGTGAGTTTTTTAAACGGACCAATGGCTGATTAGTATCAGTCATATCTTTGATAGTGTGTGGCCGGTAGGGCCTCTGACTGTGACGCAATGAAAAGGATGTATGGTGATTGGTTAAAAGTTTCTGACGTATCATGTCACTAAGATTCCCATTGGTCTGTGATACTAGGTTAAACTGAGGATCGTATTTTTGTTCCTGTGTCAATGTAAAGAAGAAAAGAGCAGTAACCACTGAGACCGGGTTAAGTTCTCATATAAGATAATTTTTTCAAGCATTAACAGAAGAGGCTTCTTATATCTGACACCAGCCACATACCCGCCGCCCTAGCAGATCTCCATTCCGAAGATGGTAAGACAGATGACCGAGCTTATTGCTAATAGCTAACGGGAGTAGCTGCTAGCTCGACCCGATGTTTAGTCGTCGAAAGCTGCCGAGTTTTTTTTTCTTTTCTTCTTTTTAAAAAAAAAAAGGTTGTGTCTCTTTAGTGGAGTTTTTGGTGTTCGTTAATAGTCCCGACCTGTATTTCAATAATCCAGTTATCATTAACACTGTAGCACAATTTTTCAAAACCACCAAGCAGCTTTGACATTAACTAATTGAAGCTAGGTTTGTAATGCTAATCGTAACGTAAAGTTAACGTTATTTGTCGGTTTGCTGGTAATTTACGGACCTTATAAATGGTTTCAAATGAGTGTTGTCGGACTTTCGTGCCTAGCCTTGCCTTGAATAAATCCCTGTAAAAGTTTATTTTCTTCTACGAGGATACTTGAAATATTCTAAGGACTGCAGCATAAGAGGTAAAAACTTTGTAGCTAACCCAAAACAGCCCGATTTATTCATAGGAGTTACATTAGTACGGTTATAATGCGGAGCAATAACTGATACCACGGCCAAGCATACAAAACCCTTGTGTTTGTGTGAGATGGTGCATCGACAAGAGAGGAGTCTGAAAGATGCTCATGGCAGTTTTCCTTCAAGCTTAGATGTAAACTGATTTAATGACTGTTTTTCATTATTGGAAACACCATTGTGTCAAACAGTGCGATATCATGAAGAACAAGTACACGGTTGGCTTCTAATATTAGGACAATTTAGAATTGAGATTTATGAGAGGAAGCTTACCGTTTTTACAATAGATTAAGCATTAAAGTCACGTGACTAACGAAAGATCAAAGCATTGTTTTTATAAAGTGTATACTACTGTCTTGGCATTAGCTGATATTCTCTAGGAATAGCATTGGTCAGGTCCCAGATATGTCCCTGTGATGGGCCAAATCTGACATGCCTTGAAGAAATTCAGCCCAGGTACAGAAATGGCCTGAGGCTGCATGCTGAACCAATGATAAATGATAATGACAATAATTATGATGGTGATATTAACAATGATAATAATAGTGTCCTCATAACTCAATTTTTTAAAGATGTATAGATACATCCATGCAACTAAGTCACTTGAAGCAAACTACATTTGAAATCCAAATTAATATTAAGAGCACATGATTAGGGACATAAAGTAAGTGCAAGTAGAAAATATGAATGAAAAGGCTAACTAAATGAGCTTTAAGTAGTTGTTTCCTAATATCGGGTACATATGTTCCTTTAACATTATTTATTAACCTATATTTGCCAGTTCTCGGACCAAACTGGCTCAAATTTAAACACCATTAGTCGGCATCCTTCAAGAGGCCAGAGCCAGCTCACTTTGGGTGACCTTCTGCCAGAACACAGCCGATTCTGCTGCCAATTAGTTTGGAAGAAAAAAGAAACACAAAACGACTCCAAATATTAGAATATTGCTGTGCATGTACATGTGGCTGATGCGGCTGTCTGCAATTACTTTTCATCACAAGAGCGTTACACTTGAACAAAGACAACGTTATTTGTCAGTAAATTATTTCCGTCAGGAACAGTATAGTGGGCCTGTGCTTGTACATAACTGAGTACTGTACCACTGTTTTGTCTCTATAGAACTCCAATGTGGAGAATTTGCCCCCTCATGTTCTTCGCTTGGTCTACAAAGAGGTTTCAGCTTTGGCCGCAGACCCACCTGAGGGTATTAAGATTTATCCCAGTGAGGAAGACATAACTGAACTTCACACGTCCATTGAAGGACCAGGTAAGGATTGTAGTGTGGCGTCATGTCCAGCTGGCACTGGCTGTGATGAGACCCGTCACCTCTGAAATGAACTCATTCTTAAACTGATTTTTTTAAATTTTTTTTTTTAAATGTAACATGTGATCCAATGCCTCTCTAAAGCCAGACTAACTTTAGACAGTGTATCTAACTTGCAGCTTACTGTTTAGTGTGTAATCTATTAAAAGCTGTTAATGATGTCTCTGCATCACAATTGTAAGTACAGCAGCTGTCCCACAGTTGCACATTTAGTGAAATTACTAGACTATGTAATAAATGACAGTGGATAGAAATTCCATTTTATGACCAAGCTTTTCCCAGCTCAAGATAATTGCAGCTCTTACTTGTAATTCTCTCTATTGTGCTCCCTGTGTTTAGGAAGTTGGTTGTTAATTGTCCAAGCTTAGATATTAAAATCTGACACCAGCTGATGAGGACAACAGCTCTTTTCGACTAGCTTTAGACTAAACATTATACAAAGTAGAAAACATTTTCCTGTGTCAGTTAAAATGTGTACACTTGTTTTTTGGCTCTATTTATGATTTAGTGCGTCATGTTAGGCACATTAACCCACTTGAACCACAGTCAGTGGTGTCCATGTTATTTTGTCACTGTGCGCTTGTTCCCTCAGACCTTTTTATTTTTAATTAGGCTTTGAAGAGCCAGACACTTGTCCATGTTTTTAACTCCTTCACAATTCACCTTCTTGGCTTAGGTTTATTTATAAGGTACTGATAGTAGTTTTCATATAAAATCCCATAATGCAGTCATTATGTTTAAGTAATATGTTATGTTTAGGTTTGAGCCTGTGTGCAAACACTCTGTCGCTGACCCGGGTGTCATATTTTTTTGTTTTTCTGAGTTGACTCAGCTGCAGCTCTGCCCCCACAGCACTGTTCATGTGATGAATTCTTTATACTTTGACAGAGGGAACTCCATTTGCTGGTGGCATTTTCCGAATGCGTCTGGTCCTCGGGAAGGACTTCCCTGCTGTTCCACCCAAGGGGTATTTCCTGACCAAGATTTTTCACCCCAACGTGAGTCACAAGGGAGAGATCTGTGTCAACGTGTTGAAGAGGGACTGGAAGGCAGAACTCGGCCTCAGACACGTCTTACTTGTAAGACTGACTCTTGATTTTTGTTCTGACTATAATGATTAATTTCTCCATCATTAAGTTTCTAATCTTTCACTTTTCTTTTTCCGCCCGACAGACCATCAAGTGTCTTCTCATCCATCCAAATCCAGAATCGGCTCTGAATGAAGAGGCCGGGCGCTTACTGTTGGAGGACTATGCTGAATACGAGTCACGTGCCCGTCTTCTAACAGAAATACATGCTATGGGTGGGCCTGGTGGTACCTCTGGGGTACCTCAGGACCCCAACGACGGCCCACAGCCAAAGAAGCACGCAGGCGACCCTACAAAGAGAGCGGGTCCCAGCGCAGCAATTGTACCGGCAGCTCTGGGTAACGGAGCCAATGGAGCCAGTACCACTAGCAGCAATAGCAACAGTAGTAACATTAATAATGTAGCAGGGAAAAAGAAAGCAGATAAAAAGCGGGCATTGAGGCGACTTTAATGCCTCAGCAAAATTCTCAGCGAGCGTGTGAGTGTGTGCGTCTGTCTGTCCGTGTGAGTGTAAATATAAATATTGAATTTTTGTTCCCTTTTTTCTGACTCTTTCTACTCTCGAGTCCAGATTGTCCATTTTGTACCCTTGGTTTTGCCACCGCTTTGGCTCATCCTGTTTGCATTACAGGTTTGTTAATTATTTCCATACCAGAAGACACGGTGACAAATATCCGCTCCTCTTTGACAAGAAAATAATACAGTTTTCCTGCAAAAATCATGCCGTGACTTGTATTTTTCCTTTTGGCCTATTCTGATGAAATAACAGACGATGGCTTTCACTGTGCAAAAATACAGCCTCTACAAGTCCTGTTATCTCAGACTTGATATCAGTTCTTTTTAAAAAGTGCTTCTTGGTAAATGCTGCTGTGATGGTACTGTGTACTGCACAGCCTGCCTTGTCCATGACTTTGAACAAGGACGTTAAAATAAAATACATTTTAAAAATCAGGTTTTCAAATTGAGCTAAAACGAAATTCTTGAAAAAATTGATGAAGAAGAAGCCAGCATGCTTGGGGTCATGATTTGGAGAGAAATATTGCTACTGTTGTGCAGCAGTAAAACCTTTTTGTAAACTGTATTTTTCATATTGTGACCCAAAAGCAGTAAAGGTATGGAAAAGGTTAGCAATGGAATATAGAAAAAGTGTTTTTTTTGTTTTGTTTTGTTTTTTCTACAATGGTTTCACTGTCTAGTATTTTCAAAGGCTTTTGATTGAAATGTCCGTATTCAGCTGTCTTGTGGTTGTGTGTGAAGACTTAGAACAGCAGCTGTGAGGGAACAGGGTAGGTTGTCAGACAACTTTTGTAAAAACGAAACAAACGGAGAAAAAAAAACCCCAAATCAATCGTCAGTTTTCTGTATTCCACAAACTGTGGCGTGAGCCACTTGGTCTACACCTGTCTCCCTACACAGCAGTATGAGCTCAGATACCCGGGGCTCCGCTCAGCTATGGGCACTGGAGAAGGCATCCATGTTTGATAGAGCCATCTCTGCACTATCAGGGTTTATTGGGCAGGTTTTTCTCTCTCTGCTAAATCCAGAGGGGAGCGAGGGAAGGGGGGTGGGGGGCACATTTCCCAAGGAAACGCTGTTTTAATTTGGATGGAAAAGGTGCGTCTGAAACTCCTGTTACAGTGCAGACTGGATATTTTGTGTCGTTTCTAATTATTTAAATTAATAAAACATTGAGATACAAGAAGTGAAATGAAAAACGAGTCCTATTTGCTGCTTTGCTTGATGTAGCTTGCTTGTATGATCGCACACAGTAATGCTGGGGATGTATGTGAGGGTGATGCTTTTACCGTTCGGTGATATAAGATAGCACTTCACTTTGTTTATAGTGGTCTCCTGTTCTGATGGAATAGCCATTATGAGGAGAGGACTAATTGCATCCACCCCAGCAAACCAGTGAGTGAAAGTGCACCCGGCAGAGCATCATTGGACCATCTAATGAAGGGCTCCACTGGCCTCTGCTGCAGACATGCAGCAGCCCACCCACCTGTGTAGAAATAGCAGCCTGCCATGTAGGTAATTATCAGGCCCTTCCTAGACACCTGGGGCTCAACATAACCCTGTACACCTTCCCCAAGCTCCATTTTGGAAGTGCTTGCCTCTTTTTCCACCTGGCATCCACCTCCACTACAAACAGCCCCATCAATGCTTAAAGCCCATCTTTTGACACGGGTTTTCCTGGGATTAATTGAATATCTATTGCGGTCCTGTGGGCAGGTTTTTTTTCTTTCTGTGTCACATGATTCATCCTGTTGGTCCGATGTGTAACCAGTGACCCCAATTGATAGGAGCCCAGTTCATTAAAATGCCCTGCCGAACCTAAACCCAGGTTATTGTATGTGCTGTTGATCCGGGGATCGTGACGAGACAGTGACAGGTGGAATGAAGCCAGAAATAAGCGCCAACTTCATCTCACAATTCTCGCATAAGCTCTCAGCCAGTCTTTCCTTAGGTTTTCGTGTCTTTCCCACTGCCCCCTTCTCGTCCTACACTAAAAGAGATCTGAATTGTCAGTGTAGGTCTGAGTCTAATTGACAGTTTCGTTCACGCTCCAGTGTTAAAGCTTTTGCGCCAGTCCTCTCCCCTTCCCCGTTTTCATCGCTTTCATAATTGCCACCAACATAATGACACAGTTGCTGTGGCAACCGTGTCTCTCCTTCTCTCTTTCTTTCTCTCTCTCGCGCGCACACACAAAGAAAAATAACGTGCACACTCTTTGGATCTCGGAGGTCTTCCGCTGAACACCAGCCGATTGAATTTAGCAACTTTTCTCGCGTTTTTATATTGTCATCGTCTCACCTCAGCTTTTGTAATATATATATCTATATATCAAAGAACAATAAGATAATCCCTTACGGACATTTTGATTTTTTTTTCAGCGCCAGTGAAATATTTGGGGTCACTCAATTAAAAGGGGTGGTTTAATGGAGGAGTGAGGATGAACGCCACCAGTTGAATGGGCCTAATGACCTGCAGCACAGAGAGGACCGGAGTGGAAGCTCAGCACCAGTCTGACGGACCAATCACATCGCTCCCCCGCTGGCGGAACTCCGTGAGGCCAGTCGCAGTTAGGCGGTGAAACCTATATAGCTTGGAAATGATTAAGAGAAACACCTTCAGTGAGCTCTAGATTGAAGAAGTTATATTTTGGAAGATCACGTCTGACATTTTTGCGCATCTTGCGTCCTTTCCGGAATAGTAACTCTAACTTGTGCCTGTGCACCAAACGGAAAATTCCGATGCAGCGTATAGATGAATTGACACATGTATCAGAAAATCTCAGAACATCTCGTTGTTCACCATCCCTCTTTTAACTCCCGCTCGCGTTTTTTTTCCACTTCTTTTTTTTTTTTTTTTTTTGCTGCTGTTGGATTATCAGAAGCCTGATGGAGATGCAACAAGAGCGACCGAGATCAGCGTCACTTCTGAAAAACACGGACATTTAAAACAGGTGGCAGATCCAGCAAGAGTTCAATCCGTCCTCATCATCTTCTGCTACAATAACAGGCTGCCATCTGAGAGCCGCTGAGATACACAGTGCGCAGGCTCTCCAGCATCAGACCCCAGAGCAACGCACAGGTAAGACACGACAAAAATGCACCTTTTATTAATGCAACATCACTTACCGAATTACAAGCAGATTGATACTGATGGATACTTTATCGGTGTGTTTCTGTGTGCATGAAAATTTGAGTTTGGCATCCGTGAAAACGCATCAGCTGTTCAAACAAAACATTTGGATGAGAGATGCGCCACAGTAACCTCCACACACTCAGGCTTTATTCTGGGCAGATGTGTTTTCCGTCACTTTAATCGATAATTGCCGACATAATGCGACATTCTGAACATATTAAAACCACTGATAAAAGACACACACACACCGACACATCCAGTCGGACTACACGCACACGCACACACACCGGCACGGATACACCCACGCACTTTTAGCCTACTGTTACATGCAAGTCATGTCCGTAACCCGCACGCCTGTTCGTCGCAAGTTGCAACTTATTAACCTAATGAGGGATGGAGTGTAGTCTGAGGAGAGGATGTCCACATCATTCGGCTGATGCAAAGGCATTGCGCAGCATATATTCACTGATAAGACTGGAGCAGCCGCTGCTCCGCGCCTTCCGCTGTAATTAACTGTCATTTACATCCACAGTGAACCTATTCAAGATTCACCGTAGATTCACACCACATTTCGTGTTCAAACAGCGTGTGTGAAGAAAAAGTGGCCATTTTGTTCCATTTCTTACAAACACCTGTTGAAATTTTTTTGCTTGTCCAGGCGTGCACGCGGCTTGACACCATGCTGCAATGAAAATCACTGGTTCCTTTGCTTTCATACATCACTTGGAACATATTGAAATCGGTACCCCCCACCCCACCCCCCCCACCCCCCCCCACAAGTGGCCATGCAACCCTGAGCTGCATCTTCACAGTTATGAATCTGCGCCCTTTATCCCTTGGTTCCCATCCAGGCTCAACTACTGCATTGCTTCAAAACCACAGAAGAAGGCTATTGTATGTTGTGTCCCTTTGCTGGAAAATAGCACATTGCAAGACCCGAGGCTTTTGGCAACAGCAGAGATGGTCTTCTATCATTTCAATGGCCCTTTTAAGTTTGAAATCTCTATTGTTATACAGCTTTAAATGCACATTTCTTTGAATATTTGGACAGAGGTAAAAGGACTCAGACTGCAGTTGACTTGATAATGGAATTGAACCTGGGTTGGCAGATAATTGAGCAAGGCATCAGTGTCATCTTGTTGAGCAGGAGATGTGCAGATGTGACTTTGAAATCTGGTTTGGCTAATGGGTGTAGATTGGATTCTGCCTCCCTTCTCTTTCACTGCCTCTTTCACTCACACACAGACAGAGCTGCAGTGCTATTCTGAGAGAGTTAGCTGCCTCAACCCACGCACAGAATCTGAGAAAGAGAGAAAAGCAGAACGAGGGAGAAAAGAGGAGAAGGAGGGAGCAGGAGGACTGAAGGAAAGAGGCAGAGACTTGCTACAAGGAGGTTTACAGAATGCCGACTGTAGTCTGTCACATGCACACACTCACACAAAGCCTTTTCTAGACTTTCATACGCTCTTCTTTTAACGCTTCTAACTGCAGCTGATATACAGTCTTGATTAGCACCCCTCTCATCTTGTGTGTGGCATGGACTGCATTTGCAGATCTGTTTGGTGGTGCTGTTTGTGTGATGTGCTGTGTTGTATTGGTAAGTGCTGGGAGAAATGTACTTGATTCTGTGCCACCCACACACCGCCCTCCCACTCACGGTCGTCTCTGCATCTATACCTCTGGCTCTTCCCGCTCGCCACAGTCTCTTTGCTCATTTAAATCCCTACCCTGCATTTATCCCGCTGCTCTCTTTCTCTCTATCATTGGCTTTTCAGGAGAGTGTTCATTCTGCAAACAAGCACACAGACACAAACTTGGCTTCCCACGGTGCACATAGTGCAATTAATGTCCACATGTGCACCCAAAAAGAGAACACGCAAGGGTCAATGAATGAGAAGAGGTTGCACAGTTTCATCTAATCTAATGTCTGTGGTTTGTGTTTCAGCAGACATTTGGCCGACGCAGTCCAGATTCGATTGTCGACACATAAACCCGAAGACGGTTCTGGAAATCGACCAGAAACTCTTAGAGAAGACAAGAAGAGAAATTCTGTTGGAGATCTCTGCTGGAATAATAGTCAGCGGGACAACTGCTGCTTTGTGTTTCTCATTTTTCCTCCAATGAACTCTCCTCAGAAGGTTAGAGGAGCATGTAACTGAAACTAGTGGAGCCCTTGGTGATTTCAGCATTCTGTCTCCCCCATCTGTGCCTACATTCTCTGCTACAGATAGGGACGTTTTGATAATTACATGTAATTATAATTTCTGTGGGAGACGGATCTGCCTCTGTCTATTATTGCCAACACCTCCAACACAATAACTTCACACATTTACATATTTCTCAACAAAACTGATATTCTTTGAACCCCGGAGACGCATCAGGAATAATTTTACTAAGAGAGACATGTCACATGCAGAAGCAATGTGCCATTCATCTCATATCTAATTAGGGATACAGATGAGTGACATGGGCAACATTTTGTGCCTGAAAGCTGACTAAAAGCTATGGCATTTGCCTCGTTTTGCAGTACATTTTACAGGCTGGGAGTAATTTTTCTGGTTAATGCTTACCCCTAATTTTCTGTTGTTACAGCCTTCTAGCACATAAGCAGAGCCGTCCTCATTATCACTCACAGCCCAGTCACAGGAACGACCCATGCCAGGCGAGTGCTGCTACAAAGTAATCCAAACATGGAAAACATTTAGATAAATAATGTATCAATATATGTAATCAGTGCCTAGGGCAGTGATACAGATTATGACCTATTCAAAGGAAATTAGACAGTATCAATGGACTGTACTGATCAGTGGTGAAATCACTAAATTCCAACTGATTGTTTGAAAGACAGAAAAGCACCAAATTTATATACTTGAATATATACTTTATATAATTGAATATATATATATTCGATCATTCTTTTTTCTCCAGAGAATAATTGGTTTCAGGATAAATAAGTGCCCGTTCTGAATGTACGCAAAGCCAGACTGAAATAGTCAACCAGATAGAAAGTAGACAAAAACGTTAAATGTTACAAGTGCAACGATCAACACAGGAATGCACAGGAAGGCCATATTTTACTGAACAAACTTGCTACTGATTTTCATTTGACTTTGTGGACTTTGTGGATTCAAAAAGTAATTTAATCCAGAAGTGCATGTGATATCTGTTCATTTGTTGAGTGGGACAAAGCATTGGAGAGTAAATGTATAAATTTAGTTGTGCTCAGTTTTTCCACTTTAGTGTTACTTCTGATTTAATCCAGGGCCAGGAGATGAAACCGTTCTGTTTCCAGATTTCCTTTTTAAAAGGCTGCTGAAACCGTTTTAATACTGTTAGCACCAATTATTGAGACACACACAAATATTTTGTGTTTTAATTTGGTCCGTCTTTTATTCCACCTGACCTCTCTATCATTATCACACTATATGAATACTGACAAAAACTAAAACCAGACTAAAGTATCTCAGACTGAAACTACTGATACATCATCATCATATCCAGTAGGTCGTACATGCTACATGAGTCCTTCACACGGCATTTTAGTAGGTTAAACTGCAAAAGCGGATACACCGTTGTAACGGCATTGACTCAACAACAGAAAATAGATGTCTTAGTCATGTAAAAATGACGCCCACCACCAATCTCCGAGTCCTCGCTGTCTCCCTGCTCTCCCTCCTCACTGTCCCAGTTACCACTGCTGTGGAGACCTATCCACCCCCCCCTCCTCAGCTCACTGACCGCTCAGGGAGACCGTCTACTGAGCAGCCCGAAACTGACTCCAGCCCCTCTCTCCTGCTCCTTGCCATCCAGGCCAATGCCAGGCCAGCTGCTCTCCAAGGCAGACCCAAAACCCCAGAGGAGCTTCCAGAAATCTTAGAGGGAGTTCTTGAGACACCTCCGAGACCGCTGCCCCAGGTAATGTTCCCCAAGAATGTAACCTCATCAGAGGCCCTCGCACCGCCTCTAGGTGCAGCCCAGGTAGCGCCCATTCCACCTCGCATGATGGACGTGTGGATGGATGTATGTCGGGGTTATTATGACGTAATGGGACACTTTGACAGCGCTTTCAACTGTTCCAAGGACACCTTCGTCTACTGCTGTGGAACCTGCCATTACCGCTTCTGCTGTCCAGAGCGTAGAAGGCAACTGGAGCAGGAGAGCTGTAAAAACTATGACTCTCCAGATTGGGCCAAGCCACAGACAGAAGTCACGATCACATCAGAGGAGTTGGGCCCTGACCCAGACTTCGATCCACTGAAGCAGCAGAGCCATAACACAGGCTTCGTCATCGGCGGTGTGGTCGTTTTCATGGTAGCTGTTGCTGTGGGCATCAAGGTGGTCTTCAACAAGGTGCAGCAGGAAGCTAACCAAAGGGATCTAAATATGCCCAGGTGAGGCTCATCCCCCATTTTTTTTCTTTCATCACTTCTGACTGCTGGATTTGTTGCATCATTCTGGGCTTAGAATAGTGTTATTAGTCATCAGCTGAAACATATTTGATCTTCATTAAGTGGCTGCTGCAGGATTCATGGTTGCTTTAATTCCCTCAGTGCCTTCTTATCTCTTATGGCCCACAATCTCTGCAATTAGAATGTGCGCTTTGGTTATGCAGGTTACACTTTTCTATCTTTATACAGGAGGATGATAGCTGTAGATCCATATTAAATGTTGGTTAGTTCCTTGTAAGTACTATTGTGCACATACTAATATGCGAGCATTGAGAGGTGATCATAAAAGAGAGATTTTTCACCATAAAACTGACATTCTCATATATTCAGATAACACGTGAATTATATCAAAATTACTAGAAATGTTACCCAAGGTTTGGGTTTAGAGTTCCCTCAGGACGCATTTGATGTGGTATTATGATGTGGAGTTCACTATGGTCAGCTAATGGCTTATTGTCAATTTCACCCCATGTTTCCTTTTTGCTTGTGACTGTTGCACCATTAGAGCCCTGGTTGACATGTTGCGGCACCAGTCGAGCCCAGTCCAGCAGGATGAGAGAAACAACAGCGTGGCTCTGGCCGTAGGAGATGGACAGGGAACATTAGGGAGGGCTCCCAAAAATCTTTACGCTCCAGGACTGCCCAGCAAGGATAACAGATGTGAGACTCTATGGCCTATTCAGTATTAGTGAATAGCACGATCAGAGCTTTAGTAACAGAATCTTTTGTATGCAGACGCACCTATATATGTATGCCTATGTATGCAAGTTTTCTTTTTTTTTGGTTTCACCACTGAAATATCTTTGAGACGACATGCAGTACTGAATAAGATTGAAATCCCCAGTGGTGGTGTGCTAAAAAAAAGGACTCTGTTGTTATTTTTTATTGGCTCTGATCACCAAAAAAAGATTTGTCTGACTTCCCTGTGTGTTAATATTAATTTGCCACTTTTATTAAAAAGCAGTTAAACGCACATGAATCTGCAGATAATTACGTTGAGATGAATTAAAGATGGTATATACCTGTGCATGCCACAGTCTTTTTGTTCGGACATCATTCGGCTTCAAACTGCCTGACATCCATTTTGTGAGCTGATTACCTTATTTTCCTTTGACTTACAGTGGGCAATCTGCAACACAATTTCATCCACTCATCAGGCTCCAGCCCGAAACACACCGCAACCATCGGTAAGGCAGCTGCTGAAATCAGAGCTTCCATGTAAATTACCTGTAATCGCTGTAATTCTTCATTTACTTCATTCACTTATATTTTGAGCTAAAAAGGAGACTTATTCATGTTAACAATGATAATGATTATCATAGCTCCGGTTGCTTGTGTTAGTGTTGAAAAGCAAGTTGAATCCTGCCTCTTTGAATGTTAGCAGATTCACACCCTGCTACGTGCGGTGCGATATATCCAGAGGAGCAAATCTCATTTAACACACAGTCGTTTTCCTCCTGTGGTCTCTGTAGAACGCACCCCTCGCATGAACAATGCTCAGCTGGCAGCTGGAGGCACCCTGCTCTCCAGTAAGCACAACAACACCAAATCCCAGCCCGCCTTCCACCACTCCTTACACAACCTGGCCCAGCTGCCACCCTCCTATGAGAGCGCCACCAAGCCTGAGCTCAACAGATACTCCTCACTCAAACGCCTCGGTAAGTGCTGTGATTTTTTTAAAAATGAAACACCTTCTCACTCCTCTTCCAGTGCCGTTTCTGCTGCTGTTTCGTAAGCATGGTGACACTCTTGACGCTTTGCCACAAAACGCAGAATGCATTATTATGTGCTCATGTTTTTTTTATGATGGTGATAAACAATTCAGAGAAATATTGTTTGGCTTCCAGAGAAAGGTCTTGATGAGTACTCGTCTGGTTACTGCACCACCAAACGCCGACCTCACACAGCCCAGCCGGCACTCCAGTCCTCTCAGCATCATCTCCACTGGGGTGGAGACTACACCCTCAGTGGGAGAGGAACCCTTCCCAGGCACGCAGTTCGTTCTTGGATCCCGCCTCCACCCTCTGGCATGCCTGCTTCTCCCACTCCCAATCCTTACCCTCTGGATCCCCCGGAGCCGCAGTATAATCCCAACTATGACACTCTTTCCAAGCCTCCGAGAAAGGTTAAGTCCACTGATCAGCTGCTGAACATGGGTGACCTCCCAGCCAACACTGGGACACTGTCCCGACTGTCCAAGAACCAACAACACCAGTACTACAAAGCCATGGCTGCCTCCAACAAGAATTCCAACACGCAAACCCTCACCAGGAAGACGCAGGACAGACAGGACAGACAGGACAGGCAGGACAGACAGGACAGGCAGGACAGACAGGACAGGCAGGACAGACAGGACAGGCAGGACAGGCAGGAGAGACAGGAACGGCTGCTCATGTCCCCGGACCATTTGGAGGAGAGGATGGGGGTTGGAGGGATGGGTGTCGTAGATCCATATGCCCACACAGGAGGTGGTGTCCCCACGCTGCCACGCCAGCAGAAGGCCCAATCCCAGCAGAACGTCTGTGCCACGCCCTCCCTTGACCGGCACCACATGATCAAGATGAACTCTCATCCCACGTCTGGACGAGAGCAAGAGAGAAACCCGACCATGACGGGGCACATGAGTGGGGGCATGGGTTGGGCTGGGGAGATGCCGGGAGCGGGGGTAGTCATGGGAACGGGAACACTAGGGGGTCACAGCGCGAGGAGGATGGCTTTTGCAGCAAAAAGGCAGAACACCATTGAGCAACTACATTTCATACCAGGAGGGGGCGGTGGGGGGTCAGGGGGAAGTGCAGGAGGCAGTCAGGGGATCAGGACAGGGAGTAAAAATGAGGTGACAGTGTGAGGTTTGTGCCTAGAGTATGGCCATCAGATGTATGGGAATAGATCGCCTTTTTGCATTTATCTATTAGATATAATAACAAAATATAAAACTAGAAGTATAGTAACAGTATAATGTGTTTAGGCTATTCAAATTTGTGTTCTCTTGTAATTAAATTAGCTTGAATATAACTACTTATAAAAGTAAAAATCTAGGTGGGGAACAACTCTTCCACTTTTGTGATAGCCTACATCAGCCATATTTTGTAACAGAATTTGCCATATTGCCATATACAACAGTGCCATTACTCGAAAGACTGACTGGACACGAGAAAAGAAAACCCACAGAGCAGTTGTTCATGATTTAGTTTTGTATGTGTTTTTCAAAAAGTACTCAGGAGCCATATTAGATAGGAAACCAGACAATATAGAAAAGGCTTGACGAAGCGGAGGACCATGTGGAATATTTCATCGCAGAATTCCAGAAAAACGAGTACCTGGACAGTCTATCTGCCCAGCTCTCGCTGGCAGTAATCTGTTAGACTGGATTGGATGGATGAAAAGCCCCATGGACATGATGAGTCTCAAAGACCTGTGCGCCTGTGTTTAAGGATTTCTGAGATTTCACACTCAAACCTCGTCCTGACACAGGGAGACTGAACCCCGCTTGTTGCTTTCTCTGTAACTGAGTGGACAAGGTGGGATCTTTTTCCGACTGAGACGCTGCAGCCTGACACTGTTGGCAGGACTCCACGCCTGATTTAAACTGCGGACGTACCCACATTAACAATCTGATGCCTGGGTTGCCTAGTTTTCCATGTGACCTTAGATTAAATTCACCTGAGGAACTCACACTTTGATCACTGTTACACCACAGGAGTGTAAGCTGATATTAGACCACGTTAGGGATGAGATTTCCCAAAGGTTCCCATTACAAATCAGGTCCTAGCTGTAAAAATGGTGGGCTACCAAATATTTCAGAGCCATCAGATGCGATATTACTCAAAAATGTTGACACAAACTTACAAAATCAAGAGATGTATGAAGAGCATGTGTTCAGTTTACCTAGAAAGAGTTCGTATATGAAGAGCAAAGGTTTCTCTACAGAGCACAAAAGAACAGAGCATGACGCAGAGGTTGCACTTACACAACTGTCCTTCAAAGCCATTTATGGAGATACAAAGAAAACACCACAGAGGAAGCTGGTCTGACAATCACCACTTAATTATTATCACCAGGTGGCAAATTATACAAGTCAGTGATTTGTACAGTCAAAGGATTGGCTTCAGAACAAGCCAAAAACCTCAGGAGCGAGGGCAACATGAGGCCTTCCCCTGCGCGGCTCCGGGTGCCGCAAGAGACTCTGATGGTGAGGAAGCCCTTCCCATCTTCAGGACAAAGACTTTGCTGTAACATAACGCACTTCAGCCAGTATAAAGAAACAAAAAAAAAATTTAAAAAGCATTCAAAATATAAACAAAAAATCTTCATCAATAACAACGCTTATCAATACTAAGGGCTATCCTATCCTATATACTGTAGTATGTGATATCTGTGGTCCATATAAAATTCTATCTCTTTCTATTGATTTTGTGTTGATATTGTCATGACGTATTAAGTATTAATGTGTACAAAAAACAAGAGCAATTTAAGCACAGTTCAAAGAGAAACACAGAGACAAAACTTTGCACAAATCAAGCCCCTGATATTTGCACCAGATACGGACATGCTTATGTGTCGTGTCCTCAAGGTTTACATTCTGTACGAGCTGAAAGTGTGACTGATCAATGGAGGGTATTGCATTGAGAGATGATTTGTTTTTCTTTTTGTTTTTTTTCTTTTAATTTTTTTCTATCAAGTGAAAATCAGAGATATTTACACAGATCAAGGAAGGAACGGTTTGGCTTTTGTTCAGTCATGTGTTGGAGGATACAGAGATGAAAAGCTGAAGAACAGAGACACAGATTACATTTGGACAATCTTCCTATACACAGTACTAAATGTAGTTGTTATAAATATGATGGAGTGTTATTATTAACGATTATTATAACTGTTATGGTTATTATTAACAATTATCTTATGATGTAATGTTCTTTTACTTGGTGGGATTTAAGTGTTTATTGTTTTTAGATTACTAGCATTCTCATGACTAGTTCGTTTTTCATACATCTGGTCATAAAGTTTTTAAAATATTCCAAATCTTAATGCATGCCAGCTCCATTTCATTGAGAGGCATTGACAGCATGCCTGGATCTTAAGGTCATCCATGCTTATATGGCCAAGTTTCCAGCTGTGTGTAGTGTGCCTAGACATCAGCCTTATGACATCTCGATCTCAAATGATTACTTAGGTTTTCGCTCTGGTACAAAAAACATGTATTGAAAAAATCTGCAGCCTTCAAAATGTATGTGTAGACAGCCGGTGAGGGATGGGTGAGTTTGGGATGGGCTACAGACAGTCTTTTGTCTCTTCTGCAGCAGCCTGACCCACTAACTTGTCATGGGTTCTACACGCTAAACCCATGATGCCATAATGTATGTATGTTCGGATGAATGTTTATTACACAGGTGGGAGAAAAACAGAGGTCGAGTGGAAACCCGAAAGCTTTGAGTGAAGTGTCTTTTTCAGGGAAATAGGACAGATGACATACAGTTGTACTAGATTTTTTAATAGAGCCACAAAAGGTCTGTAGCAAAGTCTGTAATAACTCACAAGCCATATCCATCGAAACTCATTATCACAATTTTATAAATGGTTAATCTAATTTGTGCAAGTATTGTATTTTGTATAGCTAGTACAATCAGAATATTTTGAGTGATCTCTTCGACATTAATTTGAAGATTAAAAAAATTATGTGTTAGTAATTAATGAATTGTACAGTGCCAAATTCATAACATTTTGCTGTCTTTTTATTGCCATAACCTCCTAGATGGCTACAGCTTTTTTTTTTCTTTTTTTCACAATGGAAAACTAATACACAAGGAAGGTGAAAGCTGAAAAGCTTTTTTTTTTCAGAGGGAAATGAATGAATATGGTGTGTGTTTTTACCATTATGAATTCATTTAGAGGGAGGATGCTTAATGGCCACCTTAAATAGATAGGGACCATGTGCAGTAATGACAATTAATGGATTTATTTTCATGCCTGAAAATTTCAATACAACCCTTTTGTTATTGTTTAATGCATTGATCCCCTTGGATACGGCAGTGAATTACAAAAATTTGTATAATAAAGTTGGTGGGAAAAATGTTTCGTCATTCATTATGGCGTGTGTGAGTTTTGTAACATATGGATATTGTTTTCTTTCATCATAATTTGGGGTAAAAATTAGGACTTTTATCAATGAGCACTGAGTTTCTTCTTTCTGACGTGCAGTATTTTCTGATTTGTTTGGACTCCCACAACCTTGAAAGTTGACATATTTGCCACAATGATTATTTCTAAATAAAGCACGTTTTTGGGTCATTCAGTCATATTTTATCAAATCTGAGTTCCCATTCATCTTAACACTCAAAGGGTTGGGACAGTACAGCAAATGCTAATGAAAAACACAAAAAGATGCATTCATTATTACATTTACTTTGATCATAATTTCATTGTAGGCTGTTTAGATAGATTTTTGATGTTTTTCTCTTTTTTACCTCGTTCATTTTGTCAATATATATTCATTTTGCATTTCAGGCCTGCAGCACATTCTGAAAAAAGTGGCAAAATGCTAATGAGTAACGAGATAAAACAGCAACAACAAATGTTATTTCAAACAGGTGATTTTCATCATGATTTGGTACAAAAGCAAGTCTTTGTAGAGCAAAAATGGCCAGAAAAGCTCTAGTTTGTCAACAAAAGTGTGAGATAATGATTGAAATGTTTTAAAAGAAGAACATCTCTCAAAGAAAGGAACTGGAAGCAGTTTGGACATTTCTCCCACTTCAGTGCATTAAACCATTCAAGCAATCTGGAGGAACTTCAGTGTGTAAACAGCGAGGGCACAAGCATTAACTGGAGCTGTACAGCTGTGATCATCAGGTCCCCCCAGACAGCACTGCATCAAGAACCGTCATTCATTAATAGCTGATATCACCACAAGGGCAAGGGGATTACCGTGGGAAACCTTTGTCAAGCACTACAACACAGAGTTACATTCACAAATACAATACAAAACTTTACCGTGCAAAAATTAGGCCTCGTGTTAACCTTACCCAGAGGCTGCCTCGACTTCTCTGGATTAGGAGACATCTGGAATGGATTATCATACAGCAGAAACACGTACTGTGGTCAGACAAATCAGTATTCACTATGTTCTTTTTGGAAGAAATGGACACCTTTGGATTTTGACTAAAGTTGAAATGTCCTGTCCCGATGGCTATCAGTCCAGGTCCAAAACCCCAGGCTCTGTGATGGTGTGTGGTTGTATCAGTGCTCTTAGTAAAGCTCATTCACACTCATGTGATGGCAGCATTCATCCAGAAAAGTACACGGATACTTTAGAGCAACATGTGCTGCCTTCAACAACAACATCTTTTCTGGGGATGTCCATGTATTTTTTAACAAGATGAAACCACATTTTGTACACCTTACAAAGGTATGGTTGAGGAAGAAGAGGGTACAGGTACTGGACCGGCCTGCCTGCAGTCCTGACCCGTGCCCTACAGAAAATGTGTGGAGAACTGAGGAGAAGTATTGGACAAACAAATGCAGCACCGACCCTGTACTATTGCACAGGTTAAGCTCTGTCAGTAAGGAAGACTACAACCAAAAACACTTAGTCTTTTGGTATTCTCAATGCCAGAATGTCTTTTAGATGTTGTAAGAAGGAAAGGAGACATTACAAAGTGTCAAAGCTTTACCTGATCAACTATTTTCAAAGTATACCACAGGTCTGAAATTCAACAATGGATGAATATCAGCAAATGTTGTCTTGACAAAACATAAAATATATTTGATTTCTGCTATAAAATATAAGTCAAGTAAATGTAAGACTCACTGCCTTTTTTGCCTAAAGTTGTAGTTTGGCAAATGTAAGCTATTAGCAACAATCACATTACCCTTCAAATGTGAGTATGCAGCAACTGAGCAACCTTACAATTATATTTAAAATAATTCTTTATCTAACCCAGTATAATATAATATAATACAATATAATATAATATAATATAATATAATATAATATAATATAATATAATATAATATAATATAATATAATATAATATAATATAATATAATATAATATAATATAATATAATATAATATAATAATACCAGTTAACCCCTTCAAATCCCTGACAAATGAAACCTACCTGTTTAAGATGCAACATATTTGTAACCTCTGACTGATTTCAGTGCATATTAGTGCACATTTCTTTAGTTAAGCTATTTAGCTATGTAATCTATTTAAATTTAGACTCCTTTTGAACTAAAAAAAGACAACAAGACAGTAGTAAAAGTGTTCTGAATCTAAACTGATGAGTAGGATTTATTCAATATGTTCTATTATAAGTAAGTCTGGCGGTGAAAATTTAAAGTATTTCATTGTTAACAAGGCAAATTAATAAGTTAACAAGTGCTTTTAATACCTCACACTAGAGGTTTTGTGCCATAAATACTATCTATTATAATATATCTATCACATTAATTGGATTATCATTAGACTTGCATTCACATTCTCAATCTGCAATGTTGCATTTTGCTTAGATAAATCTGGGAGAGTAAAATTATAATCTATCACCAAATGTGCGGAGAAAAAAAACAGTTGCAAAACATTTTACAGCCAAGACATGGCCTGAGGCAGGGCGATCATGCTCTATATTTAGGCCAAGACTCAGACTGAGACTGATGTCTCACATATGCAGACAAATCATATGCAAACAGCTCTGAGACAAGAGCTTTGGTCACAAACAATTAGTTCTATTAAGAGTTAACATGAGTCAAATTAACATTGTGTAAGAGGTCAGAAAGGAAACTGCAGCTATAGTAACAAAAAGCTCTTCAGTAGGTCTTCAGTAGGTTAGAAAACACACAAACTGATTCTGTTCAAAAATCCCCTATCTCTGGACTGTGAGATATTGTATAAGCTGCAGTAAGGCTATAGAGTGCTGCTGGGAGCGGACAGTGGTACTTTTAAATGAAATCCACTCTCGATCATCTGAACACAGAGTTATATCACAGGCATACCGGATCCCTGCAGTGAGGTTAGAGCTGTGTAGCTCATATTCAAAACCTCCCGTGAATACATTTATTGCACTGAGACGCATGAAGGTTGAAATGAAAGAGCAGGAGCCAGCGGCCATCGGGCTGATACAGAAAATATTTTTAGAGTAGGTACACAAAGGACACAGAAAATATTATGTTTGGTTTCGGCACTACCTGCTGCTTAGACATTGGAGTCATTGCAGTTTGTACATTTCACCACCAGGAGGTTCAGTGACTCCAAGATGAACTGAGCAATCAGACTCTGTTCAGAATTACAAAGAAATTACAAAAGCTGCTTCTGCTGACTGGCTGAGTGAACTAGAGAGATCATTGTCAGTGATGTTCAACATGTGTCAAAACTCACAACACTTGGGATTATTTACCTTTAGTCTAAGAACTTATTTTCCTTGATCTTTTCTGTTTTCTATGCAGTAGAACTGTTAAATAAGACACGTGGGATTATGTTATAAAGAAGGTGCGTTCGATTCTTCAGAGGAGCCACCATTTGTGTTGAAAACAGCTTTTTAAACTGGTGGAAAAGTTTCAGTGACCTTCATCAGGATGTCACCAAGGAGTTTTTCCACCTGACCACAACAAGTCCCTACATATTCTGAACACCTGCTGGCTGTTTTCCCTCCACTGTGGTCCAATTTATCCCATCTGAGAGGGGTTTAGGTTTGGTGGCTGTGTTCTGATTCTGGTTATTGGATGAGGCAATTCACCATTCTCCTTCCTTGTCACTACAGAGGTTGAAGACAGCATCACACATTTTTCTCTCTGTTTCCGAACAACACATGCAGATACAACCAGTTTAGCCCCCAATCTATGTGTGAGTTGTGGCTTTCAGGGCCTTTGATGGTTGTTTGTAATGTCCTTTTTTGGTTCTTTCACAGTATGGTTCATGATCTATACGAGCATTATTACAAATCCGAGAGGGTTAGGCCTAAAAATATTCACATCTTGAATATTTAGTCTGATGTTGAGCTCCTGAGTGTCTTTCTACTTTCGCACAACACAACTTACAGTCACTAAACACTATTAAAACTTTAATGCCTTTGATTCAGTAGTGATATTAAGACTTTAAAACATTCAGTTTGGTATATTTGTCGTTGGAATAGTAGGAAAGAGGTGACGGGGAAGAAAATAATAACAACTCTACCTTGAAATGTATTTGTTAACTTATTTGGCTTCATAAATTTAGTCATGTGAAATAGAGAGAACATCCTTTGTCAAATCTATGGTTTTACATATCTAATCATAATAATGATTAGTAATTACTGCTTCCACAGGAAAAAATAGGGTAAGTAACAGGCAGGAGCTGCAAAACAGATCCACTTGATTAACTGATCATCAGGAAGTGTGAGCACCACCATAAAAGCAGACGTTTTGGCAGTTTGCTGGTCTGGAGCATTCAGGTGTGTGTAAACACAACAAAAACAAACAAAAAGGTCAACAATGATCTCAGAGAAGTAATTGTAGCTGCCCATCAATTTGGGAAAGGTTACAAGATCCTTTCCAAACTATTTGGAGTCCATTGTTCTGCAGAGAGAAAGATGATTCACAAGTGGAAATAAACTGTAACACTGAGTGTTGCTAAAAGAAGATTTGATGCAGCAGTGATAAACGTGCTGGCATCTAATTCAAAATAAGCATCCATTAAAAAAAAACAAAACCCAACTAATTTATTACATTTCAACATCCAACATTTTGTCTTTGTATTATTTTCAGTTAATATGAGATTTAAAAGATTTGCATCACAAAAAGTTCTTACTCTGTTGGAAGTCGGATGATAGAGCTTATAAAATATCCACAACAGACAAACACAGGATAAAGGAGCACAAACTCGATGTTTATCCAGACAGCAGATCTTTTATTAATGTTTTATTGGCATGTATGAACTCAAAACCATTAACATCTGAGGTATGTGCATCATAAACAGATTTGTCTCTCCAAGCATGTAGGATTGATATTACAAAGAATATAGACATACACTATAATGGTGATAATCCATGTGGACATCGATGACACTGATCAATTATACATAGTGTTTTTACAGGCCTTCAAAGCAGCACGCATTACATATAGCCCGGGGTTAAGTTTTTAACCAAGACTGATAACATGTGCGATGATCATATAGGCGTAATGCACTGTTTAACTTTAGGGTGTGGTGGTGGAGTCGACACAAATTACCTGAATATTAACATGAGGAAAACCGGCTCTCCGCAGCTTGAAGCCAGTGAATCCACTGTGAGCCCTAAACAGCCGACCGTGAGCCCCGCTGCTGCTGCTACCCGGAAATATTACAAGGGCCGGAAAGGACCAATGTTAGGGGAGCACACGTCACTCACTTTTACCCAAAATTATTACCACCGACCGTCCAAATTTTTCTCGGCCGTCGAAATATTAAGCTAAAGCTCCAGGTCGGTGCAACCGATCGCAATCAAATGTCAAGGAGGCTACTGCGGAGTCCGTTGGTGTGTATTTCACGAGGGAACTGTGTAAGCGCTCACCCAGCTCAGCATCAGTGAAAATGGCTCTGGCTAAGGACTGGAAAACGGCACGCAGAAATGGAAGCGGGCGATAGCTAGCTAGTCAGTTTAGAAGAAGGCGTGACAGGCCTCATCCATCTGCAACTGTGCTCAGCAACTGGATGCGTAGGTAAACATTTGCCGAATATAGGTTACGCAGATGTATATGCTAGCGCTAGCATAATAATGTTAACGTTAGTCGGCGTGCTTTTAACATTGTGGTGAGGAAGGAAGGCTAACGTTAGCAACATTGTGGCTTTTCTCAATTGCGTGTGGCACCAAATAGCCAAACACGCCGAGCCAGTGTAAAATATGATGCTAAAGAGAACCGTGAAGTTTTGTATGCAAGCGCGTCCAATGTTTTTCTTTTTTTTTTTCTCCAAATATTAGCCAATACTGTTAGAGGATGCCACCTCAAGTGCATCCGTTATTACTAGTGCCTGAAAAGTACAGCTAATGTTTACATTGTGCGGCCAGTGTGATGCTTGTGTTAATGTTTAGCATTTTCTGCCATTCTTTACAGGTTTGCAGGTTTACATTATAATGAGAGGCAGTCAAATGTGCGATAGATTATCTTCCTCGTCTTCCAGGGGAGCTCTCTGCCTTAACGGCTCATTGCATCAATTAGAGGAAACGGTAAGATATTAAAAGGTGAGCATAACGACATTTAAAGTAAGTTTACCGCATGTAATGCACTTGTAACCTCTTCAAAAGTGACGTAATTTTTATTTTCTATCGAGGGAAATGTTTAAACATCAACATTTTTTTAAATTTTTTTTATTTGTTTTTATTGTATGCAAATGTATTTAATAGATACTAATAGATCATCCCCATCGTTTCGGTCGTTGTGTTGAGCCAAATACAGATCAAGTTGACTGACCTTTTATTTGATTAGTTCAAAGAAAATCAGCTTTCTATCTGAGCAGACAGGGTAAAGAACATATGAGAGTGCAATTTAGATAAGACAAACATAAATGGTATTATTTTACAAAATTAGCTATAATTTGGACTGACTAAAAACACTTTCTACATGTTTACATTTATATGGACTGAAATTCAAACTAAATATGAAACTTCCATTTGAGCTTTGTCATTATAAACACACTAAGGCCCAATCCTTATTCCTCCCCTTGGCCCCGCCACTCATCCTTGTCCCTCCATGTTGCAGGGATAAGGTGTTGTTTTTATTTTGGGGATCAGGGAGTGGTGGTCATCTAGCCCTTTCAACCATGGCATCGGGAGCCATTTGGATCGCCACCACTCCCTGATCCCCGAAAGAAAAGAGGCACCTTATCTCTGCAAAACAGAGGGCTAGAGCCAAAGGGAGGAATTGGGCTTTGGTCTAAAACATAAACGAAAAGGGTAAGTGTAATTGTAGTGTGCTTGCTTCTGAAAATGTTATTGAATTAATGTGAAAATGAGCATTCATTTATCCTGTTTTTGACAACAGTTCTCTGTGTTATTCAACATTAAGAACTAGTACAAAGTTTCAATTTCAAAAGGAATATGTCTTGAATATAGAGTTAGCAGGAAAATTATGGTTCAAAAGACTGATTAACATCTTTAAATGAGGCAAAGATGATCTGATGGATTGAATATTTATCAGCATTGGTCTTCTTTAGTTTCAGTCATCAGAAAGGTTTATTAGATCCAAAAATTTGTCAGTGAAAATCCTAAAAACAACTGGAATATCTGTAAAAAGGACAAAAGCTTGACTCCATCAAAATCCATCTTAATTGATCAAGTTTATTTTGGATGAAGTTCTCATGAAACTTTGGCAAAATGTAGCAATAAATCAACCAGTCTAAAGTTGTGTGGCTGAAATCCAAATAATTAGTTACACATGCCTGTTTTGTTTTTATCAAAGAAGAGACATCTGCTGTCTCTTTTTTAAACATGAAACTGCCCTGCACCTCTGTATCAGCCATCAATAGCAATCATATTATATGTAATAAATGTTTATACATGGTCAGATACATCACAGAACACAGCATTGAAGCATCAAAGGATTGTAGTAGTTTGGTATACAGTTAGGTAATAAAATGGGTCACTATCTCTAAAGCTTTGTTGAATATGCACAGTCTGCCTCTTTTCACACAGACGCCTACAACGTGCATTAAATGCATAGAAAAAAATATGTCCTCTGTAGTAGATGCGAGTCTAATAAAAAATACAATTGGCATTTATGCAGCAATTCTAGTATTGCTGCTCCCCAGCAGAGCTGCATCATGGTAAGTCATTACAAAAGGTAAAATGCTAAATGTTTTCTTTGTCTATAACAGTGGCTGTGAAATAATGTAAACATCTGCAAATTGTTGACTTGAATATCTTTCGCCGCCTCTCTAAATTGGAACTGAAAAAAATTCTGTATTTTCTTACACAGGTTTAGGTTTCTCACAGATTAGCCTCAATTGGACATCTTGGCATAGATTGATGGCTGATTAGTTAGGGACTTAGGACAAGGAATTCTTTTTTTTTAATGCTAAATTGTAGTCTATAGAGAACTTCTATGACTTTCCTCCCTTTTTGAATTTTGTGTTTTCAGCTGTAGGTACTTCTTGGCTGAACACGGATGAGGAATCTGTCTTAGGTGAAGGAAAATGTCAACGCAGTAATTCTCAAAGGAGACAAGAAGTCGTCATTTGAACTGCTTCTCAGTAGAACCTATTTTAAGCAATTTTGAAATCTACCTGCTAAAAAGACAGTTTTACCTATTGATCATCAGTTTTATCACCTCAGCTACCCCACTCATTTTGGAAGTAGAGTGTGGGGAGTGGATGATCAACATTGAGTGGCAGCATCAGAGATAAACAGTCTGGAGACATGAACTTTAAGCTGTCTTTTAATTGAGAAAGTAGTAGCATAGCCTCACCCTTAGGGTAAAGTTTGTCTTTCACCAGTGAGTGGTGGGATCATTGTAGCCGCTCCTAGCGCTGGAGGTTTGGCACCTGCACCCCCATGTGCAAGTGAGTGGGAAATGTTCCAATTTGGAAAATACAATCTGGACATTATAGAGATGTTAAGTGGGCACCAGGCCCACCAGTTCAAAGGCCTTGGCTTAGATCGACAGCTACAACATCAGCAGCAAGTGCAACTTCACCAGCATCAACTCCAGCAGCAGCAGCAGCAGCAGGCTGAGTCATCTGGAGCTCTTCTGTCTGGACTTGGCTTGGGACCCCTGCAGGGGTCAAGAGGTAACGCCTTTTCTGATTCTGCCTCCATTTTTGCCAAGATGAGTGCCCCTCCTCCCCCACCTTTACAACAACAGCCTTCCTCATCTCAGAGCTCTCGTTCAAAGTCCAGCAAGATGAGCAGCAGCAGCTCAAGCCATTCTTCAGGCTACCCACAGTTCCTGCGCTCTTTCCACCCGTCTGAGGCAGCACTAGCACAGGAGCAGTTACATCCAGGTGTAGGCCGCTTTGAGCACTTTGCTGGGGGAAGTAGCAGTAGTGGGAGTGCTGGGGGATTAGGAGGATTAGTAACATCAGCACCTCCACCCCCTCCTCCTCTACATCCCGGCCTCTCTGTTCCTCAGGCATCACCTGGCCCCTCCTCTTCCTCTCCTTCCCCTTCAACCTCAGTGTCCACCTCTAACAATCCTTCTAGCAGCAGTGCAGTCAGCTCATTGGGACACCAGTTGGTTGGGGCCCAGTCTGATGCACGGAGCCTTCACCAACAGTTTAGTTGCATGTTAGCTGCTAATCAATATTTTCTTTCCGGGGTGCCTGCTAATGCTAGTTTAGAACAGTTCCTTGTTCAACAGGGAACCCATAACCACTTAGGGATTGGTTTAAGTCAAACAGGTGGGGAGCCTAGTACTAGCCTTGCACCGCCTCCTGCTTTGCATTCTTCTCACTCACATGGCCACTCCACTCCCCAACCACAGCAGGCTTCACAGCAACCTCCCCAGCAGCAACAGCTCCCACCTCACTCCCTTTCTCATCCTCACTCTCATTCCCATCCTCACCACCCTCTCCACCCAGGCTCCCAGCCCTCATCACTGGGTGGTTTTGACTTCCAGGGCATCCCTGTACTCTCGTCAAATCAGATAGCTTCTCTGATGCAGCAAGAAGCAGGTTTGCCCCTCCCCTTACCACTGCATTTATCCTTATCTAAGGAAGATGGTAAGGGGGAAAACAGTGGAGGTGGAAGTAGTAGTAGCAGTAGCAGTAGTAGTAGGAGGAAGAAAGCCATGGCCGGCTATTTGCCACAAAGAAAATCTGAGAACAGTAGTAATAGCAGTAGCAGCCATGGCCACAATAGCCACAGTGGTAATCCGAACACTAGTAGTAATGGAGGGCTTAGTCATGGTCATCCCCCCGCTTTAATTGGCAGTGGGGTTGGTTTATCAAATATGGGCGGAGACCCGTCATCCCTTCTTGCTTCATCATCTTCATCCTCATCAGTAGTTTCTTCCTCCTCCTCCTCTGCTCCCTCTTCCACTGCTGCCTCAGTACTGGTTACTAATGATTCTCAGCTTTCTAAATCTGATAACCAGAGCTCAATGCAACCCAACGCCGCAGAGTCTGATACAGAGCCCCTTTATAGCTGTGGAGAGTGTCGCAAAAGCTTTCCTCAACTTTCAAGCCTTCGCAGGCATTTGCGCATGCATGAGCCAACCACTGCAGGTACTAGCAATAGTGCTACCACAGGCCCAAACCCTATTCACATTAAAACACAGACCGACCCAAGCCTCCCCCATTCGACCCAAGAAACTCCTCAACCCCCATCCAATTCTTGTCCTAGCCCAGACAAAATTTTTCACTGCCCCGATTGTGGCAAAGGCTTTAAGAAAAAAGGGCACCTCCTGCAACATGGTGTTATACACTCGTCAGCCCGCCCATATGGCTGCTCCACCTGCTCTCGGGCTTTTAATCGTAGAGAGTCACTGACACGCCATGAGAAGATACATGAGGAAAAGCCATTTCGATGTCCCGCCTGTGGTCGTGCCTTCCGTGAGAGCACCTCTCTTCTCAACCATGCTGCCTCAGGCACCTGCGGCAAGCCAGGTAGGGGACCTAAACAACGGGGCAGCAAAACAGGAACTGATGGTGAGGACAGAGTCGGGGGAGGGGGTGGAGGAGGTAATGGAGGAGGGGGAACTTATCAGAGCAATAGAGGGGTTATTTATGGGAAAACTGAGGAAGAGGATGGTGTAATCATTGTGGGGGAAGGAGAACCAAAATCAGGTTTAGGATGTGATGGTCTGTTTCAGTCTGGAAGGGGAGGGAATTCAAATGACAGGGACAGAACAGATGGTAAATACCCCACTGACTACTCTCGGAATCGTTACACAGGCTACCATGATGACCACCGTTCTCAAGGTAATCCATCTCCATGCTACTCTGGTGCCTCCCCCTGTGGAAGTGGGATGGCGGGCCCAGCTCTGAGAAAGGCACCCTTGGCCCCAACACTGCATCCACACTCACAGAGCCACAACCAGCACCATCATCCGCAGCAACAGCCCCACCTGCCCCTCTCTTCTCTACTGGATGACTCAGAGGATGATGTCACTAGCTCTGTCAATAACGCAATCTCTGCTATAACAGCAGCTAGTAACAGTGGAAATAGAGGGGATGATAGGGGAGACATCATAGGAGGCCTGCTAGGTGGTCTTGGTTTAGGACCTCTGGGCTCACCTTCATCCACGTCTGGTTTGGATAAGAATTTCAGAGGTGGTGGGAGCCAAGAGGCTTTGAGCAGCAACCCACAGAATCCTACTTCCAAACCAAAACGTCCTCGCAAACCAAGAGCTAAGAAAGATCCTTCAGCTTGTGGACAGCCCCCAAAGCGTCGGCAATACACCCCCAGAATGGGTCCCAGTGGGTTACCACGCACCCACCTTTGCAGTGTCTGTGGTAAGGGATTTGCACGCCGTGAGACGCTACGCCGGCACGACCGCATCCACACTGGAGAAAAGCCCCATCACTGCACAATTTGCGGAAAGTATTTTAGAGAGGCTTTTCACCTCAGCAAGCATCAAACAGTCCACTCTGGAGCAAAGAATTACAAATGCACCATCTGTGGAAAAGAGTTTGGCTACTCCCAAAGTCTTAGGAGACACAGCAAACTCCACCAGAAAGGCGAGCTCGAAGAGGTGCCCACGACACCAGCTCCAGAGAACCTTAACAGCTTTAACCCAAATCCTCAATGTAGCGTGCCGCAAGACAGGAACCAGAACCAAGCACCAAACACCTCTTCCTACTACCCCTACTCTCAAGACATCAAGCCTCAAGACACCAACCCTCAGCCACAGCCTCCACCCCAACCCCAGCCCCCACCACCGCCTCGACTCTACACCTGTGCCATATGTTGGAAGTCTTTCCGTCATCACTTTCACCTGACTGCCCATCACCAAACGGTGCATGAAAGCGGGGGAGAAAAGCTCTCCTGTGAGGTATGTGGGAAAGCATTCGCTTACTCTAATAGCCTCACTCGACACAGGCAGTCTCAGCACGGGATTACCCGCGCTGAACCATCTAACCCGCAAGAGGGCAGCAGTGGGTCTGGAGACAACAGAGGTGGGAGTGATGTTAATCAGTCAGCATCCGAGAGCGAGGCTGCCACCAATGCCCTGCTTCAGATGGCTCCCTCCACTGAAGCCCATGGAGGGCAGGGTCTTAGTGTTGTCACGCATAGCCACCAACAGGCACCCCCGCAACCACCAGCTGGTTACTCCCCACTCTTTTATGATGCTGCAGCAGCCCAATCTTCTGCCTCCGGTGCTCCATCTTACTCTCAGCCTCTGCCTCCCAACTCTACAATCATGCCCCCGCACCACCCGCATTCCCCCGCCGGGGTGAAAGGAGAACACATTTATCCAGCAGGATCCCGTAGCCGCACGCTTCACACCACAGCCCCGTTCCAGCCCCTCACGGAACTGCCCTCCACTGAACATCACCATCTGCATCACCATCATCATCACTCCCACCATCATCCTCATCATCAGTCAGACACCCAGCCCCACCAACACCTTGACTGCAACACCCAGTTGTCCCACGATGACATGAGACGACAGAAGAAGAAAAAAAAAAAGTCCGACAGGAGGGATTGGAGGGAAAATAAATGGGAATCCCAAGATTTAGTCAGATTTGATGGAGTGAGGAGGAAGAAAAAGATAAGGTGTACAGTAAGAGGGCAGTTGAATAAAAAACAAGGCTCTCTTCGTTTGACAATTAGGCGAGGAGGAGGATCAGGTGGTGGTGGGTATAAGCTTGTCAACACTGGTGGAATGAAGGTGCAGATCCTGTCATCTCTCAAAGTTCCTGTGAAACGTTTTGGATGTCCCATATGCCCTAATTCTGTGTTTTCCCGTAAAGCGGGACTGCTGATCCACATGGCAGTAAAACACCCACAAACCGCCTTGAGCACTCAGGAGCGACTAAGGTGCAGTGTGTGTGGGAAGCAGTCTCACAGGGCTTTGGCAGCCTTCATCCATCGGGCCTCCCATCGCGCCAGAGGGACTTTCTCCTGCCGACACTGCTCCTCTCGCTTTTGGAATGCTACACTTCTTCACAGGCACAAAGTGTCCTGCCGCCGCAGGGCTAAAGGACTGCAGAGAGGAGTTGCCAAGAGGCTGAGGCTTTCGAACAGACCGGGAGAAAGACAGACCCATGAGGGTCATGAGGAGATGCCATTCCTACAGGGACCATACAGATACTGAGCATCCTGCTGTCTGAGAAGAGTGGCATACAAGAGGGATTTTTTTTTTTCAGTTCTAAAATAGGAAAGTGAGAGAAAAAGGACTTGAAAAGGCATCTGCCTCATGTCTCTGTTGCATCTACTCTGCTGACTATTAGAATGAGTGTGTTACCAACTACTGTAGAACAACCTATAAGATATCACCTGAGATTCTTCCAGATTATACTGGAAGGTGTTTTCAAAGACTTGACTGTTTCCATAGGATCATTAATTAACCCCTTAAGTGCATTGACACTATATGCTTGGCTGACACTGTGCAGTTAACTAGACAAGTTTAGGTGAAATGACCTGCTAATGTATCTCTTTTCCCCATAACTAAAATCCCTGCTACACCTCTTGCTGTATGATAAATGTCTCTGCTGTGTATTTTGTCTTGATGTTGTTCACTTAGAGGCTCAAAGGACTTTTTTTTTTCTTTTTTTATGTAAAGTGCATTTACTAGGAGTAGGGACATGGGGACAAAGACCTTTTGTCGTCAGTGCATGTATGTTCTCTGGTCAAGTTTTTTGCTGAGGTTGTGAAATCACTCCTACAGTATGTGATGGTTTATTCAGTATATCCCCAGAAGTTTGTAGTGTAAACTTGATTTGAAAATGGCTCTATAATCCCTCGTGATTTAATCACTCATAGATGATATGTCAAAGTTGTTGGTAATTAACATAACAAGGATCCCTCTCCTGCCAAAATGAAGAATCTTACAAGAAGCCTTGCTAATGATGTTCACTTTACTTCAATTATTTGAGATATTCCTAGCTTTTATACCAAGAGATTGAAAACAGGTTAAACGAGTTGACTGTAACATGTTTATCTCACGTTATTTGTATGCTCTTTTTAGCAGTGATTATTTCTACAGTACTTCACGGTGTGTTAAAGACAAGGACCTATCATGATAGAAACAAATGTAATATTCCATGTATTTATGTGTGTAACCCAATCAGTCTTCATGCCAATCTTACACTTACCCCTTATACGTTTTACTTTTTGCTGAGTTGCAATCATATTCTTACTGTCAGGCCTTGTTTTTTTTTTTTTTTTTTTCTTCTAAAGAAAACACGTTTAAAGTACATCCTGTCACTTTAGTCACACATGAAATGTTCATACCCCTGTTCAAGCCTTGTTATTTTTCTTTGTTTTGTTTTTTTTTCTTCTAAAGAAAATTATAGTTTTAGTAGATTTCTATTACATTATTTACTGAGAAGTCAGTAGTTGATTATATTTCAGTAATGAATAAACCTTAAGTGTAATAATTTGCTTTCCTTTCGTTTCTGATTCAGTTGACCGGCAGCAATATTTAGTAAATGGTAACAACCTGGCTGTTTTCCCACCACCAGTGAGCCGTAACTATTACCCAGGTCAGCATTGAAGTTTTACATTTTTTATTTATTTATTTTTAGCCATATAGATATCAGGATGTAGTTTTTATCATTTTAATAAATTCGAAGTTAGATGCTATTGGCCTGATAACTCCAGGAAAGTTGATGATTTTCAATGATCAGTGTTTTTTACAGCATCGTCACTGTCTCACTTCTAGCTCCACTAGATGGCAGTAAGAAACTCATTATAGTGTTCTTGGCCTGGTGGGGACGTGTGTGGCAGTCACATGGATTCAACTGTGGTAGCGTGTGTGCTGGCTGACTGACATGCGGCTGTCTGCTGTTTACTACAAGATTAAAGCCCCGCAGTAAACAACATCATTGAGCATCGCACAGTAATCATGATAGTTGAATGAGATATGCGTCTTTTGAATGTTTATTTATTTTCACAAATTGTCTGCAAAAAAAAAAAAAAAAGAATAAGACGCCAGTGTTGACATAAAGTTATGATTTAATTGAAAGCGAGTATAATTCTGGCTGTCAGACGTTACATATCATGATTCAGAGACAGATGCTTAAAATGGAGTAACCAGAGGTCATATTGTTGAGAATGCTGAAGTTTGAACAGCTTTAATTAAAATTGAAACAGTGCTAAATGAATCCAACTGTCACTACTGCTATAATCATTTTCAGTTCATATTGCTCACTTGTGCTTTTGTGCGATACTCGTCTGTGATCTGTGTACGTCAACATCTGTCAGTCCAGCTCGGGAGAAGAACAGAGGTGAATTCCTACGGCACGCTTTGTTTTGCTTGTGCTTTGCACAAAACTGTACAGTAGACAGGACAGCCCTCGCGCTTTTTTGCATTTCGAACTAGTCTCACGCGGCAGTGGCATGCACGGGGGGAATCCGAGCGGGCGGATTTGCTCGACCTATTTCTGCCCAATACATGCCCGTCGTGGGCGGAGTGAGTATTTTCTACAGCCAATCAGCGCCAGAGCCGCGAGCGGACGGGTTCTTGTCTCCGCGTGCCTCCTACACGTGAGCTGGAACAGCTATTGTACGCCGGGAGGCAACGTGCTCAAGCGTTCCCTTCGCCTGAAAAAACGACAGACTCACGTTTTCCCTGGATTAAAAAGAAGCTGGAAAAGTTGTGAAGCAGTGGCTGATCTCTATAGACGGCCAAAACATTTTCTCTAATAGAGATAATCAAAGTTTTGAGTAATTAATCCCCAGCATAACAAGGTTGTTTATTTGTGATAAATGAAGATTGGTCACGGTCTGTAAAACACACTTTGGCTTCTTTCGCCACACTGAAGCTGATGGTGATTTGCTTGTGTGCTGCTGCGGTATAGACAAATAAAACAAAGTCACAGCAACTGTACCTGTCATACAAAACAAACAGCCTGCTGTCCTCGAGGTGTGCACGAGAGTAGGTGTACCTAATTAATAATGAGCAGGATTGAGAGATCTGCCAAAGCCGACTCCGCCCCGCTCGCCTGTTCTGAGAGGTGTGACGTCACGTGAACTGCCCGTGTCCGTTCCAGCTGAGAGCGAGAGGGAGAGAACGGTAGGACGTGGACGTCGCGCCGCCCATACACAGATCCAAGCCCGTGCGCCCGTGACTGCATCCACCGGATGCAAAAAAAGTACAGACAGAAAGAGGAAACGACCCCTCCTCCCCCTCCTGACGGACAGCAGAGCGCGACGGCTGAGGAGAGAAGCAGCAATACAACTTGTCATCTGACCAACCCAGCCGCTGCTCTCGTTGTTTTTCGATACACACTGTTTCTCCACGGTTGTTTTGTTTTTACGAAGAAAGCATTTCTTGGACCTTGTTTTTGAGCCCCGCACGACTAACTCGGGATACTTCTCTACAAGTTCAAGTTGTGACATTTCACAGTGCGTTCATTGCGAGGCTTTCATTGTGTTTTTCTCGCCTTTGCATTTTTATTATGGACAGTACTCCTGCTCATATGGTCTAACTGTCCCTCCCACACTCGTGCGCCGAGAATAACAGCTTGATCTACCGAACAGTTTTCAACAATATTCAATCGCAATGGAATACTTCGAGGAAAATATTTCTGCAAATAAATAAGAATCTCTTCATAACCACAAGTGAGAGGTAAGAGTTGGACGTGTTATTTTATTAGCTCATGGAATAATTTGGTAGTCTTTTACAATACAAAAGTTGCTTTATTCTGCATGGATACATCTCAAAACAACCTATCTCTTTCTGCCCCTCACCCCCATCCCTCCTGCACCCACACACACACACACACACACAGTCATCCAGCATACTTGTCCTATTGGTAGGTACTCCAGTTGGATTGCCTCACCCCCTACAAGTGCTCCAGGTGCGTCTGTGCGACCCCATCTGGTCCAGGATGTCCAGACAGCTCTCCCAGCTTCCGAACCCAGACCTCCCAGCCGGTGCAAGTCCACAGTTTGGAAGTTGCACTCAGCCTGCAGGCTCCCTCACAGGGGGGCACATTAACGCCATGGCTGGTCTGAAGTCCCTCCTGCAGCACCCCATGAAAGGAGACCACCGCCTGAAAAACTCATGCGACACAAAAGGTGAGAAACCTTCTGACTTGACGAATTAATGCCTTCTAACAGTGTTGTTTGACTGTTGTTAAGTGAAAATAAGAAATTGGAAAAACTTCAGTAAGTAGCAGCTGTAACGTTATAAACATGCAGTTTGACACATTATGAGGCTCCAAGTCTTGCACCAAAGTCTCATGTGCTGCCACACATGCTTAAGATGACTCCTCCGTGACCCCGATGACTACTCTATTGGATTATAATCCCTGCTGCAAATTCAAATTAGGATCCAGATTACAGTGAGTGTGAACGTGTTTTGGTTTAACCGCTTAAACCGTTTTAAATGCAGACGTGTATTTTTGGTTGCTTTCTCTTCCAAACATAGCTCGGTAGCTCTGCTGTGAGATTTGTTCAGGGGCTTTATGTTATCACATCCAGTTGGGTTTTGGTGCTTGCCTAATGCTGCAATTCAGCTACCATCTGGTCCATCTGTGAGGGTGTATTTGTGATTCTGTAACAGAGAAAAAGAGAGAGAGATTTTGCAGGAGTGCATCCTATGGATCAGCCTTCCACTCCATGTAGTTTTGGCACGAGTTTGCAAAGCCAGACTGAGGCATCTCAAGAAAACCTTTTGCTGGTACAACTGTCATGTGTGTTGACAGCTGTTAAAGTCTGTCCAAAAAACAGTGTTGTTCACCTTCATCATGTACTTTCTTTTGTCTGGTAGACAAAGACAGGCTGGACCTTGATGAGGACTCTTTGGGAGTGTGCCCCATGAGGAATGGCAGTGGAATAGTCAGCAATAATAACAGTAATGGCTGTGGAGGAGGAGGAGGAGGAGGAGGAGGAGGTGGTGGAAATGGAGGAGGAAGCTACAACCAGTTCCTGGGGCCTCTTTTGTGGGATCGCACCGTGCCTGCAGATGGGGGGCTCTTCCAGCTTCAGTACATGGACTTGGAGGAGTTTCTGACCGAAAATGGAATGGGCAGCATGCACAACAACAATAGCTCCAGTTCGGCCCAGATCCCCTCACAAAGCTCCCAGTCAGCTGTGCCCAACCAGAGCTCCCAGTGTCTACCGCCCTCATCTCCACCTGGATCTACGTCCTCGTCACCCTCGTCCTCCTCTTCGCCATCTCTCATCGGTCTAGAGGTGGCTCAGCCGCAGAGTCTTGCAGGAGGAAGCGACTGTCTGCACGGTGAGTTAGGAGACATGTTATTGAGGGAATAGGTGGTCAACTGTGCCAGAGAGACCAAATGTACAAACACTGTTCATTGTTAAAGTTTGTCCTTATCGCCTCACACCAGCAGTCATGGAAGAGGGTTCTGCAAGCTTTGCAGAGTTGACTGGCTGAAAGAGACATGATGTCCCCTGCCACTGATATGAGACTATTCAATAATAGTTGAGATGAGATCAAGGTTATGTGGTGTGTCTGTAATGTTCCCATGGCCCTTTGATTCAGCACTTCAACTCTCCTTTAAGTTTAAAACAAATGCCAGGATGACAAAGCACAAACCTGTGGTCTAAGGTCAAACTAAAGGCATGAGATAGAGTCACATGGCTTCAAAGAGAAAATCAACATAACACAGTATAACAGAGTATAAAGTTGGCTGCCTAACCATGAAATGCCCTTTTCCCATATCTTGCAGCGTGGTGTTGGGTAAAAAGTTAGATTGGGGAGGACATGAAAGGTCGAAGAGCAGTAAACACAAAAAGCTCAAAGCTTTTTGATGAGTCAACTTTATAGCAGTGACGAGGAGGTTTGTTTTTGCTTGGCATGTGATCTATGTACTGCAGTGTACAGTACAATCAGCATTCACTCCCAGCCAATGATTAGTGGGCAGCAGGGTCAAAACACTACTAAGAGAGAGAAAGACACAGGGAGAGCAGTGTGTGGAGTGTTTGCGGTTGCGTGTCTTTAAATCTCTCCCCACTTCACACGCCACAGCCATGTGCACGCGTCAGCACACGTGCAGAGGCTGGGAGCACTGGAGTGAGAGAACTAGGGGCAGGGCCAATAGACATGTAGGAGGAGCTCACAGGGGAGGGATGGACAGCAACAGGAAGAGTTTCCCCCCCAGTGCTGCTGGACTTCAAACTGAAAGTTTGATTACTAATGATTACTATTTATTAAACTGATTATCAGGAGCAGACTTTATGAGGTATTAACTCGAGACCTTTTAATGAAGTCTTTCAGCAGGATAATGCACAAAAAGTCTCATAAGAGATTTATAAAAACTAATAAAGAGTTTATGGACCTAACCCTAACCTCTGTGTCTTAGAAGAAGTTTGAATATTTCACATAATCCCTCCCAAAGCTTGAAACTGGAGTGGCTGCATCCTCATTTGCAGTGTCATGAAGGTGCCCGACAAGCAGCTGCTTCATGAATTTTGAACAGGCCTCTGCAACAGCCTCAGGCCTTCGTGGAATGCTGTTGTACAACTCTGGAGAAGCGCGTGGCCACATATTGGACCGTGTCGTCAAAAGTAAAAGCCCCCTCTCATTTAAATGTCAGGACACGTGAATGAAGCGTCTGTTCCAAAGCTTCGCAAAACGCTGGAAAACACTGTCCAGCTTTGCATTCCAACAGAACTCTAAACCAGGTGGTTGCACTAACTAGTTCCTGCTGTTGTGTTCAAGCAGCATGGCACCATGACACATGCTCGCCTTCAGTAAGAACACGAGGGTTCAGTGATGTTTAGACCTGCTGGTGGTGCAATGTTATGATTGTTTTACTGTCATGTGAAGGCGCCGGGATTATAAAACGGGGACATCAAGGGTCTGCACTGTGCACCTACCATGAAAATATTGCCTACCCAGTGATTATGTGTAACTTCTTATATATCAGTGGTCCACATATAATAAGGTTAGATGGTGGGGATACATCTATAATAACCTACTTGTTCTGCTCACCACAGGGTTTTCTATCTATTAAATCCCAATACTTAATGTTTTGTCGTGTAGCAAGTCTGCATAAAGTACCAGCTCAGTGCAACTTACCGCGTACATTTATATTTCAGTCTGTGTTGATGTATTTACATTCATATATGAATAGAGAGGAGCTTTGACTCAGGTTCATACAGTTACATTGCTTCTAATTTTGTAGTTTTGTTCAATTTCTGCCCATATTTCTAACAAGGGAATAATAAGCTGAATGTGAATGGTGATAGGGAAGCCACGGGGTACGTCTGAGCTCTCAAAAGAATCACGAGTCAGTTAATTAAGGTGCACTGGGCCTTAAAGGGGGTGGTGTGATGTATAGCCTTTTAGTGGCCCCATGTAAAGAAGCTGGTTTTGAGGGGAGGGGTGAAATGTTATATAACATTCTCACGTTTAGATTTTTCTAGTGACATTTGTTCTGGATTTTGGCTTCGGTCCATGAGGATTTCTGAGTAGTTTCTTTGATAAGAAGTTGTATCATTTATTGATTGAGCAGATCAATGTGGGGTTGGTGTTATGGTTCTGATTAACACAGCTGGCTTATGGAAGTTATGGTTCTATTTACCATCAAGTGCATATAGGTTATATGTCACTGATTTAATCTTTTATATAGTATTTAATGTAGAAAAAAAACCAAACTCAGATGTGCTTGGAGAATTTAATTATTTACTAATGCAACAACACTTTTTTATGTAAACACAAATGCGATTTGTTATCGAATATAATCGCATAATAATATATTTTGTTTATGCAGTATTCTTTAATCATTAAGCTTCCAGGAAAGCTGACTGAAAACATGTCCCTTATTCTTTGAAATCGGCTTCAGGGAAAGTTTTTTGTTTCTTGCAGTAAGATAGTAGCTCTTTGCTGCCATCTGGTGGCCAACATAAGATACTGCATATTTCTTATGTCCCTCTGGATTGTTTTCATCTCTCTGCATTTGACAACAATGATAACTTCAGCATTATTGTATTGTAGTTAACAGCATGTAACTCAAATGTCTCTCTTCTTAAATTCCAGGGAGTCAGACGAGTATGAACGACTCCTGCGAGTCCCCCTGTTCGTCCTCTTCGTCCTCCTGTCCGCCTCTACTGACGCCCACAGGCAGCGGGCCAGATGCGGTTGGAATGTTTGACATGGATTCCTCAGATATGGGCTCAAACCAGCAGAGCTTTGACCCCAGAAGGCACTCCTTTAGTGAAGAGGAGCTGAAACCGCAGCCAATGATCAAGAAGGCCCGCAAGATCCTGGTGCCTGATGACTTGAAGGTGAGGAAAATGAGGAAAATTTTTATACTTCTTGTTCTGAAAAAATGGCAATCACATTTTTTTAGCTCAAATTAGTGTCTGATCAACAAACCAAAAGACATATGTATTTCATTATTGATGTAAAAATAAAAATATCACACATTTTAGGTTGATAAGGGACAAATAAACTGATTTTAAATGAGCAAAAGAAAACTAAAGAGAGCACAATTAAGTAACACAGAGCAGAAATAACTAACCGTGAAAACCAGTTAATCAGAATTAGGCTCACACAGAGATTTCTACTTCTATTCTATTCTTGAGTTTAAAGACAAAACACAGCAACACTGCAGCATCCACAACAAAAATCAACCCATATATGAAGCAAGGAGGGTATCAACAAAACCAACAGCTACAAAAGAGGAGTATTGAGAGTTTATTTCAGCTGAATTGAATTATTTAAGAGTATGAAGTTTGCGAGATCTGGATTGATAGTTCGTGAAAATGAATAAAAAGTAAAACCTCTGTTGAGTATGATTTGATTTTGCCAACAGTGGGATGTCGGACATGCAACTTGTTTGCAAACTTTCTTTGCTCTCACACTGTAACTCAGTCCTGACCAAACTCTGAGCACCAGGGATGTAAGAAAGAAGGAAAGAAACTAGCAAAAAATGAATAAATAGAATAAAGAAAAGATAGAAGAAAAAAAAACGTGTCCTACGCTCATTCACAGCCAAACACCCACATTCCCAAAAACGGGGTGGGAGTTTGGCTGCATGCGAGTGCCACACTCTTCTGAGCATTCATTGATTCTTTTCCTCAAGTATTCACTTTACTGCAGGTGTCCGATAAAAGATGCATGGCCCACAAGCATATGCCAAAATAATCTAAATATGCTGCTTTCGTTTGTCTCCTTTAAGGATGAGAAGTACTGGACCAGGAGGCATAAAAATAACGAGGCAGCAAAGCGTTCCCGAGATGCTCGCCGTCTAAAGGAGAACCAAATAACTGTGCGCGCCGCCTACCTGGAGAGGGAAAACGCCGCCCTCCGTCAGGAAGTGGCCGAGATGCGGAAGGAACTGGGCCGGTGTCGCAACATCCTTAGTAAATACGAGAACCGCCTCGGAGACCAGTGATGACAGCGTGGAGGAAAATCAGAAAGAGGAGAAATATAAGCTGGATTCAATTTAAGACTCTTGATTTTCTGGGGTGGCTTGATGGACAGAATGGGGTCGAGATGATGAGGAGGAGGAGGAGGAGGAAGGTGGTGATTATGATGATGAATGTATAAGACAAGGAGAAGGTTTGTGTATTGAAGCTCAGGTGTCTTGTTTTGTCAAGGTGTCAGCTCTTAAAAGTGATCGATGGAGAGAATAATTTAACAGAAGAAAGATGTGACTTTTAAGAGTTTTGTTATTGGAGAATTGTATATTTTTATAATACTTAAGAAAAATTTAGAGGGAGAGCAAATCTGGAGAATAATTTTGTATATTTTCTACATGTTTGGGAAACAGATATGGGGACACGCTATGGTAAATATCCTTTTATTTTAGATGAGTCAGGAGATGTCTCGGAGGTTGTCAGCCACTGACGGGCATTGTCACGATGCAGCAGCAGGGTTGAGGATGCATGTAACAAATGTAATATAGAGAGCAAAATTATCTTAAAATCGTATTGTTCAACATTTTTTGGATTTTACTCGAGCACTTACTTTTTTTTTTTCCTGTCATGTATCTGTCACTGGGTATGCTCAAGAGAGACAGAATGAGAGACATGAGGAGATGTATACAGTTCAGCACTGTCCACCGTTTTCCTTGGCCAGGTCTTGTTCTTCTTTTAACAGAAAAACTTCATCCCTTTTTATTGTCTATAGTTTCCCAACAATATTTGCTCTTTGTAGCTCGGGTTTAGCCTTCAAGCGACAGGTAAATCTTATTCTGTCCGTGCACGGATCGGCTTTTCTCTGCCCCAGTGGAGTGCTTTCAGTCTACTCTGGTGTTTTGTGCACGTGAAAGCCTTTAGTGGAGCCCCTAGTTCTGCTCCTTTGCCTCCCCTTTGAATTGCTGCTGTGTTTCCATACCCATGTCTCTATTTCTGTCTGCTCCCACTTGCTGCGAGTCACATCACAGTTTTGTGCTCTTCCCATAACATTTTGTCTTCTCATGTACCTCAAGGGTAGATCGATTTAAATCGCAGTGTTGTAACATACTCTGAAATAGTAATCTATCCTCTCAGTAAGACGCACATTGTTTCTTGACTGTATTAAATGAACACAGTTTAATTAGCATTATGATTGGGGGAGATATATTGTGTATATTGGACAGGCCTGTACTGTTTTATGTATTTGATGTATTTCAGGAGATGGGTTGAGTACCCCCATTGAGTGGAATGGTGTCAATTTCTCAGATTTCTGGGAGAAATAAAAGCCAAAATTTCCTATGCTTATACTCAAAGCTTGTTGCTATTCAGTGCTTTTTTCCACACTGCTCTTTCCTCACGGTTTACCTACTTTTTACAGTATCTATAAATTTCTCTGTGTACCCACAACATCTACACAGGGGCATGGTACACTATGTTATGCTCCTAGGGGAGGGATGGCTAGTAATAGAGTGTGGTTTTAATCCCTTTAATGACCATGATGAATAGTTACCATTACAGCTATTGTTATTGTTATGATTATGATGATTATCCCTCTTATTGTTGGTGTTCTATATTATTGAATGTTTTTCTTTCTTTGGATGAACATGATCTGTTGCACCCTGAAACATCTTCCGTGTTCCTCAGAAAGACTATTCAAATGGAAGAAAAGAAACCCTCACCCACAGACGTCCAGCATCACTCACTTCTGCTTTGGATACTACTCGCACCATCTTTATCCGTGGATTTCACAAACGTTGCTCGGTAACTTGAACATGATCTTCATGCAGACTTATTTTACCTTTCACGACGACCTCCTGTGTTCCCCAGCTGTGTGTGTGGACTCTGCACACCGCTGATATACTCCTCGTTGATTTCTTTCAGCCTTTATCACGTCATTCAGTGATTGTTTGCTCTCCCAACAGGACTTAGTCTCTGATAACTTCACAGATGTGGTTGATAAATCTTGTAGTGACTCTTAACTGATCAACTGCCCTGCTGCATCAGTAGTGTCCACGGTGCCCAGCCTGCCAGTCAGCGCTGGTTATTTGGATGTAGTTGAAATTTCCCAGAAACACCAATAAAAGATTGTTCTCATTCACTACTGCTCTGTTTTCCTCGCTTGTTTCATCACAACTTTGCATACTCCGCTTAAGCTTGAGCTTGAATAAAAGCCAATATTGAGCGGGACATTGAGCCACAGGGGTCAAATTTCAGCTTGATAATCAGGTTCTGAAATGCCGTGGGGTGTTCCAGGACTACTTGTTTTGATTTTCTCCATGTTTGTTCACATTGTGCGCATTCCAAAGCTTTGGGTCAAATATGCATTCTTGCCCAACGAACCCAAAGCGGGAGGTCTCTGCTCGACCATTTAAGGAGTATTTTACACATTGGGCTGATGTACTCACTAATATGATTACAAACAGATCGTAGTTGAATGTAGTTGTGAGGTGAGTTGAGAAATTTAAAAAGCTATGTTCTGGTTCCATTCTTCGGTCGAAGCAACAAGCCAGACCTGGCTGAAGGAAAACAAGATTTCCATTCAACATGTCAGGTAAAATCCATCAATTTCCTCCTTGAATAGCATTTCCTGTGTCTTTATTGTGAGCTGCTGCAGCAGTCATCTATTGTCATCTCCTTTATCCTCTGTCTCAACAGAAATGGGTGAAAGGTCCTTCTGAGAGGAATTTTTCTCAATTCTCAACACAAACCAGATGTGTGCTCCTGGGCTGTACCCTCTCTGAATGTCTCCCCCTCCCTGGATCTCCCCCCTCTCCCACCCTTTGTTCCCCCCTCCTTAAAAATGCTGTTTCTGCGTGTCCCTCACTCATACCGTCTCAGGCCTGGCTTCTAGGATGGACCGTGCACTGCTGCTGCTGTCCCTGTGGGCTCTGACCGGAGTGGTGTCCCCGCAGGCTTCAGGTAAGCCCTCTATCACTCACAGCTGGGAAAGCATTGACCCCTGTATGCAAAATAAACATTGCTTGACTGTCACTACATATTAGGAACAAATAACAATTAAATGTCCTTGTGCAATACGTTGTTAGACAGGCTGGACTCTCCTCTGCATGCTTTGTTGTTTTTGGACATAAAAGTCATTAAGCATCTTGTGTTTGGATGTTTGCGATCAGTTTCACTTGATCATTACAACTATCTCAGGCTGGGGATATGCATTATTGGATGCAGTTTTGTATGGGTGATTTTAATCAGCAATCTTAATGCTGGATTAATAAACACCTTGATTGCCTGTACTCTGTGCAAATGTAAGGATGTAAGTTTATTGCTACTATTACTAAAGTGCTTTTCATCAAAAGCTCACATTTCATCCATGCATATAGGCCTTTGTAAATAGAATATTGGTGTAATGTCATCATTTACCTTTAAGCCAATGGTTTTCCATTGTACTGGTCCATGGTTTATATTGATCAGTGGTTATTTACTGCATGTATGTACTGTACGCTATGTCTCCAAATTGTATTGGAGTAATTATGTGTGCTCAAGTATCACATGTACGTTTGTGGTCACACATGCACTGAACAGTTTTTGAAAAGGGGGAGACGTTCTCCGCCCCCCTTTTCCTCCCCTCTTCTTCTCAAATGTTCTGGATATCGAAGGTGGCCTGATGTTAGCATGTGCCCAGCAAGTGGAGGATTTGTTTCAATGATATGTGATGTAATACATACGGATAAAAAGAGGTTAATGAGGTTGAGCCCTAAGCAAAGGAGGACTCCTGCAGACTGATTCAGCTCAAATACAAATGAAAGTTTAGATCAAGTTTTTCTGCTGAGAAAACAGTTAATAGATCGTCCCACTTTTCCAAAAAAAAAATAAAGCAAGATTGATAGCTGAATAGCAAAGAGTAACAAATCCTGTCATCCAAATACTTACTCATCTGGCAACCTGGGTGGCAAATGTTTGCCCGACCACCCACGCTGAATTTGCTTTCCTTGAAACAGAAAAACAAAGCAGAATTGGCAAACTGAATCTTTTTATGACCCTTAGAGTTTGCGGATTCTTTACAAGGGACTATAGATAGAATCGAGGTAAACAAAGGGAAAATTACTGTGGTGGTGTGATGGTGTGTGGGTATCACAACAGGGTCATGTCCGGAGAGACTTCTTGGAGAGGAGACGAGGAAGATGTGTCCTCGGTCGTGCAAATCTGACAGCGACTGTGGCAGCAAACGGCAGTGTCTGTGTGACGGCCAGTGTGGTCTCAGCTGTGTGGCTCCAGGTAATTATTTGTACTTCTTTGTGCCCTCAGTTGTCACTGTGAAAGGCAATGTGGGCTCAGTCATTAAAAGTGTGTGTGCCTATCTGCAGCTGTGCCAACATACATCTGTACATGTGAGTCTCCTCTTGGAAAATAAAATAAAAACCCTGAACGCACAAAATCTGGCCTCAAAATGCAATTTCACTGTTGAGCACAAGCTTTTCATTATGTTTGTTTGCTGTAAAATGGGGCACCATGACTGCAAACAATCGACTTATACAACCTCATTAGTGCTCTTTTAAAGTGGTTTAGTGGTAACCATTTCATTTGTCTTACACAGGGAACACTCCAGCACAACACATTCTTGTTTTCTGTCCTGTCTCCTCCCTCTGGATCATCTCTTTTCTCCTCAGGTCGTACTTGTCCCTGGCCTCTTCCCCTCAGCGATAACTCAGAAGCTCGCCTCCTCTCTCCCACTCACTCCTTTTCCGCCCTGCTCGAAGTGCGCTGCAAGCCAGGCTTCGCATTGCCCAATGGCTTGGATGTCACTGTTCGTCGTTGTCAGGGTGACCGACAATGGAGTGGGGATGATCCCATCTGCACAGGTGGGTTTCTTTTTATGTCAGCTTGCTTTATGGTAAGAGATTCACACCATAAAGATTACATATGAGGGAACAAAATGGGGTGTGTTTCTTTAAGTCTAAGCTGTTTGTCACAGCAGAGATGGACAGTGTTTAAAGTACATGCGTAGCTCAATCATGGCCAAGGACCAAGAATGAGCAAGACACAGAGGGGCAGAGAGAGATATACAGGAATGAAACCCCTAGTAATTGTGTTGACTTGGACGTTGCACAACTGCAACCTATTCTCCCCATCACCATGGCAACCAGAGTGTTCAGAGTGGCTGCCTGAGATTTTGCTGCTGAACTGTTGATAAGTTTAAACAGGCACTGAAGTCTAAGTACACATGTGTGTCCTAATAGATTGAATGCATGCAAGCTAAATGCATCCCCACTGTGTTTAGAACATCATGTGCATGTGTTCAGCTGTGTCCACCTTCCAGTGGACAAAATTTGAATGAAGGGTGTTTTTGCTTTGCTGTTTCAGGGTGGTCAGGATAGACCTACCGCACACTTCAAAAGCCATACAATGAAACAGAAAGACTGATTACAGGCGAAAAGTAAAATCAAGCTGAATATACGTAACCTCACAAGTCAACTGTTTTTTTCTTCGCCCATTAAGACCAGAGGTGCCCGTTAACCATAGGAAGACAAATGCTGCATCAGGTCTGAATGGTTAAGTGATATTTAAGTATGAACAGCCGACAAAAATGAAAATGGTGCCATTGACACATTTTGAGCAAATGCATTACAAGCTGAGATCAATTCTTAAAGAATGTCAGTTTGATTGATGTTGATTTATAAGTATACAGTACAGTGAGTATTACAGTGACTCCAGATAATCACACTTTTTAGTACGTATATTTCTCTTATTGACATGCAGCACCTGAAAATGTGTGCTATCCACTTAATTCAGCTTTTAGTGTCTGAGGCCTGCAGCATCAATCACACACCTTAACGTGCTCTTAGAAATCCTCAACCCAGCTGGTCTCCGTCTCAGATTTTTTTTTTCTATTCAAAGATGTGACATAAGGATACAATTCTCAGCTCTCTGAGAGTATCCTCCCTCTGAGAGACAGGCAGAAGGTAGGTGGGTTTTGAATGTGTGAGAGTGTTTGTATTGTGCGTCTTTTGCATGTGTGTTAGCGTGTGAGTCGAGCTGGTTCATGCCTGTTGAGACGCTGTGGGCAGCAGATCCCTGTCAGAGTGGCATTGAGCGGCATGTGCACTGTATGTGTTTACCAAGAGGTGGAGAATTTTTTTTTTCCAGGATAGATTGGATGTGTATGTGTTGGGGGATGGATTGCACATGTGTCACACAGTTTAGTGTGTGTATGTGTGTGTGTTTGTGTGAGTGTGTGGGCGACAGATCACAGTCAGGAGAGTCAGAGAGCTCTCTTGCTCATGTTGCTCCAGGCCTTTCTGCTCCCTGTTCTCCTCTCCTCTGCTCTCTCTTCTCATCCTCTTTTCCTCTCATCCTTCTCCATCTAAAGCCTCTGATAAGGTCTCTCTCTACAATGGGAGCCAAGGACAAGCGTGCAGCTTTAGGGTGTTTAGTTTGAGTTGTGTGGATACGTTTCTGTGTATGTTTGTGTGAGAAAAACAGAAGGAAAACACAGTGTTTCATGGAGCCACGTGGACCTTTACGTCTTTAGTCTTGGTCAGACTGATGTGTTTTCAGCGCTGTTGTTCTTTCAAAATCACTGTTTTATAGTTTTTAAGGGATGAATTTGATACACCTGCTTTATTGCAGTTTGGTTCCAACGACTGTGTGGGTGGCAGCAGTACAAGGCAGAAGAGGGGCGGTTTGTGAAAACAGAACTCGCATCAGGCTCTCATCTGCAGCCAGACTCATAGCTCTCCCATAGGTGCCTTTACATTCTTATATTAATGTTTCTCGGTTTCAGATACCTAAGATAGTCCTCAGGCAAGAGCTGTCTCTACTTTTCAAAGCCGTGCTCAGCTTCGAAACCCTGCGCTTGATGCAGCTCGGGTCACTCTAGCCTCTCTCCAAGCACCACTCTCGATATTTATATTTCCACAAGCGTTAGGCACTCAAACTCCCAGGAATGAACAGTGCCAGGTGTTATACAATCGCGGTTATAACTGTGAGCTCGGAGAGGTGTGAGGCGGTGTTTCACCTGCTGATCGAACTTTGATTTATTATCTAAGAAGGGATATTTCTACTGAAATAGAACAAGACATCAAGTGAAACGCCTCTGAGAGTCACAAAAACCCTGGTTTAAACAAGATGGACATGTCTTTTTCCCTCATGTTTCACCGCTTTCATGTCCGCTCACTATTTTCTCCATTCTTCCTTCTTATTCACTTGATTGCAGATATTACCTGTAATCACATCAAAGCAAGCTGAATTGAATGTGTTTTCTGTGTCCTCTGTGTAATTAGGATTATTACTGGTATATTTTAGGCTTTTACAGCTGTTGGTTCACAATGATCATTGCACATAAACTGACTGACTGTATGAGCTGCAATTCTCCAGGAAGAACTAAACACAACTTCCATAATAGCATAAATACAGGGCTGTTGTAATGGATGCATCCATATCCTTTATCAACATAGAAGAATAAAAAAATTCAAAGTACTCCTCTACTAGTAAAACTGAACACACAATCTGAAGATAATACAGGAAGTCACACTGTCCAGTGTTTTAGATTTGGCTGCTGCATTTGCAGTCACTACTACTGTTGTATTTGTGTGTGAGAAGCATGTTCCTGCTTTGGGTGTTTTATTGTGCATAAAGTTTGTTTAGATAGTTTGCTTAAGTAAAAGTAGTACAATTGTCATGTGAAAATTCTCAATTATAAGTAAAAGATGACACAGGAAGTATGTCCGAAGTAAAAATACACAACAATCATGAGAAAAATCTACTTCAAATAGAGAAAAGTATTCAACACATCCCTCATATTCAGCAGTGAGGTCACATATCGCTTTACAAAAGGATTTTTAATCCTGATGCATTCCAATTGAAGTAGCTTCTTATAAACTTGAATGCCAGATTGTAGTTTTAAATGTTGTGTACAGTTCTGTTGGGTAGGTTAATCTATGACAATGTATGATATTTTTTTAAGAAATTCAATTAAAAATGGGTAATTCCAAATTAAAATACTGGTGTAAATGTAACTCCCAGCGCTGCAACAATATTAGGCTTAATTTGTAGTCAGAGGTTGGCTGTTTAAATGCTGGCTTTTGAATGCCGGCAGTTTTTAAAAAATGTAAATAATAAATGCAATCATGGGATGCTTATTTCTGAAAAAGGGATGGGTACCTCTCCATTTGAGATACTTAAGCTGAGAAGGTTTATTTCATGCTGGTTAATACATAGCAATTCAGAGGGTAATGACATTATTTTTTATCCCACTGCACTTCCTCTTTTATCACATGGTGTTGCTTCTTTTGCTTGAATAAAGGCTCCTCCACATCAGTTTAAAACCTTTCACCTCTTTTGACTGCTTCTGCTATTCCTTGACCCTCAGCAACTCAGCCACCTGAAAGCACTGCTGCCACAACTTGTCCTCTGCCTGAAGAGGTGATCAACACCTTCACCATCCACGGTGACGCTTCCGTAGGGACGTCAATCCGCTACAGCTGCCTGTCTGGGTGAGTGAGGCTCTGAGAAGCTGAAATGCTACAGAGAAAGAAATGGAGGAAGTGAGAGATGGAGTGCAAATAAAGGGAAAAGGAGTGAAGGGAAAGCTGGTGAGATGAGTGATGAATGGCAGGGAATTCATTTTGATCTGCAGCTGCTGATCCCTCCACTGATCTAACTAGGTCATTACAGTCTAATCTCGTATTGACTCCCCTTTACACACTGACTCATCTCACAGGAAAAGATGAGCCTGAGTGGATGTGTCAGCCAGGGACGCGAACACAAGCTCTCTGAAAGAGAGACAGTGGGAAAAGGAATCGTTTACACCTTTTTTTTTTTAATCACCCCCCTCCCCTGCATCACGCTTCTTAGTTGGCAGTACTGCACATGTCACTCCACCATCTGTGTCCATCACTTTTTCCTTTTCCTCTGCAGAGCTGATATTGTTGGGAGCAGTGAAAATTTCTGTCAGGATAATCAGACATGGCAGTTTCCGCACCCCATTTGTAAAAGTAAGTGCACACTAGGTATCTTGCACTGACCACTAAGTGTGCGAACAAGCATGTGTGTTGCATCCTCTTCACTCTCAGCAAGAGTTGACACATTTTTGAAGGTTAGCAGGAAAAGATTGAATAGTGAATCATATGTGAGTAAGTGAAGTGAGAGACTGCAAATAAGTGTTGGTTTGGACATGGTTTGTTTTCCCATCGGCATGTACTCTTGTTTGCAGATGAGACAGACACACTAACCCCCCTTCAAATGTGTAGCTTTTGAAAGCGGCTGCTCTGTTTTGCGGTTCTTTTCTGCTCTCTTGTGGTCAAAGCTGAAATTACATGGCCTGTTCGTTAGAATTGGGAAACTCTGCTAGGATGCTTCTCAAATCTTTCTAGGGGGAATATGACTGAGGTCGGATTTTGCTATAAAAGAAAAACGAAAAAATATATATTCAAGAAAAGAAAAAAAGGCATATTTTAAAACTGCATGCATCGCTGCAGTTTCAAGCTTTAAAAACATGTTCTAGTTAGGTTGTCAGTACACAACACTGAATGTCTTAACAACTGAGCAGCAGTGTGCCTCCATTCGTTTTGGCATTAACTACTCTCGTAGATTTGAAATGTCAGAGGTCAAATAAAAATAAGTTGACTGATAATCTCCTCCTCTCCCTTCTTCAGAAGTGTTCTGCCAGCCTCCTAAAGAGGTGGAGCAGGGCTATGTGGTTGCTGTTCAGAAGTCTGAGTATGAAGTTGACTTTGACATCCACTATCTATGCAAAAAGAACTTTCTGATGGATGGACCGCAGAAGATCACTTGTCTGTCAACTGGCGACTGGAGTGCATTGCCGCCACATTGTAGAGGTGAAGAACGACTCAAATGGTCACAAAGGGGAAAAGAAAAATATTGGATGAAATGGAGGATTTCACTTCTCATTTCGGTCCTAAGCAAAATGTTGATATATTAGTCTTTTACACCTGTATTTACGCACCTATGTGGAGCCCTATGAATCATTATAGGAATTTGTTTTTGCTGTTTTTCTGATATTTCATACCTTGCTGAACATTCTCGCAGCTCGTTGTGTCATCCCTGCTGAGCGAAGCCGTGTGGTGATTGGTGGAGTGAAGCGCTGGCCGTTTGATGTTACAGATGCCATGGTCCCCCACGGGGAAAATGTGACATTCTTCTGCAAACATCCTCGGAAGCAATGCAGCTTCACCGCAGCTCAGACCTGCTTTGATGGAAAACTGCCGACCCCAGCCTGCTACCTTGGTAAACCTGAACCCATTCAGGCCATCTATTTCTTAATCTGTTATATCTGTTTAATAGAGATGCACCATCTCGTTGTGTTTTCAGAGCCCACATGGTTGCAGTTTAAACTCTTCCCTCATCGGCTGGTCTCAGAAATTGATGCGTGTGAGCCTGGTGATGTGGAGTAATGACCTGCACGTCTGACCTCAACCACCACAACACTCATGACACTGTGTCACAATGTGAACACTTCCCAACACACTACCATGACTGCTTTGCATCTATGCTATGATTATGGTCTGTTAGACCCTGATGTATTTTCACAGCTCTTGTGAATCAGCATCCTAAGCTGTCTGTCTTGTGGATTTAAACTCTGCTCTTGGCTTCAGTCTCTTTATTCCGCATACTGTCAACCCCCAGACATAAGTATAATATGCGAACCCCTCAAGTATTGCTTTGATCCTCCTCCAGCTTCAGCCAGTGCATACTCTAGAGGCAACTCATACTGTAGGCCTTCATGATGATGTATGTACCATGCATTAGTATGTGCTATACCCATTATGTCTGTGATGGAGCCTAATTCTTGACTTCGCCCTGTGATATTTCACTGTGTGATCTTTTCTTTCCACTGCTGAGCTTGACGCATCAAGTCCTGAGGCTTGTAAGTTTTACAATGTGAGTGATTTGAAATAAAATAATGTGAAAATGATTTTCTTCCTGGCTCTTTAATGGCAAAGGAGAGGCTCCTGTGTGATTCCACAGCCGTCCTTTGCAGGCTGCAGGTTCAACTGTACTCATAGGCTGAACATGGCTACTGGTCGGACCCGGTAGGCTGCGACACCATAGCAACTCCCTTTGACCCCTCCCTCCCTCAGCATTCGCAGCATCACCCTGTACACTGCACAGTCATATTTGGTCCTCCGGAAATATCCTCTGCTCTGGTAAGCCAGTCCCAATGCAGCGACTGTATGGGTGGAGTATAGTTTAAAATACAGTTTTAAATGTATCGAAAGCGAATGTGTCCGGTGCGTCTTGAGCCGGCTCTGACAGCAGGGCTGAGATAAAACGACAGCGCCCCGGGAAAGTTTGTATTGAAGCTGCGCTCTCGGCGTCTCGGACCCTCAGCTCTAAAATGGCTGGCTGTAGGTCCGAGGAAGCTCCGCTGCTGAGGGAAGGATCCGCTGCAAGCCGCGACCGTGTGTAAATATACATATTTCTCTGTTCCTACTGAGCGTTAGTGACGGCGTTGTCCAAGGTCCGAGAGCTGTCAAGGCGCACACGCACCATAATATTATTGGTATCTCGGACCTCGGACTGTGCGTAATGGCGTCCTCCACAGACAGCTCTCCTCCATTTATTCTCACAGATATTTTAGAAAAGGTTAGCTCTTGTAAACCAAAAGGCATGTGAGGGATATTATGATGTGAATTTAAAAGGAGAGGTCTCAGTATATATGTGTTGCACACGTAGAGTAGAAGAAGGACGTGGAAAATGTTATTTCTCGCGCATCAGTCGGACCCCTCAGTGATCCGGCGCGTATCTGTGAATGATCGACTCGGTTAGAAATTCACTGAGCTATAATTTAGGATAACGCAAGATAAGCAGAAGAATTATCAGGGCGATCTGATGTTGAGGAAAGGAGATCGTGTCGCCCACCATTGCGACCCGAGGGTGAATGGTTTGCTAATTGAAAGACTGTTGATCTCAATATCTGAGGAGTATTGGCTTGACCCCAATTATAACCATTTAGTTTTCTCAACCAACCTAGTATTTATTTAATTTCCTTCATCACTAATCAGTCTCCAGATATACAATTGTATTCTCTTTTAATCTAATTAGGCTACTCTGAGTTTCTAATCTATTATTTCATCTTTATTTCTATTAATGGAAGTAAAAACAGGTATGCCCCAAAATGGATTCTCAGTTGGCCTCAGTCCTGACCAGTGGCAGCCAGGAAGTTCAAAATGGCAGCCAGTGTGGAGAGGGATCAGGGCCAGTGACAGAGGATTTTTTGGACCCAAAGGATAAAATTTCATCCAGCACTAAACCAGGTAGCCTCAAGTCCTGCCCTGTCAAAGCAGTAGTGACCATCAGGCAAGATGCTCAATCAATCAATGGGAAAAAGCCAGAGGAGGGCGGGACTTCTAAGCCAGCCTCTCAGGAAACAAGTAAGATTGGTGGGTTCAGACAGCCAATTACAGTAAAGACTGGCGTGCCGGGTCTGCGCAGGCAGCCAATAAGAATCAAAATTGTTGTTCCCCCACGGTGCAAGAGGCCAATCACAAACTCTGCCATCAGCCTGACCAAAGACTGTGTTCGCTCACGTTTTAAAGGACCTGTTTTAGTCTCTGCAGGAGCAGTGATCACAGACAGAAACAGAAGTCAAATCCATATATCAGCTGTTAAAAAAGAAGGACAGATAATGGAAGTCACATGTCAAAAGACTGAAGAAACTAAAGCAGAATCATTCCATGAGACAGAATCAGTGAAGGGGGAACAAATGAGCAAAGACAGAGTTTTAGATGTTAAAGTCCTTCACACGGATGGGTCAGAGACTAGTTTCATCTCCAGCACTAACTCAGTTAAAGTACTGAGCCATCAGGGGATTAAAGAGGAATCTACAGAGAGAGAAATTGAGCAGGATGTTCCTTTAATTTTGCAAGAAATAAACTTGAAGTCTTTCGAAACATTTGATGTGGTGGAAACGGAGGAGCAGACAGAGCCGCTGGACCTGAGTTTGCCAAAGAAAAGAGAAAGTCGAGAGAAGAGGTGCGGACGGTTATTGGATGACTTTGGCTGTGAGGGACCGCTGATCATGGAGGTGGACGAATATGAGGGAGACGGAGACAGGGACATGGTAGAAGAGGACGACGATGAGGACTCTCAGCTGCGTCTAAGTGGTACAAATTTGCTTGAGGAATCTCTCCTGTCTCCCTCTTTCTTTTCTACCTCCGTCCTCACATCTCTGTCCTCAGTTGACTGTGACACTGAAAACCTTCTTCTCATTGACGACCAGGGAATCCCGTACACTCTCAGTCCAGATGGACTCAAAGTGCCACAAGTCAATGCTTCCACGTCAGAGGGTCGACTGTCAGATCAGGCTAATGCTGCAGAGATAGAAGACAAGAGGTCATCACATTTGGCCACACTGGCAGATATTAGCCTCAGCCAAAGTTTAGATAATGCACTAAAAGCACCTTCTGATTATCTCTACTCCTCAACAGCCCATGCCACTGATTTGTCATCACAAGGCACTGATGAGACAAAAGCTCCAGAAGTCTTTACAAGTTTGATAACAAACTCAGATTCTTCAGTAGCAGCAGAGTCGAACGCTAAAGCTGTTGAGGAGGCTGATACAGTTTTGTCCTCTTCCTCTGGGATGTCACTCCAAACCAGACCCCTTCAGATCCTTGCAAATCCTACAGCCAATGCTCCCCTTCTCCTCCTGTCTTCTTCCTCTTCCTCTCAACTCTCCTCAGCGCCAGTTGGCCTCTCGCTTCCCCTTTCTGTGTCTCACACTTCACCCGGTGCTTCCACCCCTATGTTTCTCCTCCTCTCTTCTGTACCCTCTTCACCCGGTGATTCCACTTCTACCTCCACCCCTATCGCTGTCCTAGACCCCTCAACTGGTCAGTTGTCCCAGATTACTGCAGCCTCAGCTCCAGTCTCCCTTTCTTTATCTTCTGGTCAGGTCAGCGCTTTGGGATCACCTCTCCCCATGCTGTCTCACCCTGTCATCAGACTGAGCCCCAGCAACCCTCCTGTCATCCTGTCAGGCGTGAATAACATAACCTCTGGCCCCGTCCTCACTTCTCTAGCTGTCCCTTCGTCCACCATTGCTCTGCAGGATGACCACCACAGCACGGCTCCCCTTACTCAAACTCAGATCAGCTACTCTGAATCAAACCCTGGAACTGAAGCCATATCTGCTGAAGAAGCCTCAAATGAAAACAACAAGCCATTAACTTTTGCAGCATCTTCTCCACAGCCACAGTCTGCGGCGTATGACCCTTTAGCTCAGCCCACTTCAGAGGCAGAGGCGCAATCACCAGCTTCAGATACTAAATTTGACTCCTCAGACCTCCACTCTGAACATTTACCTCTAGATGACCATCTTTACTTCTCCAACATGGCTGCTCCACCCTCCCCTCCCATCGGACCCATCCTTCCCTCAGGCAAACTTGACTCCCTTGACCCCCTGGACCCTCTGTCACCTGCAGAGTCTCCTACCACTCTGGGCTCCCGCAGGGTGCTGTGCTGCCAGCTGTGCCCGCGGATCTTCTTTTACCTCTCTGACCTTGAGCGCCATGCCATCACTCATTCACAGAAGAAGCCTCATGTCTGTCAGCAGTGCGGCAAAGCCTTCAAACGCTCCAGCCATCTGCAGGTGAGCGCATGCTCATTCTGGCCGTTGTTTCATTAGTAGAGCTACAGTAGCATTAACAGGAGTCGCTAAAGGAGACGGCATAAACTGCTATAACAGTGCCAGTAAATGGTTGGTTTTGGCTACTTGGAACAGCAGAAATAAGCTCTGAGTGAGACATGCAGCTCAGGATCATTTTCATTATCGATTTGTGGGCCGATGTTGTTCACGATTAGTTTTATCATCAATCCAGAAAGAACAGGAAATCAATTTCAGAACTGAAATCTACATATTTCCATTTACAAGCCATACTCAGAACCTGGAAGCTAAAACGATTTCTTTCTTTTCTTGAAGAATTACTGAAGTTAATAGTTTTCTGTCAACTCAGGACCACTCATTCAAATTCGAATCTGCCTGTTTCTAGTTCTTAGCACCTATTTATTCTTTCACTCATGGATTTACCATTTTCTCTTGAAACTTTCAAGACATGTTTTTTATCTTTGACAGCTTCTTTATGTGCGTTCATGAATACTTTTACATGTATGTATTGCCAACTCGCTCACAGAAAATAGTAATGAAAAGTTTTATGGGAACCTATTGACTAGAAAACAGAATTTGTGTGTTTATTGATAGTTGATAGAGGAACACGGTATGGTCATATTTCATGGAAGAGCCATGAATGCGTGGTGAATCCCATCCCAGACACTGAAGTTTTAAAAGAAATGTTACTTTACTTTTAGGATTCAGCCGCTGTTTGGTCGCATTTATACCTATTAAAATCGGGAAATTAGGATATTTAGCAAAAATATTGAAGAAGGTCAGACAAGTCGACCATTAAAGTGGTCAGAGTGTGTTTCGTCAGTAGGTTTTTGTTTTTCAAGCATCACAGTTTGTGTTGAAACCAGATTACTGGCTGCTGAGTCCCACCCCTTCGACTAAACACTCAAAAAGTGTCGGACAAACAGACTTCCCACTGAAATATATCGCTTCAAACGCAATGCTGGGTGGCACAAAAAAAGAAAAGAACTAAAAATACAGAATTTGTGTTAATCATCACAAACGCAAAGTTCTCTGTTTGGTGACTTTGTATTTTTCTGTGAGATCTGATCCACGAAAAAGAAAAATTTCCTTCTTTGTGGAACAAATAGAGACAATAAAGTTGATCTTTTAATCTATTCTGTTCTATGAAACTAAGTGGGAAAATCTGCCAGAACAACTCAGATTTCTGAAAAAACCTTTTCTGAGATGATATAGCCACAAATTGGCAAGTGATAACTCAGCAGTTCTGAGATTAAAGTTCCAAACTGATGAGGGAATAAAACAAAACAGACTTTACTCGGCAGGTGAGACGAATCTCATCACAGCACAAGCAGAGGACGCCCGCTTGTTGAGGAGGAACTACAACGTGATCTGTTAAATAGATGCAATATGCATCTGAGTTGTTTTTACCTGATATACAACAGTCCTCCTCTCTTCCAATTCAAGCTATTTTCTTCTACAGTCACGGTTGTGTCTCTTCGAGGTCCCGATGCTTCTGATAAGACGGTGATTGCGTGCAAAAATCAGACACACGTCGTTTTGCTAAATCTGATTGCAAAGTATATTTTGATTAGGGCCACAGTTTTTATTTGAACTTTTATACTTGATCGTTTACAGCTGACTGTTTTATAACTTTTTAATTAGATTAGATGATTTTGATCATTTTCAGTGGGTCTTACAAGGCATTATAGTCAAAATATATTGGATTATCAGCTAAATAAAAGGCTTGTTAGCAACCTGTTGCCTATTTATACATTCATATGGAGTTACTTTTCTGGCCACTTGACAGTGAAGTCAAATATTGACCCTGCTTGGTGTTGGGCAGATGGTTGACACTGGGCTCTTTGAGCTTTTTTGCTAGACTCAACAAAACTTGTAGTGGAGGAAAACAAAAAAGTTTGGTAATACTTACTAAGGAACAGTGATGGCAACCCGTTTTACATTCTTACAAAAAGTCACAAAGAATATCACCTGATAGCCATTTTGATATGAATGTTTATGATGCTTTTTTCAACAGAGACACAAGCACATCCACACAGGCCAGAGGAACTTTGTGTGCCCCATATGCGCCAAGCGCTTCAGGGAGGCGGGTGAGCTCCAGCGCCATCAAAGGGTGCACACCGGAGAGAAGCCCTACCAGTGCCAACTTTGCCACACGCGCTTCGCCGAGCGCAACACTCTGCGCCGACACACCAAACGCAAACACCCCTATCACCAGGTGGCCATGGAAATGCTTAACGAGAGAAGAGACAGAGGAGACGGGGGAGGAGCTGTAGGAGCAGGAGTGCAGGAGGAAGAAGAGAGCGCCGAATGGTACAGCTCCACCGTGTCAACTTTGGATAACTCCGAGTCTGAGATGGAGACTTGACACTAAACGAAAGGAAGAAGTGTTGGCAGGCTGATCATATCTAACTCTAGCTAGGCTTTAACTTTAAGTAACATTCAAAGAAGGGAGCACTTGCAATATTTATTCCAGTTTTTAATGGCAAAGTATTTATATGAATGTGTATAAATTCCATTTAATGGGAGAAAAGTGAGGTTCCAAAGTCAGATATAATTTTGAATTAGATGAATAAAAAGATGCATATGCAGAAGGGAAGGCTCATGCGAGTTCAAAATGTTAATTAAAACGTTAACCTGTCCCTGCGTAGTTGCGTTCACATGCAATCTGTGATTAAACACTTAAGTGCTCAGAAAAGAATGAAGCTTATTTAGGCTAAACGAATCACAGCTCTAGTTGTACATATAAAGAGTACTATTTGTAAGAGCTGCACTTCTGCACTATCACTTATGAAAGATTGAATCTTTCCTATCGTCAGAGACACTGTGAGGCATTTGCACTTATTTTATTTGAATTCAAAATTCTGTTTTTTTTACATTGTGAATGAAGATGCTTTCTTTTAATTTAGCTGCAGCTGTTGATTTTATGTATTTAATTCATATCCTGTAAGAGTTTGACCAAATGTTTTTGAGTTATTCTAACATAAACACTATATTCCGAGTTTTTTTAAGGGGTGAATTATGTTAACTTATTGGAATAAAAATTTGACAGCTACAATTCAATATTTGTCCGATTGTCTATATAATTTTTCTTCCGCTTTGATGTCTTTTTCATAAAGCTGCTTTAAAGATATAAGTATTAATTTATCATGACTTACTCTTAAAAAGATTGCAATCATGTACAATTCTATTTGGTAATGAACATCGCAGCGAGGGTCCATATTTCTTTTTATTCAAGCTAATCCTAAGACTTGATTTTCTCCTCTAGATTAATCACCAAAAGGAAGACTTTACATGAATCTTTGTGATAAAAAAAAGATTAAGATAAGTGTAACTGGTTGGGTGTGCAAGCTGGCCACTTGGACTGCCTCCAGGGAGTAATTGAGTTAGTAATGCAGCCCTCTGTTTTTTTGCACTCTTTCAATTTTCTGCTCCATTTAAGCCACGAAGCCTAACAGAGCTAAGCTCAAGATAAGTTTTTAATACTTTATTGCTCAATAGACCTGCCTGGGTCATTTTTAATATCTTTTTCCGTATTTCTTCACTGACCAGTGCACAAATAAAGAAGCTCTGGCCTGCGGAATCACCTGCGCTGAGCTCCACTGTGTTTTAGTTTGGTAAACTCACTTTCACAGAGGGTCAGTGAAAGGAGACAGAGGTGCACAGTGTGAAGAACAAAGGTTTACCAAGCAGTGTGTCTGAGAATGAACATGGTGTTGGGGAGACTGCAGCATTTGCTGCTATGAAACAGGAAAAGCAATTGTTACTGTTTCACACATACAACAATAAACAGTGAAATATGACTGTAGTAAATGATGCAATTTTATACAAGGATTTGTTAATATTGCAAAAGAGCAACAGTTGTTCTTGTGCACTGGTGCATGAATGTGCACGACTGTGATCAAGTTCACTTTCAGTCTTTATGGAGCAAAAGGCAAAGTAAACGATGTATATGAAATCATTGATAATAAGGATAACTTTTATGTGTTGCAACATTTCTTCTATTCTTTTTTTTTTACAATACTTTTGAAAGCATCCTGTATACATTTGAAACTGAGGAAAGCAAATTCTTTGGTTTTAAAAGTAAAACATTTCCCCTTTCTTGTTCAATATCTGTTTTCAGTAGCTCTGATGTATGACGTATATGACAAAGGGGCCACTGTTGTCTGCAGGCAGGCAAGCACCTCAGCACTCTGTGCTGCCCCAAAACCTGTAAATATTGTCCAGTTTTACTGGAACCTAAACATTTAATCATGCCATGTGAACTGGTGCACCCCATACCACCACGGATGCTGCTTTTTACCTGTACACTGATAACAAGCTAGATGGTGCCTCTTCTTTTTAGGGAAGAACAGTTTCCACTTCACCTTCATAATAAATGAGCAGCTGGTGTCAAATCTGGATATAATTATTATTTTTCTTCTTTGCATTTTAAGTTTTAACTTGCATTTGTGGAAGCAGTGATGACTTGTGTTCAGTAACAATAGTTCACAGAACTTTCCCAGACCAGATGCCTTGATTTCTACAACAGAATTGTTTCTGTTTATGATGGTGGAGCCTGAGGGCCCAAAGGCCATGGCTGCTTAATCATATATACAGCCTTGACCTTTGAGTGCTTGAGGTTGTTGAGTGATTTATTGTACCAAAGAAGATGAAATCCCCTAAAATTTTTAACATACTTAAACTGACAAATTTTAACATTTGTCACATTACCTTTGTGCTCAAAATAAATGCAGGAATTGGTTTTCAAACCATGCATATTTTTCACGGCATGCCAACTTCTTGAGAAAGGAGCTTCTAATATTCCCAACTAAACAACATACAGATAATTTTTAACTGAAAGCCAAGTCATTCCTGTCTTGCTCTCTCAGTAAAGTATGATTTCGTGAGACAGATGAGGTGGAGAGGCCTCTTCGTAACAGTTTCTAACTTTCTTGTTGCGGATGCTCATTGAAGTGCTGCGTCCATACTAGTTAGGTCACTCTGAGGGTTCAGCTATCAAATCAGTACTGTTCTGTCAGGAAGAAAGAGAACAAACCAACACAAAACTGCTTCCAGCCCCTTAATTGACACCACTACTGCTTCGTTGATCCTACGAGGTCCTCAGTGCATGATGATGATGAATATTCAGCGGACTGAGTGTGCGAGATCAGCAGTCCAGCTGGGGATGTGTATGTATAGTACAGTACGTATGCCTCCATGTCTGTGCAGGTTGGTAACTTTCCAGATAGCACCGAGCTTCAAAGTGCAGTTACTGACAGACAGATGATGGACAGAAGTGTGTGGAGTGTGTGTTTGAAATGTGTCTGCGTGTATGTGTGTAAGACTGTGCTTGCGTTGCATGAAGTGGAACGGGCAGTGGGCCTTCTGAGTGGCACAAGGCACACTGCCAAGTGATTGAAGTGATAAAGGTAGAGGAGGAGTGGAGAGGGGGACGAGAATAGATCCAATGATGAATGACCAGAGAGAGGCAGCAGATGTAATGAAGTGTGTTAGACTTGTATGTTTCAGCTTTTTATTCTCTTTGATACATTTGGGCTTTGATATGTTTGTTGTATATCAACTCTGTTATATCACAAGTCCCATTATTGCTATTGAGAGCCAACATGATGGATGGCTAAACGAACCATGACTGTTTTTTTTTTTTGTCTAATATACCTGCCTGTTATTGCAGAGTTCAGCCATGTGAGGGCAGACTCATACTTACGATGAGCTGCATGTGTTTGGCTCATTCTCTATGCTGTCTCAGCTCTCTCAAATGGTGGAAGGATACTTACACCAGGGTGAAAAGCAGAAGACAGAGAGCCTTTGAAGAGCTGGATCTACACTCCGACTCTGCAGATACAATGAAGACAGGAGGAGGCTTTTACATGAATATGAATTCATATATTCATCCTCAAAGTGAAATAAAAAGTATACCCTCTTTTAATATTAAGGCTCGGTGTATCAGGAAATAGTCATTAAAAAAAAAGGTTCTTACGAGGTTTAAAAATACAACCTCAGATGAACAACAACAAATGACACATTTATTCAACAAAACTAAGACAAAATGTAGAAGCAGTGTATGAAAAACTAAGCACACACAATTATCTAACAGCTTGTAGACTCACTTATAGCTGCAATAACTTGAATTAATGTTTTTTCCGTATGACGTTATCAGTCTCCCACATCATTGTGGAGTAATTCTGGCCCTCTCTTCTTCACATCATTACTTTATTTCATTGATATTTGCAGCATTGGTTTATGCACAGCTCTCACCCCAGCATTTCAGTTGAGTTGTTTTCTGGACTGAATCATTGCAACACCTTGAGAACTTTCTTTTTTAGACATTCTGTTGTAGATTTGCTGCTGTGTTTGGGATTATTGTCCTGTTTCATGATCCAGTCTCAGCCGAGTTTTAGCTGTGGTACAGATGGCCTCACATTTGAGATGAAAATTCTTTGTTATACAGAAGAGTTCATGGTGGACTCAGTGACTGCATGGTGTTCAGGTACTGTGGCTGCAGAACAAGCCCAGATCATCAGCCCTCCTCTACCAGTTGGTCATAAGTTGGTATGAAGTGTTTGTGCTGATATACTGTGTTTGGTTTTCTCCAAATGTGCTACTGTGCATTATGACCAAACACCTCCACTTTGATCTGTCTTTGATCAGATGTAACTTTACTGCTGGCTGTTCTTTTAAGAGAGAAGAGGCTTTCTCCTGCAACCCTTCCAAACAAACCATACTAGTTGAGTCTTTTTCTAATTGTAGTGTTATAAACTAACTGAGGCCTGTATAGTCTGAGATGTAGCTCTGGGGCTTTTTAAGAGCATTGCAGGTGCTGACCTTGGAGTGAATTTGTGGAGACGTTCCCTCCTGGAAAGGTTGACAGCTGTCTTGAATATTTTCTACTTGTGAATAATCTTTCTCTCTGTAGAATGATAGACTCCAAATTTGCAAATTACCTTATAACCCTTCCCAGATTGATGGGCAGCAGAATTTTTTTTCTCTAAGAGCCTTGCTGGGGTCTTTCCTCCTTGGCATTATGCTAACACACACCTGAATTCTCCACACCTGCAAACTGACATAACTGCTGCTTTTACAGAGGTGCTCACTCTTGCTGATGACCATCAATCAAATGGATCTGACCAGCAGTGCCTGGTTGCTACTTACCCTCCTAGGAAAACATGATGAATCATATGGTGTAATTTTACAAACTGCTTCTGTATTTTCTTTCTGTTAAATATTTAATGACATGGTGTTAACATATCATGTGTTGTTTGTCATCTGAGGTTTTATTGATCTAATTCAAGACCTGATAAGACCATATTTTTTTATGTATTAATACTAAAAGCTTAGAATTGAGAGAGGGTATACCCTCTTTTTTTAAATGACTTTATTTACAAGGTCCATCTATATACTGTATGAAAAGATGACAAAGTCAAGAATCACACAAAAAAACAAAAGATATTTCAGATAAGAAAGGTTAACTATGTGCAAGTCTCCTGTCTCATCAGACTCAGTGCAGGATTATCGCTATTGAGTCTGTATGTGCATTTGTGTGTGTTTGAAATATGAGATGGGAGGGAGAGTCAGAAGGAGGGTAACAGGTGTTAATCAGAAAGGGAGTCCCGGCTGCAGAGGAGAGGTTGTTGCTGTGGCGGGTAACCGGAGAAAAAAGCAATTACATCACCTTTCCAACAATAATGTGCCATGCTGTCAGTGTAGTCAGGGTTTATGTGTGTTTTGTGTGTGAGAAATGCACTTACAGTGAATGAGAGGAAAGGCTGTCAAAGGGGAGGTTTTATAACCACACAGACAGAGTGGGTGGATTGCATCTGAAAAAGCGGTCTGTCTATAACCATCTATTAAATTTAGGTTCCCATTCATTTTGTGGCCCATTAGTTGATCCATTTTGTTCCATGGCAACCTTAATTGGTCCATGCAGTGCTATCTCTGCCCCATGTGCCCTGATTAGTGGATCCTCACGTCAGCGTCATTCTCTCCACATCAGATAAAATGGCTGCAACCTCCTTCTTTCTGTCTGTCCCTATCGGCTCTCTTCCCGTCCTCCCTTCCTCTCCAACTTTTCTCTGTCTTCCCTGCATCACCCTCTCCGCCTCCCCTCTCTTCTCTATGACCTGCTGAACCAGCACACGCCGTCCTGTCTGTCAAACCAATAGAACAGGTGCTCCAGTTACAACCTCACTTCCCCCACTTTCCCCCCTCTGCAGCCCAAAGCCACTCGTCCCCACGTGTAAAGAGCAGGCAAACACTCCCCTACATGTTTGCTCAGGTGAGCTTGAACAACCAGGAAAAAGTGGTGATTTTGCTTGGTACTGGTGCTGATACACACTGTAAAGTATGCTGACCGACAGTGACTTACTGACCTGTGACTTTTTGTGGCGTCGCACACACACGTACACACACTACTAAATCACTTTAAGAGGGTGACCCAAAGGTAACTTGACAGGAGCATATGAGCCTGCAGTCCTGCTGCAGTACATGATTTGATGTGAGTCCAAAACACTCGCAGGCTTCTCTCATGGCTGTGCAATAAACTGTCTCCTTATCCTGCTTTCACTTCTCTATCCATCACATTATGTGTCAGTTCAGCTCCTCACATTAAGGAACTGCGCTGACTTCATCAGAGGTTCCACTTTTGTGAAAGTCAAGTACAAAGAGACACACCAACGCTTACTGTCTCGTCCCAGTCAACCAGCCAGCAGGTGTCAGGGAGGGTGGCTGGCTACGAGAGAGGGGAGGGGGGTGGAAGAGGAGTTCACAACCAGGGGGAGGGGTGAAGTTTGACAGTTCCTCACAGTTGGCACCAAGGATCCAGGATGCTTTGGGGCGAATAGGGAGAGGGGCAGAGGGGGCAAGGCAGAGGCAGAGAGAGGTTTCTATCGGAAGGGGACGAAGGAACCACAGATCCTTTTCCTCCATGCGCTGAAAGCTTTGGGAAAAAATCTGAGAAACAGAGAAGTGTGAAAAAGTGGCGAAAGGAAAAAAAGGACATAAGAACATGAAAGAAAGAAATCGTCATTAAACACATTACGAAGTTTTCTCTTTCCCTCTCTTCCTCAGTCTCGCACCTCTCTCAATTTAATCTTAAATCCACTCCAATTTCCCCCGAGGGACTCAATTCTCCCTTTTCCTGTAAGTATTCTCTTTCATTCTCCTGCTTTTATTCTCTCAGTTTTTTCAGTGTCTTCTTGTGCCTCAGTGCCCTGTAGTGAAACAATACCAGTGTCAGACATGAAATCTCAATCAACTTCTTGTTATTTGATTGCACTAATGAATGAATGACCTCATTTTGGAAGCTTTATGTTATAAACAAGCGTGTTGTCATCAAATTGGGAATAGGAAGAACGCTTTGATGAATTAGTATGCATAAACTCAGATTTTCCAAAGCATGTGTGTAGTTTTGTTCGTGTGTGTGTTTGTGCATTCGCCTCAAACAGTCTTCCTCTGGGTTTTCTGCTGCTGGCCACTTCAGATCAATATTGTAAATAGGTTGTGTGTGTGCACTAATGCAGCTTATGCAGATTCCCAGCTCTCTCTATTTGAGAGTCAGCCCCTCTTCTTTAAGCGCTCAATGCATTTTTGGTCTGTGTGAATGTGTTGTGCGATGCTAGAGTTGTTGTGAGTTCATGTTTGTCCATCACAATCAGTGTCCTCTAGCCCTGACGCCTGAGTTATCTGCTGGGGTTTCTGCCTCCGTCACTCACGCACGCTCGACTCCCCTCTCCTTCCTCTGACTCCTTGCTCGGTCTCTTATCTGTTTAATTCTGTGTGGTTAGCTCTGTCTCTGTCTGTGGGTGGGCCTCTGTGACTCTGTGTGATTATGACAGGCTGTCCACAGAGAGGCCTTCTGTTGCCAGAGCTGCTCACTATAGAGTTTGGTCCGCCTTTAGGTCTGAGACGTCTCTATTTCTCCCACAGTCTACCTCTGCGGTGCTGTGTGCGTCTCTATCAATATCGTTTTTTGTCTATCAGTGAATTAACAAGCATCTGTCTCTCTGTCTCCCCTGCTTCCACTGCTCTAATGCATTCCCAACAGCGAGAGACAGAAGGAGAGGGGTCCATTCCTCCTGGTAGGGCAACGCCAGGAATTTCCTCTTTCTCTCTGCTCCACTTCCTCTCTCCGCCGCAGCCTCTTCTCCACCATGACTCTGCTGGCCTCCGAGAGGTCACTTTTCATCCGGAACAAGTTCCGCTCAGGTGAGGGTCAAGCAGATCATGCCAGTTAAAGCCCCAAAGAAATAATTTTACAACAACAGTGGCTTTGCATCTCAGGGATAGTTTGCAACATAGATATGCAAAGTGTTTGTCAAGGTTATTATCTGAAGGCCAGTCATACTGTCTGCCATGCGATCGGCAGAGAAAGGATTTAGTCAGACAAAGATGTCTTGAAAAGATGTAAAGACAGCTGACCCAGCTGAGTTTGTTAGTTATACGTGTAGAAATTTTGATAAGGAAATTTCTTTTTCATTCAAAGGTCGTAAAAATAAGGTCAAATATTTGTGAGCAATAGTCAAACCACTGAAATAAAAGTTCTTGTTTTTAAAGAAAAGGTGAAAAGCTTCAATATTATCAAGGTGAATGTGCCTTGATCACATTTGAATTATTTTGGCCTGACAGCATATGAAAATAACCCAACAACTGTCACTAAATTGTTCAACAGTTACAGTGGTACACAGAAGTGTTTCTGATGTCAGCTTCAACAAGACAATGAGAAGAGCATGCACCAAAAAAGAAAACGAATTCCGAATGCAAAATAAGCGTAAAATAGGGCATTACAAAGGATCCTATCAGTCTTAGCATTAACACACCAGTGTCTAAATTTATCAGTAAACATTTATCTTAGAATTATGTTTGCAATCTGTGTCAGCTAAAGAAGGTGATTGCCAGATGATTTTTGAAATGGTTATTTAAATGAATGCTAATGTACAGGCTTAACTTTATTTTGGGAGTCTCAGATAGCAGGCTTTCATTCTTTAACATTCAAAAAACTTCTGCCTGAATCACTCTGTTGTCGCTCTTGTCTCTTTAAGCATCTCTGTTTGATGTGTGCCAAGCTAGCTCAAAGGCAAGCAATATTAAATGTTGCTTTTTCCATGACTCGACTCAACACTAAATACTACCTCAGATATGTTCCAAGTGAGCTGAGCAATACTAAACAGTTTTGGCTCAGCTCACTTGGAAGGGTGTCATGAAAACACTGCAGACCACTGATTGGTCAGAGAGTCTTTACCTGTGGGTGTAAAGCAACACAGTAGTGACCTTGTTTTCTGAGGAAAAAATCATTTATAATTTGCAAATATACACACAGAAAAACTTTGGGACAGCAAAAACACGACACATGGCTGTCCCACCTGAATCAGTATAGTTAAACCAACAGCATGTTCTTTTTTTTTCTTTTCCTCAGCTGACTGGGGTGAGCTCTGTAGAGCACAGTTGTCAGACTCACTTTGAAAAGATGTCAAACACTTCTCAGTCTAACAATAAACCGACAGCCTTTATACACACAGGGATGTTTACGGCCCGGTCTGCGCCACCTCTACTTCACATGGCGCTGTGACGATAAGCACCCAATCTCACCCCTATTGAGGTGGTACTAACATCATCACGTGACACAAGAAGAATTTAATCATGTCAGCCTGACCAAAACCGGACTTTTAAAACGCATGAGGACATGTTAGTCCGACCGAAAGCACACAAAATTGAACTTTCAAAGCTGGGCTGACACCCGCAGATAACATGAATGGACATCAAAACACTTCATTGTATGTGCTCAACTAGACTCACATGCTCACAAGTTCCATCTTTATGCAAATTTCTGTAAAGATAGTAAAGCTTAACTGTATATTAATACATCTGAGCAGTGAATTCTCTTATACTTGTAGGTACAAAGATGTCCCACAGAGAAATTTGAAAGCAGCAGAATATCTTGAAAATTTCTCACATAGTCCACGGTGTCAGAGCGTTTGACCCTTTAAACATATGACTGAAAACCAAAATTGCACCTAGATGTTAACCTCTCACAGATGTGAATAGATTCTAAAACCCTGTCTGACACGACGTTGTACTAATACTCTGAACACATCCAACACTGTGACGAACAACAACCTTTCTGTCACTGCATAATGTAATGCTAGTTTCTCTACAAGTTGTAGCGGCTGCTGAATTCCCAGGCAGCTGTCGTAAATGACTGCAAAATAGAAAGGCGAGGATATGACACACAGACAGTTCCCTAGGTATACAAGCAGCTGCTGGAAAACGTGATTCTTTAGGCAGCTGCTCTGTTTGAAATCATGAATGTACATACTGCAGCTGAGCTCGAGCAATCATGTTTTGACCTTAAGCACGAACTGTTTACATTGCAAATGTTTTAATACAAGTGTGAACATGTAATGCAAATGGTAAAATCATAGCTTAAATCTTTTTGTATTATAATCCCTTAAAATAAGATGTTTGATGGACCACCATCACAAGTTGTCAGTTACACCCCACCCCCACCAAGAGTATTTTAAGCCTAAAATAGTAAACTAAACTACAACTAAACTGCTTTCTGTTAAAAAAAAGAAGTCCTGTTATGTACAACGTGGTCCTTGAGCAACAATAATATGTAACAATGTGAAAACTAATTAGTTCAAAAGTGGAGTTCGAGTTTTATGTGCAAATACAGAATACATGACTGAAACGTAGCTGACAATCACTGCCTCCCCGTCTTGTTATGAGCGCAGAGCTCAGTGTGAAAATCAGCTTTAACCCCGGATTTGTAAACTTTTGTTCTGAGTTGTCAGAGAGGCAGGAAAGCAGGAAGAGTGTAGTTAGCAGCATAAATGAGCATGACGTGAGCAGGAGAGGATGTATGAGAGGCTTCTGGAGAGAGCGGGACAGCTGAAAGGGGGGATGGGACCAACAGAAATAGACATACTGAGAGATAAATAGTTACTGCCCTCAACCCCCCATGCAGTCCTGCCCTCCCCTCCTCAGGTCTCTCAGGTCTCAGTACAAACCGAAATGTATCACAGGCCCAACCCTGCTTCACCTATTTATGTGTGTACTGGATCTTAATGTGTGTTTGAATTTGAATGTGTATGTGAATTTATGTGGTGAGGTCAGACATTCAAAGAGATATATAATCTACCAGCAATGCAAAGTCATGGGTAATATGAGTTTCTAGGCCATATCATTTAGCAGTAAGTGTGCCGTCTTACATTGCCTAACTCTACCTTTCTTCAGTTCAGATTAATATCTGTCTCCACATATTTTTCTATTCTTTTTCATTCACTGATATCAGTCTAAATCATTTTTGGATCAGCAATGTTCTTCATTTCCTCTATTTCATCCTCTGTTTTGTCTTCTTATTCTTTCCTTTTCTTTATTTCATTTTCTACACCTTCTTCTTCATTTGGATACACAGCTCACACATTTTATTTTGTCTTTCAGTGCTTCAGTTGAGGATTCAGAACCGAAGGCTGAGTGAAATCAATGCAGACTCAGGTTAGTTTTTGTGTTTTATTACCCTTATGATTGATTCATCTGCACTATGGCTGCAGGTTGTATTTCATATTAAAGATCCTCAAGTTACTTTTTTAAAAATCTTTTACCAAAGAGGTGGATTATTGATTAATTAGTGTTTTAGCAGATTTTACAACATTGACCTGCTTTAATTAAGTTTATAACATATATACACTAGAATTTAGGGAATAGAATGGTGTCAATTTTGGTAAATGATGCTTCTAATGCAAATGAATAAATCTGCACAAGCGTACATGTGCATCAGTGGTCGGATCTGTAGATATGCACCACTAAAAGAAATTAGATTGTCATGCATTTAATTAACAAGGACAATTATAAAGAGGGAACTATTTCATGAAATATAAAATAATTTGTATTCTGTGTTTATTTATTGACTTTGTTTATATGAGTTTTAGTCTGAATGTCTGAAATTACAGATACAAACAAGGACTAAAAGGAAAAAAAAACATTAAGGATACGGATAAAAACACACAAAATTTCCTTAACATCCATTGTCTGAAGATCTGTAAATGCATGAAATTCACTGACATTTCTTCTTCAGTGTTTAGAAGTACAAACACCAGTCTCCGTCTGCCATACGGTGGACTTCAGTCCTTCAGACATTTGGACGACCTGTCAGCACTAAAACATCCCTGTGATGCTTCATGCAGAAAATTTGTAGGGAAAAGTTGAAAGCTGGAAGTATTTTTTAGTTGATGCATAAGCTAATTCTCTCTAAAACATGATGAATATCTGGATTGAGAAAAACAATCCCTCCTTTAATGTATTTTTCATGTTTATCTAATAAGTAAAATCTGTGTGTCTACACAGGGTTGAAATCTAACTGTCCCTCTCAAAAAACAGAGAAAGAGCAGGGTGAAGCCCAGGTGAGTGGCGCATTATTAGTCAATAATACCCAATGTCATGTATTCTTTAAATTAATGTTTGTTTTGGATTGCATTTGTGAAAACGAATTAAGACCAAATTGCAAAAGTTTGAAAGAATTTAATATCAGTTTTGAGAAATTATTAAAAAAATACCTCATTTGTATTAGTTTTCAATCCAGACTCTTTGTAGTACAGCATTTCGTAGCTGCTTCAAAGACAATGCAATGATTCCATGGCGGAATTAACCTGAATTAACCTGAATTTTGCCACAATAAAGTTGAACTTTATTCAAACTTTTCGCTGAATTAACTGCACTGTTATCATTGGGACCTGAGTATTGGTTTGACCTGCTGTTTCCTGATTCAGCGTCTAACTGACGATGGTGCCCCTCAGAAGTTGCCCCCTGGTGGTCTGAACACTGAAACTGCACAAGGTGAAACCATGCTGACAGTGATGTTGCCGTCTCCTTCTTGGTTTACCCTGTATGCTCCCAGCGTACTGCACAATAATGCTCATCCCGCCCTCTTACATTCTCTGTCTGTGGTATATCATATCTGTACTGCCCTGCTGTACAGTAACCGTGCAAAGAAATTAACTGTGTAAATTTTGCAACAAGGACTCTGTGTTTCATTGGCTGTCAGTTAAATCGAAATGTGACCTTGCTGCACACTCCAGCGCTGCATTATGAGCAGACAGCAACTATATCAGTGACTGACAGCACATGATAAACCCACCAATCCAGGGATCAGTCATAATTTTCTGCTAATACTGACATCTCACTCTCTCTTATCTCTTTTTCTCTCTTTATCTCTCCTCTTCCTCTTTCTCACATGCTCTAACTTTTCTTTTAATTCAAAATGACTATTTTTCATCTGGGTTTTCAAAATATCTAATTTTCCGAATAGTCCTTTTCTGACATTTTAAAATGTTGTGTGTACATATCCAAGGGAATACATTCCCCTGTGGGCAGAAGTGTTTACTATTTTCTGATGCCTCTGCAGGCTTGAGTTGGGACTGATTGCCGGTGGCAAAACTGTTGTGCACGCTCACATCACATATGCTCTGAAATCCTGTTGCTTCTCTTTCTCCGATCTCATCTCTCTCTGCTGTTCTCCCATCTGTCCTCTTCTTTCATCTGCACCATCCCTCCCTTTGTCTTCCACCCGTAGAGAGGACTGTGTGTGGAGCCCAGAGGCAGAGGAAGTCTCGGCAGGCACAGGACCTCACTGAGAGGATCCATCGTCCACCTGCACCTGCGGAGCAACAGCATGAACACGCGTTGCCCCTCGAGAGATGTGAGTCAACATGCAGCTGACACACATTGACAGAGTTGCATGCAATTTATTATTTCTCCACCCATTCTCATTTGTTCATCTTTTAATCTAGCCTTCTTTAACCTTTTATTTCTTCAGGTCTTGCCTCTTTCCCCGCTGATGTCTTCGAAGATGACATCTCCTCCTCCTCTTCCTCAACCACTGAGCAACATGGCGCTTACCAGACACCAGCCATTTCCTCTTTGCCAGGACTCCCAGGTGACCAGTCACTGAGTGACTGCTTAGCCGTGGGTCCGGCACTTAATTGTAGTCCCAGTCATTCACAGGTGAGAAACAGTTGAACAAATTACTTTAAACTAGTATGGTCTGTTAAAAACAGTATATATTATTACTAAATATGAGTTTATAAATAGCTTCATGTGTCAGTCTGATATTCTGATATTCTGCTTTCAGTCTGGGTTAACGTTGCTCCCAGCAACCGCAGGCATAAGACAGCCTGCAAGTATAACGCTGGGTGAGTCAAACTCCATGGCAACAACTGGGAGACCAAATGGGATGATTCTGACTTCTCAGACCACTCCCCTACTGCCAAAGGTAACTAGGGGGATTTTTTTTGGGTCTTTTTTTTTACTGAAAAATGCACTGAATGTGCTTGCTATGGTGGCAGTCTCAGCAGGTATACAACATAGGGCATAAAAAAAGCCTTGTAGAGGTCTTTAATCTAACAGGACGATCACACTCATGTTTTTTTTCAATAACAAGGCTCTGCTGTAAGCTGCTCTGCATTCATTACTGTCAAATGTACATCTAGGGGAGCTCAGTATTTGCCATGTAGGTTAATATATTCTCACACAAGCCGCACGGGTACATGTCAGTACCAGTGCACTCTGTCATTGGGGGATTTGTGGAGCATTTACACATTTCTTTTAAATGTGTAACCTTAACACGAGGCAAATACTGTCATTGTAAAATACCCTGACAGTTTAAGAAAGTATAGGCCATATGTGTGTTTACAGACAGCTCGGCCTCCCAGCCCCACCTGCTCCTCATCTATGCCCCCTTCCCTACACTTCAACCATCTTCCTCGCCCACGGAAACCGCGGGATACCAAACCCAAAATGAGGAAACTCAAGTATCACCAGTACATTCCTCCAGACCAAAGGGGAGGGTCTGGGACTGGAGGTACTGATATGCAGTTCTAGTTTTCTACATCTATCTAAAAAGGAAACGTAATAAAGGAAAGTATTCTCCTGTGGTGCATTGTTTCATGTGAAAACATGTATACATCCAGTGGGAGGAGCCAAACAGAAGAGCCCTTCCCAGTCTTTGGATCCAGCCTATTCTCATCTCCTGAAACAGCAGCAGGTTTTCCTCCAGCTTCAAATCCTGCAGAACCAACAACAACAACAACAACAACAACTACAAACACAACAGCAGCTCACTGTTGTACCCAGGTATGTGTGCAAATACAGTGCTGACCAAGTGTCAGCTTAGTCAGCGAGATCAAACCTACGCAGAGCTTTGTTTTAATCAAAAAAGAAATAAATCCTCTGATGTTTTGGCTGAGTAAATGTTTCTGTCTCTCCTATAGTGGAGATCACAATGATCTTACAAAGTCTTCTGGAGCCATGCCACTGAATCTCCAGCCTGTTCCTGCCACAACAAACCACACTCCCACTGACACAAACCCTGCATCCAAACCTGAGATTCTCCCCGCAAACCTTGTTGATTTAACAGTAAGACAAAACATGCCTATCAGACAAGAGTTACTCTGATAAGTCTTAAAAATGTCTGAAAATTGATTGATTATTATGAAGAAATTATGACGCTCTCTATCCCCACCATTTTCCTCCGTCAGGTGTCGGAGTTGAGGCAGCAGCTGCGTAAACGTGGCCTCCCCGTCTCTGGCACCAAGCCTGCTTTGTTGCAGCGTCTTCGCCCCTTCCAGCTCCCCCGTGCTTGCCTCACCCCTACTCCCCTCTGCCAGCTGGGCACGAGTGTGGAGCCCCTCACTCCCTCTCTCCCCCTGCCACCCAGCCAGAGCCCTGGCTCAAGCCCCAGCTCTGGACCAGACTCACCCAGCAGCAGCCCGAGCCAACAGCTGTTTGTCCAAGATGGGGGGATTCCTAAAGAGATTCTCTGTGACACTCCAAACAGAGTTCCAACTGGAACTCTGAACGCTGTCCCTAATGGATTTACAAATCCTGCGTCAGTCAGTTTGGCAGGTGAACAGTGTGGTCTCACCAGCACAGTCTTCTTGGCTCCTGCCAACACTGCCTCAGGAACTCCAAGTCCAAGTCTTCCCATGTCGTCCTCCTCACCCTTGCAGTGTGAGACTCCTTGGAGAACTGAGAGTCAGCAGCAGCAGCAACAGCAGCGAGAGCTGAGTGTGGAGCTAGAGATGAGGGAGAGGATAAGGAGCAGGCCAAGGGAACGCTCCATGCACACAGGCAAAGAGGTGAGGACAGACAGGCTTAAGTTTTTGGTCTCACAAGGTTTAGAAAACACTTAATTTATTGGGGTGACTGCTGTGTAGATTTACCCTCATTAATGAGCTTCTACCAACTTCATATCAACCAGTCCTGTGACGGATCCCTTCATCCGTTCCTGCAACAGGATCCTGGATGCTCTAGAGGGAATCCAGAAACCAATGTACAAACAGAGGTGATGTTTACTCAGGTAAACATGCACACCAATGTACAGACACCTTTAAATGCACATACTGTAAAGAATTCTTTTCTGAGGCACACTCAAGTGCACCCTGTTACAGATCATTTCTCATATATGTGAGCATGCTTTCATTGCCACCTGTCAACTAATTTACCTCTGCTTTCTAATCAGGTGTTTTGCTGCCAGCCATGTGATGTGATTTGCCATGACTTTGAGCTGCCAGTGCAGATTACAGCAAGTCCTGTTCAAACCTTGCCTTGCGTTCGCAGCTTGGAGGAAGAACTACAGGAAGCTATCCAGAGAGCACAGGTTGGAGTCTGTAGATAAACAGGAGTTCACCAAGAGGTTGTTTTCTTCAGTAAGAATTAAGTATCTTTTCTCTCTCTTGGCAACAGATGGACCCTCGACAGTCCATTGATGACATTCTAGATGAGCCTATTAATTGTGATGGTGCGTTTCCCACAATTAATTAAGAATAAAACTTAAATGACACTCGTATTTCTTCCTGTGTCTAATCCCTTTTACTGCCCTTCTTCCAGGCTCTGTTAATGTCTTTGATCATAAATCCCCTGCCCACTCATCCCCCGATCCTTCTCCTTCCATTCAAACTGAACAATCCCAGCCTTCCCAGCAGCACAACAAGTATGACAACTTCCTACCTTCACCTCTTTGCTCTTCTCTCTTGCTGGAGCTTCCTCCATCTCCTGCTGTACTAAACCCAAGCCAGATCGTCCCTGTTCCTCCTCTTCCCCCTCCTCCCATCTGTACGTCGCCTCTGCCATCCACTGGGAAGTCACGGAAACGACGCGCTCCGACACTGTTTGATGCCGCCGACTGGCTTGAAACCCTTTCGTCTGGCCTCCGCCCTCTTACCCCTCCAAAAGCTCCCTTTGTTGAGCCAGATTTCAGCCTAGATTCAGATCTGAATGTGAATCGAGTGCTGGATCTATTGATAGAGAAGTGGTGAGGACTTGGGAGAGGTCTGTTAATTCATGTTTGTAACCTTATTGTATGTACAGTAGCTGAGCATTTGTTTTTTATTTTTGATGGTCATGAATAGGGAAAGCTGTGTACATTCTGCTGAGGGCACAATGTTATGCACAGAGGACTCCATCCTCCATCACTGAGGGGCTGTCAGTCACTGGCTCTACGCAATGTCGAGGGCTGGATTTGTTGCAGAGTGCTGTTTAAAAGTACTTGGGCCAGCCAGAAATGGCAAACAAGCAACACATCTATGGATTGACACACTCCCCAGCGCAATGTTTGCGGTGCAAAACACTAGAAAACCTGGGGGCATGTTAAGTTAAACATGCTTCCTGGCTGCACTGGGAGAATGTTGTTTCTGACTTATTTCCAAAACCCTGTTGTCAGATTGGGTTGAGTGTGGCCCCTGATATTGACTCAGTCATTGAGCCCCAGCCATTCATAAAGCCCATTCAGAGTGTGTAAAAGCCATAGAGAGCTCACAGCTTGTGTGTGGCTCCAGACCTTCACCCCAGTGCCAGACACACAGTCGGCATGCGGAGGGAGAAAGCTGGCAGAAGCCTCAAACAAGAAGTGTGTATGTGCTTGTGTAAATGTGCTTATGAATGTATGTTAGGTATGTGTGCTTTCTGTGTATCTGATGTGTGACTGGGCACACAAGTCTGCTTTTATCTGTATGTGTCAACATACAAATGCTTCCATGTATGTTCAGCAGCATTAATGCCAAATGCACTTGTAATTATTTGCTTGCTTACAGTTAAAGGTGCCTGTTTGCGAGGTTGATCTGTGAGAGGATATGTATGGCAGACAGAGAAAAACGTTCTGTGTCCACATTTCAGAGCAGACATTTCACTGCCAGCAGGCAGTAACTGTGGTGAAGTTACTAAGTATAATCATCAAAACAACCATGTTACCTTGCTCAAGTCACCATTTTCCAGGAGAGCAATCAGGCAACCGCAACCAAAAATAGTTCCTGCATAAATGCACCAATCAGCTGAGTGAGAGTTTCCTCATCACTTTGCATAAACAGGTGGTCATTTTGTTCCCTGATTAACCCCCAGCAGCGTCTGGCCCGTGCTGGGTTGCTTATCCTGCTTCTACCGAAGACAGTTTTAACACAATTTATAACCCAACACCAAGGCCACACCTGTTCACTTAGTGTGAATTAATTCCACAAATTAAACTAGACTTTTCAGAGTACAAAAAGACCAATAATGTCTAGCGTGAGAGCATTGTAGAATTAGCACAGAATAATAGAATGAATGAAACATGTCGTGAGACTCGTGTCTATCAGTCAGTTAACTGTGACAGTGATAATCCTTTTTATATTCTACATGATTTGTTGGTCATGCAGAAATATATTATTTGTATATATTATTTGTTTGTATAAAATACTTTCAGGGACTTATGTCGATTCTCAGCCCCACTGAATGAAATTATATTAATTTATCAAAATCTGACAGAGGTTAGCTGCAATTAGCCTCTACTGTGCCACATAGATGTAATTCAGATAGAAGATCCTATTTACAGAAAGTACTCTGACCTTAATTGGCTGCATTTCTTATCAGTCATTTTGGAGAGGTCTGATTGACCCATTTAATATTTTGAACATTTGTATAACATATTATATATATAAGATATATATACAGTCTATATATATGATATAGGAACCAACTGTAAATTTTCTGTACCACCAGCATCAATTTGGCCCTTTTCAGTGACTGATAAGTGTTTTGTTAGATTTGATTGTGTAAAGGCCACAAAAATCCAAGATCTAACATTGTACTGCTTATGTTCATGTCAAGCTGTTTATATGCAGATATTACAGTGTTTCAGAAGTTTTGTTTCCTCTTCTTAGGAAAAACTAATAACAAATAATGAAGATCATCTGTGAATTGGAAAAACATCCAGCACAGCACTACAGCTTTATGATAAAGCAATTCTTGTATAGCTTTAATGACAAAGACTAAAAAAAATATGTAGGTAAATGTGGATGGATGGCTATGATAATCATAGCAATCAATAAGCATTGCTTGCTACAAGAAAAAAAAACAATAAAAGAAAATGTATTGGCAGGAGAGTAATATGCTACCTCCTGTGACTTCCATTGCTTTAGGGCTGATACTTGTGTTTTTATTGTTCCTTATTTAATTTCCAAATACTGGAGCAGAGTTTCCTGAACACCCCTGAGACAGTTTAACTGGTTGACCACTTATGTTTTAAACTGAGCGTGAAACGATAACTTCAGTCACTGGAGTGTTTAAGGTAACTATGCTTCAGTTGGCCACTTGCTGCTAAAAATGCCTCATGGTGAAAAATGAGACAAAATTAAATGTGTTTGCTTTTATTTATTATGTAACTTATTCATGCAAAAGAAACAATTTTTTTTTGTCCAAAATGCATCTAAAAGCAATAAGAAAATTAAAGTCTTAATAGATTTTCAGTGTGTTTCCACTGTTTATTCTATCTGTGTGATGTGAGCAAACAGTTCTTTGCTATGATCTGGTATGCTGAGAGGTTTAACAAATGAACAAGAAACGAGCTACTGATCACTTATTTATTTCAACTGTCCCAAATTATGTCTTATCAAATATGGATGATGACAAAGTAAATGAAATATTCATTTGCAATGTGCTTTTTAAATGTCCATGAAAACCACACAAACACGAGAGAGAGTACTAGAGATCAATAGGAGCACTGATTTGGCTATAAATGAATAGATGGATAAAACTGACCATCAGTGGGTAATCTGCCTGGCAACAATCAATTTAATTGAAATTGTATTATGCAGCAAGACAAAACCCTTGAGATACTAATAAGGAAAGAACTATTTTTGGAAATGAGAAGTTTAGGTTTGTTGATCTTTAGGTCTAAATGAGAACATCTGTTATAAAGATACATAAAAAAATAGACTTATTAATTCCATTTTTTAGCTGAAGTTAAGTATGTTTGCATTGTAACAATCTTACTTTAGCACCCAAACATGCAAACTAGATTAATTTGGAACGATGCTAGTTCTGCGTGTATTTGATTGTAAAGTAAATGTTTATTTATTTATTTATAACAAAAGAGCATATTCATAATTGTATTTGGGGGTCTGCTTACAAAGACTTCTATATTTTAGTGTTTTTTATTCAGACGCTGTGCAGCAACACATAACTCCTGTCTCTTTAAGGCTTCTGCCCTTCCAAAGGGACTCTCATATGTCAATTGATTGGTGCAGGACAAGTACAACAAGAAAATTAACCTGAACTGCCAACAAGGCATTTCTGAAACAATGACTCCCTTTGGTTTGGATTTTGAGCTTAGTAGATTTGCAACCCTTTCACACACACTAAAAAGGCATATAACACAGTGAAGGGAGAGGAAAAAACCCCAAAACAATGAGGGTCCTCCTTGACACTCCAACCTATTCATAAAAAGCAGATAAAGCAGATGTACCGACATGTAATACTTGCTTTGTACTAACGTGGTGGATTAATCCACTTATAGAAATATAGCACATGCTTCATGAGAGGAAAGCCACATGATAATAAAATTAGTTGAATATGTAATAACTGATTATCGTGGCTGTTCCTCTAAATTGTTGTGATGCAGATATTTTCTGAAATATTTTTGCTTCTATTCCTGCAAACTGTTCTTTGAATTGCATCTACAAATGAATAGAGAAGCGAATGGATTTACATGGATCTGATAGATGAGTCAGGATGCTTCTCCTGTGATGTCTTGCCAAACAACACATTGCCCTTCTGTGGAAGAGGACATCTTAAGAGAGCCTTTTCTTTCCACTCGTCAGACTTAATAGCCTCATAATACTCTTCGGTGGTTAAGATCATGTTGCTTTAAGTGAGCTACCTCTATAAAAGCAGGTGAGTTCATTAATTGATTCACTGATCACAGACCAAGATGGGATGTGACGATTCATCTTTTTACCCCAATGAGGACGGGGAAACAAAGGATAGATAGATTTGGGTCAGGTTAGTGGGAAATATGACAGATATTGGACAGGTTGAGTCCAAAACTAACAAAGCATGGAGAGAAATGGTCAAACTTCTTGAAATATTATCTTATACCATTATCCATCATTCTTTTGCTCTTTTTCTTGAAAATATAGTACGCAGATATGCAGATGTTTTAAAATACTGACTTTAGCATCACAGTTGAGGGACAAATGGACAAAAATTGTGAAAAAAAGACTAAATTCACTGTGATGTTATAAAACGAGCAGGTAAAGAGTGTAATATTTACTAAACTGAGAGTTCCAACAGTAATCATTGTTGTAGTGGGTGTTTTATGCTGCCATATTCCTGGTCAGATTTAGGCTTGATCATGTAAGGATGTTTTTGAGAAGTTCCCATTTGATTTCACCACACATTGGCAAGAGGTTCAGATGACGCTCACAAGCAAAGGCTTCCTCAAGGCAGGGAGGGGCTCTTGAGGAAACAGGGAGTAAAACGATATGTTTCAATGTTGGATAAATTGAGCTTGTACGTAAAGGGCCAATATAAGATAACATTTTTTGTCAAGTGTGAATCATGCAACTACTATAACTGAGTCATAGATTAATAATACAGAGCTGGAATGAGTATCATAGGTCCCCTTTAACTTCTTTTATGATCCAGAAAGATCTTAACCAAACTGATTTTGGTCTGTACAACAAACTGAAGCTGCATATGTTGTTAAGTCTAACAATACCACATTTGTAAAAGGCACAAAGAGAAGACATAAGATGAGACAATCTTCCCTCGTTGACTTTTACACCCAGGGGTGAGAGTGTGTGTTTTCACAGAGGTAATGTGCTAAAGCTGTGACCAGTACGTAATGAAGGATTCTCTGTCATGGCCCCTCAAGCCGTTCCACATCACTTCCTCCTCTTCTCTTTGCTGCAATAACTGCTTCCTCCATGATTTCATGGGAATTAAAGGGTGTGCTTCATATGTAAAGCAGGTAGCTCTGGCTGAGATGTGATATGGTATGTGTGGATTCTCTCTTTCCCGCTCCCTCTCTCATTTCCCTCGTCTCTAGGGTCGGGGTTGGGTAGGCTTTGATCACTGGCAGAGGGTCGCTATGGTTCGATTTCTGTGGCGCTCCTCTGAGAGGTTAGCTCTGCAATTATAAACTATGTGAGAGAAGGTAGGGGATGTTAATTTCTCAGCAGCTACTTTAGTGTGTGTTGGTTAGCCATCACTGAGAAGTGATCCTGTGTACAGTATGAGGTGGAAAACAAGCACGTGTTACCACATCGATCAATATTTAAGGTATGGAATCAAACAAATAATCTGAATAACCAAACCGTGAGCGCTAAGACTTACATGGGACCTGCAAGAGCCTAAAGCCCTGATCTTCTCTGTCGATAGCATCATACTGTATACCATAAATTACTCACTTAGATTAGACTCATATTTCTTGTGAACACTGGTCTAATATTCACATGCTTTTCGTCTACAAAATGCTCTGAAGGCTTAGCTAGTTAAAATCCTGATTGTACCACTTATTTTTAGTTTTGTCTTTAGTTAGGTGAACCAAAGTAGCAAAGTAAAAGATGCTTCAAAGTTTCATAGGCTAAATTCCAACTGCAGGAAAATCCAATTTGTTTTATAAATCAGTACTTAAGGACAGAGAGACAAAACTGTTATTTGCAAGTAATCAGATTGTATTTTCTACCCAGACATAATCAACTTACCTTCATGGGTTTTTGTGGTAACGGCATAGCTATGCTGGAGGAAGAGCTTTACTCTTTACCTGGACAGAAGACTCTCAAGACAAAGTTAGTGGAGAGTGATAACTGGTTTCCCCCTCCAGAGAGGGTGGGCCTCAAAAGACCTTTTTCATAGCAGACATCAGCTGTGTTCAAAATCACTCACTTCAGTAACACTCACCCGCTTATTGTTCTTCATGTTTAGGGAGTTAGCTGTAGAGTAATATAGAGTGGTCTATATTATCATAATGACGATGTTTTTGGACAACAACTGAGTCATTTTTCAGCAATGATGTACTGATCGTGTTGCAACACCCCCTGCGCCCTGTCAATGCTGGTATGTATTTGTATGATGTACTGTGTGCACCACCTTCCAGTAGATAAATGCTAAATGCCTTGAGCCATTAGTGTTTTGATTTTCTGCTCTGTTCATATTAATCTAAATGAATTAAATGCATCATTTTCATGTCACTTAATATGCGTTTTTTCTGTAGTATATCATAGAAATATTAATCAATATTAAGAAACAAACAGCTAACATAAAATAACAATAAAAACATAAAAGCTTCTTCACAATGAAAAACAGAAAATTACTCCCCTTCATATGAGCTGCTGCAGGTCTGCTTGGTCATCAGCCTTTTTCATTTGGCACAATGCATTTTGGTTTATATTTGCTTGATTAGAATACACTGTATGTTGTATAAAGTCTCACTCTGCATTCGGGCAGCACTATGAAATGGGAAACTCATGATGCAGCCCTGTATATAGTGAATAGTAAGTGATTTTGAACATAGCCATGATTATGACTTGCCACAGCAGAAAAACTGCTGGAATTGGTTCATGAACTAATTAAAGGGAGCTCAGTTCCCTCTTGTGTCCCAGTAAACTACAACATTAAATCAGCATGCAAACAGGACCTCATTTTGTGCCATCATCAGTGCACTTGTACTTTTCTTGCTATGCCATATCAAAAGTTTGCTTTGAAAAAAGTTTACTGTCCTCTTTTTCTATGCGAGTGATCGTCAAGCCACTAGAGGTCGACAGGCTGGGGTAATTGACCAAAGAACAAGAGTTGCATTGTTTTGATTCATGATGGTTTCTTTGTCTTATTTGTCAGTAATGTTGGCAATGCTTTGCTGTTCGTTTGTGTGCTCAGCTCACTTTATTTATGGCTTGTTGTTCAGCTACTTGGGCTCAGGACCCTCCAGGGACTCTGATATCAAGTCTTTTATTCGTGAGTACATTCTTATTTTCTTGTCAGTAGTTTAACTTTAATTCACTTGATTTTAACATTAAATAGAACATTTAGATTGAACATGAAAAGTTGGTAAATTTATTTTGTCCATTAAAGGGGAGACAATCACCATACCAAGAATTATCATAGTTTTCATGGCCATGTTAAAAAACTAGCACTTGCTTCTTCCCTTTCTTCAGATGGCTGTCCACAAACAGAATTGGATATCACAGAGGCTATGTCCCCTTCTTATTACAGTTGATGATTTTTAATCTTTTTTTCTAACAAAAGCTGATGGCCCCAAGTACCCTGTATTTCTCTCCTTTCTGTTTACTCCATGCGGCTTGATAGACATCGGTGATGTTGTTCATTTAATTGAATCCACATTTCTGTCCACAATGTAGATTCACTCGGTATCTTGTAGCTTTTGGCCAAATTGTTTGTTGCAGTTTTCACTGAGACAAGCAGGGCATTTGCAAAAGAAAAAGCATGATTTGAAGTTAGCAAACAGCCGGCCTGGCCATAGCATGCAAAACTCCATTGAAACAACAACCACTAGGCTCTGCTGCCTGCTCTGTTTTCAACGAACAGCATTTCTGGGAACAGCTGCAGATGGGAAGAATACATCAAAAACAGGCATTATCTGCAGAAAATGGGGACATTACCATATTTAAACTCAATGTTCCAATGATTAAGACGGAACAAAACAATAAACAGCTACGGGTTCTTGGATGTAGGTTTTGATCACCACCTTCATTTTAGCAGCTGGTATAGAGATTGTAATACTATGTTTCATGTCTTGTTTAGTCTCAGCTTGTACAAATCTAGAGAAAAAAAATAAGAGGAGCGGCATTTACCATTCCCTCATCGGACACTAAACATGAGGATTTGATGACACCACCACAGTAATCTTGTTTTCTGTTGTAAAAACTGGTGAAATATCACTGTCGCTCAAACGTGAGGTACAAATATATAAAAAAATTAAAATGTTTTCTTCTGTCCGCCATTAGAATATAGTTCTGGTGTGACCACAGTATTGTATCAATATTTCTGAATATTCAAAATGTTTGTAAATGCTAATGTATGGTATTATTTGTATTATTCATAAAAGAGGAAGGACTGTGAGAAGATGTGCATAGTTTCATGATAATAAACCACTGCTGTAAAGAGTCTGTTGTTGAGGAATCAACTATTCATATGCTCCCAAAAACAAATTTCCTTGCAGTTCTCTGCTCAGCTGTATCTAACTAGTTCACTTACACCTATTTGCAAAATCTGTTATCACACAATGCAGGGAGCAATATGGAACATGTCCTAAAGCATTTCTTATTATGAAAGCACGGCTGTGGGAATCTTACTTCCACACTGCAATCTGACACTTAATGCACAAAACCATGTTTCTGTGTCACAGTCTTGCTAAAGGGACATACACAAAATGTTTCAAAAGACAAGGCAGCATGCAGCTTTATCCTCTGAAGGAAGGATGCCCCGAAACTGTTTAAAGTAGCCTGCGTCTGTGTCTGTAACTAGAGGCTTCGCCAGCTTTTCAGCACTACCACACATCAAACTGCATGGCTGGTTAAGCTGAGCAGAGCTGCTGCTCGCCTTTGTTTAGAGCTGTGTGAGACGGGGATGGGTAATTGGACTAATTAGCACCAAAACAAGGCTTGACTGAGCAGTCTTTCTATACCACAGATATTTAGCCTCTTTTTAGTTGAAAAAGAAAAGGATGCAGGGAGAAAAGTCTCATTTTCAAGCCTAACTCAATGTGGCATTATTAGGCTCTGTGCAGTCACAACACAGGTGGCTAGATATGTTTTTGATGTACTGGTGCTTAAACTAACTCTCACCACAAAACCAGAAACCTCAGCAACAGCAAGTGATTTTCTTGGCAGGCCTGAGCTCAGCCTCACTATACCCTGTGGGATGAAAGCTTATCCAACTTTATGCTTTTCCTATGTGAGCTATTTGGGCTTAGTGTTACCTTACAAAATGTTTGAAGTTCGTAGCTGCAGTTCCAACACCTTGAGACCTCATAAAAGCTTAATAAAAACTGTGCTGCTCATAAATATAGATCCAAAAAAAGTTAAGTCTACTATGAGCACTCTTTAATTTCAATACACAGAAGAGGGATACTCCCAAACAGTCTGCGTTTTGCCCAATTCCGCTTAGGATCTGATGAGGAACACTAAGAACCTCTGAAGATCGTGTGCCTCATTTGCATCATTTGCTGCTGCAGTTTTTCCACATTATCAGCTTGAGATGGCTCCTCTGTGCAGCTCAAGCGTGGCCTATTACCAACACACAAAAAAGTAACTTAGAGGCTTCTCACAAGTATTTCTTATATATCTTAAAAATATCTTTTAAATCTCAGTAGTGTGTTGCCTGTTATCTTGGACTGAACACAGACTATTACTGGACTGCATTTTCAAAGGTAACAGCCTATAATGTAAAGATTGAAAACTTTTTGTGAATCTTGTGAATATTTTAACATCTTATCTGAAAAATTATTGCTTAACACATTTCTATTTATAAAATCTCAATTTTTGAAACTTTATTTTTATTAGAGAATTGGACGAGAATTGGAGAATTGAAGTGTTTGGGAAGTGAGCAGAACAGCTGCCGTTCTTTTAAAAGTAAAGTGTTTTGTCATTCTTGCTCGATATGATTTTAGTTGCTCAACAGTTTGGGCCCTGACACTTCTGAACTGTAATTCTTTAACTATGGAGTCATGATTTTCCAAAACGTGCAGTGTGGATTGGCATGGTCATATAATTACAATTAAGAAAAAAAAGTTCTTATTTTTAATGCCATACATGTGAGACTAAACCATGATGACAATCAGTAAATCCCAAAGAAAATATCTATGTCAGCATAATAACTGCATCTGTTTAGACAATAACAAAACAGTATATAAAGACTTAAATCAACACAAAAGGGGGACATGGCCCCAGCAGGGCACATAAAATGAAATAAAAGGAGTCTCCAGGGCTATGTGCAGTGCAGTCTTGTGTGACATGTACAGTCATTCATTCAGTAAACAGAGTGCTTTAAGTAGTATCCTACACAGGTGCCAGAGATGAGGTGAGATGAGGCAGGTGCTGAGGCTCCTTGCGATCCTCGGGTGTGACGGCCAGCTCACTTGGGACCGGGGTGTGCCATCACATTTGCGGAGCAATTCTCCTTCTTTGAAACACACCAATCTCAGGTGAGAGAGAGACTGGCCAAATAAAGGACAGCCTGTTCTCCAATGCACAGTCCCTCTGTGACTCTGAAGGTGGTCTTGCCTTGGTAGATCATAAAATCTAAGACCATACCAATTGGTGTGGCCAGGGCAAAAACCTTTGGTCCAGTCGGATATGGTTTGCTCTTTACACACTGGTGAACAGGGTGGCAACCTGTAAATGGAACCATTTGCTCGTCAATGGACAATTTTTCTGTTCTAGGCAGACTTAGACATCCTTGCCTCCCTTTGTCTAGGAGCAGCCTAACTTTACACAGGAGATCTTTGCTTTTGTCCTCATCTAACACATCAAGGTCATTGAAAAATTAAGTGGAATTTCTTACTTTGTAGAACCGATTTCTGGTCATGGATTCTGCCACTATTTGAACTCTGGTGTTTGAGGCCCAGAACATCTGAATGTTTGGATAACCTGGACATAACCCAACTTAGATGACGTCGGTCATGTGGATAATATTCCGAGAAAATGTCTTCCACTTTTCAGGTGTGGTGTTTAGAGTTGCTCCAGACATGAGGACGTCATGTTGGTTTGTGCACGGAGCCGTTTCTACGAACACAGAGTCATCGACGTGCTGTTCAAAATAATTCATTGGGGTCTAATTTTGGCCTCTAATGGCATAATTGTTCTGAATAATGGGAGGATCATCCAGTTGGGGATTGAATCTTAAAAAATGCAATAGATGAATAAAGTTAATTCGCTTCACTGTAATTTGAGAAAAAAGTTTTTGTGATACAATCTTTACCATGATTTCAGAAACAATTATTTTCAGTGACATAAATAATCAAATCAATAATGTGACACATACTATGTCAGTAATAATCTACGTGTAAAAAGTCAATATGTATATTGTAGTTTTGCTCCACAGCGGATGGCGACTGGATGTTGATGGTTCTGCTTTATCTGACTCTTTTGCTTGCCTGAATTTCATCCTCAGAGCTCTTTGAGCCCTCTGTCTTCACTGCCTCAAACACTGTATCTTGATCTCCCTCATCAGACTACTCAATATCTGAGTTTCCATCAATAATTTGTAGCAAAATTCTCTCTGCCGCTGTCTGTGAATCCTTTCCATCTTATTTAGAAAAAAAATACAGAACAGAATGGAGGATATAACCACAAATGTCCACTATGCAGGACATTTTTAAACAATGAGAGATTGCAGTAAAATATTGTTAAATTATTTAGAATATGATTTAAAGTCTTCAAAAGAGGTTCATATAAGATAAAACAACAACATTCTTCATGAATTTTTGTTTAACTTACTTGTCTTCCTTCCATAAAATGTGCGTGTGGTGATGGACGCCATTTTCTTTGATAAGAAAGAAGTTCCCAAAGCCCCACCCCCATCAAGTCCAAAATGTCCTCTACAGTACAAAAGGAGTTACTTCAGTAGTATGCAGGAGTATGTCCTCTACTGCAGACAAAGTTTAGCTACAGGTAGTCAGGAGGATACGGAAATGTGTGAAATTTTCCACAAGAAAGACAGCATCTCGTAAAGATGTCATGTGATGAAAATGGTGAGCTTTCCCATTTTAGGGGATTTTCTTAAATAGTTTGTTTTACTTCCCCACACTACTTTCTTTCACTGAGTTGTGAACCCCTGTGTTTTTACTTCTGAAAGAGTTATACTCTCTGAGATGATGTTTTTAATATTTTATGTACCCAATAATCTTGCTGACCTGTTGCCAATTAACCTGATTAGTTTTTGAAATACTGAACGTTATTTTTTTCTTTGTTTTTTTTCCCAGCATAATACATCTTTCCCCACTTCTTGCTGGTCCCATCACAGCTCTCTTAAATCACAGTGCTGGCATAATAATTCACAGTTTGATGTGTTGTATTCACTTTGACCGGGATCCCAGTTTTTTTGAAGCAGTAGTTGTGCAGTTGATGAGATTCTCCTTTTAGTTTGGAGAAGCTGTGAGGCCACAACTGTAGCCTGTTAGCAAGACATCCAAAAAATGTTTATTCCTGACTTTACAGCAGATGTGCACACTTGCTGGTATCAATTACTTTTACTTTATTTATTGTATATTTGTTTTTGAAAATGTGCTGAAAAGCAAAAAATTATGTATTTATGCTACTTTTGAAGCCCCTCACTCACTCTCAGTGCGTGGAGAGACAAAGCTTCACAGACCTGTTGCTTAGCTACAACTAGACAATCGCTGCCCAGTGGTGTGATTTAACTGACAATGAATCATAACAGCCCGATGGCTGGTCAGGGAAGAGGGGAAACCATTTTAACTATCACTGCAAATATTCCGCGGCTGTTGCCAGTGGCACACAGAAACAAGATATTGACCCAGCCACCAAACTCATCAGATTTCAGTCTGTTTGAGCAACCGTGGAATTCGCTGCCGCAAGCTGTATTTTCGGAGGCCCTGCTTCACAGCCTACTGAACCAAAAAGATCTAACGAGGCAATTTTTGGCAAAAACTTGCTCTGTTGTGCACGTGGCTGTAGCTCAGTGGTTAGAGTGGTTGTCCTCCAAGCAGAAGTTTAAGTATCCTTAAACAAGACACTGAGTCCAACTTTGCTCCTGATAAGCTCCCTGTGTGAGTGATTGTAGAGAAAAATCCCCACATATATACATATATATATATATACTGTACACAAAGAGAAGCGTTGTATGTGTTAATGAGAATGAGTAAATTAGTAAAAACAAGGACAAAAGGTGCTATATAAATGTAGACCATTATCATTTACTGTATGATAAAGTATTCGAATGCCTGTCAAATCTTGAGAAAATGTTGACACATACCATACAGCTGTGAGCTGATATGATTTTTATTTATGTAAAACCTTAGAGACAAACTGGGTCACAAATATATAAAGCCAATGCAGTCTCACTCCAGCAGATGTAATACAGCAATGATGCACAGTAGCTATGTATAGTAATGGTGCAAAATGTTGGAGTTTCCGAATATAGGCTCAAAAATGATAAAATGGCTGCAGTTTTAAGGCTCCAAACTCGTTACAAACCTACAGTTTCCTTTGCAATATGTAACATACCTTTGTTTTCCATTTTTTCAAACAGTCACACCATTAAAAGCATGTTTACCACTTTTAACATCTTCCAAAACTATTTTAATGAGAGGAGAAGAACATAACAGACCTCAGTTTGTGCCCATTCTGAACCAACATTTTTCAAGGTTCTTTCATATTTCCACTGTTTTGTCACTTTGTCACTTGAAGTTCATTAGGTTTAGGTAAAAAAGAAAAAAAAAACTTTCACACGATCTCCGCTTTACACAAAATAAAAGACAAAATAAGATCTTGCATCTCACAGTTTTCTCATTTTGACATTACTTTGTTTTAGTGCTGTGGACAAACATTGCTATGATGTGTTCTGGAGTGAGACTCGGCTGACGTACCTTACCGTTTATGACCTCTTTCTTTAATGAACAGATACAAAGAAAGTTTGACGTAAACAGAGCAAACAGGAGGTGAATTTTGTTGGGACATTTTTGTATTATTTTAGAAACACTGACAGGTAGAAAAATTACACTTAATCCTACACAAATGAACACTTTTATTGCTCTAGTTCTTCAAAAGTGATTTTACCATCTTTTCATTATTAAGGTTCCTCTTGTCACATTACTCTGCATAACAAAGATGTTAAATTTAGAAATGTGGTCACAAGTGTCAGCTTGGTCCAAATTGTAATCAAAATTTGATAACGCTGTTTTTCATCTCTATGATGAAAGAATCATCAGACGTCTCTGACAAGTCAAATCAGAAATCACTTCAGAGAGCATTCAGAGGCAGTTTTTTCCACAAATGTGTGTGTTAGTGTGTGTGCGTGCTTGAGGCTGTAAATCTGAAAAGGTGTGACACTTAACAAGTAACGCAGCTCCCCTCATTTCTCAGTATCTCCTCCAGCTGTTCATGAAAATTTATGTAAAATAATGTTTTAAGAGGGTGATGCTGGTACTATTTTTGCTGTAAGTTTCCAGGAATTGGTCCCCCTGCATTTTAACAGGGGATTAGTTTGTTTTGTGTCATGTCCTCTTTAATTTACTGTATTGTCCTGTTTGTTAAATGTCATGCACCAACAGGGGCTGCAGCTATTGTTTTGACAGTGTTGACGTGTCACATCTGTGTGTGAATTTATCAAACAAGCAAACTCTGAGTCATTTATCAAAACTAAAACTATAAAGGCATCTGACATCATGAAGGATGTATGAAGCATTAACATGCGTTTACTGCATATGCAACACTGCAAACTGTTTTTTATTAATTCTTTAATAAAAGAAAGACTTGACATCTTATCTACATGGCAGGACCTAGAATAAACATTCCTGAATGTGTCACACCAGCAAATTGCTAATATCTTTTTTCACAGAGCAAGATATGAAATTACAAAAGGCAGATCTGACATAAAATGATCCAGCTGCCTGTACCTGAACTGTAGATTTATCCTCCCGAGAGTTATTATCTTGTTGAAGCATGATTTCAGTCGAAACAGATAAAATAAAGCCTTCGCCACAAGCAGTCTTGTGTGTTTAAGCAAGTGTGTGTTTATCTGTGTGTGTTTGTACCTCCAAAGGACACAGCTGAGTTCTTGCGCAAGACGTGTACCAGGCTACAACATTCAGCGCTCCACTCCTGCTCCCCGCTGGGTCTTTCCGGTATGCTTTAGCGAAGACTCATGTTTGAGGCCAAGTGTCAATGACAGCCCACCTCACACACGCAGCCTCTGTGCAGCTGCAGTGCAACACAACTCAGCCTTGCCTCCAGCTGATAGCATTGTAATAATGAAAAATAGATACTGGAGGTTTGTGCATGTCTGGCTACTTGCTCTAGAGTGGTTGAATGTTGCACGTATGCCTGTGCAGGCATGTTACCTCTTCTGTTAGTTTGTTTAGACTCTGGGGTAGTTTGCAGGTGTGTTCACCCTGTGGCCACGCTTCATCCATATTAATGAGGACATAAAGGCTCCCATTCCTCAAGGTCATACGCTGCAGGGATTAGCTACCCCCTGCATCCTTATTCCATATGCTCTGGATACAATGATGGACACTTACAGATTAGAGTAACCTTGAAACACATGGGGTTTCTATCTGATCAAACATGTCGTACCTTATAACACATGTACTTGAGATGCTCTAATAATCAGCAGTTGCGTATTTGCTACTTTATCTGACGTAACAGATAAATAATTAAGATTTCACACTCATGAACATCACACATTTCAAATAGCTGTTTAATTTAGATGTTAAGAGCATGTTACTGTATTCTGTCAGCCGTAGCTGTGAGGCTGTTTTCTTCCACAATCCAAATACTGTAGCAAACTCTAGTTTCACATTTTGGGAAACACCTACGTTTGCTCTCTGGCAAAGATTTTGTTAGACACTAGTATGTTTGTGTATTGCTGACTATAAGTCAGCAGCATGAAAATGAGGAACAGCTAACTTGGCTTTCTCTGAAGGTAAAATCTCTCCACATACACAAAGTGGGAAAAAGTCATCTTGCAGTTTTGCACAGAATGATGTTCTGGACTATTTCCTGACAACTGCCAGGCAACTGTCAGGAATATCAGACAGAATTAAAATGTGTTTCTGGCTTCAGTCTGCCATTGCCTCTACTACAGTCAGTTTCCATGATGGTGATCCCTGAAAAATGACAAAAAAACCCAATGAGCTGTCCTCATGAAACCAAATGTAATGTTTGAATGTTTGTATATTTCTATATATTCTGTCTTGTACTATATATCACCTATACACATTATATTTTAGAGATTTGTCATTTCTTTTAAGATAATATAAATTGTTTATATTATCTCTGGGGTCAGATACTAATTTGCATCCCATGAAATGCTTTTTTCGAACTTTGAGTTTTAACAGAGCTGATGTAGAGTGATGGGCAGTGTCACCTTCTTTATGGTTACCAGAAATCTCTAAATGTGCAGTTGAAAATAGCCTTTTGTTAACCTTTTCATAGGAACTCAGATACATACACGTGTAGCCATGTCAACATGCCTGTTTTGTCATAGTTTTTTTGGAGGGGTGCCATGCAAAGTTAAAACAGCTCATCGTGTTCCTCTGTTTGTTGTTTTATTAGCCACCAAGGCAGTTACTTTAAATATCCCTGTTGAGGAGCACAGCTTGACAAGGGCATTCATTCTGCCCTCAATGCTGATGGCAAGTTGTTTGTTCTCCGTCGACTGTTTTTCAGGCGGCACATTGATATTCATATCACAGTGCCTAAAGAATGAGTTCACTTGATTAAATTGATGCATTGAGAGGAATTCTTGTTTTTTAACTCGAAGCTTTTGTTCAAATTAAACAAACTGAACTTTAACAAGATATGTAGGGATCTCTGTAGGCGGATTTTTCTTTATTCAAACAACTCTAGGCCAACTATTCCCAACTATTAACGCTTTTCCTGCAAAGTTAAGTGAGCTGGCATCCTCATCCATTTACAGATGTGCGTATGACGTTGATTATGTAATGTAAGTGTAACTGCCACTCTTTCAAAGCACAAGGTTACATAGTGTGCCACAACAGTCATGTGAATGTGTCGCTATGTCGTGTTCAGCTGCCAAATCTGATTTTGTGTAGGAAACATCCTGGCATTGCTCTGTCCGTTGCACAGTTCCTGCTCCACGGCTGCCTCTTTAAGCCCCCCCAGAATGCTTCCAAGGAGAGATTTCCATGCTTGAGCTAATCTCAAAACCCAGAACCAAATCTTGAAAGTGGCAAGCGACTGGTTGCCTGTCAGGAGAGATTCTGCTCCCTCTACCTCAACAACCAAATCAACCAAGCGTGGCCCCCTCTCCCTCAATGGGACATCCATATAAGCCAACAGTCTCTCTCGTCTCTGCCGTTCAGTTTTCTCTAAACTCTGTAATCCACGTTTATAGGACGGATGAGGGATGCAACAGCAGTCATAAAATGGGGCTCAGAACCTGTCCCAACTCTTGAATTGTTTTTCCACTTAGCTCTCAGTTCCTTGTGCTGGAGAAGCTGCTCAACAAGGCAAAGTTATCATATCTGCTGGTGCTGCACAACTAGACTGGATACTTTATAGATAGCATAGACAGAAGGAAACAAACTCAATGATATCGTATCTTGAATCCTTCCACAAGGAAATTTCCCTCCACACTGCGTCAGTCTGATTAGAAAATAGGGGATACATTTGTTTAGAGCTGTTCTGCTGGGGTTCATCTTGTTCAGAGGAGGTGAGCAGGATTGATGGTGAAGAGTAACCAGTGGACAGCCAATTCCTCAGCTTAAGGATTTTGTTGCATGAATTGAATTTACTCCAGCAATGAGGCTGATGTATACATATTGGTGATGAAATTTAGAATCAAAGAAATGCCGAGATTTTAACTCACAGCTGCATTAATTAATAGGTATTGAGTACTCAACCTGCAGGAGTGGAAGGACTGCATGCTGAGGCATCATTCAGAGAGCATTATTTCTTAGTACTAGATAACAGAGTCTGTTCTACAAAGGCAGATCTTCAGTGGGGAGTAACAAGCCCTGCAGAGATGTGGATTATCTGAACTGAGGGCTTTGACGCAGCCTTTCCCCCAAAGTCTCCCCACGTGGTCACAAGATGCACACACTGCCCTTCAATACCACCGCATTTATTTTTCTGTCCGTCCCACACAACCCAAGCATGGCTCACTTTTCCCCCCCTCCCTCCATTCTCCCTATCATCAGTGTAAAATACCTCACCCCTGCAGACAGAGACAGATGGAGAGAACAGTACCAGCCCCCTCCTCAGCCCCAGTGATTTATGCCGCTGTAGCGCAGACCCACACACTCTCAAACATGCAAACACCTATGCATTCACGCACACTGTATGCATGTGATCGTACATCAGCGGACGAGATTGCATGCATAAGTATGCAAGGACTTGCTGGTGACACGGCTGAATGCATGACAGCACCTGTCTCATGTTAAAGTTAAATGCCAAAGCTCTAGGGCTTTTATAAAGGACATGTGCATCTTTGAAGCTGTGGCAACAGAGTCTGACATCATTTGTCCCTTTCTATGACAGTTAAAGAGGAACAGGCTGCAGGCACATTGTTCCTCCTTAGTTCACCTGACTCAAGGTGTCACATACAAAAAAGCCATAATCATATATAATCAGCTGAAACTCTTTACTATCAGAATGGAATATAAGTTTTATTTCCAGGTAAATGCCAAGCAAACAAAATTGACTTTTAAGGGTGGATAGGAAGAATGGAAGACTGCAGCAGATAGAGAGAGTGAAATAAAACAGTCGGTGGAGGTTTGTGTGTTTGTTTATGCCGTGTTGAGGTCTGGGGCTCGGAGCTATTATGGTGTTGGAACAAGGACATACTTGCTGTACACAAGGCAATGATTTGCGAGTAAGGTCATCGTAACGCAGTCCTCCTCTCATCCAAAGACTATCCAAACACACACACACACACACACCTACAGCTGCCCTTTTAATATTAATTCTGTAGTGTAGAGGGGTAGGACGGAAGGTGACACAGATGAGGTTGGGATGATGGAGGGTGTGGGAGACAGAGAACGTTGGTTGGAAAGACTTAGAAAGTCGGATGGCAGACAAGTAGAAAAGAGAGGAGGAGGGTTGATGGTGGGGCAAGTGGAGGTGGAGTGAAGAGAAAATAAGCTAGGTAGAGTAGTGAGGGGGGAATCGTTTATCCAGCAGCCCAGGTAAGGGTGACCTGTTTGTCTCTGTCGGCCTCTGTTACTCCCCTGATGTCTCTATAATAGGCCTCTGATGCAAGTGGACACGGCAGCACAATGCAGCGACCCCCAGAAACAGAGGCTCACAGGTGCACTCAGGCTTCATTCCACACTGATGACTTTGAGGAATCCAGAAATATCAGTGGGTAATATCAGTTAATCCAATAAAAAGCAAAATTAGTTCTTCTTAACATGGGATTCTTAAAATATTTAGCTTAAAGAAAAAAAAACGTACCAAAGTAACGCTGTAGGGCTGCTTTGATGGTTGCAAAATGCATGATGATATTTGTAAAAAGCAGTGTTAAAGCTTGTGTTGAGTGAGTATTTTAATTGAATAGATTCAAATTGTGATGAAAATGTGCTAAAAAAGATTAATTATTTGAAATACAATTAAACACACTGAGATAAGTTTTAATACGTGTAACATTGATATCATGAATTTATTTCTACTGTATCACACGAGAAGATTAGTTCACATTGTTTATGAATGATATGCTTGAATTAAAAATTTAGCAGAACTCTAAATACTTTAGATTTAAATACATATTTGGGAAAATGTGCAAAATGCTTTTATTTGAACTCTTTTCTTGGAGGCAGAAAACAAGTATAGTTCATTCACAAAACTATTGAACTTATGGCATAATTAAGCAAGTAGCTAGGCCAAAGAATTAAAATGCACTTTAAACAAAGCACATTTTAATTACATTTATTGTACTTATATTTTTTTTTTTTAGTCTTGGGGTTGGATAAAGTACATCCTTTTTCCAGGACAAATGTAGGTCTTGGAACTCTTTTTTAGCTTCTTCTTCAGGGTTGATATTCCACCAGCACAAGAGGAACCATGAGCAATGTGATAGCTCATTGATAAGTTACACACATTAATGCATCACTAGCAGCAACAATTTAAAGAGGAACTGTGTATTCACCAGTGAAATGTCAGTAGAGTAAACAACTTTCTATAGAAACTTTTGGTAGGGAATAAAACACAGACATTCAGGGTTTATTTAGCCTGGACTTCTTCATTATGGCATCTTCCATCTTGTTTTGTCGTTTGTCGAGCAGAAGTGACATTACTGGTGTGTGCTGACTAATATGTCACCTTATATGTCATATGTCTGTGATCCTAGTGCAAACAGCAAAAAAAAAGCTCCTGAAAAAGTGTAGCTGTACATGGGTTCTCCAGTGGCTTGTTGCCCTCAGGGCGTCCACAGAATGATTTGGTCTGCAAAGCACCTGCCAAGATATTTCAGCAACTATTGGATAAACTGGCTAGATGGTCATGGCATTTGTAGTCTCTAGAGGATGAATGCAATTTTGAAGTCATCTGAATTCTCTTCAACAACCTGAGGTAATGGTTTACACTTTCTGTGCCTAACATTTATACAACAACATGCATGAATTGGCACAGTATTATCCATAAAAGGAATGCTGACTTTGGAAAAAAAAGAAAAGAGAAATTTGTTCACTTTATAAGTGATGTACGGGCACCAACAAATAAAAGAACACTTCTTGAATGAACATTTAAAAAAAATGAACAAACTTCCACACAATTTGATGGTTTTATTTCACGTGTCTTCAGTCAACAAAATCTTCACTGAAACAAAATACTGTAGAATCTTCTTATCTAACTTATGCCAGTGTTGTGGAATGAATGCAAACAGATCTATTTAAAACAAAAAGCCGGATGTGAGTAAACCCATTACTGGTTCGTTCAACAACTAAGGTGAAATTTATTTAACCCACCCAATTAAATTGAGACCCAGCCCTGGTAAATAAATCAAATCAGCTCAGATGCTGTTGATCCAAACCAAGCAACAGAATTGCTTGTTGGTTTGACTCGTATTGATTTCTGTATGTTTTATGCCTAACCTACCTTAACTTGTTATTTTGTAATACAAAGTAGTTTGTGAACGAAAAGCAAAAGGAAACGGTGAATGAGTCATAAGTTAACGTTTCACTCACGATGGGAGTCAAACATGATAATCGTGTTTATAGTTCCCCTTCCCCTGACCTCCAAATGTGGACTTTGTCACTTCCTAAATGTGCCGCAACATTTGTTTTGTGGTTATTTAACAAAAAGTATCGACACATTTTCTCCTGGGAAGTTATTTTCGAGTCTGATAAAAATTAGAGTTTGGTTCAGCAACAGCACCCCGAAATGTAAAAATGGGAGCTTTTTGGTAGGTTCAACAAGGAAAAATGCAATGTAGAGCAAAAATGTCAACGCTCCATGACAAATTAACTCCTGAAATCCACAGAACACAGATTGGTGTAAGAGTATTCAACAGCAGGGTTTTCCTTACGGCAGTAGCTGTAGATTTTGCTGGAACCTGAAACAAAGGAAAACCAGGCAGCCAAGTCTCTTTGATTTGCTTCTCTGCTCACCTCCTCCTCATGTTTTTCATTTTCTTCATCATCCCCTCTGCATGACACGGTAATGACAGCTTCCTGTTCACTTGCCACAAAATTACCCCAGTGATGATCCATTTTATTACTTTGATTTGGAAATAAAACACAGAGCAGTGGTAAAGTTGGAAATGAGAATGAGATAAAGATGGAGGGAGCGAAGAGGAAAACTTGGCCTAGAGCTATAGAAAGTTATAATGGATGTTATGTGAGCAGCAGGAGAATAAAAAGCACGTCTGCATTTATGTGAAATTAAGATTTTGGTGGTCATTACCATATTGTCTAAGACTTTTTTGAGGTTTGCAAGTTTTTTACTCAAATTACTCCTTCAAATAATACATAAAGACATATGATTCCTGACAATCCAAACAAAACTGCAGGGGGAAGGAGAAATGAAAAAAGATAATGAGTAAATCAAACGTAGTGTATGAACAGTTTTTGAGAGAAATGCCTGGCTATCCTTTTAAAGGAGAAACAAAACCGTCAGTGTGTCCCTTAGCCCTACAGACCAAGATCAGGTGAAAAAGCTTAACCCCCGGTGCAAAGAAATCTCTGTTCACAAGCCAGAGTGCACAATAAACAACAAATTTAGACTCACCCTGCAAAAGTGCAACACTAGTAGGCTAAGTCTGGTACTAACAGGGACAAAAGTGACAGGAGGGTAAGGGAAATTGAAAGGATACTTCTGCTCCAACTTGCCGGTTGCCCGCTATATCACTGTTACACTGCACTGTCGTCTGCTGCCATGCTTCTGTCAATTTCCCAGTGCACTGTCAATCAGGAGCAACCTGAGCAAGCCTGTATGGGCTGAGAGTCGAGGCAGAAATATATAAGAAATCATCTAAATGATAAAGAATGCTCATTGGCTGGTTGTAAATATCTTTCATCTACCTCTCACTGAAAAATAAAATAGAATAAAACCTTAAAGTGAGCCAGCCATGAAATGAATTTATTTGCTGTTACGTTGTGCTTTTTCTTCTTTCTGTTGAATTGCCTTTTTAGAGTAATAAACTTGGTCCTTCTTACAATTTGAACCTCTATCAGCCCATCTGTCAGCAGCATCATGTCAATGATATGCAATTTGCCTTTTTTTTTTTTTTTCATTTATCAGCAAGTCATCCAAACAAGTTCTCTCAGAGCTAAGTTCTTTGTAATGGTGGTTCAAAATGACTGATAGGAACTGGAAACACTTGATTTAGTTGAGGCTGTGAGCTAACCAGCACACCACCATGCAGCACCCTTGATCATACATATGATATATTAATGGAAGCCCTGATGTTAGAATCAGAATTGTCATCTCAACTTTATTTGAATAGCATGTCTCCAACGCAATGTAAGACAAAGTGCTTTAGAGAGCAAAAACAAGATCAAACATAAACATTCAAGGTAAAAAGATTAAAATATTTAGCATGCAATAGCTAACATATTCCCAAAGTAAAAACAAACAAACAAAAGAAACAGCTGGTAACTGCTGGAAGATGATCTCATGGCGATGCAAATAAAACGCAGGCCACACAGGACACTTTTCATATATGCTCTGTAAGCTTTTAGTGTGTCATCAAATGGTTTGGGTGAAAGTACAAAGTGAAACAAATGCGCCTTTTTATAAGACCATGCTGGCAGGTTAGGAAAGGTAAACATGTTATTCGCTTACTGTTTACCCATTGTATGAAATACTATATGAACTGCAATGAGTGTCAGTAACCAACGAAAGGTTTCTTATGCAGGTGCCAGAAATACTCAGAAATATGGTACATGCAGTGTATTTACACAGAAACTCACTAATGTTACTAATGGCCCAACCCTGCATTTTCCACAGTATATGTCCCAGAGACAGCACTTTCATTTTTGAACAATAAAGCTTGTTATTCCTACGGCCTGTGGGGCATCTTTTGTTTCACAGTAATGTGTTGCTTGGTCCTTTTTTAAGTTTCTTCTGCTTAACAGTAATCTTGTCTAATGAAGCCTCTTTACTATAAGATTTTGCATCGTGCTTTTGGTATATTAACTGTCTCGTTCCATTTATTTATTGTCGTTCTTTGGAGCTCACAGGAAAATACGCTGTTGTTTGTTTGTACGTCCTGGAGGGGAACGTAATTCTACCTTTGTAGATCAATAAAAAACGTTGTATTCTTATGTATTCTACTCACTATTCTAATCCATCCTCGCTCATTAGCAAACATATGGGCAAGCTGACTGCAATGGCTGTTATGTAATTAATAGTCATGGTGGAGCAATTAATATTTGGGCTTGCTGATTAAGATATTTAAAGCATGAAGTACCTAAGGCTCTTATTATTGTGCAAGTTTTTGCATATCTTCCTGTTTGTACTTGTTTGCTCTTTGTTTCCCCAAGCAAATGTGTGTTTGTGTGAAAAATGAGTGCTGCCTTTGTGTTTGTGCGCATTGTGAGAGTATGTACAAGGCGAGGAACAGTTTTAACACTTATCCTTGACTTTTCCTTTACCCGCTTGCAATTAATTACTGCCCGGAACAGCAGCCCTGGGATCAGTTGCAAAAGACATGAAAACACATCAGCGTCAACGCAAAGCCGGCCGACTCTGAGAGTGGTGTTGAGCGGCACACTGAGACCCTGCACCGCCATCCATTTGCAATGACAATCATTATCGCATGAAAGCAGCGGCCTCCAACTCTATTCTAGAGGGAATGTGTGTGTTCACAGTCCCACAGTAATCCATATTCACTTTCTTAATTGGTTCAATTAGTTCTCTCAGATACTGTATGAATTTTACACTCTGCCTGTCCCCAGATAAAGTCCAGTTAACGTATTACTGGGCAGAGGTTACAAATTGGGTTCCCAGTGGGGAGGATTAATACACAGAGGATTTGAAGTCATTTATGTGGTTGAGTGGGCTAAAAACTGTATTGCTGACACCGTAATGAGTGAACACAAGCATCTTGGCCTCACCGTTTAGTCTTATGCGAGACTTATGCCCGTGGGAATTCACACACAGAAACACGAACACAAACATACCATATCAAATACAAATACTCTCACAATGTCAGGTACATATTCCGAAAACATTATCACTTTTAAGTTGACTAAGTCGCCCTTTAATTTGCTTAACAACCCTTGCTTGCACACAACCACAGTCAACCTTTATCAAATCAATGTTAGCATCAGGACGGAGAGATTAAGTTAGTGACATGTTCAACCTCATGGCTTAATGGTCCCTCTCATTTAATGGCAGAGTAAGTTACTGCACAGCCAGGAAATGGGGACCAGTTTGAAGAACACACACACACAAACACACCACATCGTCAAACAAATGAGGCAGTTGCATTACTGTCTAGTGAATGGAGAGCAAGTATTGATCTGGAAAAGAAGCTCATTCATCAGTGTGGTTAAGCAAAATACCATTAAGGTGGATGAGGGATGAGAAATTATGTACAGACACACACACACACATACACACACTTTGTGTTTTCTTCAGACTCCAGCTTGTGGAACTTGTTTCACTACCTGAAATAAATGCATTATTGGTTGTTTTGCTTTTATCCCTTAATCTACCCTTTCCCTTAATCTCTTCATTGTCCTCCTTCTCCTTTGTTTGGTCTGAAAGCGAGTGTACAGTAAAGTGTAGTTGGCTGATGGAGCTCTGGAGAACGTCTCGTCTTTCCTCTGTCATGCTATTTGTGGGGTTTGATGGGCGACGTGGGAATAGCAGGGTGATTCAACTCTACAGGGTCAAGATCTATGATAATGTACCGTTGGGAACATTTCCATATAATGAACACAGTACATCTTCTTTAGAGGCCCTCTTGAGGAACGCAGATGAGGACACACAGATGGAGATGAACGGAAGAAAAGGAGATCAAGGGAGATTTCAAGAATGAGAGTGGGAGAATAATGGAGGAGGAAAGAGAGACATAAGAGGGTGTGGGGGAGAGTGGTGGAGGTGGCAATAATGAGAGGGATAATTTAATGGAAGAAACAAAGGAGTAAGAAGGAAAGAGGTAATGTTAATGCGGTGCAGCCAGTGGTTGGTGCTCCTTTTGCAGCACTTGTGAACCCCTATGGCTGTGGTGAGCGCTCACCTTTTCATTTCAGCCTCCTGCTGCTACTTTAAAATGAGACATTGAAAGAAAGACTTTGGCGCCTGTGTAGTTATGTTTTTGTGCATGTTTATGCATGCATGTCTGCAGCCCTTTGCTGATAAGCTAGAAAACAAACTGTCATGCCGGCTCTTGATTTCTATAGACAAAAGACGTCATAATAAGCCCCATAATGTGAGCCATTTAGGATGCCATTCAAAGCAGGCTGTCATGTCTGTCAATCAGAGGAATTTTCAAGTCTCTTCGTGACAAGCCAGGGCTTTTGTCTTGAAGTCTTTAACAATAAAGTGACATCGCAATGATAGACATGCTCACACGCCCAACTCCCAACCCCGCATCTGTTAAACACTCCTAATTCTCTGTTGTTTTATGGTGAAAAACTGCGACAAACAATCACATCCTCTGCTGCTGGAGCAGGTTCCACATGGCACACAAGTGTGAAATTGCTGAGTAGATGTGTGAGTGCTGCGTTGCCAGCAGCTGGTCTGTCTTTACAGGTCAATACAGATCCCACACAGCTGATAATGTGAGCAACCAGTCAATTTTTCTTGCTTTTCTGGGCAGAAATCATAGCACAAGTGAATTCTCATTGTAAAAAGGTGTATTTATTGATACAAATTCACCATTAAAGACTATACAGTATAATACATAATATATTTCCACCTGATTAATTTTATTAGAAAAATGTGATTCCAAATAAAGTAACAGTAAGATTTCCCCATTATATAGATTAAACAAGTGTACATCATTGCCATAAGTGATCCCTGATGATGACAACCCAGTCCATAAAAGAATCAAGCTAACTGTGTTATAAATAGTGGCATCATTGGCACATAATTGAAGTTTAGCCTTGGTTTGACCTGTTCACAGTTCTCAGCTAAGCGCTCAAGGAGCCAATACAACGCCTCAGTGCCCTCTGTCAATACACCTGGTCTGACCTATTGACTGAGTTGGAGAGGGGAGCCAATCCATTGCATGGGCCGCCTCCCCCCTTCTCCCCTGCGCTCTCATTAGATCTACTCTATTAAACTCCTTATGCATCTGTCTGTAGACTGCAGGTTGGGGGCTTGGAAACAATCATAGAGCCCTGCTGGTGGTTGGTGTGCTCCACTCAGGCTGAAGAACTGAGAGAAAGTGCTGACATGCACCATGTTTGGAGGCTGTGGAAGACACTGCAAGGTTTTTTTAAAAAAAAAAAAAAAGAGAATCTGTACAGCATCTATTAATAGACATGCATGATGTCAATGAGGAAAACAACTGCATGTGAGCAGGAATAAATATGTTTGTGGTGGGATTACAGTAATAGCTCAACATTTTGGGTTCTGTGGCACATTTGGATGAAGGGATCAATACCACTTTCTGTACTGTGAACATAAGCTGCAGCCAGATAGTTTGCCCTCATACAAAGACAGGAAATAAGGGAAGCGGCTCGTTTGGTTCCCTACAATTGTTGAAATGGATTCATGTACCAAGCTCACAACATTTTGCCTCAGTGATTTACCTGGTGAAGTCCCTGCCAGAGTTATCCCTATACAAGACCCCTAAAAATGGCATATTGTTGTTTTTACACTTTTACTGTGTTTTCAAGTGAATTTTGTTACCACTGGTCAGAACTTCTGTTTAAAGTCTTTCTTTGAGAGGCATAAATCTTCTTATCTAACTGGGCCTGGGAGCAAAAGGATTTTTTTCCCCAAAATGTCAAACTTTACCTTCTACAACCACATTGCTATTTGCACACGTGTGTGTGTGTGTTAATATTCTAGAAAAAAACATCACATGACTCAGATGGTTGTTGACACTGGGTTTGGGTTTCGTGTTTGCATTGAACAAAGTGTGTGAGGCGTCACTCAGGGGTTGAGTTGAGGCGAACAGGGATGTGTGGAGAAGATGTGTCTGGGATGTCAGACATGGCGTTAGTCACTCCCATCTTCTTCAGGGAACGCTCATCTGTCACAGAGATGGAGCGAGAGAACGTAGGGCGGGAGGCACCGGGCGGACCTGAGATGGACAGGCAGATATTTTCTTTATGCTTTGGCAAAACAAGTATATTTCATGCCCTGCCTATAAAGCAAACTCAAAGGGAGCAAATGATCAAACTGTTTAATCTAAAGAAAGAAAGGACTTCAAGAAAGAAGGAAAGAAAAAAGGGAGAGCCCTGTTTGAGTTTCCAATGTATTAAGTATACTTAAGAACTGTGTCAAACACTTCAACTCCCATTAGTTTAATCCCCTATTGGTATTCAGCACACGCACCTAACTTCTTATTAGATTCTCTCGAGTAAATGACATCCATTTACTTTTATTACAGCAGATGAACAAAATGAAAACTACGGTATTTCTCCGTCTGTGCAGTGCAGAGCTGAATGCTGTAGCATTTTCTGGCCTGTAGGGGGTCAAGGCAGTGGAGTGAGCTGCAGCAGGTTGAGCAATGACTGCAGATTTGTTGCAGCTTGATGTCTCTCATCATCACACACAGAAGGAGAGAAAGAGAGAGCACAGGCACAAGATGGTACAGCCCGTCCTGGGAATTCTACCTTTGATATCATTCACATCCTGCTGAGGTTCACCACACGAACCAGCAGGGGGCAGGGTGACCACACATGCACACACAATAGACACACAACCACATGCACACACCACATATATGCCCAAACACATACCCCCACCAGGTCTGACATTTACTGCTAAGTGCTGCAATGGCTGGTTATTTATGTTAAGAGGGCTCATGATGGGGAGAGTGCAGCAGGTGGCTGCATTACACTGTTTATCAGAGCGACGCAGTGGCATTATCACTTCATGAACCATCCTACCCTTCCATCTCACACACACACAACCACATGAAGACACAGTACATCTGTTTTTCTGTCATCTTTTCTGGGCATACACCCTCTGTCTCTCCCTCCTCGCTGCTCCTTGTGTTGTGAAATGCCTCCCGACTGCTCTTCCCTCTCCATTTTTCTCCACACAGATGTACTCCAGCCATCTGGGTACTTGTAGGGCACAGTGAAAGCACTAGTGGAGCAACTTGCTCTCTTCAGGCATGTCAGCATTACACAGCCATTAATTCCTGCTATTTTGTAGTGTATTGACAGCACCAGGCAGCATAACATGAACACAAAATACCTGTTTGGATTATTCTAAATTCCTCATGGTTCAAAATTAGTGTGCACTGAATTTGAAATGTGTACTTTTTCCTCTCTGCCTTCTTCTCTTGCTTATTATGGTGAACTGAGATGTAAGGAAAGTTACCACAGAGCACAAATCTACATTTCAGAACTACTGCTTTTTTCATCTACTCCTTGTTACAATCATTGGTTTCTAAGTCTTTCTCTCCCTGCCTCCACTGCTCTCACATGCAGCTGTGCTATTGTCCCTTCTCTCCAATTCTCTGTGGCATTTCAGTACAGTGCAGGTCACGAGCTGCAACCTCACCTGTGTTGCTCTGGCTGGATTTGACTTTGCTGTTGGTCTTCTCTTGCATTGTATGCTCATACTCCCTCACCTCTTCCAAATTCAGCCCTGTGGGGAAAGCACAGACACATACACATGCAAAGCGCATTAAAACAGGGACGAAAATATGGATTTGATTTCACAGAAATTAAAGCTATAGCTGTAAAAGTATTCTATCCCGTGAATGCTAAGATGCGGCATTGTCACTGTGTTTTTGACCCACCGTGCCACTCGTCGATCCAGGCTACTGCCTGTCTGTGGCCAACAAGAAGAATGTCTCTGATGTTCTGAAATTATAAAGCAAACAAGAACATGCTATAAAGAAAATGTAATTAAAATGACACAGCTGTTGTGTGTAGCCATGTGTGAAATGTAACATTTAGCTTTATTATGTAGTGCATCAGTGTCAAAATCATGGCAATCATTTGTTTAATTAATCTAAGATCATGGGATGTGTGGGAACTTCTCTCAGTGGTATGATGTGCGTGAGGCTTTGTCAAAATGAGAGCCACAAACCAAACGCCCATGAACAAGAACAAACAGAAACTTTTGGGGTTTTGTTCATGCTCCATTGGCTTGCCTCATTGTGGAGAATGGATGTGTTGAAAGAGTTCAGCTTGTTCCACCAACCTCCATTGTGAGAAATTATGCTTTGTTAGGAGTGTAACAGCAGATGCCCTCTGACTGTTGTGGTACAAAGCAACACAGCAATTTCACTAATAAATCAGAGCTAATGTTGAATTACACGAAACGTCGTGCAGAGGTCAGGAGAATGACAGCCCTCATGGCGATGCTTTTAGTAATTATGCTAATATCAGGAAATTGTTGTGGTGATTTATTTGTGTGAATATTCCATACATGGCAGACTCAAATAAAAAAAAGAAAACAAACAAAAAAAACAACAATCAAGAATGATGAGGGTTGTCATTTTCTCTCAGCCCAGTTCTTTTACTTAAACACACAGAAAACCCACGAAGGGAAAGAAAGCCACATCTTACTCTGTGTATGAACTCCTCAGTCCTGGTCTGGAAGCCATACACCTCAAAGCTGCACTTCACCCTCTTATAGGAGCACATAATGGGCTTGTGTTGGTCTCTCCAGTCTTTCTGCAGAGGCCCACGTTCTGTTTTAATTGAATGCCAGCGACTCAGATCCTGCACAGAGCAAAGCAGGGGACTGGGGGTTAGAAGCCGACTGTGACCCTGTGAGGTGCTTTCAGAACAAAACTATGGATGACCAAAGGAGGTTCGTGTTCGTGATTCCATGTTCTCACCTTGTCACTTAATGGAAACCACCAGTACATTTAAGGTTGTTTTGTTTGTGTGTGCATGTGTGTATGCTTGTACAGTCTGTGCTGAGTACTTCTTGACTTGCTCATATGTACAACGGCCTGTAAATTGATCTTTGTTGTTAAGGAAAGAAGTGTGAAATCTGTGATGGGAGGCATGTTACAGGATCATCTCAGGGTTCACATATGTGCATTACAAGGCATTATCTGTCAAGGAATAGTCTGTCTTAGCCTTTTCTGGAAATACTCAGTGTAAGTGTTTAATGTCTGTGTGCTCAGTATGGACCTATTAGCATAGCTTAGCATAAAGACAGGAAGTAGGAGATACAGTTGCAAATAGCAAAGTACAAACCGTAACCATTACTGTACCATATTTGCTGACTCCTCATAAAAAACTCCTCATAAAACAAGAACTTGCCTTGTTAATCCTATGTATGTAGCTGAATTAAAAGGCAATATTTGTAAGTGTCTTAGGTTTTTTTTAACTTTGACTTGCTGTTTTTCATTTAATTGATCACATTAAGGAAACCCAAAAATGAAAAAAACTCTTTCTGTGCTTGAGAGCACACACCATATGTAGGTCTCTGAAGTGACTACCAACTCAAAACTCTGATTAAAAAATAAATAAAAACTCTCTCTCATTGTTTAGAGCTGCCTAGATCTAAAAATATCTCATTCAGTGAGTTGTTTAGATTTGCAAAAGTGATTTCTACGTCACACTCCAAGCTCTGAGTAGAATTATCCAGCCTCCCCATCTTTACATCCACCCACAGCTTCACATCATGCTGCATTCAATGTACCTGGAAAGTGGGAATTCAAAACTCCTTTTGCACTTTAGTTTTTTCTAAGTTTTCATCTGAGAAAAATAACTTATATAGAATCATAAAGAATTGAAATAATAATGCTTTATCAACACTTTGTCGATCACTTTGATGTGTGCTAACGTGAGTTTTCAGGCTACACGTTGTGTGCTCTTCATATGGTAAGAACTTTCTTAGGGGGGCTATTGCGTGTAATGTGTCCCTAAATTTATGTTTGTATGGTTGCACAGAGCTATACTTCTGATCTCAAATAAGGCACAACCCATATAAATAAGGGATGGAGCAGACTTGAGTGACGCACTGCACTCCTTAAAACACACTGCTTTGTGCACAGATGTGAAGGCATGGGTGATATCAAAGTTGTTGTATCGTATATTTATGGTATATTTATATTTCAATCACATTACCCAAAACACTGAGAGAATTTTGCAAAATATTTTGCTCTTTGGCTCCCCCTACAGTTGAGGGATATGACACCACTGTAATTAAAAGCAAATCTCCATGTGAGCCCTGCACATGTACAGCCATACACATTGCTTTGTTGTCACGCAGAAGATGCCAAAAAGCCAACATCCAAAGCCCACAAGGTGGGTTCTGAGTTGTAGTATCTCAGGTCCCAGCTGCTCCAGGGCAGTTTCGGGTCAGTGAATGTGCATAATGTAGGTCAGCATATTTCCAAACAAGTCACAAGCACGCTCTCTAGTATTTCTTTATAGCATAGTTTTTTCTTCATATTTATTTATTTCTTTCTTCATTCATTAATTTATTTATTTATCTGTTTATTCGTTTGTTTTGTCTGTTTTAAAGAGTGCAGAACGTACCTCTGATTCTTTATAGTGCTTTTCAGGAATGTGGTCACTCAGGATATCCAGGAAACTCACATCCCCTTCTGGAGTTGGTGTGTCTCCAAACACCTACATCCAAACAGATGGGGAGGTCATACAGTATAATGACGCACATACACACTCTCACTCATACTATTACACACATACATTGCTCACTCAGTGGAGAGCAGGATAAGAGTAGATAAGTAACTGTGTAGAAAACGGAGGTCACACACCATAACACCCCACGCTATATTCCACCCTGAGGCCCTTGAAGGAAATCACTCTGGAGCAAACAGACGAGAGAACAGATAGATAGTAAGCAGGGTAGGGGATGAGGGGAAAAAACAAGGACATATCGGGGATATTAAAAGACAGAGAAAAAGAGGTGCTATGAAAGCAGAGTGCACTCTTCCTTGGGAGAGCATAGAGTGAACCTAGAGAAAGCGAGAGAAGAGAATGCACTTTCACCCGACCTTGTACAGAATTTGTTCTAATGCCCCGCTGACGTTGTTCATTTCACAGTTCAAAACTAACAAATAAGAAAATCCTGTGGTAAAATAATAGCCTGCTAAGCTCCCGTGGTGCCTATGTTGGTTTGTGTCTATCCCAGGCCCTGCTCCCCTTTATGGAATGTGTTGCACTGGCTGAGGATATTGTGCTGCCTTTAACAGTCTGCACGGAGCATGACGCTCTCACGGTCTCTTCTGCATTCTCTCTCTCTGTGTTTTCACTGTAAAAATACCTTGTTGAGTCAGCATGCTTTGAAAATTTGTTTCGAGGTAAAACAAACAAAATGTAAATATGAGCAATGACAAAGTGATGGTTGTTTTTACTCGTCATATTTGTGCACTGCGGAGCAAACCGCACAACAATTCAGCCATATCAGTGAAAACACAGGCGACTATGAATAGCGAGTGTGGAAAAGAACTCGAGCTGTGCTGCTTGTGATCAGGATTTAGTCAGTCAGTCAAGTGGGTCAGTCAGTCAACACTGGCTAATGAGTAAGCAGTCTAATTCAGAATGAACGCAATAATGAAACAAAAAGTACGCAAAACAATGAGAAATCTTTGCTCTAAGCTTCACGCCCAAAATTCCTGAACTTGAATCAGGTATTGAGCCGCAAGCTTTGTTTTTCAAATAAAAACCTGGATTCAATGAAAAGCTTGGGTTGGTTTTACACAAACCCCCTGGTCCCCAATACGGGCAATCAATTAAATGAAATATACATGCTGCTTTAAAATTTATTGTACTGCATTAGCATCTGTCAAAGGGGTCGTTTGACTCCATGTGTTTGAGCCACTGCAGATTCAGCTGTTGCATATGGTATATGGTGCTAAAATCAGTAGTGTTTCTGTCTAATTAAATTCAGAGGTTATTTCATCTTAATAAGGTAGAGAAAGTGTTAAGTGCTACTTTGTTTATCCAACTTCCTGGCTCACAATACAGTCTCTCTCTGCAATCCACCACAAAAGTTAAACTTTTCCAACACATTTAAGGCAAATTCTAGATGGGAAAATAACCATTGATGGAGTTTGACAGACACATCCGAGATTACAGAGATTCTCACAGAATGAATGGACTTTACTGGGGTTTTACTCCCATATGAACACACAGATATGTGGAAATGAGGTGCAAGTGTTTATATTATGTGCATAGTTCCAGATTTATTTTTGAGAATAAGGCATTGTAGAAAATTATAGAAAGTTAGACTTATGCCAATAAGAATATGAAATTCAGACCTGCCTCTCTACAGGCCTGGTACCTCAAGCTATTGAAGTGAAAAAAGTGGCTGTTGCCTCTTTTTGAGGAAAAACAGTACTTTAAAGGTCCAAATTCCCTGAGTATGGTTCCTCTGGTGAAAATTTAGCTTTGACGACTAAAAACGAGATATTACACAATGGAGATGGAGTCAAAGACTTAAATAGTCTAAGTGGATATTGGACTTGCATTTAACAGGCAGCCAGAAATCTTACTCTAACTGAACATCAGTGTTCTCTGTAGCTCCTGGATGTGCAAATAAATAACGGTAATGTTGACAGGTATGTGTACATTCACAGCAATATTCTGACTTCTGACTTGAATGTAAATAAGACAAAATTCCAATTATGGTTACATTAGCTGCAGGTAGGATATTCCATTCATATTACCATTTACATTTTATAGAGCATAGTCCGATTAATAACACAGGCCTACATAATGGCCTCCTAAGCATTTATAAAGTTTGTAACCATCCAAAATCTTAAATATATACATATCCATTTAAAAATCTCTCAATTGCATCTTCCTCTTACCACAGCTCTCCTATTCTGCACTGAACTAGTTTGGCCAGATGTTGTGATAAACAAACAGACCGATCTACAAAAACAAGCCCAAAACAATCTGCCGTGCTCTTAAAAGAACATGCACAAATCGCCCATAAGAAATTGACCTGGCAAGGTTTTGCGTTGTAAACAGAATATGTCACCAGATAAAAACCTGTAAAAATGGATTGAAAACTCCAGTGGGATGTTTCAGGTGTTCACACATTGCGACCCGGATCAGAATAATCTATGAAGCTTTATTAGATTATTGCTTACTCTGGATATGACCTTATTCTGGGTAATGTAATTAGACAATGCTGTTTAGAAGGAGTACGGTCTTAATTGCATGAATATTGGAATATTGCTGCGCGTGTAAACATATTCACTGCTGTGTTCACAATAGTTTGAAATAAATTTATGTAACTTGTAACTTTCTGACATGAAACAAGATTCATAGTGTTTCTCTCAACAAGCAGAGCTTCCAGGATTCTGACATGTTGGGTCTTGTTTATTTGACTTCCCTCCTTACACAGTGTAGACACAAACACAGAGTTGCTCCTGTTTGTGAGTCTCTGTCTGAGTGTGTTTACGTGTTTTGGCTTTGGACATTATGCTGCATGGCAGCCATGATAAGCACGCTGCACGTCTGGTTAATAGATCTGCCAATAGTGCATTTTGTGCTTTGCTTGTTTTCCTTGTAATGGGCACATCAACTTGATGAACGCTTTCATGGTGCTACGGAGAAAATTGCAATTCCTCTCTTTCCCTTTTCTTTCTCCTCCCCCTCCTTCAAACCATTCCGTCTTTCTCACCTCATGCTTCTTCTCAGTCAGACCCATACTTACATTGTCATTATGGCCATTGTTGTTCTCGAATCTTGTGTCAATACGGATGCTGAACTTGGGGAGGAATGATACCTACAGGGTGACATGGGGTTAAAATATAGAAAAGAAGGGCAGAAGTAGAGAGATCGAAGGCAGGCTGCAGATTAGATCCACTGACACTGGAAAGAGATGTGCTCTGTTGCGTTCATGTACAGTAAATGATGTGTGAGAATACTTACTGAGTACTCTGCAGCACCAGGGATATTCAATATGGATAGAGGGAAACATCATTAGTTACTCATATGCATGGGCATGAAATCACAGCCACACACACATTCACTTTACCACCAGCGTGATACATATGTACACAGTGATAAATAATTGATGGCACTTGAAAAAACAGCTGTTGCAAGTGAAAAACCTTTTATATGCACTGAGGTGTAAGTAAGCATATGCATTACACAAACAGGAAAAAAAAAAACATATGCACACCTGTAATGGTGTATGGATAGAAGTTCCAGGCCTTTTCTGTCACGTAGAAGAATCGAGGGACAAAAGCTTTTGCCCAAGATGGCAGTTTACTGAGAACCAAAAGAGAAAAAAAGAAGAATCACAGTCACAGAGTGAAGGTGTGGAGGAGCAGCAGAGAGATTATGGAAGGAGACAAAGAGATCCTAAGTGTGTGTGTGTGTGTGTGTTTTCTGCCATTTATAGCTAGGATACCTGTAGGCTACTTTTACCACTGTATTCATTTGTATGACTCATTCTCAGTTACACATGTGGTGATGAAATGTTACTGTAGCGTCTAAGTCAGAATATGACTGAAGTTGAATACATTGTGTTGTCACTATACCTGTGTGCACATGTCTTGTCTTTCTGCATACTTTTATTAATGAGGACCAAATGCCCCACAAGCACACAGAGATTAGAAGAATCCTCCACAGTGAGAGCATGTCTTTAGCTCTTTAACAGTTTATTCAAGGATTAGACCTTGGGTTTATGGTGGTGATTGGAATAAGACCTGTGGTTTGTTAGGGTAATGACTGGCATTATTACAGGGTTAGGAAATTAAAGAAGAAAACGCTTGCTCTTTTTTAAACTGCTTTTTTTAATATATTCACAGTTCATTTAAAAGTACAGACTGTAGAAAATTAAACAAACTGGTTCAGCACGTGAACATTTCACTCATTACTCATCAATCTTTTGGGTTTATTCAAATAACCCCATGTTAGGTATGAAAGCTTGACTGGTTTTTAACATGCTACAATATACTGCAGTTGCAAGCCAAAGCAAAGATGAAGCACACATGGTTGATAAATCATAAGAATAGATGTAGTTTAGATACATAGAACAGTTTAATATTTTAGGAAATGCGCTAATTTATTCTGTGGCCAATAATTACATAAGAGCACACGCCATCTTTAAAGCCACTATCATGGTTACATCTGGGTCATACTTTCTCTATTCATGAAGGTCCCATTGGAGGCTGAATGATGTACATGCCATCATCAGAGGGTGTCTTTCTCATTGTGCTCATTGTATCAACTGTACATTTGATTTAAGACCGAAATGGAAACAGGACTTGAGGATAGGATACGTGAAGGTTCACGCTACACTGGATCAGTGAGAAGGATATTCTGATGTCAAGACTAACACACTACCGCACAATGTATGAAGCCATGACTGTGACAACCCGAGCAATGCCTTTGACTTTCTACTCTAAACATTTAAGCTGTCGGACTAACATGAGGAAGCTCATCGTGATGAATTCACATCCCAAGCCCGCTTTGGTCTCTATTAAGCCCATCTATAACCATTTCTAACCCCGATTGTAAATATTTCATGATGCTACTTGGTAGCTCATTAGGAAACAAGCAATGAACAACCCAATCGCTTCAGCAAAGTTTACAAAGCTACAAATGTATTGTTATTTGTGTAGAGTTGACTTGACTGCTATCGCTTGCCTGACAGTGAAACAGCTAATTACAGTCCTGAAATGAAACAACCAATCACAGCAGAGTAGAGCCTCCCTCTTGCATCACGCCTACTGATCCAATCTAGAAAAGGTCTGTCTCAGAATATATTCTGACTTTAGAGACTGGGGGATGGTAAACTTCACCTACCACCATTTTTAAAGCTCCTTAATAAACTAAAATCAAAACTATTAAAAACAGTTGTTTCATTCTTGATAATGTCATGGAGTTATTTTTGCTTTCTTTTTGGCAGCTGCTCATAAAACACTGCCAGGACAAGGTGCTGTGTTTATGTATGTTTTTATATCAAATACAACATGATCTCAAGATTAAAACCGAATTAAAGTTTATTTCACAAAACCATTCTTTGAGTAAATCTTTCAATGTGCTCTTACTTTTGCTTCGCAGCTGCATTATACTGCAGTTTATTGTAGTAAAACCGTCAACAAGAGTTTATATGCTCATAAATCGAGAGGTAAAGTAAATAGTTTCCATTATTTGAATGTTTAAAGTTAATGTTAATAGCTGTTTTTGATCATTTCTCTGTTTTGTATACAAGGCCTATATAGCCTTTGACTGCTGATAGATACATTTTCAACAGTGCAAAGGAAAATAATGAGAGGCTAAAACCTCCCACACATCCTGCAATTACCACCAGCAGGATGACGTGCACGTATTTCTCCCAGCTGGAGGCCTGCACTTACACAATTAGAACACTTAAAGGTTTACTGGATAATGAGCTGATAGAACAATAAGATCTTCTGCTGTAACCTCACAGTAAAGGCCTCAGCATGTTTCAGACAAAGGATTCTTGGACTTTGAATGTAGACATGTTACACTGCACTGTGGGTTTTACTGTACTGAAACAATGATTTATTGCTTGTAAGGGGCTTGGATTTACATGACATTAACTTTTACTGTGAGGCAAGAGACTGAAGATCGAACAGCATCAGTTACCGTAATGACAGAACTGAAAGACTGGGGTTGTAAATAGTCAGGGTTATTGGTACAGCAAAAAGGTCTTTGACATGCTGAACCCATACCTGGATGCTGAACCCATACCTGCTGAGGTAGATTCGCTTCTCGGTCAGCTGTCCGAGGCCGTGCTGAGGGTGAGTATCTGGCTCATTCCTAACCACCTCCACCCCCTCTCCCCCACCACTCTGCTCACAGCTGTGCTTACTGATCATGTAGAGCTGCCCAATCCTATACTGGAGCCCGGGGATGATGTTTATGGTGGTGAGGGCGAGAGTGATGTGAAGAGATAAGGAGAGAGAAAAACTGGTAAGAAAACATGATGCAGAAAGCAAAAATCTTTGTCCTAATCCGCGAAATGTCATCCGGTCTGATTCATTCCCAGTGATACATTCTGCGGACTTTACTGTCTTAGGTCTGTGTTGGTGCTGGTCACATATAAATGAACTAAATTTGAACTGAGCAGCATTATTTCTGGTATCTTAAAATGTAAATACAAAAGTTATTATGGAATAAAGTTTTATAATAATCATAGAAATAAGTTAAAATGAAACGCCACTGAAAGGATCTGTTGCTCTATTAAAAATCCTTTTAATATAAGTTTTGCAGCAGAGATGCAGTTTTGTGGGTAAATTTTACCTCCCACTAATGCTTTATACTCGACTTTGTTTGACAGCTTTGGTTATTACAGTTTCGTTGCAGATAAGTATCTGCATTTGCTTCACATCAAGGTGAATGGAATGACTTGTCATCTAATTATAATGCATTGTTGTGCTTGGAAATCTTGGGCCCTGACATTCATGTAGATGTTACTTTGACACTTATCACCTATCTAAGCTTTGTTGCTGAGCAAGCACACCCTGCTTCCCATAGTAAAAGCCCTCTCTGACAACAGCCGCCTCAACCAGCAGGACACTTTGCCCTCAAACTTTTCTGTTCCCAGTCTGCTCCAACATCAGGACCAACGCTGGTCTACAGACACCCCTGTCTTGTAATCTATGCGACCCTGAGGATCTGCTGCCATTGTCCAGTACCAGACACAGCAGGACATCCCTAGAGGTCCCATGCTGGATGAGTCAGAACTGCTCAACCTGTGTTACTAAAGCACATTTGATCATTTAGTGTTATCTAATGCACAAACTGTATTCGTGTTATTGTGTCACTTGTATATTGTGTATAGTGCCACTTTAGCGGCTTTCAGGACAGAGGTTCCTAATTCCTAAAGGGAAATAAAATCACATGCTGTGCTGACTGTAAAGCCTCTTGATACATTTTTGTGATTTGTGGATGATAAGAATGAATAAAAAATAATGAGGAATTGAGAAAACAGTAATGACTGTCAGCCAATTTTAGGAAGTAACCAGCAAAGTGAGTCTGTCAAAAAAAAAAAAAAACACAAAACAAAACAAAACACAAAAAACGCCTGGCAGGAGGTTGGCACATTTGCTGAGTTTCATTTGACTTTATAAGCATTTGGTCAGGGCTGCTTGGGCATGAGCTTTTGCTCTTTATTTTTCAAATAGTCACATGCTGTGTATAATGATTTCCCTGACGTGACCGTTTCAGAATTTGAAAACTATGATTTGGTCAGTGAGGGTGAATGCATGGTGTCTTAATGAGGATGATGGGATTTTGATCTCTGTTGTAGCCCCAGTTTGTGCCTGATGCTGTTGAGACGGGAGTATTTTCTTTTAGTGGGTCTAAAGAGGACAAGGCCTTTGGGCATCTGGAGCTCAGTCTGACAGCATCAGTGCTGCATTTTAAGCAAGCTACATACTTAATACAAAAACCCTTCATCTTTGCTTTAGTTCTCATTTGTTCCTCTCTAATCTTGTTATGGGTTCAGTTTTATGTTTGCTTGAGTATAAGTCAGTTGTTAAACTTTATTTTTTAAAGTTAACTGTTGAATTACACCACAAAAAAATAAACTGCTATGCTATTCCATTGTAATGCAATGAATTTTGTTACCATATATTTATGTGCCATCAAAGCACAATTTCACTTAAAAGCAGAAACAGAGAAAGGTGGTGAGACAGAAAGAAAGAAAGAAATAAAGAAAGAGAAAGAAAGAAACAGGAGGGCAGACAGCTCCAGGCCATTATTCACTGATGATATCATGTGACACTCCGCCTTCTTGTTGCAATTACTGTGGAATGTCAACATTCAATATTTACTTATTGGGTATTCATGGTACTTAATTAATCATAGTGCTGTGTGCTTTTATGCCGTCGTAAGACTAACAGACACCAGAGCAGTGAGCTCCTCCTACACGGCTTGTGAATCTTTTTTGCTTTCTGAAATTGATCTTAGCAGGCACTTCAAAATACTTTTCTGTCCTTAAATCATTATCTTGCTCTCTGAAGGGCTGTCATGAGTCATAAATTGACACCTTTTGGCACATATTTCCTCCTACAGTTTTTTTAAAGACCAGTTTACAACAATATGTTTGTCATAAATTGTGGGGATGTGTAAATATAGCTCATTGTATCATGGAGACTCTGACTGATAGAGTCAGTGTGACTGCAAAAAAAAGGACAACATTTATTATCGACATTATTATAACACCCATGTTTTCATAGTTTTTATCCTGCAATGTTAAATTAAAGTCATCTTAATGTGACTTTTTGGCACTAATGAACGGTCACTTAGAGTTTGAGCCAGCTCTGCTCTTGGCTGACTTATATCTGTCTCATAACTTTTATTCTTGCGCACTTCCATTAGAGAAGTTTAATCTATATTAAAGCTTTTGCTTAATCACAAAAAACAGCCATGGTCATTCCTTTAACTAATAGGAACAACGATTATAACAATTTTACCATGGAACAGGGATTCTGAAACAATTATACTGTGAAGACACTGATAAAAAAAAAGGGGGCTTTTGAAAGACAGTATGTACACAAGGAGAATCACCTTTATAAAACCATAAATCATTAAATCTCACAGAGGGGTTGAATACATTTACAGGCAGTGGACATTATTGTGACACACAGGTTGGTAGATACGTTGAACACAGCTGTATCTGTCCAGAGTGATCTACATCTGTCGTCCTCTAACAGGCAGTATCTGTGGATCAGAGTCTTGCTCTAGGACACGTTCAGCGAAAGCCAGGAGGAGGAGGAGGAGGAGGAGGAGAATGAACCATCAACCCTGCTGACGCAGTCTATCACCTGAGCTACTGTCAGCGTTTCTCAGAGCAGAATACTATAAGAAATATTTCTCCAAACACTAGTGCTGTATTGTGTTACAGAAGTGTTACTGGATATATTTTACCCTTGAGAATAAACACAATTCACCTTAAAAATGGAGCATGGATATGCTGTAAATGGCTTTGAATAAGATAGCCATCTCGATTTGATACCTCCTCAAGTAAGCTGCATCTGCACTTACATTACATTCTGTCCAAAGAGGATTTGCTTCAAGCTCAAGTTTCTGTGCACCCTGTACTGATACTGTAAATCCCATTCTGGACTGCAATTTGTCACTGTCATTGTTGTGGTAACAGGTAGAGGTGAGGGGGGTAGGGAGGTGTGTACAGGAAGGGATGAGGACATTGCTTTTGAAGGACACTTCAGAGTATAACTCCCCTTCTCTCTTAGCAGAATCCGTTTGTGTATAACACTGCAGGCTGAATTCCTTTGTTTGAGCTCAGGTCGTAACCAGTCTGACTAGTTTGTGTGCTGCACAAGTGAATGAGGCGAAGAGGCAGACACATAGACATACTACACACAAAGTAGCAGTACTACTGTGTGAGGCTGCTGGCCAGGTGTTGTGTATTAGCTCCGTCAGAATGCCTGAGTTCCTCGCTGCCGAGGAAACCTCTCTACCCAAATGTGCCAACGCTCACACAGAGCAGCTGCAGGAGGTGTGTGTGCTCTGTTGGCGCTTTTCTTATAAGCATATTAAAACTTCCAAGAATGCAAGCTGAATAGATGTACTCGTGTTTCAAATAAACCCTGTCTTTTTAAAGTCCGTCAGTTTAAAGCTGAAGCAGAGTAACGTGTGTGTGTGAGCGTGGGAAAGACAAACTCACTTACCTCTTCCACAGTCAGTGGCATACATATGCGGTACTCTTTCATCAACATGCTGCTGCAACAGGGAGAGCCGTCTTTTGAAAGTGAACGGTGAAACTGTGGTTGAGTCTGTTTATCTCAGCTGTCTCACTTGCATAGTAGACTTGCTCAGGCACGCACCACACTGACCACAATGACCTCTTTTCTGACGCTCTTCCCCTTGTTTTGCTGATGTCAGTGGTCCGTGGAGTTAGGTCCAGTTCTTTCTGTCAATGAGTGTTTGCTGTTTTCTTATTTCTCTCACTCCTCAGAGCCTTGTCCCTGCTCTGCTTTTTGTTTCTCTTCCTCAATTAATCTCTTAGACACGATGTTTTAGCTGCTCTCTTCCTACTTCTCTTGCTGCTTCTTCTTTTTCTGCTCCTGCCTTCAACTGCGCTTTCTGTTAGCTGTTTTTTCTCTCTTACTTTCTGTTTGCTTTCTTTAACTGCAGTGTGGAAACTAGCAGAGGTGAAAATAAAACCTACCTCTAACCTACTCTACCTGCTCCTTCCCTTCTGCCCCTCTCTGAGCCTTATTTTAGTCCTCCTCATGTGAAACCTTACTGTCTACTCAGTGCTCCTCCCATTCTCCTAAATCATCATCCACTGTTTTCAGTTCCTCACAAATTCCTTTGCTGGTTCCCTCCTTATCTCTTATTTCTCACCCTCCTACACAAACTCTCCGCCCACTGTACTGAACTGCCTCTCCACCTGTGTCACCCACTCCCACTTCTCCCTCTCTGATCTTTATCTGCTCTTGCTTCTCAGTCACACAGACTACTGTCAACAACAGTCTTGTCGTCTTGTATCTGGCAACATGAAAGTCATGCAGATTCCTTACAATGTTGTTCAGATTTTGAGCAGATTCCTCAAACAGGCCCCTCTTTTCCTCAGCTCACTCCACTCCACTCGGAGTGTATGAATGGCTGTCTCACAAGGGTAGTCAGAGTTGGCAACTGGATTGAATATTACCAGAACCCGAAGAGCTTCTATGAAACACAGCTCCAGACTCACTGACTTTGTCTTAACTCATGACCTTCAGCTGGGTTTAATTAAATCCATATTCAGTCATTGAGTAGTGGAATCGAAGCAGTCATAATATCTTGCTTTTGCTTGTGTCCATCCTTGTGTCACAGACCGCTCAGCCACTGCCAACTTTATATTTTTGCCTCTTGATCAAATATGAGAAGCAGATGTTTGAGTGAATTTTCTGGGTTAGTGCCATGGTAGCCAAGACCAATAACAGGTCCTAGATTCTTCCTCTGACGGATTTTGCTTGCTTTTCCTAGTGCGTCTGGAGACAGGACCAAAGTAGGTCTCTTTACGTGTCTTTGCTGTTATCAGCTCTGCACTGAAAAAGCAGTGAAAACTAATTCCTGGTGGGGTTTGCTCCTGTCTTATCAGATCAGTGTTTGGAGAAGGGAAGCCACTTCAGAGAGCTGAGGTGTGCTTTGCTTGTCTCTGTCTCGATTTTCCCAAGACTCATGGGGCTCTGACAGCACATGCGCAACACACATTAAGGATGAATGGTGGCGACTTGGATGTGTATTCAGCAGATGATCAAATCATTGATTACTTTGATTATCTAATTGCAGTTATGGAATGATGGGGGGGGGGGGTTGCTGAGGAATGGCAGAGCTTTTGAATGAGTTATGGAGCTGATCATAACATTGACTTTTTGACTGATTACCATAATCAATCAGACAGATGTCTGCTGTAGACTAGGCTTTTCTCTTTTTGTTTCTTTGAAAAACAACAATCACAGTTTGAGCAAGTTACAAAGGCGGAGACCAGTGAAGATATGACTGATAATGAGAAGTTAGTCTTGCAACAACTGCTCTATTGACATCTGGTATTTGCATGTGAGCTATATCAGGACACATTACCTGGAAGATAACATCGGATCTGCAGGCCTTTGCATATACACCTGGAATGTAACAATATAATCTGAGCTGTGTTAGAGTCTGAAAATCCAAAATATTTATGCTGCTTCGCTGCTGGACTTTGAAGGGAATTCAGCTGTACTTACATGTACGATGATCTCTCACATAGAAAATCACTGTGGCATCACTGTGCACCCCACAGTCCACAGTGCTGCAGAGTACACACTCCATTCTATAGCTTGTTTCCCTTCCCATGCATTCATATTGGGACAAAGGAGAGTTGTCAAACTATGCATGCAACTGTACTGATAGTTGCTTTATGGTTATACAGTTGTATGTGAGGTAAGGATTATGGACATTCAACTTAGTGGGCACTTCAGAGAAGTTCAGCAGTAGTCAACATCACATTGCCATTGACAATGACATTGATACAATGTTGAATACTAATTGATTAAAAATTACCTTGAACCAGAAAGAGTACTGAAAAACAAAAAATATCAAGTAAGCATGAATGAAAGGAATAGACAATCTCTGCACTGGAAGACATTATTTATAACTCTTGGTTTCATCTCAACCCAAAGTAGGTACTTCTGTTGCAAAAGGACAAAAGCGCAAACACAAATGAGTGTAGGCTACATTTCAGGTTTTTCATTTCTAATCACCGAAGTGGCAGCAGAAATGTACAATTAGCAGATGTGCTTCTACAAAACTGTACACACCTCTATGCCTTCTCTCTATCTCAACACTCTCACCTCTGACAGAGCTTGATAAGTGTTTTTCCTTCTATGTAGCTTATTGTTAGCTTTGATTTTAGCTGTAATGTTATATCCTCATTGGTATGCTGCTTTGGATTAAAGCGTCTGCTAAATGCATAAACAAACGCAGCGAGAACATTGCCACGCCAGGACTGTGAATCCAAGGTCAAGGAAAGCAATATCATGGACTGCTTCCATACATTTTTCACCAGTTTGGAATACTGGGAAGCCTCCAACTTCATCTAAAAAAAAAAAAGCAAACAAACCAAAAAAAAGAAAAATAAATAACATGAAATATGAGCAGTTTCCTTAACCCTATAATGCCAAATGCATCAAATTTGATACAAGCATTTCTGAGACCTATTACAGAAACTTTACTCAAAACCCTCCTGTGTACAATGATATTTGTCTTCCACCCCCTGGTCGATACCTTTTTCACTACTACAATTCGGACACAGCACTTAGGCCAATCCAAAATGGCCTCCTCCGATTAGTTCCCAACTCGCTGGATCAAGATAAAGAAAATTGCGATTTTGAGGATTTTCCAGTGAAATTTTTGCTTATATTTTAACAAGAACACCTAATCTGTTGAAGCAAGTTATAATTATTTAATTTCCTGCATTTTAATACATTGTAAAATCATGCAGAAACTTTGTGTTCAAATTTGATACTATAGGTAAAAAGTGGAATCTTTTTCCATGGTGAAATATGCATTATATTGACCATTGTGCATTATAAACGAGTTTTGATGAATCAATTGCACAAATTACAGATCAAAATGTGATGTTTAGAACAAATAATTGCACTCAGAAACCGATAAACCCAGTGTCCTCTTTCGTTGGCATCACTCCCCTAACCCTACACCTGACCCCAAGACCACGGGAGACGCTGGGCTTGGAAGACCAAAACACATGTCATGGTTCCCAGACCATCCATTGTGGAACCTACAACAGATTCATTGGTGGTGTAGATTTCCTGGATATGCTGTCTGCCCTGTACAAATACATCTTCAAAACCAGAAGATGGTGCTTGTATATTTGGTAGCCTAGTGTCACAGTGGCACTCACCAATGCTTGTTTCCTGTACCAAAGAAACCTGAAGACACTGGACCTAGAGAAAAACACCATGAAGGTTTCAGGGCTCAGTTGGCTCTTCCCTGGTAAGCGCAGGAAAAGCAAAAGTCAGGGTTGGCAGACCACTCTCCCCTTCACCAGTATCCTCTCCATCCCACTCCTCACCATCACAAACACCAACACCACAGAGGAGTTGGCGATCGACCATTATGCCTCCAGATGTGAGGAGAGACATGGTCGACCACTTCCCATCCTGGGAAAAGCGAAAAGGTGCAAGCACTGCACAGGACACTTCCCATGTGTGCTGTGGAAAATGCAACGCCCATCTCTGTCTGAATAAGGACAGGGACTGTTTTCATGCTTACCACATGCCATAAAAGAAAAAGGGACAGGAAAAGGTAGCAATTTGGAAAAATGAAGAGGCTGATGTTCTTGTTATCGCCTTAACTGCTGTTTTCATGGTAAACACTTGTCACAATAAAATAAAAAGTTCCAGACTTCCACGATCAGGAGCATGATTGGATGGTGGTGGAGCAGCTCATAGGTGAGGCATTCGATTCTAGAAGTAAACTAGTGCCAATTTGTTTTCAGTCACAGCTTGGTTAAGTGTAGACAGTAAATTATTGGTTAAGTAAAATATGTGGTATTGGAGGGCCACAAAAGCAGTCTTGCCCAGTCCTCGTGGTCCTAGGGCAGGACTAGTCAGCCTGGTAACCAAGTCAATGAAGAAGCCCGTTTTCATGGCAGCGACAGATAATATTAACACATTCTGTGCCTCCACCATAGAGAAAAGGCTCTGTGATTTTTTTTTAACTTGGCTGAATAACATGGTCACAGTAAGGATCGTGTACACCTGACTGATACCTGAAGATGCTCCATTTGACCACCATGTGGTGTAGCTTAGATTTCATCTCATTTAGAGATGAACTCCAAGCTGTGCTAATGCCATGCTAATGCTTGTTGAAAATAGCATAAAATAATCCCAGATGGATGCAAACTTAGGACACTCCTACTGTCAATGATCCTCCGCAAATTAGTTTTTTGTGATTTTAACTCTCAGGCCACTGGGGTTCCCCAGCTCTGCACTCTGAGACATGTTGCTGCCATAAAGTTCAAGATGAGCTAATGTTTTTGATGAAAAAGTAAAATGCCTCTCTTTTAACATTTGATATGTTTCTTTGTACTATTGTAAATAAGATATTGTTTGATGATATTTGGGTGTTTTTTTTTTGGAATTCTTATTTTACACAGTATCCCAACTCATTTGGAATCAGGGTTGTATTATGTGATTGCAAAATCTGTTACATTTGAGTTGAACTCTGTAATGAGTTGATGAGTAAAACTGAGCTGGGGACATAGTGCTGTGTCGGAGTGAGACGCTTTAAAGCTGTTCCTTTGGTCAGAGTTGCTTGTCTTTATTTCCTGTCCTTCAGGATGAGGAAGCAGGTGCTGATTAATCTGGAAGGGACTTCATCATGGGAATTATACCTATCACATCCCTTTAGAACATTCAATGAAAAATAGATGGGACTCTTAAAACCAGTTGAGGTGTTCTTTGACCTTATGTCTCCTGCTCTTATTGTGTTTCTGTGTGTGTGTGGCCATATTTTAGTGCAACAACAGTGGTAAGCAATCCTGTTTTAAGCAGAAAAAAAGTAACATGTAGATCATTAACTGTTGGGCTGGCTGCCACTGCTGCATTACTGGCTTCTCAGTCTCAAGGTGTGGTTTAAAGACAAGGTCAAAGGTTCTTTGGTGTCCCACCCCCAACTGAGAGTGTGAATGATGGCCCCTCCAGCCCAGCCCTGGATAAGCAATGGTTAGGTGAAAGGCACAGTGCTGAGGCACTGAAGCTTTAAGATTTAAGATAAGGAATTCAGCAGTCTGTGAGGATAAGGTTTGACTGGTTTATGAGCCCCATGTTGTACAGATAGGAAGTGTGGTAAGTACCAAAATCTCTTTGTGAGTTTTCCAGATTCTCTGCCTCCCTCCTTTTCTCTCCACTATCACAACAAGCCTGTTGAACACCTCTGATCTCCGTTTTGGTCCAATCATCAAAAACCTGAAGTATTTGGGTCAGACTTCGGCCTAGCAGATAAAAGGAGCAAAATAACAGTGAGAGAAAGTACACATGCCATTATTGTCCTTTGTTCAGAAAGTGTCTCAAAGCACAAATGCCATCACATGCAACTGCACAGCAGAAAAAATAACCGGCTCTTTGCTGTACTAACATATCTCTGTGTTGAGATGTGTAATGTGTGTTTTACGACCTTTAAGGGGGTGGGGAGTGGGGGGGGGTCTTTCTATGTTTGTGTGGTTGGCTCCAATGTGTTAAGATGTAAGCTTAGTTTTAATCTCCTTGTAGTTGAGTATCAGGCTAGTGCTAAGACATTGATTGGTCCAACTTCTTAATTGATACCGCCGGAGGACCGCCTGCCAGCGGGATGTGGATTTTGTGTGTATGTGCGCTTTCTGCTGTGTTAGAAGCTCGAAGTGAATCCCCCTGTGACCTGGATGAAACAGAGCGTTCACTTATCTTTATCGAATCCCAATCTTGAACTACACGTGCACGCCAGTGAGAGGGATGAGGGCTTATCCAACATCGTTAGGGGCTCCAGACAGCGTTCCAGGACACGCCAATCAACACGGCCCCCCATATGATACCTTTGCACAAGAGATGCTACAACTGCCATCATTAATTCCTCCAAGGACACACACACATAGATACTGCACCCATATGAACATATGTCAGCACACATGGGCCTCTTGCTCCTGTAATCAACTCCTGAGATTCCAATTATAAAAAAGAATAATTTATTTCCAGCTTTTCTCCATATTCATGAGTTAAGCAGTATAGAATGAATTCCACACATTACACCCATTGTCGAATTTATGTTCCCAGATGAATTATAGATGTTGTTTGAAACTGTTCAGTGTTCTTAAATGTCATCATTAATCTGAACAAGTCGCAATTTTTCCAGCTCATTTACACAGTGTAAATGTTTTTTTTTTTGCCTCTGAAGAGTTTGTGTGCGCAAAGGATAAAAGATCTAGATCTATTCCATAGTTTGCATTATTCCTTTGTGTATTTGTGAGTCTGAGGGTGAGAGGAGGAGAGAAAGTTCTCATGAGCCCTGAAAGCAGCCAGAGGCTAGTGTGTATCTGAAGGCGTTCAGAGTTGGGATGATCAGAGACTGTGAGCCCAACATATTCATCAAGGCACTCCACAGGGACAGAGGTTGAGCTGCACTACAGAGACGAGAAAAAAAAATCTGCGGACTGAAAAGAAATGAAATAATTTATTCCAGGAATGGAGTGGGGGGGTATTGGAGACAAGTTTAGGGGAAGGGCAGAGTTTTCAGTGTGGGTCTGCACGTTTTCACATTCCACATAACACACTGAAAGAAAATGCAATTGCCACTCTCTATCACTTTTATAATGCATGTGAGAGCGGGGGGGGAATAGAAAGAGACAGACTCGGTGACTAAATGCAAAGTAAATGCACAGCTTAAGAATTTACAGGAAGAGTCACCTTTAGCTCCTTTAAAGAGCTGCTGGTACTCTGATGCCTTTACCGTGAGATTTGCAAGGTCAAACTCAAACGAGAATCTAACTTGCCAGCCAGCGGTAACAACCACTAAACATCCCAAACATGGCTTTAGGTGAAATGCTAGTCCAAAAATAGCTCCCTTAAAAAAGGTTAGCATAGATGCTGAGATTGCATCAGTAATACCACAACTGCATAATTTTTCTTCTTTGAAAGAAGAACAAAAAAAACCTGAAGGTTTTTCTCAGTGTGAAAGATTTTCCAAACTGGTTTCGGAAAGAGTTGGATTCGAGAAATAGGTTCTACTCTGTTGATCTGATGGGTTAAAGCTAGCCAGTGATAGATGGTGACTGACAGATGGTTCATCCAATCACTTGCCAAATATTTTTGAAAGCACCTGCCCTTTTACAAACAGTTTCCAACTTCAGCTTGCCAGATGGTTCTGCGTAACAAACCATCTGGCACATCAGCTAACTGTGGCCCCTTCACACTCCTCCACCAAACCCTATCAACTCTCTGTCTGCATCTCATCTAACCAGCCTTCCGCTACATACATCCCTATGCTCCATGCCAAAACTGCACGTCTTTCCTGTTGATACCACATGGTCCAGCCTGGCTCAGAAAGTAATCAAAATTGTAAGCCCACACTATACAAACATCTATGCCAGATGGAAAATATTGACAATCACGGTGACTGAAAAAGACAGAACTAGAAATGTAAAAAAAAAAAGAAGAAGAAGAAAGAAACAACGTGTGAAATATTTCATATCTGTGCAATGGGACAGCCCTCATGCAACAGTAAAAACTTCCACTTGGCGTGTGAAAACATGTAAAATTTAGTTTCAGGTTTACTGCCAGTCCAGTAACACCACTCCTCTGAGACTCCAGATTTCTTCTTACAAGCGTTCAATCTCTCACACCTTGAATGTGTCTTTGCTCTTCGTGAGTGGGACATGACAAAAGCACTCCCAAAACATCTGGACTTTGCTAATATGAACCTTATCCAGGATCTGTTTCTCTCAGTGTCAAACTATGATCAATAAAAACTTAATAAAAGACTTTGAATTTTTTTCTTGTTGCAGTCCAGTAATGAGGTTGTGTTGTTAAGGTTCTCAGATGCAGTTTTTCTAATGTAATATGTGCAAATGACCCTTAATATACTGTAAATGTAAATTTGTATTGTAAAACTTGTATTATGATTTTCGAAGCACATGTGTTTAAGTGAAAGTTATTTTTTTCCACACCCTGTTTCTTGTGCTACTCCCTGCCTTCAGGTATAACTGTTTCTTTCGAGGCATTTGGCCTGTAGCAATTATGTCTAACCAAGCCAGAATAATCACGTTTCATGTCACTCAAAAGTTAAAACAAATCATGTACCTGTATTACATATGTTTGTGGACACACAGTCTTAAGCAGACTTATTCTGTTGGCTACTTCAGCTGCAGACCAGACATGTTTGTACATAATTTGTTTAGCTGATAAAAGTTTTCACTGAAATGAAAGCAAAATTGTTAAGCAGCTAAATTACAAGCCAAAATGTTGGTTCCTACAAGGAGAAAACAAATGCAAAGAAGTCCTACTTATATGTGAGTAAAAGCATCAGTGCCACACAGTAAGAATATGTCACCGTAAGCCCTGCTTTGTAAATGATGAAAATGATGAAAATCACTTAAAAAATATTAAAAAAAAATGTTTTTATCTGCAACTAATCTTTAGATCTTAAAGTCTGGAACACACCCTAAAAAGACCTATAAAAAACAAAGCTAGTTGGAAAGAAATATCTTATTTATTGATTAATTTAATTATCTAGTTCTATGTGAACCATTATGTCTTTATAGCTAGGGTGGGGAAATATTTAACCTATTTCGACAAATATTTCTCAAAAAACTTCTAAGCATATTAAAATTCAAGTGGTTGAATATTAATTAGACATCTCCACCTACTCTTGGCTCTTTTTCAGAAAATCTAGCTGTGGTGAGAGCGTATTCTTTCTGGCTGCCCTGCAAATGCAGATGCACAACGTCTCTTGAGATGGTTGAAAGCCCAGCTTAATGGTGGAGAGTCCTGCAGGAGAAATAGCTATTTCTCAACAACTGCTTACAATGCAAAGCAACATCGCACATTTTTTATCAGAAAGAGTATGTTAATGTAAAGAAAAAAACAAAAACAAACGTGTCTTTGCATTATTATTGATAATTATTATTGGGATTCTTTTCATTTCAGTTTACATTGTATTTTTTGCTAGATGTGTATCTAACTCGCCTCCAAGTCATTTATGATGTTGCTTTAGAAGCCACACCCTCTAACCAAAATGCTAACTTGAAACAATCTAACTGGATGTGGGTGGAGTTGGGTGATCCAACTGAAGTCACAGCCTGATATACTTGAAGTAATTACTGGAGCTGGTTTGTTCTCTTGCATTTGCTTTCGCTTCTGAGACTGTGAATATAATTGGCAGCTTTATAATATGAAAATATCACGATCAATATTTTTACTTCAATTATGTTATTTTAGTAAAGTTGCAGCATATCTACTTTGGTTAGTGTGTAGCACTAACTTCACTTTTTGTCTGAGCAATAAGATATTTGTAAGATGTGTTTTGTAAGCTTTGCAACCTTCGCCCTTTAGCAGGTTAGTAGCATATTGTGTCTTCTTCGGTTATTGTTGCATGTTAGCATGTTACTTTTCTGTGTGGATTGTGAATGAGAGGAGGCTGGAGTAGTGGTTGATTCCTACGATAAAACATATTAAATAAATGTAAAAGTAAAACTCCTGTAGAACACTGTTTATGTGTAACATTATTTTTTTACATTATAACATTACTTTTACTTTGGTGCTCTGCATCAAGGCTAACTAGAAATACACATTAAGCTGACTGAAAAGTAAGTGATAGCCTTATTGTCATCATCCCTGTCTCACAGATGAAGGCTCAGGTAGTCCTGTTTCAGATTAACATGCAGTTAAGCTCTTCTCATGTCTAAATGTCTCATGTCAGTTTATAAGTCTCACATTCAAGTGCTTAAAAAATGTGAATCGGAATCGAATTTTGTTTTTGTTACGTTCTGTAATGTAACCATATAATGTCGACACGTGACATTTTCGTGGCACCTGGAGGTGTTTTTACAGGCTTCTTCAGCGATATGCTTTTAAGACAGTGGTGTTACATCCCACAACTGTACGTATGCAACTTTAAAGACTACCTTTTGTGTTCATAAGAGAGGTTTGGGGGGCCCAGATGAAACTGTAGTATGTATATGTAGAGTTGTTGGTGTGACACAGGGCTATGATTTTATTGTTACGAGATCAACAACATCAAGTATAACTCCACCCTGTGCTTTGGTGTGTCTGTGTACACTGTATGTGTATTTGTATGTGTGTGTGTTCTTTTGAGAGTAAGAGAAAACCTTTTTGTCTGATTGGTAGCTCAGAGCCAAACAGATGTGTAAATAGAAGTAGGCGACTGGAGTCACATCAGATACACCAACCAACAAAATCAAACTGTCTTTCATACTCACACAGTCTTATACACAAACACTTGAAATCCAACACAAATTGGCAAAGAAATGGGTCTGAATTGTGCATTCAACTTTTGTTAATCCCAAAGGTGAGCATGATCCCACACTGTAACTATCAAATTAATATAATCAGACAGTGTAGGGCTTTGAATGCTTCAAAAGCATGCCGATACACACTGTGGAGTAAATACAGCAATGACGCATGCTATCACATCCCTCATAAACCCTAATGTCATCACTCCAACATCTCAATTGGCTCCAGGCAAAACAGAGAGCCGGCCACAGAGACAGGGGGAGAGAGGGAGGAGCATGCGCCCAAGCTATGATGATGAATTGATTGATGAATGCAAATGAAGATGAATGCATGTGGCATATACAGATAACAAGAGAAATATGAAGAGTATAGCAGCTGGTTCACTGTTTTGCTTTGGCAGAAAATATGAATAGCTGATGTGTATCTGGCCTATTAATACTACAGCAGTGACAGTGAACGCACCACTAAACCAGATATGGGTCGCTTATCACAAATTGTATGGCCCAGGAACAGCGGCCGTTGGTCTTTCTCTACCACCTGGAACCTAATCACTGGGATGGGGCAAACAGATCTGCTTCATCACCCCACAGACCAACCTTTATTGCCATATGGACTGAGTCCTAAAACTGACATAGATCAGAGCACAAGTAGAATAATAAGCGGTCGTTTATATCCATCGCCAAGGCAACTTCACTCCATTACAAAAAATCCTGAGTGACAATAACCAGTCAGACACTGGAAGAAACAGTGAATGTGTGGCTTTTTGTGACTTTGATAACTAATCTCATGAGTAATTTTAAAGAAAATAGTGAGAACTCTGTTCAATTATGCAACTTTTGTATCTTTATTTTGAACAGATGGTCAGACAAAACTAGCATTTAGCAATCTATATGATTTATCAGCTGACAAGAAATTTTTTTTGTTAAAGTCATAATTAATAGCAGCCCACTCTGACTCTGTTTGCTTTGTCTAACTGAAAGTTGATGGGTGTGTAACCAGCTGACGACACATAAAAGAATTACCACGACAGTTTTATTTCCAGTTTTTCTCAGTTAGTTTTGGTTTCATTTGCACGGCTTTTGTCTCAGAGATTTCTGTCCTGCTGTCAAGAGTTGTTGTGCTTACTAATGAAGTTTAGTCAGTGTGACAACTGTTGACAACTTGTTCCGTGGATTATGCAGAGTAATGAAGACACCGAGTGTGCAAAGAAATGTTCCTGCTGAATTTTTTAGGTCTAATTCTTTTTAATGTGGTGAGCGCCACAAATGATTTTCTATTTCCCCCTGTTACATTAGGCAGCACAACCATCTGTGTGTGGAGTCGGAACATGTTTTTTTTTTCTTTCAATGCAGCTTGTATTAACTGTTTCTATAGCATGGCAGTGGAAAACAACACTATCCAAAACAAATGATATTGTGTGAAATTTGAATGTCCACATACCATTTTATGGTAATATGACTAATAATTTAAAGCCAACTAACCTGCCCACAACCTTAAGCCATTTATTTGAATCAACGTCTGCAGAATTGCAACTTGTGTGTTTGGCTTTGAGTCAATCTCATATTGATGGCTGGTCAATTAGATAGAGTTGAGACGTGCCTCTAACACGTACCAACACTCCAGGGGGCAACGCACAAGTCTATGTATCAATGAGACCTGTGCCCTGCCAGTTGGCGAAAGGAGACTCTCATTTTCTCTTTCTGTGTAGACACAGGTGCATGCAAAGTTTTGCACTCCTTCAAAAAAAATCCTGTGAAAAGCTACACAAACCTAGTTTCACCAGAGAGCATGACATAGGTACATTTGTACACATCTCTAAAATGTAAAAGTGTCCCAATCCATGGTTTGCAATTGTGAGATGGCAACACATATGTGTAAAACAAATGCGTAAAACCCCTAAGCCTGTATAGTTATTGTACAACCCCTGGCAAAAGTTACTTGGAGGATGTCTATTTAGCTTTTTAACTGCAAAATAAATAGATAAAAAACAGATATGACACAAAATTATTTTATTTGTTTAAAGCATACCTCAAACACTTCTTATAAAAAACTTTTTCAGATGAAGTAGAGGGAAAAATCATGGAATGATGCAGTATTTTTTTTAAAAACAAACACCTGCACAAGTCTTAATATGCTAATGATTCTGCAGTTAAAAAGAGTTCTCAAAGAGCTTATTTATCTGTTGTAAGTAATTGATTAGCAAGAGACATGCCCCCTACAAGAGAGTTGTTAGTGAAAACTTTGGAAAGGATTATAAAACTCCTTCAAGAAGGCAAATAAATTCAATATTGCAAAATATATTGGTTGTTCTCTGTCAGCTGTGTTTAAAATTTGGAGCAAGTACAAACAAAATGGGAATGTTGAACAAGGGAAACATACAGGTCGACCAAGACGTCTGGAAAGAAAACTAAAAACAACAAGTCAGAAAAATAGAAAATATACAACAAAAGAAATGAAAAACAAATGGGCAGAAACAGAAGTCAGTGTTTGTGACCAAAGCGTAAGAAACTCGCAGAAGGAAATGAGATTTATATCCAGAAAAGCCAAATGTAAACCATAACTAGCATCTAAACCGAAGTAAACAAGGCTGCAGTGGGCGAAAGCAAAGCATTCATGGACTGTTAATGATAGGATAAAATATCTATGGTGGAAAATTAAAAAAATATATCCATAGCAAGGCTCCATCCTGCAAAGCTGATCTGTCAAGTGCTATACAAGAAAGCTGGAATGTATTGTTTTTCATTAGTGCCTCAAAGAATTCAAGCTGTCAAAAAAGAGGAGGAGGTACAAAATAGTACTAATTGAGATTCATTTGCCAGAGGTTGTAACCCCGACCGTTTGTTTTTAAGTCCTAACTCTTACCATTCACTGAAAACAAAGTAGAAAAGAGAAGGGACTGTGGAAAACATAGTTTCAGATAAATCTTAAGCTGAGCTCGACTGCAGGAACTCCAGTGAACTAATGCCTCATGCCTAATGCCTCTATATATCTATAGATATATATATATATCTATATATCTATAGATATATATACCCGTTTGGTCCAATCAACTGTGTCAAATATCTGCATTGTCATGTGGTGAAATGTTGAATGTGGATGCTTAGACAAACATAAAGACATCATACTTTATCACTTAGCGAGAAGTACCAAGACGCTCAATGTGGTCATGAGACATAAGCTTGAAAACAGAAAATGTTCAACAAAGAAAATAAGACAAGCCATGTTCTGCTGGAGGTACGCTCTTGTTAAAAGGGAGTTTTTCTCTCCACTGTCACCTCATGCACGCTCAGGAAGGGGATTAAGCTTTGTTGCTGTGTTAAGAAATGGAAAGAGTCAGAAAAGCCTTTGTTGTGACTCTGCAGTGTGTTGCAATGTGAACCAACAGCTATTAAATATTCTGGTGTGAGATAGCTGCCCTAGAGGAACCCATGGCTACTAATTGTTGGCACAAAATTTTAGGTTTGAAATTTGCACGTGGTCCCTCTGTGAATTATTAACAAGTAATAGCACCAGCAAGTTAGTTAAGGTCTGAGACCTTGGGAAAGGATAACAGATTAGCCACAACTTTTCTGAGGTTCTTCTTTTTCTTATGACCAAAATAGTCCAATAAGTAACACTCTAATCCAGTTTAAAATCTTTTAAAAATGTTTAATCTTTAACTTTACGCCTTCAATATCAGCTCATCTTCTGCAGAAAAACAACCCAGTGTCTGTTGGTATAGTTACACCTAAATCATATGAAAACAGGACACTCTGACACACAGTCTGCTGATGATCTGCAGCTAACTATACGCAGCTGATTCATTCAGATCACAGATTAGCAGCACAGAAAAAGAAAAAGTGGAAGTCAACCCTATATCCTCAAAATGAATGCTATGTCACTTCTGCCTTTTGGAAGCAAAATATACAGAAAGGTCTCCTGTTGCATTTATCATCACAAAAAGTTACTGGAAAATAACATTTTTATTTCAGCTCCGCAACCAAAACACCGCGTCCTAAATCTGAGCTGCAGTGTTATGACACTGCAAGTCCCGCACTCGCTGCAAGCTACTCACACATGGTCACTGACATGCTGCTGTAGTATAGATTTCTCATTCACATGCACGCCCGCACACTTGCACGCAACCTGCAGCTCTCCATGCTAAGACGCACCAGGCAGCTGGGTGACACTCACATGTGGATCCAGAGACGCTGGTGTGGTGCCTCCGTTTTGCTTGGAGAAGCAGAAAGAGGCGATAGGAGGCAGGAGGAAAAAAGGCAGGACGGCGAGGGAGGGATGCGGATAGGGAGCCAGTGATGGATGGATGGAGGGAGGGAGGGGAGGGAGGGAGGAAAACTGCGGAGGGACGCAAGGGATGGGGTGCCATGAGAGGGCTGAGTGGTTCTAGTAAATATTTATATTGCATTATGATACGTGCCACAGTGAAAGAGGAAGAGGGGGAAGGCAGAGAAAGGGTGGAGATATAGAGCGTCCATCCCTTTATTAATTTCATTCCGGACCGCTAAGTTTAGCATTCAACACGTGTCGCCAGTGATGGAGAGAGGCAGGGAGGGGGGAGGAAGCGCGAGAGAAACAGGGGGAGAGAGGGAGGTTGACGGTTGCTAGGTGACCGGGCGCATATACTGAATTTTAACAAAAGAACAGGGAAAGAGGGAGAGCTTGAGAGTGTGTGAGAGAGAGGAGAGGAGAGAGGGAGGGAGAGAGGAGAAGAGAGAGATCGGAGAAATTGAATACATGTAGAACATATTTATATTTAGATATATATTTTCACAGCGTGTGTGCCTGTGTGTGTGTGCGCGCGCGTGTGTGTGTGGCGGCGGTGGGGGGACACCCGCAAAACGGATACCTCAAAAAGGAAGGATGTGAAAAAGGATGGAGGGACGCAGGAGAAGAGGGGGGAAAGGCTGGTGAAAAACAGTAAGTACATATATTTGAATGATATTGTCAGTGCAGAGGCTTTTTTTCGCTGCTTCACTCCGCGCAAACACGCACACAGACTCTATGCTGCTTGGATTAATTGCGGCTCGGGTAGTGAGAGGCTGCTACGCGTCATTGAGACAGGAATAGGGGGCTCGGGTGTCGGCATCTGTACGGACGTTTGTGATGGAGAGATGGATGGCCGGGGATGGAAAGGTGGAAACGGCCGGCACACCGGGGCTTTGACCCCTCTGTCATTGCTGCGCCTGAAAACTCACCAGCGCATAGGTCCCTTACAAGAGATGGGATAGATAGCTCAGTGATACACTCACGCACTCAGTTTACCGGCAGTTCAATTAATCATATAGACCAACCTTAAGGCTATGATTTAGTCTGCCGGTAAATGTCCATGCATTATTAATAAAGATAGAGTTTGGGTTCCGTTTAAGTCTTTAAACACCGAAGCTGGCCGCAGCTTCACTTTGCTGCGGATGTATTAATTGAAGTGATCATATCTGTTGATGCTCATTTTCTCCGCCTGCGTGGTCAGTGTTTTGTGCGTGAGTGTTTGTCTGCGTGCGTGAGCGCATCTGCTTGTCCATTTTATAAAGCCAGTTATAGGAGCCCACAAGAGTGCCGATCAGTTTTTCCTCTTGATCTATTTATATCCCGATACGCGGAATATTTGGGCGTATGGCAGCACACCGTTATCCCTCTGTTGCCACCGAGGAATCTTTCCCGACGGGCTGACCTGCCTCGAACACTCTCAGAAATCTGGAATAGGTGATTTTTCCAAGCAGAGTGAATGAGTGTGAAAGAGATTTTACTCCGTGCATTCCTAAAATTGCACTCCCTTTGGGTGTCCAAATAACTTTTGCTTCATCCTTGCGGCACTTTGACGGAGAATAAAAGAATAGCAAGCACGAGCCACGATCAGTACCTGTCATTTCCCAGAATAAAAAAGGCCTTGGACCATAAAGACCACCAAGGGAGAACATGAAGCTGTTGACCTGTAAAATGGAGAGGCACAGTGTTGCTTCTCTCACAGATTTACTGCAGTGCTTGAGAGTGGCAATGTCAGATTTATGAGTCTGCATTGTAGGCCATCGGATGCATTTATCCAGATGATAATTGGAATTAATGTGTTTGTTTTCTCCATTTCTGTGGGGTGTTCTGTGTGTCTCTTCTCCCTCTAACAGTTGAATTCTCCGGCGGCTGATATCCATTTCAGTCAGCTCTTTCACCCACAGGTGATGTGCTCTGCTTAGTTCACTTCATCATTTCCCCTCACAAACCCCGTGAAATGTTCCGCACAGGCTGCTGCAGCAGCGTAGTGCACGCGGTGCTGCCCCTAACGTGTTGCCTTCAGTGTCCCCTTCTTCCCTCATCTGCTGTACAGTTGGCCAGTGAGATCTGTACTGTACCAGCTGTGAGTAGGGATAGGCAGGCGGGGTGGGGAGTGGAGATGTGATGAGAGAGACAGAAGGTGTGGAGGGAGGGAGACGAGTGAAGGTGCGAGGATAAGGGGGTGGAGAGATGGCATGAGTGGAGAACCGGGTGAGAGATCGAGAAAGCAGCAGAACGAAAGGGGGAGTAAAGAGAGAGGTGGCTGGAATTGAATCTCTGAGGGGGACATGGTTGGAAGGCACACTGGAAGAAATGAAAGGAACAGAGTCAACATTTGTAAGCTTGTTTTCTCCAACCCCATGCTCCTCATCAATTTCATCTCATTGATTCTTCGACTTTAGCACAGAAAAGCTTCAAGCTTAGCTCAGTCCCCCTTTGCTTGTCTCTTTCCCTCTGCCAATCCCTCTGTTCCGTCTTGCCTCAATCTTTCCCGTCTTTTCTCTCACCCCTGCAACCTGTGACTTCCTCTGCACCGTTTCCTTTCCCATTCGTTCACCCGCCTCCTCTTTCATCATGTGTTTGATGCAACATTAGTGGGTAGTTTCCTCAATCCTGCCATCCACCCACAACCCCGTCCCAACCTCTCTGCACGTGGGACCCAGTGTTCTCTTTAATACTACTAATTAAGGTAAAGCTCGTTAACATAGAACATCAATTTGCCTTTAACGAGATCAGAGGCTGCTGTTATGGAGCGATTACAGTACTTTTCTCTGGATTCCTTCTGTTGTTGTAACACTGATGTCTAGAATTTGATAGGAGTGGGCTGTACACATGGGATGTATTTGACCAATTATTTTACTTCGGTTAACTTAAAAAAAGAAGAAGAAACAATTGGAAACTAACTCATTAACTACAAATCTGTAATTTCTTCTGATAACATCTCTGACTTCTACTCATTAAATATATCCATTTAAGTTTAGGAAATGACTGCCTTCGTTGAAATCAGCAGGCGACACAGTTTAGCAGACCGACTCTTTTCCGCAGCCTGCACTGTACTACAGTCCTTGCACACAACAGTTGTAGGGTTTTTAATGCCTGAGCTCAATTGATTTTTGTGCAAGTATTTAGTTCAGTCTTAAAATGAATATTCTTTCAGTTAACGTGATAATGTTTCACACATTAGATTAAAGGTTTAACATAGGACAATATAACACAGAATAAAAAAAAGACATTTAATTTCTCTTAGAGTAGCCCATACAATTCCAGTGGGATTAAGGTTGAGTGAGAGTGAAGAAGCCAATGATGTTTCCAATGGAAGAAACCCTTTAGATTTATCTGAGGGTTTTCTGAGGAGGCGCCACATGTGTATGGTCTGACATGATTAGTCAGTGTATCATCTGGTCCTGTAAATAATTAGCAACAAGCAACAGCATGGCAAATGTATCCCCAAGCAATGTCTTTAGTGTCAGGATTTTCTGCTTTATTAGTTTTATATCACCATACACTGGATGTCTTGCTCTATAACAAAAAAAAGTCAAATCACTGTTATTTGTATATTACTCTTAAAAATAACAGCAGATGACCCAACGTGCTTTTCATTTAGGGCAATGAAAAACTTCAAATCAAGAATAGAAAATGCAATAGTGTAAATGACTAAACCGTATGATATAAACCATGACACAGTACAGTACAATGGACAGTAACTCCTAAAATCAGTTGTTAAGATGATAAAAACAAATAAAGAGATAAAAGTAGAAAAAGCTGTCACCATTCAATATAAAAATGCCTGTTAAAAAAGATTAGTGGACTTGTTGAAAGGTTATTTTAACACTGAACTAAGAGCAGGAGAAAAAAGATGACCATATTTCTGATTTAAAGTGACATGTGGTGGTGCAACATTGAAAATGCAAGATATCTGATGTCACACTTGATTCTGGGAAGTTGTGATCACATGTTTAACTAGACCGAATATTTCTTTGATTAAATTATTTCTTGGGCAGCATGAAAAAGAAATGAAAGCTGCAGCCTTACACTCAGCACACACAATTAACTCTTTGAATTTATTGAACACTTCTAGATTTTGAGTTGAAACGATAAGAAATGATCGGATTATTGATAAACTTTTATGTGTTTTAATTTGAATTTCACCCAACAGTCTGCAATAGCAAACCAGCTTTCTAACTCAAGTCTCTGCTGATGAATTCTGCCAGAGCTGCCAAGGATCTGAAAGTGCCTACTGCTAATTAGATAAAACTGTGACATAATCATATATTTGATTATGGCAAGTCACATGCAAAACAAAAATTAAGCCAAGCACCAGTTTTCAGATTTCTAGCAAAAGGTATGATTCAGAACAGCAGTAAGCAGATATTAATGTGTAGAATTTTTTGAGCATCAACAGAACTCCAAGTCTAAATTTGCATGTTTTCAGTACAGAAATGGCTGTTATAGTAAAGTCTGGCAACCCTGAGGTACCACCTCTGGCTCAGTTAGATCCCAACACCGGTCCAGATAGCAAAGACATTCAACCATGTAATGTGAATAAAGTGACAGGAAGCTGCTTAAGAAACAGGTGGATGTAGGAACAGTGATGGACAGGCTGCCAGATAGATTGATAAACAAAATCACACAGGCGCCATCACACACAACACCCAGGGACAATTTAGTGTGCGCTATTAGCACACTGTTGCTATCAAACAGGTGCACACACACACGCACAAACCTGAGCCAGAACCCTGCGGCGTGTTTTGGGAATACAAGTCTGAAGGCAGCTAGCAGGCACACAGCTTCACATGGCTGCATGCAATACACAGTCTCACAAACTCTCAGAAAAATACATTCAGGGACAGACCCATGGGTATGCAGTCAGACACACACACACACACAACAAGAGCGAGGTACACAAACAATGAATACTTCATATAAACACACACAAGCGCAATTTTAGATGAGAGGGGACCTTGGGACCTGACCCATGGGATACAAACTCATATACTGCATGTACTGTACAGTGTATATGAACCTGTGTGCGCACTGCAATGGCACAAGCATACATACAAATTGAGGAAAGGGGGATGAAAAAACTCTTGGAGGAGGATGGGAAATGTGCAGGAATGTTTTGCGGAGTGCAGCATTTTGCAGTGGTATGGTGCGGTCCTTCATGATGATGGATGGAGCAGGAAATGACAGCATAAGTGGTTATTAAAAAGAGGAAATGGGGGCATTTATAAAAACTATGTTAGGCTGTGTCCCCAGCCTGTGTCGCATGTCATCCTGCGCTGTTGTGTTATGCGTCCTGATCTGTGAGACTTCTCTGCGCTGCAAGCTGGGCGAGCTTTGTTGAAACCTCATGTCATTCTCCTCTCAAAGAACCCAGACGCTGGCATTTATAGCAGGCTTTGTACTGGAGTGACGGTGCCAGATTTACGAGGTGCAGTTACCAGGTAGCAGGTGCAAAGTTGAACCTGTTTTACATCCTTATCACTTCATATAAAAATAGCCTATCTCTATTTTCTTTCAAGTTTGAATGTGAAATTCCATCAATAAGCAGGTGCCTACTATGCAGCTGTTACAAATGCAAATATGTGTGTTTGCACCTGAATGGAATTTGCACTGCATGTTATCTACAGTACAACAAGGGGGGTGATGTGTGGGGACAGCGAAGGGAGAGGGAATGTCAGTGCAGAGACGAAAGAAAGCCTCTGATGAAGACAGTTTGATGTTTCTGGGTTTGTTTTAATGTGCTTCATCACTGCGTGTAAACAGCTCCTGCTTCTTAAACTAGCCTTGTGAATAGAGACTGTCATTTTGATATTGAAAGGAACAATATGCTCAGATGGAGGTCTAACTCGGAGGTTGTGATTAATTTGTACTCATTTCGTGTTGTGAGTTTTCATTATTCAAATTAGCAGCTTTTTCACATTGAAGCCTTCTTTGATTTCTCCACTGAAAGGTAATTTGGAGTGAATTCCCCCTTTTCAATTTTGCAAAAGCGGTTTAAATCTAATCGTTCAAATGAGCCAATAAATGATCCTGACCTTGATGTGGTGCTGATCATACTCATCAGGTTTATTGTTATGTAATCTGTTCATAGTTAGCAGTGGCATACTCGCTGTCAAAGGCTGCAGCTTTGGGAAATGGAGAGACTCATTCATACATTCTACACTGAGTAGTGACGGGAAATAGCTAAATCAGTTGTTGGCACTCGATGTTCTGTGTCATCTTTACCCAAATATTAAGTCAGCTGATTACAGCTCTCATCACAGAACTGCAGAGTGCAGTGTTGCTCAGTGAAGATGAACTACTTTTATAAGAAAATACAGTACGTATCAGCATTTACATATCATGCTTGCATGTGTTGTTGGCCTTGAGTGTAATTTCAGAGATTTTACTTTGTTGAGTCATCATTTGTGTGTTTGTGAACTACTAACGCTGCTCATTCCAAGATGGTTAGTCACACCAGATGAATCATATTAAGCCTGATTATTTATTATAAACAAGTAAACCAGATGCAGACAAACAGTGAATGGCTTATCTTTAATAAACCAAATCAACTGTTTGCATGGAACATTCATTTGATAGTGCTGTCACTAATTATGCTTTTGCAGTTATTTCATCATAGATCCCAGAAATTTCTCATAACTTCTCATAACATGAAACATTTTCTATCCTCGTTTCTCATGATTAAGTTATGTTCAATATCATCATATGAAGTTAAGGCCATCTTAGAGAACTCCAAACTTGTCTGAAAAATTTATTGCAGCTTATAAAAAAGTAGAGGACAGACATTTTTTTTTTATTTCTTGCTTTGAAACAGATATTGCTGGCTCAGTGATCTAGATTTGGGAATGTGAAGACAACATTGAGGTGGTCTGATATTTTCTTCACTAACCTCTCACCACCTCTTATACTTGAAAATCATCTGAGGCTCCACAGGAAAACATTCACTGGTTTCAGTCCTCAAAGTCTTTTCCCCTGTTGGGCTTCTTTCTGCCTGGGAGTCTCTTCCTCTAAGCCAAAGTGATCCACCAGTGCTTATGACAGGCTGACAGAAGTGTCTCTAACACCTTTGGTTATGAGCGGGGGCTGAGCCAGATGTGCTGTGAACGCAGTTCAGATCTGCACTCCAAAATTGTTGTGTAGCGTAGAGATTCAACAGACAGAGTCCAGCTTGACTTAAGCAACATGTGGCACCTTCTACTGAATGAGAAACATTGAATATTTTGTTAAATGTTTGTGTGTGTGAAAGTGTGAAAGACAAGCTGTTCATCCATGCAAAGTCTGTGCATGCTTGATCGTGTGTGCATCAGCCTGTGTGCAACCTTGCACAGAGGCACAGTAGTTATCAGTTCAGGTTTCCCACAGCAGTTCAATCTGTTTATCCTCAGAATAAGATTGTGAATCATCACTTTGCAGAGCTTGGCGCTTTTTTTCATGCTGCAGATTAAGCGGCTTCCCAGTTTGTGGTTGTTACAGAATGTTTCACCTTATAGATCCTGAAGGGCTGCACTGTCGGCTGCTTTTCATCTTGCTCTTTTAATTAGTGACTGATTTAGATCTGGATAGGTTATCCCAGTCTCTGACCAATCAATGAGGGAATTATTAGAAGCTCTGGTGCAAACAGAGCAGAGAAACAGTGTGACTTTGCGACTACTGACTCAGGATGGAATTGGAAAGCAATCCATAAAATATTCCTGTTAAAAAAACAGTGAATGTATTCAATTACTTAAGATGACACTCCAAATTTCTGAATAATCTAAGATTTACTGTATCCAGTTTTTTCTGATTTCAATCTCAGTGCTTTTTAAGTCAGTCAAGCAGTTCATTTATGACGTAAAGCCACAGCATAGATGCATAATTATTCCTATATGACAGAAATGCATTGATAGCAAGCTGATATTGAAGCTATTTTCCCCAAACACAAAACCATTATGGTTTCTAAATGCCTGTAAAAGCTTGAGGAGTTTGAAATTAGTCCTCTTAAAACAAACATAATAACATAATCCCTCAGGCCGAGCGTTGTTAGGAGATCTAGACAAAACATTTGGGAAAAACTACAGAAAATAATTTACATTGAGTGAATAATGTGATATAATAGTCAGCCTGGGAGAAGAGGCACAGCCCACTGAGCAGAGCTGCATACTTCTGCTTCCTGCTCTACAAGATGTCAGGTGTCGAGGTGAGAGGATGAAATATTCTTGCTCACTGTCTGACCTTAAAATAAGCACTCATACTAGAACTGGCAGTGCGAATGCAAACATAAAGCCTCTTACAAAGCCATTTTATTCATTCAAGTCAAGTTAGTCCAGGCTCATTAGGCCTACTGAGGTAATACCCTACATTCTGTTATATGAATTGCAGCTGCAAGATCCCCAGACACTGGCCTTTCCACATGAAAGCAGGACCTTACTGATATTTATGTGAGAACACTCATGAGGGTAGTAAACCATTTGTAGTGGATGTCTTCTGAATGGATGTGTGTATGAGTGTGTGTGTGTGTGAGGGAGAGGGAAAATAAAAAAGAGACAGTACCGAAATATTTCTGTGCATCATTCTTACACAAATTGATTGTGTTTATGCAGTCTGCACAAGTCAAAGCACAGTGGTGTGAGCCTCCAGTGTCCTGAGGAGTAAATGAACACACACACACACGTACACAGTTGTGCCTCCATCAGTTTGTAGAATGGACATTTATCCTAATCACTGACTACACACATAAAAACATGAGTGAATAATTCAAGATTTATTACAAATAAAAGTTAAACAATTGACAGATCTTTAATTTTTCTCTCACAGCCTAGACAAGTTCATTCTTGAGCATTACTGCTATTACGAGACGTGTGCGGAGTTATGATAATGAAACATAAAACACACTCTCCCCTTGGATAATTACAGACTCTGTGCCAAATGTTGTGAGTTGGAAAGATGAGATGTGGATTATGTCAAATATTTCAGTCATAATCATCTGTAATGGATGTGATTTCCAGTTTCTACTTTTTGTGTCTCGCGTGCCAGAGAGCTCAGTGGGTAAGACTATGACATTTTCCTTTTTGTTAAAAAATGAGGTCAGAGAATTGTTCGTGCAAACCCTGTGGCAGGGTACAGGGTCAGCCTCATCTAATTTCCATCAATCCATAGAGGGATGTGAAACGAGGAGTGTCCTCCCATTCAAGTAATGAAAGTTATCCTCTCATTGTACAGAAGTCCAATTAAATGACATTGTCTCTTGGCAGGAGAGCCTAATCCAAACCCATGAAAATAAAAATACTTTTTTTTTAATAAAATGAAAGCTACTCTGAACCTGAGAGGAGTGAAAGGCATTTTATAACACCACATTGAAGTTAAAGGGGCTTGAAATGTCAGAATAAAATGCAGTTTTGCTGTGAAGAAACATCAAAGTGAGATGTCACGGTGTTTCATTTTGTTCCTGTAAAAGGTTACAAAATACAAAAAGGACAACTGGAGACTACCTGCTAGAAACAAGTTTTTGACATAAAGAACCAACCGAGGTTTTTAACTTTTCCTTCCCAAGAATAATTTTATTTACGATTTGCATGTATTTTTTGCAGTTAGCAGTGTAAAATTTGATTTACACCTTATTTAGAGGAACACCTTCCCCTGCAGTGTGTGACTCTCTATGTGAATTTGTCTTAAATTTGTAAACCATGATTTATTCCCTATGTGCTCTGTATCAGCTACCCCCTTAAATTTAACTGATCCACATAAAAAATGTTTCTCAACAGAAGCAAGCCCCTCTAATCTGGTTATGAGCCTGTGGAATGTGCAGTTTAGAAATATTGTGCATTCCCTGCAAGGACCTATAGTGCCACGAGGCTTTGATAGATGGCTCCATCGTTTTTTCATTTGAATGGCTTATGATAGCAAAAGCTATCAAGTCCAAAGGAGGCAGTAGTGGCAGCAGCAGGCTTTACTACGGCTATTTACAGCCATGCAGTAGAAACACACAGCACTGTACACCCTGCTGCTGTGCGCTGCGCTACTTGCCGATCACTCTGCACACTATGCACAATGGGAACAACAGCCGCTCGCCTGCCTGGTGGCTCTTCTACTCAACAGGGATCAAAGAGGGAGAAGGGGAACGATAGGGAGGGAGAAAAGAGAGGAAGTAAGTGAGGGAGGGAGGGAAAGGAGGAAATAGGGAGGGAGAGAAGTACAGGACAAAGACACGTTTGGAAGGAAAGAATGGGGAGAGTTAGAGGAGAAGATGCGAGGGGAGCTGTAGAAGGAGAGTTAGTGAAACTGAGATGCTGCAGAGTGGGGCAATGGAGTGACTTAATGAATGAATGGATGAGAGGATGAATGATTGAGCAAAAACAGAAACCAAACTTCGTGAGACTGAGTAAGGTAGTGTGTCTGCGAGCCTGTCAACGTGTGTGCCAAGTGAGTGTGAGTGAGGGGGATGAGTGAATGAACAAATGTAGCAGGACAGAGAGGGAGAAAGATTGGGGAAGGGAGAAAGAGGGGGGAGAGGATCTGTTCCGTCAGAGAGGACACACTCCACTGGCTGTGATTGAAGTATGGGCCAATTAACACGAGGAGCATTGAGCTCCAGCTGCACTCTTCTCTTCATACCTCCGCTCCCACACACTGCCATTTTACCCCACACAACACGCACACAGTGATTCACTCACTCATATGCACACTGTGAGCACCACACTGTGCTGGCACTTTATCTTATCTCTTAGTAAAGTCCAGCTATGGACCGAAAAAATTGTAGAGGCTACATAGAGCAGTTTCCTTAAGCTCACTGTGGTCTTAAACATGGACAAATGAAAAAGAGATTAAGTTTTCATTGTCAGGAGCACTCACAATGTGGAGCTGCTATTTCTTCAAATGGTTTACACAAGACTCTCCATATCAAAATGCATATTTTTGAGGGTTTTTTTTGTGTTCTCTGTGAAAAGCTGCCTGGGCTGATTCAGTGCAGCTCGTGCCATAGGCAGCAGGGAGCAGGTCCATTACTCTGCATGACAGCATGGAATGAGGCAGCAGAGCCTCGATGGGGGCTAAACACAACACTGAACACTGCACCTCTGCAACTCCACACTCCAAACAACACAGACCCCTTCCCCATTCACATTTCCCCAGCACATTCGATGCAACACAACATGTGGCGCACTGCTTCCAATGGAGTTCAGTGTAAAAGGGGCTCAGAACCATGGTTGCCAGCAAAGGACTTCTACCCGAGCAGTTCTCTCCTCTCCTGGGACAGAGTCCTCCTCAGTCACCGCAGGCCCTCACTGCAGCTCGAGCGTCCTCAGTAAAGAGGGAGGAGAGGATCTGATTGTTTCTCTACTGTCACACTAACAGGAAGAATCAATTTAATTTTGTCCTTAGCAGCTATACAAGTTTTTTGTCTCTTCGGTGGTTGTAATAATAACAAAGGCTTCACTATTACAGGGCTTAAAGCAGAGATAAATTCCAAACCATATTCTAAGGGCTTAGGAGAACAAAACGAAGAAAATGGGAGTTCTCAAATTAAAAAGATAATTAACTGAAAATGAACATTCAAATACAAAAACAATGGAAGACAGGTTCTAAGATTTAGTTTGGATACTGTAGTGAAGTGGGGGGTGGGGGGTAGCAGAAGGTCTTCCTCCAGAAAACTGTAAAACACTTAATTCACTGAGTGAGCTTCTGGGAAGCCATTTTCTTCACTAGACTTGGATGTAAATGTCTTTATTTGTGTGTAGAAATTGTGATTAAATACAACTCCCAATTCCAATCAAGCTGGGACACTGTAAAATGAAAATAAAAACAGAATGCAATGATTTCTAAATCTCACAAACCAATATTTTATTCCCAATACAACATAGAAGACATATCAAATGCTCAAAGTGAGACACTTTAACATTTCATTTGAAATTATGAGCCTCTCTTGAATTTGATACGGGCTGCATGGTGGTGTGATGGTTAATATTGTCGGAAGCAAGAAAATTCTTAGTTAGAATCCGGCTGGGGCCTTTCTATGTGGAATTTGCACGTTCTCTCTGTGCCAGAGTGGGTTCTCTCTACAAGTATACCTGCTTCCCCATATTTTTCAAAAATGTGCATGTTTACTTGATTGGTAATTATGAATTTAACCTTGGGGGAGCATGAGCATGCATGGTTGTTTTTTTTGTGTTGGCCCTGCAGTGGACTGGCGACCTCCCCAGGGTGTACCCTGCCTCTCACCTGATGGCAACTGGGATAGGCTTTAGCTCTCCCACAACCCTAATTTGCTTGAAGCTGGTAAGGAAAAAGGAATTAATTAATAAATTAATCTGATGGCAGCAACACATGTCAAAAAAGTTGGACAGGGCCATTTTTACTACTGTGCAGCATCCCCTCGTCTTTCAACTAAAGCCTAAACGTCTGGGAACTGAGGAGACCAGTTGCAGACTTTTGGTATAGAAATGTTATCCAATTCTTGTCTGATACAGGATTTTAGCTGCTCAACAGTCCTGGGTCTTCTTTGTTGTGTTTTGTGTTCCAAATGTTTTCAGTCAGTGAAAGCTCTAGACTGCAGGCAGAAGAGTCCAGCACCTGTTGTAATAGATGCAGTATGTGGTTTGGTGTAGCTTTGTTGAAATATTGAAGCCGTCTCCTGAAAAACATAGTCTGGATGGGAGCATATGTTGGTATAAAACCTGTATAACCTGTATAACTTTCACCATTGATGATGACTTTCCAGATGTGCAGTTTGCCAGCTGTATAGGCACAAATATACCCCCCGTACCATCTTCCTTTTTGCACGATAGAACTTTAACATGATGGCATGGCAAACTGTGCTCACAGACAATGATTTCTGAAAGTGTTCCCGAGCCCATGCAGTGATTTTCATGACAGAATCATGACTATTTTTAGTGCAGTGCTGCCTGTGGGCCCAAAGATTAGGGGCATCCAATATTAATTCTTGTAGGTGCCCTTTGCGCACAGACATGTCTCCAGATTTTCTGAAACTTTTGAAGATAGTATGGCCTGCAGAAGACAGAATTCTTTGCAATTTCGTGTTGAGGAACATAATTCTGAAATGTTTATTACTCTGTCTCTGTAAGGTGCACATATTATACCCAATCATGTTACTGACCTGTTGCCAATTAGTTGCAACATATTCCTTCAGGTTTTTTAAATTGGGATTGTATTTCTTTCATGAAGATCATTTTTTCACATTTAATATAGTCCCCTTTTATAAAATATACCCATACCCAAGTCTTTTCTTTAAACATGTATGTGGCATTTCTTCAGATGAATGATAAATTAATGCATTCCACTGATAATGATTTTTTCTTTATCAGTTCATATGTGTGGCTGCATAAAATTTGCTCATTAACTTTCTGCACATTCAAAACAGTGTTTTGAGAAGATTTTTAGAAGCTACATTGCATTCAAATTAATTAGCAAACTGGCAAACAACTCATCTAAAGAGGAGGAATTCTGATTAATGTCTCACATGTTGTTTTGACACTTTTTTGACAAAATAGATCCTGATAGTCATAAAAAGAAAACTTCAGTGTAGTAATAATTACCCGTGCCAGTAAAGAGGGAGAGAAACTATGCTGCTGCTGACTGAGGAATTGTGTCCATATATTTTTTTTCAATTATACTCAACAATGAGAGAGCATATATAAGCACATGCGCTTGTACAGATGTAAAGTGCTGCACCCAGTGTCTTTTTTTAAAGCACTCCGCCTTTCTCGAGTGGCCGCTCTGACCACATGTATTTGAAAATCTCTGAACCTTTCAGAAAGGCACTGTTGACGTCACAGTCACTTTTTTAGCAATACGAACAGAAACTCTCAACAGGATCACAACCAGAAAAATGGAGGGAGAAACATGTTTTCACCTCTGTTATTTCCGCCACTGTCAGACAGGCAGTAGATAACACACAGGCAAGCTTTAAGTTGTCTTTGGCTAACTGTGCCTCAGTGAGGCCTCTCTGTGATAGAGCTATGAAGGAGTCTTATTCAAAAACATCCCGTATTAAACCCATGAAAAATCCCTTTTGAAATAACCTGTAAAACTACAATCTGTAAATATTTGAACAAATACACAAAAAAAATGTTCCAGAAAGAGAGCAGCAAAGCAGTAGTAGAGACTTTTATGCTTAGTTAAAGTGAAACAAATGGACAAAAATATGTGCCTTCCACCATTAAGTTTTTAATACGTTGCTTAAAGCTAATACAGCCAAAATATCAGGCCTTACACATTGACAGAATTAGTTTAGTAGATTTCTTATTAAGTCTGTGAGTTTTAGTCTGTCATAGGTGTGCTGTAGTTAAAAGGGAAAATGCTCTGCGATGGCGTTAAAATGGTTAAAAAAACATAATTACCATCAGAGGCATTCTTTAAAATGTTCACCTCTTGAGGTCTTGAGGTTAAAATCTTCACTCTTGTCTGAAACTCTCCTTTGGATTATTAATGATGGATTTCTTAATTCAGGCAGGATGGACCTTGTTGCAATCGCCTGACTATTATTTGTATTAAGATCGAACCTGTTCTTATTTCTTTTTAATTTCCACCTTTGCTTCCTTATTTACAGTAGATGCCGTCAGTAAAAAAATCTGCCGATCTGTGTTTGGTGTCCTTCTGTGCTCGTAGTTTCTGTGAGCAGCACTCATGTAGACATTATCTTACAACAAATAAATGCATTGTGCCACAACACAGGTGCCGACTGCCATCATGCCAAGCCATCAAATGTTTCAGAGCTTGTTTTTGCCATTGGCCAACATAGGGTATAGTAGCTGTCAAGCAGCTGACAAACGGATTAAAATAATTCTAACATTGATATGAAAACAAGACAAATAGCCTATTTATAGCAGTGCTTTTTAAAAGTTACACAGACATTGTGTAACTTTATTTTGTGTAACTTAATGTGCATTATTGAGCTGGTCTGGGGGACTGAAGCTGCCATAACTAAAAATAGATACAAAAACGTGCAAATTCGTGTTTATTTTTGCATACAGAAATGTAAAAATGGAGACAGAAAGTAAAAAAGAACCATGAAAATGAATGGGTTTAAGGAAATAAATGTGAGGAGAAACTGCAAAGGGGAATTAAAAGACAAATAGAAACATCTATGAATGGAAAATATATTTCTAATAAGATAATACTATAAATAAATAAATATAAATAACCAAGTTTAGATAGATAAAGGAAAAAATAGAAAGAATACATAATGAAAAATTAAATACAGATATGAACAAATAAATATATTGGAAATAAATAACAAATTAACACTGAACTAAGTTAAATCAATACAGTTGTAAATTAAAGCAGAAATATAAATGTGTTTGACATTACATTAATTAATGCATTCAATTTTAGTAGCTTTTAGTGGCATAATAATCTATTCATTTCTATGTTATTGCATTTATTTTGGATTATGGCCATTTTAGTCCCCCATAAGATGGTAGGCTACTTTACTTTATAAAGATATGCATGAATATACCAATCAGCAATAACATGATGACCACCCACCTATCATTATGTTTGTTCTCCTACTGCCACAAAAACAGCTCTGGATGTGGACTATTGTGTACCATGATGTTAAAAAACAGATCCTTAGGTCTTCAAGGATTATGGGATGGGGTCTTTGTAAAGTGAGGTTGCTGCCCACAGATGCCATCAGATCTAGGGAGTTTGGAGGTGAACATTTAAGATTTTTTTTCAGATGTGTACTTTGAGCCCTTTCTGATCAGTTTTTGTGGGGCCCACAGCTGTGCTGCTGGGGAATGCTGCTACTATAGGTAAGTGCATTTGCCAAATTGGCAACATTTAGGTGGATGGCAAGTATAAAAGCTACATCTATGTGAATACCTGGCTGCTGATTTTCCCATCTTGATGCACAGTATTATTCACTTTAGCTGCCAGTGGTTATAATATTGTCGCTTATTGGTGCATTTTGTATATTCGTGTAATCATGTATATTCAGCTCAGTCTCCAGGAAAATATGCCACCATTTTACATTTTAGAAACCAAAATGAATGCAATTCTTAAATTTTGAGCTGTTTAATATGAAGGTAGTAATTGGGTGTTTATTTCTCAAAACCTAAATCAGGTATTTGCTATTGTATTTTGTCCTGTTATTCCATTTGGTAACGCTAACCTAAGAAAGTATAATAAAAGAAAAAAAATAAGAAAAAAGGAGAGATTACAAGAACACCAACCACACTACAGAACAGGACAAGAGTAGTTTTTTTCCAGGACTGGAACTGAAGTTCTAGCAGATAAAAACAGATAAAAACACCTAATAACGGCTCGGTTGTTGGCACAGAAAATAAAGCTGACTATCACACATGCAGCCAGAAGTAAACAATGAAATGTAAAGTAAGTTCATAAGCCATTTTTCCAGGTGACTGAACTTTTTGTGCATGCCTCCTATGTTGCATGTCTCCTCTATAGATGAATATTCTGTCCGTCAGTACTAGATCATTTGTTTTCAGCTACCCAAAGCTGCAACCTGTTCTGATATTTCTCAGACCAGTGCAATAGTTTTTGTGTAAGCAGTGCATACACTAACCATTATTTCTCATGTGTAATCATTTGTTATCACAGTGAGCACATTATGCAGAGTAAATCAGAGATATGATAAGATTGTGTGATGATTGTCGAGTACTGGCTGGCAATTTTGGAAGAGAAAGAGGAGACTGACTTGTCTGTGTGACCATTTCGCTCTTATCTTCTTGATTAGCTGCCTCTGTCAGCATAAGAATATTCCTGCTCTTACGCACTCTGTAAATATTCTTGAAGATGTTTTTAGTTTGGCTCTAACAGTCACTGGCATGTGCACTGGCTTCAGTTCTGCTGTAAATGCCACTTTCTTTGTTTAAAAAGACAAACTAAATTAGCCAAGCTGAAAAATAATTATACTCTCGATACAGTAAGCTGCTTATGACAGTGACTGACAAACTGAGAGATCAACACTGCACAATACAAATACTTACAGTGGAAGTGCTGATATAATGATTTAGGCAGCAGTTTATGATTGGAGGTACATGCACAATGATGAAATTTGAGTTTTAGCATCTATAAGAATTGTCTAAGAGAGCACTTTTACAGCATTTTAAAGGCTTTCAGGCTCAGAAATTCATGTTTTCTTTATTTAAAGAGAAGAACGCAGCTCAGTATACATCATCTTGGCAACTATCTGCATCTCAGCCAAACATAATCCAGACAGTGCTCCTAATGAGGCTCACCAGTTGAAGAAATTTCTCTTCCTACATCAGTTAATGATTCCTTGACTCAAATGTTCTTCAGGGTAATCCATAAACCTTTTGATTAATTGATCCCAAATAAAACATTCCCTGATTATGGGCTGTCCTTTGCCAAATGTAGTGTATTTGCAGCATAAGTAACTCAATAAGAAGAAGCTCTCCCCGGAGAGGATTGTTTTCAAAGACTGAGGAGGAAATATATCCCCAAAAAATAAAACATTTGCATTTTAACAGAGGATTAATTTGTGGTAGCAAATCAAATAAACCATTAATCTCTCACTCCCGCTCTCCTGTGCTGCGCGTGTGTGAGTCCACCTCATTGCATAGTCTTTATGATTCAGCTTGCAAAATTTCACAGATTGGGACGCATAATGAACTGTAGTAAGTTTTATTTGGATGATGATTTTATCATCATCTATTGGTACCTTATTTCATTGTGTTGCGCTTCAGTGAGAGCATGTTTGATGACAGGCAGGGTACACTGCAGGAAACGTGGGTACTGTATACAGTGACACACTGTTCACACTTCCAGCGGGGCTCACTGTGGTGGAATAGCACATGCTGGCTGAGCAGTGCAATGTAAACACCTCATGAAAGTGAAATACAGTGACAGGCCTAACAGTTAATGGCTCGAAGCTCAGCACTGTAGAATACATCTCCAGCAAATGATATGATGTACTGTAATCTTGCAACTTCATCTCTGGCTCTCTTATTTTCTCTGTCTGTCCGTTCCATTATTTTTTTGCCACATCTTGCCGTGAAAAAGACCAAAAAGAAGAAAGGAAAAAAGAAAAATAGAACTGTTATTCTCCCACTCTCCTTATTACGGTCTCCTTTTCCCTCTCTCCCACTAACAAGTCTGTCTCTCCCGATCTCTCCACACTTCCATCTTTTTCTCCAACCCGTATCTTACACCTCCCCATATTTGCTTTTTTTTCTTTCTACCTGCGCTGCACACACATACGCACAGCGCTGTCACTCAAAAAAGGCGGTTCTGTACTATATTTGTTTAGGCCAAACACGTATACATGTATTGCAGTAATCAATATTTCTTTTCCTGCTGCTCTCACATATTTTACATCACCTCCAACCCTCCCAGCCCACTTTGTCGTCTCATTCCCCCCTTTCCTCTGCTTCACTCCATCCCTCCACTCTGTCAGACCATCTTAAGTCATACGCCCTGTATTTACAGTACTTCTCATTTCTATTTGCTCCAGAGCTCCCTCTCGTCGTTGCTCGCTATCCTTCATTCCTCCAGTCACTTTTTCCTCATGTCACCCCCCTCCACCTCCGTACCCACCCCTTGTTTTCTTTGCTGCCTTCTTTTCTATCCAAAAGACTGATCAGGGTCAAAGAATCGGCAGACTGTGACAAAGAGACGAGAGTCGGATGAAGACAGAGCGAGAAACACAGACAGGAGGAAAGGGAAAATAGAGATGCAGTGAAGGAGAGTGACTTTATTGGGAATATTATGTCACCAGGCCCCTGTTAATCAATGCAATTGTGTTTGGTGCCTGAAGCCATGAAAATTGGGAGAAGAGATGGGAAATATGGAAAGACAGAGGGAGCAGGGGGAAAGTGAGAAAGAGATGGAGAATGGGAGGGAGGCCAGTTGGCACCAGAAGTAAATTGAAAATGATGTGCTGGGTTTGTGTGTATGTGTGTGTGTGTGTGGCTCACATATTAACCCTGCTATCGCACAGGTAGTCATTAACTCTCTGTGTGGTTATTTGTGTGGGCTTGTGCATACTGCATTAACCCTCACATCTCTGTATTGTTAAGCAGCGTAGTGCAGCCATTAATTCATTGAATGGATGTCTGTGGATATTCAAACAGCTGCATGCATGTGTTTGTGCGTGGATGCAGCTGTGTGAGGGTGAGTGTTTACAGTGATCTTAATTGTTGTTATCATTTATGCAGCACAGTAACCACTTCCGTCCCAACCTTTGTCTGTTTCTCCTACTACCCCCCCAATAATGACCGGTTTCTATTTTTTCTCATATTGTTTCTTCTCAGCCTGCTGTCTAAATAGCACTCATTTAATCTTCTCTCTGTCTTGCCTTCTTCTCTTTCTTTCATTGTTTTTCCTCCCATATTCCCTGTCCAGCTTTTTTCCAGCCAAAGATAACTTTTATTATCTCATAACTTGATTCAGAATTTGTCATGAAGTCTGGCCAGCATGCAATCCTATCAGTTTCTTCTTCCTAACTCTGAGTTTACCTCGATCTTTATGTGTCTGTCTTGTGGGCTCTAGCTTCTGTTCTCCTTCTTTATTCTCTCTGATTTGATTTGATGTCCTCTGTGCTGGACAATATTACAAAAAAAGGGTTTAACTGAATCTTTTCTTCTTTTGCTTCTTCTTCACCTTTTTTCTATTCTCCTTGCTGTTTCTCTTTCTTCCAGGCACCCTCTCTTAGTGCGATATATATCTGCCTCCCCCCTCGGCAGGTTGCCATGGTCGCCATACCTACTCTCTCTCTCCTATTGGTCCTGGCAGAGTGGGCAGGTCTGGTGGATGCGTCCCCCCACCTCCTGCTCCGGCCGAGCCCGCGAGAGCGTGATGCAGGGGCCATGATGAACTTCAACATCGCTGTGATCCATGCTGGCGCTACAGTGCAGGCAGAGGCAGCGGTGGCTGGGCCTGGAGGAAGGGTGCTGTACCCTGGCTTTGGTCGGGTATATGGCTCCCTGGGGGAGAGCGTGGTCACCCAATGGGGCTCTGCTAACGTCATCTGGCTACAGGTTTGACGCTGTGTCCTCTACCTAGTGCTGTGTAAAGGCAGTATGGAACAAGAAGGCTCTGCTCTTTGACCACATTGTATTGTTACTCAGACATGACATAGTATACTACAGACACCCTGCCCTCGTTGGTTGACTCTGTTTTTCTTCTTCCCTCCCTTCATCTCCCAGGTGAATGATAGTAGCCCTAAGACGGTGCTGTCCCAACTGTGTGAGCTGTTGGCGGCGCGGCCCCTGCAGGGTCTGGTTTATGAAGAGGAGAGGCCCCCTCGCACAGCCTGGGGTCCTTTGGCCCCCATGCTGGAGTTTGTCTCTGCGCAAACAGGATTGCCCATAGTGGCTGTAGGAGGGGGAGCGGGGCTGGGGAGGATGCCACAGGTATGAGAAGGGAGGTTGGGATTGGGGTGGGAGAGTGAAGAGGAAGTGTTTGCAGCTTTTTTTGTATGAGAGATTAAGTGATGTAGATTATGAGAGGCAAATCTTCCAAATATGTGATTGCACCTCCAAATATGAGGACTAGCAAGCAAAGGAATGATAATACTATGTATGCTGTGTCCTGAGGCAGTGTGGATTGACAGGACTATGAATGAAGTGTACAGGGAAAGCTGCTTATATTGCCATTACAACTGACAAAGTCATAATGTGGTGCATCCTTTGTGTGAAGAAAAGCTTTGGGAAAGCACCAATGGGATGAAGGGGAAGCTGAAGGTCAGTGTCACTGATCTGCAGAAACTCTGCACTGTTTGATCTGTAAATGGCACCAACTGGGGCTGTCGCTCTGCCTCTGATGTTCCTGGTAGGGGAGCAATGAGCAGACATGGGTGTGTACGTGAGCGGGTAAGGATAGTGTGTATGTACAGTATATTTTTGTGTGATGAGATTGTATATAATTTAGAGAGGACTTGTGCCATATTTCATCACCAAACAGGGAAAAAAGAAACAAAAAGTTGTATATTTGAGCTTAAAAAGTAACTGTTTTAAGTATTTACTCTTGAGGAATTAAATTGTAGCACTCTGATAAACATCTTTTGAAGATGTACCCCAGCCTCATCCCCTCCCAACCCTTGGCAGACTTTTTAGAAACACTCCCTTCTGTACATCATTGGAGAATTACCTCAGCAGTCCAAGCTGTTTTAGCCTACGGCTGCGTGAATGCTGCTGCTTTATAAAAACTTCAAACCCCGTGTTGCCTTTATGTTGTGCATTAAGATGGAGCAGTTCAGAGTATTGCAGTTCTCTGTCGTGAAAGGGTTTTAGTTTCTCATAGTATTGTGTGTCAGACAGAGAGGATGGATTTTGTGGTGAGACCTTTAACCACATCTGCCGCTCTCTTCTCCAAATCAGGAATCAGGTTCCATCTTTCTCCAGTTCAGCTCCTCCACTGCACTCCAATTAGAGGTCATCTTTGAGGTGCTGGAGGAGTACGATTGGACCGCCTTCTCCGTGGTGTCCACACGTCACCATGGCTACCAGGATTTTCTGTCTGTGGTGGAGGGCCTAACAGACGGCTCGTTCATCGGCTGGGAGAAGAAGAGCGTGGTGATCCTGAACGTGACCGATGACCCTGGGGGTGCACGCACGCGCAGGCTTCTGAAGGAGAACGAGGCGCAGGTGAGACAGGGGGGAGAGAGGGGGGAAAGAGGGAGGAAAGGGGAGGAAGTGCTGCAACTACCAATTGGGGGGCCCCCTTTCTGACAGGTGGCTTCCCAGCTTTTTCCTTCCTTCTTCGTCTCTCCCTCTGTCCCTCCATCTCTCTCTCTCCCCTCTCTCCTCTATCCCTCTGTTCTTCTCTTCCCATCTGCCGAGGCATTAAGAGTTCAACAGTACAACGAAAACCATGAGTCGGTCTGATTTGCTGCCTGGCTGTCGGATGATTTTGTGTGTGAAGAACCAACAAATTGGCAGCTTTAAAGTCGGAAAAACATCTGCTATCTATGCTGTGTGACGGTATTACACAGTCGTATTACATCTTTTCTTTGACAGTATGTTAGTCAGTACGATGCGGGACCCTTTTATGATGGCTGTATTTCCATCAAATGAAAATCTTAGTAACAGGGGGTCCCAGCAGTGACGCTTTTTCTTGAAAACTTATTTTCGACGTTTCATCAGAATTCGCTGGACCACTTGTTGCAAAACTGACCCAAGTTGTTCAAGAAATATATATATGCCAATCTGTTTGAATTTGTAGTAACTTAGAAACTGAAATACTTATTCCAACAGTGCCTTTTTTTTCTTAAGGTCTGCATAGAATGAATTTGTAAAAAATTATGGTGGCTGCCGGCTTGTTTTAGGAAAATATTTGGCCTATAAACTCTGACCTTTTGGATATTTATTTTAGCTGAAAATCGACTAATCTAATTCACAATTTAATTTTAAAAAAGTAACTCGATATCTTACAATTAGCTAATCTTATCATCATACTTTTAATTTGCATTGATTCATTAGTCTTAACCAGAGTGAATTGTGGTTTTGGCTTGTGCTTTTGATGTCTTTTATTCCTTTGAAATGTATGCTTGCTCGTTTATCTCCTTCCTTACTTCTTTCATACTTTTATTCCCACTTCCTGTACTCTTGCTTTCATTGTCAACCTGCCATTTTCCTCCACATTCTTTCATCTATCATTGTTTTTACCCAATCAACCTCCTTTTCGACCCCCATGATCTCCCTGTTCAATTTCTTACGCAGGTCTGCATTCTTATGCCTACTCTCTGCAACCCCCTCCCCTACCCTTGCCTGCCCTCCTGCGTTTCTTTGCCTAGAGACAAGCTCAATCTCCTCTGCTGCTTTACTTTGCACCTCCATCTCTGTATGGCTATCATTCAATCCTTTACTCCATTCGTGCACTCCGCATGTCTTCCTGGCCACAGGCTCTGCTCTCTGTTGTAGTCTGGGTCTCAAAGTCTTTGCTAATGTCCCACTATGACCACTGCAGCTCTCTGTGTGTATATTTGTGTCTTTAAATCTAAAGACTTTGTGCATGTATATTGAATTCTTTAGGCTCTTCTCTGCTAGTGTCACCGTTAATATAACATACCACCTGCAGTGTGTTGCCTGTATGAACAGCTTGCTTTTAACCTTCTTGCTTTTCATAACAACCCTCTTTCTTTAGCTTGTCTCTACTGCAGGGCTAATAAATGCTTCTGATCGTTTATGTTTGTATGTCATGCTCTCGCTCTTTGTGCTGCATTTATGGTAATGTCTTCTACATTGTAGATGACCTGATGCAGGTCTGTAGCTCAGTTACTACTCAACTCTCTCATTGTCTATCTCTTGTTCCATTTCTCTTCCAGCTTCTGCCTTGTCAGTATGTCTTCTGCTCTTTCTCTTTCTGTTGTGTGTTCCTCTCTTTCTCCATTTCCCATCTTTAGATACTGTGTGTGTCTGTTTATAATAATTCTCTCCTTCCCTCCTCACTTCAGTCTCCTCCTCTCTGTCTGTCACCCATTTTCTCCCTCCTTTCTCCTCCCACTCTGTCACTCTCGGTCCCTGCCTAATTCACTGGAGGTTTATTGGCACACAGGCAGGATTGTTTTGCCAAGCCATTACAGTTAAAAATTCAATGAAGGCACAATTCTCAAAATGTGCTTTTAGTCTATATCCCTGACCGCCCCCATTCTATTGCATGAAAGAGTTGTCTTCCTCTTTTTTGTCCTTCAATTCCCCTTCGCCTCTTTCCCCTCACTCTGTCAGTTGTTGTGTAGTTCTTCCATTCCAAATGCTCCCCTTCTTCTTATTTTTGGACATTTGGCAGCATTTAGGCTCAATGTGTTTTTCCACATTTCTCCTCAGATCCATCCTCTTGTCAATCCTTTCCTTCTTTCTTCATCTTCTTCTAACCCCTTAAAACCTCCTTTGGTCAATTTCTACTCCCTCCCTCCTCTTCCCTTCTTACCTCAGCATTTTCAGCTGAAATCTCATCCACTGTCACTGCTTTCTTTCTGAGTTGTCTCTTTAATATGTTCCCGTCTTTCTTCAACACCTTTGATCGTCCCACCTCTTCTTTCACAAATACCTTCTATTTTTGCAGACCCTGATTTCACAAAAATATGCCATCCTTCGCTTTTTTCCTTTACCTCCACCCTTCCTTTCCAATCTCTAAGGAATCACTTTCCCTCTTGTCCCATGTTGTCTTCAGGTCTTTTTTCCACCCTGCTTTTAAAAACACATTTAGGAGTTCAACCTTTGGTCGTTACCCACTACCGTCTTCATTTTCTCCACCTCTCCCTCAATATTTCCATGCTTCACCACTTACAGCTGTTCAGTTCCCCCCTTCTTGTTTTCATTATTCATTACACTAACTTGTTTCATCAGTCCCAAGCTCATTAAACACTGACTTTTTATTGCCTCCTCTACCTCCAGGTTAGCACAAAGCCCATGCATCCACACAGTCTTCCATCTTTCCTGTTTATGTGCTTCTCACTTGAAATCATACAGCCAACTTTCATAAACCTTATCACATCACCTTACAGCTATCTTTCCTCTTACCTCTACTAGCATTCTTGTTATTTTTCAATATGGCCTTTTCTATCCGCCCTCTTCCCCTCCCGCTCAGGTGTACCTTTTCTCCAGCTCTATCTTTCTCCCCTTACTTCTTCCACCCTCTGTCTCTCTCCACGTCTCCCCTTTCCCCTCCTTATCTCACTAGAGTGTATGTGTGTGTGTGTCTCCCCCTGTCCCTGTTCCCTCCCTGCCTTCCTGCTGTCCTCCAGGTGCGTTTGCTGTACTGCTCTCAGGAGGAGGCTGAGCTGGTCTTCCGTGCTGCCTGGGCAGCCGGTCAGGCCGGTCCCTCACACATGTGGTTTGCAGTGGGGCCAGCTCTCGCAGGTTTGGGCATGGAGAGCCTGCCTCGGGCTTTATTTGCCGTACGGCCTCAGGGCTGGAGGGACGAACCTCGCCGAAGGATTGCTCGAGGTGTGTCTGTGCTGACTCACGGAGCAGTAGCAATGCGCAAGGAATATGGGACCACTGGTGGGCCAAACTTTGTCACCAACTGCATGACGGATGCCAATCAGACCCAGAGACTACGTGGCAGAATGAGGTGAGATGAAGATAAGAGGAGTTAGGGATCTCCAAAGTGGGAAATAGAAGGAGGAAGGAAGAGCATTATTAGATTGGAACATAAGTACAAGACAGCTGGCAGGCTCCAGACAAAATATGCTAATTAGGAGGAAGCAAAAATAACAAAATAAGGTGTATTCTATGAAAGGATATTTGGTTCATGGACAGAATTAGTTGAAAAATATGTGGGTGGAGTTAGTTTCAGTGTCAGAGGGCAGGCACTTGGGGGATATCTGAATTTGAAGCTGGCTATCATCCATGCAAAATAGCTGTTGTTGGTGCATGTAGTTGTGAGTTGGCGAAATTATCCCAGCATCTGTAGCAAGCAGACCATGTCTCATGTATATTAATGAGTTGGTTTTAATATATTCCTCATAGGCTGCACAAACAAACATAAGCACACTCTAACAGGTAGCACAAGTGGTTTTGGTTATCATCTTGTTCTTACTTCAGATATACTGTATATGTATATCATTTACAATAATAGAGAGACAACTTTCAATCTGCTTACTGAAAGTGAGCCAAATATGTAATTAATTAGTTTATTCGCAGTCATGTTTGTAAATGATGCTGAGCACCAACAGCGTGGCAATTATTGGGAAATGATTAATGAATTGCTCTGTCTTTGTTTATAAACTATGTCCAGGAACAGAGGAGAAAGATGTTTTCATTTCCATTTTTTTTTTGCACTGCTACCTGCTGTTCACTGTCTGCAACTACAAGCTGCTGCTCCATCTGAAGCTTTCTGTCATGGAACAGAAAAAAAGCTTTTATGTTTTGTTTTTGAAGCCTGTGAGATGACATAAGGAGACAATTTGAAGGTCTGTCCTGTGTGATTATCAGACACACTATAGAGATTGAAGCCTATGCAGAGAGCAGCTGTTGTTTGATTTCAAAGATCCTGACAATTCAGTGTGTCTGATCATTTGTCTGTGGGTTTGATTAACAGACAAGTCATGACTGACACTACAGAGCTGCTGTGATTTAGTTTCAAGCAGAAAGAGAACAGGGCAGGCGTTTTTATTGCATCAAATGTAACATTAGAATTTCTGTATCGGCCGTCCTCTTATCCTTGAGGTAACTGATAATTGAATACATAACATGTGCTTTCTATCACATTCTTAGTAACTCACTTTCTCCTTCCACTTTTATCCAAAAACAATGCAGATATTTCAGCAACATCACTCTTGGTGGTCGAGACTACTCCTTCAATAGTGACGGTTACCTCGCCAACCCCTTCTTGGATGTCATATCCTGGACACCTGGGCGTGGATGGGAAGATGTAAGGACATGCCATATAATGATTTGTTTGTGGATTTGAATGCAAAGCAAGAATGTGAAATGATGTGCTGTATATTATTTTGCCTTCTGCATAAACAGTTTTTGTAGATGTCAAGATACCCGAGACTGTAATTTGATCTTATATGAAACTGAAAAAGCAAAAGCTCCGGGCAACAGAATCCAAAGCTGTTTTTTTGCTGATTTGTGCAACATTGAAGACTTAATCTCTCTATGTGAGGTCGACGAGTAGATCCATGTTGCACTGGCATATGAACAAAGAGCATAAACCTCAATGAGGACAAGTAGGTCTCAAGGGTTAATGTTCATGTAAAGTTCACTGAGAGAAGCTGGCTGCTGATGAGTTAAATGCACTTTGTTTGGCCTGCTGTGTCTGCCATGGCGCTGCCGCTTCTCTGTATCTCTAATTTCCTCATTTGTCCATTGAAAGGGTCAGTCCATCACCTTTGATAGCTGATTAATTTAATTACTAATTAAGAAAAAATGACAAACAATTAGATTATCTCATCTTCAGAATTAAAGAAGTTGCCGTTCATTTGATTTCACATAACTGTAAACTCAACATTTTGTATTCATCTGTCTGACAAATAAGCAGAGTGACAACATTGTGACCTGAGGAAAATTGTGATGGATCAAGAAAAAAAAGAAAAAGGGAATTCTACACCTTCCTTGTGTGAATGCACGGTGAAGCCATTTAAGTCAATAGCCACTGTTGTCACTTTGTGCAAAAACTTAAATTTAAGGTGAAATTGATATAACGCCGCCCTGTGATGGATTGGGCGGCCTGTTCAGGGAGTACCCTGTCTCTCATCCAATGACAGCTGGGATAGACTGCAGCCAACTGCGACACTGAATTTGATTAAGAGGGTAAAGAAAATTAATGGATGGATTAATAAAAAGTCTGAGCAGTATGAGTTATGTAAATGAAATTGGTTTATTTACTTAATAAAAAATTCCTTCTTTGTGTTTCCTTGCTGAGATGATGCATAGATGATAGCAACACAAAGACAGACCTTTGCATAATACCTGACCCACTTGAATTGACTAACCGACATTAAGCTTCACATTAGCTTTAGCTGAACAGGCTGCATTTCTACACAGGAGGATGACTGGGGATTTTGTTTCCTCTTCTTTTTATTTTACATTGGAAGTACACTGGGAAAGAATCACTTAATTATGATTATATAAAGGAAAAGGTCTACAAATGTATTTTTGGATATGGGAGGTGTAATTAGACATACTTAAAAACTCGTACTCATCCTTTAATCAGATGAAAATTAATTGCAGCCCTGCAGTCATTTTTCTTTTGTTTTCCATGGCAGCAGTTTCCTGATAATGTTATGTAGTATAGTTGCTGATTTGTTCCTACTTCTTGCCTATATTATCAAGTCTTTGCAGGTTTGAAGATTTCTGGGTGTCATTACTGTCTGTTTGTTGGCTCACCGTTAGTTTGTGTGTTTCAGTGTCTTTCCTGCATAGCTGTATGCATATCTCCTAAGCAACAGCAACCCTGGCATGTCATGCACATTCGATAAGACTGTGGTTTGTTCAGAAATCCTTAGTATGAAGCCTTGCCACCTGTTGGAGATGTTTTGCCTTTAATACAGAGGGATTTCTCCCTTGTCTGTGTCAGAGGAAAGAGTCATGCTCATTTTCTCAACTACCCACCAGCTCCTCAACAACACACTGCACATGCATAAAAACACACACAATCTTCTCAGATCATATACTCTGCAATGGCACAAATAGCGATGCACCCCCACACGCACAAACACACACATTGGTGGTTCTCAGCCTCCTGCTGGTTTTAACAGCCCACCAGAGTCCAGTCTCAGCGTGTCGTAACATGCTGACTCCTGCCATATCCCTCAAATCCCTTTCAATTAGAGGCTCCTGCGCTGGTCCTTCGACTCTGTGCAAACCAGGGTACGAAACCCGCCCACACACACATGCACGCTTAGAGCTTGCACACAGACATCCACATGTGTGCACACAAATTAGAGAAAATACTGTATGCTTGCACACATACGCTTACACGCTTCTCGCATAAACCGTAATGCATACACGCACACTGAGGATAAGACGCCTGTATCTGCCTATTATGCACATCCACGCTGTTGGCTCTCCCTGAATATTTAATGTTCTCTTTACAATGACTGCACCATTACTTAGAGCCTGGGAGCACCCAGCTTAGCTCACTGAAACACTGCAGACAAGTGCTGAAGGTTGTCCAGCATTAGCGTGACTTGTTTCAGCCATGGAGACAGCACAGAGAGATAGATGTTCCAAGATATTACCAGAATTTAATGAACATTTATTAAAGCCCCCCTCAGCTGCAGAGGAATTATACTTTAGTTTAAAGTGGCTCCCAGTGTTCAAACTTTTGCTCCAAGCCAAAACACTTTCTCTAAAACATAATATTGTAGCAATTTTTAGAGTTTGAGGCATTTTTTGTCTTGTACTTTTTCCGGAGTGTGTGTTTGTGCCTCTCTAGATGTTTGTCTTGTAGAGCGCAGCATCCTCTCCAGTAAGCTCAGTCTGTGTTCCCTCAGACTGTTTTGATTGAATGTCTGTGGCGGAGCTGCGGTCGAAGTACAGTGGAGACACTGTCATTGTTTCCACTGCCTCCTCCTCTCTGCCAGCACTTGCATTAAACAGACAGACAGAGCTGCACAGAGCTGCCAAACTTTACTTTATCAGCCTGTTGAAGCACTCACCTTTTTATTAGTCTTTTCCTTTTTTTTATGTGTGTGAATATCTCTCTGTTTATGCAGGAGCCGTCTCCATTATGTCTGCTTTAGCCCTGACACTGATCATGCAGAAAAGTCCTGAAACCTAGCTCATCTTTTGTTTGGATATGCCTCTCAAACGTATGGTATCAAAGCATCCCACACATTCAGAGTGCAAATGAACAAAGCACGAAGAAAAAGAATGAAAATCAAATAAACAATGATACAGCTAAAGGGATCCTTGACAGACATGTTTAAGTCAATGTCAGTGGACACAGAAAAATGCAGTCTCACAGCGTGATTTTAAAAATCACAGAGAAAAGTCATATACTTGTTTTTTTTACAAAGCCTTTTAGAGGGCATTTTTGACTTGAGTGTAAAAAATGTGAGTTTATCACATGCGGTTTTTAAAATGAAACCAGGTTCAGCTGGATCTTACCTCAGGCGCCTGGCACTTCAGTGACCTTAAGGTTAAAGATGTGGATTTCAGCTTGACAGCAACTGCATCTCGCTCAGTAAGACCCACTGTCCATCTATGAGTTACGCCCCATGGTTTGTAGAATAAGTTTTTGTTAAAGGGGAACTCCAGTATTTTTAAACCTAGACCTTATTTCTGGCATGAAATACGTTTATCTACTCACCGAGAACAGTTTGGCTAAAGTCGGCGTCCATCAGAAGCTATTTAGATAACTCGCAATCGGCGTATATCCATATAACGGAGTGAACAGGGCAGGGACGATGCAGCCTCTAAATAAGGCATTATCTGTCTTTATTTCACCAATACTTGAAGAGGAATGAATGAACGAACGTGTACTATTGCTCTGTTTGCATATAGCTACTGTTATGTGGTTACTTACGGCTATAGGAGAGCTAACGGAGGGATTTCTACACAGGCACTCTACTGGGACCACTTCATCCACAAACATGGCTGCAGCACAGTTTATTTACTCCTTTCTCTGTGACAGTCGGCTAACTTCACACAGAGTTTGCTACTGCTAGTTTTGTGCAATACGGCAGGATATTTATCAAATTTTGACAACGTGAACAACGACTTTGAGTAAGATGGACGTTGTTACCGGAGTGAATGAGCTGTGCTGCAGCCATGCTTGTCTATGAAGTCGTCCCAATAGAGATGTGTGTAAAATCCCCTCCATTAGCTCTCCTATAGCTGCAAGTATCCACATAACAGTAGCCATGTGCTAACAGAGCAATAGTACGTGTTCGTTTATTCATTCTTCTTTAAGTATCGGTGAAATAAAGACAGATAATGCGTTATTTAGAGGCTGCATTGTCCCTGCCAAACTGTTCTCGGTAAGTAGATAAACGTATTTCATGCCAGAAATAAGGTCTAGGTTTAAAAATACCGGAGTTCCCCTTTAAGTGTCTGATTTGATACTAATGTAAATAATACAAACACCTTAATTATTTGTACATTTGTATGCACAAGGTTTTGAACGGAATTGCTTATGTCCCACATAACAATGAACATTTAGGGCTTGTGTTCTAAATTAGACCGAACAGGCACAATATGCTGTGTGAAAACAGTAATGACAAATCAAATGTGCCTATAAGTCCAGGAAGTACTACATTATAAAAGTCTATACTCTTCCATTTTTATTGATACTGCCAGAGAGATGTTCTCTTTTTCCGTGCTCCTTTCATGCTCACAGTTTATGGTGTTGCTGCACTGGATTGTTTTATATTGACACTGATGTTTCTCCATTTGTATAAAACAAGGGCTGGTAAAAAAATATACAAGTCTATTCAAACAACAGATTTATGAGTGTAATGAACAAGTCTGTGAAATTGTTGCCACAGATGTAGGATTTCATAAAATTTCATTAGGATTTCATAAACAGTGTTTTTGATATTGTGACTACCCTCCTTGTACATGACTCCAATCATGTATAAATCTCATGTTTTAACAGAAAGATACATTTAAAATATCTTTGCACAATATTTATGTGAAACTGAGGAGGTAATAGGCAACAATACTGTCACTCAAGCTATCTAATATAATTTAATCTAATAGAGTATAGATCTGTCCTAAAGGGCTATTTAATTTTTTTAAGTACATAATTGTGAAAGCTAAGCTAAAGCTGCTCAGTATGGGGCCATAGAAAATCCCATTTTTGCCATTTCACAAACAAATTTCATAGCAATTTGACTAAGCGATATATGTAATTATCTTTACACTCCATCACTTTTGCACCCACATTATTGCATGCAAGGTGACTCGAAATTGTGCCTGTCTAGTTCTAAAAAAACGACTCAAAGACATTAAGAAAGCAATAAGCCTGAGAAAAATTAGAAAAGAAATGAAGAATATAGAAAAGAGAATAAAAATGAGAATATGTTGTCCAGCTCAAGCCAGTCTGAAACAATACCTAATGGACTGAGGTGACACAACACAACACAGATGCCCTCTGGTTGAAAAAAAAGGGACAAAATAGATTACTGTCTGATGCAAAAGTGGTGCCGTGTAAGTTTTTTTTACTCATATATAGTATAAATGTGTATCTATATGCACACATATTCATTTTCCTTGAACTGCTATGATATTTTTAAGATTTGAGTTGGTTTAGGGATTCAGATGTTGTCGATAAGATTCCCTCTTATGTGACCCCTTTCTGAGTAGCTCTTAGCTTAGGTCCTCAAAAACAGTCCTTCCCTGATTCCCCAAACTGAGAGTGCTCTGTTCACACCAGTCACTGATAGTAAGTACTTCTGAAAACCTTGTTGTGAAAAGCTTTCAAATTTGATTTATTTTGCTCTATGGCTGCTGCTGTAATGCTATTATCTGTGCCTTCTATTGTTTAAGACGTTGACAAAGAAAATTTCAGTTCTCACCTGTCTACCTCCCATGCTTGGATGCTCTCCATACTGCAAACTGTGACAAGATCACAAGGACTACTCCAAGATGTTCTTTTCCTTAAGCTAACCAGTTGATGTAAAAATGGCCTTAATCCTCCTGCGGTTACGTTCACAAAGCAACAAGATCCCAAATGCACACCTTTGAATCTCCCCTTTGTTTTAACAGATTTCCCTGATTAAAAACAAACTCAAAGTGTTCGCCTGAGCAGCATGAAAAAAGTATAGATTTACTGGTACTGCTGCGACTTAAGTGGCAGGAAATCAGTCAGTCAGGTCCTCTCACTGCGAGACTACAGTGCGTGTTCAGTGAATTGCTTACAGTGAGCACTGAGAGACAATCAGTAGCTTAAATCTAGTCCAACAAGTTCAGAAGTACCCTAATGCAGAACAGCGGGGAGAAACTCATTAAAAATCAGCACACAACGTTCAGCAAGAAAACATTTAGAATTGAAAGAGAATTTGTAATGTTTTCCAAAACTTCAACATGTCATGCAGAGTAATCACAAGGAGTCGGGTTTACATCCGGTTAGAAAAAAGCTCTGGTCCAGCACTTTTATTTGGTGATCTAATTTTAAAAGAATATATTTTGAATTACTAAATTATTGTGATTCAGAAAACTAAGGCGCTGCACTGTACATCACCAAAGCAAAACAGACAAGCGTCCAGAGGTATATATAAATCTATGTGCTTTCCTTGTAGCAGAACAGGAAACTTTTTCCTGAATTTCAGTCAGACCTTTGATGGGTGTGAGCAGAAGTGAGTAAGAAATCAATACGGTCTTAAGACTACTGATTGCTTACCATTCAAATCTTCCTCCAGATGCATTTATAATACATTAAACATTATATTTGTGTGGTGTTTGTTTTTCGTTGTTAGAAATGTATTCACGTGTTTGACAACAAGACAATTTCACAAATGTCACAATGATGGGATTATTATCTGCGTGACAAATGGGACGTTGAAATTAACAGAACTGTCTTCAAAGAGATATTCTTTAAAGATGATACTGGAGGACAGTTGATCCTTTTCTTGAAATTTGAAGAAAGGAATAGTGCAAGCCCAAACATTCTCCAAATTTGGAAAGCATTCTGAATCCAAAATTAGTTACATGAACCGATTCTGTCATTCATTTGAATCCCTTTGTTTGGATAACCTCAGATCTAAGTGGGAAAATTTTGGGCACATTTTTCTACAGAACTTTTTATACTTTGAGTTCAGTACAGTAAAGATGACACAATGATTTATCCTCTTCGACAAAGCAAGTATGAGGGAAAAAAAAGTTTCTCTGTGCACTGCCCCAGCTTCTAATGTTTGATTTGTCTGTTCCCGTAGGTAGGCTGGTGGGAGAACGGTGTGCTGAGGCTTCGGTATCCAGCCTGGTCCCGCTATGGGCCATTCCTTAAACCACCTGATGATGCCCAGCACCTGCGTGTGGTCACACTGGAAGAAAGGCCATTTGTCATTGTGGAGCTTGCAGACCCTGCATCTGGAACCTGCATCCGTGACTCGGTTCCCTGCAGACGACCCCTTAATGCCAGGTTGGAATGCTTTGGTGAAAAAGAAAATCTCACAAAAAAAGTTATCTAAGGACTGTATTTTATTTTGAGTGTAATATTGTTATAATTTTCTATACTATAGTATTAAAATGTCCATTTACATGTGCAATACTAAAGGGAAATAGCATTCAGAAAAGATTAACAGAAATAGGAGTGGTGGCAGCCTCGTTACCCCATCTGCTAGAGTTATGAATGGGGTTCATACGCTCTCATGATGCCATCGAACTGAGGTGACATCAGTCACCTATCAAAACTGTGGTCTCTTCACTCCCTGACCATAATCAATAACAGGCTGCTCTTCAGAGGATCAGTGGAATGACTCAGGAGTCTGGAATCAGATATGACCACAGAGGAGCTTTATGGTTCATCAGCTTCAGAAGGGATGACAGCACCTATCCTGCACCGGTTGATCAAACCTGTCACCAAGGACCTGGACACAATATTTCTTTTCTGTAACCTTATTGTTTTATTTCCTTTCCAGACCAGTCAGAATGCAACTTATAAGTATTGTGGCTTTACATTTTCAATGTGTTTCATACATTTTTTTTGGATTTATATCTCTACTGTGTAACACTTTCACAGTGCCATCCATGAGGGTGTGACTCCCTTGAAACAGTGCTGCAAGGGCTTCTGCATTGACATCCTGAAGCGACTGGCCAAGATTGTCGGCTTCACCTATGATCTGTACTTGGTGACCAATGGGAAGCATGGGAAGAAAATCGATGGGGTTTGGAATGGCATGATTGGAGAGGCAAGTATTAAGTATTTGTTTACGTGTGTGTGTGGATGCCTGTGGTTCTGCCGGTCTGCCTTTGTGAGCAATGTGCTTTCAGTGTCAGTCCAGTAATACCAGCATATGTGTGGTTGTGCCTCTGCATATTTTGTGTTGCATTTCCATTAATTGAGCTGAATAGCAGCATTGCTCAGCATGTGATCCTGTGTCCTGGCTGACCACTTAAACTTTACATGTCACATCAATCGCCGTGAAAGTTATGGCCACTTAACAACTGGCAGCAAGCAGACAGCTGTCATTTATCACACATGTGCATATACACACAGTCACACAAATGTGCAGACATAAACATGAACTGTATTGGAAGGCCTTGTACATAAGACATGCAGTGAGCATACTTTCCTTGAAATATTCACAGTGTTTGTATGCAGAAGCACATCTTTGCTCACACAAGCTCTTATTAGGACATAAACACAATGTCAAGACAACTCCTGGTGGTTAGTTCTTGCTATTTTCTTGGTCATGTGGTTCATGATCTCCCATCTAGGAAGAACACAGAGATGCAAGGGGAAAAATGAAAAAAAAAAAGATGAAAAGAAACGCATACACACATGTAGTACTTACACAAACACTGAGATCAATAAGGTGGCTGCTGCTTCATTGAAGCTCTGTTCTTTTTCTATCTTTGTCCCAGAGGGAACTTGCCAAATGCCATTACTAACAGTTTCTAAAACAGTTTCACTGTGCTCTCCTGCTCTTATCATTTATAACTTGACCACAGGTCAGAGCTGTCTGTCAAATCTATTTTCACAAGCGAATTTTGTTTTCTCAGACTAATGTCTGTCTTTTGATCAGCTGCTCCAAAGCCTTCCATTCTTTGATCAGGTAATCCACAGTCTTGATAAAGTTGAGAGGAGGCTGCTTTGGGTTCTGCTTCACTTCATTTTTCTGCTGATTTGCCCTGAAGAGTGGATGTGCCATGGCTAATGCAGATTAACATTTCACACGTACAATCAGCAGACACAGCGCTTTTCAGGTTTTCTAGATGGTGGCAGAGAGAGTATGGGCCCAAGCTCATTTTGCATGCTAAAGACATGCACAAAGGACACGTGTTCAGTAATTGTACTGCACCGAATCGTTGGCTTCCCTCACGTACAGGACGTACAAAGGGTCAAGGTGTAGAAATGTTAGGATCTCACCCGGAAATAAACCTTTGTGGACCGTGAAAGATTGGTGTTGTCTTTCTTTAACAGCTACATTAACTACCTGTAATTAGATTAGAGTCTTATCAATGTTCTTGCTTCCTTTTAGGTGGTGTACAAGCGGGCAGATATGGCCATTGGCTCGCTGACTATCAATGAGGAGAGATCAGAGGTCGTGGATTTCTCTGTCCCTTTTGTGGAGACGGGGATCAGTGTGATGGTGTCTCGCAGCAACGGAACTGTATCACCGTCAGCTTTCTTAGGTAAGAGGCTGTTTTTTTATGCAATGCATCTAGCTGCTGTACAGAATCTAATCTAATTGTAAAAGTGTTGAGTTAGCATAAAATGCCTTGATCTTCGGTTGCTGGCCTTCACATCAAGATTAGCTGTTCTTTTTTTCTTAGCTGCTCATGTCTTAACTTCTTCTTTCACTCTGTCAGCAGACTCAGAGCCCAGTGGGAGGGCAGTGTTATTGGCCTGTAGACTGCACTGAGAAGACTGTCGAAAAGAGAAACAGTGTTTATGAACTTTCGTGGAATTTGTTTGCTCTAGTATTTTCTGTTTTCATGGCATACGAGGTTCATCCCTGTATGCTTAGCGTACATCATGTGCCAGTTTTATAAAACATTCCTATGCCATTATTAAATGAATTAAATCACACAGACCTTTTCGTGAATCTGTTCTTTTTTGTTTATCTTTTGTTTTCCTTCACAGAACCCTACAGTCCAGCGGTGTGGGTGATGATGTTCGTCATGTGCCTGACTGTTGTAGCTGTAACTGTCTTCATTTTTGAATTCTTCAGCCCTGTGGGCTACAACCGCAGCCTGCAGAACGGCAAGAGTGAGTGATGAGTCTAAGCTGTCTGGCTTTTCTAGTTTGACAAATGGGTCTATGTGCAGCCCATCACTGTTGCCTAATGGATCAAATGGACAAATACTGAACACCCTCCTGAAAACCTGGTTAAAACAAACAAAGGAAAAGTAAAAAATGTTCTTCTTTTGGAAAATCTGAAGATTTTTGTGTGAGTGTGTGTGTGTGTGTGTGTGTGTGTGTGTCTCAAATTCGATTGTTTTCTTGCTGTCTGATTGCTTGGCTGTCCTATTTAAAATTGATTGATGGGCATATTGAATGTGCTGCCCCGAATACTTCACTGTGAAGAAAAAGAAGAAATTATACATACAGTATGTTGAACTGCATCCAAGTATTCTCAATATTAAAGCAGAAATTCATTATTCAGCAGCATAGTTTGTACCCCTGTGATATAACATAGTATGCCTGATGCCTTGGACCAATACCCTGCCAGACTCGCCTCTTTTACTGCATGACTGCTGCGCTCCACATAATTTTACTTCTCCCTCGCTGTCCCTTATATTTTTCTCATTTACTCTTATCTCTCCTCTTCCTTTTTCTCTAACTATCGGTGTGTAAAGGCAGTGGTGTTTAAGCTATTTCAATGGCAATTTGCATATTGTGGTTTAATTATTCTCAAGATCATGTAGCGGCTGAATGAAAAACTGAAATCCTTGAAATGTATAGTTAATGCCTTGCGGGTTTTGGTGTCAAAAAGTCTGGACTTTTTTTCCCATTCACTGTGAGTCCTTTTTTTTACAGATCAATGAGACATTCCACATTGGCAGCTTCATCTGCATTCACATACTAGTGAATACACTATTGCGTTTTCTACTGCTGTATTGCTTTCTTGAAAAAGATGTCACAGCTACTCGTTACACTCTAACATCCTTATTTCTTCCTTTCTTTTCTCTTGTTATTACTCTGTGCAGAGGCTGGAGGGTCGACTTTCACTATAGGAAAGTCTGTCTGGCTTTTATGGGCCATTGTCTTCAACAACTCTGTGCCAGTGGAGAACCCACGAGGAACCACAAGCAAGATCATGGTGCTGATTTGGGCCTTCTTTGCTGTCATCTTTCTTGCCTCCTACACTGCCAACCTGGCTGCCTTCATGATCCAGGAGGAGTACATTGACACGGTGTCAGGCCTCTCGGACAAGAAGGTACCTCGTTGTTTTAATACTGATTAAGTTTAGAAACCAGAGAGAGAATTAAAGTCTTAGATTGAGCTAAATCCCATGCATTTGAATGTTAAATTGATTAAAGCATGGGGATTTTGAAATGAAACAAATCTCATTTGATATAACTCAATTACCTCAGTTCTTCGTTTTGTAAAAGACAGTCCTGAATATTCCACATATTGCTTCCTTTTCATTTAACTGTGCATGAATTGTTGTAAGTTAGTCTGGAGAGTGGACAGAAATAGGTCAGACAGATTGGTGCACAGCCTGGTGTGTCTCATGCCCCTTCCATCTCCCTCCCTCGCCTTCTTTTCCTCTGATAGTTTCAGCATCCAGAGGAGCAGTACCCACCTCTGAAGTTTGGCACAGTGCCCAATGGGAGCACAGAAAAAAACATCCGCTCCAACTACCCAGGCATGCACCAGTACATGGGCAAATACAACCAGAGAGGAGTGGAGGACGCCATACTGAACCTCAAGACTGGGTCTGTCTGCTACAGCTGCATCTTTGTAGATCATTCACTTTCTCCACATCCCATTCTTAGTTTTCCTGTAGAAAGGAAGGACCTGTGCAACTCACTATTTATTAACTTTGTGAAGTTTTTTTAGAATTGTCAGACTTTCCTCAATTTGTTAACTTTAGAAATATAAAATTAGCCCTTTTAGGCTTTTAACACACAATACATCAACAAAGATGACCACATAATGAACAAGGAAGAGATGTTCTAGTTTAAGAAAACAACAAGATACTCAGATTACAAAATAATAATATCTTACAATGTGGATAATAATGACACTTGGGCAAAAAAACACTGGACAGACCATGTCGGATGGCATATTGGCACAGAAGGCAGTCTGAGAGGTTGATGTCATGGGCCGGTTTGTTTGGATGTAGCATTGTATTGTTGTTAGCTCTCAGGTTGTCTTTACTTTGTCCAGACCCTGAATTCTGACTTCAGGAAACTGACTTTAACCAAATGTTAAATGTAACTGTCCACTACAAGTAAAGAAATACATTTTAATGAGTCTGAATTTTAAAACACATCATTATTATCAATGAAGTAACTCATAACGTCCACCACACAAAACTCCATAGAATGAACATTTAGCAGTTTGTATGTGGAGGTATTCTAATTTGTCTGCTTTAACAAATTAGCCAAAAACAAGGTTAAGACTTAACTAGGGATCAGATTTTAGCACAACATCGGCTCATTAATTCGTAAATCCTGCATTAAGCGGTTTGACTCATTTATTCCAGAAAAGGTCAATCTTCTTTCTCCTTTATTCTGACTCTATCTTTTCTCTTTTATGGTAGATTTGACTGTTTTCAGACAAACAAAACAAAATCTAACTAGGCAACATTGGTCTTAAACAGAGGTAATAGGAGATGGCAATAAATTCTCAGCATACAGCACAGCATGTCGCATCTTCAAATTCTCTATAATGTTGCTGCCCATCCAGTATAATTGAAACTTAAAATGAGGTGATCACAAGGAGAGGATGACCTGATTACCTATTTTAATTGCATCAACACATCAATATGTGTTGTCATCGTTACCCTCTAAAGGAAGAAACCCAGAATGTAAACCAAACATGTTTTCATTTCTTTTGAAAAATTAACAAATTAGAGCTTATTTTCGGTGTTCGTCTTTGTTTCTGGTTGGACAACATGGTGCCGTGGCCATACAAAAACAAATGTTCTGACTAAGGAATAAAATGACATAAATGGTCATCCAACCAAGCTGTCTCTCTAAATCTGAAAGACAATATTGATTATTTTTGGTCCCGTAAGCAATAATTCAAGGTGCTAGAAAGGCACTTGTCTCTGTACTTTTTGCTGTTGCCCCCATGTGTCTAACAGGCCCAGGCAACAGCACATACATCCACATACATCCACATACATCCAGGGACGTGAAGCCACCACAAACAAAACAGAGCATTCTCACAAAATCTGACCATGTCAAAATTTCCTGCAGGGTTGTACAGATGACTCTTTCCATCTTAGAATTGAACTACTGTGAATCAATCGAAAATAATGATCTACTTCCCTGATTCATTGCTGTGGGTCAGTGTTTTTTATTCACTCCTTAGCTCTCCCAGTGAAACAACAGCAACAACAAAAGAAATGAGTAAAAGCGGTCCTGTTCTTAACAGTGTGATAATACAGTTTAACTAAATAAACCAGATATAAAAAAAATCACACCACTGTACTGTGCATTTTTCAGGCAGTATACGCAAACTCAAAGGGAAAAGGGAAAAGTTTTCTTTTTTCTTCATAGTTTCATAATTTCTTACATAGTTCGATCCTTATTAGAGTTAATTACGAAAGTAATAAAAAAATGGCTACTTGTGTGTAAATTGAATAACTCCTACCTGTAATTGTGCAGTTTGCTATATATTTTTCCAGTGACTGCTTTGATTTTGTCTTCATATGAAATACGTGAAATAAATATGTCATCCTGACACCTGTTGTGCCTCCTCATGATGCTCTCTACAAATAACCTTTATTATATATTCTACCCTTTGAATAATAATTTGTTCAAAATGAAGTGGATTTATTCAAACTTGAAAAGTTTAATTAAGATATCCATCCATTTTCTATACCCACTTAATCCGTCGGTCAGGTCGCGGGGGGGCTGGAGCCTATCCCAGCGGCCATCGGGCGAGGGGCGGGGTACACCCTGGACAGGTCATCACAGTGAATTAAGATATAGTTACTCTAATAAAGTTGAAATTATTAACTGTAGCATGGTTTTCAAATGGATACTAATCACAAACCATGTCATTGTAATTATGTGCACATGTCCATTTGTTACCTTAAACCATGGTTATATTATACACAGTACTAACTCATCACCATTGAGCAAAACCATACTTTTTACATTGACTGTTAAGTAAAATGCATATAATATTTTCAAAGTATAAGAGATCACAGCAGACGATTTTAGCAGGTGTGGCCTGCTGTTATTGTTTTTAGTTTGTTTTTTCTTTATATTCTCACTCTGGCACTAGCAGGCCATCATCCACAATGGCATTCTTTTCAACTCCAACTAACATTTCACATCTTTTGTCACACTTCATGCTTTGCTGCACAAATCCTGTCACCTTTATTCTTTCCATCTCCATCCTCACAGCTATCCCCCCCCCAAAAAAAAAAAACTGTGTGAGCAGCCTTCCCTCCTGAGTTTTGAGTAGAGGATCTCTATCACCCGTCATGTGTTGGATAATCCTAGTTTACTTTATCCTAAGCCTCTGTCATCGTTCACGTTGCCTCAACACCGCAATTATAACTCAGCGTTAACATGCACCTCCTCCCTCTTTTTTATTTATTTATTTTTTTGCCTCTTTACCTATTTATGAACTCCCTTCCTCTTCCTCTTATGTCGCCATTACTTTTCCTTTCTCTTTGTGGTCCATTCTTTCCCTTCCTAGTGGGCTTTCTCTGTATGTCTGTATTTAAACTTTATAATCCTCATCACTCTCTGCCTCTATCCCATGTCTTCCCCCCCCGAAGTGTGTAAATCTCTCCCCCCTCTCTCTATCGCTCCCTGTCACTGCGCTCTTCATTCTGTATAAATCCCCATCCTCCTCATCCCCTTCGCCTCCTCCACCACCTTCCTCTTACTCACAGATCTTTACCTGATTTCTGCCTTATTTTATTCTCCTTGTGTTTTCAGCCTTGCTGCCAAGCCTGCTTTACAATTCCACCCCTTCTCCCTTTTCTTGTCATTATTTAACTTTTTATGCCCTCTCCATCATTCTCCTTGCCTGTCTGGTGTATATTTTTGCACCCCAGCTCTCTTTACTGGTATATTGCAGAGATACACCTTTGCACATCCTCCCCTACCTCAGCCAATCTCTCCGTTCCTTTGCTGCCTTTCTCCCCTTAAATGATGAATGAATTCTCCCTTGATCCCTTTACAGAAAACTGGATGCTTTTATTTATGATGCTGCAGTATTGAACTATATGGCCAGGAAGGACGAAGGTTGTAAGGTAAGGACTGACACAAGCCTGGGAATTTTTCATGCACAATGAGGATTAGATCTGTGTTTGCCTTGTAATAAGTTGTTCAGTATATGTACTTTGTCTTTTCTCCAAGGTGATGACCATAGGCTCGGGGAAGGTTTTTGCCACCACAGGCTACGGTATCGCCCTGCACAAAAACTCACGCTGGAAACGTCCTCTTGACCTGGCTTTGTTGCAGCTGGTGGGAGATGGTAAGAACTATGGGAGTGGGTACTGCGGACGATAATTAGCACAATGGAGAGACTAAAGGAAGGTTATGGGTAAAACGATAAGGTTGAGAGACAAGCGACAGAATGGTGTAGGCAGGGGGTGGATGGAGGACACAGGGGGTAGATAAATGAGAGGATGTTGAGAAGTGGATGGGAGAAATATAGGGCATGGAGACAGCAAAGAATATGGAAAGGTGTTTTGATTGTGACAGTGGGAATAATGATGTGTAGGGCAGGGCTGATGGGGCTTTTGAAAAGGTATAGGAGTCTCTTTATTTGCCAGTAGAGAGGAGGAAAAATAAAAGTGGGGTGGGAGCAAGAGAAATATCATTTGTTTGTTTGTTGGTGAATGTGAGCCCCCACACTCTTCCCTTGTTCTTTATTATAAACCTATCTTACTTTATCTTGCCATTCTTTTTTCCTGCTTGGAATGGTAAAAAAAAAAAGAGGATTTACTTGAGTGAGTCAGAGTTGTAAAAAGTCACTACTTGTGTAGTGACGGATTTACCCAAATACAGATTAGCGGAGACTGACACAGAGACAGAGATTGTGCAAAAAAACACCTGAAAATACCCAGAACCTACAGTGAGGAAGGAGTGCACTGAGGCAAAAGCAGATATAGAAAACATGTTGAATTATTTAATTATTGACAGCAACGAAAGCATTATCAATACACTGTTTGTCTGCTTGTGTCTAGAATTAATCCATGAGAGGATGGTTCCTTCTGTTTGACAGAGGGAATCTGTTTAAAGCAAAAGATGTCAGTACACTAATGCTTGATTGTTATTTTACACAGTCTGCCACACGCATTTATTGTCTCAATCGGATGCAGCTTGTTTGGCTTTTCCTCATGCTTTAAATCAGCTTTGCTTATGGCGTGGCGGACAAAGCCCTTTAGTTGTTTCTGGCATGCTGACACTTTAGCTGCTTACACACTGATAATGCCAATTTGGTGCCAAGATCTATTAAATAAGACTGGTGTCTGGAGCTGAATAGCTGGACCTGGAAAAGAGAATGTGTGGCAGTGTGCGTCTGTGTGTGTTTCTGTGTGTTTGAAAGAAAAATAGAGAGCCCAGTAACGCTGGAATGCTGTGTTTGTTGTTTCTTCTAAATCATCATACATAACCTGGTCCATGCTTTGGTTATGTGTAACAAAAATCCTACCATCAGCTGTGTACACTGGATAGATCCAGGTACAGCATAATGTTGAATGCTGGGGGTTCCAGTTGTAGATAGGCATTATTGGAGTGGATTACTAAGTAAGAGGATTAGATTGTTTGGATGTGGAGAGAAGTGAGGTGGGGGTTCACGTTCATTGTGCCCTCAAAGGCTGCATCTCAGCAATCGCCCTGCGGCTGAAGAACTCCGCATCACACCTTCAGCTGGGCTCAGTCGTGTCACTGTGTTACATCATTATTCTCCCATGCCGTGTTGAGTCGTATCATTTTACTACTGCATTAGAGGATAGCAGAGCACTTCTCAACCCTTTGAGTGTATTGTTCTTCTTGTTGCTGTCTCTGGTGATTCACACCACAGCTTTAAGAGATGCTGCATTGATCTCACTGCATCTTCTTTCCTGATAAAAGCAAAAGAGCTAAGTAGCAAGATTTCCATTTTCCTTATCAGATTCACTATTTTTTGCATGGTATCATGACTTTGATTCCTAGAATATATTATTCAGTAAGAAGATATTATATGAGAAGCTGGGTTTTCAGCTCTTGGCCAGCAGGGTATTTTGTTCAGAAATCTTGCAATGAATACAGAGAGGTTTGTCATGTTGCGATAAAAGCATGGCATTGTACGGGTTATGGTTTACTGCTCAACAACTGTGAGGCTCAGTGTCTGTGGATGTGTCTGGAATCATGCCACATCTGGCATGCTGCAAAATGCAAACATGATCGCTGGTGCTTGCACATTAACATATGTGTGTGCTCTTACACACACAAATACTGTATCCTTTAGTGAATGTCTTTGTGGTGCACACCAGCTTTGTGTTTACAGCGGTGCCAGTTCTACCTGTCCTGGGCTGCCAGGAACAACATAGGTAGAGAGTGGATTTGACACACCTGTCAGATTTGGCAGACCTGAGTTGGCTGTGACTGAGAGGTAGAAACAACTGCCATCCCAAAGATGGAGGGGGGTTGGGCATGTCCACAGCCAGAAGAGAGTCAGATTTAAAAGAGGGAGATGACAATGCACAAGATGAATCATCATGAGTCAAATGGCAGCCGACCCACGAGATGAGACTTAGAGCTGAGGGAAAAAAAACAGCTGAGATTTGTGAAGTGGAGGGTAGACATGAGACTACCTGTTTATCTGAGCCCTTCACTAAGGCACCTGCCGTTTTCACATCAGGACACAGAGCCACTACTGAAGGTCAATGACACCAATAAATCCTTTTCAGTAGGGCTATGCTTTTGATTTAAAAAACAGACCTCTCTGTGATGGAATGTATGTGTATATGGGTAAACCTGAGACTGGGAGTTGTTACCTGAGTCTGCCAGTGGATTGCAGCAACACTATGTCCATCTGTTGCTATAGCTAGAGGCCACAGCTGATTGGCTAATGATGTTCTACAGGAGACAAATTAGCCAGATCACACAGATGACTGAATCCACTTCAGATAAGCCTCGCAAACAGGGCTAATGATGGCTCGAATAAAAAAGGCAAGACCTTGAGTTTTTGCAGCATACTCTAATGCTGCAGATAGATTTGCAACTTGTCAGCTTTAAAACCCTACTCTACCCATTTGATGTGAAACAGTTCAGAGACTCCAGCATGCCATAAAGGAAACCTTCAGACCTCATTATTGCAGTGCAGCTCATCTTGCCATTGTTATTAGTGTAACAGAAAGCCCACATTACAAGTTATGTTGAAGAATAGGCCTCTTTAATTCTATTGGGAATCATATGCTGCATCTTATGGCTGGCCATCACTATGATTACACCGGAAACCCCTGCAGCCAGTCAGGGGTTTAGCAGGGAAGTTCAGAATTCTTAGGCCAGTGAGATCATAAGTGAAAAAGCAGAGCTGTGGGATGGGCAGCCTTGGCTTGTTCCTGGTAGCTTAAGAGATGGGAATCTTGAATCCCCGCAGTGCTTACCACCTGGATGGAGATTCTGACCATCCCTCCAGCACAATTAAATGATTATGATCTCCTCTCTCTCTCTCTGCCTATGTCTCTGTCCCTCGCCTATCAGTTCTCCCTCTCGTCCCATTTTTCCCTCCTTTACTCTCCTCTCATCCTTTTCAAGCTGAGGAGTGTTCCACACTTTGTCATAATGACACAATTTCAGCCTCTCGTCTTCCATCTTCTTTCAGCACCTTCTAACGCTGTCTCATTTCCCCTGACACCTTCACGGACAGAGAAAGAATACTGCTCCCTCTCGTTCTTTACAAGGCATTCTTCCCAACTCTCTCATTACCTCTAACCCTTCTGTCCATGCTTGTTCCACCTATCCAGCCATCTCACTGTGGCTCCTGGTCTCTCCATCTCCTCCTTTGCTCATTTACTTTGGGTTACAATGTTGAGATTAGCCTGTCGATGCCATTTTACTTCTTAGTGCTACTTAATTGTTTCAGACTCTGTCCCTCTCTGTCTTGTTCTTTTCTCTTTGTTACTTCAAACACAGTCTTTTACATGACTGACCTCTGACCCAGAGAAGTCACATTAGATAGTACGCAGACAACAAGCAAGACTGTATAGCTGCACTTCAGTGTTTTTATCAAAACAACCCTGAAATGAAATAACCTTAAAGCACTCTACTTTCACTCTCACTCCCATCCACCAACACCCTATTTCTCCCATCATAACCTTTTCATACCTTGTCTTTTCTTGTAATACTTTACTTTCTTTGCATTGTATTCTGTATTGCCCCTCTATTCCTGTATTATTTCTTCTCCTTCGTCCTCCCTATGCTTACCTCTTTTTGACTTCTTTCGTTTTCCCGCTCCTACTTATTTTCCCTAATCTCCACCTCCTGTCATCCGCTTCTTCTCCAGATGAGATTGAGATGCTGGAGCGTCTATGGCTGTCCGGTATCTGCCATAATGATAAAATTGAGGTGATGAGCAGTAAACTGGACATAGACAACATGGCTGGGGTTTTCTACATGCTGCTGGTGGCTATGGGTCTCAGTCTGCTGGTGTTTGCCTGGGAACATTTAATCTACTGGAAGCTGCGCCACTGCATGGCCACTAGTTCTGGCAAATTGGACTTTCTCCTTGCAATCAGCAGGGTAAGTGTTTTTGTCCGTGTGTAATGTTTTTTTTTTTGCACTTGCAGACTAAATTCTTTACCTGTACTCTTTTAATGGCATTAAAAAGGTGTTCCAGGAGCACATATTTGATGCTAATGTTTTACTTTTTGCATTAACACCACTTTTCCCCACGGCACATGAAACACTGCAATGTGATTATAAACAGATTGCTGTGCATGTCACCATGTGGATACACGTGTGAGCAGTTGTTACCCTGATTTTCTGGGCCCTTATCTGTCAATGAGTGTGAGTGTTGAAATAGGTCTTGGGTCACTTCAGTTCCACTCAGTTTGCGAGCTTAATTGAAATTCAATTCTTCTCACATCATGGTTCTCCTGTTCCTTTGACAGTGACCTTGACAGAAACAAGCCACACCATATGCATGCGATTATTCCGGCTACAGGATCATTTGTCCTGTATCCACTGCTGTAGTTGTAATTTATGCATTTTTGTGTGCAGTGTTATTAACCACACAATACACAACTGAACTATGAATAGTAATGAATGTTATCTGAAAACAGCAGTCTCACATTTTTTTTAAAAAGTGGAAGTTATTTGGATTTGCTGTATTATTTCTATTTCTGTTTTTTACCCACCTTTACTTCACTGTTTATTTTAATCTGTACATACAGTACAATACAGAGTTTCTTCTACATGTGCGCTCTGATAGTTGCAGTTAATCTGTAAATGCATAAATCATCTGAATATATATAAAAGTATTTTCTTGCACTATCTTTATATTAAAACTAAAATGATCATTTTCTTATCTTGTAAGCTCCAGTTAATTATTTGTAATCCTGTTATTCTCTGAACCATCTCTTCAGAAAAGTGACTCCTTTTCGGTTTATCTCTTTGTCTCAGGGCATGTATAGCTGCTGTAGTTTTGAGGATGAAACAGCACCGGGTGGGGCTAAATCTTTGCCTTCACACCATCAAAGTGCAATGATTACAGTCCCATCGCAGCCACATGTAGTCTCAACAGCTATGACTAACCCAGCCATCGTCATGGCGCAACAGCAGCAACAACCACAGCAGCAGCAACCACAGCCAGTCTACAAAACACCTCTACCAGGCTCCCCTCCCACCGTGGTGCATTCTGGGACAGCACTGGGTTCCTCCAACACCCCCATTTCCGGTGCTCCCCTCCCTTGTTCCACCTTCCTGCCCCGGCCAGACCGCAGACTGGCAGTGGTGGATCGCTGGAGGCTGCCCAAATCTGCCACAGCCACCAATCCCATGGCTGTAAGGGGGGGCATCACTGACATGGGACCCTTTGCTCAGAAAGTCCCACCAAACTGGGCTTCAACTGCTGGAGGAGGCGGGGGACTTGATGGCTATAAGAGATACTATGGTCCCATTGACCCTGAGGGACTGGGGCCCTGCATGGAGCAGCAGGCAGGGTCCCAGACCCCCAAGACTATGCCCAGGGGCCACCCCCAGCCCCCTCCAGCTAGTGTGGCCTTCTACTCCGAGAAGGGCATGGACCATGGGGTGGGGAAGAGGGTGGTGGGAGGTGGCAGTGGAGGTCAGGGGAAGGGGGCTGTGAAAGCTCTGGGTACTCCCAGACTGCCTCCTAAGAGTCAGGCCCCTCTGCCTCCTACACCCCCACTGCCACACCCCTCTCCCCCTCTCCCCTCATCCTTCTGGAGAAAGCGGAGGCCCAAGAAGCCCAAAGAGTCTGGAGGGCCGCTTTATGAGAACATTCTGCCCCTGGGGCGGAGAGGAGGAGCACGAGATGTTGTGAGGGAGGGAGGAGGGAGGAGGGCACGCCCCCTCTCTCCCCCGCTCTCACTACCTGTACCAGTACCCCTCAGCCCCTCCTATACCCCTCCTACCCCCTCTGCATCCTTGCTGTATACATCTTCGTCCTCTTCGTCGACCACCTCGTCCACATCCACGTCCTCATCTGCCTCATCTTCTCGCTCCACTTCTCCCACCTACTCTTACAGCTCCTCCAGGAGCACACGTGACAGGACTGGCGGAATAGATGGCGAGGATGATGACGATGATGAAGAGCTGACAGAAGAGTCAAGCCTTCTCCTTGGGAGGGGGAGAGATAGAGAACGCTCCATCATCAGGCCACGTTCCTTCAGCCACGGCCGCCTTCCACCACCCATACCACCTAGGAAACCACGTACATCCTGGGGTGAAAGACAAAGGGAACGTGAGAGAGAAAGAGGTGGGAGCCAGCTGTCTCAGCTCCAAGAGTGGTGGGCAAGCTGGAGTGAAAGAGAGAGGAGTGGAACAGGTGGAGATGCTGACCGACAAAAAAGGGAAAAAAAGAGGAGGAAAGAAAAAGAAAAAGAGAAGAAGAAAAAGAAAAAGAATAAAAAGAGGAAAAAGAGAGAGGAAAGGGAAAGGGAACGAGAGAGAGAAAGGAAGCGCAGAAAGGTTAAAAAGAAGAAGAAGAAGGCACTGAAGACAAAGAAAAGGAAGAAATCAATTGGTGGAAAACGGTCTGAGCCTGAGGAGGGAGATATAGAACCAGAGAGGGAAGGAGAGGCAGAGGGGGACAGGGAAGGAGGAATTCAAGACTACTCTTCTTTTTCTGCTCAGTACAGGAGCCCTTTTGGAGACAAAGGGCGGGATTCATGGGAAGGAGAGAGGGAAAGAGGAAGGAGAGACGGAGGAGAGGAGGGGAATGACAGGGAGGAGGAGGACAGCGGAAGAAGCAGGGAGAGGCGTCCCAAATCTTCACACTCTCATTCTAGACATCGCACCCCAATTAAGCGCTACCCTAACTTGAACAAACTTCCTGCATCAGTAAAATTTTGGGTGAATGGAAGAGGGGGGGACTCCAGTGCTCCTCCGACATCCCTCCACCCACTCCTTCCATCGTCCAAGCGGCGAAGAAGTGGAGGGATAGATAGAGAAGATAGCGGTAGAGTTGGAGAGCGACGCCCTCTGTTAATGCATTATGAAAAAGAGAAAGCACAGACAAGAGAAGGGTTGTCCTTCCATGAGTGGGACTCTGATGAAGATGATGATGACGATGATGATGAGGAAGAGGAAGAGAGGGATAGAGTGAGGGAACGTATGGAAGGGAGGGGAAGGAGGGCAGGTAGGGGGGCAGTCTCTGAATCAGAGAGGGACAGGGCCAGGGCAGAGGACAGTTACTCAGATGAGGGCTCGTCAGGGGAGTTTGGTCGTTTTGAAAGATACTGGGAGGAAGGTGCAGGAGGGAGCGGCTCTGGAATTGGGGGAATAGGTGGAGGAGGCTGGTTCTTTGGTACTTACCCAGCCAGAGAGAAAGGGGGTAGTATAAACAGTCGAGATGATTCCTTGCTTGGAACCCGGGCAGAGGGCTGGATTGGCGCTGATTTCTGGGGATCAGGGCCAGGTGTTGGTTGGGGATCAGGGGGAGGGAGTGGAGGGTTGGGCTCGCAGTGGCCACCACCCCCGACAGCTTTTCCTCCACCAAGACGATACTGGTCTATGGACAAGATTCCTGTGAAGGGAGAGAAAAAGTGGAAGAGTGGAGGAGGGAAGAGCAAGGGGAGAAGTAGGGAAAGAGGGGAAGAATCAGGACGGGCAACAATGTGTTCCTGTAGCCTTTACCCCCAGCCACATCCTTATCCACATCCCCACAGCCGCTCGCACACTTCCCACTCCAAGAGAGGATCCTCAGTGCTTTCCCATAGCCAAGAGGAGCTTCTCCCCCACTGCCACAGCTTCAGCGGGGCCTCTCGTCCCAAGTCTCTGCCTCCTAAACCAGATTCCAGTCAGGTGAAATCAGGCAGCCAGTCTAACCTCAGCCTCAGCACACAGCCTACAGACCATCCACCACAGTCCTCACCAACTTCACCACAGCCGTCCATGTCTCCTACCTCCCTCCCAATGCCTATCCCACCTCCGCCCTCCTCATCCTCCGTCTCACCACCAGCAGGGGTAGGGATGGCAGGCCAAGCCCAGGCTCAGGCTTCAGCCAGTGCCAAACTCCAGTACCAGAGACTGCGCTCTGTGCCACAGCCACGGAGGTTCTACTCCCCCCACCTGCCACTCAAAGCCAAGAGCCTGTGCTCACGCCGAGGTTCGGCCCACTTCTCCAGCCTTGAGAGTGAGGTATGACAGGGGGAGAGGAGAGAGGGAGACGTGGGAGCGAGCACTACTGCTATTGAAAACCATGGTGCCATGGCAGCTGGAGCCAGGGATAACACCAGAGATATGGCTGCCTTGGTGACCTTAGGTAATCAATTAGCAACCATCACTACGGGAACTAATACGGACAGCAGTTCCATTGCTAACACTACTCTCGGTGAGAGCAACACTACTGGCACCCGCTCCATTGTACGAGTTCTTGTGAGGGCGACTGTGAGGCGCCACACCAGGGTGAGCTACATCCGTTTGGATGGTTCCCACGACGACGAGCATGAAGGTGAGGCTGCTTCTCCGGAGACAGTACCTCCAGAACTCCTCCTCTGCTCTGAAATGAGCTTTGTGATGTCATCTTCGGTTCTCCTCCCTTCCCCGAGTCACAACTGTGGATAACAGTAGTCTCCAACTTGTGAGTAATGATGTCATGTTTGCACACACACATGCATGCACACACAAACACACAGAATATGCTCAAAACGTCTCCCTCCCTCTGGCTTTGAGAACACACCTTGGTGGGATGAGGAGAGACCCACCTTCTCCCAAAAGATGCCAGTGCTTGGTCAAAAGTCTGGCTCCCTGTCTTCATTGGCTGTTAGCTTTTAAACTGGAGTGGTGGACTGCTTCTTGCTGTCAGAGAGACTACACCCTCTTCTTCCCTTTTTTAAATAAGTTGATATGAAAAGCAATGCAGTCACCTCTCTTGTGCACTCTGCCTGATCACCTTTCAATGGGCAGTGAGGACAGTGCTACTTGTTTGCCCTTTGACCTCATGACATCATCAGACCCATCTAGCTCTACCCCAGGACCATCTATGTGATGTCACGTTTTACTACAAAACCTTTTAACCAATCAGACTGAACAGGAACCTTTTTTCCTCTACCACGTTGGAGCTTGTCATGTCACCTCTGGTCCAACCATAAATTGAACCTAGTATCAAAGAATCTGAACAGCAAACAAAACATTAAAAGAGAAATAATAATAAGAACAAAAAAGACATGTAGCAGAATTTTGTTTTATGTCTGTCTTTTTTTTCTTTTCTTATTTAGACTTCTCTCCCCATCTCCTATTTTTATTATATCAATATATTTCTCTGACTGTGTTAGTGTTTTTATAAAGAGGAGGCTGGATGTGGCTAGTGTTGGAAGTGGGAATGATTCAATAGCGGTGCCAAAATTCAACTGAAGAGCTTTTAGGCTAAATTGGTTTCTTAGATAAAATCCCGTCTTCTCTTTCCACATGACTAACACATAACTCATTCTCATGTAAATGGATCAAGGGGATGATTGATGCAATATCTGTAATTGGCACTAGATGGCTGCATAATATTCAAATAAGCTTCTGAGACAGTCGTGCAAAAGTCTCGTGGTCAGTTTGATGATTGTAGTGACATGATTCAGAGCAAAAGGTGTGCAGCTATGAACTTAATTACTTTTATGAAAGTGCTCAGTCAGGATTTATTCAGGGGAACTAGGAGGAATTTAAACTAAGTGCAGCTCATTGTAAAAGCTCTCTGAGGATATGTTTCTATGTTGCCTCTAATATTGTGCCGTGGCGCGGTGTGTGGATGATGGATTATGTGAAGCACAATTCATTGTATTTTTCAAACATGTGTGCCACAGTTGTAAATGCACAATCTCAAGGTAACATATTTTGCTGATATGGCTATTTCACATGATGTTAACTAATATTGCTGTCATGGGCCATACATTTCACTGTAACCAATGGTCAAACAGTAATATACCAAGACACTTGCACAAGAAAGTAATTTGTTTCTTATTTTTTCCTTTGGCAAATAAGACTGAATGACATACTGTGAATGTTTTGAGGTGCACATACAGAGCTGGCACTTCTTTGAATGCAGTCAGTGATAACTCCTGTTTTCAAGATTATCAGATGACTGTTTGACTTTGAGCAATATTTCCACCTTCAATGTGACAGGGACACAGTGGCACATCATTGTAGTTTATTTTCCTCTTTTGGAATTAGATCTAACGTTCTAATCAGGGTCAAATATTCTGCATCTTCGGTTATGTATTAATGTATCTTATTTTGCTGGAAGGATTTATTTCAGCTAATTGGGTTGGATGTGATTGTAAGAAATCGATAAAATCTGCAGCACCTGGCTTTAGGTTATAAATATGAATATCAAAATGCTACATGTTCAAGACTGAGTTGTGATATGTAGCATGGAACCTTCTGTGAGCTACATCAAAAGCCATCTACTGTGCGAACGTGCCAGTCTTGCAGAGCATACACTCTATTTTCATACTGTTGGCGTATCCACCTCATCTCTCACACTAAGACCAGCCACAACCCAGCTCTTCTTCTATTGTAGTTGAATGTAGCGTTGACATGATGTAGCAAAAAAAAAAACACCTACTTATTTTGTAGCTTTTGGATGCTGTTGATAATGGCCAGAGGAAGGGGGGAGGGGGTAGAACTGCTATGTGAGGGGCTGTGCGTTGTGTTTGTGCATGTTGTCACAGATCGAAGAGTTAGTTGACCTTCTCACTTCCCCCTTTTCACTGCTTTTCCGTTCTTGAGGCCAGCTGTACCTTTTGTCTGCACATGGATTGCTTTTTTCTAATTCTGCATTGGGGTAATCTTTAAAACAATCTGTTTTTAGGGAAATGTCCCACTCCCATCTTTTGGAAAGCCCCAGACTCATTGCATGTTTAGCTGAATGAAATCGCCAAGATTTGCGGTGGGGAGGGTTCTGTAGGTCAATTGTAGAATATGCCTGGGAACCGGGACAGCCACCTTTCAGTGAGATAGCGAGCTCACTCTACTCTGCAGCCCAGTAGTGGAAACCACGGCAACAGTCTGACTGCTTCCTGTGTGCTAGAACACAGTTATTTTCAAACAATTAACAGGGCTTAAACCTGGTGTGTCATTGAGGATTAATGATTTCTATTGAGGCGCTAATACTTAAGTCTGTGACTGCATGAACAGAAGTGACTCTTAAAAACCCTTTGGCTTATTTTGTTTTATTTATTTCATTTTATGCTGAGAAAAAAATATATTGAAATATACTATGTTTTTGAGAATGTACCATGTTATACTGTGATTTAACTGAGATATTTTATTGTATTCAATCATCATTTGAATTCTATCATTTATCTATAAAGAAATATATATGTACAAATAAATATATACATATATATACATACAGGTATATATATATATTAGTTAAGTTTGGTATATTTGGAGGAAGTGTTAGATGAAATAGTTTTAAATGTTTTAGCTTTGTAGCAATTCTAGACCTTGAAATCATTTTTGAATTTTGATTCCTCCTATATGACTGTGAAGACATTAGTGCCTGTGACAAAAAAGACAAGTAAAAGTCTAAACTTTCTATCCATCTGTATCTACTATAACTATCAGTCTGTCACTCCTCTTGTACTACCTAACATTGCGTTTTGACATTCGCTGCTTTTACATCTCAGTATGTTTCTCTCACACACTCTTTTGCTTTCTGCTGCTCTCCTCTGTGGCTCTCCAACCTGGTTTTCATTAACAGGCTACAAACCATCTACACCACTCTTTCAAACTTCTGTCACATGGTCGTCACATCTCTTTTTCAATTAACTCATCCATTGACCTTTGCTTTTTTTTAAAACTTTGATCACTTTCTTTTGAAATCAGCTCATCCCTCTGTCTGTCTCTCACTTAGCAAAAAACAGAGACCAGTAGATACTGTGTTTTTGCTCCTTTTGACTGATTGTTGATGATGATGATGATGATGATGATGATCACTTAATTGATTGATGAAATAATTAATGAACAATGTTACTATTACTGATGTGACTGAAGTGTGTATCTGACGACCACACCACTGTAGCAAGTCTGGGCTGTACCACACCACCAGCGAGCAAGTGGGGCCACAGTTGCTATGGTGTTGCCATGGCATTTTAATGGCGTTGCCATGGTGTCCTCTGCACCGCCACCACCTGGTGCCTGCTGGGTAATATAGCATAATGTCCTTCACTTTCCCCAAAGAGCTGGTCAAATATCTGCTATCAGTCCTGACCTCCATGAATGGAAAGTGAAATATCCAAAAGGATCACTTTGGAAGAGTATGAGGCAGCACATTTCTGCTGTCAGAGCTGCTCTAGACTGGACTGGTTTGGCTTGAAATGGCTTAGAGTGTTGATATTGTCTTGATAAATCTTTAAATCATCACTGTGTGCTGCCTTGCATGTTATCACCGTGGGCCTGAAATTTGTAGGGACAAATGTGCATTTACCTCCATATTTCTAATATTGAATATAAAATACGTTTCATGCTGAGACGGAACATGATTTATTGCATGAGCACAAATCAACAGCCCACTGCAGCATTAATCTGCGACGCTCGTCTCTTGCTTATATATATTTTTTTATCTCTAGCGATTTCTGAAAAATGCACACACGCACATTTGCTGTGCATACATATTTAACAGACAATGCGCACATCGAGAAGGCAATGATCCTCATCTTCCGTCAACCTTCATTTAGCTGCAGTTCAAATAATTGTTTCAAGTTGTCTGATCATCTCATAGAAGTTTTCCAAACACTAGAAACGCATTCATGCAACAGCTACTCTAATTTCTTGAAAATGTTTTTTGTGTTCAATTTGGTCCACCTGGGGAAGTAAAGTACATTCACAGTGACTGTTCTGCTTATTTTGAGCTGTGTCCCATGTGTGTTGCTGTGTACACCTTCGCTCTGCTGTGCACTTGATGTTTCTCATACATCAATTCTTGTTTAGATTAGTCGAGTTCAGTTTGTTGTACTTTGCTGACTTGCTCTTTCTATGATTTACTTCCTTGTCGTACTCTGCTTTGATTTATCAGATTTTCTTTTTGGTCAAAAGGCATGTGTTTGATACTCCAGTCCAGTCTAGTACAGTGCGCTCCAGGCAAACGTAGTGCCTGATTTTGTAAGTGATCTCGATGCAGCCTCAAGCTTATCCCCTCCCTCTAATGGCCCGTGACCTGGGAACCAATACGTGTGGTGCTCCAGAATTCAAACAGGGTCCTCATTGGCTGAATCGGCCATGAATTATATCATGGAAAAACAGGAGTGTCACACGTAGCACTCATCAGGTCTAGGGTCTGCATGTTGCACCATGAAAATCTTACCCTGCTGTAACAGAACACATATACCCACAGAAACCAGTGTGTGTATTCTCAGCATAGTACAAGGCCCAGTTCTGCTCTAGTAACCTTGCCAACACTACAGACCTACTTACGGGTTGCTAAGGCGGGTTGCTAGTAGGGTGATGTTGCTCCTAGCCCAGACTGGTCTGGTCTATGCCCTAATTTAAATGTGTTAGTTTATTTGACATTGTCTGTCTGGGGTGGGGCTGGAGGGTCAGTGCTGCACTTACTTCCTGAGAATTGCTTCATAAAATATGATTCTCTTTAATTAATGCCACTGGTGCTGTGTCTCCTTCCAATTCTTTTTCTTAGAAATGCGATCATGAATAGGGGGTTTGTGGCTGTGCAGTGTCTGAGTATGTCTTTTACCTTGTGACGCTATTCTCCATAAAAGCTCTAACTCAGTCAGAACTCTTTGAAAAATTTTAATGTACAGCTCTAAAAGAAGTTTCTTTGGTCTTCTCACAGTGTGTGTGTTCATGCTTGCTAGCACATATTTGTCAGAGGTTTCTCAGTTCTTCTCAGACTTTTGCTTTTATCTACCCAGAGTGGATTGAGCATAATCCACTTCTTTTGCCCTCAAAGAGACCAACATACCTAATACACTGTCTCAGCTCTCAACCACTGCCAGAAGCAAACAAGTAAGAGCCACTTCAACCGCTCTATGTCTACAAAAACACACAGATGTTTTGCTGACCAGAACAAAAATTTAAATAGATTATACCCTGATGCACTTTTCTGGGAGGTCATCCAGACACCTGTGTACTAATAGCCCTTTGCTTCTTATTTTCTTAGAATTTATGGACAGATTTCTTTACATAAGAAAAGTAAATGAAACAGAATTTGAAATATTTTCAATCTTCATTATCTCTTATCTGGTTCCTAAACTTTAAAATTTCCCCACAAATACAGTTCAGTCAAGTATAAGAAGACATCTAATAAGTACCTGACACATGATGCTCGGCAAGAGTGTTGAGGGGGTCTTAAATATGTTTTGTTCTGCTCCCTCTGCGCCTACGATCTGCTAATTAGCCATGCTTTGTCAGTGTGATGGGCTAATGGCTAATTGCATTGTGCGGCCTCTGTGTGTACATGCAGTAATGACTTAACGCTCTAATAAGATTGAGTTACAGACAGTTGGATCACTGTCTCCCCAAACACTGATCAGAGGTCAGTGTTATGCTTCTCTGTCTCTCTTATGACTATGATGGGACAGTGGAGCAGATAAACTGATCCTAGGTCCCCTATGTGGGCTTTTTATCTCTTACATTGTCTTATCATCTGTCTTAGAGCTGCAGTAAGGTGCCAACAGTGATGCAGTTTTCCATTTTAATATACTGGGTCATTCTTTTTATGCATTTTTTGGTAAAATATGTTTGAATCCTGTACTTGTAAAAAATGTTTTGTATTGGTCGGTTGATGAAAATCTTCACCCAATGCAGCAATCTCCTTTCCTTCTGATTCTTTTCTTCTCCACCTCCCCTCTCCTCCACGCTACAGCACCTCCAGTCACTTCAGCGTCAACTCCATGGTCACACACATCCACGTGCGTTAACACACATACAGTATGGTGACACACGCTCATGAACGGTGTGTGGGAATGGAAGCATTGCGCTGTGTCCCTGCTGAGGTGCAGCAGATTGATCCTGTACTGATCTGCCACCAGCTCCCTGGGGATTTGTAACGCATGTCTGCGGCGCAGGGCTTAACACACTCTCACTCCCTTTCTGTCTTTGTCTCTCTCATTCTGTCTTGATGTGTTGACTCTTGCTATGCAGTGCGGTGGCCTCACGCTCCTGCACCCCTTCACCCCCCCATCTTTCTCAGTAAGCTGCCAATAAGAGGTTCCCTTCATTTTTCTGTTTTGATTTTCTTTCAATATTTATTCCTCTGACTGTGATTTCATTTTTTTACTCTGCCCTTTTCTAACACTTTTTTTTCCTTCTTTACAGTCACTCTATCCTCACTGGGAGTTTTTCTTTTTACAGCATTTTGTTGAGATGTTGTCTTTGGAATCTTCCACAATTTCTAGTTGAAACTGCAATGTTTTGCACATGAAACATGTACGTTGTAGTGGAAATAGTTGAACAGTGCACTGAAATACTGAATATTTAATCCTTTTCATATCATATTTTTCTGATTGAAATCCATATCTGCCTATATCGACACACAGTTTACTCTCACAAATGCAGAACATGCGGAAAGGGTGTTGTGTTTCTCTTTTATCATGTGTTCAGAGCCCCAGGCTTCTACAACCCATCAGCTTGATCTCTGGAGTTGAAAAAACATCCAAGCATCCTTTCATCTCATTCTTTTTCCCCAGCTACTCAACCAATCTCTTGCTTCCTCCATTTTCTCGTGAGCCACACTGGGTCTCGACCAGGAACAAATGAGCTAACTGACCCACAGCTGATACCACAGCATTTGTTTGTGTGAGAGAGTCAGAAACAATTTGTGTACAATTACTTGTCTGTCATTTCTGTTTCATGTGTGTTTGCATGGTAGTATGCTTGCTTACCTGTCCCTATCCAAAACAATTTATGTTGCACTTTGTGGCTATTTGACTAGCTGTGATAGTAATGAGTGTATTTACACAATAATGCAAATACTTTTCAAGCAAATTTGGATCATTTTAATATTTTTTTCTTTTTATTTTTAACAAATTATATTTTATAATATTTTTAATATTTTTGGGGGCTTTTTATGCATTTAATGGACAGAACAGTTAAAGACAGACAGGTAATAGGGGGCAGAGAGAGAGGGGAAATGACATGAAGCAAAGGCCGTCCAATGCGGACTCGAAGCAGGGCCGACTGCAGCGAGGACTGTAGCCTTTATTCATGGGACGCCTGCACAACCCACTACACCACTGACCACCCCAGGCTCATTTTAGTTCTATCTATCACACTTGAGATATTGAACTGTACACACATCATATATGGTATTTTTATACAATCAAAAACAATCAAATGTAGAAAAAAAGAAACATGAAATTTAAGGCTACTGATATTTTATCTGCTCTCTATTAACTACTTATTCTAAAAGCAGTGGAAAAATGGCCATCACAGTGTCCCAGTGCCTAAAGTGACGTCTTATGCGACTTGTCAGTCTGAGATGTTCCATTTACATCAGGATGAAAAAGGGTGAGATGGAAAATACATTTTAATAGGTAGAACGAGACAATGTTTTGTGAATGAGGAATTCATGAAATAGTCATTTTCTGTAGTACTGAGTTAAGTTGCTTATTTTATTTTGGTATTTTCATGCTTAGGGATTTGTTTGTTTCTTCAGCCCGGCTGCGAGAATTTAAAGTGGAGAGAATGAATAGCTTTGTGTGTTAACAGTTCTTCAGATAGAGCCGTAACATCAACAGAAAGTTTAACTTTGCTGCAATGTGTGACCAATATGTTTGAAGCAAGCATACCACGACATCTAGGGCACTGTAATTATTCCTACCAGATTCTTGTTTGTCTCTTTGTGTGTGTCTCTGTGTCTAATGCCACCTGCCTAAAGGGAACTCATCCTAGAAAACTGGGATGAAGATTAAGATATCCTCAGACTTTACCTTGTTCTCCATTCGCCTCATTATCCAATCGCTCCTGTTATCCTGAATCCCCTGTCCTCCTACTTCAGTCCTTCCCCTCAATCACATTTTGTTCACAACCTTTTCTTCCTCCGTGTAACCGTAAGAAAGCTTTGGCAGCCCACCACTGAGGCTTTGAGTTCTTGTTAGTATTTTGCACATACAATGAACAGTAATATGTTTCAGCTCACATGTCTATTTGACTCATGTTAGTTAAAAGAGGGCGGTCTGACTTGGCTATGGTCCTAAACTCGATATGTTCAAGGCCTCAAATTCAGTATTCCCTCAGTGGAGACAGGAGCTGACAAACATCAATGTTTTATCTATAAACTGCTAAAAAAAATCATTGAAAGCATGTTTGAAGTTGCTAGAATCAGTATCTTATCTTAATATTAGATCTCAGAACAATTCTCTGTGGGGTCGCAGTGATGCCTCCAAAGCTGCTCTCACCCCTCCTTTCAGCACAGAACAGCTGACATTGAGCAAGAGTCTCGTGAACATAGTATAACAGCTTAAGTTGGTTTGGACTTAATGTTGGATTTTGATCCATCAAGTGACAAGCGACAGATCAAATGAACACTTTTGTTGCTCCATTACCAGCATTGGCAACTATTTCTTACAGATGGGTGCACAATTTTTTTCTCAGCCCTAAGGACTGAGCACTAAGGAGATCTATAGTCTAAACCTAACCAAAGAGTAGGTGATAATGACACTCAAACCTTAAAACAAATATTTTAAAAAAATCTGAAAAACATGGATAGCCAATGTGTTTTTAAGCAAATGCCCTGGTGTGTGCATCGCTGGACTCTCATCTGTGACATCTGACTTTTTAACCACTGTGAGATTGCTATACTTTGCTTTGTAGTTTCACTGCATTTGTTCCAGTCTTTGTTCTAAATCACGTCATATTTTTTTTTTTTTTTTTTGCAACTTATTTTTTATTCACTGTTTGGTTGGGTACATTAATCAAAACTTGTCAGATTTAGGCACAAAAAAAAACATTTTAAACAAGCAGAATTTGGCATTAGATCCAGCCTTCCAAGAAACTGCACACTCTTTACAAAGTGTACCTCTGGTCACAAGGTGGGAGTGATACCTCATTTCCACAAAGACTTATGATGTGTACAACTACTTGTATAGAATACCCATATGGAGCATTACTGTGACAAAAACAGGATGAACAGTGCATGAAGAAAGTGAAGTGAGCAGGTTTGCTTGCGTTGAGAGTAGCCATTTTTGTGATGTACTTTTGTAATATGTTTGCGCCACAAACACAGTTATCAGTTTCTGTCAAGCAACGGACAGAAACATGGTCAAGCAATAAGTTTGTTTGCTTGTTGGCTGATTTGGGAGTACTTTGTTACCTTTAACTTTGTTTGATTAATATGTTGTATATAGATATGATCATGAAAATGATCATATTTGATGAGGAACAAAAGAGAGATAAATGGCCTTATTGGGAGGAACTGAATTCCCCTCACATGGAGTGGATGCAATTAGCGTGAGTTTAAAAGTCACTTTGGCCATATTTGTAGTGACTTTTTGCAATATCTGCTATTTCACATGTGGTTTTGTGCCAAATTCGAACCCGTTTTATTGCCTAATCATTATACCACACAATACCAAACGTTCACATACATTCAGCTACATGTTTATTTTATCAAGTCATAGACTTTTTCTTTTTTTACACCTGATAATTAGGATTTTCTAACAACTTATATCTTGTTAAAAAGCTTTTTAATTGTGGGCAGATACATTTTCACCTGGTTTTGTATAATAAATGGATTGAGACTTGACCTATTAGTCTTAGTGCATAAAAAGAGATATCACAAGGTTGATAGGAGGCTCTGTGTGTCCAAAGAGAGCCTTGTAAAGAAAACGATGAGGCCCAGTTTTCCACGGAATAATATTTTTCAACACATTTAATACAAACTGCAGATCAGAAAAAATGTTTAATACACATAGTGGAGATTCTTATTGGAATGACTGGATTGCTGGTTGATTCTTTTCTTACACAAAGCTGTGAAAATTAGGTGTAGAAGCAGGTGCTTAAGATGATACTTATTCATAGTTTCTACTGACATGAAATGTGAATCATCTCCTTGTATAAGCAGTTTGGAGGTGCCTCAAACCACTTCTCTAAACTGCTTATGCAAACATTCACTTTGTTACATGTGAAAATGCTCTTTTTAGTATTTTGATCAGTCACTTGGGTTGGGTTGTATCAGCCTGTAAGCGAGATTTGAGAAATTGTTTGGTTTTTTTGCTGGCATGATGCTGCATCAGGGCTGTGTTCATAGCTTGTTAGGGCTGCTGTTGTGGACACAAATTCAGTCACTGCAAGGTTAAAGTTCCCAAAATGTCTATGAGTCATAGTCCTTAATGCATAATATCTAAGTTAACAAGCAATATTTTCCCCATTTTTCTCAACTTTGTGAACAATACACATACTGTTTTTAAGCACTATGCCAGAGTAACACACTACAGAGCCAATTTTTACTCTGATGGGACCGAAGCACAGATTCTGGCACTTAAGTGTAATGTACAAAGAGTTGCAATGATCTCATAAAGACTGCACGGAAGAATGAATTACTAAATGCATTAGCATAGTAAACATCACTCCAGATGTTTGGGTGTCCGTGTCTGTACCACACAGATTTTACTTGATTTACGCAGCTTTCTCATATTTGTTCATCTGGCTTTTCATATCAGAACTATTTGCTGTTGCGGTGAGAGGCAGGTCAGCAGTAACATAAATATGGAGAGCAGGCTTATTTGCTTCGGCATTGAGAGTTTGTAGGCCATGTTGACAGACCCTGATTGCCTGCCAAATATCTCATCTGACTGACGCGGAAGTTTGTTGCTCTCTTCCAAAAACGCAGCAGACCACATTTTATTGAAAAGGTAAATAGCAGCGCTCCCCAACAGAAAACCAATACTGGCAAACAGCGCCAATTTGGTTCTGAGCAGACAAATTTAATAGGCAGATATGATTACTACAGACACCACTTCTCCCCTGATTCCACAAACAACAGTTAGGCAAGTCAATTTGCCTTAATTTCATTGGAGGAGAAAGCCCGCCTGCCAGGTTGAAGTCGCTGCACGATGCGAACGAGCGCTCATTAGACTATAATGGATGCATGAAATTGGTAAAGTGCTGATTATTCCCCCAAAAAAGATTCCATCGGTGGAGAATTTTCTGTTTCATTAATCCATGGTCAGAAAAGAATAACAGCCATCTGTAGGTTGAATAAAAAGAGAGAATGGGGGTAATGGTGGGAAACAACTGGGAGACAGATTTTGGTTTAAAGGGTGTCCTCCTCATTCATCTATCCTCATTTTTCTAATGCCCCTTTGCTTTTAATCATGCAGGCTAAATGTGTCTTTTTGCTTTGTGTGTACTTTTCGGTTTACACCCTTAATGCATCATTGGCTTGCTGCACACCAGTTTCCCCTCCCCACTCACTCTTATGATTAAACACTGGAAAGCATGCTTCCATGGGCATGCATAACCACACAGATGCAGACACTTTAGAGCTACAAGTGCTTACTCATCTTGCCGCATGGGGAGGAAAGGTTGGGAGCCATTTGTTTTATTTTTCAATGCACTTATTACTTTGAGTGCATCATAGACAGCTCCTGTTTGTGTTGCCCTCTCCCTGTCTCTCTGTGCAAGGACATCTTCCTCATTTATTTGTGACAACAACAGAACAAGAACATGACTCATGCAAGATAAGCCTGATGAAGAGTGAGAGTCTTATGGGCCAGAAAATGATGGCAGTAGAGGCAATTCCATAGAGGAAGGTCTGCTGGTGGTTCGTGTGAAGGAAAGCCCCCTATCATTTCCAATCAGCTGCTGCTCCTGCATGACTAATGCTGAAATGACATATATCATTGTCAGATAGGGCATGTTCACACAGCTGTTTCTTTTTTCCCTCTAAAACAAAGACACACAATGATAGCCTCCAACACACACATGCTCTTCTGCACACTAGCTCACTCTTATCTTGCTGGCTGACACCATTTTGCTCTCTAACAATCTTGCTAATTATAATTGTTAATTAATTCTCTGCCAGTGTCCTCATCAGGAGACTAATAACCTACATTTCCATTAATTAGACCTTCAACCCTTCGCTCCCTCTCTCAGTCTCTGTGTCCCTCACCAATCCACCCCTTCATCCCTGCCTGCCCGCCTCTCTGCTCCTGCCTGCTGCTCTCGTCTCACAGGATCATCCAAAGACCACATACACATGGGCCGTGATTAATTGTGAGCGTGTGTACTTGTATTACTGACATTGAAAGGACAAACATTTGTTCACACTCTCACACTGATGTGACTAAAGTCCCAGTTGGGAGGGAAATCCAGTGAGTTTTTAAGGTTGAAGGAATAGTTGGGCATCTTAGAAAAGATGTATTGCTTTCCCACTGGGAGTCAGATTTAAATTTGAAATGGTTTCCACTTACATCGTACCTTTTTTTTTTTTTTTTACCTTAGCTCGGTTGTTTGAAAGTGTTGAGAGAAAAACACACCCTCAAGAAGCACAGATAACTGTGGTGAAGTTGCCATGCAATAACTCATCTGCCATCAGGAGCAACTTGTGTATCAAGACACTTTGGCGTGTGGAATGGTCCAGGATCAACAGCTTTGTAATAAGTGGACAATCAGCTCTACTACTTTAACCGTTGCCATTCTCAATATTAAACTATTTCTTAGCTCAGCTTAACATAAGTCATGAAAACCGCGATAAACAGATTGCCTGATCCTCTAAACATCACAAATTAACATGTTACAGTGATCCAAGTCTTCTTGTGTTACCTGACAACATGATCTGACTTTAAAACTGTTTGGTAACTAATTTCCAGAAAACAGCAAGTCATTTTATACTTTGGCTTTTACATAGAGTAAATATGATATAGTGTTGGTTGAGAGCTTCAGAGTTGCAGCGTGGTTATTTATGTCACTGACAGATGGAGCTACATTTTCATTTGTTTTTGCTGAGCTAAGCTAAGACATTTGCTTGCTCCAGCTCCATATCAAACATTTTTCACTTAGAAGAACATTTACAGTTCCTGTGGATAAATTAAACTACCATTTGCTGCCTTTTTTCTTTTCCTTTCTTCAAAAGTGTGTGTCAGGCTGCTTATGTAGCTAAAGCAGTGGCCCTCAAACTTTCAAAGGTAATCAAAAGTTTACCCACTCCCCTATCCAAATCCTCTATCCATATCATTAATATTTAAAGGGGAGGCAACTAATAAAAAATGTTTATAAAAAGAAAATTGGTGAAATAATGGGTAGGAGAGCAGCATCAGCAATCTCTTCCTTCTTATATAAATCATACATTAATTCAGTCCTCCAGTGTGAAAACCCCTGCTCTATAAACTACAGAAAAGATAAGAAACAAGAACTATTGATGCTACCACTATTGTTTTGTGGTGTATATGTTCTCCTGATATGGTGCAATTCTAAAAATGGTCAGAGTTTTCACTCAAATCATATTCTGGCTTGTTGGTGTTAAAGCGTTTACACACTGTTCCCCTATATCATTAACCAGTTTGCGTGTGTATGCGTGTGTGTGTGTGTGTGTGTGTGTGTGTGAGCAATCAGTGGACAACCATCTCCTGTCTCTCATGGAGGCTACCCTTCCCATCAGACTTCACTGACCTGGTTTCAGTGCAGAGTGGAGCTGTGTTATCATGTCACCACCGCTCTGATCTCAGACCATTGAAATGCCCTAAACATCCTGTAATTACACTATTGCAGAACAGATCAGCGATGCTGTATATTCAACAGGCCTGTTGATCCTTTAGTCGTTTGGATCTGCTGCAAGCTTCAGTTTATTTCCAGGCTTAGCTGTGCTTCACCAGCCAATTCTTGGACTCTTAACCTTTGAAGTTATCTTCTCTTTTCTTTCACACTGAACTCCCTCTCTTCTTCCTCTGTCTGGCAAGAGGAAGTGGGCGAGGGTTGGCACTTACATGTCCATACTGTACTGATTGTGGCAAAATGGCAGCTTCTGTCTCATCCGTCCTCCTTCCTCTACCTCCCTCACCCTCTCCTGAGAGAAGTAACCCAGATTTCAAAATGAATCGCTGCCTGTTCCCCTCAATCTTTCTTCTCTCTCTCTCTTCCTCTTCTTCTATTTTTTCCTCCCTCTCTTTCTCTCTGCATCTTCCATCCTCTTCCTCATAAAAACAGAATCAATCTTGGAAAGAGAATACCACCTCTCTATCTCATCCTCCTCCTCGCCCTGCCTCTGGGTTAACGGATATATACCACTTCACTACTCTATCTTTGGTTTTTAGAAAGCTTGAATCTCTTAAATTCTTTGTTGGGTGCATTTGAAGTTTTAAGTTAGTCATTTTTTATTTCTTGAGCCGAGGCTTCTCTCCTAGCTACTGCTTCTTTTGGTTTCTCTGTTTTTTCCCTTTCTTCTTCTCTTTTTGAGGTGACCAGCTACAGGTGGGACTCCTTAGCTTTTCACTGGAACTGAGTCAGACGAAGAGAGGAGGAGAGGAAGTGGGGAAGACTGTCTTTTGGTCGAGACTTTCCTCTAAATTTTCCACAAATTCAGGTATTCAGTCTTTATTTTCTTTACCATGGGGAAAAGTTTTATCTTGCAATAATAATTATTATTATTTCACTTTTCACTGTCATTTTTCCTTTCACATTCTACTTTTATCTTTTTTTACTGCTTTGCTCTGGCTTCTTTGCTGAGACACCATTCTTTCACCACTATGGCTTTTTTATTTATTTATTCATCAAATCTCTGTTGGTGTTTCATTTATCATTTAGTTCTGTGAAAATCTTGAACATAGACTCTCCAGCTAATATTTGCCATTTTGCACTTTTCCGAGCACATCTCAGTCCCTGCAGTCATATAAATGTTATTCTGGTAGAAACTTTTCTGCAGAAATGAGATTAATTGCTAATAAGGGCAGGCAGGGAGATGAGAGAGGGTGCATGCTCTAATACTGGAGCAGCTGGTGGGGGTGTTGTTGACGTGGCAACAGGAGGTAGTTGACATAACGACCAGGGGGTGGGTGGGGGTAGCCGTAGCTGGCAGGGAGATGGTGATATAAGGGATACAGAGATAGGGAGATGTAGGCAGGACGAACAGGCAGTATGTGGGACACAGTGAGTTGCAGTAATAGTTTAGTGTCTCAAGTCTCTTAGGAGACTTCTGTCTCTGTATGTAAATTAACCTTCCTGTCTCCTTCATTATACCTCTCGTTTCTCTTTTCTCTCTTTCTACCTGCCGCGTTCCCTGTGCTCCTTCCATCTCCTTCTGCACCTCTGATCCATTCATCCCTTCTTGATTTTTCTCTTTATCACATCACTCCTTTGCTGCTACCTACCCTACATCTCATGTGCCATTAATACATCCCCTGTCTCTACCATGACCCATTACACTTTCCATTCATTCTCCTTCTGCTCCTCCTCCTTGTCCTTGCCTCTTCCCTGCTCTCTCCCATGTTCAAGGTCTTTTGCCTCTAAGACCTCCTTAGACTGTCATCCACTCCCCCTCTCCCTCCTCTCACCTCTCTGTGCTGCAGCCATCATGTCTACCCCACTCTCCCCTCCCCCTTCGCTCTCCCCATTGACACTGGCCTCCCCTACATCGGCAACCACCCCTGGTGCCTCCCCTCTGCCTTCGCCACTCTCCCCTCCACCCAGGGTGCCCGTGTTTCAGAGGAAGGGAGCGCTCAAACACAAGCGGATTGTCGAAGTGAAAGACCATCAGTTCACAGCACGCTTCTTCAAACAGCCCACCTTCTGCAGCCACTGCACTGACTTCATATGGTAACACACACACGCCACGCACTGCTGCACGTTTACACAAAAACCACCCCAGCAGTTCATATGCCGCCTCCTCAGGCATCCCACCACTCCATCTAGTGATTACTTTCACCAAGCTTTTTTTTCTCTTTTTCACCAATTCCATCTGCCTGCTGGAGATTCTGCCTACACTGACCTGATGTGGTCACATAACCTCACCTCCACACTGCTGCCTACACGATACAGAAGTTGCTTTAAAAACTTCACGTTGTGTCTCACACATGCAGACACACGTAGTGGGAAACTTAGCATGCACCCAAGCAAAACTGTTGGGGCACTTTACTCCTCAAGATTTGCACACATGGTTACAGTGAATGCATAAAAAGATACAGTCAGGCATGGTTTAGTATATAAACAGATGTTCAGTTTAGTGTGTCACTTTCATGAATTTGGGCTGTTTACAGGACAGAAGATAAAAGGCACGATTGAACAAAAATAAAAATGAAACTGAATGAAAATGTTTTTTTCCCATTAAACAGTAAAGTAAGGTATAATATGGCTCAGCATGGCTCAGAGTGATCAGTAGGAATTTAGTTTTCCACTAGAGGTAGTACCACCTTGACGAAGTCAGGACTTTTCTTCATGAACTTCATAGCAATCATCTTTCATCTAAAACCAAACTGAGGCCTCTTAGACTGATCACAATTTGGATTTACAAGCATTCAAAGACACGTCCTTGGAAAAAAAATCTTGTGCTGGTTGATTTTCTTGTCTTTTGAAGAATAGGACTGTTTATTATGTTCTGGTGCAAATCCTGTGACAATTCCTATGACGATTGTTTATCCAATCAGTCGTCCACGGTGTCTTTATGTCACAGTTTAATATCAGTTCAGCTCGTTTGAACCTTGACTGAGGTACCAGAAATTATTTTATGCTTAGTGATACTACAGACCAAACCATACTGTACAGCAACATGTCATGTAATGAAAAAGCACAAACGATTTCCAGGCTTTAATTTCTTGTGTGGCTTTCTGATAGAAAATGCAGGCTTTAAATCATGTCAGTCTCAAATCCAAGCAAAATCTACAAGTCGTAGTGGACTTGACACGTCTCCAGAGTTGTGAAATAGAAATGTTTCTTTAGATAAAGAGTGATTTAGTATTACTGTGAAATACAAAGTTAGAAGAAATGATGAGTGTGAAAACTTACTGCCACTTGATAAACCATGTAAATCGGATTATATGAAAAGAAAAGCTCAAGAAGCTCAACAAAAGCTGACATTCAGAGTTGTAAGGTCATAGTTTGTACAGTGATGCAGCATTACCTCTATAAACCTGAAAAAAAGTAGGTTTAGTTAAGTAAGTAACCAGCACCTGAACATTTACTGTTGACCTCTGACATGCAGACACACTGATATTCTTTAAAACAAAAGAACAAAGACATATTGAACAGATAACATGCTGAGAGCCTGTTCAGTCCGGTGAAGACTGCACGGCAGCATGTGCGAGTCATTGTGTGTGGAAATGCTTGTGTTTGGACATATGGTGGGGATGTACCATATGTCGGTTGCAGTGCACTGTATGTGCCAACAGCCTCTGGGTATCTTTCAGGACATTTTTCCAAATGGCTGCTGTCTTGGCGGCGGTTGCAGCACTTCATTCAGGGTGAAAATTCTTGTCCTTCACACAAGATGTCAGAGCAGCAGTTCTCACCTGGGTGTGTGAGGCCCCTGGGATATTGTCAGATTAATTAAAGAGTAGTACGCAACTGTTATAACTGGCAAATTTACCTATGTTGTTCATTAAGACAAGGTATAAAAGGAAATGGTTGTTGTTAGTTGGGTTCCTATGACAGTTTTTTGTCACGGCTCGTGTCACATCTCAGTTTTATTATTAAAGGTAAAGTAAGAACTCTGGTTTTGATTCTTTAAAATAACAAAACTAAGAAGATGCTCAGCTAATCTCTGATACAATAACAACAGAATTCATTTTCCAGTTTGTTAAACTGGGATAAACAAACTAAATGAATAAACTGACAAAGTTCATTCTTTTCCTTGACTTACCCCCAATGTTTTTTGTAACATAACTAAAATCATATTTATGAAATGATCACAGCAGAGACAGATGCTGGTGGGGATACTCATCTTTTTAGCAACGAGGCTTTTCATAAGGAATCCACTGAGGGTAAATCAAGTTCTGAGGAGGCATGTTGCTCCTTTTCACCCATGATTTAATTCTTCAACTTCACTGAATTATTCCATTTCATCTCCATCTTACCATTGCAAGGGAATAGAAAACGCATAACGGTGTGTTACGCTCGGTAGTATGTTGGGATGGGAGCAACATCTTTTGAGGTACGGACTCATTATCTGCACCTACCACTGTTGTTGCCTGGCTCGATTTGGTTTAGTATAGTTTAAAAAACGTCAAAATCTGAAATTTGATAGTGAAAGGAAAGCTTGAGGCGAGAAAAGAAAAGAGGAAATGGACCTTATTAAGAGAAATGTAATTGATCTGTACATTGGACTGGATTAGTGACTCTGGTGCACTGCTTCTGCTTAGATTCCTGCACAATGCAGACTATGATTTTTGGACTGAGTTTGAAAGTAACAAATCCAAGAAAGCTTACAAACAGTGCCATGACTGGATGCTGATTAATCAGTTGTGTAGTCTTTTATTGGCTCATTTGATCAAGTTTGACAATTACAGGGCTTTCAAATACATTCAGCTGTGAGTTAACGTCATGGAGTCACAATTTTATCAATGAGAAATTGATATAATCTTGGAATTTGTTAAGAACATGTTTAACTTTCAGTGAAGGATACATCTATCATTTTGTGATGTAGGGTAGAAATGGACTGAGACGTGATTTTAAAGGCTAGTCTTACAGTATGTGCATAATAACATGATCCTGAATGTGAATAAGCAGAGCCCTGAATACGAAAGACAGCCTCAGTGCTGGTGGGATCAATTATGGCACATAAACAAACCCAGTTGCCTAAAGTTCAATTCACATCAACTTCACATCTTCAATTTGCGTCGGGAGCTTGAGTTGTTTTTCACATTCTGGCATCAGTGTAAGATGGATTGTGCAAGACAAAGACAGCAGCATAGATCTACAGTGTATGGGCCGTGGTCAGCTACCTCGATGCCAGATGCATAGCTCGACGGCAGAGTTAGCTAGTTCGATGCAAACGTGCAATCATCTTCATAACAATACATTGCTGGCGCAGGTTGGTTTAAATACAAGGTTCTCAGGTTCTCAGGTGCGACAAGGTTCTCAGTCTTCACGTTTTCAGCAGTTACTTCTTACACATAATCTGCTTTGAACCCTCTCTGTTGATTTCACTTTACACTGACTTTAATAATAAAGCATGATAGAATATTATGTTCTACTGATTGTCAAACTAACAAAACATTTTGAACGAGTACAGTTGAAAGGATGAATATTATGTTGACTTTGTCGATTGACAGAGAATTGGCAGTTATTATAAGCAAAGTTTCAATCACTCGTGTCAACATTTCTTAGTGTTTCTACAATTCTTACAAAATGAAAACAATAGGGAGGCTATTTCCCATATTAATTATTAATGGAAATGTTTATCAACAACAGATAAATGTAAAACTCTTTAGAGTTACACATCAGCTTTCCTGCCTGTAGCTGAATGCTTGTATGATGAGAATATATAGATATAAAGTTATAACTTATCATACAATGCTGAGATTTTTGTCACTTTGTTACTTTTTCTCCATTCTTGGGGTTAATTACATGCATTGACCTAAATAACATTTTCAGTGCTGGACTTGGACTTGTACTTGTAATGGAGTACTTCTTCACTGTGTATTAATCTTTTTACTTAAGTAAAGGATGTGAATACCTCCGCTGTCAGTTATATCTGTTGTGACATGTTTGCTATTGACAGGATTTTTGCACAAAGGGCCTGAATATGTTTTTTTCGTTAACTTTTTATTTACCTTCATACAAAAAACGTGAGGACACTAAAAATGCTACAAAAAACATTTTTTTCAAAATGAACCTACATTGTGTTTTTATCTATACATGCATTTTTTGTTTTAATATCAATTTGTGGTACAGAACATTGAATCTGTATCTTTTTTACCATAAAGCAATGCAGAGAGTTCCTACTAAATCCATAGCTGGTTGTGTAATGCTCTCTGCTGGTCAGAAAGCAGAACTGGTTTTAAACAGTCAGGGCTGCAGGTCGAGACTTCTGTTGAATGCTGATCAAGAATCAGATTATCCTCTGCAACCCCACCTTTAATTATTATTCAGCCAGATGGTGAACTGATTGTAGATCAGTGATTATGGTCAGTTTCCTATGAACCCCTGGGCCTCTCCAGTATGATTGTAGTGGAGCTCTCGTTTGTTCGACTTTCTAAACCTCCTAATCAAACTTAATTCACAGCAGGCAAGCTGCTGAATGGACACTTTAGTCAATCAATGGCTTTAATTATTCAATTAAAGCTCTAAGGAGACACGAGAAACTAGCTAACACTGCAGCTCTAGAAACAGAAGCAATGTGTGTGTGTGCATACACTTGATCTAGTCAGCAGTGTCACTTAAAGAACAACACCCAAACTTCACACAAAATGACTTTGTTTATCAAGTTGGTAGTCTAACACAGCTAGTGTTTTTCTTAGTGTAACAGCACTATCTCTGTCTCAGAAGCAAAATGTTTCACCTCACGCAGGAACGGCGAGGATTGTTTTTGTGTTTTAATCCTTGTGCTTTTCTCATTCAGGGGCATCGGCAAGCAGGGATTCCAGTGTCAAGGTACAGATAAACCTTATATTATTCTCTTTTTCTGCAATATTTAATCTTCTTGGACATGTTTCTCAGCTAAACAGATTAAATTCTCAGGCTCTTCTTCTTCTCTGTTTTTCCAAGTTTGCAGTTTTGTGGTCCACAAAAGATGTCACGAGTTTGTGACCTTCACTTGTCCCGGCTCGGTGACCGCCCCCAGACCTGATGTGAGCATGTGTGTCAGTGTATTCGTCACAGTACTTTCACTATTAGCTTCTTTTTTTTTTTCCTCTCTTTGCCAACATTTACATCACCATCATCATATTTAGAAATCCGCTTTTTGCCACTGACATGTCTGCGTGACTCATCCGTCAATCCGTGCATCCTCAGCATCACACATCATTGTCTTATCTGTGACGTCTACACTCATATTGTGTCATCCTATGAGGCCTCAGGGATGCAGGGAGTTGTAGATATGGGTAGAGGAAGATGCAGGTGGAGGGTGGGAGGGACTGATAAGAAAGAGAGCAACAGAATGTTCAGTCGTTCTCTGTGTGGCATCTTGAGGATTTTAGTAATCCAGCTACCTCAACAATTAGAAAAATGTGAGTTTGCACATTAATGTGTATGTGTGAAAATGAGATAGTGAAAGGAACACACAGAGGGAAAGAAGAGAAATGGGATGACAGTGTTTTTAAATAACAACTCGGAGTGATGAGCAAGGGAATACAGTTTGGAAGAGGGTGGTGTATGAAGCGTGGCGGTGGGGTGGTCAGATGAGCTGAAGAGAGATAAAAATGATTCATTCCTCCCCGTGCAGTATATATACACTCACACACATACAGACTTGCCTAGATGTAATGTACGTTCTCCCTTGCTGAAAAAAATCTAATTGGCTTGTCCATGGATACCCCATTCAGCATCTGTTCACTAATCATACACCGCTTGTATGCGTGGAAATGTGTGTTCTCAATCTCTTCTGTGGTGTGTGTGTTTTTTGTTTTATTCCAGGATCTGAAGAGTCAACACACATTTAAGATCCACACATACTCCAGCCCCACATTCTGTGACCACTGTGGCTCGCTGCTGTATGGCCTCATCCACCAGGGCATGAAATGTACCAGTGAGTTTCGCCTCCCACAGTTTTAGTGTGCAGCACAGTAGCATAGTCCTGAGAGTACATTAACCCTGTTGCAGGGGTAGAAAGCGACTCACAAAGATGAATCTTTATTCAGCAAGCATGCAGGTAACTACATGTGCAACAGCCAGGAAGCAGTTTGGGGATGATGGATGCCTTGATCAAGAGCAGTTCAGCTGTGCATAGAGGAGCAGGACCATACTGATTATTCATTGCACTACCCCACATTTTTCCTGCCAGTCAGTGAAAAACTTGTGATCTTTTGGTCCCAATTACATTAGGGAGACTCATCTCTTCTCTGGGAAAGAAAAATTGGTTCAGAGTAAATCAGTTTATGTTTCTGTTTTGGATAAAGAAATATATTTACATAATGGCAATCCATCAGCTACACACTGTTAAAAAATCATCTTTCATTTAGTCTCCTGTAAAACATCTTGTCAATATTTTAATTGCTGGCAGATAGATTTTGTTGCCAGACCGAGCTAGGCTATTTCTCCCCTTTTCTATTTTCAAACCTTTATGCTTTAAGAACTTCTATGGCAGTATCCTATTCTACTGCTTTATATAAAACCCTGCTTCAAGCACTCAGCTACTTTTGAACTTCCACCTGAAAAATACCCTCAGTTTCAGTCAATAACCACAATTGTGAGCCCAAAATGAACAACCGTGGACACTTAGATTAAGAGATATTTAGGAAACCTAAATATCTAAATTCTTATCTCCAGGCCTGAGAAAGTCTGGGAAAACTTCATTCAAACTTTAAACTGCTTCATGATAATTTGTCAATGATAAGTTATTCAAAAGTTAAGTCAAAAGTTATTCAATCTGTTTTAACAAGTCTTAGCTGAAGGTGTACCACATTTCCTGCAACTTAAATGAAGCAGAACAAATTCCACATTCATTTTTGACACAGCTCTGCTGTGACTAAAAAGTGTGTTGGTTGTGTTTTCATAAAGGTTTCTGGTACACATGCTTGTGTCTGTTCAAACTTGGTGGTTTGTGTATATTCGTGTGATGAGGTTGTGACATTAACGTCCATCGGCGGTGTGAGACCAGTGTCCCCAGTCTCTGCGGCCAGGATCACACAGAGAAGAGAGGAAGAATCCACCTGACCATCAGAGGAGACAAGGAGGATGTCTACGTTACAGGTGAGACAACCCGCTAAATTATGAGAGGAGCGGTATCAGATCAAAAGAAAATGACAAAGGATTTCGCTTGATCTTTTTCTTTTTCATTATTTTGGTTTATTATCAGTGCGGGAGGCTCACAACCTGATGCCCATGGATCCGAATGGCTTATCAGACCCTTATGTAAAACTGAAACTGATCCCAGATCCAAAGAGTCACAGCAAGCAGAAGACTAAAACTATCCGTTCAACACTCAATCCTGTCTGGAACGAGAGTTTCACCTTGTGAGTCCTTGGGAAATTTAATCCGAGTCGGAAGATTAACAGAGCTGTGGCAAAACATAAAGAGGGAAAATTGCTGTAAATCTAGGAAGCAGTGATTACTCTGTCATGCATCATAACAATCTTTAAAGTCTTTTTTGTGTATTCAGTGGAAATAAGCTTGTCTGGGACTTTGTGTATCTTAAGAGTACCCAGTGAGTTTTTGTGTTCTTCTCTCCAGCTCAGTGCGCGGTCACCAGTGGGACAGGCGTCTGTCTGTGGAGGTGTGGGACTGGGATCGGACGTCCAGGAATGACTTCATGGGAGCACTGTCATTTGGTGTCAGTGAGATCTTCAGGCGTCCTATATGCGGTTGGTTCAAGCTGCTGGCCCAGGATGAGGGAGAGTACTACAACATTCCTGTACCGGACCCAGACCTGCAGGTGGGAGGCTGTCTGCTGTACTCTACACATAAAACAATCAGCTGATCTTCATTCTGAATAAAAAGCAGCTGAGGGGATATTTATACACCAGAGAGCGGAGCTACATTTGATCTTTTTAGCATACTAATTGGCCGTTTATCCTAAGGCTTTGGCATAGCCTTTATCACCCTGTCATTATCTGTATCTAATAAACAACAGCTGCCACTGCTAACACTGGGTCAGGGTCTTGAACTGTCCCGATGTCTACAAATCTATTTGAGAAGAAAAAAAACTTGCAGGATTTATGTTGGTGCTATAGCTAAATAATTGGATAATAAATTATAGTGAGTGCCCTCCCTTCTCTGTTACTCTCAGCTTCCAGTAGGGTGCAGAATTGTTCTGCCTGACTGGATTCCAAAACGGGGGTAGGATGGGGGTTTTCAGCTGTTCATGTTTTATATTTGTGTGAATGCTGGACTGCACCCAGCTATTCATCTCTCAACCATCCCATTATGATTCTCCAGGAACCTCAGCCAGATGCTACAACACCCGTTCTGCCTCAGGCGATGCCTTCCCCGGTGCCTGAACCATTTCCCGTGGCCCTGTCCCCAACCCCCATCCCACCCTGTCCGCCCATCCACACACCAGGTCCCAGCAAAGTCAAAGTGGGCATCCACGACTTCAACTTCCTCATGGTGCTGGGCAAAGGCAGCTTTGGCAAGGTAACCACAGCAGCCTCAGAGATGAAATGTCATCCTCTTTACACACAATCAGCACCTCTAATCCAACGGCTGTAGTGATATCAAAGAGGTGGTTCATGCTGACAACAACACAGATTCTTTCCTGGCTTTAAAGAAAGTCTTTGCCGGTCTTGACCTTCAGGTGGCATTTCATCCTGCAGCTCTGGGAATAGTAAAGCTCAATTTCTTTGAAAATCCTCCTTTCTTACTAACATTTTCATTGTCTCTCCTCCTACTGCCAAATGATTCACTTAACCCTCAGACTCTTTTGTGTTGTCAGCAGTCGTGAGTGCAGGCTGGCTGGCTTCCTACATGCCACACTGGCAGTCCTCTTGGAGGTGTTCATTTCAAGGGAGACTTTGCTCTCCATTTTGTCTTTAATTCCCCAGAAGATGAAGAATAATGAAGAGAGTGGAGTTTTGAGTCCTTTCTCCTCCTCTGAAATCCCCCTGTGTTGTTTCATAACTGTCAGAGGAGAGTCCACAGAGGACAGGAGAAATAGACTCAACTTATGTAAGATGTGAGAAAAAAAAACCTGACCTAAGAAAGGAGAGACACACCCTGGGGCTGCTGAGTGAGTAAAAGTGGGAAAAAGACTGACAGAGAAACAGAGGAGGATTACTGAGCAGCAGAAAGTGACGAAATGACCAAAAGGAAATAGGATTGTAACACCCGAAATGAGAAAAAGTACATGTTGCTGAGAGTTGCAATATTCTGAAGGCTGATGAATCCAATTTTCATTTGAGTTGGTTTGAAATCACGAGGCAGAGCAGGAGACACAATCACAGAGGACGGCAGGGTTTCTCTCAGTGAATGGCAGTTCATCAGCGGTTCCACACACTCGAGGCACACTTACAATTTTCTTCAAGAGCCCAGTCACTTTGATTTATAAAATATGAAGCTGTGTAATTTTCTGTACTATGCACCACTATTTGAAAATGAAATAAGATCCTTTATCTCTAACTGCCATTGACCATCACACCAGATCAGTGCAGGTGACAGGACACTTTCAAACAGTGTTGTAGCCAGCATTTTCCAGTGCTCTTGACCATATTCCTCTCACTAAACCAAAACCTGTGTCATGTGGCTCTCATTGTGGAAAATTACAGCGTCATTAGCAGTCAGAGCTACCCACTAGCAGCCAATTTCATAGGAGTGAGGAAATATATTTTTAATGTATTTTTAATGTCTGATAATAACACGGGAGCCACTTTGCTTTTTTCATCTATGACATTAATGTTTCTGGAAATCTCCAGGCATGAATCAACTTGATTAAACATTACAGTCGGTTATCTAATTTTTTCAGAGCAGATATACATAGTATTGAATGGTTCTGTCCTTGTAAAGTGATAGTCTTGCTGTCTTTTCTGCTTGAACTCTTTCACACTTTTAATGCAGTTTGCAGTGCAACTTCTATTAAAGAACACTGTGAACTCTATGAGTATGTCTGGGCCAATACTTCTCTTCCAATTTAATCTGTTTCAGTCTTTTAGAATATTACAACTTTGATAAATGCAAGGGGGCCACATTGGGCATGGTCAGTAGTTAGTTACACCTCTTTTTGGGTGCAGTTCAGTATATCTTTGTGTTTCTCAGCTTCCTTTGAAGTCGTGTCCTTTTTAAGCTATGAGAGACTTATTCCATGCATTCAGAAAACACGAAATAGAGCAGTCCTATGCAGTAGGCATAGGCCTTGGCAGTGGTCCCACAGTGAATTACACCCTGCTGAAAAACTGGCATGTCCTTTGAATTACTGGTAGCTGATTGCCAGCTACCTTACAGCAATTTAAACTGACAATTTTTCTGCCCTTTGATGGAACATTATGATGCTTACAATTTGACAGTGACTATAAATACAGTGAAAAATTTCAATGCATATTGCATCGATGTCGATCCATCTTCCATCTGCACCATCTTTGATGTGCGCAAGCCGTTGTTGGTGTTTTGAACAGTGGGTGCCAACAAGACACGGGAGCATCCTTGATTTTTCACCAAACAAATTATTTCCGAAGATACTTGATATTGGAACAGTCCCTTGATGAGATTAGATAAAATGGCATGCCAGAAACTTGCTGCTGAGAATCCTTATTTAACTTTGAGTTGTTTTTTTCTTCCTCTTTCTTCCTGTAAAAGACCTCTATTTTTGAGGACTTTGGGCCATATTGCATGTATTACTCCGGTGAGGTTTATCCATCACTTTTTTTGTTTCAGTTTAGAGACTCTGAAGAATGTGTGAAAAATGTTAGCTTTTGTGCCTCTTGACATTGTTCACGTTGGTCTTTGGAGTTGTTATCCTCTTTTTGAAGCTGTTCTCTCTTCTACAACATTTTCACATGTTATGTAAAGTTTTCTTTCCGTATTTGCTGCTTTGTTTATTGAATATGCTATTAAGTTCAACCAGTGAAATGCTTCCCATGTCACTGGCTGAAATACAAGTCCAAGTAAGGCCAAAAGTTAGATTTATACTTCATCTGTGCACATGATGTGTTTCCAGATTTCATTGGGCTTAAATATAGTTAAATTTTAAAGTTTTGAATTTTAAAAGAATGTAAGAGAATAGAGAGGAATGATTTTACTCTCATGACTTTTCAATAACGATTGTATTTCTATTAGATGAACCACCACTCCAGAGATTTATCATAGTTTAGAAAAAAAAAAAAAAAGGGGGGGGGGGGGTTGATTACATTTTGTTCCTATGAGCAGTTCCGTTTGACCTCTGTTTGACCTCCACCATTCCTGTTGACTACCATCTTTATAATCACATTATGAACTGAGGAAAGGCCTCTGTTACAACACTTTTCTATCATCTTACTTTTTTTTCTTGCTTTGTGGGCAGCAATTCTTTTAACGTTCACAGTGCAAGGCAGCTTGGCAGAGGAGGCCATGGCTTCCGTCTGTTGGAACAAGGTCTGAGGAGTGTTTATAAAGCTTGGCCTGACCTTTCCTTATGATGGATGTGAACAAGGTGAAAGCCCTAACAATATAGTAGAAAAGGGGACTTGGCAAAAGGGGTGCCCGCACTTTTGCATGTTGCTGATTTCCTTTTTCTCTGTGCAAAATTGTCAAGATCAAAAAAGTCTGCACCACTGTTGAAGGAAATGTTACATCTTTAATTCCTTTTTGGAGATTAGTGCATCTTTTACACTCTTTGTCACAGGAGAAGGAAGCATATCCAGACTTTTGCATGTCCTTACTGTAACTTTGCCTCAAAAGCTCATTGGTTTACAAAAACACTAGAAACTAGTTTTGGCTCAACTGGAGCGCCTTGTCACTCATCACACAGTGACCTAAAAAACTGGCAGCGCCGCGGTACAGTACATGCATAGTTCTATCTGGGGTGACAAATGAAGCTTGAGTGAAGGGTCCGTTCACGAATTTTTAACTCTCTTTAGCCTGGATTCCTTATGATATAAGGCAATGAAAGAAAAAAAAACTACTGCTGTTTTATTTATTTTGTGGGGGGCTTTTCTACACATTCTTTTCTTTCTGCCAGACAGTCCTTGAATTGTTGTCTATAAAAAGAATAGATCTATGTAGTTTGATGACATAGAGTCGCTCTTTTCTCATTCTTGGGAGACATGTTGCTCAGGTAACTTCCTCTCTTCTCTCTGTTCTTGTGCAGGTGCTGCTGGCAGAGGAGCGAGGCAGCGAGCGCCTGTTTGCAGTGAAAGTACTGAAAAAAGATGTTCTCTTCCAGGACGAGGACACGGAGAGCGCTTTGGTAGAGAGGAGGGTTCTGGCACTCCTCTCTCGCCCTCACTTCCTCACATCGCTCTACTGCGCCTTCCAGACTGAGGTGTGTGTAGATCTCTGTGTGAGGTAGATACACAGGACCTAAATGAACCACATCATTTTCATTAAATTGTCCATAAACCGGACTGACATTTTGGCTGCATAGTTCTCCCAGGAATTGTTCCAGTCCAGGTTGGGTGAATTTGGTTTCATAAATTAGATAATTAGCTTGCTTTCTTTAACAAGGTCCTTGTTCCTGAAGGAACGGTTTGTAAGAGATTGCTTTTTAATTTGAACAAGAGATGATTAAGTGTGAAGAATTTGTGTATGAGCGTGCTGTTTCTACAGGACCGCCTGTATTATGTGATGGAATATGTCAACGGAGGAGACCTGATGTTTCACATTCAGCAAGTTGGGAAGTTCAAAGAGCCCCATGCAGCGTATGTCTATTTCTAATCACTGCCTCATCTACACCAGTCTCATTTCCTTCCAGTCTTTTATCCTCCATTCCTTTACATCCACATTCATGTCTTACCTTTGTTCATTATACCTGGCTAAATCATAAAAAGTCATCAACTCAAGTACCAGCCCTCTTTTCTTTCCCAAAATGTTCTCCTCCCACTAATCTCATCTTTTCATCACATTTTCCCTCCCCACGGCTGTCCATCCAATCAATAATCTTTGATCAATCATCTAAAACTAATTTTTACCCTGTTTTTCATTTCCATCTTTCTTTCTTCATTTTCCTTCCTTTCATCTACTTGGTTACTCCCCACTTTCATCACCCTTCTCAAGCTCCTTCTGCTCTTATCATTCCCTTTTGAATTAGCTGAAAAACCTAGGCCAATTTTCTGAAAGATAAAGCTACCAGCAGTGATCTTCCCTCCTCCTCCTCCTCTCTCCCTCCAGGTTTTATGCAGCAGAGATAGCAGTCGGCCTCTTCTTCCTCCACAGCAAAGGCATCATCTACAGGTAAAGATGTGACCTGCTTTGACGCTCTCATTGAAGAATACAGTCATGACACACATTTATCATGTCTTTTGTGGTTAATGACTGTTATAAAGATGTTTTCTATCAAAATGATTCATATCTCCCTTTATCTCCCTTTTTCTCAGGGATCTGAAGCTGGATAATGTGCTGCTGGACAGCGAGGGCCACATAAAGATAGCTGACTTCGGGATGTGCAGAGAGGGCATGTTTGAGGGCGACACCACACGCACGTTCTGTGGCACACCTGACTACATTGCTCCAGAGGTACGTTGACCCCTGCAATCACTCTATGGTCCACGGTCTCTCATGAAACTTATTTAATTTGTTCCTCAGATCCACAATTTCCCCTCATTTCACCCCTCTCCGTTTGCCTGACCTGTTTTGCAGCGCAGTCAGATAGGAAGCTACTTCACTGCAGCTCCTCTCGTCTCCCATGTCCTCTCTGACCTTGTCGGCAATTTTGAATAATTAACTTCACATGATTCAATTAGTAGTGGTGTGTGCCTGTGCTATGAGATTGTTGCAAGGAAATACTATTGTCCTTCAGAGACCTTGGGAAACTTTGCTATGCTCTTACTGCAGCTGACAACTTTCAAATCTTTGCTAGAAAAATAGAAAGTCCTACAAATACAAATAATATAGCATACAAATAGTAGTTTGCTTTGCTGTAATCAGAGGCCCAGTTCATTTATTTTTAATGTTTCTATAATAGATGATTAAAGACAAGATATGCTTTCCTTCAATGAAAAGAATCCAATTTAATTTTGAATCGATATAGCGCTATGGGGGTTCTCGGTTTTTCAAGCTTAAAAGGTTTAATTAAAAGTTATAGCTGTTACAGCTAGTACCTTAGAATGTTTCCCCTGACAGCCTTTTCACCCCAGCCATGCACAAATGTTTCTAGAAATCATGGATATGTATATAATCTCACTGTTTCTCAGGCAAGAACGACCTGATCTCCAAGAGTAACCACAGCCTCTCTCCCACCGCATTATATGGTGATGACAGAAAATGTGCCAGGACTGAAACTTTACCACGATGCATACACGATGCAAGAGTTCCCCTTTTCTGTTGAACAGCATTAGTGTGGGCAATAGTCCATTTATGCAGGCAGGAAGAGTTTTTATTCGCATTTTTAGTCACTGTGGTGTTTAGGCAAGTAGTGTTCATTTTTACTGTTCGTCGCTGTTTGTTTAGGTTTAGGCAAATATGGTTTTAGCAGCTTGACATTTCCTGAAAACAACAGTAGTGCTCTGTTTTTGATGTTGTCTGCTTGTCTGAATGCAAGACTGTCTTCATGTAGGTAGATACAGCCAAAAATTACGTTCAAATAATATACGACCATGGTTATAAATGCAACTGCCCGTGAAATTTGGAGAAAAAAAAATTTGTTAGCCCTAACTTTTTCTTTCTTACCCTACCAAAGCAACGTTATTGTCTAAACCTAACAGGGAAGTGACAAAAGTTTTTCAGTACAGTGTTGTCGTGTTACTGATGGAACGTCTGTTGGATGCTTGAGTCCATGCTGGGTCTCTCTATCACCACCCTCACCGACTGCAGACACACAGGCAAGAAGATGGCAATGGTTTTACACTGGTGGCTGGATTATTCAGGATTTTTTTTGTTGAGCTGTGGTGGTTAACCAACAAACCAACAAAATGTAGCTAAAACAGCGATCAATAAGAATGCCAATATCAGCCTCTTTGAAATAATGTCAAAGCGAGTGTGGTTTTGCTCAACATGCTTTTGATATGCAAAATATGGCTGTCTGCCTGTATCATGTTAAGCTTGCTAAATGTTTGAGACATGTTGGTATGCATGTCTGCATGAAAAAAAACGGAGAAAGAGAGAAGGAGCTTGTTTGATTGGTGAACTTGTTCTTTAGAGATGAAGAAGACAGAGGAAGGGAGAATATGACTGTTATGCTCGTCTTTGATATTGTAAACCTCGCTATGAAACCCCTGGGTATTGACTCTCTTATGTAAACACCCATTGATTCTCCCGCATCTGCCATTTTGGAAGAGATACAGTATATTTCCCGAGGGGGGTGGGAATTGTTCCCTCATACTGCTCGTCCCTGCGCACACACACAAACACACACACGCAAGGGGAACAAACACACAAGCAGCAAGCAGGCAAATCCAAAGTCGTGTTTTGAATGTTTCTGAGCTTATTCATACAATTACTCTTCTTAATGCCATGCTTTGTCTTTTACTGCCCTGCTGTCTCTGATATCTGTATATTATCCAGGCCGCCGAACTCTGTTTTCCCCCACTCTTCTTGTCCTTTTAATTGTTTCCTTATCGCTGCCATTCTTCTCCATCCTTTTTCAGATTGTGGCGTATCAGCCCTATGATAAAGCAGTGGACTGGTGGTCTTATGGAGTACTGCTGTATGAAATGCTGGCAGGACAGGTAACCCTCAACTTAATCCCAACAAAACAGTAAACCTGTGTGCACTTAAGCCACCAATACTTTTTATCACATCAGAAAGACTTTCAAAAGATTTTTCGTTTCAATGCATTTGGTTTTAAGTTGCTCACTGGACTGTTATTAACTCCACTTTTTTAAAACTTGTTTCCTTTAAGCCACCATTTGATGGTATTGATGAAGAGGAGCTGTTTCAGTCCATCATGGAGCAGAGTGTATCATACCCGAAATGTCTCTCTCGTGAAGCCGTCGCTATTTGCAAGGGAGTAAGTCAGTTTCTCTTCTCTCATATAACTTTTAGACCACAGACAATTAAATGAGGGGGCACAGAAAAATTTAATTAAATAACATTATATATATTTTTTTTAAACATGATATCAACTGTACTAATTGTTGACTATCGAAAAGAACAGGTCATCATCTTTGGAAATTTGCTTATTTGCTTTTATTACCGAGAGTTAGTGTTAGAAAACTGACTAAACACATACATATTGGTTAACGGTCCACACTTACAGAGTGCCTCTTTGACCTCATCTAAGTAGCACTTTATATTTGATACTCATTCACACAGCACTTCATGTGCACTCTAAACAATATGCAGTGCCTCTTCTTTAAAGTCACGCAGCAGTAAACATATCGGGGGGGGGGGGGTTCAGTATCTTGCCTAAGGACACTTTGACACTCTGAGGATTGAATCATAGACCTTCTAATTGGAAGACAGCTGCTCTGAAAACTGAGCCACAACCGCCCAAACAGCAAATTCTACTGAACACAAACAGTTGTTATATGTTGGTTTGTAGTAGAATTTGCTATGAAATGACAGGTGTTCATTTTTTGTAGTTAGTTTGTTTTGTTACCAAGCCAGGTTCACTGTTTCTCCCTGTTTTTCACCTGTCACGTTAAGCTAAGGTAAAATATATGTTGATCTGCTGTATCTTTATAATCAGTGCTCAAACTTGTAATGAGCAATCTCTTTCGCCAAGGCACTGAAAAGGAAGTTATGGGGTTTTAATCAATGTCAATTGCAATTGTAAAAAGTTAATAGATAAACTGTACTTAATTTAGTCTTCTAAAGAGCTTCCTGCTAGAAATCAAAGATGTCCATTAGGATACATTTGCACTGATTAAATTACAGTTAATTATATAACTTTTAAAAAATACATCTGCATATTTAGAAGAACAACATAGTTGATCATTTTCTTTGACAAGATCCTTACTTTTACTGCAGCTCATGACGAAGCACCCAGCCAAGCGCCTGGGTGGAGGAGAGGAGGCAGAGAGGGAGATCAGGGAGCATCCGTTTTTCCGGTGGATTGACTGGGACCGTCTGGAGAGACTGGAGATCCAGCCACCCTTCAAACCCAGAACTGTCAGTTCAAGTTTTCTTTCTTTCTTTCTTTCTTTCTTTCTTTCTTTCTTTCTTTCTTTCTTTCTTTCTTTCTTTCTTTCTTTCTTTCTTTCTTTCTTTCTTTCTTTCTTTCTTTCTTTCTTTCTTTCTTTCTTTCTTTCTTTCTTTCTTTCTTTCTTTCTTTCTTTCTTTCTTTCTTTCTTTCTTTCTTTCTTTCTTTCTTTCTTTCTTTTTCTTTCTTTCTTTTTTTCTTTCTTTCTTTCTTTCTTTCTTTCTTTCTTTCTTTCTTTCTTTCTTTCTTTCTTTCTTTCTTTCTTTCTTAATCGTTTCCCTGCATATTTCTTGCCACAGTCATCCACATTGTAATGACTATTTCAGTCCCTCCTCTCATTTCTGTCTTCCTCCATCTCCTCTAATCTACTCTATTTTCTGTCTTCCATCACCTGAGCTGGTTCCCAGTGATGGGATCTGAGCACTCAGCACAGATAGTCCAGTCAAAACAGACAGCACCTTCTGACCTAGGGTGCTCTCCACTCCTTCATATGCAAATGTATGTCATCATTAGCCTGCCATTTGCTCGTTTGCTGGCCTGCTGGCCAATGGTGAGGTGTGCCTAGAGTGAGCTGATCATGCTCAGAGGTTAAAGGCCAGGCCCATTATCCAAATTAGATTCATACCATCCGGTGGAATGGCTGTCATGTGTTGAGAAGGCGGAGAAGAGATGTGACCATCTTTCTTCTTTGATTAATGTGGCCCATTGAAAGGGAATAGTTGTCTGTTGGTAGGCAGAATAGATATTTATATACGTCCTTTATATATTTGACACTTCTCGTGTGTTTTTATCATTATGGTTGCTTCAGAGGAAAATAATGAAATGTTTAATGATGATCATGCATGCACAAACACGTGCCCTAATCTAATGTGTGTGTATTCCTTTTTCTTCTTCAGGGTGGGAGGAAAGGTGAGAACTTTGACAACTTCTTCACAGCAGCTCCATCGGCGCTCACTCCTTCTGATCCGGATGTGCTTGCAGCCATCAACCAGGAAGACTTCCAGGGCTTCACCTTCCTCAACCCAGACTTTGCCCCCTCACCTCTCACTGCTGTTTGAAAATGGCTCCCAAACATTTTTCTCCAAATGTCCCCAATAATCCTTCAACAGTAGTTTTATAGCAGAGAATTTGAGCATGGGAACTAGCAGCGTGTATTACACCTCTCATAACCAAATTCTGACGTTTACATGAAAAAGCCAAGACACCTTGATACTCGCGCACTCTCTTTGACGTTTGCATGTACTAGTTACAGCATGTGTATTGACACTACAAACAAAGCCAGTATTATGGATTGCCACCTTATAGTTTTTTATAAGACGTCTCTTAAATTGATATGAGTACTCTAGTACCAACTTGATAAATTAATCTCATTGCATGCAGCTAGTTTTTATTGTACTAGTCATCCAAGGAAGAGAAATCTGTTTAACTTTTTCCAATAATTTTACTGAAGTTATCCTCTGTTGTCCGTAGCTGCAGTTTACAAGTTCACTTTTCCTTGTCAAGTCCCCTACAGCTATACAGATAATATGGTATGGAAAACAAGACTCCATTTCATCATTTGCCATTGAAAAGGTTTGTTTAAGGGTCTTTTTTTATGTTAAACAGTATGCACAATACAATAACTCAGCATCAACAGCAATAAGCTGTGTCTACTAGCTCTGGCTATATGACACTTTGACTATTAAGCAAACTGAGCTGATTGTAATGTTTCACTTATTTTTTTTTTTAAGTGTGATATAGGCATTAAAACACTCAAAACAGACTCCCCTGGCCTGCCTCAACTTCTCAGTGTAATGTCCAAACAGTGACCTCAGCTGATCTACTGAGATGCGTTAACAACGCAGTGGGCATAATGTGACAGTGAATGTAAGCAACAGCACTAACCCGCCAGCTAAGGCTCACGCTGTTTGACTCTGCTGTCACTGGAAGGAGATCTTCACATTAGACATGATGTAAATAATTATATATCATGTCTCCTCTGTAACTGTGTGAAAAATAGGCTTATCCAGGCTGCAACTTAATGTCCTTCTTTAACTGCAGAGATTATTTTCGGTGCAGCTTTAGAGAAAAAAAGGCCTCTTCATAATTCCAAAACAAGAGGCTTGTTAGCTTATACAGGAACATATACTTATGTTTTTAGTGGCATATAACAGACAGCTTTTGCTGTGTAATGACATGGTCACAGCATTGATGCGTGTAATTAGAAGTGAGGCTCAATGAGACTGTTCAATACATGGAAAAAATACTAGCAGTGCTGTCATTTAAACCTGTCTGTACGGGGCAGGTGGCTGCAATATCCCAGAACACTCATCTCATAAACACAGAAATGTAGTTTATTTATTTAATGGACCATATGATTTATTTGAATTGATTATCATATTCTGTGTAGGCAAAATCATGCTTAAAGTGGAGATGTGATTGCCCCTTACTTGTGGTCTGCTCTAAAAGGTTATTTTAGCGGAGTTGGAGTCAAATGCCACTACACACAATCCTTTAGTATAATAAATTCAGTATATGATGATCAACATTAGATAATAGACTATTTATGTGCTTGTTAGTTTAGTTAACTTTTTGTTTTCATGTGCTGGAAAATTGAAAATAAACTGACTGAGAAAAGTCATGAAACAATAACAGTGGCGTGTCTCATTCTGTGATAATGTCTGAAGCTGCTGAGAAACTGACACGCACCACCTCCTGCTTTGCCTTTGCCACACGCCTCTCTGTCACTCCCTCACTTTCACACATGCTCGCACGATTAAAAAAAAGTGCAATCTGCAGCATGTGCACGCTCTCTCGCACACACAAGAAGAAGATGCTGACCCTTCTGTTCGCTGTGGGACTGTAGTTGTCGAACCAGCAAAACCACCTCTCAGTCATCTCCCTCCGTCCTCCTCCTCCTCCTCCTCTTCTGAAGCAGCCTCTCACTTTCTTCTCCTCCCCCTCCCCCTCCCCCCACTCCAGCATCAAGATGGGACTAATATCCCCGTGGAGATCTGAGTTATAACAAGTTGACCTTCACATTAAAATCTCATCAACTTCCCATCTCCCTCCCTACCTCCCTCTCTTCTTTTCTCTCCACCCTTCATGTCTCTTTCTCACTGTTTGTCTGTCAGTCCTGCACTGTTAATGCTTTACTGAATTATTTTATGTCATGCTCTATTAATCATGCTGTCAGATTTTATTGTTGTTCCAAGTACTTGTTGAGATGCCCCCTGTTGTCAACTGTTGTCTTTTCTTTCCCCTTTACGTAAATATTATGATCTGTTTCATAGTTTATGTTAACTTCTGATGGTTTTCAACCAGTGAAAGTGTGAGATGGATGGAGAGAGTAACCCTTATTAAATCTATATTGGTTCATTGTACAATCTTAGACATTCAACTTTAATATAAAGGTATACTTCAACTGTCAACATCCCACTGTTAAGATTGTTATAGATAGATAGATAGATAGATAGATAGATAGATAGATAGATAGATAGATAGATAGATAGATAGATAGATAGATAGATAGATAGATAGATAGATAGATAGATAGATAGATTGAATGAGTGCATGGCCCACAGCAAATAAAATTTGAAATTACGTTTTCTGAAAATAGAAATTCTCTTAATTCGTCTGATGTTGATTCTCAGCCTTTGCAACCTTTGCTGCTTCTTCCTCTGTGAAACTGAACCTCCACCGCTCACTAGTTGGAGTTGTGCGTGCACTCCATCATTCCCTGTCACCGTGACATGATATCATCCCTCTTCTTCCGCACTACCTCCTCTTTCTTTATCTCTATCTTCATCTGCCTCTATCTTTCTTCAATCTCTCATTCTCCCACCCTTCTTCTCTAACTCTCTCTCATGCCCTGAGGTCAGAGTGTGCTGTAGACTATTGATATCGTTACTAAAAATATAGGATTCCTCCACCAGGCAGCTAAAAATAGAGTAAAGGGACACAGACCACAGGAGACAAACGGAGGAAGGGGCAGGAGGAGAGAAGCACACTTGCTTTACACACTTGCTGGTCTTCAACTGCACCCATAACGGGAGATTAAATGAAAGTGTTTCTTAACTGTGATTCTTTAAAAGTATATGATGGCATGTGATATACTATGTTTTGCTTAGTGCTCATACTTTATTTTGTGCTTGTGAGCTTCTTCATTTCTCCAGTTTAAATCAGGCTCACACAGTGCCATCTCTTCTTGCTTCATTGTTTATGAGTGTATATTTATTTTATTTATGGCCATTCACTTTATTTTTCTCATTCTTTTCTCATTTACTCTTTATTTTCCTCACAAAAAGTCTCTTCTACAAAGGCATCCTAGCTGTTTAAGCCCCGTTTAATAGGTTATGACATGTATAAATGTAACAACTACATAAAGTATACATACTGTACTATTCTATGAGGATAGACTATGATACTCTCAAAGCTTACAGTGATGCTAAAGGTCATAAATCAGACAAGTTTTTCTCACAAACTTTGTTGATAGAAATAATGCTATAATCTAGAGAAAATAATATAAAAATATCAATGAAATACAATGAAACCCAAACAGTTACATTTATAATATGTTTCAAACTGTGTCTGCATGTGTCTGTCTTATATTGGTTAACATTTGAAGAAAGAAAAGATTACAGCACAAATAGCCTCCACTAATGAAAGCAGAACGATAAATATATGAAAGAAAGCTACTTAGAGAGCAATAAATGTGATGAGATACTGTGGTTTGACATGCCCCCCCCCCCCCCCCCCCCCCCGCACACACACACACACACACTCACGCACACTCTCTCCCTCCCTCTCCAACACTTCTCCCTCTTGCTCCCGCAACAGTATCTCTCTTTTAGTAGCCAAAGTAGCTCAGTGAACGCTCCACCGCAGTGCCTGGGACAGACTGGGTGAAAGAGGGAGTGAAGAGGGATTTATGGGATGGGCAGGGGGGCTTAAGGGTAAAAACGCAGAGGAGTGAAGGAGAGTAAGAGAAGAGGAGCAAAGGGAAGACAGAGGGGAGGAGAGAAAGAGACCAAAATCCAGCAAGCCTCCCTGGTGTGGGGTTTCTTGGCTACTGACGTGTGCGCACGACTCGCGTGGCACTGTGAGTATTTCACCTTCTGAATATCTGTTTTCTTGGCAGCAATTGTAATGATGACTCAGTTATTTAAAATGTACGTATGTGTGTGAGAGAGAGTGACGAAAGCTGTGAAAAGAGCTGCATTTATAACGCGTCCTCGCGTCGTGTTTGAGAGCGCACAGAAAAATGATTTTGACATTACAGTCAAGTCCTTAAGCAGCTCTCTTTTTTTCAAGATTTCATTTCAATATCCCCAAATTTTCCATCTGAGACGTTTACACGTTTCTTACTTTGAGTTTATCATCTCAAAACTCCGCGTGTGAGAGTGTGACATTAGGAGGGGGGCACTACACAAGCCAATGCGCATATCGCTGCCTCGTTCAGTCTTGGACTCGGGTACAGATCTCGTTTTACATACATGTAGTTGACAAAAATTACATTGTGGATGTTCAATTCTCCGCTGTGCTGCGTTAAAGGTGTACGAGTTTTACACGAGTGTGGATGCGCAGATAAAAAGCAAACCCACCCACTGAGTCATAATTAGTCCTCATGAAGTCATTTATTTCTCAGTGAGTGATTTCATCGATCTTCTCCGGCTGATTTTGAAACGCTGAACAGTGAGTGCGGGTTAGTTGAGCACACCTTTTAGTTCTGTGTAGGCGCATTCCCGACATGCACGTCAACATTGGGTACTTCTTCCATTTTTTGGGCCAAGGTCTTTCCCTGTATATCTTCACCACTCCTTCCTCTGTTCATGTCTTTAAAAAAAATCTTTCCAAACATAGTTCTCCTCTTGTTATGTTCCTCTCTGTGCATGGGTGCTTTTCACATCTTAATATCCACCATTCCCTCTCTCTCTCTGGGTGTCTCCCTTCCCTGAGAGGCTTACAGGAGATGTCGGTCTGTAGATCGTAATAGATAAGAGTGAATTAAACCTTTTGTCGCCCTTGTGGCTCCTATCACACCAATTCAATTGGCTCGTTGCTTTCAGTGTGATGGAGCTGGGGGACTGTCTCGGGCGCTAAAATGTAATTTGTTATCTCAAATCTAACAGAGAAACTGATTTTCCCACTTTTTACTCAACCTGACCCCCCCCCCCCCCCCCCCCCCCCACACACACACACACACACACACACACACACAAACACAAATACAGCTAAATATAGCTGCTACAACTCGTGAATAAACGATCTGGGATTATTTTTGCCCAATGTTATGGGCAAAAAAGAAAAACATCTACAAGGGTATAATAAGGAAGGTGCCAATATCCTGTTTTGCAGCTTTAATTACATTTTGGAGAAATCTAGATGTAATTGGTTCCTCCTTTGCTTTGCTTCACCTCTACCAAGTTGAATTTGATTCGGTTAAGTCGTTTTTGCTGTTTGTTTTTCTAATTGTATTTTCTATGACTGGGGGGGAGATTATGGTGCTGTCCATGGTGCTGAACATCTCTGAATTACATGGACACAATCTGCTAATTTCTGCAGTTTTGCGACTCAAACTGACTAATTTCTGACCACTTTGGCAGATCTACAAACTGCTGGAAGGTGTGACTGTTCCTTCCTGAGCCCTGCTTGCTGGTCATTTTTATACGTCATTCATCTGTGCTTCCAGTCATGCTATGTCATTTCAGTGAATTGTTTTTTTGTTTTATTTCACGAGGGCTCTGCTTTTGAATTGCCTCTTTGCCTCACTCAAACTGGCTCAAACTCTTGTTGATCAGCCCGGTGTCACCCTGGGTTTGCCGTATGATGCACAGCCTCTAGTCTAAAAATAAGAAAGACAAACATTTTAGAACAGTTTTACAGGAAGTTGATGTGTGGTGTCAAAAACTCATACAAATTGTACAAATTTTGTGCCCTAGTGTCTCAGGTGGCAGTGCCAATTTGCACCTAGCTTTTTGTAACTCTTACTTTTCTCTTAATGCCAATGGTATCTTTTATGTAGCCTGTTTGCCTAATTAGATTTTTGGGGTTGGACCATTTTTTTGTCTGGATAAGTTATAGTTAACTTATCAGTTAAGTTTCTGTTGCTCAAACTAGTGAAATCCAACTATCCATTTTCTATTCTCGCCTAATCTAGTTCAGTATTGTGGGGAAACTAGTCAAATCTCAGAGGCCTTTTCTGTTGAACATCCTTTACCACCAGCTAGCTATGTTCTTATTCACCATTCTTGCTCTTTGCTCACAAACTCCATTCATCCATGCTGCTTCAAAGAAAGTGAAATTTCCTCTGCAGCACCCATGTTTCCTACAGTGGTTGTCCAGATAAGATGAGTTCAAGCTTAATCTTTAAGATTTCATTCCCCTGTAGAATTACTATATTCAAGGTTTGTCATACAAAGACAGAGCAGAATGATAAAGTGGTTCTCATGTTGTAAGTTTCTGTTGTCAGCACCTTCAAAGGTGACTGATAAGAGGTCAAATGAATTATTAAGGCTTAACATGAAGTGTTGCTGTGTATTTTTCATGCGATCATCTCACTCTGAGGTTCAGCATCTGTTAGACTAAGTCTTAAATACTGATGAAGCTTTATTATAACAAGAAAACTGGTAGGCTGGCTTATGCAAATAACAGCTTAGAAGAGTGTTGATATTTTGAAGAAAGGCTCAAACACACATGATCTCAAACCTTGAAGTAGTTACATCACTTAGAGCATTCCTGATTTCACTCCTTCCAGCTACAGTAAGAACGAAAAAATGGCATGAGTTGTGACATCATCAAAAAAAATCTGTGGTTCTAATGAAAAAAAAATACAATTCTGCTTTGAGGGCGATTTACTCCAATCTACCTTTGATGCACAGATTAGTGTAGGTAATGATATGAGATTGTTTTCTGCGTAAACATTTTAGCAGCTTTGGATCAAATACAGTTATTTGAATTCACTGCTTCATGGCTGCAGCTGGTCTTTCCGACAGTTATTGCATTGTCATGTTTACTCATGAATGACTTAATAGCATGATGGCTAATGGCTGCACAGACTGCAAGATACACTACGAGAGTGACAGCATCTAGACACATAAAACTGGGCAGCCACTGACAGACGCTACATTACAGACAGAGGTCCTGAATCCAACAGTTAAAGCTGGACAGTCAGTTGCTGCTAATTGTGCCCAATTAAATCACTGCCAAGTGTACAATCTGTGAAATCTGGAAAAGTCGTTAAAACGTCATGAAAATGTACACTGAACACCTAGGTTTTTTTTTAGATGTGGAAAAAACCTGTAAATTAACACAAAACAGATGTGCAATCAGTAAGACTGTCTGCAGGTCCTCAGTGAGTCAGTCTCTTTACAGCTCTAGCAATGTTCGCTAATAAGGTGAAGCAGGCATTATGTTTCCTGAGAGGCAAAACCCAGGGCAGAAAAAGTCTGTCAAACACTCCCTCCTGCTTGTTAGGCTTATTTCTCTGTATGTGGTGCAGTGTAGTAACTGAAGGCAGCTCAGACGAGCCATCATTTCTTTTCTCTCATTTGGACTGTGGCAGGGCAATAAGAGGATAAGGTTTAAAGAGATTTCAGTAACAACATGAACCTGAAATCACAAAGATAAAAGGAAGGGGGATAAAATAAGATCTGAACAACTGCAACAATGCATGTGAAAATAGACAAAGAAAAATCACAAGTTTTAACAATTAGGATATGAGGGTAAACAACACCTCATCTGCATAGTAATAACCTTCCCAGTATAAACTCCATCGTACCATATAACCTGACAAAATGAGGGTGATTACAGTAAACAACTTCTCTGTGTTTCCCGGACGAATTTATCCTTTATTACTTGTCGAACTGATGCTAATGAACAGCAGTCCAAATTAAGTAAAGGCCAGCGGCAGAGCAACCACATGCAAATACACGCAGGCACTGAAACCCATAAATCCGTACAGACAGCATGCTGAAAGGACGTGCAGGGAAGCACTTCCTATTCAACCAGAACTAAGTCACAGAAAGACCATGTGTGAGTCACACTCTCCTGCCTGCTTCTTTCGCTCTATGCCAGGGTTTTTAAATCCTTGTATAACTTCATTGGTGAAGTCATCACTTGTTATGTTGGTTCCTCTCCGACCTTTAACGTGATTGGTTGCCAGAGAATGTGCCACTAAATCATTTCTAGCACTAACAAGTCCAGACAGGAGGATAGCCTGTGGCTGTGTGTCACATGTCTGTCAAAGGGGATCCCCATCTTCGGTGGCGACCCCTGCCTGACCCTACATTTTTGTTTGTCTTTGCACAGTTTTGATGTCTAAGTCCTGAGAGTCTCTAACACCCCTTTTTCTGCCACTCTCCACTCCAGATGAGTTCATGCAGTAGCCGTGCGTTGACTATCCTGTCCACGGTGTTTGGAGCCTGCGGACTGCTGCTGGTGGGGGTGGCTGTGTCCACAGACTACTGGCTTATAATGGTGGAGGGAATCATCCTGCAGCAGAACCATAGCATGGAGGTGAAGATGGCGCTGCATTCAGGCCTTTGGAGAGTCTGCTTCGTGGCCGGTAGGAGGATACAACTACATTTGTGTGAATACATTTCTGTGCATTCTGACATCAAAATGATCACACATGGGCAAATAAAAAAACCCAGTAAGGTTGGCAAGTAAACCAAGAAAGCAGGAAGGGGAGAAACGAAAGATCGGGAACTCGTGGCCTCTGGAACCAAAGCTGTCACAAAACATGATCGTTACCTGTGAGCAGGACTGCAGAGACCTGCGCTTTATCATGCATCACTGACTTTGATCCTAAAAGCAAACCCGGCATTTTCCTTTTTTCTTTTTTCTCATAGGTTCGGAGAACGGGAGATGTGTTGCATCAGAGTACTTCACCGAACCCGATATAGAGATCACAACTGAAAACACGGCAAACATCCTGAGTGAGTGAAACATAGACCCGATCATATACATTATCGACTGATACTCTGCATGTGTGTCCCCCTGCTGATCGATTGTGTGTACTGAAAGCTGAACATGATATTAGAGCTGCTCGAAAAGGTGAATAATTTCACTAGCTCAGCAATTCACTAACATGACCACATGTTAATGATAATGAGTCTTTTAGTAATGACTACATCTGAAGGAGCAAAAGAGTGCGGTTGAGGCAATAGTATCAGAGGTATTGATCTTCAGTTATCGAGGTGTCAATGGAGTTGAGGTTTTTTTCTTTGTAACACAAAGCAGGAAAAAGTGGAGTTGTATGGGAAGGTTTTAGAACTGATAGTACAGACATGCCTATGTTGGTAAGCACAGGGACTGCAGTATGTGAGGATGTGTCTTTGATCCAAAAATTACTTTATGAAAGCTTAATTTGTTTTTGGCAAATTCAAAAACTTTACATTTTTACATTAAGAAATATTAACAAGTCTGTCAGGAGCAATAAAGCGTAATTACTTTCCATGCAAAGCAATTCATTTTGGGTTTAATTTTCCATATTTAAGAAGTAGAGAATATTATGATGGAACATCATAAAGTTTTTACATCATAGCCTTCTTTCCATTGCTTAAAAGGCAATCAGACAATTTACCAAATACAGTGAGAAATACAGTGTTTTTTATCCTGATTTTAGTGGTTAGAGTCTCATATAGTCATACCCACATAATTCAGCTTACTTATTAAATACATTAGACTGAGTCAGAAAACCTTTCTAACTCCAGCAACATTGCTCACCTCAGCAGAGGAAAAACGCCTCCTGTAAGCTATTTTTTAACACTGTGACCTCTCCACAGAGATGGTTCGCACGGCCACACCCTTCCCGATGGTGTCCCTGCTCTTCGTTTTCACAGCCTTCGTCATCAGCAACATCGGACACATCCGGCCTCAGCGCACCATCCTGGCCTTTGTGTCTGGTATCTTCTTCATCCTCTCAGGTGGGACCCATTACTCATGTCGTTCTGTCACCCCTTCCTCACTCTGTGATTGATTACAGCAGCCCAGCGTGTCCTGTGTCACACATGGAGACACTCCATTATGGCTCTATTTTTGGTTTGGGATACAGGTGTGGAGGCTGTCACTAGAAAAGGTGACAGGATTAATTTTCAATTTTTTCCATGGGATGAGACTTTTCCTCACTTTTGAATTTCCCTGTAATAAATTTTAATTTGTGATTAGGACCAGGCTTTTCTCAGTTATCCTTGTATAAAAAAAAGCAAAACAGGCAAACCCCATTATAAGCAGTTTTTTCTTCACTATTGTAGTTAAGCTGCTTGAGCAGCAGATGGCTGTAATGTTCCCATTTTTTATGCTCGATGTGTGGAGTTAAAACTGTCAGGAGCTAAACTGGAGCTTGTATTCCCTGACAGTGGTTTCTCGAGACACTTTTGAGGATAAAGCACAGTACAGAGAAGCATCGAACAGTCTCATTCAACAGCTTGGACTTGCAGGGACTTGGTGATAAAGGGTGTCGCTGAACACAAAATGTTATGTAACAGAGGTTATATAATGTTTATTGCCTGTGCTCAAAGTGTCACAGTGTTTTAGTTTGCAGGGTTTGCTGATGATAGGGTGATAATAACAGGCAATTGTATTGAGTTGCTTGTCAGTGGCTGGATATTCTGCTGCATTAAGCCCTGCTCTTTAAACACAGCCTTCCTCCTGCCCTCCCTCTCAACTTCCCACCCCAGCTCCTTTAGTTTCTCACGTTTGCTCCTTACTCTTCCATTTAGAGTGAATCTACTACTATGTTCTGGTTAATATTACAGAATTCAGCGCTGAAGATTAAAGAAAGCTCAGCATGGAGCCACATATGTTCAGGCTTGCTTCGAGGCTGTTCTCTTTCTCTACCTCATCCCCCCTCCCCAACAAGCACCCTCCTGACAGTGCATGTGCACTTCAAACATTTGCCTCAATTTTCTGTTTGTACCACACACTACACTTTTCTTTGCCTTCGTCTGCTCTTGTTGGACAAGTGCACGCATGCTTTCCTTCTGGATTTTTGCGTGGATAAAGATGTAGTTCAACCCCAGGATTGACAGCAGCATGGTTTCTGCATTTTCCATGCTTTACAATTTTAAATTGTCAACAAAAACCTCTTAAACCAGCCATTTATGTAAAGGCCGTAACACTTGACAGCCCTGCGGTACATTTGAATGTTGCAGTGGAATCTAAAAATATACATATTTGGTGCTTACAGCATGCAGCTGCTTTTGAATATTGATTCTTTGATGCTGGCCATATGTTGTATCTCATGCATTTAACATTTCCAGGTAGTGAAGAAAGCATGTCCATGTCACTGGAAGATGAGGGGTTTTAATGTTGCATGGGTTGCTTCTGGGTCAAAAGTTTCTACTTTTAAAAGTGACCTCTTATTTTCTATCAGTGTTTATACTCAGCAAACCCTTATTATTTGTGACTGAATGACTTGAAAACTTAGTCAAGTCATAAAGATAAGGATGTTCACAATTGTGTGGCTGGCCTGGTACTGCCTTATGAGGTTGTGTGCGTATCATGGGAAAATGGACTCTCTTTTCATTAGCAGAAACTATTACAAAGTTGGTTTTAAGGTAGAAGACCCAATGAAGTTTTCTACATTTTCTTTTACATTTTTGACTCACCTTAAAATGGATTCAGTTCATTTTATTCATCAATCTAGACACAATTTGCCACAATGACAAGACTACTCTGTTTTTTAAAATACACATGGTCAGTACTTCATTAAAAACATTAAAAAACACTTGGCAACAATGGCACATTGCCACAACACTTCCTGGGTATTATCCCATAAGCTTGGAGCTCCTTCCCTTTGTAAGATTCTCCTATTCTTCTTGGCAGAAACATTTTTAAAAATTCAGCATTTCAAGCCAGTTTCAGGTCTCTCCAGAGATGCTCTGTTGGGTACAGGTCACTCTGGAACTTCTGCAGATATTCCTAAAGCCACTCTCTTTTTTTTTCTGCTGTTTTCTTGAAAGTATGCTTTGGGTTTTTGTCTGTCTGAGGGAATGATTCCGCCATCACCATGTTTGAGTGTAGGAATGGCATTACTAAGGGGAAGTTCGTAATCTTGTTTATTACTTATTATCTTCATCAGGTCAGAAGATTTTGCTTCTCATTGTTCTCATTGTTCAAGTGCCTCCCAGCAGGCTGTCACATGTCCTTTTTGTGAGGAATGGCTTCTAACTGGCCACTCTAAAATAAAAATTGATCAGTCAGTATCTGTAGGTCAGTAAATTGCAGGTTTACAGACTGTCCTCTGGAGCTCATGACTGGGTTGTTTTTTTTTTTACCCTGACATACACCACAAACTGCAATATCTTACACAGACAGGTATGCCTTTCCTAATTATGTCAAAATAATTTGATTATACACATCTGGGATCCAGTCAAGTTCTGGTGGTATCTCAGTGACCACTTATACAAAAAGGATGTGTCAGAGGTCAACTGTGAGTGTCATAACAAAGAGATTGAATACTTTTAAAAGCAAAACACCCTAAAGGAACCAACAAACGCTTCCCACTTTACACTCCAGTCCCACATTTTTCTTTGTTTGCATACTTATAACCCCCAGAGGCGATATCTGCATCTGATTTCTGTACATGCATTTTCCATATTTGTGTGGTCTGACATCTCCTTGACATTGCTGCTGGTGTGATTCCATCACAAGCTAATTGCTGCTTCCCTGTCTTTTTTTGTACCACTTTGTACCACTCCTTTACATTGAGTGTTTGTTAAATATGATTTTAAAGACAAATGAAACTGAAGCTTTATAAGACAAGACAATATAAATCATATCAATTAAATTAATTGATTTTAGGATTAGTGGAAGAGATTATTCATTTAAATGAATGAACTGCAGCCCACCCCATCTTCTAGGAATTACCCTTACATATGTTTAATTTGAAACAGCATTCATTTCAAGTGAAGCATAATATACCCCCTGAATTATGTTATTGATTAACATAATGATGAACTAATGTAATAAAGAGGATGTGACAGAGATTATAAAGTTGCCTGCTTAGCTAAATATATCTGTGGTTTATGTTGTTGTTGTGGCATCTCATAATCAATAATTACATCTGCCAAGACTAAAGCTCCTGAATGCATCACAGAGTCTGGTTTTACCAGCTGAAGTTATTTTAAGCACTCAAAGCTCCTGCTGAAGTTTAAGGACAGGGTGTAGTCTTGGCAAAGTTTCAAATGACATAAAAGTGACTCAGCATGGCATCTTTATAAAAAAACAGTTTTTCTTAAGCTTAACCAAAGTGCTTTTGTTGCCTAAATGTAACCAGAATTTAACACCTGAGATTATGTGAGGTCCACTGAATGTCATCCAGACAGAAATTTCCTTAGCATTTGTACAGCACAAATTTGCTTGAGAAACCATTTATGCACGTGAAAACAATATATACATCATGCAAATGCTTCATTTTTACAGTGGCTACTGTGTAGTGTGTAAATAGCCTCAAATTTCTTAATTTGTTTTTCTTCCAAGGTCACAATAGACCTCTTAATTAATAGCTTTAATGTAAATTTTCTTGCCAGTTTCTATGACTCTCCCACTCTTGTGTCTCGTTAGTATTTCTCATGGTTTCTCCACAGCTCTCTCCTCCTCTGGCCATACTCATGTGGCTCTCTAAGTCGCTGTGTAATGACCTGACTTGTATCCGACTCTCTGTCTCTCCCTGACTCTTTGTCATTGTTAATGTGCTGCATGCAGGCCTCAGTCTGGTGGTGGGCCTGGTGCTCTACATCTCCAGTATTAATGACGAGGTGATGAACCGGCCCAGGGAGCCCGAGCAGTTCTTCAATTACTACTACGGCTGGTCATTCGCCTTTGCTGCCTCTTCCTTCTTACTCAAAGAGGTCAGTGTGGACTGGCTGTGAGTGTGTGTGTATGTTACTGATAGAAATATGGGAAAGACAGTGCGAGTGTGTGCGAGTGTGTGCGAGTGTGTGCGAGTGTGTCTGCATACGTTACACCAACCTCATCTCACAAGAAAAACATGTTAAAAAAATAATTTGCTCACATGCACAACATGTTATAGTGTCACAGTGAAGGTGCAACAATTGTGAGATGGTAACATTTTACTTTGCCTCTTGCATTTGTAGGCCAGCGTTCATGCACAGGTATGCCAACATGTAACCATGTATTTATTAATATTTAAGCCTAAGAAACCACAAGAGATGTCAAAGAAAAAAGGGAGAATTCCTTGTACGCCACTGGGTTAAATGGGGCTCCAAATGAGTGTAACACAAGCCTCCACCGTTTCCTACCTCATTAGCATTTGTGAACCTGTTATTGTTGTGCAGTGTGACTTTTGGGACAGTTTAAAACGTATTAAACAATTTGCAAAGAAAAACAGACATTAAGAACCTCGAGCCTTGAAAATGTGCTTTTACACTTTGTAAATTTAATGCAAAAGTAGACATGTTATGATCTGCAAAGGTAGATGTAGGCATTTACAGATTGTCCAGCCCAGAAAGTACTGTAATTTTTCACAATTTTTGTGGAACTAGTCATTTGTTTTTATGTAGACCAACATAGCTTTTATACATTGTGAAGTGAGAATACTTTGGCCACATACAGGGCGTATTTTGTTATCTGTGGTGCAGATTTCAAGTGCTGTTTGTGCTCTGATGATCAGCATTGTGGAAGTAATGTGTGATATCAGTGGGGTTTTTTTTAATGGAGAACTTCATGCATGAATCCATCCGTTGTACAGTGTCATGTGAATCCTCAGCTCATCTTACCGTCTCCCTTTCTATGCTCCCCACTTCTGCAACTTCCTCTTTCAGCACTGCTCTTACTATGCTGCAGTGGATGGTAAACTGTCTCCTCCAATTTCTCTGCATCTTCTTTTCTCCATTCTTATCTCCACTTTCTGCTTTCTTGTCTTTTAATTAATTTGTTTCAAGTTCAAACACGTGATAACCCCCATTTTCACTTTATACATCCCTTTATACTTGTCCTATGTCACTTTTAGTTTAATTTTCCCAAACCCTTGCAACTGTTTCTTTGAAATTTGAGTGTTCTTGTCACATATACTCTCTCCTCAATTCTGTTTTCCTCTCTTCGTTACTCTCCCAGGGGGCTGGTGTGTTGTCAGTCTATCTGTTCATGAAGCGCTATGCAGAGGAAGAGATGTACCGCCCCCACCCAGCAATCTACCGCCCCCGTCTGTCCGAGAGTAGCGACTATAGCGGCCAGTACCTCCATCCAGAGTCCTCTTGGCCTCCACCAAAGAGAGGCCGCAGCACTTCAGAGGCCTCGAGTGACATCTCCATCCAGCTTAATCAGACACCACCAGCGCCGCCAAAAAGCAGTCTGCAAGTAGGTGGCCATGGCAGCCCACCATCTGTTTCTTCTTCTGCAGGGAGCTACCAGATGCAACCACAGTCTGTGGGCTACCCGTCCACACATACCCTGCCCAGGTCGCACTCCTCCCACCCCCAGGGCCAAGCTCTTCCAATGACCATGCCTCCATCCCCCTTACCTCACTATCACACACACGTGCACATGAGCGCCTCCCCCTGTTAGGAACAGGGCGCCTCAGAAAGGGAAGGAGAGACAATGACTCTTCATGATCATCTGTACTGTACATTTAGATGTAGATGAGAGTAAATGCTGAACTTGGATCACACCTCACTTCAGATGAAGTGCAGGGAGATGTGAGGTAGTTTTGGGACCCAAGGACAATCGTTGCTTTGGAGAATGAAATAGAGGATTTTACAGATACTGTGAAGGACTTTGAATAAAACAAACATAAGAGCTCAAGGAAGAAGAGAATGATAGTGATTATGGCCTGTTAAAAAGAGTGAAACGAGTTACCTAGGAAGATATTAGAGGTTAAGCTGCAAGGCAAAGGAGATACTAGTGAGGGAGAGTGAAGCAGGGAGCGCAAGAGGCTGCGGTAAAACACAAAGACTCTGCAATGCTGCAGGAAATTTGTATGCACTAGGAAATGTATAATGCAAAACACTGATTTTCAAAGACTGAGAATGCACATAGTTTTTTATAAACATAATTCACACCAATACATGGAATATGTAAGTTTTTACCAAATGGGAGGTGTGGTTAAGTATACTCTGAATTTATTACATCATCAATCCAGTTCCAAAACTCACAAGGTGAAGATAGTGTTGTCAATATTATTAATTAAGAGTATTTGTTTCCAATAAACTAACTTATGAACTGTGAAAACTGTACAGTATACGAATGTTGTTCATGCTTTTTAAAAAGAAATAGATCGAAGTGGGAGATGAAATATCAAGACGAGAAGTTATTGTCCTACATTTGTTTAAGATACAAATTTCTAACTTCTTGTACATAATTGCACATAAGGACTTTTGTTGTAAATTGTGAATGAAGCTTTGCAGCAAATCACATAAAGGAAATGTCAGACTCATTCTACTTTGAATGAAGAGACTGCAACATGCACATCACAACCAACAACATACTCACTGGATGCAGAGCATGCTGGTTTGAATGAGGAACCACCAACCAATGTTATGGTAATCTGATGCCCTCTACTGGCTGCTGTCCTGCACTGACTCTGGATCAGCTGTGGGACTGGCTGACTATTTTTCATGCACTCATTTTTTTTTCTGAAAATGATGGTGAACTGAAGGAATGTCAGAGGAGATATTACTTGATAGGCATGATCAAAAGATAAACTTTAGAACTAGTTAGGGATATTTTTAAAGCTCTGTAGCTGTTGGTATATCTTTAAGACTCACATATTGAAAGTATTTGTTACACCTGCACTTAATTCCTGGTACTTGCCTGGTCTTCTGTCACTTATTCTATTAAATGAATGCACCCCCCCCGCCCCACCCCACCCCCCCATTTTATTCCAACATCTTGCAAGTAAAAGCCTCTGCAAATCATGAGTGAGTGTTCCTTTGGCTAATAAATGTGGTTTGCAGGAGATAATCAGTGGGTTCTGATATATTACACATATTTAGTATTTGGTAAAGGTTGATTTCCAGCCAACCCAGCTTATGGTTTATAAGCTGCCACTGTAATTTAGAAATATACACATTGTGCTGTGCAGAGACTCCTGTCTGATACATTTCACAGCCACTGTCCACTGTGCATCATTACCATGCAATGTTTATATAATGTTTGAACAATTTGCTCCGATACTGTAAAATACTGAGCTCTTTCAATGTCTTTGAGAGCAGCCTTTGTAGATTATTTCCAGCCATCCACGTGTTCATGAAATTTTAGAAAATAATGAAAAAGCCAGTTTTCTAAATCAGTTTAAAGCTGTTTTCAAGCATATCATGAGAATAATGTTTTTATATTATAGAAGCTCAAACCACAGTATAGTTAATAATCAAAGAGTTACTGTATTGAATTAATTACACATGACTTTTCTGTCAATAGACGTATTATTTAATGGACTTCCTGTGGTTGAGAATGAATTCCCTGCGATACAGTTGTATTAATTTTGTTTTGAATGCATTTTAACCACAAGGGTCTGTTTCAGGATGTTGTGGTGTGTAGTAAAGGACATTCTCTGATACTGTAGAAGCTCAATCTTCAGATTAAGTTTCTTTTTGATACAGCACAGTATCACAAAAACACAACGAGAGCACCTGCACATAAAAAAACAGCCACATCTTGATTTAGAATAGTTATATTTACTGTTTGTTATAAGGCACATCATTCATAATGATACATCAATATGATTTATCACTGCTAAAGTGAATTAAACCACTGTGTTGTGTACTGGCTGGTTTGAATTATCACTGTGATGCTGCAGAGAGGGAAACACACTCCTAGTGTAGGGATGAAAATCACACAGACTCACAGGGGAGAGTAAACACTGGGCTTGTTGCTATATCACTATTTCGTCTGTATGCAGTCTGATACACTTCCTTGTGTTTTGTTTATGCAGTAAAGTGAAGCCCACTGCGTCTGCAGTCCACTGCTGTTGATTCTGCTGTTAGTTATGAGTCAAGTGCCTTGCTCACGGGCACTTCGGCAGGAGCAGTTGAGGAAGATCAAAGCATTTATCCAGCCAGTAGGCATCTGCACTTTTTAAGTAAAATCTGCTTCATCGTGACCTGTGAACAGCAAAGACTATTTTCTTCCTCTGCACAAATAACTTCCCTTTTTTCCAGAATCATTCAGTAATATTTCAGTGCCTATTAAATTGCAGCATATTCTTTTTTACCTTTTCCCCTAATTTCTATTTTTCCCCTTCTCTACCCTCAACCTTTTTCTTCGCCTCTATATAAAAGGGTGTAGCTGTGCTTGCTTCTGCATGAAACCTACTCTCCTTTCCGAGGATGTTTTTTTTGGAACAACAAAAAAAGCTCAAATAAATCCTTTTCAATGCATCTATGAGACTGCTGCTGTCGAATCTGGAGTAATATATTTCAGTAGAAATTGTGATAAGATCACTGTTCTTAAAGTCTTGACAAGTGTAACACACTTTATATTAATAAAACTTTAAACTTGGGTTAATTTCACCATGTTTCCCTCCTCTATGTGTTTTCTGTTCATTTTTTGTTAAATGTTGTTTAAATATGGTCAACATGTTTGCTATTTAATCGTTTTTGCTATATATGTAACATGTTTGAGGCTAATTCTGTTTATGTGATACCAGCATGTACTATGCTGCATAGAATAAATAAAGAGTGTTATTTTCTCGCTGGTTTCTGTGATGGAGGGAAACCATTGTAAGTGGATGAACACTGCACTGCAGTGAACCACTGGGTGTTAACCAGGCTCCCTCTTCAGTCACGGTAAGCCACCACAGCCTGAAGGCAACGATTGATCAGAGTGCTGTATTGGTGCATGCTCTGGTGTGCGGTTGAACTTGCCTGCATATGTGTTTTTGTGAAGATTGGTTATTGTTTATCCTAACTGGCCTGTGACTAAAATGTAGATATAAGTTAAAAGGAAGCGAAAATTCAAGAACAGATTTACTCAATACATGGAAAAAAGTCTTGATGGTGTCTCAAAAACAGGGCTGTCTAAGTTGAAATATTCTTTCAAAGTGTTATACAGTAACAAAGAAACACTAGTTGTTGGTCAAGGACAAAATCAGAAAGCTAAAAAAGGAGTGAGCAAAGTAGGTGAAGTAATAATACATGCAGTGCTACAGCCTTAGTGTCTGACCAACAAGGGGACAATTGTAACAGAACCGTCATAACTAATTTCCATTTGGGCTCTTATGTAATCCAAAATGAAAAACAAAAGTCTGGTGTAAATACGTGTGTGATGGGGGCTTATGAGACATACTACATGAGGAAGTCAAACATCAAACATCCACAGGTCAATAAACAGTGTGTGCACTCTGCTGTCTGACTCCAAGAACTTTCAGATTTTCTGCATGTGAGCGTCTCTTCTGATGGAAGAAACCTGATAGCCGGTGTCAACAATTGAGATTAAAATGTGTCTTGTGCGGACACACTTCTGTGATAACGCATGTCGTGCGAGTGTTTGCCTCTGTCTTTTCCTTTTGTTTGCCTGTGTGTGTTTCACTTTATGTGTGTGCGTGGCTGTGTGGGTTGAGTGGATCTCTCTTTTCACCATCACCATTACTGCATGAAAGACCTGTCACTCTGTATTAGCTCTATCCAGCTCTCCCGCTCCCCTTTTCTGAGTGTGTTTGTGTGTGTTTGAGCGAGAGGGGGGTGAACTGGGCAGTAAAGCCATTTTAAAGCTATTGAAGGTCATTGTCTGCTCACTCTGTTTTATGAATCCCAACTGCTATGTGGGACCAGCAGTCCTGCCACTGGCTCCAGTTTCATAGATAGGGATGACATAATCCAGTATTTTTCGATCTCTCGTCGGTAATGTTTGACTAAAATAATCATGGCGATAAGAGCGGATCACAAATATTAGTTACACAGCTCCTGTCTGATTTGCGCCGATATTGACACACTAATATTGACCCATGGATAGCCTTTGATGCCATGATTTAACATCTCTCTGCAGGGTTGCGCTCGTGCTCCATTTCCCAGAACGACCACGCGGCCCTCATCATCGGCATCATCACCGCACGGGAAAAGTGTCCCACTGGCGCTCCAGTAAAAATAGATAAAGAAAAAAATAAAGAAAAAAATATATATATATATATATATCGACATCAATTTCACATATACGCACACACGTCTAACCTGGCCTTGGCTATTGGGCTACTTACAATCGCACAGCCCTGCACGCACGGCACACGCTCCAATAAGCACATCCAGACCAGTTCTCAGCGTGACAGAGAGGAAGAAAGGAGGGGAGGCGTGGGGGGTTAAACCCGCGTCGTGATCTTGAAGCACAACATATAATGGGAGATGTCATGTCGTGTTGATACATACATTACCCTTCGTCATTCACATAAGTCGGGAGTTTTGGTGGGATGCGACAAGTTGCCTGCGTCGGGCTCAATGTGGGAGAAACAGATAGAGGAGCAGACAGGCAGGCAGGAGAGCGCTCGTCCAACCGGAGGGGCGGGGGAGACGCATTCTCCCCGAGTACACACAAGCAGCGGCCACATCCACTGTAGACAAATCCGTGTTCAGTGACGTGTTTTGTATTAGCCTTTTTTATGCACGTTTAAGCCTTTCCCATCATAGACTGATTTAAATTGAATCAGGAGCTGAGAATTCACTGCCCTGGGTGCTTCTTATTTTCATAATTTCTATCACCCCTTCTATCTATTTATTTATTTATTTTTTTGTCTCGATAGACCCGTTATTTAGCCTCTCCACCGTCCACCCCCCTCTCCTCTTTTTCCCTCCATCTCCTTCTCTTTGGGAGAGCAACGCGCTGCGAAGCTCTGAAATAAAAAAGGCTGCAGGTAAGTCCTCCACAAGCGTCTCTTTAGAATTCTGATTACATTGTAACTCTATTGTTTTTACTTTGCAGCGCAATGGATCATAGTTCACGGTGTAATTTACTCGCCACATTGATTTGCTTCACGTTGCCTTCAACTTATCTCAGAACTGACAGTGTAGAATATGAAATCTGCAGAGAAAAATAATGATGATAATTACCTAACTTCTGTCATCTCTCTGATTGACTGTTGATGATGATTTTCCCACCTATTTGCGCGGGCCTATAATTAGCGATTGCAGCGTCTATTATGTAAATTAAATACTTAAAATATCACGTTAGAAGCTGCCATGCATTTGCATCGCAGGTGTGGGGACTAAAATATGTACTGTATTTGCAGAAATCGTTGGCCAATTCTCCAGGGAATGATTTAACTGTTTGTGAATGTGCGTCTACATGCATGATTTGTGTCCCATGCAGTCTGAGTTTTCTCAACCGGTCGCTTGATGCTAGGCGTCCATTTTCCACCGTGGAGCCTCTGCAGGCAGAATGATGCGTGTAGCTTACTCTATTAATGAATGCACCGCAGTCCGCATCACTATAACAGAGCTTTGCACGCTGTCAGCGCCGTACTTTGAGCTCGGATGTGTCTAATCTCTGGTCTGGACAGTTTCTCCTGCTGAACTCCCCTCAGTGCAGCACAGGGCCAGCATCTCAGCTCCATGTTGAACCTGAGCCACATCATGTTATCTGACGCGGTTTGAGAATAATTTTCTTGTCCGCCTGCAGTCAATCGTTGCTCTGACAGAATCAGAGGTAAAGGGCAGCAAAGATCTTGCATCCTATCAATCATTCGACTTTTGATCGCACCTCTGAACACATCTGGACTGAAGGTGGATTGAAATGTCTTGATGTCATGAGAGTGTGCACTGCAGCATTCAGGAGTTCCTATGCACTGTCAGCAAATATACTGAGATAAACCTGTTTTTAATGGGGCTGCAACCCCTGATGAGTAAAGGTCTCACTGTTTTCTCAAAGACTGTTTAGTGATGAGAAGTGCTCTGTTGTGGTCACGTGCAGTTTTGGTGAGCTTATTGCCACTAAGCTCAGCTTTTCACTAAAGTGCTGCATCTCCTCAGTTTGGGGAACAGCCTTTCCTTTTCAAAGGCAGCATAAATGTCCATCAGCAGCCGCCTCCACACTTTTAATGCAGATCCACCGTGTTGATCCGGCTTGTTTCTCTCTTGATGGGGGCAGAGTTGCGGGTTTATGGCTGAACTTTTGATTATTTATGTATTATTGTACTTATGTGTGTCAGATTGTCTGGGTAACTGCCCCATTAATGATGTTTTTTGCATATTTCACTAATATTAGATCAAACCTGAGAACCTTAATTACACTGTTATGTAATTACATCATCATGTAGATGTGTTGTAAAAGATATGGATCACATAAAACAGACTTGATAACAGTATACATTTTAGGGTTAATGTTTGTGCATTGATTCATCTGAAAGGTCCTGAGGTAAATGGTCCGTATAAATTCTGCTCTTATCGACCACTGTAAGTGCTTTACAGTACAAGTCAAATGAATCCATTCATACAGCGTGTGTGCATACAGAGCACATTATTTAATGCATGCTCATATACCGATGATAGGCTACATGGGGGCCACTTATGAGGTTCAATGTCTAATCCAAAGTAACCCTAACATGTTGACAGGAGAATCTGGAGATCCAACCAGTGACCCTCCGATTAGTGAACCAATTGTCCCAGCTTCTGAGCCACAGCCACCCCTCCTGCATGATTAGTTATGTATAATGATAAAAATTTCTTGTATCATCACACTCCCAGTTAAGACTCAGCTCTTTATCAATGATCAGTGATTCTTTCTTTAAGCATAGCCGGTCCTGTCATCTGTTGGTCACACCCCCTCAGCCCCTACGCCTGCCACGTGCTAAATGCTGTCTGTGCCGTGTATGACGCGTGTGTGGCCTTGATGATCATCTCTGCGGATTTTGGATTATTTTCAAAAACCCTCAGTTGGCTCCAAGATCTGCTGTTTACACTTTAAGGTGACTCACTGCAGTCAATATTGGTGTGTAGCCCACACAGGTTTCTGTTGTGTTTTAGCGCCAGCCAAATCATAATCATCTAATGCTCAAGCGGTCCACAACAAGCTGAAATAATCTCTCTAACTTCTAAATGTTTTGGCTCATTTAGCTGCGCTGTTACACTCAAATTTCATAGCTGGTTGGGTGGTCAGGTCTGTTTCTCTCTCTGTGTTTCTCTCTGAGGGGAGGCAGCTCTGCAACCATCATCACATCTGTCATGTAGCTATTGTTCAGAGGATCAATGCCCTTGCTGCAATATTCTTGATGGTCTGAGATTTCACACTATTCCCTTTTCTCTTTAGTCAGGCTAGGACTCAGGAGGGAATCCATTAATCGCTGTGTGAGAGCTATGGATCCCAAACAAATCTAACAATTCACATACTGCAGTCCACGCACCATACTGTATCATTTCTGATCTCTGCACTCATCAGTAAAACTTCTGCATATTTATCATGCTGATGAAGTTTGATCTTGGCTATAAAATGAGTGAAACATAACAGAGCTACTGGCTAAATACACAAAGTTATTTGTAATTATAGAGAGTGAAATCTTTTGAAGTTCAGAGTTTTCCAGTCGACACCTGTCTCAGTGGCTTTGACCCGAGCATTAATTATCCCGAAGGTTTGGTGTTTTAAAGTGCTTTCTCAGCTCAAGTTGGTACAGCCTCCGAGGGCCGTAAGAGCCTGTGATGAAACTACAGTATATTGTGGCAGAAATGGGTCTGTACTGTCAGCTGTCCTATCTGTGACAAAAGCTTCTTCACTAACTATAGAAGGATATAGGTGTGTGTGATTAAATCTCCATTTTCATCCTTTCCAAGATTCATGTCAATTACTTTATGCTAGTTCATGTCACTCTGCTCACTCGTTATCGATTGCTGTCTGATGAATGCCGTGAAATGTGGCCTCAAGCATAAGAATACGAGAGTAAGTAGATCTTCAGAGAAAACATTTTCAGAGTTTTTGGAATAAGCTTATCCACACTGATGAGACTATCGATAGTGTTGTCTTACTTAGCTTTAGCACAAAGACCGGAGACAGCGTGGCTCTGCCAAAGGTTACAAATCCACCTGCCAGAAAATTGAAATTTTTCTAATCCACATATTCTGAATATTCTTTTACAGTTCATATTAAAAGAAAAAAAGAATATGACCACAAAGATCGAGGAGGTAGCTGCAGGGAAACTTGAAGCCGAAGCTGACAGGGTGTTTAGTTTTGCCCAGCTTAGCATGAAGACTAATGGCCTTTTCAGACAAAACGCAACATGTGCAAGGCATTACTTTAGCACACTGGTTGGCAGAGTTGCGAAATACAGAGTTAAAAAGGAAGACAGAGTTTTGAAAGCTGTAAGTGTGTGTTTTTTTGTTGACAGGTGCAAAGTTCTCTATCGACAGTTCTCTATCGACAGACAGGAAGCATATACTACATATACAGTATATACATATATATATATATATATATATATACATATATATATATATATATATATGTATATATATATATATATATATATATATGTAAAAAAATTTATGAAGAGGCATCTGTTTATTTAAAAAAAACGCCGAAGTAGAAAACACAGCAGAAACACCAGAATAAAACTTAGTTTTCAAGATAAGGTGCATTTCCCCCTCAATGTCAATACAACTGCCAATATCAAGACATACACAGTATCAGGTGTTTTTTTTTCCCATTTTATTTTTCGTGCCTGGATGTGTGCCTCATGTCTATCAGCTGTATGAGCCTACATCATAACTTTGACCACAAGGCATCGAGCTACACTTTGCTTTCGCTTTGCTCTGTGCAAGGACAACATTGCATACCAGTGAAAATAATCGGTCTCTGGGCGCAGCAGTGCCATCTGAATGAGGCATAAAGATGTCGTCTTTTTTTTGCAAAGTACTGGTTGCAAAATCAAGAATGAAGTTCAAAAGCTTGACAGTTTTGACAAAAAGAAAAGAACCAAACACTTTAGCTTAACTTTTTAATTTGTAATTTGCTAAATTTCTCTTGCAACAATCAGCCGCAGCATTAAGACCACCCATTTTATATTTAGTAATTCCCTTTACCTGCCAAAAGAGATCTGACCAGTCAGGCCGTGGTCAAACAATATCTGAGGGTGTCCTTTAGTGACTGGTACTGGGATATTAGCAATAAATCCTTTGTACCATGTGGGATGTGGGGTGAGATTTTTGTGGATTGAGTTAGGTTCTCATGGATTCTATCAGATCCCATCAGATCTGCATCTGGGGAGTTTGGAAGTCAGGTGAACACCTCAAACTCCTTGTTGTGGTCTTTGATCCGTTTCTGATTAGATTTTGCAGGGCACACTGCTATCCTGTGGCACAGCCACTGAGGGGTAGTGCTCTTAATGCTGCTGCAATGTGGGGGTGTGACTGGTCTTAAGAAATGTTTCACATGGATATTTCCATGTATCCATGTGAATGCCAGAATGCAGGTAATTCCATAAGAACATTCAATGTAACTAGATAAGCAGGGAATTTTATTTTAAATTTCATAACAACATATTTGATTACACTGTGTACTCAAGAATATTGCACTGAGGATTTATTTTTTTGCTTTAAATGAACATTTTGAAGTAAAAGCTGACTGCACAATTTATTGGGCTGACAAAAAAATGACATAATTTACATTTAGACTGGTTCCTAATAAATCTTGCTTTTACTGCTCTTTTGACTGTGCAATTCCCAGTTAGCATTTCTGAAGCTGAAAAAATCAATTACGAAAAAGTTATGGTCATTGGTGAAAAAGCCAAGGTGCAGATGGTTCAAATGTGAATGTTTTTCCCAAAATATTAAAAGAAAAGGAAGGATTCAATTGACAAGATGTTTAGCCAATATTTCAATAGGATTTGCAGTAAAAAAAAAAGATCAAATCAAGTTATAATTGAACCAGATAACGTTATGCAGTTAGCATTTGTTTAACATACAAACTTTCTGCCATTAGGATACTTGCTCGTGCAACCTTCGACCTGTAGAACTTTATGCATTTTTTGTTTTATGTCACAGTACATATACATTTAGTTTGCATGAAACATTGGATGCATTGAAAGTTAATCTTTGATATAAGAAATATACCTATACAAATTATAAAGACAAATTTGTCTTTTGTTGACTTACTTGAAGAGAAGTTTGAAAATTTGAAATTAACAACGGGGTTGGTGTCCATTGAGTTTTAATCTGTCAAAGTGACAGTTCTCGTCCCATGTGCAGTGACTGCATGTGACGGGTAAAAATGTCATCCTTGACAGTGCGATATGGCTGGAAAAAGAATGTTTTTAAGTTAATGAGGAACATGAACGTTTTCTGATCCTAACCAAGTGTTGTTATTGCTTAAACCCAACCAGGAAGTGACTTAGGTATTTTGGTAAAGTGTTGTCCTGTTGTTGGGGGAACGGATGTTGATCTCGTGCTGACATCACACAAAGCTCCATGGTTAAAGGTGCAGTGCTTAGCTGCTTCATCCACCTTGCGTCTTTCCTCCTTATGAGGACTCTGTGGCTTCTCCAATGAAAGACTTGAGAATTATGTCTGCTCTGAAGTTCAAACAAGTCATATCTACCCTCTGCCTTTTGTTGGGGTGGAACTTTACTAGTTTTTTCTATCAGTTCTTTTAGTTTGTTTTTTTCTTTGCAAAATGACATCACAGTAAACGTGGTGGAGAAAACGTAAAATGATATGTTCTTTGACTCGCCTGCATCAACAGTAGTGTAACACCACTTGGAAACACTGACGGGGAAAGATATCTAGTCCCCTTTAATTAGCAAAGAAAATAATTACAGCTCTAATTTGACATATTTTAATGAGTGCTAACATTTTTGAGATTTTATGATAACAGCATTTTATTCTGTAATGATCTCCGTAGCCGCTAGCTCCCAAAGCTTATTTTCTTAGTTACGTTTTTTACCTTCTGCTACATTTGCCTGACAGGGTAATGACTTATAAATGCACATCTTACTTTATGAATGCAATAGATTTGAAGGTCCATCTTGTGTTAAATTTGCCCACATAGAGTGCTTCACTCAGTGAATAGTGAGGGTGTTTCTTGTGCATGACTGCACAAGCGCATGAGTTTAAGCACAGGTTCATGGGTTCATGAGCATCGGGTCATTCAGAGACACTTTATTTTGAGTCTCTTAGGCCAAGGTGTTACTGCCACTGCTTCCTCAGGCATTTCTGCTAAGACAAGCAAATGCTCGGTCGCATGCAGTCTAAGAATCTTAGTGGACTCTTCACATTTGCTTAATGGCAGTTCAGCTTTGCTTTGAAGAAGCTTTTAAAGATGACCTATTTTAGGGTTTTGTGACAGTTGTGTGGGTTTTAGGCTGCATATGTGCATGCATGCCAAGGAATTGTTTGTGTGTGGGTCTTTTTTTGTGCACCTGCATGTGTACATTTCTGCTGACATGCATGCAAGTGTGCACAGACAAATGTTTGGATACCAGATATGTGATTTCAGAGCTCAGGTGTGTAGCTTCGTCTCATGATTAGGGAGAGAAGTCATCTCTGCTACCAAGAGTGACTGCTCTGAATATTTATGCATGTTTTCCTAATGTTCACTGCTGCCATCTCAGAATAGAATACGCTGCTTTTATTTTTAGAGCTGTCATCATAAGTAGGCCTAGTGCATCTTTTTTCTTTTGGTCAAACAGTCAGCATCAGTTTATGTCATTTTCACTACATTTCTGATTTCTGTTTTTTGAAGACCATACATCTCTCCTCTCACTTATATGTGTCAGACAGTGTGATGGCACTTTGCTGAATAGATGTTACAGTACACTGAAAATATTCTCACATACCCACACAGAACCACTGCCTTTCAAATGTGTGGAAAAACTTATTACAGTTGTCATCATTTATTCAGCAAGCAGTTTGGTGGTTGATTTATGCAATGAATAGCTAATGGAGCAGCTGCTACAAGATTCAAATCTCCCGTGTGATTTATGGCTGCATTATTAGGGCCACAACTCATCGTGTGGGCCTATGTTTTATAAAGGCAAAAGTACACTGCCATGCTGGGAATGAGTCACGCAGGTAGATCTGATTACATCTGAAGTTTTATGACAGGTGAGGGCCTGGTTCTGTAATTTTCTCTGGGGCCGCTAACTCTCAAAGCTGAGCTCCTGGCCTTTGTTGTTGCAGTATGTCCTGTTGCTGCTGACTGGCCTCTGGCTGTCCCTTCGTGATCAGACTGTTGCAGATGGACTATGGAAGCATCACTGTGAGAATGGGTTAGCTCTCGGATTCTCACCATAACAAAGATAGCATCTATTTCAGCTGTGTTCTGAATCTGTACTTTTGAATTCATTGCAGTGGCAATTAAACATTTTTTTTGTTGAGCGTGCAGTTATAACGTATAAAAGTATGCAAAGGGAAGAGTTCATTTCATAGACAGTGAAGGGGGGCGGGAATCCACAGTTCTTTTCATTTTTCATGCAACCAGTTTAGATCCAAAAACTCAATAAAGGTCATGTCATAACAAACATTGATATGCAACACAACTTAACTGGTTGAAGGTGGCATGAAACTACAAGGCAGTAATTTTAGTTTTAAATATGCAATGGTACTTAGTAGTGCTGCCAAGGACCTGGAACAACTAGTCTAGTCTTAGTAAAATACAAGCTACTTTGATCCAACTATAAATATTATGTAAAACTCTTTGGGTGAAATAAGTTTGGTAATTTTTGCCTTAATATGTTAACAGAAGTTTGAATGAGCCCAACCAGTGTACGTATTAATTAAACAAAGACTAAAGGCAATAAGGTGTGAGACTGTTCTTCCAAAGGAACATTAGGGACAGTTTTATTGGAAAATGTCCCAGGCTGAAGTCACAAAGGCCTTGTTGTAGCAATTTAAAGGATCACAAGTCAAGCAATGTTTGCGCTGAGCGACAAAGTCCATGTACGGCATACAGGAGGCGGGTGTAGATTAATAGGTCAGCAAGACTTTGGATGCACAGGTGTCATAACGTACATCATACATTGAAGTCTTCCTGTGTGTTTTGTTTTTTTTACTGTGTGAGACAACTGTCTTCTAACCTTATCCGTTGAACTCCTCACCAAACAGCATTTAGAACATCTGATTCCTTCACTGGCTTCTTCTCTGTCTCTCACAGAACAGGATCCTTCTTCTTATATGGTGGTAATATGTCCATTCTCCCATGGAGATAAATTTGCAGCACTAACAACTATAGCAGAGCAATTAGATACTAAAAGAAATACAGACTTTTAATCAAATAATCAATTTACTGTCATAGATTTTTTATAGTGTTACACGATGTAACAACAACTGAACCTAAACATAAACCTAGATACAGAGAAGTCAGATCCTAAAATGGATTTTTTTTTGTTTTTGAAAGTACTGAAGTATTCAAAAATGAGCCATTACATCACGGTGGAAATGAAATGTTCTGTTGATGTACTCCAACTATACTGGAGGGTGCTAGAAAAAGACTCCTGCTCTACCTTAAAAGCCAGACTACACCAACATCAGCCAAAATGACAAAGTCCACCTATTCTGGCCCTGTACCCCCCTCCCCCAATTTAGTAAAACTCTGGTTCTTTCCTCACATTTTAACACGTTTTCTTTTTCTTTCATGCTCCTTTGGTCTCATTCCCCTCCTTCACTTCCGTACCCTCTTTTTTAATTATTAGAGGAAAATAGAAATTAAAGATAATTAAATGACAATTATGATCTCCTTCACAGGGGAGTTTTTGCTTGGGGGAATAACTTAGTAGGTTATTCTTAAGGTCATTCGTTAAATACCGAAGTCAAAGACCACACACACCAATAGACACACACGTTAGATACTGCGTTTGTAGGCCTCAGAGGTTGGAGCGTAATCCCCTCCAGACATGTATTTTCCTCAGGGAGAGGCAGTATGTTGATAGGGTTGGAAGGTCGTACAACACACACACACACACGTGAAATCACTTTTGCTTGTATGCTTACACACTTATGCACGCACAATGTATAATAAATAAACCACACTGTGGTGGTGTTGTTTGACAGTTTACATAATATGGAGCGTAAACGCAGATATATAAGGCTAACTGTCGAGTGGAGGAGAGCTGAGGGGAACATAGCTGGGATTCAGTAAGATTGGACTCGACCCATCCTCAGATGCACTGTAGAGGAAACTCATACACACACACCACACCGGCTCTCTCCTTCTCCTTCTGTCTCTGAGGCAGCTCTGCTTTGGGTCTTACAATGCAAACAGGATGTAACCTATTTTGATCACGGTGCCATATTGCATCATCAAATATTAACAGACTTGACTGAACTGCATTATGTCTGCTAAATACTGTTTGTTGAATACTGCTTCATCATATCCTCATATTTGTTCCTGAATCTATCAAGGAAAGATGCTGATAGCTTCTTGTGTAAGCAGTAAGTGATGCTGTTTAGTATTTATTCAAGTGTATCTATGCGTGTGTGTGTTGGGCTGCGCCTGTGTTCCAGTGGTCACACAAATGTCTATTGATAAAGATTTAGTGCACTGTAAGTTTTAGAGTAAACTTGAAATATCCCCTCATTTTGCTTCTTTCTTTCCCGTCTCAGTTCTCTCTTCTCTTTTTTCCTCTCCCTCCATCTCTTGCCTGCCCCTCTCCTTTCCCCCTCCGTGCTCTATGCTGATCCAGACTTTGGAATTCAGTGTTGCTATGGTAACAATGTCGGGTTGGTCCTCTCTGCCTCCCCCTCTTGCTCCTCTTATTCAGACTAGATGCAGTGCACATGCTCTGGAGTCTTTCTCACTTTAGCCTGTAACACTGTCACTGCTATCATTACTCTTTCCTTCTGTATGGAATTTGGAGATAAAATTGATTGACATGAAATAAAGAATGTCATAATAAAATTTATCAGTTCTTTTACAAGCATCATGCCAGAGACTACAGTCCTGAGAGAAGATACTTGTTACTACTTATGATGCTATGCTGTGTTTGATGTGCAATTTAAAGCTGTTAATAAGATTAGGTGAATTGAAAAGAAAGGTAAAGATTAAAACAACTAATGTGCGAAAATGATAAATAGTGTGTTCATTTGGTGATTTTTGCATGTTTCTAAGAGGAAATTAAGTATGAAAAATACAAAGTTGTGCTACTTTGAAACAGGTCACATATTTACAATTTTCCCTGTCTTAGTTCAGCATGTTAGCATGTTAGTTTTCCCTGATGGTGGTAGGCTATTGAGAGAAAAATCAGGGTTTGGGCATTAAAACATTAAGATTAATTTCAAGTCAGTTTTGATTCATTAAGATCAAAATTGTAGAAATTGGTGTTTTGGAAGGGATAGATATTATTTCTCTTGAAGTTGATGTGCATAATTTAGTGTCTTATTACAGAAACAAAGGGTAGATAAACAGTAAAGAGTATTTGCCAGATGCTGCTGCTATAGCATAGAAACTATCCAGCACTCAACCTGTCTGATGACCTCTTGCTGGCGTCTTGCACTCTTTGATGTCACATGATGTCGCATGCAAGTTTATGGGATGTCTTTATAATTTTGTGTGGAAGCGCAAAAGCAGCAAAAGAACCACATTTCGTGCCAAGGATAGGCATTTCAGCAGGCACGTCAGAGATTTAGCCATTGTTGTGTGTCTTTTATGATCTTCAACATGGTTGATAAGCAATTGAAATTGTAAGATTGTTTTCCAAAGCATAGTGCTGCTCAACTCAAATCTCCATGGTTTTATGAGGGTATGTTAGCTGTACCTCCATGGAGGTTCCAAGTGAACTGAGTCTATATTTAAATATGGCGTAAATGCATTGCAGATTGAGTTATATTTAATCATCATATGTGGACATACTTCTCAGCAGCAGAGCTGAACTACTCACATTTGCGCTATTCCTTGTTCTCTGAGGAAAGAAGCTGTTTGCAAATCTGTATGCAAAGTTTATGACTCTGTCTGCATGAGCTGAAAATCTGTGGGCACAGATTACAAATGCTAGAGCAAGAGTACGTTTACGCATGGCTGTGTTTTTTACTCAGCTGACCTTAGATGATTTCTGTATCACACAGCTGTTAAACATACTGTGAAAAAAGTACAACACGTCTGACTCCAGAAATAAAAATAGTAAGAGCTTGAAACACCACAAACACAACCACTTATATTTATAAGACAGTATTCATAAGATTGCAGTATTTAGGGTTGGTGTTGTGTCATGCAGTGCTCCACCGATTGCTAAATTCTGACCTCCCAAAAATATTGAAAACAGAAATGATGAAAAACAATGTCTAACGTCAAGATGCAACACCACACAGTCTGACATTTGCCTCAAATTTTCAGGAAGTCTGTCCTGACAGACATGAAGTTGTTAAAACATTTTAGTCTACGACACAGACCTGGCCCTTTGAGCATTGCTGTTGAATAGAAATATCCCCTTTCATGCTTCTTAAATGTAAAATGATGGGATATTCTGCCTTGTTAGTGGGGATATTAATAAGAGGAACAATGTAGGTATAACTATGTTTCCATAGACTGATTTGAAGAGATAAAACTGCACAGTGTCACCGACTGAGACCATACGGTGACTCTACACCATCCAGTTTATTCACTTCAAACCAGTTAATGGATAAAGGCACATTTCCTTTTTGGGACTTTTTAAAAGATCTCTTCAGATTTGCTTTACCAGTGGATAGAAACCCAATTACTTAGATCATTGATTGTCAGTTTCTATAATTGTGAGAGGAACTGACAAAAAGTGCTAAAAGTCCAGTTTAATTTTGCAAATGGAGCAAATGACCAAGGCCAGCAGACACTTAAATCTCCCACATAAATCAAAATTCAGCTCAGTGAAACAACATATTCTTGTTACTTCACTCAGTTTACTAATGTCTGATTTAAATAGAAACAAAACTCAAATGTATGACATGAATTTAACTGAGTCAGAGTAAGAAGGCACAAACACAACTAAATACAAGTTATACTATAGTCAACCCTGACTAAAAGGGTTACACCTTTTGAACCATTTCACATCAAGTCACTAAAGACTGGTTTCTTTTTTATCATGATGCCACAATATGTTTGGAAATTCATTTATTTGCAACTGCAATTCTATCAAAAACATATACAGCATTTTATGATAAATTCTCTTGTTGTCATATGTATGTGTTGCAGCAGCAGACGCAGAGGAGCAGCGACTATGGGTTTTCTTTTGCAAGTTTTCTGCTAACAGCAGACGAACCGAGAGCAGGACATCCGTCCACAAATCCCACCAACTCCAACTTTCCAGTAAGACAAGGAGACAGAGACAGGGGGCAAAAGAGACCGAAGCAACAGAGAGAAATCAAGTGCAAGAAGGAGCGAGGGGCGCAGGTGAAAACAGTCGATGGATGCTGTCCGGATTGAGGGGACAGCAAGTTCTTCACTGACGGGGAAAAGAAAGATTTCAAAATTGAGTCGAAGGATAGAAACTCGCCGTCAGGTACGTCTCAGTTTGCAACACTTATAGATTTTCTTTCAATCTGTCAAGAACTCAGAAAAGTTTTATCAGCATGAAAACAAAACTTTAAACATGACAGAAGATTTCTGCAGTGAAAGCTGTGTAATGCTGAGCAAAATTCATAAATCACTCTTGAATTGATTCAATGTGACACGCTGTAAGTGACTTATATAATGCTATTTGAGTGTGTACAAGGATGTTTGTATGTAAATGGTGCACCCACACTGCCTCCTACTAACAACAGGTATAAGGTGATGGCATGTGTGATGTGCTGTGCATATGTATGCCTATTTGCCTCCAGTCCTGCTGGTTCTGAGGTGGAGAACAGTGTCAGGGTCATGAATATGGAGTTGACTGAGATAGGGAGGGTGTGATCTGCTGTGCTTCACATCAATTGTCTTGTTAAGCGGAGTCAGCAGAGTCATCAAACTCTCTTCCAAGGACACATCATTGAGCTATTCATGCACCTCCCACATTGCGTTCACCTCTTTTCATTCGCCACCTTCTCACCATTTCATCTGTGCCCCTAATCCTCTCACCTGCATGTGTCCTGCCTATTCTAAATAATCTGCTTCACAATATCTGCTTGTTTCTCTCCTTCTCTCTTCATCGTCTCCTTCCCCTTCTCCTCTTCCATTCCATCTCTCTTAAAGGCATGGTGTGTGAGAAGGGGATCCAGATCCTTCTCACCACCGTGGGGGCATTCGCTGCCTTCGGCCTGATGACGGTGGCAATAGGGACGGACTACTGGCTGTATTCCCGTGCCCTCATCTGCAACAGCACAGCCAACGTCACCCAGGATGATCCTCATAATAAGGACAAAAAGGACCCTGGGGCGCTCACCCACTCTGGGCTATGGAGAATATGCTGCCTAGAAGGTAAGGAGGACGTGCTGGGGGACATTTGGGATCTGTGGGTAGGATTGGAACTGATGTGGATGCATGTCAAATTTGCTTGATAGATAAGGATTCGTTTTAATCCAGAGGGTGCATGGAAAAATTATATGAGGTATTACAAACACGTGTCCCCCGGAAATTTTGCACGCAATGTAATTCCAGATCGTTAGATTTAACGCTCTTGCCTTCAGGAGCTTTAGGTACTGATGTTCAGAACAAAGCATAAGTGACCCACCTCTCTGCTCAAAGATACGTTTTTTTATTTTTTTATTCAAACATACCTTCACCAGTTCTGTTCTGATTTCATCAGTATAACTTGTCTCCAAGGTGCACCGCCTTGTTTAGATGTCCACTGGCCCACTTCTGGAGCTGAATTTTGTGGTCAGGAAAGGTTTTCTACTGATGACTCATGCAAGGTCATATTTGTGCAGGAGCAGGTGTAACCGCACAGTACAACAGTGGACATCCACCACAGGGTCTGCTAAGAAATCTCCTGGGCAGTTTTTTGCAGTCAAAGGAGACTTTGGTTTGCCTTTCTTGTAATCCTACGAGCAGTTCTCTGGGAAATTATCTCGAGCTTCCAAACCTCAACTGGACCTCCAATATTTCTGTTAACTGTCATTTCAAACTAGTTTAGTGATGGGCAGTTGCTTAGAAGAGCTCATGGCTGCTGTTTGTGTTGAGACAATGTTTGAGAACTGTGATAAACTTATTAACTAAAACAAGCTAAATTAAGTCATCCTGCAGTTATTTAGAATTTTTGACCAAGGATAACTTTTGTTTGCCACTACATAAGATTGAGCTAAACTGCCATAGAAACTTTGATAGCTCTTTAAAATGTCAAAGCTGTGAAGTGAGGACACGTTTTCCATCAGTCAGATAGTGTTTTCTAAATTATATAAGGGTTTTGTTTTATCTCTGAAAAGTGGGATCAGAGTGTAGCAATTATAACTTTTCTATTAACTTTACAAAACTTTCTTCCAGAAAGTGCATCGTCATTTTTAGCATCGACGTATGTAACCATTATTGTGTTTGCTAGATTGTGCCATAGAGACAAAATAATGTAGAATATTTGCAATATAATTACGCGATACTGAAGCGTAACTCCCACTCAAAATAATCCATTAATCATTAGATTCGGGCTGCATTTATTTAAGTCATGAGCTGAAACAAAAGTGTTTATTCGCCCATTTACTTCTCATTTAAAGCGGCAGAAGATACAGAAACTGGCAGCAACCATCTCTCAATCTTCAGCTTGTTACTGCAACACAAGCTGCTAATTCATTATACATTAGACTGCTTGGCTGACGCTCAAGAGTGAAGGGTGGAATGGAGTTAACAGTGAAGTAGCTACAACCAAGGGGGGGGGGGAGCTAGTGATCTGTGCCTTTCCTCCTATCCAGACTGAGGTGGAAGCGTTTCTTCCTCCAGGAAAACCTCTTGGCTCTCCTTATAAAGCATCCCCAGCCCATCCTAGGCTTGGTCATTGTACAAAGCTAATTTGTCCTCATTGCTAAGCTTCCTGATAGCAAAGCAGCCAATTAGAGATAAGCTCTAGCCCTTGCAGCTCTACTGCAGTGTACCCCCACCCTCTCTTTCCCATGCCCCACTCTCTCAGTTTCTCCTTTCGCTCTCCCAGCTTTGTCTCACTCCTCCGAACATTACATTTCATCTTTCACTGCTTCCCCCTCATCTTTGCCTCTTTTGTAGTTTGCACTGCCGTTCAGTCTTTTCTTTCACATTGTGGTGCAGTAAAGCTGACAGTGTCTTGGCATGGCTTAGAGGTCAAGTATCCTTGATGTCTGTGGAGTATTCAGCCAAGAAAGATGCTCAGTGGTCACGCAGTGATGCAGTGAGGTGTAGCTGGGGTGGAAATGCAGGACATGCTTGCTTTAAAAGATTTATGCCTGCGGGTGGGTGGCACATTATGCTGGGGATAGAGATGTGTCCTGTCCTCCTCTCCCTTCTGCAGGTTTGTTGTTGGAGGGTTTGTTCTGAGTTACCTGGCAGTGATTACTTTCTTTTTATAAAAGGTTTTTGTTCATACTTCACAAAAAACTCGGGCCCCTGATAGTAGACTTGACAGCTACTCCTGTCATTTAGCACACCTGTCTTTGCAATAATCCAGTGAGTTAATGTTGACAACATGTTTACGTACACAAAACAGCCATAACATTAAGAGTAACCACCTAATATTGAGTGGATTCCCCTTTTGCAGCAAGAACAGCCCTGACCTGTGGAGCCGTGAACTCCACTAGACCTCTAAAGGCATGCTGTGGCATCTGGTGCCAATCTATCAGCAGCAGGTCTTTAGGTACATCCTGGTGCAATGTCTCCTCCAGATAAGTAACGCACAAGGAACTGGCCAGCAGCATGATGTAAAACAAAATGTAATTAATCCAACCTGGCAACCTTCTTTCACTGCTGTGGTCCAGTTCTGATGTTCACATATGCCCCATTCTGGGCACTTTTGCCAGTGGACACGAGTCAGTATGAACACCGTCATTAGTCTGCAGCTAAGCAGCTCCATATGCAACAAACTGCGATGAACTTTGTGTTCTGACATATTTCTGTCTGAACCAGCATGAACCTTTTCAGCAATTTGAAATACAGAAACTCTTCTATTGAATTTGGAACATGCAGGCCTTCACTCCTCACATGCATCATTGAGCCTCAGCTGCTCATTACTCTGTCGTCGGTTCATCAGTTTTCTTTCTTTGAACCACTTCTGGTAGGTCCTGACCACTGTACACCAGGAAAATCCCACGAGAGCTGTAGTAGTGGAGATGCTATGACCCAGCCACAACTTGGCCTTTGTCAAAGTCGCTCCAGTTTTTACAGTTGCCCATTTTCTCTGCTTCAACTCTTCAGCTTCAAGGACAGAATGTTCATTTGCTGCTTGATATATCCCACCCACTGCATAACATGAGGAATGCTTTTCACTTTATCTGTCAGTATTCATAATGTTATGGCTGATTGGAGTCTATCAACTAAATACATAAGTCTTCCTTTTGAGTAAAATATTAAAATACTTGTACTTAAATAAATTGATTTATAGAACTTTTTACTTACGCACCATTGACAGACTGTATATTTAATTTATCTGAAAACGAGAGTAACAGAGTTACGTTTCACATTAACAGAAAAAATATTGATTGAGTGAATAAAGTTATTTTTCCACATGTTCACTAGACGTCACCCTTTGCGTTGGCTTGGGATCACATATACCGCAGTGTCCACTTCTAGACTTTTGAGTCTTGGTTACATCATATAGAAACCTCTTTCTGCTAATGACAAACTGTTGAAAAAAATGTTTTGATAATTTTTTGAGTCGTAAAAACACCTGGCAGATAAGTCTGTCCTTTCTTTTTCCAACTCCATCAGATTATCTTGCAGTATTCCCAAAAGTCTGGTTAGGTACCACTGTGATTGCATTTTAGAGTGAAGTGCTGTAAAGTGAGCTCCAACTCAACCAGTTTCAAGAGTAAAATCCAGCTGTGTAGTAATGCAATGCTTGAATTTAACAATCTAAGTGTGAGGATAATAGTATGTCAGGCAGCTGCTTTTGCTTTTGATACTTTAGATAGGTAAAACCTCAAAGGGCTTTTACTTATCAAGGACTATTTTTGCACTGCTGTATTCGCACTTTTCATAAAGGAAGAAGGAAAGCAAAAAGTCAAACATGCCATCGTACCCTAATGTTTTTCAAGGTTTCAAAGATGCCTTGAGGGTGGAGAGTCTCAGGGCAGCGTTTGAGGATTATAACACTTATCCAACTGATGTCCCGCTCCTTTGTACTTCCATCTGTTTCTTTACAGAATAACTTGTGGAAAAATAAGAGCTGTGCGCAAGACACCAGCTCACCCCACGTCTGTCCGTCTCTCCTTTCGTCTGTGTCTCTTCATTCCATCACTCCATCTTTCTCAAAATCCATCCATCAACAAAAGTGGTGTGCTGTCATCACCGTGCGTCCCTCCGTCTGTCTGTCTACATGCAAGACCCCGCAGGGTAGCTATCTGTCTGCCTGTGTGTCTGCATACTTGTATTGTATGTATTGACGTGTGTGTCTGATGTTACTAACATCTGCTTCTAGAAGCAGTGCCATTAACCTTTGTGATGTTGTGTATCATTATGTTGAGGTGTGCACATATGCTTGGGCTCATGTATGAGATTTTCCAAAAAAGCAATACTGGTGTTTTTGTGTTTCATTAGGAGAACAGCTGCTGTTCTCTTTTCTTAGGACAACAGATATGAGTTTGTGCCTTTTGTTGAGTCTGTTCACTCTGTTTCTTCTTTCATATCTAAGGAGTGAAGAGAGGAGTGTGTTCTCAGATTAACCACTTCCCAGAGGATGCAGACTTTGACCATGATGGAGCAGAGTACGTCCTACGTAAGTCAATACCTGGAGTACCGGACATGAATGACGAGATGGAGGCTGGTGTGGGAGCTGCACTGAATGCTGACAACAATTTTTTTTGTAATCATGAAAAATAACAGTGTAAAAAATGACTTTCCTCAAGGTTTTAAATCTGGCATTTAATCGCTCATTGCTCAGAAGATAATCTCATGGAGAAAGAAACATGTGACAGCATGTAGAAAGTCATGGGAGATGGTGTGCCCTAGTTCGTACTCAGTACCCTGCAGTGATGTCTTTCTGCTCTGTGATATGCTACATGTGAGCCTGTGCATGCATGAAGCCTGTGCTCTGTTTACAATGTTGCATAGGCATTTTGCTGGCATTTAGGTGGCATTTTCTCTCCAGTGGCCTCGTTGTCCTAGATGAGAGAAGAGTGTTAATGTGTGTTTGTGTGTGTGTTGGCACTTGTGCATGTGTGTACTTGGTTGGCAGACCTCCTGGAAGCACTGAAGGCCACATGGGAACATTTTGATTCAATTGTGCGCCTAGAACTGAACAACTAATTTCCTCACCAAATATTCTGTGTGGAGCAACTTTGGCCATTTTCTTTTTGCTTTGAGGCTGTCTTTTTGTTTTCTGTTGCTTTTCTGTTTGAAGCTTAGCAACATATTGTGAAGGTTTGCTAACAGTGCTAATAAAAGGATTTCAGTTCTGGTTGATAGTTTAGTGATAGCACAATTTGACACAACAACAGCTGGGTTTTATGCTCATTTAGATGATGCGAATAAGAAAAGGTGATTGACAACTGTAAAAATTGAAAAAACTGTCACTTATGCACATTAGGCTTACACTGTTTGTTGAGCGGTTTTTGTCTGTTTTGAGTAAGACTTAATAAGCATTAAGGAAATGGAAACAACTTTACAAATCTGGTCTGGGAAAGATTAAAAAGACGTGACTCACGTGTCCCTCTGCAGTTTTCCCAAAATAATTTTCATACATATTCTCAGAGATCAAACATATTCCTGAAGAAGAGTCCTCTCTGTTTTGATCTTGTGGATGTCCACCACATTAGCTGTTTTTTCTTCCCCCTTCAGGTTTGTTTCTGGTTAGGAAAATTACTTCTACTGAATTACAAACACTCGCAATGGAGCCTATACTGCAACCCTCTGGCTCCTTTATGCAGTCTAGTTTAATCACAGTCAAAGATACGCTTCTGATTCACATTTCTTCTTGCTTGCGATTTGTTTCACTAGTAAAGCAAAACCCAGGTTGTTAAACATCGCCTTTGTGAACATGTTTATAAGGCACCAAAAAAAAAATTATGTTTCTCTAGCCAAGAAAGTAGAAAATGTTATCTGATTTTAAAAGGTCATTTCTTTGTTTTGATGACACCATTCTAGTCATATATGGTTGTTTCCTGTGTTTAGCCAGCCTGTGTCTGACCATTAAAACATAACAAAAAATATGGAAATTTATGGAAACCTTCTCATAACTTCAGATACAATTGCAGACCTTTCATGAAATGTAACAGATGATATCCCTTCTTCTTGTTTGATTTTGGCCGCTTACCTCTATTCTTTGTTTTGTTTAGGAGTAGTTAGAGCTTCCAACATCTTCCCGATCCTTAGTGCCATCTTGCTGCTGATGGGAGGGGTTTGCATTGCTGCTAGCCGTTTCTATAAAAGTAAAAGGAACATCATCCTGGGTGCTGGAATCCTCTTTGTGGCTGCAGGTAACTGACTGATACTACATGTGTACTTGTATATGGATCTGTACATATGCTTATATACAAATGTGCGAATCAGTCTACATGTGCTAATGATTATTTGGACTTTATCATTGTTTTATAATGTTTTTGGGACTGACAGCTGAGTTTATATTACTCAGCTTATTGGAGGTTTTCACATTTACTGCTAATGATTTCAGTTGTTTTTATTGAAAAAATCACTGCAGACAAATTTGTTTATCATTACTTGTTCCACTATTTTCTGTGCCCTCACAGGCCTGAGCAATATAATTGGTGTGATCGTCTATATCTCTGCTGCACTGGGGGACATTTCTCCTAAGAAGGATGAGGATAAGAAATGGCAGTACTCCTATGGTTGGTCCTTTTACTTTGGAGGCCTCTCCTTCATCATGGCCGAGATGGTGGGGGTGCTGGCTGTCAACATCTACATCGAGAAAAACAAGGAGCTTCGCTGTCGCTCTCGCACCGACATTTTTAAGAGCACCACGCATGCGATGCTTCGCCTGCCCAGCTACCGCTTCCGCCGCCGCTCCCGCTCCTCCTCACGCTCCACTGACCCCTCTCGCTCCCGGGACCCGTCACCTGTAGGGGGCGGGGGAAAGAACTTCGGCCTGCCCCCCTCTGCGCTGCTCTCCCAGGGCCCCATCTCAGTGTCCACTTTACCTAACCCCCACTCGCGCTCCCACACGGCCTTGGCTGGAGGCGACATCTCGCTCTACACGTTGTCCCGTGACCCCAAACTGGGGGGTTTGCCACCCATGTATGGAACTGTGGACAGGGCCACACTCTACCAGCTCCACAACTGCTTCCCAAAGGATGGAGGTGGAGGGGGAGTGATGATGAGCGGCACACTGCCCTCACTCAAGTCCCACAACCCTTCAAATTCTTCCAACTCCAATGCACCAATGGCCAACTCTGTGGGCTCTGGCCCCCCACCTTTCACCTCATCCACAGTAGACAGGGAGCGAGGGATGGGGACTCTGGACAGGCTGAAAGGAGACAGGGAAAGCAACTCTAACACCCTTAATAGGAAGACAACGCCTGTGTAGAGGGAGAGAGGAGGAAGGGAGATGAAGAGGATGGTAGTAGTGAAAGCATTTGTGCGGCTCAACCAGAAATAGATAAACATACAGACAGACAGGTGAAACTCAATAACTCTCCCTTCATTTTCACTGTTATTTAGTCGACTAAATCTCACTGAAAACAAAAAGAAGAGTAATAACAATACGATAATAACAACAACAATGAACTTTCGCAATGAAACTATTTTGATATTTTAATGTGCTAGAAATGATTTATTTTGTTAATGATCAAACGCAATTAACCTTGGGCTATAATGACAATGTGTCACATTACTTCTGTGCAATATTACTGCTAATTTAACCAGATCATCATTCATGTAAAATTGTTGTTGTGATTATTCTTAGTGTTATTACAGGCTAGCTGTGTTTGCAAACACTAGTTTGGAATGAAATCTTAATTTTCATGTTCGTTTTCTTTCACTCTAATTTCAGATCTCTATGACTTTAACTGTGAATTCTTCCATGCAGAGCCACTGAGACCTTCAGTGAGCTGTGTGTAACTGTGTCAAAGTGTCAAGCATGAGTGTGCACAAACTGTGAGAGAGTGAGAGCCTGTCTTATTTTTTTAACCCCAATATTATAGCATTTTCATTTATAATACGAAGTCAGATGTGAATACTGTAAATTGTCTTCCAATACTGATTCTAAAAGAAATGCAACAACAAAGTGAGTGACTGAGACAATTGACCAACTTCATTGTTAGTCTGAGTTTTCTATGGGCCTCTGTTAGTTATATTTCCATTCTAATCAGTGTTAACAGTAGTACTTGTAGCTTTAGTCGTGTTGAAGATGTTTGTTCTTGGGCATTAACAGAAACCTCTGATTGGAGGAATGAGAAAAAAGAGACACTGAATAATACATTTGTACAGAATCAGGTAAAGGTTGCTGCCTGAGCAGAAAAATTTAGGATTCAATTTCTTTTTTTTCTTTTTTTTTTTTTTTTTACTATGAAAAGTCCCAAAGTGACACATGCAAATCATCATTCTCAGTGGCAAAAAATAAACATGTGTATGTGGGTTACGAGGGTTTAAAAAATGAGAAAACTTTTGAAAATATACATGTACATTGTAATTTACGCATACATCATATTTGTAAAGTCTATAGATACATTATTTTGGACCCACCGTTCATGCGTTTGGGCATGGCAGGTTTGACTGATCCCAGTGCCCTTCTTGGACTACATACTTGCCCCTTCTCTGCCCATTTTTTTGTCACGTGATCAGTGTTTTCACTACCTTGTCACGTCACCAATAACAGCTTCATCACACTGAGATAACCCCTTAACCTCCCCAAAGATTATTTTCACTGTGCTTCCCTTGTAAACTGCCAGCTCCTGAGTCTGAACTGTTTATGTTGATGAGAATGTAAACACATGTAACCCCCCCCCACCTTTCTCTCTTTGAAACTGTCCCGAGTGACCGGGTTGAAACTTTGGATACACCTGTTATATGATAAAATGAAGAAACAAAATAATGACCAGATGCTTCCAGATTCTATACATTTTGATTTATTTGATTTCATTTCAGAAAAAGAATAATGTGAAAAAAACTGCACACAGATAGCATTTATGTGGGCAATATGAATAGTATGTAGTTGAGAATAGATATATCTAGACAAATGACTATGGTTTATCTAAATGTGTGATAAACTTAAACACTGTATTGCACGAAGTTTATAAAAAAAACAATAACAGACATATTCACAGACTGCTGTCTTTTTTTATTGAATAGAGACTGAGGTCTCTTGTGATGCAGTGACTGATCATACGTGTACACCTGAGTTTTTAAGCTGCAACACTGTGTAAACTTTAAATAAAGATAGAAGGCGTTGCTTTGAAAATCATGTAGCCCATTACATTATTTGAAAATGATACAAAGAAAGCATGTTGAAAGGGAAAGTCTGTATTCGGAATGCTGTTGTCAAAAGGCTGAGAAAAACACCTTTTCTGGCCTTGAGTTGAGTCAAAAGAGTATTTCAGATATAGTTTTTTTTTTTATTTAAATAGAGATTGTGTGATTTTGTGAAGTACTTACTTATTAAGACAGTGTCTCATATGTTGTAGACAGCAGTCAGTCCACTCTCAGTTTGGAGAATCTGAAACAAATCTACTAAGTTTAGGTAAAAGCTACCAAGATTAAACAATTAAATGATTTAGTTTAAATAGTTTAAGCTATTTCTACTTTGACAATTTTTTGTACCGCATCACTTCTTGCAATAAAGACCTATTGTGGTTAACTGTCTGATGCAGAAGTGTCAGGATGTAAAAATCCACAACAATGCTTTTTCTCAAACTGCCATGAAACTGAGGTTTGACCTGTTTTAGATGGAAAAATGTTGTTCTTCTCATGGCCCTTTCTGAGTAGCTGTTCACTTTAGCCAGGCCATCAGGAAACCTTCTGACTCTCCAAACTGAGAGGGTTCTGACCGCTGTCTACTGCAGGTAAAACACTAGTTAGTCATAAGTACTACTTATAACCCCACCTCAATATAAACAATCCCTTTAAGATTGAGTTGAAGGCTGTGTTCAGATTGTCCACTTGTATATTATTCAGTTACGTGTCACATAAACAAACTCCAGCAGAATACGTACACACCAAATCTGAGGTGATGAACAGCACAAGTTGGTGATGAAAAGCTTTTTGATCCTCCACAACACTGAGATAAAGCTTTATGATATAAATCCCACCCACAGTTTTTCTAATTATCCATTTAAACACTCCAGCTGCGATTCATCCATCCATCCATTTTCAGTACCGACCTTAATCCAATTTAGGGTAGGGGAGCCTATCCCAGCTATCATTGGGCGAGAGGCGGGGTACACCCTGGACAGGTCGCCAGTCCATCACAGGGCCACACAGAGACAAACAAGACACACAACCATCCATGCTCACACTCACTCTTTGGGACAATTTAGAGTCACCAATGAACCTACCATGCATGTTTTTTGGGTGGTGGCAGGAAGCCGGAGGCCAGCTGTGATCATATAATAATATTCAAGACAATAATAAGTTAATATTACACCAAAAATGCAATTATGTATGTCAGAACAATGAAAAACAAGCAACGTTGGACCCATTGTTGTAATAGGCATGCAAATATTCAAAAGAAATATTTCAACAAATCCATAAGATGTTCACTAATTAGACTCAAAGTTTATGTTTCCTGTTCTTATTTTACGAATAATTATTAAAATTCCACGTCTCAGCCAAAATGGGTTTACACTCCAGGGTTTATGGTGTCTATAGAGTATCATTTGTTTACCAGGCATTCTCAATGGGTAAGGAAATTACAAGTGTGATCTGAGAGTAGCCTCTGTACACTACCTTTATCTACTTTTATCCATCTGCTGTGAACGAAGAGCTTCGTTTAAATTTTGAATAGCACAACAAAATGGCCGATTCACCACATAGTGCACTATATAGATAATAAGTGGACACTTCCAAGACTGAACGTGACTTTTAAATAGTTTTTGGTGATCATGGAAACCAGTGTCTCTGATGGTATAACAGTGCAAAGCTTTGAGTTACTTGCAGATCTGTGAAGGCATCATTGAGACAAGCGATGCATGCAGGTTTCAGAGCAACATATGCTGTCATCATTTTTATTTTTTTTTAAAAACCTGTTACTGAGCACATATCCTTGTAAAAGTTCCAGTTTCAACGTGATGTGCATTCTTCGCATCATTTTCAGTTAAATACAGCTTTCAATGACTTATAAAGTATTGCATTCTGTTTTTATTTACAGCCTCACAACTTTTCTGGAACTCTTTTGGTGTCAAAATATCTAAACAGTTTTAGAGGATACATCCAGGTCCCTTTGTAAGGAAACTAACATGAAGGTGAAATAATAAAAAAAAGGTGCACTCAAGTAGAGGGCTGAATCTATTCAATTCCACCACTGGGTTCTGACACACACAGTTTTTCATTTGTAAGCAAGCACTGTTACAAGTTGAAAGTTAAGCTCAAGATCTCTAAGCTCATCTTTTGTGTGCTGTGTTCTTAAAAAGTCTTTGACCTTCCCTGCCATACCCGCAGCTCCTTATATTTGCAAATATATGGACAGCGCCAGATGGGATAATGAGAAAATCAACTGAAAGTTAATTCTGTGTACTTTTGTGTGACACCTATTTAAGCATAGCACTTTCTTTTGCTGACAGGCCCATATGAGACCTCATGCATAATTTTGCATGCAAAACAATAACAAAATGCTCTCAAGGTCTGCTTTGGCTTTGCTCGACCTCAGAGGGAGGATCACTGGCAGGGAGCTGGAGGCTGGCAGACTCCTCACACAGACTGGAGATGTTACTACCGTTACATTAGATGGAGTGTCACACCCTTGACAAGGGGCCTGAGATTCCAGGAAGTTCTACTGGACTTTGAGGATTAGTTATACTGAGTGCCTTCCTCTACTATTATCATACCTATTGCAATCTTGTTACAGTCACAGTGTAGCTGCGATGAGAGATTCACGGAGTGAGGCTGCCAAAGCAAACCTAAGACTAATTTAGCACACATGCACCACTACTTGTCATAAAATACCCATTATTATATCAGAGAAAAGATCTATACCAATAATAATTAATGCTTTCATCCTAACATAATGTTTTTCTCCACCTTCAATCGACAGGTCCTGCATAAGAAATTCTAGACAGTCTTTTTCCATTTGCAAACATGTAACTTGTGCCTGTGCACCACTTGTCCCACAGTCTCAGCAGACCTATTAGCAGCTATATATACAACCTGGATAGTGTGTCATGTGGATTCAGTTTCTGCCCACTGAGAGTTAAAAACATGTGAGTATGTGCGGGTGCAGGTGAGCATGTGAGTGTCTGGATGCCTTATCCTCATCAGCGAGGTGTCTGTAGCACTTGTTATTGGGATATTTCTGAGATGATCAGTCAGCGGTTTGTGTGTGGGATGAAAAGGTTGAGGGCAAGGTAGAGGAGTGGTGAGGTAGTGACCTGCTGGCCTCCCCTGGAGACAGCGCGGAAAGTGACGCAGCAAGGTCAGGGTTGGAGAGGGTGCAGAGGTATGAGGATAGGCTTGGGGGGTACATTGTTGAAATTCAGGGATAAGGTTTCCCAACCTCTGCAATGAAATGCACTGCGATGAGCTCCAGCCTAATTATAGAAGAGTTGTTCTGGGGGATGGGGATGTTTGGCTGAGAAGTTAGGAGTCACACAGTGTGACAGGGTGAAAATGGGTGAATGTCAGATTAAAAGAGTGAAAGGGTAACATCCCAACACACCAAAGGGAGGTCTATACTTCATGTCAAATCAGTTTAATAATGAGCAGAACAGGTGCCACATACTGTGTACATGTGAGTGCAACAAAGCAGTGTATGATTTTAAAAAATAGCTTGTATTGTTACATCGAAACAGTGAACATCCCAAGATAAAAATGAAGTAAAATACACTTATTTAGACATGTGGCAAAATACATTTTTTGGAGACAATACCACAAAGAGTGAACAGTCATAAAACAAAAGCACACATATTCTATGTACAGAGTTGAGCTTATACAGTTTTCTGATATACTAATAGTATTTCAATCTGTTCACACAGTTGATTTCATTCACCTGACATTCACCCAATGCACTGTAGCAGCACTCACTCAACCGCTGCAGAAGACCTGTCAGAAATGCAAAAAGCATCAAGCGTGTCAGCAAGTGTTTGAAAAAAGACATGTGGTTACGTTCAAGTGACAAAGCCCTCCAGCAGCTGTATGTTCGACTGGGACTAAAGAGAAAGTCAAGAGACAACATTGTGGAGCGTCAGAGCCCATGTAGGGATGAGGTTTGGGTGGATTGATGTGACAACAAAACACTGGAATTTAGCCATGTTTATTCTTGTAAACATTGTGATAAATATAATCTACCCATAGCAAAAAGGAAGTTATTTTAACCTCAAACTAAAATTATTTTCTAGCCTTTACAGAGTACTTTATGCTTAACCAGGACTTTCTGCAAATCTTACCAAGATGTTCAGCACCAAAATGTGAGTGGACTGTAACCTCGGTGTTTATCATCATCATTATTCTCCACATCATGAAACTCAGTCATTTTTGCAACAGAGTTTTGAAGGCACAAATAATGTTGTCCCACAGACAGTCAAGTCAGATGAAAAACACTTTGTTTGATAAACTCCTGATCATCATCCTTTAAAGAAGTTAAAGAATCTGATCGTCCACCAAGATCATCCTTGATCTCACAACTCTGTCCCTTCTCTTTCTCATTGCACACATATACAATGAGCTTGTTTATATGGCAGTTGAAAAAAAGTAGTCCAACCGAAATTGTACAAAATCAAAGCTCTTCCATGCTCCAAAGTTCCATTTTTTTTAATCTATTCGTAAAAACTCTAAAGTAGTGTACGCTTTATATTATTACAGGCCAATTCCCAATAAAGCTGCTCTTATGCACTAATTTTTCTGTGTCTTTTTCAGATGACTAAATGCTAAATGAGACTACATCTCAACTCTCAAAATCCTGATTTCATAATTGCAGTATCATCTGACAAAGTCACCAATCGAGTGACCTAAAAACAACGTATGTTCAGTGAGTTCAGCTACACTTACATGATTTCTCTGTACTATGATCCCTGATGGAGAAAGTTGGAGTTGGCAGAATGCCTTGAACATTTCCCGTACAATACTTGGCATTGTGGCATCAAACATATTTCGGTCAGTCACTAAATTCCCCTCTCATGCATGTAAACTGATTCAAGGGCAAAGTCGTGTTGTAACCGTAGCTTAAGTCAACTGTGCATGTAACCGTGTTGACTGTGAATGTGATTTCACAAATGGAAGTAGCCCTGAGTGATGCCTGAGTAGGCTTTACTGGAGGCAGACCAACCTGTTTTAACTACTTCATTTTTGTCCGGATGCCTTCACGTCACAATCAGGGTAGAGCCTTTAGCATCAGTTTTTACCCGGCCTGGTAAACATAGTGAAACAGTGTATTCATGTGCCATCTTCCAAACCTTAATCAAACCAAATATTTTTCTCGGCTGAATATCCTATCAAAAGTTCTCACTTTGGACGAGAGACAAGTTGAGCAGGATATGATGCGTATTAAAGATGGCGGTCAAAGCCATTGTTTAAGTACATGTATTTAGAAGTATTCACAAAAGCAATATACAGGGTAGCAGAAAAAAGAACAAAGTCATCAACATTATCAGCATGCACACTCTCTTTTAGTGAAATCTCTCGACAATGACCTACTCTATACACACATGGGCTCGAAGATAATGCAGACCTTTTTTCTGCACAATGATCTGTCAGACAGATTTGAACATTTCTCTTATGCAGCTACTTCAGGTATCTACAGGGTCACAGAGCTTTTATAAAAATTATCTTTTCGTCATCCCAGAGGGCATGGCTATCTCCTTTAATTTAAGGCTTTTAGTTGTGTTTTTTAATAACAGAGATGGAATTTTTATATGAAACACGCTACAAAAAGAATCAAATAACAAAGTATGCCACTAGAAATGTCAAATTCATGTGCAGTTGTACAGCTCCTGGCATGCAGACAAACCTATTTGTGACACTTTTTCACGTAAACACACCATTCCTTTCAAAGAGTCAGCAGCAGCTACGCCCTTCCTTCTATTTTCTACTAATAATAACAAAAATCATTGCAAAATCTACCTCTAGAGGCCTTACCGAGGCCTTATATGAGTTGTTGACTCCTCTTTAGAAATTTGATTAAGACCAAGTATGAATTATCTGCAAATTAAATGCAGACAATTAATGCAATAAATAGCAAGCTCAAAGTCACTGCTGTTGGAAGTTGGTTTTGACTTGCCCTCAAACATTAAGAATACTGGATGCATATTTCAGTATTCAAGGGCTAAGTGGTGCTGTTCTTGTGCGGCAGGCATTTTTGCCATGGGCTAAAAGGAAGAGAGAGGATGATGAAGAGGAAGCCTCCAAAAATGAGAATGGCCCCTGCTGAGCCCACACAGGCCACAGACCAGGAGAGCTCATGGTGTAGAGGTATGGAGTGGTCACTGGACAGCAAGTGCAGCACAGACTGGTGGAAAATCAGGACAGACAGAAGGACCAGTACTCCTGCACAAGAAGATAAAGGTAATGAGAGGGTGCTGAAAGTTTCAACCTAGAACCATATTAACTTTTTAGCCAAAATGAGAAACGTGGGTGTGCAGAAAGAGACTCTGACTCTCTTAAAGCTATGCTCTAACAATTGTTAAACATTAAGATTATAGTAAAAGGCATGAAAAAACTGTGCCATGGTATGCTTAAGAGAAATGTCAGGTCCAACCTGATAGAATAAAACAGAAGGAAGCTGGTTTGAGAAAGAAGGGAACTCCTTTGCTGAGGGACATCACAATGCATATGGAGCCCATCACCATCATGGTCAGACTCAAAAGCGCCAAGACAGCTGCAGCAAGGTTTAGATCTGTGGAGGAGAGAAGAGATGAAATTATAGGGAGAGGATGTGAGGTTTTATGAAGCTCTGAGCAGAAATTGGTTGGTTTATATAGTCAGATAATGTTATCTTATATATCTTAAAAACTTTCAGTCTTGTGCTATTTCTCATATTGACTCAGATCAAATTACATGCACGTGGACACAATCATCATTGTAGCTTTGAAATTGATAATGGCACGTTTTTTTTCCTCTTAGAGAACTTTTTTTGTGAGGTTAAAATTAAAAACGGTAAGTTGCTGTTAAACCCATATCCTCTGAGCTGCAAGCCAAAGGAATTGAAAAACTAAAATACATTCATTTTCCAGGTGTCTATGCTGATCTTTTTATTTCTTCATAATATGGGTCAAAATGCCAAGAAATGTTATCCTGAAAATGCATGCACTGACATTTATTCAGTATGGAAAATGCCTGTAAAAATGATGACATAGAATTTTCATGTTTGCTCATTTAAAATAATGTCCATGTTCACAAATGAATAGATTACATATCATAGTTATTAATGACATGCCATGGGACTAATGTAGCTTAACACAGGCTAGTCTGAGAGAAATATCTGAAAACAGCTTCCTGACACCTTATTACGTGACAGGAATTACATGCTGATACCACGTAATGTGACATGATTCTCGTGTTCTTTCCCCATTTGTCAAGTAAGATGAACCAACTTGGTTTTCCAGATTTTCAGGCTTCAGTGATGACACCACTGCTTCTCAAAAAGCTGGAGATTTGTTCAAGAAGTCAGAGAATTTCTCCTGTCGTATAGAGGAATCAAAAAATTTCTCCTCCTCCTTTATTACCATTATTGCTGATTTCCAGACAGCCATGGCTGTTATGCAACATTTGCACAATTAGAATTTCACAAATTAACCTATAAAGACTTGAAACCTGTTTTATGTGAGCTAATTACTGTATCACACTGACCATTAGTTCATGTTATGCTTTGTCAGCGTCCTGTTTTTTGTTTCAGTCTGTGCTCAAGACGTTAACTTTTAGCCAAAGGATAAAGATGACTTATGTTCAGTGTGATATGGGTATCAAGTCTCAGCCAGCTTATCTGAAAACTGCACTGAAGTAAGTGGCTCTCTGGGCAGCGCAGCAAACACATTAATCAATCTGATGGCTTATAGCTTGCTTTGGAAATGGGTGGCAGTGGAAGTTAATGGGCTAAAACATGCAAAAACCACTAGTACGGTCCTGTGAGCACCACAGAGAGCATCTTTATTGATAGTAGCTGCTGGTGTAACTGCTAGCATGTGTCTGTGTGTACTGCAAAAGTTGCAGGGGTAAGTTTAAGGTCTTACTCCTGTTAGTCGTCTTCTTGAATATGACTGCATTCTCCCCAGAGGTGAAGAATTTGAAGTAGGTACAGTTGGATTCTGTGGGTACAAAGAAAATATAAGACAAAGACACTCATACACTCACTCCTAGATGGCTACTGGTCTTCTCTGATGTGCCTACTATGCATCCATGCACTGTCTCCTTCAAGGCATCATTCCTATTTATATCCAAGAGCTGAGCTTTAGCTTGACTACTTGGAGACACATACCCCCTAACACACACACACACACACATTTCACAGCACTGCACATATGGTGCCGTGAGGGTGAGAGACACAAAATGCTATGGGTAGTTGGCAGGGGGCGAAAGAGGGGAAGAGAGAGAAGGGGCAGGAGGATTATACTCGGGCTACAGAAAAAGGTAAGGGGATGCGTAGGGTGAGCATAAGACGAAGGATGCATGACAGCTCAAAGGATGAGATAACAGGGAAAAGAAGGAGTGGGTTGCAAGCAGATGGAGGGGTGGTGAGTGAAGGGAAGGAGAGAGGAGTCGCAGATGGAGAAGGAGGTGAGGGGAGCAGGAGATGTCAACAGGGGGAGGAAACACAGAGGGGTTGGTGAATACTGCATTAGACATACACTCTCCCTTCATCTTTATCTGTCCCTCTTCCTCATTTCCCCCTCTCTATATTTAGACAAAAACTGTGAAGTAGTCAGATTCCAACTGGCTTCACAGGCGCATAGTGATGATTTTCACCAACTGAAACTGATGTGGTCCCAGATGACCACATGCATGTCCACACACAGATTCTGAGACTTCTTTGCCACACAAGAATAAGCTTGAGCACATTTGCAAACATTTTCTAATGAAGCAGATCCACCATTTATCAGTCTACTGATTTTCTAGCAGACTGGGCTATCACAGTCAACGGATTTGCTCTCGCTACCCCTTGCTGAGATGATGATTATTGAGCCGTCACGTTCCTCTCCAGCAGGCAGCGAAGATGGATCGCTGGTCTAGAGATGACAGACAGGGCATCAGCAGGCTACGCTTTGCTCGGGACGAGAGCCAGAGGCATGTAAACAGGGATGTGAGAGGGAGAAGCAGGGATGGCAACAGTTGTTTTCCTACAAACATGAAGAGCCAACAGCTATCTGCGACAGGCGGCGTGGGCCGACTGTTGTAGGACGTGTGAGAGAGATTGTCAGACGCATACTGACTTCTCTCACATACCAACAACCCATTTTGGAGTCAAATTCGCTTGTCAGAAAGTGCCAGAATAGATACATTTGTCCATGAAAACTGTATGGTAAAACAGTTTCCTGACACATCATTAAAGGTGATGTTTGCAAATAGGTACACATGAGATGCAGATGTATCGTTGATGCATGAGGGGACTTTTTGGTTTCCTCTTGGCAAATTCCCAGAGACAAGCAGTGATTCCAGAAAATCTCTCGCCCAATACCTGCCTCTCCCCATCTCTAGACTCCCATTTCAGACAGAAATAGGTCACTGTGCAGATAATCGACACTCTCTCGAGAATCCAGCCATGGTCAAGTTGAATAAAGGGCTTTAAGAAAAGAACTGTCACAAATCTAAGCATGGATGTCCATCAACGCATTAAACCTGTGTTTTCCCATCTATCACAGGAGATGATAAGGTATCCAGTCAAGACAAAACCTTGATATTCAGATATATTGATGTGTGATACTCTCTCTTCACCTCCGCTACAGTGAAGAACGTTACAGGAGATGATTCCAGCCCAATAACTTTACACAACCGCATTTCTGCAGCAACTAATATCTAATTAATGTTTTGATTCTTTATGCTGAAAGAAAAATCTCCCATTTTGGGATCAGTAAAGTTTTATTCAATTCAGGGCTGGAGCCTATCCCAGCTGTCATTGGGTGAGGGGCAGGGTACATCCTGGACAAGTCAGCAGTCCACCACAGGGCCACATAGAGACAAATGAGGCAAACACTCACTCCTGGGAACAATTTAGAGTCACCAATCAACCTTACATGCATGTTTGTGGACTGGGGGAGGAAACTGGGTCATCCAGAGAGAACCCATGAACATGAACAAGGAGAACATGCAAAATCCAGCCTCTGCTTGAACCAGGAACTCTCTTGCTGTGAGGCAATGGTGCTAACCACCACACCACCGTTTACAGTCAATTCATGACATCACACTACATTCATAGACTCTGTTATGAATGACACAGACTTTACTGACTATTGTTCCAGCATTTTTCTTTGTGTTGTTACATTAGGATCAAAATTTATTTTTAAAACTTCACTATTTGTGTAATTCCACTGGAATTGTGTCTCAAAGCATTGTATTTCTTTGTTTGTCCAGGGTGTACCCCGCCTTTCGCCTGATGACTGCTGGGATAGGCTCCAGCCCCCCCCACGACCCGACCGACGGATTGACGGTATAGAAAATGGATGGATGGATAATGCTCAGCAATCTAAAGATCATAAGAGCTAGATTAAAATCATTTTATTTGAAATAAAGTGTTGACAGAGCTCTACTCAAGCGCTTCTGAGTTAAGACATAAAGACCTAACTATATAAGGATATTCCCAGTGGATATTTCATCACTGTAGTTATGATTACTTCTTCAGTTCAGTGTACATGTGTTTCCTTAATGAAGTCAACAACTTGCAATTTCTCAAAATCATATTTTGACCCCTCTTTATTATTCCTCTTTGAGACTGATGTGCATATCATCGAGGAAACCTCAAGGCAGACTTGCATGGTCGGTCGGTACAGACATGTGCCGGACCATCAGAGAAACAAGACAGGCTCATTTCCTCCTGCTCACCTCCCAGACAGCACAGACAGATGAACACAAACTCATACTGACACACAGCAGCTAGAGATCTCACCTCCAGGAAGTTCAGCCGGGCCACAGCTTGCCCGCTCTGGGTCTATGTCAGCCACCCACAGGGTACGGATGCAGCCCTTCCACAGGCCGTAATGGGCCATCTGGCAGGTCTGGTTGCCGCTGAAATTCTTTGGTTGGGCCAGCTCCACCCAAAACTCTGTCCCCATGCCCAACACCGTCAGGGTCACCCCAACAATAGATATAAAGAAGGCCAGCTTGATCTTCCCTTCCTGGCTGTCACTCATCTTGTTGATCCGCCTTTGTCCTCTAAAACCTTTCACTCCTCCCAAAGCCCCGCTCTGCCCAGGCCCTGCCACCCCAGAACGGCCCTCATCTTCGTGCTGCACAAGAAAGTTGGACCACATACTGCCAAGAGTATGGGACTAACCAAGCAATGGGGCAGGGCTCTTAGAGCAAAGATAAGAAGAGCAAGATGATGACATAAAAAAAATAATAAAAAATATGTAGAGAGGCTGCCAGATGAAAAAGTTACAACACTATATTAAAACCTGGGAGATGCAGCTGGGCTGTGCTGGATGACTGAATTGAGCAAAAGCAGTCAGAGGATTCAGTAAAAATAAGTGGGCTGGATGCTGAAATTAGACAAAAAAGAGCTATGAATAGATCTGCAGTGATGTTGGGGGCGGATGAAGAAAGGTAATAAAAAGATGGGATGAGGCGGAGGCACGAACCAGGAGAGCCAGTCTGTTTTCTGTCCAATCCTCTGAAACAGAGAGATGAAACAGAAAGATGAAAGAGCAGTCGGCATATGCTTCACCAGAGCAAAATCCTTTCATCACCACTGTAATATTTAATTTCCAACAGCTTTATCAGCATCTACACCACTCCCTCCATAAAAGCCATATGACATGCTCTCAGCCAACAATAGATAAGCCATATGGCATTTCCCTGAAAGGCCGATTCTGCTTCAGATGAAGTAACAATTGGTCTAGATGAGCTGGTAGAGGGTTATGATGTAGGGTCAAGATTAGATAATACCATAGTGCCAGACCGGACCACCCATCTTTTGTTTTCCCAGAGGCGTTGACAACAGAGCTTCTCCCCGACCAGGTACACTCTCTGCAGCTTAGACACAGATCCCCTTTGATCTGAGGGGATAATGGGTTACCACAAGTTCCTCCCATCCTGCATTACATCTCCTGTCAAACACCGGGAATCTGCAACCCTCACTGAGTGTTTTACACGTGCACGGAGGTTTGGTTTCAGCTCATAAAGTTGTTGTAGTTATTTCAAAATGTGAGCGAGGGGCCTGTGGAGAGTGAGCGTCCGCTCACAATGGTGTCGCCACCCTGTGCGGGGTGCATTAGAAGTGATAATTCAAGCCTGAACCCTCTGACAGAGTGGGGGCTGCAGTAATTAATGGTGCCGTACAGTCCAACAGGTCACAGGAAGGAGGCAGGAGGCCAGGCCAGCTCAGAAGCAGCACCAGCAGGCCACACACAGTTGGTGGATCACTTGATTCAGAGCCTTGCACTGACAGCATCAGAGGTTTTAAATAGGCAACACAACATATGAACCCTGTTAGTGAAAGTCCAGCGTGTACAGTATTCTGCAGTATAACCATAAGATTGTAAAACGTAACCTCGGAGATCTGAAGTTTCTACATTCTTAGTAATAGCTTTAAAATGGCAAAACAAGAAAAAAAATTGAATAAACAGCTTTGGTCACTTATATCATGGAGAGAAGTATTTAAAAAACATATCTGATGATAACTTGGACAAAAACAGTTACTGCATTTGTTTGAAGTAGGATATTTGTGTTAATCTTTGAAGTAGTTTTTTAAATCCTTTTTTATATATTTTGGTTTTTGAAGGAATTTGATGAAAACACTTTATGGTTTGGTTTATATTATTATAATTATCATTATTTTTACCGGTAGTATCAGAAACCTCAAATCCTTTTGGCAGTGTTTGTAAATTTCTTTAGTGTTATGCATATTATAACAAATGCTTCATAAATGTAAGACAAACTTATCGTTATAATAGCAAATGACTGACTGAGAAGTTAAACATGACAAACTTCTCACAAAGGCTGTTTGGGCAAAAGAAAACAGTAAACAAACACTTCTATGATCTGTAAAAGATATGATTATTACATAATTTTAGAATGATTTTGTGAAGCTGATAAAGAATAATATCAATAAACTCCATCAGCATGCACTGACAGATCTGTCTGTACTGAGGTAAAGTCTTCGGGAAATTATTTACTGTCTGTCATCATCTACAAATACTAAAAATCCTTTTTTGGAATATTTAACATAGTTGCTTTGTGAAATCTTTATGATCATAGGAATTACCTTCTCCTTGTGTCTCCAAGAAGCCAATTTTGAGGTTAGGACAGATGCAAAAAATACTTTTTACGTGAATTTTCTGTTGAATTCCGTTTCTTTACTATACTATGGTTGTTTTTTTCTTTTTCATAAACACACCATGGTCTGTTTTGCATTACCTGAAAAGATGAATCACTTTGTATGGGTATTTATCTATGCTTGCATTGTAATAGTGCCATTATGTGAATCCAAATAAAGAAAGTATATATAATGTAAATACAAATGCATTGTTTTTAATTTTCCAAATGGAAATATAACCAAGCTTTGAAACTTGAAAATTGCCATATTACTTTTAGAAATAACACTTTTAACGTCTTCATGTCATATCTTAGTGTGAAAAATAAGTTTTTCGAAAACGTTGAAGTTGTTATTTGGATTTTGAAAAAAGGGGGCGAAAGACAAACAAAAGTTATTTAAAGTTTGAAAAACACTTGATGGAAAATCTCACAACTACATGGATTATTGGGCAACAGGTCAGAGCACGGCTGGGTATGAAAGAGAGTCTTCAGAAGTAAAAACTGGGGAAGGCTTCACAACTCTGGTGGACAAATAGTTCAAACACGTTATGTTAAGAGCTAATGAAAACCAGATGTATGCATGTAATGAACCAAAGGTCCAGACTAGCAACCACATATTAGAGTGCACGTAGCACTGACTGTAATAAAGAATATCAAGAATGCAGCTGCTGACAGCCAAGTTAGTAGTCATAGAATTACAAACCTTGATCAGATTACATTCGTATTAACCTCCCGGCGATCAGAGGGGTACGAGAATACAGGGTGAATAACGCCAACAAATGCTTTCTTTGTAATAAACAACTACCTACAGCGGTGCATCCACTTTCATGTGGTTGATTTTACAGTGAAAACCATGGTGCACCAACCTAAACGACTGAAAGCTGAGCGGAGGATCAGCTTGTGGACACAAGTGCATTTTATGTTGTGAAAATTAGGAATTCTCTCCTCCCTTTTCCGCAATGATAGCCACTGCCACCTGTGTGACACGGGGGCATAAGAGAGCAACAGCAGGCTAATGCACCTGAGTGAAAATAAGAATAAGTCTGACCTGTTTGGTTCGTGTTGTTCAGTTCTGGAGGAAGAGACGCTTGTAACTTAATAGAGGGACAGAGTGGTGATGGGAGAGTTAGTGCGAGGGAAAAGGGGTGGGAGGGAGGTACGTAAGAGTTATGGAAAGTGAGTGTAAAAGGGTTGGGGTTGTTGGTGAGGGGGCTGTGCTGCGGCCTGGTTGGTTAACACTGTTGATGATTAAATGTGAGTTTGCCACTGCTGTTTGGCCCCCAGACTTTGTTTGCAACTCCTGCTCAGTCTCAACAGCACCCTGATCATACTCCAGACATGTTTGAAATTTTAAATCAATGAAGGGAGAGGCTGCAGGGTGGTCTGCTCCCATGATGACACTCCTGCCAGCATGGTTAAAACATGTCTGTGCTAGCCTTGCTGTTTGTGTGTGTGTCTATTTTAGACAGCCACCTGTTAATGACATTAAGTAAGGGTGAAGGAGGAGCCTGTGTTTATATGAGAGGGGCCAGGATAGCATTTTACAGCAATACAATACACTGCGAGGAAAGTGCAAATCTGACATAGAGACAGAGAGTGAAACCCAAGCGGGGGGTTGGAAAGAGCAAACACAGGGAAAGAAAAGGAAAATGGGATAAAACATTCAGGGAATGTCTGAGGTTGATGCACAAATTAAATCCGCAGGCTGTAATGAAGCCGTTCAGGGAGGAAAATGGGAGCCCTTTTTTTTTTACATTCCTCACTGATCAGAGTCCAGGGAGACTCAGTCGGATCTTATGGAAAGCTTTTCTCATGGCCCAGTCCTGCTTGGCTTTTCCACAGTTTAGGTTACATACGTGGCACAGCAAGAGAGGCCGGCCCCAGCGGCCAGCAGGAGCAGGGGGACGGAGAGAGGATGCAAATTGAGAGTGAGTCGAGCACAGAAACACAGAACAAGGACACAATCGGAGAAAAGGGACGAAACAGGCTGTAGGCAGTGACAAGAAAATAAACACCTGCGATGTTCAAAACAGTCCGACCCTTTTTCTTTTTTCTCCTGAGACTGTAGGAAGCCAGCGCAGCTAGCAGATGAGGAGGACTCTGCACATAGGAAGCATTGATTAATTGATTGATGCAGAGTACAGCAATCTGTTTCAGTGCACATATGTGTGTCTATTCTTTAAAGTGACTTTGCCTCTAATTGCACAGCCTTTCGCAGCCCCTCCATCATATGAGATAGACAGAAAGTGTCCACAGACAGTCGGAGGCCATCAATAATCCACAGTATGCTGATGTGAACAATCTTGTCTCCACATCACTCTCGTGCTCCTGTCAGCAGCACTGATTTATGCTTGAACACTCTGAACTGCTCACATGTGTGCTCATGTGTTCAGCCATGCGCACACTGGCCACACTTGTGCACGTTTCTGTTCAGCTGCATCCACTTCTTACTTTGCTGTCGGTGAACATTACAGAATACTGACCTGAGCAGTAACAACAAATGCCAAAGAATACTAATGGTAAAAAAAAACTCACAACAAATGTATTTAATTACTAATACTAAAGTGTGTGAATTTCACGTCAGATGCTACTTAACCCACTTGATCATCTTCATTGTGGTCCATAAACTAATTAGAACACTTATTTTATTCCTTCCCATAAAATGTGTGCACTTGAAGTTCATTTCAGCTGATCCCACATCTGTTACCCTGGTCCTACTACACACCCAAACACAACAAATCCACAGCTGAAAATAGTCCCGTTTAAGTAGAGTTTTTCCCTTCCCATTCTTGCTCATCGTGCACCCAAACATGTTTTTGCATTATATTTGGTGGTTAATTCCAGTAGCTTTCATTGTTGCTCACAAACATTAACATCACCCAAAGTGAAAGAAGCTTTTATGTTGCTTAGAAGCTACCCGGGTTCATTTGTTACCTGTTTTTGAAGGGATCTGTCGATCGACTGCCTCTGTGGAGGGTAAGAATGCTCTTGAATTTCCTTCACGTGTACACCATCTGCCTGACTGAGGATTGGTGGAGTCCAAACTCTTCAGAGATGGATTTGTAACCATCCACCCTGATAAGCATCAACAACTATCTTTATAAGGTCCTCAGACATATGTTAGTGTCATGATACACTTTGATATACATATGATGTGAACTTGAAAGTGAAATAACTAAATAAAATGTGCCACTTAAAACTGAAAAAAACACTTGATTGTAGTTTAAAAAATGATAATTCTGCTATTCACATACATGTAATATTAGATCATCTTACGCCTTCCACTCATAGTTTAATCATTAGCTCAATGATTAAATGATTGAGCATGATATTTTTGCTTCATTTGTTCCATTCACTTCTTTTTTATCTGCCTTAAAGACTGTGGAAATGTGAGATATATGGAGTTTTATTCATATGATGTCAGCACATACAGTAAATACAGTACATACAGTCTTAAACAAATGGGGAAAAATGTACCACTCAGTGTAATATCATAAATGGTAAAGATTAACAAAGTTTCTGACCATTAGCTGACTTATTAATCCATCATGTGCAGTTTGAATAAGGATGATTTATTTTTTTTCTGACGCTGTGTTCACCATCTCATCGGCCCTTGAAAAAACCCATCAGAGTGCTCGTCCCCCGCTTATCAACACTTCAACAACTAACAGACACTAAATATGTCAGTTCTAATATTAATGGCTGTTCCGCTCTGTGTAACTGTAAGCCACGAGAGTGTGACAGTGAGGCATTATGAGGACCTTGAAACTGAAGTGGCTAAATGGAAATCAACCATCTTTTCTTTTTACCACATGTCAAAATGTCCTCCGTAATTAAAGGCCCGTGACGTGAACGTGACATCTGTTTGTATCCCTGTTTTGTGAGATTTATGTATTATCAAGGCAATTCAAATAAGACAGCGTGTTCAGATACTGCCTCCATCCTGCTCCAGCGCTGCACTCCCTCTGCTGCAGTGTTCTTTCTTTCTGAATGAAGATCAATGGGGAAGCTCTGCCCAGAATGTCAATGACTATCACCTGTCTCACATTCACCACAAGAGGGCGATAAAGCGTCTACGAGCCTCACTGCAGCTTCACACTGGGGAGGGGCTGCTAATATCATATAACAGCTCTTAATGATGGCCAGCCAGAGCTTCCCTATCTTCAAGAGAGGCAGAGAGCGTGCCGCATGTTTGTTCTGTGAACGCGGTTTCAGCTGCATGACAGAGCTTATGTTTTTAAGTCTCTCCTCAGGGAATAGCAGGGCAGTGTTGCATCACAGGCCCTGCCGCTGGGTTCAGCAGAGTGCAGCGATGCAGATGGAGATGGGTGGTACAGAACTGACACAGGCCAGTGTTACAACATTGCTGCCTCACTGTAACAATCTTACATCAACTTCCTGTTGAACAGGACAGTGAAAATATTTGTGGCATTATTGCTGCTTGCCAAGACTGTGGTCTTAAAACTAGAGAAAGACCTGCCAAAGGGAGTAAATAAATGGTTTGATTCTACTTGCAAAAGCTAAAAACTTCACAATAAAACAAAGGTACATGCAGGGGGAACATCAACCTAAATTATATACAGATCAGTTCCACTGTGTAAGTACGCATGATTTGACATGACGAAATACATCTGTGGGGAATTTAAAGATGTAACTGTGACTCAATGCCAAAGGAAGTTCAGCTCTGAACAAAAGTCTTATCAATTTATTCAAAGATAGGTCCTCGTCTGAATTTGGTCCAATCAATCAAAGTATATGTATAATTCAGTTGGGTCTGGAAATAACTTGGACATGGACACAAAGCATGTTCAAGGAACAGTTATTTGATTGATCTATCCACATGTATAGTGGAGAAAGGGTTTTATGAATTACAGGTTTCTAACAGGTCCCATCAGATAAAGAGAAAGCTCTGAAGTTGATTCCAAAAGTAGCATTTGTAAGATGATGCTGTGGACCCAACAACAACAAGCATGTCCCCAAAATAGACATGTTTGTTATACACTTATGGACTGGAACAAAAAAACAAATCCACTAGACAGCAGAAACATTAGGAGCAGCCAAACCAGCAGTTTAGCACATCACAAAGGATAAAAGAACATAATGGTGAGTTTGGCACCATTAAAACACCTGAATGTCCATATAACACACCTAATAGTGTTGGATAAACACAGGAACTCCCTCACAATGTGCTGCTGCTGAAGAACACGCTCCGGGTGGCAGACAAGTCATTATCCAAGATATCAAGGGAGCAAATACAAAGAGTTCACCACAGGGTGCAAAACGTTCAGGAGCCTCAAGAAAAGAACAACCAGATAAGACTTTAACAAAAAAAATTTACATTTTAAGAGTTCTAATAAAGCCTTTTTTAAACATATGAAACTACCATCAAACTGCATCAAAACGAAGGAGGCTAAAAGTGTGAAAAAAAGGCCTGGAAAGTTTCAGAATCCAGAGCATCTTTTGCAAAACGTGTGGAGCCAGCGTGAGGGAATGAGCCTCTATGGCTCCTGTGATACTGCGTCAGGCGCGTGACACCAGAGAAAAGAAGCTGGAAGAATCCTAAAATGTATCAGGTTATAACATCCGCTCAGATTTTGCCAAACACAACAGAGCTGATTGGACGGTGCTTCACAGCACAGATGAACACTGACCTAAAAAAAACGGTGAAAGCAGCCCAGGAGTTAGTGGAGATAAATGCAGAATATAGTCAGTCACCTCAGGTCTACGTGATCGGGCTGCATTTCAGTTGCTCAACACAAACTTTAGGAAAGTCATTGTCTATTGACTATTATGATTTTATTAATGGGTGTGGTCAACAGCCAATTCCATCTGAGGCACTGAACCGGATGATCCAACACATTAGAGCTAGCATTCCTAAACCCTTCCTCAGATTTGAATGTTAATACTCAAATTAATACCAAGCCTGCTAATAAAACCTGTATTTCAAAGATCCTTGGATACATTTAGGTATAAAACAATAAATGTGTTTGTGTTTGAAGGTCTGACTGCGTGACAATAAGGCCGACCACTTTCAAAACTGGCCCCAGAACACTCATCAGGTTTGTGATAAACTGAAATATAAGAAAATACGTGTCAGAGTCCAGATGTTTCCAAGCCTTAATGTAAACTAAAACTGTTTTCATTTGTCCATCTGATTTGTATCAAGACCTGAAAACAAACCAGTCCATCTGCTTCTTTATACACGTAGAATAGATAAAGAGGTTCTTTGATACTATGAAACAGCTCCATCGTTTGGACATTGCTATTAACTACAGTTTGATCAGTTAAAACTCTGAATGAGGTGAATTGGTCGTGCACTACTACAGTGGGATGAGTGGATGTGAGCGTGCATGAGAAAAATAAATAAATAAGCAGAAATCATGTAAATTCGGTTTTTAATCAACATTTGAAAACAAATCGGACAAATGAAAGACTGCTTCCGCTTTTATAAACTAGATGTGGCTTTCAGGTTAAAACCATTTAAGAAAACACATCGTTTTCCAGAAAAGAAAGAAAAAATTTAAACGACAAGACAGAAAAGAAAAGAGCAGATTTTCAGAAAGTAAGTTAACATTTCAAAAGTGTTATTACTGACAAACTCTCTCTTCAGCGCCGTCTTAAGCAACCTCAGGTATCAAATGGAAGCAGTCTCAAGCCCGTACAGTGTGAACATGTGGTCCTTGGAGAATAAAGGGAAAACAGGGGAAGATGACAAATGCAGATTTAGTCGTTGCACATTAAGGACAGTTTGTAACATCGTGACAGAAAACACCTCAGATTTAATGAAAACCCCTCAATAGAAGCACGTGGAGCAGTGAAATGCAGAATATTCCTTAACTCTACAGGGCTTAAATGTGTGTGTGTGTGTGAGAGGGGGTTAATAATGTTTACTTTTAAACTTTCAGGGTGGACAAACAATCATTTCGATATAACTGAGCTGCAAGTCGGGTGAAATCAGAAAATTAATGGTTTTGGTTTCATTCTGCAGCACAAAAGGAGTCGTGGATATTAGTCACATGTTTATTTGGTCTTGTCAAAAGAGGCTGCACAAAAAAAAAGAAAAAAAAAAAGAAAAAGGGATCCAACACATCTTACATCCCAGATCTACTGGGAAACGAGGAAAACTTCGAGCTGGCTGAAGTACAAGATAGTGACACGTATGAACAAACATACATCATTGAAAGAGGGGCAAGCCAAATTCCTTTCCCAAGCAAATTCACATGTAGTAACATTAAGGCTTGTTGGTAAGGAAGATATACATCCCCACTGAATATCAATCTGTTTTCCTCTCCCAATATTTCTGTGTTAATCTCCTCTTGTATTGAATCAGGGCTGAACTGCTGAGACCATAAAATATTCTCGTCTTTAAAGAGCTGTTCACTGAAAAAAAAAAATAATAATAATTTGACATGAAAAGTTACAGAAGAAAGAAAAAGAGAAAAAAAAGGAATAATTGAAAATGTTTCTGTTAATTTGCGGCTTGAATACAAGGTGATATTACAGCTCATATCAGTGAAGCTACACACAGAATCAGAACAATTACAGCTGACATTCAGATAGAGTCCAATCAAACAACAACCATGCTGAGGGGGGGGGGGGCAGCGGTCTGATGAAAGCAAAGGAACACGAGAAGACAACCGGGCCCAAAATAATCAAAGATGGTGACAAAACCGAGGTGGATGTTACAGCTACTGTGTATCTACATCAAAATAAAATGCCCTCCATCTTCCCCTCTGTCTCCCTTTCACAAACTCCTATTTCTCCCCCCCACCCCCTCCTTTCTCAGAGAATTATCCACCAAGTTCTCCACTGCAGCTCCTTTCTATTGTACTTAAAACAGGCTACTTCCACTTAAATACAAACCTTAATGACACCCCCCTCCCACCCAAAAAAAAAAAAAAAGATGTCCCCTTCTCACAAAGTATAAAAAAAATGTTGACCCCGCCCTGACTGTATTATTACACACATTTCTCAAAAACCTTCTACCCACCCACCCAGCTACACAACTAGAACCCCGACCTAGCCCCACCCCCCCACCCCTGCCATGTATTTAATATAAACGCTACCCATTCTCTTCCTTTCTCCAATTACAAATATCTGTTTTAACTGCAGGACATGTCACGTAGATCTCAAATAATAAACTGGGTATCACCAAAGCCATTTGTGAAATGATTAATATTCCAAGATCTACCTGAATGTTGCGCCACCAAATCATTCCGGGGGTTGATTTGGAAATGGGCAGTACACATAACACCCCCCTTCCCTCCCTACCACCCCTCCTCTCGTCACGCCCACCCCCCTCTACCAGAAGTCCCGGCGATGATAGGCGTCTGGATCGCAGTATTTGGTCACCACCACTCTGTTAGCAAACTTCCTTCCGGTTAGCCCCTGCATGGCCTTCTGGGCATCAAACACCGAAGTGAACTCCACAAAGATCTGCAGAGGAACACAAAAACAACAAACGTGATGTTTGTGACACGTGATGACGGTTACCTATCACAACAACCGCATTAAGACTGACCCACACTTGGGTTACTGCTTACCTTGCCAGTCCCAGGAATCTCCAGGCCATCCACAGGGCGAGGGATCTCAATGCTCTTCACTTGGCCGTACTTGCTGCACTCATCCCTGACATCTTCCACTATCTCCTCGTATTCTTCATCATCCAGGAGCTCCTCGGGGGCCACCATGTTCATCAAGCACAGTACCTCAGTGGGCAGACCACCCATCTGAGTCACGGAGCTGTTCAGGCCTGGCACCTGCAGCGTCACTGGGGTCTGGTTTATACTTGTCTGCAAGGACAGACACAAGATTTGCAAAAGGCCAAAAGGCTTATTTGATGGCAGTTTTCAGTGGAGAACATATCAGCGACAACAATGTGATAGTTGGAAGCTGATGTTTGCAATGCACACAAAATTGTGCTTATCAGGAAAGATTCAATACTTCTGTACAGTTGAGAAGAAGAAGATTAATTCCTGAAGGAGATCCAATCAGAAACTCATCTTTTCCCATTTCAGAAAGTCTAAAAGAGCATCAAGCCTCCCACCATCCTGCTGTCATCGGTCCAGTTGCTGGACACTTACCAGAGTGGCGTTCTTGGATCCCACGCTGGCTCTCTGCACCAGGAGCTTCTTGTCTCCCAGCTGCATACCGTTCAGCCCAGCAATAGCCTAAAAAAAAAGACGTCCAAGTTTAAGTACGAGCTTCCAAAAACTTGTACAGCTGGTGCACATTTTTCTCTGATGAGATATCTTACCTGATCGTTCAAGTTGACATCAACATATTCACAAAAGGCGTATCCTTTGGATAGGCCTGTGGCGCTGTCTTTAACCAGGTTAAAGGCCTTCAGAGGGCCAAATGACGTCAACAGCTCCTTCACCTAGAAACACAGACCCGAGAGTTTTTCACCGATTCAAGACGTTTCCATCACGGTAACAGCACAGCTCAAACTTCGCCACTAGGACGCGTCTACACCCGTGCAAGAATAACAAGGACCAAACATTTGGTTTTCTCTCGTTTATCCTTGAGCGAACCCCAGTTTAGAGGCAGAAACACTGACCTGGTCATCATTCAGGTAGTTTGGCAAACCACCAATGAAGAGCTTGTGAGCTGAGTCAGGAACCACTGTAGACACCACACCTACATGGCGTGCAAAGACGACAGAGGGGAACATCAAGAGAGGCAGGGCAGGCTCAACTAAAGAGTAATTTGGTGAATACTTTTGAATTGTGCCACAAGTACTTAGGGTTAAAAACCATTAATGGTCTGTGTACCAGGCACATAGACACTGGGGTTCTCGCTCATGCCAGGTAGTGGCTGGTAATCGTGTGGACGACGAATTTTCAGACTCTGGCCTTGAAAGATGATTCCATCAAAGGCCATTGCCTGTGTCGTTTCGTCCACTGAACGGAACTGTACAGAAACATTTAAATATGATTAAATATCAAAACAAGATCATCAAACATGGACACGCCGATCACAAATCATGGACGAGGGCGTCGTCTAACCTCAAGGAAGGCAAAATTCTTATCCTGGTTGATCTGTACTGCGAGCACAGGATTCCCAGGGGCCTGAGTAAGACCACCCAAACGCATCTGTGCGTTAAAGAAGTCCATCATTGACTCCTGCACCGAAGAGAGGTTGAAAAGAAAGAGTTAGTTTACCTTAAAACGGTCTCAACGCATCACTGAGTCACTCAGAGTACTCACCTCTGTAATACCAAAGGGGATGTTTCCCACATAGAGCCGACGGGCCTGCCGGGTCATCTGACTGCCCACGACCGGAACCGGGGTGGGAGTAACAGCCAGGCCATCGGGCGTCATGGTTGGCAGAAGGGCTGTGGCGGGGATCTGACCTGCCGCTGGACAGCAAACCCAAAGACGGTTACAGTTTAAAAATACACAAAGACAGCATTAACCATGTCAGAAATACCCAAATCAAATTCAACCCTGAAGCTTAGAAATGTACTATCACAGGATCAAGGAAGTAAAGAGTTACCTTGCATGGCTTTGTACTGCATGGGGGTGATGTGTTCAAAACCAGGTGGAGGGACATCCCAGTACTTCTTCACCTTATTCTTCTTCTTCTCACGGTGGGGAGAGCGGCTGTTTGGGACACAGAGGAGCAGAGGTGGAAAAGAAAAAGACGTCTCTCACTAAGCAATAAAACACTAGAGCAGATGATGGGTCATGTTTTCAGAAAACTAGGTGACTTTTAAGGAGGCTGCTTCCAGCAAAACATTTAAAAACTGATGGTTTAGAGAAGAGGAGGGATACAAAGCCCTCACCCTCATTAATTATTTCAACGATAAGTAAATCATACATAGAATCAGGTACAGGCAGTGTTGCACAAACCAGCTTTGTGTTATTTTGCTGTATTACCTTCCAGCTTTGTCCTGGGGGAAGCTGGGTGGTGAGCTGAAATGACATTGGAAGGGTTTCACATTTCTTTGAAACAAATCACAACAACCAACATTTCCACCTAGAAAAAGAATTGGATCCTAAATTACGCTTCGGCTCTCCAACTACAGAAAACAATAGGGAGTTCTCTGTATTTTCACTGAGCTTGAATTTCTGTGCAGGTGTTGTGCAAATTTTAAATTTGCACTTAAAATTTGGGAAATTTCTGCACACATTTCCAGAAATATTCAGCAAGGGTGGCTGAAGAAAGCACAGAAACACTGCAAGACGGATCAATTTCGGTCCTGGAGAACACGCTCAGTCTTCCCCTCTGAACAAGGCTACGAGCTCCTTTTTGCAGCTTCTCTCAGAACGCGTATAATCGACAGGGTTGATCGATATGAACCTGAGGTGCCATTAGAAGTGGGTTGATGAAGCTGCATTTCCTTAGCAAGCAAGTTTGATTGATCTGTTTCCCGTGAATCAGCAAACTATGTGACACTATAGACCGCCTACATTTGGCGCGCTCATATTTTACACACAGCGGCAGAGGGAGCTCACAGGGATGGTCATTGTTGGCATCGAGTGGTCGCTCAACTCTGTTGTGGATACTAAAGCAAAGTGAGGCTTAATGAGGTGGAAGAGGAGTCGTCTCCTGTTGCTGTAGCAACAAGAGACATGAGGGATGCCGTTTCATCAACAAACCCAGGTTTGGAAAAAGAGGAAACTCAAGTTAGTTAATATCTGCAGTTCTTGAACAGTTTTTGTCACCTTTTAAGATGACACACATTTCCGATGCACATGACTAAAACGGTGTAGGATCAACAATCTCAAATAAACCAAAACACCCAAAAAAATTTAATAAAAAAATAACAGCACCTAAAATATTCAAAACTGATGAGAACTGTGCAAAGTTATGCAACAGAAAACAAGTCAACGGAGCCGAAATAAGTAATAAGATCTGTTTCAAATAAAGTGAAGCAACAAAATACAGTTTAAGCTAACAGGACAGTTTATGACCTGTAGTTGAGGAGAACGACTAATATTCACCCTGTTATGTATAAATTCCCCTTATGTGATTAAGGCAAAGGTGGAATTTCCCCTAAAAAAAATTCATCAAAATCATTTCAGGCCCCGTTCTAAAATGTAATAATTCAGTGTGCCTCAAAGCTGATGTGCAATTAAATTTGTGAACTACTGTTAACACAATTGGAATAGAGATTAAACACAGCAGCTGCAAAGAGGCAGCGGTGGATTTTACATCTTATTTGATTTTCTGATCAGCTGCTCACACTGCATTACCACAAGTAACACCTTTTAAATGAGTACGGAGTAACAAGGAGCAACTGTTAAGTTATACCAGAAGTCGCATTAAATAAAAAGTGAGACACAAAGCTGAAAAGTAATCTAATGCAGCCTGTGCAGAACTATACTTTCAACTCCAGACTTGGTGCAATCTATAAAAGCTATAACCTCAGACAATAACTAAAAAGACAAATGGGGGTTAAAATATAACAGACAGACCTTTTCCCTCTGAGTCACAGGAGATGTTATTGCAAAAATGTGCACATGTATGGAAAATTTCCTTCAGCTAAAGGCCAGAAGAGTCACTATTGAATACTATAGCTCACGCTCAATGTGTGAGAATCAGACCGAGTGTCAACATGTTCCAAAAACATGTGATATTGTTCTACGCTAAAGCATATAAGCAAAGAATCTAAAAATCAAGCAAATATTATTGCAGGAGTTCTATCAAAATGTGTCCGTGTCATTTCTGATTGCAGGATTATCTGAAATTATTCACAGAGCTATTTATAGGTGAGCCTTCATATTCTGCTTTCAACGATCAGGAACGCAAAAGAGGCAGCTGCAGCTGTTACTGTGTGTTTAAAAGCCCGTCCCGTGAGCTTAAGGCAAAATTCATACTGCAATTAGCACCTGGGACAGATGGTTAAAAACTGGTATCAAAATGGGGGTCTGAGTGCAAAAATAGCGAGCTTAATATCAAACCTAATAATTAATTTTTTACCAGTAACAAAAGAAAAATGTATATGTTAAACTGCTTGAATCCTAAAGTTTGTTGATCCAAAAACACCCACATGTAAAAGGATATGCTGAAAAGTGAGTTGATAAGTTAGCTTGTTAAAGCTAACTTATCAACTGTATTCAGATGTTGAAATCTCAGCCGATCAAAGTTTTTTTTTTAAGTGTCCTTTTTAGTGTCCTTTATAATGAGATTTTTTTTTAATTATTATTCTTTATGTACTTTTGTCTCAATAAAAAAGGCTTTGAGGTGAGCGCTAAACACACTTTGACAAGTGTGGTGATTAAATCTAATGGAAGTCCAGTATAGATGGACAGTTGATGAGGTGGGAAGTTGGTTGATCCAGGTGTTAGTGCATGTGGGTACTAACCTGCGACGGTGTCTGCGCTCCTTACTGTCTGTGCGGCGATCCCGGCTGCGTCTATCCCTGTCTCTGCTCCTCCTTTTCCTCTCTCTGCTGCGGCTGCGGGATGAGGACCGACGGTGATGGCGATTCTCTTTGTCCCGTTCTGCTGAAGGATTAGAGTGCTTGTAAACATATTCAACTACCATACATACAGCAACATAATATGGCTAACGCCTCAGTCTGTTAAACTAACTCACTTCAGCTGGAAATTAGCCAGGAAACAACAAAATGCTACCAACAATAACTGAGGTCAGTCAAAGGCCTGTTTCTCCTTTTTTTTTTTTTCCTGGGCCAGTTGGTTTAGTCTGACTTCCTAATTAGTTTTCAAATGACAAGTTACCCTACTTTGAGGCAGTTATCAATGAGATCCTAAATAAATGTAAAAAAAATAATTAGTGCCGAGTTAAACAAGCAAATCTATAAATCCTAATAACGTTTTATTAAACAGTTCTGCTTTAAATCCACATTTTGGTTGTTACTTTAGATTTACGTTAAATAGTATAAAAGGTGTTAATACTCAGTTCTATGATAATTTCGGAGAGTTTATATTAATCTCATTAAGCTAAAAGAGCTTTATGATGAGAACTTATTGAAAAAACTTGTACAGTACAATACACTGTGTTGAGCACAGGGTTTGTAATTAATTGGGAAAAGCATGTGTCTGATCAACAAACGGCCATGCTAACAATGTGGCAGGCAGGTCGGTAGTTCATGTAATTTCATTTGTTTGTTTTCTAAAAAAAAAATAAAAGTCCTTTGTTTTATTTTTAAAGGCGTGGTTGGGTGATTCTCCAGTGAGTTGTAGCAACATTTGTAAAGGGCAGCACAGCCGTTTCACTACAGCTGCTAGAAACAAATGCTAAGTGCCTATTTAAAAAAATATTTCGTTATTAAACCAAAATCTAAGTTTTAATAACCACCGCCCCGGAACTTTTTTTTAAGCAGACTTGCCGCTTATCCAACGTTATTCAATTCATAATAAGTTTTGTTGGACGTATAAACTGACAACGGCGCAGCTATATCGTAGCTCAGAGGCTTTACGGTGGCAGGCTAACAGTGAGCCTAAGCGTCCCAGTAAATAGACATAGCCATGGTAGGGTTATTTGGTAGGTTAAACTGATTGAGGCGATCAAAAACAATAGTTACAGAGGCGTTTTCAAATTCTGATGTTCAACTTAGTTATTTACCTTGGTGGTTTTCAGAAAGCTGTCTTTCGAATTCGTCGAAGTCCGACATGTCTGGGTTGAAGCCTACGGCGCTCTCAGGGACTGCGTTCTTCAGTTGGTGGTAGCTAGCTTAAGCTAGCAACAAAGTGAACAACCCTCTTAAATACCACTGCTTCGCAGATGTAAATCGAGCAATTAGCTTCGGTCAGTAGTCTTCTTTGACACCAGATTTAACAAAAGTTAATGACTGGCACACACAATAACGACGTGGTTTTCATTCACAGCGTAACAGAAGGAATCACTGAGAAAGAAAAACGTGTTCGCGTAAGTTAGCCTGCTAATGTTAGCTAACTAGCTTGTAGCAAAGTCCAGAAGAAAAGGCCCGCTGCTGCACACACCGCCGTAGGAGCTGGCTAGCTCGGTTGCGACAACGAGCACGAAATGAATGAGACTCCTATCCAAGCTAGATGCAAATTCCAGGGGGTCACAGGCCCACAAGGTGCAACTGTTTCACTTTGTGAGCCAAATTTTTACGCTCTCTATTTTTTAAAGGCTACAGAAAACAATGAAGGTTTCGATATGTATGCCCGCTTTTTTGCTCTGTCTTCCAGGTACCCCGTGACACCGGAAGTTGATGAATGTTAGATTTCCGGTGAAAGAACAAGATGAACGTATAAGCAGTACCACGGCCACACAAAATAAAAGCTTAAAAATATATATATATTTTTTTGTTATATCTGATGATTTTGTGAGACCTGTTGAGTAACCCCCCCAACTGATTTTAATTGTAGTTTTGTAAAGCGAAGACAACCGAAGTTGGACCAGCTCATCAATTTATAGTTTATTGTCTTTATTGTTTTTACAGTTTAAGGAAAAAAGTCACATGAACAGTTTCCCTTCCTTACTGCACTGTTATATTAAGAAATATACCCATATGTTTTTTTTGTTTTTTTTTAACTGTCAAATAGAGAAACTAAAGTAATTTATGGTAGATTAAGTCTTTTCACTCTGATCATAACAAAGATCATAAGTACAGATGTTGGCACGATGAGGATATTCATGTTATAATGATGGGACAAAACAGAATAAAAGACCGGCTTTATTTGTAAGAAATCAACCATTTTATTGCACTTGTCTTAACAGTACCGTTCATGAGTAACAAACACTTTTTCAGATTACGATAATAAATCTACATTTTTGTATGAATACAAATGCTTTAATGACATGTCACACATACTGGATTGTTTCAGTCACTTTTTTTTTAAACATCACAATCTGGTGGGAATTTTCAGTCTGTCTCTTAAACATACATATACAAAAGAAAGGGGTTTCTGGTCCACGATTAGAGTAGTTTTAACTCACTTTAAAATTCAAGACGAGTGATGCACTGTTCCACTGTGTGGTTTTGTTTTAAGAAGTTTCCATATTTCTCCTCAGCGATACACACGCTACACTTTAATGTACAATGCGGTCTGCTTCTTTGAAAATCACAAGTTCAAACAAAATATCCTACAGACCCCCGCAGCTCTTCTCACATGCCTGTGTGGTTGAGCATTGGTAAGTTGAAACTAATCCTTCTGATTGTGATGTTCTAACTGTTGAAACGCTTGTGAGATGTGCACAGTTTTCACAAGGAACGAAAAGTTACACAGGGTTACAAATAGCCGGTATAGTAGTAAGTAGTGTGAATGCTGAGTCATTTTTGACAAAAGTTGATGTCACTTCGCATTTCAAATTCTCAATATCAGAAGAGGCAACATTTACTGGTATTTAGGAAGATAATATACAAAAGTTCATGGGTGCAACCCTTAGTTGGACAACAGAGTAATACAATAATATTGTTAAAATCGGGCAGAAGCGCAACTGGTGATCATATCAAGAAAACATACAAATGCCATCATCGTCTTCATGTCCAAGTGCATCTGCACTACATTATGTCAGACTTGTCTTTACAATGGCCAATTAGTGATTGTATCCATTTCTTTTACAAGCTCTCCCCTCCGTTAAACCTGAAGAAATGGAGTGAAGAAAGGGAATTGGATTGCTTCTTATGTAGGGAACTTACAAAAATTGCATTAAGGCAAGTTAGAATACTGTAAAGATGTAATAACAGAAAAAGAACACACTGACCAAAACAAACATAACGAAATGGTGATGTTTAAGTTAAAAGTGTTCCATTATTTGAGAAGAACATAACATAAAAAGACTATGAGATTGTGTCTAAAAGCATTTAAAAAGTTAAAAAGAAACGGCTAATCTGATCATTTAGGTATTCAGAAGCTATAGTAATAATAATAATAATACAAATAATAAACTATCATTGAGCAAACGTCTGATCCAGATGTTAAGAATGAAAAAAAAAAAAACTTCTCTGCTAAATAGAGACTGAAACATAAATGATCCTACTGCTACAGACACTTTAACCCATTCTGAATCCCACAGAATTGTTCTTACGTTCTACAAGCAATGAGAACCAATTTTCTATCTCTAAATAGAGCAGACCTCTACAACCTCACATAGGTGAAGATTTGTCACATAAACGCACACATCTGAATTGTGTTGAAAGTATTAGTGAAGTGAGAAGAGTTTATCTGTAAAGTGTCTCAATCTTTACCTGCTGGCCAGCAGTGAGCTGCAGAGGAACCCAACTGCCTTTCTTATCGCTAACCTGTACTCCACTGGGTCCTAAGCCGTTTTCACACACACACACACACACTGGAGGACAATGTGCTGACGGTTTGGTTCCAACTTTTTCCACAATTGCTGCTCACCCAAGCACAGCACAGCAGGAGGCTTTCCGCTGGTGACACGCTCTCCAGGCTGGAAATATGAGGGAGGAGGTGCAGGGGAAAGGCTGTCCAGAGGGCGCAGGAGGCAGCATGTGATGCAGAAACTATGAGGTGGAAATCATTGGGTTTTCTTTACAACAGGCTGAGAATAGCAGATGAGGCTACTTATTGTGTTCATATGAGTAGTGCATACATGTCAGCAGAAAGACAAACTCTCACCAGCACACACACTCAGAGTGGAAGCAAATACTCTGGAATATTTGCCGACACGTTCGCACATTATCTCACTCGCTGACATTCTGGAGATTTTTCTCGAGGGCTTGGTAGAAAATCTCCACAAGAAGTCAGGGTGAACGCTGCGGACATTTGTGACCTCCTATGCCACCGCTCTGGAACATCTCTAGAACATTTCCGGACCCTTGTGGTTGTGTAAAAACGGCTGTAGAGACACTTCCCAGGAATGTGTGTTTCTCTTTTCAGTGTCTGAACCTGTAGGAGATGGGCAGGAGAAGGTTGTTCTTCTTTAAGGCCTGCACTCTGTTGAGAGTCTCCTCATCCAGGGCAATGTAGCAGCGTCGGGCGTAGTCCAGAAGCTTTTCCTTGGATGAGTCGAACTCTCCCACCTCAGCCACTTTCTCTGGGGCCACTAGAAGCAGCTCAGCGATGGGTGTGGTAGAAGCCACCGTGTTTCGGTCAACGCCGTGAATTTGGAAGGCCTTGGACATGTTTTTGAGACGCTGGTATGTGAGCAGAATTTTCTTGTAGCGAAACAGCACTCCAGCAGCGTCTTTTACTGAAGAAGAGAAATGCACAGGAGAGTTAGCTGCAGCACTCTCATAAGCCATAAACATTAAAACTTTGAGTGTTGTTTCAGGATCTTTTTTCCCTCCTTCACCTCTCTGTCGCTCTCTTGGAGCTCGGAGGACTCGCCGTCTCTTTAACTGGTGCCTGTTGTTGGTAATTGTGTCTGACATTACATCTTCCCCTGACATCATTTCCTCCTCCTCCATGAAGCCATTGTGCTGCAAGTACTCATCAGATTCTCCCAGAAGTGACATGGCATCTGATAAGATAAATATCTACTTAATAAAACCCAGCAGGTTAAAGACACATGCAAAAACACTGATGAATTAAACTAATTAGGGTGATGCAAAGCTTTACACCATCTGATCTGTATTACCTGGAGCACCGCGTCCCCTAATTTCATTAATGGATGATCTTGCAGCACTGCCCGTGTTGCCACTGCCGCTGCTAGCTGTGGTACTGGAAGCACCGTGGCCATGGCCTTGCAAAAGGGACTGGGATTGTGTTGAGTTAAACAAAGCATTCATGGAAGCGAGCTGAGTGGTTAAAGGACTGGAGACCCGGTTTTTGGATGAAACCAAGGTGGGAGGACCAGACCTTCGCTGTACAAACTGTCGTGGAGGGAACTGCTGTGAGTCTGTCTTCTGTTGTTCTGTGAGGAGGAAAAACCTTAAAAACTGAGAATCTGCTAATTCAGATGCAACACACATATAGAATACAGTAAATTATCACCATGCTGCACAGATGTAACAAGCCATTTCGTTTTTTTTTTCTTCTTTTTAAACAAAGCAATTGCACTTCAGTCTTTGTGTTTACCAGCAGGATGATCTTCCTCTCTTCTTGCTCTCCAGTTGAATCGTCTCGATTCATACCCTTGTGAGAAACAAACAGCGAAATATAAGAATATGTTTCCCATCTCAAAATACCTTCTTTGCCAAAGTTTTTAATTGAACCATTCGTCAAACAGTTGGACAGCTTATCGGCTGGCACCCGTCCCCTGTCCTCACCATTGCTGTACTGGCTCTGACTCTGCTCCTGTCCCTGGCTCTTTGTGGAAAAGATAAAGCGATCCAGCTGGCATCGGAGGAAGTCCCTCTCCTCCTCCAAGTCCTCGATTCTTTTCTGCAGCCAAGAGTTTTTCTCCATAGAGATCTGGAGCTGGGTCCGCAGGTTGGTGATCACCATGTATGAGTTGTTGACTGAAGATGGGCCGGTGGTTGAGGGCGGTTCTGCGGAGAACAAGCGGGACAGATTGGGAGGTCACATGTGCTGTACATAAGCAGAACGATCGAACTGTGCGTCATTGATCTGACATTCACCATCAAAATTCTGATCACTCTGGTTGAAAAATCCTTGCTGCTCAAAGTTGCTTTCCTCATAGGGGATGGTAATTTCGTAGGAATCCTCATTTTTTGGAGCTGAGAAAACAGACGTAGTATTGAGTAACTGCGTTTGACTCAAAGGCTGGACAATCATTTTTACTGGGAGCAATCAAAACCTTACTCTGCAGGTGGAGAGAGCCTGCGTGGCTCTTGGATGTGGAAGCTGCGTCACTCCTGTTTCCGTCCTCCATCTATTACCAAAGACAAACATTTCTTTAATTTCAGACAAATATCATCAAGCCATGCATACGACCTGACACAGTGTAGAGGCTTTGTTACAAATATTTGTAATGCACCCATTATTTTATTTTTAACAAAGATGCTGTTCACGGGAGAGCCTTCACTGCGCGTGTGTACCTACTTCAAGCACACAGAGCCCGAAAAAGCAGATTATATGACTCCCAGACATGACAAAATAAATCAAAATATTCAAAATAGTTGTGCTTCTCAAGTATAAGTTTGTAGCGGCCTAACTGCACTCACAAGGAGGAGAAATTAGCTGAGCCCAACGTTAGCTTTGTGTTAATGTTAGCAAAAATGTAGCCAGAATATATAATTACAACCCCCTTCTTTCTATGCACTTAGTTGTTTAATTCCGTCATATTGACATTAATATACTATCCACACTGTAAATATATTCCTCAGAAATGGGTACGTACCACTTCACGTTTGTAATAACTTAATCGTGTACGTGTAATAAGACGTTATTACTCAGTCATATCTCCATTTCACGAGTTCGCCTGCTAGCTAACAAGCTAACAATAACAATTACAGCTGTTTTATTTTTTTCAACGCTATCTGACGTCATTTCCGGCTGTAATAAGATAAGTGTCCGTTCAACCCTCTCTGGTTACACTGACTGACAAAATAGTCATTTAAGGCCTTTATTTCATCGCATAGCAGCTTTTGATTTAAACGGACTTTGTCAGTATTTATAAAGTTGATACACGTATAAAAGATAAGATATTTGTACACACATTTTGTGCGGAGAACTTTTATATATTGGGAGATTGTTTATATTCAGCTAAACCTTGCAGATATTCAAATTCAATATATATATGTGTAATTATATATATTCAAATGACTAAATGTATAACCGAAGAACGTTTTCTTCTGTTTTGCGCTGACAAATTTAATTGTTTATGATTATATCTTTCATTAAACTGATTTCATGAATATATATGCGGGATGTGTGCTGCAAGAACTGTATGTAAACTTATTCCTTTCAATGAACTTATTAAAGTTTTCTGGGTTTTTTTAAAGAAAAATTCTGTCACTGGCGCTGCTGGGGGCAAAACTGTAGGACAGGTTAAACAGGTGTGGAGGTGTCAGGTTTCATGAGGTGTCCTCTTCTACAGTCGACCCGGAAAGGCTGAAAATCGCACGATTTCCACCCTAACTACTACTCAATTTAGAACATTTATCAACTTCACGAAAGGGTAAGTGTTTGATATAAATGAAAAGGTAGTCGTTAACGGTAAACTACTTGATTGCGTTTTTACTTTTGCCGGTAAGGGGAATCTCATGGAGCACAGCACAGGTGTGGCACCTGTTTTTGTTTGCATGCAAGGCCAGAGAGAAACATGTTAGAAATATCCAGCAGAGGTAGTGTAAATACAGTATATTCAAATTTAAGTTGTCATCATTTTAAAAATTCTTTCCTTCTTTTACATATTTTAACGTAGCCAGCAGTGACTCTAATCTTCATTTTTATGGTGAATAAGTTCAATACGCGTCGTTTCATATATTGTTTCAATGAAATATAATTATCTGTTGTTTCTTTAATGGAGTCAGTAGATATTAGAGATTAACATGGACAGTTATAAAACAAGTGGCTCCTGCGCACCAACATTTGTTAGGACCCTCATTTGTCCTCTAAATGACTACCCAGTCAGAGTTAAAACAACCACAAACCATGCAGATACAATTTGTGCTCCTTAACTCTCCAACTGTGTATCCTGCAGATGTTTTGTGTCATTTCATATCACTTTGTGGACATATTGCACCTGGTTTCTGCCTCAGTTTGCTCAATCTTTGCCGAGTTGAGGTTATTTTGTTGCCCTGATGAGTTTGACTACATAGTCCTACTGTGCCTCTTGAGATCATTTAGTCTCTCCATGGTTATTTTGTGAAACATATTGATAATTTTGTGTTTCCTTATGGTTGTCATATCACTCTCATTGGTCGTTTTGTGTCACTACATCAGTGCATGATTTAATAAGTAATTTTTGCAATCATTAAGAGCTATTCAAAATCTCAATGGATATCTCACAATTTTGTAATTTCACATCTCTTTGTTGAGTTTCTCAACTTGTTTTGTGTCTCTGGCTGTTGCTGTTGGGCAGGTCGAGTTACATGTTGTACACACAAACCACATTTCCACACAACAAGCTCCCCTTTCTCTTTCAGCCATGGCACCCAAGTATGACGGCTTGTCCCACTGTAAGCTGGCGCTGGTGTTTGCGGTGCTGATGGACCTGTTGGGTGTGATATCCCTCCTGCTCGGCGTCTTTGCTCCACTGGAAATCCAAGGTCGAGACTTTGGGGATTTGCTGGTGTACTCAGGAGCTCTTTTGGTATTATTTTCCTTGGCGGGCTGGGTCATGTGGTACAGTGGCAACATTGAGGGCCTGACCTCCAAAAAAGAGCTTGGTGGGGCTATGGTTGGAGCTGTGGACCGACTGGCCCGTTCTCTGAGCCGCAGGATACGAATCCCCAGGACTCGTAGCAGCCCTTCGTAGAAAGTGGAGCCACAAGATACCAAAGACTTAATGACTTTGTTTTGATTTCTGTTGCATGAAAGGCTATCATTAATCAGGTGGCAGGCCAGAGTGCCCAAAGAAGAGAAGTGTCATTCAGATAGTCTCTCCTTGATTCAAAACAGTTTTTGTTCACACGCCCCTCATTCACAGGGGGAAAAAAATGACCAATCTTTGCTTTTATAAGAAACAATCTAGGAGAGCATGTATCCTCTGCTTTGGTTGTTTTATATTGAAGAGTTTTAAAGATAATTGGAGAATTAAAAATGCTAAAAAGAAAATGTTTTCAGATGATTTCCTCAAGATACAAAGAATCTCGTGTATCAGATTATCTTACTACCACTCGGATGGAAAGGTACAATATTAACAACAGAATGCATTTTAATAACAATTCCATCTGCACAAGTTTTATTAAGAACCCATAATCAGCATCTTCAAAAAGAAGCTTCTGCACACAAATACTGTATAGGACACTCTCTTATTTTACAAACTCACTGAAGTCAAATTTAAACATGAAACGCACTCAAGCATTTCATAATAAAAAAAAAAAACAGACAGAACAGACATCAAACAACTAAATGAGAAAATAAATATTTTTTTAAAGAAAGCTGGTTTTCATTTAAGAGATGGTATGTTGGACACATTTATAATGTGCAGATTACTCCACAGACAATGAGAAGTAAGAGAATTTGAATTGATACTCATGCCAAAAGATTCCAGAAATACACACCCCAAAAGAAGTTGTCACCAGACTCAATGCAGCATCTTGGGATAATAATGTGTCCGATTGTCGTTATGCATAACAAAGAAGTAAACCCGTTTCCAGTTCACAGTTAACAACAAAGTATGTGTACATCAGTGTAGAGAGCAGACACGTTAAGTTCAACTTCACCATCGAAGATGTGACGGATTTCTGCGTGTTGCTGAACAGGCAATAAAGAAATCTCTTAGAGCTGTAAGTCATGAAAAGTGAGTTAACCATTAGTGCAGAAGTCCATCAGGCAGTTAAATCACTGACCAAACCTACAGCGTTGATATAAAAGTTAGATGAAGGCACACAGGGAGGCATCATCATCCATCACGATTATCCAGTCAAAAGACAGATGTAAAAAGAAATGAGGTAATCCAGAACAAAATATCAAAGGTCATGTACTTTTAGACGATGTTTTAATTGCTGTCACATTGAGATACTGGTTTAGTCCATTCCCCGAAGGCATCATTTCCCATCTGCAGTTGTAAATGTCTGCTTTATGTCATCCTACAAGTAAAGAGTCAGGAGCTGAACGATATCAGAGTGCAGGGCTGGGCACAGAGGGTGGGGGATTCTGCCAGATGATCATGTGACTGCGTTCTGAGCGCTGCGGTGTGGCCGTCTGGGACACCTCAGTCGAATCTTCACTTGCATCATCTCCTGCAAAAGTGGCCAAACTAGTTAGGTGTTTTAGAAAGCCAGCTCTGATTACACAAATGATCAACATGTCGTACGGAACTGATCCGACATGCGAGAAAGATTTAAACAATTAAACCCACCGATTCGGAAATTGATGTAGCCCTCTCCTCCACTGAGGATGAGCTGAGCGGTGGTGACATGGCTGCTGCCAGGAGAGGTGATCAAACAACCTGTGAGGCAAAGATGGCAATAAAGTCACCAAAACACAAATAAAAGAGGCAAGAACAACCTGAAAGATCTCCACAAATTGTCACAAAAGTGAAAATGCCTAATGAGTGAAAGAAAAATTCTTACCAGGTGCAGCAGTGATGAATCTGACTGCCTGTCTGTGTCCATGGTAGGACAGCTGGGCCGATGCAGTCAAGCTGTACGGGATGGACGCGTCTTCTGAGGCTGGAGGTAGTTGTCATAATTAATACTAGACGGAGCACATTTCCGACAATATAAGATTTAGTGAATAAAACATACTTATAGACAAGGGGATGGAGAAAATGGCACCGCCTCCTGTGCCCACCCACAGACGAGCAGAGATGACAGTTAGAGAAGAGATCTGGAGAGGTGAGAGCGTCAGGTAGGGCTGGCCTACAGAGAGATAAAACTTGTTTGAGAGTGGCCGGTCACAAAGGCAATATTGTACTCTGAGACTGACTTGCATGAAAAGAAAAAAAGGAAAGAAGGAGTTCGAGCACCTAATGATTTTGTGACCAAAGAAGAAAAATCGACTTCCTGCAGCGGCCGTCCAGTGGTCCAATCAAACAGCCTGAGGATTGGGTCAAGTCGGCAGGACGTCCAGACGCCGCTTCCGCCAGCACACAGGAAGCGAACCTGCTGCTCACTGCGCTCCGACACTGAAAATATTTGCTGTGCAGCGACATAAGAAATGATGACGGCAAGTTTAAAGGCAGTTAGCTCACAATCATTTCTAGCAGAGATATCTTCCGCTTCTTACCTCCACCTTCTTGCTGTCGGTGTCGACAACATGAACTTTGTTCCAGTAGCCCACCCACAGACGGCCACCTTTTGCAAGGCAACAGCGAATGGGCTGCAAAGGGTTTGATCCAAGAGGCATCACAGAGTGCGACTGCAGATTCCAACCATCTGTAGATCCCAGCAGTCATTAGTCCATCATTCATTTCACGAAGCATCAGGGATGTAAAACATGCAAACTAAGAATTTGGTTAACTGTGACTGTTGCAGGAAACTGAAAGTCATTACCTGCAGTGTGTGAGAAAAACGCCAGCGTTCCATCAGCTAAACCAGCAATAACCTGACTGTTGGAATACCTGTGAGATTGAATCCACACAAAGTAGATCCTTTCAACATTAAGATAAGTACTTAAAGGGGAACTCCAGTATTTTTAAATCTAGACCTTATTTCTGGCATGAAATACGTTTATCTACTCACCGAGGACAGTTTGGCTAAAGTCGGCGTCCATCGGAAGCCATTGAGATATCTCACGATCCATATAACGGAGTGAACGGGGCAAAAACGATGCAGCCTCTAAATAAGGCATTATCTGTCTTTATTTCAACAAAACTTTAAGAAGAATGAATGAATGAACATGTACTATTGCTCTGTTAGCTCATAGGTGCTGTTATGTGGCTACTTACGGCTATAGGGGAGCTAACGGAGGGATTTCTACACAGGCACTCTACTGGGACCACGTCATCCACACCTGCCCCCCTGGAGCACACTTTATTTACTCCGTGCTCTGTGACAGTCAGCTAACTTCACACTTCACTACTGTTAGTTTTGTGCAACACGGCAGGATATTTATCAAATTTTGACAACGTGAACGACGACTTTGAGTAAGATGGACGTTCTTACCGGAGCGAATGAGCTGTGCTAAAGCCATGCGTGTCGATGAAGTCATCCCTGTAGAGTGCCTGTCATAAGTATTGGTGAAATAAAGATAAACGTATTTCATGCCAGAAATAAGGTCTAGGTTTGAAAATCCCAGAGTTCCCCTTTAACTCTTTTAAACATTAATGCATTGGACACACTGCAGACAGAACTCACGTGAGTGAATGAATGCCCTCTGAGAGACATGCTGACTGCAAACAGCATCTCCTGTCAGTAGAGGCTCGATGTAAAAGAACACTGTGAAAGGAAGACAATAAGAGAGAAGTCTATGAGGGACTGCTGGCCAACAAAATACCTTTGATATTATTCTGTGAAATCAGCTGCTTATTCAGCTGACACTACCTTCCTTCCTGAGTTCCAATCCACACAGTCCCTGCAGATTTACCTAACGGTAAAAGACCAGAGAGATTGTGTCAGAGGAAATGCTGAATAATCGGGTGTTGATTTCCAAGTGTTTCTAATAAGAGTGAGCAGCAATACAACTGTGTAACACATCAGACAAGTTGTCTTCAGGCGGCTGCGGAAGCCCCTTGAACCAGCACTGACCTATGGGAGGCACAGCACAGATGCAGAGGGCAGGGGCTGTGGGAGGGAGGCTGAACTGATCCAGTACTGTGTTGGACCGTGCTGGATCAATCACTGTAATATCACTGCAGGAGGCAGGGCCAGAAACTACCCACACAGAACACTGGCAGAAAAGGGCGGATATGGAGTTTGGAAAGATGAGTGGCATGAAACAACTTGTGCCTAGGTGATGTTAGCCATGGCGAGATGGTCATAATTAGAGTCAGACCGAAGCTGCACTTAACAAGGATAATGACAGACTTACTGTGGGCTCTCCTGAGATCTCGGGTGAGACTGCAACAGCACAGTTCAGCTGAGGAAAAAAAAATACAATAGTTATAATCTTTATTCTCAGGAATGACTCAGACGAAACTTGCAGTGACAATATTTACCTTCGCAGTGGAGTCTCTTTGATCCAACAGTCTTAGCTGGACTAGGACAGGCACATCTTTAGGCTCAGGTACCGGTTCCTGGGACTCATGCAATGACATTTAATAACATGAATATGCTTGTCTACTGACCTGAAATATTAACAGTGTAATGAATAGGAGGCAGTTCTTATACTAATGCATACAAGCACAACACAGTTTTATACCACAGCAATGGGAAGCTTCCTTTCTTTCTTCCTTTTTCTCATTCAAATCTAACCACTTTCGTGTGCTCGTCTACCTGCGGGCCTGTCATTGGCGTGCTCCAACCATGTATCTGTCGCTTTCCCAGAGTCCCCCAAATGTAGGAGCGTATTTCTCTGTAGAGTTCCCTCCTCCTGACACGCGGTGAAACGACAGCAGGAGAAGCAGATCTGGAGAGGATGCCGCTGGTGTTTATCAGCTTGACGCCGAATACATAATTGCTTGATTTTTAAAGATAAATTGAACACAGTACATCTGAAGTAAATGCAATCCTTGCAGCAAACAAAAAGTGGAAAACGATGGAAAGGAACAGTAAAAAGGAAGGCAATCGCAGACTGTGCTAAACACTGGTTACTGTACAGTGCCAGTGTTTTGTAACCTCTACTTTGGAAAACATCACCGCTCTGGAATGTGAGATCATTTTAAGGTCCCATTCATTTCTGAGATAAAGCCGACTTTGCACAGCATGTTTACATTTTACATTTCAACATCTGTTCGCTGTAGTGGTTGAATTTACTTCCTTTCAGTTAAAGAAAAATGTCAAGCACTTACTCAGCCTGGGCTCGAATGGTAGATGGTAGTTGTGGAGATCCCAGAGGAGAGCGGTTGAGTGATGGTGAAGTTGCTATGAACAATGCAGAAGTGGAAGCTGGTACTAGTGGTTCCTTGGTCATCCCAAACAAGCGGTTGAATCTTATTTAAAATAAAAATAAAAAAAAGATTTGAAATATAGTCCTTTAACTGTCTGAACCCAACACATTATCAAACATCACTGCTTTACATATTTCAGTTCAGTACTTAGTTTAGACCCTGAAAGATAAACTATTTCTACCATCTAAAGAAAAAAAAAAAAAACTCAAATGTCCACAAGTTTTTATTCTAATGAGTCTAAAAAGCAGAATTACTAAAGAATGATGCATCAAAAGACAGCAAAGAAAATCTTACTGTTTCAGTATTTCCTTTTCTTCATTACAGGCTTCATTTAGGACAGTCTAACTGTTACTACAATACGTCTTTGTCATATGGCAGCTTTATTGCCTGCTTTATCCATGAGCACACAGAGTACAAGTGTGGGAACCAGGCCTACTCGCTGTTTTTGGGAATAAGGCTGCGAGTGACAACAGGGCGGACGTGTCGTATAATACCAGATGTTTTTTTGTTTTTTTTAAATAAGTCAGTAAAATGAGAGAAGATTAACTTACCGTCTCCAAATGCTCGACCTTCTTTCCTCTGTGTACTTCTCCTCCTTTGTCGCCCTATAAAAACAGTCAAAGCGATCCAGTGGGCAAAAATCTTAAATGCAATTGTTCTACCATCTATTTGAATAAAACTGGACTATCTCAGGGCAATCACATGGAATAAAAGCATGATAAATAAATGAACTGAAATACTGTTATTCAGAGGTAAAGTTACCGGAGTGTCTGGCTATGTCTCATGGCCTCCTGCAGCTCAAACAGACGCTGCTTATACTGGTTCTTCTCCATGACCACACGGGCCATTTCAGAACGCGAGAACTGACGAGTGGACATGGGCAGACAGGCCTGAATGGGAAATGTGATTTCATTATATTTATAACCGGGTAGGATTCATCCGTCTTATCTAGCTTTTCAAATCTTTAAAATGTACGATGGCTTACATCGGGACCCTCAGGCTGGCATGCCTCCAGCTCTCTCCGCAGTCTGTGAACAACAGTGAGCACATTTTACTACAAAGAAACAGCTGTGATGACTCGACATTTTTGAAGAGCGAGCAGTTGTTGTTTTTACACACGTCCAACATTTAAAAGGATTTTCCCACACCTCTTAATTTCCTCCTCCTTCTCCTTCATCCGCCCCTCCAATCTTGAAACCGTTTCCTGCAGAGTGGCAACTTCCAGGATGAGAGCCGAGCGGTCGTCAGTCAGCTCGACCACCCGAGATATCAAAGCCTTACGGGCGGCTTCTCCTAACTCGCTGAGGAAAAGACATGCGAAGACAGATAAATTATTATTTTTTTCTTTTTAAAGGAATTGTTACCGTAATTATAACTTTTCTATAAATCCTTTATTTGTTTCTGCTGAAGGAAGAAAGCCCCTTGTGTGGAAACACCCTCCATACACTCAAGAGATTAGGGCAGGACTCACTGGATGACTTTCAGTTCCTCAAACTGAGCGAGAATCTCCTCAAACTGGTCTGCGCTACCTAAACAGACAAAAGTATTGAAATTTGAATAAACAAATGCAACAATAACACTGAAGCCAGTGTGTTCAACTGAGATGAATTTAATCTGTGCTTTTGCGAACCAGAAGAAAATCCACTGAATAAGAAAGTGCAAAAAAGGGAAGTAAGGCTTTGGGAAACCTACAGACAGAAACCGCTTTCTCTCATGTACTCACAGTTCATGTAAGCAGGGTATAAATACTTTCACACTATTGCTATATTAATTTCAGACACCAATCTTCTGCCCCCACCAATGTTTGTCCTATCCTGTGTATTAAAGAAATACTTTGACACAATGCAGGTTCTGTGTTTGCAGTATTTGTTTCTGCTCTCAAATGAACACACGACTGTCTGATAAAACTCAAACTTTTACACAAACCGTGTGTAAGATTAACTTTAAAAGAAAAGAAAAGGAAATAGAACTGGGTTTACCTCTAATACTGGCCCCTTGGTCTACACTGTCCACGTAATCTCGACTCAGCTCTGACAGTTCAGAGAATACGGAGTCAGTGTTGCGGAGTTCCCACTCCATACTGTCATCTTCGTCCACCTCCACCTCCTCCTGGTCATTTTTCCGCACCTCTCCTCCCTTCTCTTCCACTTTGAGCTCATCACTTTCCCTCATCTTCTCCTCCAAGCTGGTCTCCGACTCATCTTTCAGTGGCTCTTCGATGTTAGGCCTAACTGGGGTGCTGAGGATGATCATAAACAACGCTAAGTGAACATCAGTTTAGTTCATTATTACATCATTCACAAGCTTTCCACCCAAATCTCCAAAGTGACACATATCACTTTGAAGTTTAAGGTCGTTACCTCGCCTTAACACCGTCGTGAAACTGTGTCAGCTCAGGGGTCGAGCTTATGATGTCAGTGAGAATCTGATCTCCAGAAGGCTTTGCAATAAAGGCAATCGGTTTTTCATTCTTGGCTATTAGATCTTCCAAATATGGGGGACCAGAGTTTGAATGTGGTCTTTTAATAATCTGAGGAAAAACAAGGAGTACGGCTTTAACAGCTTCATTCAAAATCCTGGATGGAAATTTTGAGAAATGCAGTGTTGGGTAAAAATCTACTCACCTTTTCATTAACACTGGATTCTGACAACACTTGGCGAGATGGAAAATCAGCAACCTTGGGGCGCACATGATTCCTAGGAAAAACACAGCGTGGTCATTTTAAAGCCAAGTCCTCCCGATAAAGTTCTTGAAAGACAGTAACTAAATCATAACCTATGGCTTCTTTTTGAATCTTTTTTAAATGTGAAATTAGCAAACACTTTCAACAAACGTCTCTAAATGTTTGCTAGTGCATTTCTAGTGCTAGTGTCTTTCAATTTCACTTAGTGAAAACTAAACTACCAAAGGCAAACAAAGATACTGCTGTCAGAAACAGTAACAACATGGGTTTGATACTGACAGAAGAGTTCTTGAAATTGTTTTTAACTGCAGTGGCTTGCTACACAATTCACAATAAAGCTGCTATTATGGGTCACTTGTAGCCTTCCTGTATGGGACCCTGCATTCAGAATAAAGAACATTTAAGAGAGCCGAGAACCACCTTAAAGGAGAGTCCCTTTCAGAATCCTTCCTCTTTTCCAGAAGTTCCCGATATGTGAGAGTCAACTAAAGGAGGAACATCAATGACACATAAGAAACACGAAACAAAACTGTGTGACATGTTGATAAATAAGGGCCTGTACTGAGCTAAAGTAGCACCTTCAGCTCCAAACTCAAGCTTACATACGGGAAAAGTGAGCTGTCACTGTTTTCTTTGGGGGCAAAGTGGTTGCTTAATCTTAAGTTAACATCAGGAACTTGTTGCACAAGCTAATTCAAGCTAGTTGTTAGATAAGAGATATAGCCATATAATATGCGGAAAATCACATCCTTAAGCACCCTTAATATGTAGTCTAACGTGCATTGAAAAGATGCCTTTAGCAGCAAGTTTCTGGCTGAATTCTGGTTAAATATTTCATAATTCTTCTAAACAGACTTTATTTGCTGGTTCCAACTTGCTGAACAGACTTTTAGGCACTATCCTAAAGGTAAGGTCAGGATTTTGCAAAAAAACTTTCCCACAGTTTATGTTAGCCTCATTTATCCACTCTACGACCAGCTTTAATGTGTTTTGGGGCTCACTGGCTTGTTGAAGACTTCTAAGCCCGATTCCTACCCTTGACCCTTCGTTTTGCTCCACCTTTCTTTAGGGATCAAGGAATAGTGGCAATTTTAGAATTAGGATTAGGATTAGAATTAAGATTAGACCTAAACTATTCCTTTTCCTTCAATAGTCTAACCACTTTGGGCAATTTATCATTTCCTCTAGAGGCAAACGGCTCCAAAACATAATTCATCACCATCATGTTTGACAGCAACAGTGCTCTTGGGTTCAATGCCTTATCTTACAAAAATACCTCTGGTCAATGTGACCAAATAGCTAAAGCTATGCCATCCAGCAGAAGGACTTTTCTTGTACCATCTAAATCAATTTTGTCTTATCTGCGGGTAACAGTTTGGGTCTTCTTCCAGACCATGGCAAACTGGATTGGATGTGGCTTGCAATTAACTGTGCAACTGAACAAATTACCTTGAAGTAGTTTAGAAATGGCTGTAGGAGACATTCCTGATTCGTGTAGATCTGAAATCCTCTTTCAGATCTGTAATGCCCTACTTAAACCTTCCAGCTGCACACTGTGTTAGTCAATCCAGATTTATTTGCTGTCAAACTAAGAAGCTGAAGTCCGTGGTCAGGCATAATCAGAGGATAACAATTCAGTACTTTCAGCTCCACAGGCGGGTTTCAGAAAAGCCAAAAGAGATCAAAACTTGAGCAGCAAATTCTTCTGTATTCTAGCGTAGATAAAGACCAGTTCAGATCAGTCATTGGAAGTCCAACATTGCCACTACATTCATGTCCTTGATGAGCATATGTAAACTTGTAAGATTTGAAATGTGAGTGTTTAGGCCACACAGCAGCTGCCGACCTTGTTGTTCGCGTGTTTCAGTGTACTCAGCTCTCTACTCAGACTCGTCTTGTGCTCCTCCAAGGCCACCACTGCAAGAAAAGAGAGAACACATGTAGAATTAGCAGATTGAATCCATCTCCAGCACAAAAAAAGAAATTAGACACAATGTAGACAGATATCTGATTAAATGCCCATGAAAACTGTAACGAAAGTAGTTGTTCTTTTAGCATTTTTTCATATTTGTAAGAAAATATATATATATTCTTATAAACTGAAATTATGGGACTCATTTGCCACTTGCCAGAGTTAATACTGAAATACTCACACTGATCGGCTTGTTCTCTTGCTTTCTTCTCCAGATCTCGCTCTCGCCGTTCTCGCTCCTTTTCCCTCCCCTTCATGGCTCTCCTCTCCTGTTCAATTTGGTCATCCAATTCCAGATATCTCTAAGAGAGAATAAAGATTCAGCAGTCACGGGAACAATCCAAAACCAGTTGCTTTTACACTCTTTTTCTAAAACCTTTCACATAAATCCTAGTATACCACGCCACATCATCTCCCACCTCTTGACTCTCTTTCCTCAGTGCTTTCTCTGCTTGGTATCTCTCCAGCAGCTCCTCTCGCTCAGTTTTCTCCCTCTCCACTTCCTCCTCCCGCTCTCTGAGCTGGGCCTTGCAGGTAGCCAGCCCCTCCAGGACCCACACAAATATGGGCACCAGAGACTCCACCACGCTTTCACCATGAGTCTCAATAACAGTCTGTGGTAGAACAAAGCAGCAGAGAGAGAATCCAGGTGTGTGACAATGGATAAATAATATTTTCATTCACAGAAAAGTGGCATATTGTTTGCCTGGGAGCAGTAATATCACAGAAAATGCCTTACCTGTAGTTCTGAATACAGCTTCCCTGCCTCTTCACTCACAATGTTGGGGTCCAGGTCCACCTCCCCCGTCCCACACAGCACTCTTTCACTGTACTCCATCAGTAATTATTTTGGTTCCTTATATCATATATAATGATGTAGCAAACACCAAAAGCAAATACTTGCAATCCTGCGAGCCAATTTCTTCTTAGTATACTTCCTCAACACCTAATATAACTAGTTTAGCTCGCTATCTAACATTTCTGCCAACACCAGCACCACCCATCCAAAACAGCATCATGTTTCTTTTGTCGCAGACAAGCGCAGCATCCTCTAAGGCTGCACTTAGCGAGCTGTGTCTGTGGTCTTGAGTTTATATGACATCTAGAGGTGTTCTAGAGCCCATCCTGAAAAAGTCAAAAAAGCACAACTTAATGATCACCCCCTCTCTGTACTGCATCTAGGAAACATGACCACAGATACAAACAAAAAAAATCTGCTCAGGAGGGTTGAAACCTTCATGAAAATGGATGGCTAAACATTAAGAAGGCATAAAATGAAAGATCATCAACCTGTTAGTGTTTTGGCTTACAAAAGAACGCAAACGCAGGATTTAGACTGTACTTAGACACACATGTATGCACAGCAGGATTTAATTTAAAGCCATTTTTTTTAAGTCAGAAACAAGGTTGTTATTTTAATCAGTATTTAGGAAGGTTGGGTACAACCAGATGAAAACAATGGCTAACAATGGACCATTCAACGAGGAGAAAATGACTTTATATATATTTTGCTAATCAAGCAACCACTGGAGTTACTTTTAGCTTCCCTCCTGCTTTAGTTTTACAATATCTTTGGGTGTAATAAAGTGAATAAACCGACTTTATTCCAGTGAAACTTAAACTACCAGGTAGTTTTAAACTATTGTTCGGTCAATTAATCTGTCTGTGATGAGTCTGGTTATGAAAAATGTTAATCGAAGTCATATTAGCTGTCTTCCTTATCGACAAAACATAAAACATTCTGAATACAGTCAAAAAAAGATAGGAAACCAGAAAATGATAACATGTGGACGGGACATGACATGTCTTCACCTGTAAATGATAATTCTAGTATTGTAACTCAAGAAAAGAAATGGGGAAATAAAGATAGGAAGTTAAATGATAAGACACATGTAATTCACTGCCAAGTCACTCTTTGCATTTGAATTAATGCAACTGTGTTTAAAGCAACTTTCGTATTCACCTATAGAAGCGAATACGTGTTTCGTTTATTAGAAAATCACCAGTAATGATAAGGCACGGACAGACGAACTACAGAGTCCTTTCAGATGTGTTATAAATATCGCCACATGTAGAACTTAAGAATTCAAGAAGATTCAATTTAAACACAAACATGACAGCCCATGTCAGCCTTCAGGTTATATATGTCGATGATTTGGATTATCAGTCTACTTGGTGAGCAAAAATAAGACACAACGAGGAGCAGCGAAAATGTCACACATGAACTGGCATGTAGTATGAATAAATAACGTGACTGACAGTGGACACCTTGAGACACCGTTGGCAGCAACCTAACAAAGTTGTAACTTGGCCAAAAAACAAGCTGTGTCGTCGCGCTATTCGGCTGCCGGTTAACAGACTCACCTTCACGGCTAACTCCTTGGTAACTTTCATTTTACTGCCAAATAATACTAAAATCCAGGCGTCTTTTCTTCGGGGACGATATCAATTATCAAGAAACCAGTTCAAAGAAGGGGTTGTTGTTTAATTTTGACGTGTACAGACCGTCTCCGGTATGTCCAATCAGAGCGAAGGGATTGCTGCCTTCAACCAATAAACAACGAGAAGAGGCGGGATATTGGTAGTTGTGTTTTCAAAAGGAGAAAAAAAGGTTTCCTGAAACTTGAACGATGACACGTGACTAAGGAGGTTACAGTGGGTTGTCAGGTGATCCGAGTAAAGCTTTTCCAAGTCTGATACCTGTTGAAATTCCTCACACGCCTAAGAACTCGCCTTATATTGCATGCTAAGTGATTAAAGGAGTATCTTAAAGCTGACTTTGTATGTGCATTGAACGGTGCATGTGAAGTTATTTAGGTGTACAGTGAAATGAAAAGCAAAGGCTAAAGTAAATACTGAGTCGAGTTCTTTGAAGAATATGTACAGACGCCTATTTTTGTATTACACTATAATGTGATCGGAAAAATCTGTATAAAACATATCAATTCAAAGGAAAGCCTGGGAAACATCTTATAAGTGTAAATCAGGGCAAGAAATATAATGGGATGAAGTTTGTGTTTCTATCCAGCAGGTGGAGTTACCAACACACGTTTGTCCTATCTTTATTCTACCTCTTCACCGTACCCCTCACGTTTCAATTATAGCTCCTGCTTTTCTTGCCCTATCTCATATATATTTTTTCTGAACATGATATAGCACAGCATAAGAGAACGTTTATCACTTTCTAATGATCGGCACATCTGTAAAAAATATTGTAATTCCTTCAGAACTCTTTCAAATCCCGAATGACATGAGGTATTGTGTTATTTCGAAAAAGACTTCGATAATTGTAAATCAAACTCATAGTAAGATTATAGTTACATACATTAATATATCTGTTGCAAAGAAAATGCTTTGCTCTTGTCCTCTTTTTCTCTTTTTTTCTCGTTTACCAAACAATGGAATGTTACCATGGAAACCGATTTCACTTTAGAAATTTCATGAGCTCAGGGTGACAAACTTTGCTGTTTTAAAGTCAGCATTTTTCATGTAACCCCCCCCTTTTTTTTCTTTTTTGTTCAAATAGAGTAATGTTTAAGCAGATTTGAAATCATTATTCTGAGAATTGGAGTGTCTCAGATAAAAGATGCTGTTTAATCTGCCATTTTGTCTGAATTGTAAACAAGAAAATCCCAATAAACACAGTCTCTTTGTCCTCATTGTAGCATAAGATAGAGTACAACTATATATATATATATATGTATGTATGTATATATATTTCTATTGTAATTAGCTAAACATGAACAAAAGCAACTTTTTCTTAGTATGTTTTTTGTGTGCCATTTGAGTGAACAACCTTCAGGCAAACCTTTTACTCTGTAAGAAGGCCTTCTGTTAATAAATTTCCTTTTGAAGCACTTCTTTTTTTCAAACACATAAACACAAACATGCACAGATTATACAAGTCCATTTATTGCATATCAATGTCTGTATTTCAAAACTCAAATTTACAACTATGAGAAAGACAGAATGTTAAAATTCTCAGTAAAACAATTGTGGAAGCATTGCTTTGTTTCTTAATGGTTCCAAAAGCACAGTAAAAGCACATAAGTGTTACCTGTACACTTTACTTAGTGTTATACATAAAAAGGACTCATAAGGCAACATGAGGTTGTGAAGTCACATTAAGTTCAAACTTATTTGAGCTTCTTTAAAAATACGTTACAATACAACAAATACACCACACCAGATATCATGAGCTCCTCATATTTTGTGTGTAAAATCTTGGTGATCAAAGTAATTATAGCTAAAGTGTAGCGGAGTAAGAATGTACAACATCTTTCTTGAAAATGTAAAGTAGCACATTTTGAAAAAATTGGAACGTTCTTGAAATATCGCCTAGCAGCAGGACTTGTAAATTTATTTTGTGAAGAATGGAATATGTTATGTTTCCCTAAAAAAAGAACGAAAGAAAAACAGGAACTGCTATTCTGCATAGTTCAGTTTGAAAGATAAAGGAAGAAACAGGAGGTCTGGAGTGCCGCTGATATGGTGTGAAAATTTTTCAAAACGATTAGAGGTCAAGAGGAATGAGATGCTTTGTCTGCTTGCGTTACGTGCAGAACAACTTATATATCATTTTGTGCAGATCGTTCATCTGAAATTCTGCCATTAAAGCTCTTTTATACTGTGACTTTCTTAGTCACCCTCCCACTCTCTACAAGAACTTGTTTTCCATCCCTTCTCTCCTCTCGTGTAATCTCTCTCTTCTTCTTTGTCAGGAGGTAAAACACCACCACCCCAGCCATCGCCACCAAACTGAGAGCCAGAATGACAAATCCAAGTCCCAGCAAGTGAGAGGTTCCCACTCTGGAATGGGTCAGTTGGTCCCACAGCCCCACGGCCACGCAGCTGATGCCGATGAGAGTTCCCCAAAAGCCAAAAGCCAGCATGCAGGATCCACAGGACAGTTCAACACCCCCAGTCACCATAGTGACACCCGCCACCGACACGACGCCACTCGACAGGGTCATCGTCTCAGGTTTACAGTTGAAGGAGACAGCAGAGTTGACATCTGTTAAAGCTGAAGGATCAAGGGCTTCCATCTTGGCTGTCATGGTTGGCTTGTATCACTTGCTCAGTAGCTAAGAGTGAGCTTACATGGACTCCTTCTTCCGTTTCAGTCCTAAAACATGACAAATAGTCCTATTTTAAAAAATATATATATTTGCATCCACCTTTTCTATTGTTATTTATACTCACCTGACCCCAAAACTGGTACAAATCACCTAAAGTCTCATTATCTGACAGGGAGTGTGTTTATTGACATTGATTATAAACCCTATGTAAAGTTTATGTAGCGTATTAGATATATGAGGAAAAAAGTTAAATAATCAAAGGTCAAATATTTGTTTGGATGACATTTCTATCATAAATAAATTCCTTTCTGTGACTAACATCTCATGAAACATCAGCCAGACACCTTTAGTACTGTTTAAAGCTTTGGGATCGCCACTACATTTTGATAGTAAGTTGTTGTAAGTACTTAGTGTAAACAACATTTAGCTACATATCTAAAATTTGTTATAAGGAGTGGAATATCAATTCAAAAATAGTCCAAAACACAAACTATTTGAATAGATTATAATAGAAATGCAGATAAAAGCAGCAGACTTCAATCTCTTAACATTTTGAGTTCATAATATGGTTTGGCTGCATGTCTTCATATTAAATAAGGCTTGCTACAACTGATTGTGAAAGAGACATTTGCCCTAAAAAACCACATAGATTAGTTGATTACTGCAAAATTAAGGAGCTACAGTAACATCTTACATTTCAGAGAAACAAATAAGCCCTATCGCTCTACTCACCTTTATTTCAATCAGGAGCTTAAGTCTCAGCTGTGATTGTCACATGAAAATTTCCTTGAATTCATAATCAAAACCATTTGGGGTATAAACTTTCTTTTGCAAATGAAAACCTGAAGTTGCTCCTTCTCTCTCGTCACTGGATGCAGAAATGGGAGCAGACGCCCAAGTCCTCACATATTTCGCCTATTTGAGGTCTCACAAATGGTGGACGCAGTCATCAAGATTGTTGCCATAGTTTGTTTGTTCCGCTCTTTCCTAGTGTTTATAGGGAAGCTCTCATCTGTCATTACACATCATTATGACCCATTAACAGATATTTATCTGGAAACAACTCCCTTCCTCCTTTCCTTTTGCTTTCAGCCTTAAAATCGGAGTTGTGTCCCACCAAGGCATTGTTTTGGTTGAGAACATACTTTTTCCCTTTTTTGTGTGTGTTTTCCTGTTCACTTTTCACATGCCCCTGTCTCACTTGTAGGTGCAAACTATAATGTTAAGTTGCTCAATGTCTTGACTACTTTGAAATAAGATCAGTATTGCTGTTTACAGACACACACAAGTAAAACATGTATAAACTTGATGTGGCAGAATTATAATCTATATGAAATTTCTAACAGTTCACAGTCGATACTGTAGCACAGGTGAAGCTTGAGACAGTCCATTAATAAGGCATAATCCTGCCCAGCAAATAGGGTTGTGGCCATTGGCCTAATTAGGTGTTCTTAGATTGACGTCTCCTCCTGTTGACCTTTAACTTCCAGAGTTTATTATTATTTGCCAGCAACTGAAGCCCAATTTCATGCTGTAAAGCGACGTTATGAAGAAATTGTTTATACTTGATCAAGCGTCACACACAGAATGCGTATTGTGCTCGCATGCCAGACATACTGGACATTTTTCACATTTAGGAAAACATTTCAAAAGTAGCCACAAATCCTCACTCATTCTCCTGCCAGCAGTTTGTCCAGCCTAGGCAACAGGTCACATGTTAGGGATTGTTTGGTGGAGAGGACGTAAATCTTTTGGCCTTCACAGTTACAGGATGAAGATGACAGTAATTGGCTAAGTGTACGGGGCAGAGCAGGAGTAATCCAACAGATGGACTCTGAGCATATTTATGGAGCAAAACATATATTTCTTCAAAAATACAAACGATAAATGAAGGATTATCAGATAGCGAGGTGTACAAATATTGTACGTGCATGTTGCTGTGCTTTAATTCTTGGCGTTTGCGCTTCTTTTCTTGTCAGAAAATAGAGTAACACACCCACCTCCATTCTATGTTGGTCTGTAAAGGATAATCAAGGTAATAGTTTTAGTCTAATCAGAACAGACATAAATGAAACAGACTGATGCAGGAAATTTGTTAGACAAAGACTGTCTTTAAGATAGTTTGACCTGCTGATTATTACTGTGGCCCCTCAAGTAAGCTAATAGCTGTTAACAACTAAGATGGAAATATTCAGAAAATGAATGGAAGAAAGTTTGTAACAGTGAAACAGTGTGCTGGACACAATTTGGCATAAAAACAAATCCAACTTGGACACAGAAAGGTCCACCAATCAGAAGCTACGCTGCAGCTCATGTAGGACAGGAAGGAGCTCAAGAGTTGGGCCGGGACGGCTGGTGGTGATGATGATGATGTGTGGGACGTAGGTGGGATTGGAGATAGAGGTGAGCCTAGGTGAGTTGAACTGCTGGGACAGATGGTGGTCTGGGCTTAGATGTCACTTGTCACTGAAATAGCAGACGTAATGCTGGAGAACTTGAAGCTAGCTTCTAAATCTGTTCACAGAGACTCCCACAGAGCATCTGGTGTTAGCCAGATGACATACTGTGGGCCTGTGATTTTGTGCCTCTCAGTTTCAAGAAAAGGTTGTCACTGAAAAAGTGTTGAGGCATGCTGAAGAGATTTAATAAAAGTGCAATGATTTACAAATAACTCAAACCCTATATTTGTTAGAAATTACTGAAAGACGACACATCAAATGTTGAAACCCTTAGTAATTATTAACTGTTTTTAATCACATTTTTTTTTACATATGCTAGTTTTAAATGCGATGACACCAACTAAGAAGAGAAATTAATGTTTTATCATACTTTACCCTGAATACTACATCCATACCTGAAGAAGATTAATCTATTGTATTTCATTTTTTTTTCTTTTGGAAGATTCTGAATCATTTTGTTGGAAAAAAAATAGATACAGTCTTTAAAAAATGGTTGGACGACCTAAGAGGATTTGAGCTGCTAATTGTGTCAGGTCTCTGTTGTTGTACCTTTTGTTTCATAATGTGGTAAATGGTTTTTTTGTTTGTTACAGGTCTGAACTGCATGCAGGACAGTTCAAAAGGAAAGCATTTTTCTATATATATATCATTCAAAGATGTTATCTCCACAGATGTACAAGTTGCCTTTGTAATGTGCTTTATAGCTCCTCCATACCCTCACAGGTGCCAGCTTTTGAGCTGTGTGCCGATAACAAGCTACATGGTTCCTTTCTTGTTTGCTTTGGAGGACTCAGCGCCTATGATTTCCAAAAGGAATTCAAAATTGTGATTCTTTAGACTGCAGGACAATTTTTCACATCATCTTAGTTGATCTTAGTTTTCCTAGATCGTGTTTTTATGGAAGTGGCGACAGACTGTGCTCAGTAACAATGGTGTTCATTGTAATGTAGTGCTGCCTGAAGGCCTGAGGATCTCTGTCACCATTAGTCTCCTTATTCACTGCAACTTTACATTGAGTCAATCTACTGAGCAATCAAACAAACTTTATGGGAACAATTCCACACGGTTTGACTCAGATTATAATTAATCCAACATAGTCACACATTTTAGATTGTTCCAGACTTCCCGACCTAAACAGAGAAAATAAGACTAGCGGTTCATTTTGGTCAAACCCTCATCCACTTTAAATCCCGCATTAACAGAATTAACCCAGTCACCTCCCATAACAGTGATTTCCACCATCCTCCTTATCTCTCACCGTCAACAGTTGAGACAGACACTCAGTTCTCCAGCTGTCATCTGCCCACACAACACACAGGTAAGATCTCCTTTGTAACTTTCATTATCATGCGCTTTGCTGAATAGTTGATAATATATTCAGGCTTTCATAAGTGACAGCTTAAATATCTAAACCATGTTTCTTTTAAAGTGTCTTGCAGGCTTTCGTTTGGCCTTTAACATCAAAGGAAGCAGCAAACATATATTTTGGATAGAGACGAGAACCATTTGGTACAGGAGAAGAAAGCACCTGGAGGACTGAGGTGGCAAATATTTGCCATTGAGTTTGACAAGTTACTGAGACAGTGAGAGCAACTGCCATGGGAAATACCACCAGCAGCGCGATATCAAAGGAGATCCTGGAGGACCTGAAGCTAAGCACCAAATTTACTGAGACTGAAATCAGCCAGTGGTACGAGAACTTTCAGAAGCAGTGTCCCACAGGACGCATCACGCCAGAAGAGTTTGAGGAGATCTACACCCGCTTCTTCCCCGAAGCTGATGCCAAGAGCTACGCACGACATGTGTTTCGCTCCTTTGACACCAACGATGACGGCACTTTGGACTTCAAGGAGTACATCATTGCGCTGCACATGACCTCCAGTGGAAAGACGACCCGGAAACTGGAGTGGGCCTTTTCCCTGTTTGATGTGGATAAGAACGGATACATCAACAAGACAGAAGTGAAAGAGATATGCCAGGTATACAGGGGGGGGGGGGTGAAAGAAAAGGGTTGATCAAACCCAGAGTCAGACAGAAATCAGTGTAAGATCATTGGTAGTTTAAGGTAATTCTGCCATTTTCCCTTAAACGCTACTTTTTAGATTGCTGTGCAGTGCACAAACAGTTTTCATCTAAAAGTGCTTGAGACAGTTCATCGTTTCCTTCAAAATTATAACTTTGTGAGTGAATAAACCACATCAGAATATTCTCTTACTCATGTCTTGAGATAAAGGTTTCAGGCTTGACTGGAAGGAAATCATAATCAGGATTAACCAGCTGTTGTGATGGATATAATGTAATCCAACAGACTTGCATTGGTACTAAAGTGCAAAGCTTGTGAGAATTCAGTTTTCTTGTATTCTCTTTGATAAATACTGATTTAATTGGATAGCTTTGAAGTTTATTGCTGCGTTATTTTGTCAGGTTCCCCTGTTATCTTGTCTGTCTTCTGTTTGGTCCACCTTAACTGTGTTGCTGTTATGTGGAAATTTGCAATCCCTCTTATTGTATGTAGGTCTCAGCCATGATTGCCTGTCCAATTAGTCGTCTGTTTGACCTCTTGATAATCTCTGTGATTATAGGTTAAGCACTCAGACAATATAGGCAGTACTATTCTTTCGCAAGGCCACTCTTAACCTTTAGCTCTAACAGAATCTATCCATGATCTTCAGTCTAATCCATTTTTTTATTTTTTTATTCAGAAGCTTTTAGTGTACAAGCACCATGATAAATATTATCCATTGTTTTCATATAGTCAAATGAACTGAGGTAGCAAAGGTCCATGTATTCTGTTTTAAGACAAATGAGAAAGATTTGTAAGAGGTTTAGAAAGATCAGCTGAGAATCCAGCTTGAATCGTAATGGGATTTATTTCCTGGCCAACTGGCCTGAGTCCAAAAGCATTCTGTTTACACTGACTACATGAAGTAGCTGAATTTTGATACTTTAACAGCTATGACCTTAACACTGTCTAACATTAAAACAAGATCAGATTTTTTTTTTGCTTGGGGAGGGGTTGTCTGTAAAACATTAACAATGAAAAAAGACAGATTTAATGTATGAATTGAAACTATTCCCCATTACAGAACATCTCGAAAGGATTTGATATCTTCTATCTGTGCATTCAAAGAAAACTAAAGAGAGTAAATCACTGATGAAGCACACTGTTAAATAGCATAAACAGGGTCTCAAATACAGTACAATATGCATTATTTATGGATAAGCAGCTGCTTAACCCTGCTCCCTTTTCTAATTTATTCCAACCTCAAACATTTTTATGCAGATATAGATACCATCTTTAGATAACAAGGTTATCTATAGGTCACCAACTCTTCTTCCAGCTCACCACAACTGAACAACTGTGACCACACGATCAGAGGAGTAAGACTGAAGGCAAGCCCAGGGAGAGAAGACTTGACATCTCGACGTTTGGCCCATGGCCTGAGTCTTGGCACTAATCCATGTTAATCTAGGTGTCTTAAATGTGGGAGATGAGTGCTTCCTTTCTAAGTGGGACACACTCTTAAACGCCTGAATTCTGAAATGCGCAGTCATTTACTTCCAGCTGGATTCTAAGTGGCCCATTTCAGATGGACTGCTTCTAAAATAAGACGTGAAGCCGGCTGAATGTATGGTTGTGGCTAGCCTGATTATTTATTTTGACATACGCAGTAAATATATTTAGATGAATCATCTGCTTTTTAACTATAATGGTCAGTCTCATTAGGATTGTTGTTGTAGCTGCATTTGGTGAGATGATCAGTTAGCAGGCAGGGATTACTGTTAGTTCATATAATTATAGACAACTTGCTTGTATTCAGCCAAATTGCACCGATCACAATGATTTATGGTAGTATGCAGGATTAAAAAAAACATTAGAAAAAGTTCTTGCTTGTCGCTTTTCGCCTAATGTCAAGTTCTTTCGCACCAGAGGCTCTATAAGCCACAAATTCACGAGACCAAAATGAGCCGCAGAAGGCAGCAGGTTTTCTAATTTGTTCTACAAATTTCTTGCCATGTGCACATTTCTTTTCTGTGCAGTGTAGATGTTCACTATGGCTGAATGAGAAAAATGATGCAGCATTTTTTTATCTTCACTCTCCCCAACCCACCTCAGGCTATATTTAAACTCATCCCAGAGGACGAGCAGAAGAAGCTAGCAGAGGATGAGAACACCCCTGAGAAGAGAGCCAACAAGCTGTGGGCTTACTTCGATAAGAAAGACAATGGTACGCAAGCATTTGTGCACTATGTTGTGAAAATACACTGTGGGTTCGTCAAACTTTGTAATTAATTTTTCTGTTTTTGTATCACAATGTTTTTGAAATTCTATTTTCAAATATGCAAATGAGAAAGTCTCTACCTGAATATTTGTTTATTCACTAAAAATTCCCGAATAGAGGTCTGAACACTGAATCAAACTAGGTCCCATAAATAATTGAAAAGGAAATACTGTCAGAAGCCATTTAAAAATTTACTTTTTGGCAACTTTTAAAAAAAAAATAAATGTCCTGTAAATGAAAAAGTGGAAAATGTACAAAGAAACAGCTCAAAATGTATGAAAGAATTAAAGGTAATAAGTGTCTAACTCAGACTATGACCAAGTAAAGAACAAAAATTAGACAATGGACCCTGATGTTATGGATTGTAAAATTACATAAATTTCAGTTTGGACGCATTATTTAGGGAAAATGTAAGAAAGTAGCTTCTTAATATCCTCATTAAACCAACATTGAGACAATTATTTTTTTGCTCAACAGACAAAGTGCAGTAAAACAAGCACATTATTTTGTATTTAAGATGATTTTTCCCTTTGGTTTGACTAAATATGAGTTAATAATATACAAGCAAATGGGCCAAGCATTTCAAGAGTGAAAGAACATTGTTTTTTCCAGTAGTTTTCATCTTTAAGGGGATTTAAAACCAGTGTTCTCTGTTGCAAGTATTCTTCAGCAGATGTTCTAACATCTTGTAAGAAAATCCACATTTAACAGTCAGGCTTAACAAAAATAGAAGAAATAAATCCACCTGTGGCCCATCTGCACATATAGTGTAGCTTCGCTGATGTAATCTTTTTTATGTATGCACTAAACATTTGTCATGAAACCTTAAGTGACATTATAGTTGCATGTTAATATCCTACATGCACAAAACACACACAAACATAACACACACAAAGCGGATTTATAGAGTCCTCATTCAACCTTAGTTTACCAGCTCTCCTTTCCGTCTGTCCTGTTCAGTTTCCTCCACATTTTGACATTTCTTTCTCCTCTTTCTCCTCACAGAACGACTGGCTGAAGGAGAATTCATCAAAGGAGTGATTGAAAACGAAAACGCAATGCGTCTAATCCACTATGAACCTCTGAAACAATGAGGTCATTCATATCTATCCTCTATCCCTTTTTCTTTCATGGCAAAACATCCTTTTTTTTTCCTTCATTCTCTCAGATGTTCCCTCGATTTTCGCTTTAATCCTCTTGTCCCTCTGTGTAAATACTCTCTGCTTGCAGTGTTTTGGTTGCGACTAACTTTTCAGTAAGTTTTTGATTGTGTTCCATTGTCTGTCAGTGAATTCATATTAGAGGCCAGTAGAGGCAAAGCATTAGTGTTTTAAAACACGTGAGGCTAAAAAGCAGATTTAGAGTGAATACATATACACATATGAAGATAAAATCAATATATTTGTAGGTATCATACATATTGTTCCATTGTTGACTTTCAAACACATCAAAAAATTTGGCTCTGGAGAAATCAATTGTGTAATTACAATTGTAAAGGTATAATAGGCAAATAGTTAGCTTGTTTGAACTTTTTTACAGATTTTGAAATGTCCGGATTGAGATTGTAGCTCTCGGGTGTTGTTCTTTATTCAATGCACAATAAATTAGAGGCTTTCTCATACATCTGTTGTTTGGAAATCGATTTATTTATCTTACCCATAAATTCCTCTTTGACCCAGAAACATACTTCAAAGTATAATGTTTGGGGCTGACAAAAAAAAAAGGTGCTTAAGGCTTCAAGTAGTATTCAATTGTATTAATCCCTGACAGAAAAGCCAGGATTATCTCAAAAGTGTAACTTACAGATATTAAAGGTAAATGTAGGTATGTTTATATGGCTTTATAGATTACTGCCTTTATAATTAAATGTTAAACACTGTGACTACTTATAGTTCATTCCTAAACCATTGTTTTCTAGATGTTTAAGTGTGTGTCTGTGCGTGCCAGTATTTCTTTCATTCTGTCCTCCCACAACCCACTCCTCTCCACTCCGTCCCTTCACATCTTTCCTCTCAATTCCTCCTTCCTTCCATCCAACTCGGGATTACTGGTTTACACATAATCTTCTGTTCAACATGACAGAGCAGACTTTTCAAAATCTCTATAATCTTTTTATCTCTATGGGTTTGTGTGTGCTTCTCCACAGAGAAGCCGTGTTTGCTCGAGTTGCTGGTGTGCATGCATTGCAACAACATTATGCATCTGTCATAAGTTCACCATTAGAAAAATTATATTTTGACAAAGGAAACATGCTGGATGCCAAACTCAGATACATGAGGATGTATTGTATTTGATAGAACTTTGACATGAGTTCACCACTGAGATGACGGTTGCCATGCAGGTTATTATATAAGCAATGAAGTAAGACAAACACTTGAATTACATTTGGAATTGTACATTTACTTTCCGACAATTAGGCACAGAGAAATATGAACACATCATAGTCTTAATATCTTGATATGCGCTGATCTGATTGTCTTTAACCACAATGAGTGCGGCCAAAATTCACAGAAAGTAGATGACAAAACAAATCAGGGTTTGTTTTCAGCTCATGATGTAGTCTTTCTTTTTTAGGTTGTTCAGCCCTTTTAGTTGAATGTATGTTACTGATCCCCTAACAAGGCGAATCAACTCGCTCCAAGGCGTCCTCCATCTCATCCCTCTCCCTCTCACAGTCCTCACACCCCTCGGGTCCACAGCCTCCCACCAAAACCAGAGTCGGTACGTCACCATTTGCCACTCCAACCACGCTGCCGTTAGGGGGCCACGCCACGTCAATCATGCCGTCTGGACAGTGCAAGAGCCCACTGATGGAATAGAGCCCGCCCCCTGAAACTACCTCTTCGTAGGCTGGGGCGTGAGTGGCGGCTCTTGCCTCTTCCAAACGGATTCTCTGTTTGCGCCGTAGCTCAATGATGGTCTTTGTGTAGGAGTTGAGCGTGACCACCGCTGCCCCCATGCAACAACTGAAGGACACCCAGGCAAGGCTGAGAAAAGAGGATTTAGAATAGTTCGGGTCAAGAGACATGACATAGTGTGCAAATAACTCACATCTTAAGGACATGCTTGGATAATACAGGCTGTAATTCGGTCCATGAAGAGCAGCCACTTACGCAAATGACCAGCCGTAGTCCCAGGACTGAGGTCTCCAGTCCTTAGGACCCACAATGACTGTCATCTGAAACACTGTTGTGTACATCATGTGAGCTACCATCCCAAGAAGACCTACACGGGACATGACACAAAATATGAAATCTTGGAAACTCCGGTGAACATTCAACAGAATGATTCTAGTGGTAAGTTGAGAAGGAGATGACTTTTGTAAAAGAAATCAAATAAAGTAAAACCGAGTGATACTCTCACCTGACAGCACAGTACAAATAGCAGCATAGGCATTGATTTTTAGCGCGTGCATCTCTTTGTGGGAGCACAGGACTTCCAGCCACATGAGTAAGAAGCCCATCCCCAGCAGGCCAATATATGTAAACTCAGAAATAACTGACAGCCAGAGCACACCTGCAACATGTGAAAACATATGTGTACAGTGTAATGAAATAACCCTTCATTTGATTATAATATGTGAATATATAAAATGTGGTGACTGCTAGTCAATACACAGCTTACCTTGTGTTTCCCCTGGAGTTAAGTCTATGAAGCTGCGACACACCTCCCCTGCTAACAGCATATGGAACAAATGGAGATTTAGTCAAAACTTTGAATATGTGAGAACCCAAGCATCTCTGAAAAATGAACTTCATTCACGTAAATTAGCAGGGATAATTTCTTTCCATTTGAACACCGTGTTCCCATGATTGAACGGCTTGTGGAACCACCTTAGCAGCAATAACTAGAAATAATACTATTCTGTATGATGTGGTCAGTCACAAACATCATTGTGGAGGAATCTTGGAGCACTCCTCTTTACAGCGTGTCCTGATCCAGCCATACTTTAGCTGTTGGACAGATGGCCTCACATTTGACTCCACAATACTTTGGTATATAGAGGAGTTCATGGTGGACTCAATGACTGCAACGTGTCCAGGTCCTATGGCTTCAAAACAAGCCCAAATCTTCACGGTGGTTAGCACCGTCACCTCACTTCTCTCAGGAGTACTTCGGCTGTCTCCCACCGTCCCAAAACAAGCATGTTAGGTTGATTGGTGGCTCTAAATTGTCCCTAGCAGTGAGTGTGAGCATGTGTGGTTGTGTGTCTCATTTGTGTGGCTGTGTAAATTGGATTAAGCGGGTATAGAAAATGGACGGATGCTGTGTTTGGTTTTCTCCAAACGTGCTGCTGTGCATTATGACCAAACATCTCCACTTTGGTCTCATCTGTCCAAAGGACATTGTTCCAGAAGTATTGTGGTTTGTTCAGATATAACTTTCCCAGTCTAAGCTGTGCTGCTATGTTCTTTTTAGAGAGAAGATGCTTTCTCCTGCAACCCTTCAAAAAAAGCCATACTTGTTCAGTCTTTTTTCTAATTATACTGTAATGAACTTTAACATTTAACATGCTAAGTGAGTGGGTTTATTTTGCACGTTCTCTGAGTATTGCATGAGCTGATCTTGGGGTGAACTTGCAGGGATATCCACTCCTGGGATGCCTTGAATGTTTTCCACCCTAACCTTAACCCACTGAATAATCTTTCTCCCTGTAGAACGAAAGACTTAAAATAGTCCTTTTATAACCCTTCTCAGATTGATGCAACAACCACTTCTCTGAGATCATGATGCCTCTCCTCCTTGGCATTGTGTTACCCCACACCTGAATGCTCCAGACCAGCAAACTGCTGATTTTATTGAGGTGCTCACACCTGCTGATGATCAGTAATCAAGTGCATTTGATTTAGCAGAAACTAGCTGCTACTCTTGATTCTAAACGGAAGCAGTCACAATATACTTAATTTTTCACACACTACCAGAGTATTTGTATTATGTCCTGATACTTAAAACCTTATGATGGAAAGTCTCACCATCATTCTGTGTCTCACAGCTTTCCCAAAAGCCGGTGTGGAAGTATCTGAAGGCAAACTTGTCTTCCCCTGTCTCCCAGATGTAATGAACTGCATTGGCCAGCTGCCTTTGTCTGATCTTGGACAGCTCATCTCTCCTGGCTGGAGACAGAGTGCGGTTGTAGGGGCTCTGAGTGGGACCCTCTGTATGAGATGACACAAGAGAGTGACAGTGATAGAAAAGTTTGTTCAGGCTCAATTTTGCACCCTATTATTTTGGTTTTGTTAAAGTGGCTGGCAGCTAAAGCATTACCCAACACGCTCTGTCTCAAACCCTTTTGTACTCATCCACATCAACGAAAAACATTTTTCCTCAGAATGAATATGACAGCAAAGATTGATTAACTGCAGTTTGAGCATGTTTTGGCAAGCAAGTGCACAAAAAAACACCCACAGAAGCATTATTATGAAGTATTTTTCATCGTCAAACAGAGGTGTGTTTAAAGGGAAAATGAGGGAAGGTCCAATAAACAGGTAAAGATTTAGTGTGTGCTTTAGAAAGCAAGAGAACAAACAGTTCAACACATCAAATTCACCTTTCAGCTGTGACTATATATTGCAGTCACATGCAGCCCTGTCAGTGTGCCCCTGGTTATACCATGTGTGTTTTGTAAAACAGGTGTCCATCAATGTGCAAGAGTAATCACACTGTGGATTAAGTGGATTAAGCATTACACACACACCCGAGAGCAGGTATTGTCACCCTCTGGAACTCAGGTTGGGACAAAAAGAGATTAAAACAAGAACAATCACTTTCTAAGGGGATGAAAGCCTGTTGATTTATTCCTGTCAGATTAGTTCCAGGAATTGCTTGTTATAAAGAGAATGTGTAAAAACTGAGAAATTCATCACTTGTGTAATCAGATTTCAGCGATGACAGATTTTAAAAACAATTTAGAAGACCTCTGAGAGAAATGCACCCAAACACGCTCATGACATAATATTCTACACTCTCACGTTGCATCATGAGGAAGTTTGACTTTTTGTGACATTCATTTAACATTGAATACAAACTTTCTAAAGTCTCATAAGCAAAGCTTTGTCAAAACAACCTGACCTCACAGTCCACTCGTTGGCTTTCCCCAGGTATTTCTCATGTGAAAACCAGAAAAACAAAAAGCCCCAGAGAAGATTGCTTTGCCAAATCATAATAATTGCTGCTAATTGCACGATGAGGTCACCCTTTACAGAGGCCATAAGTTTAAGTTTAGTCATAGTGCTTAGAGGAGAGACAAAATGTTTGTGCTGCACTGAGCACCTGTGTGGAGAGAGGTAACCTGTAGCAGTGACGGGTTCCCTGTCAGTTACAATGTTTCAACAATCAAATCATCGCTGAGTGCCACAAAGGCCCAACGCCAAGAAAACGTCCCAGACTGTTGACTTAAGTTGACTGAAAGTCAAGATGTCAGAGGTAAGACGGTACATGCCTGCGAACGTGTTGCAACGGAAAATGGGATTAGTCACCAAGGAACATTTCCCACTTATTTGCACTTAGATTTATACCTGGTGTGGCTTTAGGGTTTCTACATTTTCTCAAAACTTCCCAAAAGCTCCAGTTCAAAAATGTGAAGCATAGCAACATCCAATTACTGCCAGTTTTAAGGTACATGTACTTTATTGTCTGCTTCTTTTAATACATTTCTATATCATGAAATGCTGCTTAAATCTTCACGCTTATTTTAACATACTGTATTGTAATGTAACATGCTGAGATAGTGGGAAAACATTTTAATAGGTATGTATATGTAAAATGAAAAAAGCAACACCAATTTAATCAGTCAGTTTTGTAAAGGAAATGCCTGGTTTTCCTTTGACAAGAACAGCTGCTAAGAATATGTCCTAAATGTTGCATCAAGCGACCAAGTGGGAGATGCAAGTTGACTTGAGAACTTTACAAAAGAGGCTGTAACCTTTCTTTGACCAGACACAGTACTGCAGCACGCAATCCATCTTAGTAGCTGAGCTTATGGTGCACTGGGAGCTCCATCTCTCACCAAAAAAAGAAAGCCAAGTACCAGAATCTTTTTGATGGCATGCAACCCTATTTCCTAATCAAGCTGGCTGCTTTGGTTTCCCAGCAACATCAGAGCACTATTCCTTACAGAAGATGGATTTGGAGCCTAAGCAACTGAAGAAAGCCATTTGGAGAGATAGCTATTGCAGCTGAGACCAGCTCAAGATGGCTGTGGTTGACAAGAGCTCACAGTAGGAGCCCAGCTGCTGGCCAGGACTGATGGGCTACTCTGTCAAACACATCAAAAGGGGGTGACCTGTAGCATATCCTAAGTAGCTCTATCAATATCTGCTTGCAGAAAAGCATCTGTTTTTTTTATCTTACTCATTTACATTCAGGAGAAGGTGCACCTAAAAAGTAGATGTTTAGAGCCTGAACCAAAGCTATCCAAACTGCAGTGTACGAAATAAAGAGTAAAAAGAAACAAATTAACCACAATGATGCTGCACAAAGCACGTTTTGACGTGTAGCATTTCCATACCTGTGGTGTAAGGCTCACTGTTGTTCTGGCCACAGTTCTTCATTTTGACAGGAGACAGACAGAGAGGCTTGACCACCTTGTGCGTGCCCTCACACCAGTAGGAGGTGCAGAGAGCCAGGATGGAGAGGGTCAGAGCCAGAGTGGTTAAGGTCAGGGAGAGCAGGGAGCGGGAGCGGCGGGACATACGCTCCAGCATGGCCACGAGGGGGACAACGGAGGCACCAGAAAGAAACAGAACAGGGTGCAAGGACGACAAGAGGAGGACAGACGGGGCTGCTACACGTGGAAATAAGACAAACGGGACGGAGTGTAAGCTTGCAGCCACAGATGTAGCTGACAAGCTTGGACAGATGCTTTGTTGTGGTTTTAAGAACTGATGAGCTGCCAGCTTTAAACGGGAAGCAGAGATAAATGTGACGTGACAGAACAGAACAGAAAGAAGATAACAAAAACACAGCTGACAAAGTGACACTGCAAGATCAATGTGATTAAAAGAGAAGAAGATAAAGAGAATGAGAAGCGAGGAAGTAGGATAAGAAGCTCTGAAGCTGAAAGGACAGATGGAGTGAAAAAATGAGCAAGGGATTTAGGTGGATGAAGTGCACACAGTGGGAGAAAAGAATGGGATGTGAGCATGTAACACTTAAATGTGATGTTCTATTGATCCTCGTGGGAACTGATATGCCCACAAATCCGCTGACTTCAAGACTTTTGATGCTTTTTTTTCTGGTTGAATTAGATCAGTTTCTGAATGGTTCAAAAAGCCAAAAATGTTATTTGATTATATATGATAAAGATTTTACAGCTAAAGAGGAAGTAAAGAACTTCCTTAAATATGGTTCTTTACATAGTGAGAAAGGAACATTTGACTGCAGACTGGAGCACAAAGAGGCCATGTGGTGACATCTAACTTAGTTGAATGTTACTTCAGTCACTGCTAAAGTCAAACAAGTCTTCCAGCTGTTTCTGAGGAGGCTTTACGGGAGGCTGAGTAATGTGACCCAGGCTAATATCTCTGTGCTCCCGCACTATCACACTCAGCAATGAGTATTCTGCTTGTTATAGCCCCTGCAGGACTTTAAGTGCTAAACCAGAAAGAGGCACAAAACAGACAAATGTTTTGATGATGCTGTTATGTATGAGCTACAGATTTAAATGAAAAATGTTGAGTGACAATCCCTGAACATCTGCCTCGATCTGTGTGTGTTAGTTGTATTTTAGTCTGAAGTCAAATCTGACCATGCTGGCTCACTGTCTCTCAGACTTTTACCCCCAGCAGCCCCTGAAAGACAAAACAAACAGCCGTTAAACCAGTCAGTTCAGCACATTTATTCAGCTATGCTCCCATGGTGTCAGCTGATTAAAAATATGCCATTTAATTATGAGAACAATATTAATTCAAATGGAGAAAAACAAAAGTGTTTCTTGTGGTAGTTATGGCACAAGTCCAGCTAAAATAGAAAAACGGCCAGAATATGGCCCTTCAAGTTTGTGTAACTTTTAGGTATCTGATGTTTTATCGAGCACAAAGGTGTGTATTTGGTCCTAAAGTCATTCTGCACAGACAGAACCACCTGATAAGACCCTTGAATGACTGCATGCAGGTAGATGAAGCTGATTTTACTCTTTAATGTCCCGCTCTACTGTTTGGTCGAGCAGATGTGAGTGTGCAAATGAGAATCTCCTGTTACTTTTTTTTTTTTATATACTTTTACAGTTAAGTGAGATCTCATCCATTTGATTTATACAACATTGCTTTTTGATTACTGCCAAAAGGAGATTAAGAAATGCAAAGAAATGCTTTTCCTTTAGCTTTCTTCCAGGTGCAGACGTTAAAGGTTTTAAGGCAAATTGTGATTAATCATTGGTTTGATTTGCTTTTTTAATTGATAACTCCAAACTGTTTGTTCATTCCTCTTTTAGCATATTCCCTGCTATGAGTGGAACTCTAATTTCTCTCAGCCTCAACTTTGATCTCGACAGGTATGGAAGTTCTACTTTTCGGATCAAGTTGAAGCGAATAATTTCTGTACATTATTAACACTTTACGCAATTATCTGAGCAGAACTCTTTTAAAAAGTGGACATTTCTCTTTATGGTTGGCTTTTTGATAAGAATTAAATAAAAAACTCTGGTCCAAATTTTGCTGATATTACACATTTTTCATCTTAGAATAAAGATGGTCATTATTTCCTCAACAGAACCTGAATTCTCGCTGATCGCATCAACAGGAATATCAGATTTTAAAAACTAAATTTAAAAAACTGCACACATTATTTCCCTCATTTAAAGCACATTCAAAAGCCACCTCGAAAGGTAGTTTATGAACATCTCAGCTTTTGAGTCAATGTGACACAAAACAGTCTCATAAAAGAGTACATATAAGTATAAGTTATGATGATGAAAAGGAATCAACTCAATGACATTCATCAGTTATCACAGTACTTGTTGATTATTCCTCCACAGTCTGACCGGCAACTTAATCTCCACTTATTTAAGGATGACGCGTATCTTCCAAAGAAAACATGGAGTAACTACTGTCGTAAAACAATATATATTCACCTGTCACTAGTTTTCTTAACCCACTATCTGCCTAGTATAAGAGCCTTTAACCAAAAAGCTTCTGAAGAACTTACATGTAGTTGCTCCATCTTGAACAGACTCTACGTCACCACGGTCTTCCTCTGAATCCTGTCTGTCAACAGTTTTCATCATTCAGGATGCGCATCGGCGGTCCTTACCTCTCCATCCGCACTCTCCCCTGTAATCCTCACAGCCAATAGACGGATGGAGATGTGAACTGATGGAGCGACTGAGCGCCTGCCCCCACGCCCATCTACTCTGTTTTCTGTCTTTCTTGGGAATTTATGTCACATACCCATCCTGAATCATGTAATCCCTCTAAGTCCATCTGTTACTGTAGTGCCCCCTCGCTTCCTTTCTGCCCATTTTCAGAGGTGGTTCCCTCTCAGCCTCCCGACAGCCTTCGTCACCAGTTTAAGTTGCGCTCCATGAAGATGTTGTCTTTGACCCAATATCTAACCATCACAGCAAGATGATGGAAACCAAACTGTGGACCAACTCATTTATGGACGTGGACTTGTGCTTATAATCAATCAAGATGTCATTTCTAATCAATCACAACCGTCCAGGAGAGTTAACCGTTTCTCGCTGTATGTGCAATGCTATGCCAAAAAGAGAGAAAGAAACCAAGATGAAAAAAAAGGTGGAGAAATCTTTATTTGTTCACAATAATTTATTTACAGTGTATGTACATAGCACATCATAGCAAAAAAGAAAAAACAACAACATCTGTTAAAAGGTACGAATTCAAGAGAGATTTCACTACACATGAAGTTGTACAAAGCAGTTAACCCCAGGCTTGAGATTTACAATAATGTAGAACCAGCTTCCCATCACTGCTGAAACACTGGAGGAGAGACAAAGAGGAAGAGGAAAACAGATCAAAACAAATGTTACGGGTCCGTTCTGTGTATTCCAAAGTTACGGTCTGCAAATTGATCTTAACTGATGGTGATGAAGACAATAATAATACTCAAAAAGAAAAAGATATTTCAACTATATTTTGCGGTCTTTTTCAGTCAGTGGTCAAGGATTTGGGGTTTTTTGTCATATGAACCTTTTCTCTTATTGCTCCCTCTGCTGGTTAACTCATGCTGAACCTGCAGGTGGATGACAACCTGCCACACCTGCCGATTTAATATTTCATGGCAGCCCAAGAGATCATTCCAATATAATAAGGGTGGCAATAAAGTGTTAATTCACCTGCATCAGTTTCATCTCAAATTCTATATTTAAAAAAAATGTCTCCCGCAGGATACATCACGAGGATTGAAACAGATATTTCAAACAGTCCAGTTCCCATCTAACAGCCTGAGTGCTGGTTACAGTTAAAGCAGGGAGAGCTGACTGTTAATAGGATAATATTAATAGATGGGCTCGACTGGTCTCACAGAAAGCAGCCATAATGTTAGTATTCTCAAAAATGTCTTCATTTATACTCGTAATTTATGTGCAAACTGATTTTTTTTAAATGATATATATTTAAAATACTTTTGGTTTTCATGTCACAATTTTTTTCCTATTACTCCTATTTTTTGGGTGGTCATTTTGAACAAAAATACAATTTTTTTTCCTCAAGCTTAAACAAACAAACAAACAAAAAAACAGCACATAAACTTACATCAAAGAGGACCCCTACTTCTTGGTCCGGTGATGGTGCAAATGACTGGTTAACATAGATGAACTGAAAACCAACAAAAGCAGATACAGTGAGGAGTTGTTTTTGTTCCATGTTTTTCACTCCTAATCTCATTCCAGATATGCTTTGAGGAAGTCAGAGCACCATTTCATCCTTACCAGTTGTTCACCATCATCGAGCTTGAGGAAGCGAGAAATGAACTGAGCGAGGGACTGCACCGTCCTCCCCCGGTCCACAGCCCACTTCTTAGTTTTCATTATAGGAGTGTCTCCCACCGCCTTCAGCAGCACATCGACTGTGAAAACAGAGAAAACAAAAGTGAAAGCAGCTGCTGCAGCACAGAGTGATCCAGGCAGATCTGAACTTGAACCGCTCGGTGGAATTTCTGACTATGTGCTTCTGGGAAGCACTCATGTGTCACTTCAATACCACAGTAAGAGGACTAACAGTGGAACAGTGTTTCTCCTCTAAATCTTAGAGAGAACACCGTGGAGGTATTACAACAGTAATCAGTGCTGTTGGGACAGGAGAAATGATATTAAAGCTGACATTAAAGCTCATAGCTTGTATTTTAATCACTTCAACTTCCAGGTGGGGGTTGCTGGGTAGTGTGACAGTTTATGCTGTCGCCTGAAGACAAGGACGTTCCTGATTTCAATCTCAGGTGTGTCCTTTCGGTGTAGACTTTGCATGTTCTCCCTGTGCACACGTGGGTCTCTACAGCTACTTCAGCGTCTTCCTGCATACCAAAAATTTATATATGTAATATGTATGTTAGGTTAACTGGTGGTTATAAATGATCAATTAATTGACTGTGAGTGTGCATGGTTGTTTGTCTTTGTGTTGGGACCATGAGGGGAAAAAGCAAATGTAAAAATGGATGCATGTATCAAAAGTGTCACATGGAGTACTATTCCCTTAATATTGGTACAACCACAAACTGTCAAATGTACAGTCCTTACACGAAAAAAGATTCTATTATCAGCTTAATGAGCTTTGGGATCAACTTTTGGTCAACACCAGCCAGCCTGATGAGGGTCAAGCAGTTAAAAGCTTAACTCTGATGGTTCATAAGTCATGCTGAAAAAATGTTGTTGTCCTCTCCTTTTATATCATTAAACAGTCATCTTTTAAGAGTCGCCAATAAGGCACATAACGGCTGAGCCTACATGAACACCTGTAGTGTGTTAGCATCATCTCGTTTCTCTTATTGTTTGTTTTAAACACTAAACTAAATATCTATCAACAGATAACTGGAAAAACAACTTATGAATGAAAGAAAAATCTAAAGGTTTTACAGTTACTTGACAGAATTTTGAGGATAACGGTATGTCCAAGAGAGAAAGAACATTTGTAAGCATACACAAACAAATTGGTTCCAAAGCAGCACTGAAAAGACTGCCTGCGCTGCAGATACATCTGCATAAAAGTTTGCTTTACCAGCCTAATTAAAGAAGATTATCACTAATTGGCATTTTATAAGTCTGATTAATCTTCTAAACGGTTGATTTGTCTGTACTGGGAATGATGTGCAAGAATCAGCATACAGAGGTTAGATATGTGAAAATAACAAACAAACAGCTGGATGAAGATTACATTATATTGCTGAATGTATGTTGAGTCTTGCTTGTCTATGGGTTTTATGGATTTTAACCAACTTTAAGCATGTAAATGATTAAGTTATTTAGCATATTGGGATTTAACATACCCCTGTACTCCTAGTAACAGGCCGCATAAACGTGACTTGTGCAATATTTCATGCATCCTATGTTTACAGGTATATAGATATATATCTATATGTGTATATACTGTACAATAATACCCCCACAGCTGGCTGATACCAGCATTTGTAGATAGTTAATTATATTTCATATAGCTTTGATTGTTTTTTGTTTTATTTAACTTTTATTCTCTGCTATGTCGTTTTTTAAATGACCATGTTCCAGTGTTGTGAGATATTTTTATTTTATTGTATTCTCTTGCTACTGTAACATTTGAAAATTCCTCCTGTGGGACAAATAATGTCCATCTTATCTTATAATGTGTTATAAGTAATTAAAAGACAGTCTTAAATGAGGTCTCCCACAACTAAAGACAAAAATGATCAAATAAAACAAAAAAAAAAAAAAACACAAACGAGTATGAATAACCACCACTTGAAACAGGACGCTTCCTGTGTGACCATTTTAAACACGCTGTAACTGATATTTAATTTATCATCCTTGTATTGGCGATAATAAAGATGCTTTTGACATAACTATATATATATATACTTGATCGACTGTCGCGGTAAACAGACTCAACGTAAAATAGAGCACACATAACAATGTATGTTGCCTTCATAGTTATTAGCAATAGCTTTAGCTGTTTTCCAAAACTTGTGCTATCACGTGTTAAAAAACTCTATTCTTATTGGCTAAAACGAAAAAAGCATTCATCCTATTGGCCAAAATTACTATCACTCATTTTTACCGTCACACAACAGGAAGCGTCTCCTTTAGCATTCGCAAAAGTACTCAAACACGACTATTACTCGCTACTGTCACACAAATTCTGATATATTTAATGATCTTACTTTTTTTCTTCTCCTCGTTAGCTGTGGAGTCGTCTAACGGTGGCTGCTGCTCCTCTTTCTGCGTTTCTGTTGGAGACTCAGCATTTTCAGACATCTTCAGATGACCACTGTGAGTTACTTTACGGTTAACACCCACCAAGCTAGCAGGGTGAATGTGACAAAAAGGGCTACCTACTATTGGCTGAAATACACATCAATCTCAATGAGGCGTAATTCTATTGGTCAATATGCTCTTAGAAAGGCGGTACTTATCGTTGAAAGCTCAGTAGCTGAACTTCTGGCTGGGTCCTTGCTACTTGCGAGGTTAGTTTTTATTTTGACATAGGTTTATATTCGCAAATACTGTGCTTGTTTTATTATTTTTAATTATTTATTCTGATGTTCGTTGATAATTAATTTGATATTATTAGATGTCGTTTTTTGTGAAGTGTTAAATACGTTCATTCTTCCTCACTCACACTTAAAAAGGTAAATATTCTGCTGGTTTCCAACAATACAGGTGGCGTCACATGGGAAATAATACTTTAACCTGGCAGTTGAACTTTCTACAGTCTCCTTGAACCTGTCACCCATTCTGTCTGCTTACATTTGGACCATTCACACGATAATAGTGAGTTATATTTCGTTTGATAAACAGTAAGTACATTTCATCTGTTCGCTCTGCAGCTGTTTCCGTGTCGCCTCATACTTTTGTGTTTTGCACTGATACTATTTGCTCTCATTGTGACGAAGACACCGCAGCACCAAGGAGAAGGCGGCTTCTCTCAGCTCTAAAATGCACAATCATATTTAAGAAGTTTTTAAATAATTAAATTAAATTAAATTAAATAAATAATAAATCATTTCTTGTAAAATGTTGTATATTATTTACATATAATGCCCATAAAGAGCTCAAAGTAGCTACATTACAAACATTCAGAGCTTGACGGTTGACCTTGAGTTTTTCCAATGATGGTGAAACAACGTTTTAGGAGTTGAATCTGAGCTGAATTAGTTATTTGTCGTCTTACTTTTGCAGTGGCAAACATTGGCAGGCTCTCCACCAAGGATGCTGTACTCTTCCTGTGCGACATGCAGGAGAAATTCAGACCCAACATCTTCCAGTTCCCCAACATAGTCAGCAATGCAGCCAGACTTCTCCAGGTTGGTCCTACCCACAATCTTAACCATGTTTAAATTATTGGTACAGTCTAAATGAAATCCCCCTGCTCTCGCCTCCCTCTCATAGGCTAGCCGTGTTCTGGGCATCCCCGCCATCCTGACAGAGCAGTATCCTAAAGGTTTGGGACCCACCGTACCGGAGCTGGGAGCTTCGGACCTGAAAGCTCACCCTAAGACCACATTCACCATGATGATCGAAGAGGTGGAGAAGGAGCTGCAGGCTCTGGGGAACCCAAAACAAGCTATTCTGTGTGGAATAGAGGCACATGCCTGTATCGCAGTAAGACCACACGATTGTTGTTACATTATATTTGATCTGCTACTGAGCTGTTAAAGATAGAAAATGATAAATGATTACTATGTTGTTGGTAAGTAATTAAAAAATGCTATTATGCTATTGTCTTTTTTTTAATGAATCTTTGAAAAAGTCTTCCTCCTCCTGGTCTCTGCTTCTTGTCTCTTGATCAGTGTACAACATTTGATCTGCTTGAGAAAGGAATAGAGGTCCACATCGTGGCTGATGCCGTTTCATCCAGAAGGTATCTGTTTATAGTACAACGTGCTTTCTCATACAGCAGGATTTCACCATTGGGGAAACCGTATATATATGTTTATTTTCTGCAAATTTTCTCTCCTCAGCCAGACGGATCGCTTGTTTGCTCTGTCCCGACTGAAGCAGAGTGGAGCTTACCTCACCACAACAGAGGCTGTCCTGCTCCAGCTGGTTCAAGACGCCAAACACCCCAACTTCAAGGAGGTGCTTACTGCAACTGCTCTGTTGCTCTGCTTATTCACGTCTGTCTCAATGTGTTATGAATATATGTGTGTTTTCCTAAAGAAAACAAAGTCCAGACACAAGGGCACGAATGCATAATCGGTGTGTACACACAACAACCATGTGTACGCTTTTTCCTTCACACTAACAGGTGTTTATCAAAGGAAGAGTGTGGGCACCTCTTCAGACTCTGCACACATTTCTTGAAGCATTTAATCCTGATATGGAGGAGTGATATTTGGAAAATAAAGGCTAGAAAATGTAATATTAAAAAAATAAACAAGAAAGTTAAACAAAAACTGTGTAGAACATTTGCCTCACAGCAAGAAGCTTGGTGCCTTTCTGTGTGGAGCGAGTACTCTCCCAGTACTCTGGACTTCCACAGTCCAAAAAACATGCATGTCTGGTTAATTGGTGATTCTAAAGTGAACCTAGGAGTGAGAGTGAGTGTGAGTGTGCATGGTTGTTTGTCTCTGTACATCCTTCCAGGGTGTATCTCGCCTTATTCCCAGTGCAGCTGGGATAAGCTCCAGCCCCCCACGCATTTTAAATGGACATATTTATTTAACAGTGAGTGCCGTCACTAACTGCGGCCGTTTGTCACGGTCGTCTCTAACGGCCAAGGAAAACGTTGCCTACGAGGCCAAAAAAGAAAAAGTACTGAAAGATTATTCTTATTTTCTGTCCAAAAAAAAGTGCTCAGGTGTTGCCTTTGGTTTCGAAGGGCTGAGTATGAACACAGCCACCACACCATTTGCCATCTGTAAGTCAGGGTCTTCCTCCACACAACCCCGTGTGTGTACTGTATGTGTTCATCTGTTGCAGATGAAGCAGGGGTTTCAAATACTTCTCCGGTAGCCCCGGATGCACAGTTTTGGCTTCTTGTCTGTAGCTTCTTTGCCTCCGCAGGATTCTTTGTTCTTAACTGACTGAGCTGAATGCTTCTGTTACTTTCTTCCATCCCACAGTTTTTTGTTTTTTTAAATTCTGCTGAAACAGACAGACTCTTCTCCACTCCACTGATGTGTGTCTCAGTTTTACATTTGCTTGCTTTTATTGTTATTCCTTTTTAGCTGTTTTTAACTTTGTTTTTATGTGCAAATGAATCATTAGGAGAGTGCCCACATCCTTTTAGTAAAAGATGTTACTGGACATCAGGGTTTTGCATGTAGTTTAAAAATGTTTTGGATTTATAAAAGGGAACCATATGGACGTACTGCGTTATAAATCAGTCAAAAAGAAAGCGTGTGTGTTATTACACACAGTTTAGTGCCCCAGCAAGATACACATTCTTATTGCTCAACTGTGGGACTTTGGACCTTACGGCTCAGTACCTTTCAGTTTGTTTTTCTTTTACAAATGTGATACATGCTATTCCTTTCGGTTTTCTCTTTTGTTACTGACTTCTTCTGTTTTTTTTTTGTTTTTTTTTTTACACCTTTGACTGTTTAAAGGATGAGTGGTTCAAATTTAATTGAAATGATCTGGGTGTGTTAGTCTGACTTGGAGAATTTCAGTTTAGTACGATTTCAGTCGAACTGACGTGATCACGTGTCATTTTTAAGACAAAATCCTTTTTTAAAAAAATATTTTTTTCAAAGAGCATGAAAGTGTACTGACTGATTTCAGTGGTGAAGTGATCGGAACCAGCTGTGGACTATCTAAGTCATAGGTCTTCCCATTTTCCTGTCTGAAAAGACCAATGTTGATTTTTATAAATATATGCGAGTAACAAAGATCATAACTTTGTTGGCAGATCCAGAAGCTCCTGAGCCAGCCGTCCCCTGACACCGGCCTACTCGCCTTCTTCAGCTCTCTGTAGAGACGTCATTTCCTGTCATTGAGTTCCACTGTACAGAACTGTAAAGGACGACAAGACAATAAATCAACTCATGTTACTTTCATTGTGTCTGAATCAAATTTTCGAGCCATGTGTGTGAGGGCTCAGACCCTCCTGATGAAAAGTGTTTCTCTGCAATGAGAACCTGACGGGCTACAGGTCTGAGGAGGTGGGGCCAGCTCTCAGAGGCGGGTGCAAACAGTGATGTCACTCAGGGGCGGAGTGAGTGACGTATTTCTGGTGAGGTCAGAAAAGGAGGGGAAGAACAGAGGGAGGGAGAGAAAAAGGAAGCTCTCCGATACTTTTTTTTTTTTGTGTATATTTCTCTAAAGTTACACAAGCTTTCACAAACCGAGGGTGTGATCGGAGTTTCTTGAGGGGATCAGCATGCTGAGGAGTGACCTCTGAAGAGAAGAACGGACTCAGTTTGTCAGCAGTTGTGCATGTCTGATGACAACATAAAATATTGAACAGTTTTCAAGGCCTTGGGCCTCGAGTGACCAGAGAGAGGTAAGCAAGTAATCTTCCTCCTCAGAAAATAGCAGGTATAGGTGGGGCTGACTCACCGATATGTCGACTCACTTATCTTGTGTTTGCTTGAGAGGGGAAAGTTTCTAAAGCAGCCAAAGTGGCGAGTGTTTAAACTTGCTGTTTTGTTAATGACGCTGTCTGGAAGTACAGGAACAGAACAGTTGACTCTGACAGTCCCAGGGGAGTCTCCTGTGGGAGTGCTCAGTGTTTATGTCTCTGCTATGACCCATGTGAACAGAAAGTAAATGGACACCTAGATCCACTGCTTCCCATTCTGATCCTTCAGATCCTGGACAGAGAAAAAGAGGAACAATGTCTACGGACTTGGACTCCAGTCTCACCAGTATTGACTGGCTGCCCAAACTGGGAATCAGCAGCCTGCGCTCGGGCAAAGAGAGAGGAGGAGGAGGAGGAGGAGGGGAGAGGGACAAAAAGAGAGACAAAGGGAGGGAGAGAGGAGACTTCATACCCTCTGTGCCGAACCCCTCTTCCTCCACCTGCAAAGGGAAGCCCCCTCACAGCTATGCCACTCTCATCGCCATGGCAATAGGAGCTGCGCCTGAGAGGAAGTTGAGTTTGAATGACATCTACACCTGGATCAGCGATACTTTCCCCTACTACAGCCGAGCAGGCCGCGGATGGAAGGCAAGTATTACTGCTGCTGGAGAGTAGTAACGTGTTTCTATTTATGACATTTAAAGTAGTTATTGCACCGGTGTTATTTGTTGTCTGACCACCACAGAACTGACTCATTTCATTCTTAACAGAACTCCATCCGACACAATCTGTCCCTGAACAAATGCTTCAGGAAAGTTCCTCGACCACAGAACGACCCCGGCAAGGTGAGCTTCTTTTGTATCATCACGCTGAAACGAGACACATGCTTTTGTCAGAATTTACATCGCACAAAACAAAAGTTTGTGGGGAAAAAAAGCGCAAGCTAATACCTCTTCCTTTATTTCCAGGGCTCCTATTGGACGATGGATGGACCTGCAGATGTGACTCAAATCAGGGCACCGAAGCGTCCCTATCCGGAGGAGGACGACAGAGAGGATGTACGCTTTGTTTTATCTTTAAATGACTCATTCATTTGTAAGAGTAATATAGGTGGGACCCATTTCCTGACAAATTTTAGAGTCTTGCCGAGTGAAATCAACTTTTACAATGTGGCAGATTGCCATTTGTTACCTTAATTACAGGTCGAGTTTGAGGGATCAAAGAAAGCCACTTGGTGATGATGAGTATCAGTGATTTAGATCATAGGGACAGGTGTGACCTGTTTTTGACAGACAGGGGCACTCAAAACTGTTCAAATTTCACAAATCAGTGTGTTAACTTTTAGTGTCTCCCTCTAACGGAACATAAACCAGTCTGGTTTCCTCTATAGTCTTATTCAACATCTTTATTCTTTTTTTTTAGGGTGAAAGGTAACCATTGAAATACACTATATTTATAACCACGGTCATCTTTAAATCATCGTCTTTAATCATCTTTTATTTCCGTGCCACAGTCAAAAACCTATGGGCTTGAAACTGCACAAAGGTCAGTTATAACAAATAAGAAAAAGGTCTCTGCTCCAACAACTACTCTATGAGCAGCACACTTTCTTCAGTGTGTCACGATTCATTGCGGGGAGCCTGTAGTTGACATTATAGATATAGGTCCTGTAGACCAGGCACATGTCTGTCACAAAGAAAAAAAAAAGAAACTCTTAGTAGCCTCTTTTGAACCCCTGAACCTTCACAATAATTAAGGACAAAATTACTTCGTCTGATCAAGCATTTAGATGAGATTGACTCTCATTGAATAACAGTTTTGATTCTTCAGAGACGCTCAAGCACATTTGATTCTGCTATTTATCTTGAAGGTTTAAGTTTATGAAAACAAAGCTAAATTACGGTGGCCCTTTGTGGCAGAAATAGTCACTATGAAAACGGGTTTTTGTGAATTAGTCACCCCACACATATTTGGTGTTCCGCGCAGAAAAGGGTGTAGCTAAATGTGAGCAGGTGCTTAATATTCAGTTGTTGTTTAGCTTTGTATTTTGGCTGAACCGGTCCTTTAACTTAGGCAGTAATGCTACATTCCTGCAGGATCTCAGAGCCTCATCCACTGTGACTTGCAACACCGAGCTGTTTCAGATTCCCCAACCAGCTGAGACACAGTTGGTGAGAGGACCCTCTCCTCATCATCATCCACAACCATCTCCACATGCAGACCTCCAGCTTCTTAACTCCTCACCGCTCGGACCCATCCAGCAGCAGTCTCCCCACTCCACTGCCTTTCTCTCTCCTCCCCCTCGCAAGGTAGACTCACTTCTTCCCTCCTCATATTACAGCCATGTTCATTGGGTATGACATCATGTCTTCATCTTCACAGCAACCCTCACCCTACATGCCAGCCCATGTCTCCAGTCTCCCTGCTTCTCATCTATCTGTCCCCCAGTCAGCGGTGCTCCCGCCTGCAGCCCCCATGTCATCCATCAGTTCTTTTCCTCCTCCCCACCCACCCGGCTCCACTTTTTCCATCCCCACTGCTTCTGCTACACCTCTGCCTGTTGCAAGTATGTCTACAGCTTCTCCAGCTGCCCCGTCTTTCTCGGAGGCGGTGCTGTCCTTTCCCGGGAGTTCAGAACCCCCGCCTGTTTCTATTTTTTCCTGCACGGTCAACTCGACTCCTGTGCCCGTTTGCTCCACATCGGGGCCCGGTCACCCTTCTGTCCCCTCATCTGTTGCCGCCGCTCCTGCTGTTTCATTAAACTCCACTGATCCTCCACTGAGATTCTCCTTCGATGAGGTGAACATACCAGACTTGTATGCGTCTTTCAAGTCTCTCTTCAAGACAATGCGGGAGAGGGGAGGATCACTGTGTAAGTATCTTGTATCGAGGGATGTTTTGCAGTTTTCAACATTGCACTCACCAACGGCTCAGAGGTAGTACTTATTTTCTTTTCTTTAAAGCCGACGTCCCTCCCCTGGCTGTCCCACATGACACTACACCACTTCACACTCCAACTCTGCTACCGATGTCCCCTCAGCCCGCTCCTGCAGCCCCACCTGCAGCTGCTGCACAGGCATCCCACCCACCGGAGTCAGAGCCCATTTCACAACACAGTGAGTCTCACATTACTTTATCAGGCCAGAAATGTTTGAATTGCATGAAAACCAGCTGCATTACCCAGAAAATTGCTTTCTAAAGTTGCCCTCCTCCCTTCCACTGTAGCGGTGCCGTCCGACTGGTTCAGTAACCCAGGTTCTCTGAAGGAGAGCTTCCGCATTGCCAGCAGTCTAGACTGGGCAAACATTGACCTCTCTGGTCACCCAGGTCTGTGCTGTTTATCACAGTCTTCTTTAAAGGGCTGCTTCACCCAAATTTGAAAAAAAAATGAAATAAACAGATAATTGAAACACATAGTCTAACTTATTCTGGGAGTATTTGGGTCTCATGCTGTGGAGAATCTGTGATATCCTCCTCTGAGTGTACTCTGCTCAATCTACAGGATGCTGTCAGGATCGTCTCAGTCGTTTTTCCAGACAAAATGTTCTTTTGGTTGCAGCTCCTAAATTGTTAGATTTGATGGTTTATTTTTGCCATCAGTTTTAGTAAAGTGAATTTTTTTTGGACTGGTGGTTCTAAAATCATTTGAGGATCTCACCACCATCAGAAATCAAATTCAACTGCAGCCAAAAAAGGTTTATTTAGATTGTACCTCTCAAGCTGAGATTTCCACCTCTGACATCTGATTCTCCCAAACATTTCTAAGAGAGAGGTTGCTCACAGCCTCAAGTAACGAAAAAGTAAATGTACTGGAATCTTTGGATTTTGCATTTGGGTGAACCATCCCTTTAGGATGTTTGTCTTGTGTCAACAGTCAAATCATTTCACAAGTTAGAAGTCATAAGCTAATAATGAAAGAGTCAATATGAGGAATTATTGAGATCTTTGTTAAATCCTATTGTGGGCAAATGGTTGCAAGGGGCTCTGATATTTAATATCCTTTAGACTCTAAACAGGACTCGCTCACGCTTTGAGCTGCCTGCTCTCCAACGCCTTCTTACTCTCCTGTTCCCAGACCTGCTGGAGAGTATGCGGCAGGCGGAGCTCTCCGACTGGGCTCTGGATCCGGCGCTCTTCACGTCCCTCTGTGACTCCCTGAACCGCTTCTTCTCTCAGAAGGGCATGATCACCCCCGGCAATAACTCCCCACTCGCCCTCGGAGCACCTCACACCCTGCAAGGGCCACCATTCCCCTCCAATACACCTCCCACCCTGGCCAGCCTCACCCACCCGTCGCCCCTTCCCTATTCTCCAATGGTTCCTCCCCTCAACGGAGCACAGCCGCCCCGGAGGCCTCAGCACATGCAGGGATCAGGTCTTCAGAGACCTCAGCTGACACAGCCTGCAAACACAGCCGGTGAGAAACAGCATCATGGCTAAAGAAATGGTTTCTTCACTTTTACTGCAACTTAATCCAGTCTGTTTGGGAACATGTCTCAGCTACAATGAACAACAGATTTTATTGGAATAATGAGTGTGTTTGAGAGCAGAGTATAAAACAATAAAGTTGTGCTCTAAAAGGACTTCCTTATATGGACAGGACTGTTTTGTGTTGGACTAAGCTGAAGAGTTGCTTCCCAAAATGGCTGCAGCAGTGTTAAAGTTGGAAAGTAGAACCTACTTAAGCATTAAAAATCCCTTCCTGTCAGTTACAGGTTTTAACTTGGTTCTCGTTTCCCTTCTATGTCTCAGCTGGGATTCAGCCTCAGTCAGGGCCGCCACGGCAGCGTCCTCCACTAAAGAATCTGCACAGCAACAGCGAGGAGTTCCAGGACGACTTCGACTGGGATTCTCTGATCGTCTGAGCCTCGACCGTCTCTGTGGAGAGAGAAAAAAAAAAAACCCAAACAAAGACCTCTGAGACCTCCTTCTCTGAGAGCAACCCTGGGATCGAGTTTATCACACGACTGAATGACAAGTTTCGCTGTTTATAGTTTTTTTTTCCTCCAATATACTCAAATTCATATGCTGTATTATTGTTATTGTTTAACTCCTCTTATATAGGTACTTGGCGAGGTGCAACCCGTCTGCTGGACTGTAAAACTATAAATATGGTCACCAAAGACAAAAAAAAAAGCTTAATTCTTTCCACACAGAGAAAGCTTCAAGAAAGGCCAAACACACGTCCCGTGTTTTTTTTTTATTTCATAAATTTCTTTTGATTTTTTTTTTCTCCTCTTTCTCTCCATTTTGCTTTTCAAATGTGAATGTTCACAGTCGACACCACACAAAATTCAACCTTACCCAATGAGCGACATTTTTTTCTTGATATAAAATAACAAATTCATCAAACTAAATTAAAAGAACAGCATGGAGCACGTTTCAAGTCCCTGTTTTGTCTCCTTTCATTCGTTGAAATATAATTGTCTTTTTTTCTTTTTCTTTAAAAGAAGCATCATTAGCGCTCCCCTCTCCAAACAAACATGGTGTGGGGGGGGGGGGGGGGGGGGGGGGGGGTGTTAGGGTGAAACACGAGGACAGTGTTGTTCCAGGACTCCTGCACGTTAAGGATCCCGTATGAAATGTGCGATCAAGAATTTAAAAATTGCCTCCGATTAACAAAAAAAAAAAGTGAGTTCGGCAGCGAGAGAAATGTGATTATTCACAATACCTCATTTGAAAAACTAACATTACACATTAATACAAGTGACTACTTTCAAAACCAAAAAAAAAAACCTGTCTGAGCCCCTGAAATGAGATCGGAGACACGTACTGACACAAATCCACAAGCAGGCATTAGCGCACACACACACAAATAAACATTTGTGTTCTCATTCACACGTAAACACACACATTCAGACAGAGAAACCCCCCCCCCGCAACCCCAAAATAAAAATCAGATCTCAGATGTCAAGCTTTCCTACGATAACCAGAAAGAAAAAAAAAAAAAACATCTGATTTTAATGGCATCATTTTCATGAATTTCTTTGTTTATTTGTTCCCAAGTACTGGAAAAAAATAAATTACACTTAAATTAAATTAGGAGTGGAATAGTTGACAGAATTTGACCACATGGCGTCTGAAATGTTAATGCAGGTTTTTTTTTTCAGTCTGTGTCTCAGTCTGGAGTCCATTAGAAAAAAAATAATAATAATAATAATCATCCTTCATGCACTTATTTCAGTGATTCAGTGTTTGTCTTCGTTCTAGAGGGAGAAAAGAGGAAGAGGCAGGTGCGACAGTTTCTCTGTTCAGTTTGTTAGTGGCTTTGTGACCTCTCCCTCCGGCTCTCCCGCGCGCAGCTGAAAAAGCTGCCAGCTCTCACAGACTTACCTTCATCCCATGACAGGACTGGAGAAGAGAAACCAAAGCAAACAAAACAACATAAAGTACGGTACAGAAGTGGATTAAAACAAAAATAAATAGATCTCTATTTCCCACCACAAAATATCCCATTTTGAAATGAAAAGAACTAATTGTGGAAAACAATTTTGAAATGAAATAATGCTGTCGAAGGAAGATATAAACATAATTTTTGATTTTTTTTCTCTTTTGTTTAAATATAGAAATGTAGACATTTTTCTTTGTGGACGTGACTTGCGTCCAGGGGGAGATGAATGAAGGGGGGGGGGGGCAGCAGTTAGGACAGAGGAGGCAGAAAGGTGAGCGAAGTAGAGGTGACATTTCCTCAAAGAAGAAACGGATTGGTGCTCGCTCCCGTCGTTCCTCCTCCTCCCATCGACCCCCCCGCCCCCATCACTCCTCCGGCTCCCGTGGGCCCACCCAAAATCAGCTGAGGAGGCGGCGCGCCTCCTGGCCCCAACAGAACAGAGCCTGGGGGGGCCATAGGGGAGAGCCCACCGAAGGGCATTCCCATGGGGCTGGCCTGCATCATGCCTTGGCCCATTCCCGGAGCCCCCATTCCCACACTCATCGGCCCCAGGCCCATTCCGGGTTGCATCATGCCCAGCATGGGATTGGGAGGCACAGGACTGGTGCGCAGGCTACTGAGGCCCAGCGATGATGGCTGGGGTGAGATGGAGGGGGCCACACCAAAAGGGTTGGAGGAAGCGGGCGTTGGAGAAACTCCCCGACTGGAAATGGTGCTGCCTGGAGTCACCGCCATGCCGGGAGCAGATGAGCCTGTCAAACAGAAAAAACACAGTAAATCAGTGCTCACATTTTCATGCAACAATCTTTTGGTTTTACATTGACAGCACGCATCTCAGTATATGAAAATGACAGCATGTGACACAGAAAAACTAAGAATTTCATAAGCATAAAACTCACTTCAGCCAAACAACTACATTAATCAGCTGCTTCTTTCATAAAGTCATTACTTATGCAGTTTTTGTTGAGAAGATTTTTCTGGTGTTGCCTTGGGTTTAAGGAAACTACAAACTCTTTCTCTTTATCATCTCGAATAATATCTCAATCATGAATCAAAACAGTTGTTTGTCACATCAGCTGTATGTGCTGCGCTTCACCTTCATAAAGACTATTCCAGTAAATGTAAAGTAAATCTATTCTTTACGGCATATAGGCCCCATGCAGCCCCTTTGAACTTCAGAGTGCCTCTAATGGGGGCTGGGAGCCCAGGTTGGGAACCACTGATATACATGATTAATGTCAGCATTTCCTTTTAGAATCCAGAAACAGGTTAAAGCTTTTACTAAATAAGCTTCCTGAGCCACATGAAGGCCACATTTCACAAGACGATCAGCTTCACAACGGTCTCTACCATGTATATATTCCTAAATGTGCTCTTGGCACATCATGAGAAAGCTTCTTAAAATGATGAAGGTCAAAATGTTTTCAATGGTGGCACACACTGTCAAAAAAAAGCTTCAGTTTAGAGGAGTTCCAGAAAACACGAGTACGGTTTGCCTCCAAGTCACCGGAGCCTCCAACATGGTTGCTGTGTGGTTAGCTGGAACCTTTGATCTGGGGTGTTCAGAGGAACTCATTCCATACCGCTGGGTTAATGGTTGTAAATATGTGGTGGATTTAAGATGTTTAGATCTTCTAAGGATGTGGTTTAATCAGATGGCAATTTTTTTTATTGCCAGCCACATTTTACCGCATTAGATTATAAATAAGTACAAAGCTGTCGCTTACAACTGTTCACTTTGTGTGGACCTTCAAGGCTTCTTCCCGGAACCAAATAAGACAAAAGAAATGCTGAACCTATCAAATGTGGCTGTTTCTAACCTGTGTTTTGAAGGAAGGGGTTGTGCGCTGACGAGGAAGAGATGGAAGGGGGCGGCGGCTGTTTGGGTTTGGGTTTAGATGACACCAGGGAATCGAGGTCAACAAGTGCTGCGTTGGGGCCGAGGAAGGACTCAGGAGTCTTACGAACGGGAAGTGAAGAGCCGAGAGAAGACAAGTCAAAGGGCACCGGTGAACCTGTGCTGTCACAGCCTGTCGTTGAAGACCCTCGCCTTTCTGGATCTCCTACGAGTGGAAAGAAGGGGGCAAAAGGGAACATTTTCAGTGACCCAGACAGTGAAAAGCTGTGGAGTAAAATGACTGTAGAGCTACATACTCACACATGCTGCAGGAGGATGGAATGTACATGACAACTGTTTTGTTCATTTTGCAGCTACAAGTGTGAATGTACCTGTGCCGTTAGTTTGTTTGGCGGTGCCACTCCAGATGTCGGAGGTGATAGGGTCAGAGGCAGGGACAGGCCCGTCCCTTGCCCAGGGGTCTACTGGCCCCCCAGAGGAGGACGTGCTGGGTGGCACTGGGGAGCCCCAGGGGTCAGCACTGGGGGGGGTCACAGCTACAGGGTAGGGGAGGAGATGCAGGGGAGGGGAGGGTTAACACAACACTTTACAAGTACAACGCACAATCAGGAGGGAGCAGGAAGCTGGGCTGGGTTCCACCAGTGGCATTTCTCTCTCCTTAACCTCTCCAATGCGACCAACTTTATGAATGAGTTCAGGAGAGTCTGTGCCTGTTCACCAAGTTACTTTGACCTATCAAACATTTGAAGCTTAGTAGGGGTAAAGGAGAGATAATAAGAAGCAACCTCATAGATTTAAAAACAAACCAAAAAAATAAATAAAAGGCATAAAAGGGCAAGAGAAGAGACAACTCTGGTTGGGACACAGCCAGTCCTGATGGAAACAAGAGGATAAAAATCCCTGGTTTAGACACAAAGGGAGAATGACTGAGCATGCTTGCTTTCCTCATTACAAACTGAAAGCACGTAGGTGGACGACAAGATCAAATACGACAGGAATGGAGAATGAATGTGGACTGCTTTGAAGACAGAAAACAGAAGTGTGGAATGGCGTGGAGCAAAGGTCGAGGCGTTCACATCCTCTTTCACCCAGACAGACACAGTTCTGCTTTAATCCTCAGCTTCACCCACCTGAATGAATGGCTGCACAGCTGACACATGGTCATGTGTTGTGGCTGCTTACCTGAGCTTCCCCAGGGGTCGACGTTGTTAACCCTGTTGGACGTTTCTCCCCAGGGGTCCGGAGGAGGGGCTATAGTAGGTGGGGCTCCCCCACCCCATGGGTCAGAGCTCGTAGGGGATGTGGGCGATGATACTCCCCATGGATCTGTGGGGGCTGTGCCCCACGGGCCGGAGGCAGCGGGGACAGAAACTGTGGGTGGAGGTGAAGGGCCGGCAGAGCCCGCTGTGGGAGCAGCCGGGGCCCCCCAGGGGTCCACAGCATTCAGCTCCATCAGAGCACCCTGCACAAAAGAAAATATCATGGATTAATGTTCCAACAGTGGCAAGATGCTGAGGTTAGATAACTGTAATCTGAAAGGGGGAAATTAAAGAAACTTTATCATTTATAAATAAGTACTGCGAGTTCAAAAGATGTGTGTCATATATGCAGCTATTAACAGTCACATACACTCATTTGGGGGGGGGGGGTGTCAGCTGTCATTTGGCAGGTCTAAGTCCCAAAAAGTGCTCACATCAGGAACTGGAGCAGGATTATTGTGACGAACAGGAACAATTTAAACTGTATAATGACTAGTGTCTAATCTAAAGAACAGATATGACATTAAAGACACAATGCTATCTAATAAGCTGATAATTCATTTCATTTTCTTATCACATACTGGATAAGGATGCCAATCATCAATGTAGCTTCAAAAACGGTTTATAAATACAGATGCAAAATGATGCTCGTTACACATTAGGGGAGCATTTACATGCAGGAGCCATTGTTTGCAATAGTGCTTAAAACAGGCTGGTGCCATGAAAACGTTAAAAAGCAACAGTGCAGTCATAGATGAAACAAACTGTCTCTCTACAACGTGGCCCCCAACAGAAGTTTAGAATAAACAACAGCCTCAGAAAAACAAAAATGCTGTTCAATCGGGTGCATATAGCGAGGTAAAAATGTCGCTGTGCTGGTTGAAAGAGTGGAAACAGAGCAGGTGTCAAATCACCGGGAAATTAAACTAATTTAACTAGCTTCAAGTGTCCTTCAAGAAAAAAAAAAAAGGGCTTCAATTTAAAGAAACTTTACTGGGACGAGGTGATGACGGAACTGAGACGTAGCATTAAAGTCTGAGGACAGTAATTTAGAGCACAAAGTCTGTTTTATTACAGAATATTACCGAAGAACAGGGTGGAATAATGCAAACTGGGCACTTCAGTAAATTCAATGGACTTGTGAAATAGATAGTCTAATGTGTTTGGTTTTATTAATGTGTTTTTGAAAACAACCTCTTTCACTGTAATTGTGCCAATTTAAATGTACAGTTAGTTTGTTAGTTAGTTAGAAAACTAACGGTCAGTTAAAACAATACTGAAACTCTAAGAGAAAAAGCAAAAGTCCCTTTTTACAAATGAGAAACACCGGCTGGTGAATTAGACAAAAACAACATTGAGCCTTTTAATCTTTGGTCATATTCGCATTAATTAGCCTCAAAACTTCAGTCAGACAACCCAACAACAGTGACAGAAAACAGCTGAAGCCGTGTGAGTTTTGACAGGATATCATGCGATGTACAGCACCGGCGTCCTCATAGAGTCACAGATTTATTATGAAAGCGTATAAAATTACCCAAACAATTCATATCAGCACGTGATTTGTGGAAACGGTCGAAAATATCCCTTTTCCACATGTCGCCGTAACAAAGACCTCTGATTGGGTATGTACTGGTGAGGGTTTTATTGCACTTCAGGGGCGATCGTAGCCGTTATCAGAAAAAGAGAAACTTTCCGACTCCGCCATCATGTCTGTGTGTGAAGACAACCTGCAGCACGACCTCAGACTCTGTTGCTCCTTCTACGACCGTTATTTCAAACATTATATTGCTAAAACAAAGACTGTGGGCAGGAGACAATGGTTTAGTGCTGCCGCTAATCGTCTCAGGGAAAACAAAGGAGTTGGAAAGTTTGGCCGGTAAGTTATTGATTTACAAATGATGCCATCTGGGTGATTCCTCTGAAAGGCGGATCATTGGTCAGATCGGGACTGGAAGGTGTTGTGCATGCTAATCTGTTAATGTGACTGCATGCAGTTCAGACTTAAACCCAGATTGGTAAATGATACAAGGCGTTGACCTAGAAAGACTGAGGTCCCAAACGGTTAAGTCCTTTATCTCTCCCTCCCAGAGAGAGAGAGAGAGAGCGATGCAGCTCAAGCAGGTAAAGCCATAAAGGTGAGAAATATACGATGACATGTCACACGCACCTCCTCTGGTTTAGTTTTCTCCCTCTTGCTCTCCTCGATGGCCATCTGCAGTCTCAGGTCATCACCTCTACGCAGCCGCTCCTCCTGCCAATCACACACACACACCGATTTCAGGAACTGAGACACACAAGGTCAGAGAGGACAACACGGACACGCATTTTCATTGGTTTAAAAACAAACTGGAAACTTAACTTCTGATCATTATGACAGTCGGCGGACAATCAACCAGTCACTAAATCAAACGATATTCAAGCAAATCAGAGGAAAGAACCAGTTTTACACGGAAAACGAGTCAAATCCAAACCGCCGCCCCATGATTGCCTAAAATAAACCTGAGAACTGTAGTCTGTTGTAGTAAAAAGTCTCAGACGTGGGTAAAAGCAGAGCTGGAGAGGAGAATACTCCGAACGCTGGCTGGTTTTGTTTGTGAGATTAAAATCACTATATATCTAGTGCCTGGGTGCAGCAGAGCTTCTTTATCATTTAGCCCTACTGGGAGTTGCCAGGGAATATTGTAGAAAAGCATCAGGCCTTAAGCCATAAATTAAAATCAAGCAAGAAAAATCAGCCATTTAGCTCCTGCAGATCAGCTCAGGACACTTTTGCTGACTGATTATCAAACAAAGGAAGACTGACTGCCTCTGAACAAGAATAATCTATCACTTTTTTAATAATATTGCTTTTTAACCCTTTAAAAAGTTTACAGACCAAACCGGTCAAGCATTGCAGCTGGTGAAGAACTGTCACCACATGAATGAAAAAGGCAAGAACAAGTTTATCAGCCAGTAAACACACTACAAGAAAGTCATGGCAACAAGAGAAAAAAAAAAAGAGTAGCAGGTGAGGAAGAGAGTATTTCAAACGAAGACTTTAGTCGGATGCATGCCATCAGAGAGAGCAACGGGAATCAAATAATAATCAATACTTACAAGGCACTCAATGCTAAAATAAATCAATTATGGTAAATACTTGCCAACGCCATGCAAATTCAACAATCAAATTATAGTCAATCAATTCGCTGGGTTCGCACTTGTAAAATATCTTGGTAAAGATTTGAAAAGTGTCTTTCCAAACGTTTTATAAGTGCAAGCTACAGAAGGAAAATTGTAAATGTACAATTATCTCAACATAATTACTGTGCTGTGATGTTTATCGTCATCAGAAATTCATTTTCTTGATTGAGCAATACTTCTTATGTGCTGATAGAAAGAGATGGCTGAGGACTGGCTCCAGTCAGCCGGACACACTCTCTGCCCCTGACCTTTTGCTGCACCTCTTTGCTCAGAGTGATTGCATAGCGGAGCTCTGCATCCTCCAGTGGATCCTCGCTAGTCTGGGGGAGGTTAGCGGTTAAATGGTGAGAGCAAAGCTAGGTGTACGGCAGTCGTGAAAAATATCTGTGAAAATGCCTCTATACACACTTGCGCTGCATAATATTCAAACTACAACTTAGCTTTAATAAAGCAGGAGATAAACTAGCTCTGTTGGCCTTGATGAGCCACGTTGTGTTACCTGCTCTGCCTCTTCTTTACTCATTGCTAAAGCAAGCTGAAGCTGCAGGTCCTCCTCTCCAGTGCTTTGTGGCCAAGCCTGCTCAGGGTCTGCCCCTCCAGAGTGTGAGCCCAGTGACAGGCTGCCCCCCAAGCTGGGCGCTGAGGGAGCTGAGGAGGCTGGAGTGTGGACAGATATGCATGAATGAGATCAATCCCCCCCCTTTCAAACTACTGGTTTATCTGCATTTAAAGTGGACATCTCACCGCTGGTGGTCTGTGCCATTTTCTCTTTGGTTTTGAGGGCGTGGATCCTCTCTTCTCTTAGCTTCTCTTCATCTTTCAACAGTGTCACCAGCTGTTTAGCTTTCTCTCGCACATTCAGACCCTAGAACAAAGAAAAAAAAAAAAAACGTTTTAACAACATTCATTGGTGGCCTTTGCGTGAGCAGAATTGACATGAAGCAGGTAGGTCAAATCCAATTAATTCAAATTCATATCTTTTTAGTGTAAAAACTTTTTTACTTATCATCAGCCAACAACTGGCTTTGTGAGGTTGTGAAAGATGTCAGAAACGCTTAATAAAAAGGTCCTTGAATGAACTGCAAGCAACATGTTTGACAAAGTGTGTCTGCTTTGCACACAACTGGAGCCAACTAACCAAACATTTGAACTTTCTACTCAGCTTTGTGTGCACGGGTGTGTTTGTGTACCTGGTCTTTGCCGTCCCTGTCTATGTACTGGAAATCCTTGAGGGTCTGGACCGCGTATATATTTTCTCGACACTGCTGGGCAACACGTTCTGAACCCGTCTTAATAAGGTATTCCATAAGAGTCATGGCCTGGTGAAAAATAACAAAAAATAACAAGTAAAACAAACGATTTACTATTAGAAAATCCTGAAAAATGCAACATGCAAACATTAAAGCAGTTAGTAAAGCCGTCTGTAACATCCAACATCCAGTAACACCACTCAGTACCCAACAAAACTGAGATTGCTGAACACTTTGTGTCAGTTGAATTTCATACCTTGTACACGTGTCTCCAGTTCTTGCCGTGGTCATTGAGGCGTTTCCACACCATGCTCATGATTTCTGAGAAGGCCACAACATTGTAGGTCAGATCTGCAATCTCTGACATTAGAGAGCTGCTGGGACCCCATGGGTCATTGGATGTCGCTTCTCTCACCTGGACAACACCACACGGGGGGGTTAACAATAAAGTAAAGCCCTTTTTAAAGACTCATTCTGGACCAAACTTTGAATAAAATTGCAAACTCAATGCAGAACCTAGAGATGGGCGAAATAATGAATCTATGTGATGCGATTAGTTAATAACTAGAGGAAAAGAAATTAGATTACAAGAGGCTGCTTAATGTCATCTGAGCTGCAGAGAAGTTGTGGGCATATGGAGAATGTGGCTAAAAGGAGAAGAGAAAAAGAAGAAAAGAGGGGAAGGGCAAACAACCTTGATTTCAGCCTCTGAATAGTTGTGGACGATGTTCTTTACTTGTCGCCGTAGCGATGAGGTCGACATGGCAACGGTCTGGCCGCTGAGTTCTGTTGCAATCTGAACAGATGGACAGACAAGAGTTATAAAGTACAGTTAATGCGATAGTTTTAAGGTAAAGAACACTTTTATAAGAGTTACAGATTAATATGAACAGGCCGATGAAAAAAGGAAGAACATTAGGAGCTAAAGACAGAAGATGATGTGATCTGTCTCAAACTATGTGCTGTTATTGACAGACAGTTTGCACAGACCTGTTACTCAAGAGAGATGCAGAGTAAGGGTCTCTCCTCTTATACTTTAGTTCCTCTTTCGGCTCTGCCACTCATTCACGGAGTGATGTGTCTCAGCTTGTCTGTTTCTTCTCGTGGCAACATTGGGTCTGAAAACCACCGGCGTAGGGAGATGAAAACTGTGGACCAAGATTGAGATTAATGATCAACAAATAAAAAATAAAAATCAAGGCACGGGATGTGACTGCACAGCACGCAGGCTACATCTTATGCTGGAACTCATTTCAAAATAACTGTTATAGAAAACAAAGCAGATACTCAGCATTAACAAAAAATAATAAAATCACATGATCCCTTGCTGATCCACACATGGCTGAGAAAGGCACAAAATATTACTTATATGCTTTATCTTAGTTATCAAGATATTTATCCTAAGTGGAGAAAATCAATATTCCAAGAGTCCCACGAGCTGCATAAACAGACTATTCATTAAGCTACAAAAAGCACTGAGTGGACGGTAAGAACAAACAGAAGTTATTCAGCAGAAAATAGCTTCACTTGCATGCTTTTACCTTTCAAAAAAAAAAACAAAAAAAACACACAAGTAAATAAACAAATAAGTAGGTTTTCTGGACGGCTTGGAGTTTCCTAGAAACGTCGGATGGGTTAACTAGAAATAAAGAAATGATTAACTCACCCAGGTACTCGGTGAAGCTTCTAAAACTTGGATTCATAAACTGAGTCAAGAACTGCTTTCATGTTGTTTCAACATTTAAACGAGCGTCGCTTTATTTTACTGCAAAACTTCAGCCACACGACAGTAATACTAAACAGCACTTCTCAATATCAACTGAACTTTGAAATCCAGTGCCATGGGGCATGCATCTATTCATTTAACCGTAGGTAATAACGTCCCTTATCATGGCTTTGTGTAAAATAAGTGCAGTCAGAGAACAACTCAACTGTGGATGACTCAAAACACAGACTATAATACCAATAATGTAGATCTTAAGCAGAAGTAAAGAGGACATAGGATTAAGGCATATTTTTAACTACACGAACCTAAAACATACAGTTATGAACTTGTTAAAAACGACACATTCATCACGTTACACACATAAGTAGCTGGCATACAGGAGTGAAACGGCCATGTTATTAACACGGGGCAAAGTGTACACTGAGCATTTTATCTTCACGGCGCAATATTTTATGGTTTCGGTTATAAAAACAATGGCAACAGGTTCTAAAATCAACATTAAGGCTGTAGACTCGTCCTGTCTGCTAGTGGCGTGCAATGCACAGTTTTGTGTCCTTGTCCAACAGTATTTCCTGAGCATTGTCTGTTCTAGACTGCTTGCACAGCAGAATGAAGCATTGTTGCTAATCAATGTGTCCTTTTGCTACCACAATCTGCATTTTCTTGCCCAAAAGACGCTACATCGGTCCGTGCCACGAAACAATCGAGGAGAGCAGGAAGCCAAAAAATGTTCTAAAGACCAACTCTGATGCTTAATATTTTTGTCTTTTTTTGTAATTTACAAGTACTTCTCAAAGTTGTCAGGACCGTCCAGGAAACCGCAACGCAGTTGAATAATTCCACCTGCTCATCATGCTGAATATGGATATTTTCCTCTGATGCGTCAGTGCAAAGTAATGGAAGTTATGGTGCACATTTAACGAGAGAAAATGAGCATCGTTGCAAAACACTGTGTCCAGTTACTCTTATAACTGTCATCTCTAGAAAGAAATAGTAAATAGTTGTAATAATATCCCACCGTCTTCCTCCAACTGAGCAAAGATAACAGAGTCCAGGAGTGCCTCTTGTGCACTCAATCATGATTAAATAGCACCAAAACCTTCAACAAGAACTTAAATGCACAGATAAATTTTGCAGCTGGAACATCTTATCCTAAACCAGTAATATAGAAGCTATACTACAGTAGATGTTGTTAGGATTGGTCGCTCAAGGAAATATGTGAACACATTACACAGCTGAGCATAAAGCAAAGATTGCAAAAGTCAGTTTCAGGTTTACTCCTGAAGCTCTGTTACAAAATATGGACGCAACTACTAATCTAAGATAGTAAGTGTCACAGGCATTTTGGGCTTGACAAAAATAAATGGACGTCATCAACTATATTTACACATAACATCACCTCACAAGTTTAATGACCCCCCGATGCCTCGCTGACACACGGCAAGCAAGCCTTTCACCACGAGGTCAACATAAATGACCCGTTCTATAAAATAAAAATCAATACATCAATGTTTACACAACAGTCAGCTACTCTACGCACGGCCAGAAGAATCAATAGGCATATTGTGTTCCTCAAGAGTCGTTTTGTTGTTGGGCAAATACAATATACCCAGTCCAAGCATAATTATTGCACATCAAAGCTGAGTTTTGTACAAGGGAGAGTGGGTTTTCTCTTCCCTAATACAATGTTCAAGTTTTCTTATCTTTTAATATTGCATTCATTGACCAACACAGCTTTCTTTCTTTCTGGAGCGTGTCAGTTTCATCTCTTTATCAGCAACTCTAGAAGAAACAACAACCACAACTTCATGCTAACATGCTAAACAGGGGCTAAGTTCTTTTAGTAAGGCAGTCAGGTCATTATTTGGTCATTTATGAGGCCTGCGTTTGACACATCGTGGAAAACTATTGCATCTTTCATGACACCAGCATCTCTTCTTCAACCTTGCTGGCACTCGGCTTGAATAGCGATGGCCTGTGTCTATTAGCGATCCAAAGCAGGTCCACCTATCTGGCTCATCAAGTGCTATCTCAACTCATCGCTCTCTGGAACCTTTAAAAAGTCTCTATTCAGGCATTTCTCGGCCCAATCCGGATTTGTTAACTTATTCAGTGGTGACTGCGTCAGCCTTCTTTGCCCCAGCCGTGTCTCTGAGCAAAGTACAAGCAAGCACACCTTGTACTTCAAATAGACCGTTTAACATTTTCATGACAAACTTTTGATGTCTGGTGCTCAGCAGTTTAGAAGTTTCACAAGTATTCAGACCTATCTGAAACACTGTATACAGTTTTAGATGTTTTGGTCACATCTTTTTTGTCTGAGGTAATAAAGGCTCCTAATAATATGCACGTCTTGCTTAGATATGTCAACAACATTTGGCCACACCCTCCCATAACATAGAAATAGCCCATCACATGTCAAATATTAAACTCTGAGTGGTTCAAGTTCATATGGCCTTGACTAATTCCATTGCATACACTGATAACACGAGAAATAAACTTGATACTGTGCACTTGGTATTCAAGAGATAGTTTCACCTTATTCCCTCTAACTGTATCACTTCCATGCAGTTGACACTCCACCGTCCACTGAAGACAGTCCCACCCACCCAGTTAACCTACACAAAGATAAGGTTAATAACCGTTACACAGTGAAACAAATGCAGTTGTCCCTGTCACACCTATCAAGTTAGCAAGCTAACGATATCTTGGCAACCTAACTGTTTACAACTGTTATGTAACGCTTAATGTAAGCTACATACCTCACAAAGCTAAACAAGCATTACAGTGTCAGCAAGTCTGAGTGGGAGAGACAAGTTTGAGGAAAGAAAGCCAACTAACGGTAGCTGTCATATGGGGGCTAGGATTAGCCACTTAGCAAGCAACTCTCACCCAAGCTAAACGAAACTGTTGACTAGCAGTTCCCCATCATGGTCTGGGTAAAGTCTAGTCAAACTACACACCGGGGTACAGAGAGGTGAAGCTTGGCACGAAGAAGTGCGTCAACTGATGCCACACAATAAAGAGCTGTCCCCGTCACAACACTGAAACCTTTCAGACTGGACACAAAGATTAAGGTTACCTGCCAGTTTGATAAAGAAATCACTTGCTGCTCCCACTGCCACCAATGTAGCTGTTAGCCTGCTAGCCGCCGATGCTAGTTCGCAAATGGCAACATGACTGCTAGACTGTACGAAATTTGGTTGGCAAGGACACATCCCGCTTCAGGACAGAGTTACATACACACCCCAAAAAGGCAAAATGACAAAAAATGTTGACAACACAACACAATAAATATTTAAATGAATACTGTACTGACCCTGTTGTAGCTTGAATGTACGAGGAGATGGCCGAACTTCCGCTTCCGTTCTCGCCTACAGGAAGGACCGCGCCCCCTGTATCTGTGTTTTTCCTGCAATGGTAGTATAGCTCATGAATAATCAATTAACCTTTGACGCCAACATTAAAGTGCCGATGAAATGCTAACAAAAAGAGACAACTGAAAGAAAAATGGTCTGTTGTCTATGTAAGCCTCGTATTTCTAATCAAATTTGATCAAATTCCCTGAAAAATAAAAAGTACTGTTATTGTTTTTTTGCACTCATCCACCATATGTAGATAGGACGCGTGAATTATTGCATAAAGAATGTTGTTCCAGAAAAAGAAAGAAGACATTAGTTGGTCCCCCATATTTAAACATATTTTAAAGTATAATATTTTTTCATTTATAAATTGAATAATCATTTGTTTATTCTTTGATGATATTGTGAACTTGATACATATTTTCAAAGAAGGTGTATTACATTAATTTACAGGTTTGTGGTTTACTTTGGTAGCAGTTCTAGAATAAGCACACGTGGTTTAATGTAAAAAACAAATACATTTTTAAATGTACATTGGTACAACACCTCTAATCTGTCCAAAGCATCCTGTTTTCACATGAGGAGGGATAATTTCTCCTCTCTTATGACCTCCTTTGCTGGCTTGGAGCCGAATTAGCAGCGGGTCATATTTACATTTGTACTTTCATCCACGATACGACTCTACACTACTTGTAAAAGCATATGTGAAATAGTCTGTAGCTTCATGGCGAGCAATATGCAAATGTGTTACATGGTGATGACCAGCAGCCTTCATTAGCCTTTGAAATTTAAAGTCGTTGCTGGAAGCAATAAAAGTTGGTGAGAGCACATTTTGCTGAACCGAAAAGAAGGTGATTCAAGCATTCAGGAGCAGCATCTTGTAGAGACTAAGTTGTTTTGAATGCACTTTAGGTTTTGTAACTCTACAGACCTGCAGCATGCTTACATTACAATGATGGAAAGAGAAAACATTCTATTTACTGTGTCCTCCTTGAATTGAAATGGTATCTGCCTAATCAAAGAGCAACCATCATTGTGATCATGTCCAGTGTGATGATGTATATAGACTAAGCTAGAGCTGGAACTCACAGTCAGAAATACTTTCAGAAAACTAATTTGAAGTGATTACTGTTTGAGCATCATCTGCAACCCATAAAGACTCCATGGAGGTGAGAGGTGCCATATTAATTTTACACCTAAAAAAAATTAACGTAATTTATTCACACCTACATTTCATTGATGAATCATGTTATGTCTCACCTGTCCGTGGTTTTTCTACACACGTGCAGTAGAATATTCTGTCCACAAGGAGGCACTGTTTAGCTACTTCTAACCTCAGATGAAACTACATCAGCCTGATTCAGAGTTGCCTGTCGGAGGAGCCATAATACCCAATATGTCCTGCAGATCCGAACACACAGCAACAGCTGGCATGTATGTGTGTCACAGGTTCCCCATTTGTCCTGCAAAATCTTCGTCCTTTTATATTAATCTGTTTTCAGGGAGGATTGGGCTAAAGAAAACATTTTAGCAAAACTGAAGCAAACTACACAAAAGTGATGCACATTAGAAACACTAATTTCTTTCAAGTAAACAGAAAACCCGGCATGTACAACAAGAGAATGAGTAACTTAAAAAAGTGTTGTTCTACTGCTTTGTCAAAGAGAAACTCTGTACAGTATTATCTTCACGCCTACTGTCCCACCTGTGAGAAACGAGTCATTCCAGGAGGTTTAAAAGCTAGTAAAACACTTTTGGCAACCGTAGAAAAAACTCCAACAAGCTCTGAAACATCCAGATGTGACTTCACTGATGAATGCCATTACTTTTGATAATATGTGCTGTGTGGATCTAAATGTCAGTTTGTCAGTGTAATTTCTGAACCTGCAGCAGCTCAGGCGACCTGATTCACACACTTGCCCACATAATTTTCACTAGTGGTTAGATTACATAAAACACACTTTGTTTGGGTTTTAGAATTCATGCATATTTCTATTCATATTGCACTTTTGTTGAAAATCGTCTTTGTCCACCAGAAAACTGATGAATTCGTAATACATGACTAAAATCTACCTAATTTGAAAGATGTAAGACAGGTGTGAAAGACCTGTGGGGATTAAAGTAAGGAATGGTTCAATGATGAGTGGAAGTTATAGATCACTGTTTAGTTGCAAAAAAGCAATGTAAATCATTGAATATATGTATATATATATACAGTAAGGGTTTGAAGGCAGAATATAATGTAATGTAATTATCGTATTTGTTTAGTACATTTAATAAACTTAAATGGGCATAAATGCTGTAAGCATGCGTCACAGTACCTGTCCAGTACACAGAAGAAGAAGCCAGTATCAACAAAGAATAACCACAAGGGAAAGCAGCATTTTTTTGTTCAGAAAAGTTAAGCTTAAGCATATGTATTTATAAAGCCAATGATAATAACATATATTGATGATATCAACATAGCCATTTATATATTTTTCTGTCATTTTTTGTCAGACAGCTCAAATTATCAGACATTGCGATTGAAAATTGACCCATTAAGACTATGCGTCAGCTCACAGTCACTTAAAGCATTTCCGGATTGTCGCTCTGCACTAATAAAATCCTGATTTCATAACCACAGCATCGTCTGACAAAATCACCTCTCAACTAACTTAAGGACAACGTCTGTGCAGTATGTTCGGTTATACTTACACGTATGATGATCTTCCACAGAGAAACTTAGGAGCAGCACAATGTCTTGCATGTTTTGTCTCACAGACATATTTCAGTCGATAACTGGATTCTGCTCTCGTCCATGAGAACCAGGACAAAGGAGAGCTGTCCAGTTAACTGGCCGAGTCGAGCTGGAGCCATGCCTCGGCTTACATGTGCATTTTACCAAAGGGAATGTTGTTTGTTAAGCTGTACATAAATGGATTTTCATTCATTCAAAGTATGTCTCATTGACCTCTTTAAAGGGCCCAGTTAGTCTTTTTCCATGTATTCATCCTCGGATAACAATAGAATGGACATTACAGGATGCATCACTGGACATCAATGAATGGGATAATCCCCATTCATCAGCTCTAAGAATTTCATTACAGCATGTTTCATGTGTCTCTTATTATTATTATTTTATTTTATTCATTCAGGAGAGTACTTTCTTTTGACACTGATCACTTCTTTATCACTGAGAACCAGAAGCTGTGTGGCTTGGATTTAGTCATTCAATATCACAGAAAACGATAATTAGATTATAATTTAATCATTTTGATCTATTTTGGTCTACTCTCTAATGATCAGAAAATGTGACTTTCCGGTATGAAGATATGTTGTCTTCACTCAGTTTTTTTACCTTACATATTACACGTATTTCAGTGCAAGAGTTGTGAGAGAACACAACATCTGTTGAAGGTTACAGTTCCCTTTCAAGGAAATGAAAGCCCTCGTGAATGTACGAGTGTAATAAAAGCTGTACATTATGTGACATGACAGCAAGCTGTCCTGAGCAGCATATGTGCATCACCATCCATCTGTGCATGGTGTCCATATATTCTGAACATGCAAACGTTCAACCTAGAATTTCTGAATGAAAGCGGCTCCCTTTTTGCATCAGCTTAGCGGAAGAGATGAAGGTCGTATTTTGATTGGGGAGCGGAGCAGCTGGTTGTCACAACAGGGACCAAAGAACCCGAAGGTACGAGCACAAACGTGGAATCACGTATTGGTGATGAGTGGCTGCAGCACAGCAGTGGTGTTAGAAACCCGAGCAGAGACAGGCCGTTGTGATAGCAGCCAGTGTTTACGTTACATAACTCACAGCCGCCGAGCCAGAGGCAATAATAGTTCTGTAGTATGTATATACTAAGTGAAATCTATTGGAGTGGATGGAAAGAGAAGGAGAGTGATAAAGCCACTGGAGCTGGAGAAGAGGCCTGACCGGCAGCTGGTGTTAAGCTGAAAACAGAGCTGGAATGTAGTCAGAGTACAGTATGAAGCTGGATTTTACCGTTTCAGATGTTGGTTATGTCATTCTGTGACGATAGACAATGTGCTGCATGTCACTTGAACTGCACAAGTGATAAAGGTGGACTGGGTTTATGACTGTGTAATCAGACAGTTGTTTCATGTGCCAATCTGGACCATTTCAAATTGTATTAATTCATTTTAAAAAGGTTGTGGAAAAGGACAGCAGTATGGGACAGACTAGGAGTGTACGCGTTGTAATTTGTAAATCCAGCTAGATTCAGGGATTATAAATACAGCTTGTTGGCCCAGTTCAATCATTCCAGCATACCCGTTGATTGAAACTGGAATCCTGCACCGTGGTGGGAATTCACTGACTCAGACTAACTGAGACGGTGAGAAAAAGACATGGAAAGAAAAGAAGGGGAGGTTGTGTGCAGGGACACAAAGTGAGTGACAGCTGACGAGAGGGACGGAAGGAGAGAGACAGGCTAAAGCGGTCAGGCTGATTGACAGAGTGGAAAAGGTGGAATATTAACAGTTCTGTATGACAGTGAAGGGAGGGGGCGACAGGGACTGACGGGGCAGGGTTGAAATACCTCGTAGCTGGTTTACGCATGTTTGCCAGCATAACAGACGAGAGGCGGAGAGAGGGAGTATTGGCACAAGAATAGGAAAAGAGAGGGAGAGAGTTTAGGACGTGTCTGTCCTGGGGAGATGCACACGGCCAATAACTAGGTCTCCAGTAAACATCTCTGAGCGTCCTCTATAAAGCTGCTGTGCTACTGCTTGGAACCACGGATCAGCTTTAAATCCAGTTTGATTGTCTGTCCAGCAGCAGACGTTGAACATATCTCCAGCTTTGAAAAGCAATATTAAAAGAGCACGTGATTAGATGCTGACAAGAGCCGAGAAAAACTGAGCAAAGATCATCCAACTGAACTGAAAATGACAGTGAGTATTGCACATGATTCCTGTCAGTTTAAATGTGGCACCTAACTTTAGACGCACCGTTGAATGACAGTTTTACAACTTGTCACACAATATCGACACGTGGTGTAGAGAAAAGGGATGTAATTCAATAAAAGACATAAAGGCAGTTGTTTCCTGTAGGTGCAGACAGATTTATGTATCCTAACACACCAGAGCTTTTGCGACTATATGATAAGATGACATGCAGGTATTACATAAACACACCCATCGCTATTTATTGCAAAAATTGCTCTGAGGCTGCAGATGCTTATTAAACAAGCTGCTGAGAGGATTTTCAGCTTCCGATGTCAAACACTTACTGGACACTGGACTTAAAATTTGTATTGAAATCTAACAGCACTTGTTGCTTTATGACACAGGCTACACACCAATAATAGTTTGATTGATCATCACCTCAGCCTACATGCTCCTGAAGCAACAAAACTGATTGATATAGCAGAGCCAACGAGTCACTTAGCTAAGCTGTGACCTGGTCAGAGGTGTGTGGAATGAAGATATGTCAACTACAACCTGTGATAACCGCTCTGGGAAGGAAATCCAACACGCTGGCTTTCCTTGCATGTAGGTTGTCTCAAGCGCATGTTGTGTTTTTTCAAGGGTCTAAATTGTATGAAGGCGCAAACTGTTTCTACAGAGCAGAATCAAGCTTGCCACCAGACATCTTATCTGTGCCATGCAGCTCTCTAAATCTGGTTAAAGCCTTTTCTTTCAGCTTATGCTGATCATTAGATCAATTTGTTTGTTTCAAAGTACAGTACTATGCAAAAGTCTTGAGCCGCCACTTATTTGTTTAAATTTTGCCTCCAGTGACCCAGACTTCTTGTAATCTTTTAAAGTGGTCTTGAAAAGAAGTTTTTCAGGCTTTCTGAAGGTTTTTCTGTAGACATTGGCTGCTTTTTCACTCGTTTTCTGTCCAGTCCTTGAAAAGGCACCTAACTCAAGGGATAAACCGGTGCTCTGTCCACAGATAACAAACAATTTATCAAAGAACCACATTTTCTTGGCAACAAATGAAGAAATTAGCTGAAGATTTTTGCAAAGTGCTGTAAGCCATGACATAAGCCTGTTTTGTGGAAAGCCTTCAGTGTCATATAGCAGCATCTGATCTTTTGATCTGGATGATTTCAGTGAAGATCCCAATTGGCTCATTACTCCTCATCCTAAAGTACTGATTAACATTACCAGAATAACAAAATCTTACGACTGTTTGCAAGGACCCAGCATGCGCGATTTAATAGAAATAAAAAGCACTGCCTGTTTACACAAGGTCCTCTTGTGATTGCTTCATTTTTTTGTGTTGGGCTGCGTGTCTTCGCTGTTCACACCCTTCAGAGTTTGCTGCTGCTTGGACTCAGAGACTGACTGACAGTGCCAAATGTCCAGATATTCATGATAACACGCCTGGAATTTTTCCCATCTACTGTAAAGATTTGTGAGGATCAAACCAGATCAGCCGAAAATGACAATATGTTCCACTAATTTTCTGCCAAGTGCTTGCTCGGAGAGATCATAACAAGCACGTGCATCCATATAAATGAACAAGATTAATGAGATTTATGATGTTAAGGCCTTGTCATGTTGCAGGTTCAGAATGTGCAGCCTCAGATGCACACTTCATTTTTTTAGTAGTTATCTATCATCACCTGTTGGCCAAGCTGTGGATCTTATTTCTCTTGATGCCGCAGAACTAATCAGGCATCATGCAATGACACAGAATATGGAGTATGATACAGAATATTTGTGTGTCTGTTTGCTTGTAACCAGGCTGCAGCAGCTCAAGAACTTGACGAGCTATGTTTCCTGTCGGCGCAGTCCATGCCCAGTCTGAAGGTATCCCAACACTTTAAGATGGTAAAGCTTTTAGGAGAGGGATCGTACGGAAAGGTCATGCTGGCTGTGCACAGAAAGAGAGGTCAGTGCATATTCAAAGTTAAAGCTTAGTAAAGTACAATGGTAAAGTTGTGAAATTTTGTAAATTGTACAGTGCTGTGCAAACATTTTGTACCACCTCTCGTTTCTTCATATATTGCCAGAAAAACAGGAAATGAGTGAAAACTTCTCAAAACGTGCAAACATAAAGGGAAAATACAGCATATGAAACAAAAAACACAGTTTGTGCAATTCTAACAAGCGTGGAGTCAACATTTAGTATACGCACTTTTATTCTTCAACACAGCCTGAACCCTCTTAGACGAGCTTTCTTGTGATTTCTTTAAGTAGTCTTCGGGAATAGTTCTCCAGGCCTGTTGAAGGACATTTAAAAAGCTCTTCTTTGGATGTTGGCTGCCTTTTGTTCCGCTCTCTGTCAAGATGATCCCACACTGCTTCAATAATGTCCAGGTTCTGGGGAGGATTCATCCCTCCATAAGACCTGTTGCCACTGATTTTCAGTCGACTTCTTGTGTCATTTGGTATACCTCAGCCTTTTCTCCCTGTTTCCTTTAATCAAAAACGGCTTCTTGACAGCCTCCCTTTGACAGACAGGCTTCTGTGAACAGTAGACGGATCAACAGAAGGTCCAGATGCATCTCTCAGGTCCTGTGTCAGCTCTTTGCTGGATTTTTTCCTCTTTCTTGAGGAGATCACTTTCAGATACTGTTCATCTGCTGTATATAGTTTTTTAGGCCTGACACTTCTTTTTTTGTCCTCCACTTGACCAGTTTCCTCAACACACTGCACACCATGCCGAGATATGCCATTTTTTTAGCTAATGTTTCTTTTGGAATCATCTCGTTGGTGCAATAATACTATTTTCTCTTTTTTTATACTAAAAACATGAAGACATGAGGGACCCTCAAGACTTTTGCACAGCACTATATTACCCAGGTCTGTGTCTTACAAAGAGGCTAAACATTGCTGCCATAACATGAGGACAGATCGCTGTCTTGATAGTGTTCACTTAACCTTTTACGCCTCTGTCGCTGTAATGAAGTGCTTTGGTACATTCTCTGAGATAGAGTTGCTGCAGCAGTAGTGAAGCCATGAAACAGAGTTGTCCCAAAGGGGAAGTTATATTTGTTCAGTGTCAGTGATAAACAACACTCACAGTCCATCAACGATGACAGGTTTTACACTGTGTGCCGTTTAAATTTGCTTCATTCCCACCAGGAACTCCAATGGCTCTGAAGTTCTTCCCTCGGCAGTCCACGTCACTCACCTCTTTCCTGCGTGAATACAATCTCTCCCTTTCTTACTGCACACATCCCTCTCTGACTCGGGCCCTTGGCATCTTCTTCTCCACGCCATCCTACTATGTCTTTGCCCAGCAAGCTGGTCTCTATGGGGATCTCTACAGTGTCATTGTGTCAGAGGTCAGTTTGGCTAATGTGTGGCATGAACCGTGCTTTTTATGGGCCGCAGCCCTGCTTCTCAGAGGTGTCATGTATATCCCACTAATCTGCAATAGGAAACATTTGAAGAAAGACGCAGAATATCACCAAATTGGTTCATCGTTTGCACTATAAAATTACAAAAATCTGCATGACAGACATATTCAGTGCTGCAACTGTCCAGAAGGCTTATCATACATTTCTGCACTTTGGCTTTCTCAGGGGGAATTGTACTGCTGATGCAGATATTTTGAGTTCTCTTTACTGCCAGCAAAAACTTGAGACGTGCTTGATAGCAGCTTTCGGTTCACCTATTTCTGTGTTTGTGCTTCTGCCAGTAACACAATCGAGTACTGATAAGAGGAAGGGCAACCTGCTTTCATTTAATGGAGAGCTAGCACTTGAAGTGAAGCAGGGATTTCCAAAAGCGTCAGCATCAACTACAGTGACGCAGATTCTGTTGACTTTATGCCAGTACTGAAGTGCTCCAACCCGACTTCATATTACTCTAATTTCTGGGCTATTCTTAGTCAATTCAGGAAGACTTTTCAAAATTTCCCACCATCAGTTTTTTTCATGGGCAAAAGGTGTCTGTAAACTGCGATATCCCAAGAATTAGAGTCATAGGTAGCGTTTTTACAAAGTTTCAGCCACTTCACAGAGAGTAGCTTAGATTTAAACTTTCCCCTGAGATTATCAGAGACATTTCAAGGTCACAGTGTGGTGCACCTGTTTGTTTTTGGGGGCAGATATGTAGGTAATCTACAAGGTTCTGAGCAGTGACTTTTATCAGATACAGGTATTCTTAATGGGTCAAAATATACTGCCAAAAGTTTTTGTTTAATTATAAAAAAACTACTAAAGATGTCCAGGTGATACTATTTTATTTTTAGCTTTTTTCCAGTATGTGCAGAAACTGGCATTTAAAGATGGATCCAAAACGAATATGCCAAATTCGCCATATTTTAGATTAAATAAGTAAAAAATATACATATAAATAAAAATCAAATGGTTCTATAGAATCACATCAGGAGTAGAAATGCATTAAAATGCATACTTTGAAAAGAGATTACTAAATGAATTGAAAATGTTATTTTGTACCTAAAATAATTTCTTATTAAAGCTCAAATTGCACGTGAATTAATTCCAGTTATCGTCGTTCATTTTCAAGATAAACCTTTTGTCTTTAGCATGTGTTGAAGTTGTCATGTTAGAAACTGATGAATACAAGTACATTTAATTACAACACATTTCTTTTTCATGACAAGCCTTTTGTAATTGAATAGTTGAATATGAAATGAGGCATCAGCTAATAAGATAAATCTAAATATTCTCATTGTTACAGAACAGTTTCCACCTGATTTAACCTCCTGTAGCATTGAAACTACACAAATATCGACAGCTGTTTGTAGCAAAATAAGAGATGTCTTTAAAACCTTTTGAGGTTTGAATTTTCATGACAAAGCTGAAGAAAAAAAAGACTTTTTACAGTGTTTTGACTAATTCTTTAACAATAGTCCTGATGAAATGTGTCTACATGGACTAAATATACATCTATCCCCATGAGCAAAAGGTCTAGTAAAAGATATTTTACCAAACAAAACAGTCTTTGGGATTTATCAACCATCGCTTTCAACCAGAACCAAAAAAAAACAAAAGAAGACTGAAATTACATGACCCTCTTTCTCCTGATCCTCTCTGTCTGTCTGTTTTAGGTCGGCGTCGATGAAGACTGTGTGCAGAGAGTGATGTCCCAGCTGAGTGGTGCCGTCACACACCTCCACTCGCTGGGCTTCGTCCACCGTGACATCAAACCTGAGAATATCTTCTTGTGTGACAGTTCCTGCCGCTGGGTCAAACTGGGTGATTTTGGCCTCACCCGGGCCATCGGCTCCACTGTTCGAGCTGTGTGGTATGAGTCGCCTTTCTGCACACCGGAGGTGGAAGCTGGCAAAGAGGCTGAGAAAGAGATGGAGAGGAGGCAGAGAGAGGGGATTGAGGAGGAGGTGGAGGACATCTGGATAACAGTGGAGCCCTGTATTGACAGCTGGGCCCTTGGTGTACTCATCTACTGCCTTCTAACTGGCTGCTTCCCCTGGGAGGAGAGCACTCATGATGATCGTAACTACCGTAGATACAAGGAGTGGTTTGGCTGTGAAGCTGAAAAGAGAGAAGTTGAGAGGAGGGATGAGGAGGACATTGATGGTTATACAGTCATGGAGCAAAATCAAAGAGACAACCCTCCTCCCTCACAGTTTGAGGGCCTCAGCCCACTTGTAATGACTCTTTTAAAGGAGCTGCTCCACCCTGAGCCCAAGCTCAGAGGAAGCCCAGAGGAGATCCTGAGCTACCTGGGAGGGCCATGGCTCATGAAGACAGTAAGAGAGGAGAAGAAGAAAGCCGAGGAGGCTGAGGAGGAAGCCAGAAAAATAAGAGAAAGAGGAGGAGTAGAAGCGGAGCTGCTCAGGGAAGGAAGAGGAGAGAGATGAACTTAGTTTTTCTCAGTTTCAAGACTGTTTCTTTGAATATGTTGATATTATGTTGCTGTATGATTATAGATATGACTCCAGCCCAAGTGTATATTGTGCTGCATTTTTCTTATATTTGTAAATATCCTCAATCAAGTTTCTGCTTTCATCATTGTACATATTTCTATGTTCTTGTTTGTGTGTTATGATATATTCATTATACCAGAATTTGATGGCCGAGTTATAAAATGCCTATAAACTCCATATTGAGATTGTTTTAATAAAACAACATTGTTCTAAGTCATGATGTACAGTAAAATATCACCAAAAACACTGTAATAATGCATTAAATGTAAATAAAAACCGATTACATTTAAACACTGGGTCCAGTTGAAAATCATACAAATACATCATATCCACTGTTGAGATGAAATCCTCTTGAAATGCATTTTCATTTCGAATTTGATGACAACTCTAGTCTTCAGAAAAGTTGTTTGCTCCAAAAAAACATAGGGGAACATCTCACAAATAACTGGATCAATAGATCAGTAAAATGACTTGGTATATAAATTAGAGAGGCTCACTCTTAACAAATAAAAAGAATTCCTACTGTGTGTAAGAATGCATGGGTTTGCATTACATTGAATTTCAAAGAATTTAAGGATTGAGAATTGCAATGCACATGATATCGTTAAGATATTCAGAGAATCGAGACAAATCTCTGTTCACAAAAGACTGAACAGCTTTATTGTGAGAGAACTAATCCCTTACCCTTCACCTCTGTTCTCATTTCAAACCCACGTGCACCTCAAACGTGAACTCACAACCTTGCATTTTTTCATGAATATCAAATGCTTCCAAATATTTTCAGGCAACATAAAAGAATCCTTCTTAAGCAACTCTAAAGAGCGCATCCAAGTGACATCTTGGATGTGCTGCAGCAACAGGTGCTGCAGAACAGTACGGCCACATCTAAAATTGGACTGAACAATACAACCTGATAGAATTACCAGTATGATCTTCTTCCAAGTGTGTGTGTTGTAAGCCCCAAGCATACTATCAGCAGAAGAAGAGGCATGTTATTCATATAACCGATTGAAGAACATAAATGTTATACTGTCCTTGGTACCGTCCGTGGTGCATTGCTGACTGACATGCTGACAGTAAACAAACTTAATGTGCCCGGTTGACCCCCATATTCTCTATGGGCCGAGTTGTCTTACATCTGTCAACGTGAACTGTTTCTGGCAGAAAAATCACCTGCACTCCTGCAACCTCCATTTATTTTGCAACCTCTGAGTCATGCTTGACTCTCTGCGACTGCAGATGCAAACCCAGCACAACATAAACACAGTAAAATCTTAACTCTGCACCACATTAAACTTATCTTTAGACTGAGCTAAATTTGATTCAGTCTTCCAATCTGCAAAGCAGGCAACTGCATAGTTTTCAGTTTGGAGAGGGTCCCTGTTGGTAGCACCTGCTAATGTGCAGTGTGAGAGTGTGTGTATGCCAGTAGGATCTTTGCTAACCCCTGTGCCGAGGGCCACTCCAGATGGATTTATAAATAGACCCCAAGCCCATCCATTTGCACAAAATGCACATCATCACCTCCCCCTGACAATCTGCACTCCACAGGCCTCCAAATGCAAAAGTCAAGCTACCTCGGCACCCTAAGGCCTATAACAGCACAATCTGATGAAACACTCTGACCCAAGATACCCATTCACTCCTTCGTCTCTGTTCTCTTTCCATCTCCAGCCTTTGTGTAGATAACTTTTCTCGTCTCAAGCACCTCAGACAAATGGGCACTCCCTCTCATTCCTTTACGCTCTGGACCTTCTTCTTTTTCTCGGGTGACATCTAATGTAAATCAAGAGCTGCTTCGGTATCAGTAACTCATACTATGGCTTGTTTACATTAAAACATGCTCTTTTGGAACTGCCATGTGGGAGTTTCTGGGAAACAGTTCATCTGACTCATGTGACACTCAGCTGGGGAATAAAGGAGGACCACAGTCTGACAAATGGAAACACATGGTGCAGACCAGAGCGACATCAGAGCGCCAACACAAAGATGCTGATCGAGGTGCAAATCTGTTGATCTTCAGGACAGACAGCAGTGATGATGAAAACAGGAGAAACAATACAAGGCAAACATGTGGATTGCCGGCCTTCTATAAAAAGTGAAAAAAAAAACAAGAGACTTCAACCGCTTCAGCATGCTGCTTCCTGCTTTTTAACAGGTACAGACAGAAATTATTTTGCTGCCCTTCTCTCGTTCCGATTGGGTTTTAAAAACTATTTTATTACTTGTTTTTTAAAGCCTAAATGGTCAGGTCCTTTAATATTCATGTAACCTTTAAACTTTTCACTCAGCAGCTCGATGCCAGCGATCACCCAGTGGGGAATCTCTATAATGGTTCCTAAATCATGAGTTGTCACTAAAGGTAATCTGGCTAACAGACCAAGCAGCTCCCTGCATAATGATCTCAGACAAGCAAACTCACGAGTCTTCTTTTAAATCCCTTCTTGAGACTCATACATTTAATATCTGGCCTTTTCATCATATATGGTATTTTTTTCATTTCTATTGTTTGTTCCTGTGATTTTGAAAGCTACTCTATGAATAAAAGGTTTATCATCAATAAAGCCCCATGCTGGAAAGATTAAGCAAGCAATTAAGCAAGAGTTTGAAATGTATGAAGATAAATGATACACAATCTGATGTAGACACCAAATACACTTATATATATACTTGTGTAATGTCAGCAAGACTGATCGTACGCTGCCAACATTAAATAAAGTACATTTCAGCACAAAAAGTTCCCTCTTTCTAACTTTAAAGCATCCTGTGATGTTCAGACAAACATCTTGTTTGTCTTATCTTATCTTCATGAAAGCTCATAATCTTTTAAAACAGCAAGACAGATGATACAGAGGAAACCAGCTGGAACATCTAACATGGTGAAAAAGATATTTAATAAACACAGTCACCTGCTGTGAGAGGGATACACAAAAAGAGATACTGACACCAGAGCGGGATGGCTATATCAGAGTGGAACAAATTAAGAATTTATAAGCCCAAATGCATGAAATCCATCTTCTCAAAGAAGCCAAACACTTGAGCTGCCAAGGCCTAAAATTTCCTCTTCACCCCCCAACTTTCTCTGTCACCTGCCTGCTCGAGATGTTCAGCCACTTTATTTGGATAAACAAGACTGCCGGGGCGGAGCCAAAATGTCAGGGAGAACGCTGACTTATCACATTTGCACTGCAAAAGGCAGAGATTAATCAAGTTTATATTATGTTGAGGGCCACAATGTACTGATGGAAGAGCTCAGTTTCTGTCCTGTCTGCCTTTTTTTATAGGCCCTGGAAACTCAGCAGTGCATGAAGAATCAGAAATGCAGGGACTGTAGCAGAGGAGATGAGCCAAGGAGGAGTGTGTTGGGGTGAAAATTATGTCGGTAGGGGTGTTTGTAGAGCTGGCATGCGTCATGCAATGCCATCCAAGTAATAAACAAGTGAAGAGATTATCATGTGTTTATTACCTGGCATGCTTACTTTAACCATTCTAGCTTCCTGGCTGTCACACCACCTGACCCTTTTCCTCCACTCTTGTGTCCCCTCTCGTTCTTCATCTCCACCCATCTCAGCTCATCTTTCTCCTCACGCAGGAGCAGCATGAGCAGCATGAGCAGCACGAACAGCATCCCTTTTGGCTCCGCTGATCCTCTCTTTTGCTTACGCTGCCACCATTTGTCAGACTGTCATCAATCTGTCAACCTTGTTAGAGCCCCGCCAACCCATGGACACTGTCCCTGGAGTCTATGTACCCCCAATATGTCAAGGGGATGATAAGTGTGTCCCCCTTGAGCTGACCTGGCCAGCCCCACCAGGAGAGTCAGTGAGAGTAATGTTATCTGTAACTTCATAGGTATGTGTGGCAATATTTATATTAGTCAAGTCTATGGATGCCAATGCAGTGTCAGATTTCCCTTCACAGTAGCTATAACGGTCCCAATGAAAAGCATCTTTTCAACACAAAGGGTCTTGGAGACAAAGGGTCAGGAACTGTGGCATTGACACTCACTTTCACATTTGTCCAGATAGCCAGCAGGTTTACCTGAAGAACACCTTAAGTAAACTGAATATCATGGTGGACAGATTACAACTGCGTGTAAAAACACAGAAAAGCTGCAGATTTATTTTAAATGTTTCTGCTACAACAGCTGGTCTAGAGGGTCATTTTTGAAAATGAATGTTCCACATCTAGCTGTGGTCAAAACTCAAGAGGCCTGAGCTTATCGTGGATCAGAAACTGTTGTGGGATCTACATGGTGCAGTCTTCCCTCCGACTGACAAACCCACTAATAGGAATGAATAAAGATGCTATGAAGTATATTGTTGTGACTGGAATCAGTAAAAATAGACACAACCTTCTTTATCCTTTTTTCTTTTCCTGTCTGAAGCTCTTTGTCTGATCTTAGATTGACATTTTTCATAATCCAAATAGGCAGAGCAAGCTCTGTTCCTGTAGCAATGAAGTAAACCTGGGCTGAAACTACATGATTATTTTCTCCACAAGTTACTAGTTTATTTTCAATCAATTGATTGATAAAACTACATCACAAAACTATTAGCACAAGAGCCCAATGTGACAAGTTTTTTTAGCGACGTATATCAAATTGCAGGAATGGAGTTGCTCAAACAAGATAAAGTTTAGCATTTAGTGCTTACTGATATGCTTCAAATAATTAAGCTGCGCAGCTAAAGTAAATTAAATGAACTGTGTTACATCATGCAACATTGTGTCAGATTCATATAAATGCAGCCTAACAGCAAAGCAAAGCAGATCTTAACCCAGTTGACTGTAATGACTGGTCCTTAAATGCAGTGACTGTGCTTCCAGATGCAACCCACGTGACCTGGGTTATGGTTTGATTTATAAAAACATCATGTTCTGCGTCAGTAACCTGAAAAAAGGTCTCATCCTAGTTAGAAAAATAGAAATCAGAACTACAGTAAAATATTCCTATAGAAACCAGCGTATAATGGGCTGTTTACGAACATTTCCTGCTGGTAAGGATCAAATCCACACAGTGAGATACTTCAACAAACTAATGTTCATGGTATGCAAGGACATGATTAACAAGTTTTGTCATGCTCCATGTAAAAATCACATTTTAAACTCGTCAAATACTGGATAAGTATCGAAACAGTGATATTATCTCGGACTGGTCTCTGCACACATAGGAGCGTCTAGTAAGCCAGAGGATTGATTTCTATGTGCATTGCTCCACCTGCTGTTTGTGTCATGTCATACAAACAGCAAATGTGAGGCCTAGTCTTGATGGTTTAGGTTCCTGAAGTTAATCTGGGTCTTTTTTATTGCATAACTGACTGTATTAAACTAATCTTTGTAAAGAAAAAAGCAACACGAGGAACGTGTAACCTTGTTTTTGGTCATTTATGTCTCTTTTAGCCTTAGATGCATAATGTATAATAAATCTGATATCCGCACTGATGTGCCTGCACTTCTTTAGTCTAAATGAGAGTTTTTGTTTTTTGGTGATAAGACACTCAAGAAGAACAGCGCAGGATATCAGAAGTGTGAAGTTGTCGCCCAAACATCCCGAGTTCAATTTGCATCAGGAAAATTAGCTGAAACGCAAGGACACAGCTATGAAAAACTCTTCAATTACAAGGGGAGCACAGAGTCCTGGAAAATTTGTTGCTCCCACAGAGTTTCAAAGACAAGGTTAGTCCCAGCGAACGTGATTTATTTATTTTTATTTTACCACATTTTATGAGCAGTAAACCAACTAATCATACAGAAATGCTTTTCAAAGCACAGTCAAAAATGGTGTGAGAGCTGGACACAACCCCCCCCCCCAACAAGCTACTGCTGAGTTCTAAAGCTCCATCAGACTGGAGCGGGAAAATGGTGAAAAACATGAAAACTGTGATGAGAAGGAGGAAGGGGGGAGGAGGGGCAGGAGGAAGAGGAGGGTGCAGGAGATGGAAGGAGGGGAAAGAGGAGAAGACAAAAGATTCATTAAACTAAAGCAGTTGTGGACGACAGCAAAAGTTGTGAGTACGAGTTGATTATTTTTCACCTGATTTTTGCACATTCTGTAGATGATACACACAGGAACACATGCAGATGAAGATAACTTACAACCAAAGATACGGACTGAAGGATATGTCCTACTGATAAGATGTACAGGCGAGATTTACGAGAATGTTTGGCCGATCCACTTCTGAACAGACATGTTAGTTATGTAATGTGTGGTTAGTTGCACTGTTAAGCAAGTACAAGCAGAGGAAGACTCCTAAAACAAATCAGCACAGACATGCACCAGCTAAACAGGACAATGCTCGGGTTTCACATGAGTAATCGCAAATTAGGACTCTGGAATTAGCGCTAGTGAAAACTTGAGGGAAAAAAGACTCCACGCTCAGATTGGTTAGTGGTGATTGTATAGTTGGAAAGCAGTGACATGTTCTCTGAAAAGAAAGCTGGGAAAGAATGTGCGACTGCAGGAGAGGAGGGGTGGAGGGGCGCTCAAACGGGGCACAAAAAACAAATTCTTTTGAGAGGACTCACATTTTGGACTCCAAAGTTACTCTGACACATCACAAGAGGAATGATGCAGGGCGGGAGATGAGGGAGGGAAGGGGACGGAGGAAGAAAGAAATCAAGGAGTGAGGCAAAGAAGAAAAACATTTCCAGAGGTGAGGTGTTTTCTTTAGTTGCTCCACTGCTACTTTATCAAGCTGTTTACAAGCTGTCCAATAAATACTAGATCAAATAAATGTAGGAAAATGACATCAGGCACTCTTTTATAGCGATGATAACTTCCCTAAACATGGCACTCTGCGGCACATCTGTGTTCTTAGCTGAAGCAAAACTTTAAGGAAAACATTACAGTGACCAGGAATGTGGGGAGCATTTACATGCAAGGTGATTAAAGGAAACATAAACAGCATAGTGAGGATATTGAGCAGTTCCACTCTGTGAAATCATCCTGACTCTTTTCCTCTTCCTCCAGCTCGTAAAGTTCACCTCTTACAAGTTGAAGGAATGGGCAGCCTCCTAGTGGTCCTGCTCCTCTGCAGTTTCCACGGTAACGCTGCCAAACAGAACACACAAATCATCCTGTTTAATTACGGTTGAGTCGCTGCGTGTTTGTTTTTATGCTGCGAAACACTTCCCTCATGTGGTTTCTGTTCCACAGCGCTCGCAGCTGTAGCCCGAGCCCAGCAGACCGGTAATGCTCTTTTCCTCATAAGTCACACTTTTGATCAGGACGAGTGACATCTGTAAGGCTGTGAACCGCTGGCATGGGTCAGCAGTAGGATGTTTTCCCAGTCCTAATCCTGTTTTCTTTCCTTATTTCTAGAGAGCACTGAGGCAACTGGAGACTCCTTTTTACCAGCCAGTGAGTAACTTCCTGCTGGGAGATGGTCTCTGACGTCCCCTTTTAAAGTTTCAGTGTGCCACCATGTCGTCATTTATACAGTTCAAAGTTTTAGCTGCTGTCTCCGCAGGCTGTCGGGAGGAGATGTACCCCTGCACCAGGATGTACTCAGTTCACAGGCCCATCAAGAGATGTCTCGGCAATCTTTGTCTCTACAGGTGATCTGAAAATTCTCAAGAAAATGCTGTTTTATGTGGTCACCAAAGTCATTTTTCTGCGTTAAGATGAAAAAAGTTCAAAAGTTCTTGATGTCGATGTTTCTTTTTGTTGTAGACTTAAACGTGAGCTAGTGAAAGAGGTAAAAGCAAACTAAGAGAAACAAAGGAGACAAACTGGTCATCATTTATCACTTAATTTTTGAGGAAAACGACTGAATATTACACACCTTTGGGTAGAAAAAGTAAGTGACCCCTTTGCTTCAGCAGCAGTAACTATAACTAACTGTTGATCAGTCCTGCACATCTGCAAGGAATAACTGTATCCCACTTCTCCGCACAGAGCAGCTTTAAATCAGGGATGTTGGTGGGTTTCCAGACATTAACTTCTCATTCAGGTCTTCTCGCAGCGCTTCTTTTGGATTAAGGACAGAGCTTTGAGTTGGGCTTTAAAAGCATTTTGTTGACTTGCTGCACGAGTCCCTTTCTCTTGAGATTCAGTTCACCAATACTTATCTCATAGTTTTCCTTTGGAATTTGCTGGTATGATTCAGAATTCCTAGCTCCATCTTGTTGCCTTGCTGTCCTGATCCATAGACAGCAAAAGAGGCCTAAATCATGATACCACCATGTTTGAAAGCTGGGATAATGCCCGTCAGCTGTCTCAGCTGTCTGTACAAAAAAAAACTTTTTTCCAGCAGTCATTTGGTTTGTGGGAAGCATCTCCTTCGTTTATGCCCTGATCCACTTTCACCAAAGTGTGTTGTGCCGTTCCGACTTTAACACATCTCTGTTCTTTAAATAAAACAGGGCCCCCACTCACAGCTGAGTGTAATCTCAGTGACCGAAAACACCCAACTTTATATCTACTTTGAAAGGCGCGCCTAACTCGACAGATTCACGCACGACCCTAATTCCAAAACAGCTGGGACGCCGTGCAAAATGCAGTGATTTACACACCACAAACCACCTGTATTCACTTCAGAACATATGAAACATTTCACTAATTCATGGCGGGAACACATGTCGTGTTTACCACTTTGTAGCATCCCCTTTTCTTTTAACAACAGCCTGTAAACGTCTGGGAAATGAGGAGATCAGCTGCTGAACCCTTGGTAGAGGAAAGTTGTCTCATCCTTGTCTGATACAGGATTCCAGCAGCCTAAAAGTCCTGAGTCATCTTTGTTGTATTTTGTCTTTCATTATTCCTCAGATGTTGGTGAAATTTCGTCATCGCACTTTAAAGTGACGCAACGTTATTCTGAGATTGCTCCACAATTTGCTGCAGATTGCTGAACCTCTGCTCATCTTCTGAGAGCCTGTTTCTCTGAAGTGCTATTCAAAAAAACAAAAAACAATTTAAAATAATGTGGGTTGCAACACCTTCTTTGGCTGTTTCTCTATAGTGTCACTTACTTTCCCAGCCTTTAGTTTCCCCTGTCCCACGTTTTCGAAGGCGTTGCTGAAATCAAACTCAAGATGAGCTGATATTTTTTCATGAAATAGTGAAACGTCTCACTTTCAGCATTCAATACATTTTCTGTTTTCTATTGTGAATAAGAGACTTGCAGAATACAGAGCGCTTCAGCTTATTTGGAGTTGGGGTTGTGCTTTTGCCGTAGATGTGACATTTTTAATCATCAAGCGTAATACATTTGTTTTGTCTCTTTTGCTTATCTGGGTTCTCTTTGTTCAGAAGACTTATGTGAACATCAGAAATGGTTTTAGAACATATTCATATGCAGTCCAAAGTCAACAAGCAGCGCTTTACACACAACTGGATTTTCCTCTAAACTCATTACGTAAGGTACTACTGACGAAGGTCCGGTTTACGAGATTTAAACAAATAAAATGTTCTCACAGCTGTCAGGCTGACTCTCTACTGCTCTTACGCAATACTCTAAATGTTGTGCGTTTCATCCTGTCGCTGAAACAGCCTTCCTCGTGTCTATGTGATAAACAATGAGATCTGTATGAGGACAGTCTGCCCACAGGATGAGTATCTCAAAGGTGAGACCCTCTTCATGGAACATGTACTCTGATATAGAGCTACGGAATGTATCATTTCTGAGGCCCTGCCTGTCTTTTGCACCCAACAGCTGAACTGTGCAGAGAGTTGTCCGGCTGGCCCAAACGTATCGAGAGGTCAGCTACAAGGAAACGCTGTCGCAGTCGCCGTAGCAACCCCAAAACGTGGGCAAACAAGGCCTGATGTTGCCCAGAGTGGTGACGTGACAACTAGTGAGGATGATACCTTGGGGCGTCGCAACTCCATAAAAGCAGCGATCTGCACCTGAGGAGGGCGCGCTCTTTATTCCTCTTTCACACATACATACAAGTGCTGAGTCGTACCTGTGTTTATGTATTTGTCTTTTAATTTGCGTGTGTGAATGTTGTGCTGTTGGACACGGATCATGTCTTCCTTGGTTTACGATCCATTTAAGGTACTGTAGTAACGGGCTCGCAGTAGCACTGAGTCATTTTATTGTAGAAAAAAAAAAAAAAAAAAGAGCCACACTGTTGTGGATTGTAAGGTACTCATTGACAGTCCAATAATATGTGCACTATTGTAGCCATTAAAATAAAAGAGTTTGTTTGTGACCGACCCATCAAAGGCTTCTTTTTTTTTTTGCTCCGTGGATTGAAGAAGAAAAAAAAGCAAAGTCTTCATTAAGTGTTCTCTTTATATCTTTCTTTGCATGTTAGTTTTCTCACACATTTACAGTTTGAATAACAACATTTGGAAGAAATGCATGTAATACAGACAATTACCAAACAAACACTGACAAACACTCCCACAACCTCTGCATGCGCAGGTCAGCATCCGTCGTCACGCCGCCCACCAGTGCACATCAGCCACGCCACGTGCACATCAGCCACGCCACGTGCGCATCATATCGGTGAAACATACTCCAACTCTTGGTACACAACAATAGCACAACAAAACACTGCAACAAACACAGACTAGCTTTGTTCCACTTTGCATTTGTCTGCATCAGAATACCAGAAACGACATCACATCTCAACGTGGAATTGGAAGTTCACAGGTGACCTTGTTGCAACATGCTGCGGGCGAGGTCTGACCCGAGGTCTGACCCGAGGTCTGACCCCGATCCCCGGTCCAATAAAGAATTAAGGGGATGAAACCTTCTCCAAACAGCGAAGGAGCACGGCCCTATTCATTTAGGAGAGAGGTCGCGACCTCCTGATAAACAACTCACTGGTTACAGCTTCAACAGCTGTGCTGAGGGAAGATGATACGTGGACTAAATCATCTCCTTCCCCTTGAGGCAAAGATAAAAGGATGTGTTGCCTCTCTTTCTTCTGCCAACATTTCTACTTCTACGCGTCTTGATTTACAGTTAAAACAATGCACCCGACTCCCGCGACCCATCCCCGCTGGAATTTGTGTTGAGCAGCTGCGCAGCCACAAGAGCTGACGAAAGAAGCGCTCAAGACCCCAACGACTCTGTAAATCAGCTTTGGACTGACAGGATTCTTTCAAGTGGACTCATTTTTGTGGAAAACCTTTGCAGTATTTTCAACCTAATAATAGATGGTCCCTCCATTAAGTGCAGACTTTCTGAATTATTAACTACACAGATGGACTCAACTGCCCGTCGGTGCATATGGTCAGTCCCACTGCTGGAGACTTGGGGAAAAAACATGAAGCTTCAGTACATGAAGGTGACGCCACCAATGAATATAATGCGAAACCACTGACACGATATGTACACACATTTAAAATAAATATTCTCTGTACATAGAATTCATTTATATATTTCTTTAGATTTCATCATTAGATGTTGGTGAGATGATTATGTCTCCCTTGATATCTCTATGATGTATACAACAGCAATTAGAAAATAAACTATTGTAAATAGGAGGAAGAGGAACATCTAAAAACTCAAGCATGGAGCTGGAGACTAGAGGGTGGCGTGTAGCGGAGAAGGATGGAGGTGCACTCTTCCCTTTGTTCTAAATGTGTCTCGTTAAGACTGTGCTGTGAGGGACTCGGACCCAAATAAAACAGGGGTGTTACCCTGCTTGGCAGGGAGAGATACGGGACCCCGGAAAGGGGACAATGAATTTTGAAAAAGTGCTGCATAATCTTATAGAGAGCGAGGAGGGAGAAAGCAGAGTGAATCTCTCCTCACTTCTGCGGTACAGAGTCAAAGTCTCCCCACAGGTCAGAGCTGGCTGTGGAGGTGGGGTTGGATGGAGCCACGGAGTTGGAGTTGCTGGAGTCCAGATCGAGCAAAAAACCTGGTGGTGGGAAATAAGAGGAGAAATTCACCATGGAGACAGTAACAAAAAAAGAGAAAAGGATCATAAAATTGGTTGTTTGTGGTATGTAATAAACCAAATAAATACTGTAAATTAGATACGCAGCGAGAGATCGTCTGACAATTATTTTTTACTGAAAGAGTCGGTTTCCCCAGTATGTGGAGCATACAATATACGCCCATGTATCCGGGTGTATGCAGATGGTTTCAGGTAAATGTGCGGAGCTTTTAAGACACTTCTTAATTTAAAGTCACCAGCCAAACACAACAGGGGGAAGCAGAACTTAAAAAGACTAAAAAGCCACATGTGAAACTCTTTAGCAGTAAGTCTTTCCTTTTCTTCTGGATAAACCACAGATGTGTCACACACCATGTTTTAACTGGTTTTCTCAGGCATGATGTCATTGATATAGCTTAGTTCAACTGTGTCCTGTTGATTATTTTCAAATGTCTGAGCTCCAATAACGATTCTTTTTACAGCAGAAACCTCAGAGAGATGCAAATCTAAATCTTTGCACATGAAACCAGAAGATAAAGCCACACGGTTTGTAGTTTAAAACAAACTACAGAATGCTTCAGGAGGCCATAAAGGACATCCATAGATGCTAAGGGAAAATTCCAGTATTTTACATCTATTTATCGTCGTCTGGGCAGGTACTCGTGCAGGTCATCATAACACGGTGCTCCCCATGTCCACTGAGCACACTGTAGATACAGGAGCCCCAATAGAAACAGACCCCAGCGGGGACACGGAAATACAAGCTTTCAACCCTGAAAGAAGTTCCTCCGCTTCATACAGACCGTGTACGCCGACTTTTATTCTGTACGACTTCTGTGCTGCTACAGCCGGTCTCATTTCACGGCCCACTGCGACTGAACCAGTTGCAGCCGTCTAAACCAACGTCCTGAAATCCAGCCTAAGTCAACTTTACTCTCGGAACGAGCTGCAAGCTGTGCCTTGCTGAAAAGCATTTATAATTCACCTGCTTTTCACCGGTTAAACTGGGCTGAGCCACTCCAGGGCTGACAGGAACATTTTGTGACCATAACAGGCCTTTTGTCAGTTTGAGTCTGGTCTTGATATTACTCTTGATCAAACCGTTTTCCTCTGATCAAAGAGTAGCTACGTCAGCTACGCTGATTATTAATGAGATTGTGACACGTTTCATTTTTGACTGTAAAAACTAAACTGCAGATAGGTTGGGGGTCTCCCCAGGTTTCCTACCTACCAGAGTCACTTCCTCCTGCTGATGGCTCTGTATTATGATTGGTAGATCTGGCTGAAGGGGGTGGGGCTAACTTGCCCCCAGGAGGAGGAGGAAGAAGTCCGAGGCCTCCTGAACTCTGTGGACGAGACCTGTCCCTTTTCTTAGATTGCTGGATAAGACCGGACAAGAGAAATTAAACTGTGTGAGTGAGATACACACATTATGGCTAACATTCGACTCAGCTAATAGATTCAAAGCTGCACCACAATCCTGACTCAAAATAATAGCATGGCTTTCGAAAGCAACAAAATAGACAATGGATTTCCACAGTATTACCAACTAATGACTAATCAAATTTTCTTTTTTTACACATTTCAACCCTTTGGTCATAAAATTCTATAAAAATTAGGGTACCCCAATATTTAGTGTGATGGTTTGTCCTTCTTTGAAGCCCAGGTCCAGTTTAGGAGTGGTGTCCGGAGCCTGAGCCTGCTTGCTGAATTCATTTTCTTGTTTTACCCACCTGGAAGAAAAGCAAGAAAAGACGACAGACACGCAAAAACAGAGGGGATAATTAAGGAAATACCAAAGCAAAGAATTGGTTACAATTCATGACCCAGTGTGGAGCAGCTGCATACTTAAAGTGGTCCTGAAGGGCAACATTGAAGTCAAAGGCATCACCTCGGTCTCCAAATCCAATGCCGATGAACGCTTTGCGGCCTGTAAAAAGAACAGAAAAACGATTGGTCCACAAAAAGACACAATAAACTCGTCCACTGAAGACGATACAAGGTGTTCAGAATTTTCCCTTTAAATCAGTGCATTCGAGCCTCAAATTTCCAGACATTCTGGCATTCGAGCACCAGTTATTAACTGTTTACTAAAAATGTAAACACCTCAAAGCCCAGCGGTTAACTTGCATGGTGTAATGTGACTAAGTAAGGTTTTATGTTGCCAGAAGATTGTCACCTTGGGAGCTGTTGTATAATCAACATCAAACCCAGACAAGTTACGAGCACCGCTCTTCATTCAGGCTGCGGCGCTTCAGTGAGCACAAGAAAGAGCGGCAGCATGTCTGCCCAAAGAGGAAGTAAACCAACAGACGCCACATGATACTTGGGCTATTTTCCATTCATAAAATGAATCAATTATACATATTTTGTCAACCCTCTTTTAGATTTTTAGTCAACTACAAATATAAACTGGAAGAGGGCTTGTTTTTCCAGTTTTTAACCACAAAGACAGGGTTTATTTTTCTGATGACTGCATTGCTACAACACCCAGGTTTCCATACAAGCTTATTCTGTTTGCTCTGCCTAATCTAATCAGAAAAACAAAAGAGCTGGTCAATTGTTCAAGGAGGTCACAACTAGTGATGCTCATGTAATTATATTCATCAAGATCCTGCTGTACAGTACTTCTTATTCACACTCCTAAGATACATTGTTGTGAATCATTCTGTTGTTCAAGAAGGACAGTTCTCTTACTTACAAAACGGACTCGTGGGAAAATGCAGGCGGACTACATTTCTGAATGATCTTCCTTGGTTTCTGGCACTGGCTGTGTGTTTTTGCTCACCTAATCTGATAATGAGCATGGTGGTAATGTACGTTTCCCTGGACTAAAGTATTCACAATAAAGATCCTTTAACGTCAGCCGCATTTAACAGAAATGACTGTAAACACACTGTTCATAACAGGAGCGACAGCTGACCGAGTGGGGAACAGTGGCAGGAACTGGTTACGTGGTTACTTTGGCTCATGATGATTACAGAAATAAATTTAGATCAAATCTGCTGAGAAATGACCAGATCCTGAGTGTATTTATGAGTAATTGAGAAGTCTTTTTACAAAGGAAAATCTGTGTAAACATGAATCCTTCGATCCATATAAGTATATTCTGAGGGAATAAAGTTTTATCTCTTTAAGCCTTCCAAAGTTTTTCATTTTGAGACATAAAGGAGGCACTGCAGCAACTTTGCTGCCTTTGGGACTCGTGGGACCTTTTACTGGCCTGGATCCACAATCTTCTTCTTCTTCTTCTCTTGCCAAATGACTGCGATCCCCCTCGGAGTACTGAACAATTTCCATCGATCTTTTTCTTTTTTACAAGGAGGCCAAGTTAACTGTCGCGTCATCTCTGGCAAAGAGCTTGGGTCTGCCAAACAAGCCTTTCTGCACGCCTCTGTGATGACACTGCACAGAAACCCGTCCATAAGGACGAGTTGATCTGCTTGTTTGTGTGGCTCAGCACAGCAAGTGTGCAAAATACTGCTAATCAAAGCTGTTCTGCAGGCTATAACATCCGGACTTTAGAAAAACAAACAACAAACGCCGCGCTCGTGTGATTAATTTATTTGAGGAAATACTTTTCCCTCTCCGCTTTTGTTTCTTCCACATCCATTTAAACACGTCTAGTGAAAAACACGCTATCCTCCGAAATTACGAGCCCAGTTAAAATATATTTATAGCCTCTAAATAAACAGTTTACTCACCGCTGTCATCCTGAATGCGGAGCACGAAGTAACGGCTTGAGTCACTGACGGTTTCCATTGCAGTACCAGGGTACTCTTCCACTGGTGCCTGGGCAAACAGCTCCCCTGTAGATTACAACAAGATAAGTGATGGTGAGATCGAGGTCATGAAAATACAATTAAAGCCCAAAACCTTCCCCGAGACACGTCTGCTATGAAATGACATGTTAAACCTCCAGTATACAAATAAGATTAAAAAGAGCAAAGTGACACTTGATGCAGCCTCTTTAGTTCAACATAAACTGCTTGCTTGGATGCAGGCTGGGTCACCTTGGAATAGATGAGTAACAGAGAGCGGGCGGCGTGCAGAAGACTACACAGGAAAATGATTTACAGCATTGGATGTAAACAATGGCGCTGCCTTGTCTACTTTTTTTCTTTCTTTTGTTTTCGCTCACCAGAGATTTTGTCCTCCAACTTCACGTAGGCCACTTTGCCTCGGGCTGTCATGCGCATGCGTCCCGTCCAATCGGGAGCATCCAGCTTCCAGTCGGCAGCCCTGAGACACATACAGGCAGTCAGTGTGATGTAGCCGAGCAGTTTGTCAAGACTGATGTTGACAGACGAGGAGTACAGGGGGACAGACAGGAGAGTTGTTATGGTTCGACCCGCTCAGTCTCTGTCCACTCATTTCTCCGAGTGAGTAAGACATCATCCAGGCATTTTGCTGAGACACCAGGCTGAATTAGTACTTCAACACTCTTACTCATTGTGGTCAACCAGTCATGTGTCTCATGGGGCTCCGGCATATGCTACTGTTTGTAGGGTGTAAAGTTCAGTCAGAAGCGGCTGCAGCAGGCCAGGCTGAGGGACCAGAGGATGAGAATGGGTCACTGTCAGTCTTTTTTACAAGCTCTCTGACCTGGATGGGTAGTCTTAAAGACACAATAATGGTTGCCATGACCACAGTGTGTCAGCCAGAGCATCCCAGCTCAACCTTATGACCCTTCTGAGGTGTCCTTGAGCGATAATTCATACTAGCTTCCAAGATGCCCTCCTTTTATGCAACCGTCCACTTATAAGACGACACAGAGAAATTATAGTCAATAAAAAAATTGTCTTCTATGAAAGCCCCTTTAGTAGTAAGCACAGCGAGTCTTTCTGCTCTGTCGTGTCAGTTGAGAAAATAACACACGAGCGTTTACTGACGTTGACCTAATCCCTGTTCAACGGGTTTAGCTAACACGGTACAGTTTAATTAGCTTTTATTTCTTATTCCCCTCGTGACCTTGCAAACGCAAAATAGAACAAAAACAACCCAAACGTAAACTACGACCGCGCTTGTAGGATGCTGCGTGACTATGAGTAAGGTGCTACCTAACGGCTACAGCTCGCGGATGCGGGGTCAGAACCCCCCCATCCCCCCGCAACCCCCCTCACCTGATTGCCCGGTTGGATGCTCTCGGTGGGATTCGGTAAACGTTGACTTCAGGTTTGACACAGAGGACCGATTCGTACTCGAGCTGACCCTCAGTCGCCATCTTGACTTTTAATAAGTACGCCGGCGGTGGTGGTGACGGTGAGTGGCGTGTCCGTTCGGCGTTAACGGCTGCGCGTGACCGTAATAGAATGTGTATTAGCGCACCCTGCGCCTCTCACATCGTCCCAGTGATGCATTTAAAGGTGCATTTCACAGATTTTACGGGTTGGTAGAGTGATATATATCATAGATTACTGAACGGGTTTAGGGCACAGGCCCAGGGGCCCGAAGAGGGAAGGGACCAGTGTTTTTTTTTCTCCAGGCAGAATGTGACCCAAAAATATGAACTACATATGAGCAACAAGAGTACATGAGATTATCAGAAACATAGATAATGGCAACAAAACAGGCGTTAAACTTCAAGACCAAAGTATCATAAAAGAGACCACAATGTGGTATAAATGAAAAGCTCACAAAGGTGCCAAAACAACCACAATTAAACATGTAAAAATACAACATTACAACAGAGAAATAGGATGACAACAGAAAGAGACTCTACCAAAATAAAACCAAAATAAAACACATCGTGAGATGGAAGAGGAGACACAAAACGATCAAAATGGCTCGTGATACTAGAAATAAGGAATTTATAGAGGTGAAATCAAAAGAAAAAAAACCCTCAAAGAGCAAAAAAAAACCGTGTGAAATTGGTTCAAAGTGACAGCCGGAGACATAAAAAAACCTAATTCTGTCTCCATGGTTTGTGGTTGTTTTGAATTTCTTTTAGTTCTGAGTGTCTTGTTTCTCTTTGGTAAAACGGAGGGCCTTTTACTCATCTGTACCCATGGCTCTGTTATTCCATAATGTTTTCAAAATTGGTACCTGAAATAAGTGCTTGATTTTGGTTGTATGATTCAAATTTTTAGAATAAAGCGGTTTCCTCGTAATAGTTGTGTTAGGGACTGAGATGCTGGATTTGTCATCATCTGCAGCTATTATTAGGATCATTGTTTTTCTGTATCTTTACCAGAGAATCTCTCTAATTCCATGCCATTCCTTAACAATACTCTATCGTTTATCACTACCATCAGTTATGTGAGTCATCCTTGCTAGAATAATTTGTGAAATGGCAACATTAGCAGAGCTACCTGCTGGCAAGCAGACTTCAAGTAGATAACTAACCCAAAGTTCACATCGATAACACAGAACAACATTTTTATTGACTATGATTTATTGTTTCACAGTGTCATGTTGCTACAGAAACAGCAAGCAGCAGCTACCTAACATTACAAGCCTTGCCACAAATTGAAAGCAAATTTTTTTCTCAGTTTTTGTAATTCTCAGTATTGCAGTTGTAGTGATGGGCCAATGCTGGCATATGTTTCTCTTTGGACTTATTGGTAATGCAAGAGGAAGTCAGAGGTAAGCTTCACAGTCCAAGAAGCTTGAAGGCGTCTCTGAAATCTTCTGTCTCACAGGGCTGAGAGGGAAATAAGAAAAAGACATTATCACCAGATCAATCAGAACTGGATTAGCTGTTGTGTGGTAAGTGTTGTACCTGGAGGATGCGGTTGAGTTTTCTTGCCAGGCGAACATAGTTTTGCTGCAGCCCGTCCCAGGGCTTGAATTTGCTCTCTGCAGCCACAAAGGTCTGCCAGCAATAGAAGTAGTCTAAAGAAAATGGACAAAAAACAGTTGATGGTATCCAGGTAACAATTGTGATTATGATGATGATGAAACAAAAGTCTCCTATCTTTGCCTCATATGCACAGATTTAGGCCCCCACCTTTGTAACTCATGACTGTTATATGCACACCAGCTTTTTTCAGTATTCTCAGACCCTCCCTTTCACGGCTGTCCTCCAAGTCGCAGAAATAAAGGCGTGAGACAAAGATCCTGAGACGAAGATTGGGCGTCTTGTTGAGGAACTGGGCCAGTCTGAAAGAGCAGTTGGCACACGGAGACCAGGAGCAAAACCAGGTGATGGAGTAGCTGACCTTCCCCGAACCATAGCCCCACAGACCAGGGCACAGTGCTCCCAGGTAGCGCAGGAAAAGAAGCTATAAAGAAAATAAAAGAATATCTATGTAAATCGTTCGTTTACTTCAGGAACCTGAACAATCTCTTCATGTATTCTACAACAGCTTTTCCCTTCCGTACATACCTCCACATGGCAGCCATTGCGATTGCGGAGATGTCCAAAGTCAAAGGACAAGGAGTCTGGGCCCACTCTGCTTTTCACCACGAAGCAGAGGTATGTCTCACACCGGCCTCTTGCCCAGCGCATGTTCTTATAGTGATATAGGAACTTCTTTCTGGGCAAAAGCACACTGGAACGAGTAAAAAAGATCTCTGAAATGATTTTTGTCAGAAAAAAATTGGAAAATTGCATCTAAGTATGCTGCTCCCTCTGCTTGGAATAAATCACCTGAATCTTAAGCTGGTTTCACTAAATAAATTTAAGCTCATTTTAAACATATTTGAAGCAGATATGTCTGATTATAAATGTTGTGGTTGAACATTCTGCCCCACTTAGCCTGCAATTACTGTAATGATTACATTTTCTGAGGTTTTGATGTCTTCTGCGCCTCATGGTGTTTTATAGTTCCCCTTTATGACAATTTACATGCATATATTATTTTGTGTTCAGTGTATATGTATTTTTGTGTTGCCTGTCTTGGTCAGGACACTCTTGATGAAGAGATTTTAAATCTCAAGAGTTTGTATTTCCTGGTTAAATAAAGGCTATACAAATTAAATGAATTAGCTAATGATATGTGGCAGCTTTAGCTGTGTGCATAGCACACTTGAAGAACATTTATCTGACAACATTTCACTGTTTTTACAAGACAATCTTTTTTGTCAGATAATCCAGCAATCAGCATAAACGGTGCAATTATATGACAGAAAAGTCTGAGACAAACCCCGCTCAGGATCTCATTAAACTACTACTACTATTCAGATGACTAGCTGATTAATTCCACTTTTTATCAGAGAAGCGAGCACAAGAAGTGCATGTAAAACCTGTGGCTTACCAAACATGAGTGATGGACAGTGCAACAACAGCTAACAGTCATTAACAAACCCTCTTCTCACTCTCAGTTTCACAACTTTTAGTGAAGCCAAGACAATGTGAGTTAATAATAATGAAACCTTGATTGTGCTCTATTGAAAAATCTTATATTAGTATCAAAAGTGCGGCGGCGCAGTAAAAGCGATTAAGAGAAAAACTTCACGACTTTTCTTTCATTCAAGATTTTGCACATGCAGCACGTACAAACATTTGACAAATGGAAGAAGAGCGCAACATGTGAGTAGAATGGATGCATTTTGCTTACCTGTTTAGTTTTGTAATCATTTCAAAAGACGCGCTTTGCTTTGTCACTCGTCAGGCGTGGGTATTAAATGGAGGTAAATGAGAAAGAGTGAAAGTGTGTGTGTGCGTGTGTGTGTGTGCGTGCATGTGTGTTGGGGGGTTAAAGGGAGGGAACTGAGAACCTATAGCTCCAAACATAAACATCCTGCATAAAGCAGAGACAGCTTCTGGTTGGACAGAAATCATTTTCAAAGCAAGTTCGGGGGGGTGATACTAAAGAGATGGTTGGATAACGCTGTCTCTCTGCTAAACAATTAAGGCTGTAATTTGATTACTCATTGGCCACATGTTTTCTTTTTAAATGCCTCATGGTTTTGCTTGTTTTTGAAGAACGTGGCATTTCTTCACATAACGATTTAAGAGAATCTGGTAAACTGCGATGATGGAATTTTTTACCGTAGGAGCAGATTGCACAACACAGAATTTATTTGATAATCTGAGTGAGCACTCAGAAGTGGAGTGTTTGACGCATTTAGTAGCTTTTGGAGTTTTTCACAGTTGTCAGTAAACTGAGTCAACTGGATGGAACTTTCCAAACACTTCCCGGTCACCAGCATCTACACTTTGGTTTGCTCAGATCATTCAGAAAAATCTTCCAGATACCGCTTCACCTTGATCCACACACCAAGACCGCCACTTGCCCCTCTACTATTCAACATTTCCACCTTGGTAGTCGCCCTCCTCCTCGGGCCCCAAATTGGTGGAGCCGCAGGCGTTCCCAGACCTCGGAGGCCCTGACACTTACTTTGTCCTTGGATCTGGGTTTTCCCAAACTGTGTCAGACTGGGAGCAGGGCTGTAATCGACCTCCTTCACCCTATGTGTCTGCTAGACTAACAGGCCAGCTGACCGACCACAGTTTGTGCATGAATCTCACTCATAAGCCTTTGAACCTTCAGTCGCTGTCATCCGCCTGTGCCAAATCAGGATGTGTATTATTTTGCTCTCGTCTTTCCTTTGCTCTGTCTGTTTTAGCTCTGGCTCAGTGGCACTGCATGCAGGCATCCTGCTTTCCCATGACTCCCCTCACCCTCTCATGCACTCTGTGGTTTGGGGAATTCACCGTTTCCCAGGGTGGCTGTTTTTGGAGCTCATCTGTGCGTATGTGTGTGTGTGTGTGTGTTTGTGACTTAGCCATCCATATGAGCATGTCATTAACACAGTCTATATGTTTTACAGCATCTGGAACAAATTTATCTAATTCATCCTATGATTGTGTGGTGCCCCAACATTTGACTGATTCACATGTGTGTGTGTGTTTGTGCCTGCTTAGATCAACCTCACATCATATTATAAAACTCTGACAGTGCACTGAGCGTCATGTCTCTGCACATCTGATCCTGTGTGCATGGGTCTTGATCAAATGCCAAACTATATGTAACCGCTTCCCACCCAGCTCTCTCGGCCTGACCGCAGTTGACCAAGGTCATCTCTCAGTCACACACGAACGTGCACTACCACGTGCACTACCACTCCTCTCGTGTGCTGTCTATGTTTGTGTGTGCAGGACTAGTCCCGGACGGCCAGACATGTGCATTTAACCCGTAGTCAGGTGGGGAGGGGGGGGAGAAAGTGAGTGTAACAAATGCTAAGTCATATTTTCCGAAACCCACCCGCCCACACCCTGCACACACGCGCACACACACACGTACACACACAGCTCTATCGTGCAGACACATAAGACCACAGTCACAAACAGACTTTCTTTCCAGTGTGTGAACTCACATCTGTTTCCTGACAACAATAATAGCTACAGATTGAGCGGGTAGAGGCCCAGCTTACAGGTGTCTGCAGTTTGACAGTAATGAGGAAACAACCTGATGATGACCAAGAAGTGTCTGTAAAAAGCACGGCTTTTACAAGGTGAAAATGTTCTGACCGCACACTTACTTAAGCATGTATCGGCGCGGTTACATCGCTAAATGTCTCAGTTTCTCTCAAGCTCGTTCAAAGATTGTAATTTTCCACTGTGACATGTGTGACTTTACAGTTAAAGTGAAGACCTATATTTGTCCCCACATCAGGTATGCACTGGGTCTGTCTCACACACATATGCATTGACAAACATCCTGTGGTGTTTATCTGTGGCAGGATGATGCTATACCAACATTGTCTGAGGTTAGCAGGAGGAGAGATTCACACTGTGGAAAGCGTGAGGGCTGCTAACCATATTAAGGTTAGCCTCAAGCAGGGCCTGTGCGCATTTAAACTGCTAGTCACCTGCAAACCGCACACATGCTTAAGTCAGAATACCTTTGCACATATTTAATCCACTGTGCTACAATCTGTATGCAAGTGTAGAATGTTCAACTTGATTTGATCTGGTGCAATTTTGATTAAATATTTTTCACGATGCAGTTTGCAAGTAGTGGAATAAATTATTTCCAATTAGTTATTTTCAGCATCGCAACTAATATATTGAGAACTAGCAATACTGTTATCAAAAATGAAAAACGCAAGATGAGGAGTTCTGAGAGTCATTTATGTGTCAACTTTCTTCTAAAATAAAACTAAGAAAACTACAAGAAGTCAGCAGGCAGGTGCTGTTTTTTACGAACTCATAGCCCGCTATCTGTATATCTGAAGGTGAACGGCGACAGGAGTGCAGAGATAAAAGCAGATTAATTCTGCAGATTCACATAAACCACACATACTTCCTATACAGTAACTGTACAAACACCTACACATCTGGATGGTTTCACATACAGATGCACTCAATCATAGACATACCAGCTGCCGTGCTGAAATGTTTGAGAAAGACTCACACAAACACGGTTCATGAGACGCGCTTTACACAAACATTTCTTTTATTCATTACATATATTCAGAGTGCATTATAAACAATGTGTTTTTAGTCAAAAATGGAGATATGAAATTCTAAATGAAAAGGTGATAAAAACGACTTTAACTAAGCAGAATAAAAGCAACACATACATCAAATAAATACTTGAATAAATAACAAAATGCCTTGAATTGTTAAGTTAAATAACCAAACATGCAGCAGAAATGGCATCATCACACTCAGTAGAGATCCAGCGTTTGCACTTACTGTGTGTGATCAATCCATCATCACTCATTCACAAGTCTTTGTAGAACACCTTAGTGAGGGGGTAACCCATAAAGCCTCTCTCTGGAGTGTCTTTATCAATCTCATCACTATCTTCTTCATCAGTCGCCTCCCCCAGCTGCTGATAGCCCATTTTTCTGAAGAAGACTTCCCCCACCTTGGACGGGAAGGGGATGTGTGCGTATGCTCTGCGTGCGCCGGTCTCCTTCTCCCTCTGCTCCAGACTCTGGACGAGCAGCCGGCCCAGGCCCTCCCTCCGGTACCAGCAGCCCGTCACCAGCCTGCAGATCCTCCTGATGCCCGCTCGTGTCTCACCCTCCCGGAAGATGCAGCCCACAATCTCCCCCTCGCAGTCTGCCACCCACACCTGACCTGCTGCCTGCTCCCTCTCTGGGGTGATCTTCTCAGATGACACCTCTTTGTCGTTGTCTTTGGGTCCAATTCTGCGCCTCGACTGAGAAGAAGGGTTCACGTGAAATGGGTGCAACATTAGTGGCAAACTATTTATTTCCGGCAAACTAACAGACAAACCTTTTTAGTCCCTGGTGTCTTTCCGCTGATCCTGCAGTAGGGATTCTGCAGTGTTTCATCCTGTGTTCCTCTGAAGCTGCTGCCCACGTAGTCCCAGTAGGGGCGGCTGCTGCCCAGAACCCCCGTTGACCGTGGCATGGTGATCTTTAGAAAGACAATGAGCAGGAAGACAGGGATAGCCAGAGCCAGGATGAAAGAGTGGACGAGGCAGCGCAGGATGGAGGAGAGAACAGCCAGGATGAAAAGGCAGAGCGGACGGGTGAGGATGTGGAGGATGAGACGGTTCTCTGTGCCCTCACAGCCCTCCTGGAAAGAAACCGCAGCAAGTTAACAAAGAAAAATCTGCAGGGTTAGGACCGTGTTCTCAGAACTTGGTGAAAGCTGCCAGCACAAACCTTGATGAGGGCTTTGACCATCTCGATGTCGTCCTCCTTCATCCTCCTCATCACCACTTGGTCCAGCTCCAGCCTCACCATGTTTAGGCTTTGTGCTTCAACAGCTTCGCCACTGTTTCTCCACACCTAATGAGTGCAACATCCACTCTGTCTGAGCAGAGAGCCTAAAACAGACTGTAGAGAAGAGGGCATGGTAGGAGGCTGTGTTTTGGGGTTCACTTGATCAAATAGATACTAAAACATCTCTTTAACTGACACTTCTACACTGATAGCGCTTTACTGTGTTTTATTAACTACACTAATATGTTGTCCCAGCCTTATGGCACAATATGCAAAACACACCACCTACAGTGACCCAATAGTTGCAATACAACATCACAACCCCGCTGGCCCCCAACAACAAAGAAAAAAAGTGGATTATGAAGGATTAACAGAATGTATGTCACACCATTATTGTGCAGTTGAACACAGTTCGTCTTCTCGTTTCACAGCTATCATCTAAGGTACAGTCGAAAGGGTTCAAATCCTTATATGGTTATTACGAAGTGCTGCGGGCACGACCCACACGAAGCCAGCTGCAGCTCTGAGCCGCAGCCCCGCTTACCTTCTGCACTGCGCAGCTCAAACCAAGCCCAAAGACGGGAAACACACGCTGCGTGTGTGCGTGTTTGTCTGTTTGTCTGGAGTCCGTGTGGGTTTCACTGAATGGCCACAATGTCGCTCCTTGCGGAAGGAGCGGAATTCTGAGCACGAGCTCACACTGTTTTATGCTCCGTTACACGTTGACGTTGTGTCGAGCTACGCCATTTGCGTACGTATAAACCTCACCGCGCAAACGCAACGGGAATGACCGACAGCGCTCCGTACGCGCGTGGCCAAAGGCGGAGGTAGTATTTGAAAATGTTCTCAAGCACAAAATATATACTTAAAGCTGCTAAATACAATTACCCTTTGGGCTGAGTTTATTCACTTCTCATTGGGAATGAATTTATATGAAATATTACATTACTATTTCATTATTTTCGTTGTGTTTCACATCGTCAAACCAAATCTGCAAAGCAACAGCTGTAGTAAAAGTATTATTAGAAATGCTAAGGATTAAGAAGTATCCACAGACTGACACAGGTCAAAGAACATTTGACCGATGGTGAATAACGATTGTTGATTCATTCTTTTAACTTTAAAGTCGGAGAAACGGTGATATTTTTCATTTCATTGCACTTCCAAAGAGCACAAATAGTTTCAAATGTATAAAAAAATCCTTTATTGTTGCCTTTTACATAAATAAAAAAGACTCATTATGTAAAATTAACCGTTTCAAAATACTTTTTTCCCCATCAAACCACTGCCAACTCTATGACTTTTCAGTGTTTACAAGACACACTAATCTTTTTTTGTACCAAACAAAATCAAATGTAATTAAATGTAGTTAGTTTCAGGGCAAAAAAAAAAAATCAATGCAACACAACCAAGACACGACAAAGAAATCTCAGCCGCTGCCTTTGTTGATGTGAACCTGTTTGCAGATTGACTGAATACAGCCAACAAGCTGAATACCACTTGATTTCAGGCCAGTTTATCTGTTAGAAGTGGCGTTTTCTGTCTGAACGCAAGCAGAGTTTAATGCTGCATTTGAAGGCAACTGGTAGTTTAAGAATTTCTGATTGGAGACGTGGAAAAAAAATCAATCAATTGCCACAAGAGCTTATAGTTCATATTCTGTAACTCTGGTGAGGTTTCTCATCCCAGAGGCAGCTTCCACAGTAAACAATAAAGCCAAAAACAACAAAAGATATTAACAGATTTATTAATAATTAGTTACTATTTACTATTAACATTGTGAGGAAAGTAGGCCATGTACAACATTTATTCACAAAATCATATTAACTTCATAAACAGACTGCCAATGACAATATAATTTAACTAATATATTTAGGAATACTCTGACGCCCATGTACAGCCTATTTGAATGTATAACATTTCTAATAAGTGGCACCATGGCATTACAACACAATATTCATCTAACGGCATGTTCTTTCTCTATTTCAGGAGAACTCACATGACTAAAGTGCTACCAAACAGCCCACAAAGTGAGGCATTCACTTCCTTGCTAACACAGTTCTCAGTTAGAGAACTGTCTCTTTAGAGTTAGATATAGTGCCATTGCTTTTTGTGTCTTCAGACGATATTTCTGCATCTGCGCTGTCCGTAGAGTTGTCTTCCTTGGCAGATTTTTCCTTCGCATCTGCCGTTCCGCCATCATATTTCACTTCAGTGCTTTGTGAGATCTCCCCCTCCCCTCCCCTCTCCATTCTACCTTCTCTTAAGCTACTGGTGCTGACCTCAATTATTACGATCTCATCTCCATTCTGCAGCTGAAATATGCCTCCCATGTCTCCCTCGTCTTCAGAGACTGCGCCACTCGCAGCAGTGCAACCTGCCCCCTCCTCTCCCATCATTCCTCCTTCACCTTCAATCAGCGCTATCATCTGCATACCCGCCTCGGCTTCCTGCTCCATCTTGATCTCACCCCCAAGTTCAAACACTACCTCCTGCCCATCGAGGGGCACTAACTTTTGGTTGGGTGCACAGGAAAGCTGCAGGTTGTTGTCTTGCCCTTGGCTGAAGGCAGCACTGGATGCTCCACTGTCCTGTGCCTCAGTGTGGAAATGAAGAACGTACGACTCTTCCTGAGCGCCCTCCTCTACCGCCTGTCTCTCACCCTGCTTTTCTTCACCCCATTCATGCAGAAGTGACATCATCCCTCCTTTATCTCCCCCCTTTTCTTTTTCACCTTGCCCATCCACCTTAAACTGCAACAAAAGGGACTTTCCCTCTCCACCCATCTCTCCATCACCTGCTTCGCCAGATGCATTCCCCTCAAACTGTAACACGTATGACTCCCCACACTCCCCCATCTCCCTCCCCTCCTTTGCTTGTTCTTTATTATCAAAACACAAGACAAATTGTTTCCCTGTCGTAGTTTCCCCACTCCTCACATGCTCCACAAAGGATTGAGGTTTCCTATCTGGAAGAGCAGAAACAGGAGTAGAGACTGATGCTGTGGCTACTGTGGTGGCTGGTGTAACCATGGAAACAGCTGGTGGGGGTCCTGAGGTGTCCACTGTGGGCGCTACAGTGGTAGAGGATGAAGGCATGTGGACAGTAGAAGAAGATGTTGACAGGGAACAGGAGGAAACGGTGGACAGAGAAGATGACGCTGTGGTGGCGTTAGCAGTCAGGGCGCCATTCGCCGCCGGAACAGCTGCGGCCTGACTGACAGGAGCTGTTGCAGCTTTCTGAAGAGCAGCTTTTGGTTTGCGCCCCCGTCGGCCCCGTGCTGTCCGTGTGCTCTTCCCTAATATGGGCTTGGTAAGCAGAGAGCTGGCTGAGATGTTGTGAGGTGGTGTGGCAACAGGAGTGTGAGCATTATTACTGTTAGTAATTATGATCCTGGTCTGCTGTTGTTGCTGGGATACGGAGGGAAACTGGGGTATATGAGTTTGTGTTTGGTTGAGGACGGGCTGGAATGCATGGATCGTCTGAAGCACAGGGAGGGACTGAGGCTCTGGAGCCGGTGGAGGGTTGTTTGCTGTGGGGAGGAGAATCAAACTGGACTGGCTGCCATTACTGGAGGGACACTGCAGCAGCAGATAGTTTTGTGACTGGGACGGAGGTGGTGGTGGAGGAGGAGGAGGGGGAACAGGTGTAGGAGTCGACAGAGGAATAAGCTGCAGGCCGCTGGCTGTCTGAATCATAAAGTAGTTCTGGGAGGTGTTTGGGGGAATATTAAGTGCTGGCTGGGACACAATCAGACTGCCACTGTTTCCTGAGGCTTCCAGGGTGATGGGGTTTAGCAGGGTAGTGGTGGTCGTCATGCCTGCCACATTGGCTTTCACAGCCACACCGTCTTTGCCTCCACCACCAGGGCAAGGAAGGGAAACACCACTGCCGTGGGTACGAATGTGTCTCTGCAAGTAAGAGTGCATGACAAACTCCTTGGAGCAGTACGGGCATTTGTAGTCCTTGAGTGAAGAGTGTGTGCGAAGGTGGAGCTGAAGGTTGGAGGAGTGTGTAAAACTTTTACTGCAGCGTGTGCACTGAAAAGGTCTCTCGCCAGAATGGGTACGTTCGTGCTGCTCTCAGAGAAATAATAACAAGAGAAGAAGGAGGAAGTATTAAGTAAACGCGGAATGAGATCACACACGTCTGTTAGGTCTGAATGAATGAGAGCCTGTACTGACCTGCTTGAGATTGGACGTCTGGGAGAAAGACTTGGAGCAGATGGAGCACGTATGAGGCCGCAGACCAGAATGCATCTGACTGTGTCGACGCAGGCAGCTGGTGTTCTTGAAGGACTTGCCACACTCTTTACACACATAAGGCCTCTCACCCGTGTGCTGCCGCAGGTGATACTGGTAGTGGGAGCTCCATTTAAAAGTAAGAGGGCAGTGAGGACACTGGAAGGCCCGTACTCCTGTATGTACCTGGGTGAGAGAACCATTGGAAAAAATGGGATTCATTTACTTTTATTTTACGTCGCTTCAACCTTAGCTGTAGAACTGATATTAAAACTCGAATTACAGCCTTGTGGTTGTATTCTTCCATCAACTAGTCAAGCTGCACACCAAAGGACTGCATATTTGTTCTGTTAGGAGAGGTAATATTTTTGGCAACCAACTTTAAATGTCAGGCTGCAGGGATTGAATGGGTATGACACTGGACTCATGACCAGAAGGCTGAGTGAGTTATTATTAATGCCAAAACTTCTTGGTTAGGCTTAGGATAAGATTGTGGTGCCAGAAATATTCTCTCATATGCATCATTGCAACCATTTTTTTGGGACAGTACAACTAACAACTAGGTGCCAAACATCTCCAATAAAAAGAAAAAAGAAAGAACGCAGATGTACTGATTTGTTGCAGCCTGCTGGACATATTTAACTGGGATTGGCCAGCTGAGGCCAACTCCATATTTTACATGAACGTGCACATTCCAAGAGTTGGAAAACCTGGGTTACTGACTTGAGAACTATCACAGTAGATCGCTAATGTTATGGTGAGTTGAACCAGATCAACAAAAGATCCTCTGGACATGTTAGACCTGCTTTGTTGTACAGGCCCCAGGCGGGAGTAAGAATCGGTTCTGTGTGCGTTTGTGTGCATGCTTGTCTGTTGTGTAAGTGAATCATAACAATGCTGTTGTTGTCATCATAACAGGGGGGGGGACACAGCTGTTATGGGGACAGCTCCGTGCAGGTTATCGGCTACCTATGTCCGGCCAACAAGCTGCTTTCTTCACCTCCCGTTTTGTGCAGCTGAAGATCAGAAAGTATTTAACTGGCAATTCATTTTTCAAAGCAAAAGAACACCAAGACCCTCCTTTAACACGACGGTCACATATTTACACTGAAGATAAGATGCGATCTCGCTTTGAAAAAAGAAAACTCCTCCTGACGTGAAATGCGTATACGCTATATAAGGTCAAAATATTGCAGAAGTATTTTACAGGCAGGAAAGAGGAGCTGCCACTCTCTACATTCTTGGGTAACATTGTTAGAAAAAAGCGTGTGACATGTTGTGTTCACTGGAAATGACGCTGACGTGTCAACCATTTCAGTAGTTGGAAAGCAACTCAACACATTTATTCCATCTTAACAGGACTACTGAAAAATGCTTTGGTAATAAAATGATAATTCAGCAAACAGAAAAACCAAGCTGTTGTCTTCTAAGGACTGGATAAACATTAAGTAATTAACTTATGACGTCTACAGAGTGACAAAAAAAGAACAGTTTAACAGGGTGATTATTTTCCATCGAAGCACTTCACAGTGACATTTGTCCTTTGATCTTTTTATTTTATTACCAAATAATCTATTTATCCAGTCAGTGTGGAAAAGCTGTGAAGGTATTACAGTAAAGTCATGTTAAACTTTCACTTTTAGTGGAAAAACTTGTAGTGAGGGCTTTGAATGAAAGTGTATTAGTGTTTGGCCAATCAAAACAAAGATAGGACGGCAGCTAAAGCCGAGGTGGTTGCTTTTTTTTTTTACTGTGTTTCTCCTGTTCCTGAGTGATTTAAATAGTACTGAGTAAAGTTCTACTAAGTCTAAAGCCTACAACAAGATGGACACAGAAGAGCTATATAAAAACCAACTTTAGCGTAAAGAATTCAGTATCTGGTAAAAACTGAAATACTGCCATATTTTCTCCCTCCATAACTGAGTTCCAGTACTAAATAACTGTTATAAAAAAAAAGCTCTGGCCTGTAGGTATCGCCTCAGTATTTTGTCTTTTTATATATTGGCGTGAATGTTTGTTCATCCCATAATGGTGTGGCTTTTTTGTTAATAAAATCAATTGTGTGTGTTTAATTTGCTCCATAATAAACTAAATGCAGCACCTCAGTGGCAGCAGTTTGGGGGGGGGGGGGGGGGGGGGGGGGGGGGGGCATCAGAGTACAGAAACAAAGCTTGAACAAGGACTGTTGGAACTGAAGCTTTGTGGGGTCATACCCTCTTCCTGTGACAACAGGGCGTGTTTTAGTCTGCATAACGAGTTTGGGAATTAAACTTGCAATTCGGTTCTGTGTAACGGAGCAGTGAGCCTTACTCGCTGATGGATGGAGAGCAGCGATGACCTCTTGAAGCTCTTTCCACACTCGGTGCAGCGGTAGGGCCTTTCCCCAGTGTGATCCCTCATGTGGTACTTCAGCCCTGATGAACCTTTGAAGGCTTTTCCGCATTCTGAACAGCGGTACGGCCTCTCTGTACCAAAACAAGATATTTTAAGAGTAATAGGGTCAACCATAAGCAAAATAAGATCAAGATCCGTGCTTGCAATAAATTAATTATGACAACCATTCTGATACTGAATGGCTCACTTTGAGGGAGTGAGATTATTATAATTTCAATTGTAGTTCCTGTTGTAAATGTCAATGTGCAGTAGTGTGTCTGATCTGCTTTGTGTGGAAATATCTTTACCTCCAGCAGGGGTGCTTTTGCTGGTTCCTGCCTTTTTGTGGGATTTGGTCGGCTTGGCCGGCTGTTCCTCTTGTTCCTCGCCGACAGCAATGATGTCGACATGTATCTCCCTCTGGCCCTCCTGCTGCTTGTCGGCCTGGCCGGGAGAGGAGGGCAGAGGGAGGGAAAGGGAAAGGGACGGAGGGCAGACTATCTCGGCCTCTGCCTCAGCCAGGAGGCGCTGCTCTGGGGTGTGGGAGTGTTGGTGGGTGAGAAGCGAGGAGAGAAGAGGGAAAGAGCGGTCACAGGCAGAGCAGCTGAACTGGGAGCGGGACTGCGATGAAAGAGAGTGCATCTGTGGAAACAAAAGACAAACACATTAGATGAAGTTTATTTTAGTTTCCGATCTGCAGTGCTTTAATCTATTTGAGTGTATCGGCTCTAACAGGCGTTCTCACCAGTGAAACATGTCTGTTGAGGCCTCCACTGGTCTTGAAGGTCTTATTGCAGTAGCCACATGACAGCCCTGCCCATGTGGTTCTGGCCTCTGGCTGAACGGCCTCAGAACTCTGAGTCACCTCGGTGAAGCTCTGTAACAGGTCAAACTGGGCCTGGGTGGTGCCCACATTCTGAGGAAAAACCAAAGGAAGCCAAAGAAAGTGAGATATATCAAAAATATAGAACCTAAACCCAAACTCACTGGGCTGAATTTTTGAGGATTTTATACATAGCACAACAAAGCCAATCTGACAGATTTTAATGACTTTTTTTTTGTTTCACTCAATCTTTTTTACAGCTTATTGGAGTTTTCTTTTTCTCAGAAAGCTTTGCTGGCCAAAAAGCTACACAGCAAGATAAAGCACCCATTCCTGATCATGTCTACTAACCTCTTATTGGTCAAATGCTTCTCTATCTGTGGTTAAAAGCCATCAAGGGCACACTACAAGCTCTATCTAAATAGTTGAAGTAAAAGAGACAAATTATGAAAAAGAAAACCTGTTCTTTGCTTTGGAGCACTGTTGTGGGTGTCTGAAGTTATAGCAAACTCAAAAGCTTCCCCCAGCACTATGTTTGTTACATCCCAGGTTTGAAAAGCTGCTCTGATTTGCTGTAGATATGTCAGTTTCCCTTATCTTTATCTCTAATCAACTTAGCAAGTTAAATTATGCTGCATTCACAGTGCCTTGGAAATAGGAAGAGTAACTATTTAGCTCTTGCTCTTGCTTCTTTAGCACATTCTCCTCTGCAGTTACATGGTTCACCTGCTGCCCTGGTTCCCAACCTTGGTCCTCAAGGCACACACCAGTGCATATTTTAAGGTATCCTTGATCCAGCACATCTGATTCAAATAAATAGGTGAGTTTGTCAGCTCTTTAAGCTCTGGAGCTCTGGAGAAAGACGATGAAGACCCATTCAGCACTGAAGCACTGAAAATAAATGAGATAATAAGACTCTACCAGTACTTTGTATAATGTTTTATATTCCGGTTAGGAAATCTGACTTCTTTTAGGAGTTATTAATTCCCAGTCAGATGTTGGAAACTCCAGTTTTCTATTTGTAATGGAATGCATCATTTGTAGTGCCACCACTGCTAGATTAAACTTGTTAACTTCTGTGACAAAAGTTGCCAATAAAAGCAACAGTTCTTAAGATTAGCCTCTAAAAACCTAAACCAAACACAGACAAATGGACCAACAGCAAAGTCCAACGTTTATGGAGCCAAAACATACATGATGATGGAATTACTGATTGCAGTAATAAACCTGTCGACCAACTCTTACATTCTGTGGTGACATGCTTTAGAAACCTGGGCCAGTTCAGTGTATGGAAAGCTATCTGTGTTCTCTTATACTGATAATGTGGGTCAAGAGTTATTGAGTAGCACGAATCTAAAAAAAGCCTTTTGGTGAAGAGTGGAGTGAAGTGAGTGGGTCACTCACTCACCCCCTAAAACAGGTCAGTTTAAATAGAGGTGAAAATGTAAGTATTTCCTTTTATTGTGGGGTGGACGGGGTCAATTCACACTTACTACATTGTTTCCATCTGGTCCCTCTGTTAAACCAAGGAGCACCTCTGTTGTCTGTCCACTTTCAGACACAGTGGTCGTCTCCACCACCTCCTCAAAGTCGGCCAGCAGGTGCCCAGCTCCCACAAGCCCATCCCCGACCTCCATTCCTGTACTGTGCCCTGCCTCTCCACTGGCACCATGCTCTTCTGGAGCCATGTGGATGGCCTGGTGCTCCTCCAGCTCTGTCCGTGTCCCGAAGGTTTGGCTGCAGCTGCCACAGCTGTACAGCAGCACACTGGCTCCGGTGTCAGTGCTCAGGTGAACCTCTGTCCCAATGGCCCTCGATGTGCACACATTCTCCCCAGAAGCAGTGAGGGTGAGCAGGCTTGGATTCTGACCAGAGGTGGTTGACAGAAACACTTCTTCCATCCCCACCCCGACTCCATCAGTTCCTTCCTGGCTCACAAATCCTACCATGTCTGTCAACATTGACGATGTCACTTCCTCTGCCCCGACCACCACCTCCACTACCTCATTTCCCTTCCTTCCGTCCTCTCCCTTCTTTCCCTCTTTCCCTCCTGCGTTGAGGTTGGAGTGGGAGTTCTTGTGCAGAGCCAAGTTCGACGAATGCGTGAAGCTCCGTCCACACTCGCTGCAGATGTACGGCCTCTCGCCTGTGTGTATCCTCATGTGCTGCCTCAGGTTGGTAGACTGAGTGAAGGATTTACTACACACCGTGCATGTGTAAGGCTTGAGACCAAGATGGACATTCTTGTGTCGCCGTAGGCTGCTTGAGTTCTTGAAAGCCTTGGGGCAAGCGTCACACGGGTACGGGCACTCTCCAGTGTGCTGGCGCAGGTGATACTGGTAGTGAGAGCTCCATTTGAAAGTCAGGGGGCAATAGGGGCACAAGAAGGTACGGAGTCCAGTGTGGACACTCTGATGGACCTGAGAAAAGAAAGACACGGTGAAATCTCTCTCTCATTTGGATGCATATTGTTTCCCTTAATAAAATCAATGTTTATAAAATGACTTGGTTTGATATCCGACCTGGAGAAGAGAGGAGCGTTTGAAGGCTTTGCCACAATCGTTGCATTTATAAGGCTTTTCCCCTGAGTGAGACCTGCAAAATTAAAGGAACTATTCAGGAGGACAGTAGTTTATTATGGACAATCGTTATAAACGGGAAATATAACCATTAAGGACGCATAACGCAACACTTTTGCAGTACTGTGCAAAGGTTTAAAGCCACCCCTCATTTCTTTATAGTTTACTTCCACGGAGTCAGACTTTCTTGTAATCTTTTAAAGTGGTCTTGAGCAATAGTTCTCCAGGCTTTCGAAGGTCTGTCAACAGTTTTTCTTTGGACATCAGCTGCTTTTGCCCTAATTTTCAGTCCAGTCCTTATACGTGACCATTTGTTAAGCCACTTAACACTGACCTGTGAACCATTTAAGCCCAAAAAGGCCCCTTACTCAAGGAATGAGCCAGTGATTGGTCAAGACACAGCAGACAACTTAGCAATGGAACTACCGGTAATTCAAATAGGGTCTTTGGGCTCTTTGCTAGTAGCAGCCTGTCAAACATAATTTTGTTCGGCTTTCTCTAGAATATAATAAGACAGCTTTATTCATACCCACAGGGGAAACTCATTCGCACCAGTCCAGATCAAACAAGCACAGCAACAGCTGGCAGCAAATAAGTACAATAGCATGACACTGAGATGCAATTCCAGTCATGATTAGTGTCCAAAAATAATTTCAGTTGCTAAACATGTTGGATATAAAATCTAACTGCTGCTGCAACAGAAGACCTCCAAATCCATTCTGAGGAGCACTGAGGCATCAGCAGCCTTTCTCTGAAATAGCTGCATACACCAATAAAACCATCATAAAGAGGATGGCTTTTAAGATGCATAGCAGTCTTCAGTTCGTCTTCAGCCTCCTTGTTCTCTTTTCAATGTTGACCTCAAGTATATAGTAAGGCCAGCCTCATCGATCGACTTAATGATCAACTTATTCATACAGTTCTATTCCTCCTCCAGATTGTTACATTAACTGTATACTTGGATGGATCAACTGAAGGATATCACTTTCACATGCCGTTCACCTGCTGGAGATAGTGTTTCAGGCCAGACACTTGTCCAGTTTTCTCAAATATTTTAAGGACACACCTTTAACTGTCTTTGGAACAGGCTGCTAGTAACAAAGTGCCTAAAGATACATTTTAAAACTGGTTCTTTGCTAAGTTTGGTGTCATATATCCTTGTCATATATAGACACAACAGATCTCTTGAGTTAGAAGCCTTCTTTATGTTTGAATTCCTAAGTCGCTCTGGTGGCTGAACAAACAAAACAAAAGAAAGAAACAGTCCTCTGAAAATGGTCAGGCACAAAGACTGGACTGAAAATGAGTAAAACAGCCAATGTCCAAAGAAAAACATACAAGATCTACAGAGAGCCTGGAAAACTATTGATCGAGACTATTTTAAAATATTACAAGAAAGTCTGACTTGTCACACTTTGCACTGGTACCAAAAACTGTTGTTTTTACAGGAGAAACCAGTTATGAATTTCACATCGTTTATCCTTCAAACTGAAGAGGAAGAAGGTGAAAAATCAAAGCTCTCTGTTTTCTGGTTGGCATTGTGTCCTTATACAACACCGGAAAATATGGATTTCAGATTTTTTTACCTTCTGAACTTTTAATTTGACCACCCACAGTAAAATTGGGATAAGTGGCGATAACTTTTCATTTTTACACCTTATGACTGACTGCTACTTAAGTGATGGGACGTGGATGGAAGTTGATTATAGTGGAAACAGCAGGATTTAGAACATTACTTTCTATTAACTGTTCAGAGGACGATTGTAAGTTTTGTAAGGCTTTGAACAAGTTTTTAACATGGGTACCGTTGGTGGTAGAGCAGAGCAGAGGAGCCCTTGAAGGCCTTGGGGCAGAGGTTGCAGCGGTAGGGTCTCTCGTTGTTGTGGCTCCGCTGGTGGTGCGTCAGCCTGGAGGACCACCTGAAGCTCTTACCACAGTCCAGACACTGGAAGGGATGATCGGACTGCTCGGGCTGCTGAGCTGGCTCGGACACCGTTGACGTCACCATGTCCAGAACCACCTCCTCTCCACCTTCCACTACCCCCTTATCTCCCTCCACAAGCTCCACTCTGTCCTTGTCGTCATCGCCATCCTCTCCTGAGCCAAGAAGTGATGGGAAAGGCGAGAGGGAAGCAGTGGACTGAGATGGCAGGAGTTCTGTTTGGACCACCAAGGCCACCGAATTAGCCATCACCAGATCAATCTGGTGGCAAATGTCCCAGTTGCTTCGAGAAGTGATCAGTTGTGGTGGAGCATCATGACTTATCTTTCAACTCTCCTTCATTCATGTTTTCTTATGAGACTTTGATCACTTCCTTTCCTGACAGCCACTGGAAACACCAGCTGTCATTCCAAGTAGTGGCATCGGGGTAGGTCTAACATCAAGTGAAATGGAAATAAACACGGTGTTATAACTTGGTAACTCCCGGTGAGAGTGCTACCTTTAAATTCGCCCCTCCCGCCCTCCTGTGCTCGAAGCTGGTCCTCCCTCCCCGCTGTCTTTCCTCCGGCCGTCAGTCCGCGTACAGTACACGGTCTCTATCCGTCCCCGCAGTGCGGTGCTTCATAGCAATCCCCAAACAAAGGCTCCAGCAAAGTTACTCATTACGGTACTGTTAGAAGTGTGTCCTAAAGGCGCTGGCCAGCCCTGCAAGTCAGCAGACAACACACACGAACATAATTTCCACTATATCAACAAAAGCAGTCAGTGGCCTTCTTTTAAAGCTAATTAAGCCCTCCTTAATGTGAAAAAGCTTCGTTAAACTGCTCGCTAAGGAAATTAATACAGGCTGAAGCAGTACTCACCGCTTATCTTAAGCTCACCTTAAAGCTATATTGTGGATATTATGATAAGAAATGAGGTACCGCAGTGCTAAAGCACACAACCTTAACAATAAACACAGCACAAACTAACAGCAGTCCTCCGCCCGATGCCGCCTTCCAAGAACAGCGACGACGATTGGCTCCTTGGTCGACTAGATGAGCAATTACCATTGGCCAGCAGCTTAAACAGACAGGTTGACGTGTTTTACTTGACAGAAAATATTGAAAATCCCCAAGTTTGGCCCAAAGAATTTATTAGTGACGTATCCACCCCATCCACAAGATTTTCTTCGTCAATTTGCATATTTTTATACACTATAAATGTATTTGTTTTACTCTGACTATGCCGCTCAGACTTCTGGGTAACGTAGTACGTTTATGTTCCTGCTCCAACTTCCATCTGTCACTGTTTACATTGCTGGTTATTGAGGCTACACTTAGTTCAAGACACAGTAAGAAAACCAAAAAAGAAATAGGGCAGAATTTTTTCTAACACCACAACACTTCACAAAATTAAAAAAAAATCTTCAAGAAAACCAAAATAGCATATATCACGTGAAAGTTTGAAAACACAAAAACATTTAAGGAAAAAAAAAAGGTTTTTTTAATGTCCTCTTTTATTTGGTTGTTTTTTTCTGTTGGCTTGTGTTTGATTTAATGTTTTCTTGTTTCATGAAGTGTTGTTTCCTAAAAGTAATTATTATTGTTTTCTCTTTTTTTAATTGTGATTTCTGAATTTGTGTTTTTTCTCAAATATTCTTTTCTCCTTTTTTGATGTGTTGGCTGTTGTATTTCCCCTGACATCTTGTTTTTTTCTGAAAAGGATTTTTTTTTTAATTGTCTGAACTACTATTCATAAATACAATTCTCTCATGGGTCCCGTGGTCACATTTTGTCCAGAGTTGTGGTTTTAGCACCTTAGAGCCAATGCAAGTCATACAGATCAAAGAGACACTTAAATCCATTGTGCACATTCTTGAGCATTTATTTCACCAAGGCACATATTTCACATTGAGGCCAATCAGTGTGTGGAGGAGGCATGTCGATGGTACAGAAATAATTTAAACGTGATGGTACAATAATAGCGAATAAGAATAGAAACTGTATAAAAGTACAAAAGGAAAGGAGACTTGCTCCACTGCAGCATGAAATAAATAGTTCCACCAAGTTACTCAAATAAATAGTCAATACTGTAACAAATACTAGAATAGGAATGAATAAAAATCATAGTGATAAAACTGGTTAAGTATTCTACACTGTATTGTATAAAACAACATGAAACACATAAGCACTGTATAGAACAATTTACATTCTCGTACATTTATGTACACCTGTACAGAACATAGTGTCACAATACATAGTATTTTAAAGGCTTTGGGTGTTTAACTAAAAATAACAAACCTTTCAAGCCCATAGCACAGGTTCAAAATCAGCCATCTCACTCTTCCAAGAGGCTAATCCTAACAAGTTTGTGCAAAGAATCTAATCAGGACCATCAGTGCTCAGCAACAGGGCACATTCATACAACTTTACCACAATGTTAAATATGCCTCCTCATGCAGAACATGAGAAATCAGCACTGAAAATAGAAACTCTGGCTGTCGTATAAAAACAAGCATTCACCTCTCTTGGTTACCATCCAAACATATACAAATAGATGCTAAAAATTTGATAAGGCATCCATTGATAACTTATGACATGGCATGTGGTAAGAGATAACCTGACCATCCTCTGAAACGTTTACTTTAAGGGCGCTCTAAGTGAGAGATAGTGAAAGCCTTGGTTGTCCCAGATGCTACATCTACTGGAAAACTATTGTCTGACAAAACAAACAAAAAAAACAAATATAAAGTAAATGAAGCCAGTTCAAAGGAAAGTAATTATCAGAGCTGTAAGTTGAAGAAGTGCTAGTGTTTTTTTTTTGGTTTTTTTTGGGTTATTTTTTGAGGATCAGTGAGACACAAGAGAAAAAGACAGATTACAAAATGCTGGCATGTAAATTCACGTTAGTACGGAAAAAAAGGTAAGAGTGACACATTACATTTTCAAATAAATAAAATTAAATAAATTACTAACAGTCAATAAATAAATAAATACATAAATAACATGGTCATGAGCAAGGCCTTTGGGAGAGATTTTGGGGGAATCGTGACATGATCATTGTAGCGACAGTTTGCTTTAACGGGTATCTTGATGGTAATAACTTGCTGCAGTGTGCCGCATCTTCACTGGTTCTCACAGAAAGACACATTCCTCAACACACACGCCATCGACGTTGACATTTGGGCCTCTTAAGGGATGCTTTTGACTACAGTGCACACTGACATAGTCCTATTTTCCCTTTGAACAAGGCAGAACTCCATGTGTCCTCACTGGCTCTTCGTGTTACGGATCATCATTGCACTGCAGAGGCTTTGGGCTTGAGGGTGATGAATGCTCTATATGCCCAATCACAGAAGAGCTTGAAGTGTTGGAGAAGCTCATGGCTGGACTGGAGGACGTCAAAGGAAGAGGGGACATGAGGGGGGAGGGAGGGGGTTGATTGAGTCAGCCTTGGTGCCTCGACTCTCTGCATCTGTTGAGGCCAAAATGGGAAAAGCAAATTAGAAAAAACATCCATTTGTTGATTTTAATCTTAAATTGATTTAAAAAAAACAACATAATTGTCAGTAGTATTTAATAGTGAAAGCAACCCTTTACCTGACGGTGCAGCATGTTGATGAGAGATTTCATTTCTTTGATCATCTCCACTAGCTTGGGTAGTGCAGGGTGTTCGTGCTTCTTTGAAACCTTGTTCAGCCACTCAAAGTGGTGCTCATACAGCTTCAGGTCAGCATGGAGCTGAGAGAGTGTGGGCTTCAGCTAGAAACAACACAGACATACTTTAGAGACTTAGCATGGGTGTGGCAAAATGCAACTGGCAGAAATAGGCCAGCCCCTCTCCCTCCACATGCACGCAAATACACTATCAGAGCGTTACCTCAAGATTGCTGAGGCCATTGACTGATCTGTTGCTCATTTCTGGCAGAGACCTGAACCTGTGTGATTCCACGTCTGGTTCAAATGCATGCTCCCTCTGAAAGAAAAAACAAGACACAGAGGAACCTGTTAGCAATTTGTATCAGTGCAATTTTACTCATCCCGAGAGGTGAGTAGACGTGTCACGGCAACACGAGGAAAGTATTAGTCTTGCACCTCGACTGGAACACTGTTTTCGACAGTTAAAGACAGTAGCTCTCACTGAAGGGAGTGTGGTTGATCGGGTCAGCATGAGTTCACCCACATTCAGTCTCCCAAAATGTCAACAATAAGAGCAACTGACCTGAACCAACAGGATGTTTTCTGCTGGGAGTGAGGATAACAACATATTGCAGTGACTAAGAAAACTCCAAGTGGCACAGACAACACAAGGCTGCAGGGAAACTCCCGGGTCACAGCTATAAAAAGACTGAATGACGCAGTGCTGCTGTCCAGTTAGAGTTGTGTTGTAAGCTGGCCACACAACAGATGTAGTGCTCGTTATGACCAGCAGAGGGGGTAAACTACCTGACTGCAGGTTTATGAGTGCAGCTGTGCTCATCAGCAGTAGTTTAGTATTTAAGATGTAGGGAGAACAAATGGAGATGACTGATGTGGCATGCGTCATTTCCAATCCGCAGAGGAACATAACAACACAAGGATGATGAGTGCTGAGAAATGTTTTGTATAAACAGGCTGACTGTGCTTAATGCTTCCTTAACCTGCTGTGATGTGTTTTCCTTGCTCTGCTGTTTGCTTCCAGTTGTTTGTGTTGATGTTTGTGGCGATGAATGCGCTGCATTGTCTCTCATGTCTCTCCATCAGCCTTTCATAAGAGCTCACTTATGTTTGTCGTCCAATGTTTTGTCTCTGTTGCTTTTGTCCCCATCCATCCCTTTACTTCCATCTCCTCCTCCTCCTCTCTTCTCACTCCCTCTATCTTAAACCAGGTGCACAAGCACGTGCAACACACACACACAACAGGCTTCTCTTCCAGCTGGCCCTCTGATCTCTTCATCTCTTGTGGTTTTTGCCCCATCTTTCTCAGCCTTTAATTCTCCCTCTTGTCCTCCTTTTTCGTGCTCTCTCCATTGCACACCATGACCTCACCTGACAGAACTTAGCATCCAGCCTTTTTCTTCCTGAATGCAAATCCTGGAATGTGATAAATCTTTTTGATTCTTATCAAGTCACTTTGCTGTGGCGACCAAAAGCAAAACACTAAACACCGCACCTATAGCACCATCACTATATACAGAACCCTCAATGCACCCACCCACAGCCCCAAAAATGCATACACACAAACAAATGCATATATATTACATGCGTTTGCACCCATACTATATGCATGCAAGCACGCGCAGACTCAGGCCTACGCATACATCTAGACCTGTGTGCGTACACAGGTGCATGTCTCTGTCGCTTTAAAGCATCAGTTTCATTGCTTATTTGCGGGGACTTTCCATGAATTCCCATTTTATTTATCTTTCCTAACTTTGTCCTCTCTTTGGTGGAATTCCACACAAAAAGGGGGAAAAAAATGAGAGAAATCTAACTTATGTCTGAATGTTGAGTGGTACACACCCATACACCCTTTGATAGTACTGCTTGCACGCAGCGGCAGTAACTTTGTTTTAAAGCAACAAAGCCACACACATGTACTCACACACTTTCTGAACACTATCTGCTGGCCAAGACTAGAGAGAGTATGTGGCTATTTTTGATTGTATCCACTGAACAAAAGAGTTCAAGCATTTGCATAATGCAAAAATAGAATCGAGATCAGTGATGTGTAGCCAAAGATCAAAAGATATGATCCTACTTTCTTTTCACCTGTTAAAACAGTGTTGATACACAATCACCAGCTGTATACCAAGCTTGGTAAAGTTCTCAAATCAGATTTTCCTACCCACTTGACTGTCAACAAATGGGATTTCAGGCCAGACTTCTCCACGATATTCACATTTAGTTGATGGAAGAGCAGTCTAGCAGATAAACATTTCTGTTGAAACAGGTTTGTGAAACACTTTTCTGTCACTTCGCAGGTGGGATGCTGGGTAGTTTGTAGTTGGATCTAAAAGTTAAGTTCATTGCATCTTTATTGGTACTGTGTTGCAACTTCTCAAGTCTTAAGGCAACGCCTCAAATGAGGTGACCAGCCACACCAGGGGGTAGATGAGGCATACCTCATGAAATCTGTGGATTTCATTGTGGATTAAATGTGAGATCACTCAGTAAAATCTCTGCGGAGGCGTTTGCTGCCCTTAACTAAGTATGCAGCCAGTGTGTGATCTATGAAAGCAGCTTAAGGCCAACAGAAGCCTTGAGCAAACCTGGTGCAGGCTCGATCTGTCCAGTCAAACAGTGTTTCCATCTATCAGCATGATGCAAAGCTGTGAGGTTAACTAAACTGAAAGCTAACATTAGCACCAAAATCCATTTAGTGGAAGATCAATATGTGGCACAGCATCCTCCTCCACCCCAACACTTAACATTTCAATTAGCAATGAGTGGCCAGGGCCTCGTTAACGTCTCCTCCAATCAGCAGCTTATTGGTAATGATCATGACGACATCTTCACTTACCAACAGTTCTTGTGCGAGCTTCATTAGATTCCTGGTCTGATTGGACAGTTTGTCCAAGTCACTGGCCCGCCGCTGCGGTACCGGAGAGGCATAAGTGAACACTGGCAGCTGAGCCAATAGCAGCGAGAAGAGGAGCGATGAGGAGGAATCGAGCAGCACTGTGGGGGTAGAACAAAACAGAAGCAATTAGGGGAGAGGCGCTGTCATCTCGAGAAGATATTGCACCATAACATAAACAATGGCCCCAGACTTGGCAGAGGAATCCTGAAGAGCCTCAGAGTCATGTTTTCACAGGCTGAACGCAAATCATTAAATCATTACAAGTCGAGCTTTGACACAGAATATCTCCATCACTTCTTCACCAAAAGCAAAGGCAATGAATGCTGCTGATTGTCACACCTGCAACTCGATAGGTATGTGAGCTGGTGGTATAAATTATATAGGCCAAGCCAAGTTTAACAGTAAGCTTATTCATTCTGTGCCTTTCAAGTTCAAATACAAGGCAGAGTAAGTATTAAAAGGGAACCGCAGTGCTGAAATGATGAATGCTTGATAATTACAGGTGAACCACAAGAATCACAGCCAAAATAACAACCGCAGGAGCTCCGTGTCCCGATGTAACTTTTACACAAAAGAATAAAGTGATCATATCCTCCGGTCAGACAGTGAAGTTAAGACAGTGTTTCATTTAAGAATAAATCTTTCAAATTGTCCTATGAAAATAACTTTATAAAGCCAATTCAACTTAATGCTACATTCATATTTAGGTATATAATTAGCAAAAAAAAAGAAGATGAACAAAAGAAAAAATATATCACATTGAGAAGCCAAAATAATGAGTCCATAGTTCTGAAGTCACTTACATTTCATATTGGTTCGGGTCCAAGAGACAGGTAAACCGGTAGAGTAGGAGACAAATAAATAAATAAATAGAAAAATTAATAAATAAATTGAACGCCGGAAACTGTCACGTGCTCTGGTTTCTTCTTCGCACTCTTCAGTTAGAGCGAGGAGGAAAGTTGTCAGGACAGAATGAATGGGTGCGCAGGGTGATGAGAGGCGCGCACAGAGAGACAACAGGAAAACAGAGTCAGTAAATAAAGGAAAGAAAAAAGTTTCAGTTTTTAGTAGAAGTCTGAGAGGAGCCCCTGTCGTCTTTATAGAGTGCAGAGAGGCACTTGAACAGTTTGGAGAAGGAGAGGCAACAGCAGTGCAGAGAGAGGGATGCGAGAGTGGTAAGTCCAATTTTTGCGCGCAGTGAAGTGTTTAGGCTTGTTTAAAACTTCCTTTATAAAGACGTCGGGCCTATGACACATCGGCAGTGACTCACTTCATTCATAAAAACACACACACACACGCACACAAGACATACGCTCTCTCTCCCTCCTCTCTCCGGCTCTTTTTCCTCCTCCCCTCCCTGCTGCCTGTCTCCCTTTGCGAAACTTAAAAAAAAAAATGTTCCGTTGTTTTTTTCTCTCCTCTATCACTTTCTCCCGTCCTGTCCTGGTCCCTATCTCCAGTACTTCCTCCGTCGCATCCCGCTACCTGCGCCAATCAGCCCATCTACCTCTTTTTTTATCTTTCCATCTCCAAATCTCTTCCCCCCTTCTCTCTATCACTGCAGAAATAAGCCCATTGTTTTCATGTGTATCAGCATATCTCATGTATCTTTTAGAGTCCATGCACTCCAGATTTACCTGTCCTTTCTGTTTCTTGTGCTCGTGTTGAAGGGTGAAATGTCACCGAGAACTTGTCCCTGCTTGTGTTTTAGGCTACACATGTCACATTCCCTGTATTATAGCTAATACACTCAGCAAACACCTTTCCTCTACCTCCTTTTCTCACCCCTTGCTCTTTTTTTTTTCAGAGCCCCTCCTGAGACAGCAGCCTGTTATTTCCACTGCCCCCCCCATCCACCCCCTTCTCCCTTTTTTGCTTCTTCTCTCCCTCCTCAGGGTGAAGGAAAGAGTGAGAGACGGATAGAAGCAGGGGAGAGGTGTTGTCCAGGCCAGAAGGGGCCTCTGAAAGTGTTGCGTAGAAACAGCGAGCGGACACACACGCACACGCAGAAAGCTGAGGGGTGGAGGGTTTGATGGGGTCAACATACAGAGCCCCACGTGCCCAAAACATGCAAATGGATCCACTCACATGTTGTGTCCCGTAAAAACACACTGTTCTAATAAACCAAAACATGCCAAAAGATCCTGGTGATAGATGCAGAAACATCACAGGCGACATGTTTTTCTATGTCTGTCACACAAACACACACTCGAGGACCAGGGCAGTCTGGAAACACTCAGTCAGGTGCAATAAAGTGAGCCCTACTGTTGCAAGTTGCAAAGATGAGTTTCCAGTCATCACAGTCGGACAGTAAATGCATCATACTGTACACAAACTGTAAGGGAAATCAAAAAGGAGTCTCACACTCACACAAAGGAAATGAGCAGGGAAAGGGGAAAAAAAGCATTTTTGAGTCTGGGTGTGAGATTAGGAGACCCTCATTCACAGACATACACTCATGGTGTGGTTAGAAAATAATTAGTGGTGGGCTTTGTATGCGCTCACTCACACACTCATGCACATATACACACAGAGTTGCCAGTCCGGCGGTGGGCCGACACAGACAAACAAACACCCGCCAAAAGATGAGGGTCTGGTGGCAGCGAGTGGGTGGCGGAGTTGTTGTGGTGAAAAAAGGTCGTGCTCTGTTTTCCTGGGTCAACAGTAGAGAAGAAAAGCTGGGAAAGGAGGAGAGCAGGAGAAGAAGGGGAGGAAGTAGATGAGTGCGGTTGGACGTAGGGAGATATTGACACACTCGCTCTTTTTAATTTCCCACATCAAAGGGACGTTTGAAGACACAGCTGGGGAGAGAAGAAAAGAAAGAGTGAAGTTAGTCACTCTCCCTCATTCCCTCATGATGGGGGTCTCCTGGGTGGTTCTGAAGCACACAGTCTGATGTTAGGCCATCCGCCAGAGCTGATCACTCACACACTACGACGCAGGGTGGCTGCCCTTTAAGAGGGGAGAGCGTGCACACGTGCTTGGATGTCAGCGTGCAAAATAGAAAGGGTTATGTGTCTTTGTTTAGACTTTTTTGTGTGTGTGAGAGCAAGCATACAGCAGCGCATGCCTGTTGGAAAAGGGGGAATTCAGGGTTTGTGTAAATGGGTGTGCATTCAGTATATGTGTGTAATTATGGGTATGTGGTGTGGTGTCTGCATAACGTGCATGAGCATCAGTGTTTGAGTGTGCGTCTGTGTGTGAGAGTGTGTTTGTGTGTGGCCTTCATATGCTACCCATTACATCACCAATCTGTGTAAACCACCATAGGAGGAGAAACAGAGTGAGACACTCAGACGACGACCTCAAAGACATCAGAGAGGAAGGGGAACCTGTGACAGGGCCTGCCAGCCTGCCTCTCTGCCAGACAAACTTTACTCACACAAGCTTCACTCAATTTGCTCATGCTTCACACTAGGTTTCCTGTGCGCCATAGCATGTATTCACACATTATTACACGCGCTTAAATCACTTGAATGCCTGACTCTCTTTTTTCACCTTTTGCCAGGTTGTAAATCCACACAGTTGCTCAATTCATTGCCAAACTCACTTGAAGAAGTTCTAATTTAAGCAGGTGAAGTGTTAGGGGTACTCGTTAAACATTAACTAGAGCTCTCTGATTGCTTTCTTGTTGCCGTTAGCATCATTTTGCAGTTTGAGTTCTCCGGTAGTTACTTTTTAAAATGAGCAGTTAGTCACTCTAAACGATTTGCCCCATCTCCCCGTTTCTGTCATTGCCACCAATAAAAGGTTTTGCATTGTTTGTTTCTCGTGTAGCTCAAGTAGCGAGTTTTAATAGGGGACAGCTTTTACATCGTCGAATAAGGGGGTTTGAATTTGTGGGTGAAAAGGAGAATGACAATATCCCAGTGAGATGAAAACTGTACAGCGGCTATTATAAATGTCTCACATTTGTAAAGAGTCCTACTTTAAGTTTCAAGAGGCACATGAAAGCTAAGCACAACTCCACAACTCTGGTGGCGAGGTACAACAAGGAGCTAAATGATGCTCGTGCTTCAGCTCTAAACCAGAATCACTTTGGTGAAGTTTGCACTGTTGCTCAGTGGGAAGTGAACATAAAGGTTGTCGTTTACATGGTGAAAGGTAGTAAGTTTGATATAATTTATTCATATGGTGCCAATTCACAATGAAAGCAATCTCAAGGCACTTTAAAAAGAAAGTAAACGAGTTCAATACAAGTCCGATTAGAGTATAACCTAATCTAATCACGATTCCTGGCTAAAAAACAAACGTCACCGCCTGGATTTTACTAAACAAATAGTGAAGAGCCTCCCGTTGGAAAAGTACAGTGATTAATATGTTTCAGCTGGCAACAAGTAATTTCACCCAAAGTGATGCAGTGAGCAGCTGCTTCTTTCTTAAACAACTATGTCAGAGGACACATCCTGTGGTCACTGAAAAGACGCACTCTGTTTGAGAAGAATCAAATCACTGGTCTGCATCAAGTAAACAAAACAGCTGAGAAGATTGCTGAAACCGTCTAGATTAGGTTAAGAACTGTCCAACACTTTGTTCAAATCTGAAACGATGGCAGTGAACCATCACCTTCAACAGCAAAACATGGTCAGAAGAAAATTTTTGAAATTGAAATTTTTGCTGAAATCAAACTGAAGAAAAACAACAGCAGAACACACAGTTCAGTTTATTAGCAAAAGTAAAAGCATTTCCACACACAAAGTGAAGATACTGTAACTCGAGGCACTGGGACAAAACAACTGTGTAGCTTCGAGGAAAGCACTTACCACTTAGTTTAAAGATTAGACTTTTGAGCAATGGGAAAACATTTTTTTCTGATGAGTCCAGATTTATTCTGTTTGGAAGTGATGTCAGTCATTATTAGAGCAAGAGAAGCAGTGGATGAAATGTTATCTAGTGACTATTATACTAACCTGTAGGGACAGTGTTATGATCTGGGGTCACTTTACTTGGTTAAGTTCAGGTTCAGAACATTATGTGTCCAACAAATAAGATCAGCTGACTACCTGAATATGCTGAATGACCAGGTTTTTCCATCAACAGCTTTGTTTCTTCCCTGATTGTTCAGTCATATTCCAATGTCAGGATTCATCGGTCTCGGGTTGTGAAACAGTGGTTCAGAGAGCATGAGACATCATTTTCACACATGGACTGGCCACCGCAGAGTCTAGACCTTAACCCCATTGAGAATCTTACAAGATCTTGGTAAAAAAAAAATCAACACGACTCTAGACAGAGGATAAAGTCGTTTTCCTGCATGAACTTGTCTGAGCGATGTTACAGTGAATGAACTCTAGTTAAATGTTGTAGCAGGGAGTTTTTGACTTTTATTTTGGCCAGGTAATGTATAATCCAATTCATTTGAAGGACAGTGATGCAAGCAAACACAAAAACCCGGTCAGGAATACTATATGGGAATAAAATAAAGAGAAACTTGAAGCTAATGACATAAAGGTACATTGAAAATAATGAGTAAAGAGAGCAGGGTGAAGAGAAGTGCTCAGCGCTCACCAACAGTCTTGACAACAAAACTAAAGGGATGGCTCAGAGTCATTCAGGCCAGCCCCTATAAGCTATAAGAAAATACATTTAAAAGTAAGCTGCGCTCTCTGTGGACACTATAACATGTAATGTAACACAAAAGCCAGCTAATAGGTTATGTTTCTCTGTAGGTAATACTGAGAAATTACATCAAAATGACTTTCAACAGCTGTAAATTGCAGTGTTACAAGTTAGCTTTAAAATCAGTGTTACTTAACTAACTTCCCGATTATCTGTGTATTTTTCTAACATGAAATTAACAAAGAAGGCTGAACTTTACGAAGAATACATTTTGTCATGTTGGGAATTTTTGTTCATTGTTTGCTTCGGTGTGATTATACTTGTAGTCTGATTAGGACGACAAATACCAAATCTTCTCATTCCAATAACGTTGGTTTTCCCATAAATGTTTATTGCCGTGGCTTAATTTCCATGTCCAGGTGGATAATAAAGTAGTCTTGTGGATTTTAGGGTTAAGTCCCATGTTCTGCTTACCTCAGAGTCATATGTAAACAGTGAAAATGTTGGCCGTGACGCAACATTGCTCCGATGGTAAAAGGGATTATTGGAGGAGCAGTAGTAATAAATTCATAATTTTTATTCTGCACCCTCATTTCCTCAAGGGAATTCCAGCAGGGCCTGAATAAACAAACACAGAGATTACATTCAAAGGGGAAACCAGAGGACCTATTCCTGTTAATATTTACTTTGCTACAACAGTACACTTTTAAGTTTCCCCATGACCTCCTCTCCCCTTTTCCTCTCTACTCTGTCATTCTGTCCCCCTTCATTTTCTCCAGCTTGTTCCAAAGTGGTAGCGTATCCTATCTGGGGAACTGCCATGGTAACCCTAACTCACTGCTCACCACTATCACAGCCCCATTTCCCTTCACTCCTCCGCCTGCCCCCTTATACCTCAACCTACGTCAGAGAGCAAGTGAGTGTGTTAATAGTTTGGGGGAGAACAGGAGAAATAGTGACACACAGGAGGGGGCTGCAGTCATTGGGCAATAAAGTGACGTCTCTGACTCTCTCTTTCTCTCAGTTAGAGATCAGTGTTAATGCATTGTTGTCTTCTTTCAAATGGATATGTGGCATAAGACCCTCCATTTGAGCTACGGTCCATGTTAGCTACACTCGAAAGTCTTTAATTCAGAAAACTCCCCATGGACGTGATTTACAAATCATCCGTGTCAATTGCTCCCTTCCTGTTCCATGCGAGCGGCCCTCTCAAAACAGATATGGCTGTTGTGCATCTGTTGACTTGCCTTTTTTATTAGACCATTAAAAGAGGACATTAACCAGCACCATTATTGCAGGTTTCCTCCACTGGCTCAGCTCACGAAGCCGTGCAAAGGGCAGGATGCAAGGATGAAAGGGAACGCAAGAGGTAAACGTCTCTCCTGGCAGAAACCGGGGGAGGCAAAATGTTTAAATCAGCTCTCTATTAAGCGCACATTTACAAGGCTCATTTTGTTTGGAAACCAAACTCCATGGTATGTGACAAAACACAGCGTATGTGTGTACGCATGCATGTGTAACAGTGAGAGTCAGCTGAAACCCTTTTCCTCTTTCCGACTCTGTTACTCACCTGCTCACGTTCCTCTTTCACTCTCAGTGCTTCCAAATAGTTTTGCCAGCGAGGAAATATCTAAATGAACAAGTTGAAGCAATAGGTCACAGACGGAGGGTGAGAGGGAGAAGAGGAGAGACGGGGGGAGAGGAGGGGGGGTAAGCAACCCACGCAGAAGGAACTTTTTACTGTGCAAACAGTCTTTCCATCAGCCCTGTATGCTCCCTCCATCTCAGACTGGTGTTAATGCACTGGAGAGCCCAGGCCTGTCTCAGAGCTCAGGTCCTCCCTCCCGCTCCTTTCACCGCCATTCTCAGTCGCCCTAAACATTCTTTCCTCCTCTGTCATTGCGTGTCCTGTCTGCATCCCTCCTTCTGCTCATCTCTTTCTCCTGTCAAGTGCTTCCCCTCTTCCGTTCTCTTTCTCACACTCATTTTCTTCCCTCCAGGTCTGCCTGTTGTCTCTGATTGTTTGCAGAAGGATCAGTGATATACAAACGACACACATACAAGCAAAGCATGTGCTTGCAAACAGATTTATTTTTGATCACCTGGCAGCAATGTCTCTGCCCCGCTGACCCTTTTCAAACTTGAAAAGAGAATGACAAAAGTAAAGAAAAAATATCAGGAGAGTGAAAGTGAGGTCCTATTTTTGGTGCATTCCTCCAGTGTGCACAGTAGTTACCCCAGAGACTTGCGCATTCTCTGACTCTTTGTCAGTCATGCACCATTTCTGCGGTGAGTTACTACATCTGTGTGTGTCTGTGAGTGATGGCCACTCTATCAGAGCTGACCACCACTTGCCGGTGCGCCGTGCGTCTGCGTCAGCCACACACTGAACCCGTTGTCGTGTTATTCTACGGAAGCAGAGAGCTGCTGACAAACACACAGGAATTGGGGAGGGGTGTAAGTGTATGTGCAAAGGGGCAGCGCGTCCTGGTGAAACGAAAGGGAAAATGTGAAGGGAGTGGGAAAACAAAAGAAAGACGACTTGTGTGACGTTCCAGTTTGCCCTATGGAGTTTCATTTATTGATGTGACAAGATCTCAATCTGCCTTTTGCCAGCAGATTGAAACACACACAAACAAACTTCCACAAGTATACGTATGCTTACGTCCGTTAGACAGTTCAGCTGAGTATTTAAAACCATTTATAACCCACTACCCCGTTTAACCTGACATGGTCTGGCTTTTTTTCTGAATGCTGACGCACTTCAGGCCCCTTCATCACTGCCCATTCATTAAATTAACACTCATTACACACTGACAATCATAAATCAACCTCCCACAACAACGATGCAGATAACACAACTTGTAACACAGCACATAGGCAGCTCGTTCCAGCGATCACTTCCTGTGCGTCAGCCGTACAGTGTGTAAATTTCATCATAACTAAAAGCAAACATAGGAAGGGAAATTTCATATCCGTGTGTCGTCACTGTTTATGTTTTGAAGAAGCGCACGGACAGGCATCCAAAGCCGAGCACAACGGTTTGGAGGCAGAAGATATTTGACGATGTTTGGCAATCAAAAAGACTTCTCTCCACATTCAGCAGGCTGCGCTTTAACCGCACAGGGAGGGAAAGTAGACCTCAAGTTCACTGAAATGTCAACTTTGGTTTGAAGTGACTTTGAGTAAAAGCAGCGCAAGCAGGATACAGAGCATACACTGTTTTCCTTTTTTAGATTAATGTTTCTGCTGTTGCTGTTTGTTTTTTTCTGCTTTTCTTTCTGTTGTGGAATGAAAACAATTACTGTAATTGTTTATATAAATTGTTGACTATCTACCCTTCATACTTCTTGTACATGTAATCTTATCTCTGGAATAGAGAGAAAGATATGAAAGTGATGTGTTTGCGTGCATTCTTCCAAACCACCATTATCATTATCTCCTGCTCACTAGTCTGATGACCATCTTTTGCTTGTATAGCCGCACACGCTGTCAGAACCCAAACGTCTCTTGAGTTTTATTGTCTTGACCTTTTTTCACTGTAGGGGCACACAAAAGCTCTGTTTGGTATGCAGTTTGAGAGCCACCTTTATCGTTGGAGGTCTATGACTAAAAGCGATAAAATGAAAGTTATTCTGATCTCTCTATTCTTGTTGCCAGTGTTTAGGTGTACTTTGACCCTTGGCTGTTCTAAATTAGCTCTTCTGTCTGGAGACATTTGAATGCCTTGCATGTCTTCTTAAATCAATAACATTTCTGTGAGTCAAGGACACAGAAATGAAAGCAATCCACAATGCTCTATTTTTGGCACAGAGTTCACACACATGACCAAATCGCCCCCGCTGCCTCTCTCTTTTTATGTCTCCCATTTCTTTTTCTCCTTGGCTCCTCATCCTCTCTTGGTTCATCAATCACACTGTCCCTCCTCGTTAGAAGGTCAGTTGTGTAAGTATGAATGATGTAGGCTAACCTCAGCGCCTGACTTACATTACAGACACTGGCTGGACCCCCAGCAGTGCCAGGAAGCATGCCAGGAATGCAAGGAATGGTCCAGCAAGTGATAAGAAGGAAATTCCCTGCAATAGACTGGACTGAAAGCTTTGAAACAACAGGAGCGGGGACATTCACAGGGGAGAAATAAAAAGGATGACGACAAAGAGTGGGATGGGACAGGAAGCCTGGACAGACAGAGGTCTAGGTTTGACTCTAAAACAATAAACACAGTGACAGCAGCTATCCTCAGAAACTGATGATGACGATGGAGTCATGACACGTGAGTGGAGAAAATGAAGGGAATAGGATGGGCTGGGATTACTGAAAAGATATATATATGAGACAATCGTGGGGAAAAGGGCTAATGAGCACCATTAGAGGTGGATTTAAGAAAACAAAGTGATGCCATGGAGGAGAATGGCTGAACAAAGATAGCAGCTGAAGAGATATAAAACAGACAGTCATCCATGTAAAGGGTTTTTTCGGTGAGAGTGAAGGACACTTGTAAGACAGGAAGAGGATGAAAAGATAGAGGTGACAGAAATGTTAACTCCTTTAATCAGCTACTGTAGGTTGACAAAGAATGGGATGAGGAGGATCTCGCAGGAGGATTTCTGGTGAATTTCTGGTGAATCCTTGGGTTTGACTGACAGCACCTCTTTGTGACTCACTGACTTGGCTTCTCTGTTGTCTCTCTTATTGTGCCAACTAAAGAGGCTTTCAGACTTGGTTTAACGGACACAACTTTACTGTACCCTTATCCAGATTAGCTTCCCCTCTAAATCTGACTTCACATCAGTTGTCTACTAACAAGCCAATGCCCCTTTTCGTCTGGCTGCCGGCACGGATTTTCTAGGCGGCCAGTCGGTAATTGTTTTGAGTTGCCAAATTGCAACAGGACAGATTGGATTATGTACTAGGATCGTCCCTTCTTCACCCTCCTTGTTTGCCCCAGATTACATCAGAGTAAAGGCTGATTTGTGAGTAAGCACATAGCTCACTTTCAGAGGGAGGCCGGAAACATATCTTATGTGTTTGAACAGAAATGGGATAGTAGGATATATGGAGGAGGGCAGGAGGCATAGCAGTCCTTCCTGTGCATGGTTTTCTATTCATCCCAATGAAAAGATAAGAGAAGATGGTTGATGGTGATCTAGTTTCTGTTTATGCAATCTAGTGTGTCTTTGAATGGGATTCTGAATGTTTGCCCATTGTTCACATCTGGCGAAAGCCCAGACACTTCTGTATTCGCATCATAAATAATGAACAACCAAGAAGGAAATGAAACATTATCCATATAAAACTCCCCAGGGTGTCTTATCATGAATGACATTGATTCATTCCTGTAATATCATAATCACAGTGTAAACCTTGGCCAATTATAACAACTAAATTGAGACAGATAAACACTGTTTCCAGCCACAGTCTGGGCTTCTTCTCCTAAAGCTATTTATTAATTAATCTTCAAAGTGAAAGGCATTCATGTGTTACAAAGCAAGACCTCTCCTGGGTCAGGCCAACGTAGTAAAGCTTTATGGAGAAACTGTAAGTGCAGAGCAAAGAGACGAGGGCCAATGCATGAGGATTCATTTGCACTTTATGGTGTGTTTGTGCAGAAGTAGCTGGGGTCAGAACTCGATCCAGAGAACGTGGAGACTGCCTCTGTCTTGTATATTTTGGTACAAACCTCACATAACGACTTGGTGCGGTTCCTTGGCTTTTCGACCCATCTGAAACAGCTGACACAAGGCACATAGGTGGGTGTGTGAGCTTTGAGTTGAGGTAGTGAAAGGCACAGGCGGACAAGAAGGAGGTTTTTTTTTTTTTTTTCGTTTTTTTTTTTGGGTAACTCCATTAAAAAGAACCCCTGGGAAGTTTAGACGACTGACAGCTGAGGAGGAGCCTGGGACAGCAAAGCAGGAGGGAGTGTGTTTTCATGTGTTTATGTGTGTGTTTTCCTTCACTACTGGGACTTATATATATAGGGCTGCAGGGCTGTCTCTCAGGGCCTCAGCTGAGTGTGACAGGGGTTCACTCAGGGGTGTAAGAACAAGTCTAGGGGACAACCTGTGGAACACTCTTGTTATCCTCCAGGGAACGATGCTTCTGAGGTGCAGTCCCCCACCACCCGTCACCTCTAATGTGCCGAATCAGTGGAAGGTAGAAACCCAGAGAGTATCCCTGACACTAATATGGAAAAAAGCATGTTTGGAGTGAATATAAGGGCAAATATTATTCTTCCTGAATGTAACCACAGCGAGCACCTCTGACCTGGCAGTGAAAGTGCTGAAACAAAAAGCCCAAAGACTTTTTCTGCTCCATCAAAGGAGAGCTAGATAAAATAAACACGGCCATCAGATTACCACGCTGAACACGGGGCCACGTTAGCCTGCGCTGGCCGCCCTGCCGCCCAACCCCATAGCTCTATGGAAGTTAAGTGTGGGGTCCGCTCAGTCAACACCATGACGCAAAATGGAACAAGCCTCTGACAGAAGCCCCAGGCTGATGGAATAAGGCCCCTACCCACAGGCCCACAGGCCCCCTGGTCCGAGAGAAACACACTAAGCAAGAACAGGAGGGAAGACGAGGAAAGGAGGGAAAAGGTAGATGAGAAAAAGAGGAAAAGACCACCCGTTCCAAACTGATGCCACTGGCCCTGTCCCAAACTGAACAGCGCACACATACAAGCAGAGAAGCAGCAGCAGCAGGTCAGGACAGACAGCCGCCAGTGGAGAGAAGGCCGGGGCAGGGCAGGGCAGGGTAACGTACAGCGGTTGGTGGTGGTGGTTGTAGCAGCCAGTGAGACTGTGAGGCTTAGCTGGCTCGCTTTCCTAACAGTGGACAGCCTCAGCTTGGTGGATCTGACCTCACAGGGGTTCTTTCATATCCCTGTGCGTGGTTCTCTGCATTTGTGTGTAAGTGCACATATGTGTGCACAAGAAAAAAGAAAAGAAAAAGTCTGTGTGTTTATGTGTGTATTTCATGTTTGGGTGACGCAACCATGAGAAAACAGATCTGTCCCCTGAGGAATACCACAGTTTTTCTCTTGGCCTTTTAGTCACCTTACTGAGGCTCTACTGTCCGTTTCATCCACGAGCCTCAGTCACAGTCTGTCTGCGTCTGACAGATTTCCCTCCCAGCACCTCTGACCTTCTCTTCAGTCATCTCAAACCTCACGCAGATTGCTACACCCTCTGTCTGTCTTTTTATGTGTCTAACCCAACAGAGATTCTCCTGCTCTCTTGTTTCCTTCCTGGCCTTCACATAGGACTCAGCCTGGGGCGTTGCAAAATATTCCACTCTCACTTTGTTTCAGTCGAGAGCTGACTCTTGAGTGAGCGTGTCTCATGCAACCAGGTTCTTAAATGGTTTTATTCCCGAAAAAAGAGACACTGGATTCCACACTATTCACACTTTCTCCTCTGATTTCCTGATAGAAAAGGTCACGCAAGACTCATCAGCGGACCTGTAGTCACCACATTCTGCCCTTTTGGCCTGACGTACGACTTGAAAAACCTCCTTTTACTGCAGGCTTTAGGATGACGCAGGGCTCAGGTAAAGTGTTACCAGATCACAAAAAAGATATTGAGGTCTTGCCAGGTTGTAGCTGTTACTGTTAAGTGTGTGAGAGCCACGGGCTTTTTTTTTTTTTCTGGTTCCTGAAAATGACTCCTGTGTGTAGAACAACGAACACAATCACTGTGGTCCACGGGGCCTCACACCAGCAGCATTACATTACCGAGCTTGCCTCCCTACTGTTCTGCTTTTCTTTTCATCCTTCCCTCTTTTCTCCTCTGACTCAGCTGTTTTGTAGGAAACTCCGTCTCTTTGAAGAAGGGAAGAATCTTTCATTACTCGACAGCAGGGAAAAAGAAGGAGATGATAGGGGCGAAATGACTGCACCATTGTCTTCATCCCCTCCCTCTATCCACCACTGATAATTGTGTTGAGCTAATTACAGAGAGCCGCTACAACAGGTGTGGGACTCTGCACCTGGGTCAAGAAGTCTTCTAAGTGCATTTGTGTGCATGTGTATGACTTAGCAAATCTGGGTGAAAGTGTGTATGACATTTAGTCAGTCAGTTATTTAGATCACAGAAAACTGAGTGTATTACATGCTTACTAAACCTCTCTTGTTACTTAAAAGCACTCAGACAGTGGTCGGCACATTGTATCACAGATTACTGTAATATCACACAATCATAGCATGGACCTCTACCAGTCTGAACCCCATCTGTGTTCGATTATAAAGCTACAGACTACATGTGTGTGACATTACTGGAAGACTGAAATTAGCACACAAACACAGTCTCACTCTCACTCATACACCACATTGAATTTCAAATGAGGGTGATTACAATCACCTAATTGATAAATGTAACCACGCAAAGCCTCTCCTCATGATTCATAATCTATATCCAGTCTTTCTCAATGGCGTGTTTCTTGATGACAGCGCAGTAAGAAATTATGAAGACAGAACCGGAGGCAACAGGGATGATGTAAGCAGGGATCTCTCTCACGGGACTGATGTTTTTTTGGGCTTTTTACCGTAAAGGAACTCAACTGTGAAGTTGACCGGAAGAAAAGGAAGCCGTCTGGCCGCACGCCAAATGTGAAGCATTATAACTTGAGTTTTCTGAGACGTCATAGAGCTTCGCTCTCAAGACAAAGAACGTGGTGATTTGTTTTCTAAAGACATCTGGCAGACTAGACGGTGAAATTGACTGGATATGACAAAATTGTGACAAACCAGTTTAAGTTACTCATTCTAAATGGTGATATCAACAGTCTACTGTCTGCTCATGAGAGCTACTTGCTACTCATTTTTAAACTAGATTAACCTTTCATGTGGTTAAAGAATTGTACAACATTAATGAAAGTGTAAATCCCACAAATCAATGTGTCACATCAACTAAAGGAAAATGAATCCCTTCCCTGCTTTTAAGTCACTAGAATTGGCCTTTACGACAGCTTACCTAGGTAAAGATAATCTTTGTGTGTGGTCATCACAGTCTCATTTGCTCGCCTGAGTCATGACCCTGCGGGGAAAAATTGCTATCATTATTACAGGAAATGAGAATGGGTCTTTGGAGGATATGATAATGTAATTGTATCAGCTTCTTGGTCAAGCAATTCTACCTGCAGACTCATCATTTAAAGTCAAAGATGAATGGGTCCTGGATCGCCACCTTGTGGAAAGTTTTTTTGGTGTGGCAGCTGAGGAGCGTGCCAAGCCCCAGGGGCCCTGCTGTGGGAAACGAGCTTGTCAAAGACCATACGGAAACTGTAAGTCTTTTAGAGTAGAATTCAGCATTTTATTAAAAACAAGTAGTTTGAAAACATACATGGAAGCCAAGTAAAAGAGTCATGTATAGCTTAACAGAACGTGGCTGAATTCAGCAGACATGGATTTTTACTACCCTCTTTGAAATAAATCCTACAAAGACATAACAAAGCCAGTACAATTGTTTTAATGGAAACATTTATTTCATATAATGAATTTTCTTAAATGTAATGATATGAAGGTGTCATGAAACACAAAAGCCAGGCAGTCAAATGCAGAGAACATGTCCAGAATGGATTTCCCTCGTGTGCAGTTTCCTGTTTCTGGTGATATGTTTTTTTTTTTTTTAATTTCCTTTTTTTTTTTTTTACTTCTATGAAACTTCCATAGAGAGACAAATATGGACTTCTTCAAAGCCGAGTTCTCTGATTGGCAGGGAGCTCATCCTGATCAAGTCCCCACAAGAAAGTGCGGAGATGTGTAACTTCCTTTTGGAGCTCAGGGCTTGGGATTGGCTGGGAGAGGTCAAGGCGTGGAGTCTCATTTGGCAGGATAAGAGGAGGGTGGTCCAGAAAGCTCTCAAAGATGTCTAAAAGATGAGAAAAGCATTAGAAACAATGGACTTGTCATGTCATTTTCTAATCATAATCTTTATTTGTTCATTTTTTTTATTACCTCCACTCAGCTCTGTGCCGGGTAGAGGAGCCCAGGATGCTGGTGGAGCTCTTGTTGGTCCCAGCTTGTAATGGGTGAGCAGGTGGTGCAGCTGGGAAGGACTTAACAATGCATGTTCTTCCTGTAGACTGGTCCAGGATGACTGGAAGATGAGAAGTTAAAGAGTCCGCGTTGAGCTTATGTACTGGTTAATAATCATTTTTTGATGGTACACCTGAAGAAGTTTATATGCTTTAGTGTTCAAAAGACACATTTTTTCCACATACTGTACATTGAAGCAATACCTCTTGTTTAAAATACTCCATTTGAGCTCTTGCCTTTCAGTTGTCCCCTTCCTGAAAGGTCCAGTCTGTTTTCAAAAAATATTGGACAGCTGCTTATTTTTCAAGGGGTGTTAAACTAGCTACAAGTCAGGTCTTGTGCGAATGTGTTTCAATGTAATGTCACCAAGTAAAGGAGGAAAAGCCTGGGCTTTATGAGTGAGAGAATAACTAGGTGTGGTGAGGGCTTTTAGGGCACTTGGTAACCAAACCAATGAGAATAACCAGCAGCAACAAGAGGTACCTGCTGGGTCTTTGCATTGCTAGAGTCTGGACAAACAAAATAACACTTTAACACACAGCAAAGATGACTTTTAATGACTAGCCACGACCTTCAATTTACACCTGCCAACTAGACATAACTCACCAGTGCAGGAGGCCACAGTAAATTAGTTATACAATAAGAGAAACTGTGAGATTGTATAAAGATGCCACGTCCAAAAGTAAATATAATAGCATGTTTGATGTGGTTTTTTAGTCATGTCATACAAAGTCTGTCGTGAATCATCATAATCTGTTGGTTTTTTCTTCACTCAACATTGTCACATTGTTGTGAATGTGTGGCTTGTTTCAGAGAAATGAAGATGATAAATAAGGAAATGAGGATTTATGTGACATGTTAAGTCAGCTGTTTGCTTTCTGTCAACACTGCCACGCTTCTAGTGTACTCATTTGCTACACTGAACAACCAGTCAGAGTGAGCTCTCTCACCAACAGAAGAAACTCTGATTCAACATATTGTACCAGCTGAAAAAAGATGACAAAGTCAAAGTGTTCACACACCAAATATGCAAAGGAAAGAAAACAACAGAGAAAATAGTCTGTTGTGCAAAACTTGTTAACCTTGAGAAGGTGGTGGACTTTTAGAATATCTGAACCAATTCAACTTGCAGATTTTTCCCCCTCCCTCTCTGCTGTGCTTCAGCTTTGCCTCCAAAGCCTCCCCGCCCCTTGCAAAGGAGGCTGTCATGTACACACAGGCTGATAACCAACAGTAGAAGTGTCTGTGGACTACAGACTGTCTTATTCTTATGAGTTGCTTTCACTCAGGTGGTGGATTCTTGAAAATCATTTTATAAACACATTACTTTTATTCAAGCTACTAAGATCTGCTTGAATGCAGACAATGCTAGTTGAAATTAGTCATAACAGTGGAAAAAGGTGCCTTTGCTGCACATGAAGCCAGGTTACCTGGATGAGTCGTGTTTTAGGAATGCACAGAAAGTTGACTGTGATGGACAGTTTCTTCATAAACTCAGAAGCTATGTCTCCTAACCCCGCCCCTTGTAGCCAGTCCAGAACCAGATCCAAGTTTGTACGGATCTGGACTGCTCTGGACCATGAAAATAGTCCATCTGTAGAAAAAGGAAGTAACAGAAGAGAAAATTATGCAAAATTATTGTATTATAATAAAACTGTAGATAAATAACCTATACAAAACATCTCACAGAACAGTGAATCTAGAGAGATTCTGAAAACATTGTTTTCTGATTGCCACGACTGAGTCAGTGGCCCACTGCTATGCGAAGTCCAGAAAAGCCAGACAGGATTGCTGTAGCTCATGCCCTCTCACCTCTTTCAAGCAAAGTATTGAGCAAGGAGGTGTTGGTGAAGAAGAAGAGGTAGCCAAAGGTTTGGGAGGTGAGTGGTGGAGACAGACATGCTTCTCGAGACAGCATCAGAGAGCAGCGGTACACCTCCACCAATCCAGCAACCTTGGGAGGCAAGGAGGACACATCATCCACCTCTCCTTCTCCTTCTCCTTCTCTTTTCTCTTCTCCCTCCACACCCTGAGCTCCATCCTTTTTTTTCTCCTTCTCCTCTCTGGAGAAGGGGTTGGTGTCCAGGAGAGCCGGAAGAAGGGAGTACAAGGTCTGTGTTGATAGACAGGTCAGAAACTTGAGTAAATTTGTGTATAAAGTGAATTACGCACCATCATCAAGTCATGGTTCTAATTGAATTATTGACATACTGTACGTGTCAACAATCAGCCAAGGTTTAAGTTTAATGCCGCACAACTCACACATACCTTACATTTTTCTGTGCACGGCAGCATAATAGCATAATCAAAATGAACATGTGAGCCTCTACCATAGCTTTAGACATGCCATTTTGTCCCAAATGTATAATACAAAATATTTTAAGTAGCAATTTAGTGTGTTAACACCTGCTAATTAGTAACAAAACAATGTGCAACGCATGTCATCTGAGTATCGTGACATTATCATAACCTCTATGCACATTTTCACACTGCAAACCATATATTTGACAATTCAAAACATGTGTGTCAGCATAATGAGGGATACCTTAAAATGATTAACACCTTATAACAAGGTTTTCAAGACTTCAAAAATCACATTTATGTGACACTGACTATCAAAAAATTGTAAAATTCCTTTCAGACAGATGCAGCATTCTTGAAATACCTCAAATTTTGAGTCATGCACACCAGCTAATTTAACATTTAGATTTTAAAAGATCATCAACTAGGCCAACGAGAGGCTGCTATCATTAAGGATGAGTTATTTGAACAGATTTAGGCAGAAGGTGGATTGAAAATCAACTCCTCAACCTCCTGCAGATTACTGAAAAATCCCTTTTAATGCAGCAGTACAAAAAAAGCTCCATCCTATGTTTCCAATTAGTCTAATTCTGCCAACAAAGGCATCAAATATGACTAAATATCGACCTGGCCTCCTTCCTCACCTTGACTTGAATTCTATTTAGACTTTGTATACCCTTCTCAAACATGAGATTTACAGTGCGGGAGGACAATAGATCTGTTGCTGTTAGACCTGGTTGCTTTAATGCAAGTTTATTGTGATCAGATCAAGAAACCGGCTACACGAGTCAAACCATCACGGCAGTGACTGAAAAGAAGGACTGCATTTCTGATCAGTGAACATTTTTAAAAGACCAACAATGATACTCGTGATTCTGTGTTACCTATTTGTCTAATGAGCAAGCGAATTATATAAATCTATTTGTTATTTTGTTGCATCGTGGTTTTGCATGCAAAACTCAGCGCTTTTCAGGCTTGAGGTTCATCAGCATCTTGGATCACGGAACATCTTTGTTTAACAAACAAACTAACTCAGAGTGCAATTCACATAAATGTTGTGCACACAGAGTAAAGGCAAATAATCGTGGGTTATGTTGGGACAGTTTAGAAAAATGTATTATGTCTTAGAAAAAGTGTCTCTCACTTTCAATTAAACTCTCACATGTGACATGACAGATAGAAAGGTAAAGTGTGTTGACTTATTGTACTAACTGCTAAAGCTGTGGTACCGTGATGCGTTTATGGATGTATGTTTTTTGTTTGCTTATTTTCTACCTTGGTGAGGTGATACACACATTGTTGGAAGGTGTGCATAATGACATCATCCAGTTGTGCCAAAGCTTCTGAACAGGTGTCCATGTCAGCTGTCAAAACAGGATCCCCAGGAGCTTCCAACAAACAATCATTAAGATTAATATGAGATGAAGCAGCAGCTTTTATTTCTGTGTTCAACTCTGCCAAAGATCTGTGCTGACTTATAACTCGAGCCAGTCACTTCTGATGTTTTCAGATTCCTCTCACCTTCAAATTCCCACTCTTTCTCCATGTTTTCAACCTTGACCTGGAAGAAGTTAAGCAGCTCCGTGGCATTTGACATCCAGAACATGAGGGGTCGCAGATCGGATGACAGTTTCTGGACATTTGGTGTGCTTATTTCCCCTTCTTGCTCAGCTGAACTGCACACAACATTTAGGTAATCCCAAAGTTATGTTATTGTGAACATTCTCCTGTCAGCGTTTTGTTTGTGCTTTAAAAGAGAAACATACCATACTGTGACAAAAATTAGACTGAGTTATTATTACACGGCTATATTCGAGCCATTTTTCAGCATCACTGCATTACAATGCTTTCATCATACCACAAAAATTTCCCAAAGACATAACAGCACAAGCACAAATGTATCATGAATCACTCAGCAGGAGAGCTCTAAACAGAGGAAACATTACGTCGGACAAAAATGTTCTTACTTTTGCGTGGGATGCTTATCCCCAAATTCCTTAATGTTATCCTGTGAAGAGAGTTGGAGACAGAAAAAAGGAGACACATCTTACTGTGGGGGTGGAGAAGGGGGAGCAGAGTCTAGCCCTGCAGCCAGGGCAATTACAGCACATTTTCCAGCAGGAGGGAAGTGACTTCAGCTCATCCTCGCTCCTGTTCACAACCCAGAAGGCCACAACGAAGGGTATACGTCTGTCTGTCTGACTGAATGCGGTAATCTCTCTCTGGTAACCTGATGTTTTTCTGCCAAGTGTGTTTAACTGTTGCCAGGGCCATGGTGTCATGAAATACCATCTTAAAAAAAGTTCATTTGTCCTGCAGCAGATCAGTGAGAAAAGTTGGACATTTACCTCAAACATTTCATCTTATTTCATATTTTCAGCGATTGTTTCTCTGTCAACAGCAGCAGCATAGCTGGTCCATCACTTTGGTTCAAACTGTCTAAATCTCAGATGAATGGATTGCCTTGAATCGTACCACAGGCATGCATGATACCTAGATAATTAATTATATTGACTACAGCGATCCTCTGATATTTTCCTTTAGCACTGCCTACAGGCCAAATTTTAAAATTGTCCAATACTTTACAGATGAAATGGCATTTTCATCACCATCACTGAAATTGCAAAGGAAAATGGCAAAATGACACCTTCACATGATCAGATGACATGAGGTTGTGCGGATGAAGTTGGAACAGCAGGTCTTGATGCAATTCAGTTTTTAGTATTAAGCTGTTGGTTTCATTTTCCTCACCCAGACAATTTCTTTAATTAGATTGGCTGACTTGAGTAATATCTGCGGCGTCAGGGCAGGGTCCAGGTGTTTGGAGGCGTGATCTATCATGATTGACAGGAGATAAGCAGGAGCCAAAGGCCCACCACCAGAGTCTGGAGAGGAATTTTTGGAGATTATCTCCTAAAAGAAAAGAAATCCCAACATTTATTGACGTACTGTAGTTAAATAACTCGAGTAAAACATTAAAGTTGATTTACTTTTGTTGTCTGCCCGTCTCACCTGTAACAAGGCATCTGCATGACGAGGATGGAATTTCAAAACTGCCTCAGTAGACCCCAGATACTGCCTGAGAGCCTCCTGTCTGTCCACCAGCCCGGAAGGGCAGCAGGTGGTGGAGACATCAGCCTGCCATGGCAGCGTCAATGCGAGTGGTGGCGCAGGACTCACACGTGGGTCACGGTACAAGAAAAGAAAGTGGTTCCCCAGACCGATCACATCCCCAGGTTTTAAGACTGTCTCCCTGTACAGGGCCACCCCATTGTGAGTGACTCCACCTCCTCTGAAGGGCCGCATCAGAGCTGGGATACAATAAATAGAAATTTGGGTTGGACTTTATCAAAACCTGCATTAAGGACTGTATTTTTAAGACTTCATGTGCAGTTTTTGGTACCTTGTCCGCTGGGTGTCTCTGGTACAGCGCCATCTCTCCTGATCAGTAAGTGCCTGGCCAAAAGGTCGGGGGCCGACAGGAACGTGTCCACCTTCAGAGGCCTCTTCCCTTTTCTTTCCCTTTCTCTATCCTTCTCCCTCTCCCTTATTGTTGGTTTTCTCCCGAACACATGTGTATGTCCCGCCATAATATATAAAACAAAGTCCTACACAAAACACACAGTGGAGAATCAGGGAGGTCTGTTATCTCTTAAGTGCAACGGTTTATATCAACCCCACATCAGAGGCTAAGTTTAACAGTACGCAGTTGATAAGGAGCGAAGTGTGTCACAGTTTGCTACAAAAGAGACCTGTGTGAGGTCATTGTGTGAGATGAGGTGATGTGAGCACAGGGGTTTTGTGTACTGTATGGGTAAATTATTGAGGCATTGTGTCGCTTTGAGTCCGTGCTTGTAGCATCCCGATGGTATGTGGCGATTACAGACATGCAGGTATGATGTCACGTATAGGGTGCGTACTTCATTTACATAAGTGCTCATCGGAGCATGTTGCTGTAAGTGCTTATGTGAATGTTAGTGTGTGTTTACATAAGCTACGTGTGTGTTGATGCTGTTTGTGAGAGTTTGTCAGCATGTCTCACCTTGCTCTGATCGTAACCTTGCAGCAACAAGAAGTAGGGCCGGTCCGTGGGTGGAAGGATGAGGCTCTGTGACATCACTTCCAGGTCACAGCTGGAGTAATCCTTCTCGTCATCTGCCGGCTGATTCGTCCATCCGACCTTCGCTTCAGCTTTTGAGGCTCTGACCTGAAGAAAGGGTTGAAGGCATGATGGTTAGATCCCAGGCCCGTGGGTGCAAAACACAAAGAATATTACAAAAATGAGATATTTCAGAAAACACAACGAAGTTCCAGATAAGATAACAAAAACAGGAAACTTGGCATTTTACAAAATAAAGTATAAAAACAAAAACAAAAGACATAAAACATTTTAGAAAACAACTAAATCAGAAGATATGTCTCACAAACAAAAGCAACAAAACAACTTTTTACAAAGCGGAAGTAAAGTATACACAAATGTTGTGTTTTCTAAAAATAACATGTTTTTTGTCTGTCAGGTTCCCTGAAAAGTTGTCTTATAAAATGTTTTGTGAGGATATTTATTGTTTTGTATATTCCAAGCTTTTGTCTTTTGTTGTTTTTGCAAAACACGTTTTCTGAGCAGTTGTCCAATGAAATGTTTTGTTTTCTGAAATTTGTTTTTCACATTGGGTTTCCTGCTTTGTTGTTGTGCTTCTGTTATGTCTTCTGTTTCTCTGAAGTCTTATCTGACATGTCATTTTGTTTTGAGAAATGAGGCCTTTTTTTTTTAATGTTGTTGTATTTTGCGTAATAGATCTTGAGCCACGGCAGTTTAAAGGATGCGTCATTAATTCAGTCTGTCTTGACTGTACCACGCTCGTTACCTCTCCTGGCTGTGGGCTGATCATGCTCACAATGTTCTTCCTGTCCTGCACCCCTCCACTGTTGTTGGGTCGGCTGCCTGAACCACGGGGATCATTGACATGGTTGCCTTGACGACGACGCAGACTCAGGTTCATGTCACTGATGCTCCTTCGGAGCTCCGTGTTTCTTCCACGATGACCACGTTCGCTCTCCTCTGCGCCTCCACCTGACTCTATCCTTCTCCGCCTCCAGCGCACACCTGTTACCCAGAAAATCACAGCACCATCAGTTTCCTCCTATGTTGTATATAACGAGCCAGACTTTTCTTTGCATGCCACCATACCTGTCTGCAAAGTCTCACACATACCTTGGTAGCTCTCCCCCTCCCTCTCACGCTCTTTCTCCCTTTCTCTTTCCTCTCTCTCATAGTCTTCCTTCCTTTGGATTTCAAAGCGCCGCTCAAACCCATCCTTAGGCCGCCACATGTCCACCAACAACAAAGGACATTCCCAAGGGGCAACGCTTCTCCGGCACTCTGTCTCCCATTTGATAGCTCCATCTGGCTGCTGGATGGGCTTTCCAATGACATCACACAACAGGAAGTCTTCAGGGCTGTGTTTCTGGAGCGCTAGAAGGTAATGGAGAAAGGCAAGAAAAGGATGGTGAGAGGAAGGGTAATTATTTTCCCATAACACTTGGGTTTATGCTCATGTAACCCATTTGGTTAATTTTTTTAAATCCAGTAATGGATCACAGCAGATAAGAGTTGCCTTTGTCATACCAGCATCATCCGTCTCTTCCCTCTCTCTTTCAGTGTAGCGAGTGATGACCTGGGCGATGAGCTGCCTGGCAGTGGAGTGAATGTTGGCCAGCAGGGAGCGATAGTTGGCTCCACTGGACAGAGCATCTCCGTAGATCTTGATCAGGCCTGGAGCAGAGGAAGAGGCAGGGGGCAAGTAATGGTGGGAGGAGGGGGCAGCCGAATGAGCCCAAACCTCTCTTTCCCTCTCCCCCACTGCCCGGTCCCGGTCACTGTTGGAGCGCCCCCGCAGGAAGAGATGGGAAAGACGCTTTGCACGAGACTGGGGGCCAGCAGGCCGTGGCCTGAGGAAGGCCGGGGATGGAGACGGGGATGGGGAAGGGGAAGCCAGCGAGGGGGTGGAGTTAGAAAGGGAAGAAGAAGGAGCAGAGGTGGCCTCGTGAAGTGAGGCTGCGTCGGAGCTGGTGGTCGACCTGGGAACAACAGAGGGGGGTGTGGGGAGACAGATGGAGCAGAGAGGAAGGATAGAGGAAGGGACAAGTCAGCTGTGAATTATGACCGATAAACAACAAGGACTAAAATAAAACAAGCTTACAGGGTTGAAAGGACATTAATGACAGTGGAAGTAAGATAAGACGACATCGACACACAAACAGAGTCTTAAACAAAAACTTATCAGGCACTGAATTCTATCCTGAAGATAACTGGCAGTAATGACTCATGGAGAAGAAACGGGACACAAAAAAACGAGTAAAAGAACTTCAGACGGACTTGACAGAGATGGCGCTCGGCCAGCGACCTCCTAGTTTGGCAAAGTGTTTCCTGGGGGAGTTGATCCACAAACCCATCGGGAAATGTAGCTTTCTAAAGCGAGGACTTCCAGACCCCTCCATCTGAACAAAAAGAATACAGATATCAATTAAACATGTGTTTTTACTTACTTCAATAACCTACCATATTTCAGGATTTGTAAAGGTTCTGTGTTTGGGTTTCTATTAATCTGAATCCAAGCTGGATGTGTGTCATTAATGCCAGCATTGAAACAATATAACAATGGGATGATGTCACTATCAAAAACTATCAACAGGATACCTACAGCAGGTTGTCAATATGGTGAAAACAAACAAAAGAAATTAACCCAACCCCCTCAAAAAAGCCCCTGAGTGTGTATTTCCCATTCTCAAACAGGAAACATTTTTCGCAGGACTCAGGTCCAGCTGTCGCAGTGACAGGGAAAATCCCACTTCAAAGGTCACAGTCCTCATTTCTCAGTAATACTGTACATGTACAAATCCTGAATGTAGGTGAAAGATACCTGCTTTCTTTTCCTTCAGTCAGAATTCAGAGGTTAAAGGTAATTGATGCACCTTTGTGGAAAACTACCATCTCCTCAAAGCTCAATCTCTGACAAGACACATCACGATGTAAGTTCAACTCCTAAAATCTATTCCTGTCATTCTGGCCAGCAAAGATGGCTGTTTTTTAATGAACTTCCTCTTCCAGATCATGTACAGAAGTATTTGGACAACTAAAAAAAAAAGGGGGTGGGGTGCAAGAAACTTCAAATTCTTCAAATAAACTTACCCACAGTTGCTTCTGATCTCTGTATAGTGTTTTGTGATTGTCCTTAGTCACCTAAATGCAAATATGTAGCTTAAAGTAGCCTGATGACCGTGCGCGTCTCCTTCTCCTCTCGAAGAAAATCCATTTCTGAAAGGCCTTAGTTCGCCATACTTGTACACAGGAATCTCTATTTGTAATCATCCATTAGTTTCGTCTTCTCTTTACAAATAATTTATTTTCTTTAGTTGTTCTTTCCAAGTAGAAACTATCTGCTGCCTCCCTCTCTCTGGCTCTTAGTTGCTCTGGGTCTATAGATAGAGTAACGGGCCCATTGTTCCAAGTGACAGAATTTCCTTCCTTTGCTTTGGACAACACCTATATCCTGACTGAGAGAGAAAGAGAGGGAGAGATTGGTAGAAAGTGAGCAAAGGGTGAACGTGCACGCACATACGGGTGTTTTATCCCTTTTTTAGTTCACCGCTCAACAACCCACACATCTGTCTTTTGGTCTGTTTGGATCAATCATAACCTGGTCATCACTTTTTCATCCTAATAAAGTTCAATAACATGAAATGGAGATTAAACCTCAGAATAGATCCTGAAGTTTGTTGTTGTTTTACATCTGAGATTGGATTTTCAAAGCTGATGGGGGAAAAAACCCCATCACAGTAGATGAAAAATCATCCAGAAAAGGACCTAAAGTGAAATTTTGCTAGAGAGGATGAAGGAAAACACACACAGTGAGACAGGAAGCTTGATGTAGACACCTGTGATCTTTGACCCAGTCTTCAACAGGAAGATGCTGATGGAAAAGAGACAGGACACTGTTCCCATGTCCCAACTCATGGGTTCACAAGTCCACATTGCTAAACCAAATGAACCACAACAGACCAACGAGGTTCGTCTGGTGAATTCAAGATCCTTCAATGACAAAAGGAAGAGAGAGGAGATAACTTTTATTTAACTGTGGACAAAATGTACGGCAGCAGTAACACTAGCCTGATGTTTTCATTCGTCAGTACAGTCAGTACCAATAAAATGACCAATATAACTGAGTAAAACTGCATCACGTGGAGATACAAATGCAGATCAAATTCACCTATATAAGTGCAAATACTAAATTAAATCAAATTACTTTAAAAGGAAAAACTTAAAAAACTCCAAAGCACAAAAATGAACATGCTTTTATTTTAATGGTATAATTTTAATGACTAAAACACCAAAGTGAATCATCTTACTAGCCTTCTTCAGGGAGTCTACCCCATGCAAAGAGAACCTCAAAGGAGGATACTTACTGAATCCACAAGGCGCTCCCACACAAGCAATTATTTTTCTTTAGTATGAATTCTGGATACAGTTGCACTCAAGTGTTTACATCATCACAGATATTGTTGCTTTTGCCTTTAGGGGACAAAACAAAGAAAAAACTGTCACAGTCTCTCTAATACAAACAATAATTTGTGATTTAATTTTTGAAATACCTAAATTGACCACAAGAAATGCAATTATCCTGTTAATTATTAGTGTGTCAAAAATGTGCAGACCACATCCAGCTTAATACGGGAGTAGTGAGAATACAGATAGAATACAGCAGAGATGAGGGTAGGACGATAATGGCATCCCAATGCTTATTTCCTCAAGTCAACAAGCAGAAGTTATGTAATATCTAAATAGTGTAGGCTATTTTTTATGATTAACTAATTATGGTGGAGTAGTCACACATGTTGTTGTTTAAAATACTGGGTGTGCTCCCACTTCTCCAGGCGCCACTACAGCACTAAGCTTTGACCAAAATGAAGAAATAAAGGTTTATGTTGCAAAATCAACCAACTTTAGCAGAGTTAGCCTGTGGTTTTCTGTTACTATCAGGCATCCAACAGCAGGATTACTGCCCTGCCTCAAGCAACAACAAACCTTTTAATATGAACCAATCCTTGTTTTATTTATTTATTTATTCTAATCCATGTATCCCTTGCTTCTGTCACGTGGAAAACATTCAGTCGAACCTCATATGATAAGAAATTCAACATCTTGTTAACTATTGCTTTTATATCATACTGTAGCTGTTATAGCATCACTAACACACAAAAAAAATTCGCGTATACTCCCTTAAAAGAGATAATAAGGCGAATAAAACCAAATAAAAGATTTTAAAATACTGAACACTTCGGTTGACCTTCGTAAGTATGACGTCATCGTGCATTGCCATTTCCCAGAATTCTGTTCGCGAGGCAGAAGGACGACATTCTCTTTATTTGTAAGGACATAACGACCGGCGTCCCAAGGTTAGCTGTCGGTAAACACGTATTTTTCTCTGTTAAAGTCTGTACGTGTTTGCTTTCTGTCTCTTTTGTGTTTAAGCTACAAAACCTCAATAATTACCTGTTGTTTTCAGAGCGTTAGTTATCAAATCCAGACGAATTCACTCGTTAGCGGCGAGCTAACAGCTAGCGTGAGCTAAGGGTTTCATCAAGCTATGCTAACACTTGATTTGGAGTAATGTGGTTGTAGCACAGATCTGAGAGTTGTTTCTGTCATAACACTCATCTGTATTTAACATCTAGCCTTTGAAGGATTATCAAAGTTAAAGGCTCACATGAATTTATAGAGACTTGTTTAGTTTATTAGTTAATCAACCACCCCGATTAATTATTTGTCTGGTTGTTAAGGAGTTGATTAATTGGGATAGTTAACTGTCAAAGTCGGTCTCACGGTGAAATCGATAAGTTTCAATATATTTGACTTGACATTGAGACTATAGAATAGAATAGGCCTTTATTGTCATTGTTACAGGTACAACGAAATTAAGTGCTCTCCAGTCAGTGCATTATTAATTGCGCCGGCATAAGAATATAAAATGAAAAGCAAATTAAGAATAAATAGAAACATAAAACAACATTTGCAGCAAACACAAACAGTATGAACACATAGTCAATGCGTAAAAACAATCTGTAGACAAGCATACTTTCTATCACATTCGGATTCCATATTGCACATCATTTTTTATTTTTTTTTGCAGCATTGAGCGTGGTTATTGCAGCTGGGTTAAAACTGTGTTTGAGTCTATTTGTTCTTGTGTTAATTGGCCTGTACCATCTGCCTGAAGGCCACAGTTCAAACAGAGGGGATCAGGATGGCGGGTGTCCTTTATGATTTTCCAGGCCTTTTTGAGACAATGTGAACTGTGTAGTTCTTCCAGTGTGGGGAGAGGGGAGCCGACCATCTTTTGGGCGGTGTTGATGACCCTATGTGCTCTCTTTGCAAATTACCTGTGTAATTTGCACTTGTTAGATGGTATCTTGAGGATGTTGTCATTATCTTTTACCTACCTGTTTTTAGCTCTAAATTACTCAAGACTGTGCCTTTTTGTTGCAGCATTCGTCAGGTGTCTGACTGAAGCACACAGATATGGCTGAGACTATTGATGACAAGATCAAAAACTACAGGACGGCTCCCTTTGACGCCCGATTCCCCAACACAAACCAGACCCGCAACTGTTTCCAGAACTACCTGGGTGAGAACAGGGATCAGTGTATCTAGATGACACACTGAAGAAAGAAGCCATCTGTTACAGTATCATTAGACAAGCCCTGTGAATGACAAATCTGTAAAGCATTGGTGTCTCCATACTTTTCACTGTACTATTTTGTATCTTAGCTCTTACGAATGTTTCAGTTTACATTTTGATAAGAGGGGCACTTGTACAGTTTTCAGTGGCTTTAAAATACTTTTTGCATTTGTATAATCTTGTTGAAACAACCTTATATACATATTTGATATATTTGTTTTTCACCTCTTTATGAATTGTATGTCCATGGGCAATAATAGTCTTTTAAACAATAATGGACCTAAATGACCTAGCAAGTGACTTTTTTTTTTTACCACAAGCTTTAACGGCTCCTTAAAAAACAATACAAGCTTTGAGTTATTCTCGTACCACCAGAAGAATTAACCTGGATTCTTTTTATATTTTCCTTCAGACTTCCACAGATGCAACAAGGCCCTGTCAGCCAAAGGCCAGGATCCAACTCCCTGTGAGTGGTACCAGAGGGTTTACAAGAGCCTCTGCCTCAACAGCTGGGTATGTGTATGATCATAGTTCTGATACCAGGTTATTCATCCTGTATGCTCATGGGGTTTCCTTAGAAGTTGTTCTGTTAAAAACAGTAAATGATATCAGATTTTGCTTTGGTTTGTCTCTACAACTTATGTTGCTCTATTTATTTATTTTTTAAATTTTTTTTATTGATTTGTCATTTCATTCTGAAGTTTGAGGCCTATTGAAATGTACCATTTGTAGACAAGGCTTTAAGTTCTTTATCTGCTTTATATGTTGCTGTTTCCTCTAATATTTATTAAGCTTAAAAGCCTTCTGATTAATGGCTTGAATCCTCTGATTTTTTTTCTGCTGATACTTGTCTCATAGATCTAACGCTCAGTTTACTTCCTCCTGCAGGTGGCTAAATGGGACGAGCAGATAGAAAATGGAAGTTTCGCTGGAAAAATCTGAAATCACCAACCTTTACCAGTCAGGGTGTTTTGTTGCGTGCACCTTTACCTCTCTGCTGTGCCTGAAAACATCTTCAAAACAGCTATCCCAACTGTCATTACCCTTGTCACTGTTACATACTTAAACCATAAACACGCACAACTTCTATCGTGTTGACGTCTAAAGTTTGTTTCCTGTCTCTATTGTACACTTCCCTTTGATATTGTTGAATTAACAAATCCACTGCAGGTTAAATTAAAACGGTGTTTATTATGAAGTTTAAGTAGTTTTTTTTTTTGTTTGGTGAGACTTTTCACTGAATCAGGCACAGTTAACCTCTTAAATCAATTAATTACACACAGCAAACCTGGGCAGCTTTGGCTGAATTTAACAATGTTGGTGAGACACGTGTGATGAAAGTGACTCTGTGTCAGTGGCCGACACTCTTACCTGTGTTTTAAAGTAGTAAAACATTGGGTGATGATGATGATTTAAGCTTACTGAGCAACTGACAATCCAATGATGGCGTTGTCTCTGTTTTATCGCATGTAACACAATAAAACTCCGGTCAACATTTAAAAAATGATATTCTAATAAAGATATCTTCTAGACCTTAAAATTCTAATTGATTTCTTTGCAATCATTACAGCTGTACTATTAAGTCACTACAGTCATGTAAAAATACTTGAAAATTTTCAATGTAACGTTGCCTGCTGCCACTCTGGATTTACCTGTCATACCCCTAAGCTGACTTATAATAGTCTAATGGCAATATATGTATCTGTAGTTTTAATCCTCTCTCAAGAACCCTGTCCAGTCTGTCACCTCTATAAACTAACTTATTTTACCAACTCGCTTGAGTGACAAGACTAGTGGCTGGTTTAGATGTAATTCCACCTTGTAACCATGATGTGGCACCACTGAGTAAATAGAGAAAAAGAGCAATTTATAAAAAAAAAAAAAACGCTGAACGGAAGTGGTACTGAGAATGAGAACAAGGTTGAAGAGAAAGAGCAAACTGCTGGTGGAATAAAGTACTTTAAATACAGACTTGCATATCTTAAGCCATGTGAGGTTGCAAATGGACTTGTACAGAAAGACTTAGGCGCTTACGAGTGGAGAAGGAAGGAAAGTTGACCTGTTTGCAGCACTGCTAACACTATCCCCAATGCAGAAGGGTCCAAATATCAAGAATATCAGACCTGATATATATCATCTCCAGACCTGAGACACGGAGAACTCCAAAGATTCCCTGAGAGTGTGGGAGTACTCTTAGACCGGCTGTTTGGCTCTTATTTTGTCTCAATGATATACTGTTTGAGATATTAGATTCAGCAGTCATTCAACATGGTCTGACAGCTTCATATAGGTTCACAAGAGTATCACAACAACTTTATGCAGTGATATCGTACTGCATTTACGGGTCCCATTAATAAAACCAAAGGTAAAGGTGAGAGACAGCGGCATTACTTTATCATCTGCTCTACTCACTGGCAGCAGCTGATTCCTGGCATGTCTGGATGGGTTGTTGTCACTTCTCTAGGTTCCTGACAGCAAAACACAACATATTTTGACAAAAGACAAGATATATATCTTTTTTTTTATTTCAAAGACATTACAGAACAACAGAAGGTAAAACATGATTCACAGAAAGACTAAAGAAAAAAGCAAAAAAGGGCACGACAGTGGTATGAATAACATCTGTGTGCGTATATTCCTGACTTACCTTCCTCACATTGCTGATCCGCCAGGGCCTCCGCAGCCAATCAGGACCCACAGCCCAAGGCCGTGGACAGACAGATCAATAAAAATCATGTTAAGAAGGGTATCAAAGGTAACTCACACAGATTAGTACGTAAAAAAAGGAGTTCTCTAATAACAATCAAAAAGAGATGAAACTATTAACATTTGTGACTGTAAATCAAATTAAATAAATGAATGTATAAGTACGTGTGAGTCATAAGGAGAATAAAGCAGTGCGAATAGGCTCCAACACTTTTTGGAACTGATCAATTTCATTGTTGATGAAAGCAGTTCATTTCTCCATTGTTTTGCTTTCTATAAAGAAGTCTCTCCATACTAAAAGGTTTTAGAGTCTGGATAAAAGAGGGCTGGAGCTCACTGAGTCTGATGCAGTTTAATAGTGAAAACAAACCAAACGATTCTCCTGCCACTGTCGATGTTTTAATATGATTTGTTTTAGATTGAAGATACTAGAAAAAAATGTGATCAGTTGTATACTTGTGATAAAATCTAAATGATAAAGTACGAGTTTTGTGATGACATTATTTTTCCACGTTTACCCTTTTTTCTTTGATCCTGGAGTAGGACGCATTGTTCCATAGTGGGGTGTTTTTAAAGGTTGTGTGTGTGCTGATTGCTTGACTTTGCGGACTTTCCATCGAGTTGTAGTTATGGTTACGTTCCTGAAGAGTTATGGCATTTTATGGAGGTGCTAAAAGAAGTGATTCGGTTGAAATCCTCGCTTTGTTGCATAGTTGTTGTTCGATGTGCAGCCAGGAAAGTTCTATTTTTGTTGCGGTGAATCCATTTAGCTATGAAAGTTAACTGATAAAATGTGTTGTCTATAATGATGCCATTTGTTTTGGTTGTGCAGTGTAAACAAATGTCCTTGATATAATTTTTTTCTGTGTTTTGCAGCTCATACCCTCTGAAATATTAATTTGTGAATCAAATAAACTCACCAGGCCTGTCACTGGTCCGGATATACTCTCATAGTTCTGGTGACCGCGTTCTTGGACAGATATGGTGACGAAACATCACATGACAAAAATGTTTTAAGAAGACTGTCACTGTTTAACAGCCAGACTGAGTGTGTGTAGCCTGCTGAAACCGTTTCCCATCTGTGTCAATTGTGAATTATTAACACAAGGTGGCACTATTGCACAGTATTGAGTTCAGCAAAAAAAGGATTCCTCGAGAAGACCTGAAGGTTCTTGATGGCTTATAAGTTTAAAGGAAATCCTACCAATAGGCTGGACCAAGAGTAGTTTTATAAACCAGTAAGACAACCATAAAATCTGTTCAGCAACTTGAAAGATGGTCAATAAAAATGAAAAATGTAATGTGAACACTTTTTCTGTTTTTGTTAACATTCATGCTACCGAGCTTTGACGCAGTTGTAATTGAGAAATGTCCCCCTTGGGGAGACCAAAAAGCAGAACATAAGTAATCCTTTCGGTGATAAAAGCATGCAGAGATGTTAACCGCACAATTCAATTCAAAGAGCTTAACTTAAAAACTGTCAGCAGGGTACATACTCAGAATTAACAAAGGAAGGAACATTCAAGAAAGAACAAAAAGTTCCCTGTGATACTGAGAAGTTCAATTTTACGTTAAGAATGAGGCAAGAAATGATTGCTGTAAGTCTGCAGGAAATTAATGTAAGTAGCGTCATATCATTTGAAATGACGTGCAACAGAATGAGCACAACTTTTATCACTTCCTTCACACTCTCTCTCTTCCTGTGTCGGTAAGTTTGCTCCTTGCAGATATTTTACAATTGAATTTTTTTCACTCTAGGAGATGCTGCAGCATTTGTTTCTCTGGCAACAACCAACAGAGTCCAGTTGTGACAAAACGGTGTAGTTTCAGAAATTAGTAGTTATCTTATAAGCCCCTAAGGTGCCGAAAACACCAGACCTTAACGTCAGCTTTTGGCTGTCGTTGTTACTTCCTTTTGTGCGTGTGTGGAAGTTTTAATCTTTTCTGTCTTTTATTGATAATGAATCATCTCATTTCTCCAGAAGTCTTGCATTGAAAAAGGTGCAAAATGTGCTATTCTTGCCTCCCAAGAGTGTGACAGTAATATTTGAATTCTGGTTCCTCTTCATGACCTTTTTTCTCTAACTATCCAATTCTGGTCACAAAGTGTAATACCAGCATTTGCAATACATGATTGCAAGCAGATATCAGGGCCTCCATGTAACATTTTAAGGTAGAATTTGAGTATAAGTGGTTATTATCATTAAATACCTTTTAAACACCTGTAGTTTGCACTACTGCAGACCCAGATCACAGCTTAGTAGCTAAGCCTTAGCACACTTCTCCTCACCACATCCCCTGCTCAGTTACCTTTTTGATTTGCTGTCCTGTGTGGCTGTTTTCACTTTTGCCTTTCTGAGACCGACAGTTTTTTTGAGTTTGTTTATTCAATTCGCTGGCCCTCCTTGAATCAGAAAAAGCTTAGAGCCTGCTGTCGTTCAGTTATCCATCAAGCCTCTTACTGGTCCACCAACACAACTTTTGCTCAGCTGTTAACAGTCAGATCCTTCTCTGGAGCTACCTTATGTGAAATTCTCCAGAGGGAAATGTGACAATAGCAGACATTTTTTCACCACTGCTACCTTACCTCACCGTTTTGTAGGATTTAAACATACATGTTTCAATATAAGCATTCTCACATTGTGTATTAGATACAGCATATGTAAACAAAGTTGTCCCTCTCACCACTTCAAATCCTGTCCTGAACTGAATTAAACACAGTGATACTTTAAAGTGATAGTGAGATACTCAGTGACACTGAGTGATACTTGGAAATTTAGCAGAGACATGATTGAAATTTCTAGAGATCGATATGAAAGTGATGTGTTTGTAGCTTGGCAACAACAGAGTTGATAAAGTCACATTTAGTGTCAGCAGGTAATACATGAGAAGCTTCTCTGTGGGCACCATGGACAGAAACTCACTTTTAACAGTTTAACATCTGGGGTTCAGAGTCAATCCTTCTCAGTGATATGTTCAGGATTTGCACTTTTACCAGCCACTGCAACATCGCCTCCTTTAAAGGTCGTCTTATACCTTTGCAGAGTTATCAGTCTGTAGTGGCGTAGTCTGCAGTCTGTGCAGTCTTCCCAAAAGTAAATATGATTTGGAAATTGATTGGTTGATTACTCATTGGTTGAAAGTTAGCTCAAGTCAGTTGATGCTGGGACAACAACCCATTTCAAAACAAAGAAGGCAAAGCAAGGCACTGGAGAAAAGAATCAGACATCAGCTGGATAGGGGGAAAAAAATTATTCAATACTTATATTAACTTCACCACAAATCAGTCTTTTCTACAGCAGAGCAATGTGAAAGAACCAACATCAGTACCAAAATGACCAAGAGAAGCAGATACTTCTGATGCTGCTCCTACCTGGGAACAAAATGCTTTAATATGTAGATGCATGTTAACAACATCCAAACACAGAGCAAACACTGAAGCATGTTAACACATTATTTTCTCTGTGCAATCTGAATGTTTTATAGAGAGACACAGAAGGGCCGAATATGCTCCTGGAGCCATTTCTGAATTAAACCCAAACTGCATTCCCGTCATCAAACTTCCACCTCTTTGCTCTCCATTTTGCTCCTGCCTTACATCCTTGACATCTCCTCCTCAACTTGTCTGGATATCGGGTCTTATTCCAGGCAGTGTTGGGCAATAGAAAGCTCAATCAGCTCTTCTCAAATTCAAACATCTCTCCTGCTGGTGTAGGAACATAACAGAGTGGATCAAGTCCATGAGATTTATTTTATCATTGTATATATATTTTTTTTAAATCAGTGTTTTCACAGAAAGAAAAACTCAAAACGATAGAGACACAAACTGCCACAGGCTGCCACTGGTGTGGTGCCGCTCGTCGTACTAGAATGAAATTAACTCATTGATGACCGGTTTTCACATTTTGGTGTTGCAAGTCAATTAGAAGACAGATTAATCTGTTTGAGTGTGTATACCAAACTTTTAGGCCTAACAGTTATTCCCCAGAAATGTACAACAAACTGGAAAGCAGTCACTGTTAGTAATAACGGTGAAAATGAAATAATGACATAAATCCCTCCAGGCCCACTAAGTGGCTTTTTTATTATTTTCCTGGAGAATTTACCAAATTCCCGAATGAGATTTAGGTGGCTATGAAGATTATAATAGATGAAGAATTAGTGGGGCACCCCGTTTGTTTACCACCCACTGAGCTGGTCTCATGATTTCTGCATGACCAGGCTTTGTATCTGACCTCTGGGCACACTGCCTTTGTTCTCGCACCCCTGGTGGGCGGCGGTCGGGCCACCAGCATTTGAACAGAGGCTCCTTTCACCGGCAACATTTATTCAACCATCTGTGCTACGTATGCTCGCGCAAGCACGTACCAATTTTTCAGCGGAAACTCGTCTGCGCTGCTTCTCCAGACATTACCACCAGTGTCTATGAGTGACTCTCAACTGGCTGGGAAATATTACTCGCTGAGACGCTCTCATCTGAATATGAGTAAGAGACATCTACGTGCTGGTGAGCGTGTACAACTTTCTTTAAAAACACCCAGATACGAAGGACGTAACTTCTGTCAGAACGAACAGATCCGGACAAAATTGTCTTACTGAAAAAGGCTGAAATATATTCCACATCACGGTAAAGAAACTTTTATTTCACTCATTACCGATTGAGTAATGTGGTCGGTCTTTGCAAAACAATGCTATCTTAATTAACAATATAATCTGTAATGTCGTAGTGATGTTATTAAAGTTGAAGCAGGCTAATCTGCCCAAATCTAAAAGAAAACAGTGAATTCCTCTGTCGGTACAGCATCACCTGCAGGACCTCCGCACTGTTGGTCAGCTCATGATTTCCTCTGCAGCCCATTGAGATTTCTTTTTTCTATTGATTTCATCATTATTATTTCATTCTTATAGAAAAAACGATGCGCAGAACTCTAGTTGAAATAGTTGAAAGTGTTGAAATACGTCATTTTTCATAATTTCATCATTTTGGAGAGCAGAAGAGGAGGGGGAACAAGGAAGGGAGGGGTTTTCTTTAAATTTGGGCTTGGTTTTGACTGACTGACTGATGTTGGCTTCCGTACTGAAAAGCATATGTGCTGTCTTTGCCACAGAGAGCTCTCAACATTTCAGTCCATTAGGTTAGTAAATTTTAGTCGTGGTAATAGTTTATTTTTGTAAACCTCTGGGAAATATGATTTTAACCTCCGGGAAATGTTTTGCTACATAATGAATGGTATCTGCATGGTTCTTGTGTTTACTGATTTTCAGGTATTCCTGCTTACTGCTTGCACAGAAGTGTGTTCCTAAGACTTTACAGACAAGTGTGACAAGCTTCAGTTTGACTTCAAGTGTCAGCTCCTAAGCAGAGAAGATCAAGATGCAGCCGTTGGAGGACGACAAGGTAAATGTTTTAGCAAAGACTATTCCTGTCAGTTTGATTCTGATAAATCTGAAACCTATTTCCACCTCTCAGCACTAGGCCACATTAGTTTTACTGAAGTAGGTGCTTTTCAAAGAAGAGTTCAAAGAACTGTGAAACATATCTCCAAGTTATTGTATTCTGTATTTTTCCACTCTGACAAGGGCAGGAGCTCCGGATGGGAGCTAAGCACTTCAGGACATGACTAAGAGAGTAAGATTGGGAGACAGGGCCATTGGGTGGCACGTTTGAACTTGTATGTGTTCTAGTTTCCTCCTTTTATTGCCCGTTTCATAGAGAGATGGGATGGGGGAGGAGAGACTGGGCAAAAAGGACGCATGGGCTGACAGTTGTAAAAGCAGAGGATTGCTGCATGCTCATAGTGATAATATGCAAAGCAAGACAGTCTGCATTATAGTTCAAATTAAACTGTATATTTGAATACAAATGGCATGAAATGAGCTGTTTGTCTACTCAGTGTGACCATGCACCTTTGCAAACATTTGCTGTGGTTTGTCTTTTGTAAGAACTCTCTAGCAGTTGCTTCATTTTCTTGGATGTTACTTAAGATTCTTACTGCATCTGACACATGGAAATTAACTGAAAGAATACATGAATGTGGAAGTTAATGGTAACCAAAATCAGGTCCAGTGTAACTGCATGTGCTTCTAAATAATTAAATTAATTCTTCAGTGAGAGATGAGAGATACTTAAAGATACTTAACCACTAAAAGGATGAAGCTTTGAGAACTGAAATTCCATCTTAAGATCCATTTAGTTCCTGTTGGAGCACTCAGTCTTTGTGGTGTTCATACAGACAGAGAATGGTCAGGTTTCATGTCCTTATTCTCTGGATAGTTTTATCCTCAGTGTCTATGTTAGTTCTTACATCTTTAATAGGTAATTAATGGTTGTTATGTAACATCACAGCTTCATATGGCATTATGTTGTTCTGTATTATTCATGTGTGAACAAAAACTTGGACCCATGTGTGTCAGTTATATCGTGAAATGCAACGAATGTTGAGCAATGTTATGGGCTTGGCCGCCAAATATACACAAGCTAACATATCCCACGTATAAAATGACAAGTGCAATATTGTACATGTCTGTACAAGCACATGCCTCACGGCATGTTGATACAACCTCTGAGCCAGCTGTGGTATGATTGTATGTCACTATACTGCTTCTCACACAGCTGCCCACGCCTACTTTAGAGGCACTTGTATAGATAGAAGTGGATTTTAAGGTGCAATCGTTCTGAATGTCCCTACAGATGCAGTATTTTCATTTCATACACACCTACTCATATGCATACACCGCTCAGCTAGGCTCCTCCATAGTAGCAGATGTATGTTGCACATCTGTGCTATCTATTCTATTTGTGTGATTGTTATCCTCAAATTTGATATATTACTATACTTTTTATTCTGTCCTTTTCTGTCCACGTCTCTACTGTGCATTAGTGGAGCCAGAACATCATGTTTCCCCTTATCAAAGGCTTAATCATCCAAGCAGCATTGCCTGTGTGCCACTCAGACAGAAAGATTTGAGATACTGTCACTTGTACTTCACATCACTGAAACACCATATAACTCAGTTTGTTTTAGGCTGTTGTAGTCCTCTGAGAAACACAGTGTGGCTTTATTATCAGTTGTTACTGGGTTGAAGTATTCACCATTATCAGTCCAGCGTCATTATTTCAAATAATTCATGACTTCCTCCTGCTTGTTGTTTCATTCTGAGAAGCATGGTGCCTTAAGAGAAGCTAATAGGAGTCGATATTAGCAGCACTAACCTTATCCACTGAAAGCCTGTTACTGCACCATTGCTGTTGTTCGCAGTAAAGACCACTGGTTTCTCTGATGGAACAGAAAGGAACAGACAGTTTGTTTTAAGGGAGTCTCTGGGCTGCACTTTTGTTTCTTAGTTAATATCAATTAGAAACAAACAGCCTCAAAGACTTTCATGATATTTCAGTACTGATTTACTTTATCTGTGCAGATAATAATATCACGGTGACACCAAGTACTGTGAGGCAGAACAGAGCTCATTGTGCTTGTTCTGATAGGGTTTCTTCTTGAATTTTTTGACTGTATAAGAATATACAGAATTGTACAAAACAGTACTTATATTGAGTGATATCGATGCACTTCGTGTTGAATCAGCAGCTGTAGAAAATGCAATGATTAAACAGGATGATTAAAACATATTTCCTTTGATTAAATAGTCTGTCACTACATCAGCAATCGACTCTGCCCATTGTTCTCTAGTTCTTTGAGAAATAACTTGTGATGTAAACGACATGTGGTTATTAGTTAAGTCAAACTGAAACTTGTATCTGGAATTTCCATTTTTGGCAAGTTGCCTCCACATAGCATGTCTGTGGCCCCAACTTCATTAAAATCAGTGTCAGTTCTGCTTGGCTGAAGAATTCAAATGTCACTCTCCAGAAATTGTCTAGTGTATTAACTTGTTATTATGAGCTAAACCCATTTTAATTCTTAAACCAGTGGGAGTAAACATTCACAATAGGTCTTATTTTCTCTGGGTGTCTTTAGCCACTTATCTGAGAAATACCTCAGAGCTACAAATCATGTAGCTTTTGCAGTGTGGCAACACCTGCTTTCAAAGCAGTGCTGCAAGCCTGAAAACAATGAGTGAGAGCAGTTGTAGAAAGACTCATTGTGTGTACTTACCAGTGTCACTGTGAACAACCAGAGCTTTGTGTTGGCAGGAACAGACCACAGCCGTTATTCAAACTGAGGGAGTGATTGTACATGAGCTCCACCTTCTTATTGCATTATTCTGTCTTCTTTCTGTCATCAGCCCAAGAAGAAGGTGACCCCTTACCTCCTCTACTGCGTTTCAACAGCAGTCATCGGCTCACTACAGTTTGGCTACAATACTGGGGTCATCAATGCACCCGAGCAGGTGTGTGTGTGTGATGAATCTGTTACGTGTTTACATCTGGATGACTCATGGACATTGAAAGTGTTCATGTTTTACAGCAGCAGCTAGAGCATTAAAAGGGAATAGCTCCCACATCAATGATAGACACACGCTTCTCATTTTTTTTATATCAATAACAGTCAAAGAAATGTATTGTAAATAATATGAACGGTTTTATGTTGTTAATGTCGGTTAAGTTATGGTGCCAGATGTGATGTGTCAGCTCCCATTATTCAGCACAAGTGGTCTTACAGCAATGCTGAAAGCTCTACTGCCCTCATGTGGAGGTGTTTAAAACTTCCCCAGAAGAATCTCTGAAACCTTGTCTTTTATATTTTTCTTTAGAGTAACCACCTTTAACTGTATCTTTCTCTTTAAATTTTTTTTCTTATTTCCTAGAAACTACGGGATTTTTTCCAGAATGTATCCATGGAGCGATACGGGGAGCCTTTTACCCCAGGAACAAACACCATGGTGTGGAGCTTTGCTGTGGCCATCTTTAGTGTAGGAGGCATGGCCGGGTCCTTCTCTGTTGGAACTATGGTCAACACATTTGGCAGGTGAGAACATAGGGAGTAAAGATGCTAGTTCTATGATAAGTATAAACTGTGATGAAAGGATCCTCAGATGGGAGGATTTGCAACTTTTCAGTGTCAGATATGTTTCATTTGTTTGGTTTGGACTGACATTAAGAAAAAAACACATGATTCCTGTTTGTTACATTTGAGAGTGGGCAAACTTTGATGGTGTCAGGTTTATCAAACCTGTAGCTTTTTGCTGCCTTGAGTTACTGAAGTACATTATTCAGACATGCTTTCACTTGTATCAAAATTTTACTCCCAGTAACTTTGTTCCTCTTGGGTTTTTTTTGTCTCTCATCACCAGGCGAAAGTCCATGCTGCTCGCTAACATCCTGGCTGTAGTGGGCGGTAGTCTGATGGGACTGTCGTCTCTGAGTCATTCTTTTGAGATGGTCATCATCGGCAGATTGATCATCGGTGTGTTCTGCGGTCTGTGCACAGGTCTGACACCCATGTATGTGGGCGAGATCTCCCCCACTGCTGTCCGAGGAGCCTTCGGCACACTGCACCAGCTGGGTGTTGTTATTGGCATCCTGGTGGCACAGGTACGCAGATTTTTTTTTTTTTAAACTCTGTCTTCCGTGGAGCATACTTTACATACCAAACATTTTTTAGTTTTCTCTGATCAGGATGGTTTTAGATTCAGTTTTTCTGTAATTCTTGTAAATCTGTTTAGCTGCAGACAATAAGAATACACAACATTATGGAAGTTTTCCACCAAAAACATTCAAACAATCTTTCTTCTTTATCAATTTTGCAAGAGAATAAATTATTATTTATTCAGATTTTTACATGTAGCAGAGATGAATTGACTGAGATAAGTCTGTTTCGTGCATCTCATTGCTGTTGTGCTGTGTTTAGATCTTCGGTCTGGAGTCTCTGCTGGGCTCAGATCATCTGTGGCCACTGCTCCTCGCCCTCACTATCCTGCCTGCTATTCTGCAGACCATCATGCTGCCTTTCTGCCCTGAAAGCCCCCGCTACCTTCTCATTGTCCTCAACCAGGAGGAGGAGGCCAGAAAAGGTCCATTATAAGTCAATGTGTACACTTCCAACACAAGATGGCAACATCAGATGTTTAACTAAACTGATTTTAGAATTACTAATGTATTTTTAATGAGGTCCTTTAACTTATTAAAATGGTACAGTGTCATTGGATGTTCCAGGACCCTCTGAGCCACTCTTTGCATTATATTTACACGATTATCTACCTGGCTTGTCTGTATTCATCCTCGCCTTCTTCTTCTTACAGCAATGGAGCGTCTGCGTGGCGTTGAAGATGTGAGCGATGATATTCAGGAGATGAAGGAGGAAGGGATGAAGATGGCCTTGGAAAAGAAAGTGACCATCCTCGAACTCTTCCGCTCCCCAAACTATCGTCAGCCGATCATTATTGCCATCATCCTGCAGCTTTCTCAGCAGCTGTCTGGCATTAACGCTGTGAGTAGACATTGTATCTCATTAGTCCAACTGGATCAAGAGAGTAATCTTTAAACTCTAAGAGGAACACTTACTTCACTGATAGAAATTATTTCTGACAAGCGAATGACATGAGACGCTTCGTGACTCCAGGCAGTGTTAGATTGAGTGCAATAACCCCAAGAGACATAGACAAGCAAAGGGCATTTAATAGATATTTTGTTAATAAGGTCATGTAACCAGGTTGACGAAATTCATTAGCCGTTCTTGTGTTGGACATGACAGTCAAAGCAAAGCACTTGCAGCCTGCGGCCAGAGGCTGCTACATCAGTTAAACTTCAACAAGCACGTTAACCTCCATGACTGATGTCAGTTACCAGCAAGCTGCTAACGTTATGCAGCTTCAATAACTTTTTCCTGTTAAACTACTCTAAAAGCTAAATATTTTCCTTTAAACAATGAACCAAGTGACATTATGTAATAGGAAATTAAATCGGAGAGAACAATCACTCTGGTCCAGAGTCTCTCTCCAGAGCCGTGGAGCATTTTATTCTTCACTCTCACTAATGAGCCTTATTTTCAGCAGCAAGCAGAGAAAAGGGTTGAATAAACCCATTGTGTGACCAGCTACAGAACATAATGGAGCATTAAGTCTTTACAGAAATGAGATTAAGTCAGAAGCCAATGTAAACCGGAAATGAAGAAAAAAAAAGAGTTGGGCTGTTGGACTTAAAGAAGTCTTTTAAAGTTTGTGAAACCTTGAGAATTTTGTATGAATGTGACCAAAACATCATCAGATTTTCACATGATTTTAAGAAACATGGCTACAAAGAAACATCTAAAAACTGAAACTAAAATACTGCATTCAATTCACAAAGGAACATCATCTCATATATACAATATTACATATGTGTAGGGGGCAAAAAGTATGTGAACCTTTCAGTATATGGTGTGCACCAGTAACGGCAGCTAAATTCTTTGAGATCTGACTTGTGATGTAAACCTCACATTTGTTCCATAGTTATGAGTTGCATTTGATAGAAGTGTCAGATAATTTAATTAATATAATGGAATTAACTGCTCACTACATGTCCTTCAACAACCTTTGTGCTGGATTCTGGCCCAGTCTTTAAAAATGTGGATAAATGACCGAGTACAATAATTGTTGTTGTATTTGTTTATTTAAGTTCTCTTTGTTAACATTTAGGAATAGTGTGATATGTGAAATATCACATAATGTCACTTGTACTTCACATCAGAGATATTATGATTCCACTGAATTCATAAACTGTGGGTTTGACATGTTACTCTTGGTGTAAATCAGCAGCTGTTTTCTAAATAATATACATCAACATAAGCAATTAGAATTAGTTAGTTCTGATTTTAAATCTTGCCGATCTGCCCCTTTGCGCGATTGCGTTGTTTTAAATGCCGACCATTTTTTATCAGCTGAAATCAGAAACAATAAAAGAATTTAATTTGGCTTCCACTTCAGGTCTTTTACTACTCCACTGGCATATTTAAAACTGCTGGCGTAACTCAACCCATCTACGCCACCATAGGAGCTGGAGTGGTCAACACCGTGTTCACCGTTGTCTCTGTAAGTGTCTGCATGTACGATATTTGAATGCAGTGCCTGTCTGTTGGCTGTTAATGAAGGAGTTTTACTCTCTGGACACCAGCTGTTCCTGGTAGAGCGGGCAGGACGAAGGACGTTGCACCTCATTGGACTGGCTGGAATGGCCATCAGTGCCCTCGTCATGACCATCTCCCTGTCTTTGGTGGTGAGCGGACATTTCTGTGTTCGTGAGCTTGCTGTTGCAAAATTTGATCTTTATCTGAATCTCTCTTAATTCTTTCTCCGAGCAGAAGACCAACGAGTCTCTAAGTTATCTGGCAATTGTGGGTGTGTTCGGCTTTGTTGCCAGTTTTGAGATGGGTCCCGGGCCCATCCCCTGGTTCATCGTGGCTGAGCTCTTTTCTCAGGGGCCTCGACCTGCTGCCATGGCTGTTTCTGGTTGCTCCAACTGGACTGCTAACTTCCTGGTGGGGCTGGGATTCCCTAAACTGGAGGTATTTCTTATACCCACGGTAATACGACTTGTAGGTTGCACGACTTGCAGGTTTTCTCACAAAAAATCTCTTTCCCTCTCTCTCAGGAGCTTTGTGGCCCTTACGTTTTCCTCATCTTCATGATCCTTCTCATCCTGTTCTTCATCTTCACCTACCTCCGAGTCCCCGAGACAAAAGGACGAACCTTTGACGACATTGCACAGGGATTCGCTGCCAAACCCACCCACTCCCCCATGCCCGATGCGGTGGTCGTCGGACTGCCAGAGAATAAAGAACCTGCACCTTTGTCGCCCACAGAAAAGGTTCCCATGGTCGATCTTCCTTCAGAGAGACAATGAATATCCACAGAAAAGAGAGGGAAAACAGACAAACACGTTCAGTTGTACGAGTAATATAACATAACTTACAAATAATGGAGAACAGCAGGAAAAAGCTATCGATGTGTACCAATACAGAGAAAAGGTTGTAGTTTGTTTACATGAAAATTCAAGCCTGCCTTTTAAAAATGAAAGTTTTTTTGAAGATTCTCTTGTTAGAATTGCTTTAGTAATTGACTGAATTCCCTGTAATCTTTGTAAATCTTAACCCTACTACTGGCGCTTAACGTTTAGGAATATTCTCACTGCTGGCCCCATGCATTGAGCCACATAAGAGGATCAACATATTATCAAATTTTCAGCTGCTCTCGGTGTTAAAAGGTTGCAGGTTTTAAGGGTTTTATGTATTGAGGTCAAACTTGAAAAGCCGGTTTTGGAGACTGGTAGTTTGACCCAAAAAGAGGTTGACTTGCTATCCAGTGGGCCTGTGTAAAATGCCTCTCAGCCAGGGGGAGGGAACCATGTTGTATTAAATTGTCAGAAAAAAACAGGAAGGGGGTACCGCAGCGGTCCCTTTCCCCTTCAGGTATATACAAAAAAGCACTGATTTTAGACAGAGATTAAATGTTTTTAAGCACATCAAAGACAAAGACTTCTTCTCAACCTGTCACACAGCATCTCCCGACAACAGAAGATGTCTGTATTTATATGTTGTTTGAATTCAGCCGTGTTTGTGTGGATGAAGAAGCAGAGCGAGGACAGTTCTGCAAAGTGCGTGCATTAAATATACCTTTAGTGGGAGGATAAGAGAGATGTCGTCTGGCACTGCCAAGTCTGAACAAAGCCCCTTTAAAGGCTTTCTCCTCATTAAAAACACAAGCTTAAGCTTTACCACTTCCGTTTCAGGATTTTCACTGCAGAGAACAACTTGAATGACAGGGAAAAAAAAGCTTGTCATAATGCAGTTATTTACAGCATGCAGGAACAGATTCACAAACTCAGGTGGCTAAATGTGTAAATGTTTGTGGTTTCTAATTATTGCCAAGAAAATACTTGTATCTATCACTGTACTTGAAATTCTTTCAGCATCTGTTGTAACTTTTAGAACAGAAACTACTCGAAAAGTGTCTTACAGTCTATAAGATAATGTTTTCATATGTTTGCTAGTATGAAATTAAATGTTCTCATTTGAGGCTTGTATAGAAACATGTTTGTGTCTGCTGATAACTGAATGCACGTCTAACTCAAAGCAAGACATTAGCCACCTGTGATAGAGGTGTTAGATAAAATAACACTAAATGAATTGTATTTATTTTAGTGGTTAACGCACAACAAAAATGTTTTTGTTTCTAATTGTCTGAAATTATATGTATATATTGCAGAATCCCGAGTTACTGCATAGTGATCAGCTGTTGTGGCACATTTCAGTGGGCTTGTAAATGTTGTGTCAATGTTTGTGCTGTTGCATCTTCTTCTGGATGTGTACTCGCTTTATAAGGAAGCACTTTTCTCCTTTGAGCTTAGCAGTTTGCACTTTGGCAGTCTGACCACTTTCTAATGGTGGCTTATATTGTGTGTGTGGCCCTCTTATGTAAATACACTGGAAGTGTGTGTGTTTCTTTTTTTGCTCTTTACGCTGCTGTATATTCTGTTACTTCCATTCAGATTTTTGCATTATTTTTTGGCACTCTGCATTCTTGCTATGGTGACTGCAATGAAGTTGCATTGTAATTCTCCCTTATATTCATATTTGTCAGATGTATATTTTGCTCTTTTAAAGTCGTTTTGTGTAAATAAACAGAAATAATAACTCAGTCAGATGAGAGTTGACCTTTATTGAAACTTTTCCTGCTTTAAGGGAAATCATGAGTGTGATTGTGATTTTTTTTTTCTGTCGATAATCTCATCTGATGAAGATGAGAATTGTCATGAATGTTTAATGCATCTACTGCTCTGTAAAATTATAAGAGTTTTGTGTTGTGTGTGCCCTGTGGTAACTCCCATTTCCTCCTCTGCAGTGGCAAAACCTCAGCTAGCTGTGCAATAATAGATCTAACTGCCACTCTGACACACTAAAATGAAACCACATGTTCAAAACCAGAGTTTCCCTGCTGCTACGAAGCAGTTGAGTTTAAAAATATATATTCATGGTTGTGTTTTTTAAGGTTACACAATACTTCAATACATACTATATGGGTCTTGTAAGTGGATCCTTTTGGTACTTTACAGTTGTGGTAACTGAAACCTGTGGACCAACTACTTTACCAACCTTACCCCTCACAGAAAACAAATAAATATTCATATTTTAGAGGCTGAAGTGACTGTATTGTTGTTATCTTTACTATATAATGATTAACTCTGGTTTTAACTCGTGATTAAAATTGAGGGCAGCCCTGGCTTTGGACACTCTGGAGAGTAGTTGCCCTCCAACTAGAAGGTCAGTAGTTTGATTCCCAGCATTTCCACATATCGAGAAACTCTGGATAAGACACTGGACACTGCTTTGCCCCTAATGTGCTTATTAATACATATATTATTGTGGAGACAAAAAGGCTGTATATGTCACGGTTTATTTTCCGTTTTACGTCTTGTCTCGTCATTTCCTGTTTTATTTTGAAAAAGCACTAACCTTCTCCTCTCGTTTCAGGTAACTTGCCTTTCCTCCCGTGTCAAGCGTCTTATTGTCTTCCCTGATTCCAAGTGTTTTCACCTGTTCCCCTTGGTCCCTCGTGTGCTCAAATAGTCTGCGTTTCCCTTGTCTTGTGCCAGTATGTTGTCTCGGTTCGAGCGTCACTACCAGCCACTCTCCTTGTCTTGTCTCCACAGTTTCCACGAGCCTGCAGTGCAATCTTGTTTTGTACTTTATTCCACAGTCATAGCCTTAGTTATTTATTGAACGGTAAGTTTCATAGCCTTTGTTTTTCCTCCATTTTTACGGAGTGATTTTTCGTTGTAACCATTCAAAGTCTTTAAGTTAAAGTTTCATAGAGCCTCTGTTTTGAAAGAGTGCGCGTTTGTTTTATTCCGCCTCACTTTGAGAGCGTGACTTTGCTTTAAGTTTTCATAGCTTTTGGTTTTCCTCCCGTTGTGGAGAGAAGTTTGTGAACTTTCATAGCCGCGCTCCTCCTCTCCTTTAGTTACAGAGGAGAGCGCTTAGGCGTTTTATAGCCTTCTCCTTTGCACTGCCGGGAGAGCGCCCTGCACTGCCGGGAGAGCGCCCTGCACTGCCGGGAGAGCGCCCTGCACTGCCGGGAGAGCGCCCTGCACTGCCGGGAGAGCGCCCTGCACTGCCGGGAGAGCGCCCTGCACTGCCGGGAGAGCGCCCTGCACTGCCGGGAGAGCGCCCTGCACTGCCGGGAGAGCGCCCTGCACTGCCGGGAGAGCGCCCTGCACTGCCGGGAGAGCGCCCTGCACTGCCGGGAGAGCGCCCTGCACTGCCGCGATCTTGTCTTGTGTTTAATTATAATAAAACCCTCTTGAAACCACGACCCTGCATCTGCGTCCTAAATCCCTCTCTGGTAACTGACAGTATACAGCACATATATTATATTATACACATATATAATACAAATCATTTTAATAGATGAAGCTAAATGGAAAAACGCAAAAGAATGTTTAGCATTTTCATTATTTCTAAATCAATTTGGTATTTTTTTTAAATATTAAAACATATTTGTTGAATTTGAATTTCCATATTTTTTTCTTAATATTTGACAATTTGTGTGTATTTTAATTGTGATCCCTTTTCTCCTCATTTTCTCCCACATATCTGCAACTTCTCTAATTTACTTATTAATTTTGTTATTTAAAATGTGAGGAGCAGATGTCAGAATGAGGCCAAAAGCTACAATCCTCACAAAACTTAAAAAAGGCAGAAAAGGCAAGGTGCAGTGCAAAAGCAGTAGATCAAAGAATATGGAAAAATTACTGATTACTTTTAATTTATCTTTGTATTTAAACTTATAAATTTTTTTTACACATTTCTATATGCACATCTATATTCTTATTACTCTTGCTGCTTTCTTATTACAGATTCTCTTCTTTTGACTTCACAGGACACGTCAGGCCGAACAAAAGATAAGCTACACTACATTTCCTCAGTACCTCAGCCCTTCAGTGCTCATAGCCATGGGTAAAAGGCCCCTGGCTGGCTGGGAATGGGGCCATCTAACTATGTCAAACTAACGTAATACATCTCGCCGTTGGAGGATACAGCGGTCTGACTGATCGCCGTGAACTGGAGCATGAAAACCCATCAACACTCTGCAGTACTGCAGGCTGACCAGTGAGTGGCGTGCACAGACCAGAAGGGGTTTCCAGCTCTCTGTGTATGAATGTGTGAGTGCTGTAAGCGCATGTCTACATACTGTCTGGAGAGCTGTCCTGAGAGGCAAAGAGTGCGGCTGAGAGACAGGGGGATAAAGGAGGGGGTTGTTAGGAAGAGGGAAGCCACATGGAAGATGGAGAACATCCAAAAATGTGTCTGAATTATATTAATTTTCTATGAAGGTAGAAATGAGAATGTTCAAGTCAAACAGCAAGAAAGAAGTTTGCCAGTTTTCACATGCCACAGCCTAAAAAATGCAAGTTAGTGCAGCGTCCAGACATGTGAGGGATGCCACAATCTGTAAGGCGGTGTTAGAGGAGCACTGGAATGGATGCTGTTAGACATGTCTAGACAGTTGTTTTAAGGACCAGACAAACTTGTATTAATTGTTCTACCTCATTCTGTCTCCTGCCTCTCTTCCTTGCTTTCACTCTCTGTCTTTGTCTGTCAAAAAAAAACTCTTCCTCTCACGCTTTCTGATGTCTTCGTCTCCTCCTGTCTCTGTGACAACAGTGTTTTGTTCACCTCTTTGCTTGGCAGCGTACTTATTGTAAGTGCTGCTCTGTAAATATTTTTTCTCCTTCCCTCATCCATTCATCCATCTCCCCCTCCCCAATCGCCTCTTCCTCCCTCTTTCTCTCAGAGAAAGGGAGCAAACAGACTCCTCCCCCTCCCACCCCCCACCTCTCGCTCTGTCACACACTCATACTCCATCTCCCTCTTTCTCTCTCTTTCATGCTCTGTCCTTCCTCTCTGTCTGTCAGTGTCATTCTGTGGTGGAGATGTGGAGTGTCTTTCTGTCTCTCTGTCTGTTTTTCCAGCCTAATTCAGCTGAGGAAGGTAAGAACCAAACTTTTGCTTGAAAATGTTCTCGGCAAAGCTGTGACTTATGTGTGTTTATGGTTATAGCGTGATGGAGAGTTTGGGGCATGGCAGCTCTCATTGTGTACCTATAGTGAGCCCACGAGTAAAGAATGCTATGCTTCTGCAATAGTCCGCTGTGTACGTGGATATCTATGAATTAATGTTACTTCAAAAATGTGTGAAACTATAGCATGCAAGGCCACAAACAGCACAACCCCAGAGCTCCACCTGCAGCTTCGGAGTCCCTGAATCATTACCACCTTTCCCCTTGGTTACACAGCCCTTTGTGTGTTTAAGTTCTGTGTATCTCAGTGCATCTGTGTCCGTTAATATGCATGCAGACACTTTAAAGTTGCAGAAGATCAGATAAGACTTTGTTGGCATGGAAGTACCAGGTGCATGCCGGGTCCTCTCAAGCTCCTGCAACAAAAGAATATGGAAATAAGGCTATGGACAAATGAATAATAAGTTGCATAACCCAAATCTCCTTGCCTTTGGGCACGGTGACCCCCCTGCCCCCTTGTGTTACTCATGATCTCATCGATGTGACAGTCAGAGACCTCTACCCCCTTCAGGATGGTTATAACTGCCCTCTTTTTTTCTCCAACATCCTTAACGGATGCTTTTTTCTCCTCGATGCTGTTAACTCTAACTGCTGTTCTTGTCAGTTGGACACATTATGTGTCATAAAATCGGCAGAAGTGACTGTGTGAGTGTGTGTGAGAAAGACACAGACTGACAGATTCGAAAATGATGGATAGTTAAGTGAGACTTCATCCATGAAGTGATATGTCAGAACAGAGAGGGATGACTAGAGAAAACTGTGATGATTTGATGAGTGACTCGAACTGCTTTCATACAATGTATATATGTGTGTATATATGAGTATGTGTACAGTATGGAGTAATAAGTGTCTAAACATAGCTTTACATCTTGTCCCAAACACCAGAGAGAGTGTCTCAGCAGTCGGCACGCAATTACTTTCAAAGGACATATCTGCATGCTGGAAAGAGCTGCACCTGTTCGCACTCATCTCTCTTTGGCTTTACTGCGAGGTGTGTGTCAGTAATAGTACATAACAGGGTTAACGTATATGTTAGTCTCACGCCACAGATTTGTGCTGTGTTTGTAACAGATGGCTTGGACTTAGATGAGACAGAATGACAGAGGAGAGGCTGCGCAGTATTATTGGCCCACTGACTCTGTATAGTTGAAACTCTGCTTAATACAGTATTAACCTAATAGCATGAACGTCTTCATAAATCCATTTAAACTGAAACATCAGGTTATGTCATAAAGGGAGGATCTGGCCTGATCATTGGCTTTGATTGAAGTCAGTAATGTCTGAACTGACTGGCAGGTTATGTCCAGTCTCACCAAAAAAGAAAAGAAGAAGCAATTTTGTTCACAAAAATGTAGAGGTGTCATAATCCATGGCTGTAAAATATGAGATGGTTATGGATCCCTGGGCTGTTTTCTGTCAGACGATTTTCACAGGGGGAAATCATGAGGCATGACTATAAAAATGTGTAAAAAAAGTCGTAACCATGTAGATTATTTGTAACGTGTATTTTACGTGGACATTAATTCAAATGCGAAAGTGCAGCAGAAAAATAGGAATCACAAGTGCATAGGAAACTTGATAAATGCACAGACTGAAACAACGAGCAGGACCAGTTTCTAACTACAGCAATCTCGTGATTGAAGGTATTCTGAGAGTCACAGAGGGCCTTCTGCCGTCCTTGTAAGTGTTTGTGGCCAGTAAAAAAAAAGATATGGAACGTGATATGCTGATGCATCACAAGATGTAGCCGTGTTTTGAGCCTCTGTTATGAAACTGCAGACCTTTGGCTGTAGACTTTTTCATGTTCATACGTCACAGGATGTTTTTGATATGTTTACTGTCTGGCTTTATGTCGTTATTAGTGCACTGCAGTTTAGATGAGCCACTTCTGACTTACAAGGCTTTTTTTCTTTTTTGAATTTAAATGGGTTTGTGTGTTGTACTTATAAGTAGTCAATGTCTTTCCTGAAGTAGAGAATCAAACACGTATGAGCCAAGTTAAGCAAGGGGCCATTAGAAGAGCGAAATTTGTGCTATCTTAAACATCTCAAACCTCAAAATGTTAATGACGGTTAGAGTGAATGCCATAATTGAACCACAGCAAAATATTTATAGCTTGAGTTATTTTAGACGGCTAAAATTCACCAATAGCCTCCTTCTTCGTAGGTATTAGCGTAGGTCACACATCGGGAAAGCTTCCGATTTTCCAAACTGAGAGTGCTGAGTGCCGTTTACTGCAGGTAAGACACGGCCAACTCTTGAATATTTCTCACAACCCCAGTTCAAACAGGAACAAAAGGTACTGAAATCCCTTCAATATACGATAACTCTGTGCAGCTCTGCATAAAGACAAACTAGTAAGGACATAAAAACCTTACACACAGCCCAAGTGTTAATGCATTGTAGACGTGAAGCTACATGGCCGGCCTCTAAATTGTTGGATGTGCGTTGGGAATTCTTTGTTCACAGTGGATTAAGACGTAACACTGAAGGGGAGGCCTGCTTTGGGGCACACCTGAGGCTCTGTCAGCGTTTTCTGTCATGGATGAGTGGAGATACAGTCATGCTTACCGAGCTATACATTTCTACGAGTCAACCCAGCATCATTGGGGAAACTATAGTCGTGCACTGACAAAGTAACCTGCTACGATTTTCATTAAAAAGCAGCAGGTAGAAAAAACTGTCCACAATTTGTTGTTGTTTTGTTTTGTTTATCCGGAAATGAAAATGCAAATACAAAGACTCAACAAGTGGAGATACTTTAGTGGAGTTTTTCCTGCTTCTCTGCTTTTACTCTGCACTGATACATTTGCAGTAAAAGAAAAATATTCTATTAGCATTTAGATATAAATTGCAAGAAATAAACCGGCACCTCCAAATGTTTTTGTGGACAAAGTGATATTTATCAGGGAAGCAGATATATCAGATTTACCAGCTGATATTCAGTTTTGTTAACTGCAACTGGGACATTGCCACAAAGTAACTGATATTTATCTGCTGTGTCTTCCCTGAATGTTACCAGATTTATTTATAATTCATTTTTTGGGGCACAAAAAGCACTGAAAAGTCACTAAGTTAAAAGAAAGGTTTTTGATACATTTTATACATACAAAAGAACTGAAAAGTAGAATGATGACATGCTGAAATAGTTAGTTATTTTTTTTATAATTGACATATCATCATTTATCTGGCATTAAAGAGAAAATAAATGACAGAAGCTATCGATACTGGCTACCAGTCAATTTATTATCTCTAACATCTGTATCAGTATCGGTCCAGAGTTTCACAATCTGCGCATCCTGAATATTTGTGAAGATGTATCATAGTAATCAAACATAGGAGATGTCATCATCTGGTCCTAAATATTTAAAAACTAACTCAAAAGTGTTTAGATGCCACCAATGTTCAGTCAGACAGATTGTGGTAAAAAGGACAAAAATCAGTGACTGTTACCCTGCACATAGGAGTCAACTAATACAGATCACGTTTGGAAAATCCCACATGGAAGTCACACAATCACCCAGGGTAACTTCACCCTTCAACTCCTTTTTTTGCGTAAATGAGAGCTGCCGTCTTTGATCTTTGAGACATGGTGGTTGCTGTATCATGGTTTGGGCCGGTTTTGCTGCATCTGGGTTTATGGTGCAATAAGTTCTTTATGGAACAAAGAGTTCTGAAACATGTGAGTGAATTTCTAAAAAAGTATCAGAACATCTGTTAGTGAACTGAATCAAAGCAGAAAGTGGGTCATGCAGCAACACAATAGCCCTAAGCTTACAAGTAATTCAACAGAAGAATAGTTAGTGAAGAAGAAAGTCTGTGTTTTGGAAAAGTGAAGTCAAAGTTTTGGCCTTAATCTGGTGGAAATATTGTGAAAAGATCTGAGGTGAGCGATTCATCGGAGAAACCAACCAACATCAACAAAGGTAGAATTAAAATCATAAAAAAACTTTCAAGGACCACTGTAACTCTACAGGGTTACAATTATCTATACATCAGTGCTTCACTATCACAGATCTAATTGTATAAAACATCCATTTTAGGGACCATTTTTCAGCCTGTGAGGGGATTCTTCTTACCAAGTAAATAATACTGCAAGTATTTCTGTATTTCCACTCAAAGAATTTGAAATGGAGGATTTTTCATTGTGGTGTAGTATTTATAAATGCTGCTACTTGTACTGTCCGTGCTTCAATTCATGCATCAACAATCCATTTTCAAAAAGGAAGGCGATTAATAGACAAGACATTAACACATCCAGCAGTATATATTCTAATTACTTTTAATTTCTTGGTCAAATATAAGATCCATCCTACTGATATTTGCCACATTAGCACCAACAGAAGGTGCAGTCCATAAGGGACGAAATGCAATAAAACTTTGGTTTAAGCAACTGATTTATGATTAAAATTCACATAGAGAAAAGAAAAAGATTGTGTGTTTTTAGTCCACTTTTCTGAACAAAGGTCTTAGCATGTAATCAGAAAGGAAGCTGGTACTTCCAAACACAGCACGCTTAATAAACTTGGCGGAGTGTTGACATTCTCACTTTAAGGTCATCTGGGCCGTCCTTCCTGCCATCACTTGTTCCCACATTTAACTGGGTATTAATTGGAATGATTATCCTTCCTGTCCTGGTGTAATAAGCCACTCTTCCAAGACATGATAAATTAGTAAAAGTGTGATAAGAAAATAAATGGCATGCTTGTCACAGCAGGAGAGCAATGAAACGGATGCCTCCCTGAAAAGCTTCCTCCGCCCATCCCTCCCCTTATGTGCACTGAGCTGCAGAGCTCACGCTGATGGAAAGCGGAGAATGCAGCATCCCCATCACTGACACTACAACACTTATATGTGACCAGGCTTTATTTTTAGATCTCACATGTAATTTTTAAAAGCAACACAATTTTCTGTGGCTGTTGAGAGCACTGTAATGACATTAGGTCACATTTCCTGAAAAAGAATCACACATCTGCCTTCTGCTGTATCTGAGGTTGCAGGCCTCAGGCCTCCATGAACCAGGACTCTCTGCTTTGAGTCAGTCTGTGTCGTGACAGATATCGTCACAGATAATACGCCTGTGCAGCCAGGCACGGAGTCGCAGCCAAAATGTAACTGAAAGACGAACACGTGACGTGGACTGCTGTGACACTGGAATGTAGTTTTTAGTTTTGGATTTCACTTTAAAAAGCTGCTGCTCGGCAGTTTGCGTGTTGGCACCCACCAAACAGCGAAGGAAAGTCTGATTGATGGAAGCTTCACTCCGGAGAAAAGACTCAGTAAACTGATCTCACAAATTTACATTCCTTCTTCACAGTGGCTGTTGAATGCAGAGTCTGTGAGATGAAAATGTGTTTGTGGCAGGTTTTTTTCTTTATGGAAACTTTATATGACTTCAAGAGGAGAACTCCATTTAGATGCAACATTTTTGTGTTTTTTTGTTTTTTTTTTGCTCCTTTTAGTTTTCATCGGACATTTCCTCTACGTTCAGATGACTCCCTTCTAATGACAAGTTGAGTGTGAGGGAGGACATGTCTCTGGATCATCCTGTTGTGCCAAATCCAAAAAAAATATTTTTCATCCAGTCTTGACTTTCAAATTTCAGTCCTTTGATCAAAGGCTAGAACAGTGATGCAAGAGTACCCGGACAGATGAAACTAATCGTTCAAGACTGGAGGGAAATACAGTGAGTTAGTTAAGAAAATTGACACCACTCTTATGTCTGTAATGAAGACATGAAACTAGAGCCTACAGCCTTGCCGTTTTTGTGTTGAGCTTACTTCAAAGGGTATACTGCAAGCCTGGCTGAGAGACAAAATGTGCCTGCCAGCACCTCCAAAGCTCAGCAATCAATATGTCATTTGTTTAATCAAAAAAAGCAGTTCAGCCAACCCATTCTCACTTCCAACTCGTCACATGCAGACTTTTGGTCAGGGCCTCTTTCTGTTTCTTTCTAACACTCAGTGTCCACTCCATTAGTGGGATTCTTTCAGCATTCGTCGGCTTTTGAAATGGACACAGCAAGACCATAGAAAATGTTGTATGCTGGTGGCGTCACTGTTTCCAGATGCATCGCTGTGGTAATTAGAGAAATGAAGGAGAGGCTTTTTGTAGAAGGTAATCTTCAAATAATTTTGTAAAAAGATGCGCATTAGTTAAAGACTGTATAAAGGATGGAGGTCATGGTCATCTTAGCGTATGTTCAGTTTGTCATTTACCCGCTGCCAATATGTTGATTTTCGACCATAATGATGGAGTTTTGACTTGCTTTTGGAGACAGCCATAAGTGACCATTTAATTCCACAGCTCCACTGCTGCTTGATTTGAACCCAAACCATAACATACTAAACACAAGTATTTTTATCCCTGAACGTCTTTATGGATTTTTGGTGCCTAATCCTGACAAAACTACAAAGGAGGAGATCTATTCGAAGCAAATGTGTAATTTATGTATTTATTTATTTCCTTTGTTCAGCCAGGAAGGTCCCATAGAGATACAAGATCTCTTCTTCCAGGGAGTCCTGGACAAAAAGGGAGCATAAGACAAAATATCAGCATAAATGTTAGTAAAATATGACACAGGGAGTTAAAAAAAAACAACAACAACAGAAAACAATACATTAAAACTACTTCAACAAAGTTTTTAAAACACCTTTAAAAATATGTAAAGAAGAAAGTGTTTGCAAGCTGCCGATAGTCCAGATGAGTGTAAATGTGAAAATAACATTTAAACTTTGATGTAAATCATCCTTTAAGATGTGCTCTCACAGATCTGTCTCCCAGCAGGAAACCTAACCTGCCTTTAGAGAATGTCTTGTAATCAAGACAGTCGGTTTGTGAAATGTCATCCTATCAGTGCCTGTTGCTGCCTGCTCACCAGCTTAAGGCAGAGATTGCTCTGTCATCTCACCTGGCTTAAATGCTGCTTGTTGCAGCTGCACTTTCATTCAGCTTAACCGCAGCAGAGTTTTTGATAACTTCCCCTGACATGTGTATGCTTATTTCTGGAATCACGTTAATTCCCCTCTTTCCTCACGCGTCCAGCCTCCTCCTTCTCCCGCGCCCTCTGTTTTTGCGTTTCACTCACTGTGGTTGTGTATAATGAAGGTTTAGTAAAGACCTCATCCTTGACTGACTGTCTGTGGGAGGGAGCATCTGGAGCACATAAGGAATGGGTGGGGATGGGTGGATGAGTGAACAAAGGATTAAATCTCACCGCTGCTCAAAATGCTTGCAGGCACGGTGGGAACTTTTTTGTGAGTATGTGCATGTAGGTGTTAGCTGTGAGCCCTTTGACTTTGTACTCTTCATTTACTTTTGTGTTAAGGCATGGCTCACACTCACACCCCCTTTAGTATTAACAGCAACATTTTTTGCTCAGCTTCAGGAGGAGCTGTGGAAAGTGTGCTGTGAAGTAGCGTACTTCTGCTGTCAAGAGGCGTGACATGAACGACAGCACTACACTTAGCGCTGGAGAGTGTCGGTGCATGCATGGCCACACAGAGAGGAAAGGTGTTGGGTGCACAGGAATGGCTGGAGAGAGAAGAAGAGAGAGGGTCATTCAGCTGAAGTGAACACTCCAAACTAATGCAGGCCACATCTGCAACAAGAGAGAATAGCATTTACACCCACAGCATGGACAGAAAGAGGGGAGCGGGAGTGGTAAAGGAAACACATTCATATGCACAAGCACGGTCATATCTTCTTATCATTTCATAACTGTGCTGTTTATACTCTATTGTCTCCTGCTTTTCTTGCCTTGGTTATCCAAGCACGTTCAAACAAACAGCAGATCCAACATCAATAATGGAGCAGAGCGGATTTCTTTATTTAAGGTACAGGGATACCATACGCTGCTGTCACTTTTCAGATGAATAATACAAACACATGCAAAGAGGGGACAAGGGACAAGATGGAGGTAGAAAAGGTATCGAGTAGAGTGGGTGAAGATCAGAGATGGAGCGAGAGGCCACCGTGCATTAACACAGCACTCAAGTTCAGATTGCAGACTCAGCACTTCTTCAAACTGTTAGGGACAGTGTTTCTGCTCTCAGACAGACTTCTAACAGAGATGCTGTAGAAGGTATGACTATGAGTTAAATAAAGCAGCTTTTACCGCCAAGTGGACCTGCCTGAATGACCTGCCACTGAATGTCCCTCCCTTCTGGTCATGGTAATCTTGTGCACACACAAGAGCTATGATTCCTCAGCTCAGGCTAATCCTTGAAAGGTGTGCAGCATAGGATGTTGTGGTGAATTATTTAGCATGCTTAGGTCACACAATGAGAAACGTATGAAGGTCCTTAAACGCACCTCGGTGTAATCCCCATGTACAGGTTTGTAACATAAAAGTGGCAGAAGTGCGGTTAGGACCTTAGTCCCTGTCAGTTTGCTCAGTACTCGAGTAACCAGGAAGATCTGAGCGTTGCCATTACTTTGCCGAGGATGCCATCTGTAATATTTAATCAAACTACAGAATAAAGTAGAAATAAGTACCAAAAACATAGATAAAATCTGCAAATACTAATTTAGGATTAATTCTCTAAGCCAGATTTAACAGAGGCAGGATCCCAGTCGAACCTCTGAATACAAATATAATTTCACTTTGTTCACATGTTTCAATAAAGAGACAGAAATGAATTAATTTGCATAATCATTAAGTTAAACTGCTCTATGCCAATAACTCATTTGTATCAGTACATGTCTGTCCCCATGACAAGAATTAAAACAGTAGGAGCCTATATATAAATATTATAGTATAAATATATGACAGAATAAATATTAATGTCAAAAGTGTTTGCGTTGTATTACTTATGCATGACTGTGCCTTGAAGAGGAGAGTTAAATGAATCTGAAATGACACATCTGCGCCATTTATGTGTGTATCTTATCTGATGTAAATAGGATGATACTTAATTAGGTCACAGTACATGATATGCTAATGTATGTTGCTCATGCAAGACAAGTTTATGGGCAATCAAAATGTATTACTGTATCAAACAAAGGCTTAACCAATAAAAACTTGCATGTCACCACACACAGCTGGTCCTGCCCCCTTAAATCAAACACAAGAGGTCACTGATGAAATCCTGGTTTGGTAGATGTAGTCTTTCCCCCATTGGCGGGTTTTTTATCCTCACCGCTTCTGCAATTCCACTCGCCAAACTGTCCAGACAACACGCAAAACTATTTGTTCAGATGCCTGTGGCTGCATAAAACTAAACTGTTGCATTCCATTTGTATTCTTCTCTTGATACAAATCATATCACCCCAAATCCTGGAGGACTTCCATGAAAATTGTGTGACTTTAGTAAGACTGACATTAAGACGAGCCAGTGGGTGAAAACAGACTAGACAGACTGGGGAATGAAGGCTTGGAGGACAGATTTGTGGGGTCTCCATCTGTGAGTATAATCCTAAAAAGATCTGTACAGAGAACGCTCGGAGAACAGAGGGGTGGGGGCGATTTATGTCATAAGCCACAAATGATATCTTGTTGTTTGTTTGAATTATTAAGACAGGCTCAGGGATTCATTGCGTGTCTCTGTGTTTGAGAGACAGAGGAAGAAACTCATAAAAATAGATCAATCTCTGTAGGTCACGGTTGTTCTGGTGGGCCAGGATGTCTTTTCACATTCCTGCATGTGCTCTGATTATGAACAACATATTATTATTTCGCTCTTTGTCCAGTTGTCGGAGAGAAAGAGAAAAAAAAAAAAGCCTCTTTCTCCCTAGCCTGCAATTGTGTGACACAAAATGGAAACAGAAGCCCAAAAATATGACAACAATGTGAAAAATAACTAATCCGTAAAGAGAGGATGATGGTTCCAGCTTCTCACAGTTCCTCTCTCTGTTTACAGCTCTTTAGGTGATTCGTGCTGTGTGTGTTTTTCTCCATTAACTCCATCTGTGCAAGCATCAAAACCTGAAGTCTGATGTTTTTGCCCCCTCTGTGTGCACAACAAACTTTGGCCTGTGTTCAGTCGGTGGTGCAGATTGTGCCAGACTGAAGGAGCAGCAGCCACCACAGTTTGGAATGCTAATGGAAAATTCAAGGGCTTCAGTTCTGTGTGGGAAGCTGCCATGTGTCAGCATGCAGCACTCAGCATTAAAGTCACTTTGTGTGCGTGTGTGATTTCATTGCCAGCGTGCTTTTTAAAGCACTTAAACCCAAAAGCAAATTATAGGAAAATACACTCCAACACAGGAGAGATATACCATTCTGGTGCTCTTGTTGCAGATCAGAGGATATGTGAAAATATCTGTTAAAAACTGTACCAGAAGTGGAACACTAAGCATAGGACTCTGAAAAAATGAAGATGGTTACCTTTGGGCCAAACTAGTTGAAGCATCAACTTGCTAAGTTTGAACTAAACCTGACAGCAGCTGTTATGGCCTTTTTAAGTTGGGAAATTTGACCTTTAATCACGTTGCCCCATCAGGTCAATCAGTCAAATTTTCTGAACTTCCGAACATTGTGCCAAATGCATCATCACTCAAAATCATATATCAGGTTTGACAGATGCACACAGCTGGAGGTTCTCCTGATTTTATTGTACAAGGGGGGGAAAAAAATCAAGGAGAAATGTGGACAGAATCTGGCCCAGTTCCACCAACAGTTAGACCGACTACCAACTTCTTGTGGCATGTAACCAAACAAAAAAAGTGATTTTGAGAGCTCCCTAAAAAGAAATGCTTCACAAAGTGCATCTTGATTTCAGATCCATGTTTAAATCTTGATGCCATCACAGAATTACACACAGTCTGTTCTCAGTCTCTCAGAGAATGTCTCGTGATTACAGATTGTGTTTCACAGTCTCTTTGCTTTTTTAGAGCTCGCTCGGTTTCTCAGTGAAACTCTCGAGCAGCAGTCGATTGCATCAAACTGAAAGCAACTCCTGTTGTCTTATACTTTGTCTCTGTCCCTCTGCTTCTTCATCTCTCAGTGATGCTGCTGGACACAACGGAGACTACCTCAGAGCTGGGCTGGACCACCTATCCAGACACAGGGGTAAGCAGGGAGCTGACTTGTCAATGTGCTTTCCAGCTGTTGGAACATTAAAGCAGCTGTATTGGGAAGCTGGTTGAATGTGTTGCACACGTGTAGCAAATGGTTGTGTTTTAAGTGTAGGATTATAATCATATTGTTTGTTGGGCTTTGTGGTGTAGGGGTTTAAACACAATGGTATGTAATAAATCACACATTCTCTCGACTGAAGTCATTTTACAAGATGGCTGTTAGAAAAGTTTAAACACTAACAGAAAGTTTGGGTACCGTGCTTCATCTAATGCCATCTAATCTAATTATTATTACTGACTCATTTCTCGATTGCTTTTTAGATGAATCATTTTACTAATAAAAGTCAGATGGCAGTGAAAGCTCTAAGATATTTTCTATTGTAAGAGCAGGAACACTGGTATCACATAAAGGCATGTGGGGCTTCTTTTTTTTTAACGCCTGATTCTCAAAAAAAGAAGAACAAATCCTGTCTTAAAGATCTGGACAATAATCAGATATAGTTACTCAAATAAATATTAATGTTTTTGGGGTTTTTTTGTCTTTGTTTGTCTCATGTGAAGCAGCAGATCTACTTTCAAAGCAGTCTCATATCAGATTGTAAAAGCTACATTTTTCCACAGTGCAAAACGTCGCAGTTTCATTGTAAATGCTCAAAAATTGTAGAATTAAAACGCTTTCTTGGTCTCAAAATGTTATATGCCTACATCTGCCTTTCAAAATAGCAACATACCCACATTTTATATGACAAGAAAGTGAAATAACTACTTTTTCAAAGCTGAAAAACATTGCATTATTACATATGTGCATCTTTTTTTGTACATAGTCCCATTCTTACATTTTGCATTATGTGAAACATTCTCAAATGAGATATTACACATGGTGGTGATATACTTTCAAGAAAGGGATCCAAATTCAAGTCCGAGTCTTCATCAACAGCTTTTTGCTTTGCAACTTTGGTCTCAATCTGAGTTAGACATGAAAAATACATGTTTAGGTTTATATATTAATAATAATATGGATAGAGATTTGAATAAAAAAGACATGCTTACGCATGTTCATGCTTATTTAAAATATATATTGTAAGGGGTTTGCATTATGTCACCTGACTGCTTCCCTATCCAAAACAACAGGTAACAATAACCCATCCCACAATTTTTGGGTCCTTTTTGTGACACTACATTGTTTGCTCATGTGGACAAATGTATCTATTACAATTTTTCTTGTGTGACTAGACTGCTTCTTCACACAGCATAGCAGATGCACATTTTCTGTTTCTGCTAGAGGGAGAAAGAGAAATCACTCAGCTCACAGGGATGACCAGTTCTGGTATTGATTTAGCAGAAGCAGTTATAAGGGGATTTTCTCAAACAAAAAGAGAGAAAGAGCAATCGTTTGATGTTTCAGCAGACGAGTCTATCACATTAAATATAGCCAAAGCTGTGCTGTCCAACTGATCATACCTGACCATAAACATTAACTGGACTGACTCTACACAACACATTGGCTCTTTAATTGAGATCAATTTCTGCCTGAGGACTTAGACACACACACTTAATGCCAACTTAAAATTCCTACAGTCTGGCCTGTGGATATAATAATCATTTGCTGGCTCTTGCACATCCCAGTAAATAATGTCTGTTTAAAACAGGCACAGTTATTGTATCGCATTTCACACTTTGACATATGGAAATAAAACAGAAACCCTGTAGTCCTGTGGTATTTAATTTGCCTGACATTTTCTACAATTATTGCAATTAGAATAATTGAAATATACAGCAGGCATCCACATCGATGCAGCTATTTTTACTGTACCCATCTCATTGATGCAATGGGTGGCATCACACAACAGAGCACATCTAAAAGAGCAGTGTGTGCCCCCACCCAAAACATGTGTTTCAAAACAGTTGCTCGATACAAAACGATTTTCAGGCTCTTGTGCTGTGCCACTCTACATGTTACACTACATTTGTCAGGGCACTGCACAGGAGCCTGTAAGGCAAGCCTAATATTTTCTGAGTCAGTTCTCCACTCTGCTTTTATTTTTTGGAGGACTTTTCTTGTTTCCAAGGCTACCTAGCCTACCCCTCCGTCCCGCCTTCGCTGACTGGCTGTTGGTCTCTTCACGCCCCATAAGCACCTCATTTAAAAAAATCTTGGAATCAGGCATATCAAAGCAACATTACCACCTAAAAATACACCCTCATGAATGCTAATATTTAGTTATGTTTGAACTCTTCTACAACATCTAAAACCACCTAATCAGCCGTAGACAGAGTAAGGACTCAGTTTACCTCCAAGACAACCTTTTTGGCTTAAATACCCCTTCATGTTTTCTCCTATTATGTATCTTTATCCATGATAAAATAGCTCATATTGAGCGATACATTTCCCAAATTTGAAGTCTTTCTTGTCTCAAGTTTTTGCTATACCTTAAATGGAGCAAATTCGTGAATGTGTATGTGTTTTAGGATGGGGGATACTCTTTGCTATGTGTGTCCTTGCGTGACTGTGTAAGGGTCAACTCCTGGGTCAGTTAAAATCATTCATCTGTGAGTGATTATGGTTCACTTCTAATACGGCTCATAATTACACACATACATTGTTCTCACTCTTGAGGAAATCAGTCAAACCCCATTTGAGGAACTCTAGTTCTCCAGAGCAGAACAATGCGATTAGACTGTGGGAACATGATCAAACACCTGAAATATGAATTCAGAACATCATACTGCACAAACAAGTCACAACTAGCTGATAGGTGTGTTTATTCACGTTGCTTTTATACATGTTCCTTTTTCGCAGATAAGGGAATCAGGAATCTATACCAAATCACAACACAGTAGTCTCAGACCAACATCTGGCATACACACTCACATTAGCCTTTTATCTCACCGTACACTTCTCTCTACCTTCTGCCATCATCACCCAGTCTGCCCTCTGGCATCAGGCATAATTGCACATGATGTTTGATTAAACAGGGCCTCGTGTGCGTTAAAAACTTGTGAACCGTAATGGCAGCTGCTAATAGGAGGTCATCAGCATGTGTGTGTGTGTGTGTGAGTGAGGAAGCAAGTGTGTGCATGAGCAAGCATTTGCATGCATTTTCTTCCCCTTTATGGTCCCTGGATGACAAGTGCTTCTGAAATGGAGATATGGTTATTTGACCCGGGGCATCAAGCTGAGAGAAGTAGAAAGGCAGAACATGAGAGGCTGAGAAAACAAGGAATGGGATGTGTGTGTGTGCATTATTTTTTTTAAAAACCCTTTTCTTTTTAAATCCCATCTTTTCTTTTGCTTTAGGGTCTATGGGTATCCTTCACTTGGCTCTATCCTGCTCCTTCGTCTTGCTCTCTTACTGCCTTTCTAGTCTTGTAATGTACATCTTTGTCTCTGCTTCTTTCTCTTCCACTTAAAATCTTTCCTCCCTTTGCTCCTCTCAGACCCATGAGTCTCTTTGCATTTTATTTCACAGCAGTGTCAAACCAGCAGTTTGAAACTTCTAATTTCTTACTTCTACTTCTACATGAGTCTTGGGGAATGTGTGCACGCATATACACTTGCAGTACTTGCTTCTATCGTTTGTGTGCCGTGTCAGAGGCCCTGCCCCTCCCTGTCCTCTGTCACTGGAGAGCTTGCGTGGCTCTACAACATTTCAGTTCAAATTAAATCACAAAGATGAGTCGTCCCTGTTTTTTTTTTGTTTTTTTTTTCACTTCCTTTCCAACGATTCCTCCACCCCTCCTCCCCAATCTGGCCCATTTTTTTTCTTTCAACCTTCACAAGGGAGGGAGAAAAAGAGACGAGAAAAAAAAAAGGGAAGGGGGCAGGAGGGGTTGGGGGGGTTTAGGTCAGAAAACAAATGAAAGCAGTGTTTTTGCACGCAATGCCACACACGAATACAGTTGGCTGTGCTTTCTACCTGGCATTCACTGCAGCTACCTCACGAGCCTCAAGCAAGCGCACACTCGTTTTTTCTATTGACTAATCTTGCTCTCCACCCTCTTCATCTGCATCCCTTCACCCTACCATGTAATCTCTGTTGTCCACTCCATCCAATTGCCTTGCTTCCCCTGTCTAAAAGAGTAAATCACAGCCTGGGAGAGATAATATTTTCGTTTGGTTGTATCAGACTGACAGCGTCTCAGACAGTTTTTCATCTGCTTACTGATGTTATTGTGAGTCCAATTGTGACAAGTATAAAATCACTCTCTGATGTGTGATGCTATGAAGATTTTGTTCACACTAGCTGTCAGATTCACGCAGTGGAAGAGACCTAAGCTTGCAAAGATATAGTATCATTGATAAACACTGAATCACACATGCTTAATGCATCCTGATAGGTTGTCAGGATTTGTTGCCTCTTTCCATTGTTGTAAGGAGAATAATGATCATGAAGCCTAATACATAATTCCTCAGTATTACAACAGAAAAGGTCTTGCTTGTCATTCAAGGCCACAAGGGCTTAAGGCAGAGGCTTTTTATCTCTGGAGGCACAGTACTGTATAAGTGGTGAAACCAAAACCTGCACCTACGTTTCCATTTTGTCTCCTCTGAGCCGGGCAGCCAGCTCATGTCTTTTACTCAAATCCTTTTGTGCATACACATGTATTCACATTCTTTTAAAATGCAAAAAAGTCTGCTAATTTTATTACACAACAGCTGCCACAGGTCAGACACAGAACTGTCCACCACCTGTCACATGTGAACAATGGTGCACATGCAAATGCAAAGCCAGCACCCCCCACCCCACCCCACCCCCCCCATCCCCACCCCCCAAAAGAAAGAAAAAATACAGCAAAAAAACTGTTGTTATTATAATTTAGTGTTAGACTCCTGTAAGTTGTTTCGCTAAATAATGCAATATTGTCTTACATAGCTTTCCTCTATGCAATTTGTCTGCTGAGTTTGATAATTTGTCTCTGGTATTACCACCTCCAACATGATATGACAGACATGGATAAAATCGAGGTCAAACCTTTCAGAAAAATAGTTAATAAACTTAGCATCAACATTTCTTTTCAGAGGTGTTCTTGTTGCTCTGTCTTTTGTACTGATGAAATAGTCTCTTTGAAATGCTCACATCATCTCCTGTGAATTATGATTTTTTTTTCTTGGCATGAGGGAATGGAATGTTAAGGATCATCACTTTGATTGACACTAAAAAATTGTATTAACTCTCTAATGGATGACATCAAAGCTTGGAAGATCACTTGTCCACTAAAACATTTAACATCAGATAGATAGATAGATAGATAGATAGATAGATAGATAGATAGATAGATAGATAGACAGATAGACAGATAGATAGATAGATAGATAGACAGACAGACAGATATGAACAAAATCTGAAACACATTTCCCAAAAAACAAGACAAAGATTTCACAAAGGATGAGAGCACTGCCTCAAAAATCCTCTTGTAACTGAAAACAGCAGTGTTTTCAGTCATCCTGTTGGGTTTCCTGCTTTTGTGCTTTTAGTTTTTAAAATTCTTTCTCTAATCAATCCACATGTTTATTCCGTCAGATCTTGTTGTATTAACAAACCCTTTCATATGCACAGTGGAAACAACATATGAAAAACACAATACCCCAAAAGCATTGTTTGGGATTTCATGCTTAGAAAAGGCAAAACGTTTCACTGCATGAAGGCTGGTTATCTTTACTTTGTGTACGACTTCGGTAAGCAAATGTTAATCTGCTGCCATGCTGCAGTACAGCTGTGATCATACTGGGCATTATCATCAGAAAGGAGCTCAAAGCTCTGCTGTGTTTTGGCACAGACTTCTCTGCCTGTTAAATGTCATCTCTTAGAGCTTTTAGCACCACAAGCAAAATGTATCCACCTGAATCTGTATTGGAACAGGGGCGGGGAACTGTCAAAACTAGAGCAGCAAGGCTTTACCACAGGGGGACCCATGCAGAAATTAATTAGGCTTTCTCTTGGTCATAACAGCTTCATCTGCAACACTTGATGTGTGTTCCATGCTCTAAAAGAATGGCTCAAGTGGTTTAATTACTGGTTTTGTAGTCGTGATTACTAAATTAGAGAGTGGAAGGCCTATTGTGGAGAACAAGAACACGAACATGGCCTACATCAGTGATGGGAGTAATAAAAAAAATAAGAGCTTCACTTGTGGATCAATACCATAACATGAAATGGTGCTTTTTTATGAATAACTTAAACTTAAAGATTTCAAGAAAAAGCATTTTGGTATAGGATAGAAACACATAATAAACTCCCTGTTTACCCTCGGGAAATATAGACTATATTCTAAGATATGAGACCGATACATAGCTGTGTTATGTTGCTGATTTTGCAGCTCCCTGCTTAATATATTTTACGTTGTGTTGTCTCTGTCTCTTTCAGTGGGATGAGGTCAGTGTCCTGGACGACCGAGGGAAGCTCATACGAACCTTTGAGGTCTGTAATGTGAACCAAAACCCTCGTCTGCAGGACAACTGGTTGGCAACGCCTTTCCTGTACCGCCACTCAGCTCCACGAGTGTTTGTGACGCTACGTTTCTCTGTTCGCGACTGCGCCAGTTTGCGTACACCGTCACCCACCTGTCGAGAGACGCTCACCCTGTACTACAAACAGGCCGACTCCCAGACAGAGCTGATGAGGACCTGGGTGGCTGAGGTGAGGTTGAACATGAATAGTTTACTTCATAAATCAAGAAAAATTTCCTCAGTCTATTGGTTGATTTGTTATGACGCATTCCACATGTGCTACAGCACTCACGCCGCAGAGGTTCGATTTCTGTGGTCTATTTTCTGACAATCAGTATAATACTACCACTTATCCCTCTAATGGCATTTCCAGAACTCCCAAAAACCCTTGTAAAATCAGGTACCAGAATGCAAACACATTTGTCCGGTCGTAACAGTTCTCTTGTTTGTTTTGTATGACAAGACAAGAACTAAAAATAGTCTTGCACTACAATCAGACAACATAAGTCCACACTGCTCTTTCCTGCAGAAACACAGCTGCCATGCTGCAGTTGTGTCCTGGTTGGCAACAGATGTGGAACAAGTTGATGTGAAGGCAGAAATGACAGCATTCATAGTAGGCAATGAGTAGAGGTTTTTCTTTGATTTAAATTTAATTGAAATTTGCTTGATAGAGAGAGGGGAGTGACATGCAGCAAAGGGCCATCTGTGCTGAGGAGTTTTAGAGTCTGTACATGGGGTGCAGGGTTGCTCAGCTGGTTGAGTAAAGTAACCCCCCACCCCACCCCCACCCTTCACGTAGAGCATGATATTACAGCATAGCCCGCCACCGAATCCTCATACGAAATGTGTAATACTGAGCTTTGCCTGTTAAGTATGTCATTATATTTTATGTAAGTAGTGAGCTCTGTTGGAGAGGAATACCCTTTAAACTTATTTTGCTGGTTGTTCAAGCACATTTATTTTTGCGTATTGTCTCAAGGTTTTTTCTCATTTTTTTGCCGTATGCCACAGCTTTGGATAACAAATAAAAATGAAAGGAAAAAGGAAGAATCTTGTTTGTGTTACACCCCCTCACTGATCCTGACCGCTGTGAAGTCACAGCCTGGAGTTTCGCTCATAGGCTGGCTACCGCCACACACTAGCTTGACCTTTGTGTATCAAAAGGGCAGACACTGCTCACTAAGCAATAATATTTCTTCATATATATAAATCTTCAGAATCTCAGCCAGAGAACAAATCACAATGGCTTTACTACAGCAGAAATGACTTGACACAGAACAGGGCTGCATGCTTGTACAGTGATGGCTTTTTTTTTAGTAGCATCACCAACACATGCTTCTTCAGAATTTTAATCATATTTAACTAAAATGATAAGACAGTTTTGGGAATTTCTTAAACTGTGAAACATCACAGTGTTAAGAAAGGGAGACAAGTCATTTCTTTAAATCAGGGTTGTTTTTTTATCTCTTAAGATTTTTAAGTCTTAAGATTATGGGCTTATGAGTGAAAGAGTACGCTTGAGCTCTGTGACCTGAATAAATGCAACCAAAAGGGCACATGTTGGAGATAGACACTGATAGACTTATGTTGCACCATGCCTGCCCAAGCGGAGTATTTGATACTAGTAGCAATACTTACACCAGTAACTACTAGCTGTTGCTTACAGATAAATATTTAGCTGAACTAACTAATCACGAAAAAAACAATGTTGGCATGTTAAATCTTTTCTGATAGGATTGCCCGGCAAGAAATTTGAAGTTAAAAGGTAACATTTATCAAAAATAACACAGTATTAACAAACCTAAAGTACAACAAATTGTGCTGATGATTTTAGAAATATATTAATAACCTTGATTAGTGTAATCAGATATTTCCAATCAATAAAACATCACTGACTGCACTTCTCCATTCATTAATTAATGATCAGGTAAAACATGTTTACTAGTTGCTTACAAAATAAGTTAAATACATTTGGTAATAACTGGCAGTAACTATGTTTAAGTCTGAGATACAGCGTTTGGATTTCCAAAGCAAAGTAGTTCTTGTCTGTTTCATTGGCGAGTCACTAAGAAATTAGCTGTTGGGAATTAAATTGGTCCAGACTTTTAACAAGAAAAAGAAGCTTTAGTGTTGGCCTCTCTCCATTGACTTCCTGTTCATTTCAGGATCAATTAACATTTGATTGCTGGTTTTTCAGGCTCTTAATGGTCTGGCACCAGCTTGTCTAGAGGATTTGTTGCGTATTTATGCTCCAGCTTGAACACTGAGGTCAACAAACCAGATACTCCTAGATATTCCAAGATCTAAACACAAAAACAAAGGCAATTGCACCTTTAAAGTGGCTGCTTTGAGACTACTTTTAGTCCTTTTAAAAAAAAATAAAAAATTTTCCTAAAAAAAAAAAAAAAGTTGATTTACTGCATTTTTATGAATCTTTTATTGCTCTTAATTTGTTTATTCTTGTTGGACAGGGCTTTGATGCAACTTTTATTTTGTTGTAAAAGAGCTTTGTGAAATAAAACTGACGTTGGCATCGATGCACAAACTTAATATTAGCGTTACAAACAAGGAATTTAAGTCATGGATTGAGTTTAATACTCTTCCTATTGCACAGACTATGCGAGAGGTAGACACTGATTAATCAGTGTCTGGCCACAGCTTAAATACACAAGTGTAATTTCCTTCCTTTTTTAGTTAATTCATTTTTTGTCATGACTCGAGGCACAGTAGCTTCAGACGGAATCAATAAACTCATTATTAGGGATTCATTGCTGTTTGCATCAAAACAGCAAAACCTCTCATTGTCGCTTGACAAGGTCTAATTGTATAATCACCCTGATTGGCGAAGAAAAGCTGCTACCTCTTCAGACCTCTGCTGATGAGACGCACAGGCTAAACGTGTCAGTGTGGTCTCCATAAATGTCATTTCAATCCCACTAATTAACATCAATAAGATGCAAAATGAAAACGTCACACCTGCTTCAAACACCTCCCTGAACCTCACGTGCCGTCTGAGAAAACTACCTCCGTCCGTGTATGATTTATTTATCTGATCATTTAGTTTAGTTATTGAGTGTTTTTCTGGGTCATTCTGAGCTACCGCGTCTGAACTGCCTGAGCTACATGAGCAGCCACAGTCGCGGTGGGGGGGTTGCAGTATTTGTATACACAAACGTGTTTCTCCTCAGGGAAGTTAAATGCTTTTTAAAAATGCAAATCAAACTCTGACGAGGAATCAGAAGAGAGTCATAAAGGCGTAGGAAGCAGTGCTGCACTGAAAGTCTCGGCAAGGAGTTGAACACAAAGCGCCATCAAGACCTCCACAGATCTAAGTCACCCTTTACACTGCTCATTAAGCTTCTTAATAGTATGAATATGCCAAGAAAAACACATCATAACTTTCATCTCATATTCACTCTTCTTTTCTTGAAGATTTACTGAATATTACTGTATATTTCCAGTCCTATCTCCAAAATCATCCTTTGTCTTTCAGTGTCCATCCTGATATCCATATTTACTTCTTTCCTTTCTGTCGACCTCTTTCTTGCTGTGCTATTTTGTTCTCCTTTGACCACTGATTATTTTGCTTCCTCTGTGTTTTGTCCACTACGTTTTTTTCTCAGCCAAACAGCAAGGAAAAGGACACGAGGGAGGGCTGGGTGAAGATCGACACGATTGCCGCTGACAAGAGTTTTTCCAAGGTGGAGCCCAGTTCACCTCACCAGTACCAACCCAACAGATACAGCCGTATCAATGTTAAAACACGCAGCTTTGCCCCACTCACACGCAAAGGGTAATCATCTCTGGGATACGTTTTGCTTTCCATGTTTTTCCAGCACCACTGCTCCCTGGGGTGTGAATGTTCTCGGCCTCACATCTGACCTTTGTTTCAGATTTGTCTTGGCCATCGTTGACAGTGGAGCTTGTGTTTCTCTCATGGGTGTGTCTGTCTTCTATCGGCGTTGTCCAGCCACCAGCCTCTACTTGGCATCCTACCCGGCGACTCCTTCAGGTGTAGAGCCAACTGCCCTTGTGCCTGTGACGGGGACATGTGTCCCTCACAGTAAAGCACAGGGAGGCAACCTGCCTCGCATGCACTGCAATGCTGAAGGAGAGTGGATGGTGCCTGTTGGAGGATGTGTGTGTGACGAAGGCTATGAGCCGAATATCAACGGATCCGCCTGCTTGGGTGAGTCTGGGGAATTACGTTTCAAAAATGAAAAGTCACAGATTTATGAAAAGTAGATTTCCTAAAATAACCGCAGCAGAAGCTGAGCAATCCTTCTAGCCCTCTGAATAGGTCAGGCATAAGCACATAGTTTGACATTTAGGGAAACAGTTTTATTGAAGTCTCTACTCCTTGCTAAAAATCATGATTTCATAACAATAAATGTTCAACTTTTGTTGTAACACTTTTCTGTTTTTATACAGATTAATCAATAGAGATAAAATGTGGAAATAGCTGACCTTTATTTTTCTGGTATATATATTTCTCAAGCCTGTGAAGTTGTTTCCACTAATTTCCAGTAAATCAGTGACCGGATGACTGGTAATTGTTATTTCATGTAATCAGATAAAACTCTAAGCAAAAAATATAAAATTCACTGTGGCATTTCATACTCTGCATGCTATAAAGTGAAGAAGGACACGTCCCTGTAATGCCATCACACATGCCTGATTATAATGAAGTGCCAAAACAACTGAATGTAACAGCTCAACATCCAGAGCTGATGTCCTTTTGAAAGCTTGTTTTTAAGGGGAATCAAAAGTTTAGTAATATTGAGATTATATCTATCTGTGGTTTGCAGGGAAATTAAATTTGCAACACTTTACTCAAGTGACTGAGTTGTTCAGAATCGGTCTGCTTATTGGCTTCCCTGCACTGCAGTCATACATGGGAAGAACAATCTCTGGATGTTTGTGAATGCAGCAATGCTCTCTTTTATGATGGTAAAATAAACATAATTCATATGAACTAAATTACTGACTGTGGCCTCGTCAGCAAAATCACCTCTCACCATCTTGATCCAACCTGCTCTTTCTGATAAACTCTTACATCTCAAACTCCATGCTCACTGCTTTATTTCTGCACGATCTCCAGATAATATGCATGACATCATGTTTGTTTTTTTTCTGTTGATTTGAAAAAGTCTTCCCAGACGGGTAAAAGACATCCCACGTCTGTTCTCTCGACGCAGTATTTTTGTTTAACAGTCTAAATGTGTTTCAAAGGGCTGAGCTCGCTTAAACTAAGATTTCCATTAGCTGTCAGTCAACGGTTTTGGCCAACCTTAACCTACTGTTACTTTTCTCCTTTGGATTTCCGTAGAAAAGAAGCCACTGGATCAATACTGAAAGGAACAGCTGTCACTCTGGTAGACGACTGTCTTTGATAGGAAGACCACAAGCAGTCGAGGGAAGGCAGGCAGGTCAGGGTGGAATGAGCTGAGGAGATAAATAGCATCTTATTATATATATATTGATAACTTACAGTTAAAGTGCTATAAATGAAACAAAAGGAGAAAAGATGCATATGAGAGAGTCCACAGTTGAGAGCCAGACAGATAGTACTGAGGTCAGCGATAGCAAAACTGGTCAAAGAGCAAACTTCTCAAAGAGGGTGTAAGTAGGAGCAAAAAAAGATGAAAAATTTGAGAGGCGTCCAGACGAACCGGCAGGGATATACGTAGAAAGCAGGAGGGAGGGAGGAAGAGACGGAGAGAACCATAGTGAGAGGGCTGTGACACATTTAGGTCATGGCGATGTAATGGCCACTCGTCTGTGAACAAGTGACAGAAAGCGGAGGGGGGAGGAGAGAAGGACGAGGGCAGAATGAAAGATAAGAGGATGCAAGTTAATGACTTAAAGAACTGAGCAGACGAAAAAAATTCAACGGCATGAAGGCAAAAGAGTGAAAGGTTGTGTGAGTCTTTTTGTGTGAATGTAAGAGTATGTTGCTGCGATGCTGATGTTCACCCTGCCCACATACATGTGAGGGCTCAGGATGTTAGGATTACAGTCAAAACCTGCATTCTCAAAGGAATTTGAGTGGGCTTAATTGCTCAAGTCTAACTAATGGCAGCACAGTTAATCCTCTATCCTGCCAAGTCAGCTGTGAAATGTGTTCATGTTCTTTTGCATTACATCTGCACTCGGCCTGCCACTTGCGTTTCTCTGGATTTGATTGATATCTACTGACAAGTCACCCCTCAAAACTGCTCGCCTGCCAGAGCAAAAACTTCCAGACTGTTCGATGAATGATCTAACAGGTTTCCGCCCACGCGGCTCCTGCTTTTTGTTCCAACTCGCGTTTGATTATGTTTTGCTGATGACTTCACTGACTAATGATGTGAATGGGCATCATTACTTTGTTGTCCTCTCTGACTCCCTGACAAAGATGAAAAAAGAGGCAGATGGTTAACTGGCAATGCAGTCATCAAAGATTATCAACACTACCCGATACTTCTTCCCATTGGAAAGCAGAGCACCAAACTTTATCCATTTGAACAATTTGTTGTTGTTTGAATTAGCATGAAAGTCTTTTCATTACGCTTTGAACTTTAGTTAGAGGCTGTAATTACACAAAGTGTTCATAGTCTTTTAACAGGTGAGCACATTCAGCACAGCAGAAGAGCACAGTTGACTGGCATTTACTTATTGTAAGATTTTAAGCACATAAAATAGGTGTTTTTTATATTATGTGACTTTATTTAATCATTTAGATTAACCTAGTTGCTATTTAAGTAAACTGTAAATTATTGCTGTTTGATACCCATATGAGACACTCAGCTCAGTGTTCGCACCCTCAAACAAGACTAAATTTTTAATGGACAGAAAAGGAATCCAAAGCCTACATCTGAGTCTCATGCGCACATTAATATCAGTTAAATGATTGCTTTACTACATCCAGCTGTAATACTATTTTATTCTTAATAATATGATAATTAGCTTGCGTTTAACATTGTAGATGGTGATGTAGTTCTCTAGAAGAATCTCATCAAACTATCAGCTGGACTGCTAATCATTTTTGTTGATAGTAACTGCCAGCTGATGAGTTGTCATGACTTTGTTGAATCATCAATTTCCCTCCAGCTTTACCATCAGTTCAAAGATTTCACTTACACGCTAACATGTATTCTGGGTTGACTGGTGAATATTTACGTGCAGATTTTCATCCTGAGGCTCCGGGAAAATTACTCTACCCTTCCATTATTGTCAGCTTGGGGGTGCTACTCTGAAGGTTCAGGAACTTTTTGTGTGCCGCTTGCAATGTTGAATATTTCAGCAACTCTTCTGCCATTTCACAGTGTTGATGATAGCAGATGAAACATTATTTGCCCCTTTCAAGTCCAGCGTTTTGTGCTTTTGGATGTTGTTTTGTTTCGCTCATCTCTTTTTCTGTGTTGTATCAGTGACTCCATTTATAAAGTTGAAAAGCCTGACTGACAGCAGCACAACTTGAATCTCCTCTGTTAGTGCAGCGTCTGCCCCTTTATTGGGTGTCATTGTCTTATAGTAGTCTTTTTCATTTGTTATCACTACTGGACTGGAATAGAGCAGTTTGTTTTACAGGACTTTGGGCTGAAAGACGGCGTTTGAGATTGTTTTTTTTTTTTTTTACATTTTCTTAATTTCCCAGCTCTGAATACTGTAATTTTCTTAAAAGGATGTTGTATGTGAACAAGCAGCTCTGATGAAGCTACTGGAAGCTTTGTTACAATTAGAAGATGCTGAATATTGAGTTGTAAATCTCAACCCGTCTGCTTTTTTCATCTATCTGCTCAGTTTTAAGATACTGGAAAACATGATGAAACTATTTTAATTGTTTCTTTTTTTTTATTCAATCTTTATTTATACAATAAATCTGATTGAGACACTGAGACAATGAGATATAGAGGTACCTGTTTAAAGCAAACATACAATTTAAAAATTTAAATGAAATTGAATTAGATTAAATGTGGAAATATTCTATTTATCCCAAAAAGGAAATAATATTGTTCCAAACATTTTAATTATGGTTGAAATTGGTTAAGAATAAATAAATACTTATAATTGTAAATACATTACATACAACTTTTTAATAAAAAATATCAGGTGCTACAAGAAAGTACTAAAAGCAGGAATTAGCTTTCAAGGATGCCTTTTCTATCTTCCTTAACATAAAATAAAAAATAATTCTCATTGAAATCAAGCTAGACCGCTTCAGATCAAGTCCAGGTATGGTCCAAGTAGAAGGTGCAGAATAAGAAAAGGCCTTTTATTCACTCTGTATACACAAGGGGAACAGTGAAGGTACGAAGGACTGCAAGCAAAGGTTATGATGACTGCTCTTTCTGCGTGACATGTAAGAAGATAAATGTGCTGGCAGCAGACCAAGGATGGATTTGTAAATGAAATTGCACCAGCACAAAAGTCTACATAGGATTCAAAGGACGATGACCAGATAACCAGAGAGTATCAAACACAATATTGAGTTAGGGGTTTTCAGCCTGTTGTTAACCTCAGTGCTCTCTGATAAACAGCATCCAATATCGACAGAGAGTTGATGGCAGCATTCAAGTAGAAAATGTCACCATAATCAATAAGAGGTTTAAACGAAAAAGAATAGAAGCAACAAGCCTTAACCTGGCATTGAATGAAAAACCCAGTTAAGTTTAGATTTCTTACAGAGGTGTTCTGTGTGGGAGTTTTAAGATAGATTTATTTATAACTTTACTGTATTTTCTTACTTAGTTTCTTTTACAGTAAAGTAAGATGTCCTATAAAGAAAGTGCTCAGTTTCTTGAATTTGCCACACTTAAAAGGAACTGTTTGAATGAATGTTTAATAGGATAAAAGTTCCGGTTGATCTATCACATGCACGACTCAATTATTCTAATATCACACTTAACAAAACATTTGGGCTTATGATGAACTGAGAATCCAAGTAAAACATCAGACACCTACAAAAGACACAGCCGGCATTTTGTCAAGCAGACATCAAAAGATCATTCTTTAATTATTCATAAAACTGTTTATCACAAAGCTCACTTAAAAGGACATCCGGCTTCTGTCTGATAAGTGTGACATTCAGAATCCAATTCTGGATGAAAACCTGTCTTCTGTGTTTTGTATACGATAAGGACAGAAATAGAAGATTGTTGCAGCAGCTGCTTCTTTTTCTACCAAACAGCATAAGGGAAGTTTTCCCTTTTAATTTTGCATCTAACGAAATAAGAGAACAGGCTGAGACATGACTGAGCATAAGACACGATTACACCTTTCCAGCCAAACATGAAACAGTCTTTTAATTTTAGGCTTCCTGAGCTGATCCAAGCTGTCCGTGCATCGTTCTCAGACAGGCTCCTTATGTTTGATTCCCTTTAAGCCACTGTCGAGGATTTGGGGCAAAGATTAGTCCCAAATGCTCAAATGGGTCTCAAGTTTATTTGGTGCCTTGTCTGGTGTGCAACTGTTCCCCTACCCCAGTGAAATATTCCACAAGTAAGATTGTTCTGATTTGTCAAGCAGAGCAGTCAGTCGTCATAAAAATCCCAACGTATCCTTGGGCAAAATTAGGTTGTTTGGTCGGAGGAAGAGGTTAAAGTGCAATATTCTGAACATGATGCGTGACTCTGTTCTGGTCTCAAACAGGCACTTTTCACCATATGTCATCGATGTCTCACTCAAAGCATAGATTTCTGCTGAGACTGAACATGTGCAAGCATGCGTTTGTGATTTTAAAATTCACCGGCTTTTCCAGTACATCAATAAAGGTCACGCTTTAGACCAAAGTCCTGCTGTGTTAAATAATCAGTGATGTAAGTGATCAATGTTGGCAGGACCCCACTGATGGATGTTGCCAGGCAGAGATAATAGATCAACTTGAACATGCACAGCCACACAATCAATCGCATTTGGAGGATTTTATTGAGCGTGTTGGAGCATCCCCATAAGCCCTTCGATGATTACTTCTTTTTTCATGAGTCTTAATTCTCCCATTTGATTACCAAATGATGCTTCATAGAAATTGCACCAAACCAAAAGTGTCATTTTCATGGAGAGATGCTTTTAAACACAACATGACTGTGCAGGGTCATGTTGACACAATTATGATCTTGTGTCAAGTTTAATTTTGATCCTTGTTCCTAACTCTGTAGCGAGTGAGAATCGGGCAGAAAAAGGCTGGTTTATTTTCAGAATCCACACATGGAGCTGAGGTTGCCAGATTAATTTTCTGGGGCAGGGGTTGGGTAGTATTTGTGTATCTCTGCTCCAGATTTAGGGGTTGTAAATAAGACATATCTACCCAGCCACCAACTTTGTGGTTAACAAAGTATCTTTTTGGGTATATTCAGTTTTCTCCAACTTGAGTGTCAGAGGCTTGAGTTCTCAAAGTTTGGATGTCTGTTTGCAAATTTAACAGAGCCAGTATGTAATTGTAGACCACAGATGATAAATCAAATAGTCTGCGCCAGCACTGAAAAACTGACAGCATTTCACAGTTTCTACTCTATGTATTACATGTCTGTGTTGCAGCTTCTCTTCATTTTACAAGATTTGAAAATACTCATGGCTCTGCAAATAAACAATAAGGTAGATCATTTGACAACGTGCTTAATTTGTAGCCTTTTGTTTCAAGATGTGTTTGTTCATTTTCGTTGATAACTGCCATTTTGTGCTGGTTTATATATTTTAACCACTGGGATGTCGCTGTTGCATTTCATGAGAGCTGTATCTTAACTTGTTTACTCTGTCAAACTCTCATTTGACAATGGCACTGATTCTACGAGGAAAGTTTATGCTAATTTATGCCAATTTATATAAACTATTGGTGAGTATAATGTAAAGTATAGTAGGCATTCCACAACATGGTACCGAGCCACATTAGATGCTCTGGAAGGCCAGCACTTGCCTGTAGGCCTCATGTACTCTGTAGATCCAACTTTTGCAGAAATTACAAATGTAAGTCTCTTAGGGTATGTCTCTATGAGCTTGGCACATCTAACCACTGGGATTTTTGCCCATTCTTCAAAGTAAAACTGTTCCAGCTCCTTATATTTGGATGGGTTTAGCTCGTATACAGCAGTCTTTAAGATTTTCAGTTAGATTGAGGTTTGGTCTTTTACAAGACCAATCCAACTCATTTCAACATTTCCCCGTTAATCACTTGAGTTTAGCAGTATGTGTAGGGTCATTGTCCTGCTGGAAGATAAACCTCTGTCCCAGTCTCAAATCTTTAAAAGACTAAAACAGGCTTTCCTTAAGAATGTCCTTGTAGTTTGCACCATCCGTCATTCCCTGACTAGTTTCCCAGTCCCTACTGAATAAAAAATCAGGGGTTCTTCGGGTGATGAGAAGTGTTGGGTTTGCTCCAGACTTTCCTTGATGGCCAAAAAGTTTAATTTTAGTCTCGTCTGACCAGTGGCCTTCTTCCATATGTTTGGGGAGTCTCTCACATGCCTTTTGGTTCAATCTGAACATGCTTTCTTATTTTTTTCTATGGGCAAATAGCTTTTTTTTTCTGGCCACTCTTCCATAAAGCCCAGCTTTGTGGAGTGTACATCTTATAGTGGTTCTATGGACTGAGCTTTCCAGCATCTTTGGGGTAACTTTAGGGGTTTTGTTTGTGTTGCCTTTCTGATTAATAACCACCTTGCCTGGTCTGTACATTTTGGTGGCTAGCCCTCTTTTAACAGGTTTGTTGTGGTGCCACATTCTTTCCATTTTGTGAAAATGGATTTAATGGTGCTCTTTGGGATTTTCAAAGATTTTAATATTTGCTTACAACCCAACACTGATTCGGATTCCACCATTCCTTGGTCCCCATGGTGTCGCTTGCTTGGTGGGACCTGTTGATTAGTGGTTTTGCATTCTAGGGCCTTTCAAAACAGGTGTATTTATACTGAGCTTGTGTGACACAGATGGACCATATTTTTTAATTTGATTTTTTAATATGTTTTTTTCTCATTTTTTTTATTAATTGCCCCCAAAAAAATCTTTTTAAGCTATACTTAATGCAAAAAATAAAAAATAAAAATAGGAAAATGCTAAAGAGGGGTGAATAATTTGCAAGCTATTGCACATCACAGTACCAATGGCAAAGGACACCATTGGTTTATCTCTTCCCATTTTCACATATGAACAATGGAGACTATCAGAACAGGACACACTTTACTGTGTAAGCCTTTTTGCTTAAGACGTGCTTATACAGGGAAAAATTTTAGGGAGGTTATGTAGGGGAGGGTCTGTCCAAAGGAGGCAAGACATGATGTGAAAAAGCACGTCAAGAATGTCTTGATATCAACACCACACGTGTTTAAACATATCCACAATCACAACAAGTATGTGAAAACACACAGGTCAGCCGAAAAGAGTGTGAAGCAGCAAATATTACCAAAACACTCACTCGCAGTAAATGCTTCATAGGATTAACAGACACATTCAGACTTTGCTTCACTCCACGCTCTCCTGGAGATAGCACTTTGGGGCTGACTTGAAAATCAAGACGTCTGGAGCGAATGCTGAAGACATTTGTGTCCTCACATGCCACCTCTACAGTGTAAGTGTGAAAACTGCTTCGGAGATTCTACCTGCTCTGAGAGATGACTATTTAATGCCTCGGAAAGAGAGAAGATTAATCTGCTCATCTTATGCAGCTCACTGTATAGCTGCTCGGTTCTCACCGCTCCTTATAAGGATCATCTTCCTGCTCAGCATCTAATCTCTGTAAACAGATATCTTCAATGCACAGTATGAAACTAAGATACAAGATATTTAAGTTTGTTTTTAGCCGGAGGAGGATCGATTACTCTTGTTGCAGCAGGAGGAAAAGAGACAGTCACGTTGGCTAAAATCCAAGTTTTGAAAACAAACAGCTCTTGTCTGATGACTACTGAGCTTTTTGGTAGCTTTTTTTAAATTCATCTGCATTCAAACAATGACCGTGGTGGAGATCAGGAAGTGTCTGGCCAATTATCTTTAATCACATATGTCTGCTGGCTACACCTGAAGCCCTGAAACATTGACTGTTGGCCCCAGAGGCTTAATCAGCAGATGATAGCCGATGCGCTCTCAGATTGCTCAACACTAATCAGCCAACAGACCAAGTTAGGGACTGGAAGATAAACACACAGGGGGGCATTTAGCAGCTAGCAAGCCCACCATTTATCTCAGGAATTGGTAGAAACCAAAAACAGAGCTGCAGAACCTTACTACTGAAATCAGGACTGCAATAAGTGCACAAAAAAAAATTCTTACAAAAATACATGACTCGACCTTGTTGAATAGGAACATGTGTAATTGTTCTGTCTGCTGAATGCCCCTCATGACTTTTTGATCCCCTTTCACAGAGACAATACTAAGGACATGATAGAATTGTTTGAATGTGTTCATAATGAGGCAGAATTTATTTAATTAAAGATGGTTCACAGTGTGCTCATCAGTCCAGGACAAAAGCAGAAAAAAGGAAAAAAAGGAAAGAGGCATTGTCTGCACATTGAAATGTACAAATTCTCAAAGGTGTAATAAGCAATATTATCCCTGCCTCTACTTTTAGGGTAATTTGTGAGGCAATCTCCATTTCCGTGGTACAGAGATTTTCTTTTACATGAATGTTTGCCTGACAAAGACTGTGAGGGCCAATATTCATTATGTGGGTAATGATAAGTCTTTCATCCTTTAAGGGACATCTATCTAACATGTTAATTGGACTAATTAGACAAAATACAGTACGCACAAGGGAGCAAAAATTATTTCCTTAGTCACTGTCTGAATTAACTAAATTAGAACATGTAAACAAGCAGTTCATTTGGATGAAAAAACCTCCAAAGGGTTGCTTACTTTTGCATATAACAGTGCGATGTTGGAGCTTACATAGAAAATGAACGATATTATTTGGCGTACGTCTGTCTTCTGGCTGTACTGAAAGACAGAAAGAATAAAAATGAGAGCTTGTGAGTTAAAGTTCAAGCCCTTTATAGCAGGAGACGTGTGTGCTCATCTCTCCTGCTGCGTGGATGCATGTGGGACTGAACCTATGTGTTCGTGTTTTTGTGTATCTGAGAGAGAAAGAGATAGAGAGATTATGCTGGAAGCCAAATGAGGGAATGAGCGCATGAAAGAGGGAGAGGAAGAGAGAAAGAAATTGGGTCAGTGATCTGCATAGTGATGTATTAAGTTGACATCACGTTACTCACCTCTTTGCTTTGCTATCTTTTTTTCTACTCCTGTTAAAAATAATTTCAGTTTTTATTCATCCTTCCTTTTCTATATGGCAAACTAATTCATTTCATCTTGCCTATCAATAAATGACACCTTCCATTCTTCCAGTCCCTTTCCTTCTATATCTGATTTCATTGCCCTCAAATCATCAGTTTATTGCATTATGACAAAGTTCATATAGGCATCTACAAAAGCTAGTAATCATTGAAGTGCATGCAGTTCCAGATTGATTAACTTTCAAACAGTCAGCTCATAATAAAGAAATAGAACTTATGTTTGATCTTGCGCCAGTTTGTGGATTTTTGCCTGAACCTTCGCTGTGACTCCTGCATTCTCTGAAGTAAAGGATTGTGTCTTTGTGGTCAGAATGGCGATTAACTGTCTGCCTCGTAGTTTGTGAAATTGGGAGGGAAGGAGAAGGGATACAGCCAGGGGCAGGGTGGGGGTTGCAGATCAAGCGAGAGGGCAGAGGCCTTGCACTCTCATTGGCTGCTGTAATCAGGTGGCTTTGAGGATGAGGAGGATGAGGGTAGAGTTGCTGGAGCTTGTTTCGTCAGCGATGAGAGGCTTTGTAGCAAAGTCATGTTTCATGTCAGAGCCACATCTGGTAATGTACAGCTGTGACATAAATTATGAAAGAAGTTATATTCCCATCTCCTTCTCTGTTGTTGTCCTCCTTTCGTTTTCCTCATTCTCTACCATCATCTTGTGCTTATATACATTATGCCACCGTTCAGCCTGCATCTGTCTTTGTCCATCCAGCTCCATGTCCCCATCTGTGATCTCTCAACACGTTTTCACGTCTCTTCGTCTCTTTTTTCCCTCCTCACACCTGTTTGATAGCTGAGTGAGCTCTCAGAGACAAGTGAGAACATAGAAAGTCTTTTATCTGTTTATTCCTCCCCTCTTACGCATCTTACCTTTTTATTTTCTCCTCCCACGCTGCCCCACGACCGTCTACAATACACACATGCAACCACACACTCTTTATTCAGCATGTCAAGCTGAAGATGCACTACATCTTCTTGACAAGGTTATATAAATAAGGCCAGAGGTTCACTCCCACTGACCACAAGGACCAGACACACACATACTATTTCATCCTCCAACTCCAAGAGCACTTTAAAGCTGTTTAAAAACACATGAGAGGGTCCTTATTTTAAGCTGCTGCTTCTGGTGGTATCAGCTGTGCCATTTACACAATCTAAAGTACAAGGGATTGTGTATGAAAGTATGAAGTGCAAAAACCCTACACAGAGCTTAAAGACAAAGTGACCCCGTTTTGAACGATGCAACCTTTAGTGGACATGGCCTTAGGCGCTAACACACACCCACACGCAGAGTGTGAAAATGGCAGCAGACCAGCCTGCAGGCTATATTCCCGCTCAGAATGAGCACTCGAGGTTGATGTGTCAGTCACCTCAGCTTCAGCTTTCCAGCAGCTGACAGTAACAATTGGTACTTTTCATTGGTTTTTTACTCTAAAAACACATCAGTTCAGAATAACAGCCTGCAGACTCATTAATAATTCATGACAGATATGAATGCAGCTACAAAAGATACACATATTTATTATGCAAATGCATTCTTTTAAATGCATTTATGTTGTGAGCACATCATCAACAGATTATGTATAAGAATATTGTCAAAAGAGAAGTTATGGTATTGTGTTAATAAGCTTAATGTGTGACTGATCATTTAAAATGATCTTATATGTAAATAGAGTCTTATTAACCATTTGTTATTTATAGTTTGTATATTGATCATATTGAATGCAGGAACCCTGAAATATCATTATCAATTCTTGCTAATCATAGTATTAAGACATTTTCTGACTTCTTAAAATAAATAGATAATTTAGTTTAAAAAAAATTCATCTTACTATATTATGACTTCATTTTGTTTACATAAAATTTACTTTGTGTCAGAAAAAGTTTCATGAGGATAACAAGTTTAGATCTATGAAAATAATTCAAAGTTGTTTGAAATTTTACAAGATAAATCTTAACGAAATCTCTGCATTACGAGCAAACCCTTGATTTATGAAAAAAAATCAGGGTTTGCTGAAAATGGTTGTTTATCGAATGGGATATCCAAATTTCACTCTTGTTAAACATCTGGCTCGTATGTGACAGTGAAATGCAGTTGAAAGCCCAAAGAAGAGCATGAATTAACTTCTACGCCTGAGAGGCCATAACTCAGTTGAGACTGAAAAATGTTAAAGAAGTGGTTTGACATTTTCAGAAATATTTCTATTCTTTTGTTGGTTGAAAGAGTTGTCATCACTCTGCCACTCTTTGTAAGGAACATAAAAAACAGCCATGAGCAGATAGTTTGATCAGCCTGGCTCAAAGAAGGGGGAACAGCAAGCCTGAAACTGTTCCAAGTGGACTAAATCTGCTTGTCAGCTCCTCTCCAACTAACAAATTAACTCATTTGATCCTTTCTTTAATGTGGACACAGGGGGTTGCAGCTGTTTCCTCGTTTCCAGTCTGCTGAGTTGACCTGGTTAAGCTAGAATGTTCATACTTTGTGAGAAAGTCTTAATACAGTATGTGCAACTGCACTCTGTTAATATGGGCCGTTTCCCCTGTAAACACAAGTAAATGATAGTGCCGAGCAAAGCCAACAACACACAAAGGACTACCAAGTTGAACTTTTGAACCAAAGAGAACCACAAGCCAAGCTGAAATTGCCACTTAACTCCAAACCAGTTACTGCTGGTTTTATTCTGGACCGAACTGACCAAAGCAATAAAAAAAATAAGAGACTACATAAAAGAATATGGTGACTTCTGAACTGAGCATGACTAAAACCATTTCAAGGCTATTCCACCAAAAAAATAAAGCCTTATGTGGGATGAAGTGCCATGATGAATGCCAGATGTTTCCTCATTCATTTATGCTTCTTTCTTTACTCCTTGCATTTCCTTTTTGTACATGAATGTGTGCAAGGAAACAGAAATCACGCTCAAAGTTGACAAAACCATATCATCTGAGGGTCCTCTCTGTGTTTTTGAGTTTTACATGGAAATTATGATGTTCGAACTTTCCATTTCTACATCAGTAGCTTAGTGACAAGACAGCAATGATGAAACAGGAATGACTTGGTTGAAAGCTCTAGAGCAGGTAAGAGTAAGGGGACCTTGAGACATATTGTTTCTTCAGCTGCTGTTCTGATGCCCCAGCTCACAGTAACTCCTTTCAAATTGGTTTCAGCCTGGCAGTAATATTTTACTTTGAGGCTTAATTTTATGACTCAGAGCTTTGGGTGGCATTCTCTTTTTTGTTTTTGCTCTGCATACTTCTCAGTTCTTCAGCAACAACTGTAGCATTTCATCGCTTAAAAATCCTGCAGACAGTGATTTCCTAATGTGATTCTGGATTGTGAATATCCTTGAACATCCTTGTGCCTCTTCTTGTCTCTCTGCAGCCTGTCCTGTTGGCTATTTCAAGTCCTTTTCTGGCTCTGTTCCCTGCACTGTGTGCCCACCCAACAGCAGAACCAGCCAGGAGGGATCGACTGCGTGTGAATGTCGCAGCGGCTTTTATCGGGCAGCCGATGATGCCAACTCCTCTGCCTGCACAAGTGAGCTTCGTGTGTTTGTTTGTTTATGCCCAGCTCTCTGGGAGGTGTGTAAGGGGCCCCAGTGGAGTCATTTATCATTGACTCAATCTGTGAGAGCAGAGTCACTTAGTCACTGATATAAATCCTTTTTTTATAATGGAAAATCTTGTTTAAATTGCACCTCCAAAAAAGAAAAGCTTTTAAGTATTAAGTTTGAGTGCTCATTTGACTTGAACTGCCTCACTGCCAAACTATTTTTTCCATCACTTTTATATGAATGAATGACTTTGCCAGCACGCAGCTTCTCTCATATCTTAAACATTTCAGCAGATGCTTCAATCTATGTGTCTACTCCTTACATTATACATGTCAAACCCCTCCCATTGCCGTTCTGTCTATCCTCAGCTCCTCCATCTGCTCCTGTCTCTCTGACCTGGGAGTACGAGAGCGGCGATGGTGGGGTGTCCTTAAGGTGGCGCCCCCCAGTGGACATGGGAGGTCGTAGTGAAGTGTGGTACGGGGTGGTGTGTCGCATCTGCCCCTCGCCCAGCTTCAACAACCCAGCGGCGTGCTCCTGGTGTGGAGAAGGGGTCACCTTCAGCCCCTCCCAGACCAACCTGAAACGAACCAAAGTCACCCTCAACAACCTGCTAACTAGAGTCACTTATCTCATACAGGTGCTGTGGAAAAAACAATAATGATGTTATTGTGAGTCTTGTAATATTGCCTTTCAGAGCTGGACTTGAGGTTTTACTATTAAACTATTTTAAAATTCACATTTTGCCGTTCTGGGTTCCTGTTTGGTTTTGCCACCAGACATTTCTGTAAATGGTGAGTCATCTTCATCTTTCTCAGAGGTTGGACGCAGAACATCTGAGCTGTATTACTTCATAAGCTCCGCATCACCAAATACACACATTTATTATTTAGCCTGGCATAGCCCAACTAAACCCTTGCTTGTTTTTTTAATCATAATGGGCATATATTTCCAGTTTACTTGTATATGTTGATCTGTGATGGGAAATCCTGTCTGTGTTTCTCATGCATGTCATGAATATCGGTTGAAAAAGGCTCTAAAAGTCACAACCGTGTGTTCTTCATATTGACAGGTGCAAGCCATAAATGAGGTGTCAGCTTTGAGTCCTTTTCCATCTCGATACACAAGCATCAATTTCACCACCAGCCAGTCAGGTGAGAACCAGAAAGAGAAGGTGACAAAGATTAGTTGTATGAGGAGGAGATCCTCTGATGATGTTTGTGTCGGTACTATGTTTTTCTGTGAGGGGGTTCCTGCCCCCGTCTCTCTTTCAATCTCTCGTCTCCATCTTTTCTGTTCCTGCTCTCTGAACAGGAGGTTGCTCGAGGTTACAGTATCCCGTCAGATCTCATTATATTCACAGTGGAGAAAGAAAGGGACAAATGAGAGATGGGAAGACAAAGAGACAGACAGAAAGAAAGATCAAAGCAAATGAGTGGGGAGAGGAGAGGAGAATGGGGCATTGTGCAGACCAAGTGCATCATTATACAGCTTTCCAAGAAACCAATCACAATAAAGAAGTGCTTCAATTAGTTTTATTACCTAAAATCTTCTTGTATCTGCTCCCAGAATTTATTGATTAGATGACTGAAATGTTCCCTTTAACTGGAGTAGCCTTCTAGCGCAGTGACAGTAACAAGATTTGACTTGGCACTCAATAAAAACTCACTTTTAGGCTCTAACAAACATCCCCTACAGCTTCTGTAACACTGCCCCCATGTGGTTACTTTTACTTCAGTACAGCTCCACTGTTAGATAGTTATGGATGATCAGTTACCTCTTGTCTCCCTCAGTTCCTAGTACAGTTCCTATGATGCACCAGCTGAGCCGTGCTCCAGACTCCATCACTCTCTCGTGGCCTCAGCCGGACCGGCCCAACGGAGACATCCTGGAGTACCAACTCAGATACTATGACAAGGCACGTGCGCACACAAACACATTTCACCAAGCATGTTCATCATACTTGTACTGATAGAAAAGAAATCGTCAAATTGATAACTAGAGTCACTTAAAGTATTTGATCTGTGTCCTTCAGGGCTCAGACGTGGACAGTGCATTCACTGTGTACAGTGAGACCAACACAGTGACCGTCAACTCTCTGATTCCCGGCTCCATCTACGCCTTCCAGATCAGAGCTCGAAATGAACGAGGCTACGGCCCCTACAGCAACACCATCTACTTCACAACACTGCCTCTGGGTACAACACAATACACAATACCAGTGAAATCTGTGTGAATCAAAGAGCATTGATACACAGCTAAACTTTATATTTCAAGAGAAAATGGAAAAGAGTGAGTGAAAAGTTTATTCATGAGAACAAGACATCAGTGAGATCAGCTTGTGAACAGTGAAAACTCTAACTTATGAATTAATCATTGGCTAAAAGTAGCGTGACATAGAAATAGGAAAAGGTATTAACAATGCACATTTTAAAGCAAATTCATGTAGACTTAAATGTTATGCAGCTAGAACATTGTGCTGAATACAGCTCGAAGTACAAGAGCAGCTCTTTTAACTGGGTTTTTATGCTTCATTGTCCTTCTTTTCCAAATCTAAATTAGTGTTGACAGATGTGAGTTCACTGTTCAGTAGATCATGCTGAATCTTAAACGACATAGTGATGCCACCTGTGGTGAGTCTGACAGATGGAAAGAATTGATTTTAAGCAAACAATACCTGTGCTGAGAGGGGGTACCTGATGATGTTGAACTGCTGTTTACACTATTTTAGTTTTTAAGGCCAGAGGATCACTCACCAGAATATTTTCCCATTCATTTAGCTAAGTTAAGAGACAACTGGAAACAGGGATCGGATACCTTCGGGGCTCAGTTTTCTTGACAGAGGAGGCCACTATAAAGTCACAGTTTTAGCATTTCCAGTTTTAACTTCTGCATTTCATTATTTCTCTTTATTTATTTTACTTTACTGTCTTTGACTTTACCACCCAACACACTTTGGATGCTGCCACTGCAACTTCAAAGGCAGCGCACAAACTCTCCAGCTATCAGCTTGTTTACTCTATTTTCATTGAAGCCTTTGAGTAGGATGTTAGAATATGCTGATGCTTTGGTGGGGTGAATCATATCAATTACTAATCTTCCTTCAATGCAAAAAAAGGCAAGTTGGGGTGGTAGAGTTGAAAATGTTCATTAGGAGTGAGCAGGATGGACACGGTCAGAAATTAGTGTAACAGAGGGACCTGTAGAGACAAAAGGAGGAGCGAGACTGAAATGGTTTGGATATTTGCAGAGGAGGAATAGTGTATGTAAAGGATGAAAGATGTTGAAGATGGAGCTGCTGCCAGGAAGGAAGAAAAAGAGAATGGAATGAGATGGAGAAAGATGTTTAGCTTCAGCGACCCCTGAAAGGAGCAACAGAAAGAAGAAGTCTACATGCAACGCAACAATAACACAAAATGTTATAGATATCACATTTAAGCAGCTTTTAAAGGCATGCATGTACCAACACTTTCAAGGATGTTCATGAAACTGTCACCAAGCTGTCATGATTCAAGTCCTGGGACACAAATTTCTCTTTTATGTTTAAAAACTGCTTTGTTACAGTTAGGAAAACATCACTGCTGCATTAAACCATGATACTAACTCAATGTACCACATAAAAGAATGAGTACTGAGACTGAGAACAATCTGACTTTCCCTCAGAAGAACATTCACAGCAGATCCAGAACCGACTTCCTCTGCTAGTGGGCTCGGTGATGGGTGGAGCAGCATTTCTCCTTGTTGTGGCGGCGATTGTGGTCGTGGTTGTATTTCGCAGGTAGGTCCTCTGAACATACATGTCGTCTTGCATTACAAGTGTTATTTTAATTAAGTGGAAATTAACACACTTTTCATCCACATGGCAGCAAAAGGAGAGAGAGTCCATACAGTGACAGGCTTCAGAGGTACATCAGTAACCGGGGTAAGAATATTCATTTGAACGAATTTGAATCTAGTTTGAATTGAACTCTGTTAAATTAGTTTTTTATTCAATGCAAATTAGATATTTGTTTTGCCCTAACAGGGCTACACATTGTAGATGACTTGGAAAAACAACTGTCTCCACCATGAGACATAAAACGAGAAAGGAAATTATCAGATATGTAAAACATCCATAACTGGGGCACAAAACATCCACAAACAAATGGAAAATTATTTTCTTTTTAAAAATGGGACGAGAAACAGCCAAGAACAGATAAAAAGAAAAGACTAAGGTCCAATTTCAGACAAATGAGACACAAAATGAACTAATTAGAAGGCAGAACAACTACAAAGAGCTGCAGGAAGGCTACAGATAAATGCAGATAATTAAAACTGGACTGAAAGAGTGACACAAAACAAACAGTCAGTAAGAGACAGAACAAAAAAACCCCACCTAAATATGAAAAAAAAAATCAGCTGGAGATGCAAAACTACCACAAGTTGTATATTTATGGCTTGTGGTTGTTTGGTCTCTTGCAGTCTTGCGTTTTACTCCTCTGCTCCATAATCTGTCTGTAATATTTTTCTAAATGAATAAAACTAGCATTTACTCTTATATTCATTAGTGAATCTTTTCTCTGTTGTAGAAAGGGATCTTTCTGTTGTACAGTGAAACATAATCTTGATGCTGTGTCATTGAAATAAATCTATGATGTAAGAGCTGAAGGGCTTCAAAACCCCAGAATTTGATCTAAAGAATTGCTTTCTTTTCCAGGTGGGGTAAAGTATTACGTGGACCCATCTACATATGAGGACCCAAGTGAGGCAGTTAAAGAATTTGCCCGTGAGATAGATCCCTCTCACCTTAAGATTGAGGAGGTGATTGGTGCAGGTAGGCCTGATTTGCTACTCTATTAAAACATTTCTGTAGTCATGTCAACTCGCCGTAACTGGTTCCACTGCCTCTCCTCTCCAGCCCAGTTCGGTGAGGTTTCTCGTGGCCGCTACCGCCCTGTGGGCCGCAGGGAGGTGTTGGTGGCTGTAAAGACTCTACGCTGGGGGGCGTCTGACAGAGAAAAGGGGATCTTCCTTAGTGAAGCTGGAGTCCTTGGACAGTTTGACCACCCAAATGTGCTGAAGTTAGAGGGTGTTGTTACCGGAAGTCCTCCAGAGAGGATCATCACTGAGTTCATGGAGAATGGACCCCTTGATTCCTTCCTCAGGGTGAGAAAACATCACACGCTGCAGTTGTCTTGTATTTCTGGCTCTCTGTGATTCCAATGTGTAACACCACATTAGAACTCAAAAACTCCGTTCTACTTCCTCCATCCTGTCATCTACAGGAGAATGAAGGCCAGTTCAGTGTCCTCCAGCTTGTCGGAATGCTCAGGGGAGTCGGAGCAGGGATGCGTTACCTCTCTGAAAGAAACTTTGTTCATCGAGACCTGGCAGCCAGAAACGTGTTGGTCAATTCCAATCTGGTCTGCAAAGTGTCGGACTTCGGCCTTTCCAGACTCATGAGGGGCCTGGACCACAACATACCTACATACACCGCCTCTCTGGTGCGTTCACAGAAGTGGAGCTCCTTTGGTTTTGTTTCTGTTATCACTGCTTCAAAGTGTCAAGGTTTGTCAGAGGTAAATATTTTACTGGGCTCTGTTGTCATCCATCAGGGCAGTAAGATTCCTGTGAGGTGGACAGCACCAGAAGCTTTTCAGCATCGCAAGTTCAGCTCAGTCAGTGATGTGTGGAGCTTTGGCATACTGATGTGGGAAGTGATGTCCTATGGAGAGCGCCCATACTGGGACATGAGTAATCAAGAGGTGAAGAGGAATATTACCTGAGGAGAAGAATTTATAATCAATTAGAGATGGAAAGGCACTCAAATCCTTAATCACAAGTGTTACTATAAATTGAATAGAGTGTGATAATGTGTCATTAAAAATCAAAGTGGCCTCAAGGTTAAGACTCTAATCACTAACTACAAGGACCTTTGTTGCATCTCTCTGTACCATCCTCTGCTGAGCAAAGGCACGAAAACGTACCAGTAGAAAATACGTTCAGTTTTGTATTAGTTATATTACAGCCTCCCTGAACATTAGAGTCGTATGCAATTCTTCTTGAAAAGACAGCAATAGGCAGAAACAACTTTACATACAGTAAACAATATCATGTACAAATATTTTTTACTTGTAGAGCAATTAAAATGCTATTACAGGAAAGCCTACAATAGCTTCACATCTACACGTCGCTTGAATATTTGAATAAATGTGGCTCTTTTCGCCATCTCCTTGCATATTTTAATCATTCTCAAAATGCCAAACTGCTTAAATTTACATAATTTTCCCTGAGTCACTCTTACAAGCTCTCATACTCAGTGACCTTTTATGGAAGCCAGTTACACAAGATCTGCTCTACTTAAATCTAACACCTTCCTCTCTGTGTCTTCAGGTGATGAAAGCAGTAGCAGATCAGTACCGGTTGCCCGCCCCCCACAACTGCCCCCCTGCCCTCCACTCACTAATGCTTCAATGCTGGCAGGCCGAACGGGGGGACCGGCCAGGCTTCGACTCGCTCCTGTCCTCCTTGGATCGCCTGATCAGGCACCCTGCCTCCCTCAAGGCGGAGCCGACTCGGTGAGTGGGCAGCTTCTGCCAAATGCTGCTACAAAACACATAGAAGACAGTAGGTGGTGGAAAATCTGCTGCAGTTACAGATTCCCATGCTGTCGTTTTTTGACATTTTCAGAAGCTGCTCACAGCCACTGCTTAGCCCCACCCCAACAGACTTATCGTCAGTGGCCACAGTCAGTGACTGGCTGAAGGTGCTGAGGATGGAGAGATATCAGGAAGAATTTGACCGAGCTCACCTGGACACATTAGACAGAGTCAGCAGACTCACTATGGAGTGAGTATAGCTGCTAGTTACTATGTGTGTTTTTTAAATTTATCTGAAAAGTGCAAACTCTATTTACACAAAGGGTGAGAAGTTTTCCTAAATCCAACAAATACTTAATTTTATACTTAGTTTTAACTGATATATAAAGACAAAAGTACAAAGGTTTTACTTTCCGTGTCTTCTCTGACTAATTTAAGATTATTTAGAAAATTTCAACGTATTTCTAGATTGTAATGCACTATTACACAAAAACCAGTTGGGAAAGGTCATCTTTGCATTTGCATTACATCACTCTTTCCTTAAAGTAGACTTTTTAATCATTTCAGAAGTAATTGTGCTAATTATTTGAACTTTGCAAGAGGAATTTGTGGCCGTTCTTGTTGACTCCAGCTGCTCAAAAGATCTGGCCTGCAGTCAGGCCAGTTAAACACATGGTTGGTGTGTCTATAAAGCTTCTCCATTGTAAGAAAGGCTTCACCATATATAAAAAATGTATGATTTTTGCAGAATCAGCATGCACAATATCAATACCACAGAGCCATTTTGACCTGAAATTGAACAAGCACATGTGTGTTAATGAAGGCAACATTAGACTTTTTGAGGAAGTTCTACAACTATCCAGCACTCACAGGTGCAGAGGTGGAATACTGCTCTCATTTATTCACCTTAGATTAACACTATAGCCTATATTTAAAGTCAAATCGTCATTGCAATAGTCAACAAGATATCGCATGTTTTCCTGATATCATGTAGCCTGGTTGTAAGTCGAGCGGAATGACCTCTGGCATGATGCGGTTAAAATGGCCTCGGACCTCCCAGGCAAAGACCTTGACGTCAGCATAAGTCACTGCAAAATTCCAATACACGCTTCTGCATTAACGGTATCATCACACGTAATCAATGTGTGTCAGGGACACTGATGCACTAATAGCATCGCATGCTCTGGCATTTGCAGCTTTCACTAATAACAGCTTGGATGGTCTCTCTCTCTTCTTTGGTAGAACCAGTCATCAGTTTTTCCCAAAAGCAACTGAAATGTGGACTCATCTGACCACAGAATATGCGTCCGAGGTCTTTATGTCCATCCAAGATGAGCTCTTGTCCAGAGAACTCTGGATGCAGCAGTGAACTGCGTTGAGTGAAAATCGTTAGATTGATTATGATCGCATGACAGTTTCTCATGTAGCGGCCTGAGGGCTCAAGGGTCACATGCCCCCAACATTGATTTCTGTCTTTGTTTTTTATGCACTGACTCTTTTCACATGTATATTACACACTGTATATGTTGAAAGTTTCTTGCTAACTTGCATCGTAAAATATTTTTGTTTGGCTCACATTCCATCCTTGCTTGGAAAGACTAAACCTTTGGTAGATACACCTTGTATATCCAATTCTGACACACTCATCTTTCACCAATTAATCTACTGATTGCAGAAGCTTCCAGGATCCAGATCTGCTCAGAAACAACATTTTAATGCTGAAACCAAGAAACCAGTGAAAATTATTCACAAGTGAAACGGCACTGTAGTGTCAACCAAGTTAATTTAGTTTTGATCTACATAAAATGGTTGTGACATGAAGTGCTGTTATCTGAACTCTTCCACAGAGATGTCCAGGATCTCGGCGTGAACCTGTTGGGACACCAGAGGAAGATTGTCAGCGCAGCCCAGCAGCTCAATGCCCATCTCATGCAGGGGCAGGTGGAGGTCTGACATCCACCCGTGGTCCAATCTGTGCCATGGATTTTTAACATTTTCACAATCCTCTGCTTGTTGCGTCGGGTTTCTGCAACACTTTTATATTTACAGAGCACATTTAAAGAGTCAGAGTCAGCTAACAGTGCCACTCTGTACTGTATGTTCTGATAAGACTGACACTGCTACCAGAAAGGGTGAAGAAAGAGACTCCCAGCCACTCACTCCAGACACATAACAGAAGAGATGCACCATGGGAGCTGCAGTTCAGGTAGAAGTGAGGTTAGGAGATTGCTGAAAAAGAGGACTTTAAAGATTTTGTTGTGTTTTTTTTCACCATATTTCACTTTAATGTTGTTTGCTTTCCTCTCTCCACACCTGCAGTGTTGTCCTTCAGCCCTTCTTCCACTGCTCTCCCTCATTTCCCCATCCTCACTTAGTTCAATAAAACTGTAAAAAAAAAAAAAAAGAAACATTTTTGTTAAAATGCTCAAAGAGATCTTTCCTCACAAAGAATTGCGTGAAGACAATCAAGGCCTTCTTTTCATTTTTGGACTTTGTAAAGTTATGTCACTTCTTCTCTACTTAAACTGCTTAGTTACCTGGCAGTCTATGGTGGTCTAATGAGAATGATTTGATCTCAGAAAATTGTATTGTTTATTTAGCGTGATGTGAACCCTTAGGTTGGACATAAGCCACTGCCATTAAACTGGAAAATTCTAACAAAGAGCTGCTTTTATACAAACTGTAAGCCAGGTTTCTTCCCTCTGTGAAAGTCATATCGAGGGTCTGCAAGCAGCCCCATTTGTACAGTTCACTCTCACTGCAGAGCACCTCAGTGAAAGCAGAACTCATAATGTAAATTTTCACTGCAAACACAAACATCTGTCTGTGACGAAAACCAACAGCACCCACCTTTATGTGTACATTTCGCACTTCACCTCTTTGATTGCCTGAGAAAAGACACTGTGTCATCGAAGCGTTGTGAATCTGTGAAATGGAAAAGATGGACAAAATCTGATCTGATTTACACTTGAAGGAAGGAAGCGAAATGCTCTGTAAGTACGTACCCGTGTGTCTGTAACGTGTGCGCTGTACATGACGCTGTGTGCGAGTGTGCGTGCGTGCGGGTGTGTGTGTTTGAGACAAGTGTGTCAGGCTACACACATAACTAGCTGTTTACTTGTGTGAGTGTTCACCGCTATTCTGTAATCGTTCAAATTTGTAAAATAAATATGATTTTATTTAAGAACTGGCATTATTCTTGTTTTTCTATCTGCCATCTCTTATAAACAGTTTACAAAACTGTCCCCAAAAAGTTGGGACGTTCTCTGTAAGATAAAAGTAAAAACAACATACAGTATTTAATTCAATGTAGCACAAATACAACATACCAGATGATGACACTGAGTTGGGTAATGTTTACCTTGTTGGCACTTTCCAACTTCTTAGAAATGTATTGCTGGTATTAATTTCAAAGGGCCCACATATTTTCCAGGAAACATTTCTCATTGTCATGTATTCAGGTGCTATTTATGTAAAAGTTTTCATTGTAATTTAAATAACTTTCAAACCTATGCATTATGTTCTTTATCAACGTTTCACACTGCATCCCCTTCACGGTGAAGGTGCGTTATCACCTTCACGGTTGGGATGAAGAGTGCTGTACCTGTTGTTCCACAGATCAGCAAGTTTGTGTAGAATCACAGGTTGGGATCTGCTGGGGTCAGCAGTTAGTCCAAGAACAGACACTTGAATCCCACATCACTCAGGACTGCTGATGTCGGCGCTGATCAAGACTGATAGCAGGACCACATACCCATAGCCTCATATCAAATTACTCTACCAGCATCTTCTAATTTTTACTGCATGTCCTGCTGCGGGTAGGTGACTTATCATTATTATTATCATTTAAATTTATTTTACATTAGTATTTTCTAGAATTTTACATTAAACTAATAAATTCCCATTTACTGGAAGAGATTATATTGTCCAACTGCAGAAAATTGTGGCTGAGTTGGTAGAGTGGTTGTCTTTCAATCAGAATTGATTGGTTAGATCCCCAGCCCCTCCACCTGTCGAAGTGTCCTTGAATGAGACACGGGAATCACTTCATTTACAGTGCACATATACAGGATAATAAGAAGTGCTAATTGTGTGTTTCTGAGAGGGAGAGACCCATTGTAGATCAACTCTGACCCACTGAAATATGGACTGTACTGTGGTATCTGGAGTAAGCCATCAGCAGAAGATCCCTTAAATACTATAAGAGAGACTTGTTTTTCCAGATCATCCAACAGATGCTCGACTGGACTGAGATCTGGAGGATCTCGAGGGTATAGATCATCCACTTAATCTGGTCAGCCACATAATAAAAAAAAGAGAAAATGTTGCTCTGTGGTCCAGTTGTTCCCGCTATTGGTGCTTTTGGTGATGGACTTAGCTCAGCATGGGCACCATGTCTTCAACTCCACTGCCCCACACTGTGATGCACTGTGTGTTGTGTGTATTTATCAGAACTAGCATTCACTTGTTCAGCTATTTCAGCCACAGTAGCCCTTCTATTGGCTACAATACCACAGGCCAGCTTTTATGTGCATCAGTTAGCCTTGACTTCCCATGAGTCTTACTTCTAGCTTACTCGTTTTTCTGATTTCAACATATCAGCTATCAGGAATCATGCTATACAAGTATTTCAATCCCTTGAGTGCTGTATTTTAACCTAGTAAATATTTTAACTCAGGAGTCTCCTAACTATAGAGTAGTTTATTTTTCCCTCTTTTATATAACAAAAAAGGAGGTTATTAAAATCTAGGATGTCTTTTGTAAGAGTTTCATGGCCAAGACAGCAAAATCAGCAACAACACACATAGAGGCATTTGACAAACACATAAGAATGAAATGAGTTTACATAATATCAAACTTTGAAATGAGAATGTACAAAGAAAGTCACAACATAAATATAACAAGTCAGAAAATGCCAAGATTAAAATGACCCATCAAAACATGCACATCTTAAAGTATCTGCCTCTAAATCACATGAAAATACTTTGAATATGTTCAGTGAGATCAGCTTTTTTATTTCCAAGTGATTCTGATGCTGATTTCAAGCAAAGGCCGCAGACTGAGTATTTTTTTCCAAGTTCAGTACAAGTTCCAGGAACAGATAGTTGGTATAAATACAGAGTATAAAACTCATTTGAATGAAAAATGTTGATGAAAAAAATATGGAGGATTCAGACTGTAAATGACTTTGAAGTAAGAACACACCAATAACTGAGTCTACGTGTAGACAATGTCAACCGCCTGGAGTACAACAAGTAGTGATGAGTAAGAGATTTAGAGTCAGTGATAACCTCAAAAGTGTATTTAGTGCATGTAAGCATGCATGTAAAAAACATCAATATAATCCAGCATAGACAAGAAGGTGGTACCTAAAAGCTTAATTTTTGCCTTAAATGAAAGACTGGACTTAATGCTGACATCAAAGCCTGATTTCATTTCTTTCTTAAACTAGTCAGTGGCTATGAGGTGTAATGTAAAATATAAAGAATCATCTATATCACTTTAAAGATATTTACAATTACATACACACTCAATGACAGAGCTGTGGTAACACACTGAATATAAAAGTAGTAACAGACTGAATGTACATCAACTGAGAACAAAGTCGTGAGTGGTAGCTACGGTAGCACTTTTTAATAGTAGTTAATGGTAAATCTTTTATTGAAAAATGGCAACAGATTTCAGATCAACTCAGAAGAGTCAAATCTGTGCAAAAAATAAAAGACAAACACTCAATCAAAATCATGCACAAGAATCTCAAATACAGTATACAGTATATTCATATACTCTTAGCTGCTGAAAGCCCACTTTCTCAGTATCTTTTTAACACTGAAAATAAGAAATACTGATAAACAGGGAAACATGAGAATGACTCATAAGATGTGGAATTTTCCATTTGATATAAAGGTGTCAGAAAGACATATTATATCTAAAAAAGAAAAGCTTCTTAAAGAGATGTTGAAGAAAATCTTTGAAAGTGATGAAAGTTTAAAGATCAAAAAGCAGTTTAGGCTTGTTGTCATAGATTATTGTCCCTTATGTCTCTCACATGATCATCAAACACTACTGGGTTAAGTCAGCATGCACCAGCTGTCATAACCCAAATGTATGCGAGTGTAATAATTGTTTACTGTAGCATTCCGACTTGAATTAACACAGCAGTGTTACATGAGTCTAGAAACAGTGAGCACAATAACCACAAAATCATGTTTTTATGGTGTTATTGTTTCTTAATGAAGACGTTAACAGAGTGGAAACCATTGGTCTTTATGGCACTGCTTAAAAATGGTGCTCCCAGTCTGGTAAATAGCTATTATCTTCACAAAACCATGTGACGGCCACATCTGCAGCCATTACCAGGTCCTCCTATAGAGTCCTCCTAAACCCTGTTTATCCTGCGGCTAACCGCCCTCTTAGTCATGATCTATAAATGGTGCAGAAAAACACCTGCACGATACAAGTGATGTAACCAGAAGTTTTGTGTAACTTGACTGAATCAGCAGTTTGCAACTAATTTAACTGTGTCAAAGTGAGATATTTGGTTCCTTATTAGTTAGTTGCCACAACCCTTAAAGAGCACAAGTTCCACTTAACAAAATATACCATTAGCTTTGTTTTCTGCCCTCCGAGGAAGGTGACATGCCATCATGGGAAATGACGTTGCGGGCCTCTAGATGATCATTATGGTCTTCGTACTGCGGCAATTACCGTATTTGTGATCATTCCTGTTGACACATGAATGGTGCTTAACATGTTAAATCACTGTGAATGAAACTAGTTGTGAAGTGTTTGTGTGGACAAGAAGTAACCTGCTGAAAAATCATACATCATCTCCATGTTTTCTCCAGCAAATACTCCCCATTTGGAGAAATTTGTCAATTTAAAGAACAACAAATGCAGCGTAAAACCCTTACGCCTCAATATGTGGCGTAGATTACAAACCTGTGCTCAAGCAATTTTCAAACAGGTTTTCTTTGCAGTTCACTTGAAACCATTACCGCTATGTGTGGACTGTCATGAAGTTGCAGAATTTTCATAGTGGCCATGCAGGTTTTGGTGGTAGTTAGAGGAATGCAGACAGGCCTGGTGATGGCAGAGAGATATACTGGGATCAGGGACTGGACCAATGTTACTTCACTCTTTAGGAGACCAACTTGTGCCAATAATTTCAAATCACCATGATAAAGGAGTTCCTTTGTTGACAGTCAGCGGATGCTTAAAGCACAACTTTCTCTGTGGGATTTCTGACCAGTGGTGAAAGTTTGCCTGCTCATTACTGCCTCACTATCACTGTCTTACCTGTCGGCTGTTCACACATCCTCCCTCTCCGCCCATTCATTCTCAACCCCACCGCAGGTCTCCTCCCTCTTGCCGGGGTCATATATAATGGTGATGCCACAGGGATTTCACTTCTCCTCAGGGACATTTCATAGGCGCTTGTTTCCAATTTTGAGGGTTATGATTGAGAAGTTGAAGAAGCTGAGGAGGGACACTTTTATCATTTGAGGGTAAGACAAACAAACTTTTCTTTTTTGTTGCTGTTGTTGATGTTTTATTGTTTTTACTTCCAAAAAACACAAATTTGTAGGTTTAAAAAGAGATAATTCCTGCCCGCTGGTACAGACTCCACTGTAATTTTTTATATTTCAGTTAATTGACTTTCTTGCTTTGTTTTATGCTTTTATGCACATGTCACTCTTCCAGTCAAACATCAGGTGTCAATGTCTCCGTCTCTGGCCCGATCTGCTCCAAGCGAGCTCAACCATTGGTGGAGCCAGCTGAGGTTTCGCCTCCAAAATAAAAAAGGATGGAACGAGATGTTGGATGAGACATTCCTGATCTACACAAAAAAGTAAAAAGATTTTCAACAAGGAATTGGACCTAAAGTGATGTCATGGGCAAGCCTAATCTTTTCGTTTACAGTGGAAATGATGTTTAGTCTTTGTCCTTCTGTCCCTTAGCATAAATGACATTCCTCTCTTCTATGCGGCCAAAAACAACAGTGTCGGTTGCATCAAGAAACTGTTAAGCTGCGCGTCCACCAACATCTTTGAGAGAGGTGAGGCTGAGCTATGAATTCGAGCCTTGTTGTGTTTGTCGTGACAGTGCTGTAATCCGTGTGGTTGTATTCCTCACGCTCAGGAGCCCTCGGAGAGACGGCTCTTCACATCGCTGTGATGAACGACAACCTGGATGCTGCTGTGGCTCTGATGGACGGAGCTCCTGAACTCATCAATGAGCCCATGACCTCCGAGCTTTTCCAAGGTGCTCACGCATGAACATACACAAACTCACACACATGAACATACACACAGTAGATGCAGACGCAAACACAAAGTTGTCTCCTCTTCACTCTGCAACTAAATAAATGCAGAGAAACTGAACATACACATGATTTGTAGACAGAATCTAATATGAAAGCAGAGTATTTGAACTAAACAGCTGAATTTTTGAGGATTTTTAAACAACACAAGTGTGTGGCTATATCATCTAATAACAACATCAAACCTTGATACAAAGCAGCTTTCATAGGTTCAGAAAAATCGAACCAATCAATACCCAGCTGAAACATCCAAGTGACCTCTTCACAGCCTCCTTCTGTCCCATAGAAGAGTGGTAAACAACGAAACCTGGTGCAAAGTTACTGTTTCAACTGCTGGGGTTACAGGGTGGGTTACAACTCAGCATGATAACAAGGCTATTGATATGCAGATTGGCAGTGAGATTCTGTTTAGCTTCAAGCTTCACTTTCACTATAGGGAAAACTGGGGAAAATCACATGAAGACTCATTGTAGTTCACAGAGTTCACTCTCGGCACAAGAGTCACTTCTGCCTGCCAGTTAGCTCACCTTATAACTTAGGTTGTAATTTCATTAGAAATTCTTCAGCTTCATCACGTCACACCTCCACGTCAATGCATCGTAAGAGTTTAAATCTATATAAAAGATAGAAAAGAAAGATACAATCTCTGTTCCTCATGCGGTGGTTGTGATCTCAGGGATTGTGCCATGTTTGCTCAAATTGTGCTCGGTCATCATTCAAGCACCAAATATGAATGTCAGGTTAGATCTGAAGTGGTGTCCTGACACCAAAAACTGCAAATTCACAGCAGACCAATGTACTCATTCTGTCTCTGCCTCAGGTGTTACTCCTCTCCACATCGCCGTGGTGAATCAGAACATCAATCTGGTTTATCATCTGATTAGTCGTGGTGGTGATGCAGCTACACCTCGAGTCACTGGTCTGTATTTCAGGAAGAGGATTGGAGGACTTCTGTACTGTGGTGAGTCAGCATGATCGGACAACAAAATGTAAACAACAGTCAGATATTGATGGCAAAGTTGCTGCAAAAAAAAAAGAAAAGGAATTTGTAAGAATCAGGTGTATTATTGATCCACAGGAGAGCACATCCTGGCTTTTGCTGCGTGTGCTGGAAATGAGGACATTATCAACATGGTGATCGACGCAGGGGCCAGTACCAGGGTCCAGGATTATCGAGGTGTGAAAAACCGACACTTGAGTTAGAGAAGACACAGTGTTATTTCATATAATAAGACAAAGCAGGAAACTGACCATGATGGACAGCTCTAAGGTCAGCTCTAAATTATTCGGGCTTGAAGCTGAAGTGTGGCATCAGCCAGAACAGTTCCTCCATTAACTGTAGTAAACTTACCTACTGAGGTTGTTTTTATCAATAGAAAATGAAAAATTATGTTAAATTTCTACATTAGAGAAGCTGAATTTGTAGCACTTTTGGCTTAGAAAAAACAATTAATTGACGTATTAACACGTTCAAGCTCTTTTAAACACTACATAGATTTAACAAGTAATGCTTTCAGCTGTGGAGTACAATTGATTTCTGGGCGTCAGAAGGTGCCAGACATCAGCTTTTCTTAAAAGACAGCAACACAAGAAACTCACTAACAAAACAGCAAACACAACATTTCAGGAAACACAATAATGAAACTGTGTGGTGGAGTTATGCTGTTGTTTTTTCTCTTTTATTGTTGTGTTCTGAAATGCTGTGTTTCAGTGTTGTTATTAAGAAACGTTGTGTTGTGTTTTTTTTGTTGTGTTTCCTGTGATCTTGTAGTGAGCGGTGTGTGGTTTTCTCAAATGTTGTTTTAGGTTGTCTTGTTGGATCTTCTGCTTTCTTGTTGTGTTTGGCAAATTTGGCCACCTGTAGGAGAACAAAAGAAGGCCGGCAAGCCAAATCTGTGGTTGATATGGCCTTAAATCTCTGAGCATCTGTGCCAGTTATTGATAACTGAAGTTCAGTAACTTAATTTTTCCTCTGGTGGCTCCTGTCTCTTGTCTACGCACATTCTAGGCAACACACTGCTTCATGTTTTGATTCTGCAGCCCAACAAGACGACTGCGTGCCAGGCCATTGACCTGATTATGGCGAGGGATGCAGAGCTTGACCAGTCAGTGCCACTCGACATGGTGCCCAACTATCGAGGCCTCACACCTTTTAAACTGGCTGCCAAAGAGGGAAACATCGTGGTGGGTGTCAAGCATGGGAGGTGCCACATGGTGGAAATGACAGGTGGAGCAGATTATTTCACTAATCCTATTTTTCATGCTGTCTCACTCAGGCATTTCAGCACCTGGTTAATAAAAGGCGCGTAGTCCAGTGGAGTCTGGGCCCTCTGAGCTCTCACCTGTATGACCTCACAGAAATCGACTCCTGGGCCGACAACATGTCGGTGCTGGAGCTCATTGTAGGCAGCCCACGGAGAGAGGTACAAAACAAAATATGCATCGTAGTTCAGGGAAATCCCACTCCATTTCATTAGAAATACTCATGTCAGAAAGAAAGAAAATAAACAAAATCTTTTGTACTCCAGGCCAGAGGGATTCTGGAGGTGACTCCTGTAAGGCAGCTGGTCAGTCTGAAGTGGGACCTGTATGGAAAACATTATTTTAGGTAGGAAATCTAATCTAATTGATTCAGTCTGAGGTTAAATATCTGGTCTGTACTGATGTCCACTGTGTTCACATTGGGGTTTTCTTTCTCTCCTGCGTTAGGCTCCTGCTGGTGTTGTATCTGCTGTACATTGGGACCTTCACACTTTGTTGTGTGTTTCGCCCTCTAAAGGACGCTCCGGAGAACTACACAGAGTCTGACATGGACAAAACCATCAGAGTCCAGAAGGCATTCAATGTGAGTTGCAGTCATTAAGTAGAGAACAAATAAGTAGGATAGATCATACAATATGATTGCATTTCACTTTCACTAACTAAGTATGTTTATAATGCTTTGTTTTTCTCACAGTTAATTCATATTTAGGTATATTTCAGTACATGACTTTTAAGGAGCATTTTCTTACACGAGGAGGGGGTTGCAGCTCTTTATTCTACCTTATTTGATAAGAATTTATTGTAAATGTCATTCTGCAAACGTTTGAATGTTTCTATTACTATGAATTCAGCAATGAACGGATTTCCTAAAGACATTTTTCATAAGGAATAAAGTTTTGATATTCATCTAACATGAAGATCATATTTGTCAGTATATATTTGTGCATCTGTCAGTAGAGTCTGCTAAATTTTTCTGAAGGTCTTTTGTGGTTTAATGGTGGCTTTGATTTGCCTCACAAGCAATCCTGCAAGTCGTCTTTTCTGTCCAAATTACTTTTTGCTCTTCACCATTATTATTGACTTCCATTTTTATGTATTATGTCAACTTTCCCATATTCTTATAGCCCTTTTCTGCTCTTTGGGTATAGATAATTTTATTGTCATAATGGCACAAATTAGATATAAAGCATTGAAAAATTCCACTAGTCTAGCCTTTCATAGCCACAAATGCAAAGAAAAAAATCCTAAAAGCATATTGATATATGAGACTTTCTCAAGAAATTTTAAGAGCTGGAAACATCCACCTCATCATCTTCATGTGACCAATAGGCCAATAACGAAAACTTTATTTCCTTTTTGCCTGATTCAGGAGAGTTATGTGACTTATGGCGACAGTCTGCGACTGGCGGGAGAGGTCATCAGTGTCCTGGGAGCGTTTGTCATCCTTGTCCTGGAGGTCAGTATGCAACACATGCTCTGTATCCATAATCATTGCATGCCAAAGTGTATTGCAAGTAAGAAATCATCCTGCATCCCCTTTCCAAACAGATCCCTGATATACTGAGAGTAGGAGCAAGGCGCTACTTTGGCCAAACAGCACTGGGAGGACCCTTCCATGTGATCCTGTAAATACAAACTCCTCTGAGCTGTATGATGATAACATAATGTTAGGCCTCTCCGTTTAACCTTGCTGCTCCTGTTTGTGTTGTTTGATCAGCATCGGCTATGCCTCCTTGGTGGTGCTGCTGTGTGTGTTCAGAGCCTGTGAGGTGCAGGGGGAGGCCGAGGTGATGGCAGTGTGCTTAGTTCTCGGCTGGTGCAACGTCATGTTCTTTGCCCGCGGTTTTGAAATGCTCGGCCCGTATGTCATCATGATACAAAAGGTACAATTAAGCTCCCCTGCAGCTTATGGGAGCTCATGTAGTAGTTTGTTTCACTCTCACACCTGTGGCCATGTGTTTTCAAGTTGTTGTTTTGGTTTTAGATGGTCACCTGCTTGTGTTTTCAGTCTGAACAGCTTTGTGTCTCGTTTCCTCCTAGATTATATTTGGAGACCTGACAAAGTTTATGTGGCTGAGTTTTATTGTTCTCATTGGTTTCTCCACCTGTGAGTATATTCTTGGGTAATGCCAAACTTTGTCACTCTCACAAAGTGTAAATGACACTTCAAAATACCAGGATTTTCTGCTCCTTTAGATACATGTTCATTTTCTTTAACATTCTTCTTAGCCCTGTGGATGGTATACATGACCCAGGACCCAGATTCGCTCCCTTCATATCGTTCCTTCCCCATCACCCTCTTCTCCCAATTTGAGCTCAGCGTGGGCCTGATTGACCTGCCTGTGGAGCACACCATCAGAACGCCCCCCATCGTCCATGTGCTGCACGTCACCTTCTCTGTGGTCTCCTACATTCTCCTGCTCAACCTGCTGATTGCCATGATGAGCGACACACACTGGCGGGTGGCCCAGGAGAGAGATGAGCTTTGGAGGACTCAGGTGACATACACATAGACTGTTGTGCACATATGCATAATGTTCTCGTTAGCATGAATTGAGAACTGCAATGTCATGTTTACAGCTGTGATGTTGTTGTGCAGGTGGTGGCCACAACTCTGATGCTGGAGAGGAGGCTTCCTCGCTGTTTGTGGCCTCGGCTCGGAGTATGTGGGCTTAGCTACGGCCTGAAGGAGCGTTGGTATCTCAGGTAAGAGAATACTTTGGTGCCAGATGCAGAAACAGAAGCTTTCAAAGAAAACACAAGCACTAATAAAACGCCTTATATGATAGACATTTACATTGTTGACACTGTAATTATATCAGAGGACTGTTTCGTGTTAAATACCACAGAAAAGACATTGAATGACTAAACAACGCCTAAATAGCCTTTAATGCACACAAGTCATGCTGTGCTGTGAGAGAAGCACAACTTTTCATATGGCTTATGGTTTTCTTTACAGGGTGGAGGACAGAAATGACCCCATGATGCAAAAGATGCGACGTTACGTTAAAGTCTTTTCTAAGGAGGATGAAAAAGAAAAGGAGGGACCGGAGAAATCAGACACAATGAAGGGAACCCCGATGCTCAGACCGAAAAATAAAGGTTGTAACAACAGGAGGGCACTAGCCGGTTGGGAAGTGATCCGTCACAGCGCTTTAGGTTTAGAGATGGAGCAGCAGGAGCCAGAGGAGGCCATCAGATATGTTTAGAATGAAATGTTGCCCGGTCCTCACATGCATTTTTCAAGTCCTTCAGAGCATATGAAGTAGATGTAAAAAGTTGAAGCCTTTCATGAACTTGCAAAAAAAGGACTCGTCTCTCTCAGTTTTCCTATGTAGTCAACAGTGCAATTATTCCTGCAGTATTATGCTATCGAAAAGAGTGTTATTTTCATAGCAATATAACAAATATGTAGCAGTATGTTCAGCTAGAATAAAGTGAAAGATTCAACTTGTCATGTAGCATGAATACTTTTATATGAGAATACAGATGACTTCAGACAAAATTACTGGCCTTCATTTCTAAGTTAGCAGGAAATGGAATGATACAGTATAAAAGAGCACTGTACCATAATTAGAGCTTATAAGTGCTTATAAGCATGAGAATAAACTATTATAATACAAACTATGCTGTGCATTGATGTAAGAAACTATGACTTTGATAAAAATCAAACCGAGTGGTTACTTAAATGGTGAAAACGAAGCTATCATCAAAAAGCATCATTTACTGGATACTACTTATTGGAGTGTGAAGTGGAAACTTAAATGATTTGACAGGTTATTGAGGAGATGATTAATGTAGAACATTGTTCTGTTAGAAAACAGTGGAGCCATCAGAACTGAAGCTGACAGATGAAGTAGGTGGCAGCTTGGCAGGGAGCTCTGTCCCAGTTCTTCTGAGGCTGATCGTCAGTGCTGAGGAGAGCACAGTCGCCGTTATTTGGATGTTCTGCCCAGTAACTGAAAAACATAAGAGAAAGCTATGTGTTAAAAGTGTGATCACAGGATGTTAAGATTATTTTCACCAACTCGGGGAGAGAATGAACCCTTATGTTGTGGCTTTTTAAAAAAAGGAGGAACAAAATGGGTAGCCATAGAAACATGTTGCGATGTTACGTGTCTAAAATCTGCAGATATGCATTACACGAACTTTTCTGAATGAGAATAAATGAGAATGAAACTTTAGTGCCACTTTTGACGCTTTGTCATGTTGCCACGGCAATTTTAATAAATATAAAATGGCAACATTAGAAACTAGGGCTGTCACTACACAATTATTTTGAAAAGAATACAAGGCTATCAAACTAATTCTCTTTTGTTTTCTTGTTTGTTTTATACTGTAAATGACATGAGGAATCTGCAAACAGTAATGTTTTGACTATCAGCCAAGGTCAAATAAATAACTATCATATATGTATTATCAACACTATATAAATATTTTATGCTTTTAATGTCACATTTATCATCAGTACCAGAACAATGTGACACCCCCTATTAGAAACAAAGAGATTTTAGGTAGCATTCTCAATGGAAAAATCATGCAAACGATCACATAAGAGGAAGTAAAAGAGAATAAGAACTACAAAAATAAAACTGGAAAAAGGTAAAGAAAACCAAAGACCTTGAAGCCAAATATACCTTCACTGAGTGGACACTTTAACAGGTCAACCTGTACAGTCTAATGCATTTCAGCACGTTGCATTTTTGTTCTTGAAAGCTTGCTGACATCATTAGAAGTGCCAGCTAATGGTGGTGTTATATTTACATTTATCATATTGAGAGTTTCTAATATTTTTCGTCTTTCCAATTTTCATACGTGAGAGGGGAGCAAGTTAGAAATCTCTCTCAATAGGTTAAACATTAAGGTCCCTGAGATTAAGTAAATAAAGGAGAATAAACTGTTATAGATATGTATCTCAGAGATGTCCCAAGAGGTTTGCTGATTGAATGTATAGCTTTACAAGTCTATAAATCAGTCGTTAGTTTATTTCTTAAGAGTCACCTCTCTCTCAGCTTCTTGTTGTTGACCCAGTTCCATGCGGCATCTCTTTCTCTCAGTCCAATCCAGTATTTCAAGTTGCCTTTCCTTGTCAGAAAATTCTAGAAAAGAGAACAACATTCATATTTACACAAACAAGCTGCAGATTGTAACATCAAACAAGGAGATCGTTACTGAAGGAAGCAGTTGAGCGCCATCAGAATCACCTGAACATTCCAGCTGTTTATTACAGCCAAAGATCCACCCCTGGTGGTGCAGTTCTGCTGACTCTCAGCCCATGGCAGCCTGAAGGTGGACAGGAAATAACAAGACTGTCCGTAAGTCAGCCATCCTTTAGTACACTGCTGGCAGCTGATACCTGGAACCAGACAGAGATCCGGTACAATCAAGGCTACGAAAGGAAAGAATGAAAACAGCCTGCAAATTTGGGCTAAATGGCATATGTCAATTTGCCAAATGCTTTTGTATTTAACTTAACTTAATTTAGTCCATTTTCTATCTATCATCTATAAACATGTATTTTTATTTATGCTTCCATGCATGATCACATTTCGATCTAATATTGTCTAAGAGGAAATGATAAAGCTAAATGAAATGAGCATAAAATCTCCCCCCATGACGAAGCACGAAGTGACTCCCTCAGCTGCCTGACTGAAAAATAATCGGAGGCATTGTGAAAGCAGAACTGTCACTAAAAATATTGTGATTTAAAAAGTATCAGATGTCTTCGTGGTTTCCACACAGCATTTTTGCGTCTTTGTGCTCACGTTCTGAATGGATGTTTGGGAAGAGGTCCTGGCACTGCTCGGGACTGCATGTTGGAGAAGGAATTTGTTTGTCAGCTGGTGTAGTTTCCTCTTTCTCTGAGCAGACAGGGGATCCAGTTTGGACTAGAAATGAGAGCACAGTGGGAGGAGATATGAAGGAAAGACTCATGCCCAAAGGCTGCTGCTCTGCAGCTGGGCACAGCTTTCATATATGATCTATTGTTGTTATGAGGAAGAGAACTATCGAAGCATTGTAATCGCAGAATAATAGTGTATACCCCAAAGTATTTTAACACATATCTGCCTGTAAAAGTTCTCATAATCAGCTTTAGCACTGCAAAGAAAATCAAACGAGGAGTGGTTTGTTGTCACAGTGATCCATGGCAGCAGATACTCACGTTTCACACTGAGGGTAATGATGACGAACAGAAGGATGAGGCAGATCACTGAGAGCAGCAAACATGCAGCACGGTACAGGCGTTCATTTCCCTCAGTCTGTTTGCCTGAGAATGAAGACATCAAAAAGATGTTAGTGAGCATGACACAGACCACCATAAAGGCTGAGAAAACTGTCTCTTACTACCTTTCTCTCCATCCAGTTCAACCGATAAGTCGGATGCCAACTTTTCACCGACTTCGTCTTTTTTATCCTCAACATAACTACGACAGAATTTGATGTACATGGAGAAAAATGTCCTGATGTTTGTAGGGAAGCTTATTTGCACTCCTGCTCCGTCTTCCTGTTCTGCTGACTCACAACTGCCTCCAACAGGGCTGTTTTAAGACCCCACTTTGTCTTATCACCATAGCAACACCCCAGCCTTCAGTTTTTCCTAAATCATTCATGGGACACAGTGGATGGCTTGTCTTTGAATGCCAAAAACTTTAATCTCTCCCTCTGTCTCGCTCTTTAAGAATGAATGCATGTGTGTGAGTGTGTAAGAGCGAAAAATAGTCACAGACAGAGACTCCAAAACAACAGATAGGATTTCATTTAAGGTCATTTCAGATCAGTGTTTGGGTCAGGCAGAAACATACAGGCGCCACTGGTACAGACTTAAGATCCTACCAAGTTACAGAAAACCACCGATATTTTAGTAAAGTAGGATACATTAGTGTATGTCAGTAAAATTAAAGTATACCCCCTGCTATGACATTCTGCTGCGACTCCATTAGCTTCCTTCTTTCATTTAATTTCACAACTGATATATGTGAAAGCAAAAACATCAAGGAAATACCACAAAACAGTCTTTGACATTGAGCAATATGGTTATGGGAAAAGCAAGTTAATTCTGCTTGTGCTCTTCATAAGCATGAAAGACATTTCTGCTTTCCTGTCAGGCGTGGTGTGTTCACTGAAAAGGCTTTGTAGTGCAGTTATGACAAAAAGATGTGTTGCATTGATTCTGTTCTGTTTATTTTCCATTACATCCGTGTCAAATGCAGTAAATCAAACATTAGGTTTACATTAAATATTTACAGGCTTTCATTAACCTAATGGAAATAAAAATGTCATTTTCTGTTTTCCAAACCAAATATAAGGAGACTTATTGCGTTTCAGAAACTGGGAAAAGTGTTTCTTATCAGTTGAGCTGATGGTCATTTCTTTGGAGCTCCTGGTTTTACAGCTGCTGCTGATTAGACTCGTTGATGTTACTTCCGGTGGGAATTTAAAGTGATAACAAAGGGCATAGAGGGTTAGGGGCGAAGTGTTTTAATTACGGCAACAGAGCTGCATCACACTGCAGTCTATGTTTGAGGGAGCAAAGACTGTTCTTGTTACTTCATGCAAACTCCACTGAAAATATCTTTTCAGCTAAGCTCAAACACTTCAGAAATATATTTTACTCCTGTTTATAAAATGAATGCTGAAAAACATGAATTAAAGTCTCAGCAGCTTTATTTAGTTTTAGAAAAACTGTTTATGAGTCTTTTACATCTGGACTACGGGCTGTTCAAAGCTATAGTTGGACAGTAGTTGGATGACTGTTCATTACATTTTACTGAGTTATGGATACTTCTGTCAACTGACAGCATTATTTCACATCTCTATTTTGTATTAATCTTACAATAACACACACTGATTTGGAACACAACACTCTGCTACTGCAAGATATTACGTGCCATAATAACCCAGTTTGTAGTTCCTCTAAGTAACTCTAAGCAAAGCAAGGAGAGGGTTCTGGTGGTAACAAATATATATATAAGATGACTCACTCACACTCACTCAAAGATAGAAAGTCTCTCACCACATGTGACATGTGGGCATTTGTACCTTTTTTTATGTTTTTTTTATGTTTTTGACAGAGCCAAACACTTCTCAGAATCAGGGGGGAGAAGTCTAAACAGCCATATGTAGATTTCAGTGGCCAACTTATGGCATATTTTTCAACCAAAGCCAGAAACCGACTCTAACTTCCCTCAAAAGCAACAAGCAGCGATCTGCTTCTGCCAACAAAACCCCTTCAGTGTTGAGCTTTCCAACAATATAGCATTTTTCGCATCAAAAGTTGCCACTTTAATCCATTATCTAATGAAAACAATCATATGATAACTCATTAGTTATTTTCATCTGTACTCATTACAGACTGAATGTTTTAATGGATTATTTATGTAGGACAGGTGGAGACAAACACAGATGAAACTCACAGTCATGAGTAACCAGCATGTAAGCCAGCAGATGCTTAATGATTTGTCTCTCTGAAAAAGGGATCAAAACTTAAACTGCATTGGGAAACATGGTGGGGTGTTTAAACAGCATCAAAGATGGGTGCAGCATTAAAGGTTTTCCCAAAGACAGACATCTAAACTGAGAAGCATGCTGGCACATGATGTGTCTGGATCTTTGAGCTGGGCATCAAACAGATAATTTAGTATGAGAACCGTGCTGAAACGTGATCTTTGGGCATTACAGCTGTTCATCCAACTGAAGAAAATCGAACTGGAAATTTACCTTTTTCAGCGACTCTAACTCCACTATAAAAAGTTTCTGAGTAGACATCCTCAGATGGACTTTGCAGTTTAGCGTAATGGTCTGGTTCTGCTTCCTCTGCAGACAAAAATACAGACAGACACATGTCATTGAAAGACTTCTGCAATTTACTTCAAAGTACTCAATATACTGCAGTTTTTAGTAAAATGTAGACACAAAATATCTTACTATATTTTGGGAGTTATACTGTTTGGGAAATTTTCTCTCTGTAGTAAGTCATAGATTTGAGCAATATTCGTATTAAAATCAACAATTTTAAAATAAAAAAAAAAGAAAGAATTTCCTTTCACATCAGTCAGATCACATTAAATTTCTTGCTCACCTTCAGTTTTGATCTCCAGCATCAGTTCGCTTGCGCCCGCTTCACCTTCACTGTTTCTCTTACTCTCCACTGAGAGCTCTTGCATCTCCATGGCTCCTCTCCTCTGTTTCTCTAACTTTCGATTTAGCCGGTGAGTCTTTTGTCAACTGACAATGAGGTTATGTAAGTTCTTCTGGATGCAGACAGAAACTCACATGACCCCCAGTTGCAGAAAATGATTGTGTCAAAATGTAAGTGTCCAGTGTGATGGAAAATGATTAATTCTCCTTAAGTAAAGGGTGTGTTATTCCGTTTACGTGTTTATCTGTAGGAGGGGTTATTGGCTCTAGAGGTTAAGTTAGCAACTGAAAAAAGTATCTGTCCCATCCAGACTATCCACTTTTGTGTAACACTTTGAGTCTGTAAGTAAGTCGTGAATTTGAGACTCCTTCAGACCTAATACTCTCCTTCATGAGGTAAAAATTGAATTTTGGAAACGTTAATGCCTGTGCTTTGTAAATAGAAATTTCCACCACACCAATGAAAACTGTGACTCATCTAATCAGTAAAGACAGAATACTTCCCCATTAAGATTTCTCTTGTTTCCGTTCTTACCCTAAACCACATACATAGAGAACAAATAGCTTCAGGCTTGGCACTTGTTTGTATGCGTATTGCCTAGAAAATATCTATTAATGCACTACAATGTGTCATGACTGAGGTTTTAATATACAAAATGTCCTCTGTGAAATGTTTGGATCTCAGTGCAATAAAAACAATGAGCAAATAAATCACGTGAAAATTATTTGATTTATATCAGTTTCTTCTTACTTAATTAGCATCACAGGTTTCATGAATGTAGACACACACACACACACACACAATGATTGCATTTTTTGCATTTTCTTTATTTTTCACAAAAGTTTATGATAATTTACAAAAACAAAGCAAAAAAAACACTATTTGCATTAAATACAGATGACTGAGAAAGACAATGAGAGTTTTCAACAGTTTCAATAACCTCCTTTTATAATGCATTTATTTGTTTTGTTTTGTTAAGCCTTTCTCTTTCACCAAGTAAGAAAACAAAGTGACCTGATGTGTGCTAAAACACATCATGCTCTCCTTGAAATACTGTCAAAGGTAAAACCCCACCAGCAGCCCTTTCTGCCCTATATAAAGGTTTTCTTCCACCATGTTATATATCAAAACTAATGAGAATTAAAGTGGTGCGAAGCATTACAAACAGCCTTGACTCTTTATTCCAGTCTCATACGTCTCCTCTCATTCTCTCTCTGAGTCTTTGTCCCCTCTTTTGTTCTCCGTCAGGCGCCGTACACGCTCTCGTTACTGTAGGTCATGTAAAGAAACAGGTCTTCTTCATGGTGCTCCTGCAACAAAACGAGCACAGAACAATCCAGAATTTAGCATGAAAAGAGTAACTAATGGAGCCTGGATGGACAGACCAGTCACACCCATCACAAAAAGAGCCCCAAAAGAGAAAGAGCTTCTATTCAAGTGAGATTAAATCAAGTCAGCAGTCAATCAAAAGACTGCCTTGTGTGATTAAATTATATTTAAATACTACACTTGTTTAACTGGCTAATCTGACTCTAATCAACCAAAAATGTATCTTTCTCAAATGTCTGACTGCTGCTTCCAACATCACCCAGTATAAAAGTAAGACTGAGATTGCCAGATCTTCAAAATGAGGAGAAAAGTGAAGCAACACTGCTGTCTAAGCTGTTCTGTGTAGGAATATCCAAGTCTTTATTATGACATCTTAAACAGGAAGTGTTCCTGTATCTGTAAAACTAAGAGAAAGACAGTAATCTTTGCGTTTGTACTCCTGCTGGTCAAGTGTGTGTGTGTGTGTGTGTGTGTGTGTGTGTGTGGGTGCGTGTGGGTGCGTGGGCCGCAGGGAGGATCTGCATGTGAACATATGTGTGGACAGGTGCAGATGCCGTTACCTCATATACTGCAGAGAGAGGGAAGCTGGATGGGGGCAGAGAGTTGTTGACAAAGAAGAAGAGCGCCTCCTCCGGTCTGAGAGACACACGCTGACGGATCAGGAAACACAACTGGCCGACTAAAAAAAGAAAAGAAAAAAGGGAAGGGTGCAGATAAACAGAACAAGATGATCAGCAAGGGTCACGCACAGTAGTTGTGTTTATGGTAAAAGAACAGGGAGGAAAAGAATAATTATTGGAAGAGATGTCAGCAATGAGTCAGCGTATGTCTATATATTTTTAAAATTAGGGGAAAAACAAAAGTCTAAAACAATTCACACAGATTGGTGCAGAAACGTTGGTTTTTATGTGTATATTGGTTGATAGTTCAGAATAAAAGCTGCTGTGCAGAAATGCTTAAATTGCTTTGAAGTAACTGAAAAGGTCTTTCCATTAAATACTTTTTAATTGTCCACTGGAGAGCACAGAGAGTCAAACGCCCTGCTTAATATGCAAGTACCGTAAATTCCAGACTATGAGCTGCAATTTTTTTCCCAGGCTTTGAGCACGGCGGCTTATAATACTATACATTCTTTTTTTTTCATGCCGTAAAAAAACATTTTGCCTCGTAACATTAGACCAATAAAATGAACGAATAGTTCGTATAGTTATTGTAAATCGGTCATTTGTACTCACCCTCAACATGGAAAACAAAAAAAGCTTTTAAGTTAAAGGCGATCAATCTAAGATGAGACTGTGAGAGCGACGACGAAGAGACTGAAGTGAGTGACGAAGATCTGAGGCTGTTCAATTCAGACACTGAAGAAGATGACTTTGATGGTTTTAGTGCGCAGGAGGAAGATGAAGAAGGCGATCAATGACTTTTCCTGGTGGGCTACTGTCTTTTTTTTTTTTTTTTTTTTTAAACCAGCCATGTTACAGGCACTGTACGGAAAAAAAGAAGCATTTACGCCACGTATTTGTGCGTAACCAATAGGTATTTAAGTTAAAACCATCTGTGTTACAGGCACTGTTCGTATTTATTCGTATGTATTAGTTTATGTTACCATATGCATTTAATTAAAAGTTAAAAATCCTCACGTGGAACATCTTTCCGTGTAAATATCTCATATTACAATGTGGACACCCGCGGCTTATAATCCGGTGCGACCTATACAAGTACAAGATTTTCTTCTTAAAATTAAAAGGTGCGGCTTATATTCAGGTGTGCTCTATAGTCTGGAATTTACAGTAAATACTTGCTGATGATTGTTTTCTACAAAAAAAAAAAAAAGATGTCTTGATGTCTGAATCCTGCCTTTGTGACTCTCACCTGTTAAATCTGAGGGCACTAAGTATTTCTTCTTGTCCAGGTCAGGAGCTCGTGATCTTGGGGCCCTCTCCACAATGATCTGGAATGGGAAAAACACCCAAGAGCAAAAGCCATAATTAGCAAAGACACAGAAATGATCGTTTAAATGGTCAAATCAAATCAGACTTATTTCAAAATGCTGTTTAGGAAATGTGGCCATCTATAAGAACACTAGCTTTAAATGAAGGTACATGTGAGCATAATCATCAAAAATACTCCCTTAGTTTAATTGTTTTCCTATCAAATCCAATTAAGTCTCTAACTGTAAATATGACATCATCAAGAACAATGAACCTCTCGTCACACCGACCGGTATCTTGTCAGGATGCTTGGCCCGGACTCTCTCTCCCTCTGCTCTCCTCACCTCTAGTGGTACTGAGCGCTGATACTGACTGCTCATCTGAAAACAACGAGAGGAGACATGAAGTCTCTCACAATGGCTTCATTTACTGCACAGACAAAGGAGAAAGAGCGCTGTCTGACTTCACCAACCAGTGCATGTAAACAAGGGATACAGACAGGCTGAAGAGCAACTCATTATGAGATGAAATGTGACCGTCTCTTATTCAAGTGTCCAGCAGATTGGGAAAGTATGGCATTTATTACATCATAATGTGGATAATATACACTTTAAAACTCAACTATATTGGGTAGCAGACACCTCTATAGGTGTGGTTGTGGACTTTGTGGGCAGAGTTTCAAATCAATGAGTTGTATTGCTTTCTGGCTCTTCTGGGTTAATTTGAGTGGATGAGATGCTTATATTTTTTTACAATTGTTGCTTTGTAATTGCTTTAGATTTTAAGGTGGGTCACTTTCAATAATTGAATAAACAAATTGTGATGAGAATAGATGCATCCTATGAGATTTTTTTTTTTACTTGTAAGGCCTAGAAGGAAAAAAACAAAAAATAACATTTTTACTTATTTGCCATGTTCATTTCCAATAAAGCACTCTTTTTATAAGGTGTGAGAGTATTATCAATTGTTTATTAATTTACAATAAATTGTGAACTACATTTTGTTCTAATTGGGACAGTCATTATATTTCAGGTCGAGCTTAACAATTTGACTCAATTTTCAGGTTCATCATTCAGAAGAGAAATAAGTGTTTCGATAACTGATCACATGATGGAGCTCAGTCACTTTTCAGATAGGTACATTCTGTCCTCCGAATGTAAGACGGAAATCAGAGGATATGTTGTTGTTTTTTTACGTAAAATGTCACCAAACATTTTCTATCTTCATGTTTTGGATCGTTGGTTCAAAAATAAACAACGATATATGCAATTTGCGACTGGATTGGCAAAGTTATAATAGGATTTTTCACCATACTTTACGTTTCAAACACTAAAACCCTTTCGAAAGGGAAAGAAAACATCTGCCCAGCACAGTATAGATTGTGGATCACGACTAAAATGCATGACCATACAGTAAGAAACGCAGTAGAGTTGAATAAACAACGACTTGGGAGTCGGAAAAAGATTGAAGGTTAAAAACAAGTCAATATTTGTTGGTCTGACACAACTGACCACCAAATACGTCCGACTTTTATCTGAGTACCAACTGTTTTGGTCAGGATGACATTACTCCAGGTTCGCAGAGTCCACTGTAAAGTTAGGCCACGTCACTCTTCACAACAACACTGAGATCGGGCAACTTATTGTCTTAAAAAACTTGCCCTCAAAGAGGCCAAACCGCTGATAGAAACCGTAATCCGCAATCGACCAAACACTGAAAAGCTTCACAACAAAATTTTACCATCGCATTTTATGTCAAGTAGGTGAAATCAGATGTTCTTAGCTCTAGTGTCAAAGGTAATGCTAACAGCTGTAGCTAACGAATATGCGAGACGTTGCCGTTCACATACCTTTAAAAGAGAAAAACCGAGTTTCACTCAAAACAAGACGAATCCACACACACTGCAATGGTCCCTTGTGCAGTATAATTTCTCAAAAGAATGCCTGGGATGATCACTTTGAGATCAACACCCACTGAAAACGTACAGTAGTGAGGTGGCTTTCAAAGATGTCGACCGCTCGACTTATTCTGCTGAACGAAAACAACAACAAACACGGCAACGCCCACCGACCAAAAAGTAGCCAATCAGAGAAGAGTACATAGATTGACAGCTACGTCTGTCCATTGGAAAAAAAATCGGGCAGGGTACCTTGCGCTTATTGAGTAAATCTGACTGTCAATCCTCAGTTGTCACAGCCCCGTTTTCCTTCAGTGGAATAATTAACCAATAGCATAGCTTGGAAACTGGGCCAGAGCGACAGTGGTTCTACAGCCATGCCTCGGCCAAGCTACGTGCGTAACGTGCATGGCACACCTTTTTTTCCCCCTCTATCTAAACAGTTTTTTTTTTTCAGTAAACATCCACTGCAGATACATGCCAGAACTATAAAAACAGTTTTACCCAAACTGTGAACGTGTAAATTCCTCCCGAAGCTCTTAGACTTGTTGCTTAATTTGTAAATGAAATGTCAAAGTCTGTGTAATGATCAAATGTTCTTTTATTCCTCAAATCTGAATGTATTGAAATGTCTTCTGTATATCCCTTGAAGCTATGTACATCTTTGAATCGACTTGAAAACTGCATGCATGCAGGGACCCACATTTTAAAACACAACTTACATCATACATATTCTGATCCTTGTAGACAATATATCATTCTCCAAAAATAATATTTCTTGGAAAAAGAACATTTCCCTTAGAAAATATTGTTCTTAAAACACAAATCTATGCATGTACCACAGTACAATATTGTTTGTAATCGACTTTACATCGGAATTAATAGTCACATATTGTTCTTAATGGCTCCATGCATTGCTCTGCGTACAGTCATCATTCCACAGAGTGAAAGTAGCAGGACCCCAGTGCTACACTGGGATGCATCCTTGCAGCTTTTTGTCAGCTCCTACACCCAGGTGAACAATTCTTTAACAGTAATGTCACTGAGCATCCATCATCTGGTTTCTGGTAGTTAGGAGCACACTGCTGAGCGGAGTTCTTTGCAGTACACTGAGGATGTCCTTCTGTTTCGAACCATCCTGAGGATTTTGCTCAGACAGTAGCTGTTGCCGTTGTCAGTTTAAGGGCATCTGAAAGGTTGCGTTGTCTGACCCTGGAGCTGCTTATGGTTTCCAAATGGGACTTGGGCACCCATCCACGATGCCGGTCAGAAAGTTTGGTTCCCTCAACCCAATCTGGGAAGAAAAGAGAATCCAACACAAACAAACTGAGTGCTTAATGTCAGCTAATATATGTGGATGCCCACATGAATAACATTTTCTGCATGACAGTTGTAGAAAAAAAAAGTGTGATCTTACTGTCGCTGCTGTCTTGATGCACGAGAATAACGTCAGCTTTTTCTAAAGACAGCTCATCTGGCTGCTGGGCAACAAAAGCTCGAATACACTGCATCTGTGCAAAATCTGGATAGAAAAGAGAGAAACGATGCAAAACTATAGAGGCAGACAGATACAGTCACAACAACAACAAAAAAAATCTGTAACTAGCAGTGTGAGCGACCCACACATGTATCTCTACAAATGTTGCTTTTTGTTTCAGAATCAAGGGTTTCTTATTATTTCCCTGTCTCTTCTGAGTACTTCTTGCATGTTTTACCATCACATTAAGAGACAGATCAATGATACCCAGCACTTCACACCTTGGCACACCAAATGTCCACCTGACAAGCCATTTAATCAGCCTGAGTACATGAAAATAAATACTGTATGTGGGTGTGCAAGATGTTTAATAACTCTTAAGCATAATTTAATAATGAAAAAGAAAGAAAATCATAACTATTAATGGTAATTATAGAAGCACTCTCAAAAATTAGCACTTGGTCTTGTTGTGAAGAAGTGAGACCACTGCTGACTTTCCAAAAAATGAATGATATTTAAATGGAAAATGATTTCTTAATTAAATTCATCTCCAGGTCACAAATTGTTGCCACCATAAACGGAAAATTTCATCTTCCTTTCATCACAAACGTGAAAATGGACTTCTAGTGGACAGCAAGTAAACCACTGGTGCAGCAAATGACAGTAATGATGCTCTATAAACCTGTGAGTGTTCAATGAGCTCAACAAACCAACATGTTACTGAAAATAGATAACTAAATATCAGGAAATCTGTCACGGAAAAAAGTCCACTACCAGAAGTTGAATCCTTTCTGGAGCAAATGCCATCAAAATGCTGAACAGTTTACATGATAGAGGACAGTAAATTAAGTAAAAGAAAAAGTAAAAGAAAAATGTTTGATTGTCACATGCAGTGTTGTCGCATGACTGTCACTCAGCTTATATAGTTGTTGTTGGTTGAATTTTGGCCACCTCATGCATAAACATCCATCATACAAATACATGTGGAATCCAACCATGAAGCTTTCAGTAGCTCAGTTTATGTTTAACAGAAAGTCAGGCCAAATCCTTTAACGGTTAAACAGCGGCAGGCTTTAGTTAATGAGTCTTTACTGTTTGCTTTGAGTGATCTTTGGCTTTGCTTTTATCCATGCAATCAGCATGCCGCCATTACGCCTAGAACTCTCTGCCATTTTATTTGAATATCCAAAATTTGATACTTCTTATGCAAATATTCATGTCACCAGTGTTATTAACATTTCAACGATAAAATTCTCACTATTAGCAAGGTGTGTAGCTGATTAAAGTAATTGTGATTAATAGATAATGATGATTAATATTTCACAACTCTTGAAACCAGGATTAATTGTTTACCTTGTGCTGTAGAAAAATCTGTTGCAGTGTGGGGCCAGGAGAGGGCTGAAATCCAACGTAGCTTATCACTCCTGGTGGAAAAAGATGAACGAATGATCTCCCATATGTAATTTTAATAATATGGCAATCAATGCAGACATCCTCTCCACTCTCTCAGGGTCTTACTGTGTGTCAGTTCGTAGCAGCAGGGCTTTTTGTGAAATGTACAAGCGAAACAGGTTCTTCTGTAAGGAGTGAAGTTTGACACGGCAGTTCTCTACACGCAGTTCTGATACAGGAGAGTGATCGATTACAGTGAATCTTCCCCCTCTGGAAACAGCAGGCAGGAAAAGCATAAATGGTAAGTGGGGAAAAGAAAGAAAGATTATGATAAGACTAAAGAGATGATGACAATAAACAACAGATACGATGAAAACAGGATACAATAAACGGTGATGAAAGAGATGCCAGCTGGATTATGGTGACATTATAAAAACAGCATATTTGTAGACTCACTCTTTTTGTAGTGAGAGTAACAAGTAGTCATTGAAGAGATGCAAGTAAACATTTCTCTCTGTGTCCTTCAGAGAGAAATCCATCAGTTGAGTGACGGGACCTTCTCGTACCAACCTCCGAGACTGACTGATCAGAGGAAGAGTCTGGAAGAGAAAGCAGAAGCTTAACCTGCTGGAATATTATCATTTCTGGGTGTAAAAGTCAGTTTTTCTTTTCTGAAATGGTAGTTTGTACACAAGGTCCACTCAATATTCCGGTTTCCGTTTAATCAGCTGTCTATGTTGTGGCCATGGTTACTATGTGACTGGTAGCTTTTTACACTTAGGTCACATAATACCATCTGGGCTATCTTATTAACAACTGATTTAACCATCTGTTAGATAAGACTCTTACAGACTACTACTTACTAAAGTACTACTACTTACTAAAAGCTCATCTGACTTTCAAAGGGAGTTTTTAAAAAAGCTATCTTTTTATTTTAAACTTTTGTTGAAATCAAACCCATCATCTTAAACTATATTGATATTCATGACAGAGCAAAAACATGCAAATATCAATAAATTACATGTTCAAAGCAAATGCCTATGTTCATGAATAGATGCACTAAAAATGTAATTTGGTCATTTTCTTTATAGCCATTTACAGCTTGAACAGTTCGTACATTACTTACCCTGCACTCAAAGTCCACTTTAGCACTGAGAGAGACCAGAGACTCAATGCTTTTCATCTGAGAGATGCTGTCATTACTCTCTTGAATCAGCTTGAGAAGAAAAGAGATGGAGAGATGTTTGTTGTCAAGCACTCCAAGATATCCACATGTTTTCATCAGTAATGTAAAATACCGTTATCCTATGTTAATGTGCAATGGAAAAGGGGAATATGCTGTACCTTCTCTAGATGTTTTAAAGCTTTGATGGCCTGTGCTGCCTCTGGAGTACCAGGAGTTGTTCTTTTCACAATATTCTGAACAGAAAAAGTTTGTCTCAGTTAAAAGGGTAAAAGAATGAATATGTTATAACCCCCAATTGCAGCGTTTCAGTGCGTTTTCATGCACACCTGCACCAGTAGTTTTATTCTTGTGATCCTTTGGAAGGGAAGCACGAGGAAAGAACGAAGAGGAAGTCTTTGACAAACCGGACTCCTCTCTAACTTCGCCACAATCCGCTTGAATTCTTGATTCTCATTCCTGATTTAAAAGAAAAACAAATACATACAGGAAAGTTGACAATAGATTAATTCATTTTTCAATAATTTTCATGCAATTAAATGTTATCATTGAGAGACTCAGGGTTAATATATCCCGTTGGTGCCGACTATAGATTCTATATTAACAAAAACATCCTTCTAACAGAGAAATGTCTAAACTTTATTGAGATCCTTACATGAGCCTCTGGTAGGTGGCATCTTGATATGACTGGTTGGTGAGGTAGGGCACATAAACCATTCTGAAGCGCTGACATTGCCGAGCAATAATGTCACAGACAGTAAAGTGAATGATGTCCGATTCCACCCGCTCCTCCAGCTTTGTCAAAAAACTGAAACCAAAATCATAAAGAACAACTTCAAACTTAATGCTGCGGCAAAATGTTGCTTCACCATCAAAGCACAAACAGGTTTCACAACCATTTGATGTGTGTTTCGTGTAGGCAGACATATTTATCCAATTGTAAATGTAGAGTGAGCTAAAATGGCTGAAAAAAAAACAAACAAAAAAAACTTGCTCTAATGATGTCTAACACTTCTTACCTGTGGCTGATGGCACGAACGTCAGCCAACCGGGAGAATAGCCAGTTCCTATCCTGAGTGGTCAGCAGGGCCCCCAGCTGTTTGGACTTGACAAAGTGCTCAACAACTATGTCCAAACTCCGGCAGTAGGAAGCCTCTGAGGTCACTACTTCAAATCTAACCTTTATGGCAAAAGCAAAAAAGAGAGAACAAGTGAAAACTTGAGAGTAAATTATAATGAACACACACATAGTTGTGGGTTTACTTGAGGCTGGGCAATTCCAAGAAATGTGATTTCACAATAAATGGATGGGTTCCAGCTCTGACACAAGGTTTTACATTTCCATATCAAAAAGCAACAACAAGAGAGAGTAACAGCTTTGTAGAGCCTTCTGGTTGAAGATTGCATAAACTTCTACCAGTGTAGAGGTGATTCATAGCTATTTCCCATTAATGGCAGTAATACAGGACACCAGAGAAGCTTCTGATGTAAAACATAGTGTGAAACAGTCTCAACACTTTTTTGACAAAAAGCTTCCAGTTACCTCCTGCAATCGCCTCTCATCTTCTCCAAGCTCCTCCAGTTCAGCACTATTCCTGACAGCCGGCAGCTCCCTCCACAATGTGGCCGACTGTGTGAGGGAGATGGACAGACGTGGAGAGGAAGGCCTGCCTTCGTTCTTGGGGGGCTCTGGGAGAGGCAAGCTTTGACAACTAGTGACAGAGCCTTTGTGGGACCAGGAGTGGGGGTGGGGGACCGAGGGGAGGGGAGGAAGAGGTCTGCGGGCAGGTGGAGGTGAGGGGACAGGTGAGGGAGCAGGAGACGGCGTATTCTCCTCACACACAGACAGGACATCGGAGCGAGACTGACGCAGGATCTCAAAGTTCTGTGCCGCCTCGCTGTACTGCTGGTAGAGTGGGGAGGCATCTGATGGAAGGAAAGGAAATGAGACAAACAAAGGGGGGGCAGCAGGACGGAAGACAGAGAAAAAAGTGTGGTGAAACGTACAGGAAGCAAAAGAAGTAAGACAGATAGAGACAGAAGAGCGTCAGACACTAGAAGTTGTTTGCGTTAAAACATTCCTTTTGCACATACTTGTCGGAATGCAAAGTCAGAGCAGCAGCTGTTTTCCCCACGAGTTTGTTAAAATGAGAACTTGCAGGAACCTGTCTGTGGCTTGCACAGACACACGTATACAATTCACACAAGCACACTGCTTTCCCATTTTTTGCAATAGCCATGTGAATCACGAGGGGAAAAAACTACAGTCATTTTAGATTAAGTTTAAATGAGTTTCTAAATGGTGAAAATCAGCAGTAAACAGACAGATTTTCTTTTATTTGTGAAATCTGAGCCTGAAATGAGTCTGCAGTAAACAGTTACTGAGCTGGTATTTACACAGAAATGAATCACATGCACTGAAGGGAAATGCTTGACCATGTCATGCCTTTCCCGTCTGCAGTCAGAGCAGATATGATCAGAAGACACGTCATTTTGTCCACTTAGTCTTTTGTAATCATTATTCTTCAGATGTCATCTGAACAGTCATTGCCAGCGATGAAAACTAAACTAACAAAAGCAACAATGTGCACCAACGCACGTTGATTTTGAGGAACATCAGAAAATCAAAAGGTGGAACAAATGTACTCACTGAAAATTTTTGAATTCCTCTTCCGTCTTTCGATTGTGTCCAAAACATTCCTACAGGTAACAAGAGAAGGAAAACTTATGTATACATTTAAGGTGCTTTAAAAAGACTTTTTGAAACCTGATTGAAACTCCCTTTTTGTGTAAAACGTTGCCAGTAATTTCCAAAAACAAGTTTTCATATATTTAAATGAAATTAAATGAGTGACACTTTAAAAACACAATTACTGTCCCTCTTGAAACTAAATCAAAACAGCCTTTATCATCAATTTAAAAAAAAAAAAAAAAAAAAACTTGTTTCAGGTTTAATTAGAATGTTATTTTTAAAAGATTGTTTCACTCACCTGAGCTCCACTTCTCCCCAACTTTTGCTCCGATCATCCTCATCATCTGGAATCAAAAAGTAACCATTCGTGGAAATGTCATACAACAGCATATCCCTCCTCACTATACGATGATTAACTTAATGCACGACGGTAAAAGTTGTTAAAAATGAGAAAAAATGCAAAAAATAAATCAAATAGGTAAGGAATCAAGTGAATATGAGTTAGTTAAATTAGTAACCCTGCAACGATAAGAATTAGAGAAGAGGTTATAGTGTTTGTAAAACTCTTGCTTCTCGTGTTGTGTCTCAAAACAGGATCAACGCCAGCTTTTTAACTCACACCCCTGGTTTTTTCATGCTTTCTCCACCTCCATTGCTTTCCACCCACTACCTGCAACCACAACACTGTGACGCACTTTCCACTTTAGTCGATGCGCAGTGTTTAGATCACTGCGCTGATAACGTCAAGTTGCTGATGACAACTTTATCTTTCAGTTTCCAGTTTAGAATTTGATGATGATTTTAAAAAATCCCATTCAACTAAAAAAAAAACACCCAGAAGAAATAACAGTGTGATTAAAGATTAGAAAATTAAAAAAATAAAATAAAAAAAAATCACATAAAGTGCAATTTAGTCATTTCATTCAGGTTTTCTTACGTGCTCAATCAAGTCTGAAATGTCAGTCTGATTTGTTCATTAGATTAATTTGCAATGCTGACTCATTGGAAGAGACAGGGGTTAAAAGAAGTGAGGTAATTTTGCAGCTTTCTAAAAAGACTGACTGCTTTGATCAGTTAGCCACTGTTTCCACACTCGGTCCCCTGCCTTTACCTGTTGTTGAGAATACTCTGGGTCTGCGATCCCTTCCAACACCTTCCTCTTCTTCCACTTCCTCAAGCTCTGCATGTCTTCTCTCAGTGGTTTTACGAATTCCCCTTCTTCGTAAGCGAGCTTCAGGACCCAAATCCCGAAAACTGCAGGAGCTTTTCACAGTCACCTTTTTCCTTTCAGCTAACCCCTCTCCCTTTCCGTTATCCACCTCAGCTTCTACTACCACCTCCCCCCCCACCTCCACTGCAGTACCCCTCTCTTCAGGCTCCTCTCCCTGCCTTTCTTCTTCACCTTGACCCATTTCGTCTTCCACCTCTTGGATCTTACCCTCTTTAGAGGGGATGAGGAGGTTAGACTCAGAGTCAAAGTTAAGAATGGGGCAGCTGTTAGGCTTGTACAGCGTGTTGCTCACGCTTAAATACATCTCCACTTCCTTTTCTCTCTCAGCCATATCAGCTTTTTCTAACTGAGCTTGACCAGAAGCCGCAGTTTCTTGGTCCACAGTGTGATCTTTCTTCCCTCCTGTGTTTATCAGTATGTCATGAGTGTAAGCAGGTGTTACAACATGCATAGCTTTGACCTGGTCTGCATGCATGTTGGCTTGGTTCTGCCCCATACCTCTAAATTCCTCCATCAGGTCTTCCTCCTCCACCTCTGGCTCCGGGGGCTCCTCCTCTTTTATGACAACAGGCAATTCCACAGTACTTTGTGCAACCTTCTCTTGTCGCTTGTCGCTTTCCTCAGACTGGTTGTCCTCTTGATCCTCTCGTGCATCTGGGTTTGGTTCATCAACCGCCTGTTCGTCTGAGTGTCCCAGGATCTCACGCACCACATCTTTAGCCCATTTAAGGTGGGGTGCCTGGGAACGGCGCTTGGGCTCCTCAGACATGCTCCAAGCTCCACTCATTCGAATGGCCTCCAGCTCCTCTGGACTCATTGCCTCAGTGTTTAGCTGATTCAAGAAAGGTTGAATTTTATCTTCTTTATTTTTCTCTCTCCATACTTTGAGGAGTCTTTCAGTCTGTGAGTCTCTTTTAATTGTTCCTGTTTCTGTAGGTAGGGACTCCAATTTGCTCCTCATCTCATCTTCAGATTCTGTACCTCGAAGCACTGAAGATGTTCTGTATTGGATATTCCCCTCAGCTGTGTTTCCTGAGGCAAGTATCTCCTCCTTCAGTGTGTAATGGTCCTCTTCCAAGTCTTGATTAGTAAAAACCGTTTGGTCATCATTTCTTTCTGGTGTCAGAGGCAGCTCATCCGGAGGTTTGTGCGCATGGTCATCACTACTGTGATTCTGAGTTTCTAAATTTGGGCTCTCCCTTTCTGCTCCTCCCTTCTCATCATCTTGTGACAGTGACATCTCACCGTTTTTTGACTGGGATAGAGTTTGCCCAATCACACAGAAAACGTACTTCGACTTCTTTTCCCTCTCTTGTTCCTCTTCATCAACTGATTCCTCCTTCCTTACTATCCATACTTCTTCCCCCTCCTTATCTCCTTCGCATCCCTTGAAGCCAGCAGGTGTTGAGTCTTTATAACTAGGCCCACCTTCCCAGATTTCCTGACAGTCCTTAAACTCATCTTCATCATCTCTTCTCTCTTCCTCCTCATCTCCACCACTGGATGGGGTCACAAAGCCATCCTCTTCTGACAGCATTCTCCCTTTGTCTTGCTTCCACCCGGCCTCACTTCCTCCTTCACTCTCGGAGCGTGCCCAATAATCGCTCCCACCCTCTTCCTCTCTGTCACTCTCTTCAGTGTTATCTGTCAGGTTCTCTCCCTCTGCATTCCTCTGATGGCTGCCCACTACCCCTCCATCACTGTCAGACAGATGTGCCTTCCCTGTCTTATCTCCCTTTCTCCAGATTTCACCCTCTCCGTCTACACCTACTCCCTCTGAGTACCCCCTGAACTCATTTCTCCCTCCACGCCTGCCTTGATGACTGCTTTTGTCAAAGTACCTCTCATCTGGTTCCTCTTTCACTCGCCGCCCATCTCTTCCCCATTGTGCCTGTGACTCCATATCCTTCTCCTCTTCACTCCTCCCCTCTTTCCGCCTTGTCTGCCTCTCTCTGTCTTCATAATCATCTATACTATTCTTGCCCCTCTGTGGCTCTAACCACATCCTTCTCTGCTCTGGTGTATTTCCTTTCATTTCTCTTCTATCTATCTCCTTCCTCTCACTTTTTATTTGCTGCCTCTCATTTCTCCCAGGGTCCCTTCGTCCTTCTTTGCTTCTTTCTCTTTCACCTTTCCCCTCTCTCCTTGTTTCCCTCTCCTCATAAGGGTCTCTGTCCCTTCTATATTTTGTCTCACTGTCCAAATCGCTGCTCCACTCTCCGCTGCTCTGGGATTGTGGCAGCACCCTTGGACCTGAATTACTCAAGGATCTGCTGTCTCTGCCTGTTGCATCTTCCCGTCTCCCCTTTCTTTCTCTGTCTATTCTGTCCTCTCTATACTTATCATCCTCTCTCCTATCATTCTTCAAGTCCCTCCCACTTTCCTTCCATCTTTCCCCTCGTCTGTCTGGGTGTCTTGCTTCTCTCCTGTCAGCCTCTCTGTACCTTTCCTCTCTGTCCTGTCCTCCCCCCCTCCTGGATTTATCCACTTTTCTTTCCCTGTATCTCTGTTCATCTCGATCTCTCTCCCTTGCCATTTTGCCCCTACTGTCCCCCTCACTTCTGCTGACTTGATCTAGCAACTCATCCCTCTCTTTGTCCCTCATCTTCTCCCTCCTTAGCTCCCTCTCATCACTGTCTCCTTCACTTCTAGCATCCCTCCTTCCCCCCTTCCTCTCTCCCCTCTCCTTTCTATCTGAGTAGATCTCTCTGTCTGGTCTCCTGTGTGGGGAATTCATTCTGGCCTCCCTCTCCTCTGTGTTAGGTCTGGGCTTTTCTCTTTTTCTAGCTGTATCTCTGTCCCTCGTGTCCCACGATTCAACCCCTTCTCTTGTCCTGTCTTGAAGCTGACCACCAAATGCCTTATATCTCTCCCTCTGTCGTGATCTCTCATCATCTGCAGGTCTTCCTCCAGGGTTTCTTCCTTCTTCCTTTACCCTGCTCCAGATCTCATCCCGTTCTCTTTCTCTGTACGTCTGTCTTTCTCTCTCCCATTCCTCCATCTCTTCTCTTCTGGGCCGATCTCTCTGCCTCGTTTCACTTCTTTCTTCAACTATCTCAGCGGAGGGAATCTTTCTCCTGTCAGAGTCAGTTTCACCTTTTCTCATTCTGGGAAACGTGTCACCTTTCTTTTTCCCCTTTTTTACATCCTGCTCAATCTCCTTCTCTATGTTTGACAGCGGCCTCATGTTTTTGCCTCGGTAATCCTCTGGCCTTCTTTCTCTTTCTCTCCGCTCTCTTTCTCCCTCTCGGAGCCTAGGAGTAGGAGTCAGGTCTTTCTCGTATCGTTCCAAAGTGTCCATTTCTCTATATCTGGCTTTGTCTCTCATTTTCTCTGTTTCAATCTCCCTCCTCCAGTTTTCTTCTCGTTTGTTATCCCTCTCTTGTTCCAGTGAAGCAATCATTTTGGACCTGGAGCTTGTATCTTGGGAGATTTTTCCTCCTAACTGGATCTTGTGATCACCCATGTTTAAGTTAGATAAAGTGTGAAAGAGCGCATGGCCGGGCCTTTTGGTCTCCATAGTACCATAATTGGAAAAACCTAGAAGAGGAGAACATTTGTCAATTTAGCAGAATAAGTCATTATCAGGGACAAATTATTAGCTTGAAGGTAAAATCACACAATCAGGAAGCCTACTGACTATAGACAAACAAAAAGATGTTAGTGATTATCAATGGAATGTTAGTCATTTGCAAAGCTGCTATACATTCAGGTAATTTTACTTTTACCCTTCAAAAAACAATAATCCAATTATGTATTTTGTCTGTATTTCCAAATTTTTAACTGTTTCAGTTTTACCTCCAAGCTAAAATCTGTGTGAAAGCAAGTCTAATAGTTGAAAAGTTAGAAGGGAGCGAGAGAAAAGGTGGCACCCTCTTCCAATTCTTTAAGAATGCAGCACTGACCTGCTAAAGGCAGCATACCAAAAGAAGTCTTTCAGAAAGCACAGGCCTGTGACACATAGGCACGGCATGTAGCATGCACTGCTGAACGAGATCTAAATCTGTGGCTAAATCAGAGGCAAGTTACAGAAGTTAAGAATTACACAGCAACTCACCTGAAGTTGTATACCGGGGAGATCTGGTCGCCCGCTGCTCCAGCTCAGCTCAAAAGCATGGGATTGCACAACACTGAAAAATTAATTTCTTGTGTTGTCATTGTTTGAATGACACAGCAAACGTACTCCTCATTTTTCAAATAAATCACCAGTGTCCTTTTCTTTCTCTTTCAGTCCTTCAATTCTTGTGTAAAGTTCATGTTTACGCTTCAGTTTTCCTTGCTTTCCTCTCTTGTTGCTTCTTTCTGTCTCTCCCCACCTCCCCTCCTTCCTCAAATTCCCAAACAAGTCTGAACAGATTGACACTTATCTTTCCCCACCTCTTTCTCTCAGTTTCGTCCTCACAGTCGCTGCTGCTGAACAGGGAGATCTCTCATAAACCAAACAAAAGTCTTGTGAGTTTGTCCACTACTCCTGCCCCCTTCACTGCTCAATTGATTGCCTGTGTGGACCCCCTCTAGCAAAAAACAAGTACACAAATCTCTCCTCTCTCCTGCCCCATTCTTCTCTCTCGAAACACAGGAAGTACACCTCCTTGGTGAGTCTCAGTGATTGGCTGATATGGAGTGGCCGGGTGTGTCTGCACAACACACAGTCAAGGTAAGGGTTGTGATAACACAAGAAGAAAGGGGGGAGGGGTGAAAAAGAAAGTAGGGACTGAGAGAATACTGAAGGAAAGCTCACCGAGGCCTATAAAAACTTCCCTGCATTCCCTTGAGAGGTCGTGCAGAGAAGAGAGAAAAGGAAACACACTCTATTTCTTATGACTGAAAAACCCAAAATGGGGTAATCAATGGAGGAGGACAGCAAGGGAGGGGTAGTGTTCAAGGGTGATAGTGAATTTGTTAAACAATGACTACTTAACTATGTTGATTAAGTACCCAGAAGAGTTGAAAGATTGGAAGTCCTATGACTAAAGTATATTAGCATAGCTGAGCTCCAAATAAAACCCATAAAGTCACTTGTAAGCATGTTTACATGAAACTATGGAAATAACTTTTTTTTTTTTATCAGTCCGACCAAAACTGGACTTTTAAAATACGTGTGAGTAATTATATTCTGAAAGTCTACAAAGTCAAGGTTCTCACAATTAAACTAACGCAGATAATGCATTTGGGGGTCAAATCACTCCTGTGTGAATGCGCTCATCATTAACTTGATTCTGCATCCTTGCATATGCTTACTCTTGTAAGCGTGTAACTGTGCTGAGCGTGAAACTCACTCAGTTCACACTTATGTGTGGATTGTGGAAGTTTTTAATGGTTAATGTTTGTTTTTTGTATGTTGTTATGATCTTGAGTCTGATGCATAGGATTTATATCCTGTATCAGATGTATTTTCATTAAAAAAAATGTCATTGTTAAATAAACACTGAACAAAAACTAGCCCACAGTGTTACCAGTACAATCGGTATTGCTTGATCATTTTGAATGGATCAAGCAGGAGTTGACAAAATGGGTTCGTGAGTGGGGCACTGTTACAGACACATCAGCCTGATTACAGTAAGAAAAGGCTGAAGAGGTTAAAGGAATGTACTCAAACTGGTGCTGATAAGCAGAAAACGCAAGGTACAAACAACTATCTAGCAAACAAACCCTAGCTTTGCTGAGTCACTTGAAAATCCTGATGCAATTGGAAACAGTACAGTGGATACAGTGGTATTTACTTTACAAGGCTTTTAAGTCACGTTTACACCTGGAGGTAACCTTCTGATCAGATCAAAAGTGACAGCGATAACCTACAGGTGTAAAGGTATATAGGCTGCATTGAGGGCGCCAAAACCTGCATACATGACTGATCATTGACGGTATTGACGTATATCATTTATTTATACCACATGCAGTAATGTATATATCCTTACCATGACAGATGCTGGCTTTTCTAAATTTACATTCACAACGTGAGAGATGGATCTGTTCCCTCTTACTCATGTGGACAGCAGGGCGCCATGATTTTCAAAAAGTGTTACAATGTGATTAGTCAGACCACAGAACACTTTTTCACTTTACCTCAGTCCAAATAAAATGAGCTCTGGCCCACAGAAGACGTTGATATTTCTATGAACTGTAACAGTTTTCAGAAGTGTTCCTAAATTATTGCAGGAATTTTAACTAAATGCAGCGCTGGGCCCAAAGATCATAGCCAATTTTTTATTTTTGGCTTCTCATATTCCCAATTCTTTTAATCTCCTTGTGATGTTATGTAGGGATTATCCTAGAAGATACAATCTGCAAATTCTTTGCAATCTTACATCAAGAAAAAATACTTTATCCTCACCACTGACCATTTCCCAGATGTTTCCTCCACCAAGGCAAAGCTGAGGTGAAGGATTGGAATCATTGCCTGGTGTGTGTTTGTTTGCAAGATTACCCAAAAGCTATCAACCCAAGTTTCAAGAAACTCTTAAGAAAACCTAACAACTGACAAAGGGATAAACACTTTGGATTTGAGTGTGGATTAGAATCACATTCAATAATACAAATGCATAACACAGCATTGGCCCCGGTGGAGGATAAGATCCCAAAGCACTCTGGTTTGAAATGTACAGCTGGCATCAAAATCGAGATATCATTCCAAGAACTAAAACACTTAACATATTCTATAAGTTGTTTTTGTTTTTATTCGAATATAGCATTACATTTTTTTTTACATATCAAACTGATATATAATTAATACAAATACATCATTAATATTCAGGGCTGCAAGGTGGTGCACGATTCTAAAGCTTGAGATCCCAGTAAACACTGCAGGTATCTGACATGAATGGCACAGTATCTTGTGGTAATGTAGTGATCTGTGCAACGTGAACTGGCGAGCAGATCCACGAAAAGAACATATAAAAGAAAACAAAAACAGTCGTTCTGCGCTTTCCAGATCTTCGGTGACGTTCACCTGTAGCTGGTCAGGTGATGCGGGTGTGAGAGGCAGCAGCCGCTGATTGGTCGCGCTTCTGTTGGTCACATGCGCGTGTGTCTGTGTTTGGTTTCACTTCCGCAGTCTGCAGCTCTCCGTAGCCCGTTAGCATCATAAATGCCACTTCATACATTTTCAGAAACAAACAAAAAAAAAAAAACTACCGTAAATTGTCTTGAACAAAAAGAACACCGTCAATTTAGATATCCGGGCTCCATGCGGGACAACTTGACTTTGTCCGCACAATTAAACTGCCGTTTTAATGCTAATTTGATCTACCAGGAAGCGACGCTAGCGTGAGGAAGCTCTTTGCAACTTAAACTGACCACATTTCCATCAGTTTGTGTGAAACTGTTTCAAAGAGAGACGCTTTTACCACTGCTTTACAGTAGAAGAGGTCATGAAGGTAGGTGCACAGTCTTGGCAGAGGCTGTAGTTTATCAGAGGGTTACTTTATAACAGTCTTCGGTAAAAGCTCGTTACCTCATGTGGAGGGAAGCAGACATTTTGCATGCACACATTTTATACTTCATACTCGCTAATGAATATTTGGTTTCGCAACTTAATTCCCTGTCACATGATTACTTTATACGGATGACTTATTTTTCTAAAAACTTAAACACTGTTGCATGCACAAAGGTAAATTATCCAAAATAATGTTTAAGTAAGACAGTTTAGCCTCATGATTGTACCTGTTTAAAAACATTCTCTTATGTTATATTTCTGTATTGAGGACATTATGAAATGTATGCCTTTTAAAGTAGTCTGAGAAACAGATTATATAAGCAATAATCTGACAGACTTTGACACATTGATTTGAGGATCAGGTCTAAATCAATGAGTATTTTTACAGTGATTAGTTATCAGTTGTTCTATTGACCTACTAATCCATTGTATCCCATCATATTGGAACTAATCAGAAAACAACTGAAATTCTTATTTTGTTGTTAAAATGCAGTCCCGAGCAAAGGTCTAGAGCCAAGCATTCAGACTTTCTCACAGAGTTTTTGAAAGTGATCTTGATCAACAGTTCTCCAGACTTTCTGTTCATTGGCTGATTTTTCACTCACTCTCCAGCGCAGTGTTTCCCAATCCTGGTCCTCAAGGCACACCGTCCTGCATGTTTTCCATGTTTCCCTGCTCCAGCACACCTGATTCAAATGAATGTGTCGTCATCAGCCTTCTGCAGAGTGTAAAAATATGAAAAACATGCAAGGTGGTGTGCCTTGAGGACCAGGATTAGGGGAAACATCGCTCTCGTGTGACCATTTTCAGAGGAATAGAAATAAAAGGCACCCAACTCAAGGGATTAACCCGAGTTGTGTCTACACATGATAGACAATTCAGCCAAGAACTAATTATAGATTTTATCTTTAGGCACTCTGTTGCCAGCAGACAGTTGCAAAGACTCCTAATTTGTTCCCATGTCCTTAGTTGCACCTCCTACCAAAGATAACAGTTTGACAGACATGAAATAACATTTCTGCAGCAAATGATGTTCTGTGCAGTACTGTCACCTGTCTGATCAATTAAGCAAATGATCATTTAAGCTTTAAATTGGCTAATTACTATATGTTACCACAACGTGAACATGAGTGAATTGTATGTTGTCCTTCATTATTGATACTGACTCTTGTCGAATTATCACACTGTTCCCACTGAGTTACTTGTTATTTGTAAACAGTGTAATTAGAAACAAATCATTTAACATATGTTCCAGGTTTTTAGTCTTCCCAGAAGAGGGTCCATCTTGGTGTGGACCATGGCAATCCAGCTGGCCCTGTGTGGGAGTGTTGTGTTCGCCACTGACGGCACCAAGGCCTGCAAACTGTTGTCTGAGTCTGTCTCAGAGAGGAATGTCCTCAATAAATTAGAGCCACTCGCCCACAAGAAGTAAGACATGACTCCTCTGTGTAACACAAACTGGTCGTTGCCACTGATATGATGTCACACGCTCTTCGGGTTAACTCTTATCAACCAGAAATCAAACCTTGAGAGACACATTTTGTCCTCTGCCCACTGGTGTTTTTGCCATTTCATTTTTGTGTTCTATGTTAACTGGAATTTGTTTTTCTCATGTTGGCAGCTTTACAGTAGATGCCACCATTGGGGAGGACAGCTACACGTATGTGTTCCAGCTGTGTGGGGATGCTGGGGGTGTCGCAGGAGCTGGAGTTATTCAAGTAGACAAGAAATCACCAAAGACGGTAACGGTGATCGGCCAGTATAATTCAACAAAGGCCATTGGAGGAAGTAAGAAGTAAAAATTCTCCTTTAATCACTCCAACTTTGTTCTGATTAAGTGTGGAATACTTCGTCTTTGAAGTGGTCTCTGGGATGACAGAATGTTATGATGCCTCGAGGCACACTAAGAGCGTGATAAATCTGGGTCTTAAGAGACATTAATAAATCTTTTGATCAATTTCATGTTTGTTTTGGCATTTTGCTCCTCTTCTAGGTGACTGGGTGATGTTGATCTACAACGATGGGGACCATTATGACGCCCACTGCTCCAAGGAAAAGAGGAAAGCTATCGTTATGATCTCTTGCAGCACAAGTACAGACATGGTAAAAAAGAAGCGTCTGATATGCATTAGAGGTGGCCTGTTGCTACATGTCTGTGGAGATGATATTTGATCCAGTAAGGTTCCACTGAGTGATATTTTCACAAGTCTTAAGGCGCCTCAGACAGACAACTCCTCTGAGAGGTATATGTACAGTAATGCAGCGTGACTCTACTTGAACCGTTGCACTTGCATGTTTTTTACATCATGCAGTGGTTTGAGTCAAACGGGAATAAATGGCACGGTGCATTTTACACAAAAAGCTGACATAGGTTGAAAAATGATTGTGCTTCTGATGTTTTAAACGATGTAGTCTTCTTTTTCCGAGTGTGTGTAAGCTGTGATAACCTTTTGCGCCTGTCTTTTTCCCAGGGTCAGTTGGAGGTGGTTATGGAGGACAGGGAAAGAACAAGCGAATGTTTTTACCTGTTCGAGCTGGATTCCAAGGCAGTGTGTCCAGTCATTCAATCCCATCTTAGCGCTGGCTCCATAATACTCATCATGTATGTAAAGACAATTTGTAAGCCCTTAATGTCAGGCTGCACGTGGTATGATATACAAATCATTTGCTTTCTTCTTTCAGCGGTTTCTGCCTTCTGGCTGTTTACCTCATTGGAGGTTTCCTCTACCAGCGGCTGATTGTTGGCGCCAAAGGGATGGAGCAGTTCCCTAATTATGCTTTTTGGGTGGAAGTCGGGAACCTAACAGCGGTAAGCCTGATCAAGTTGAGGGATTAGTTGAAGATTTTAAATGTTGCAAAAATTCCAGGCAATCTTTCCTCCCTCCCTGCAGGACGGTTGTGACTTTGTGTGCCGATCACAAAATCGAGAGAAAGCTCCAGCTTACAGGGGACTGACCACAGACGCCTTAGAGGAAGAGCCAGAAGAAAGAGATGACCACCTACTACCAATGTGACCTCAGACACAGGACAGACATTTTTTACTGTGTGACACAGGTTACTTTTTCACATTAGACAAAGTTATTGGTACACACAAGTCTGTTTTCTTCGCCTGGTTTTAGTCACTCCCTGCTGACACTTTGTGCTTATTCTGGACTCGTGCCCAGAAGGAGGGCATGACACTTAATGGGCAGACAGACTTGTCTCCTGTTACAAATCTCATGATGCAAACAAACAAGTGATTCACCCAAGATTACAAAGTCACAATAAAGTATCTTTAGTGGAAATCTGACTTAAGAAAAGAAAAAAAGGGAGAAAAATTAAGAAGTTGAATTTCTACTGTACGTGCTGTAAACTCAGTGGTGTTCTGTTCATCTTTTCCTGCTCAGCTATTAATTGTTTTATGATTGTGTAAGATGCAATGAGCTGTCAAACCGGGGGTAATGCTTGCTGCAGGTTACTTAACATACCAGTGGTGTTGCTTTTGTAATTCGGCGTTAATCGTTTTTGATTTTTGACAGATAATATGTGAATGTTTAACTGTATTCACAGTGACTGTACTTACAGCCCTGCTTTGCAAGTAGAAATTGCTGCAAAAACCAAAGCTAAAGTGAGTTAGATTTTTTTGTTTGATATTCTTCTTGTTTCTTCCAAATGATTCTACATCAGTTTATCCCTTTAAGAAGTGATGTTCTGTAGCTTGATCGGTGTAACTCTCTGTCTTCCTACGTTTTCATCAGAAAGGTCAGCGTTGCCATTAAATTCCCACATTAAACCTACTCGTTTAATTTCAAGAGGAATCCCCCCCATTTCGATTCAAACTTGGAACTTTTATTTTTTCATATTAAGAAAAAAATACTTGTGAATTCTTCTAATCATAAATTATTCCTTAGAGATAAGGTATATATACTGTTATTTAGAGAGAATGAATGAGCATTAACTGCGATATGCCAATGTTTATAATCACCAACCTATTTAACGGTGAGTAGCAGAGTGTATAAATGCGGGCCTGCCTACCTACATTGTAACTGACTCAAATACCAGACTCAAACTCACGTTTGACAAATGTTAGCGCTACTTTCCGGCTTCTGCAGTAAAACACAAAAAGTGGCACTGACAGCACTTTCTGTTGTCTCGCTGTATTAATAAAGTTGTAACAGTGTTACGGTTTTTAGGATGCCATTCCTGAGATTTGTAACATGTTTTCATAAATCTAATATTCATGTAGCTAAGGACGAAGCTTGGCTTTTTGGATTTAATGGAAAAGTTGATGTTCGGTTTGACCGAATGAGGCCGGTCCATATAAGCACTTATGTCTCTTTTATTTGGTTTGTTTGTGTCATTTATGTGTTGACATTTCTTTGTTTAGTTCAATGAATTGTGTCCTGAAAGTATCTGGCAGAAACAGTTACACCTGTGGCTAAAGCAGATAGAAAAACATCCAGGTTTGGTTTACTGTTGCAATGCGTTTGTCTTAGAACTGATTGCAAGTCATGGACCTTACTGTTTGCTTTGGATTCTATTAAAGATGAACCATAAAACTGGTTAACATGTTCCTGTTGTCGTGGTGAACTTATGGTACACACCCAAGAATATGTTACATTCTTGCATTTCATTTGCATAATACAGTAAAACATCAAACCTCTGGCATTGCTACAAATCTTTCTCTTACATGGCCTTCTCACTATTTGTATTACTGCCATCTACTGAGCCACAGTGGTTACTGTTCTACTGGCTTCTAAAATGAACATTTCATGGGGCTGTCCCTAATATACTCATACTGAAGTTTGTTTTCTTTTTTTTTAACCCATGACACCTAACTAGGATGCCCAATTATACAGTATGCCACTTGGGGTGCAAGGTACACGGTATACAATATGTCAGGATATGTACATACATTTGTAAGTAGTCTTTAATCACCATATGCATCTAGAAATATTAGCTCCCAAATAAACTTGTAATAAAAGTGTTTTAACTTCTGTCAAATATGCATGTTGACAGCACTTTTGAACCTTGAGCTTCTGCTTCTATCGTGCTCCTTCTAACCAATGATAATTCTGGACGGTGACAAACTTTGTGTCTCATCTTTCTGTCTCTACCGTCCCTCTTCTTCACCTCTCACGTAGCTCCATATTGGGATTCTCTTAGAAAGGATGAAATCAGAATATGCCATCTAAAATATAAACAAACCAGTAGGCCATTTAAACTGGATAATTGGATGAAAGGATGCATTGCTCAAAGAAAACAACTCATTCACTCCATTAGTTACATCATATATTTATGTAAAAGGGTTTGACGTATTACCAAAAGAACTGTTGGCAACTTTTCAGAGGAATGGCAACTGGGATGTCAGATACTAATCCTGTCAACAGCTTGATCTTCCTTGGAGAAATAGATATTGCTACATAATCCAATAAGTGTATTAGAAATAGCATGCAAATGAAGACTGCACCCCCAGGAAAGTTATTCTGGAAAGCTCTCAATGGAAAAATTTTAAAGTTGGTTAGTCAGAGGTTTCTGTTTCTGTTTCTGTTAAGATTTTAGTTAAGAATCATCCTGTTTTTAAAAAAAACACTAAATATTTTTAAATTGAATATAAAATGTTTTTGTACCTTCTGTGAACAACAGCATGAAACAAAATGTTTTTCAGTGTATGATTATTAGAATATTTTCGATTGATGTGGGACTTTATATGAGAAAGAAAACTAGACAAGATCTGAAGCTCAATAAAGAGACATTTGTTTAGAAGGCACAGACATACACTAGGATTTTACTTCTTACTTTTTTCAGCACAATGGTTGGGGAATAACATCAGTTAGAAGAATGAAATGGGAAGACTCTAATCCAAGCTTTGAATGTTTACTGAAGGAATTTGCCCGTACACCAATATTTAACAGTGTCTTTGAATGAAGAATTTTGTTTTAGTAAATACTATTTAAATCCCTTTTATTTAGTTAGTTGCTTAGTTAGCCTTTATTTCTCTATAGCCTATTGTAGTGTTCATATAACAATGAACTAAGAATTTGCCTTATTTGTAAGGCTTTGCATCACTATAATTAAGCGTAAAGGTGGGTTGCAGAAAAGTGTTTCCACAATCAGTATAGCTTGATAAAGAGCCCCGTTATTCACTAGCCTTATTTTTTGAGACGCTCCAAGAAATAAACTTTATTTCCCGCAGAAGAAGTCTCACCACGCCGACACAGAAAGCGCCTGGAGGCTGTCCGCTCCTTCAGCGTAGCGCTCCGCCAGCGTACACAAAGAAGAAGAAGACTGGAGAGGGGCGGGGCTTCGTTGGAGGTAAAACCCTGAAAGGGTCTGTCGTTGGGAGTTAAAACCAAGATCGGAGTTATAAGTTAGCTGCATTTAACTGTGAAAAAGACGCAGAAACCCAAGATTAGGTAAGAATATAATTCCAAGTAAAATACGATAAACGCTGGCGTGTTGCAGGACTTAAAGTTACTAGCTTTCTGTCTGCAGAAAGCAGCTAACATGCTAAGCAGTTAGCCTGTGTTTAATTACTACTTAATGCAACATGTTGTATTACACTGGAAAGTAAATTCAGTATTTGCACCCCAAAACGACAGTTTTTACTGCGGTTCAAACACTTATAGTGTGGTCTGTCAGACTGTTTTGAGATAAAAATACAAGTAGCAGAAATCCATTGAAGTTAGCCATTGATGGATAGTTAGCCTCCCCTGATGTTTTGAACTTTTTCCTCCATGTTCATCTTTCTCTCGTACACCTCTATCATGTTAATAACTGGTGTGTAAATAAAAAAAAAACACAGTACTCCTGTTTGTTAGCACGATGTTGGTCAATTTGCGACAAGTAAGATCTTAATTACATCTTTGTGCACTGTACAAGGAGCTGTGATAAAGAGTAATGCACCTCTGATCATTTAAAGTTATGTGAGGATGCACTTCAGCAACACGATCCAACAAGTTTCACAACACTTTTTATGTGCTTATGATACAATAATAATAATTTGTAGAATTTGGTATTTTTGTGATTATATTGCATGTAGCCCCGTTGAGGCTTATCAGATGTTCACCAAGCTTCATGTTTAGATATTTACGGTTGGTAATTATGTAATGAATGTAAAGTTCTTACAGTAGATAGAGCACAAACAATCTGTGACAACTCCTGATGAGTGTCCTTTTGGTTTGAAGTTGCAAACATGGATGCAGGGGAAGACCAAAACACAAGCAACACCAATGGAAATCCTCAGACAAGTGGGAACTCCCGAGCGCCTCAGATAGCCCGCATGTCTTTATATGAGAGACAAGCTGTACAGGTGAGGAGCTGTGATATTACTTTGATGTCCCAAAATGTAAATATTGAAATAAGCCTTGATGTAAGACATGAATGTGTCTTTTTCAGGCTCTCCAAGCATTGCAGAGGCAGCCTAATGCAGCTCAGTACTTCCAGCAGCTCATGCTGCAGCAGCAGATCAATAATGCTCAACTCCACAACTTGGCTGCTGTGCAACAGGTAACCCGAATCATGACAGCATCTTCCATTTAGAACAACGATATTGTAAGAAAAGCATTGCGTCCCAGTTTTACACTTTTATTTCTCTCTTCAAACCAGGCCACACTTGCAGCCAGTCGCCAGTCCAATACTCCAAATAACAGCATGTCTCAAGTGCCCACCACTGTAAGTTTCCATGTTAAAAATGATCAGAATTATTCATTAGACAGCAGTTTTTTAAGCCGTTGATAAATTTTACTATAAATGTCTGACTTTCTGTTCCTCGCAGGTCAATCCAAGCACCACGTCTGCAGGAGTGACTATCACCAGCCCTCGACCACACGGCTCAGCTACCTCTGCAACATCAACAGCTCTCAACCAGTCGGTGCTGCTGGGTGGAAACTCTGCAGGACAGGGACAGATGTATCTTAGGGTGAGTTAACAATCACAATCCACCGTGTCCAGTTTAAAGTAACATACATTACATTTGTCTGTGTTGCAGATTTTTGATACAGTGTTTGGGTTGGTATCTGCTGTTATTAATAACGAGAGTGTGTATTCTATGAGTTCTGTGGAATAGCTGTTTCAACAGCTGCGGTAATGATAAATACTATACGTCTAAGTAAGACAGAACCATGGTAATAACAGAAAAGCCGTAAGTCATTAACAGAATATGTGCTATGGCCACCTGTGCTGCTCCTTATACAGGTCAACCGCTCTCTTAGAGCTCCACTTGCCTCTCAGCTCATCTTCATGCCTGGTGGTACAACGGCTACTGTTGCAACTGTTGCCCAGACCCAACCACAGCCCCAACAGCAGCAGCAACAGCATGAAGCTGCCTCCACCACGTCGAGTGCCCAATCTGACAATGATCAGGTTTGATTTCTTTTCCCACATCCATTATGTGACATCTGTGCTAATTAAAGTCTGACAGTCTGGCTTTGTATGGCTGGTGTTTGACTTCATTTAAGAGCAAATGTATTTTCACCACAAACCATTTCTTTCTGCATTTCCCAGGTGCAGAACTTGGCTCTACACTGTGTCTCCACCCCCAAAGCGGCTGTTGTCAAATCTGAGCTTCCAGAGAGGAAAGATGCTGCCAGTTTTCCTCTCACTCAGCAGCAGCAACAGATTTTCCCCCAGACAGCTCAGCAGCAAATGCACCAACAAATGGCAAAACCCAGCTTTAATCAACAGGCTGGCACCAACCCAATGACTGTGAAGACTGGAAACCAGGCTGCCATGACTGTCACTCCTGCTGCTTCGGTAGCCCCTTCCTCCTCCTCTTCCTCTCCTGCACTTCCTCTCTCCCAGCTCCTCCTGTCCTCCTCCGCTGCCCCTGTAATCCTGGTGCCCACGTCAAATGTCACTACCTCCGCCCAGGGCTACCCGATCGGCTCGGTGGCACCAAAGACCAACATTAACGCGCAGACTCTGGTGGTGCAACCGCTGCAACAGGCCAGCACCAATGTTGAGAAAGGTCCTGTTCCAATCCAGCCCAAGACAGCTCAGGGACACCGCCTACCCGTGCAGCTTCCCCCTCGACACCCGCCCCCCATTCTCCCAGCTCCACCAAGCAACAGTCTGGCCACAGGAGGTCACAACCCTCCCCACATCCCTGTCCAACTGGTGGGAGCCAGGCAGAGCCTAGCAGGAAACACACTGGCTCTTGCTCAGGCACGAAACTGTCTAGCCCAGGAAAGTCTATGTGGTGGGAATGTTGTCTCAGTCTCCAGCAATACTGCTGTGGTGAGATAAAATGCACTGGTCAAGTTAAGCGTCATGATAGATGTAACTTTTCAGGGATTTGTAACAGTTTTCTTTTTTCTCATACTGTTAGACAAAGCCTGCCATTGGCTCTCTGAAGAGAAAATCTGACTGTGATGCACCGAATGAGATGGCAGAATCTTCAGATTCTGCACCCATGAAGGATTCTGCTCCTCCTTTATCCCCTGCCCCAACGAAGGACTCAGGTGTGTCACGTCATCTTCTCCAAATCAAATCCAGTTTTTTATATTTGTGCCTGAAAATGATGACACTTGAAAACTGTTAAAAAAATCATCTTTTTTTTTGTTTCTGTGCTTCCTCGACAGTTCCTCCTGTTGAAGCTGCATTCTCATCTCCTCCCACCCTTTCCTTACCTCTGCCCATATCGAGAGTCGGCCACGGTGACAAAGACAGAGCGCCTGTTCCCCAGGCAGTGGTCAAACCTCAAGTCCTCACTCATCTCATCGAGGGCTTTGTGATTCAGGAGGGAGCGGAGCCCTTCCCCGTAAGTGCATCCTGCCATGAGAATACACAAAAACTCAAATATTAAACTTAATCGTGGCCATGCACTTATTCACGAGGAGATGTATCTTACCTTAAAGCTTGTGTTTGATGTTTCAGGTTGCCGGACTCCTCAAAGACAGAGATTTTGCCCTGGTTGGCCGCACAGAGAACGGCCCCCCATGTAAGCGACGCCTTATCGATTAATTTGTTAAGTATGATTTCCCAAAACCCGTCTGTTTGGACAGTATGCTGAATGTGTGGTTTTTCATCTCTCCTGCAGTGTTAAAGTGTGAGTACTGTGGATGCCTCGCTCCAGCCAGTCAGTTCAGAGGATCGAAGAGGTTCTGTTCTAATACCTGTGCTAAGAGGTGCATTTCTTTTGCTGTCAAACCTTCAGTGTCAGAATCATTTATGTGATTGTGGGTTGTTTTACATGGTCTCAGTCACCTCTACGTTCTGTACCCAAGGACAGACAAAAGAAAAACATGAGCTTCCACAAAAGCTGTACCAGTTTATGTCGGTGTAACTTGAGCTTTTTTGAGATTGGTCCTTTCTTGTACTTTTATTGTTTAAAACAAAACCAGCGGAGGGCAGTTGGTTGAGAGGCTGGACGCCTCTTTAATGTGTGTTGGTGGAGGGTTGCATGACAGCGAGCAGCCTCAGACTGTGCTTTTCAACTGACAGGTACAATGTGAGCTGCAGCCAGCACTTCAAGAGCAGCAGAGGGAGAACTGCTGCAGGGCAAGCGCCACCTCCAGCGCCCACGGAGAGCTCTGCACGGCGCAGGGGCCCCTCTCGCAGAAGCAGCTCTAATATCACCTTTAATAAAATAGCAAGCAAGCATCTTTCTGTCAAGGTGAGAAAAATAGGCCAAAATATTTTTGTTTTTTTATTTGGCTCATCATATTCTGACTAATACCTATATATGTACTGATAAACTATGATTTCCCTTTAAGGACTGATAAAGTATCAGTCTGATTCAGTCTGATTCTGCACATTGAAAACAGGCGCTGTGCTTTATTTTTGATCACACGTACACATTCCTGATGTTGTGCCTGCTCACCACAGCAGCAGATGTGTATTATTCCTCTGTTGGGAAGAGTCTGCAACAAATATACCACTGTGTCCTGTTTAGTATCATGTTTTCCAAGCTACAGACCTTCAACCTGATGCAGCAGGTGGTTTGGTACACAGAACCATCTGGAGGACTTCTGTAGAAAATGTTTGAACTGAAACTTTAAAAAGAAAAGCTTCTCGTGCAACTGTTAAGGTCATGGGTGTAATTCATCTAACCAGATCAATAGAGCACTTCAAGAGGAGGCAAAAACCACCTGTACCTGCAGCTAAAGCACAACAGTTTGTATTTCTCTCTATGATTGTGTCATGCTAAGCCAGTTGCCTTGCAAGTAAACAGGCCCTAATGGTTTTAGGAAATGATTTAACCTTGTTGCGAAAGTCATGTTTGTGACACATCGTCATGATGATTCAGAAAGTGTTAAGTGTTGAGATGTTGAGATGTTAATTTTTTTGTGCTGTTTGATTTTAACGTCAACAAATCATGTAACTTAGTACTTCAATGTCCGCTGTGTAGTGTCACTCTGAGTCCAGCCGCTCAGAAGACGTCACCAGCGATGGGGAGGAAGAGGAGGATGATTCTCCTTCACTGTCCCCAAGCTCTTCGCACTCCTGCACCAGAGCCGCTCACAGTGCTCCTCAGTCTGACAGCTCAGCGCCCGGAAGCCTCCCACTAGAGGGCGCTAACTTCCTATCTGCGACTCCTGCTCAGTGGAGCGTGGAAGAAGTCTGCAGGTTCATCTCCACACTGCAGGGTCAGTGTTCTGTTGGACCACTCTTCATTTCAGATTTGGTAACGCAAGCGTAGCATCTTCTCTCATGCTTAACATATCTCCCCGGGTGTCTGTGGCGTTTAGGTTGCGAGGAGTTGGCCGCCCAGTTTCTGTCGCAGGAGATAGACGGGCAGGCTTTGCTGCTTTTGCGAGAAGACCATCTAATCTCCACCATGAATATCAAGCTGGGTCCAGCACTCAAGATCTGTGCCTCCATTAACAGTCTGCGCGAGTAAGGACTCTTTTGCTTTTAAATCAACACTTGGACCCTTAAAAAGTAAGGCTGAGATTCTTGGAGACCGTACGAATGCGGTTTATTTCATCACACGACAGCGGTGCCCCATCACTCATGGGAACACATGTAGAACCAGAGTTGACTATCCGGACACTGAATGTGACAGTTACATGCTGTTTTGTGTGAATGGTGAGCGGCTGACGCCACAGGTTGAAGTATCCACGTCAGTAGTGTTCGTCCGGTCTTTTTTCTGTCACTGTGACTAAAAATGTTTCATACACTTGAGAAACTGTGCAAATCTGCCAGGTTTTGGTTTTTTTGGGCTAAAACGTTTGTCAAAAAAGGAATGTTGCCTTCTAGCTGAACATTTAAAGGTGCTTTAACTTTAGTAAAATGATTTGATGTCAACAGTCAATTACATTTCTATTTTTAGTCTTTTTGTATTGTGCTTGTGTTTTTATCGATGTTCGACCCAGGCTCCAATCACAAAAATGACACTCGAAGAGCCTGGCGCATCTAGTAGTTAGTTTTAGACGTTATTAAAAGTTTAGTTTTGTATTTTCTCCATTTTTGTAGTACAATCTGAATTATTTTTTTCATGGAAACAAAATAGTTTTAGTAGCTTTAACCAATTTAACTACCCGGAGAATAGGCATTGTTCATGGTTTGCTCTCTCTAAGGGCTGAATGGAAGTGCTCTCTGTACATGTATGCAGTACTATCAATAAACAGTACCTGTTACTGGAACCGTGTGCACAAAAATGATTTCAACTTATGAACTGAGAAAGGTCATCCTCAGCCTTGTGGTGATTTACGTTTTTATTCACATTCATTTGTATAAACAGTTTGAGCTCATTTCTTGCTCATCACCGACCTTCCAGAGTAAACATCATGCAGATATATCACAGTAAATGATTAAATAACGTCAACGTGTCTTTCACCTTCATAACTCAGCATGATTTGGCATAATAAAAAATGCATTTGTAGCACATACATGTATTATATTTGTTAACATATGTTGGCCTTCTCCAGAAAAAAAAAATTGCAAACCATCATATATGGACAGGATCAACCCCAAGTTCAGGTTGTAGCAGCTGTGCACCAGTCAGGTTTACAATATATTGATCTGTTTCAGCGATATCACAACTTTCCTCACTAAACCTGGAAGGTTGGGTATTGCCCACACAGACAGAGACACATGAATAAGGTGTTAAGGAGGTTCCCAAAGTTAAACAACAAAACGTGGAGTTTTCCCCTTTCTGTTGTAGGACTCTAAAGAAGCAGAATAATTTATTGCATGGAACCATTTCATGGCTTAAAGCGCTCGTAAACAGTTTGGAACACTTGCATTGACACTGCATAAAAGTGCAGCATCAGGACTTCAGACAGTAGTGCAATTTTCTTTGTTCTTTGGCACCGACAGCGATCAGAAAACAGTGTAGCTGTTGGCTTCTCCGTATCCTGCCTCCTGCAGGTACTGTTCAATGTTAACTGGGCCGGACGCCTTTAGCAGTTTATCAGAGGCACCTTTCTCTCCCGAAACAAGCTTTCGGCTCACTTCAGCCAAGGATGGACGATCTTGATCTTTCCACTGGCAGCAGCTTTTAATGAGGGCATGTCTAAGAGAAAGAAAAAGGGGGAAAGTCTGTGATCAGAGAATGTTCTCAGTTTTGATGTTTTATTGTCTGGAGCATGTAGACGACACTCACAGTGTGTTGGAGCAGTTTGAGGGTTTTTTCAGACTTTTTCCTCTTTGATGGAACTGCAGGAGCTCGTTAATTGAGATCTCGGCAAACGGAGCGTCACCTAGAGAGAAAAAAGAGAAAATTAAAGACATATGACACTCAAAATAATGTTTAAAATAACCATTGTTGGTAAAGTAAAGGCTTTCTAATCACTTACAAGATTTGTTATCTGATTTATAGGGATCTATGTTGAACTTACCCAAGGTTGTCATCTCGTACAATAATACACCAAATGACCAGCTGGAGAGGGACACACAAAGGCAAGAGTAGTTAGTCTTCCATCCAGTTTAAGGTTGAAGTGATAAACCTACAGAAGATCTAAATCAGAGTACGCTAACAGCAACATCTCACATGTCACTGCTCTGAGTCGCTGGCTTCTTGACCAAGAGCTCTGGTGCCTGCCATTTCTTCATGCTGGGGTCAACCTTCTGAGTGGCTCCTTTGTTCTTTCTTGTGTAGACTCCATGCAGGCCCCAGAGCTTGGCTGTGAAGTGATTACTGACCAGCACGCTCCGGGCCCGGATGTTTCCGTGGAGGAGATCTTTGCTGTGAAGGAACTCCTGATTGTGCAGCCAGACAGGAAGCTCAGGATTAAACAGACAACTCTGTGCAGATTATATGAAGATGTTTCTGAAGACTTACAGACTGAGAATTAGCTTGTTTTATGATGTGGACTCAGAAAAAGAATGAAAAAAGCTTCTTGAAATTTCAATTTGAACAGTTTCTTGTAATCTTAATGATTATTTCAATGATTGTTTGAATGTAAACTGGAAATTCTTCTGTTTACAAAAGTCAAAATATATGAAACTATGATGTCAAAACACAAAGAAAAATAATGGTCTTTGAGGTTTTCGGGTACAGTTGTGTCACCATTTTGGAAGTGAAACATGCTGTAGAGGTGAAGGTGTAACGCAGCCTACTAACCAGTGCATGGACCACTTGTTTGGCCATAGTAAATATTCGTCTCTCAGTCATCTCACACGGAGGATCCACATTGTCCTGGGTAAGCAAACACAAAACAAAGGATTTACATTTGGACATATTTTGTTGCTGTTTAAATGATTTCTTGACCCCACACACAGAAGAACCAGAGCTTTGTCCGATTTTTGTCCCTCACACTCTACCTGTCTGCATCGCCACAAGAAGCTGAGCAGGTCTCTGTTTTCAAGCTCTTCCACGACTGTGACCAGAGGAGCTCGGAGTGAGACCACACCCAAGAGTTCTGGGAGGAATGGATGCGGTCCAAGCTGGGCCAGGAAGGATGCAAAGCCCAGGAAGCTGTGTCTCTCCGTGGCGTCGGCCGAGTCTGTGGAGGGTACGAATAAAACATAGATCATTAGATACTGCAAAGAACTGCAAAAGCCACAAACAATTTCCCTTTAAATTCTCACCGTTTAGCACCCGCAGTACCACATTCCTGTTTTCCATACGCGCCCTGTAGAGGGACACAGAGGTGTCTGAGCGCAGCGAGAAGGCACCAGGCATAGGGGTGACCAGGTTGAAGGACTCAGGCAGCCTCTGGCGAGGTAACTCTCTAGGCTGGACAACAGGGGTGTAACTCTGGGTGTAACTGGGCTTGTAGGGCTGTGGTGGGGGGCTGGGCGTGACGGAAGGCGTGACGGATGGTGTGGCCCCGGTCGTGGAGAGGGTTTTGGTTAGGTAAGTGTATGGGGGCTGGAAGGTGGAGTAGGAACTGGGAATATCCAAAGCGATGCTTTCATGCTCAAGTACATTGATACCCGGAGGAGCTACAGACAACAAGAGAAGAATAAGTATAAGTAAAAACTACAAGGATTAACATGAGAATAGATTAAAAAAAAAGAACTGTTAACAAGTAATGGAACATTGATGCACTTGTTGTGATACCAGGTAGAAGATTAAATTATCCAGTGGATACTGTTCTTATTCTACTATATGTTGAAAATATAAAACAAAGGGCAGAGTGAACATTTTTTCTCAGAATTCATTAACTGTGCAAATACTGTGTCAAATATCGTCATCTTTCCCAATAAGTTGACACGCCGTGCAACATGTCATGAAAGAACATGCAGAATTTAGTTTGGCATTGTCCCGCTAAAATGAGTCAGGCCTTCCCTGAAAGAGACGATTTTAAATCAACTCGGTTTTTATATTTGATATGTTGTGTTTATGCTATTTTCAAGGAAGTATGTGGTTAAATGATTTTTTATTGATTGCATTGTGTTTTCCTTTCCTTTTTACACAGCGTGCCAACTCTTTTGTACACAGGGATGGTTTTGATGGTAAAAAACAACAACAAATGTCTCTTTATTCAACATTTGTTTATGGTGAAAACATTCATTTCGAACTCATAAAGTAATTAATGCTGGTATAAGGACATTTTGAATTAAAGAAAATGTTGCATCTGGCAGGTATTCACTAATTCTACAAAGACAAGCAATTAGAATCACAATTAATACTATAAATTGCCTCATTATTTCTTCATCATTATGAGGTGTTATAATATTAGAGGAATGTTTATATAGTGCACATGAACCACAGCTATCACCCTGAAAATAAACGTGTTACATAAAAGCATGATTAGACAAAGGAGGTGGTTGCTTTTTCCATTATTCTTTAAACTCTTAATAGAGCCATTTACAAAGATTTGGTGAGAGACGACTAACTGGTTTTGACGGCAACAACGCATACATTTTCGTTTTGTTTTTGTCTGGCAGGTGCATTCCAGGCGCTTACCATCAATCCCATGCAGCACTCTCCTGGAGGTCGACTTTGAGGCCTGTGGGCGGATTCGATCGACCTTCTCTGGGCAGTAGCGCAGCAGGAGTATGAAGACCAGAGTGACCAAGAAGCTGGCCAGCAGGAGGATGGGCACGACGATCACCTCCTGCTCATATACGCGGATCTCTTCAAACAGGAAAAGACACAAGGAAACATCAGTGATCCCGTAAGTCTGAGATATGACGATCTCAAAGACCTGTTTGCACAGTATCTGCTGGCCTGTTTGCACAACTGACAGCCACAGCTTGTGTATTTTGAGACAACCATCGAAAGCGTCTCCTTAAGCAGGGTTGTGAATTTCAGACACAGTGAACAGAAGTTATATTCATGCCAAAACAGCTCACCACAGATGGTGTCTCCGTGTTTGCAGCGGTTGTCTCCGCCCGACAAAGTAGACATCCTATCAAATGTAAAAAAAGATGAAGAGATTGAAAGAAATGTTTTCTTTTCTGCCCACTCCTCGTGCACTGCTGGAAGCTTTTATATTGCTTCCATGTGCTACGATATGACTATGCAGAAAAATCATGAAAGCCTTTGCTGTGGATGAACAGAGATAGATGTACGTGGTAAAAATAAAGCTGATGGAGTCACAGTGTCTTTCCATGTTGTGAGGAAAGCCTGTAAATAGTAACATGACTCTTAAAAGGTAACCTGGAACACAAGGTGTTTGCGCAAATGTGTAACTGAGACCTGGCACTTCAGACGCCGTGTCACTGTTCATGTTTTCTATCTGTTACAGACAACAGTTTTAATTTTTTTAATTATTTTATATTTTCAGTATGAAAACACACCAGAACTTTTGGTCTTGCAGAATAAATTCTGCTGCACGTAGACGAGGTTTTACTCCATGTGCTAGTTTGACCAATATGTATTAAAAAAAGAGAAAACATCTATATCTGAGCCATCTTGAAGCTGTAAGTGCATTGCTTGTTTTTACAGTCATTATACAAGACAAACAAAAGGCCACACGGAGAAACTTCATCCTTTTACGTCAGATCAAATATCTCTAAACCTGTTCATCTGCATTTTTTTTACACATTAATGCTTGTGTCGCTCCACACACCCAAAACATGAACAGCCTCGATTCACATTGAAAGTTGTCATAAGATCACTAAAAGTTACGTCATCAGAGATTAAATAAAGCTTTTATTAAACAAACACAATGCACTTAAATCAGCTCACACCACATCCCTGCTGCCTTCTTGTCTTACAGTCAGATACAGTGACAGTGTGGCAGAAGTGAGATGTTGTGTATAAAGTCTTACCTCCAGTGTTTCAATGAACTACTATCCCTTAAAGAAAATAAACGAGAAGTTAGATCCTTTTATTGCAGGCTCACGTTTCCCTCCTTCATACGGTCCGTCACTTTCCAGACATGATCTCAGCCGAGTGTGGAGCCCAGGTTGAACTGTTTTGTTCAGGTCCTCATTGTCTTGTTTCTCTCAGGTGATCTCTGAGGCTCAGGGGATCAATTTGCTGCTCTCTGTTTGCCTGCCTTCCACCTTCTGTGCTTCCTTAACTCCACCCTTTTCACCTGCACTACATCCTTCTTCTCACCTATTTACACTATTTCCCTCTTCCTCCTTTCAGTCTCCCTCCTCAGTTTGACAGGTGCTGCTTCACACCGATATCAATCAGATGTGCGGCATCCACGGTCTTCCTCTATAGGCTTTGCTCTACCGCATTCTGTAAAGGTTTTCTCCATTGAAGCTTAAGTGTGTCAGGAGTTGCTCGCCCTGCCTCTCCTCATTGTTTAGGGAAACTGGTCCCGCCGCTCCTTGTCATTTTACAGTTTTCAGGCCCTTTCACGCAGAACTCGAGTGACAGGCTTTACTAGCTCTGGAGTATTTAGTCAGCAACAACAAACTGCATTTCTTTACCCATTGAACAGAGATGATAATCTCACAACCTGAAAAACCCAGTTCTCAATCTGATTGAAGCTAAATTCCCTTTAAATACTTTTTTAAAGCGAATATAAAACATTAAAGAGCAGGGTAACACCATTGCATTGCTGTTATCTCATTTTACCACACAATTATCTCAAATAATACAATTCGTATAGTTTCTTTCATGCTTTTGTTATATGTGAAGAATGACTGATTGTGAAGCATTTTTAGAAATAAAACTAAGGAAAAGTAAAGAGACACAGCATCCTGCTACAGTGTCCAGGGTGGACCATTTGGGTGCATCATTTCAGGAAACCCCACAGTTGAATGACAACATCTGGCATACAACTGAATAAATAATGCACTGGAGTCACTGGGCCAATTTCTGCAGAATGGAACGATGCCTCAGTAAGTGATATCAACTATTTGCAAAACAATGCTTGACAAGCAAAGTGGTATATAATGAATATGTTTTTCTCTTGTATGTTGTGACACTGGAAATCTAATCCAACCATCATTATTTATTGACACATCGTGTGTTGTGTTGCAAACCTTTGGCAAAGACAAGATTTCTATCCCCCAGAGCAGACACCCACATACCCCCCCAACATTAGCACATCTCTTGTTTACACCCACAGAATTTAAAAAGGCAACATTTTGAATTCAAGGAATTGTGAAAGGTAATCGCTCCTGTTCTGCCTCACCGGGTTTCAGCTGTGTTTGTGTTCCAAGATGAGCAGTGCTCACTCATAAAGTGAGTTGACAAATCCTCAAACCACTCATTAAGTGTTGCAGGACTATTACCACAGAATGAAATCTTTCATATCTGCACAGAATCATGGCTGACTGAACCAAAGAGGTGAAGAGACACTGGTCTGCATGGAGTAGAACAATTACAGCCAAATGAATGACTGCATGTCAGCTGATCCTTGACTGTGTTTCCCGCAGTTACACGAGTCTAAGTGCAGCCACTGGATCAGCAAATACACCCTGCCCACCCGTTAAACAAATGTCAGCCAGCTGCCACTTCCATGAGAAGGTACAGAGACTGGAACAGAAAGAAGGTTTCTTTACTCAAACATCCTGGGAATGTGAAATCCCTTCCAGGTAAGTTCAAGGAGCTGATGATAACACGGCGGGAACATTAGAAATGCAGAATTATGTTGAGACATGGCTGCAGGAGCACGAGTCCAGCCTGTTGACTGCCAGACTTCACGGGCAGACAGAGAGCGACCGCAGAGCTTGCAACACAGGAAGATTTGCTACATTTCAACGTTCCAAGATTTTGTCGACCATTTTTTATTTAACTTTTTATTTTGTTATTTACTTGTCAATAATTCTTATTGACATAATGTGATTTTTGGTCGGGGCTTAATAATGTATAATTCATTGTTTTGGAGGGGGGGGGAGGCGCTCACTAATGAGCATCTCATCATTGTCCTGTGAGATGATCCTCTGAGTCCGTTCCTCTGTTATGAGACGAAAGCAAAAATCAAGTTGTCTCCCTTTAACACATTTAATTTGCCGCGATGCTTTAAAATCAATCATGTCAGCATAATTGAATTTTGAACTTAATCAATTTTTTTAAAATAATCTATGATAACTTGGCTATCCAAAAATCATTATCTCAAACTGTTATTTGGATGATGAAGACAGACTCGTGTGCTTTGGATCGCCGTTTTGCCACACGACCCACTTTCTCCTGAGATTTGGTCCATGGACATAGCTTCTGATATTTTCTTGGTATAATTCAGAGGAACGTGTTCCACCAATGATGAAAACGACGGATAAAAGGATTTTGAAGCGCAACATTTGACAGACTCCAGGCTCTTAAAAAAACAAGCGCCCATCCTCTCACGCCAGCCTTTCATCCCGCTGATTAAAAAAAGCCTCGCATCAATCCCAACAGCAACCGCTAATCCGACATGTTTGTGTGATTTTGTCACCAACAGATGTGTAATGCTGGATAATTTCCCACTATAAACACATCCCAAAGTATACATTTTTGTTAAATCTCATTTGTTTATTTGGAAACTCCATCTACTCTTTAGAACATCATCAAACGTTAATAAAGTTGCCACCGCAGTCTCACAAAGAATGATACAATTATTGTTGTGAAATAACACACAGAAAAATCTCACATCCTTAAAGGAACATCAATGTCTTGGCTGTCCAAACAGCAATGAAAGGGTTTCCTTTCAGAACAACAAACAGCGAGCTTGTGCAGGACCTTCAAAGAAAAATGAGAAATCATTATTCATTCTCTTGGGACCAGATTGTCGATCAGTCTGGATCTGACAGGTCCACAAATTGGAAAACGACGTCACCAGCAGAGCTAGAAATGTAAGATTATATTTTTGTGAGCTTCAATTTAGTGAAAGCTTGTTACGTAATACAAAAAAAAAAAAAAATCACATTCTTTTCACACCTCTGTATTTCAAAGGGACGCATTAATCTACTTCGTAATCAATGACTTGTCTGGGCTCATAATTCAGTCCGGTTATATGTTGCATTATTTGCACCTGCCATGAGTTATAGGGGCTCATTGGAAATGAACAGCTTGTTTTCAGAAGGCACGGCTTGGATATATGAATTATGAAGTGTTACAGAAAATCAATAACAACATTACAGTCTGTGAGCAAATCAACAGAGCATGAAGACAGTTCTCATCTCACAGCTTAGCAGCCGACTGATCAGGTCTAGGCCCGTGCCACTTCTCCCCTGAAAGAGAGAATAAAAAAAAATTAAAAAAAGGAAGGCTGAATAATTATCTGTGTGGTTGGTGTGATGCACAAATCACAGAAAGAAAAGCAGCCAGCGCCTCGGTAGATGAAACAGTGTTTTACACACATGCTTTTAGACAGATTCTGTAACACAGGAGCACAAATAAGAAGTGTCCAGGAAATAAAAGAAATGAAAAGGATGATAGCGACTCAGGTATTTATTTCTCACCGATGCAGTGGGCCATGAGCTCAAATCTGTCAGATCCAAAAAACATCTGTTGCTTTCCATCAACGTGACACACCAGCAAGGGTAAACCAAACGCCTGTCACAGTAAAGGGGAAGAGATTTTCATTATTACGCTGTAACGTCTTGTCAGTCACACAAGGAGAGCTGAAGAACAACTGACCCCATAATTAAGAGCATCCTGTGTCGCGTTTTTAAGTTTGTTTTTGATTTCCTGTGAGGTGGACAGCTTCAGCACCTCCTCGATCTCCCTGTCGGACAGTCCTGCTTTCTTAGCCGCCTGCAAAAAAAGATGTGGCAAAGAATCAATTTTGACTCCTCAAACCTTAAAACACAAAGCATGCACCCTGTGTGTTAAAATACGCAACCTCAGTCAGCGATGCAGACTCTGTGATGTCTTTGTCTTCACTCCAGATCCGTCTCCACAGCTCGCGGGAAACCCGCTCCACCTGCTTGTCTCCACATTTCTCCCTTTCCTGAACTGCGGTCACAAATCTCATTGCAAACAAGGAACCTAAAAGCAGAAAAAAGAGCTTATTAGATTTAGTTTATAAGGAAACGCTACCACTGCTGTCCCGTGTGACGCTTAATCACCAGCTGGGATTCAGACTATTAGAATATGTAACACTAATCAACTGAAAAGCCCTACAGCTGCACCTTTAATCATTTTTTATTTCAGCAACACATCATCTGATGCTTCATTTAAAATCTCTGCTCAGTTCTACCCCTCTGATAGCAGCTGGATCAGGAGCTCAGGCTCTAGCTGGTCTCATAAGTCCTAACTGGAAATCAAGGCTTGCCATCTCTCTAGCTTTGCCCCACTGTTGAGCCTTGATGGTGTTGGAAACACTCTACTAAGAGGCCTGGCCAATAAATGCACGAAAACAAGTGTTGTGCTTCCAGTCTCACTTTATTTATCTCCCCTGAAGAGAGAGTGTTCATTTCCATGATAAGATGTACATGCAATAGTTTTTCTTTTTTAAACTTGGTTATTTGGCTTCACTGATATCCATAAAAACCTGTTTAACCTCATTTTAAAACTTCCTGTAATCTCTAAGCAGTCTAAAATTTTTCACCTTTCTGTTCTGTTGTCACTATGATGGTCATAAACCCCTTTATTGGCGTCTTTTGTCCAGTTGCAGTGTTTCATTCAACCTGCAACACCACGACATAGGCAATTTACTACTGTGACAAATACAGGCATTCGTTTCTCACATTTGAGAGGTTAGAACTAGCAAGTTTCAGCATTTTCACTCGAAAAAGAACCAAAATGATTATTCAACCATTAGCTATTCAGGTTTTACACTGTAGAGGGCTGTGAGCTGGAGTCGATCCCAGCAGACTGTGGGCAAGATCCAGGGTACAACTTGGACAGAAGTAAATGTGTAATTCAGAGGTTTTCAAAGTGTGATGTGCGAGGTTCCAGATGGTGAAGCTTATTGAAAATGTGAAAGACATATTACTTTAGAAATCAAAGGAATAACGCAAATGTTTGTGATGTTGGTTGAGGAGCTTGGAAACATCAGTTGACAGTTTTACCCTCAAGTCAGAAACCAGTAAATATCTTATGAAAGACCATTTATGTATTTAATGTAGTCTGGACATGTCCATCAACAACATGTGGTTGTCTGAGTAGGGGGTTAAATGACACATTCATGATACTGTTATTTATCAAAACTAAGCAAAAACATTGGGAGTTTTCTTGTTTGTTTGTCATTTCTTTCTCTCATATTTTGATCATGCTTTTACCTTTTTTAAACATGGCTTCAAAGGGGTCAGATGGTGCCTGCAAGGGGACGTCACAGTACTTCGACAACTGGGTGAGATCGTTGACCATGTACAAGAATTTGTTGGGGACCAAGCCAGGAGGCTTATTGCCTGTCGTGAAAGACACAAGAGTCAGTGTCCACATGAGGACGAGCAGCACACCCCGCAAAACTGACGTTTACTGACCTGATGCTTGCATGACGCCACCCAGAAAGGAAGGGCGCAGTTTGAGCTCAATGTCCCACACGTTTCTGTAGCGACACATGATCTGTGGACACAAGTGATTGCTGTGAAGCTGCTCTGCACAGTGTAGCACCTGCAGACGAGGTCAGGACAAACACACGAACCTCAAAGCCGAGCCAGGAGTACGGCGACACCACATCGTAGAACAATTCGATCACTTTCCTGGAGGTCATCTTGAGGTCTGCCGGATCTCTGGCTCTTTACTTGTGTCGGCCAAATGATAAATGTTGTTAAATTATTGAACTGAGGTGCAGGTCTGCCTATATATTAAACAGCCTCGGTGGACTGCTTTGTGTGTCAAAGTTCAACTAACCTGACGCAGAGCCACTCGAGGTAATTAAATAAGTTAAATCACCTTTTAAAAAAAGTGTTGAGGTGAAAATCTATGCAAATATTTACAAGAGTCGCTGTAACAGTTTGTTGACACCCAACCCACAGTTAGCCTTCAATGAACCTCACATAAGGCAACAAAACAACACAAACACACGGCCAATTCACTGACCTTACCTGGAAAAACTACAAACTACCACCACTTTTGCGTTTAATATGGTTTTCTTCTTCTACGTAATTATTAAGCTGTTACCAGAACAACACACAGCACATTACCGCCACCTACCGGATGGAATAGACAGAAGTCGAGTTTCCATAAACACTATTTTAGGCTTTTTCCTCAAAATTTGGGGGTAAACATCGCATTTCACCGACTTTTTTTTTCTGATAGCACTGAGGTGTGAAACTCAAAACCGAAATTTTTTTAAAATATTGCAACTAAAGAGAAAGCACGTGAGCCAGTCAAACATTTGAGAAAATATTCACAAAATATGTCTACATTTTACAAAAGACCCAAATACAAAACAGACAACATACGAAAAAAACTAAAATAAATCAACACTGTTCTGTTTCTTATAGACTTGAAGTGTAAAACTCTGCAAAAATAAAATGTGTCTACATATTTATCATAAGAACATTTAGAGATATTTTAGTATCAGAGTTTTTCATCTTAAAAAAACCATTGAGGCAGTGACATAACTTGAGGGAGTTCTTGAAAGAGTTGTTTCTTGTTATCATTGGTCTATTTTTGGTCCTAACAATTCAAATGTATCCAGGACAAAAAAAATAAATGGAAAAACTGACACAACAGGAGAAAAGGTTGGTATATTCCTCTCATCTTACTTCTGTCAGTCAGTTTCATTGACTGTTTGGTCAGTTTTTTCATTTCCTGACTGTCATCCAGCAACATATATATTTTAAAAAAACACTCACACATGTGCTATGGAGTGATTACAGTAAAAGATTTGAAATATCCTGCTTATATCCTGTTTTTCAGTTGATGATATCTGCCAAATCTTCAATATAATTCTCCATATAAAGTGCCAGCTTTGTACAGTGTATCATGGGCTCAAATAAGTGATACAACAACTGATTTTCCAATTCACCGAACTGCCTTTTATTGCTATCATTCAACTAATTTCTAAACTTTCAGCATTTTTCATTTTCTGACATATAAGTTGTGTCAGAAATCAGCTATCAGCTTTGATCTCTAACCTTTCGCTCAAACACAGTTTAAAGATTCTTGGAATTTCTCTACAGTGAATGTAAATAATTATATTTTCTGAAAAACTATTTACTTTAAACTCTATTTACATATAGGTCTCCCACCAAGATAAGTAAGTGTTAAGGCTAGTAATGTCTATAATCGTATGTACGTCTGAAATCCACGAGTTAACATTTTCCTTTATGCCTCATCTTGAGGGCTTGCTTGATCTTTGAGCTCAGCTGCCCCAAAACTGTCAGACGGAAGTCCTGAATATTTGTCACTGAAAAGGAAATAAACAATCGTCCGTTACCCTTCAATTCAGAGAAAAGATGAATATTTCTGCAGTGTCTGAGGCTCACCTCTCTCCATCTTTCTCTATCTGTAAAGAAAGAAAAATGATTTATTACCATGAATAAGCAATTATTCTTCCAAGTGTTTTGTGCACTGCACGTTTTCTTTTTACCTTCGGCTTCTGTGATGTGTTGCCAGCAATCTTCCTGGGTACCCCCAGAGTCTCAAATGAATGGCTTCTCACTCTGATGGCTCTCTAATGGCAGATAAACAGATAAAATAAAAGGTAAAGTGAAGATATTTAAGTCAAATAAATGATGGGTTTCTGAGGGATTCCAGCATTACCTTAAAATTTTCAATAAAACCCCCACTTCCTTCAGATGGACCCCTCACACTCTCAGAAGTGGGGATGGCAGCCAGTGATGGATCTCCCATCATGCACTGGGAACGGGTGAAGAGCTCAGTCTGCAAGCTCTCCAGGAGTGATGAGCGTGTGCGCAGCTTCATAAGACAGGGGCAGGAGCAGGAAAATTAATATTTCATCGCCGGGGTGTTCACTGATACTATGATTAATGAGAAAAAAAATGGGTTTCTCCTGCTACCTCCAGTCGGCTGAACTGCTCAGCTTTATAGCAGGAAATCTCTGCATTGATAAGCTTGGTGAGAAGGAATTCTCTCAGCTGAGAATGCTAAAAGATGGGACAGAGAAAAAACATTTACTCTGCTGTCAAACCTCAGGTAAGCAACGTGGGGAGTCAACTGCATGGCGAACAGGTTGAGCAAGAGCAAAGTTTACTGTGTCATCGATCAAAGCAAGCAGCTTTAACTGTCAAGGAGTGTGAACAAGGCGTCCAAAAGAGCAAGACAGACAGAACAACAAGAGAGAGGCTAGACTGAAAGTCATATGAGACAAAAGCATTTTTACAGCAGACATTTTGAGTTGTCATTGTTGGAAAACCTCACGTATTACTAGGAATGTGACTTCTGTTTAAGTATCCTAATAATCCATGAAAGGGTGATAGAGAACCTGAAGCAGCCAAGTGGATTTCACACATATCAAAGTGTACTATTTGCACCAAGGCTTTTACTGGCATGTGTCAAAAGGGCCCATCCCCACTGAAAACAGCAGAATGATGGAACTGGAGTTCAACTCTATAAACTGCTGCTAAATGAACCACTGATACTATTTATACTGACTTAAAACCCAGAAGAAAGACGAAAATGAATGAACAAGTAAAAGAATTCTCTGAAGACAGAAAAAAAAGTATTAGGGAGATTGATTCCTACATCAGTGAAGAGGGGAGGATCTGGGATGACAGGACCAAAGGGAGGAACATCCTCTCTGCCTGTCACAGACACCTTTGAAGTGGAGAGAAAACATAAATAGACAATACATTAGAGTCTGGATCAGATATTGCTGCTGATAGTGTCTTTTTTCACAGAGATGTCTGCATTATGTGTAACAAAAAATGTCAGCGCAGAGATCCAAGGTGTTTTTAAGGTCATTCAGAAACAGAGGTGCCATTGTCTGCTCTGTCCACAAGAGTGCACTGACAAGTTCATGTTTCAGCTGCAAGGCTTTTAAATTTCACATGAAAACACATCAATGAGGCAAAACAGCGCCGCGATTTAGCTTTTAATCGGTCTTTTCTTTTTGGTAAATGTGAAACAGGTAACATCAATCACTTCATCCCTGCAGATTAACACCAAGCATGATCTTTTACAGGAAGTGGTCATACAGGTAAAATCATTGTGAGAGTAAAAGAGACATAATTCATTCAAACATATCAGATCATTGGTTTGCAAAAGATGAGGCAGACAAACATAAGATATGTGTTCTGAGACATGACACAAAAACAACAATCTCACAGCATTTGAAACACATTAAGGACTGATTGTTAGTTTTAAGAGTCTTATAAAGTCCAGATCTGGGGCTGCAAGGGTTTGGTGGGGGAGTTGCACACATGCCAGGAAACCAAAGTTCACCTCTCATCACACTGAATGTTTTCTGTGCTAAGATTTACTCTTGATTTGAGTTACTGTTTGGCTCCTCAAGATAATCATACCTCATGTAAAACATGCCCACTTAATGGTACTTTTTGCTGGTGTCGATTCCCAAACTCCTGAACTCTCAAAGTAATGAATCTCAGTTGGAATTTTGTGTTTTACCTGCAGCACATCTTATTCCAGATGGGGCGGGACCTGGCCCCCCGACCCAGAAAACAAAGATTTTCTAACATGTTGAGGATGTTGAGAGTGGGGCTATTTCAAGGCAAGCCATGATTTTTATTTCTAACCAATTGTGTCTAAACCTAACCAAGTATTTTTCACACCTAACCCTAAAGTCTCCATGAAACTGAATGAATTTATAAATGTTTTTGTATTTGTCTTCTGGTATGTGTCAAATATACACCAGTTTGCAGCCTTTTTATGATACACTTTTTGTCTGTTTTGTTATTGGCATTTTAGCTTGTAATTTCCTGAAAATCTATGATGAACAATAGATGACTAATCCTGTACTCACAGGACATGTGCTGTGCAAAGTGTAAAATAAGACAAATGCATTTAAATGAATAAAACAAAATGACATTAATGTGTTTGGTCAGATATGACACATGCCAAGGCCTAAGATTACAAATGAGTGTGATGCTGAGTCATGTCAAGGTTTGTTATCGTACATTTTTTAATTTATATTATTCTGTTTTTATGGAATGGAACAGCACTTGAAAAGCTGGTAATGACCCGCAGAGCATGGTTGACATGGGCTACTGTTTTCACACATTGAGGTCACATCTACTGGGGTGTGTGTGTGTGTGCGTGTGTGTGTGTGCGTGTGTGTGTGTTTGTGTGTGTGTGTGTGTTCACCACCCCTCAAGGCCCCTAATTTGGGCTTTATGAATTACAATCAGATTTTGTTGTTAATTTACTGTAATGTTGACTTAATTTGGATAACTCAATGTATGATATGTGAATACAGTTCAGTCTATTCAAAGGCTAATTTGGTTTAAAAAGAGTGCAATTAAAGCTGAATCCAGTTTCTGCTGTTATGTCTTCAGTCGAAGAAAAAACAGAATCCTCTTGACATATCTTTGCAGGGCGCTGTATCTAGGGATACTCCAAGAAGTATTGCGTACTTGAAGTATAAATACAAAGCAGGTAACTGCCATTTGCGATGTGTCTGCCATCTTTATTGATGGGGATGATGAAGTCTGCTTTTCACTTACCTTGTAGGCAGTTCCACCTGCGTCTTCCTCCCTCTGAATCTTTCGCACCACCAGAAAACAGTGCAAGAAGTGAGACTTAATGACATCACATAGAAAAGGGGTTTTGCCCTCCTGGTAGACCAAAGCTACAATGTCATTACCAATGTGTCTTTTTCTCTGCAGCTGGTGGGGAAGAAGAAAAATTTACTGTCAGCCTCTGCTCAAGAAACTTATTCTACAGAGAAATTTCTGAAGATGATTTCAGACACACTGCCACGTGAATCATTATTAAAGTAGGAAAGACTGAGGATGATGCAGCTAACTGACTTGCTGGGGGTCACTCTCTGTGTAAGGCAGTTTGGTTGTGACATGAAACATGATTTCTCTCCCATGAAAGGAAGTGACGACTGCTTCATTTCCCGTCTGGCCATGACACACATCCAGTCCTCCCCTGAAGCTGAGAGAAGGAAACAAGTGAAGAAATCGAGACGCCTTTAATATTTTGAGACTCAAATAAGTTTATAAAACTGAAAAATATGGAGCCAGTTCTTTTCAAGTTTATCAAATTTAAAGTCATCTAATAAATTATAGAATGCTTTCAGATCAATGGGATAATGACAATTACCAGCATTCAAAATGGAATCACTGCTGTTATTTGGCATTCAACATGGGGTAACAGGGCGACTAAATGGGGTTCTATAAACTTCGCCTTTTATTAAACAGAGAAACTTTACAAGTATAATTTAAAACATCTGAATCGAAAAAACAAAGAAAACAAAATGGATCAAACATCCTCTTTTTGTCATAGTAATTTTAGTCATTTGTCATATCTGAGCAAATATCCAAACGTTGATTATTTTCTCCGGCATCGCTGTATGACACATTGCAACAATCAACAAGTGCAGACAAGCATGTGTCCAGTTTTACCCTGCGGTGCAAACGTCTCCATAGCTTGCGTGTTCTTACATAAAAGGGTTGGATTCTTTTTCTGATCACAATGTTATTCACGGTACTAACATCATACTCACTCTTGATGAAATACTACAAGTAAGTGGAGTCATGTCTCTGAATGATGTAAGCATACTTTACCCTGTGAATCCCTGCAGCTGAACTGTGTCTCCCAGAATCGATAGGAACTCTTTAAACTCCTCACTCTCCTTGTTGTTGCTCAGTATATCCGCCTCAGTCAACTAAAGTGGGGCAGAGGATGTCTCAGAGGGAGTGAGTCTGCCATATTTATGTTGTATTGATGAAATTGTAGTCCTACCTGCCCATCCTTTTGGTACAATACACCAAACTTGAAATTCGGAGACACTCTGTGTTCATCAAATGCAGTTATGAGTTCTGGAGCCTTAAAGATGCAGGAGACAGTGTTCGAACAAATAAGATCTTTTTGACAGGAAGTGTTTTGATGAGTCAAAGTAGTAAAGTGCGTGTAAGGTGAACGATGGCTGAATTCTGTTTTGTTGCATGAATTTCAGGTTCTTGGTACTGAACATGGAAGCTCACTGTAACATTAGTAGGATACTTTACTGACATTGAGCTATCGTTGTTTTCATTTGCTGCAGCTTTGATACTAGCATAAAACAAAAAATTGAATCAGTTCATGGTTATTTCTGAGCATTACCTTCAGGTAGCTGACCACATCAAACCTTGAGACGGTCACTTTGTCACAGAGCATCTATAAAGAATACAGATGAATTCTGAAATACATCTCAAAAACAAACCAAGAAGAAAATTAACCAAGAACATTTTTCCATGTATTGAATATACTAGAATATTTGTTTTTATTCTCCTTAAAACTTCTGCTCAACTGCCTTTCAGGGGTAAATACTATAGTTTTTACCCCATATTTCGATATAGTGACCTATTACTCAACAAATGGAAATCTAAAGCTGAAAGGTAAAAAGAGGCCAAATAAAATAAACAAATAATTTAATGTAGAACAGAAAACAATGCTTAAAATCAAATAAACTAATAGTATATGAAGTGCATGAGTTTAGTCCAACTCTGATGATATCTGCAAATGTATCAGTAAATTTAAACAATATCTAATGTAAAAACAATTTAGTTACACAGCACAATGACCTCTACTGGAAATACTGGAAATAAATACTTTTTCTTGGAAAAGTCCTCGATACCTTTGCCAATTCCACAGCAGATGGGATGTTTGGGAAGAGAGACACAGAGAAAACTCCGTGAAGAGAGCACTCCTTCATCCTGTGAGACACACGCAAAAAACTCAATTATTTTGTCACATTTTCTGTGATGCAGATGTGAAAGTTACAAAAATCTCCACAGGCATTCTTTAAGACGTATCATTCAGTCAAAGTAACCAAAAGCAAAATACAGGGGTGCTTTTAGGAAAATAGCTTTAGTTTTAGGAGTGTTTTATACTGAAGCTTATAAAATACAAAAACCTTTCAATTGTGTGACTAAAATGGAAAAGATCTCCACCTTAGAATCACCCGTAGCTTATTCTCCTCTTCCTCCAAACACACTGAAAGAACCAACGGCCCCAGGGATGGATCCACTGCTGTGAATGAGTGGTGGTACTAAAAAGAGAAGGTGAGAAATCACGAGTGTTATAAGGTGAAGGCTGACACACATTACTCCAGAGACTTAAGGTGAAGCCTACTTACTCGTGAGCGGAAAAACTCGTGGTAGATTTTGGCCTCACCGTCTCTCTCCATGATGTCATAGCAATACAGATCAAGGCCATAGTGGGAAGAGGTGGGGCTCACATCTACAAGCCTCTCCAGAGGGGGGTCGATCCAGTAGCCCCCCAGTTTTGAGGGGAGGATGAGAGGCAGGTCTGAACCTATGGTCAAAAGCTGAGACTAAAACAAACACAAAGCAGCAGATGATAAGGCGGATGATGAGTGTTTGGGGAAAAACATATTATGGTAATCATGAAAAGGTCAGAGGCAATACACACGCATGTGAGCTGTATGTGGAGTCAGTTCTGTGTTTCTCATGTTGAAAACTAACCTTCAGAGGCAGTGGGAATTCACACCGCTGCTCATCGATCCTGCTGCCCTGATGGACGAGAGCATTGATAGTAGCAAAGTTCTGCTGGTCAGACATTGGCGAATGCACACGCTGCACAAGATCAATCATACTCAGACTCACCTGCAGCTTCTCAATGATTTCAAACAGCTCTGTGTCCTGATGTAGAAAAACAGGCAGCAGGTGTCAGACAGATTTGTAGTGAAAGAGAAGGGGAAGGAGAAACACAGGGAGGAAGAGGAACATGACAAATACTTCAAAAGAAAAACATGACTTTTCATAAAGGCAACATATGGCAATTCATGAAGCAGATATAATTACAAATAAAGGGTAAAAGACTTTAATAACATCACCCTCTGATTGCTGCTGGCTGAAAAGAAACACTTGCTGTCGCTGGTTGGAGAGTCCAGAATGTCCAGTATGTTGCTCTCTACCGAATCAGGTCTGCAGCAACAGGTTGATTTACACAAAAACACAGCATAAATTGTCACGCTTTCCCCAGTTCCTACAGTTCACAGTGCGAGTTGAAAACAGCAATATAGAATGAAAACAAAGCCTCACCTTGTCTCATCACTGCATGTAAATTTGTCCACACTGTAAACAAGGAAGTGAGAAATAGTCACTATGAGAACTAGTCTCCTTAAATGGACAGGATTACTTATGTCGAAAAGCAGTGGAATTTACCCAGAGTTTACAGCTATACAACTGACCTCTGTGGAGATTGTAAAATCCAAATTTGAGACTAAGACTGTCTTTACTCACCCGCCATATGCCCCAAAAGTGAAACTTCTCTTTCTAGAGAAGGACATGTCATTCCTCTTCTCTCTCTCCATGGCTTTGGTGTCACTGCGAATGTTTGTACATGCCAGTTTGGTATCGAGTCAATCAGGGCTGGTTAAGGCTGAATTAATTCACTCTATCATTCTGTCACTCCTCTTCCTCCTCCTCCTCCCTACCCCCTGCCACTCACTCGTTTAAGCTTCCCTTTCCTATCTCTGTCCTGTTGTCAGCCAGACAGGCAGCATTAACCCACTCATGGTCGCAGGTGCAGCCTGCACAGACTACAAAACGGACACTGTTAGGCCGCCTTATGCTGCCTCATTCCATCGATCCCAAATGAACACTTGTGTGGTGCTCATGGCAAGCTGGCTGAGCTTAAATATAGACTTGTAAATAAATAAAGAAATCAGTGAGACATTTTCTCCCGGACCTGTTACCCTTTGAGTCAGTGAGAATCATCAATTATTGACAGCTCACACAGTGAGGGTGAGGAGGTAGACAGCAGGGGGGGGGTGAACTGGAGAGAACAGGAGAAGGTTGGAAAGGGAAGTAAGAAAGGGAGTTGAAAGAAAAAGAGACACCGTTAGGGAGGAGTGTCACATGATGCAAATTACTATACATGCCCTTTACTCATTATTGCATGGTTTCCTAAAAAAGAAAACTTGACCCATTTTCATCAAATGGTTAAAAGTTAAATATTTGTTCCAGAAAAATGGCTTGAAATAGAAATAGAAACATAGACTTTTCTGCATAAGTTGACCTTATATGAGTTTATAATATGTGGCACTGGCACTAATGCCTCAGCCAAGGCATACTCCAAGGAAAAGTGAAGCAAAAGTAATTCTGTAAAAATGCAATCACACTGTTTGTTGAATGAACTGAAAATGGGATTTTACTACTTTCATGTAACAATGTAATAATCTAACAATGTAATAAACTTCAACAGGTCTATCAAATAATGGACTTTTAGATATGACCATTCTTTGAAGGCCACTGCAGTGAACTTTATATTTCAATTTGACCTTTTTTGTATTATTTTGAGTTATGGTTATGCTTAAGATTATGAATGAAATTCTCTCTTATTTTGAATTCATGCCAGTTTCAATAACAGTCCATCCTCTTCTTATTAAATGGCTCTTTATTAGACAGTTTGTGTCTGTCTTCAGAGCGCTCCTCATCAATTGGCTACTTGTTTACGATTCAAATTCAAAATGCCCTAATCGCCCTTATTTTAAAAGTATTTACAGTAGGGAGCAACTGTCTGATGATTGGCTACGAAAAACGCCACTCAAAATATGCGATACTTTCATTGGTCAGAATACAAAACAGTGAGTCTGTTGTAGCTCCGCCTCCCGTCACTGCAGCATTAGATACCCCGCGGAAGTTGATGGTGTGAAACAGAGATGTTAATTTACGTGGGTAATTTGCGTGAAGTGGTGTGAAAGCATAATCGTCGCACTGTAGTTTTTCCTGACGGTTTGGTAGGGACTTGCAGAAACAGAAGAACGGTAAGCTTTAGATTTTTATACGATTATATTGCAGCCACTTAAATGCAAGAAAAAGTCGAAGTTAGCTAGCTAGCTAGCTAGCCTCGGTGCTTAGCCACCAACGTTAAGGTTGAGGTTAATGTTAACTGTCAGCAGTCTTTTGCACCGTAACTCGTGTTATTTTGGTTCACGCTAATATTATAGATATATTAAGTTCCCTCATAACCTATTTTGTTTGTTATTGCGTTGTACGATTCACACCTGCATTGTTTACATATTGTTATGGTTTTGTTTTTGATCACTCAAAAATATACTATACAAAAACCTTTTTAATATGCCAGAGTTGTATGTTGATATACCCTAAAAACACATGTCTGAAGAAAGTGGAACCATTAAGTGACATATGCGACCGATGACGCTCAAGAAAAGTAAAGACTGTATCACTTTCTACACCAAAGTGAATGTGCAGTACATACACAGGTCTCAGTCTGGTGGTAATGAGGTGACTTTATTTCTGTGGATGTTCATTTATCTTGTTTCCTGTCCTGGAAACATTTCGTTGCAGCAAAATGTTGGAGTGTGGCATGGTGCAGCAGCACAGACAGGCTCTTAAGAGACAGTCTGCTATCCTGTGCAAACAGCTGGTCGTGGATGAGCTGCTCATTCAGTCACTGCAGGCAGATGACATCTTAACCGAGAGCATGGCAGAGAGTATCATGGTATGTGAGCACTGACATCTTTAATCGGATAACCTGTTGATAATCAATCAGCTGAAAGTCAAGAAAAAAGATTTAACAGACAGTTCAGGTTTTATTTCTTTTGTTGACTGCCCAGTAGGCCTGTCACAGACAGCTTTTGTTTTGATATGTCTCAAGAGAAATTTCAATGAATGATATTGTTGATTAAAGACTTTGCTTTAAAACACTTTAAAAGTACAAAGAATTTGTAGATATTCAGACATTAGGTCTTAATGGAAAAAAATGAAGGGTAAAATAAATAAATGGAGCAACACCGCTGACATTAATTTAAATTGACTGTCACGTTTTATGAACAAATATGCACCCAAATTAGTATTTAACATTTGGCATATGGAGGATAAACTCACTTAGTTGTGATGACTGGGGTAAGATCGCAGTGCTGAACTTACTAACCTGAGGTAACATAATATTTTCATTTCACCTGTGGCCTGTGATACTAGCAGGCAGAGACGGCCTATGGTTCAACCCTGGGCTGGCGTTGTATTGAAAGTGGCTCACTTCATACCTGTATTTATCACCTGGAAACTCACAGGTTATGTTTCCATTAGATACACCCATGATGAACACATCTAACAGCCCTCCCTGTTAGGGTGAGTCAGTAAAATAAGATACCAGTGCATGGACAGTGATAAGATTTCTTCTCTCCTCATTCTCTCTCAATAATTAGAGGCCATCTAAGCCCCTCGTCTCTCCCTGACCAGCATTTTCTTGAAACTGATCTGATTTGTTCGTTAGGAAACGCACACTGTATTCATGGGCTTAAAACAGAAAGTCATATTCTATATGTGGTTGTGAATGTTCATTTTCTAAGACATGCAGCTTATGAAATGTTTAAAAAAATGAATAATAAACGTGGAAAATAAAAAAAATGTAGTCTTTATGACATAGAAAATAAACTTACAAAGACATTTGCAGGTAAACCCACAAACAGACTTTGTTCTTTATTTGCCTTGAACACAAGATCATTTAAAACAGACAGATTTGCCTCTCAGAGAATAAGGCAGAAACTATCTTCTGTGCCACATGACTACAACTGCAACACACTGACTTAGTAGAAGAGACATTTGTAATATATCGGTACTGATATTGATAAGCCTGCTGATAAATGCATTCATATGGTCGTCAATGGTTTGTCCTTCCTGTGTGAAATGTGCTGCTCCGGATCCATGTTTGTGATCGATACTCACTGTTATAAACAGTGTTATAACGCAGCTTAGAGTGATTTCTACTGTTCAGCTTAGTTAATGTCCAGTTAGTTTTAAAAAAAGTTAATGTTAGAGAATTCAAATGACTACTTTGCTCACTGCATTCATGTAAGGGCAAAACATGCGTCAGCGTACTTTTTTTTTTCAGTTTAGGTGTGGAAAAGGCTGCCCAAGTTTTGAGATGGTCATAAAAACTGTACTTTATTTCATCTTTATGTTTGCTGGAATGTTGTTGTTGCATGTAAACACGGGAGATAATCTGAATTTATAAAGTTTGATATGTGGACATGTCTGTTACAGTACACAGAACAGTAACTTAATGTTTAGACCCGCCCAGTTTAAGTTCTTCAGTCTCTTCCTACTTATTTCTTGAACAATCAGAAGTTATGGAAGATGTCCCCTTCCTGAAGGCTCAGTCTGCTCTGATTGGTCAGCTCCCCTGACCTAATTGCTTAATCAGGCCCCACAAACTGTTCTATAATCACCATTAGTCTGCTGACATTAAAAATAAGTTTCCTGTCTGATCGACTTTAATCTGAAAATATTTATGAAAGTATCTACCTTTCTTTTCTTCTCCTTTTTTTCATTGTTTGTTTGGATGATTGCAAATAAATGACCTAATGTGAAAGACGGATTTTACAAAAACAGTTAAACATTGAGTTTGGTTTCGTGTGGACTTAAAGGGGTCATCATTCAAAAAGTTTGGGAGTCACTGGGCTGTGACCCTTAGGGAAAACTTGAGTGTAATATTGACAGTGTAAAAGTCACAGAATGCCACATAAAATTCATGAAGTTCCTTCCTGTCAGAAAGTCATGACCACACAACTTTAATTTCCCAACTTTAAGTGTCTATATATCAAAAGTGAGGAGTGGATAGTGTTTTTTTTGTTTGTTTTGTTTTTAAAGAAGGGGTGAAAAGGTTTATTAAACGTACTACTAAAACCTTTTTTTTCCGCGTTCTCATCTTTTCTCATCTTATCTCCTCTCCTCTAGGCCGAGCAAACCTCTCAGAAACGCAGCTGGCGTCTGTTACTTCTCTTACCAAAGCGAGGACCCAACGCCTTTAGCAGCTTCTGCTCAGCACTCCAAGAAACCGAGCAGCAGCACCTGTGCGACCTCCTCACGCAGTCGCCGGAGAGAGACGGCAGAGAGACGCATGTAGATGTGAGTGTGTTTGTTGCCTGCATACAGCGGCCACGGCCGATTGTTGTCATGACTTGGTGGAGTGCTTAGATTGTTTTCTGCTCACAGAGTATTCAGCCTGAGAAAGAGCCAGAGATAAACACAAGGCGACAGGAGAGAGCAGAAACGAAGAGAGAGGTGAGAGGAGCACCTGAAATCCTCAATCATGATGACTTTTATATGACCAAGATAAGACTTAAGACAGTCTCTCGAGGCGCGCAGCTCAGAGAAAAGGTTAAATAACGATGAGCTTCATCAACATGGTCTGTTGCAGACGCCCCTGTTAGGCAGAGAGGAAAAGTGTGAGGTGAGCAGCACCTCATCGTTCCCCGTCCAAGCCTCAGATAGATGCTGCAGTTCAGAGTCATCGTTCAGGGAGCCGGCCCCAGTCAGGGAGGACAGGAACAAAGAAAGACGAAGGACAAAGACAAGAGGAAGTGATAAGCAGACAGATGTGAGAATTACAAAATACATGCATCTCCTGTTACTCATCCAGAACGTCTGCTGAGTTACTCAACAGCTGACAGGAGATGATAATTGGTTTAGGGTTCCAGAGGTCATATTTCCACAACAAACAACTGTTGCTGCCACAGTAAATATGCAAATGCTCGCTTATCTGTCTCGTATGTTCTGATAAATTTCAGAGGATAGCTGGGTCCTCTCTTCCACTTCCAACTCAGGAGGAATTTGCTGCCAAGAGAGCAAGGACACATGGTATGTGTTAATGCGGTGTAGCCCATCTGCACTCAAGTTAAAATAGGTTTCTCTGTGTCCAATATTGTTGTTGTCTGTATCTGTTTCCTTGGAGACACAAAGTGTCGTCTGAACAAAAGGGTTTATCTGTCTGTCTGGTTTTACAGCAGCTGCTTTACTCAACTCTAAAACATTTACTAGTCAGCAGCCACGTGATCAACGTAGTTGCTCTTTTTATTATTTAAACGTCTATTTGAATGATCAGTATAGGAGAGTGGTTGCTTTAGCATGCAGCTGCCTGCAGGCACCACACCCACAGAGTGATGCAATCACAGCAAGGTCGTACAAAGTCTGTTGCTGCGCAAGTGCTTCCAGGAGCATTTGATGTTCCCAGAGCTTGAAGGAAGCAATTAAACTCGTAACACTCAGAGATTGCTGTTGTTTTATTGTGTGCTCGTCCGTCTCTGCTGCAGAGTCCATGGAGTTCAGTCTTGATGCCGACAGTCCCATCAACACTCCCGTTCTACCCTGCACTCCTGACTTTTACCACTCTCACTGCCAGCAGGTAAATTGCTTCTCTTTAACAGGTCAGCAGCAGCGTAGCTCTGTTACGACTAATCTAAAGCCTCTAGATGAAGAGATGCTGAAACCGATGTGCTTTAAAGCTGTGTACAGTTGTGAAAGAATGCCACAAACATTTTTTGGGCTCCTTCGTGTGGTCATTTCACTATTGGCTCCTCTCTCTCGTGACCAGTCTTACAGAATGAATTCATCCCCTCGTGGATTTGCCTTGGTGATCAGTAATGTGAGCTTTGACTCTCGTGCTGCTCCCGACCTCGACCCCAGGAAGGGGGGTGAGGTGGATGACGAGGTCCTCAGGAAGGTTTTCACAGAGCTGGATTATCTCGTCAGTGTCCACAGAAACCTCACCGCTCAGGTAAGATGTTGTTACAGGGTTCATCTTATTTATGTGATAAACGTAGGAAAGGAAGTTTGAAAGAAGAGCAAGTTGATTATAAACCTGAGCAACCTTTTGTCCTGAAATGGGTTTATGAAAGTCACTTGTTTGGTTAAGTAGCTCTGTTTAAGTGGGGTTGGTGAACTGATGCAGTAAAGGTCCTTCAGTACAATATTTGTTTGTTTAGTCCAGTTTAGCTCATTGCTCTGCTGCTGATGGAGGAAGGTGACTCTTTGGATTATTGTCATGCATTCTGAGCAGTTCTGACTGGATTGTCTTGTTCTGTCTCTAAGGAGTAAAGGTGACAAAAAGTTGGAGGCAGCTTTGACTTTGTTCATGTGTATCGACTGCACTCTTCTTTGTTTTTGAGCAGGACATGAGGACTTGCATTGAGAATTTCTGCAGGCGGCCAGAACACCGCACGGTGGACAGCTGTGTGGTGTGCCTGCTCTCCCACGGAGTGGAGGGAGCCGTTTACGGCACAGACGGACAGCTCCTGCAGGTGAGTTTGGCTGATGCTTTGCCATTTTGATTTATGTCCCTCAAGGGGAAAGATGCTGCATATGTTATTTTTAAGACGTTTACTGTGTTAACGCGTATCACTCGGTCACTTTCAGCTGGACTGGGTGTTTCAGTCTTTTGACAATGCGCATTGTCCGCTGCTTCAAAACAAGCCGAAGATGTTTTTCGTTCAGGCCTGCAGAGGAGGTGAGAGATGATGAGGATGTAGTAAACACATTTCAAAGTCTGAGCATGTGTTTAGAGTATTTGTGTTAAATGTTTGACACTTTATGGAATCCTGTAAGAGCCAGAGATCAGACAGGTGCTAGACTCTAAATCCACAAGCCCAGATGCTGCTTGCTGTCACTTCCTAGACCACTGCGAGAGTAGCTGTTGATGCCATTTTATCAGCCATCATTGTGTCGCATATCAAACACAAGCGTAATACAAAAAGCAGCTCAGTAACCATGACATAAATCTGTTACTTGATAAGCCCCCAGCAAATTATTGTCTGTGATTTAGGTGAAGGCCTGACTACGCACCTGATGATGCTTATGACAAATCCTCAGACCCCTCTGGAGCAAATCTAATTACTTAACACAATCCCTCAGTCCTCCACAGTTGTGCTGCTGAGAGGCTATTAGATTGGCTTTGCTGCTGTTGCTCTCAAAATAACTTCCAGTAAAAAGAATGATATATTTCTACTATTCATGGTTTTGCGGTTAAATGTTGTTGAGAAAAGAATATTTGGGTTACATGAGAAAAATAGAGAAAATGGTAAAAATTGAATGGTGTTTTTGCCCTGCTGAAGATAACGAATGAGACAAGGAATCCATTTGATTACAGAATTTTATGGAGGAAATCAAGTCAAGACTCTTAAGTTGAGTCTGGGACAAGTCTTCAAGCAGCTCCAGGACAGAGTCCTTTTTAGAGTTTAGTGTGTGTGGAGACGATTAAACCTTAATTTAACTCTGTTAACGCCGAAAACTGTCGGCTTCAGCGCTCCTTTGTCTCTACAGCAGGTGTTCAGGTGCGGTGTGGGTTTGTGGATCACCTGCAAGTGTGACATTTTATTGCAAAGTACTTCTAAAACAAGTGCTGTGATACTGTCCAAGTGTCATTGACCTAAAGTGTTTCAGAATTTGGATTACGTCAAAGGTTAGAAATCATTTTTAGCTTTTTTTTTTGGTCTGTCAGATGAGATGGACTGTGGAGTGGAGCAGATAGACGGCCCAGCGAGGACTTTGTCGCCAGGCTGCGAACAGCGGGATGCTGGGAGGGAAGGACAGGGGGACGCAGACTCCAGACAGAGAGCGGACTTGGGGAGGCCCAGGATTAAACTACCGCAGCGGTCGGACATGATCTGTGGCTTTGCATCTCTCAAAGGTCAGAGAATCTGTAAGTTTTTTTTTTTTCTTCCCATTTGCTATTCTGAGGTTGATTTATTCATGAAATGTGAAACCATGTTAATTGACTGAATAAGTAATATAAAGGAATACAAATATGGCAGCAGAGATGAGGAGTAATGGCCCTGAAGTTTTATTCTTTATTTCAGCAAGTTAACAGGAGTCTAAACTAGTCAAAAAGACATTGAAATGTTGAGCTTCAAGGTACACAGTGTGTTTGATTTAAGACTGACCTGAGCAGGAGTTTTCAAAGTTCTTCCTCTCAAACAAAGCTTAAAAGTGACATTCCCTCAGTCTTCCTCAGTGTACTTAGTTTTGCCCAAATCCTTTATGCCTGTGGGATCATATCCATGGTACCTGATCCCGCAGACGCTCAGCAACTGAGCCAAGAAAGCCAAAAAGTCCTGTGACAGTCTAAATTCTGCAGGAAACAGAATTTAAAAACTGATCTATTAACATATTGATTAGTTTCTGACTCTGGAAAAAGAAGGAAAAAGCAGTAGAACTCCTCCAAAGCTAATGTTTCTCAGAGCTGTATCTAACAAAATCTCCCACGTCAAGCCCATTGTCTCCATGACTAATGTTTTATTTCTTAATTTTCATTAAAGCACCTGGTGAGGCGCATGTTTCGCTGTAAAAGAAGCAAAAACAATAGAAAGCTTTGCCAAAAGCTGTGGAATGTTCCTGCTTTTGAATGTTAAAGTCACGTTGTTGTTTATCATGCAGCACAATCAGAAAATGTCTTCTTTGAACATGGATTTTGTGCACATGTTACTGGTATGTGAGAAATAATTTGTAATTAAAATAATCTAATGGGAAAAATACTGTGCTCCTAATACTGCGCTGTGCCCTTGAGCCTCATCTTGAAGTACTAAGGCTTTTATTTTCTTTTGATATCTTCCTTTTAAGGCACAGCAGCCATGCGAAACACCAAGAGAGGGTCCTGGTTCATCCAGGAACTGAACACATCACTCCGTCTTCTTTCCAGAGACACACACCTTTCAGACATCCTGGTGCAGGTGAAGGACGTCTCTTTCACTTTTATACCCTGCAGTCTTAATGCGATTCTCCAAAAAGCATCCCTAATCGTCCCACCGTGTTTCTCTGTCTCCAGGTGAACGGGCGTATCAAGGAGAGGGAGGGTTACGCCCCGGGCACCGCCCACCACCGCTGCAAAGAGATGTCCGAGTTCACCAGCTCACTCTGCAAAGACCTCTACCTTTTCCCCAAGTACCAGCCCCAGTATTGACATGCAAAAGTGCACTTTAGATCACCACACACAGATCATTCCTCGCATCGAAGCCTCTTCAGTGGAGGCAACACGACTGTTTGTCACACATCTACTGCCACACATTCCCCCCCGTTACAACTTCACATGGAAAAAGGTGTCTTCTTTCCCCTTTCAAACCACAGACGTGCACATGAGAACACACCCTAAAGGAGACAGAAGCAAGCTTATGCTAATCTACATGTACTCGGAAATGGGTGACAAAACACACTCATGTATCTGTGTGTCTGTGTCTATGCCAGTTAGAGGGTTTATATGTTAATCCTTTTCAGTCAAACTGCACAGCTACTCTTGAGGTTTCACAAAATCCTCTTTTTAAAAGTTGTTTTGTACACAGATCTATTTTTGTGCCGCCTGAATTTTGTATGAAATTGTTTTTATAAGGATTTGTAAGCCCATGCTTTTATTTGTACGTTTGTTGTGAGCGTGTGTTGTTTTTAGTATACCGACAGGCAGGGGGCAGCACTGCAGAGACCAGTGCGTGTCATCGTTTCTCGATCACCACTACTGTTTATGTCCTCCTGTTCAAAGCGATCCATATTGTCATGATTGCAGACAGCTATGGCATTAGTTACAGCCAGATATATTTCTTATAAAACATTAGATGTTTTAAAACGCTCAAAGAGAACGTGTTTTACCCTCAGTTTGCCTTATGAGGAGTAGGAGGCGGGGGCAACACAGGGCAGCTTCAAAAGGAAGTTTTGAAGAAACTTAGTACTTTTTTTTTTCTATGCTTTTGCTTATGAAAGTCAAGAAAAACAAATCAGCATTTAGACTTTAAATTTCATGACTTCACCCACTGACATCCAGTAAATTCCTCCTGTCCATGTCAGCGTGGTGGGCTGGAATGTGGTGCTACTTTTTGGGGTCATTCACCTACGTGAGAGACTCTGACCTTCATTTCTAGTGTTTCTCTCCCAGTGGGAGTAGTACTTATGGTGTCCCCGTTGTATTCTCTACGGTTCCTGATACAGTGAGGATAAGCAATGTCTTCCATAAACAATATGCAGTTTCTTACAGCAGCCTGTGCCATGTGAGGGTGATCTGGTGGAAGAACATGGTGGCGCTTTCATAATGCGCCCGTCCACGCAAAGAAATGTATTTCTGAAGGCTGCGGGAGCATCGAAGAGCCCCGACAAGACGGACAGAGTGTGTTCAGTTACAGCAGTGTTGTAGAAAGGAGAAGAGAGCGGTTGAAACAGTGTTGGTTGGTAACCGTCTGTAAACAGAGTAAGATGCTGTGTGTGAGGTGGTCGTGTTTACTGTGGTCGCAGATCACGAAAGGTGTGGCACCTTTTTAATGATCCGCTTTTTAATAGGTAAGAGATATAATTTAAAGAGAGAAGCAGAAGATTTTGAAGGTTGGTTCTGCTGAACTGCTGTGTGGAGGGGGGGGCTAAAGATGTCTTATTTCTGTCATCACCTATGGCCAAATGTTCCATACAATAAACAAGCTATGGCTCTTAAAAGAAAGAAAAGATTCATTCATGTGTTTGTTTGTTTTTTCGTGCGTGGGTCCAAATGTGTGTCTGCATTTTCCTGCGCTGGTGTGTTGGAGCTGCGTCCCGCAGCATGAATGCGAGGCCTCTGCACAAATGTACACTGCGGCTGCTCCTGTGCATACTTCGCTGTATTTGATCCTCCTTGTTGCTGTGTTTGTGTGTGTTGTTGCCGGCGTACAGCCCGTCCCGCTCGCTCTCAGGTGTAATATAGCTGTCTCCCCACTATTTCGCTGCGCTCAGGTCTCTCCGTGCTGTGACCGGGATGTATGTTTCTCTCACACTGCCTGATAATATTCTTAGTGTATCAGATAGAGGCCCAGCCAGCTGTCCACAGTCATTCTCCTTTGACACGCACACGCCGGTGATCAGAGGAACGCATTTCTCGCTGGCCTCAGATGTAGCTGTGAGATTAGGGTGTTATGTGCTCGTGTGTGGACCGCAAAGCAGGGCGGATCTCTGTTTGTCTTTGTGGTGGCTATAATGGCCGCCTGTCTCATGAGGCTGAGAGGAGAACAAAGCGGAGGAGAAACCATCTGATGAACTGGTCTGACAGGGAGGTTGTCTCTCTGGTGGTGCAGAGGCCTGTGAGCTTTACAGCACAGATCCCTTCCTGTATTTGCTCCCTCTGGATATCTGAACCCGCTGTAGGTTTAAGCAATATGGAGATCACCTTACTGTTAAAGCATTTCGGGGTGTGTGTTTTTCTGCGAGACGGGTACGTTTAGGGATGAGAGAACTGCCATAGCATGTGAGTATTATGGGGATTGCCTTGCAGCATTGGCTGATAAGGTGTGAGCTGTCATAGGGGTGTCGTGTGCACCTTCCCGCTCACGTTGCAGGGGCAGCCCTTTAGAGGGGCTTCCAACTCCTACCCCCACCACCACTGTCCAAACAAGCACTGGCCATCCAAACACACACACACACACACACACATCTAATGGCTGGCTGGCAGGGCGGGTGCTGCAAGAGCAACAAGTTATGTTTGTGTGTATGTGTGTGTGTGTGTGCGCGCGTTATTAGGTGTCTGCAGTTCTAATAAAGGAAAGCGCTGTGTCCTTCTCTGCCTCATCAGATGGCTTCGCTCTGCTTTGTCTGGCCGTCTCATTTCTGTCTGTGCGTCTGTCAGTCCTGCAGTGGAGCTGGATGGCTCGCAGCCTCTGGATCATCTGGAGAAGACCGCGTTCAGGAAGGACCTCATCTGTGCTTTCGCGATCGCGTCTTTTGGAGAAGCGTCTTTGAGATCACGTTTCCAGGAGATTGGAAACTTAAGAAGATGTTTGCGTGTTTATATGACCTGGTGTAAAGAGTGTATATATAAGACAGAGCTTGTGCGTACGTGTGTGCGTATGGTTTTGCCAACGCCATTGGAAATGCTGGGGTGTCCAGCAAGGTTATTTTTGGATCAGTGACAGAGTGTCAATGGCTGCAGATGCGTCGCAAAGGAAGGCTCTGAGATACCAGCAGACCCTGGTAGGTCTTTCCCAGTCTACCTATACCAGCCTGGCTGTTTGCTGTCCTGTCTGTCTTTTAAAAACTGTTGACTTTCTCCTCATGCTCTGCCACTACACCTACTTTATCTATTTACCTGTCACTAAATCTTCTCCTGTCATTCTTCACTCTAGTCATAGTTTCAGTCGAGCTTTTGCTTTCTCTTCCTCCACAGTTAGTTCCCGGTCACTTTTTTTTTTTGTCTCGCTGCTGCATCCTTTTGCTTCGTCGTTCTTGTTTCTCTGTTACATCACACCAACTGCTCCTCGTGCCCAACTGTCAATTGGTGCTCCTCATCGCCGCTCTCTTCTTCTGCTGAGTTTTTTTTTTTTGAGAAAGATTTCTGCAACTTCATCTCAAGTTCAGCAGCTCTCGAACACATTAACAGTCGGCAGAGTTTTACACCGCCCACGTCGCAAAATGCTGTGTGAAGGCGATAAATGCAAACTCAGTAAACAGGAATTTGATTATTTGGCTTTCAGAAATCAAGCTTTTGCTTGGTCTCTTACCTTTGTACATGTGTTCTTTGTGCCACTCAAGCTGCAGCCTTGTAAAGTCATCTCTTTTTTTTATGTGTTGGTGGTTATAAATACCTATATACAGGGAACCTGAGCAGACAGGTTAGATATACATGCTGAAATGAAGTCATGTCACCATGTCATCTGTTTAAAAGCTCATCAGGAGTGATTCTCCCAGAAGCAATTTGACGCGTCTCGAACCATTTAACAACATTGACTTTTTATTTTTGCATTTTTATCCAAACCCATTACTGCGAGAGGCAGCAAACTGTTGTTTTCTGCAGAGTTGATTGTGTGTTATTAGACGTGATAATGAGCAATCAAGGCAGGAATAGCTTCGGGGGAGGTGTATGTAATTGTAAATAACAAAGAGTTTTGATACTTTCCCCTCCTCTTCGAGACGATGGACCATTTCCCAAAGCAAATCCCTGACCCGCCATGAGCCTCTTGAATGGCGACAGGTCAGATATAAATATGAAATCTCAATCAAACTGTTTACAAGCTTAACGTCCCTGCAAAGCCACACATCTCTCAGGTGTGAAAGCTTCTGTGTCGTCTGTGTGCGAGAGACAGGAAACAAGATCCTCTGAGGATTTCAGGAGTTCATGTGTAGAGCTGTTAATAGATTGTCCTGATATGTAATTCATTTATTGATCAGGCGCAGGTGTTGGCTGTGTGTATTTTCAGGTTGGCTCTCAGATTCACACCGTTGCTGTGAGTGAATGGTGGACGACTGTGATTTTTACTGGGTAAAAGTTGGTTGAATTTGATTTAAGAAAAAGTTGAAAGTCCTTCAGAAACTTTTTTTCACGAGCAACTGCCATTTCAATTGCTTTTACGTAACTGGATTTGACTTTTTAGTAAGGACCAGCTTCACATTGAAGAATGTGGAGCTTTGAAAGCATGTTTAAGGATCAGACTTTATATTAGAGGTTTAAGTGATGGTTGAGTGATGAGCAACTGCGGAAAAGTGACGCTGTTTTAACAAGAAGTACAAAAGGAACAAATAAAAAGGAAGTAAAAATAAACAAGATAGAGTTAGATGAGTGCTTCATCTGTACTAAACAGTTTTAGATGATGTCCTTCACTGCCTGGCCAAAAAAGTCACCTCATGGATTTCACCAAACAGATGGTTTGGGGTAGCTTCAGTTGAGCAGGTCTTGGTCAGCAGACTACCTGAATATACTGAACGACCAGGTTTTCCATCAACTGTTTCTTTTCTTTCCTGTTGGCACGACTGCATTCCAGGACAACTTGGTAGAAAATGCCAGAAATCTTCAGGCCTAAATTGTGAAAGAACGGTTCAGGGAGCATGAGACTTGAGAATTGAGAATCTTTGGGATGTCCCATCATCAGCACAAGATAATAATGCAGGATGAAAATTACCCGTGTGACATTGGACAAGCTTATTGAAACAGTGCTTCTCTTTTTTCTTTTGCTAGACTGTGCGTAAAGACCAGTATGGTTTATAATAATTAACAAGGGAAATAGAATTAAAGAAGAAGCTTAATTCGAAGCCAGTTTGAAGTAAATTATTTTATGGTTTTATATTTTCTTATATGTTTTGAATCTTCATGATTTTAATTATTGCACACTGAAGCTCACCTGCTATGCACAGACAGGTTCCACCTGAAATTCTTTGTATTTCATCATTTTGAAGTTCACCAGTTGAAGTGGCTCTGTGTGCTTCACCTGGTCCACGATGCAGCATCTCTCTCTCGTCTGAATGTTGTTGCGAAGAGTCACAACAAACTTGCTTTTGAGTGTGTGAAAATTTAGCCCTTCCTTTCCCTGTAATTGCTTCTTAATTCTATATTTGTTGACAGAGAAAACGTGTTAAATGAGGGGGAATTTACCCTGAAATGAGGGATTTCCAACATGGAGCATCACGGCGTATCCAGTCCAAAATACTATATAATACAAGCGCTTATAAAAAGTTCCCTTTCAGCCAGTTTCAGCTCAATTTTGATGTCCTCTGACCCGCAAATCACCAAATTAATGCGTGCTGAGCTTGTACAGTTGCGTTATCCTCCAAGTGCCACAACTGTTGTTGACCCTTGACCTTGACAAAGAGGAAGCTCCCTCTGTGGACTCATGTGACTCTGACACACTCCAGCAGGATGGTGAGAACAGGAAGCTGTGTGTGTGTCTGTCTGGAGTGCACTCACACACACACACACACACACACACACACACACAGGCTGTATGTTTGTACCTGCATCGATACAGCCAGTTGTGTGTTACAGTTTTTATGAGGGATGTGGTTAAAAAACCAGGTTGTGTGAGGAGACGAGCGGCGAAATAGATCTCATAAGTCTCAAATGTTACAGGCTGCTAAAGTGGATCATGATCACCTGCCAAATGTCTCGCTCTCTGGAACGACGGGGATGTAGACAATTAAGCCATTAAACTTCATACCATATTGCTGTCACTGGATGTTTTTTCAATTATAGATGTAGTTATAATGTAATAATGAAACCATTAGCCATAACATCAGTGGCTTTGAGATGAATTGCCGCGTTGTAAAACGGTGTCAATAACTTGTCATTGTTTTGTGTAAAGGTTAAAGCGCTCCATCTGTCTGCACAGCAAAGCCCCCTGGGACAAATGGGCTGAAAAAGGGACAAACGGCGTTGAGAGAGAGAGAATGGGAGAAGTGTGGAGAAGTGTGTCAGTGAACATTGGGTCACACTGCTGCTAAAATTATCGACGAGTAAGGTTTCACCTCAAGGGTGGGGGCTTAGATGGATGAGGACAAGGGGTGGTGAGAGGGAAAGTTTGAGTGGGGGAGAAAGGCGAAAGGCTGCCAGGAGAGTTCAGGCGCAGGTGAGAACTTGGAAAGAAACTATAAGAAACTATTTGTGGCGTTGAAAAAGTCAGGTTTCAAATGTACGGTTCCTTTATTGAAGTCTGGGGGAAGAAAACAAATGAAATACTTATCCTGTAAACTAAGATTACTATTGATCAATGCTACTTTTGGAGAACAGGGCCAATATAACGACGGAGTACAGTCAGTTTGTCCGTGCTGGTGACTCAGAATGAACACCTGAAGTGATATCCTGGTACTTTTCTGCCCCAAAAATATTAAAAACAGAAGTTAAAATGATTAAATTCATAATTATTTCTTATGGAAAACATTTCTGTATGTGTCGCTTTCAAATTTAGTTTACATTTGCCAAGTTCAACAAAAAAAACAGTCTTTCTCAACAATACAAGGAGATGCAATTGTACTTTTAAGAAGTCAAACTGCAAATATTAGGGGCTGGCCTGAGGAAATAACGTACTGGTTTAAGCCAGACTGAAACCCTTTGTTACATGTCACCATCCTTCCTTTATTACTATGACCATTATTATTATGTGTTCCTTCTTTCTCTGAAGGGGTCATTGATGAAGTTAAAGGAACTGAAATACACCTCAACAATAGTGATTACAAACTGACAATAACACTCCATAAATCAGAACCCATGGAGACAAAGTTCCAGCACCAACACACCCAAAGTTGGAGGAAGTGCTTAGGTTCACTAAACCGACTGAGGCTTGCTGTGAATCTTTACAAGAAATGCAAACAACATGCTCGTTGGAATAAAAAAAATAACCATCTCTCTGGTCCCCTATGGACCCTCAAAACACTTGACCACAGCTGGATCATGACGGACAGTGATCCACTTGCTTGCTTTGAAGTCACAGACTGGCCATGCTCAGTCCTACATCATCGTCCTTTTTAACTCTTATCCCCCTGCTCGTGCTCTCAGATCTGCAGACCAGCTGCTTACTGTCCCCAGGGCAGGGCCGGAAACAGAGGGTGGTAGAGCTCCCGTCCAGTGGAATAATCTTCCACTTAGAACAAGACAAGCCACCTCTGTTTCATCCTCCAAAGCTCTTTTATTAACTCAGTCAAATAGGTGGTGGCAATGCACCTATTGCACCTGTTTTTACTTCCTGTGTTTTGGAATGTATGTATTTTCATGAATGTAAACTAAGCGCTTTCTGAACTTGTTTTAAAAAAAAGTCTTAAACCAATAAAGCCTTTTATGATTGTTATTACTATTATTGCTACCGTTATTATCATCAGTCCCTCAGTTGGTTGCTTTAGTGAAGCATGTCATCGCTGTTCGAGGCACTGACAGGACAGTATAGTATTGTTCACACTGTCCCACGCAGTGATAATATGGTTATGCTCCCCTCTCAGTCAGCAGGTATTATTTTCATACCTGAACTTGTGTCCTGCCTTCCTGGTATCATTCATGATCCCGCCACAGGACTCTGCTGGATCGGCCTCCCGACTGAATTAAGAGCTGCTGACAATTTATTGTCAACCTAAGTGCCTGTATTAACCTCTGGTGCTTTCCCCTTCATTTGTGTGTGTGTGTGTGTGTGTGTGCATGTATTCACAGCTCTGACTATACCTGTCAGTCACTGAAGTCTATACTGTATGGAAGCAGGTAGGGTTTGTTTCTGTCACACCGGCATGACAGGAAAGGACAAATATAAGACACAGATATCCAGAGAGGGAATTACTGTACATTGGAGTCAAGCAAGAAAGTGAGCGGAGACTTACAGGCAGGAACGGGCTGAAAAGATGAGGGAGCGCATCAACACTTTTGAGACAGTTTTGAATATAGATCAGTTTCTGGTAAGTGTCACTATGTGGTGTATGGAAGTGTTGTTAAAAGTTCACACTGTTTTTTTTTTTTTCTTATAGTGGTGCACTTTAGTATGGAAGCCCAGAAAGGCATAGCAGGGATCAGCTTTCTAACCTCTGAAGTATTCTAATTCTAAATATCATTATTGTTTCTGTGACAGAAGATTAACAAAATAAAAGGTTTTTTGGAGAGTTGGAACAAAAGCCATCCTGGCAAAAGTCAGTTGGATTTATCTTTTCATTTGGCAAAAGCAAAAAACAGACTGGAGAGTAAAAGACTTTTTTCACCTGCTCACAAGTCATTGAGTTGGGAGAAAAAAATTAATTTGGTCAGACTTTGTCAGAAAACGGACAATAAAAATCAGATCTTTTTGAGTTGCCTTTCAGGGCTTCCGTAATCTCGGCTTTAATTACAGGATAACTTACATCTTGGCTTTGTCTTGTCTCACTCCTGTAGACCTGAAATTAAAGTCCCTTTTTGATTATTACATGTAAACTAGGCTTCAGGGGGGTTGAATACCCCCGTATAACCGTTAAGTTGCACTGTAGACTTCTATGTAAGACATGGTTTTGTTTGTTTTTATCTTTTAGCTGCATCGACTCTCCTTAATTAGAACGTGACAGCTTGAACAGCGTTTGGATGAGATGTGGAATTGTTATGCTGGTTAATTAGTGTTTGCATATGGAGACGTGCTGGTGTGGAATTTGTGTGTGTGTGTGTGTGTGTGTGTGTGCGCGCAGTGGGGGTTAATCTCCTGATCTGTCCATCAGTGAGTGGGTCAGATTTTATCATTAACCTTGTGCCACAGGACAGGGCTATATTGTTGTAAAGTCCAACCACACACACACACACATTTTCATTTCGCACGCTTACAAACACAAACACAAACCCTTCCCACTGAACAACCCACACAAACACACGCAGCCATTTATGAATATGCAGCTCTCCTTCGTGAGGGATTCAGGAATGTGCTGTTATTTTTTTAATTAACTCTCAATGTCAGGCTGCCCTTAAACCTCTGAATTTATTAGCAGCGCTCGCTGTGGCTGAAGCTCTCACTCTCCTCCACTCTACAACCTGTTTCCGTATTTGTTTATTTTCAAGATTTCGAGACTTTCTTGTGTTTCACAGTACATATCGCCTTTTTTACAAGCTGGCTCGGTAAGGGTCAGATCTACGACTGTGTTCACAGCTCCTGACAGCTCACAGGCATAATTTACCCACAGGCTTTTTATTCCTAACAAAGCCCGGGGAGGGATGGCTTACATTTCTCCATTTTCCTCCACCTATGAGGCTTGCAATAAGCACGACCAAAGAAGCTTGAGTTCTTACAAGACTTCTCTCTAGAAGCTATTAATGAGAGGTACAAGTGTCTGAGCTGTGCAGTAATGCCTGACTACTTTCATGTGTCCATGGAGAGATTAAAGGGAGAAATGTGCCGAGACATAATAAGAGCTATCAGGAAGGGGGGATTTTATTGAAGGTATATGAGTGTGAGTAGGGGAGAAAGAGGAGCGACAAGAGGCTGTTTTATATCTTTTTTTTATGGACAGAGAGTGCCAAGGTCAACCCACATTCTTGGAGCTAAACAACAACAGCAGCAATGTTCAAAAGCGTGAGAAAGTTGAGGAAACGCCAACCGCTGATGCCAGTTTAGATCCTTGTGTGGTTCAGTGTGTGTAAAGGGTATACAAGGTTGCATGGTGACATGATGTATACACAAGGTTGACAGATGAAAAAAGCAAAGTGTCCTGACGTGAAAGAATCGCAGCTTCCAGTGGCCTTCTCACGCTGTCACTCTGCTTCAGTTGTTTCCTTTTTAACACTCAGGGTCATGTTTTCAATAATATAGAGTCACAGTCCAGTTGAATTGACACACAAATGTAAAATGTTCATCATGATTCAAGAGTCCATGATGACATCCTCAAAATTTTAGAGCAACTTTGAATCAACTGTTTCAGGTCTGAAAATATGTCACAGGAGCTGCCAAACAAAAGCGATGCTGTGTTTTTGAATACGGTACAGAATTCAGTTCAATTAAGGGTTTCCAGTGTGACCATAATCTTTGAATTTCTTGTGACGTGTTCTTTATTATTAAGCTGCTATTTGCAAGTTGTATGTCAAGCCTTAAAAACTGTCTGATATGTAAATGGGTGCATGTAAAATACGATAAACAGAAGAGAAAGAGGTTGAAAATAAGCAAAGGATTTCTCACATCAGGTCTGTTAAAGGCTTTGGGAGAGTATTACACGCTGTATATGTGAAAACAAAGTCTTACAAAGCCTTTTGTGGCTCTAAGCTGGAAATGAACCTCCTGAAGTGTTCAGAATAAAGGCGGTTAAGTAGATGCTGTGAGACCATTTTAAAAATTGAGTTGTCGAGTTTGAAAGAAGGAATCTTATCAGACCTCCAAAGACTCTGCCTAAAGCTACATTAACCACAGCTACTTTAAAGTTTTGGTGGTCGAGTTGCATTGTGGGTGATGTAGGCACCAGATTTTTTGCACTTTTTAGGATCAAGTGGAGTGTATTCTTTTTGCCATTTAGAATAGTAATTAGAACTTCTTTTATCAAAGTGAATAAACTCTATTTGGTTAACTGCTCTGACTTCTAAAGAAGTGATTCATCGTCCGTGCCATCTTATCCAATAGAGCAGGGCCGCTGTTTCCCTGCTTCAACACACCTGATTCAGATGAAATGGATCTCTTCAAAAGATTGTTAAGTTCTGCACAAGCCTGCTAATGATGCATTGTGTTGAAGCAGGGAAACATCTAAAACCTGCAGGACAGCGGCTCTCGAGGCTCGGATGTGGACATCCCTGCAATGGAGGGATCACTATAGCTGAAGCTTATCCCTGACGACATTAGTCCCACACAAGACTAAAACTACGGCCTTCTTACCATGATGACAGTACCAGTGTCAGGTGGCTTTTGGTGCCTGTTTGCATTGTGACAGGTTTGAGAGCCTGTCATGAGAGCGTTTCTTGTGTTTGATGAACACCTTGTAGGTGCATCACTGCCACTTATGTAACTGGTTTTGATTAATAAAACAATAATAATATCTTCCAGATTCTCCTCCTGTTGCCACTGACGTCAGTGGCTCCAGCTTTGACTCCAGCGGTCTTGTTGAGACGGCTTTTTGGCTTCTGCATCAGTCTCTTTTTAATTGAAATGCGTGAAACTGATTCTAGATAAAACACTGCATTGTGTTGATTTGTCTCTACTCCACAAGTAGAGATGCTCGTTCTTTAGCAGGTTCAAACGCAGGATCCTCTGACTCTGGTGTCACTGCAAAATAAATGCTATGCAACATGTATGTAAAACTATTAGTTCAATCCTTCTACACAACAGAGAAGAGAGGATACTGTTGATTAACAGCTGTCTTTGGTAAAATGTTTAAGCAACCTTTCTTTCGATCTCTGTGAACAGTTCAGATGTTCCTGTTGTTTCTGCCCCTGGTTTTGATGGTGCCTGGTGCCAGTGGCTGTTTGATGATGTTGATGGATTAGTACTCTGGTGTTAATGTGTAGTGCAGCGAGATAGTCTGCAGTGTTGAACAGGAGACCGAACAGCGACAGAGCTGCTGCCACATCATGCAAAAGACAGCTGATGAAGAACAGGTAAAGACATGAGGACCAAAGGCTCCATCTGGTCAGAGGGTGATTTATTTATTTTTTTAACTCTAATTTGTTTTGAATGGGGCTAAAATACATCTTTCTCTACCATTTTTTTTTATACATTACTGTTTTTTTTCCCATTGTTGCTCTGTTAATTTTCAGACACTCACAAAGATAGTTAAAAAGTACAAAGATGGAGGAGGATTGTGGTTCAATTGCAAGAGTGTAAACCTTCTTATCTTCACTTGAAGCAGTCCTGTTCTTCATTCGAAGGACTTTTTTGTGAAATGTTTCTCTGAAGCAGATTAAAGGGCAGAATTTTGTCTTAGATTTGATTTGCAGTACCTGAAGTAATACTTTGCACTTTTGTTAAAAGTGTTTTGTTCACTGCAAGTCTAAACTCATTAGTCACTACTCGGATGTGAACCGCGTGCCTTTATGTGGAACTGATTCCGACTGGAAAGCTGCAAAAAGAGATGCCATTTTTGATTGATTGCATTATACACATGCACATACTATCCTATTTGCATGTGTACATGAAGAACAAAGACAAGACAACCGATTTCTGTCACACAATTTTGCTAAAAAAACATGCTGACATTTGTTTGACTTCCTAGAAATGAAGTAATCAAGTCATTTTCTATTCCAGAAAGTGATCGAGAACAATTATTTTGGATTCAAACTGAGCTAAAACCCCCCAAAAAACATTATTTAAGGATAATACAAAGTACAAAATAAGTAAAACTAGAACAGTGGTTTGCTTCTCTTTGTGTAAATCACTTCCTTGTGGTTAGCTGGAGGCATTTAGAGTGTGAAAGTGTAAAGTTGTTAGCAGTGTAACATTGTTTTGAATAACAGTTTGTGGTTCATATTGTCTAACAGGATTTAAAATAACCCACTAGACGATTTAGAGGCATCGAAGGTTTTCAAAGGCCTTCAGCAGTAACTGTGTGGCCACCTGCTATGCGGAACATTCATGTATTAATTATAAACTTCTATATTAGTCACATTGTCATGTGGACGTATTGAGTCATGGATAACAGTAGACTGGTTATGTGAAGCTGTTGTTTTACTTTGTGCCATTTGACTAAAGTAAATCTCTCCAAAAAACAACTTGCTCTGACTCGTCCTGTCAGTCGGTAAACGCTGAAGCTTTTTCACAGCAGATGAGGTTGCAGATTGTTGCTGCACCTTTACTTCATGAGTTCAGGAGATAATTATGTGCTGGTATCGGAGCCTTCATCCTGCAGGGCCTCCTGGTTGGATGTGTCAGCTCTGCTTTCCTGTGTGAACATGAGACTGAAATGCGTGGCAGCCAGCTCTCCTTGTGATTTAGTTTGTGTGCTGGGATGCATGTGATCTGTAGGTTTCAGTTGCACCTCGTAGCTGCTCCGGGATATGCAGTCTTTTACAGCTTCTGTGGTTTTAAAGAGTGCGGCGCAAACTGATCACGAGGTGTCGTGTTTTCTGACTGAGTGCTTGTGTGTTTGGCAGCGTGTGTGTGCGTGTGTGTTTCTGTGACTGTAAGTGTAAAGCGAGCACATAGTCGGAAGGGGAAGATGTGGAATGTCCTCTTCTAAAGGATCTCCTCCTCTGGCTCTTCTCCAGCCTCTTCCACCACTCAGGGAGGGGTTTTTCCGTTCTCTATGCCCGTTTTTTCTATTTCTGTCTCTCAGGGTATTCAGGTTGGTGTGTATCTCTTACACACACGCCGCACATTTCCATCTCTTTCTTGTTATCTCAAGACTCTCTCCTCAGGATCTAGTTTTATCCTACTGCTAAGTCTTGGTTGTCAAATTTATTTCTCCTCGTGCCTCTCTGTCCTCTCATCGCTTCTCTTCAGTCTCTCTTCTGTTTTTTTGCTTGACTACAATACCAAAAAACATGATTTCTTGACTTGGTGCTTTTTGTTTCTTACTGATTGTCAGTATTTTCCCCGTACAGCTGTACGGAGAGTACAGGGAGCAACTGGGAAACTTTGCCCGACGGGAGGCGGCCCGTCTGCTGACAGAGAGACAATGGAGAAAACAAGCAGGGGAGAGCACGTCAGGCCGCAGAGGCCACAGCCGGCGGCATCATCATCACGCTGTGACCTTGGAGTCACATCAAAGTCATACCTCTTCTACAAAGAAGCCTCGCCCGTACTCCAAATGCCAAGGTGAGCAAAACAAGAAAATCTACAGTCAGATTAGAGACATTCAGGTGCTTCACACAGAATATTCTCTATATAAAAAAAGCAGCTTTGATGGCAGCTTCTGCTGTACAGTCTCAGCTTTTTATGAGCAATCCGCTTTTTTTTCATCCAGTTTTTCTTTGTAAGAAAGCTCTGCAGAGAGAGAGCATTTATATATCTGATGGCTTCAGTTTCTGGATACTGTGCACGTTATGATTTTACATGCAACATGATAAGCTCATGAATTATGATACAGTGTTTTAACACCACCAGGAATCAAGGCAGTGACATTTTAAGCCCACTGAGATTAAGAGTACCCTCGTGCTCCTCAGCCACACATACATATATATAGTTTTTATTCATTTCAGCTATTTTTCCATTACCTACCATAAGGTCTGAATACAGTTTTCAAAGCTTTTGTCCTCGTCTTAAATTACTGCCTAAAAACGTTGTGGGGAATAATAAATGGACTTTATAAAGCACTTTTCTAGTCTTATAAATAACTGACAGTGCCTCTCACTACCAGCCACATCCACCTATTCATACACAAACATTCATACAGCCCCTAGAAGTCTATACAGTGTTTAGCCTTTACAATACTTTTTTAATCATACAATCAAATTCACACTGAAGTGAACGCATTAGAGGCAATGTGGGGTCCAGTGTTTTGCTCATGGACACTTCAATATGCGGCCTCGGGAGGTCAGGGATTGAACCACCAACTAACCAAATGGCAAACAAACCCTTGAAAGTTGAGCACAAATAAAGAATGAGCACACTTTGTTCTTATTGGAAGGATGTCAGAGACAATATTGTGAACATCTGCACTATCAAACGTGAACCTGACCTTAATTTGTGCATCTGTTGGCTCTTTGTCAGACTCACCCCTCTGACCCTGTTGGTGTGGTTTTGGATTGTGGTGTAACGTCTATTTTGTCCAGAACTTATTCTTGAAAACTAACATTTTGTTTAAGATTCGTATCGCATTACATTGCAGGGTAATTCTGCCATAAAAGACATCTTAACTCAGCTTTTACAAATGAAAACAGTAGGCAACCCAGGGTTTTTGGGTTTGTTTGATATTATAAACAAATCAGGATATTTCACTCAGCTGCACTGATTTTTATCAGAGTGCCTCAGCTTTCCGGAGGTAAATCAATTGGGGAGTCAAATACTGTTACTTTTGACCAGACATTAATGTTTTCATGTTTTCTTCCTAATTCTTTGAGTTTAATTGATTTACTTCCAGTTCAGCCTTGATCACAATGGGTAAATCCCTCTTGGGCCCTTTTACAATAATTGACCTTTAGTAATCAGGAGATAAATACACTGTGAATCATTAGTTTTATATCTCTGACCCAGATTGTTTGGCTCGTGTGCGCCGGTACATTGTGACAAAGTTGGGGGAGGACTGGATTTTTTTGGTTCTTCTGGGGCTGACTATGGCTCTGGTCAGCTGGAGTATGGACTACACCAGCGCCAAGAGCCTGCAAGGTAACACTAGTTAAACTCACAAAGTTTACTGCTGTCAAATCTGACGTTTGATAACACAGGAATTTATTTTCTGCTGCAGTGAATTACTCTGCTAATCCTTATGGGTGTCATTCTATCCTGTTTTTTCTTGTTTCTGTTGTATTTCTGTTTTTCAGCTTACAAATGGATACATGGGGAGCTTAAGGGCAATGTGGCACTGCAGTACCTTGCCTGGGTTACATATCCCACGATCCTCGTCGTGTTCGCCTCGCTCTTCTGTCACCTTGTTTCCCCACAAGCCATTGGTTAGCTCTCCATTTCTTGTCAGCCTCTGTCATCCTCTATTATTATATTGTCATCACTTGTGAAACAGCAGCATTATAACATCTGTTTTTTTTTGTTTGTTTTGTTTTTGCTGAAGACACCATGCTTTTTTCCAGATAATTCATCCCCTCCTCTGTCTTTTCTCTACCTTTTCACAGGTTCTGGTATCCCAGAGCTAAAAACAATCCTAAGAGGTGTAGTCCTGAAGGAGTATCTGACCCTCAAAGCTTTCGTAGCTAAAGTCATTGGCCTGACTGCTGGCCTGGGCAGTGGGATGCCAGTGGGCAAAGAGGTAAACTTTTTACGGTTTATCTTGCTCTGTCACATCCATTCATCTGCCATCACCACCATCTTTGTGTCATTTTGTTCTCCATCACTCTATCTGCTCTTTTATTCAAGCCCATAGTGTAATAAATCATCTTCTGTCATGTTTTTCCTCAGTCCCTCATCTCACGGGACTGAGGCAGATTATTCAAGTCCAGCAAAGGAGTACATTCATTTTCCCCATTACAGTAGCAGGGCAACTGTCACATCCAGCAATTACTCAGTGATTTATGTGTTCTGATACAGCATGGCCCAGTTTAGACTCTTTGTTTTACAGGCAGTAGTCTGTGTGGATAACGTTACATGCTGCTCATCAGTGTCAGTAATATCCTCCCATCACCTCCAGGGTCCTTTTGTCCACATTGCCAGTATCTGTGCGGCAGTGCTGAGTCGATTCATGTCAATCTTCTCTGGAGTCTATGAGGTAAGCCGAAGCCCTGACCAAAAGAATACATTAATCCTAACATTTGTCTCTTTACTGAGTGCAGTGAAAATGCTAATGCAGATGACAAATGCAGTTTTTCTGATTTGAGTCGCTTTATTGTTGTCTTTGTTGTAGTTTCAGGGTTCCCGCTGGCATTAAAAGTCTGTTTGTCCAATTTGGGATAAAAGCTCAATGGCGTTCATACCTGGCATATGGATTTCTAGTCATCATACATGTCATTGGTCACTTCATTTAATTGGTTGATATCTGTGCTGAAACTTTAGTTTAACTTCTCTCGACCGTAAGTGACGTTAGCAAAGCAAAGTAACAGAACCATCATTTAGTCCAGCAACGGGAGATATCACCCACTTGAAAATAAAACTTTCAACATTATAAGTTAGAATTTAGGCGTTGTAAATTTATTTTAGGTGATAGAAACAAGGGAGGTAAGATGTCTTTTGAGTTGAAATAAGATCAGGTATTAACACTGAAACTACAGTGGTCTAAATAACATTGATATTGTTGATATTATTCTCGCTATATATGAGCATGTTAATAGGGCACAGTTTACTGGGTTTTTTTGCTCTTGAAGATGACTGAACATCACACAAACAGCTGTAGACTGAGATTTCAAATCACGGTGTTTGCGTCGGCATTTGGTTTCTGTCACTGGTTGAAAATATTTGTGAAAGACAGCGAACGTTTCAGTTGACTCTAAAGTAGACAGGTTAGCACGCTGACTTTAGCCGTAAGCTAAAAGTATCACTGTTGACTAAAGAGAAATTTTCTTCGACCTTTTCATCATCTCCTTTTTACTTGACGAGATCTTGAATAACAAACAAGTCTCTCTGGGATCTTTGAGTCCCAGACATTCACTGACATGTCTTTAATGCTGAAGAAAGTGGGAACCCTGTGACTGTTTCCCTGTCCGTCTTTCTCCTGCACAGCTCACGTGCTACCCTCCCGGTTTCTCTTGTTTCTTTGTTTTGATCTCTCCATCACACCTCGTCTGTGTTTGTGTCTCACTGTATTAATAGTGTGACCATTATATCTGGCATGTGTATTAACAGTGACCTCCCATGTCCCTGTTTCCCTCTTTCACCGCTCTACCTCTCCATGTCTACCCACCTCCCATTTGACTTCCTCACTCATTCCTGCTTGCCTATGTCCCCCATCCGTCTCCACCCTTTACCCACAACCCCAGAATGGCACCCATAACCAGGACCTGTTGGTGTGTGCGTGTGCCGTAGGAGTGGCCACCTGTTTCGCTGCCCCTATAGGAGGCAAGTCCTGCCGTGCTTGAACAGACGCAGGTCTCTGGTCAGCTTTGTCCTCCTCATAGAACAATGTGTGGAGCTTAAATCTGACCTTAGACCAGTGTGCAGCATTATAGGTGATAAATAACACTGAATAAATGTATTATTTCAACTTTTTTATTCAGTTACAACACTGCACCTTGAATTATAAGATTTTTGAAAGATTTTTCTGTGAAAAGTCTGTTTGTTTTGCCTTTTCTCTCGCTTGTAAATACAATTCTGGATTCTGGACTCAATGTTTGCAGACAGAGCTTAGAGCACATTATGCTGGTCTTCCGACAGCAAGAACAGCTGCTTTGCTTTTTTTTATTTGCCCATACAAGATTAAGAAAAAAAAAAAGAACAATGTGTGTAACTGTTTAACAAGAGGAAGGTCAAGACAAACATGACAGAATAAAAAAAAATAAAAAAACAACTTTTCAGGTACTTGCATAATCAATATTGTCCAGTCTTGTGTTTTTAAAGGTACATTTGAATATATGCCTGAATGTAAAAGAGAAAAGTCAAAGTTTAGATTAAGCAGACCCTCACAATCACTCAGAAAATCCACAAATTAGCCCCAAACAACAACATGCTTATGAAGTCAGGTATCATATAATCATCCTGGAGTCCCTGTGAGGTTTTAATGAATTGATCAAAGATCAGAAAACACACATTGTTCTTCTCTCCTGTAGCTCAACTTAAAATCATACACTGAATCTTGTAATTTAAGGTCAGTATTGATCAGTGTTTCATGTCTGCTACCTTCAGTTTTTGTTCTGCTATCAGTTGCAGGGATCTGTCTCCATGTGTCAAGACGATGTGACTACTTGGTTTGTTTCCTGTTTGCTCAATTGTTTCTTCTGAGTTCTAAAACTCCTATCGGCATGTGCATCCTCTGCTTTATATCCTCTTGTATTGATGTGTTCTTGTCACTTTTTATCCCACTCCAATGAGCATTATTTATTCACTTTAATCCATTTTGCGTCCTCACTGTCAATTCTTCCCCCTGTCCTCTCCACCCTGATCTTTTGTTCCCTCTTTCTCCAACTCACTCTCACGGTCTTGTTCCGTGTCACCTTTACCCCACTCCTCCCCCACCACCATCACTCTCAACCTCACGTTCTTTTCATCCCTCATTCCCTGTCTCACCCCTTCACCTGCCCCCTGTTTTTTCCTCTTCCTCTCTGTTTTCTGTGTCAGTAGAACCCTTATGGTTACACAGACATACTGACTGTTGGCTGTGCCGTGGGGGTGGGATGCTGTTTCGGCACTCCACTTGGAGGTACTGTACAACTTGCATGCTGCCTCTCTTCTAAACATCCTCCTGTATTGGATCAATACTGCGATTAAGTTGCACTCTTTGAGTTCCACCTGAAATGTGTTGGCTGCACAGCATGTCGTAACCAACTGTGAACATCAGCAAATTGTTTGCATGCACGTTCTTAAACAATTTTTAACACTCTTTGTTAAATGGGAAAAAAAAAAGATGGTTAAAGAAATGTAGGATGTTGAAAGGGTCGTTCGTGTCAGTTCAGCCTAATTTTAGAACCTTGGGAGGGTCACACCCTTTTACAGAGGTCAGGTTTACAATTCTGGGGACAGGCAATAAAATAATAATGTATGTATAATGTATTTCTTTTTTCAAATTAAAAAAATTCACTGCTCCAAAAGAATTAAAGATTTTTTTTTTATAGATCTTCCTCTGTACAGGTTTAAGGCTGCAGGTGGTTTAATTCAACCTGTACAGGTGTCTCCAGAATGAAAATATTAAAAAGAGCGCATTTCAACCACAAGGAGCACATTATACCATATGAGTATCTTAATTTAAGATATGTAGATTTTCTATTTCAGAAAATGAATTGATGTCAAAAAACACTTATTATCTGCTTGCACATACATTCCAGTCGTCACCTTACACCCTAGAAAAAAAAAATTTTAGCTACGTTGGAAAATGTGAAAGGAAATCTATTCAGCTAAGGGAAGATAAAACAGATCAATAGGATAACGTTCCAACCCATAACTGAGCCTGAAATTTCCCCAATTTATCACCTGCATTCATTTTCTGTAGTAGTAGAAGTAGTCTGAAATAAGAAATTAGCCTGTGAGTGAAAACGTCTGGTTGACTTGACACGTAATATCCCTGCAGATAAAGATTTAGTCCTGAAACATTTACTTCAGATCAGCACCAGAAAGACGAAAGTCAGATCGGATCGAATACCTGTCACCCAGTTGACGCCAGTATCATTGGATATGCACGCAAAGATTAACATGTAAAAACATCAAATCAGTCATCAAATAATACGTTTTACCTTCATAATGTAATTACAGCACACAGAAAGGCTTTGTTTTTATTTCACAAGCTCAGGCCTCTTCAGATTTATTCTCCCACAGAGACCAAGAGCTTTTGTCAAGCAGCCAACTTACATCATTCAGAAACAGTTGTGTGCTGCCTCATCTGCTGTAGTGTAGTGATGAGTCAGATTAAAAAGACACAGCCCCACAGCAACAACAACAAAGATCAACACTGCAACTCGAACAAATCACCCTCTGCAGCGCAGAAGTGAGCCAATTGGTTCAGATTATTTGATTTAGTTATTCCATGATTAGAGGTGCCGTTTATTCTGTAATCACCTTCTCTTGGATGTGAAAGTTTGTTGTGATTGTTTGGCTTTGCGTCTTACACACTTTGACATTTGGGCTGTTTGTGAGACTAAACAAGGACTTTCAAGAGGTCAGCTTCAAGGAATCTTTCAATGTCTTTTTTAAACTTCACATAGCTAAATATCTCAGTTAATTGAAAGAACAGCTGTCTGTTGATTGATAAGTAATGCAAATAATCATTAGTTGCTTTCATTCAATTAATCTTTAACACAAACGCTCCTCATTATGCAGAGTCTGCTGCGGGACTCCATCTTGCTCTTCTTAATGACTGTTTTTGTGACTCTGGCTGCAGGTTTAATCTTGTTTGACTAATCATACATCTTGCTGATGGTGGATAAGAATCTGAATGCCAAAGACTCATCGCAGTACTTAGGTCACAAAATATTAAAAACCTTGTATATTCTAGATTTAACTGCTGAAATATTTTTAGTCTTTAGATACATTTTCCTCCTTGTCTTCTGTTCAGATGCCTTTGTTTTTCTGACAAAAAAAATGTCAGATGTTTATTTTATTGCTTCACATTCTGATTATGCTGTTGTGTGTTTTAGAGAAAGACAACATTATTTACTTGTGTTTGAGTGTGTGTTCCCTCCCTGCGGTTCTCCTGTTGTGTATAATTATACCTTCAGCTTCAAGGGTCGTTGGACTCTTTCAGCTTTTTTAACTAATCTCTGCCCTCTTTCACCTTCCTCTCCCTTTTTCTCCCTTTTTTCTCTGTCCATCCTCATTTTTCCTCCTCCCTGTAATCCCTTCTCTCCCTCTGTCTTTCCTCTCCTCCCTCTCCTCTCTTTCCACCATCACCAGGGGTGCTATTCAGTATTGAGGTCACGTCTACTTACTTTGCTGTGAGGAATTACTGGCGGGGATACTTTGCTGCCACATTCAGCGCCTTCATATTCAGGGTGCTCTCTGTTTGGAACAAAGATGCTGGTGAGAAACACATTCAACACACACACACACACGAGCCGCCAAAGACAGCTGAGCTTGCATTTCATTAAAAATTGCTGAAAATGACAGCAAAGTAATATTTACTTCTTTAGATAAACCAGAAATGTTTCAAGTCATCACTTACAGTATGAAACCAATTCAGCAGCAATGTACAGAGCTCTTTATATTCATATTATCCAAATACTGCATATATTTCTAGAATATGCAGTTAAAAAAACTTGGTATATTGATAAAGTGACATGTAGATTTTTGTACCAGATAAAAGCCAAAGAGACAAACCTTATCGATTTTTACTCTTTAATCCACCCAAACATCTTCAATAAGCTGAGTTCAGTTGGCAAACATCAACTTCTCAGAGTTTACATTAAAGATTTTCCAATATGTTCCCCCTTTTCTACACTGATCAGCCACAAGATAAAAACCCCTGGCAGTTGAAATGAATATTGCTGATCATATTGTTGAACTACAATGCTCTGCTGAGTGTTTTCGAGGTGCTGGCGTTCATTTAAATGTTACTTTGACACATAGCGCCCACCTAAACATTGATGCAGATCAAGCCTCCCACCACCAGCAGAACAGTGAATGCATCCTGTCACACTGCAACCTCCAAACATCCCGGATCCCAACCCACTCGACTTTCCACAGGATGCATCACAAAGGGTCTCATCCACAGACTGACATGTCACGAGACATGAGGGATTTTAATGTTTTGGCTCATAGGTGTAAAGAAGTTTGAGTCTACATGTCTAATGTTTCCTCTAATCTTTGCTTTTATAACCATTGTAGTTTTCTGTGTTCTGTTGTGAACAAAATGTAGGTTTATGAGATTTGTAGATCACTGCTTTCTGTTTTTCTTTACATTTTAAACAGCGTCCCAACTTTTCTGGAATCAGGGTTATAGAGGAAAAGTCTTCTTTTTCTTGTGCAAATGAGTACAACTCAAACTGAAAAGAGACTGAGAAAAATGGGTCTGATGTTAATGGGTTTCTTTGCTAAATTCTTTTTCTCCTCCTGTCTCAGTCACGATCACGGCTCTGTTCAAAACTAACTTCCGGATGGATTTCCCCTTTGACCTGCAGGAGCTGCCTGCATTTGCAATAATAGGGTGAGGGTATTTGTGACTCCATTTATCAGCCATTGCCTGTTGTCGTAAGATGAGCTTGTTCTCTGTAAACTCTTTACTCATGTTTTAGGATCTCATGTGGCTTCCTGGGAGCGTTCTTTGTTTACCTGAACAGACAGGTGGTTCTCTTCATGAGAAGACCGACGGCTCTCACACGCTTTCTAACCAAACAGTAAGATCCCAACTCACATGCACACACACACACACACACACACACACATTGATGTGGGTCTCGTTTCTTGACTTGCAGTGATTCTGGTAGCAGGCACTGTTCCCTGGAACTGAAACCATTTGTGCATTTAAATCCAATTCCTCTTAATGTTTCTCAGCTCCACTCTCCAAACTCATCAGTCTCACAACACTGGCCAGAACAGCAGCAGAGCCTTAACAACCTTTCAGACAGTTATTCGCTCAATGGGGGGATTCACTTATCCTCTGAGACTCAACAGTCAGGGAACATTAGTCTTTACCATTTGGATGAGGAGAGCTGCAGTACCAAGAGAGCCATACAATCAGTGCTGACACTTATTTATATTGCAAGCAATGTTGTAGGTTTCTGAAAGAACACTGTTCCTCTTAATGTGTTTATGTCTGTGTTCGTGTGCACGCCCAGTCGTTTGATCTATCCAGGTGCAGTGACGCTCATCATCGCCACCATCACATTTCCTCCCGGTTTTGGACAATTTATGGCCGCAGAGGTGAGACCGAATCAATCTCATGCTCACTGATTTCTTTTGTATGTGTGTTCATTACTATTTCTAGAGTTTTGTTAAAAAAGATAAATGAATAAATGGAGGTGACTGAGGTTGGATTGTATGGTTTTGTCACATAGTAGCTTATAAGTTGACTTCACTGATTTTTATTTTTTATTTTTTGAGAAAAGTCTGTTTACGGGTGTAGGGAAGTTCTTTAAAAAGTAGGGTCAAGGGTTTTTTGTCTCCGACATTTTAAAATGTAGCATGAGTGGTATGTTTAGGAGAGCAGCAACCAGCCTCATCTGTGTGTCTGCAGAGGTGGTGTTGAAGCGCAATGTTGGGCGTAGGTCATCTGTATTTGGAGGTTCTTAGAGCCCAATACGCTGTGGTTAGTCAACACGTTAAAGTGATGAAAAACAGACGGAGACTCTAAAAATCCACTTTTTTTTGCATCTGTCAAAGACATACAAACAACCTTTCTGGTTCTGTTGCATTGGTTCAGATCCCCTCTTCAAACTGAACATCCAACAGTGTTACTGGAATGCATTTTTTTATATCAGCAGAGTAGACTGAGTCATTAAATGAACCGCTTATGAGAGCTATCCTTACACTTATGTAATATTTTAATTTGAAGACCATCTCTCTGAGCTAATGTGGTATAAATTTCCATTTTCAGATGCTTAAAAATAAAAACACTTTTCAGCTTTTTCACTCAAATGCTGGGGTTTCCAGTCTCTCAGCTCTCTATCAACGATTATACAGACTGAAAAAGACCAACAGAATAATGCAGAACATAATGATTTTCATATAGGCTCATCTGTGATTCCTGATGCTTCAGTTTGAATTTATGCTAAAAAATGTCCAGTTTATATTGGACAACAATTGAAAGTGTGGAAATCGAAGCTTTTAGAAATTGTTGCTTCCATTTTGTTATTGATAATGTCTCATTAGATTCGAATCTCTACAGCTGTTTTTGCTTCCTGTACTGCAACCCTCTTTGCATTTAGGCTATTTATATACACTTTACTGCATGTAAATGAATGTATTTCAGTGTGATCCTTTTTTTTCTCTAGTCTTTATCTATTTAGATGGGAAGGGATGTATGTATTTTACCCTCACTGACTCTCTCATCCTGATCCAACAACAAAATGTGTCGTTCACACATATGTTCCCTCTGGCAGCTGATGCCCAGAGAGTGTATCAACTCTCTCTTCGATAATTTCACCTGGACTAAAATCTCAGGATACCCCCCTCCTCCAGGCCTCGGGCGCTCCTCCGCATGGCTTCATCCCCATGTCAGCGTCTTCGTCATCCTCCTCCTCTTCTTTGTCATGAAGGTATCTCGCCCTCCCTCTTATTGCGCACAGTAGATGTTGGAAAGAAATATCATGAAAACCCACTGGGCTCGATCCTACCTTGATCCTGTTTTTGTGTTGCAGTTCTGGATGTCAGCAGTTTCCACCACAATGCCCATCCCCTCGGGCGCCTTTATGCCAGTGTTCATATTAGGTAAGAGGATTTTGTATTGCGAATGCAGTATCTCCTGCTGAGCAACAGTTCAGTTTGTCTTTACCAGCATGCCTTATCTTTCTGCTCAAGGAGCTGCTTTCGGTCGCCTGGTCGGGGAGATCATGGCCACTCTTTTCCCAAATGGAATAATGTTTGATGGGATAGTCTATCGCATCCTGCCGGGGGGCTACGCTGTCATTGGTCAGTCTCTTAACCTTCAGCTATGATCTAAAAAAACACTTTCAGTTAATGACTTTGAACTCTCGCATTTTACCAAACATTTATGAATGATTTTACACTTGTGTATGTATTTAAAGATCTGCTGTCGTTTCTCCTAAGCTAAATGCTTTCTGGATCAGACTTTGAACAAAGGCAGTAGTGTCCTCTGGGTACAGTCTCGATGTTCTTTTCAGATACTTTAAGATGTAACCGGAAGGGAACTTTAAGAGTGATTTACATATGTGATTTTTTCATAGTGATTTTTTTTAGGGCCAAATGAACTTATTGTTTGATCCACAAGAATCTTACAAATGAATGATAATACAGAGGAACTACACCTTCAGCTTGTACTCTACATCCTCCCCTCCGCTTTCTGCCAGGTGCGGCAGCGATGACGGGCGCCGTCACACATACCGTTTCCACGGCAGTAATCTGCTTCGAGCTGACTGGTCAGATCTCGCACATTTTACCCATGATGGTGGCAGTCATCCTTGCCAACATGGTGGCCCAGGGTCTGCAGCCTTCTCTCTACGACTCCATCATCCAGGTGAAGAAGCTGCCTTACCTGCCTGAGCTGGCACTCGGGCACATCAGGTAAAAACCTTTCTTTTGTTTTTCTGTTCAGCTCATTTTGAAGGAAAAATAGTATTTATAGTTGTGTTACTGCATTTCCAGCAAATATAACATCTTTGTGGAGGACATCATGGTGCGCAAAGTGAAATTCTTGTCTTCTCAATCCACCTTTCGGGAATTGAATCACCTGCTCGAGACAACAACCCTAAAAACCATCCCGCTGGTCGACTCTAAAGGTAGGATGACCTACATCATCACATTGGTTCTGGATGTGTCTTTCTTTCCTTTGAAAGGCTTAAAGTTAAAGGATTAGAACAATTTATTGAAGAGACCACATAAAACTTAACCTAATTCTTTGATCATTTTCCAGGCTCAATGCTGAGGCTAACTCCTTTCTTACAGCAATTAGTATGAAAATATATCTAAATGCTAAGCTATACTTTTAATAACCTGCAGAATCCATGATTCTACTCGGCTCGATTGAGAGGACAGAGCTTCAAGCTGTCTTCGACTGGTGGCTCTCACCAGAAAGGCGAGTCTTTGAAAGAGGTCAGAGTTCACCCGGTCAGGGCTCCAAAGTCAGCTGGGAGTCTTTCACCTTTGTGGATGAGGAGGGAGAAGAGAACGTGGACAAGGTGGAAGACCCACCTTAAGGTTTAATTTAATCTCATTTGCCTTTGATATTTACCATGCATTCATCGCCTGTGTTGTAACCCTCAGACTGCCACTCCTGTGCAAGAGGAATGTAATGGGCCCATCCCATCCCCAAAGCCCCAGGAGCCCTCCACCAATCACACAGGCTCAGGTAACAGCACTTCCACTGCACATCACCTCAGGTTAACCCATCAGATATCAGTCTTTCTTCTCTGACATGTGCTGCTGTACCATGTTGTCAGACAAACGCAAGCTGCCTTCTGTCAGGAGGACTCTTCAGAGACTCTTCTCCTCAACATCTTCATCAGGCCAGACTGAAACTCAGGTACTCAAGATCAACCTCACACACAAATCCCTGTGAGGCGAAGAGCTCAAAGGAGCGGTGCATCATTGATCTGCTGTCAAGTTGGCAGTGAATGGCAGCATGAGCCAACTGTGCTAACGTAATGGGAGGAGCATAACATGATGCGTGCATAACTGAGCTGACATCATTAGTTAATGCTTTAAAACCACCTGGGGGCATCTTATTTTCTGTATAGGAGTTGAAACTGGCCCATTATTTCTGTTTTTACCCCTTTTGTCTACAGGAAGCCACGCTGCCTCCGCTGACTGATACCATGGCCCCAGAGGAGGTATTACACAACACGGATTCACCATCCACACAGTCAACAATGAGCTAACAAACCAGTGTCCTAATCAGTGATTAGAAAATTCATCTTAACTGAGTCTGTCTCTCTGCCTTGTGATTGGCTTATGCAGATCAAAGCCTGGGAAGAGGCAGAGCTGGACAAACCAGTCGATATGGAGCAGATACGCATAGATCCGTCCCCATTTCAGCTGGTGGAAAGAACGTCTCTGCACAAGGTGACTGGAGCATCAAACTGATGATGTGTCATCACACGCAAAGACCCTGCACAGACAGTCCGATTCATACACAGCTGTATTTCAAATTTTTTTTGCCACGGTCCATTCCAGGATCCTTAAACCATCTCAGCATGTTAAACTACATCAAATCTTATTTCTTTAGTCAATAAATAAACCGATGTGTTACAAATACATTTTAGAATATTGGTAGGGAACCATCACATGCTGTGAGAGTTTAGGGAGTCACTGATCCCGACCCAGTAACAGTCCAGCACATAACCTCCTGGAATGTGTTTTTGATACATGAACTTTGAGGGGCTAGCAGGCAGATCTTGGTTGCTTTGAACAGGTTATTGAGTCTTTTTTCAGTCATTATACCAAGCTGAAATGAGTTGTACATTTAGCAAATAAAAATCACGTCAATTGTTAATTCAATCTTCCCTGTAGAATAACATTGCAGCTAATAGGATGCAGTTTAATCCTGACTGCTGTTTACTGCAAGCCTCACACATTACAACTTTAAAATAACTGAAATATTCCTTCGACAAAGAGCAGGTTTTATACTTTTTTTTTCTTTTGGCATTTTTGTTCTCTGTTGAGCACGATCCAGGCCTGGACTATATTTTGCAGATTTATGTTGTAGACACCATTGGGACCCCTAGAAAGTGATATGAAATACAATGAGAAAGTGGATTTTATGTAATATGTTCTCTTCAAATACCTTGTTTTTTCCTTTACCATTTTTCCCATCTTGACATCTTTATTATGTTTTACTCTGTAGGAGCTTGTTTTCCTCTGGTTTCTGTTTTATAGTGTAGCTCTCCAGTTGTTTATATCATGTCCAGCTTTGTAAGATTTATGTCTGCTTTGGTTTTTTTTCCTTTTATTGTTTGTGAAAATACATTAATAAATTACTGGAGTGCTCCTATGTATACATATATGTATAAAAATATAAATATGTTTGTATATATACAAAATGCTATACATATATGTATATATGTATAGCATTTTGTTTTTCTGTAAATGGTGGCAATCACTGAGGACTGGACACTGAGAATTTTATCCTTTAGCTTACTGCATTTTGTTTCCGTCTGTTAAATTACAAAGACTTGAATCCTACATATTATGCCTCAGCAATGTAGCACTGTCTTATTCTATATTTCCTCTTAAAGAGAAATTGTTTACAAATGCAGTCATGCAAGCAGAATGCTGTCACAGTACATCGCATTTAACACTGACTGCATCATGTTCTCCTCTGTCTCATTACTCAGACCCACACTCTGTTCTCCCTGCTGGGTCTCAGTCACGCCTATGTCACCAGCATTGGGAAGCTGGTGGGTGTTGTGGCACTGAAAGAGGTAAAGTCTCTTTGTCTGCATGTTTTTTTGTCACCTCTCTTGGTTTGATCTTGTAATGTGGCATGACTGAGCTGTGATGATCTCACTTTGTGTGCAGTTGTTGTGCTCTGATTCATGCTGCTATTCCATCAATATTCCTCCCAACTCATCTCCTTGGATGTTCACTTTTCTGATCGCATATTGTCGCTTTCATGTGTTTTTTTGCTTTGTGATTTGCCTCTGCATATGTTTGAACCTTGTTTTCTAACTTGTAACAGTTGCAGAAGGCTATAGAGGGCTCAACTCGCAGCGGGGTGAGGCTTCGTCCCCCTCTGGCCAGCTTCAGAGATGCCAGCCGGAAAACAAAGAAGCACCAGCCTTCCTCATCCACCGCTTCCTCGCCCACGCGGGACAGAGACCTGTGGGGGGAGGGGAGCAGAAGGGATGGGGAGCTGGTGAGGAAGGAGTCCAGGGAGGATTCCCGAGGGAAGGTGCCCTCTTTCAGAGGAGTTTCCGAGTCTGATACGGCTCCCTCCTCACCCAGCAGCATGGGAAGCACAAATGGCTGCTCCACCTCTGCAAGAGGAGCTGAGGGCGCTGCTCAGGACGCAGCATCCCCCTCCACCTCCTCCCCTGTCTCACCTTCACCTCCCACCTCCCCTGTTTCACACACCAGCCCTGTCCTCACGCTGTCCTCCCTGCAGGAGGAGAGGGAGAGCGAGGAGTCAGATGAGCCTATTTAGACGGAGTGGGTTTCAAGAAGAAAGACTTTGCCCTGGTTTTGATTTCTCTTGTTTGGCCCAGAGACAGAGCTTCAGTGTGGGTGATGGAGACGGGCCTCACAGACATTAAGCTCTCAACGAGCAGGACGAGCTGGTGCACACAAAGCTCTTGAAACTTGTAGTACAGGATAGTTTTTTTTCTACTCTCACAACAGTCTCACTTTGTCACTCTTTTAAATCTCAGGTGCCTTTCTGTGTTTTATTAACTGCAGATAACCATGTTCAGTCCCACATATCACTGATGTTCCACCTCCGTCCGAGTGTAGCCAGTGTTGAATGTAGCTCATCACTGTCTTTATCAATATCTGTTGATTTCACGAAGAACAGGCGAGCTACTAATAACCGAAAGCAATGACCTGTACGATACTGAAATAATATATTCATACAAAGTTAATTAACCTGGCCTAAAGGTCAAAGAGATCACACATTTAAAGTTTACTGATTGAGGTTGATTTTAATTTCTATTCAACTTATCTTTCCTGTACGGTAAATATGTTTAAATCACTATAAGCAATTTGTAATTTTTAAGAATAATAAAATCTAAAATTGTCCACAAACTTATTTGAATTGTTTAAAGTTCACATCTTAATGTGTTACTTTGACAAAATTCACAAATGATCATTGGTGGTAAGTTATTCTTATCTAATGGAGTCTTGCACTTCTGTACAGTCGTGAAGTCCTGGCATTTTTATACTACTTTATGTTTCTTTATGCTTCATTGTATTTTGAAACTGAATATTGCAGTTTTTACTCTTAAATAGTTATTTCAGAGCTCTGGTTTCTCCATTTCAAATAAAATTTCCACAAAACAGTCAACTTTAAACGCACAGGTGAAGCTTTAACTACCCAAAAGTGTATTAAGTTGTAACAATTAGTCACTTTGATGGCTTTAAATACAGCTACCATGTAATGCCTCCGTAACAATATTTCAAATAAGGTGTATGTATTATTAATATAAGCCGTTAATAAAAGTAAAGTGCAACTTTGCATGATTGATACTTTATACTATGAGTAAGTTTCGCTGATGAAGGTAGTTTGTAGGGTATTTTTATACTGAGTCATTGATGCTTTTGATATTTGTTCCACTGCTTCTAATTAACACAGAAGAGAAAAATACCATGATGCTTTAAAGTTTGTGCACCCTTCAGAATTGACCATATTTCTGCATCAAACACATTTTCATGTAAAAGAAAATACAGCTCCAATTAAACAAATTAAACGCATGGAGTATACTTGATCATTTATTCATTTAGGACAATGATCCATTATTACATCTATCTGGGAGGTGAGAGTGTGTGGACCTCTAAGATCAGTTTGAAGAAGATCTATTTAAGGTCTGAGTTTCACTGTACGTGTTTGTGGAAGTGTATCATAGCATGAACAGTGGATAGTTTTGTGAGACTAAAACTATCTCGTCAGACTGGAGAAGGTTGTGAACTGTAAAGAGTCTTTACCAGGCAAAGACCACAAAGATTTTCCAAGATCAGGAAATTTCACAGAGAATTTCAGGCCTTAACAACTAAAGGCCTCTCTCCTGTTGGCTAATGTAAATCTTCATGAATTCAGCATGACACTAAACCAAAAAATTATGTGTGGTGCAGGGCTGCAAGAAGAAAGCCCCTTGCTCTGCAAAATAAAGCATTTCTGACTGCTTATAGTTGGCTAAAGATGAAGACAAACAAGAAAAATGCAAGACACATGTTTAATGGATAAATTAGACAATGAATGAACAAGGAGCTTTATTATTGGGAAAAGAAAAACGTGTCATTTTAGAATTAAAGCTTTTCCCATCCATGAAACATGGTTTGGCCGTGGACTGCTGCATCTGGCTCAGGACAGCAACCTCTGTTGCCAGCCTCCCTTTGAGTTTGGTTCAGCTGAGAGTCTCTTATTGTTCCAATAGGGTTCTTCCTCTCCACTGTTCCTGTCGCCTTGTACATGCTCCGGACGGGAGACTGAATCGAACTGAAGAATTAATGTGATCAGCTGGTTTCCTTAGACTACCTTCATGAATTATGGAAACACAGTTATAATTAACTGGAGTGGATTAGTTGGGTCTGGATTATGATTGGATTTAATTGGACTGTATTTGATAGGACTTTTATTGAACTTGTTTATGTTCTCTTGAAAGGGCAGTGAGATGACCTTTGTTGTGAATTGTTAATATATTAATAAACTAAACTGAATGAAACTGAAAGTTGTTCGAGCAAAGCAGGGTCAAAAGTAATTTTTTTTTAATGACAAGTCAAAGAACTGATCTTGGTCCAACAGAAACATTGTGGAAGAACCAGAGGTGAGCGTTTATGTGAGGAAACCCACAAACATCTCAAAGCTGGAGCTGTTCTGTATAGCAGTATTGGCTAAAAGTCAATCACAGTCATGTCCAAGACTGATGAGTAGTTACCTGAATATTTAGTTACATCTCGTGTTGCTCAAAGGGAGGTCACTCCAGATACTAAAAACAAAGGTTAACATACTAATGTTACTCACAGACATGTAATACTGGATCCTTTACCTCAACAATTGAGTGGGAAAATACAATATTTTTGGCTGATTTAGTTTAATTTGAATCTTTTGATTGCCTAAGTTGGTCAGTTTTGTGTGGGATCAAAAGATATTCTGAAGGATTCTCAAACTTTCAGGCACTGCTACCACTCTGAGGCTAACAAGAATGGTATTAGCATGTATTTTGTAGTCGTAAGTGTTGGAAAAATGTTCACTGAGGAGAAAATATGCTGAAATCTTTTGAGACTCCAGCCAAGTGAGGCAACACTCGTATCTGTGCCTTATATGAGACATTGACCTCAACCATGTGCAACATAATAAAAATTAGGTAATATACGTTATTAGAATTGATCTTCTGTTAAACAGAAACACAAAATTCAATCGTAATTCATTGCAATATGCTAGACCAAAGTGGTGGCGCGACCAAAAGACAAGCTGTCGGCGATGCTTAGAGAATAGCATCCTGTTGGTTCTAGTGTTTAGGCTTGAAAGGAGAATACATTTGAGCTTTAAACATCTTTGTGCTGTGAAGGTCAGCAGTGTATTTCAGGCTCTGGTTCCTTTGTGAGCTTAGACAAATAAGCGGTTAGTCCCAATGGATGAGGACTGTCTGTAAGCATTTGCCATTAATATTCTCCTGGCATAAAATCCCCGATAAGGGCTGGAGAGGAAGGTTTATGGAAAAGCACAACATGCTGGATTACACCATTGCCAGTTCCTTGGTGGCTGCCATTATTTTTTCTTTTTCTTTTTCTGAGCCGGCTCGAGCCACCGGCTGCCACTAAATAAAAACAACAAAACAGAACATATCACATGTGTTCAGGCTCCAGAGAACAAGGAAGGGGACATGTGCGAATGTAATTATTTACAACCTGCAGAGAGATCCACACATGTGCACAAGACAGGTCATTTGTTGGTTTGTTTATTTGCTCTTTCTCCACCAGAGAAAAAGAAGAGGAGATGAGTAAAGGAGCTGGAGAGAGTGAAGGAGGCTCTGTCGTGCAGGAAGAAGGGGGGAAAGAAAGAGAAAGAAACAGACTGACAGAAGAGAGAGGGGAAACCACGTGGAGGACCCAACCTGTGACAACTGTCCAACAAGCATGCATAGGTGTGAGTGTTCTCAGTCACACTGCCTTATTTAAAACAAATCCAATTTTATGCAGTCTTTTACAGAAGCCATCTGATTTTACACAGCATTTTGTACAGCAGTTACCTTTTTTGCCACACACCTCCAATTTCTATTTATGTTACATGTTTGATTGTGTCAAACCCCCTTTCGACTGGAGTGAAAAGTTATTTTTCAACATATACATATATATATGTATATGTATATATTTTTTTTCAGGCAGTGATTCTCTCAGAAAGACAGCTGACAACATATTATACACAGACAGACATAAAGACAGACAGACACAAGTTTACAAAACAAACAGACAGAGAGGAAGAGAAGGAGAAAGGCAGAAGATCAGAGGCAGAGTTTGAGCATCATGCCTGCAGACAGGTTACTGAATCTCTTAGAAGATGGCAGTAGAATTACATAATAACAAGAAACCCAACTGCAAACAAGTCCGGTTGACAAAGTCATGATCAGTAAAACCTTAACATCCACAGAAATATATTTGGCTTCATGTTATTGGTTTATTCATTCATTGAGACTTAGCGAAAAAAAGATAACTAAAAGATCAAACTGAAGCAGTGTCTTCTCTGCACATTTCCCTATGAAATGATATCGCTTTCTAGGAAACAGTCAAGCCCTAGAAAGCTGTGATGTTTCACCATCAACAAATGTAAAGCGGCTTTCTTTCCACCTCATTAAAGAAAAAGATACTGCTCCCAGAAGGGTTGGTACCTCCATGAAATTATAGACTGTACAAGTTGTCACATTATTTCTCCCCACCAAGTAATTGTTCAATAAATAAATTAATATGTGCCATCGTAAAGACAGTCTGTTTGTGGTTTTGAGCCCTGTTACATGGTTTTTACGACCTGCGAAAGTCACTACAGGAATTCTTAAAGTGAAATACACATGATAGATTGTTTTGAACCAAGAGCTGCCAAACTATAAATGTTCTTCATTTTTCATCAATAGTGCTCAAAACCAGACAAAACCAAGACTGCTTTTCCACCTTGACACCTATTCTAACTTATACTGGAAGGGATTTCAACAAGTCAGTAGAAAAATAAACATCGTCGCCAACATTGCATAAAGAAGCAATCAATAAATAAATTCATTCAAGTCAATAAACCATATTTTTTGTCTTCAAAGTTTCACGCACAATCATCAAAGTGAGAGAAGGTGCTTCCCAAGAGAAAAACGATGCAACCAGTGCTTGTATGGTGTTGTGAAGTTGGTCAGTGAGTCATGCACAGAAGGTCCACAACCGCTATTTAACTCCCCTTCTCGCTGGGAAACACGCACTCTTGCTCGGGTGAGAGAAAAACCAAATGAGAACATGCTTCTCAAACGTCATAGTGATCTCTGTCACACTCCAGGCAGCAGCTTCACAGTAATAATGATGAGCAGGAAGACACCGATCTATTCACCTCCAGTGTGCAGTCCTAGGCCTCAGTTCTGTTCCCTGATTGGCTGATTGAGCGGCACACGGGCTGCAGTTCCCCTCCGTGACCCCAACCTGCTGCTGCTGTACTTCTTGTTTCCCCACTGATGAACCCTACAGGTTTAATCACCCTCCAGTCTGAGCAGTTGCTCTATTCCCGACACAAACGTTCCTCCATTTCATTTGTCTTTGTGTGGTGAAACACAAAAGGAAAACAGGCTAAATTGCAAGCTTGAGCGCAATCCCAAAATAAAGTGGGACCCAAGAGGCGTACAAAAATAAAGAAATCATACTGCAATAGAACAGCTGTGACTGTGAGTGAGAGGCAATTTCTATATACTCTATTTACATCTATGCGACAGAGCTGGCACTGGTCTGTTCAGAGGCCAGTGTTTGCCTGCCTATTGCTGGTTACAATTTAGATATTTCTGTGTGTGTCTGTGTAGTAATGAGCCAACAGTGAATCCAGTTTCAACACGTCTGACAGACTCTTGTTAATGTTAGGGAGAGTGCTTAATTCTCTCTTGTGTGGACCACGATTACACATCAAAAGCAGCACTCATGCACTGAACTCCATCTTCCAGTACATTCAAAATAGTGGTTATCTTCCTCTATACATAGCAATCTACACCTATGGAAAGAAAAAAAAAACAGCTGAGGGTTCATGTTGTTAAGTGGCTTGGTTTTGGTTGTCGGTGGTGGTTGAAAGCTTTCAGAGGGGGGAACTGGGTGACATCAACCGTCCAAAGGCAGCCTCTGATCTGTTGGATTGCATCAGTGCAAGAAAGATTCGCATATGCAGCTCTGTCTTGAAACTTGCCGCTCACACTCACCGCAGGCCCACTGCGGCCACACCTTGGATACTATGGTTCAGTGCAAAGTCTATACAGTGCTGTATAGTACAGGTACTCCATAGTACTCTAAAAGACATGCATACAGAGAGACAGAGTAGGAAGCACACTATCTTACAGTACAATCCTTATCTGTGCAGTGTTTAGAGTGTGCAGTCAGCAGAGCAGGCCCATCCCTGGATTGTGCCTTGTGCATCCTGGTGCCTCAATATCGAAGAATTGATTTTCAATGGGTTAAACTGCATTTCACTGAAATGCTGAGATTTTCTGAGCCTACTTTAATCATCTGTGAATTATCTTGGGTTGTTTTTATTAGAGTAAACAGTATGTGTTTGATGCAACAGGGAAATGGATTTGATTAAACACTAATAAGTTGAGTAACAGCTGTAAACAGAGCAGCTTTCCCAAAGGAAAACTGTTATCATCTTATCATACACTTATACATAGATTCTTGTTTTTTTTTTTGCTTTATTACAAAATTGTTCTTCTTATTATCATTATTATTATTATTATTATTTTGAATTACGTTAGATTTTCATTATTGTTATAAGACGATGATGGGGTTGAGTTGCTTGTTTTCAAAAAAGCATGCATGTTTCCATTCCCCTCTCTTCATGTCAGTGTGGTTTCATATCCCACGTGGAAATGCTTCAGTCCCTCTCCTCCTCCTCCTCCTCCTCTTTGCCATTCTCACTCTTCTTTTCATACCTTTGGGATGTAAGGCTTACAAAGAAATAGGTGTCCTTTGTTGCATGAGCTTTTGTGAGTCCATTTCAAATCTGTTGCTCACCATTTTGAGGAATTCATCTTGCAACCAAAAAGTTTTTGATACCTGAAACGAACAGATTAATAGATATATATTGTTGTGTTATGCTCTTTCCTTGCTGACTCCCCAGTCAGTTTGGAGTCAGGAGTCTCTTGACAGTAAGGAACTTAATTGGTTGCCATGGATGCAGGTGGCCCCTCCTCCTCCTCCTCCTTTTCCTCAAGTGTCTGAATGAGGCCAGAGGTGACATTGGAGGTCTTCCGCTCCGCGATTAGCTCTGCTGGTGGTTGCCCTGGACTGCTGCCACCAGAGGCATCTCCTTGTTGCGTGGGCGGAGTCAACGTGGCCGACTCTGGTTCCACACACAGTGTTACATCTTCTTCCTGATCAGGACAGAAGCAGCAAAACAAACACGCAGAAAAGTCAAACATCTAATTAGATCAAAAATAGAAGCAGCTTGGCAAAAGCTGATCCATTTATCTGAATATAGAGTCTACATAAGGATAATGGTGGCTTTCCAAGTTTTAACCCACCTACTTCAACATTGCCACCTGTACTCCATAAATTTACAGCCAGATTATCCAGAGTGAGGATCATCTAGGATGAACTCCACCAATCACTCAAGACAGATTTAGTCTCAACAAACTAAACAAAATGCCCTGGGGATGTGGACATCAAGTCTGAGAAACATGACATTTAGTATTTTGTGACTGGTACTCTTGGTGTTCTGTTTTTTTGCTTTTCATACTTTAAACCATATTCACATGGTGATGCAGATGCAAGCAGTACAGGATCAACACACGACTGGAAAGACTGTAATCAGTGAGCTGTCTTATCAGGAAATTGACCTTAGAAAAGCATCCAATCAAAAGTTATGAAGTGGAAATATTGACATTAGCAATTTGCTTCTATCTCCGCAGATGACTTCATGCTAAAATCCCAAAATTAACCCCAAAACCCTTAATATATTCAAGTGCAAAGGCCACATAATGCAAATACATCTACTTAGAATTAATCTGGTCCTTACCTTATTCAAAGTATAAAAAATAGCTACAACAAAGAGACAAATTTAAACTTTGCAACCACCAGCACATAACAAAAGATGCTCAGTTGTCAGATTGTAACACATTAATGATTGAATGATTAGCGAAAATGTAAATCAATGGTTCAATTATTAACAAAGAAATCAACATATAGACCAATTTCCAAAAAAAACTGAAAGACTACAACAATTTGCAACCGATTAAAACACATTAAAGTGATAATAAAAACCAAATCAATCAAATAGTGTTATTGAGTATACAAAGATAGGCTTCAAGAAGTAAAAATTCCCACAGTTGCAATTAATTAAAAAAAAAAAGCCTGAAAATATCTACTGAAATGGAGAGATCTTCAGGAATCATTAATGCATTAGATGATCAGTAATTACTCTTTAATTAATTTAGCTAAATAATTAACATAAGTTGGTTTTTGCTTAGAAGGATACGAAGTCAAAAATTAATCATTAATGAGATCATTCTTATAATATGTTCATCTCACCTTGACGTCCTCCTCCTCTTGCTGCTCCAGGAGCGGGGAGTGTTCATTTCCCACCATTTCCTCTCCGGAGGGTACGCACAGGCTCGGCTCCACCACCGCCGCTACACCCATGTAGCCCCCGGCTTCCGCCTGATAGGCCTCCATCTGCGTGTTCCACAGATCGACCAATGGAGGGTGAACAGGATGAACCAGACTGTGGATGGTGCTGTTGGGTGTCGCTTGCAAAGAGTGGTTGGCACTGTGCAGCCTGTGCTCCAGAGCCTACAAACACAACGATGAGAAAACATGACAGGCGAGCAGTGAAGACAAGTGATCTGAAATGCCACTCATTTTCATCCCATCTGCCAACTTGAATCTGTCTTAAATGACATGCTGCCGTGTAAAAATCCAGTGTACTGGGAACAACAAACCCCTTACAATGTTTCTGTTCTTGCATTGTGCGCTAGTGGAGATAAATAGCTCTTTTTGACACAGAAATGTCAGTTTAAGGTTTTAATTAGTGTATTTAGTGTTATGAAATAAGCGCTAGCTGATTAGTTTATAAGAAGTTACTAGTCAAGAAATCAGCTGCAAGAAAATAGAGCTCAGTCTCTCTGTATCCTTTATTTAATCTATATGTTAAAGGCATTGAATTTGATTCTCTGCCTTTAAGAAAAACACCTTTAAAATTGACCCTTTAAAAGACTCTTGACTAGAGTGTTCAACTCAGTTACTAAAATAATACAAGAAAGAAAATATAAAAGTGAAATCTTTCCTATTATTTTGAAAGACTACTTTTTCCACAATCATTAATCAACTCTGACTCAGCCAGGAACCATTTTCCCGAAAACCATAAAGCATTGAACAGTATATCATGAATGAAAAATGTATGCAAAAAAAATTGCCTGGCTGCATTTTGATAAAACTTCCCAATGTAGGGGCTCCTCAGCTGCTGCAGGTTCATGCATCATAACGGTGACTTGGACTAAATACAAGCCACATATAGTATCTCGCTGCCTCAACTCCTGTGTTCATCCTGGCAGAGGCTCACATGCACCACTGAGAGTCCACCTGCTCTGCATCAATCACCTGTTGTTGCTGATACTGCAGGAGCTGCTGTTGCTGGTAGTGCTGGATCTGTTGGATCTGCTGCAGCTGTTGTAGTTGACTCTGCTGTTGGAGGCTGAACTGCTGCTGCTGCTGCTGCTGAGACAGGAAGTGAGCTGCTGCCTGCCCGTCATAGCCGTCAGTCCCCATAACGTAGGAGCCAGCAGGGGGAGACGCCACGCCGGATGGATCGTTGTTGGTCGGCTCCCATGCATCTGAAGACGAGAGGCAGTAGTGGCCCTGGGAGACGTACGTGTGAGGCCACACCTCTGCTGAGGAGTGGTGCAGTATCTGATCTGGAAAGAATGAGAGATGCAGAAGCTCTTCAGAATGGCAGAACAGATGGAGGCAGGAATACTGCATGGTTTGGTCGGGATTTTCAAGCAAAAAGCACAACAGCCTGAGTCATCAACAGAGGGAAATCTTTATGTCATCAGATTTTGAATCCCAATTCCCAGTCCCATCATATCTAAATCCTATAAAACATTTGCCTTATATCTAGGCTGAGCTATTAAGGAGGAAGTTAAAAATTCTGCCCTTTAGTGACTAACAACTGTTGCTACAACAGGTAGTTAAAGAAGAGGTTGCTGTGACTGGGATCTATTTAAAAACACAGACTGAAACGTCTTTGTGTTGCCTGAATAAGTGTTATGACAGAGCCTCCTCAGTATGCACGGAACACAGTCTGAACACTGGCACACCTTCCACTGTTGAGTCATCACTCTTGTCAAACTGTATATGCAGACACAGCCTTGATTTCATCCAGTTATTTTCTCATTCTCTCAGCTGAAGGGTATAGATCAGACCAAAAGAGTTAACACCACCAAACACTTTCAACCTGCACTAAAAGTTTGTCTGGTGGCATAGGCATTAATCCCTTAAGCATTAGGCTTTATTTTCCCCTTTTTGGAGAGGTCCAGCTCACATTCAGTCACGTTGGCTCTGAATATAAGAGACACTTGGGAGAACTCTGAAATATCGTGAGGGCTCCTGATCCTTCTCACCAGGCCAAAGTGACGTTTGAAAATCTCTTGTGCCAAGTCAAAACTGGAAACTGAAAACCAAATTACAGCCTTAAAACAACGAGACAGTGATTCTCAACTTCTATTCAACCTGCTGTAGACATTGTTTAGTGCTGGTTGACAAAATTTGTGGCAAAATAAATTAAGCTCCACAAATGCTATTTCCATTTTAGCCGCTGTAGTATTAGTCAGCTTTTTCAGTGAATATCCCATGCTTGAAAGCGTTATACAGCCAGACCCAGTGCAGGGAGCTCCTGTGAGGATGAGGTCAATGAAACACTTTATAAGGTTTATCCTAAATCAACAAAGCACTTGCAATCATCTGTGCCTCTGACTTCATAGGGAGAGTTGTTTATAGGGAGAAAACACTGCTGTGTACTAAATATGTCCAACATTGCTGTTTACACAAATCCAGCGCCTGAGCTAACCCTGTAGTCTGAAGCAAAGACACATAACACAAACAATTCTGCAAACAAGTCTGAAAATTGCTTCTGGGTTTGTTGGCTTTCTCCCTTGGCCTCCATGTAATCATTGCCTCTGCAGCTCCTCTCTGTTGTATCTGTGGTCCTTTACCTCGACTGGTGATGCTCTCCTGGTTGATCTCACTCAGGTGAGCGACGCTGCCCTGGTTCGATCCTGACCGCGGACTCTCACCGTCCATCGATGACCATGCCAAGAGTGTTGCCTCTGAGATTGCAAACTGCTGCAGGATACCTGAGGTCAGAATTAAAAGCACAGATCCTGCTCACTGCTGACACCTGCATTATGTTTAATTGAATATTCAGAAAGTCAAAAAAGTGAGCATATTATTCTGCTGATGACAGTTAACAGGCTCTGTAGTGCACTTGGCCTCGGCTGTGAGTTTCTTTCCAACCTGCAGCAAAGCGAGCCTCCTTCTCTCCATCGCTGAGGTCACTGTAGGCATCGTTCTCCAATCGCCGCTCTTTTTCCCGCTCCTGGGTGGTGGCGCGGGGCTGGAGGACGCCCCCTGGACCCACCGTCTGCATGCCCCAGTTTTGCCATTCGATCATGTGAGCGACGCGACCCTGGGCCATGGCTGTGGGCTTGGTCACTCTTTCCTTCATAGTACGGCTGACTCCTGGAGGTGGAGGGACAGAGGAGGAAGCAGAGACAGGGAGGATGATAACATGAAAGATGATGGGTGGGACAAGAAGGTGAGAGACAGAAGGTTGATAAAGGGGGGAACAGGTGAGGTGAGGGAAAGAGAAGAAGAAGAGAGAGAAGCAGCAGGTGTGGAGGTAAAAGCATGGAAGGAGGAGATGGACAGACCAAAAGAAAGGGGAAGGACAGACATATGGTAGATATGTTATTTTTCTTTATAAATCTCTACGTTATGGAAGCGGTGATGGACGATGAAAGTATGGATATCCAGTAGGGTTGAACTGATTAACTGGTTTGACAACTGGCATTTTGTAATTCCCTTTTGTCATATTTTATCATTTTGTTTTTATGTTTTTGTTTTTAACCAAACATCTTTGGGATGTTTTTGGCCTGGAAATTGACATATTTTACCAAAACTTATCAAATATCTATAAACTACTTGTAGCTTCACTAAAGCTTGCAGAAAGTTAATCAGTTAAATCCTGCCAACAATATGAGTGTAGTTAATGAGAGTGGTCATGAGCATGGACTATAAGAATAGCTAAATGGCTGTGGAGGGGACATTTCTGTGTTTAATGAGACATCACCTGGTCACAGTACATAGAGGAGAGGACGCAGTGGATGTGTCTTATCTGACACAGGTGCATCATGGGATGGAACCAGTTAATTGGGGTGAGGCGGCTGTGTGCCGTGAGTAATGAACGGTTGGCTTGTTGACATGATAGCTTTTTCACACCTCTGCTACGCTGCGCAGGGTAAGCAGAAAACGACTCTGTCTCTCTGTGCTGTTTGTCTGAGAACTCGACTCAACGCTGCTGAACATACATTTTTTAAAGATGAAATTAATTTCCTGCTGCCACGCTAATACCAGCTCGTATCTGCTTTGCTCCATATTTCATGTGACCAACATACGATAACTCATACTCTGAGTCTCTTGTTATTTGATTCTTTCAGATGGCGGCACATGAGGATGAGATTTATGAATAAATAATTGGACAAATTAGCACCACACCACACAGCATAGCAGCTGCACTTCACTATCCTGCACTGCAATGTCCAAACAAGCTGCAAAACAGCTGGAGAAAACCACAGTAAAAGAAAGCACTTCACTACACTGCGCTTAACTGGTTTAATACAGTACTTTACACAGTTAAAACACCCATATACCTAATTAGAGCAACACGACTACACAGCCACTTCACACAAAGAAACTACACTTCCCACTCACCTTTCCTCAGAGCAACAAGCTGTATGATGATGCAAAGTGTGTGAGCTACTGTGACTGTGTGTTTTTCAAGCTGAATTTTTTCCCATCAATGACTCGCGAGGGGCCATTGACGACTGATATCTCAGTGTGGAGAGGAAGTGATGCAGGGGAACCCATTTAGGGTACCATGCTAACTCCAGCGCCCATTGAGGACGGAGCCAACATGGGGTCGTTTACCAGAACCAGCACAGACACACACCTGACACACCTGACAGAGAAGACTTAGCCAAAGCCCCGATGCCATAGGCATTTGAGTTCCTCTTGAGCCGAGGCAGGATTGATGTGGTGTCTTCCATGGACAGCTGGAGGGAGACAAGAAAAAGAGGAATGGAGGAGAGGGTGGGGAAGCGTGGAGAAAAAGACAGCATGGATGGTGTGACAGCGCACACAAAGACATCGACACAGTGTGTTGTAAAGACAGGGGGGAGTGGAGAGGAAAAGTGATGAAGGTGTTGGGTTAATATAAAAGAAATAAACTGTACTACCCAAATCTTGAGTCCCAGTAATCTATCGCTTTCAATGATCTGATCGTGCTCACTACTGTGCACCAGTACGGTAAAAACACAAGATCGACTGTAAAGCTGAGGGGGTTCGGGATTTGTGAGGGAGAAAGAGCTGATAGCTACAGGGTGATTTAAATCCGAACAGGTAAAAGAAATAGATAGGGAGGAAAAGTAGTAGATGGAAGAATGGTGCTACAACACTTACATTGATTCCTTCCCATGAAAATTCTGAACGTCCATGCTGAGGAGGAAAAATAGGAGGAGGGAGGAATGGGGAAAGAGTAAGAGAGTGACAGGACAGATAGAACATTGACATGCGGCGGAGTGGGGGGGTTGAGTGCACATCAGACATGCAGATGACGATGAGGAAATTAAGAAAAGGGAGTGGAAACAAAGAGAGACAGATACACAGGAATTTCCAGGAACGCAGAGTTAAGGACCAGAATGACAGGGATGAGGGAGGGGATTAAACAGGGATCAGTTTATATTTTGCTTATGCTTAGCAGAGTGAATACGCTGTGGTTGAATGAGTTTCCTCTTCGGTTACATGTGCTGCCAAAAACACTGAAAGCCAAAAAACATTGTGAGTGTGTTTGAGAGAGATGTCAGAGCTGTGTTGAACTGAATCTGATGTTGCAGACAGACGGGGGACTGAGGCTACCAGGAGGAGGGGGAGAGTGTGTGTTTATGAGTGTGTTGTCAGATGACGAGGACAAAGCAGATAAGCAGTAGCTTCTGCTTATAGCCATTTCTCTCTATCAGCTGGGTTGACACTACCCAGGCTGGGGGCACAAGTGGGCCACTGTTTGTGCTGAAATGTTTTCACCTTCCTGGTGATTACACAGACAGACAGTGCACGCTCTGTAAAAATAACAGACCTGTAACTATACATGCCCATGAGCGGAATTCAGTTATTGACTTAATTATGTCTGATGCCTGATGCTGTTGACTGTGTCAAAAAAAAAGATGACACTCATGACATTCTGCCACTTCTAACTTTTTTTGGGAAGATGTAAGTTTAGCTGAATTCACCGCACGGATGTCGTCTTAAGGTTGCTTAAATGGGGATTTTGTCCGATGCTGTGGTTTTAAAATCGGGACTTTATTAGAGCAGAGTGAGAGTCTGGAAATGTTTTAAGTGAACTTGGGTTGACAGAAAGTCTCAAAGGGCAGATTTTCAGTCACATAATCACTTGTTTAGCCATTTGACAAAAGAAACCGAAAATGTGTGAGTTAGAGCAGCTTTATTGGGAATCTTTCTGAATCAATATACACTTATGCTTTACTTTTTTACAGAGAAGTTGTAAAAAGATGGACCATTTTAGCATCAGCTGTATACATGCAGAAGTGATTTGATCTCAAACTGCATTATCTGGATGTATTAGTCTGGCACTGAGCAGCGTGATTCTGTATGATTTTGCTCAGATCTATATGATTACATGCATTTTAAAAGTCTGGTTTTGGTCAAACTATGTAAACATGCTGAAAAATAGCTCTCTCACCCTGGAACAGTTTATATGTAGCTACAGAAAGTGGCCAGTTTTTTTTTTTTTTTAGACACTGACTTTTTGGCATCGGATGTGGTAGATGAGGAGTGGATATACCTGTGCACACTAAAGCTTACCCTACTTTATTTTCTATTTTACTCTGAACGGGACTATAAAATAAATATCACACTGCCATGATGAAGATTTGAAACTTTCAAGTAAGGCTATGAACTCACTGGGAAAATTATTAATGTGGTAGTAAATCAAGAAAGAAGTGGGATCATTTGTCTCATTGGCCCTGCTCACACCTGGCATTTACATGTGTTTTGGATAATATGATCACAAATGGACATCTCTTTGGACAGGTGTGAATGCACCTGGGAGTCCATATCTGAGCACTCAAACTACTTTCAGAGGTAGTCTGGACCACATGTGGACACATTCTTACAGAATGAGTGCAGATGTGTTCTGGCCCACAACGAAGGCCTGGCTACTCGAATTACTTGCTCCGCCATTATGGGGAACAGACTCCCACTCTTGCCTTGCACAAGTAAAAGCAGAGCACTTGAAAGTGATAGACTGTGTAGCCTGTGTGTTCAATGATGGGTCATATCACAGGGCTATTATTATCATGTCAAGGTAGTTGGAGTTAATTTTGACTTGAAGATAATTGCGGACAAGAGATCACTTCTACTGTAGATCTGTGCAAGTGTAGATGGATGCAGGTTTGAAAAACTGGATGTGTGGACTCTTTCAAAAGGACTAAATGCATACAGTATGTTTTATGGGGAATAGGGTCAAATCCTAAGAGGTCACCTAAAATGGATATGGGTAGGTTATATAATGGTTTGGGACAGGATCCCCCAAGTCACCTTTTAAAATCATTTCAATTTGGAGTTAGGGGCTTTTGAAGAATTTGTTTCCTGACCATTTATATCTACCACAGGAGAGAGATCATTTACCCCCCACAAACAGAGTGAATAATTCATTCATGGACTTTAAAGGTGCTAGATTCACCACCTTTGGACAGAACCTGGCTCGCTCTTTCCCCTGTTTTCCAATCTTAACAATAAGCTAGGCTACCTAGCTGCAATGTAATATTTAGCAAACAGACATGAGAGTGGCAGCAACCTCCTCTTCAGCTTTCACTAAGAAAGCAAATAAGTGTATTTGCAATATGTGCAAAGTGTTCCTTAATTTAAGAATAGTATTGAATTACCTTATTTTCAGGTTCTAAAAGGAAGCAACATTTGAATGTATTGCAATGTGATGCATCACTTGATATAGCCTACTATTATCAGTATTATTGTTATTTTTTTGTACGAAAAGAGTTCAAATATAACATGAGAAAATATACTTTATTAATTGTCACCAAAGATGACAAACTCAGATGTAAAGATGAAGTAATCTAGTTCTATATGACGATAACGAGACAAAGAGAGAGCGATTACCAAGGAAGCGTTCGCTCTCTCCATCATACATGCAACATCTCCCTAGACTGTTCTTGTTAATCAATAGCCGCCTGTTCCTGTCCCTTTCTCATTTTCTTGTAATTCTATTCTTTGCTCCCACTACCTCCCTCAGTGGCCCTCTGTTCCCTCTCTTCACAGGAGTGGATGTGACGAGAGATTTAACCCACTTCAGTTGTTGAGCTTGGGCCCTTAAAGCAGTTTTACCAATGTTCTTAGCCCTGACAATGCCAATATACACTGTGTGTGTGTGTGTGTGTGGGTGTGCGTGTGTGTGTATGCGTGTGTGTCTGTGTGTTTTTGGCTGATTTTTCTTTCCAAAGGGCATTCTGGGACACGGTGCATAAATAAATGATGCAATCAGTCTACAGTGCATTTGGTGGAAAAGTAGAGGTCTCTACACTTTAGTCCAAAATGGTTTCCTCTCATGTGTCCTGTCTCAGAGGGATCAGTTTGAGAGGAAAGGATCAGTACAGGAAGAGAGAAGTGAAGAGGAGAGGATACACAATGATAATGGTGTGTAAAGAGAGCAATGCTTCTGCTTTGAACCAGCTTTGCACAGTGACTTGTTACAGATGGATAACAAGCAACATACGCCCTAACAACAGCAAAAAGCCAACCAAACCAGCGAATGTTCAGTCTTCCTACAACACCACCCCATCTTGGACAGGGAAGTGTAGTGGAAGTTGAGTGGCTGACATTGACATGAATTGAGCTACTTTACTACTCTACTAGCATAAGCACTGACACCGCGAGTTACAGAGAGCTAGTGAGGTGAGCTGCTGTAGCTCATCATGTAGCTGCCTGTGAAACTGCTTTTAAGTTAGCAGCCGTGTTGGTTCCTCAGGTGGAGAGGTAACAGTCCACAGCCAGAGGAAGTCAACAAGGCGGGTGAGCCAGAGGGATTGCTGAGGACTTACTTGCTCCCCATCCTTTTGGACTGGCACGCCATCTGCCGCTGAGAAGGAATAAAAAAAGAGACAGAAAGACATGTAAGAGAGGAAAGGGAGACACAAATATACATTTTTTTGTGACAAAATAGTTTCCACAGAATGCTTAAACAGCTTGTCAACTCATCATGAAGCTCTGGCTAAATTATTTTTCTGCCTTATATTCTTATATTCTTATCATTCTCAGGACTCTCTGTCACTATAAATACCCATACAAAACACAATAAATTTTTCTCTTTGTTAAGCAAACAGAAAAATAGACAAAAGAGAGCCAAGCAAGCACACATATGCAGTATTATAATACAGATAAATATATTACAGTAAATACACTATTGTTATATGAATATATAAGTATTAAATCCATTTAGATGTTGACATGGCTTAAAAACTAGAATTTTTCCAAATCTTTCAAATGTTTTCCTGGAATTATACACACTTTTAATATAGAAGACAGTATATCAAGCAATACATTTACTGCTAAAATTCTTCTTATTTCTTTTAAAAGGAATGTTTTTTGCAAGATTTTTCCTCAAAGAAAACAAATGACTGAACAAATGAAAATGCTTTGGTGAACTAAACTGAATTATGATCACTCATAAATCAATTCTGTCCGGTAATACTTTCTCTTTGCCAACAGTCATCAATCTATAAATCAATGTCTGCCTCCCATGTTGTCCATTTTATTCAGCTGTGCATGGTAAATTGATCATAAATAAATCAACATTGGCATAACTATGAGAAAACAGTCCCATTTATTTTTCTGCCTTGGCTCCTTTTTGTTCTTGGCCGCCATTTAAATACTGTCATTCTGTGTTTCAGAGCTCCTTGCCCACCCCATCTCCTTCATCAGCTTCATCATCATCTCCTCCCATCAGCATTACCTCCAGGAGGGCCAGGTAGATTTAAGCTGTAGATTCAGAGCTTCTATCAACCACCTGCAGCTTTTATTTCACCAACCCCGGAGTTAGAAAATTTGTACAAAGAGAGAGTTTTAAGGTAACTGCACCTCATACCACATGATATAATTATTCACTTAATTCTAAAGTGACGACCTAACATCTATAGTTACTTTTATAAAACTACTCAACCAACAATCTTTTACATGTTTTAAGAAAATGTAGCTGTTAAAAGGTAAAAGATTGAGCTATAATCTAAATATATGTTCATACTTTTGCATCATACTCAAAAAAAGGATTATAAGACTACATGGTAGATAATACATGAAGCTGTTCATCCAGAACACGGTAGATGGGAATCATTTGAAATACACACTCTCTGTTGGATAAATGAACGTTATTATCCTTCCTCATTCCTGACTTTCCAAATCCTAATTAAAACATTGGTTTAATTAGAGAGTCTGTGCTCCTAATGGAGTTTAAACACGGCCTTGGTCTCTAGGTGCTCCTCTGTATCACAGGGTCTGTGCTCTATGTGTGCAACTCTCAGAGGGGCTCATCCTCGCATCAGCACTCTGTGGGTCTGTGCATGTGTCTGTGTTTGTGTGTTGCTGAGCCAACCGTGTTTCAGTTCCTACAGCTGCAATTGGAAATCAGGAGCGACTCCTCTGGAGCTCTGAGAAGCACAGAGAGTCGGTGTCTCTCTCAATGTCCAGTGTTGTCTGTGACCCACTGACCCAGTGTTTTAGAAACATCAGCTCCACTCTGTCTCTGTTGGGCACTCTGCTATTACCCTTCTCTCTGAACTCCACTAAGTCACATTAGATCTCTGCAAGGGCAGGACACAAGGGACAGGCTTTATTTCAGAAATCGCCTGCTTTCACTTCTGCAAGTAGGGACGTTCAAACTACAAATAAGACCACTTTGTTTGATTTGTACATTTACTACAGTATTTGCTTATTGGAGCTTCTATGTTCAGAGGCCTTGTGGGTTACATAGGCTCCATGAGTATCAAATAACATCAGCCTGATATCTTTTATGGGTCTGAAGAGTGTGTGTTTCATTTTCCTGTTTTGTTTGACCCAGTTTCCCTCAACCTGCTTTGTGGAAGTCTTCTAAAGTCAGTGCTGCTTTTGTTTCCCCTTTTACCTCTGGACATTTTCACAGAAGGTACACTGTATGTATAAATAGCTGTCTGGTTGTACTTTACTAGGGCAAAAATTATCTTGTGTGTCAAAGGCGATTTTCAGGGAATGGTGCACAGCTCGCAGGCTTAAACAGCTGGACTATCCCTTTAACATGAAACATTCTCTGGAAATTTTTCAACTTTAACATAAACTAATAAAAAAGACTTCATCAAACTTCCCTCTACTTGAGCATAAAAGAAAAAAAACTCTTTATAACATGCTTTTTGCCTGTGTTACAGCCTTGTTGGAGAAACTGTTATTGATCACAGTTCTTTAATGTTGAAGTGACGAAAAATTATGTTGCAAATATGATTTTAGAATTTTTTATTAGATTTATAGTACTTCTTGTTAAATTGATGTTTTTCTGGCTGTTTTTGGACAAACGTGCATCTGAGTTTTCTACTCTACATGTTCTAATAGTGTTCTGATAGTCAAACTGCCGAAACAGAGACTTGCCTTTGCATCAGGGCTCTCTGATTTCTTTTACAATTAAAAATGAACTTCAAATGACCTCAAAAGAATTAGCCAGGCGTGTTTGAATGTTGGCTCTGTGGGTTGCACTGTGAGGTGGTTACTTATTGGCTGTAATCAGTTAGACAGAGAGATATATCATATTCTGCAGGGAAGGGAGAGAGCGTCCCAGTTTTCTTTCCCATCTGGGTTAAAATTTTGCCCTGAAAACACAAACTATACATGAACATGCACACCCACATACATTTGGCTTCTGGCAACATGTATTGTAATGCATAGCAACTCACGTCGTTCCCTCTCTTCCTTTATTTCTGTCCCCCTTTCAAGCTTTCACAGTGTCTCTCCTCTTCATCTCTCTGCCTCATTCAGCCAATTAGCAGATTATCAGTCACTCTCTCCACACATGAATCACAACATGGCTCAAGAGTTTGCTGGACTGCAGCACGACAAACTACCCCTGAGAAGCCCTCCAGCCTTTCTACAACAGTACAACTGAAACATTCAACACAGCCTGTTAACCTCTGTGGTTGTGTTTGCAAAATGTCATCAAATGTCTGTCAACCAGCTTCACAATAGATCACTTTAAAGCATATTTGTGATGTGAGCCACAAATGTTTGAATGTCAAGCTGTGGTTAGTCAGAGGTAATTGTAGTTCTCAGAATATCTTTGAGGTGATGGGTCAGTAGCCATTATGCAGCATGGCATCTCCTGCATTTTGCTCCTGGATAGGTGATGCTCTTGGGCTCACAGCAGCAGTAAGGAACGTGTTATTCTGCTCCCGAGAAGCCAAGCAGGATCCCTCCTTGAGGAAACAACAGCAGAGCACATGACCACAGCTCTGAGCCAGCTCGTCTTCCCCTAGCGTTCTCCTCCTCCCCCGCACACACAGCAGTGCAGCACTGGATACCCCCCTGTGGTCATAGGAGAGCGGGGCTTAGCTCAGGCGGGGAGAAGGAGTGAGGAGCCTTGTGGGAGGGAGGGCTGAGAGACTGAGGAAAAAAAGAAAAAGGGAGCAAAGCGACCGTGCGTAACAAACAACCAAAGATCTGCAGCGGTTGGGCTGTCAACTCCAACTTCAGCTGTAGTGGCTTGACAGCTCCCACTGAAATGGGAAGCATTTGAGCTTCATCCGTCTTTTTTACTCGAAGCGCCCTGCAGCAATAACAGCGAGGAACCAGGGGGCTGGGTGCTTGTTTACCGTGACAGCTGCGGTGAGGCTGGTTGCCACGATGGGGTACCGGCTTGGCTATCAGCCCCCTTGCAGCGTCATGTGCAGATGCTGGTTTAGTGAGCCACAGAGTTCAGTGAAAACACAGCTGAGGTCCAGAGCCCAGATGGCTGGGAGAGTTTGGTAGAGGAAACTGAACTAAAAGTATCTCCAGACACAGTGCTCTCACATGCAGACTCACTGACGTGTCCTTACTGAAACACTCAAACACAACGTGAGATAACTTGGTGAAATTACACTGCACATTTACAGACCCATGACTGACAGGCCTCATTAATTTGTGAAAGCTTGAATGTGACTGCCAACCTGATTTAAAACAAATATGGTACAGCAGTTGTCTGCGCACTTAGCGCGGAAATGAAAAACCTGCAGCAGGCTGCATCTTGGCAGAGGAAGCTACCGCCTAGCATCATGATTCCCAAAAACATCCTACAGGCCTTCTAAATATATAATGAACATGTAGACCTGAAACTGGGGAGGGGGGAGATGTCACCCAAGTCTGTTCCAATAATAGGGTGAAATCATGCTGTAGAGGGGAAATCAACCAGTGAAGTGCACAGAAAAAAATGGCCTTTTGATGCAGGAAATCTTTATTTTCTTGCTCTTTGATATTCAGAGAGGACACGGCCTTATTTTGTTTTATCAGCACTGAAGTGGTAAGTAGCTGCAGATAACAGTGACACAATCAGTGCTGGTCGCACACTACAAATGCATACAAATCCACACACACAGCACTACACACAGATCAAATAGTAGAGATTAAATTTCCTCTTCCCAGCATTATGTTTCAATTTCATAACTCACTCTGTGGCTGAGTCACTGTTTACAGAACGCCTGCCATCATATGCCCACACACAGGCCTCTAATTTCTGATCTGCCATATACACATCCAAACCGATACGTGCAAAGGTGTGCATACCAGACACACATCCATCTACATTTTCATCAGGCCCATCCACACAATGATATCTAGATACAGCCATAACGGCACACATTAAAGAAATTAGAAAGAGGCACATAAATCCACAGGTAAAGACAAGCCCCGTGCCATATATACTACACAGGAGTCCTTGAAAGTGTGAGCATGCTGGTTGAGCACACATACACATATGCCGACACACTCTTAAAGGTAAGGGTCATCAGATCCAACCATGTCTCCAGGATAGTACATCATTGAGTCATTCACCTTGAATGTGCTCCTATACACAAGGCTTTTCCAACCTGGAAAAGGGCCAATAAATCAGCCTTTATCTCTTCCAGATTCGCCCCTTCAGAAGCAGACTGCAAACGGTAAATGTGGAACAGGGTGCCAGCTGTTGACGGAGTGTCTGTAAAGGCATGGTGTAACGGGGGTGTTTGGTTTTTAATTTAACGGCAGGGAATCCCTCTCTATGTTGCAGCAAAAACAGAGAGATGGCAGAAACAGTTTAGGTAACGGTGGTGTTTTTGCCACATTCACACCCACATGCACAGCGAATATATCAGCGAGTGGGCAGTCCCACGAGAGATGTAAACTGGAGGTCGTTCCGTGCATGAACAAATAATACACACGAGCACACATAAACACAAACACTCAAGCAGAGAATTGTTAGCTACATGACCCAAGTATTAACATGTTATCAAAATGATATTCTCAGTATTCAAAAAACGGAAAACATGATTTTCTCCAATGTTTCATCTCGTACAAGCAACAGTGTGAGAACTGTGACTGAATTATATCACAGCATTTAGAACAATAAAAACGAATATGACACCATTTGATGAATGTAATATCCCCAAATATGTCCAATAACACTCACACATAGCGCACAAAATTGGCCTTCAGCACCTTTTAAACCAGTAAATTGTGTATCTGCGGTGGCATGAAGTGAGGACAAAAAAGGTTCTGCTCTAAGGGTCCCACGAATGGGTGAGAGTCGTCACGTTGTCCCGCATCCGCATCTATAATTTCACCAGTGCAGCTCGAACCATGGCAGTTACAGTCTCACTGCTCACAATGCCCTAAATTAAACAGTGATTAATGTTTCAAGCAGTCACGGGTGGAGCGCAGCCTGGTAAGAGGGTGCAGGAAAATGCTTCTGATGTGCAGCTTTTAGCACAGTGACGACTAATAGAATTATCAACGCCACATCAGAAATGTGATCATTATAATGGTGCTGTAACAGCATTACGCTGACACTGTGTTTGCCTGTAGGATTTTACTCTAAATCCTGCAGGCACACTTGCTGATTTAAATAGAGCAACATAGATAGTAATTAATTTGTTGATTTGAGGGGGCAAAGAAGAATGTGCACCTCCAATTCACTGAATCTGAAGGCCAGGCATTCATGCATTGTACCTCACTGACTGTTTTCACCGGACCCAGTAAGAGTTAGAATGTATGGTGAAGTTCACACATTTTCAACTGCCAATATCATTACAAGAATGAATTCTTGATATGTAGAATACTTTCTGAAATGGCACCATAACAGAAGGGGACCTGGAGAAAACATCCTATGCCGAGGCCTAAGCCCTGTTGTGTAAATTTGAACTGATAGGGATCTGCACACAATTAAATGGGCTCCTTCTTTGCTCACATCCCAAGTTCTCCACTGGGTTTCATGAAATTTGTCTCCTCTTGTTTAATTCTATGTGTCGACGGAATCTTGTGTTGGCAAATAAGATAAATGTTAAACTCTGAAGTAAAACAATTAGTCTCACTCCTGGCATAACTCTCAATTTTCCAACTACGTTTGATTTATCAGGAACAAACTCAAAAACTTATATCAATGTTTAATTTGCTGCTTTTTGGTCTGAATGGTCAGATGTCTTTTTGCCAAGGGCTTTCTGTTTCAAAACGTTCAAACTGCATAATATGAGTGACTTAAGGATGGACCCAAAACCATCAAAAACTATCAACATACTGTAAATTCTCAATATTTTTATATTTGTGACAGTAGAGAAGAATGTCCTGCAGTATATTATGTCAATCTTCTGGGCACAGGCATATTTAGATATTGGAAGAAAAAAAAATAGACCACAACAACAGCAATGAGTGATATCGGAGCATAACCATAAAGTACACTCCAGGATATGATGGAGCTTGGGTGGGGATAGTGTTACCAGAGGACAGACGGATACATCATGCCCACTCCCGTACAGAGATAGACCTGTCCTGCTGCCTGCTGCTTCTCCTGTTGATCTCTGCTTGGCAGCCTTGACTGCAGTTGAGAAGGCCAATCAATAGCGCGCACTAAAGCCATTCTCACTCAGGATAAACACAACCACGCCTCTAGACTGGCCGTGCTGCTCCTGCCGCTCACAAGAGAATCACAGACTCGAGCTGCTTGACAACGGCTGGTCGTCCTTCTCTTGAGCCTTGTTTGTTTTAACATTTGTGTGAGATTGCAAGGACGGCAAACTGAAGGAAAACATTCTCTTTAGTAGTTGTGCAAGCTGCACCAAATGGGGCTGACAGCCTGCAGTGTACTTATGCACATTCTTCTTTATCACAACCCCTCATCACTCACCATTCCTGGAGCCCCCTTATTGAATTGTTAAGCTCCTGTGATCACTGATATAAGAGTGAGCATCAGTATTCAGGTGGAAAACTGAATATTCTCAGTCTCCTTCAATCACATTATTTCCAGCAGCTGGAACCACTGGGCTTGTGGACTCTTGCATCTTGACCTGAGTGTTGACAGAGGATCCCAGTCTCCTCCCCTGCTGTGCAATGAGTCACATAATGTTATTTGGACGGCCCGAGTGGCTGTGATGCTGCTTCTGCTGTATTCAGTTCACACCTGGCTTCCTAACTGTGTCACGTAGTACCCTTTTTCTGAAATTGCACATTCTGGTTATTTTTTTTCGAAATTCTCTTTCTCAAGAATTTACGTGTAGTTAGAAAATAACTTGCACAAGCACAAAGTCTATGAGCTGGTTCTGCCATTCCTGTAAATCTGAAATTTTTGCAGATCAGTGCTGAATGTGTCACTTTACCGAAAATCTGTTTTGGAGGCTGATGTGCTAAGTGCCACATCAATATTTAACACCAAAGGAGATTTGTGTTTATTTTTACCTTTGAGTGTGATCCATGCAAAGGACCTGTATGTGCACTGCTATATCAGTTAATCGTATTCATGCAACTGATTGTTTACCTGAAATGATCATTTCAGAGGGAAAGTCGTGCTTTATTGTGCTTAACATGACAATTATGGCTTTGTCCAGGTCTGCCTCACTTGAAAACTCAGATCAAACACCCTTGCCTGCACGTATTTGCCCCTCCTTCACTCCCTCTCACCATCGCGATCTGCCTGCCTACACTTAATTTCTTCCTCTCCAGCTCCTTGTTTTATCCCCCCTATATCCATTATTCATACAAATAATATCAAACAGTGCAAACGCCCCTGACAATGACATTATGCCGTTTGTTTTTTCCTCTCTTCCTCCAAGCCATGCCTCTTTATAAATAAGCCTCAACACAGTGCTTCCCTCTCTTGTCTTTCTCTTTTCTCCATCCCTCTGCCTCCTACTCACACACGTATACATACTGCCAAACAGCATCATAAATCAAGGGATGGTAGGATGGAAGGAGAGGGGGGGTGTAGGGAGGTGGGGGATGCAACCACACACACAGCAGCACATTTTAACACATATCGTCACTGACATCTTGCCTGTATATCGTGCGCCGCTTCTGTGACTATACATGCAGAGCCTGCCAGCACACATCTCTAAAAGAGGTCTCACACACCGACACATAGGACGGCTGCCTCTTGTCTCTCAGAACCAAGGTTCTGTGTCTCTCCACACCCAAGGTTCTGTGTCTCTCCACAGAACCTTGGTTGCTCCTGCAGGACCTCCGTCCTAGACCCCCCACACACACACACACACGCGCGCGCGCACACACATTCCCTCCTCCCCAACCACCCCCTATCCCGCAGTAAGACAGGGAAGAGGAGCGGTGCTTACTCAGTGTCCTGGAGCCGATGCATCCCATGGTGTATTCACAAAGGCCCTGGACACAAGCGTGGAAGTGTTACCCAGGCGCCGAGCATTCTCCTTCTTCCTCCTGCGACTCTCTCTTTCTCTCGGCTTCTTTTTCTTGCTCTGCCGTGCTCTCTCTTTTTCCTTCTCCCTCCTGCGCTTGCTCGATCACCCTCTCCCTCGCCCTCCCTCCCTCACTCCCACTCTCTCCCTCTCCAGTGCGGTGTCTTAGAAGAGATCCGGTTAGTAAGTCAGTATGCCTGAGGGGAATAGATTAGGACTAAATAAAGATGTGAGGCATTATCAGAACTACTCAAAATACATGTGTCATATCATGTTTTTGTACACTAATGGCATCAATATCACCAAAAACCTGTAACTGTAAATGTGTAATGTTCAGTTTGAATTCCTGCATTTTTATGCATTTCACCTCAATAGTTTGAGTCACAGAACCTGAAAATAATAACATGAATAGAAAGCAATTAAAACAATTAGACTGACTGATGTGTATATTGGGTTTCCACCGCTAGGATCAATAGCACAGAGCCGAGGGTGTCAGACTGCCATTGTTGTAGATATCTCTGCACTGCTGTAATATTGTTGAGCTAAAATGGGGATTCTTTCTCTGTCTCCCCCTCCTGTGTGCAGTCAGCCTGACAATGCACTGCAGCGGTTTTCTCTCCCCATACCCCTCCACCCCACCCCACCACCACCACCACTCCATTCAATCACCCTCCCCCTCCATTCTTCCACACACACACACTTCCCTTCGCACTGATCGCTCAAAAAATTGCACGCATATCAACCAGCACTGAACAGTCTTCGGAGGAAAAAATAAAAACAGCAGAGGGTTTTCCTCCACAGTCACGCTGCTGCTGAGTCTCCTCCTCTTTCACTGTCGTGTCCCTGAATCGATCTGCCCAGAGTCATCTCTGCACCTATTTCTCTCTATCTGTTGTCTCTGATTCTATTATGTTTTTTCTGCTGCTAAATCTTCCCTTGCCTCCTTCCTGGTCACTCTACTCTCTTTTATCTCGTTAGCTCTTTCTAATTTGACCCCTCTATGTACAGTCTAACCACACCTAAATCCTTCCACCTTTCTGATCAATCCATCTTTCTTATTTCAGTTTCATATCAAAACTTACTCTCCCTTTTTTTATCCTATCCTTCTTATCCCTCTAATTCCCTCTCTTTGCATATTATAAATTGATGTGAGCAGTTTCTAAGTTTCTGCCCAAAGGACATAGACACAGTCTGAACAGTGAGAGGCTGCATGTGCAAACAATAGTGTGGAGGGGTGTGTGGTCACTCATGTTTTGTTGACTTAGCATTGGGTAAAGATGACAGAAAGGAAAACAGAGGAGGACAGACGGGAGGAAGGACAGTGAGAAAAAGTGCTCACTGTGAAAAAATGGGAAGGAACACAGAGAGCAGTGGAGTCATGTGCAGGAGAGGTGTGGAGACGTGTGGAGCCTGTGTGACATAAATTAGCACTCCAGAATGGATGGAGACAACTGACAGACGAACGAGAGTCACTTAGGGAAAAGAGAGATGAATATGAGAGAACGGGGCATCATTTCGATGTTACCACAAAGCCATTAAAGTGGGTGTGGGACTTAACAAATTATACATAATCCAGTCTGTCCATGCACCCTGGTTGGGTATATATATATATATATAGATGTGTTGTAGCTGCTCCAGGAGTCAACTTTACTCTCATTCCCTAGTTGAAAAAGTAAACTAGTGCGTATAATTGCTGCTGACAAATTGACACTGTTGTTTTCTACCCCCTTAACCCTCTCTGGCTCTCTATTTCCCTTCCATCTGCCCAACATTTTGAATCAGACAGTGTCTGAAAATCTGTGAGATGGATCAGCGAGTCACTCTTATTTCATCAAACTGTGGCAATAAATGCTTTTTGCTAAAATCCATTTTTTTTATTGTTTATTTAGATGCAGTTATCCCTATTGACTTGTCTTTTTTATCAAAGACAGTGGAGATTCTCCCTTTCTTCAACACTGAAGGTGGGATGTATCTAATCTTCAGCAATGTAAAATGCTGCTTTTCCTTATTCTCTGAATATTTTTTTGGTTTTCAACTGGCTTTAATAGCGCAAAGAGGACGATTTTATGGCGCCATCTCAAGCTCTAGAAAATTTGGACTGGGATTTTACAAAGATTTCTATACTGTTTTAACCAAAGATTAACTAATCAATGATGGATTATTTAATTTTTACATTGATCAGTTTGAACTACAAATATGATATGACACTGACACTGGAGGCTTTCACTCCAGTGTCAGTTCTGCTCAGAAACCAAAAAACAAATAGCCCAGTGGTAGCACCGGTTTCATTCTTCTATCCAGTAGGGGTGCGATTCACTTGCAAGCTGGTTGCAACACTTCATTTCCATTTGCTTCATTGTTATTGTGAGTTTACAGCCCACACATTGATGACAGCGCCATGATTCCATTTGAAGTCTTGGTGGGAGCAAAGATTTTAGTGAACAAAACCAGCTATTTTAGGTCAAAATGGCCGAAACGTCCACTCAGCTGCTGGCTGAATAGATCAAAATTCAGGGAATTTTAAAGAAAGCTAATTCTGTTTATACAGGCAACACCTCCACAGTGTACTGAAATCCATGCTGGTACTTCCTGCATAATCTTGCTGTCCAAAACCGTGATAAACAGAATACACTGAAAATAAACCCACAATGAGGCTCTCGGTCCTACTGGGGTCAGAATAATGAAATAATGGCCAGTTGCAGCTTTGCTGCACACGCCCACGTGCCACTATACAGTCCATATATGAAAACAGGGTGATCTATGAAAGGGACTGTCAATGTGAGACAAGGTCAGCCACAGAGGGAGGAAATTCTTGACACTAATCTCACTTGTGATGCATTGACCACTCACAAAGATGGCTGCCTCTCACTGTCTTCTTCACCCCTTTCCTAACGCTCACACACACATGCTAACAAAGCAAGTTCACTGACATGAAGCTGCCTTGCAACACACAGCACAGATGACTTCTACCATGTTCCTGTCAGAAAGTCTCTTGTTTGCTTATCTGGGGTGATATTGCTACAGTGCATTCAGATGCAGCAGATCCCACTTATTACTATCTTGGGGACCCACACACACATAAGTCTTGTAATCAGCGTCTTTCATGTACCTGTCACTATTTGTGTATCAGCTTCTGGCTGCTATGTAGGTTGCACCTCAAGGATAATGAATAACAGCTTCAATACTGTCTCATTCAGGCAGTTTAAAGACGTTCTGCTTGATGAATGGATTTCAAGTCTTTAAAAGAGTAGTGTTAAGAAACACCAGCTCAGACTAGAATTTCTACTCTAAAAGAGGCAGTTTCCATTGTCATTTCTGCTTTTTGTCTTCAGTCTGTGCTTTAACTACCATTTATGTTTTACTATATGAGGTAATTAGAGCCACATGTTACATGTGACCTCAAGGAGCCTCCATATTAGTTTGAGGGGGAATGTGTGTGTGTGTGTTGTGAAAAAAAGAAAGAAAGAGTAACGGGAAGCTGGACAGCCTTAGTTTTCATGTATGAGGAGAGACAGAAGATGTGAAAAAAGGAAGAAGAAGGGACTGAAAAGAGGTGGGAGAGAAAATGGGAGGGTATTACTGTAAGGTTTGCTTTTGAGGATGAAATGGGCGTAAGAGGTGGGTCAGAACAAGGGAGATATATATTTTTTGTTAAGAAAAGAAGCAGTCTTTGGTAAGGGGTTCTCTAAAGGTTGAGTTTGTGTGATTAGCTTTGTTTTTGCCAGCAGTAGACAGAGTTAACACGATCTGTTGATGTACTTGGCTACAACTTCTCGATTATATTCCCAGTCGAGATATTTTTTTGTATGTTTTATGTTTGCGTGTAAGTGACACAGAGTCTCTGTTCATGACATGTCTGCATGTGGTTATGCACCGCAGCTACACAAGGCAGAACCCTGCATACAAGGAGTTCCCAACTGTCTTCTATTATTTACAGCTCTCTTTTCTCCTCTCCTGCAATTACCCCACATTCTCTCGTACTCCAGCCTTCATCATCTAGACCACCAGCACCAACAACGCTGTGCTATTTACCCTTAGAGATACCCCTCTGCCCAGACTGTTCCTCATGTTTTGACTCTCCTTAAGAAGCCTTCCAGTCTGTTTTAGAGTCATGTCAGAATCACTGGCTTTCCACTTCACAGCCCCTCCAGTCTTTTGTTTTACGTTTCAGGGTGATGTTGATTTGCTTGCTGTCTGAGAACGTGGGGAATCTAAGGTGTTTCAGTCTGTCGCCGTGTTCAGCAACGTAATGTGTGTTAGCCTGACACCTGCAGGAGGGACCAGGACACTGCGGTTTAACACATGGCTTTAGGTGGAAGCCAGTTTGGCAGCCAAGAAATTTTATCTTCACAGATGAATGCTGAATGTGTTTGATAATAGGCTGTCATTGTTGTGTGGGTTCTCGTCCAGCTCAGGGTACAGCTGAAATATCTGATCTGCAACATTTTTGTGCATGATTAGTTTAGTATCTCCACTGCAGGCAGCATTCTATGTTAAAATACCTCAACATCCTTTGTGAACTTGCTCTCACCCGGCTGAAGCTACATGAATCTTGATTTACTCTGCCCTAACAAATATAAAGAAAAAATAAAAGAGGAGATAAACTAAACAAAAATGGATAAAATCAAATGGAAAACATCATAATAATCACATAGGAAAATAATGAAAAAAAACATAGTATTCATAATATATAAAAATACATTTTCTCTTATCTCTGTCACAATTATTACACCATCACCTGATCACAGTTTCTATTGGTTGTTTCCTTTCATCTGTATAAAAACAGCTGGATGAAATTTCAAAGTGGTTGCCACAACTTTTCAACTCAAGTTGTGAAACAAGTTAAAGATTAATCAACTGCATTTAATCGAATACCTATAAATATGATGGATTTAGTTTCAAAGCCAAACAACACAACAACGCAGCAGGCACATTTTTGGTTTTCAGCCAAATGAAAAAGAACCCAGTGTCCCTGCTGGTAATGAGGAGGCTAATTTTATTACTTTACGTGAAGCTCCATAACTCGTGTCTTATTTTGTCTTGGACAATAAAAAAGCCATGTAGCTTCCTTATTAACTTATTAACGTTGGCGTATTTTGTGTCAGTAATCTCAAACTGCAAACTCACAAGTAAGTAAAGTTGTTTTATGAAGTCGGTGGAGCAGACCCTGGTCTGGGACCTGAGCTGACAAAAGTCTAAAAAACATTCTATTCTTTATCTAACATCAATTTTCTTTGGTGAGAGCAAAACGTTTGCTCCGCATTGAAATGGCTTCCAGCTTTTTTTCTCTCCGGAGAAAATGAATGCATCAAGAGAAAGAACGAGAGAGAGAGAGAGAGAGAGAGAGAGAGAGAGAGAGAGAAAGAGAGAAAAACTATGCATCTGCATTTCTGAAATGATCGTGATATTAACTATAAGGAGTGAGTCATTACGAGTTGGTGCTGATTCATATGCAGTGGGCGGCTTGAGTGGGAAGTAGGACTGGAAATAAAAGTGCAGCATAAGACAAACTGAGAAAGGAAGGAACTGAAGGAGAAAAGTGATGAAAGAAACGTAGCATTACAGAAGAGAAATTTGGCATGTTAGTGAGAAAGGGGGGAAGGAACTGCTCATGCCAAGGTCTGGCTGCATTCCAGGCTGTCCAGCCTTACTCTGCCTTACCTTTGCTGAACACCAGGAGTGTCTCCTCCCTGCCTTATCGAACTTCAGTCACCCTGGCACCACAGAATGACGTAATGTTTGCAGCTGGATAAGCAAGGGGCAGATGAGTGTTGCACATGTGTGCTTACGCCCGTCATCTGTCAAATAGATAACAACCTGGCGAAGTGGAAGAAATCCAGAACAACAAACAAACACAGACCTCTCCTTCAATGTCAGCGTCACCGACCTGCCAGACTGCAGCCGGGATAGGGGCCGCCCATTCTTTTCCCGGCAACTCACCGGAGTTGCTGAGGAAAGCTCAGAGTGGAAATTCAACTCATTTTTGTCCCACTGGAAACGGGGAGAGACTGGAAACATTCCTTTGTGAGACAATAGGCTATCAAAGACCCCGACGACCACTCCCTGTAGTTCACAACCTTGCAGCTGGTTGCACAACAGTGTCTGCAGAGGCCTGCATGTGTCAGAACTGGACAAACCTCACCTGTGGTTTCACAACCTGAGAGAAGTGAAGCCATGTCTCAACCTGACCACCATGGTGTGATCTGAGAGCCGGTTACAGTGATATGAAAGTCTGAGTCAGACGATCCATAACAAGACTTGATCACTAATTCGGTCTGAACTGGAAACATGTTTCCGTCAGTGTTTTTTTTTTTTATCTTCACACTCTGCCTTCAACAAAGACAAAACATTTCAGAAGCTGTTCCCACTGGGTTGAGATAACTGTTGCCGTTTCCACAGCTATTTCTCTTGCTTTCTCTTGCCAGAACAGCGCAGACAGGCCTCCAAATTAGGATTGTTTTATTTCACTGATTTGCAGGCTACGAAAGCAAGAGATAAGCTGAGGTTAGATTTACAAAAGTGAGAAAGTAATGAAAAGCCCTATCTTGAAATGGCTTGTTATGTCTGACCAGCACACTGGACAGATGTGATGTCATCATCACTTGAAGCGAAGAAAAGAAGCATCAAAGAAGAATCAAATTATTACCGTGGTTGGTGTTTTTTGGTTGCTAATTTTGTCGTTATTTTCACACCTAGCAAGCAGAACGAATGATGAGTAAAGTTACACGAACTATATCACAAGGTTGAGCTCTTGGGGATCTGGATTAAGACGCTTTTGCTGTCCTTATCATGCGCATGTTACAGAAATTAAAAGGTTGAAGGCTGTACAATTTTCGGTTTAATGTTGAAATAAAAGACTCGATCATCGCCTCATAGTGCTGAACGAGCAGTAACTATAACCTGAAAAACTCAGAAGTGTTGGCCACATGAGCTGCTGAGAGTGTGGGCTGTGTGGGTTTCACATGAAATGACGTATGGTTGAGTTACAGGATGGGAGGTGTCATGTTAACACCTCAGTGGCGATTACATCCGTTTTTCATGGGGATGAAATGTAGTTATAACCAGCTGTCTTTATTGCTCACAGCGAAAGAGAGTTAACTTCCCTGGTGATAAGCAAACAACGATGTGGCAACCCACTTGGCAACAGAAATAACAATCTGATCCTCAGCTGCGGTATAATCTTATAAACCTCCTGAAAGCAAATAAAAGCACAAACACTTTTCACAGTCCAGCCCTGGTGGAATATGCTTTCTTCAGCCACTGTACCTCATTTTGTTTAAACCCCTGACCACTTTCTGAGTCTGCATCTAATCAAGCCTCAAGCCCCATTATCGCTCCCTCCCTCTGGCTCCCTCATTCCCCCAGTCTGACCTTACATGGAGAGGCAACAGGGTTGATGTCATTGAATGAAGAATGCTGCAAGAATCCAGAGAGAAAAAGAGAGCAGGAGGAGGGAGGAGGAGGAGGAGGAGGAGGGTCTGAATGGACAGTTTATGCAGAAATGCAGAGAGAAAGAGTGTGAGTTGCTGTTTACATTGTAATACACAAGTCCTGAGCCAAAGTCAAAACGAGAAAGAACTTGTTTGGAAGGATGGTGTCATTCCTTTTCCATACCGAAAAGAACAGGGGGAGGATCCAATAGCTTGAGAGAGGAAGAGAGAAAGAGAAGTTGGCTTTACAGTCAGCTCAAACTCAGTTTTGAACTAAGAAGAGGAAAAGAAGAACAAAAGGAAGAGAGGGGTTAAAAGGAAGATCCATACTGCAGCTGTGTTAACAGGGTGAGTTCTTCTGGTGTGAGTTAGATCAGTCAAACACAAACCGCTACATGTCTACTGGAGCAGACTTCTACAGGTTACTTAATAAGGTAAAGTCTTTTGTCTGTGTCATGATGGTGCAGATTTTTCGATTACAGCTGTGGGCACATAATGGTTTGTCATCTTTATGACGTGACAGCCAGTGTGTCCCATCAAAAGCAAGCTCTTTTAAACTGAAAAATACTCTCGATGCACATATAGCTCTTAATTGGTGGCGATCCCAGCTTAGTCTTCTCGGTGGATAAGAGCAAACCCTGAACGCTCCACCGGGTGATGGACACCGACGATAAGGCATGGCAATGCGGAAGCTCCGACAGGAAGTCCAGCTAAAAAGTTGACTTAGCTAGGTAGCAGGCGATGCTGCTGGGCGCATCTGTGGACTTCAGAGAGAAAGTACATTATTTATGTCGATGACAGCGCTGTTGAAAGAAACCCTCGTCTTTTCCATCTGAGGTAAGGGGGGCAAAACGGGGCGTCGTTAACCCGTTTAACCACCGAAACCTATTGACCACAGTTTGAGACGTTGAGAAGCGCAGGGGTGTGTTCGAGTGAGCGGTCCGACCGGAGCTAACGTTACCGTCGGTGTGATTATAGAGGTTTCCAGGTCGCTCCGAGGTGCAGGTGAGTGTCAACTATTCGTCAAACGTAAATCGATTTTAATTTGAAAGAAAAAAAAATAAATAAATGGGAAGCTATCGTAGAAACGGAGCACGCTGACGTCGCTTAAGCGCACAGCGGATGCTGCCTGAGACACTTAGTGGGCAAACAGTTTATAGTAACCGTTAACTGCTTTTGATACGCGACGTTAGCTTTGCTAGCAAGCTTCATAGAAAAACCCTCACCGGGTTCGGCTGAATGAGTATACATGTTTGTGTGGAATTAGCCTAGCTGCAAGTGTTAATCTGCAGTATTTTTGGCCACCAGCCTTCTGTCAGCTGTCAGGGAATGGTCACTGTCGGCTGAACCCGTTACAATGCCACACAATGGTGTGCTGGCTATGAGCACAGATCTGGAATTGATTGGCACGTTTCTTTCCTCTGTTGCGTCCACACTGAAGAGGCCTGGAAGTATGGCTCATCTAAACGTCTCAATATTACCCCCCCCTCACACGTACAGTGTGTTAATGACAAACTATTAGGAACATACTGTCTAAAAACCCGTAAAACATGACGTAAAGCTTTAAACTGAAGATAAAAAAGAAATATGGCAGATTTGGGCATGTTTGCAGTAGATTGCAGTCCCTTTAGCTCAGCTTTATTGTCACTGTACAATACTTGGGACAACTTAAGGTATGATGGAGTGCGCTCTTAAAGGAGAGAAGTGTAAGCATCATCCACTGGTGATGTTACCTTTGGTGGAATGTTTGCAGATGGATGAATGCCAGGCAGTAATAGGCCAGTTATAACAACACTTATATGAGCAAGAAAAAGTCCAGCATATTATCCGACAGAGTAGCAGGATTAACTGCTTGATCACTCAATCATGGTGATTATCGGCTGTTTTGGGAACCCTGATTGTTTTGGACAAAAAGTGAGGCATCCTCAGTGAGAGCAGCCTGGTTGGTGTGGCTGCTGTGGAACGTTGCTTTTGATTATCTGTGGACTTCTGTTATTGCTCCGTTCGGTTGATACAGATTGTTTGCGACGTAGATTCGAGGCTCAAGCCTGCGGTCTCCTGCAGCTCCTGTGGCTGCAGATAAAGGTGGGATTAAACGGAAAAAGTGAAAGAAAACGTGCTGCTTGGTTTTGGCCGTAGTGAGATGGATGGAGGTTCCATCTGGTGTGAAACTGATGACAAAGCGAGGTGTGCTTGAGTTACCTTTTTGATGACAAGTCACCACACTGCGGTCATTGGTAGTTTCTGTGGTTCTCAGTCAAATCCACCATTTCCTCTGAATGCCCCGGTTGACACGACGAGGAAGGCCAAAGTGCAGTGCACTTTGTGCTAGTTTCTGTTGTCATGTTGTCTTTAACAATCGGGCCAATAGACGGCATTTTGGCTGCTTCAGTTAAGCCATTTTAACATTTCTCAGATGATGAGAACGTGAAATTCCTCTCATTATTGGGGAGCCTTAACCCAAGGCCTCGGACAGTAAACTGTGTTTGAGCACAACTTAGTGGGAGAAGCTTCCAGTCTGAGGTATTAGTGGTTCTTTTGTTCTTTAAATCAAGAATGAATGACTCTGTGTATGACCGGAGTGATGAGGAATCCTCCTTAATTGTAGCCTCCATGAGTCAAAATGCAAGTTATTTCAGAGCATCCATTTGGCTCAAAGCTGTTCTTGTCTAGTGCTTTGATTTAGTCTCTCGTTGTCTTGTGACTCTTCTTTGGCCTACATTACACTGCATGTTAGTGCAAACGGACGGGGCTGTTGGTGGGGGGACAGTCTGACGCAGAATCCAGTGGCTGACGTGACGAGTTTTGAGACGTTTGCCCGCTCTGTCGTTACATTTTGAGGGGGAGCACACAATGCATACCCAGTGACCTGCAAGACTGGACTCAAAAGGCCCGTTTGTCCCTGTATTAGTGACCCCTGGCCTAGACACGCTTTCCCAGAGTCTGGGGTGTGCTATTAACATCGGAACAATGAAAAGTCTCATCAGCAGCAACACTAGTCTCTGACACTGGAAGGATTAGTGGAAATACTGCCAGAAATGTTAGCTTTGCTGTTGGTAAACACTTTTAAAAGTGGAATTAACCTTCTCGCTAGTTCTTTATTTGATTGGTTTAGCCGAGCTATATGTTTAGCAGACAAAGCTGTATTTTATACTTTATGAGATTTAGCTTCCTTTTTTTTTTTTTTTTTAACCTCTTCCATTATAGTTTTGGCAGAATTTATTTATTTTTATCTAAAAGATTAGAATGAAGAAATGTGCTTAAATCCTTTATATCCTCATTATGCTTTAATAAAGCTCTGCTACATTGTCTTCAAGTATCAAACAGAGAGACAAAACATTGGGAAAGTTCAAGGTGTTCCATAAACTAGCCTTGATTTACTTCAGTTTATTTCCTTAAAAGCTGGATTTCACGACTCTTGCTTCTACCATTGAAGGCATTTCCCAGTTTTCCTGAGCAGAGATCCTGTACACATCCTGTTTAGTTATTTTCACTGTAATATGAAAAAAAAACCCAAAAAAACATTTAACCCGACTGGTTAAGAAGCCATTTTCTAGTCTGTAAAAGCCGCCCGGCCATGTGGAGTTTGTTACAGAGTACATTGTGCGGTTTATGCTGAGGCCCTTGCTCAATGAAGCCATCCCCCTTCCCAGCTGTAAAGCAGAGATGATTGAGTGCAGCCTCAGATGATGTCATTCAGTTCAAGTGGTGGGTGAGACTTGAATGAGAGGCCGAGGGAGAAGGTAGAAGAAATAAAAATGTGCATGTGCTCTGCCGCAGAGCATTAATCTGTACCTTCAGTTGTGAGAACAGACAATCACTCCTCATTAAGAGAGTAAAAATAACAGAGGGACGCTGCCGAGATGCATAGAGAGATGATTAGAGGCGAGCAGGAAAGGCAAAAAAAAAAAAAAAGGTGATGTCATTGAGTTGTTTTGCCAAAAAATGTTCCTCAGCAGAGGGTCGCTCTCTTCAAGGATCAGGTTTCAGGATAGATTTATTGTAGACTGTCTGGGGCTGAGTGCTTCGCTGATCTCACCCAGCTAACTCCCTCGGGACTGAATCAAGGAACAGATGAAACCTTACCTCAAGTTATCGTTCATGTTGAATAATTAAGGGGATTATTGTCGCTCGGAGACAAAGAGGCTTCAGGGCCAAATCACACGATCCTTGTCAAGCGCTCTCTTTTAACAGATCTAAGTGTTATTTTTTTGAGCACTCGGTTGATTTGAAGTCCACTCAATTCACCAAGAAGCACAACGAAGGTGTAGGTGTTTGTACAGCGTTAATGAGTAGCCAATGACTGTACTTTTGAAACGTCCAAGCAGCAGCTGTCCTTTCTTCGTTGGACTGATTTATCGTTCCTGCTGGTATCAGCCTCGTAAAACTTTGTCTCTCCATTAGAACTTCACCGTCTGCCCTTATTGCTCGATTCTCACGCAGCCTGAATCCTTTAAGTGGAAAACTGAAATGTGTAATATTGAAATGAAGCTTTGGTTCCTCAGGTACATGCATTGCAACACTGAAAGGTCCATTAAAGGGGGGAAAAACACAACATTTGAGAGTGTTGATTTGTCCATTTTTGTTACTGTGATGCAGAGATGCACCGTTGTAGTTTTTTTTTTGTTGTTTTTTTTTTTGGCTGGATGGATCATAACCAGTGATTGGACCAAACTCTATCAGATGTGCATATGTTGCCAGTTTGCTCTTTTAACGAGTCTTTTAACGAGCTCCTGAGATAAATACAGTACGACATGCACTACACCTGTTTTACAAACTTCCCAGATCAATAACTCTGAGGTGAAATGCCGTTAAACACTAATAATGGGCCTCATCATTGGCGATAACCGTAATTGTCCTCTTCTCTGCAGCTGGCCGAGTTATAACTGCACAGGGATCTCTATGAAGGGCTAAACCAAAAAGAGCAGCAGCCTCTGCTTAAAGAAGAAGAAATGAACCTTTGTTAAGAACATACACAGAATTTTCCATCAAAATCAAAGACGAAAAAGGTGTCAAAGAAAAGCCTCGACTGATGTTCGAAGATACGTACAATTCTGCCATGAAAAGGGATGAGTCATGACCGTGTTGGGTTAAGGTGCTGCATAGCTAATCATTTTAATATACCCATGATTCATCACATGATCTCACTACACAGGGCCACGGCTGACACATTTGTCAGAGCGTGGTGCTGTTTGTTTTGTGCATACAGGTTAAAACTGCTCATCAGTAAATCTTGGGTAGAAGGAAGCTGACATTAAAAAGGGGAAACACTGCTTTCTCACCAGAGAAGCTGTCTTTTTCACTGGCACCAGAGACACTCTGAAGAGCTGTAAGGTTTTATTTGTGTTGTCGGAGCTTGAAACGTTGTCTGTGTGTCCCAACAAAGGAATCAAGATGAAACGCTCGAACTTATCCTGGTTAAATTAGCTTCTTCTCAACATTTTCAAGGCTGTCTCAAGACTACCTTAGACTAAACTAAAGCTCAATAGAAATGGAGACAGGTTTTGTGCACATGATGGAAACTGGGGACATGCCGATGTTACACAAAATTAAAATGCAGGAAGATCTACTCAAATGAGTCCATTTCAGTGTTTTATTCTAAGCCAAACATGTTTTTCCCTTCAGCTATTGAAATGTTTGCTTTATTTGATAGTCCTGCCTTGAAATTCCTGATTGGTTCTCGTTAAAGTCCTCGTAAATTATCGTATTATTGTGAGAACCTTGGCTACATCAACATATTAGGTCATTTTTTTTTTCCCATTTAGAGAAAGAAAGCCCAGAACCTCTCTGCTGGGACGTAAAAAGCCATTTCCAGGCATAAGATGGCATTAATGGCTTCATAAATGTGTTTAATCTGCTGCACTCACTCATTCAGACACGGGTCACGTTTATGTTAACATTCTTCGTTCGGACGTATCTACGAGAGCGACTGAAAGATCTACGGCGCGATATTTGACAGTAAAAAAAAAACGACGTAATATCCGCGGTCCCTGTGGAGTCTGCGAGTTTTCTCATATTTTGAGTTGATGCAACGATAGCTCATCGAGTGGAAAATATTTCCATTTGTCTTGTTTGAGTTCAAAGATCAGTAGGTGTCATAAAGTACCCCGACTGGCTTCTTATCCGTCTTCACGCTCGTGTTTTCTCTGTTCGCCGTGTATGAAAGAGCCCAAAACGCATGAGGGAACAGTTCTGCAGCTTCGTTCCTGTTCGTTCGGCTCGAGGGCTGAGAAAAACCATTTAGGTGTTTTTAAATAGTGACACAGATTTCTCTGAGAAGCTGGTCACATGCTCGATTGAGACAAACCTCTCCTGTGCTCACTCCTCCGTTCATATGACTGCCTCCAGTTCAGACTTGAGTGTTAACAGGTTCCTCTTAGTGAGATCGCCAATTGCACGGTTATTATTACAAATGACTCAGAATGGTTCCTCACTTTTCCTTATCGTGACTGACATTTATGGGTGTATCGTGCTGAGTAATCGTCATCCGGGTGCAGAATATGTCAGACAACAAAGAGGGAATAATTATGTTGCTTGTCGGCCTCACTTTGCTTAATGATCTCCACGTGCACTTCTTTCCTTAACAGACTATGACTACGCAACATTTATCTGATGATACTCGTCTGGGGTTTCAGTCGTCGTCACTGTTCTAACTTGCATTAACAGCACAAGTGTGCTATTAATAAAGGCAGCCTGTGTGTGTGCAGAGTTCCGTGTGCGTGTGTGTGTGTGTTTGAGTGTGCAGCCAGAGGACAGTCGGTTGGGATGATCCGTAACAACAACAACCGTGCTTTTGACTAAAGGTCACGTTTGGGGCCAGCGGTCTTCGAGGAAGCTCGGACTTTCGGTGGAGACACCAAAGTAAAGTCAACATTTGTCTAACCGCGGCGGGCGTGAAGTAAATGTTTGAACTGAAGCTCTTTTTGGCGTGCCGTACATGAAAATGTTATGGTGGCTGGTTGCTGTCATCCCTTGTGGAAAGCAGTCGCTCCTTGGCAAACCTCTTGCTCTCGCTGTGCTTTATGACACAGTCAACAGCCAGATGTTGCATCTTGTAAATTGTCTCTGGCATCTGGGAGTTCTGCCGTCTGTGTACTTGGATCAATGATGATTTGACACCCTTCCTCATACAAGAATAACGCTGCATTTGCACAATCTTTTCTTTCATCGTTCGATTTTTGATACGAGCTGAAATATCCAAAACTTTTAAGAGGCGCATCCTTCATGTTGATGAGCTTCTCAAATACTTTGCTGTAGCTATCAGTTGCCAATTAGTAAGGTTGTTTTGGCAGTTAAACCAGTTTTGTGAGCAGCTTCTCTGTTTTTTAAATTAAATTAAACGCATACTGACATTTTTCAGTACGTGTTCATTTTTTCATCACGGAGACAATTGAACCTCTAAAGCTGCTTTTTATTAGTATGCAGTTTGCAGCTGTATCAGGCCGAAAGTTTTCTGGATGTGTCATCACCACTAATTCCTCTGCAAAATGCCTGATGTGGACACGCTGCCAAGGAATGCAAACGCTTTGACTTTTGTCAGCTGATAAATGTTGTGTGTGTGTGTGTGTGTGAGAGAATAGGAACTCTGACAATAGAGTAGTATGAACTCGGCAGACACCTGGTTCATATTTTCAGGGTGAGACCGACTTTGGAAATGATTGGAAACGATCCCGTTCGGTGACTGTTTTTCTTTGTGTCCGTCCTCCAGATAGAGCCACAAAATGGAGGACTCCAGCAGCAGTAAGCCAGTTATGGTGACATCGTCGCTCAACTTCAAAGTCACCACCCCATCGTTCTACAACCAGCCAAAGAAGTTTGCCTCTGTGGCACCGCCGCGGCCCAAAAGTCAGACCCCTCCCTCAACCCCATCACCGACACCGATTGGCACAGCTGTTATTGGTCGAGTAGGAGACCTGCCTCCACCGCCCTCTTCAGTCTCTGATGGTATTTGCATTGTTTCATCTATTTTCTGAACCATTTTTTGTACTTCCGTCTTCAGCTCTGTAAGTAACTCCTTAGGCTGCATCATGCAGAGCCTCACAGTTCAGTGTGTGTAATGGATTACATCAGCCGTGTGGCACTGTCGTTTGACTCCGTTTCCTTACATACCATCATCTAATCCTGTCATTTCAGAGGAGGCAGAAAAATGGACAGTGTCTTTCTTCTGCTTTTGTAGTTTGTATTACAGCCCCTGGCAAAAAAATTGGGAAAAGGTTACGAAATCACTCCATTGTGAAATCTCTAGAAATAATACCCCCACATGTCTAAACCTGCTGATGAGTACACGGATAAAAGAGAATGGTTGCAGAACTTAGGGAGCTATTGCACCTGATCGGCGGCAAACATGGACCCAACAAGAGTGCTGGTTGGTTGTTCTCAGTCTGCTGTGTGTAAATTTGGAGCAAATGCAGACAAAAAGGTTGTAAAAGGTGAAAACGTACAGGTCGACCAAGGAAGAAGTCGAAGCATCGGGGCAGAGAACAGGTTAACTTTCCCAGTTTTCCACTGGGTTTCATGTCAGGTAAAAGACACGGGGACATGGCAGTCATCATTCTATCAGATGCAGCCCAGATCCCAGTCCCATTAAAATGAGCTTTCCATCCTGAATGAACGTCCCTCGTTCACGTGCGGTGGTTCCATAATCTTTGCCAGGTGTTGTACTTATCCAGTGCATTTGGTGATTTTTATTTTTTTATTTTTTTTAGATGCCATTGATGTACACACAGTTTATTTTGGTATGAAACATGAATGAACTGTAAGTGCAAAAAGGCACAAAAAAGTACAAAAAAACCTGTAGAAAATGGAGATGTAACAGCATGCTACTCTGAGGTAGAAGCTAACAATGGCTGTGACTGTCCGCAGCTCCTCTGGCGCAGACACAGAAAAGCAGTTTTAAGAGCTGTGAAAAGTACTTTTGACTCACCGACACTAAAAGTCGTGTTTACAGCTTGTTTTTTTTTTTTTTAACGTTTATCCTTCTTTGATTAAAAACATGTTAAAGAACATTCTCACATTGAACTGGATGATCAGCTAAAGTTGAGTAAAAAGGCATTTTGTGACAACTTTTAACCAATAAACCCTCCTTATTTTTGTCAGACTTCCCACCCCCTCCTCCTCCACTGGATGATGATTTGCCAGCACCCCCCCCTGAATGCCAAACCACGCCCCTTGCCTCAGATGCCCCTCCTCCTGCCTTCCCTGCTCCACCTCCGGTGGCGGATGACCTGCCCCTCCCAGCACCCCCCGAGGAGAGTGCCTGTCCACCCGCCTGCCCATCTCCCCCCCCACCTCCACCTCCACCTCTCCCGGCCTCCGGCACCAGTTTCCCGAGTGCTGCTGGGAACCCACAGGTGAGTCGTGATGCTTCACGGTTGCTTTGATTCTTCCTCTCGCTGCATGTTCCTGCATTTGCATGAACTCTGATAATAATTTCGGACACCGGAGAGCTCTAATGTGGGACCATACAGAGTCACTGGCGTAAATGCAGGAATTTCAGTCTGCTGAGTTTTATCCACAAAGTACATTAGCACCAGTCTGGGGTAAATCGGCCAGTTTCATGCGCCTAACGAGATTATTGGTGATTTTTGTCAAAAATAGTTTTTCGATGTGGAGTAAAAGGTTCACTGTGCAGATGTTTGTTGCTGGACTGTATTAGTTCCAGCTGGTATTTGTTTAGGCTACAGAGAGATCAGTGTGTGGAGTTAGATGGTAGTGAGCATTTAGAGAGAGCCAGATTAAAAAAAATGTCATTAACATAAAGACAATAGGAGTACATCTCATGGTTGAATTAACAAACAACCCGATGAACAGAACATTAAGAATGCATGCGGTTTGTTCTATCTTCTTCTGATATTTGATTCTGTATTTGGGTCCTAACACAGTGTACGTGTATATTTACAGTTGCACCAATTTCTCCTCCTCATCCACTGTTCTAATTATTTCCCTCTTGTGTCTTCCCCTGCCAGAGGCTGATAGAGAAGCAGACGAGCTTCGATAAGCAGATTGACTCTCTGACTGACTTGTTGTCCGAGATGGAAACCAGGGGACCTTTCAACCCTAAGGTATGAAGCGCAGACAGACGGTTCACACACCGTAACAAACATCAGGCGTCTCGGTTTAACCGGTCCACAGACCTGAAGAACAGATGAGAAGGAAGACGTCAGCTGGCTCACAGAAATCCTGCTGTACAAAAGAAGAATGAGTCGGTGAAAAGAAAAAGGAATAAAGCAGTGAAAGAAAGGCCGGCCTGTGGAAATAGTTTGGAGAGATGCCGAAGCAGTCTCATAAGTAGCTGCTCATCTGTAGCGGTTGAAAACTCAATTAGAAGTGAAGTGCATACGCAGCAGACCAGACTGAGAGAGAAAACCAAAAAGTGAGGTGGTCGGTGACTCACGCTGCGAGGAAACACTTGCTGAGAGGGAGGGCGAATGCACACTGAAGCGAGTGGAGAGCGTGATGAGGCCAGAGTGTGCTGCCAGAGACCCAGTGAGAGGGCCATAAATGGAGAGTGTTTTTTATCTGACTGGGAGGTACTGAATCAGAGCAGAATAACGTTGGCTCAAAACCGCAAAATGAATGTCAGAATAACGAAGCGCTTCTGATAAGCTCAAACTGTGGAGCGCTTCCAGTGTTTACTTTAATCAAAGTACCTCATTTGATCTCATAAAACTGTCTGCTTGCAGCATTTCAGTGAGCAACGACACACACCGATACTGACTTCTCTCTGTTGAATTCTAGTTTTAGTAAATACAAATTTGAATTATTGCCAATAATAGTTGCTCTTTTATGTTCTAGAGAATCTGTAAAGAGTTAATTTTTGCTGTTGTCATGTTGTTTATCCACAGATGCCAAGCCAATATTCATCAGCACCAGCCACCAAGCCCACAGCCCCTCCCCCAACTGCTCCGAAACCAGCACTCTCCTTCCTCCCACCTCCAGAGATGGGTGACCGCCCTCCTCCTGCACCCTGGGCAGAAGAACTCAAAGCCAGGACAAGCCGACAAGCCAATCACAACTCTGGTCCAGACTCTGCCGCTCAGCCTTTCACAAAGGTCCCGGGTGTGGCTCCCAAGTCCAGTTTTGGAGGGAGAATGTCGACGTCATCTTCCTCACTGGCACAAAAACTCAACCAGAACCTGAACCAGACAGCCACTCCAATCAACAATGCACCAAAACCTGCGCTTCCCACAGCCAGCAGCTCGTTCCCTCCACCTCCCGCAGCCCCGCCCGCACCTCCTGCTCCACCAAATAACGTGGCTTCTGCACCAGCACCAAATCACATAAAGAGTTCTTCCTTTGGGACTCAGGTGAATGTAAATCAAAACCCTCCTGTGGCTGTGCCTCCCCCTCAACTCAAGATGATGGCGTCTCCACCCTCACCCGTCAGCCAGCCAATGAAAACCACTCCTGCGTCAACGGTACGTTTCAGCCTGCACTTTAGCAAAGTACTTTAGAAAGGCGCGAGAAGTAACCAAATAATGAAGTTCAGAGTTAACAGAAGAGGATTCTGGATGTGTTGTGATTGAATGGTTAAATGTTAATGATAAACTGCTCTGTTGTATGAAAAATGTCAAACGTTTTATTTCTCTGTGTGCGTTGGTGCGAGCAGCCCTCCCCTCCTGGCCAAGTCCCTATTCCAGGTGGAGGCGTGCCTCTTAATATGAAGGAAGTGGAGGAGCTGGAGAGAATGACCCAGGACTTCATTAAAAACATGGACGCAAACCCGCCTCTCATCGCCTCCCCTCCAACAGGTACAGATATCCATATTCGGTGACTTGCACACACTAATCTCACAGTTCACCACTCATGCAGTCATACTCTTACATATGCTAATGAGAAAATCATTAAACCTAACTTCTGTGTGACACCATGATTCTCTGTGCTAATGTAGATGAATGGTGGGTGTCATTGTTGCTAATTAAAGTCATTATGTAGCTGCAAGTTTGTGCATCTTGCATCAATGTTTTTTGGGTTTTTTTTGAGAGGTAATGTTCTTGATGAGATTGATGGAGACAGAAAGTATCGGCTGTAACATTTTAATACCTCTCGCTGGAAAAGTTAAAGACATAAAAGAAATGATTTTTCTGTCAGTTTGCTGATTTGTTGCTTTATACAAACCATTAAGGATTTTTTTTCCTTTTTTTATAAATCCAGTTTTTGGGAAGATGATGTTTATCTCCAGAGGCAGTGGTTCTGTTTACTGCTTCACATACTTTTACCTTATTCAGTCTTTGTCAATGAATGCATTACCCAGAATTTAGCTCTTCCAATTCTAAGAGTTTGTAATGTGTTTATTTTGCGGTTTTATCCTCAATAATGGAGGAATGTAGTAAACACGAGCAGAACTGGGTAAATAGCAGGATGGATTTGTGAGGAATAACGTTGCATCTCACTCGTTTATGTTTCCTACTTTTTTTTATTTAGAGGCCTGCGGGAAGTGTGGCGTTGCTCTCTCCCGCACTCAGCCAGCTGTGAAGGCCATGGACAAACTGTTCCACTCCAACTGTTTCTGTTGCATGAGCTGCCAGCGCCCCCTGCAGGGCATGCAGTTCTACGACAGGGACGGCTCACCACAGTGTGAGGACTGTTACAAGGTGAGCAGACGCACAGTTCCTCTGGATTGTAAATGATCAAATCCAGTAAGTGAAATACAAATGCAGTAAATTGAAAACTTAAAAGTCTGTAGCTGGTATTGTCTAATTATTTTGGTTCTGTTCCAATGATTTTATTTTTTTTTTTTACTGACCAAACAAAGAGTTCTTCAGGGTAATCATTACATATTTCATCAGTGTAGAAAGTGCTGAACACGCAGCAAGTTCACAGTTATTTCCAAGTGTGCTTTCAGGTTAATAATTACATTTAAATGCATCTTGCTTCCTCTTGTTGCTCAGAGTTCGTTGGCCGTGTGTTCCCGATGTGGGGAGAGGATTACAGATCGTGTGCTGAAGGCGGTGGGACAGTGTTTCCATGCCCACTGTTTCCGCTGCAGCACCTGCTCCTGCGTACTCGAGGGGGCACCTTTTATCACTGATGACAACAACAACCCCTACTGTGTCCAGGATTACCACAGGTGGCCTCCGATTCTGAAGCTAATTTCCAAAACCATGTGTAATTTCTATCAGATTCTTGTGATGTAGTAAGGTAGTGCTCTTTATTATATCAACCGGTGTAATAGGAGAAGAGAGCAAGAACAAAATGTCTGAACCAGCACCTGAAGTTGTATCCATTGTTTGAATTTACTCATGAAACACACCTACCAGGATTACTGAAACGAGCAGCTACAGCAGCACTTCTTGGTTCTCCATTTCCTGCTAACAAACCGTTTACAGCTTGCTCAACAGGCCCATTAGCAGCCAGTTCCATTGGGTTTCATCAGAATATTGAATATGAGACTATTTGACCGCGGTAGGTAACCCAAGGCCTCTCCTCTCTCTTGCAGGCGTTTCTCCCCTCTGTGCGTGAGCTGTAATGAGCCCATTATTCCGGCCCCGGGCAGCGAGGAAACGGTCAGAGTGGTGGCACTCGACAAGAACTTCCATCTCAAGTGTTACCGCTGTGAGGTAAGACATGTTTTTAAAAAAAAAAAAAAAACTTTCATGTAAAAATGACCACGCTCCAGAAATGACTAAATATGGGCATTTATTGACTCTGCAGGACTGCGCTCGTCCCCTCTCCATTGAAGCGGATGAAAATGGCTGTTATCCACTGGATGGCAAGATCCTGTGTATGAAATGCCACACCCAGCGAGCCAAGCAGGCTGCACAGTGATTGGCTGATGCAGCATTGCTCAGTTTAACTATGAACCAAATCCAAAAGCACAGGATTTATCCAGATGCCAATTTGCCTTTGCAACGGGGCTTTATTCAGTATATGTGCGCAGGTGTGTGTGCGAGAGTGTGCATTGTTAAAAGATATGTCTGCATGCTGATATTGTGTAGTTTATCCAGTGCAGAGGTAATGTACTGCACTGAACTAAACTCCCTTCATCTATTGTTCCAGATCTCTAAGGCTCCCATCTCCCATCTCTAGCTTTCTTTTGTGTAATACCGTGTAGATTTTGTGCCAACTCGATGTTTACGCTAAAAATCTCCAGCATAACTTGCACAGAAAACGGTTTAATCAAAAGAGCAATCTGATGAATATAAAGTTGCCTTTCGCTGTCTCCTGCCTAAGTATTGTTTGTAGCTCCAGGAACTGGGATTTTTGCCTTTTGAAGACCTCTAACGGCTGGTCTCCTACCGTACAAGCGTTCTAACCAGGCCGTGGTTGATCGAAAGATTGGTACTATGAAGCGAGGAGCATCAGCAGCGCCATCATTGCACACGTTTCACCACTTGGTTCGGCCGGTGGTCGAAAACATCTTTTAAATCTTTGGCAATTGTTGTGTCTGCGAGCATGGCTAAGGATGCTTTCCTTTCTACAAAGTCCTTTATATCAGCCAGTCTGCTCTGATAGTATTTTGAGGTCATGCAGGGCTACAACGCAGCTGCAAAAAGATAAAAAACAGTGATTGTTGCTTTTGTCATTTATGTGATGCAAATTTAATGATTTACAGGCATGCTTTGAATTATGTCTGTCTGTGTTTGATCATACTGTGTACGGGCGTAATTGGAACAAAAATCAGCAGTTTTACTCTTTGGAAAATAGCTTAAAGCTGATTTAATCGTGATAAGTATTTATAGATGCATGCTTTTTGGACGCAGAAATGATGAACAAACAAGACGAGCACAGATTCTCTCCCCGGGATCTCATTTTTAGCGTGGTTAAGTTACACTGTCGGCAGCACGGCTGACATCAGGACCTTTTCTGTAATCTTGCACAGTGCCATATGAAGAGAAATATTCTTCTCGTGTTACTTTGACTTAAAAATCCCTGCACATGATGAATTCTGTTTAAAGACCAACGAGAAACATATAAGTTAGGTAGTAGTTTTAATAGTATGCAATTCTCACAATCTCTTGCTTTCGAATAATGTAATTAAGTATTAACGTTACTATCTTAGATACATGTGTACTAGTATTAAAGTAATCCGTATCAGCAGCAGGATGACAGAACGGCAGAGGCAGTTGAACTTTAGGTAGCAGATGTTAATTACAAGATTCAGACCAGTAAAACAGATAAATGGGATTTAATGTTTTAGCATTTGTGTTGGTTATTTGAGCCCAGTCTCTTTTTTTTTTCTTGACCTGTTCTATTGTTTCCATGAATACCACTACTCTTTCCATTATGCATCCTTTTGTACGTACATTTGTTCATGTAGGTTACATACTATTTTATCCTTATGTTGCTGTACTGTATTTCACTGATCTGATTAAATGCTTAGATTTACTTGGTTTCATTTAAAACTCGGCAGTGTGCCTTCTCCATTATCGTACTCCCTTGTTCTGTTCTAATTGAGCCTGGTTTGCAGCCACAGAGACGAATCCTCCCCAGTAGGAGAACTGTGGTTACTTGTGCTTGCACTGAGCCCGGTGCAGTGAAACCCCAGAATGAACAACAAAACATGGCAATATTGATGCAGCATCGCATGCTTGCTGTGTTATCAGTGGTGGCATTTCCTCTTGTGTGATGTCTTCTGTTTGCAGCGGTGACTCACCTTCGTGCCCGTGTCTGCATCACCCTGTACTATAAACATGGTGATGCCTCTATGGTTGTATTTACCTGGCATTACCTTGTATATCATTGTATTAAATGTGGCTGCCTTGTTTTTTTTTCTGAAAACCTTTTTATACATTTGATATGTGTGTATGTTTAAACATCATTTAGCCCCACCCCTCCTTTTTTTTTTCTTTTATTTTGGCTGTATCAAAAGATCCAAATAAAGACAAATGCTAAATACCGAAATTCTCCGTCAGTTTTCTCCCCATACAGTATATTTGTACTTTCATATGTTGAGTTTTTATGCTTCTTTCTAACAGGTCGGCTTCCACGAAACGTGTTTTCTCCCAGACTCTCGATGATGTGCAACCCTCTGAGACCGTGACCTCCAGGACGCTCTATCAGTTGTTAACAGCCATGTGTTGCACTGATAATGACGATAGCAGATGTGTGTATGTGCGTGTGCATCGCAGTGTAGACGCTTTCCAGGAAGAAGAGCTTACCCCCCCCTTGATGCAATGTATGAGCAAAAGCAAGGTGCTGGTCTTAACTCACCAAATTTGTAGCAAACTTACTGAAAATACATGCATTAGTCTTCATGGCGACTATCTCCAGGGCTCACAAACCACAAATCGGCTTCATCCATGCAAAGTAGGGACCCATGGTCTTTGCTTCATCTGGATTCTGGAGAGGAGAAGAAGACGAAGCCTGCAGAGTTGTTTTTATCAGTGTCAGATGAGGAGAGAAGTGAGTGATGGAAAGAGATACAGAGCTGAGATGACAGCCGTCTGACGTAGGGAGAGAAGGAGGTGGTGCACATGTGAAGTGTAGAAAAGAAAAACACAGGAGGCAACGTACTTGGAAAACACAGGGCAAGAATGAGTGAAACTACAGTAGAGCTTGAGGTAAGACTACAAAAACCTTATGTTAATGTATTGTTAGGAAGATGTGTTACTACGGCAACACAGCTAATGTTTTTTTAGGCAGGGCCATCGATGTTTCTCAAAAATGGCATTATTGTGTGGTTTTAAACTGACTGTAGATCTGCACAAAGTGCAATTGCTCAATGTTTTTTTTTTTTTTTTTTTTTTCAGTAGTCTTGAAACATTCAGTACAACTGATGATTGTCAAGCTGCTGAATAGCTCATTACGGGAGAAGTTGGGACTTGATGTAAAAAGTAAATACAAATTGAATGCACTTATTGCCACATCATGTGTTTTAACTGAAAATAGTTCACAAACGCCATATCAGCCACTAAAACTGTCAATTCAATACCAGCGACATCTTTAAAAAAAGCCGAGAGAAAGAATCCTAAATAAAGGAAGTGTTGAGTAACATTTGGAAAGAAACATGAGTTTGATGAAGTTACAACATAACTGGTTAAATAGAGCCATAACTAAAAAACTTTTAGAAGTAAAAAAAAAAGTAGGTGAAACACTGTCTCTACATCAGGTAAAAGGCAGTAAATAACTTCAAAGTGGTTGTGATCTACAGGCCCTTGGGCAGCACTGAACTAAAAACAAACATGATCTTGTCATGGAGAACCCTGTATGAGCTCAGGAACACATCTGGAAACGACTGTCGGCGAACACATTTCATCACTGATGCAACTGCACAAAGAAAATACACATTTAAACACCTGTTTCTCAGAGCCTGATGGAGTGGACGGGACAACCGTCCTCTGGCCTGACAGATTGAACTTTTAAATAGTTTTTTAGGCATCATGGCTGCTGTTTGCTCCAGGCAAAAGAGGAAATGGAACATCCAGCCTGTCATCATAGTTCCTTAAAACTCCGGAAAGGCCTTGGTTATCTCACCAAATCAATGCCAAACACATTCAGCGTGTATTACAACAACATGGCTTTGTATTAACGGAGTCTGGATGATAAACTGGCCTGAGTGTACTGAAGACAACTGGCACATTTTGAGTCTTATATCCAGCTAAATTGGAAAACACAGCAAATAATCTCCTCAATTCCCAAACATTTGCACAGTACTCTTGAAAATAAGGAGGTGATGCAACTTGGTGGTGAACATGCCCCGTTATAGCTATGTTAGCAACATGTTGTTGGCATCAAATTCTGAATATATTCAGAGGATATATTTCTCTAAAGGCCTTTGTACTATTTTCGATCAAATCTTGACAGAGTTTGCATTTGGTTTTTTGAAAATCAAATTGTTTTTGCATTTGCGCAGAATTCTACCTTTTGTGAAAATGGTGACGCATTAGCGTGTTTATTCATGTGTCGCACACTGAGTGTATAAATGTAATACGCATGGTGGTATTTGTGTTGCAAGCTAGGCATTAGTTAACATATTAGATAGCATAGTTATACTTCTTTCCCTTGTGGCATGACTGCTTTGATTGAAACTTGAAACACATGAATAACATACACTCAGTTTTTAATGTGATTTACAGTGCTTGAGACGATGATTCGACTGAGTGGCGTGTGTTCCAACAAGTCATTGCTTCTGAATATGATAAAAACAACACGGTTAGTTAGTCATGTAGATTGTGAGAAACATATAATCTTTGTGCAGACAAGTGGAAATGATGTAAACGGTGGTGACATGTTATCAGAAATTAACACAGTGTGAGGAGAGGTGTTTTAGGGCGAGTTCCACTAAGCACCTGTGAATAGTGAAGGAGATCAGTTACCGGACCTTTGGGAGAGGAATGTTGTCCCATTCTTGTCTGATTGAAGATTCGAGCTTCTCAACAGTCTTGGGTCTCTTCTCTGTCATGTTTTGCATTTAATTTTGTACCAGATGTTTTCAGTTGGTGAAAGGTTTGTACTGCAGGCAGGTCAGTCCAGCACCCAGACTCTTTTACTATGAAGCCTGTGGTTACTGTGGTTACTGTGGTTTAGAGTCGTCTTACTGAAGTGTGCAAGGCCTTCCCTGGAAAATATATCATCTTGATCGGCTCACATATTGCCCTAGAACCTGTGTGGCTTTTTAACTGAGTACTGGCTAGAAGGTCCCGCTCCTTTTCAGACCGAAGGATGCTGTGTCCATGATTTCCAAAAACAATTTAATGTATTGATTCATCTGACCACGGAACAGTTTTTTCACTTTGCCTCAGTCAATTTTAAATGAGCTTTGGTCCAAAGAATCCAGTTGTTCCTTGATCATGTTCACATGTGGCTTCTTCTTTGCATGATAGAGCCTTAACGTGCATTTGTGGACGAAACGGTGAGTTGTCTTCGCAGACAATCATTTCTGGAAGTATCAACGAGCCCATGCAGTGATTTCCAGGACAGAATCATGTCTGTTTTTAATGCAGTGCTGCCTGAGGGCCTGAAGGTCACTGACACCTAGTACTGACTTTTTGCCGATGTCTGTTACACACCGAGATGTCTCCTTCCCTCAATCTTTTGATATGATGTACTGTGGATAATGGAATATTCAAAGTTTTCATAATTTTACACTGATGAACATTATTCTAAAATTGCTCCACAATTTGTAAAAGTAGTTTTTTGCATATTGTTGAAACATACCAGTTAACCTATTTAGCTGCAACATGTTCCTCTAACTGTTTCTTTCTAGTAATTCTTGCTTTTCTGGTATTTTCTTGCCCCATTTCTAACTTTTTTCGAGTTATTGGTTTTGCTGTCATCAAGATGACCTCAATTTTTTCATGAAATAGTAAAATGTCACATTTTCAAGTTTTCTATGTTTGTCTTTGAGATTTACAAACCATTGCATTCTGTTGCATTCATGTACATTTTACACAACGTCCCAACTTTTGGGGAACTTGGGTTGTTTTCTGATAACAGATTGTTTTGGGTTTATTTCAAGTGTGAGTGCAAGCAGTCATGCATCTTATGACATGGTTTCCATGCGTGTATTGTGTGGCTTTAAAAGGTTATGGGTAAAAAAGAAAAAGTTGATAAGTGGGAGCAACACTAAACATCTGCCGTGGACTTTTATGATATCAAGCTTTGTATGTTCTTACAATTTCTACATTACTGGCTCACAGCAGGACAAGCTCATTTTATGAAAGTCAGTGTGAATATCACTAGATGTCTGGTCGTTTATTTCTGAGGAAGGTTCCAAATTGAATTAAATGACCCAGAAATACTTAAGTATCTCAGCCATTATAAGAGCTTGTTGAAATCTCTTAATGCTAAGGAAAGGAGCTTAAGTGCTTCCTTAACTATCTCCTTTAGCATGGAAAACACTAGACCATCCAGATAGAAAAGAAATAATTCCATGTCATGATTCCCAGTGACGGAAACTTTTGAAGCAACTCTCAGTAACATTTACCCTTATGTGGAAGGAAGGGTGAGAATAAACAGTTTTCAACAATAATGTTTCACTTTTGATTTTTTCTTTCCTTTTTAAATCATGAACCTTGCTGATAAAGTAACATTTGATCCGTCATCAAAGTAATATGATATAAATGATAAAGCCTCTGCGTAACCATGTGATAAGATTACATTAGACAATGTTAGGCATCTTTTCCTAAGGTCTTAAGAATTTCAATTCTACCATCTTTCCTTAACCTCGTGGCCTTTTCCAAAGAGGTTAAGGAAAACAGCTTAGGAAGAAACTATAGTAGGTATTTTCTTTACTATCCAACTGAACCCTGTGTACTACACTCATATTATTCCTTCTCAACCACTCATATTTTTGTTGTCTTTACACTATTTCACCTTCAGCTATTAGTCCAGTCATTGTCACAGCGCGAACCTGAGAGGGAGCTTCAGCCTCAGCAACAGCAGCAACTACTAGAGTCAAACCTTGAGCACCAAGTGAAGCCAGTGTGGATAAAGCTTCAAAGGCTTCTCCTCTTCCTTTTGGGATTCTCTTTATGTTCCGCCATTTTGGGACTGATCTACTACATGCACCACAATCTCCATACTGAGAGCAATAACAATGTCACTCCTGGTAGGCCTTTAGAGAAATGCAACAGTATGGCACATTGCATGTGGAATTTTGCCTTTTTATTCAACTCTTCTCTCACTCTCTCCCGTAGTGACTCCGTGTCTCTCTCCAGCCTGTCAGTGGGCCGCAGCCCGTCTGTCCATGTCCACTGATCCTTTCACACAGCCCTGTGATTACTTCATGTTCACATGTGGAGCTGACAGACTTTCAGCAGAGGGCGAAGAAAGATATAGAGGTCAGGACATACCTGGACATTCGCAAAACCAGATGGAAAAGAGACAAAATGAAGAGAGAGAACACAGACCGACAGAGGATAAGTTAATGAGCCGGAAAACTGCGCTGCTGCAGTATCTAAGACAGATTTTAGGTAGGAACCTGTCGATTCTTTTTCTTATCAATATACACACAATAACAAACAAAAAGAGTATTGGGATTTTTTGTGAATTTATAAAAAACTGAAATGTTGCTTTTACAGTTTAACTGGAGACCACTTGAACCTGATAAATTATTCGAAGTGTCAACTCAGCTCTCACAGCTGATGGTAGAAGTCAATATGAAAACCAGACCACAAGGTTTTGAGAACTGTAGATCTGGAGGTCGTGATACAAATTAATAGTAATAATAATAGTGATAATAAATAAATCAATTTGCAGCTTTTAAAGGGTCCTAAAGCTTCTATTGTAGTCTAATTCAATGTCTTTGTTAGGAACCACCATAAGACTTTCTAGATCTGAGTGCCCAGACAAACTAAGAAACTGTAGACAGGGGTTTTGAGTAGATGACAATCGTCACATCGCAAAGTAATTTTGTGGAGATGGAAGAAGTTTACAGAAAGATAACCAATCAGGCTTTATCCAAGACAGAATTTTTACATCTATAACCACAAAATGTGATTCTTAGCTAAGTTCTCATGTGTAGACACAACATCGGTTCATTTCTAGAGTTAGGTACCTTTTTAATGTTCGAATCTAAATCAGTTGAATAAACTTTATCAATCCCAAAATGGGAAATTATTCATTGGTCGGTGTTAACACAACCCTCAGAAAATAGTCAGGTAGAAGAACAGAAAAAAAACCTCTGGCTCCCTGGAAGCATTATAATAAAAAATGAAAAGACTGTTACACAGTACCGTCACCTTTTTTCCAAATAACGTGTGCAGAGGAAACTGAGCTTCACCTTATTATCACTGTCCCTGTAAACATGGTGATCCAAACATCATTCTGTGGTGATATTTTTCTACAACAGGAGCTGGGAGATTAGGGGACAATGGATACAGAAAATATATATAGTATAGAGTAATTCTGAGGAAAAACCCTCCAGATTGCATGGGATGTCAGCCAGGGACATAGATTTAGATTTCAGCAATAACCCAAACAAAACCACCAGGACAACTGATCTAAATTGTGTTTCTGTATCTCTCTGTTAGAGACAAATGACAGTTCGGGTAGTTCAGCTGTGCAGAAGACTAGAGAATTTTACCATTCCTGCTTGGATGCAAGATCTATAGAAGCCGCAGGAGCAGAACCTTTCCTCACACTCATCCAGAAGGTATGATGATGATTGTATAAGAAGTTTTTTGGCTGATCTTTACCAAAACAGGCCACCGAATGCTCCCTTTCTGCCACGTTATGGGTAGATCTGCTTGCCCTTTGTTTCTGTAGTTAAAGATACAAATCACCATAAGAGAAAAGACGTCAGTAGAAAATTGCTTTCTTAAACACATATCATCGATATTTAAGGGCTGCAAATTCTCAAAGCGGGCGATGCAGCTGGTATGTGGCTGTCCTCCATGACAGACCACTGCATATGAAGAGAATGGAGGCTGATCATCTGGCACTAATCCCCAAACTCTACCCCACCACCAGAGTTATAGTAATTCTGCTATATTTGCTGTCTCCTTTCTGCATACAGCTGGGAGGTTGGGCAGTATCAGGGCAGTGGAATAAAACTGATTTCAACTCCACCCTCGGTTTGCTAATGAGAGACTTCGCCACTTTTCCATTCTTCAACCTCTATGTTGGCAAAGACCCAAATGAAACTGCGCGTGGGACGACCAAAAGATACATACAGGCCAGTTCCAACAAGGATATGATGTGATGATAATAGCAAATAAGCTTTGTGTCATGACTTCATCTCATGTATTCTCTTAACAACAGATTGATCAGCCAGATCTGCTGATCCCAATTGAATGGAACAGCAAGACAGAGAAGTCTGAGGCTAAGACGGAGGTTGATAATCCCTGCTGATGACAGAAATATTGTACAACATCATTCATGCGTGAAACTAACAGTAGTGTGTTTTTGTATTCAGACTCTACGTCCCTTCTTGGCATCATGTCAGGGGTACCTGGCCCTCCTGGGATCCCCGCAGAGCAGAAGCATGATCCATGTGGGCATGTTCATCTCTTTGTCCTCTGAGCTTGCCGTAGCCGCTTCACCTCTGCGCTATCGTCTGGCGAAAGGACAGCTCCATCAGCGCATGACCATCAAAGAACTACAGGTACGGCGAATTCTCATACTGTCAAGTGCGTATTGGGGCAAGTGTGGGTTTCACGCTCAACTTTGGCTTAGTTTGTATCTATACTTACACATACTGTGTCTGAATGCACTCTAACATGTTCTTTTGTCCGTGAATGATCCACTAGAGACAGGCCCCTGCCATTGATTGGTTGGGCTGTTTGCAGGCTGTTTTCCATCCACTGTCCCTCAGTGAGGACGATCATGTCTTCCTACATAACTTACCCTACATTGTTCAAATGTCCCGCATCATTAACAAGTGGCTGAATAAGCACGAACTGAGCAGGAGGTACTGTAAAGACATTGAAAGGTGAAGATCAACTATCCACAAGCCTTTTTGTGTTTCTTATTTGATCCTTTCCTGTCATTTGGTTCTCCTTAGTGGTCCCCTTCATACATATATGGTCCTCAATCTGCTGCACACCCTCATGCCTGCCATGGACTCCAGATTTTCTGAAACAGCCAAGAATTTCTCTGAGGCTTTGGGTAACGCCGACGAGGTCAGTCAATATTGTGACATTTCAAAAAAGTAGAATTTGAAAAAGAAAAACAAATAGACCTGCACATTGATTTGTTGGAGTCACATTTGACTGTGGGGCTTTTCAGCAGCAAGTTCCTCGCTGGAAATACTGTGTGCTGGAGACTGAGAGGGGATTTGACTCAGTCCTCACACACCTTCTTAGTGAGAGGACCGCACACACAGAGGTGAGGGAACGCCACGACACGTAACTAATTCAATACGTAGAGATTTGAGTTTAAGTCTGTTAAAGTGCTTCAAACTTCAACAGGCAGAGAAGATGATCGCAGATGTCTTTTCCTCCTTCAAATCCAAATTACATGAGCTCAAGTGGATAGATCGGAAGTCTTTTCGGCTTGTCATGAAAAAGGTAAAGTCTAAAAAGAATAAAAGATTTCTAATTATTTATAACCATCTTTTTTCTGTTTCATATCAGTTACGGCTTGTCTCTCTCCAGGTTTACTCTTTGATTCCGAGACTATGGACTTCAGGGGAAATCTCTGATGCAGATGAGCTTGATCTGCTTTTATCCGAGGTACCTGCAGACTTGCCCGTTATACGTCTGTTCGTGGATGATAAAAACCTTTATCAGCACAATGTTTTGTAATATTCTGTAGTTGGTCTAAACCAGCTGATAAAGTTGAACAGATTATGAATCTATTATGCGTCTATTATTATAGCGCTGGTCATTTGATGCTGTCAGAAATGATTAAACACCTTTGATTCTACAATCTGTTTGATTTCAGGTGACAGTCAGCAATCACAGCTATTTCTCCAACTACATCCAGCTGCTGTCCCTGTGGCAAAAGAGACGCAGTAAACTCTTGACTACTCAGAGCGAGACTGCTGATATGTAAGTCTCCACTTCATGACTTAAAGCCGACAGATACTGGATAACGGTCTTAGGCCTTCAATAATCCTCTCACATTTCTTTCAGTCTGTCTGTCACACCGTTTCTTCTGGGTAATGAGCTCCTCTTTCCCATGGGAATGTTCATCCCTCCTCTTTTCCATCCCTCCTATCCAAAGTAAGATACGCACAGAGAGAAGAGCTATTCCTTGTTTTTAAAATGATCTACATAAAATAAAGATTAGAGTTCACGCTTTTTTTCTCAAACAGAGCCTTGAATTATGGCGCAGCGGGTTTTCTTATCGCCAAAGACATCTTCCATCTGCTCGTGCCTGAGAGTAAGCAAGATTAACATTTACGCACTTACACACGCGTCTTTATCATTATGTTCATTATTAGGTCTGAAAATGTGGCCGCTGACACAGCACTTTATGTCAGGTATTTACCAGACAAACTAAAATTGTCTGCACTTAATTGTAGCAATTAAGTCCGAGGCCTCGAACTGCCTTGGAGGACCTAAGATGCCAAAGTTTGTGACTTTCAAGATTGTGGCCTCTTTCACATGGCAACAAATTCATGTGCATGGCTGCAGATTTGCAGGGCTCACATAAAGATTAGTTTTTATGAGAGTGGTGTTACATCCCACCACTGTTGGGGGAGTCAAAAGAGGAAAAAAAAAACTGCCAATTTTTGTTTATGTTACTTTGAAATGTACAGCACTCTCTTTCATGTGGTCAAATGTAATTAAATGAATCAACATGGACATTTTTAAGTACTTTGTTGAGAATCTGTTGCAGAAGTTAAGTGAAGTCTGGAATTCATGACCATTATAAAAAAACATGCCCCCTCCTTTTGTAGTGCTTTGAGGTTTATTAAAGCTGCCTTTAATTTGTCCCTCTCCTCAAGTCTTCGGCTAATAAGATGCAGCTTGAACAAACAGAATTCAGACGACTGACAGAATGTTCCACTTTTTTTGCCATAAAAAAACCAGGGTTGCTTTTATAGCACGTTTTGGATCACTGTCCATCTGTAATTAAAAGCAGGGAGACGTCAACTTTGCTGCATTTGAGCGAATCTGAACTGACAGTACATTCTGAGACATTTCAGGATTTCACGTCTTCTGTCATGTGAATAAACTCTTGGACTCAATGCGCCTGGAAGCAGTGCATGCCAATGTCATCACATTGCATCTGCTCGTTCTACAGTTGCTGTTTTATGCTTTGGATCACGAGCTGTTCCAAACCCACCCCAAACTTGTCACTGTTTACCATAATGATGCAGGCTGACTTGTATCCAAGTCGGCATCCATCCAGGATCCAAGTTTAATTAGTTTTTTTTTTTTTCTTCAGGCTTATGAGTGGTTTGCACTTTGGGGTGAAGCCCCAGAAGAGAAGAGAAGGTTTTCTCTTTATGTCAGAGTTGGATAATGATAACTTATCCACCTGGAAAGTCTTAACTCAACTGGGTTTTGTGAATGGGTTTTCTTCTTCACCATGGAAAATCATCAGTAGATGTCAAGGTCTTAATGTGACCAAGCTCACCAACGTGAGGATACCAAAGTGCTGATTTGTTTTGTATCTGCAAACTGAAGATGCTCTGTTTAATTTGCAGAGGGTTCCTTTAAAAGGCAGGTTGAGGATTCTCAGTAACAACATTTGGAGTAAATTAAAAACCTTCTTGAAACATACTGAAGAAATAGCTCTTTCTAATTGTTCTTTCCTAACTTTCCTTGTTGCACGCATTTCATTTAATTTGGATGTGAATAACCTCAAATTAAAGCTGAATCCACACATTAAACTTGTTTTGGTAATCAGATAAAACAGCCAACATTTTGTCAGTGTTCAAATATATCCAGACTTGAGCAAATTTCTTTCATTAATTCACCATCTCGTTATCTGTTCTGTTATAGTTTATTCTCACAGTGAGACTGTGCATGCTGTGGGGGAATGTGTGTGGGCTCACTACCTCAGTGTGACTGAAAAAGCAGGCAGGGATGGAGCATTTTCGCTTTCAGCCACGCAGCAGCAGGAGGTGTGGGTGCAGTACTCTGCACTGCAGGTGGCACTCCAGGTGAGTAGCCATCCTCAAACTTTAATGTCTGTGTGACAGCAGCGTTCAGCTCCTATGTTCACATTTTGCCCACTTATTTCCTCAGGCTTATCATCAAAGTCTCAGCCACCATCCAGGTGACACCTCCCTTTCAGGGTTGTCACACACTCGTCTCTTTCTCACATCCTTTTCTCAGGTAAATTCCAATTTTCTCTTTTAATGTTTTCTCTTCTTCCCTCTTAACAACTGATCCTGTGTTTTAACATTTTGTTCTCCAGGTAAACTGTGATGCTGACCCATACCATGAGTCCATGCCCTTGGAGCCCTCCTTCCTAATTGCAGTAATTTGTGCCAAATCTAACCTGTGCTCTATGAGCCTACAGTGCTCCATTAAACCCCAAGGGAATTCATCACAAACATGCTGAGCAGTCCTCTTTAATGGCGAGAAGAACTTTTGTTTATGAAAACATATTCCGGGGAAAGGGATGTTGGAAAACTGCTGTTTGATAAAGTTTATGTATGTTTGTTTAAGTGTACCTAAAGTATCCACAATCCAAAAACACGATTTTCGTATTAGCTGTAGTTTTTGTTGTCGTTACGATGTGTTCTGCAAATTGCGTTAATTGCACAAGCTGTTTAGTAGGCTATTCATTAAAATGGAAAATAAACATTTGAAATGTTGTTTTCATGTTTCTTTTAAGCTGTGGAGGACGTTCTGAGTAAGAAAAATCATCTTCCTGTTTAGGGTGGGGGCTGACCTTGAGGACATGTTACATTTTTTGACCTCTTTGGGTCAAAAACAAAAAAGCAGAAAGCGTTTATGTGTGAGGGATCATGAGCTGAGCTGCTGAAACCACTGGTTTAACCTTAACATATTGTCACCTGTGATTAATCCGTTTAGGTATTTTGTACGCTCAGAAAGTAGGTTCACAAATCAGAACAAATTTGTTCTGTTTATTCATACTGATGGAAGTCTCCACCAAATTGAATGGTCCCATCAATGTCATGTAAGATAGCAAATGGTGGTCCTACACTTTAATAATACAATTAATGGTGTTTTTTCCCCTTTATCAAATCACTTTCTTTTTGTCTCTGTCAATATGTACGTGTGCAGAAACTGTATACAGTTAAGTATATTTAACTTCAGTGCAGCTCCTAATAAATCCAGTTGTTTCACTTACCACTGGTAACTTTATAACCTGATTTAAATAAACTGTGATGAAGCCTAATTGTGTGTCATTGCATGTGTTCTGGACCAGCTGTTACATAGCAACTACAGAGCTGTTATTTTTCAAACTATCACTACTATTTATAATCAAAAATTCAAGATTTCAAGATTATTTGGAGGCGTTTCGCCGTGCAAGATCTCTTCTTGAGATCTAAAATAATCTCCATCCAAAAATGCGGAGTAAAGCGCCAACGAAAAAAGTAGCTCTAAGAGGTGCGGCTGGAAAAGCTACCAGGATTAAATCGGGAGAAAACGCGCAGTTGAAACTGAATAAACGGACAGGAAAACCCACTAAAACTCCGACAGGTAAAGGCCTTGGAAAAGCAGGAGCCAAACGTTTGGGGCGGCTGCTGAAACGGGTCATCCGGCCTCAGGAGGAGCCAAAAGGACAGGGGAAAGTTTCTCTGCCAAGTGAGTACAGTCACGGTTAAGATATTAGCTACATTAACTGCTGTGGCACTAGTTTAGCTAACGCTAGCTAATAGGTTGCTAGGATACTCGAGCATTTAATTTAATATTTTTAAATTCAATAACATGTCATTCATCCCCAAAGGGAAATTATAAAGCTGTAGTATTAATTATTATTAAAGATATTCTATTGTTATAGATTGAAAACAATATTACATATAAATCAACTGATAAAAGATTTAGAAAGTTTAAGTGTAGCACAGAGAAACGCTGTTACAGGGATATTACAGATAGATTACACTATCTGTAGGAAGCACTGTAACTCTCCTCTTTTACTACTGTCTCTCTGTAGAGTCTTAAAGCTGAGTTGAGAGGTGTTATAGTTACAGTCAGGTCTTAATGAAAAACACAATGTGATTTGGTCCAGATATTCCTACTGTGGTCCAGGTTTATCCATTTTATCTACCAGTGACCTCACACTTCCCATGATGATCAAGAGAAGAAATTATTTAAACCATCTTTCCCTTTTTTCTCCACTCTGTTCCTGCTTTCCATCCAAGACATTTCCCCTTCAACTCATCTTGATTTTAGGCCTTATTCCAGGCATTTCTTGCGCTTTGGAAAGCTCAATTGTCAACAGGTTAACACATTTTCTGTTGCCGTGGTTATGCATCATAACAGATGTAAAAGAGCTAAAGTCCTTCCAGCATCACAGGATACAGACCATAATAGAAATATCTCAAGACGTTGCAAAGAAAAACACATCATGTTCAGTGCTACTGCTGCAGGCTGCCTGCCTCGAGGGTGATAGGATTTTATAAATTCCCATTAAAATTCAGTATATTTAAGTCACTGCAAGTTGCACTTAAAACACTGTGAATGAAAATATTGAAGAAATTGTTTGGTAAATATTAGCTTAAAAATGAAAGAAGAAAGAATAATTAAACATAATAAAAATAGATGCATTGAAGAATAATACTTTATAATAATTCTTTGGATAACTGTCACTTCCTGTAGCTTTGATTTATCTTTTTCTAACATAATGCTCATTTATCAGAGCTATTTTAAGACAAGAAAACAGTTTCTTAAAAGGAAAAATGCTTAAATTCTTTCTTTAATAATACTTCATACCTTATTTAGAAAACTTTACTCTGAGTTTTGCAGTAGCACCAAACTAGTAGCAGCTTGGACATATTGCATCTTTTAAAAAAAAAAAAAAAAAAAAAGTAGGTTTGAATGCTCAGCTGCGTGAATTATTTTTGCTAGCACATCTTATGGCGTGTAACCTTGCCAGAGGTAAGGTAGTGTACATGTGGGAGCAGTCGATTGAGCATTTTAACTCCAAATCCAGTCGAGTTTAAGGGCAGATGTTGACGATGGAGGTTGGGAGCAAACCAGAGAGCAAGGAGAAGGAAGTTTAAACCAGTTTCTCTCCTAATTGTAACAGGGAATATCAAATCACTGGCAAATAAAGTGGATGAGCGTGGAGTGCTGAGAAACACACAGCAGGAATAAAGGGAATTTGGTATTGGTGTGTTTCACCAACACTTGTTTGCAAAGTTTAACTTCTTTGCTGCAGTGATGCTTATTTTCTCTAAAAAAAAAAAAATCTAGATTTTTGTTTGTTGTTTCAGAAGTTTGATCATATTATTACAAATCTTGTTCCATATAAACTCCCATGCCAAGTTTTTGTAAATGTTATACATCATCCCAACTGGAAATACCGCAAATTGGCGTGGGATGTGTACAGTCAGTACAGAAAGATTCTAACTGCACGGCACACGTGATCAGCGATATCAGTGAGGTGTTGGCTCAAAGCCTGGGATACTACGAGATAAAACTCACCAAACCACAGTGTGTTCATCCTGCTGCCTCCTGACAAGAGAAATGTCAGCTACTATATAACTTACGAGAGTACCTTTGCTGAGGCTCCACCTCAATGGTTTTTATTTTATTATCTTTTGTTGTGGATATTATAAAGAGAATACACCTGTAAACTGTAACTGTGACAACCTCTCTATCTAACAGAGACTCCGGTGCGTCTTTTCAAGCATCAGATTCAAACAGAGGCTAACAATGCACCCAAAGCAAACTCCCCAAAGCTGGCCTCGCCACAGGTCTCCAGGCTCATACTCAGTGTCGTCTCCAAGTGCAAACATAGAGGCGGTATCTCCATGGCAGAGCTCAAACAGACTCTGGCAGCTGAGGGTTACGACGTCACCAAGAACAACAGGCAGGTGAACGTGGTGGCCAAAAGGCTGGTTAACAGCGAGACCCTCGTGCGAACTACAAGAAATGCATCATTCAGACTCAACAGTAGCGTAAGATGCATTTCATCATTTAAGTTGGTAACGTGTCACTTTGTTGTGTTCTCAATGAGTTTTATTTCTAACGCTTTTTTACTCTATCAAACCAGAAGCTCACAGATACAACTCGAGTTAAGGCAAACACTGCGAAATCTTCGAAACCAAAAGGGGAGGTAAAGCAGAGCACCGCAACCCAGAAATTCCTCAAAGGAGCAGAAAGGTCGCAGAAAGGACAGAGAATGACTCCCAAACAAAAGGGCAGATCCTGCAAGCCAACAGGCAAGACCCAAAAAGCACCAGCCAAATCACACAAACAACCAGGCAAAACTCGCAAACCAGCAGCCAAATCACTCAGTCAAAAAAGACAGGCAACCAAACCAAGAAGAAAAGCTGTCGGTAAGAAACGTAGACCTGCAAAGAACCAAGCCGCACAAGCACGAAAGTCACCAAGGAAAGCTAAAAGGTTTCAGAGACGTCAACCAAAGCACGACCAACATCCATATAAATCTTCTCGGAGAAGACAACCGCCAAGACGGAGGCTTCCCAAAACAAGAGGAAAGTCGCAGCACAGACGAAATGGCAGGAGAAGAGCTTACTACTAGGATTAGTGAGCAGCAATAAACAGAATCCTCTGCAGCAAACTGAAACTGTTTATTGTTCTTTGATGGATCAGATGTGTCAAAAATACTGAAGTGTCCTAAAGTTACTTAAGTGTCCTAAGTTATCTCTCCACAAGAACTTTCACCACTATGCTTTGCTTCTAAACTGTAAAGGAAAAAACAAACAAAAAACACTCATTACCTGATAATACATTTTAATGTAATTATTCTATAAAACCTCCAAACTCAGCACTGATAACAATAGAAGAAAAACATTCATGTTTTTACATGGAAAGGCAATACTGGGTACAAAACCACTTTAAATTCCACCAATACATAAGAATACACAACCAGCACAGTGTGTAGCAGGATAGATGTCTGTAGTCTGTGTGGCATCACTGGATGTTTGGGCCAGTCTTTCTTTCAGGAATGAGGTCCATTTATGCCACTTGTTCTGTTCAGTCGGTATTTATCAGTTTATTTTGATATGTTTGTCACATGACGCCCCACACTTCTTCAAAGGCGGAGCAGATCTTGGCACAGGTCAGTGCTCCAGAGAGCGGGTAGTTACTGATGGACACAGTCTTCTCCGTGTAGTCCACGTTCACCTGATAAAAACACGCGAATTAGCCAGATTCGTAACTTAGAGCCTCGAAACAGCTACTGTGTGTATCGGTTTCTCACCGCTCCATGTGCGAATGCTCCGATCACCACTGCAGCAGGTCCCTCTGGCACCAAAGTCCGGGCGCTGACGGCTTCCCCAGAAGAGAAGGAGGTGGCGATACGAGGGCAGCCCGGAGGCAGGTGGTCAGAAACAGGATTTTTAATCATCCTCAGCAGCTTTTGCGGACCATCAGATGCCCGGACACTCAGCTTGTGCAGCAGCTGCACTAAGGTAGATAAAGAAGAAATATTAGGAGCAGCCGACGAGGGGGGAGGCGTTGTTTAAGCATGTGACAAAAAGGAACAAAATAGCTTACCCATCAGGCCACAGAAGCGAGTGAAGGTTCTTGGGATGCGGGTCTGTGGGTTGATCTCTATTAATGCGTTTTTCTCTGTGTGGATGTAAACCTGCAACAGGCCTGCCCTGTTCAGCGGACTGTCCATCAGCATGAGCAGACACTGGAATTAATCAGTTTAAGGCCAAAATTATTTACCCGTGATGTCCCACGTAACTTTACAAACTCACTGCCTAGTAAAAGACAACAAACACAAGCATGAGGTTGTAGGTGAAGAAAACAGCTGCACTCATGAATATGATTTGTCACCTGATGCGTGATATCTGGTCTTATATGTCCTGGGTCTCTTCCACTTTTGACGATCATATTTTTGTGCTGGTCACAGTTTAACAACTCAAAGGTTTTCCCGACCTGGGTGATAGAAAACACAACAATAAAATGTATCGATTGCCTTTAAAACCATTAATGGCACCAGCTGATTGCTGACATGGGCAGGTTCAACGTGCATCACAACACGACTCTGATGTTTACCTTCACTGTTTCGAGTGAAGCTCCCTCCAGAATAACAACCAGTCTCCTCTCTGCCATTCGGTCATGAAGGCTGCGGAGGTGTTTGGCTGGTTTTGGTTCATATTCGTCCAAATGTTCAAGACCACGCTTCTTACCATCTGGAGCCGCCATGATGTCTGCTCTTGCCTCCTCCGTTAGTCGCAGAATGAGGACGTCATGACAAAACAACGCTTTCCAGCGTGGGTGGGTTACTTGTTCAGCAGTAAATTTTTGTATGTAACAACTTTTAATTACAGCTTAAGTATTTTAACAGTATTTATCTTTATGTATTAATTACATTAATCATTTGAAAAAAAATATGAACGACCTAGCGTCTGCACGCGCATGTGACCCTATTCCGTCACCTTTGTGCGCCGGATGTACTCTTGCAACGTGCGGAGCGGAATTTCACGTGTGGAAAGAAGTCTGCTACATCGTACAAACTGAAGTCGTGTCAGAAAGTATCAAATTATTGGTGAGTATTTGAAGAATTAGTGCTAAACTTGTTCCTCCAGCCGAAGACTCGCTGAGGTATCATCACTAAAGTTTCAACTTTTTAATAACCGCGTGCGCTCACGTAGCAGACGCTGTGTAAACGATCATTATTTTGCAACGACTCTTGTCTGTCACTTAGAAACGGTTAAAGCTATCATCTTATTCTTTTACATTTTGGTAGTTGTATATCCACCATTAAGTAGCCACGAACTAGCCAGAAGTACAAGCAAGAAATAGATACGTGTAAAATTTAAGGATACTTAGGGTAATACCCTTATTCGTCACACTAAGGATTCAGTTCTTCTCAAACAGTGCCTCTGATTCACACTGCTTGATTCGTCATAAAACATGTCTGCTGTCCGTCATAATCTGACTCCCCAGACCACCTACTGACTTGTAGGCCTAAACCAAAAACTTAACTGTATTTAAGATCTTATAGCCCAGTAGAAGTCTTGTATCTGCTGGACTTTGTTGGGAAACCTGTGCACTGTATGTTGTCAAAAATAACAGCAATATTGAGTAGTACTCTGTAAAGTCAGAGCAGCAATAGGATCACTCTTCCACTGTATCATTATTGTTGTTCACAACCTTGCTGCCTTCTGTTTTTCAGGCTGTTTGAGTAGCTCATAGTCATGGGTCGGAAGTTGGATCCCACCACTAAAGTGAAGAGAGGGCCGGGTAAGAAAGCCAGAAAGCAGAAGGGAGCAGAGGTCGAGTTGGCTAAGTTTTTAACTGAAGGTAAGAACCCTTTGTCAGCTTTTATAAATAACTTGTCGCGTTGAATTAATCAGTTTTATTAAGTCATGCTGGCTGCAACACTGTGGCTTGTTCATAACAAAAAATACAACATTTTTCTCTTTGCAGAGGAAGTAGAGACAAAACGTCTGTCAAGTCGAGCGAGGAAAAGGTAAGATGCAGACTGATGGCATAACATTTGATACCTCTACACTGAGTGAAAGTTGTTCATTCATATTCATTCATTTTCAGAGCTGCAAAGAGAGTTCAGAATACGCAGAAGTCTAAAGTTGTTGCTGCAGAGAAGCTTAAGAAAGGTATCTACATCCACCTCAGTGTGCAGCACACATTTTTATTACTGTATAATGGCCAACTGACATCCGTGATGGACTGTCTGATCTCTATATGTTGACTTGTTTGGAAGCTGTTGATTGTTTTTGCATTTGCCTTTAAATGTGTTTTCTACCTCTTTAAGATCACAGTTTAAAATTTTTAAGTTTCAGAAAACTAAACATTTTGGTGCATTGTTTCTCTTTTTGTTTTTTTCTGTGAAGGATTCACTGATGAAAACAGCAAATGGCTGAAACCAGCAAAGAGGAAGCGGGAAATTGGCGAACCTGAAAGTGAGGATGACAGTGAGGAGCACTGGGAGGATGAGGAGGAGGAGGAGGAGCAGCAGCAGCCTGTGAAGAAAGGAGGAAAGGACAAAGAAAAGAAGAGTGAAAAAGTAGAAGTGAAAAAACTGGAGGAGGAGGACGATGATGACAGTGACAATGACGACGAAGCGGATGATGATGATGATGATGATGATGATGATGAAGAAATGGTTGATGACTACGGTGCACTAGATGATGGCAGTGGAGATGAAGCAGAGGAAGAGGACAGTGATGGAGAGGATGTAAGTAAAATGGTTAAGCTGCAACATGTGATGAGTTCTTATTTATTTAGTAGGTGCACTAGATTGCACTAGCAACCTTTTTTTTTTCTTCTTTTTTCATCTTCTGTCTGAAACTCACAGTTCCAGCTCCTGACCCTTTAAGGCAATCCCTTTAATTAGTCAGCTGATTGGTCAGAATTAACTGAGTGTGGTGCAGGTGCTTATTCTTTGTTTGGTGTGTCTCCAACTTTGGTTATATTCAAGTATTTGACATAATGACACAGACAAGCAAAGGAGAGAGAAGCCTGGGTCTGACACGATACATTTCAGGCAATTTCTCTTTTATGTGCACTGAAAATCCAAAGCAGCCTTCCAGGTTTCCTAACTACAAGTTTGCGGATCCATTTATTTATATTGTTCGAAAAGTTCCTCCAGTTTTGCAGTTTAAAGTTAAAGCAGTACTTCAGGAGCTGCTGCAAAATCAGGACTTTTTTTTATAGTTGACAAATGATAAATGTGGGAGAAATGTGTGAAAAAACGGCACAACTACAACTCCATTTTTTTGTGTTTTTTCCACATTCAGCTTCTTCCCATTGAACGTGCCGCAAAAAAAGAGAAAAAGCAGAAAGAATCGTTGGCTCTGGGGAGTGACGAAGAAGAAGATGATGATGAGGAGGAGGAGGACGATGATGAAGATGAACAGGAATCAGATGCTGACATGGATGAGGATGACACAGTTCAAACCAACACAGATGAGGGAGACAAATTCAGGCTGCCTGATGCAGAGGAACGTGAGAAGGAGGGTGAGTGAACTCATTACTTCTCGTTTACTGCAGCAAAATCAGTTGTTCTGCAGAGTGAAATCTTGATTCTCTTTTGTTTGTTTATAGGTCTCCTGTCTCTGGACCTGAAGACAATCCACCAAAGAATAAAGGACAACATTGACGTCCTTTGTAATTTCTCAGCAAAAAGGGAGGAGGGCAAAGACCGAATAGAATACCTCTCTCTTCTGAGGAAAGATCTCTGTACCTATTACAGCTACAACGACTTCCTCATTGAGAAACTAATGGACCTCTTCCCTCTTTCAGAGGTGTTTTTTTTTTTTCTTCCTAAATCAATGAAACTCGAATTCTCTTTTCCTAATTAGGTAGACTAAGGCCCCAGAACACACGAGCACAGGTTCTTTGTTAACTGCAGATTTTTCTATACGTTTGCATCTGTCTTTCACATGTAAACACAGTTAAAAGCAGCTTCCAGGGTTAAGATTTGAGCTTAGTGGTTAAACGTTTGTGCGTGGACGGGAAAACTGTGGTTTTTGGCTTGTGCGCCGTCCTTCTTGGTCCGATGTCAGAATATGTGCCAAATTACTCTTTGGTGATGTGGCGACAGGAGACGCCATCAAGATTTAGCTTGTTTTGACATGTTTGCACATGTGCATTTACTCAGCAGGTGAGACAGTTTACTGCTAGATAATCCAACACAAACCGGCCAGCGTCCTCAGCTTTTGATAAGACTCGATTGGACGTCTATTTGTTGGACCGTCTTTAAGAATAAAGCGGCTGTATTGATCTGTATTAATCACATTCGGGGGAAGAAAACTGATGAGATCATCTATCGATTCTATCAGAAAAGTTGCTAACTCAACTATTTAGCAGGCAATCTGAGATAACGTGACAGTTTTTGTAGGTAGTCGTGTGGACGTTTTTTGTCCTTTGGAAGGAAGGAGGAAAACAAATAAATACCCGTGTTCGTGTGTACTTACCTTAATGATTGAATGTGCCAAAACTATTTGGACGTTTTAAAGGTGACTTCATTGTCTTTCTTGTCAACAGCTGGTTGACTTCCTTGAAGCCAATGAGATCCAGAGACCTGTCACCATTCGCACCAACACACTGAAAACGAGAAGGCGGGACCTTGCACAGGTAACCGCTCTGACTGGGAGTTGTGGAATTAAAAATCCAATGATAATATTTGAATACACAATATGAAGTAGACATGCGTTCTTTGTGGGTTAACTTGTTTCGGATGACATATGAAATCGTAACGTATTGTTTTGTGATCAGAATTGAAACGATAACACAATGCAGTGCCTGTTTTGGCAACCCAGGTTATTTTCTGTATATAAGGTACGAATGTCTCTTTTAAAAAACAGATAAAGGCTGAAATTTTAGTTGTTCATTAGTTGTGAAAGCCTTTCAGACTCTTAACGAACACAAAATGCATTAAATGAGCCAGAGAAGGGAACTTAATGTTAATACTGGCTGTTTCTAAATAATCTGCTATGACATAACCATCCTGGGTGTCGTCATATATGATGAGAGCCTTAATGGCTTTTTATTTTGCTATTTCCCCCACTTTCCACTACCAGTTTGTCACAGGTTGAGAATTTATTTGTGGCTATGAGAGGCACAGCTGTAATTTGTAAATGTTCCCTAACAGATTCGTATGTGGACAACTGGTAGTTGTGAGAGCTAAACGGGAATATCTTTTAGCCACAGTATGCAAGACCCTTATTCAGTTGGCACTGCTCATCGTTAAAGCCCCAGAAACACACCTGCCAAGTTCAAAGATGATCAGAGGAAAGATTGTTGAGAAAAACACAGACTTAAAGCCCTTATGAACTTTGTTTGGTACTAAAGTGCTGACATTTTGAACTTCTTATTTTATGTTTTTCCTTGTTCAGGCTTTGATTAACAGAGGAGTGAACCTTGATCCACTGGGGAAATGGTCTAAAGTTGGTTTGGTTATCTTCGACTCCTCAGTACCAGTCGGTAAGATAAATTTTTTTTTCATTTCAGCATTCTGATTTAAGCCATTGAAGATGTTCACTGGAGAATATCAGAGACCGACTGCAGCCAAAAGAGCTTTAACTGTAAATCTTCCCTTCTGTCTAAACAGGTGCGACCCCAGAGTATTTGGCTGGTCATTACATGCTGCAGGGGGCCTCCAGCTTTCTGCCAGTCATGGCGCTCTCACCACAAGAGGGAGAGCTGGTGTTGGACATGAGCTCGGCTCCAGGGGGAAAGACCACCTATATATGTAAGTTGTGCTGCCTTTGCTCTTTGTTTGATGTGTCCAACCGAGGTGTGACAAACTGTAATCTGTGTGGTAAATGCCGACTTAAAATGAGTTTGAAAATGAAAGGCCTAATGTGTTAATGTTTCCACCCGCAGCTCAGTTGATGAGAAACACAGGAGTGATCGTGGCTAATGATGCCAACGCTGAAAGATTGAAGAGTGTGGTTGGAAATATTCACCGTCTGGGGGTCACCAACACTGTGGTCAGCAATTATGATGGCAGGCAGTTCCCAAAGGTAATGTGCATGTTGAGTATTGATTCGCAGTACGTGTTTGGTCTGGATTTATTACAGATTCAGGTGTACTAACCTGTTCAAATTGTGCTTGAAGGTAATGGGTGGATTCGATAGAGTGCTGCTTGATGCACCGTGCTCAGGCACAGGAGTCATTGCTAAAGATCCAGCTGTGAAGACCAGTAAGGTACAATAACATTCACTGCCTGTGTGTGTACTCTTACAGATATTTGAGTCATGATAATGCAACCATACGTATCTTCCTCTAACATTCCATTGACAGGATGAGGCAGATATCCAGCGCTCTGCTCACCTGCAGAAGGAGCTGCTCCTGTCTGCCATCGACTCTGTGAATGCTGAGTCTCCCTCTGGAGGATATCTGGTCTACTGCACGTGTTCAATAATGGTAAGTGTTCATTCAGAATTGGTTTAGTGTGTGTTTACCGTCATGTTGATCAAGAAAACACTCGATATTCTGAAAAAGTGGCTGCTAATAAAGGTAGTGTACCGTTTGCACATAAAATCAACAGTTTAGTCCTTTTATGCTTCAGATGTTTGAAAAAACCTCAGTCATAAAAGGAAGTAAACACCTACACCTACACTTATCAAACCTTCAAATCCATCCAGATCATTAAAACTTTCTTACACACAGTGGTCTGAGAGTTAAAATCTCCAAAAGCATTAGAAACCCTGTCCTGTCTTTGTGTGAGCACTGCGTCTGGAGGTAGTGGGCGTCATCCTCGAGCTCTGTTCTGAAGTTAAAACATGTTCACCTTTGGGTGAAGCGCGTCATATTGGAGAGAATCTGACAGCCTCCTCTCAGCCTAAAGTTTGTTCTCAATTTTGTGGTACGATTCTCCCCAACAGACTGTCTAAATGCTCTTATTCTCAGCTTTAAATACACCTGGAAGCGGTCATTGCACAGGTGTGAAGCTCCTGAACGAGTCTAAACTCCGTTCTCCTGTCCTGCCCTGAGGATAATATGAACCTACACTCTCTAAATTGCTGCTTGTCTCCTCCCCCTGACGAGGCCGCGGCTTTCCTCTGACAGCTTGACAGATGCATCTTGTAAAAGAAAAAAAATCGGTCTCCTTCCTGGATACAGTCACCTCGCAGCTGTTACTGAATTTGGACGCAGTTTGTGTGTGCACCCTCTGCTCTGTGCCACTCCAATGTGGAAGCATCTGAAGAGATGTCCAGCTACAGTAAAAGTAGACGATTTTATCACAGATCCAAAAAAAAAATCATATAGGCATATCAAATTGTGACTGTAAGGACATCTGTGACAGAGTTGAATGATAAGACGATGTTTTAAAAAGGAAAATGGTCACCACACTTGCAAACCCACCAACGAGTGGCTCAAAAGGTTGAAAGCCCACATTTGAATCGGCTTTAAAAATCCAGAATAAGTCATTTCGGTCCTAAATATCAGTTACACAAAACACCTGCAAGATGCTATTTCTGCTGAATCTTTTAACCATTCCTCTACTTTTTGTTTAAAGGTGATTACCACTTGGTGATCGATTCAGCTTGGATAGTAATCAAATTACATTACATTTTCCAATAGGTGGAGGAGAATGAGTGGGTGGTGAACTACGCTTTGAAGAAAAGGAATATCAAATTAGTTCCCACAGGACTGGACTTCGGCAAGGAAGGCTTTACGAAGTAAATAAAGTATCCAGTGTTCGATATCAGTAGCTGTTGGGTGGCAAATTCTGTTATCATCACCACAAACTTATTGTATTTTCTTTTAGTTTCAAAGAATTGAGATTCCATCCTTCTCTGCGACTCACACGGCGATTTTACCCCCATTCCCACAACATGGATGGATTTTTTGTGGCCAAGTTCAAAAAGTTCTCCAATGTAGTTCCAGCTGCACCTGCAGGAAAAGGTAACTATTTTCAACTTTGATTGTGATGATATTCCCTGTTTATAATGAACTAACCCTCTGTGTTTGTTCCCACTGTAGAAGAAGAAAAAACAGAGGCTCCTGAAGCTACAGTAGCTACAGACTCTTCAATAGAGAAACCATCCAAAAGCAACAAGACGCAGAAGACTGCCCCGACAAAGGCTGGCGGCTTAAAGCACAACGCCAAAGCAAACGGAACAGCTGCTTTGAAGTCGGCGAACGTGAAGTCAACAGGAAAAAAGAACTCGCACACTGGGCCAAAGAAAGCAAAGATCGCCAAGATGGATGGAGAGACTGTGAAGGGTGCAGAGACCAAGAAGCCTGTGGTGGAGAAAGCTGATGAGAGTAAAGCGCCCAAAGCTGACAAAAAAGAGGGAAGCAGATTTGAGAAAAAGCAAGTCAAAAAGAGAAAAATATCCATGAACGCGAAGAACAGAATGGGAAAGAATAAATTCAACAAGTTGAAGCACATGTTGGGCAAAAACAAATAAAGAGTGACAAGTGGACGGTGTGTAAAAATGTTCCTCATTACATAAGAACTTTGTAGAGTTTTATTGAAACTCCGTTTCTGTCCATTTAAAGGGTTCAAGTCGGTTTGTTCTGTTGTCTTTTCAGAGCAGTTTGTGTCAAATGTGACTGTAACATGGCTGTACTGATGGATTGGAAACACATCTTTTCTTTTTTTTTTTATTTGTATTACAGAATATTCATTATGTTTGTTAGATAAATTCAACTCCATAAGATAATAAATGTTTTAAAAGATTTTTCCCATCACTTGTTGATTATGTCATTAATTGTACCATGTTGTACTTGTCTGAATGTTTTGATCACCTAATTAATCAATACTCTAATTGAATTTTAGACCATTTTCAAATATTTCTGACATGGCAGTTCACTTTTGCAAGGTGTGACTCTAATTTCAGTCACCTATGAAATTTAAGCATCCGAAAGACTGAAATTTGCACAGAAGTGAACTTAACTTAAGGACGTCATTATGCAGATGAGAAACAGTTACTGTTTTAGATGATTAAAAGTGAGATGTTGCTGTTTTAAGTCGTAACCAATTGATTATTCGAGGGTGCAGCTGCAGCATACCGATATACAGACTTACAGTTTTGATTAATTAAGTGCATTTATGCAAAGCGGAACACGATCGCCTGAAATATTTAGCAGTTTGGAGTAGAGTTTGTCCTGGAGAGTCAACCAGCCAATCAGATTAAACCATTTCCAAACGGAAGCTGTGTTGTTTACATTTTCCAAGATGGCGGCGGGGATGTATTTGGAGCATTATTTGGACAGTAAGTTGTTTTTCCAGCTCCAGGAGCGCTGGAACATGTTTTACCCTAAATTGCTATTGCATATTTAGTTTTTCCTTACGAACCGTTGACCCTGGTCGGCCATCAACCCGGTACAGAATGCTTTAACCGTTCTCTAACGGTTAGCGGGTTTAGGCTCGGTCTAATTGCTGGAATATAGCATCGCACCAAGCACTGAGAAAGGATGCTGCTACATACTGTCATACTCGTGCTTCAGATTCGCTTAACACACAAGTCATTTGTCTATATGTCACTTGTTGAATTAAGATAGTTCAGAGTATGAATTTGCATACAAGATTGTGTTGTCCTCTGTGTTCACGTTTTTATTTTATTGTTTCATGATTTCACTGACAATCAATCCCTTCCGCCACACCAGGCATAGAAAACCTTCCCTTCGAGTTGCAGAGGAACTTCAATTTAATGAGGGATCTCGATCAACGCACAGAGGGTGAGATTATTGGACTCTAAAATGTGCATTAATTTCAGTGTGAAGACACAGACCAACCTCTAAGTAAGACCTGTCATGTTAAGATAAAAACCTTTGAGATTAGAGCCCTTTTTATCATTGCTGCAAAAGCACAGTTTGATAGCATTCACATCCTCAAATGTAACCAAACTACTTAAAAGGACCCCAACATGATTAAACTGGAGGATATTTGTCTCTTAATGTGTTTTAGATAGTTTTAAACTTTTAAAACTAACCCAAAGATTCAGAAGTTGGTAAACGGACCCATTAAGGGACCCCAGAGGAGTGAGTAGATCATGAAATTATAAACATTCGTCATACAAAATAATTTCTGATCTGTCTTTGCCTTTTTCTTGTGAACCCTTGGATATCTTTACTTCTTTAGATTACAAAACCTTAATTGTGAAGTTTTAAATTGATTGCACTCTACACCCTACAGCACATAGCCTGTGATTGGGAATCAAAGACAGAGAAATGTCATGTTTTAGCACTTAGCCAAAAGGTTTGTGCAGCACAGGTTCATTGGATAGTACATGTTACACCTAAGTTATACAAGTTAAATCCTTTCAATAATTTCCAGTAATGGGCTATGATGATTTTAGGGAATGTTGACCTAGTCAGTTTAAGTATTATTGTATTCATTAGAAATTTGATTGTAATAACAAAACTGTTTAAATATTTCTTTATTTTATTTTTGCAGATTTAAAAGGACAGATCGACTCTCTGGCCAAAGAATACACAGCGAACGCCCGCACTCTTTCCTCCGAGCAAAAGCTGTCCATACTGAGGCAGATTCAGCAATCCTACAGTAAATGCAAGGAGTTTGGGGACGATAAAGTGCAGCTGGCCATGCAGACATATGAAATGGTTGGTACTTTGAGAATAAACACATTATGTTGTAGACATGTGTTCTCAGTATAATCGATAAAACTGTTTCCTTTTTTTTCGCAGGTCGACAAACACATCAGACGTCTCGACACAGATCTGGCTCGGTTTGAGGCGGACCTGAAAGAAAAGCAGATTGAGAGCACAGACTATGATTCCACCTCAAGTAAGGGGAAGAAAGGTGTGTGTACGCTCCATTTACTCTGCAGCCACTCGGCTTTGTGATGACCACCTTGTCGGTTTCGAAGAATCTGTACTGAGTGGCGTACTTTGTTGGGTTTTTTTCGGGATTGCAGGAGACTCCAGACAAAAAGAAAAGAAAGCAGCGAAAACAAGGTCTAAAGTGAAGAGTTCAGATGAAGATGGCAGCCCCAAGAGTGCACAGAAGAAAGTCAAACTCCTACAACCGTATGTTGTGTTATTGGTGATGATCGTGTGAATTGTTTTTAGTGTTATTGTCATTCTCCCAATTCCTGTTGATGATATATTTTTCTCCATCATCAGAGGGGAATTCAACAGCCCTTCCTCCAACTTTGGGAACGTGCACCCATCTGATGTCCTGGACATGCCTGTGGACCCCAATGAGCCCACCTACTGCCTGTGTCATCAGGTGTCTTACGGCGAGATGATCGGCTGTGACAACACTGATGTGAGTTTCGTTTTCTGGCCATCTTTCAGTCTCAGTCAGAGATCGCGACAGTCGTCTTCGCTTTCATGCTGAGTGTCATTAGTGTTTTTATTTCAGCAGAAAACTTACTGCATTTGTTGAAAGAGACAAATAATAACCCATTCTGACCTGTTTCAACATGTGAGTGCACCTGCTCATATGTGCACAGGGAGCCTCGGCTCTTGGCTTTGTTAACACATCCATGCATTTGTTTTTCTGTAGTGTGCCGATTAGTCTCAAAAGCACAGATTCAGAGCCTTGAGGTTTCACGCAATACCAAGTAAATAAAAGATAATTTTGTTGGGGGACTCTGTGTAACAAACCAAAGGTACCAGTCCCATCAACAATGCTTATCGAGCAAGTGTCGTCTAATGTGCTGCAGCCTGCTGAGGGAGACACAGAAGTGCCTGAGATGCCGGCAGGCTCAACACGAACAAATTCAAAAAGCTGGAAATGTAATTGGACAGAACACGAGGACACTTTCATTGATGAGGAACACGAGTCGCTAAACAAAACGTCCCCACCCCCATAACGCACTACAGGGACAGAGGAGCTCATTCTCCAACATCCCTGAACACAGCATTGCACTTCACATCTGTGAATAAATAAACTCTTGCTGCCATCTTTTCATCCTCCAGTACAAGCTATTCTCTCTTCGCACTGTCTGTATTTACATTGCATTATTTGGATCTTTTACACAGCAATCTGTAGATACAGTCCTAGTTTTCTTCATAGTTTGTTCCTCTTGCTAATTTAAATCAGAACAATCATATATACTTCTTGATGCTTTTCCCCCTTTTGCACTGATGCTTGTGACAAAGTAATTCCCCTCATGGAATCAATAAGGTTTCCACTAGCACGTTTTTATCTGACACATTTTGATTTGTCGCACTGCAGGCACTTCAGAAACGGTTCCTGAAACATTTATGGCTCTAATACTCTAATATGTAAACTAGTTGTATAGCATAAAGAGAAGTTGTTTTGGGTTTGAAAGAAGGTGATGGAGGCAGCACCACCCTGCATATCAACAGACTCGTAACTATTAAATGAGGCAAGGTTTAGTGTAAAATCAAAGTCATTTTTAAAGCGTAAAAGGGTCACAGGAAACAGAACTCCTAAATTTGTTATTTGGGCTAAAAAATATGAGATTTTTAATGTTTAATTACTGCCGACTAAGGAGCTTTTGTCGTCAGATTAAATAGGAAAAGAAAGATCGCAGGAAAAAGAAACAGAAGCTTGTAGATTTGCAGATACAAATGAGCCACTTGATTAAAACTATGTAAAATAGATTTTTTTTAAAGCTACATTGAAGTACAAGTGTTTGGTTTTTTTCCTTTTATAATATTGACTATTGAGTATGATTTATCAGGTGCCACACAAAGCATACAATATGTGAAGGCTCTCTGAGCGGTTTGTTTTGGATTATATGTTTTGAAAAGCCTGGTTTTGTCTGGGCTAAGTGCTCCATTTGCACAATACTTAGCGGTACTTTTACGTTCTTTTGTCTTTTTTCCAGTGCTCCATCGAGTGGTTCCATTTTGCATGTGTGGGCCTAACAACCAAACCACGAGGCAAATGGTAAGAAAGTCCGAACCAACGGTGAAATTCGGGACACGTCAGCATGTACAGTGAAAGTGCGAATTGTTGCCTGTTACCTTTAATTCCTACTTCATATTCATGCTATGCAGGTACTGCCCACGGTGCTCTCAGGACAGAAAGAGGAAGTAAAACACCTGGTTGTTCTGGAACAAAACGTGGACACCGACCCGATGGAAGATGAGAAGAATATTTCTTCACTAGTGACTAGAACCTTTTGTTTCTCATCTTTTTCTTAACATTTGGTGCTTTTCTCTGGTTTATGTCCTTGCCTTGGTCTGATGCAGTGGGTGTGAAGGAGCCAAGTGGTTACAAATTTATTTAAGGTTTGATTTTTTTTTTTTTTATGGATAACATTAATTTAGTTTTTTTTTTTTTTTAGTTACCTTTGGTGCTCTTATTGTGACTTATTTTTTTACATTTTGATGTCCAAGTGAATAATAAACACTACAACTGCCCCCACTGGTTTAATAATTGAAGTTTCCATAAAACTCTATACTGTATGTACATGTACAACCATAAAATTGAAAGTATTTTCACTCAAAACTGGCCATGGATGATTTCTTTTTTGGTTTGTTGTACGGGGTTAGCTTCTTGTGTTTAACCTTGGAACACTAGTTTTGTTTTCTAAGTATAACGAGAGGGCAAATATGAATGCAAATGCTGCATCCTGACAGTATTAGTCAATTATGGTAGTGAGTTGAACCATTTTATTTGAACATTTGACCGAGTGCTGCGTAGTAAGACATTTCTTGAAAAGCATTGTAATTTCTGTAGCTGAAACATGGGTACCGGAGCGTGGGAATGATTGTGTTGTCAATCATTTTAATACAGCTACTACCTCAAAAAAACAAAACTTTTTCTGTGTCGTCTTTTGTCTCAGTGTGTTCCGTTATAATACACTTTTTAAACTGGATTCATCTGAAATGGCAGCTTTCACGTTGTGATGTAGTGTTCATAGTTGTCCAGTAGGTGGTAGTGTTCAGGTGAGCTCACAGCCAAAGGGGCGCATGTGACGTCACTGCTACGTTACTTTGGCGCGATGTCCAGACAAATTTGAAAAGCAGAGGACTCAAACCGTTTCGTGCACGGAAGAAGACGAAAGTAGGGGGTCTTCTTTTATACAAAGATTTGAATCGTGGCAAGCGGCACAGCTGTTATTGCAGGTAACATTTATGTTTTAACGTTGTTAAAATTGTCGATGGTTTAGTCTTTCTCCAACTGTTTCCGCTAAACGGCTGACGTTTGTTTGGTTAGCTTCGATAGTTAGCCTGCTAAGTTTAATAGCGTTAGCTGTTTGTTTTGAGTCACAGCAACGTTATCGTACAGTTATATAGAGACCCCGTCGAGTTTCTATGCTACTTTTAAAGACGGGAGTGATGTTGCAGGTTCAAATTTCTTCAAATTTTTAGAACCCCAGTTTTATTTAGAGCAAACGAAAACACGGTGTAACTCCCATAGTAGGCTACTACAACAATGCCCCGTATATGTAACGGAGACCTTGCATATTTAGCAGAGCAAACTGACTTACTAGGTTATATAAGGTTGCATATGCACTAATGTTCTCATTCTTTACCATGGCTTAGGGATGTCGTGGGACTTTTTTGTGCCTGTGTGCGTGGGGGATCTGGTGAAGACTGGTGGGATCAACCAGTACGTCGTTCAGGATGTGGTCTCCCCAAAACTGCTTCCATCCCAGCTCAATAGTAAGTTTAAGTAGTAAGCTTGTATGGATTGTGGAGCTCCTCTTTGTTAACACACGGTTGTGACTGGACTCTCTCTTTCACATCAGGATTCAAGGCAGCTTTCAGAAGCCAGGGACCTTTGTGTATATTGGAGCATTTCGACACAGGCTACAGCGTGTTACAGTAGGTGTTGATCGTGTGACGCTTGTAGTTTTTACTGTAATTAATCATTTTTACAAAACCCGTGTCTTTTCTTTTTAAGGCACTTCAACTCAGTGGATCTTGCGGTGAAAGAGGATACTATGGAATTACTTGTCCAAGGTTAGACTCAACTTGAACATATGTTTTTATATTTAAATCGAGAACCTTTGTAAACTCGGGGCTTCGATTCTGATATGAGTTATGATCATGAGTTTTCTTTCTCTTCCAGTGGTTAGTGGCCTGGCTGTTTCCCTACCGGCACTTCTGGTCTCCACCTCCCTCTCAGCAGCAGAGCGCAAAGAGAAACTTAATGCTGTTAAAATGAGTGTCTTCTTGCTCTGCAAACTCTCAGAGAGCCTTGAAAGCGTCTCCTACAGACAGTGTATTGTCACGACACCAGGGAAGGTATGGTTATCAATGAGCTTTTTACTTTGACTATAGCCGTTCAATTGTTGCTTCTACATCGAACCACTGGGAATGTCCAGTGATGAGTCCATGGCAAAATTTATGATCCAGTCAGACCAAGAGACTGTGGTCTTCAGCCAGCTGATAGGTGGGTAGTCTTGGTAGTGTGGCTGAGTTTTATTACACTGCTGTAAGGGCCCACCCATAGCAAAATTGTCTCTTTCTACAACCTGCCTGCCTGAGAGAAATAGGATGGGTAAAGTAGAATATGTCAAACAATCTGTGTGTGTGTTTTAGTCTTTGTGTGTCTTGTATGAATGTCCAATATGTATCAGCCGACAAGAAGCCATAGTCTCTGTAAAGGTGGTTTGGGAGTTATGATTAACTGACTTTGGTAATCTGAGGACATTTTCCCCCCATTCATTTGATTTTTCTTTTAAAGTTAAATATCTTTGAAGGTTAACTTGCTAAATGGATCACCTTTCTCTTGTTTTGGACAGGGTGGGAAAAAAAGCAAATCTGGTGCTGAAGGACTGCTGCAGTGGGACTCGGAGAGAGAGAGGGTGCTGCAGTCTCTTGTCCAGCTCCTGCAGCTGGATATCCGCTCCCTCTGGAGCCTCTCTTTGGTGGAGGAGGAGTTTATCAGGTACTCTGCTGTCTGAGGAGCTGTGGGTGAAGTCCCACATCATTAGAACTATCTTAACTAGGTTACATGGTGTGATTTCCCAGCACTGCTAACACTGTAGCTTAATGGTGACTTTGCTTGTTCATTAGTGATGTCACAGGAAATTTAATAAGGTTAGATGATCCTGGAAATGTGTTTCACTCCCTAATTCATTGGAAATTTCCTTGTAGTCCAAAATTGTCTTTCTTTTTTCTTTTTTTTTTTTTTAGGAGATATTTGTGTTCTAGTTCATATTTAGTCTGTCTTTAGTTGTAAGGTCAGCACTAGAATCTTTTATAACTCGTGTTTTGATAGAATATATATATATATAACACATACAATAGACCATTTACACACAAAGCAGTTCTGTTTAATTCAGTATCTTATGCCATTTAATCTTGGCTTCAGCTTGCTTTTTGCCCATACTATAACACGAACAAACGTGAAACTGTATGCGTTTTATTTCCTCTTAGCTGTGTGACCTGCTGCTGCTACAAGCTGCTGGAGAACCCAACCATCAGTCATGTCAAGAGCAAACCCACCAGAGATTGTATAATTCACTTACTGGGGCTGTTGATCAAAAAGTACAATCACCTCCTAGGTTAGCGTCCTCATCACATACAGCCTTGTGAACAGATTTTATTATCCAACATAAGAGCCACTCATCTTTGGCATCTATAGTTGCTTTTTACCGTTTCAATGTCTACTCTTAAAATGTTATAGGTGCCGGTGTTAAAGTGATCCAGTTGTTGCAACACTTTGAGCAGTTGTCATCGGTATTTGCCCAGGCTGTGTCTGTGTGGAGCACAGAATATGGAGTCAGAGCAATCATAGGAGAAGTCATAAGGTTGGTACATGATTTATTCATTTATTAAGCTGTTGACACTTGACTTACCCTATTAAATGAGTTTGTGGAAATCTAGACATTGAAAGCAAATGCATTTCTGGTTAAAAGTTAATGATTCTTTCCTATCTCCCAGGGAAATTGGTCAGAAGTCTAGTGAAGAGCTCGCCAGAGAGGGGTCAGGTGTTAAAGCCTTTGCCACCTTCCTTTCAGAACTTGGTTCTCTGGTACCTGAATTAATGATTCCCAACATCAGTGTCCTCATCACACATCTGGAAGGAGAGGTATGTTGAAAGGGAAATATGTTGGCTTTAAAGGTCCCTTTACGCTAGATTTATAGTCGTCCGGAACGTTCTGCGTCGAGGGAACACATTGCTCTGCAATTCACCGCCATGCCGCTAAGGGGGTGTAGCTGTGTGTTTGTGTGGTTGTAGGGGTTCTAGCCGAATCCTTGCTTTGTCTAACGGCAGTAAACAATGGCAACCGAGGTGGAGCAGCTGTATTTGCAGTTGGAGCTCATCAATATTGAACAACAAATGCTTATATTGCAAATGTTGAGGCGCAGGCAACAGAGAAGACATTTGCGGAGGTCTGTGCGGTGTAGAAAAAATTAAAATAAAAATAGAAGGACTGGAAAAGGCAACTGCCGGAAATTATGTTATTTTTATGTTATGTTAGAATTGTTGAAGCGCATCTTGTAATACACATACAGCGTATACAGCTTGGCAGTTTTTTTTTTTGTTTAGTTTCTGTGTATTTATCTATTTTCTTTATTTCATGCATATTTTGCCCAGTGATGAGACCAAGGCGAATACGAGCTCACTGAATGAGAGTTGGGTTCTTCTTGCCTTGACTGGCAGGTAATCTTGGCAGTGCAGAGGAGGATTCCTGCTCTGCTGTAAGGGCCTGCCGACAGTGACTTGGCTCTGCCCAAATTATTCCTCTACAGTCACAGAGGAGTAATTGCTTGGGGTGATGCTGACAGTGTGCGATTGTTGTGTGTTTGCATGATGTATGCGTGTGTGTGCAGAAAGCAAGAAGCTTACCCATCTCTCTTTGCTATTCTGTGAGCCATGAGTGTTGTCTTTGGTAATCTGAGGGCTGTAATCTGTAACGATTTCCGTATATTTTCCAATGCAGTCGTAGAAACTGCGCTGACTTAAACACCTGCTTGAATGTAAATGTTTTTTCAGAGCCACACGATGCGTGTTGCAGTCTGTGAGGTGCTGGGGGAGATCCTTGTGCGTGTCCTGTGTGGTGATGGGCTAGATGACTCTGGCAAAGCTGACCGCGACCGCTTCTTTGACATACTGCAGGAACATCTGCATGACACACACTCGCACGTCAGGGCGCGTGTGCTTCAGGTCTACACGCGCATCGTCAACAGCAAAGTATGCTTTCCTTGATGCTTTGTGTATTTTTTTTTACTTTTTATTTCGTTTAATCAAAACGATGAAGTCCCTCTTGGTATTAAAGGCGTTTTCTTCTGAATTCAGGCGCTGCCTCTGTGTCGGTACAGCGAGGTGATGGAACTTGCTGTGGGACGCCTGATGGATAAATCTATAAATGCAGTGAAGAGTGCCATCCAGCTGTTGGCGGCCTTCATTGCACATAATCCATATAGCTGCAAGGTAACTCAAAGAAAATTGATTCGGTCTCTAAATGTCATGCATTTCTTAGGTTTCTTCATTGGGCTTTGTTCCGATGTCTTTCAGCTGAGCAGCGCCGATCTGAAGAAGCCTTTGGAGAAAGAGACGGCTAAACTGAGAGAAATGAAAGAGAAACTGGAGGGGGAAGCACCTGGTAAACAGCCTCTGTGATTGTTCAGAAATGTCTTTAAAATGGTGCACTGCAGAATGATTTAATTCGTGTTGAGTTCCTGTTTTGCCCAGTGATGAGACCAAGGCGAATGCGAGCTCACTGAATGAGAGTCATGTTCTTCTTGCCTTGACTGGCAGGTAATCTTGGCAGTGCAGGGGAGGATTCCTGCTCTGCTGTAAGGGCCTGCCGACAGTGACTCGGCTCGACCCAAATTACCCCTTTTAAAGTCATAGAGGAGTAATCACAGGGGAGGGAGCTGACAGTGTGTGTGCGTGTGTATTTGAAAAAGGCAAGAAGTTTACTTTTCTCTCGTTTCTGTTCGGTGAGCTTTGAGCTGTGTCTTTGGTAATCTGAGGGCCAAAGTAAAAACACCCACTCAAACCGTGCACGGCAGGTGTGTCGACTCGTGCATTTGTAACATTAAAGCTTTCATCCATTTTGTACAGTTATCAAACGTTTGCATATATTTCCCTTGTTTTAAATTTCTACAACCTTAATGTATGAATTTGGAAGTGCATTTAGTCCAATTAAAGAGTAGATGTTGAATATTTGAATTATTCACATAAAATAGAGAAAGCAGTCAGAAAGTTCTATATTGTTGTTAGGGACATAAATTATGGCATTTCAAATGTAGCATCAGTAAATCATTATTTTTTTCCACAAACTGACGAACCTTTTTTAATCACTCTTAAATATGGGAAAGAAGAGTGTTCATTAGTCCTGCAGGCCAACCGCACGGCTAGATATGTCTTCATTTAGTTCATTATTGGAACCAGAAAGAACACGACTTTGTGTATATTAGGATGGGGGAAATGTCACTCTGGAGAAAATTAAGAAAAAAGTGGTAGTCAAGCAACACTTTCCCCATTCTGAGACTGACTATTCTCAACCTGCTGCTATTTTAATTTTCCATTGCATTGTTCCACATATTCTTTGTAGCTTATACACGAGTAGCTGTCACTGAATTCGATTTTTATCCCCTCTCCCTTCCTGCAGTCGCAGTGATAGAAGCGTCAGAGCTGTGGGATGCCATGGAGCCAGAGCTCCTTGTAACTGTCAGCACAGCGCTGGAGCCCACGAGTGAAGAAGAGAAAGAACCGCGGGAGGAAGAGGATGACAGGGGTGTGGAGGAAGAAAAGGCTGCAGAGGACGACAGAGCAACTGCGGTGAAGATAGCTCAGTACCTGCGCGTCAACAAATACAGGTGATGGCTGTCACCAGCGGAGGCGCAGCTCAAAGTTGATCGGTAGTGTCACTGCCTCAAGGATTTTTCTTCTTTGCCTCTCCTACAGTGTTAATTAGGCAAGAATTTGACATGAAATCTGTTATTTCCCCCTGTGCAGGAATGCTGTTCAGCTTTGTATAAGAGCTCACAGCTGCTTCCCAGAATCTGAGATGTTTGCCCGTCTGTCCACTGTCACTACCAAGAATGTAATGGACACCCTGGCTTTGATTTTCAAAGGTAAAAGCTTTGTGCTGTTCACTTAATACACGTCTATGAAGAGATGATTGAACACGTTTAAGGTTCAGGTCTTTGTGTTTCCGTTTAATTGATAGAATTTGATTGAACTTTTTAAAGTGTTTTACAACACTAAAAGACTTCTCAAATCATTGGTCTCTGTTAGAACATCAGTAACACTGTGTGTTGTATTATGATGCAAACCATCATGAATGCTTTACTGAACTGAACTGAAACCTCTTCAGTCCTTTCCAAGAAGTAGCTGTAATTTGATTAGATAAACAAGCAGTTGGACTCAAATCTGAATGTGTATATGTGGAACTTTCTTCCCTTTTTATCATGAATGTCCATCTACTTTAAGTGCTGATAATTATTCTTGATTAAATCAAAAACCTTCCCACTACTTAACATGGTTGTCAGCAGATGTGTACACTGTCCCTTAGAGACTGGCCATCACAAAGGAAATTTAGTAATAATTGGCTAATTATTTGGTTTTTCTTTTCATCTAAATGCTGCCTGTTCACACATTAAAAGCATAAAGGTCACCTAATTATTGAGCAGCAGCTTCAGGAGCTGCTGTAATCAAGCAGCGATAGAAAATTGTTTTTCTATGTGGGTCTTTTTTGTTTTTTCCTTTTATAAATGCCAAATCACATCAACTGTGTATAGTAAATCCTCTGTCCCTGGTATTAACTTCAGGCTCTGGTGAAGATGCCTCGGAGCTCAGCCAGAACTTGCCACTAGCCCCACAGAAAGAGGGAGCTGAAGAGGGGGATGACGGTGAACTGAAGAAGCAGGAGATGTTGGTGCAATACCTGAAGGATACAGAAACCTTCGCCTTACAGGTGGAGAGAGCAATATCTGTCATCAACATGATGCTCTACTGGAAAACAACCTCGGGTACACGGCTCAGCTTATTTTACGTTTCAGTTTATAGCTTTAGGCGCTAATGAGGTGAACGTTGTATATTATACGAGATAAATGTGGGTTTTTTTGTTTGTTTTTAGTGGTCCAGGAGGCAGTGCAGTTCTGTGTGACTGTGTGTGAGTTCAGTGTTGCTAACTCTGTCAGTGGAGTGAGGAAGATGTTGCCTCTGGTCTGGTCAACTGACGCTGCCATTAAAGATGCTGTGGTTCAGGCCTACCGGCGCCTGTATCTGAACCCTCAAGGAGACACCGTTAGGTATGTAAAGAGAATATATCGGGCTTATAAAACACATTCTGTTCGTATCCATTTGTGTTAAGAGACTAATGTTATCAATTGCTCAATTATGCTTGTATTTGATCTCATGTTGAGGGTCAGCATTCAGATTAGTCACATTTAATACATTTTCTGTGAATGCTTGCTGGCTAACGTTCCTATTTTGGGCTCATAACATTCATCAGATGCAAAAACAATATAAAACTGCTTGCTTAACATATATCATTTATTTATTTTTGTACACCTCAGGAAAACATGGACTAAATAGAATTGTGTTCGTCTGATCTTTTATCAGGATCAAAGCCCAGACTCTTGTCGACAACCTCTCTGAGCTGATGGTGGATGCATCTCTGGGAACTATCCAGTGTCTCGAGGAAATTGTGAGTAACTGTTAATATGACTCATATTAGAGTATATTAAAATGACTCATCCATGTGTAATGTTAAAATATGTCTATAAATTGATTAAATGTTCATTGAGGGGATTGTGTGTTTGTTTCCGAGTTTTTTTTGTTTTTTTTTCTTGTACCAAAGCAAATGGGTCCTTGTAATCAATGCAAACACGTGTCTGTAGGTGCAGGAGTTTTTTGGCAGTGGCAGCATTCTCCAGTCCAGCGTAATTCAGATGTTGTGGGAGAAGTTTACCGGTAAACGAGAAACTCCTGCCATGCACAAGCGGGCTGCAGTGTTACTTCTGGGCATGGCTGCACGGTAAGAGACAAAACTCTGCGTTTTAGACAAATTTATCATACCATGATGAAGAATTACCGTCTCACTTTACCTGCCTGGCTGGTTGTTTTAGTAAAATGTGCTGATAATGAGACAAAAGACAACATGGACATCTTCACCCCCCATCTTGAGCATACATGCTGTATCATTGTATTCCATGATAATTTGCCTTGAACTGTTTTAGGTGCTATTCCTGCCTGTGCAATGGCACTATATTTTGGTCCTGGCTCAGCTACTTGACATACAGCAATTCCTCATTAGTCAGAACACAAGCCTGGGCTCAGCTCCTCTTCATTGTAATCAAAGTCACGACTGTATATCTGGCTCCTTGCCAGTGCATTTTGTAAATATATATGTGTTCAGTCTACCTCAAAGAATGTTGCTGCTTTAGGGAAGAGCGATCGAGTGTGAGGAAAAAACAGAGTATCTGCAGTCCACCCACACTGCTGCTTCTCCTCATCCAGCATCGGCAGCATTCATAACCTATTAAACCTTCTGTGCTTCTCCTAACCCATCCTCCTACATGCATTATCTGGGCACCAGCCTAGCTCTGGCGAGGCCAGCACAGGGGTGATTTAGGGCAGTGTGACTTTGTTTAAAGATGTGATCATACTGGATTCTAAAATGTATGCTTTAACAATGCTCTTTTGTACGTATCTGTAACAGGGCGGAGAGAGAAGTGGTGCTCAGTAATCTGGATACTCTTTGTTCTGTGGCTCTGGGAGAAAAAGTGACTGAAGACTTCCTTCTAGCAAGAGACACAGTTATCACTATCTGCAGCATCACAGACCACGTCAGGGTAAGATGTGAACCATAGTTTGCCTCTTTAGTAGACTCTGTAGGCCAGTGTTAGAAAGTCCATTTTATTCCAGTAAAGACTGAACTTTAGTTTTTTTTTTTTGGAATACTTGGGGACTCCTAGTCCTCTTCAACTCATCTGTTGTAAAAGAGAAAGCTTATTGCAAACCTGTCCTACACAGTTTGAATTATAATAGAAACAAAACAATTTACTGTGTCAGGCTCAAAACAAAACTGGCTTTTAAAATGCACATAAACATGTTAGACTGACCAAAAATCAGACTATTGCTCTGGGGTTGCAAAATGTTTGCATGTATACGCTTAACTGGATTCTAAGTGGTTTACACGCTTTGCGCATGCTTACAAATGCTGATGCACTCTTCCAAAGAAGGAGAAATGTGGGATAATGTGCATCTTTTTGTAAAACTGCATAGAAAACAGCATCTAATAAAGATACAGCCCTGTAAAGCTATCCAAAACATCATTTAACATGGTGTTGATTTTCTACAAGTGAGATTATCAGTCAGTTGTTTTGCACTATGATGTAATAGGTTAATGGGAAGAGGCTCAATATTAACAAGCTCAAAGCGCCTGTCGCCACCTGGGGCGGCAGTGTCAGACATACTTCAGTCAATAACTCAATTTCCCTCCTGTGCTTTTATTCTGAGATGAGGACGGTAAGCCAATTAAATGGCCAAGTCGAACTTTAAACGTACTTGTAAACACACTGAATGTTCTAATGCTTTTCTTCCAGCAATCAAAAGGAGCTCCATTCAGGCTGCCTCAGGACCATCAGCTATTCACCTGCCTCACACAGGCCATCGCTGAAGGTAATGACAGACGAATGTGCTCTTTGATTGGAAAACATCTACTTTTTCTGGTCCCATCCTCTGACTGTATTTACTTTAGGAGCGGTGATGGAAGACCCTTACTGGCAGAGCTTTATGGAGCAGGCCGTCCGTCTCATCTACTTCCTGGCTGAATCCCCGGACCAGCTGTGCTCCCGGCTGCTCCAGCGAAGCGCTCGCCTCTTGCTTGATCAGATTGCAGAAGGCGGCGAAGTCAACAGAGATGTTGGCCAAACGCAAGATGGATCTCAGGAGTGCAGTGAGCAGGGTGAACAAGGTGAGTCCTAATGTCTTTTTTTTGTGCAAAAGTCTTGGTGACTTATCACTGGCGTGTTCTGACGTCCGCACTGACTATGTAAGACTTGTCCCTCAGCTAACTCGTAATCACACGTGTCCATTTGTCTTTCTCTCCTGCAGTGAACTGTGCGTGTCTGGCGCAGCTGTTGGCTCTGTGTGGATGCGTGGCTTTCTGGCAGGTGTCTCACCTTGAGCGCAGTGTGAGTGCTGAGCTGCGGAGGAGGAGAGGCGAGACTGAGGAGAGGGAGGAGAAGGAGAAAGGACCCGCCAGTAAAGCTAAGGTAACGAGCTGCTGTGCAGCTGTTAGACTATACGATGCGATATGCTCAGGCTTAGCTGGTGAAATAACGAAAGTTATTTATTATATCTTTGCAGAACCTGCTCACTACCATGTTTTGTGTTATGTCTCTTGACAGTGTCTTACATGCAATTAGACTGTAACTTAAGAAATACAATTTAGTATAAAGTTGAAATGAATAGTTCTTCTTCTTCTGTATTTGTATGAGTTGAATGAAGTGTTTTATGGATTCAGCGAGAAAACAGTGCAAACATATGATGGTTCCACATCAGTTTTCATTAACTGTGTGACGTTTGTAGAAGCAAAAAAAACATTTTTGGGCTCTGGGAATTGGCACCTCATTAGTTGATTAAATCGAATTGTTGATTGATTTCATGTTATGGTTCTGGAGTCTGATCAGATGTTTGCACAAAACTAGTTGGAATGCTCAGCTCGACAAAAGTTGGAAAGCCTAAATCAAATAAAAGTACTTCTACAGATACTTTGATTTTACTTGAGAGTCTAAGCTGAAGCCCAAACAACCTGCTGTGCAGTGATGTATTCTGACAATCAGAGCACGTCTCAGCAGGACGGCTTTATGATGAGATTTTAGCGACACAGTTGATGAGTGATGGTTTATAATTGTTCAGCCCAACAGGGGAGGGAAAGATAAATGTTTCCTTAATTGCGATTGGAAAATTCTTTGCACTCATTTATTTTATTTATCTTTTTCATGTGTTTCTCTCTCGATCCTGAGACAGGCAGTGCCAGAGTTTGACCTGTAACAAAGCATCTAGGTTTGACCTCCAGCTTTGCTGTTTCCTGGTGAACAGCACCAGGGGATAGTGATTGAAAAGAATCCTTGAGCCACATGAATATGCTTTTTACACAAATCTGACATTGGCATTTAACGTTTCTGTAAGTGATGAACAAACTATTAACCTGAGCGGTGGGCAGCTGCAGAGAAGCAGTGGGGGGGCAACGAACTGATCACTCAATCTTTCAGCCAACATTACTTTTTCCTTTTCCTTTTCTTGCCAGTCAGGGAAAGGAACTGATGAGCTTGTGGTCAGAAATGGCTTCTTAAAGCCAATTTAAGCACCGGCTGCCCTCACAGACACCAGTTTTCAGTCTGGGGAGGCCACCACCAGGAATCAATACTTTTAGGCTTTCCTATTTGATGGCAGTTTGATAGGAAAGATGAGGATGGAAAGCCATAAAACATGTCTCTCTAAAACATGTTGAGTCTACTCAACCAGGCGGGGGGTTCCCTGTTGTCATTTGTTTTACCGGAACTAAATGCATCTCGTGCTGTTTTTACCTGAATATGAGGCAAATTCCATCAGATTGTGCCTTTTTAAATAAAGAGCACCCCACTCATCTAATAGGCGTTCATGGTGTATTTTGACGGTTTTATGGGTGATTTGTTTGTCTTGCAGCAAGCAGCCAATGAAAGTGCTATGGAGGAGGAGCTCGGGTTGATTGGTGCCTCTGCTGAAGATACAGAAGCTGAACTCATCAGAAAAATCTGCGAAACAGAATTACTGGCTGGTAAATAAAAGCTCATGTCATTTGTTTCGGGGCCACATCAAGCTGTGTTATAAACCCTTCATGATACAATTGATCTTCTTCGTAAATCATATAAATAACCAGCTTATCTCAATCTGTTTAGAGGGAAACCTGCTGAGTGCTTTCCTGCCTTTACTGGTGAGAGTCTGCAGCTCCCCAGGACGCTATTCCCACCCCCAGCTCACCACTGCTGCGTGTCTGGCACTCTCTCAGTACATGATGATAAGGTAAACATGCGATTAAACCATTTTCCTACAGCGTCGTACTTATTGAAACACAAGTACATAGAATTTGGAATTGTAAAGTTTGGTTTTCAGAAATTATTATGGCAGGTTATTACTAACATCTGACATTTGACGAGTCAAACAGTATAAAGCATTAATGCTGTAATTTCTTTATCCCTTCTATCAGCCCATCGGTGTGTGAAGAAAACATCCGCCTCATGTTTACGGTGCTGGAACGCTCTTCTCTTCCGGTCGTAAGGGCCAATGCCATTATAGCCCTGGGAGACCTCACAGTCCGTTTCCCAAATATTTTGGAGCCCTGGACACAGAATCTCTATGCAAGGTAATGTCCACTTCTGTTAGACCAGCCTATGAATAGGAAACTTATCTCAGTGGCAGCTCACTCCCTCGTCTCGTACATACACCAATTAACTCTCTGGCTGCACATTATCATATTCGTAGATTGGTTTTGTTTTTCCATGCAAGATTGTAAGGAGACATCGCTTGTATGAAGCGATGGCTCAGCTGAGTGGGTGTATTGTAAATTATGTTTCATTGCAGCAAACGCCCTCCCACCCCCCCACCCCCCCAAACGCTTGTAAAATCGAGCTGTCTTCATCCAAATCCCACCATGTCTCAGCGTGTTGTTCCTCTCAGCCAGTTGAGTGTTGCTGCTGTCACGATGCTCCACTGAGCCACATGATGGGAAAAGTTTACTCCATCCATCCTGACTTTTTAATGGTGGGAAGCAAACTTTGAGATGATCCATGTTGGCAAAACTTTGATAATGTGCTTCATATTCTGATGTCTGTGGTTGCCACGGGAACTTAACATCGCTTAATGGCTTTAAAAAAAAAAAGAAAATCACCACGTTTGAACTTGGGTGGAGACTCCGACCACATCGGGCAAGGGTGCCGAGAAACAACGAACAGCCTAATTACTAGTGTGTTTTAGATTGTGAGTAGACCCAGTGACTAGTATTTCATAATTATACAGTTTGGTTGAGGGGCTAAAGTCAGAGGTTTTACAAAGGCTTATGCTGTAGGTGCGCTTTCATTTTAAAAGCTCTTAACGGTCTTCGTGCTACTTCTGCACTTTTTTCCTGTGGCCAACAAGTTTGCTCCATTTGAAGTGCAGTTGTAATTATAATGGAAGATAATGCTCACACTGAGGTGTTTTCCATATGCGAAACATTAGTTCCTTTTAAAAGACCCTACTGCGCTCGCAGTGTTTTCTACCTGATAAGCATTTCATAGTGTTCCCTAATTGTCTCCCACACACCACCACCTCCTCTGTTCTCGTGGCTGCTGCCCTGGTGCCTCCTGATAAGCGCATTAAGAATTAATTACCCTGTTCATTGCTGTTGTAAGCTCCTGCACTGGCATGTGGAAGTAGCATGTTCAAATGTGTGATCCTCTGCCAGGAGTCCTGCTCTCTGGTTAAAATGAGAAATGGTAAATGAGTTTCTTTTGTTCTGTGGTTTTGGGTAATTCTAAATCGGTCTCACGTTGCTCTACCACAGTCTGTCCCGTCCTAATGCATTCAGCTGAGGCTGTGGCAGCTGTTTGGTTTCAATTATTTTAAGCCAAAGTGACGTAAAAGTATAGGTGATGTGCCTTTTTTTTTTTTTCCTTTTATTCCTGTCTAGTCGTGCCTTTGACTTATATAGTTTTCATATAGGCCATCAGTTTCATCCATTTTAGAATATTATGGAATACTGTAGATGTTTGTCATTACATTTTAACAGGGATTTAAGTAACAAATATGTACTCGTACTTCTATTTCTTAAAGTATATCATTTTGTTGATATTTATCTTTCAAAAAAGTTAGACACATCAGTAAATTACGTGATGTTCTATGCAAATAGATCTGAATGCAGATGCTTAATACTTTGAATCTCTGCATATAGTGGGAATCCTTGACCACAGCCTGCCACTGTAAGACGCCAAATTACCCTCAAGTACAAGAAAGGCGACGGCCTCATTACCCAGCGTTTGATTTGTTTACCCAAAAAATTGTGGAGAAGGTGGTAAACAAGGCTGCGTCCAACACACAAAAGCATATGTGCCTAAATTAATTAACCGGAGACGCTGAGTTTCACACTTCTCTGCTAATTACCTGTAGTGTTGCTGGTGCTGGTTCACATTTTATACAAGTCATCTGAAGGTAGAAGTATCGAGTTGCAAACGTTTTATCACACCTCACTAATCGCACATGAAGGACACTTATATTATTCTACTTGGTCCTACTGGCTCTCCTGATCCCCTGGTTTTGACTGTAGCTTCACCAGAGGCTCAGTTTTATTTCAACCAGCAAAGTAGATCAGCATCCACTGAATGAGCTGGCATGAAATTCAGAAAACATTTGCTTTCAGCTCTTTCTGCCTTTGCATTAAATTTACATGAATGCATTGGCAATCAGCCCAAGTGAAGGTCATTTTTAAAAACATGGCATTTTTATGCAGTGCAGAGTTTAAAAGCCTGATCTGATTCTGGACCACAGGAATATGCAAATCCCCTTTTTGCATTTTAATCCTAAAACTGAGACAAGGGATGAGTCCATGTCATGTAAATGAACTAAAATTGTTCAAGTTGTTGTACATTGTGTGACTCTCATGATTTATCACCCATATTACAGATGGAATAGTTTTATTTCTTTGTGCCATTACCAAGTCAAATTTGACTTTGTGTAGCACTTTGCTTTTAGATAAAATAGCTTCAAAAGCATCATCTCCTGCAGCACCAACCTCACTTTAAGTGATAGCTGTATAGTTAGTCAAATGAGATGCGATGATCCAACAATACTGTTTATAATGCAACACCACTTGTGTTGCCTGTGTTTTTCCTCCTGCTACTCTCATGCAGCGAAGCCCCGACACCACCACCACCACCACCTCTGCAGTTTCTTACAAATTCTTCTCATTGCTGCCAACGTAGCAACTTTTTTTTTTTTTTTTTTTTAAAAAGCATCTGCCTAAAGGAAATGACCAAAGGAAGAACAGCGTCGTGAGTGCGTACACGAGCTCGGACACGTGCTCTTACACCGTCGGCTCTCTTTGCAGCCCTTCTGTAAACTAAAAATCTTACAAAAGATTATCTTATCATTTTGTTTGTAAAATTCAACATGTCATCTTAAAACCTTTTATTTCACTACTTAGCTGTACATTTTCAGAGAGAAGATTGGGGAATTGTGTTCGTGTTTTTTGTTATTTGCACAGTGAAATTTTCCCATCTGTATTCAATGTGTTTTATAGTTTTAAATCTTCTCATTTAAACGTTAACGTGTGTGATGCAGCTTCACATTTTCTAACAAGGATGGGCTGTGGTTGTTGCATTTGTTATTTACACAGATGCGCTTCATAGAGCAGAAACAGAGGGAAAACCTAGAGGGGTTTTAATTGGATTACAACTGTCTTTAAATAATTTAATCATTTCATTTAAAGTGCATATTTGTGGCATTAAGTTAAAACTGAACATTTAGCCCAAGGCACAGCCGTTGTTAGCATGCAGATAATCTAAACCAACACACTTCAAATAGATTTGTCTGTTACATATCCACATGTTCGTTCTCTCATTTTTATGTTTTTATTTAGATTAAAGCACTTTTTACCTCACAGAGCAGCTGCTGTGGCTGAGGACTCCGAGTCATTACCAAAGAGGCTGAGACTTAACAAGCCGACCGGTAATTTGATTTATTTTTTTTGTCCTCTTCTTCTTCCTCCAGACTGAGTGACGAGGTTCCTTCAGTGAGGCAGACTGCTGTGACAGTTCTTACTCAGCTGGTGCTTAAGGATGTGCTCAAGGTCAAAGGTCAAGTGAGCGAAGTGGCCGTGCTGCTGATTGACCCGGAGCCGCACATTACCAGCCTGGCCCTGAACTTCTTCAATGAGCTGGCCACAAAGGTACATGCATCCAGGGGCTGTGATGGAGACTGAATAAACTGACAGATGTTTAACTTATTTGCGTTACCCGTTAGGACAACGCCATCTACAACCTGCTCCCTGACATCATCAGCCGCCTGTCTGATCCAGAGAGAGGCATGAGCTCAGAGGACTTCAACACCATCATGAAGTGAGTTTCACAGCAGTCCAGGATCTTTCTTCTATTGGATGTCTTTGTCCACAGAGTTTATGTCCACAATTTTGAAACAGTCATTTAAGAGGCTTTTGAGGGGGAAATGAACAGCTTTGTTTAGAAGTTGTGTCTGTGTTTTCAGACAGCTGTTTTCCTACATCACTAAAGAAAGGCAGACTGAGTCTCTGGTGGAGAAATTGTGTCAGCGCTTCAGGACTGCCAAGTGAGTACATCTTCCCTCATTCTCATTCTCATCCTCCCACCTCTAACCTGCATCTTCTGTTGTTTTCACTGAAACCGTTCTGCTGCTCATTTCTGAGTCTGTCCTGCGCGTTTCTTTGTGTGAGATCTGCGGGTGGATGTGTGGGTAATTAGTGGGTGTTTTCACCGGGAAGAAAATTTCACAATTAAAACGAGTTCACAGTTCGGTTCACCCATCACTGGCATCTTTTTATTTACTCTTTTTGTCATGGCAACCGTGTTCCTGTACGGTTCGGCAGAGTACATGCGATGGCAGGCCTGGCCAGGCTTCAGCCTCTGACTCATACTCCATCCATACACGGAGCTCAAAGGAAGGACATTTTATATTATACGATGGCAAAGTGAATTGAGGCATAAAAGGTTCCTCGCAAATGAGATTTGGTCCAAACATCAGAGCGATGCCATGTTCATGAGTAATGAGCTGCTTTGTTTAGGGTCTGGAATGTCTGTGCATTTTGTTGTTGTTGCTAATCAGGTTTACTTCCTAATCACTCAGGCTTTCATTCTGTGCTCTCCTCAGGACCGAGCGTCAGTGGTGTGACTTGGCCATGTCCCTGTCTCTGCTGTCCATGTGTGAGCGTGGTTTTAAGAGGCTGCAGGAATGCTGGGAATGCTACAGTGACAAGTTGACTGAACCCGGAGTCTACCAGCCTCTGCTGTCCATCACTGCCAAGCTCCGCCGCGGCGCTAAACCACAGTTTAAGGTGAAGTAAACTCCCCATTAAAGTAGATGGACCAGTATAGCTCATTTTTTCATTATTTGCATTTAGTAACGATCCATTTGTTTATCAGGCTCAGGTCGAAGAGTTTGAAAAGCGGCTGACTGCGGTTCACACTCGGGGCCTCGAGAACGTAGAAAGTCCTGAGATGGATGAAGAGAACCAAAAGGAAGGAGGGTCTAAAGAGAAGAGTGTCATGCGTACGCCTCTGCCCACCAGAGGACGTCAGAAGACAAAGAGAGGTCAGAACTCACAGCTTTGACTTTGAAGTTCGTTGAAACAACTTCTTCTTTTCCTTTGTTTCGTGTCAAACAGTTTTCTGTCTTTTTTCAGGTCAAACGAAGTCCTCGGTTTCCAGCCACGGTGACGACTTCGTGACTCCTCAGAAATCTCGCAAGTCCAAGAAACCTGTGATCACCTTCAGCAGTGATGAGGAGGAGGAGGAGGAGGAAGGTGAGTCCAGCCTCTTTGTTTATTCAGCAGTTCATTTTTCAACATGGAGTTGTCTGACCATCGTAATTTGAATTTTTCAACTTGATTGACTGGTAAATACTCATGAAAAATGATGATTATAAAGTAAAAAACCAAAACCAAACACATCTGTTCACTACGACCTGAGATGGAGAAGTTGGATGATAAAGGATCTGTTTTTAAAAAAATAATAATAATTTGTTTCAAGTTGCACAACCAGTTTATTTTTTATCTGAATTAGTTTGTCACCCAATTAACCGAGCTTTTGTGCTTAAGTTTGTCTACTTTTACAGTTGGTGCTCTGTATCGAGTTTATTTTGTAGAGACACTTGGGATGGAGCCGGTGGAGTGGGCCTCACTCTTAGACTCGCTCTCAAAAAGTGAGCAGTTCAGAGTAGCAGCACTAATCTGAGATCTGCAGATGCCTCGAACACCTTGACTGAAAAATCAAATCTAAATCCCACATAAACGAATTTAATGTGGTCATAGCATTAGATGAGATGGGGAGAACGGGGCTTTTTCACTAGTTTCTGTAGAGGGTAAAATGTCTTTGATGCTTTTGATTAGATTGCAGTTTACGCTTAAATGTTTTAAAATGATTAAACTTTTAGCCCGAAAGAGCGAGTCTTTTGTCAGGAAACTGGCATTTTTCACTGAACACTGACTCAATAGATTAGTGTTGAATTAGATTATTTTTTATAGTTCCTTGGAGTTACACCAACTGACACAGCTTTGCCATTTGTTAGACCAAGAACCAGCATTAGCTGAGACATTTTGCAGAGGTTGCTGATGCAACGGTGGATTTAAAGGCCCCCCCACCCCCAGCGGTCTGAAGAGGAGACGATACATTCATGAAATATGAACTCTTACAAACCTCCTGTTTCCTTGCTTAGAATGAGAGGCTGGTCCCAGACATGATCAGGACCTGTCCTACTGTACCACGTTTTATTTATTTGCTCTTTATTTCATCAGATGCTGTGATGGCAGAGAGTGAGACCCCTAAAGTGACGACACCCATCGCACGCACATCCAGACGAGCTCGCCTCAGAAACTGATTTCCGTCTTTCTTGTTTTGTCCTTTTTCTGTCCCTTTTTTAAAAAAAAAAAACTTTATCTATTTAGAAATGTTGCATTTTTTTATCTTTTTGTATATAATGTTTTAGCAGTTTTGATGCTTGGCACCAAACCTTAAGTAGTCTGTCATCTTCTGACACAGAATCCCAACAGCTTTTAATAAACCTGTCTCTGGTTTTAATGAGAAGTTCTTGTCTGTATTTCTCTGCTTTATCGTGATCTATCTGCACACTGAAGGAACCCCCTGACATGTGTGTGAAGGCTTGTGTCTGCTGGTTTAAGTCGAGTAAATTTATGCCGTCATTACCAGCGGCGTTGAATGCCTGCTTGTATCGTGTTTGGACAGCAGCGTTTAAAGCTCGGCCACAGCTTGCCCAGACAGTATTACTGCCCCACTTCAACTCAACTTTCTTTCCTTGCATTTTCTGTCATATTCTTTTCAAGCTTTCTCAGGAGAAACACTTTCACTGTGTTCCTCAGTAAAGAGTGAAGCTGCATGTTGTTTATTCAGTCTTTTCTTCCTCTTCTTTTTTTTTTCTCACCCATTTATTCTGTCTGACACACATGCCGTTGCCTAGCTGGCCATTTCTGTTCTCCTGTAATCAATCTCTTTTGTAGATCTCCCTCCATTCTCTGCCTGGTGTTTTTCTCCCTTTCATTCTCCTCCTCCTCCTCCTACTCTCTTCTGCCTACTTTTCCTCCAGCGCTGCGCTGACATCACATGCACGGTAGTTTAACCCCCCCCATCCCCTCCTCACTAATCTCTCCCTTTCTCCTACGCCCTCTCCCACACGTCCTCTCCAAAAAGATGAGAGGGGTGCATGTTCTGTATGTGTGATTGATACGTTATATAAAGACACTTGCCAGCAGCAGGCTAACTGTATTTGTCTGAGGACAATTGCAGTTTAAATGTATTCAGTGGGTGCTGAGAGTGCAACGTTAAGTTCATTTGCACTTCATAACTTTTGTCAGCGCTGTACAAAGATTAGTTCAGTTTGTTCGTGCTCGATATGAAACCTACGTGAACCGAATCGCTGATTGCACGCCCAGAATCTATCGTTTGTGGCAGGGGTTTATTTCCTTGAAATAATCAGAGGCTGCCGAACTTTAAGGTCAGTGTGTTGGATCATGCAGCTCCTGCTAATGTTGTAATTTGGCGGCGGGGGGCACAGGGAGCAGATGGCACTGACAGACTGTAACTTACCCAGCAGAGAGGGGAGGTCGCTCCACGCTGGGAAAGACCACTGAGACAAAGGGAGAGAGGGAGGCTTAGATGCTTGAGGAGCATTGTTGTCACATGGGAAATGTATAATTCAGGTTAAGTCGTGACTGAAACACGTGATTTCTTTTTCCAACGGCTCAACTGGTCATTTGCAGGTTGCTTTGACGCAGCACTCGCTGACCGTTGCCCTCTGACCTTGGCTTGTGCAGCACGCTGGCTTCAGTTTGGTTTCCGGAGTGCTCACCACACACAGTCACCTTGGCAGTGAGAGTCTGTCTTTCTGAAGCAATGACATCACTCTAAAGAAAAGGGGACGAGGAGGAGGAAGATGATGTGGAAGTGGTGGTGGTGGTGGTGGGGGAGGGTGGCGTCTCTGGCTCTACAAAACCTCTGCAGCATCCCAGCTGATGCCCCAGCATCCAGCCTCTGCCAAGGGACAGACGCAAGAGAAAGAATCACCCTTCCAATTCCATCACAGAGCGACCGCGAGGAGGAGGAGGAGCCAGCTGAGTGAGAAACTGATGCTCCCAGCAGGTGCCAACAAGTAAGAGGAAGCTGAGAGACAGAAGGTGGGAGATGGAGAAGAGTCTGTGAGGGCAGAAGACACTCAGAGCTCTCGAGGAAAAAACAGGTGAGTTCTTTTTTTTTCTTTTTCTTTTTTTAAACAGCGGGTCTCTATTTTAAAGATTAAATCTTGATAAGATGTAGTGAATTAAGATAAATTACAGTGATAAGTCATTGCTAAAATGAGCTGACATAGTTGCAATTGATTACTTTTTTCTGTTCTCATTTTTAAAGTAAAAGAAAAATAATCTGGCAGTTTTTAAATGAATCACCAATAAGACATAATATAAGCTTAATTTATTTATCTATTTGTTTAGTTTTGTTATTAAAAAAAGACAACCATTTTACCACTTAACTCATCCTTATGAGACTTGATGCAACACAGTTTTATTCTTGAGAAGATAAATTCACCTAGTTTCTTTTTTTTTTCTCCCTTCTACGCTTTTGTTTAGCTGCAATAACAGAGATTTAAAAGCTTAACCACTGACGGGGGCTGTCAATTAGTTTCAGCTAGAAGCCGTTATATATATAGAGCATTAAGCTCACCAGCATTTTTCTCTAAAATAGAATTTATTATTTATATCCCAAAGAGCTGACTCGAGGACAATCCATCATTATTAATGTCATCAAGATAAATTTATTTGAAATTGCTTTTGTATTCCTTTGAAAATAGCTGAAGTCACTTTATTTTTTTCAGCATAAAGCTTCAATCTCTGCAGCCAGAGAGTTTCCAGTTTTCCTGCTCCGGTTACTGCTGCTCTTCGTCTCTGCTGCCATGCTGTGTCCTGTGCTGCTTTGTGCTACTCTGCTCCTCCTGACTCCCTTAGAGATCACAGAGGCGCGTGCTCTGCATCCTTCTCCCGATGCTGTGCAGGTACAGAGCGAGAGGGGCTGACAGGAGAAGTGGATTGAGGGGAATTCAGAGTGGATGAATACTCCACGAGGGGAGGCTGAGCTGAAAAGAATGATGATGAAATGCATTCCTGATTGAATTATTCTGCCTTGTACACACCCTGACAATTAAATTTCATCTTTTCTTCCTTCACTGTGTAGTTTATGGAGCAGTTTCTGGAGCGCTATAATGACCTTCTGACTCTGGACGATCTGGAGAACCTGTTGAACAGCCAGCCGGAGGAGCAGTCCACCGTTTCTTCTGGGGTCAAGGTGGCCGAGAACCCCAAGTGGGCTGACGTCCAGACGCAGCCCGAGACCCCCTGGCTCCGGCTGCTGAAGGGGGCCCTGGCCAATCAGAAGCGAGCAGAACCGGACCGGTCACGGAGGGGCTGGAACCGGGGATGCTTTGGCTTGAAACTGGATCGGATCGGGTCCATGAGCGGACTGGGCTGTTAGTGGGAGAGACGTGGCGGAAAGCAAAGACTGGTGACATCTTTCTTAGAGGGGAAAAAATAAAAAGCAAGCAAAAGCTTTCACCTGCAGAGAAGTATGTGAACGTGTAGACGATGTGTAGTGTGGTGTAAACCTGCAGTGTTGCTAATGTGGTTTCATTGAGTGTAGATCAGATGCTTCACACTTTATTCCTTGTGTTAGAATAAAAACTGAATATTAGAACACGTTAGATATGTTTCCATCACATTACCATCCTGGATTGTTGGATTCTGTGCTCCTTTCTTTGTCTGCGTGCAGTAAATGTAGAGATGTTTTGACATTTTGTGTTCTTAAAAGCATCCGTGATGGACGTGGATATCCAAAGATGATGGCACCTATAAAACCTGCGGCTTATTTTTATGTTCACCTTTTGATTTGCATGAATAAATGGATTTGACATTTGTGGCGTTCTGGTTCTTGCTCATAGAAGTTCAATTCTTGCTCCCACATGGTTCACTTCCTATTGACGCCTGTCATCTCAATTTCTCCTTCAAAATAGAGCTTTGCATCCTCATGACAAAACGTTTTTATCTTGATGATTTATTCCATATTCTTGTGGCTGTTGGAGGGAGTGAAGTCCTTCCCCGTCATGCTGGAGCATGGACCTGCTGCTACGTCCAAAACTCTTTCTACTCTGGCATCTGGCAAAGTTTCCAGGGAAAACAAAGTCTTTAAAAGCTGTACAAATGTGTTCACATTGCTTAGGTGGGATTATATTGATTGTGTTCCACTTCCTAGTAAGAAAACATACTTCAATGCAGTTAACAGGTTTAAGGGAATGTTCTAAACTGAGACTAAATACGCTTTATGTTCAGCAAACTACAGAAAGAACTCACAATATTATTAAAAAGGCTCCAGGTCAATATAGGAAGCATGAGACAAACAACGATACAGTGTTCAAACCATGTCTAAATGATCTATTCAGAACACCTGGCAACCACAGACTGATCAACCTGGACTATGAGAAGTGAAAGTATATCCTCCTGGTGCTATGAACACTTGCTACCAACACAAAATTGGTGAATATCTTAACATCTGAAGCTTTTTATTTTGCTTTTTTTTTTCTTTTTTTAAAAAAAGAAGTTGAAAACTTTGGCAGTAAGGGTCTTTTCTCACTGTTTTTTCAACTTTTCTTCAACGGTCTTTGGTGTCTGTGCTGCATCTGCTGTCTTTAAACTATTCCAAAGATTTTCAACGACACTCAGATTCCGGGTTGAAGATTCCTGACGTGAGATTCACAACTGCATGTCCGTAAATTCAGGCAAGATTGCTGTTTCTGTGAAATTTTGATTAGTAAAAGATGAGCCGATTGTCAGAAAGCATAAAGTTGAACATTAAACACTCTTGTGATGGACTGTATGCCTCTCATCCATGGCAGATTAAACGAGCCTGGTGCATATTGTAAGAAAGTTTAAATAGAAGTTTTTAAACTTAAGATGCATAAGTATAAAAATGTAGGCAGCAGAATGTCCCGTTAATAACCTCAATTGTTCAGCATAATTATGGTTTGGCCTTACCAGTAGTACAGGGAACATTTCACAGGTAGAATGATTAATAGATTCAAAGGGATGGTTTCTGCAACAAAATGATTATCTTAAACACACCTCAAAGTCCACAGTGGACCACCTCAAAGTTTACAACCTTAAGGTTTCGTCATTGTACTCACAGCCACTGATTAACATTTACCATCTTTGGATAGACAAATGAATAGATAGATTAATGAATAAAAAAATGCATAGATAATGACGTAAGATAAAAGATTTTTCCACAGAAGAACATTGTTCTGTTGTTCTTAAACTTTGCAGTGATTGTAATTCTTTGTATGTTGGTCTTGATTAGTCTCAACTTTGTCTTCTGCAGACAGTACAAAAGGCAGCAGCCCGACGTCTGACAGGAAATTAACGTCACAATCATATCTCACCTGTACTGGCCTCATTACGCCAGCTTCCCGTCTATTTCAGGATCCAGGAAAAAAAACTGTTATGGTTTTCAGCTTGTTTCAAAGTGTACAGCGTCACACTCCAACTGCAGCGCTGAGACCTATGAGCCGGCTGCCCTTGGGCATTTATGGATCCATGATCAAAAACAGAGGTGCAGTCTTTTCGATGATGGTCCTTAATCTGTGGAACAGCCTTATTTTCACATAAGTAAGACCAGACCCTTCATCTTAAAACACAGCCAAAAATCTGTCTTTTCTTTGACTTTTAGTCCCGGTTGAACAGGGTACCTGGGCTTTTTAATGTGGAATTTAACGTAGTTTGTTACTTTTCTCTGGTTTTATTAGATGAAAATCAAAATTGATTTTGATTTTATTTGATTAATTGTCTGTTTCATGTCCTATTTATATTGTATAGTATTTCTTTAAAAACTACATTTATATAAGCATAACTTGCACTTTACTTTTATCATTTGAGGTGGTTTAGAAACAGAAATAAACTTTGATTTGACTTGATTTGTAAAAAGATATAAATGAAATAGAAATCGGCTTAAAATAGGAGAGAAATCTATTTATCTTAATGCCTCGGGGAACTGTATCAGTTATTTTCAGTTACAGAAACTTTGACCGGGGGTGTCCATACTTTTGCAAACCACTGCGTCAAAGCACAGTCCTAAAACAGCCTGTTAGGATGGTGATGTTTGGCCATATATGCCCTGTTTGTTTGACACCCTTCATACTTCCAATTTATGGGTCCAAACCTCCGGTTTAGTCTCTTCACTCCATTAAAACAGATTTGCAGGACTCTGGTCGAATATCCCAGCACGTTTTAATGGGATTTTAGAAGAAGTGCTACAATGGTTTATGGATTTTTATATGATTCTTCCCACTTTTTTTTGAGAACTTGAAAGATCTTGGAAAGTTGAATCCATTTACCTCTAATTTGAAGCCCTCTTGCTTTCCAAACAGCTTGTGTATGTTTGTATTGTTTGCTGCTTGACTTGCACACCTGCATTTTTTGCATCATTTTAAAGCCTGACTGCTGTCTGAGGATGGTATTTTGTCAATTGTGGATGCACCAGTTGTGAAATTCTGGTCTGAAACCAATATTAATATAATATTATGGCTGATGGTTGATACCGAAACAGTGAAGTATTATTACAGAAAATAAGGGAAGGGAACAGTATTTCAGCCCTTTGTCCCACTATCTTTGTATGAGCAAAACTGTTTCATACAAATGTATCTAAAACCTCTTTTATAACCAATCAAATTACAGATAATGTGTGTTTTTTTTTAAAAAGACAGAAAAAAAGTTCCAACATAGAAATGAATACTTGCTAACTCAATGAGTTTTTCTTAGTGCCCGACAAAATCAAATGTAAATAGATAAACATCTCGCAACACAACGAAGACACACCAGATAATTATTGATGTTAGCCTTTGCAGGCTGATATAGAGTAAACAAGCTGAATTCTGGCCGGTACAGATATTAGGCCTATATATCTGTGTATCCTTACTGTCTGTGTTTTTTCTTCTAATTTTTCTAGGTCGAATTTGGAAGAATGATACCAAAAAATTAAATTAGATGAGGTTTTGTGCTACGGCACAAGATGGCAGCACAAGGCAATTTGTCCCCGACTGCTGTCACACATAGCTGAACTCTGGACTTTGCACAACACTTCTGCTGCAAGATACAAGTTGTATAGATGTATCAAAATGCACATATGACTGTGCACAGATCACCAAAGTCCACCTTTTACACTTTGAATGCCACTGTGGTCTCAGCAAAATTTCTTGACTCTTGTATCCCAGTAGATTTCTCAACCTCAGTTTCACAGTGACCTTTTCATTGAGGTTAAATGTTAAATGTGGTTCTTTTCACAGCTGGTCACTCAGCTGCCTGGACTGGGTAGTTTAACTGTTGTAATATAGAAAGAGCATGTGATCCGTGTGAGGCACTACTTACAGTACTGAGCTTACAACATGGCCCATGCGTTCACTAGCTAGCCAGAGTCTAATCTTAGCCTGACCTTTAATTCCCCTCTTTGACCTTAAGCTGCAAAGTGGCGACCGAGACTGGCACGCATGCACTCTGGGAGGTGGTAGTTCAGCTATGCCAGGACCACTGGACAGCTGCCATAAAACACACCATCACTGTCCAGTTTTAGAGCAGAGCAACTTGTCTACGGCCTTCTGCAGAACGTTGGGGTAAAACACGTTTTTAAACATCATCATCCGTTCACCAAAATCTAAAATGACGTGCAGTTTAAAGGTATGCTGTAGTGACAAGATAGCATGCTTCAGGGAAGGTTTGAACTCACTGTGAGTCAAAAAGAATCCACGAGCCGAGCCTTCTCGTTTAAACTGACATCCTTATTATAATGATGTGACATTTTATAGTACCCTCTGGAGTTCTTGCTTTTCGGATGTCAACAATGGTGCCAGAGAAGACAGTCAAAAATAGCCTTGGAAAAAGCAGCTGACATTGCTGAGCCTTGTTATGTTTTGTGTGGAGGTAAGAAAAGTGACGGGCATTTTTATCAGAGCAGCAGCGTGACTTATTGCAGACACCTTAACAGTAGGACTTTAAGTCTGACCCAATAGCATGTCTGTCAATGAAGACCTTTTGTTGTGTTCAACTAGCCTGACAAAGGCACCGTTCAGCTGAGCAAACTGACTACAACACGCTCCTTTACACACGTGCAATTAATGTTGAGCAACCAAGTTTCAACTTTTGACTTCTGCTGAGGGGATGGAGCAGCAGCAAAAGCAGAGCAGCAACAGAGTGAGTGGAGAGAAGGGTCATGGTCTTTGAACATTAAATGTCACAGTCAGTAAGACAGAGATTTGATCCCCCATTTGCTCCCTCCGTGTGTCTGCGTTCACTGAGAAGGTCAGCAGGGGACCCCTCTCTTTTTACAGCCCTCTATGTGAGGCCTTTCAGATGTGAGTATCTAAATCCAGACCTCCTAAAGGTGGAAACACCAAAAAACACTCAATGGCACATAATGAAAATGAAATACTCGCAGGCTTTGGACCTATAATTAGCAAAAATGAGATGAGAAGAAGGAAGCTTGATCAAGTGAGATTTCAGAGACCAGTTAGTGTGTCTGCGCAGCTGACGACCTTGACATTAAAAAGGGGCGGGGCGAGGATCGGTAACCATTTGTGGGCGTGGCTTCTCGCTAGTCAATTATAAATACTCACAGCTAAAGTTTGTTCTTCCCCACTCACACCCGGAGTCGCTAAACTGAGGAGTCTCACAAACGGTAAATAACTTAAACTGTTGAATTATTTCACTCTGGAAGCTGCAGGGCTTCAGCAACTCCAGGCTGCATGATTTCTTTTAATTAGATGAGCTGGGGGCAACGTGCACGCGCTTGATTGAAATTCATTCACTCTGCTTTATTTCCTTACTATAAGTGTTAGTTTTTTTGCTTGTTAAGATGCAGAATTGTAAGTTTATTGGTACTTTCCACACTCGTGCGAGAAGTTTTTTTTTTTGTTTGTTTCTTAACGGCGGGGGGTGTCAAAAATTGCAGACTTGAAACATTTTTCATAGACTATAGTGATACACTTTATCAGAGGAGAAATACTGTTGCATCACGCGTCTGAAGTCTTATCTTTATGCAAAGTTAAATCGTCTGGCAAAACTAATGCTAAAACATGGCATCATAATTATCAGCATTTAACACTTTTCTTTTATTTTTCCCTCCAGAGGACTAACCAACCCAGGCAAAATGGTGAAAGTCGGTATCAATGGGTAAGAATTCTCACACCCTCATGTTAGAAAATAAACTCAACAAGTGGGACACACTGGAGTCACACACCTGTTGGGTCATTTTGTGCCACAACACTGAGCTCAGTGTAACACTGAGTCAGTTTCGCAAAGGCACTTTCCATGCTTTAACATTTTTAAACTAACTGCATTATTTAAGTATTCAGTTATTGTGCAAGATGTGAACACATACTGATAACTTTACAAAAGATTGTGTAAGGCAAGAAGCTAAAAGATAAGTGTATGTTTGAATGCAGAAAATGGAGTCTCTCTCTCTTACATGAAAAGCCTGTTGGAACATAAAGTAAAGATGGTTGGAGTGTTAGTGCATACATAGAAGAAATATTACTATGCAGTCTGGAGTTTCAGTCTGTAGGACAATGCCTAAGTTTTGTTAAAGTCCCAACATCTATAGCTAGTTTTTCCTCTGCAGTTCTGGGGAACAACTCCTCAGAACAGCTAATAGTCGCACTGTACAAAAGCAAATGTTTGTGCAGGCGTGCACCAACCTGGGGACCCTTATCTGTCTGTTCTCCTGTTTTTCTTGATCTTTGAACTTTTGCCCTGGACAGATAACATTGTGGGCAGTGGCTTTGACGTGGGGTTTATTCAACAGATTGTTTTTCTGCTGTTCGAGGCAAATTTGAATCTTACTATACACACACAATCTGATGTTCGTCTTTGCGTGGTGTCGCGAAGCTTTTTATCTTTTTCCTACTTGACTTCCTGTTTAAGGACAGTGGATCTGTGCCTGGTTTTTGGACCTTTTGGTTAAAAATTTACTATGCTATTGATCAACCACTGCGCTGTCGTCACCAGGGTTACAACATTTGGATGTGCATTTCTACTAGTGCAGAAGCCCTGCAACACACCTCCCTCAACCCCTCCTCCTGAACTCTGCCCTTTCTTTCACTGCAGTTTCATGTCTCCTGGGTCATGTGTATTCCCATTATGAAAAGGCTAGATACTTCCAGTGAACTGGATTCTTGTGGAGATTCAAATAAATCTCAGCTCTGTATTTCACTTAATGACTCACTTTTTACTTTATTTTATTTTTTTTATTAATGATCACTGACAGTGAGACATAGCTGGGTAGGTTTACATGGCTTCACGCTGCCATCTAGAGTCCAGACTAAGGAACAACTTTTCATTCACCTTTCAGATTCGGCCGCATTGGTCGTCTGGTGACCCGTGCTGCCATCATCTCAAAGAAGGTGGAGATTGTGGCTATCAATGATCCATTCATCGACCTGGAGTACATGGTAAATCAGGATTGGAAATGAAGGCCCTGGGATAGGGGTTTGAAATGAACAGTATTTGTCCATGACTTCAAGGCATGCTGTTCCTGTTTGTTTTAAAGGGGAAACATTTGAATAGACTTTCTTTCAGCTGTTATTTGGCTTTTTGTGATTTTTACAAGAAGTTTCCCCATCTCTTAGGTCTACATGTTCAAGTATGACTCCACCCACGGCCGCTTCCACGGTGAGGTTAAGGTTGACGGAGACAAGCTTGTCATTGATGGACACAAGATCAGCGTCTTCCATGAGTGAGTTTTCTTTCTCTTTTAAATCAAACTACTGAGATGTTTAATGCAAAAAATTCAGTGAAGTTAGTTGTACAAAGATGCACAAACTCACCTTTTCTTGCCTTCTTCCTCTTACAGGAGAGACCCTGCCAACATCAAGTGGGGTGATGCTGGAGCTCATTATGTTGTGGAGTCCACTGGTGTGTTCACCACCATTGAGAAGGCCTCTGTATGTATTTCATCCAGTCTGACTATCAAGATGTATTAGAAATTGCTTTGTGACATGCAGAGAGAACATGGATTTTTAATCTGATTTCAACACATTGCAGGCTCACTTGAAGGGTGGTGCCAAGAAAGTCATCATCTCTGCACCCAGTGCCGATGCCCCCATGTTCGTCATGGGTGTCAACCACGAGAAGTATGACAAATCCCTCACGGTTGTCAGGTAAGAATCAAAGTATCTCGGACTGGTTAGTTTTGTGTATTTGAAAGGGTGAAATAAAAGCTGCATTATCAGCTCTAAACTGATATCATTTCCTCCTTCACAGCAATGCCTCCTGCACAACTAACTGCTTGGCCCCCCTTGCCAAAGTCATCAATGACAACTTTGGCATCATTGAGGGTCTGATGGTGAGAGCTGACACCACAAATGAAAACAATTAAACAGGGAGTTAATGGAACCACATTTAATTAAGTTCCTTTGTCTCCACTCCCCATCAGAGCACAGTTCATGCCATCACTGCCACCCAGAAAACCGTTGACGGTCCCTCCGGCAAACTGTGGAGGGATGGCCGTGGTGCCAGCCAGAACATCATCCCCGCCTCTACTGGTGCTGCCAAGGCTGTCGGCAAAGTCATCCCCGAGCTCAACGGGTCCGTGCCCAAAATGCAGTGCTTTACCATTAATAAATATATGCAGTAACAGTGTTTATATAAATTTTTAACTTTTTTTTTCCCCATCTCAACATGTTGACGTTCTACAGCAAGCTGACTGGCATGGCCTTCCGTGTTCCCACCCCCAACGTATCAGTGGTTGATCTGACAGTCCGTCTGGAGAAACCCGTGAGTGACGGCAAATGCAAATTGCCTCTTTAAATTTTATTTTAAAATTCTCTGTAAACTGACAAAAATCAGGATGTATCCTGTTTCACTAGATTTACAGAGAGGGCCAAAGAACTTACTCTTCTTTTAGTGTTCTTATTCATATTTAGAGTCTGTCTGCACAGCCTCCAACAACAACATTTTTGTTTGGCGGTTTCACGGGGATAGTGGGTGGGGGGGAATAAAGCCAGATATACCCCCTCTTAAGTTTCATTGGAAAAATGAAAATATTTGACTTGGCTTTTGTTTTATCTGAATAAGGATTTAAGTTTCTTCTTAAGATACAAGCCATTTTTCTTTCTGTAAAGGCCAAGTATGATGACATCAAGAAGGTTGTGAAGGCTGCAGCTGAGGGACCCATGAAGGGCTTTTTGGGATACACAGAACACCAGGTATGTACTTGGCCATCTCCTTTTTAGAATATTTGTAAAACTGTTTGTGGGTTTGCTTGTTTACATGCTGTTCTTTGCTCTCCTCCAGGTTGTCTCCACAGACTTCAACGGTGACACCCACTCCTCAATCTTTGATGCTGGCGCAGGCATTGCTCTTAACGACCACTTCGTCAAGCTGGTTACATGGTGTGCTTTCATTAATGGATAATAACCCTTGTCGTCATGTTACCAGTCCCATCTTCTAACTTTTTTTTTCTCTCCTTTCTTACCAGGTACGACAATGAGTTCGCCTACAGCAACCGTGTCTGCGACCTCATGGCCCACATGGCTTCCAAGGAGTAAAGCAGCCGGCTTATTGAATGTCATTACCCACATTCTCCTCAATCCAGAGTTATAAATTTACAGTGAGACATATTTATAACTCTGCCTGGATTCCATCAGATAGTCGACCCCTATTATATGCCTGAGGAAACGTTCCACAGAACAAACGAAAGATTTAAATTGCGACTGATCTTTTTGTATTAAATTCCCGGTTCTGTTCTTGTGTTGGATGGAGGAAAGGTGTGAAAGTCTTTTCCTGTCTGTGGTACTCAACTGCTGCAGTCAGTGGTGGAATAAAGTCCTTTGTTTGTGAGATATAAGCTTTCCTTTATTCCTTTGTCACCATTTAGGAATATTTTATATTAAGTCGCTAATATCGGTAGGTGGACTCTGAGTCAACTGACATGAGCAAACACTCATTTATGTATTGTAGCCACCCCTGGATCAAATTAATGTATCCTAATAATGCTCTCTCAAGATTTAATTGCTTGGACTCTTCTTGCATGATACTAAAATTAGTTCCTGCATCATAATTTTTATAAAGCAGTTGCTTGATCCTGCCCATTAAGTCTTCCGCCTAAAGTCCTAAAAGTTTTTAATAACTCGAATCCTTCAGGTGATGTATGGTAAAGTAACTTCTTTTCCCGTTGGTCAATTTATAGTGCATATTCGGTGGAAGGATTTACTGGTTACAAAAACTTATAGGACATCATTCCAGAAAGATGGGCTTAACGGCTGAGGAAACCAAAGTAGAGCCATCTACAATAAGATGTTTAAGTAACAAAATGAAGTCAAGGAGTAAAAGCGCATTCTATTTAGACTAAAGTATCTAGTTCTATTATGCTGTTTGGCAGCATTACTGCACTGACTGTATGACAGGAATTGTGAAATTAGAAGATAATGAAGACATTTCAGTCTTCCAACAGCAAATGGACTGGAAATGCACATCCAGCAGCTCATAAGGATAGATATAAAGGGAAGATATGGACAGTTTTTAAACTGGCCAATGATTCCCAGCAAATAGCCCACTGAAAATGTTTAAAGAATAAATTTGAAGAGAACTGAAATCTGCCAATGCAAAAAGAATGTGAGTTTGAATGAAAAGCAATCTGGGAGCGTCAAAAACTTCCATCAATAAAAGTGCAAAAAGACTCCTGAATGCTCCGGACCAACAATCTTCCAAAATGCCTGCTTTTACAGAGGTTCATTTAAGGATCATTTATCACTTATCTCCTTAATCCATGGAAGCTGTAAGGATACTGTTTTTTTTACACATTGCTGCTGATTTTGACTCAGATTTTATGAAATTAATCAAGAATCAGTATGTCATGTGGTGTTGTTCATCTGAAGTTGTATTTATCTAATTTTAAGACCTGTTAATAATCAGATTATTTATTTTTTATATGAATTTAAGTACAGGCCAGTGCAGATGAGGATAAACTGCATCATCCTGGCAACTTCTCAGGATGACCTTTTTGCAAGTAAAATTTTTTATTTCCTCTTTTCAAAGGCACCCCCTCAGATGCTTGTGAATGGGGCAATGCATTTAGTTTCCCGTACAAATAGAGAGGCTCCTCTACAGCTAATAACCTTCAACTTGTCTCTGCAACTTCAATTTCAGCCTCTTGGGTGCGCCATTTCTTATTTCCATTTACAAAATGCTCTTTTAAACAAGCAGTCAGGCATGAACTCAGGTTTAGAACACTGTCTGTATCATGTGAGTGTTTAAAAAAAATCAGCAGCCATCTGTGAGAGACTGAGGGTGAGGATCTGTTATGTGACTGGACTGAAGCCCCTGTCTCCCTCTGCACTCCCAGCCTCTGTCACCTGTATGTTTGGGGTAGCAGGGTTCCTCAGTTACAGCATCTATAGCTTTGTGGTTGTTTACCACCTGCTTCACCTCCCTGGGCCATTGTTAGAACATCAGTTCTTTAAGACATGCCCAGTCTGAAATGTTCTCTTAACACAAACCAAAAACACACAACCAAGACATGGATAAACTCACACATAAACATGTCAAAGCAAAGATTCAACACAAAGTCTTATGAACCTATCTCAGACCATGACATTTAAAAGCTTATTGCTTATCGAGGTCAATGGATTCGGAGGAAGTATATGTCTCTGTATGCTCTGGTATAGGTATACTAATCATTTTAGGCCTCCCTGCCTGCTTTTGGCATTGGAAGTTATTGTAAATGGACTGCACTTATATAGGGTTTTCAATTCTCGTTGACTATGTAACAAGCTACAGAGTGTTTTTTTTTTAATTTTCTTTTTTCATTATCTATCACACACATTCACCACACTGATGGACACCTCAGTCTAACGGACGACATAGTTCTTCCTCCTGAGCTACAGCCACACCAAGTTATGGACCACAACCATATGTGATCAGCTGCAACATCGATTGGTAACTCAGGGATTGTTTTATTGTGCGACACGAGTGATAATCAACTTGCCTGTATTGATATTTCAAGGTGGAAAATTAAGTCATCTGTAAATGAGAGAATTAAATTAAATTACACGTCAGAATTTCCACTTCATATTTAGTCTTCATGCTGAAAGTGAGAGGAGCTGCTGCTTCATTTTACAAAATGGAAAGTTGTGTCAGTGCTATTTTGGGTTTAAGGACACAGTGTACTAAAGAATAAAACTGTAACTCCCACCTACACAATCCATAAGGATCTGGTGCTTCGATGCCACATAGATCACAAAAGCTTTGGGCACTGTGTGAAATGTAAAAACACAAAAATAAAACAAAACAACCCACAATTCAACAGCAACTATCCTAAGTTTTATTCAAAATAGAACACAGAAAAGCTATCAAATGTTGAAAGTTAGACAATTTCTATTTGTGAAACACATGAGCCAGCAACATGTATTAAAAAGGTTGGAATGGAGCAAGAAAAAGCTGGAAAAATAAGTGATACTAAAAAAAAAAACAGGTGGAAGAACATATTGCAACACATTATATTAATTGGTAACCAGTCAGGAACTTGACTGGGTATACAAAGAGCCCCTAAGAGAGGCAGAGTCTCTCAGAAGAAATAAACTGTGCAGCAAATTCAGAATAATGTTTCTCAATGAACACAACTCACTGTGCCATCCAGCTCTGTCATGCAGAGAAGAAGCCACGTGTGAACATTATCCATAAAGCTGTTGGCCTCTCTGGGATAAAGCTAATTTAAATCAACTGAATGGAAATGTGAAATTCTTATTAGAAATCATGGATGCCACTTTCCCCAGACTAAAGAGGCGAGAGACCATCTATATGAATTGTGGTGTAATTGAAAACAGCAGCATAGCACTTCTGCAGGTCTTCAGATCCAACTGCTCCTTATACAGCACCATCCCTCTTTGTCAATAATTTTAGCAAAGAACTGCAAGAGTAGAGCCTAATGATAATCTATTAATTTTCTGAATCATGTTCCATTGTCAAACTAAACCATGTTTACTCTAGATGACTGCAGGTGTGTGCACCATTTTACTAGATGCTCTTTGTTACAGTGTCTCTGATCTCTGCTCTACAGTAGAGACGACAAAGAGGCTGAAAGCACTTTACAGACTGTGGTGGAGGAATCACGTGGCATGCCGTCATTATCCTCTCCCGCAGCTTCAAAGATGCTAAACTGACGCTCAAACTGATCCATGTACCATTACAGACAACTTTTCAAGAATTCTGATGAGGAGCAGAAGGGTAAAGATGCTGACATGAATCCAAACTCAGGCCTGAGTCAGACCACATCAATTCCCCTATTTGTACCCTGATCCCTGCTATTCTTGTCAATAAACACTACAATCAATCAACTCTTTGATCTTCCAGATAATAGACAGGAAGTTCATGAGTGAGATCTAAGTTATGGTGGTTGGCCAAGCCTGGGCAGGTGCACAGAAGACACAGGAGTTCATGTGAAAGTAAGGAACATGTAAGAAAGAGCAAGTTCTTTCTTTTGTTTAGTTTTTTTGCCAGAAAATATTGTATCTCCTCTTTTCTTTAGAAGAGCCTCATCCTGTGGAAACACAAGACCACGGGAGCCAGCAGTGAACCAATAACAAACCCTGAGCTGGATGTATTTTAGAAGAGGCTAATGATTTGGCCTTTGTCTCTCTTGAAAATAAAAGCAACATAGACAGATACTGCAGTTTAGCTTGACAGAAGATAATGAGGGATCTAAACAGATCTATGTAGATGTTTACATGAAGTGGCATGAAAAAGTTTGGGGCAAAATTTCTGTTACTGTAAAAATCTTTCTAAGTAAAAGATGACCAGAATTACAATGGGTATGAACTAGTTCTATAATATCTTAAGCAGACCACTTTTTTTTATTTCCATCTTGTACTGTTTAAAATAGCCAAAGGGGAAAGGTTTGAGCATAATAACCAGCAACAAATACCTCCTTTAACACATTTCACAGCTTTTAAACAAACACATTTTGTTGCAAGTCATAGCCCTGACAATTTCTGATTAAGGTACAGTTGACTGAGATGCTGAGGTAAAACTTTGCTCCGTTTCTCTTTTCTCTCTAAATGGTTTGAAATATAGATAGATAGGTAGATTTTTATACAATGGATGTAAAGATTTTATTCGGTTTGTATTTATCATAAACTGTTTTTAAAAGTGCTGAATGTTTGTGTTTCCTTATGTTACACAAGGTCTTTGCGCTCCTCGTCGCGTATTTACGGTAGAAGGATCTTCCAATCACGCAGCTCCTGCTCCTGCCTGCGGTTACATCTTGTTGTCTGAACTTCAGTGACGCGGTGATACTGGATTTCTTTGTTATTCATTCATGCTCTGCGTCTTTTTTATTTTATTCATCTCATGACGTTTGTTATGCAAAACATTTTCACCGGTGTTTTGTATATTTCTTGCGGTCCATCTCTGCTCGTTTCGGTCGTGTTTTTGTAGGTTATTTTTGGCTTGTTAGAGGACCGTCAGGGAGCAGGGATCCATCAGTCGCCGTTAAGAGCTTTAAGGATAGGATTCTTATTATAAACTGTTACGTAATCAGGTAAACTGGTGTTCTTAGCGCACGTTTTTGTTGTACGTTTAGCAGCAGACCGTAATTCATCCAGAAAAAGTATTCTGTTGTAGCAAGACAATTTCCCGTCCGTGTTCATGCCAGATCTGCAGCGCTTCAGTTTTAAATACCATAGCATGAATCCTTTGTTGGGGGCGAACACGCATCTCCAACAGCATCCACAGCAGATCCAAGCGCCCGGACACCCAGACTCTCCGTCAGGCCTCCTTCCCGACGCCGTTCTCGGTGGACCGGACCCGGCGTCTCTTTTCCTGGGTGAGCAGACCGGCCCAGGGCCTGATCAGCTGGGGCCTGACTTCACCGCAACCTCACAGACCTCCCCTTACCTCCACCTCAACCACAGCAGCCCCTATCCGCACCGTGCAGTGCCGCACCCCCCTGCAGCGATGGCCCTCAGAAACGACCTGGGATCCAACATCAGCGTCCTCAAAACCCTCAACCTGCGGTTCAGGTGCTTTTTGGCCAAAGTGCACGAGCTAGAGCGTAGAAATAAGATTTTGGAGAAACAGCTGCAACAGGCACTGGATGCTAATAAGACCTGTCAAGGTGGATGCTGTGAGAACAAGACGCACACCCAGGAAACGGGTGTGCAGACCGGATTTGTTGGAACTATACCCCTCAGGCCTGGCTCTCTCCCTTTCCATAACACCAACAACTCAGCCAGGAGGCCGACAACACTGTTCACGGCACCACTCGCATCAACCCTTCCACCAGCGGCCACTGAGAACTCGAGTTCCACCCAAACTAATACCACTTGTTATCCAGCTATCACTATTAGCCAGTGCTCACCCTGTGTGGACTCTCCAGGATCTGGCTCTAATAAAACTTTCCAAAACAGTAGCACAGGCCCGGGTCACTCCACCAACCCTCCCCCACGGTTCCTTCCGGGGACTATTTGGTCCTACAACCACACCCGCAAGTTTGGTTCCAGTGCAGAGCGTCTGACAAGCCCCGGGGTATCCTGGATGCACCCAGATGGAGTTGGGGTCCAGATTGACACCATCACCCCTGAGATAAGAGCCCTTTATAATGTCCTTGCTAAAGTGAAGAGGGAAAGAGACGAGTATAAACGCAGGTAAATGGATTTAAACCCTTTTATTGCACTTAGTCCTTGAGGTACATTACTATGGGGCAAAGGATTGTACTGTTGTTTCTTGAGTGAATTTTATGGTGCAGTTTGGAGGAGTGAGCAGAGCTGTAAAGCATCTGCAAGTCAGCTGTCTCCAGCAGAAGTCAGCAGAGTCAGCACAAAGCCTCCCTGTGCTGCACCTCCAGCTAGGTCTGCATTCCCTTCATGTCTGACCACAGAGGCAGGTGCTGCTGCCACAAATATACAGGCTAATTTTCCTTTCGTCGTGAGCTAAATATAAAGCAGAATGGAAGTCAAATCTTATACAGAGTGCTTAAATGTCAGGCGGTGGCACAAATGTTAAGCCGAGAATGCACAACTGAGTCTGGCAAAAGATCGTTGAGGAATTCAATGCTGAATTCAAGTTTAAGTTATAAGACAGTGACAGATTAATGTGTTACGTGTGAACCAGAATAAAAGTCAACGGTGCCTTAGATTGGAACAATTTTGTTGTCTTTTTCAATGTTTTTTTATTTGGGTCATTGTTGGTTAAAATGTAGTATTGCTGGGTTTTTTTTCATGTGACCTGAATGGTAAGAACAGACTGCTCAATTGACATCTTTCCACATGGTATGTGGGCCAGATAGTTGCCACAGCAAGTTTGCTATTTGTGATGATGTCATCTATAAATGAGTTCTCAGAATAATCATCAGTTGCTGCCAAGGGCTCATGGTCACATTCACCTCTATAAAATCTGGATGCTTTGATCTCCAGTTTGGGAAGACAGCTGTCTGTGTTTGCAGAAAGGGAGGATGGGACAATGTGAACTCTCTCTTTTTTGGTTCACATTTAAATTCTTAACCAAAATGTCTCCTGTTGTTACTCTGAAAGACGTCCCGTAGGCCTCATGTTTCAGCACATTCATCACTGAATTCCCTCAGATTATGTCCATATGAGCAACCATGCATTTTCCAAAGAGGAGATCTTGACCACAGTATAGTAGGCTCTTTGTGGCACATGGACAACACATGCTTTCTTTGTATGGAGAGACATGTGAGAGCCTGAGGGACTCTTGTCCAGAAAGATGCCTTGTTTTTTTACCTGTGAATCAAGGTGTGTGACCATAATGTGTCCCACTCAATACTGAGAGCTTTGAAAGGCGGCCTCAGCATTTTCTCACGTTTACCGTAGGACAATTTAACCACCAACTTAATTCCTCATCTATGCAGTCATGTACTGTTAATGATGCAATGTTTGCTGCTGCCCCTTTGAGGTACTTTTGCTCTATTTTAGAGTTGCTACCACGGAGGGCAATTTGAAAAACAGCTTGTGGTGCAGGTTGCATTGCTTCAAACTTTTTTTTTTTCCCTTCCTCTGGCTCCTTTACCCATTACTCCTTTACTCAAGGACTTCTTTCTCACTGTAGTTTACCTTTCTCTTTTCTCTGACACTGCCCACCCACTCCCTCTGCTCAGTCCACCGCATTCTCCATTCCGGGTTCTTTTTCTCATGTAAAGCCCATCACAATCCCCCCACTTCCTCTCCCCCTCTTACATTCTCTTCCACTGCGCAGCATCCCCTTCTCAAAACAGTCTATCTGCAATGCAGCATGCACTGCAAGCTGTCACTGCTGGATGGTGGCTCAGCTTGCAGAAGGAAGCGCTTCTCGACTGCCTGCACCTCACTGTTCTAACAGCCGTCCCCTACGACGACAACAACCCCTGTTTAATGACTCAGTTTCTTTCAGATTTAGTATTCCCAGAAGGGCTCTGTGTGCCGCAGCATTCTGCATTTAAAACAGCATTTCTGCAAGAGCCTGCAGACTGCAGTGCGTGGATTTTCCCCTGGCCATGTGTGGTGTGAAGTCACACGATCTAAGATTGGTGGGCAAATCACGTGACCACCTGCATGATAGTAACATGGAAATCATCTGTCAGGAAGTCCTAGAATTCAGTCAAGCATACGCTTACATTTTTAGTGATGTAGATCTGGCTGTTTCAGAAAACACAAATCCACTCAAAGTTTTGTGTTATTCCTCCTCTTTTAAACAATGATGACTCAGAAATGAGTGTGCAGGTTGATTTTAAGTCATTTGTGTGTGGAATTTCATACAGTTCATGTATATGTAATGGGGAGAATGTCCTCAGAGGCAGAGCAGGAAATCGGTCATGCAGGCTTGTTTAAAGTCTTACAAATCCTTATGGATGAAGAAACATCTGTAGTTTGAGGTAATATAGCAAAGGTTTGGCCATTATTTTAACCCACCAATAAGACACTCAGTCAATCATCAATAGGCTGCCTACTGATTCAGGAATGGATGCAGCTTTAGCAAATGCTGCTGCTGTTAGTTTAAACCTGGACTGCAGAGTCATGTGACGTTGTATGAGTAATGAGAGAGATGCACCAAAAATGGTATAACAGCTGGCTGTAAGCCGTCAACTTACTGCGTTATTTGAATCGTGGGCCCATTTATCCTCTTCTTTCTAATCCGGTGCAGAAGATGCGTTTATGACGCTATCCATAATAAAAGTCATGTGTATACTTTGTGTTTCATCTCCGTCTGCATTAGGACACCTAAAACATAAACTGACTCAAACTCTTACTTTGACTCATCTGCGTCTCTTTCAGATGGGAAGAAGAATACACAATGAGAATGGATCTGCAACAGAAGATGGCAGACCTACAGGAGGTAAGAATATGTAGCCCTGTGTGCGTACATTCGTGTTTTAGGAACCGAGAGCAAAGTCCCAGAAGTTGCATAATAACACTTTAGTCTGAAAACAGAGTTTAACATTTGTTTGATGACTGATTAAGACAAGTAGTAGTTATTCAATCACTCAGTTAGACTTTATTTGTATAGCATTTTCACAGAAACTTAAAGCAGCACAACATGCTCTCCAGAGTTCAAATGCAAAAAAAACAAAACCCCACAACCCACTCTACCTCAGCTCCAATCCATGTCCAAACTCCAAGATAAAAGTGAAAATCACATTGTATTAACGGGAAACTTTGGAGATAAAATAAATGATGAAATGAAAATATATACGTAATCAATTAGAGGTCAGACTAAAAGTATGGTAAAATAAAAGTAAAGACGTTTACCAAGCAGTAAAAGCTGGCTGAAATTTATGGATGAATGTATGTAAATAAGTCATAAATAAATGCATACATTTGATTAAAAGTCAGATCAAATGGTTTATGCCAGGGTGAGAGTCCAGGAAATCAATGCGTAGTCCAACCAAAGTCATATTTCAACACGAATCAGTTTGTAGTCTCGTAGTTTTATAAAAGTCTTTCACTGCAGCCATTTGGTGCAGGTGGTGAGCAGGGAGGTCTTTCTCTTGTGTCAGTTTTTTCATGCTTCCTGTGTTACTGCTGAATTTACCTGAAGTCCTAACTCACACACACTGTAGCTGTTGCACTCTTTTGTCTCAGCTGACCATCGGATGATTAAATCATGTGAACGATTCTTATTTAAAAGATTAAAAACCTCTCTGGTTAAATGTGTTAGTTCTGTTTTGTATCTGCGCATCTTGGAGCATCAGATTGGACTTATTTTTTGTGCTTCCTGCACTCTTTTTTTTTTTTTTTTTTTAGTTTTCTTTTTGGGTGGTTTCCTGTACGTGCATGTGTGTGTTGTTCTTCTACGTTCATCAACACCACTACCAGGAATCTTCACCTGACGCTGTGTAGCTGGCGGCACCACATCCACTGGAAACCACAAACAGTAAAGCCCCACTTGAAATTCAAATGGGTCTGGCTGGTACTGCAGCATGTATGAATAAGTCAGTAGGGAGACAGGAGTGTCACTTCCGTCCGTCGGATATGTTCACAGCTTCTCACGTGTTTTGCATTTAGCATTTCTACATGCTTTGCAGATAAAGCCTTTTATTTTGTTGCAGGTCTCTTCCTAGCATATTACGTAACCATCTCTGGGCGCATGTGTTTGCACCAGGTGCTTCATGTTTGGTCTTTGTGGCTTTCTTTACTGTAAATGTGCAGGACCTGCAAGAGAGTGAAGGCTGTCAGGACGAGCTGGCTCTCAGAGTGCAGCAGCTGAAGGCAGAGCTGGTCCTCTTCAAAGGCCTCATGAGCAATGTGAGCAGAAACAGCTCCCACAGTCATGCACTAATCAGCCAACCTTTTAGCTGCTGTTAGTAGTGATAAATTGCCTGTAATGGATGGACTGCAGCATACATTTTTTTTACAAGGAAACACTATGTGGTGTTTCTTTTCTGCTTTACAGATTCATGATAAACCACGATAATCTGAAAGTTTTTGTGCAATTATGCATTATTAAAGCTCATGGGTTAACTTCTTCCTCCATCTTCTGTAGAATTTGTCTGACTTGGACAGTAAAATCCAGGAGAAAGCCATGAAGGTGGACATGGACATCTGCCGAAGGATCGATATCACCGCTCGCCTTTGTGACGTAGCCCAGCAGAGGAACTGTGAGGATGTGATCCAGATGTATCAGGTACATGAACGGAAATCAAACCCAGTTATTTGCCATCAGACTTTCTTAGCAGTCATAATTGATTGTTTTAGTTTGATCCACTAATCCCAATCCTGAAAATGTTGCTGCAGGTTCCTAACAACCAGTCTCCTCTTAACTGCCGGCGTAAGCAAACTCCTCTGTCTTTTAACGGGAGTGAGTGTGACGAGCCGGTCAGCACTTCTGAAAGTGACGGAGGCGTGATCAAAGAGGAGGATCACTATGGCTCATCAGCCAATCAGATCAACGAGGAGATGCAGAGGATGCTGAACCAACTGTGAGTGGTTGGATTTTTAAATCTGACAACATCCAGCCATTTTATTAACCGCTTAATCCACATGGGGTCGCGGTGAATCTGAAAACAGTAATGTGTAAATGAAGAGTCTTTCTTTCCTCCTCCAATCTTTTTTCTATGAGTGTGCCTTTTTATTCTAACTTCAGGCGTGAATGTGAGTTTGAGGATGACTGTGACAGTCTGGCCTGGGAGGAGACTGAAGAGACATTGCTTCTTTGGGAGGACTTCCCAGGATGTACTCTGCCTCCAGATCCTACCCACCCAGCAGGAGAGGTAGGCTGTGGCCACACAAGTCAATGCAACAAGGGGAGGCAACATCTACAAAATGTAGTGCAGCATGAATATGTACACTGGGAGCATCGCATCTACATGACGTGTGCTTTGCTAAGCTGCTGCGTCTTGGCTACATTTTAGCCACGTTTTAATGCAGCATGTTTGTATTAATGCCAGCGCAGCAGCTTTTAACACACGGATGCCACTGGTAATGGCCATAAATACAGTTTTGTGTAGTGAAGACATGTCATCATAATCAGTCATGATCATGATAGCTAAGCTATATTTTGAATGTCTCTATTTTGGTTTGTGAAAGGTGTATTGTTGCTGATATCAAGGTCGATATGATGACCAACCAATGTTTTTACAGTGTATCATGTTGAGAACTGCTTTCACGCATGGAAAAATAGTCACCATGCCAAAACTTTGGACGCCTCGTGGTTGCAGTGCATCTCAAACTGTAGCTTAGACGTGAGTCTTGTGCAACCGGGATGGAGCCTCAGTGGAAAACCATCACTTTCTGCACACGCAGTGCTCTTAAGTGAACCCGGCATAACTCATAAGAATCACTTGTATTTGCTTCAAGAGCATTTTAACTGTTGAAGAATACCCGATTCAGCTTTGTTACATAGACCATATTAAAAAGGTGCACACAGCCACCATTACATCACTCAAGGATCTTTGGATTTTCCATAATTTTTGCTATTGCCAATGATGAAACTAGACACGTCCATTGGGTCGCAGTTTGTAAATCACAACGTATCCCTGCCATAAAGCACACATTGCTTTCTTGGCTTTTCCATTCTCATTTCACAAATTAAACATTATGTTGAGGTTACTAAAGTGAGAAGTAAGCTCATTTTCCTCTACAGTTTTATACAAGACATTTGCCTTTGATATACATTCTGTGTGTAGATTCATGACATCCAGTCTGCATCACTTCAGTTAGAATTTAAATGTGAAAAGAGGGTTTTTACATAAACTGAGTTTTAAAATAACAGCACAGGAAAACACGTTAGTAGAGAAAGGGTAGCCATAGTTCCATCATGCTTTTAAAATGTTCTGATGACTTTTGTTGTTTTCTTTTACAATCCACCCACTGTTGGAAACCTCTTTGAAGGGGTTGATTAAAATCCCCAATCTGTATACTAAAGAACAGCATAGCTACTTTGTATTTAACACAAAGTTAGTGCAGAAGTGCCGTCACCTGCTGATGGCTGCCAGGGACTGGCTCCTAGAAACGTCTGGCTCAAACAGACTCTCATTCAAAATGAGTCCTCTTCTCTCATGAAATATCTAAATGATAAGTAATAACTACACCAATGGGAACATGTGGGGTAATGTGGGGTTTGATATGTTGCCCAAGTCGGCATGCGGCAAGGTGAAGCTGAAGATCAAACTGGTCTATTTTCTGAGCCACATATACACATCAGCTGAATTAATTTCCACGGATCAGTGTGGCAACAATCATTTAAAAAGAAATACTTTACTTTGATTATTCTGACTTCAAAGAGAAGAATATTTTCCTTAATAGGTTATAAGAATCATTTTTCAAGTTCATATGTGCATATCCGAAAATAGTCACTTAAGGCTCCAAAATAACAACATGGTGACGGCCAAATGAAGAAGGTCTCAGAATTGTAGTGCACAAACCAACAGGTGCAAAGTGTGTAGCCGGGTGTTGCTCCCTTTTTTCGTGTCACATCTTGACTTCTGGAAGCTGCAGATGTGTCAGGACTTGTTGTTTAGGTTTCATGGAAATTTTTAAGGGTGGAGTTGCTGCAGAGCAGCAGGTTTGTATCTCAGTCAATAGTCCCTCCCTGTGGTGGGACTATTTTAGGATCATACACAGAAACAACAGCCTGTGTTGGTGTACAACGTGTTTGTTTCCAAGAAATGCTTGTAAGTATTTGTTTTCGTTCACCGGTATTTGAACAGTCTGTTGCCCCTTTTGAAGGGAGGCGCTGCATTAGTCAGTGAAATTTGAGCTTAGCATAAAGCAGCCTATGCCTTGATATTTGTGAAACCTTAGTGTCTGCGCAAATTTACTTCTAAATGTTACTACAATTCATCACATGACACAAAATGTCTTTGTTCTGTGTTTGTGTCTACCAGGAGGACTGTCTGGAAAAGGTGATTAACGACACAGAATGTCTGTTCAAGTCCCGAGAGAAGGAATACCAAGAGACAATTGACCAGATTGAGGTCAGACACTTTAAAATATCTTTAATAAGATCCCCGTTCATATGTCATGCTTCTTGTTTTTCATACAGTTTTGCTTGCAGATTAGTTTATTCTCATGTCCTCTGGTCTGTAGAATAACACACGTTTTCCTGTTTCATGCATGTTTTGCATGCGCTTGACAATGTTTGCAGTAATTTTTTGTGTACAGGTTTATAAAAGATGGCTTGCACAACAGCTCTGTATCTTTAAGACAGTTCACTGACTTTGAGCCATCCATTTTGTATGATGCATCACGCAGCTTTGGTGAATGTCTTTATCTGTTTTCTTGATAATATATTCTTTGTTTAATCTCTTACGTGTGCAAACAAACAGCTTTTTGACTTGCTATATAGCAGTTTAATTTAAAAAAATGGTAGAACTTTTATGGTAGAATAGAATAGAATCTGTGGTCGAGTGCACACGTTTCCTTGGATTTTAACTTTTTGAGTATATGTTTCCCGACACCAGCTGGAACTAGCCACAGCCAAGAGCGACATGAACCGGCACCTGCACGAGTACATGGAGATGTGCTCAATGAAAAGAGGCCTGGATGTTCAGATGGAGACCTGCAGGAGGCTCATCACACAGAGTGGAGACAGGTACACACACAAGTTATTTATCATTTGTATAACCTATAGGCATCCATGTGGCCTACATAAGCGTCATCATAAGCTGTGAAGTGTTTTGTAATGTTAGAAGGCTCTATGACATTTTGGTCTTGCACATGAATTGTAGTCTGTTATAAACCATTTGTTTGTTTATTTGTATTTGTATGTACTATGTAGAGACTAACTAATTGAGACTAAATTTAGTCTTTTTATGTTCTGTTCGATGGCCTCATTTTGTACAACGTAAACATTTACTCCTCCTGCCTGATGCCATGTAGGTCCCAATACAAGCAACTTTAAACAGCTCCAAACTGTTCAGGCATGAACTCTGAAGGCCTATCAAGCATCTGATCCTTTGAGTCTCCCAAGTTATGAGGTGTGGCCTCCACAGATTGGACATGATTTTCAGCCACATCCCTCTGAGGCTCAGTCTGATTAAGGTCTTGTAAGACTGGAGGCCAAGTCAACGCACTGAACTCTTTGTCACCACTTCTCAGAATTTCTCCAGTGTGTCATATTATCCTGAAACAGGCTGTTGCTACTTTTGCTGCTGTTGCCACTGTTGCCTTCTTGAATCACTTGTTCTCTCTCATAGTACCCCTACTGCACCGACACCAGCAGAGGAGCGCGACCAGAGAGAAAACGACAAGTCTTCATCTTCTCCACCTTCCTCCTTGAGCTCTGGGAGATCTTGACACTTCCTCACCTGACCCCTGCTGCTTTCAGCTACAGTACCACACCAACGCAATACTCACCAATAACTACAGCAACACCATGTTTACATGTGAACATATTTATCCACTGAATCGTATCATTTATTATTGTGTTGTCACTGCAGATCAGTCTAGGAGAACTTGAACGTTTAAAAAGATTAATATTGTGATCGATTATGAGGTGAAGATTCAGGAGAATGAAGGTCCTCAACTGACTGCAGGCAAACATGCTGCTGTTTATCTTGGCAATGCAGTAGGAAAGCATATCAAGACTTATTTACACTGCACACCATCAGACATTTAATTGATAATAACACAAGCATCTAAAGATAATCTGGAATCACAGCAAGGTTTCTCATAAGTAAACAAACAAGCAGGGATCAGGGAAACTGGATTCAACAATTATTTTCACACTTAAAGCCTAATAAGATGTCATGATACAGCATTTTACTGCCTTGTGGTTGCATTCCTAGTTTGCTCTGTATCCATATGATAAAGAACTAAATCATGGGCTAAACATATCATTACTCAAAAATGAATAGTGTGCTTTGTTTAACAGATCGTAGAAATGGAGAAACAAAGAAATATACCAAAACTTTGCTTGTTTTTGTACCTGACAGTGTACAAAACTACCACCATGCCTCCCCCTTCATGTGGGCATTGCTTGGAGTGATACTGAAAATGATGAAAGACAGCTTTGGTCCCACTCTGTCATTTATAAACTGTGAATCACCTCATTTCCTGTAACCAGCTGTCATTTGGTGAGAGGCAGGGTACAACCACGGGCAAGTCGCCAGTCCATCACAGGGCCACGCAGAAACATTGAGACAAACAACCATGTGCGCTCACACTCACTCCTAGGGTCAATTTAGAATGACCAGTTAACAGTAACGTGTATGTTTTTGGACTGTGGGACGAAGCCAATGTACCTGGAGAGAAAATGCAAAAAGACCCGAGCTGAGATTCATACTAGGACCCTTCTTATTTCCTGACTGCAGACATCCATTGCAAATCCTAAATTTGTTGATAAATGGCCAAATGGGCTAATATTTTCTGTGCAGTTGCAAAGAATGTAATCGCTGCATTGTTGTAAGCCATGTTGATATCACCATCGTTCTGGTGACCGGCTCTGAGAAATCCAGCCTCATATCATTTCGCTGGGTAACTCTTGACAACCCAAAGACGCATTTTTATCGGCAAAGTTGGAGCAACAAGATCACAGACAACATTTCACATCATAGCTGCAAGCGTCCTCAGACCTGCCTTTTATTCACCTTATTAGGTATGAACAGTTACAGTGAGACGATGAAGCCCAAAGACTGTGGCACAGCCACTGCGAGGCCAGTGGGAGTGGAGAGGGGCAGCGGATCGTAAATGTCGCCATAAAGTCTCTGTCTGGTGCACTGACAAGACTGAAGCTTGTCGTAGGTTAGTGTTGAAAACCATAGTTTTATTACAGCAGGCGTGCTTAATGTAGACTATATTCAAAATGTTGTTTGAGCAGCGGTGCTTGGTTGAGCAGAATCACTTTAAGGAAGGCGGAAAAACTAAAAAAGAAAATAGAAAAAAAATGTAAGTTAGCCACTGTGTGCCAAAATATAATGGTCAGATTGTGACTCAACAGGAAATTGCTAAGAAAAAAAGACTAACTATAGCTGCGGAAGCTATCTCTCCAAGGTGCTTGATGTATATAACTAAACCTATTTTTGAGCCTGTAAGCGTTTGCGTAGAAAGGAAGCAAAACTGTATGAATCATATGAAACAATCAGCACTATTACTTGTAAAACAGAAAAATGTTGACATGCTAGAAACAGACAACTGTGTTTCAACTTCTTTTACATAATGCAGGTGAACATATAACACATGCCTCATTTTCACTTTGTGTTATTTTCTGAACATATTTAATCACAACTCCAAAACAGGGAAGTGTATATTGGAATAATGCTGGATATCAATACTGTCAGGGGAACAACCCCTAAATCACTACTTCACTATCAGACACCGTTTCTAACGTAGTCCTGGCTGTAGTTTACTATCCGTAGCTGAACCATTTTCTCCCATTAGTGTTTTGTTTCAGTAACAACTACAGAAGGATGGATTTCCGCTCATGCATGTGAGGCGGTTGGAATCAGCTGATTTAGTGTGTTACTGCTTTTAAATGCAGAAGGAAGAGATCTGAGATTTATTGTGCGAGTTGTAAAACACCAGCTCTCTCCGCATTGTTTTACTTTCTCACACTCTTTCACACACTGAGTGAGTCTCTGTGTATGCATGTGCCAGTGTGTGTGTTTTAGAGTGTTATGTATGTACAGAGAGTGTTTTTAAAAAGACTTTTACTGACGCACATGTACAACATTAAGAAGAATGAAATAGAACAATCTGATGTCCTTTCCGCATGTTACTCGGTGACATTTTAGACCCAGCTGTCTTTTGGTCACCCCTAAACTCATAAATCAAATGATAATAGCACTATTTTCCACCGGTACGCTTTCTTTATGAGAGTCTGTGGTTGTCAAGTAAAGTCGATTTTAAAAATAGCTCAAGTTCAGGAAAATGCACCGGTGAAATACCAATGCTTTAGCAAAATGACTGTACGATGGCTTTGACATTATAAAGGAAATAAAGCTTTGAATATATTATGTGTTTAAAGGCTGCAAATGAAGACTGTCCAGTCACGCACCTGAAAACAATCCTATAAAGGCTTTGAATTGAAACACAACCATGTGATTAATCTGTACGGCTTTTCAAAGATATCTACGGCAGATGAAGACAAAGAAATGCTTTTTTTTCTGTTTGTTACCTTGTGTTTTTACAAAAGAGAAAAATCTTACCTCAAAGTGTTTAATTACAATTTGTGTCATGCAACAATTTGACAATAATCCTGAGCATCTATCAGGAACTAAAAGTGTGTGATTTTTTTTTTTTTTTTTTTTTTTTTTCTGACAAGACAAAGTCATCTTGGCTTAAAAGCTTCACTGCAGAGCTACAGTATGTAATGTGTAAAGAGAGACTGAATGAATAAAAGATGCAACTGAGCAACAAAGTGTTGTTATTATTGTCGCTTTAATTAATTTTTTTTGGAAACACTCGGACTTGACATTCATCTCAGTATTAAAGGATCCGCAGACATGGAATTGAATTAAATGTGTTTGTAGTGTCACCACTAAAGTGAAAATTTGAGTTTAAACTAAACCAAAAATGGCATCTCTGTTCAATTACAACTTACCAAACTCTCAAAACTAACCCGAGTAATGGACGTGGCTGCTGTGCAGGAGATAGGAATAGAGTGGTTGTCCCTCAGAGGGTTGTTGGTTTGATCCCCAACCTGCCAAAGTGTCATGTGTCAAAGTGTGGCAAAAAACCCACATTGCCAGCATCTGCCAGAAAATTTGAATAGCTTGCAATTATTTGTTCCTCTTAGGGAGTCATTCTTTATAGATACATAGACTGGGGCTAATGGGACAAGAACAAGAACTAATTGTGACAATGACTGCAGGAAAGAAGACATAATCAACCAAGAACATCGGCCTTGGAGGATGAAGGACAGACCCAGGACTGTGGATTACAGGATTGCATGTAGGGGTGGAGGAAGGCTTTTTGTAGGTTAGACCCCCGGAAATCTGCACATACTCTATGTCTATCCATAGCTATTTCCAGCTTCCCTCTGGACAGAGATCCATTGCAGTTATCCATAAGGAGAGTTATAAAGGCATGAATAAGAGTCCGAGTCTGAGAGCAATGGCCAGATGTTTTTGAATTCACAGACAGACAGCTGATTTGACCGTAGATTTTTGCTTAACCTTGAAATATAACAAATATGTGTGGAGTCCAAAGTGATGCCCCAGGTTGAAAGCTTCAGGTGATGGAAAGGCGGTGGAACTTTCTTCCACATCGAGAAGATCTCCCACCTTTTGGAGGCCTTGAGACCCACAACCAGGAGCTCAGTTTTATTGCTTTTTATTACAAGTAGAACAAATTGCATCCAGGAAAATGAACTGTCATCAGTAATGCCACTGAATGATCCAGAGTAACCGTGAAAACATTGTTGCAACAATGCTTTGTAGCATTTAGCTAATGGTACTTCTGAGACCCTCTGCCACCACTTGCTCTAATTCAGGGGGAAAAGCATAAAAAAGAAACAGCCTAGTCAAAAATTATTAGAAAATAACTTCAAATCAGAACTGAAAGCCTAACTGCCACTATGATAAAGATCTACTCTTCCATAATCTGTGAAGAAAATGTTCTCTTTTTATTCTTCGTCATGTCTTACAGTTTGAGTGGAAAATGATGAGGCTGTGATGCAGAAATGTTGGTAGGATATGGTTCACAGTGTAAGCGCAGAACATGTAAACAGATCTGCAGCACGCTCGTAGACAGTGGGCGGAGGAGACAGTACAACAGGAAGATATAACCAGGTAAGGAAATAGTTACACAGATGATGGGTAAAGTGAGTGAGAACACAGAGAAAGAAGGGGAGAGGCACACTTTGAGGAAGTTAAATTAATAGAAGCAGAACAAAAGAAGCATCACACTGAAGGTAAAACCTCTTGTATTTTGTATACAATAAGAGATTTTTTATTGAAGGTGTAATTTAAATCTGATATTTATTTGCGTATTTTTTAAGTTCTTGCCCACAGAATGAGATTTGTGCAATACTTTGTGGCTGCCTTGATGTTGTCTGCACAGAAGGTGCTCGGCTATCCCACGGTAAAAAGAAAGCGTCTTTGTTTTCACTGTAAACAATCCGTCATGTATGTAAGAAAAGCCACATGAATGATTATGTTCTGCATGAAAATGTTATCTTATTTGTTTTTTTTTTTATTTCTGCTAATATGTCAGGGGATACAAGCAACCTCCGATGGGGATGGGTGTCACCTCTGCCCTGCAGGTGCTTTTCTATCACTGAACTTTCTTTTTTCCTGTCTGCTGCTAATGTAGTGTTAACTTACTTTTATATTATATGAATCAGCGGTGATTAAGCACTGAAGATCACTATGAGTTGTCTACCTTTTTCTTTATTTGTAATGACGCGTGCTGCACCCTGACTTTATGCTGTTTGACCACATCCTTCATTGATATGCACTATGGGCTTTCAGACTCTCTCAGCTCCTTGTACCATCCGGTTGTTCTTATTTGTTGCTCTCTGTTCTGTCAGGTATGTTTCAGAAGTCTTGTACAGAGTGTAAACCCTGCTCTGATGGAAGCTACACAGATATGAACTTGAACCGCGAGGAGAGCTGTCATCTCTGCTTTAGAGACTGCTCACCAAGTAAAACAATATTATTCTTGCCTTAAACAGCTCCTATAATGTAATAAAACCTGTTTGTTTGTATGGAAGTGATGTTCCTAACATCACCTCTTTTTTTCTTCGGTCTTAGGTTATAATCTGAGAGTGGTTCAGAACTGCACTAGGACGGCCAATCTGAAGTGCGACTGTGAGCCTGGTTTCAGATGTGTCGAGAAAGACTTTTCATCAGAGAACTGCAAAAAATGTGAAAAGATGCAATACACAACCGGTAAATACTTATAAGATCTTAACTCTGAGCACCGGGCCACAGGGTCCCATGATACAAGGAGCTATCCAGCAGTTACTCACAGGTGTGTCATCAATAAAAACAGTTATTTTGAGCTCTGTGTCTCGACACTGAATTTTAGTGGAAAAAATGACCAGATTGTTCATGCAGACTTGTAAGACAGAGAACATGTTTTGTACAAAATCCAGTACCGTAAGTACTCTGCCTTAAGTCTCATAATACACACAAGTCTAACATCTGAATCTAACATAAAAAAAAAAGCTGTAATTATATTATCTATATCAGATGAGAGTCTAATATTGATATGACAGAGCTGTGAAAACCTGCTGAAAAACTAAATCAAATCGACATTTCCACTGACTATCAACAGGTAAATGTCTGTGCAGCCAACAGATTTAATGTTTAGTGTTGTTTCCTCCTGCTGCCTGCAATTCTGAAAACTCTTCTGCACACTAAATTGTCACAAAACAGTAAGTGGGCGGTGATGACATATTACTAACGTGTTCACGTTTTTCCAGTGCCCCCAAGTGGCTTAACAACATCAGGGTTAAAGAGGAGTCTTTGTGTGTGTGGACAGAGTTGCAGTTTGTTATGCCTTCACTGACAGTCACACAATGAAAGGAAATGAGGGAAAACCACAGTGGGATATGAAATTAAACAAGATTCCAGGCCAAAATCAGAAGAGCAACACCTTATTTTATCATCAGCATGTTGAACTCTAAATGTACAGAGCAGCTGCAGAATGTAACTTTTGCCCAACAGGAGTAATAGTTTAGTTTGTTTAAGTAAAAGCAAGTGAGAGATTTTCTTTGACGTTATTATTCACTGAAATGTGAAACCAAACCTGTGATGTTTCTGTTCTGCAGTAGCAGCGGTTATCTCAGGCAGAAGTACACAGAGTTCTGACTCTGTTTCCTTGGGTTTCACCAACACCTGTCAGCCTCCCAAGTGAGTTATGGATTTCCCTGGATACACTGAATACTAATGCTAACTCTACGAGTGGAGTTTAAGAAATGCTCTCAAAGTTACAATGAGAATATTTTCGAATTTGTAGAGGTCATTGCAAACCTTTCTTGTTTATGGAGTCACATATTTGGGATTTTTCTCCGTTATCTCACACAGGTCTGGCCCTCAGTCAGTCCCAACAGATCCCGGCAATAAAACCAAACTGGGTGAGTGTATACGACTGGAGGAAAAGCTGTGTGTGGAGCATTCAACATTTTCAATAGCTATGGAATTAATGAAAGAGATCATTTTTAGCCATTATGTCGTACTTACTATTTGGTCTGCCACTTTATTACCAGGCTACAACTAATTTGAATGGATTGCTTTGGTGGTTTGTGCTTATATTCATGGTTTTAAGGGGAAAAGAGGATTTTGGTGACCAGCAGGATGATATTCTTATTTGGGCTTTTTGTGAAATATCTTGACTATTATCTAATTAACTGCTGTGGAATTGAGTAAATTTGGGGGGGAAATTCTGGTGAGAATGGCAATCCCCTCAAAATTGGTTGAACGTCAATGGTCCCCAGATGATGAATCACAATACCTTCGATGAAACTTTGACATTTTGTCAAGCTTGATTATCGCACGAAAAGCCTCTCAGTTTAGTGCTTTATGACCAAATATCTGAAAAACAACTGACGTGATAATGCAAGTTTTGACTATATTGTTAAAATACTTGAATCAAATACAGATTTTTGGCCAAACTGCTAAACTAATAAAACATTTTCTAACAATAAATAAAGCTTTGATAGAGGTAGAATTTTGTTCATATTCTGTAGAAGTGGTGATAAATAGTAATTTATCGTAATGGTGATAGACTGCAGTAATGTTTGGAGCAGCGTCACAGTTGTTCTCGTTTAATTTCAGACACAGACACAAATAGAATTCTTATTTTGCTGTTTGGTTGATCAACAGCAATAACACGGATTTGAACTGAGGGATAGTTTAAACAATGGAAAAGGAAACTATAAACTGACCTTCGAGACTAAGATACCTGGAAAAGGTTGTCTTAGAGTTCATGATCACAGCAGCTGATTGTGGTGGTGACTGGAAATAAGTTGTGGTCTGAATGTGGAATCAATCTTACATTAATTGGTCATTTTGGGTCATTTCAACTCAGCTTGATGCAAGCAATCACACACTTTCTCATCAGTTGATCTCAGGCTAATGGTTCAAAGGTTACAATCATGCCACAGTGGTGGCTCTGCATTGCTCATGGCACAGACACCAAAATGAACTGGTTCTTCACTTGTCCATGCTTCACCCCTCACTGCTTTCATTCAAATCTGGCTTGTAGTTTCTGCTTAATCAAGAAGAACAGAGAGGAAAAGCAATATTCATTCACTTCCTTGGCAGGAAATGAAAATCATTTCTAGGTCAGATAATGAATCACTTATTTTCTGAGTTTATCATCTTATAAATGTTTTTAATTTCTATTTAATTTCCCCTTTATTTATTTCCTGTCAATTATATATTTCTGTGCTTCTCTTTTATGTTTCATTATATGAATTAGGGGGCTGTAATTTAAAGTCTTTCAGGAGGTCATCTAGTCTTCTTGTATACTGAGTGCAGAGAATAACAACGCATAACTTAGTTTAATTAATACATTACATTGTTTTTTGCAGGGATACCAGAACTTCATATCAACATTTAATAGTAAACAGTAAGCGATTTCGGAAGTCCTCACAGTCTTTGATCTTTTCTCTTTTTTACACAGACAACACAAACACTCAGCTGGCTGCCATTTTGTGTCCAGTTCTTTTTGTGGGATGTGTGGCCCTTGTGATCCTGTTCTGCATCCGTCGCCCACAGGACGAGCCGTGTTTCAGGCAAAGTAAGAATGCCTTTCCATTCGGAAAGGCTTCTGGCGTCTTCATGGAACTCTGTGATGTAAATCACTTCTGAGAAACAATAAACATTTAACTTGAGACATTTGGAAATTGTTGTGATTAGAACTTTGTCATGACCTTTGCAAACGTGTTTCTCATTCTTTGTTTTTCTACATGAATGATGTACATTGGTGAGTCATCGCTAAATGTCTGTGAAGAGAAGAATTTTCTGTTACTCACTATTTCATCTATTCTTTTTCAGCTATTGCAAAGCTGTGCAATGATGTACGTATCTTAAGAACTCTCATGTGTTTACAGACAGTATACTGAGTCACTTTGGTTTGGTTTGCTGTAAAATGACGGTTGTGTTTTTCTTCAGGAGGTGCAAGACACCTCTCACAAATCAAAGGAGTCAACTCATCAGTTCCACAGAGACTCTTTCAGTACAAAGCAGCAGCCGTCGTCACTTTCAGCAGCTAATCAAGGTACTGCTGAGTAAAACTAAGACTTTTCATTTCAAGTCCTTTACTCACATGGTTTGGTCATAAAGAAAATGGAGTGTTAAAAAAGCAGCTGTGGTATCCTTATGAGTTGAACTTGGTAGTCTCATTCTGTTAAATAATGTTAGTACAGATGACTGATAACATCCCTTTACGTGTTCTCTTTTATCGCTTTCTGTAGGTTCAGTCCACGTCCACAACCCGGGCACGGTCATCTTCAGCTTGCTCAGTCAGTTCACAGGCCAAGTTGGGCCGACTATTCTTGGTAGCAAGACTGCTGAGAGAGCAAGCAGCGACGGGGAAGATGAGAGAGACTGTCCTGTGTTTCATCCTACATCCTCCCCTTGTATTCACCTCTCTGAGGAAGAGAGGAGCGGAGAGATTGACAACATTTTCTTCCCCTCCCAAGAGCAGGGGAAAGACTGCCACGTGTCGAAGGAGGAGTCGCTGTGATGCCTTCGCAAAGGTCCCAGGAGATTTGTTTTGGAGGTCATGACTGTTGGGACCAGACTCGCACTAAGATACGCTACTTTGAATGTAGGGATTGTAAAACTGTGATAGCACAACCACAGATGAGTGTGCAGAAGATTCATCATCCTCTGACGAACTGTAAAGGGATCACAGTTAACATTATTTCATGAATTTTCTGGAAAATTTCACTGCACACTGCACATTCATAATTTAATACAGCTAGGATAAACAGATGGAATTTGTTCCTCTTTGTACGTTATAATTTAAGAAATCTTGTAAATACTCCTAAAAAAAGCTCTGTCAGCTGAAGTATTGCATCCGAGTACTGGGCATGTAGAGTGAAATAAAGTTTTATTTAGAAAAAAGAAGAGAAGAAATGTATGTAAGTGATTACATTTGATATTCACAACTGACTGCAAAACTACAATAGCTGAAAGTCTATTCACACACACATATATGCATATGTGTATATATGTATATATATATATATATATATATATATATATATATATATATATACACACATACAGACATAAAGATCAGCCATAACATTACAATATTATGCCTTCACTGACAAGGTTTTTGAAATTTTCCATGCCACTTGACACAAACATACCTCCATGGCGGAACAAAGTGTCACCACATTTTCTGAGATAGCCATGAAACGACATGAAACTTCACGTTTAACAGTCAACAAAGTCCATGTTTGGAGGTTGGAGGGTTTGAGGGATGAAGCTACAGACACGGCTGTCAAGTTGAATAACCAAGTTTGAATTCTATCCCATCCATCCTCGTTTTAAAGTAATTACTTCAAAATGTCATTAAACTGTTTACACATTACAAACTACCTGGTTAAGGGTAGGTCCTACAATCTGGTTGATTAAGGTAAGGCATTAAAAACTACAAGGTTAGGAAACATCCTGCTTGCATTAAAACAGGAACTGTGATAACGTATCACATCAAAATATCCTTTTCTTGGATTACTGGATGAAGAGATCCGCCCCTCAGGTAGACACAGAAAACATGTTGGACACATAAAACCAAGCATCCTACTGAGATAAACTACTTTGAAATTCATGCTGGATGGCACAACATGTTTACAGAGTTTTTCCAGCTTTTTTTGTACGACCAGGCGGACGTATACACATGTATATATATGTAGATATACATGTGAAGATGTTATAGGTTAAATCTCTTTAATGTTGTGTACATTAGTACACACTAATTTTCAACAGCAGATTGCACAACTCTGGATAACTGTCAGTGTCCCACTCTGTTTCCTGCTTCCTCCAGATTCATACATTTTTATCCACTGTTTTCATGTCAGTGTCATAGATGTCAAAAAGTCACCTTTTCTTCCAGGAAATGGCAAATGTGCTTCATTGTCCTCTTAATCAAACTGAACCGGAGTTCCGTTTACCCTGATATGTCACAAATGTCCACAGTAGTTACAAATGTTTAGCATCTGTTTTGCTCCACTAAATATCCTGTCACGCTCCTGTCCATCCTTGATCAGGCTCTATTCTTTCACGCATATTTCGAGAGGTTGGTCACATTTCCCACACATCTCCTGGACAGGTTTGGACACATCTTCATCTTCTGTAGCTGGAGGTCTCGTAGTATTTTTAGTCAAAATGTAGCCTGAGCAACAAGAGAAGAAGAAAGATTTTTAGAATAAATCTGAATGATATACAAGATAAACACAGATGTTCAGACCATTCACATGACGTTTGGTAAATGCATCTTTTTCAACGATGACGACTACAAGTCTTTTTAGAAATTAACCAGAAAATTGGCACGCAACTATCTGCCCACTTGATTATGTACAACAAACTCAATAAGGTAGTGGTGAACTGTTGTTGGTGGAAAATGTGGACAATTCCTCTGAAAATGAGGGCAATCAGTCAGAAGAGGATGGCTCCTTGGTATAATTCATGTGTACGTGCTGCAAACAGCAAGAAAGTCTCAATTAGTCTGCTTTGCATTGGGTTGGTTTGAATCATATTTATCTAATAGATTCCAGTTTGTTCTTGTAAACAAAGAATCTTCCTCAAACACCCGAGTATGTTATGGAGTTCCGCAGGGTTCTGTGCTTGGACCGATTCTTTTAACTTCATACATGCTTCTATTTGGTAATCTTATTAGACAGCATGGCACACATTTCCATTACTATGCTGATGATACTCAGCTATACCAATCTATAAAAATCAGTTGGTCCAGAAATTGTCTAGTTATGTATTTACTCTAGATTACTTTTCCTTCACTTTTAATGCTACGGTGTGGAACCTTGAAGTTATTTTTGACCAGAATCTATCCTTTGATGCACATATAAAACAGTTTTCCAGAACTACCCTCTTTCACTGTTGTAATCTTGCTAAAATTAGGAACATCATGTGTCAGAGTGATGCAGAAAAACGTGTGCATGTATCTGTTACTTCAAGATCGGACAACTGTAATTCTTTATCATTGGGTTGTCCAAAAAATGATCTGAAAAACTGGGGGGGGGGGAAATTAGATTTGATTGGATTGAGATTGTATAACAATTAATTCTGGATTGTATATTTGAAGTGCCCTGAGATGACATTTGTTGAGATTTGGTGCTATATAAATAAAACTGAAATAAATGTTTAAAATGTCTTTTTTCCTTTTTAAACAATGTCTACTAACCTTGATTGAGCCTGATCCATTGCAGAAATGGCTTGATTTTTGCTACAACAACTAGTGTAATTCCTGCACACAGAAGTGCAACTATCACCAGGAACCACACAGTATCTGTAAAAATGTGTAAGAAAAAACATTTTGAGAATTATTGTCAACATCAAGTTAAGAATTTAGATAAATTCAGTGGTACATAACCCTATGCCTACTTTACCTCTGATTGGTTCAAGGGGTGACTGGGGTGTGGTGACGTATCCGAGTCTGGAAGCTGGAAGGAAGCAAAAAAAAACAACAACTTATCAGCTCAGCACAGGGATCTCTCTTATCAGGAAGGCAGAATTTCACAATCACACAACATCCCTGTGATAAACTCATCTCAAAGAGTGTCAGCATCACGTTGAAATAATTTAAAGCTCACTTGAGTTATTGCAAATCAGAACTACCTTAGATGCACTACAACAGTCTGTCTACAGTACTGTTTGTTTCCATGGTTACACTGTGTTGTAGTACTACTATGTTTGTAGCTCTTGTTTCCTTGCTGAAAAAAGCAATGATTGGTCAGGAAGTGCGATTGGATAGGAGAATAAGATGAAGAGATAAGCTTTCTCTGATGAAACATTTTTGAAAGAGGCTGCAGTATTCTGTATCCTATTTTAATTCATATATGTGACCCTTCCGCAGTTTATATTTAAGGGTTTATGTTTACATGTCAGTCATCTCAAATTAAGATTTGATCCACTTTGCTGCTTTGTGCTGCTTTAAGATATCGTGTTGGTAGATTGTCATAGAATGTGTTTCTACATGTAATTCAAGTATAACATTCAGGAGTATTTTTTGACAAGATACAAACCTCTAATTTTTCATGTCTCACCATCTCTAAGTGTTGGTTTCTTAAGATGAAGGACAGATATAGCAACAGCTGGTCTATAATCAGTGTCTGCCCTCAAGCACCAGTGGTGATAAGGCACAGAGCAAGCTTTGTGCGGTGTAAAACTAATCTGCTGATCTTTTTGTTTTAGTTCTGTCCAAAAGGTTTTGCACTTCCAAACTTACTAAATATGTAATCTAACATAGAGAAGTTTTTGGTGACCTCCAGCAGTTAAACTTTTCACTTTTAAAAAAGGCCATGAATGCACATGACCACATTTCTAACCACACCCAACTATCGTGTTGGCTGTGGTGCAACAGATGCAGAAACAGAAACTATTCATGGTTACATTTATAGTAACCTCTCATTATACTAGGGTTAAATAGTCTTCTCTTTAATATGCTGAATGCATTCTAGCATCAATCCTTTTTCGACTGTTGAGTTTGTAGCAGGATGTTCTTTTCATTTGCAGCTATAAAAATGGTCTTTTCCTAATCATATCTTGATAATATAACCCTCCGGTGCAACTTTTATGTGTTTTACTTTGTTCCCAATGGAACTAAAACACTGTGATGCTAAAATATATTTTCAGTTTACAGTTTCGTGTCAAATTTGGTTACAAGTGCAGAGCAGGTGCATCTCACCTGTAGTGGATGGAGGGCCGGTGGGTTTGATGGTGGTTGGCATCGGCACACAATCTGTACAGGACTGGTCCCGCCATTTAAAGCCAGCTTTACACTTGCACACTGTGTCATGGCTGGAAGTACAGTTGGACTCAAGCTCCATGTTAGCTGTAGGGAAAACAGTCATAAAAAAAATAAAGCATAGAATATATTACAGCTCTGAGACTTATGCACACATACATGAGTAGAGTGTCTGTTAGACCTGACACCTGACACTTAAAAAATGTGAAATGACTCAAAAACTGGGCACAGTAGGTAAACGGTTCTGGTTGTAAGTCATAACGGTTATATCAGCAGCTCTTCTTCAAAGTCAGCTACTAATTCTCAGTGAGAGCAGTTTCACTTTGATGAAACATTTTCTTTCTTACAGAGTGCTTTGGTCTTCCACTCTGATCTGATGTCAAACATGAGCAAACAGAAAAGTGCTCTTAAAACTTCCACAAAGCCAGAGTCATTACAAAACAAAGTTAAAAAAAAAAAACTGCATCAAGCATGATAATAACTGTTGAACCATTTTGGATCATTTAAGATCATAGTCCAGAGAGGGATTATATGTGCTGTATAAACCCACACATGTAGAGATTTGACCATAACAGCAGTCACAAACTAATTTTCAGTATATCATCAGCACCCTGGCTAGAGAGCACCTTGCTGTGTTTCAGAGCTGGAAACAACGTGTCCTACAAGCATCACTATAGTATGCATGAACCATAAAAACTGAAGGTAAGATGAGAATAATTTTACATTTAACAGTGTTTGGTAATGTTCTGTTTACTTTCCCTTCTCGCTGGGAATTCAGAGGTCACAAAAGAGAGACTCGTGTGCATGGTGTGGTTCAGAAGATGGGCTTGAAGAGTTTACTACTTCACCCTGTTGTCCCATGATAATCAGTCGGAATGAGGTTAAAAAAACAAGCAAATTGAGATGATTATTCTATAATTTTTTACAATGGATTGTCATGCAAGTAAATGAAGAGCACAGAAACAAGCATTAGAGGCTCAGAGTAGTTCATATAAACGCCTGCACAACTGATATAATCCAAACAATCTGACTCTTGAATGAATGTTGCATTTGAGAACTTGATGATGAACACCAGAGCTCAACAGAAACATCTGTACTGCAAAAATCAGTATGTACTGAACTTTTTGTGTGGGTTGAATCATTTCCTTCTAAATTACTTTCCATACGTTTTAATTGGCATAATGCCCCTGTATGTGTACTTTTTACACATACAGGTGGGCGTCTAAAATGTAATTAGTGGAGCAAAACAGATGCAAATGTAAACCTTCCTCTGCTCAGAGGTTCTGCTTTTATAATATCTTATTTTACACAGATGAATGTGAAATGTTCTATGACAAATGTACTTACACGTGCAAGCCCTGAGATTGCAATATGTAAAGAAAACTTCTTGGTTAATTTTGCTTAAACACCCTAGTAGCTGAAATTCAGACTGAGAATCGCAAACTTGTTGTCACTTCTGTACTAAATTTATCATTTTTTTCCACAGTGACATTTAGAAAAAGGTTGTTTTTGATCACCTGCAGCAGTACAAAGACCTGTACTGCGCTTCAATCTGTTTATCACATGTTCATGTTTTTTTTCTTCTTTCCACCTCCTTTTGCCTTGGTGGGTTGCCAACAGAAGCTGCTGTTCTCACTAACCAACAGAATCAAAACCTGTCAGCAAGCTAGTTCAACAATAGTTTCACAGACCCCCTCTCTCTCTCTCTCTGCTCTTTCATCTCTTTCTGACTGTCTCCCCCCTTGAGACATAAATGGGAAATCCCCTAACATATTTGAATTTTTTTTTACACTGACAAACTTCCCTGAAAGCATAATCTCTGGACAAAGCTGAGTAACAACTAACTTTGTGTCTGAAACGTTTGCCCTGAAACTGGTCAAATTTAGCAGTAAGGACAACAGATGACTCAGCATCACTGAAAGAGCTCACATACTCAACTATTATGAGCAAAAAAACACAATTTCTCACAAGGAGACAGGGTGAGGATATAAGTAATACTTTTACAGTAATGTTTGATCATTCATCTGTTCAAATCAAAACTAGTCCACACCTTCTATCTGCCTGTTTGATAAGAGTCAAATCAAATTGGAAGATTGCTGATGTAAAGACTTATAGTAACCTGATGTGTTCTGGGCTATGACTCATCACTTATAAAAGGGTAAACTAGCAAAATAGGGAACAGTTCTAGTCTAATTTATAACTTCACACACGAGCATTGCACCCCAAGGGCCAAAAGCTGTCAAGTTACTTACGTTTATTGCAAGCTTTGCAAACAGTGCAGACCATATTCACATTGTAGCTATCAGAGAAGAGGTCAGTCTCGCAGTGCTTGCACTCAATACCACAAGTGCTGGATTGAGGGCGCCGAGCCATATGCTGACCTGGAGCACACAAGGTAATTTATGGTTAAACACTGATGGCATCAAAATGTTTAAATATGTTTAGCTGAAATAAAGTTACTGTACCTGGTGGACACTTGTCACAGCAAATTTTGGGATTATCTACCGGCCACTCATACTGTGTCTTGTTACACTTAATAGAGACCCCGAAAGAGACCAAAAGAAGACTACACAGTAAGGAAAAGGTAAAATAATATAGTGGCGGCATCTTCGAAGCAGCAAACAAGAGAGAGAAGAGACAAAGGAGGGTGAGAAGAAAGATGGGGAGAATGAAATAGATTATTGATAGTGTCAGATATATTCACATGACGATAAAAACAGAAATTGAGTCAAAAGTTCATACAAGTCTACAGTTGCTTTCTCTCTGGATTCAAGTTTGTCTTAAAATAATGTGGCAACAAAGCTACAAACCAGGCTGCATATTCATATTTTACATTTGTCCTGTTCTAATACTTGACTAACTTCAAAGGTGAATACAGTATGTAAATATCAAATAAACATGTACAAATACAGCCATCAAAGATTTGTCTGACAGCAGAAGAAGCTGAAAATCTTGTCTTCACTTACCATGGAGGAAAAGTCAACACGAGATGTCACCTAGGACCCTCTGAGTGTTAGAATGAAAGGGGACCAGAAGTGTGTCAGAGGTATATTCACAACGCTTCAGTAATGACTCATCACGAAAGGCAGTTTTTTTGCTCTATCTCTGCCTCACGCTCTCATCATACATCTACCTCTACATGGACCCCCTGGCTGTCTAGAAAAAAACAAGCCCTCCATCAACCTCCACTATTTCCATCTGCTCTCTCGTTTCATCCGAAAATAATATTTTGGTCGAAAACTGCCTGATACTTCCTGTCTGTCTAGCTTGTATCTTACTTCCACCTACTGCTCAATGATAAGATCACTTCAAGTGAGCTCTTATCTATCATTCATTAAATACCAAGTTACTGGTTACACATGCTGATACTTATTTGAGATAAACAAGAAGTAAACCACAGAAATTACTAATGAGCAACTCTGCACCTTTAAGACTTAAGAATATTACTTTTAACATTATAAAATATACTTTTAGGACCAAAATATAGTCATTTGTCAACTATTTGTGAATTGTGAGCCAACAGACAGATTAAGAAACAGTTTAAAAATGTAGTTTTTAACCTTTTCAACATGTGCATAAGATGTTTTTTTTTTTTAGACAAATTATGAGCAGAATATCTGCTTTGAATCTTTAGAGTATCACTGACAGTCTCAGAAAGGGGAGATCAGACAGGCTGTATGCTGATAAGAAGATTCTCATTTAATCTGTTCCTCACAGCATTAACATTCTGCGGCATGTTATAATAACTTGAATAAGGGCAACTGGACTTCTCTTTGGATCTTGAAGACATTTCATCTCTCTTTTGAAAGGATTCTTCAGTTCTGAAAAACTTAAGTTGCCCTTTTTCAAGCTCTTATTATTACTATGACCTGGATGATTGAGAATCTTCATCAACATTTAACGGAAGGACTAATTTGATGAAAGAAAAAAAAGAGTAAGACTTTTATCTGCCTTGTGTGCGCAAGTGCCCAAAAAGTGAGTCAAATTGTTCAACTGCTGAATGCTTATCTTCTTTAGAGTAACATCTGTTCATGATGTTGAGAACATTGTGTCAAAGATTGTCTCTGAGGGTGGCCGCCCAGTTGGTTTATTATTGTGGACGGTGTCTCCAGGTGGGAGGCGAGGCACCATGGTGAGGACCTCATTTGCATGCAAGTAGGCACTGGGGCACTTTCTATTGCATGTTGTGTGTTTGCTGTGTAGTGTCGCACCCAGGTTAGTGAGGAGGGGCACTTTCCTTAGTAGTCTGCCTCCCATTGAGGTCCCAGCCCGCTGATTTTAGTATTCTGTTATAATCATTAAATTTTGTGTTGTAGTGGTAATTTTAGTTCATTTGTGTGAATAAAATTACCTTTCTTATATTTTCTGCATTTTCTTCTTTCCCAGCAGATTTTTCCCCCCTCTCATTTTGTCTAGGTTTAGTTTTGATCATTGGTATTATTCCAATAAACTTATTTTCTTATTTAAAACTACTGTCTCTGCCTCCTCAGTCCTGAACTGTGTCCTTGTTTCACCACTCTTTGTCACATATCGCATGTTAAAGATATCATAGAATTTCAACCCTTAAGAGTCTGCGCCCGCGCCGGCATCTGTCATGTATGCGGTGGATTTTGAGATTTACTGAGCTTATTATTGGTCTGAAAGGTTAGCATGCACTGACTTCTTGGACGGATCATTGATTAGCACTTTCAATGTGATAGCTGAGATTATTCTGCACATTTTGATACGCAGCACATGGGGTATCAGGTTATATTTAGTGCCTTAAAAGGCTATTATAATCAGATATAGCCATAAGGGTAATTTATATTATATTACAGACTCCTATGGGTTAATTGGATTAGTGGTCACAGAAAAATTCCGGTGCATCTCTTGTTCACTGTAATGTACTGTAATAATACTTTTAATATTTAAGTTTTTCTTAATCAGTGTATGTAAAGAAAAACTGTTGATTTAAAGATGAGCAGATTGTTGTGGCATTTGACTAATGAGGATCTGTTAAATAAACAAATGAATAAATAATGCAAAAAATTATGCAAATTTCCTACATAGTAACATCTGCAGAGTGCTGATGCTAAAGCAGGTTATACGAAGCCTTAAATTTAAGAGTTCACTTACTACTTCCAGACTGCTTTATCACTTGAAGTGTTGGACATGGAAGGTGCAGCTGTTAGTGTGTCCAAAAAAACTTGGGTATTCAGTGCTAAAATCCTCTTCATTTCATGTCTGCCTTCAGATGTGGTGAAATACAGCATTGTTAGAAGTTTCTAATGAAGTGTTTTTATTGTCAGGCAAACTGACCTTTCCTTACGTTCACAGTTTGGTTTGTTATGTTTTTTTATGGCCAGGGGATATTTTAAACAGAATTTATATTAATACTGAGAAGCGAAAAAAGCAAAGCTATGCAAAAGGAATGATAAGCTTCCAGCTAACTTTCTTTAATGACTGTATAACATGTAACATAAGTGTGAGAATTTCTCAAGTTGATCACTGATTACCAATTCATTAGCATTTGTGTACACAACTTTCCCAAAAACTGCTCCTTGTGACTACTTTTGTATCAACTTTCAGAGTCTTTGTTCTGGTTTCAATTGCATTAACTTCTGCATTATTGTCCTATCAAATAGACTGAGAGACCCTAAGTTGATGAAGTTTTACCAGTATGTATGAACTCAGTTTTCTCAGAAACCAGCAACTGCAGCAACATGTCACCTCCCCATGAATCAGGGTATAAGGCTGAGGAAGTGGGGTCTGCCTAAGGGGCTGCCTCAAAGGCCTTGCAGACCTCCACAGAAGTAGCAACACTCAAACAGTGTACAGAGATGACTGGACAAGAGATGACTAAGCACCTAAATCACTCTGAACTGACTTACAGCAAACCTAGTCATGCTTATCTTGAGGTTTCAGTTTTGCCGTTGCTTGACCGTAAGGATGGCACGTTCAAACAGAGGAACACGTTGCCAGGAACATGTTGATATTTCTGTTATGATGTAAACAGGTAAACAAAAGACAATTTTAGAAGCAAATCTGCATGTAGAGTCAGAGCCCAGTCCCCTCAGCAGGACTAAAATGACTGTGTGGGAGAGTCGGCAGTGTGTTGTCATGTGCAAGTATGTAAAGTTTCTGTTTCAAATGTACACCAATTAAACTGTGTCAGTGGGACCCCCAAGAAAAAGAGAGATGGAAAAGCAGCAGCAAAGAAATGTAGACACTTTTCTTTGGTTTGTTCTCTAAAGAGGAAGGATGTGGTTTTTCTGAGGAAGCAATTGTCTTGCTCTGCTGAATGAGCTCTTTCAACACTGTACTGACAAGGTCACGTGAGACCATGCTTACGCTGAAGATAGAGTACAAACAAGGTTTGATGTCTCTGAGACTTGTAGAATGTGGAGTAAAAAAAGAAACCTCTGGCATGTACAGCATTAAAGAAAACGTGACAAATTCTTCATTAATACCAAAAAGCTCCAACGTATTCAAACTATGGATCCAGTATCCCTCTGTGAAGCAGTGAGGTTATGATGTCACCAGCCCCAGAAAAGGTTAAGAGTTTCCCAAAACTTCAGTGATGCTGCAGAACTGTGGTTAACCTGTGCATAATGTCAGGCAAGAACATAGTCCGTGCTTAGGGTTAGTATTATAGGTTGTTGTTCAGATATGTGAGTCTCTAAATGGCTTTTGGTTTGTCCCACAGCCACATTTAAACATATACATGATGTGTGCCACTGCAGTCAATGAAGTGTTTAATGAAGCATTTTTACCAGTACATGGATGTGTAAAAAAACTTGGTGTCAGATACATCAGAACACTTCATAATTGATGATTCCCCTTTGGGATAAATAAAGTTTTTCCTCATTTTACTTAAATTTCACGTGGTGGTGACAGAGAAAACCCCTCCAGGTTGGTTAGCGACACACAAGTTAGAGTTAAATCATTTTCTGGTGTCAGAATGAACCAGATGCACTGGATGGTACAGTTATTAAAATCCAACCATGCTCTGTGGCATGTGTAAAAATGCTATATAAGTAAACTTTACAGTACTTACTTCAGAAGTGCATTAATAACAGCCATTTGTCTGCACAGATAGGGAAACAGTGACATGAGTCATCCATATCCTGTACTGGTGGCCGGCAGAGAGCAGCACAGGTCTGAATCTGTTCTAGTTTCAAGCGATTATCCTTGTCCTTTAATGAGACCTTTCTATCCCGAGCGGAGTTTTCTCGTCAAACATAAATCACACTCATTCATGCAGCAAAAGATGTTATGAAATGCTTACTTAGTACAAAGTTATGTGAATAATGCTCTGTAGGTGTGAACAACCCCTGGAAAAGGATGCACTCACCACACTTCGAAGATGTTTGTGCTGCTTTTTCAATTTTTTTTGTAAATTAATAAATAATAGCTATAACACAAAACAATAATATCCAATAGCTGAACCTTCTGGCTTTGTAAAAATGTACTTAAAAAAGTAATAAAACTGTACAAATGTTATTTTTTTCCTTCTGATGAAGTAGAAAAAATGAGGAATCATAAATCATAACGATTGAGTGAGTCCATATTTCCTATTTTCCTACATTATTATTATTATTATTATTATTATTATTATTATTTAGGTTTGTAAAGCAGAACGTTCAGCCCAAATAAATACTAATCGTTTTTATCTGTGAAGCGCTTTTCACCATCATTATCAGATGACAAAGGGCACGAAGTGAGGGTACAACTCTGGGAAGGATTATGACTCATCTTTCCAAAAAGAGAATCCCACGCTGCTGCTCTTTATTTGTGTTTCTGTTTGTGCCCTTCAATGTGTCTGACAGTATTCAGTCGCACATCTCTGGCATCCGCCCCAGTGTGTACGGCCTGTATTCCACAGAATGAAGTTCCTGTTTTTGCAAGCTCAGGGCTTCTTGCCCAACTGTCTTACAATTCCTTGAAACGCTGGTGACGCTCTACTTCCCGTCTGAGTCCGCCTACTGAGACAGCGCACGTCTCCGATGCAGCCGTGCGTTCAGGAGAAAGCAAGTTATTGTATATTCAATTCTGATTTCCGATGTATGGAACCGGAGCAGACAGATATCCCTTGCTGTGGCAGCAGTTGTCCAGGTAAGTGACGGTAAAATATTACTGCGTCTCTGCGGGAAGAGCCGATTCATATCAGACTTTGACTGAGGTGGGCGTTATGTGCGCTGCGTTGTTAAAACCGAAACTAGATTAAAAAGAACAAACAAACAAAATTGACTAATCGTATTTGTAGATGTGTATATTGTCAGTGTTACAGGTGTGCACGTAAGTCGTTAAGGGAGAGTTTAAGATGTTTTAAAGTGCCCATGTGCTGTCCAACAAGGTCCGACCTCTGCCTTTCAACGGGAGGGTGAAGCTGCCAAACGAGTGGCGCACAAAAAAAATGTGACAGTCGTTTTTCTAAGTCCACAATAAAGATCTTTGTTCGAGGTCTCAGCAAACCACACATTTCCTCAAATATACACGCACATTTTCCTTTGTAGCACTTTAACGCTCTTTGAATTCCTGAAATTATTTAGATGGCTGGCGGTAGATGAGAATGCAGCCTGAGTTTACCAGTAAGCCTTTTACTGCTCCAGCCCTCTCTGATAAGTTTTATTAGATCAAAATATGCCAAAAATCTTTCTCAATGAAAGTCAAACCCCTCTCACAGAGTTGCAATGCAATGCTTTTGTCTTTGGCATAAGTAAACCAACAGGAGCTTCCTTGCTTTGATCTTTTGCCTTGGTTTCGTTTTATCTGTCAAGCTTATCAGAAAACCACAATTGTTTTCTGTTGGGACTGTATAAGAGACTAGTTCCTCTTTTCCCAGAAACAAAATTTCCACAATAATGAGTTTGGAATTACTTATCCTGATAGATAATTGGGACATTGTCCAGAGTATGACGTTTCTTTACCTACTTTTTATTAGTTTAACAAACTAACTCTGTGGTTAAACACCAAAGGATGAGTGTGAGAGGGCATTCTTTGTAACTTAAATTAAATGCCGTTTTAAGATAATAAGGTCAAACAATTGGATGAATTAGGCACCTGTAGCATTATATGTAATCTTTTTTTTTCAGTTGTGTAACAATGTAGACCTTTTGTGTAGCCTTGCATTAATGTGTATTAAGAGTGTATCAACAACATAAGGCGTTGTTTTTGCACCGGTTTATCATCTATAGGTGTCATTTTCGGGGATGTATGACTCATCTTATTAGTATCAACTCCTCATATAGATTTATGTCACATGCAGGGCCTTAATAGTTTCAGGTGCACTTTAAACTGCTCTCCTTAAGGTCCATGGCAGCTTCCACATGGTGTCATGGTGGTTTGTTACTTGAAATAAAATAATTTTCTTATATGTAACCACAGATGAGGTCAGATCAGAAGATGTGGTAAAGACAATAATGTGAGTTCTATTTTTCTAGACATTAGGCCCTGTGTGGTCTCTGTGGTTGCTGTGCTGATATGCTGCATATTCACGAGGTAATTTATCTGTAACACCCAGAAACAGATTGGACAATGAGGTGACTGCAGGGGGTACAATTAGTCATGGCAATAAACAGACAAAGTTGACAAAGTTACATGAATTAGAGACAGCACAAAACTTCAGTGCAAGACACAGTCAGCAACAGCCAAAGAAAGGCATATGAACCATTTTATTCTGTTTTTGCATGGATCTTTAACATTGTTAAAGGGGAACTCCGGGTTATCTAAATAGCTTCCGAAGGACGCTAACTTTCGCCGAACTGTTCTCGGTGAGCAGATAAACGTATTTCATGCCAGAAATAAGGTCTAGGTTTAAAAATACCAGAGTTCGCCTTTTAAACTGTAAATTTAAGCAAATGTAAGACTTGAAATGAAATGTTTAAACTAGTTGTGTACATGCTTCAAGAGCAGATTATTTGTCCATAGTTAATTTAAAGTGCAAAGTCCTGTAAATGTTGTATGTTGGGCATGCTACATAGATTTTTTTTTTTATTTTCCAGGTGGCCTCAGATGGATTGAGTTATAGTGTGAGATGATGGAGGGATCTGGGCATCAACAAAGGTGGAGTAAAAGAGCCCCCGTTGGCATCTTACTGCTCCTCATGGTGAGGAATTCTTTGAATGCATTGCATGAAGACATGAAAATATGTTGTGCTTTTTTTAAGCTTATTGTAAATGATTTCTTTCAGTGCGTGACCATTCCTGCTTTTACGCTGGAAGATTCAGAAGAGGAGAAATGTCCACTTGGCGACTATCTCACCGAAGGGGGAATATGTTGCAACAAATGCCCTCCAGGTACTCTGGACCCTACATTGCACACACGAGCAAGCAAATAGTCTGAACTTTCACAGTCATAACTTTGGTGTTTTTATGTTTTCAGGTTTTAAGCTTGTAGAAAAGTGTCATGCTGCGGGCCAAAGAAGTAATTGCACACACTGTCCTCCCGGAGAATTCACAGAAAAGATTAACTTCGTCGACAAGTGCAGACGATGCAAAACCTGCAAAAGTAGAGCAACGTTACCTTTTTTTACTCAGTTGCCCCTCTTTGATAACAGCAGGTGATAAACTGATTTTCTCATTTCTTTTTCCCTTTTGTCAACTTTCCAACAGAAAAAAAGCATGAAGTGGAGGTTATACCATGTAAAAGAGACCAAAACACTATTTGTCGCTGTGAGAATGGTTATTACAAATATGAAATTGACACAGACACCTACGATTGCCTTAAATGTACAGAATGTGGATCTGATGAGAAAACAATCAAGACATGTAAGTCTGAAGCTCTGGCAGTATAATGGATTATAAAGATAGTCATTGTCTTTCATGTAAACCCTTGTAAAGTTTTGTCTAAATAGAAACTTGTTGTGGACAGGTACTGAAAGGAGGGACACTGTGTGTGAATGTAAGGAGAACCACCTCAGAGTCAAGGGCAAGTGTGAACCCTGCAAGAAGTGAGTATACAACTGATTGATGTGAGACCTTCATGCATGTATTGTTTCTATCTTTCAGTATAGGATAGTTTTATTTAGGGTTTGAAGTGGGGAAGCTAGTTTGTGGAATTGAAACTTGCAGCTCACTTCCTGTCTTTGTTCAAATTTCCATTTGTTGGAAATACAGTAGAGAAGTTATGACAAAATCAAAGTTGCTGTTTGGGGTTTTTGTTGTGACTAAGCAAGTGTTGAGTTCTTCATTGTATTGCTGGGCTGATTGGCTGAAGGAGGGCCACAAAATAATTCAGTGGTCTTACAGTATATATCTAGACTGGGCTGTTTCAAATTTTAATCAGAGAGGGATTAAGATACAATCACATTCACTAGCCTGTGTCACTAAAGACCAAGAGAAGAATTTCAAAAGTTTGTGATATTAAAACAGAATAACTGATGAAACTGTAATCATAGTTGCCCTTCAGCTCTTATCAGGAATGTACCCTAGAACACAACTTTCAGTGTTTGTATCTAGTTTTTTTGTTAGTATCAAAAATATTCGACACAGATAAAAGAAGGAAACACCATGGGGAACTTATTGTATACACATCTCATATATTGAATAATATCTACATCCTTGTTTGTGCAAAGATAAGAATATGGCCATTTTATTGGGCTTGTGACAGAGTGTGTTCTGGTATAAGTGAATGTGTCATTTGAAAAACATTTTTGTTGACTTGAAATGTTGAAGAGACACAAAGGCCTTCTTGGTAATCACTTCCTTTAAAAATGTGTTACTTCCTCCTCAGTGTTGTGAAATGTCTTCTTTGTTCCCCACAGCTGTACCAGCATTATTCCTGAGACCACGACAAGTAAGCACTAACCAGGCCGTTATTATGAATCGATACACCCCTTTCTGGATGAACAGCAGGTTTATTTTATGCATACAGTGATCCTATAATGCCTATTTCTGGAAACCTCTATATTGATTTGCCATATGTTCTGCTCTTCTTGACTGGAGAGACACAATGACACAGAATTTGAAAAAAACTCCTAGATCCAAATTGTTACCTGTAAAAGGCAGTAACATTTTCTTTTCTCTTAATATCAGGAGACATCACATATGTATAAGCTAAAGCAGAGATAGCTGTAACAGCAGAAATGTAAAAACACACTCTGTTGGTAGCCCCAAGCTCAATGTTTCAGTGATATGTAGTGAGGTTTTCTGTGGTAGTTTTAGCAGAAAATGAATCAGGTTCAATTAGATTCATCAGTTTTTATCCTGCTAATTCAGGCCCTGTGCATTCATTTGATTAATCATTCATTAGAAATTATTATTACATACAGGAACATATTTGAGCCACTGTAGTTCAAAAATAGAATAGAATTACTTTTGCATGTACAAAAACTTTGATTTAGTGAAGTCATAATATATATATGATAATATATATAGAATAAAGATGAAGATAAAAATGAATGAAATACACAAATGAAACAAACTAACGTTTGAGATGAAAAAATGCTACTTGGTAGAGCAGCGCAGATTCAACCAGGATAACCAAACTGTCACCGCTGGATGTGACACACAGTTTAGTATAAGGTGCACAATCATCAAAGTCATGCTTTCAATCGTAGCTGGTTTTGTTGTTAAAGATATGTTAAACAGCACCTAAAAGGTTATTTGGATATACATATACTCCAGTGTATTTACGTAACTCTCTGTTTCCTCATAAAGGCCCCAAAAATGAACATCTTATCAATCTCATTGCTGGACCTATAGCGGTGGGACTTGTATTGACGGTTTTCATCATCTACGTGGCCAAAAAACAAACGGAGAGTAATTTCTCTCAACTGTCTGATGTTTCCTCTGACACCTGCCAGGTAATTTGATCCTACTGTTTGTGGTTGCTTTCATCAACTGGATGTCCATTTGCAGTCGGTAAATGTGTTCTTGTCCCATAGCAAGTCCTGATCGACAATAAGGAACCTGGGAAGAACAGCAATGTGACGGCCATTGCTCAGATTCCTGTGATTGAGTCAGAGCTGTCCAATCTGCCTGACTGCGTCCCTCTTGAAATAAAGAGTGAGTTTATAGCCATGTGTTCTGGTTTCAACACACAGAAAACTACTGTGCTAAATCATGTCTTTCACTCAAACCTTCCTTCTTTCCCCCCTCTACAGTCTCCGAGCTGATCTACATGGTGCTGGATGTGGTTCCTGTACCGCAGGTGAAGCAGCTGGTGCGTTCTCTTGGCCTGAAGGACACGGAGATCGAACAAGCAGAGATGGATCATCGATCCTGCAAGGAGGCTCACTACCAAATGCTGAGGGTGTGGGCAGAGAGATGCTCACGGGCAGTCGAAGGGGGGCAAGGTGGAATGTTACACCGGCCGCTTTTGGAGGAGCTCTTAGACAAACTGAGACAGATGCACCTGGGCAGGGCTGCCGAGGAACTCGAGACAAAGTATGGCATTCACTGATCCTGCAAAGCTTGCCAAGATGTGTAAAAGCTTATGAGACCAAGTATTGTTCACTTTGGGGACTCGCTCATGGATGTCTTCAAAGAGTGTAAATGGACAGGGTGCTACAACCAAAAGTGAGACTGAGAACTCTACCTTTCATCACCGTGAACACCACACAGTTGGGAGCAAGTCAAACTTCACAAAGTCACAGAAAATGAGCTTTTTACAATATGTAAATTCTTAATAACAAGAGAAGACTCTGCTGAGTGGGAGATGAGAAGACTGACCACACTCATCTTTGTCATTGTAAGGTGATTATGAGGCTACAGCTTTACTCATCTTAGCCTAAAGCTGAGAAGTAGCTGCACTTGCTTAGTTGAAAGGTAATAAAGTCTACCTACCAGCGTGTCTAAGGCCAACTAAGTACCTTTGATGTTTAAACCTGAAAAAACAAAGCAAAATGTTACCTGTGATTTTACAAGGATTACATTCTGTAACAACCCTTGAGCCTGTGGCAGTGCTTTAAGCGTTCTTCATAGTAGGCTGTGAGTTGTTTTTATCCTCGTATATGCAGTTACTTTAGTCCCTTTTTATACAATCATGCAAGACTAAAGTTGCTCAGTTTTTTAATTTTTTTTATTGGAAGTAAAATAAATGAATGATTAAAATATGAATCCAAAGGTCTTAGCAAAGTCAAGAGTTTGTTGAGCTGAGTCTTATCAGCACGATAGCCAATATTGATCAAAGTAACTTGGGAATTTGCAATGTTTTGTTTTAGTAGAAGAGAGATTCAAGAATGAACTAAAGTTAATGTTTGTCATCTTTTTTACTTGGTATGTTTGAGCTTTTTGTATTTCAGTTAATTCACCTTAAGGATCTGTGATGTTATAATGGGTTTAAGGATTTGATCGGGAAGTTTTTGTACCGTAGGGCACATTTTGGGCTTATAGAATAATGGGCCTTTGGACCAGGGATGAGCAAAAGCTGAGCCAGCAGGTCTATGCTGACCAAGTACTCAAGTGACTTGTCGTTTGACATATGACTAACAAAAGATTTCGCTTTGCTCCCCAGCTATGTATATTATTCAAATGTATAATAAATGTTTTCTTTCATATCTGTCATAAGAAGGCAAAGAGGCATATTAGCTGTTTCTTTAGATATGTGTCATTCATCCATTGTATTTTCATAATGCTTTATGATGTTCTTTTTGATCACAGTTTAATGTATTATACCTACTTTATCATTTTGAGGTAACCTAAGCTAGTTTTATTATACTGTCATCACTATTGTAGCGATATAGATATTGTCTCAAACTGAAAGAAGTTTAATTTTTTTTCACACTGTCACATTAGTGTCATAGATTTAACTAGTAATGTTTTAATAATAGTTCCCAGGTACGTGGGGAAAAAAATCTGATGGACTCTGAAATAGCAATGCTTGGGGAAGTTTGTAGTTCCTCCTCAGTGTTGGACAGACCCCGACCACCATTCACAGGCCTCTCACGGCCACGTGTGCTTTCTTTTAAACCCCACCGAACAAGCATTATTCATGACTGTTGGAGAAAAGAGGACACGCCTTGTCGCATTCTGCCTCAGCCTGGCTTTAGTGCCAGTATTGGCCTGCAGATTTGGATATGACTCAATAACACAGACTGAGGAAGTGTATTTCCAAAGAATTCTAAAGCTGTTTGACACTGTGTTCAAGTTTTGATAAGTGTGAATATGTGAATTTTTGATAAATTCTTCACCTATCTTTCTGTCTGAACTGTACCATAAATTTGTCTGCGAGTGCGTGTGGGGGTGTGGAGTAAAGAGTGAGAAAATATTTGAGCATCTAAATGTGTATTAACCACAGGCACGCAGCCAGTCTACATTCCCACATGAGGCTTTAAACATTTAAGTACTTTAATAATGACAGCTTTATTTCTATTGGTATAACTGAAAAAAAAGTGGTCTTCCTTGACTTCACAGGATCTTTTAATCTTTTTTTTGTCTAGCCTGCATTCTTTCATCTTGCCCTCTTCCTTGTAACTTCTACTATGCATGCCATTCCTTCCTTTGGGTTTTTTCTCTTTTACTATCAACATACATCAAGATTCTCACAGCTAATAGTGTCTTTTTTTTCTGTTGCCAAATGAGCAGAAACAACTACTGTACGTGAAAACATCCTCTCCTCCCCACTGAAGATGATTTTTTCCTGCTTCACTCAGACTGATCAATGAGACAGATTGACAAGAAACAACAAAAGATTATCATCAGAGTTTTCAGTCACCACGTCTGCTCCACTAAGCACTTCTCACTGCGACACATTAACCAGCCCTCAGCACTGATTTGTTGGTTACAGAATCCAGTTGTTCCCGTCGGGCCAGTTGCATTCGCAGGGGTGCAGGTGAAAAGAAGAGTGGGAGGGACTGATCAGGGCACATAGAGAAGGAGGAGAAAGCTAATAGAAACCAAAGATGACTGCGTGAAGCAAAAATGGATTCAACCAAGCCTAGGTAAAGTCTGATTTTCTCTATTAAAAGCACAGTTTAAGAATGAACAGGAGTACAGTGCTAACGGGGAACAATATGTTGTTTGTTTTCACCATGTTGAGTCACACTCGTGCTGGAGCTCTTGTCAAGATTTCCGGACTCATCTGCGGCATTTGATTTTTTGATTTACTGAGGCTGTAAAAGTGCTAGAAGGCATGTCTTAATGGACCATTAAGCCAAGGTTTTACAAATCTAATCAAATTAGATTTCAGATATTCTTGGCGTGTTACTTAGCGATACAGAATGTGACTCTAAACAGGTATGATATGGTGATGAAAGCAGTTACGTCAGACTTTTGATGTTTGACATGAGCAGCACACCTGTTTGCACTGTACGTGTCTTACAGTAACTTCTCAGGCTTTGAAAGTATAATTATGAATATTAGTTACAGTAACTTGGAAAGAATGCCAAAATGCTTTATTATCACATATTTTTAGGCAGTAACACTGAGTCACCTCTGAATAAAAGTAGCACTTCTCTTCTGGCTATAACAGAAAACGGTTAAATAGTTCACTGAGATACAATAGCCTCCGTGGGAATAGAGATACATTCTTACTGTAATTTAAATCTACAGCACAACATGCAGCAAGCCGAGTCTTGGAGTGACACTAGGACCTGCACATCTGTGTAACTAGGGCTGGAGCTTTGTGAAATTAATCAGTCAGTTGTCCATTTATGTCAGTATCAGTGTGCATGTGATACAACAGTGACCTGGTTCACAATGCTGTATGTCTACTGCCAGTTTGACCAAATAGGAGAAAAAGCAAACAAAGTCCCAAATTACTTCCTCTCTTTCCCGTAGATTGCAGGACATTTTACATTTCATCATATTTACTGTTTTGTTTAGCATTATTGTTGAGCTTATTTTGGTTTCAGTTTCCTTATTGACAGTAAAAAAAAAAGTATAGTGCATTTTCGCAGATTATATTATTAAATCTTGACTTTTTAGGACAGGGCAGTATTTCTGCTCCTCGCAACTTCTCCATCTTTGCTTGTATGTTACTGGAACGTTGCAGCTCTAAAAGCTTCTTCTAATGATCACATTTTTAAAAACTTGCGCAGACATCCTGGAGGATCTCATCATTTGCATTTTCCTAATAAGTGAAATGGTCTTTGTTAACTTATCATTTTGGCTGAGTCATAAAGCCACATATGTATCTGTACCATCTGTAACTTATCAAAAATGTGATCACTCACAAACTTTATCCAGTTGAAACAGTTGTTTAATTATGCTAAGTCATTCTGTAATGAATTTTCTGGTGTTTGTCTAAGACTAAAACTAAAAGACAGGTTAGACTTAAAATGCTCCTTATGACTGGAGTTTGGCATGCATCTTGTGACAATCACACACACAATTCGTGAACACCACTTTCCTAATGGCTTCCACACTTCTGTGTGCGTTTGCTCAACCTTTTGAAAATAGAGCCTCGGTAAACACTTTGAAATGATAACCAACCTCATGCGTCCCTCCATTCTGCCTCTCGCTCGCTATGCTTTACTTGTGAAGCCTTTACTTGTCTCACAATATTCTCTATGCCTTTACACGCCTCTTTTTGATAATAAGTAACCCTGTGTGTTTGTCCTCAGCCTTTCGTCAAAAGTGCTGTATGTAAACGACGGAGGGGGAAATGAGTCACCAATGGAAGAAATGGTGCAGTGGCGAGACAGTGTAAATGGGGAGAGGCAGAGGGACGCAGAGACCAGAGAGCCGGATGTTGTCGATGGGACGACAACAGCTGCAGATATAAACAGTCACCACAGGGGGTCAGCAGACAAACTCAAGTTCAGCACCATCGGACATCGGGCAAGTGGAACACGACAGAAATTAGATGGGAGACCCATAAATAATGACTAGATTTGCTTTAATACTTGTATTTAACTGGAATATTTGTACTTGATGCTATTCAACACTTCTCTTGCAGCATATTTCAAGTAAAAACGTTGCACTTGTTTCACTCCACTACATTTTGGTTTAATCTAGGGATTAATTTGTGCTGACTGACAATTCTCAGACAGAGTTTTGGCACAAAATGCTGACAAAATTATACTTTTTTGGAAATACTAAGCTTTTGGTGATTTTTTTTATACCCAATCCTGACTCACTGTTATTTGAATATTCTATCAACTTTTCTGCTTTTCTCTCCCCTAATATGTTTATATGTATATGCATATATATATGTATCCACAACTGTCTAACTGTTATTTCCCGTTTGTAGAGGCGGACGAAGCAGAAGGTTGTGAGTGACTTTACAACACTGAGTAAAGGAGCCTCTTCGGGAACTAAATCCAGAGCAGCACTAAGACAGGTCCTGTTCAACCAGGGAGTGTCTGAGAAGACATCTGAGGTATTATGCTCATCATACTGCATTCTCACAAACTAAGAAACAGATATGGACTTGCCTTTAATTGCTTCCGCCCACTCAAACTCTTAAATCGGTGGAGCTCTTTTTGTTCTGCTCCACTGGTATACTTTCCATGTGACCACAGGTATTCACAACATGCACTTACCGCTTGGAACTACTGATTCATTATAAGATCAGATTTTCCTGTTTCACCTCCCTGACATTTTTGTTTTTTCTCTCTGTTTGTGTTTTTCTAACAGGGACGAGGTCAGCTGGATTTGTTGAAGCAGGAGCTGGAGGCTTACTCTGTGCCAGCCAGTCTGAAATGGATGTGGAAGGAAGAGAGTCAGGGAACCACACTGGAGAACAGCTGGACAGATTTAGTTCAATCTTATTCGGTGAGGAACATTATTTTGTGCTTTTCTCATTACCAACAAACTCACCAAAATAAGCATTAATTGATCCTTTTGACTGAGCTAAAGCCGGTTATACTGTTGCTAGTTCCACTGTGAGATCATACTACATTGTTTTACTCGTGAGACTGGTGACCAACATAAGTACAAAGAGAGGAAGTAATGATTTGTTGTTCTCTTTGTGGGATTTTCTCAACAGAAAAATGTCGGCTGTCCTTATTTCCTTGTTGTAAAACATGTACTCAGTATGCACATCTCACAGACTCTTACAAATATCTTTAACACACCTTTTTTCTTTCTCCTCTCTTTTCCCTCATTCATCTTGATTCATGGGAAGACAATGTCCAAGATGCAGAAACACCAACAGGAGGCGCTGTGGGAGTTTGTCCACACTGAGCTCAGCTACATCAACAAGCTAAAGATCATCAAAGACGTAAGATGTTGCGTCTATTGAGATATACTTTATTTAGATTTGTAAAAAAAGGGATTTTCTACAGGATATTTAACAGAGCTATGTTTGCCTCCCACAGTTGGTTATTGCTGCTCTCTTAAACCTGCACCAGCAGGGATTTCTCCAGGAGGTCAGTCTGCAAAGTGCTCAGCCTCATACTGACTGAAAAAGCTCAAACCTGCTGCACAACACTCATAACAAGCGGGCCTATTTTCCACTGCTCTGCATATTACTGACATTAACTGTCTGACATCCGCTCAACACATGAGAGCAAGTGGAACATGTTCTGAGGCACAGCATATTTCCACTGAGAAGATGGAAAATAACACAAAGCAGGAAAGTGCAACTTTAACACTATGATTTTTACTTTTTATCTAAAACAGGTGACCCCCGAGCTGCTTTTCTCTGACCTCCCCTCCATCCTCCATGCACACCAGCTTTTCTGGCAGGAGGTGATTTTTCCAATGTTGCAGGAAGTCCGACAGTCAGGCAAACCCTTTGACCCCATTAGGCTGGAGGCTGGTTGCCTGCAGGTATACTATATATTGCAAAAAACAAACATGCTCAGGAGTGTTCTTGGCCATCAGTTATAGAATCTTGCACTGTAGCTTTTCTAAATGAACTGCAAGTACATTCATCCAGTTCAGTACTGCGTAGAGATATCTTACTTGAGTATTTCCATGTACTAATATGTTTGACTATCATAGATATTAAACGTTTTTATTACAACAAAGTTAATTTTCACATCATTATTTTCTGAAATCTAATTTCATATAAATAAAATGCTCTGACTTTGCAGATAGTTTGTGAACAGGTTTGAGATGCTTTCCAGAGCAATTTGAAAAATACAAAATATGTGATAAAAACAAGGGTCTTTACTAAGGAAAAAAGAAAGACAGCCAAAGAAAATCCTTCTTGAAAGTATATCATTCCCCTCAGAACTAAAACAGTCAAAAATCTATATTTGAATATGAAATTGAGCCACCTGAATTTATGCAACTTGTGTATTAGATCAGCTGACATGTCTAATGCACATCTTGTGCAAACATCTGTGTATTAAACTTGGATTGAAAGTGAGCTGTAACTTGTCTTCTTTCTTTTTTTGCTCACAGTTTCACGAACGCTTCTCTGTCTACCATCACTATTGCTGGGAGGAGGAAAACAGTCTTGATTTCACACGCTGGCAGCTGGAGAGCAACGCATTTTTCCTCACGTTCATCCAGGTACAGTGAAGCAACATGCATGCAACATGCAACACAAATGCATACTCGTGTGAGGATGAAAGTACACAAACTGTAATTCTTTCCCACACTAACACACAATTATTAGCTAAATGGAATTCAGTATGGTGACTAACATCTCAGTTAATGGTGGCACTGTGTGGTTTGTGATGGTTTCATAACCTTGTGGGCGACCTGTGATAGGCGTTTCCAGTCTGCGAAACCACTTAATGCACCAACGTTTTTTCCCAAATGATTCATCCAAAGCAGATATCTTGATTTCAAATCTAACTGCAGGACATTTATGGGAAAAGTGAGAAGACACACATCTCCTGCTCATGGCATTGAAAAGCAGACACCAAATGGCCTTGTAGTGAGCAGTGTTTATCCACACGACTACCTACATTACTAGCAACACTAATTTGGGTATAAAACCACTACTGCATATTTGCGCAGTTTGTTTATTTTGCCTATATCATACCCTTGGTGCCTACCCTTTACAGTTGAAGACCGTTTAGCAGGAAATGTCTTTAGGAGGAATCATTAAATCTCTGTATAATCATGTGGTTTTTAAGCTTTTTGAATATTTGGAGCTGCACACAAAACTAGTATATATATTTTCAGTCCTTTGTATAAATTACAACTAAACCAACTGCTGATTAAGATACTTCTTAGACTATTATAGAGGCACAGATGAATTCACAGTTTAAAACAATTTAATTCATATCTTCAAGTCTGCATTCTCGTGAAAAATTGTTTCAATTGAAAAGTCTAAGTTGAGACAAGGTTTTTGTGTTTCTGTCCTTGACCAGTGGGTGGAGACTCACCCTCAGTGTGAGCGGATGCGGCTCGGAGATATGCAGGCTAAACCCCATCAGAGGATCACAAAGTACCCCCTGCTGCTAAAAGCTGTCCTCACAAACACCCAGGAGCCTCAAGTGCAGCAGACACTCAGAGGGATGGTGAGAATCTGGAACTGCACAAATATTTGTCCTCTTTAAGCGTATATCTGTCTCTCACCAGCCTTTCTTTTATTCCTGCTTCTCTCCAGATATCCAGTGTGAACAGTTTTTTAGAAAGTATCAATAACTACATGCAGCTGAGGGATGACGAGCTCGCCCTCTCTATCTCAGCTCAGAGAGTGGAGGGATACGAAGTGGAGGGACTAAATGAAGAAATCGAGAAGGTAAGGAGCCTTCTTTTGGTCCCTGTTGATTATCCTTATAGTGGTTTTATGTCACTGCAGTTTGTATATTTGGGGTTATCTTACCTTTACATATAGATCTGGTGGTGCTTTTGTTGCTCATTTGTTATCCACATCATATTTTTCATATGGTTTTGTGGACTTCTGTATGTCTTGTTGGTTATTTTGTGATTTTTGCAGGGTTTTTTCATCTCTAATTAAATAACAAATCTTTTTTGTTTTGAGTGTCTTTGTAGGCAATTGCATATCTGATGTGTTTTTTCTTGCATTTCTGTTAGTGTTTGTGTGTGTTCTGTGAATATGCGCTGGTTGTATTTCTTTTATCACTCAGTATCGGCTTTGTGTCTCGTGGATGTTTATGTGTTAATGTAGTTGTTTACCATCCATATGTGGTCATATTCTTTCTGTCTTCAGTAGTTTTGTGTCTCTTTATTGGTCATACCAGTGGTCATACCAGTGGCTTTTTGTGTCTTTAGAATGATTTTTCATTAATATGTTGTCATTTTAGTTGGTTTGTGGTTCTGTGTTGTTGCTTTGGGTATCATCAACCAACTGTGTTGTTACGTGTGCCTTTGTTACCTGTTGAATGACTTCTAACAAACAATACCAAACAAAGATACTAAGCTAGAACTTCAGCTTATGGATATAAGAAAAAGGATAAGTGGACACGATGAAACACACATTAAATGTAGCATAAAAACACAGAGCACAATACAAACTGTATTATATGCCTTGAAATAATAGGTTTTATTGTTTCTTTAAGACATTAGAGCTAAGATATCAGCTGTGAAGACAATATTGAAGAAAAATGTCTGCTGAAATGAACTGATATCATGTGTGATAATGATTACGCATGGTTGACAGCATGTCCGAGACATCTGCCAGTTTGATCTAACATGCCCCATCAGAGGAGTGGGTCGTGAAGTTGTACGCACGCTGCTGCTGGAAGAGAACTTTAAGGTTCGGGGCAGAAAGGACAGCAAGGTAAAGCTGGTGCCCTCAATTTGTATGCTTTTAAATCACTGTCTGCAGAAAACATCTGCATCTCAGGGGTGTCCAATGATTCTGTTAAAATATTCTTGTCTTTCTTTGCACATGGTGGGATGCAGCTAGAGTTGGTGGCTCTGCTCTTCTCAGACGTGCTTCTTCTGACTAAAATCCAGAAGAAATGTGAGAGACTGAAGGTGTTTCGACCTCCTCTGGCCCTCGACAGAACGACCTGCATTCCACTTAAAGATGGCTGTGAGTTAAACTCTCTTGCTGATATGATGGATGCCTTTTGGCTACTGCGTAGATGTGTAATGAATGATCCCATACATGTTTTTCTGCCTTTTACAGATTCATTTCTAATGGTAGAAGTAGGTGAGCTTCAGAGCGCTACGAATGTTGTCATACTTGTAGCCAGCAGCCCAGATTGCTGCTCCACATGGGTCTCTACCATCTGCAAGGCAAAGGTAAAATCTCAAATTCCTACCATTCCTACAACAGTTGTGATCTACTCTAGCTTTGAATCACATTACCAGTGGAGCCTCAGGGGTGACAAATGTTTAAATGTCTCAGTAACTGCCTTATGACATTCTCATGTACAGGATAACAGGATAACCTGTGCAGGAAGACGATATAAGAAACTCAGATTACTTAAACTAAAGTATTTAATGTAGAGAATCGCAGTTTTGGGTGAAATGTGAAAAGTTGACCTCAGTACTGAAGGCTATCTGGAACAGAAAATCCCAAACATTAGAGCCATTTTTGTAGCATGTAGGTCAGATTTATAATGTTCAACTCAATTAAAAAGTGTATGGACTTGCTAGAGAAATATGTTGATGATATCTGTTAATCAAAAAATTCACTGTTCACCTGTTTTGTCTCACCATAACTTTGATGATTCTTTTTTATTTTAGATCTACATTGGTTAATTTTGATGTGACTGTTGGGATGTTTATCTGTTGAAATCCAGCGTTTAATAAGGAAATAACATTTAGAAAGGAATCTTTGTTTATTCATCGCATTACATTTTTTTCCCCCCTACATATGATCTTCTATTGAAAAAATAAAACTAAGATAACATTCTGGAGCCATCTTTACAAGTATTAACCAATAAGCAATCTTGCAAACCGCAAAGATCCTTCAAAGCGTTTGTCTTAAAGAACAAAGATTAGCTGCAGATCTTTTTAACACGAACAATTACAAACATACATCCATTTTTGGAGAACTCTTAAAACAAAAAATGAAACAAAACCTCCTAATACTGCACAGCTGTTTGCATGAAGTTGCGCACATGAAAACTGAAATGCTTCACTGCCTGGTACCCTTAATGCCAGAAGATCATTTGAATGTTGTGAGAAGAAATGGCAGGATAACAAAGTGGTGATACCTTTACTGTCACAACTTTTGTTGGAATGTTGTGGAAACCTAAAAAACAAAAATGGATGTGTACATTTACAAATTAAATAAAGTTTAAGAGAAAAAAAAACATTAAATATCTAGGGTTAATAATAGAAGAAATATAAACCCGATTTTTCGATTTTTATTTAATAAACTATTCAAACTTTTGTGTCTGATTTGGGCTCATAGATTAAATTCCCACAAGGAAAAAGGTGTCATTTAAAGACTTCATTAATGTGTGTTGCACATTCTTCTCCATATGACTGACTGATTACAAGACTGATGTGTCTTCTAAAATAGGGAGAGAAGGCATGCTAACGATGCAAGGCCTTTTTCCTGAACTCTGGAACTCTTTGTAGGTCCAAGGTGTCTTCAGATGCAGAGTCACTGCATTCACAAGTCTGAAGTTTCTCCCGCTGTGTTTAGTGATGCCTCTGATTTGTTTCTATTGTGTCCGGGACAGACACAAGGTCGTATTTCACAGCCACAAACGGATACATATCTTCTTTGGCATGAAAGTGCTTTGACTCACTTCTGCTCTGGGTGTAACAGCACACACTCAAACATTCCTCTTTACTCAGGTGATTTAGTGAGAGAGTGATCACAATACCTCTGTGAACCAGAGTTGAAAAAGACACAATGAATCACTTGTTAACGGTTTTTTCAAATGTGTTACATTGTTAGGAAACACTGAGGAGCCTGAGAGACCAAGAGAACAACAGGCTTGAGGATTTGCGCGTTCGCCAGCTGGAGGCCAAACCTCTCACAGAATCCAAGGCAGATGACATGGTGACAGAAGAACAACCTCTCATGCTTTCAGGAGGAAATACTTTTTTGAGTGAACTCAGTGAAGTATTAATAAATAATTGTGGATCGAAAGTGGCAGAACAGAACCAACCCTCAAGTGAGATGTCCACTAAACACAATGGATTACCTTTTAGGAACTCTCAGCGGCGCAACAATATCCATAAAGTAGTGCACAACAGCGCTGCAGGTCAGCAGCCTGAATTCATAGGATATGAACGGGTAGAAATGGGAGTTCAAGGTGGATATCAAAATGGAAACCAGTGGCAAGAAGAAGACAAAATTGTTGAGACTAAGATAACAAACAAGCAAAGCGTGATGTGGAACCACAGGGTGCAACCTGTCCCTCATCTGAATCATTTCACTCACAACACAGTTACAGATCCAATAAGATACAACAGAACTGGGCCACACAGTTTTCCACTGGATGGATTACCAGATGTAGACTACCCAACAGATGAAGAGAGCACTTCACAACTTCATTACCAGCCAGCAGTCTCCACAGAGAGGTTTTTGTGGCCGCAAGTACAAAGAGAACTGTCAACAAGGAGAGATTCAGATTTACAGTCTGTGAACCAGGACACCAGGAGAAACTCCTGCTCCAGTCAGTCTGAAGACATGAAGTCTTCAGCTGATGCTTGGAGCTTCTACAAAGACATAAAATCACCCAGGCCACGGAAGAGGAGGCCAGTCAGCATAAATCAGGGATCCTTTTCTCAGAAGTCTCAGCAGTTATTTGAGAACACAGAAAAGACTCGGGCTGTTTCTAACAGCTCCTCTAATTCCGACTCAGACAGCAACCTAAATAGCAAGAGAAACTCTCTTCCTGCTGCATTTGGCTCAGATTCCCACAGAGTGCTTAAACTGGGCTCTCTTAAGCAGAACCAAGACATGTTTCAGAATATGCACCTCAAATTCTCAGCTGATTCCCAAATCTTTTCTGAATCCAAGCTGCCAGATCTGAGCTTCCAGAACCAAAAGCCCAAACCAAAGACTCAGAGGAGTTCCTCAATTCCCAACATCATTATTGAAGGAGGGCACGGCCTACGTGAACATTCCAATAACTTCCACACGTCACTCCAAGCTGTGGACAAATCCAGCCAAGGACATAGTAGTGAGCTAGAGGATAAGCCCTCCAACTCACCACTGGAGGGCTTTTTGGAAAAAGCCAAGGAGAGAGTGAGGGTCAAAGGTGAAATGAAGAGAGACAAAAATGCGCGAAAAGCTAATGTGAGGTCAAGGTATCTTCCTCACCCACCTTCATTTAACCCCACACCTTCACCCACATCCAGTGATGGAGACAGAGACACAGAGTTTGAGGAGGTGGCACTGATGAGACACCGAGCCCTCTCAGTGAGTAATGGATGGAAGGAGCAGCTGGTGGATGGAGATGAAGATGATAAGATGAGCAGGTTAGTATGACAGATCGCTCTTTACTTTCACACATCACACACAAAATCCTTTTGATAATCAATATATTTCCTGAGTAATTTATGGTTTTGAATGAAAAAAACTTTTGTTCGTGCTTGGTAGGAAATACAAGAGAGCCACGCTGTCGAGATAAACTCTACCAGTATTAACAAAATCAGACATCACAAGAATGACATTTCAACACTGTGTTGAGTCAGCTGATGAAACCAAAACATTATTGAATGGATATTGTGGCTTTTGCACAAATATTACACAAATGTTTTGAATGTTTTTCAATCGCCTAAAAAGGAGAAAAAATAACTCACTAATATCCTTATCATGAATGCTTCTGGACAACATGATGATGAAAATGACAGCACAAGTTTGGGTTTGGCATAAAAAAAGAAAAACCAGGGCCATCTCTCAATGGTTTACAGAGCATTATTCATTCACTAAAGAGGCCACGAGTGCTACTCTTACTAAAAATGTAGGTTGCTTTGGTGCTTTCTGTTGCACCAACTTTTGTATTCTGGAAACAATAGTTTTCAGAACAGATTTCAATAAGATATGTGTCACTGCCTTCTTGTTATGAGATTGTTTGTAACTCTCTTGATCACGAAGAGATAAAAAATGTTAATGCTTGCTGGAGTCTTTCAGATCTCATTCTGTCCTGGAGATGATTACGTGACGACTTTAGTCTCACTGTTGTGGAGCTGTAACTGTCTTAGTCTGAGGATGATTTTTTATCTTGAGGTTACAAAACACTGCCTCAGGCTTTGGGGTTAAAGTATGACCAAAATATACACTCAGCTTCAGAAAAATGAAAGATTGATCATCTCATGCATGAATATATACATCTTTCAGAAGAGCAGTCATTGAACTAATTTTAGCTTTAGTTCACCAGTTTCCGCTTCATGCCCTCAAATTTCATGCAAACTGGGTTTTTTTAAGCATCTTTAGCCTGGAGCCTTACTGGCTCCTCTGCGAGCCAACTGCAACCTAGATTAATCCCAAGTCTTCTTCTTCAAACTGTGTATGACTTCAAGTCCCCCTTGATACAAATCAAGCTTTTATCTTTGTAATTACGTACATTATATGTTGTTATTTTTTATATGTTACAACACATATGAGCGAAATCAAACATCAACTCTTTGGCTGGGGATTTCTGCTTTGAATCCGCAGAGCATCACCTACAGTCTCAGAAAGATGAGGTCGGACAACTGTTGATGCAGCTCTATTTTTTACTCGAAATGGAAAGAAAAAAAACAGACACACTTACTAGAGTAAGCTGGCTGCTTATGACAAGTGACAGGTTCAGATTCTCTGAACGCTGGAGCAAGCTGATTATCCACACTGTGATGACCTTTTTATGAATTTGACTTCACAGTACAGATTTTTAAGCATTTTTTTAACCTGGGTATTTTTTTTAATATTCTGGTAACACATACTTATTATTTCCTGTACTAGGATTTTTATTTTTCTATTTCAAGCAGTCAAATCTTCAGTATTGTAATGAGTTGTCATTGATCAGTTTGGCTGGTAATGGACAGTTTGTTCTGTGAGAAAGGAAACTGCCGTGACATAACTAATTCTATCTTAGATGCGCACGTCAAATCAACATTTTCACCTCGGTCAACATCATAATTTTCTAAAAACATTGACAACAGTCAGTTACTTACAAAGCCGCATGTTATACATCTGAAATGGAAATAAAAGGTTATAAGAGGACAGTTTTCTTGAAGTTTACCAGAAAGATCTCGGGTTTTAGGAGGCTGTTTTAAAGTAAACCTTAGGTCTAAATGGGCTAATTTCATTTTATTCCTTCTGTGTGCAGTTTGTATGTTCTCCCTGAATCCAAACTGATCGTAAGTGCATGGCCATTTGTCTCTGTGTCGGTCTTGTGATGAACTGGCGACTTGTCCAGGGCGTAATCTGCCTCTCACTCAGTGGCAGGTGTAGAAAATGGATGGCTGAAAGCTAAATTTTTGTAATTTTAAAAGCTTTGACTGCTTCATTAGCTAGAATATGTACTTATGTTGGTCGATGTGCATTTACTTGCCAGCACAATTATGAAGTATTTTCACGTTGCTTGAGTATTTCCATGTTCTTCTAGTTCACACTTCCAGTCAAAATGTCATCCATCACCAATTTAATTTGACTGATTGCTTAGTTACTGATAAGAGTCAATATGAATCATTCAAAATTATATGACATAAACAAAGAATAAGAACAAACAACAACAAAAAAAGTTATGTGTTCTTACAGTTTAGGACCTCATTGATCTCAAGGTAGTTCACATTGTTCCTGCTAAATTTTAAATAAAAAATTGAAAGAAATTTAAATTAGCCATTTATTTACTGAGGCAAGGAAAGGCAAATGTACCAAAATTGCACAACTCAACAACATAGTGGTTGAAATATACTTGTAGGAAGTATAAAACATTTCAACACAATGTATTAACAACACTGAATGTAATTAAAAAGTAAAAACATTAATCAAATACTGTGGTAAACAGTCCTAAAATCGGCAGATTAAAAAAAGGCATATTTACAGCAAATGTGTTTATCTTTAACTCCAGGGGCAGAAAGCAATGTTCCAAATTACCTAAGATGTCTTGATGGTCAGAAGCGTACTATAAGGTCTAAACCATTTGAAGTTTTTCAAACCAAAAGCAGTACTTTAAAATCAACTCTGTGATAAATGAGGTGAGGGACATGAACCAACACCAGGTGCAATATGTATGAGCACATTCAGAAAGTCTGTGGGAGTACATGTGCATTTAGAAGTTATAGCATATTTCGGTGCTTATTTTTATTTACTTTTATTAAGGTAAACTTTGAATACAGGACTTGTTTTTCCATATCGTTCCATTGTATACAGAACAGTACAATCACCCAAAAGATCTATAGTACTTTTTGTGCTGCTGCTGTACGTTGCAGTTATTTTTCTACTTTTGTTCTTGATTTCCTTGAGTCTTTTTATTTCATATATTTACAATAATGACATTTAAATGCACCACCTACACTTCTCAGAAGAGGGGAAATGAGTGACAGTAAATGTAAAAGAACGATCAGTTTTGACCCTCTTTCTCCAACTCTTCTTCTTTTAGCACCGTTTTGGTGGACGGTGTAAACGTGGACTGGCCAGGATGGTGTTTTGATGTTGATGATGTCGTGGATCACTTGAGACCTCGAGATGAAGGACTCCTGGAGGGAATCAACAGATCTTTGGCCAGCTTTGGTTTCAATGATCTTTCGGAGCAAGAGGACGGGGAGTGTAGTCAGGTGTAGGTCAGCATTCAACATGCTGAATGTCAGAAATCTGTGGTTTTTTTTATGTTATTTTAAGTCTTTAGTCTGTGAGTATGAATTTCAGATCAACAGACTGAAAAGGAAAAGAGACTTTTTTGGAAAAGCTAAGGCACATAAAAGTGGAAAAAGAGTTTTGCAAACAGAAAAAGGAGTAATATTTGCACAAATAGTCTGAGATGCAGAACAATTTATAAGTGACAATTAATCTGTAATAAATGTAAAGTAATGTAATATATTTTGTCATATTTTGTAGTTACATATTAAATGTTCCTTTTATTTATATGAAAAGTGACGAGCTATTCTGACTGTATATAATAAATTAAACCAAATTTATTTCAGTCAAGTGCGCTTTATTTGTGAAACATTTTGTTCCCATCATACAAACAAAATCTCACATGGAGCAATAAAGAATATTTACAGCTGAAATCAAAGATAATTAGTTTGAATTTCCTTATAGTTGTCCTAAAACAATTACTGCTACAACATCTGCTCTAATGAAATATTTACAAACGTGCAAAAAAGTCTCCCAATATTCTGAAAGCAGTATAAAAATGTCACTTCAGTTTGACGCTGTGAATTTTTCCTGCAGTTCTCTGACATTCGTGCGTCTTTACTCTTTCCCTCTGTTCCTTTCTCTCTCCTCCCGCTCATTGGAGATGGTATGAACAATTGTCTCCAGCGCAGGGTACTGAAAGATTCTTTTTCTCTGTGGAGAAGAGATCATACATAATTATTATCATAACTAACACTGCAAGGTCTGATCTATGAAGGTGCATTTATTCTTTCCTTTTTGTTTTTAATTGTCTACGGTAACAAAGTAAATTCTATCCAGCAAGTTCGTGGAAAGCATTTTCTAATTCAAGTGTTTAAATTTTTTTTGTTTACCCTTTGGTGATTTTTGTACATCTGAGCCAGGATCAGCAGCAGAATGACGAGGAGAAAGCTGAGCCCAATCACGGTGCCCTTGTTACTTGAGAAACCAGACTTTTGTCCACTATGACCACCTGCAAGGAAACAACAAAAATACTGTAGAGCATGCGTGATATTTTCCAAGAATACGAATCCAGTATAGCATTGGTGTAGATTTATTTGTGGCATATTTTACAGCAAAAAATTACTTACTCATCATTGGAACTTGGTACGTTACATTCCCCAGAATGCCGTCTTTTCCATAGTAACGGCACGTCCATTCACCCCAGTTATTGTTTAACACAACAGTCTGCCCCTTCTGGACGGGCCCAACTGACTCGGTGCCATTGAGGTCATAGGTCACACGAACCCACTCGTATTTGGTGACCGCGCTTGCGTTGGTCACTTGGCAGGTCAGCATCACGGAGTCTTTCTTCTTTGTATGGACAACTGAGAAAAAAATCAAGAAGAAAATAAATGTAGGACCAAAAAACTTATGATTTTGGGGATTTTTCAGCAAGCTGAAGTTGTATAAACTTACTCTGAGCAACGACAAGCTGCATTGTGCGAGTCAGTCTTTGTCCTCTTATAGTCCCAGCACATCTATATTTGCCCTGACTGTCCAACGCGACCTCCTGAATCCTGAAAGAGTTACCAGTGGCGATCAAAGAAGGCCGATGGTTCCTGAGAGTACGTTGATTCCCATCCTCAAGTTTCTCCCAGACTGTCTTTACGGGCATTAAACCAGGTGAGAAAATGCAGGGGAGAGCGAATGTAGATCCCAATGCAGCATACAACATGGTATCATCTTTGGGTGGTTGGATGATTCCTAAGAGGGAAAAAAAAATGTTAAAGTTTCTGAGCTATAATCTACCAGTTCACCTCTAGACATCATTTAGTTTCCCAGCTCAGTATCTCACCTCTCACAGTTAGAGTTGCTGAGGCTCGCCTCTCGTTTCTGTAGTTCAAGACACAGGTCCAGTTTCCTGTCAGTCGCTCCGTCGCCTTTTCTATTACAGTGCTTCCAGCTTTATTTGTGATGACTCCAGTCGAAGGAACGAACAATTTGTCATTCAACAGCCACTGCACAGAAGCCTCTTTAGGCCAAGGTGTCAAAGTGCAAGAGACTGTCACCTTATTCCCCCATATGGCGTCCGATGGAGAGGCCCACACTGTGAGGAATCATGAGATTAATTGTGTTAATTTACAGTATCACAGCTAATCTTTGATAGAAATGTACACTATAGTCTTATAATGATGTCTAGAGTTGCAATAAATAAAGATTTATTGCAATTTTTATTCAAAGTACTGTAATGAGGTTACATTTGAGAAGAAATTAACATACAAGCAAAATTGATTTTATACAACGATTAAATCAACCAAAAACATTTTTCGAAAGTTAAAAGTCTTAATTATCGTTCAAGAGTTGTCCATTACAAGGGAGGCCATTACAAACATCAGTTTTTTACCTTTAATTATCCTGAGCGTGACTTGGTTGACAGAAACGTGGTTTCCATATTCAATTCTGCAAGTATAAAGTCCTCCATCCTGCTCTGTTACACTGTTGATTTGCAGACTGTAATCACCTCGGTCAAACTGGGAGTGCGGGCACCGCACACGCTGGTTATCCTTCTGCGACCAGCTTGAACCCCAGTACTGCAGACCGCTTCTTTGCTTTCTCCAAACAGTGCTGCGGACGAGAGGAATCACAACAACGAACATCATGAGGATGGATATCTTGGTGTTTAGGGTTGGGCAGAGAAGCTGAAGTGGAGAGAGGCTTAGAGAAGTGAGTAAAGTGAATTACCACTCACCCTTTGTCGCTTTTGTTCCAGGTGATGGCAGCAGGATTGCAAAACTGAAAGCTGCATTTACAGGGCAGAACAACCTGAGAGCCTGCTTCCACCAGCACATCAGCTGTCTCACATCGAGCTGCTCGAGAGAAAACACATAGAATTAATGTCTGTAAAAGAAACACAAATAAACTGAAACTGAAATTCAAATATGTGTTGTAAATAAGTAAATTACCTGTCACGAGAAAGGTAAACAACCCAAAGATGATCCCCTCCAACAACATTTTTTGGTTCCTTCAGTTTTCTTAAGACTCTAAAAACAAATCCTCAAACTGTCGTCCGTCGTTCTCTTTGCGCGAGGTACTGTCTGATGTGTTTTTGTGGAAATGAGTGAGGAGGCATACATATATATATGAGCCCGTGGGTGATAATGGAGGCGAAGTGTTAGGTAGTTCCTCTGTTGATCATGTGACTTCAGCTACAAGCCACACTTTGATGCGGTCTGACTTTGTCAGCCTGGAAACTGTAAGACAGAGATGTAAACAGGGAGCCCCACTTCCTCCCACGGATTCTCTCTACCTTTTTCTGTTTCCTTGTTCTTCTAAGTCACATATTCTCTGTAATTGACAGTATGTGATCATATTCAGTTTGCTAGCAGATAAAGCAAACAGAAGATAAAGGCACAGCATTGGAACATGCCCAAAATGACATAATAGGTACATAAACCCTTTTAGTAGATTTGGTTCTTAGCCAAATTAACATTAACTGCATCATCATTTTCTCTATGAACCAGAGTGAGTGTTTATTTTTGTTTACAAATATCGTCAGCATCAGTCAAGGAAGCTCTGGTTGTTGTTTTGAAACCACGGTGTCAAAACTGCACTCCGTCACTACTCCGTCACTGCCAGTCATCTACGTTTACAACCACTGGTTAACGTAGCTAACTCAGATTAGCAGCAGCCACTGCCTGAGAATGAGGGCTGTTTGAGATGCGGTATCTGGCTCTTATGGATATTCATGAAAGTGAATCACCCCCTCCATTCTCATTCTTTACTTTCCTTTTCGTCAATTCTTACATGCCTGTCACAGCAGAAGAAACAGGCCTGCACTGCCAAGCAAATGTTTGTTTTAACACCTCATTGTTTACCATTTTTCGTTCTACATCAACCGAAAGGAAGGAAGTTGATTGCAAATATTTCTAAGAATATAGATGGATTAATCGATTATATCCAATGTCTATGTAATTTATACCTGTTCATTTTCATGTCAATACAAGACTATATATAATAATATACACCACCAAGACCAAAGGAAAAGTCACCACCTGGATTTAAAGAAACAAACAATCTGAGGTTGCTTCAGTTGGTCAGGTCTAGGTTTAGCTACTTTATGTTCCAGTAGATAGTTAAACTGAAGGAGAAGGTTTTCCAGGATGACAATGCCAGGATATATCGAGCTGAAACAATGAAAGAGTGGTTTATGGAGCATGGGATGTCAGTCCACACCTCAATGTGCTGGAGAAGACTTTACACACACCTGACTTTGCCTTAATAAATACAACATCTTGGCAAAAAAATGCAGTTCTGGATTGAAATTAATTTTATGACTTTATGAAGTTTATCCAAACAATATTGTGGTAAATCTGGGCAATCAAAGCTAAAGGTGGTCTAACAAATAGAATGTATTCTTCTTCTTTTTTTTGGTAAGGCAGGGTAGCTGCAAGAGGTGAAGAAGGGGCTCAGTCATCATGACAATACATCCTAGGCTTGTTAAAGTTACAATGCAATGAAATTTTATGTCCATTGATGTTATAGGATATGTGTTGTAGTAGGTTACACATCAGTGTCCAACCAATCAATGACCAAAAAGTAGATTTGTAGGTATAACTAAAGGTGGTCAATTCCTAAATGCTGAGAAGTCATCCTGCACATGGGGTTTGAATACTAATCAAATGCTTCATGGATTTTTTTTATTTCAACAGAGCTGAAGCAGAATGGTGGGAGATCAGGCCACTGAAGCAGATCTTTGGAGCAAACTCAGCGTTGTAGTGCCTGAAGATCCTCAGTGTCAATTAGGAAGAGGATTGGAAAGAACTGAGACTTAAACTAAGCTTGAGCCAAGCAATCCTTCTGTGCCTCATTTTTGAGGCTCATAGTTAAAAAGTTACTTACACACACACAAACTCTTACTTGTACCCCTTGATGGTATGGGACATGAGGCACAGGCACAAAGTCTGGTGAAAAGAAGAAGAAGAGGACAATCTCCAGTGAGCGAGCCAAACCACAGAACTTTTTTATTTTCCACTTCTAGATGCTGTTAAAACTACAATTGATTAGATAGATAGATAGATAGATAGATAGATAGATAGATAGATAGATAGATAGATAGATAGATAGATAGATAGATAGATAGATAGATAGATAGATAGATAGATAGATAGATAGATAGATAGATAGATAGATAGATAGATAGATAGATAGATAGATAGATAGATAGATAGATAGATAGATAGATAGATAGATAGATATAACGCTTGATAGACATGGATGGGTAGATACACCTGACAGTGTGTGGGTGAAACCTCAGAGCTGTTTTCTTCATCTTGTTGAGACATTTTTCCTTTGGTTAGAGCCACGTGACTCGCTGGGTGAGTGAATCTGTAAGTTTATTCTTTTCATCTCATCCAACCTGAACTTCCTCTTGACATAAACACTGTAAGCCTTCAAATTCTAATCAGTGTCAGATCTGTTTGAAGTCGAGGCCTAAGTTTGAAAAACAGAGAGTCTCGCTCTGTGTTGGGGGTACGCGTGCGTCACTCACACCGAGGTGGTCTTTCCTACAGCTGATGTTTAATCACATCTACTGCATCTGAATATGCGGGGAAAGCTTTGTGAGGGAAAATGCCCCTCATGTGGAAACAACTGAGCTCAGAGCTTAAAGGGACTGTGATCAGTATGTTAATAAGGATGAGCTTGGAAAATAGTCAAATCAGGTTTTTTCTTTTGAAGTTCAGCAGATGAGTAGTTTGTTCCTGTGTCATGTTCTCACTGTGTAAGTTCTGCTCTTGTCTCAGATCAGCTTTATCTTCTGAACTGACATCAGTATTAAGCATCTACACTGAGTCAAGTCTTTCTGAATTTTTGTAGGCACTGCTGTGGTATAATTTCAATAACTGATATGATTATACCATGGTATTTTGCGTAAGTAGGTGATGGTATATAATGTTCCGCTGAGTTTTACTGGCAGAGGAAGCAGATAAAAATGCTGCTCTGCTGAGAAATATCCAAATGTTCTCGTGTCAGCATTTTGTTGAGCGCTGAAGCTAGATGTGCACATGATGTGTGTTTGTGGAAACTGTGCTTGCTATTTGATGAATAATGCTTCCTTATGATATGTATGTCATCTCAACTGAAAGAAACTGAGAGAAGGATTCTGAAAATCTTTGCATTTCTTGCACTTCAATGATTTGCATTGCCTCATTGCTCTTATGTTAACATTTTTTTATTTATTTGTTGTCGTTTTGAATATTTTGATTTGTTGTTTTTCTTTTTCTTTTTTTTTTGTTGTTTTTCTCATGTTCGAAATAAAATATTAATTCATTTATGTTTTCCACAGGTTTTTGCAGTAATATAGGATAAAGTTAAATGCTCCGTTAAATGCACACACCCAGCACATTTATAGTAACCACAGCGAGCCTTCTCTGCAAAGGCAGCTGCTGAGTTGAGCTGAGGGTGAACGGAATTTAATGTTTATTAATGTTTTGGTTGGGTTAAATTTCCGCACACTCTCAGACACATTGGTGAGACTGAGATATTGACAACGTTGAGTTTTGCTGTGTTTGTTTCTTTGAAAATGAAAAAAATATTCCATTCAGCTCTTTACAACAGTAAGAGTGAAAGTACACACATCTGTCAGCATGTTTTTGTGCATGTGTACAGGCTGACAAAAAAATAAAGGCTTAATGAATGCAGGTGTTTGTGTTTTCAGTCCAATTGCTGGTTCAACTTTAAATCCAACTAAAGCTGGTTAGAGAAAGGCATGCAAATACAAATAAAATTTTATCATTTTAAGATAGATTAGAGATGCATTTGTTTTTTTTTTTTTGCTTTTTTTTAAGATGAAACAGTACAAGAGCCTTTTCCTCTGTTACTTATTCAATTAAGAAATGGCAGTTAATAGGAATGTAAGAGTTCAAATTAAGAGCTAGAGGACCAAGATCAAGTTTGAGAGAGGTGCTTTTTGGGTTGATAGAAAGGCAAATCAAAACCTGTTTGATTGAGAGGATAAGATCATCAGGAAGATCTGCCTCCCACTTGAGTTACGGTGACCTATTTTACTGAGCAGCCATTTATTGGCATGTAATCAGTAGAAAGTGCAGATGTTTGCAAATGAACACCTAAACAAGCCTGATGCATCTGGGAATCAAGTCGACCGGTGAAGCTGAGAGAAAAGGATGCATTGTTTCGTGGAATGATGTTCTGAGCTTGCACTGCAGCTGACAGCATGGGGAACATTTCACTGGTCGACAACCACATTCTCCTTAAAAAATCGCTGGTCACTGGTGGAGAGCTTCTTCGTCAGGACAACAATTGTAAACACACTAAAAATCAACATTGCACAACCTCAAAAGGCTGATGGTCCTGGCACGGTGCTCACGCTTGACATTCATCAAAGTCTGTAGACACTCTTCAAAAGAGCAGAACATGTAAGACGAGCCAAGACTTTTACTGAATGAGAAGGCTCACAAAGAGCAAATGAGACTTTATGTGGTATATCTAAAGACTGACCAGATGGGGTGCAAAAACATTGTTTCTTTCTTATTTATTCATCCATCATCTTAAAATAGTCAAAACTGAAAATGAAAAAGTTGTCCTGCTTTTCAAAGAAATTGGTGTTATTTTGGAAATTAGGTGATCTTTTACCCACAAATAGAAGCTTTTCACAGTAAACGGAACATTGACCTTTGGGAATTTTGGGTGGCATTGTGGTGCAGTGGCTAAAACTGCGAGAGGCTTCCTTTTTTCTTGGCCTGATCCTTTCTGTGAGGAGTTTTGCAAGGTCTCCTTTTGTCTTTAGTGGTATGTGCTTCATAACGGGTAATTCTTAAGGTCTCAGAGTGTGAGAAGGTATGGTTGTTGATGTCTTTGTGTTAGCTCTTAAATAAACTGTCAGCCTGCCCATGGTTTAACCATTCTCTCCCGAAGCCAGCCAAGACAGTCTCCAACTCCTGGGTGGATTAATATAATAACGCAATCAGAAGAGGAAAAAAGAGACAAATAAAAATAAAACTCTATGCATAAGAAAAATGTAAGTAAGCATTTACACCAGGAATAGATATGGTCTAATCAATCTATTGTGACCAAATTTAAAGTCTACATATTTTGTGCATATCAAATTCTGTTTCCCCTCTCAAATTGAAAAATGTGTTAATATTGACTTAAATAATCTTTCTTTCTGTAAATATTAATGGATTTTTTAAAATTTCTCTCTTAAATTACATTGAAAATGGAAAAAAAACAGCTTAATATATAAATATATATATATATGTATACATATAAATACATATATATGTATATATATATATATATGTCTGTGTGTGTGTGGTGTAGTAAAATTATGCAATGTAATTTGTATTAATCCGGCTCTGCCTGCAGTACATATCACACTGTATATAGTATTTATAGTGTATATCTACTGTATGCATTTCTGCAGGTTTTATGGTTACTTGGCTTATCATGTTCTTTATCTTTTCATAGCAGTGATGTAGGTATATGATACTGTCATGTTGGTGCAGACTTTTTGCACTCACTTTTTATCCACTCACCAGTTAGTGTAAAAAAAAAATACATGGCATATGCCTTGGTTAAACTTAGAAGTCTGCTGACCAACTAAGAAAGTCCAGTTCGTTTTGGATTAAATCCTCTGGTGCCAGTATCTCCCTCTACTGGGAAAAAATGAATATGATGTGCAAAGACCGTATTATTTTTTGTTTTTGTTTTTCTCTCTTTGCGCTGCTGAACCAACAATACGGTACTCGCGCGTTGCATTGTGGGACACAGAGTAGCATGGAAGCGGCCACTAAGAGCATGTCGCGGCGTCAATAACATAACATTTTAAGTGTTACATCCTCATAATTGATTATCTGTCATAATATTAACAAAAAGTCAACTGGTATAAGGTTGTCACCACGCGTGGAAGCAGGTAACGGTCTCAGCACCGAGTCTGACACAATGTGCTAGTTGAAGCTAAAGCTAAGGGTCAATGTAAAGTGAAAGCTTATTAGGCTAACGCTGTTATGATAGAGGTAAAATTGGTCTGTCCACAGGTGCATGAGATTAAGCAGATGTCGAACGTCCTGTCTACATGATATTTCAGTAATGTGTTTATGGTTTATCGTAGAAAACTGAGGACATGTCTGTACTGGGAGGTTTGCTGAGGGCTGGAGCGTCCTTGTGTCAGTCTGCTGGGACTCTGATGCACACAGCCAGGACCATTTCTACAGGTGAGCGCTTTCACCACTTCCAGCAATGATGCGTGTCCTGATCAGTTTGTTTTTCATCTCTGTACAGCAGCAACCAGCTAACTTCTTGGTCTTAAGCTGTTGTGACTTAATATGATTTTAACGCGAATGCTTGGCCGTCAGATTACATAAAATCATACCAGAAACAAACCACACAAGGATGGAAAAGATCAAAATTATTTATCTGTTTTCAAATTAAGGAGTGTAGAAATTAATACAAAGTAGAAACTATATATCACATTAGATCAACTCATTTACATGAGCTTTATGTTGACACTGATCAGCCATAACATAAAAACCACTGACAGGTGAAGCGAGCAACACATCTTCCAAGGTCATGTTCTGCTGGGAAAACCTGCATCCTGGTACTCACATGGATTTCACTTTGACATCTACCTAAACATTTATGCACACCAATCACCCCACAGCCATACAGTACTGACAACACCACTCCACTAATGAGCAGCTTTTTGCACTGAACCTTGCAAAAAACAGCTTAGTAAGGGTTAAATGGCATGTCAAAGAGCCTGAGGTGTTCCCCTGACCTCTAAACTCTCCCGATACCAGTTTGATGGGATCTGATACCGTCCATGGGAAATGAGCTCAATACACAAAAGAGCTGACCACTGACCAGTCTGTCCAGTGACTGGTAAGAGCCCTTTTGGCAGGACGAGGAGAGCACACTCTTCATTAGGCAGGCAGAATGTGAAAGTTGCATTCATTTTTTCTTAAAAACATTTGAGGATTGTCTTCTCCAGCACATCACAAATATTATCAGTGGGATTAAGGTGTTGGTTCTGTGGTGAATCCTGGCTTTGTCATCTTGGAACATGTCTGTGCCATCAGGGAGAGAAAAAAAAGATCTATTGATGGAAAAACAAAGTCATTCAGTGTATTTGGGTGGTCAGCTGACCTTAATTTTAGGGCACGTTATCTTCGTTAGTTTTATCATTATCTTAAACCAGGTGGGTTTTTTTAATGGCCAGACACTGTATAACATTTATGTACTGCAAAAACTTTAAAATAATTATTTTATACTTTTACTACTGTTCTAGTTCTTAGAATGTTTGTAATGATTTTTTTCAGCACTAAATGTAATGTAAAGTGCAAAATATACTCACTCAAAACTGCGTTTTTTTCAGGTTCATGCTGCCAGGTTAGGATGCATGGTATTCCTCAGCCAAAGCTGGTCGACAGGTGGACTGAGAAGAGGAGCATGTATGGAGTTTATGATAACATAGGCATCTTAGGTAAGTGTCCTCAGGTTTTTAAACTTTAAGGGTTTACAGCGCCTCTGTCGATTCGGGAAGTTTTCTTCTTCAAATTATTACATTTTGCTTGTTGGAGAGCAAAAGAGCCGAGTCCTAGTCTGAGTTACTGGATGTCAGTCAGTAAATGTACACACTGTCTTACTACATTCTCAAACAAGTGGAGATTAAATGCTTTAGTTGGGAGAGAAGAGAAAGTTATCAAGTGTTTTAAGAGTTTAAGGAATTTACCATCCTGGTTCAATCTGAGCATTTCTCACTCTTGGAGAAACTTAGCACTTAGCAGACTCTCATCTTAAATGTTTTCTTTTTTCTTTCTTTGTGTCTTCAGGGGACTTTAAAGCTCATCCCAAAGACCTTATTGTTGCCCCCTGCTGGTTGAAAGCATTTAAAGGAAATGAACTGCAGCGTGCAGTTCGAAAAAAGAAGATGGTGGGAGACAGAATGTTGACTCTGGACAGACACAACTTGGAGAAGAGGATCCGCTTCCTCTACAAACGCTTCAACCGCACCGGAAAAGGCCGCTAATGCTGAGCAAAGCAAATGCATAAGATCAGCCTTTAAAGACTGTCGGGAGTTCAGCGCTGTGATTTCATCGTGTCACCGTTCACAAAGGATAAAGAAAATATTTCTGTGTTTCAGACTTTATGTACTTGTTAATTGTTTTTTTTAACTTACTAACAATTTTTCCAAACACAAAATATGATACGAAAAACAGGAAAATACATAATAAATATGGCACAGAATAAGCGACTTTGTTTTTTTGTTCCTGCAAACCAACTTGATCTGCTTTACTCTATAGATTTAGCCGAGTTCTGCCATTATCGTACCTGAAGGGTTCTTGACAATCGACTGAAAATGTCAGAGAGATGGTTTGAAAGGCAGAGAATCCACTAAAGTAACAAAAAACAGATGAGTTGATCACTGAGAATGAGAATGGTATAAAGTTAGTGAGATATTTCTGCAAAGCAAAAAATATGCGTTGCTGGCTTATTTTCCCAGTCACTACACTGTAGGGCCAAAAGACGCACTGTAAATGATTGTCAGTCCAAAGCTTTGAACACTATTAATTAAAATCAACTGAGTGTTACTGATTATCTTGTTTAAATGGCGCCCATCAAAGGACGGTATCATTTAAATAACAAGTGAGCAGCATTGAGGAGAATGTGTACGATCGAACTGTCAAAAAAAGTTGCCTCCATAGAGTTTTTTCCTAAGCACTTTTCCTTGAGCTTGTTGGAAAACATGAGGTTGATGAATGAAGGAAGGAAAACTCTGGAGTAAGCTGTAAAGTTGGTTCTGCAGCACTAAAACTGCAGCTGTTTGGAAAACATTCCACAAACATCGCTTTAGACACTTTCCTCTTAACATGTTTGTTTTACATATGTATTAAGATATAACACAAGATATAAACTCATTATCAAGGTTGATAATTCATAGATATGAAGGAAAAATTCACTAAAAATAAAAGATGCTGTTACACGTGTGCCGCTCACACTTGACCTTGTGTGCTCATTTTATTTACATGCATTTATAATATTTATTTCCATGAATCCTAGTCAGTGGATTACGGTATGGAAGTAATCAAGCACCACTTGAGTGTTGCTGCCACAAGGAATTGTTGGGTGGATTTCTATCTTTGCCTTTCAGAAAGGATGGTCCTTTATTTTCTAGGAGACATTAAAGCCCTGAAGCATTGACAGGATTCAACAGCCCTTAACACTCAGAAGAAGACTACTTTACTTGAACAGATGTGTTGAAAGCATAAAAAATGGGCAAGCAAACTGAGGGACTTTAATATGACTGGACAACTGGGTCAGAGCATCTCTAATTCTGCCGCTCTCGTGACATGTTCCCAGTATGTATTGGTCACAGCTCACCAAAAGTGGTCCCATGAAAGATCACTGATGACAGTCTGGTGGGTGAAACTCTTATTGGTGATTCTAGTAGGAAGGTGTCAGAACAATGTCTTAAAGTGGAGCTGTGTAACCACGGATCAGTCAGACTGACCCCTGTCCACAGCCATAGGCCGGTTGTTAGATCCTGGCTGGAGAGGTTTACTCAAGATCATCAATGAGCTCAGCTCGGTGATAAGAACAGGTCAGCCAAGCTCCTCTTCAACAGGCTTTGATTGGTATCTCTTTGGGCAATGTTCAACCATAAGGCCAAAAACAGACAGCTGGACACTTATTTGTGTAACAAACAAAGGGATCGCACGACTAAATTATGTTTTACTTTTTGTGACCTTACACTTAAAAGGTCTAAAGACGTATTCACATCAAATATTATTAAAATTCTTCTTGTAGCTTTGACAGATGTGAAACAATTAATAATTCAAGCATGCTTCCAAAACCATACAAACAAGTAGGGTTGTATTTGCATATCATTTAGGCATATGTTTATAGTATATTCATATCTGCTATTTCTTCTTTGAAACCTTCCTCTTATTTTCAGTGACTGGCATCACTGTTCCTCTTCCTCCTGAGCAGAGTTGAATCACAGTGGAAACGGTGAAGATGTTGTAGCCTCAAAGATGACACCGCTGGGAATCAAAGAAGAAATATTGCAAAGGGAAATGTAACACAAGAGCAGGAGGAGGGAGCTGGGAGAACCCCAGGCCAGAGAGGAAACAGTCGAGTCAACACTCTGTAGGCTTTCACTGTACCGCAGTGTCGTCCCGCCGCCCCATCCGACATGGAGAGCTGCAGCACTGCAAAGTGTAAGGGGAGACAGGGGAGGGGAGGGGAGGGGAGGGGAGGGGAGGGGGTACTGCACTGTCGTTACGAGTCCAAGTGGAGACGGTAGGAGGAGAGACGCATTATTGCAGTTGCCTACAGTGCCGTAACACTTTGCACGGACGAAACTACCGCACTTCCCACAAGAGAGAGAGAGAGAGAGAGAGAGAGAGAGAGAGAGAGAGAGAGAGACAGGGAGAGGGAGAGAGAGAGAGAGAGAGAGAGAGAGGAGAAGGAGACAGAAATCAAACAGACAGCAGATTTCCAGTGTCTGCACTTTTTCCTCTTAATTTTGAAATTGCTGGAATTTGTTGGAAGCTTTCAGTAGAGGCAACTTCCTAAGCAGCCAATCAGCACTGCGTCTCAGTCAGCATCCAGGATCAGCTCCAAATACTCAGCATCACTTGGAGCTGGATGCAGCCCTGCAGGAACCTAAACAACCGTGGATTTCTCTTGGATGGATTATAACTCAGAAGCGCTTTTCCTTTGAGCTCCATCACTTCCTGTTCTTCCTATCAGCCACACAGTGAGTTATTACCCGACCTGTATACGTGGGTCTGTATTGCGGTACTTTGCTGACGACTTGCAGTATAAATGCATCGCTAGAAGAACGACCCCACTGCGCCAAGAAGACTTCCACGCCCATACTTACTGAAACCTCTTTGCTAATTAAAATCTGTGACATTTTTGCTACAGGCACCTGCACATTTGCATCCTTTTCGGTCTGTGATCTTGCTCTTTTTTCCATTTCGCGGTGCACTTCAGACCCCCCCTCTCCTGCCTCACAGCCACCCCTCCTCCGCTGCTTGTGAGTCAGTTCAAACAGCTGCATAGAAGATGTGAGTATCAATGCGGTTTTTCTACCGCGCTCTTTTCTCAAAAACAACAACATAAGTGGGGTGGGATCGTTATATATTCAGATCTATTAGTTTCTTTGAATGTGTTCTTCAAATAGGTTATGTGAGATTAAGCTGATTTTTTTTCTTCTGCTTGATGGATTTTGCTGACGTAAGTGAAATTTTCCGCCACCGCTCTACTAAATTATGTATTCAGAAATTGACTGCTGTCTCTCTAAAGCCTTAAGCTTTATGTTGAGTTAAAATGCTTTCTTTTTATGCTTTCACCAAATAAAGCCTCTTTATTTTTTTTAAAAAGTAATTAATTAAACAGTATATATATCAAGACTTTTGAAGGTTTTGAGATACTTTGGAGTCATCAGCTGGATAATGTTGTTGAGCATAATCATGATTTTCAGCATGTTAACTGGGGTCTGCCGCTAAATTGCTGTAATATTTGTCCCCAAGCAGTGACTTTGATATTCCATCAGCAGTTCCAGTGACTGCCCACTTTGCAGAGCTTGTTTACACAGTTTTAAATCTCATCCTGACCCCTTCATCTTCCTCCTGCTGGATTTACCCTTCCTTCTTTTGGGTCCCATTTTTTCCCCTCTCACTCCCACCCAACATAAATTAAGAAGCTCTGCCTCCTCTATTTCTTCCTCACCAAATCTTCTTTTCCATTAGCATCATCCTGGAGAGGAATGTATCATTTTAAATCAGTGGCCATACTTTTCTCATTACACCCACTTCCCACATCACTCACTTCTTGTTTTGCCCTCTTTAATTTTCTTGCTCCATTTTTTTGGGCTTGTCATTCTACATCTCTTTTTTCCGTGCACATTTCACAGCTTTTCCTCTTAATACTTCCCTGAGCAGCGTATTCACAAAGCACATTTTCCTATAAATTGAGTTCCTCTGCACGTGCCTTAACCCATTCAGACATAAGGCCCCGTTTGAATAAGCCCTCTAAAACCAGAAGGGTTTTTGGAGAAAAACGTTCACTGAAACCGTTTCTTTCATAGATTCCAAAAGGACCTGCAAAACATGAAATAAAAATCTCACTTTCAGCCCTCTGTTGTTGTAAATTTATGACTTCATCTAATTTTTCTGTCTTAGTTTTTCTTTTTAAAGTCGTGTCCTGAAAATGTTGATGCAATAACATGCCAGGCTCGAAAGGTTAAATCACACATATGTTGCATCAGATCTGAATCCGTTTTAAAAAATGTATGTGTAACTAGCATGAAATATTCTTTGTGTCTCTGGCTCTTTTGAAAAAACGTCCACCTTCTTGGGCTTTTTCAGGTCTGCCCCAGATGCTGCCCCACCAGCTGGAGCTCCAGGTGCTCCAGGTGCACCCGGTGCAGATGGAGCCCCAGGCGGCGCACCTCCCGGCCCACCCAACACTTCCAGCAACCGTCGGCTACAACAGACACAGGCCCAAGTTGAGGAGGTGAGCTGGACTAAGTCAGAATAATTCTGTGGCATAGTTTGATGTTTCCTGTGTCAAGTGTGTTGAAGCCAAGTCCTAAATTATCTGGACTTGTCAGACAACATGTGCACTGCTTTCTCTGGGACAGGAATGAGCTAATATTTAAAAAGCCGTGTTGTTCTTGAATTAAATAATCACTGACTTCAATTTGTCAAGCATTTACAACTATTCTTTTATCTGTTTTATGATATACAGCTTCAGAAAAGACACTGTACTTTGCTGAAATTGTTCTCGTCATCCCCTTCCCTCCATCACTGCCAAATGCTGTCTCATTGTTGTTTCTAGGTGGTGGATATCATGCGAGTGAACGTGGACAAGGTTTTGGAAAGGGACCAGAAGCTTTCAGAGCTGGATGACAGAGCGGATGCTCTCCAGGCCGGAGCCTCTCAGTTTGAAAGCTGCGCAGCCAAGCTAAAAAACAAGTACTGGTGGAAGAACTGCAAGGTATTAGTGTGGGTCCATTACACTGACTGTCAACGGAGAGAAACTAACAATGTAATCTGAGTCTGAGGAAAGCATATGCCTGGTATTATGTAGTGTGCTGCAGAGAGGAAAAGTTCAAGAACGATGCACCAAGACGTCATAAAAATGTTTTAATGAGCTGCTGTGAAGCCTGGGGTGATGCTTTAGGCCAAAAAGGGAGAAAGACGTCTGTTGTAGTTTTCACTACCAGCTCTGAAATATTAAAAGGATTATATAACTGAACTACAAGAAAGACAAACAATCCAAAGTGTCATTGTTTTTCTGTTTTGTTTGAAGGTGTTGGCTTTCATGACATCCTCTGCTTTCTTTTTTCAGATGATGATCATGATGGGTATCATTGGAGTCATTGTGGTTGGAATAATATTCTGTAAGTTGAAGATGTTTAATCCAAATAAAAGACAGATTCATGAGTTTAACTTTAAAAAGGAGATAATCATTAGATGCTGGCTTCCCTCCCACTTCACATTTATGCATGTTGCTCTTTGTGCTACCTCAGATTATATAAATAAATCACACTATTAGTATTGAGGCTTTACTGATATTTTTGATGGGAAATTGAATAGAAGATACGGTTCTTCTGATTTCATTTACGGACAATGAAAGATGCACTGTAACACAACATTCCTACACAACAAAGAGAGCACAGCGTATTCTCTTGTGTGAAGCAAAGTTTTTCCAGATGTATGAGGCTAATGACTTCCGCTTTGTTTTTCATTTGCAGTGTACTTCTTCTACTGAGCTCCGCCCATCATTACAGATGGATATGGACTTGAGGATGATATAAGAGGGAAGAGAGGAGAAAAAGAAGAAACCCAAGCGCCAGTCCTCCCCTTTTATCAGCCCTCGCCTCCCTCTCTTCACACAGTCTTCCATCCAATCATCTTGCACTGAAACATGGCAGTAGTGTTCATAGGTGTCTCTGCTCTCTTTGTCCCCTTCCCTCCCTCCTTCTAGTTGCTTTCCTCAACTGTTTCTTCCACTGAGGTCTCATTCGGTCTCTCCTGTAAAGGCACCTCATGTATTATTAAAGGCTGCAGCTGAGCGAAAGAAGAATAAAGAAGAAGGAGAGAGTGGGAAAGTCCTGGAGACATTGGGAACACATGGGGCTAAACCAACCTAAGATAAAGGGGGGGGGACCTACATTTGTAAATTGATACAGACGTGTCTACTTAACGCACCCTTTGTCACTACTGCTTCTGTCATTGCTACTTACTAACATGTTAGATTAAGATTGTGATAATTTTTGTTGTATGTGTGTGTGTAATTGTGATCCTAAGCACTGTAGCTAGTAGCTTTTTCAGAGTTTACTTGATAGGCTTTTACCTGTAATTTCATCTTTTTCCATTTCCTGTTTAACTTTCTCTCACTCTATCTCTAATTTCAGCGGCAATGACAAGGAAGGAGAAAAGCAAAACAAGGGGCAGAGACTGTGAGAGTGTAGGAAAGGAGGAGGGGATTCAGGGAGAGGAGTAGGTGTATCACAACATTTTCCTGCATAAATAAGTGAAACTTAATTCATAACTGAAGAGCAGCCATTGATGGAGTAGTCCTGTAAATATACTTAATTTGTACCTGGGTTTTTGTACCACAGGTGGAATAGTGGTGGAATTATGCTTTATGGCAAAGCAATATGTGCAGCAAGACAAACACACAAAGCACCCACTAACAGACAATCTACTGTACACGCAAAGTGACTGCAAGGCCCCCGTGGAAAGTCTCAACTCTGATTTGGACAGGGTCACAGCCATAGACAGATGAATGTGTAGCATCACATTTCAACTTGGTTTGGGAGTTGTGCTGTCAAAGTGTTCGTTGTTTAAGTTGACCTGATTCTCAGAAAGCAGGAACATGGGAGAGAGGACCTGATAAGGAAACTCTGAGCCACCTGGCCATCCTGTCCCCTGCTGACTCACGTAAGAACAGGCTCATCTGTCACCTGCAGTAAGATAACGGCCAGTTTGAGGTGTTTGTTTCTAACCTGCATGGCAAACGGTGTCCGTAGTTTTGCCTATTTGTGTAACTTGTGTATCTGCCATTTCTGAATCTTACTGCCGATTGTACATTTTCTTTTTGTTAGTGGTTTAAGGACCTGTGTATATTGTCTTTCTGAACGGATACTTACTGCTTATGCAATGTGCAATGCAACGACGCTCACAAGTTTGCCAAATTTTGCCAAAATCACTTGCTTCTGAGAGAAAAAAAGTCATATTTAGAGACTGTAGACAACTATAGTAAACTTTCGAAGTAAAAAAAAAAAGAAAAGACATGTAGTATCGTTATAGTAGAACCATAAAACACATCTGTCGGTTTATGCTCCTGAAATTGTGTTTCTATAAATTCCTTAAGGTATTTGGGGGGGTGTTGGTTATAACGCGAGAATTTTTCTTTCTTTGGACTGATTTTGAAAGTTGACGAAGCAGTGAAAGATATGAACAACCTTATGTGCAAAGTGCATTTATGCATAACTGTAGCGCTCAGCCCAAATTACCTGATGATATTGTGCTACAATATTATTCAATAATTACCATATGAGATAAGAGAATATGTTTTGTGTCCCTAAAAAAAACAGTAAGAGATGCAACTAGATTTGCAAAAACAACTGCATGTTTACCACTTTTGCTGATGCCAATAAAGAAATCATGAACTGAACTGCATCCCAGCTCTTCTTATCACATTGGGCCACATTCTGTTGTGAGAAAACGTTTTTAGTCATCAACTCCATGTGAAGACAGCTGTCTTGTTACAATGAAAGGTCCCCAGTTTCACTGACATTTTCATAAAAGAGAAACTCTGTAGCCAAAGACAACGTAGAGTTGTGCTGAAAATACTTTTTCACCATAAATCTGGCCTAAAACATCGTCAGACTTTCACACAACGTCTGAGAGTGGATAAAGAGACTCCAATTAATAAAACTGTTTAAAAAGCATTGGATGGTAAACATATGTAAATCTTGATTTTAGGAACTGGTGCAACCACCCTTTGCAAAAACTGCAACTTAACCATTTCAAGGAACTGTTTATAAGCCCTCCACACGCTCAAGGCTCAATCTTCTGCAAAGAACAGTTATAAATATGAGACGTTGGTGGGTTTCCTCACATGAACTGTTTGTTTGAGGCTCTTCCACAATGTTTCTATTTGCTTATGGACAGGACTTTGACCGGGACATGCCAAATTGGTTCATTTCCTTTTCAGATGTGGTCAAATTGTGCTATTATTCTCATTAATTATTTTTATTCTCATAAAATTTTTAGGTTATGAATAGTTTAACAACAGTATAATTTTGTAACTGTGCGACTAAGTTAACCCTTTAATGTTTGAACTGAGAAAAAAAGAAAGGTAAAATGTTTCTTTTCGTTATTTTGTTTCTTTGGGGCAATTATGGGAAATTTTATGGTAAAAACATCCAAATTGATGTGGAGAGGTGGGGTATAACATGTGGTTTATTTCCACATATTTTCAATAAGATTCAGTATAATCAGAGTGAGACATTAAATGTTTGGGGCACATAATCTCAACGACTTCAGGGAAAGTTATGACTGACTATAATTTTCTGTAAACATGCAAAACATACAAAAGAACATACTAAGCATTGAGACAAGTCATCATACGAGTAAGAGGTGTGCCTTTGTCTAATGTATAAAAACCTTTTAAATAGGCATATGAAGGAGATGTGGATGCAGTACCAACAAATGGACTCATGATGCGACTCAAACCAGAAATATAATTCCAAAAAGGAGTTTGGTTAGTAAGATAACTTAATTTAGTTTGATATTATGAATTATTTGGTTTGAAGCCGATTAACATCTAATTAGTTGCTCATGTTGTTTAATAATCATTGGGCAAATGTGACCATTTTATTCATTTGTCTGCAGCTTTGTGCTGTACTTAGATTTGAGGATGTAGAGAATATAACAGAAGTACCCAAGACTTACTTCTTTCATTTGGTGTAACATTTGCAGCACTGTGATGTATCATGCTCAAAGTATGAAATAGTTACAGCACTTACACTTATTACAGACTTATTTTCTTCAATAAATAAATGACAAAGTGTGTATTTTTGTCTCGATTAGGTTATCTTCATTTATTCTAACGACTGTATTCAGAAACATAAAAAAATGTGTAGATTTACATCATTTTTAAGCCCAAACGTAAAACGTTTACCAATGTCGATGAGTCTCAAAATCGTTCAATCTGAGAGATGAATTACAAGAGTAAAAATATAAACATCACAACTATGAAAAATGTCACATTTAAAACAGTAGCAAAACAGCACAACAAAATTCCCCCAAAACTTCTCTTCTGCCATCTGAACCAGTTGAATTTACAACTTTTTATGGAAGTTACATACCGAATCACCTACTGAAACCAAAGATTACTGGTTGTACCGAAAAGTATTATCAAAGTATTACTTTTTTTATGACAGGAGAGATGCTGTAATGAAAGTACAGTTGTTCATTTATGTGCTGAGAAGTATCTTGTGGTGTAATGGCTGTGTTTTGAGCCTGGAGTTTAAAGCACTACAGGGTACAGAAAAAAAACTTCCTAATTTGCATTGTGTAACATGACATAATTACCAATAATCAACACAAAACGTATGAAGCAAATAACTTATACAGCCAGATCAGAATATACAGGAAATATGTACTGATCTTCCCCCACAAATGTGTGTTTTCCAGCTCATCATTTGGCCACCAGAATGAAGAGACATTGCAACTGGTAATAACATATAGACTCAAGCTGATCTATGACGAACCTATTTCATGACCTGATAGAAGAAAAGTAACGTGATGATGAGGAAACCAAGGATCCACCAATAGGAATCTGAAAAGTGACAAAAAAAGACAGAAATAAACATTTCAGACAAACATGCACATGATGCAAGATACAGTACCCGATGTGTAAAGCGCATCATTGATCTCTCAAGATAACTAAGAAAATATATAATTAGGGTTAACTTAGGAATAATTAGGCTAAACAAATCAATGGACTTTCAATCAGAGTTGCTTGTTGTTGATGCTGATACCTGGTTTAGGACTTTCTACTATCAGACTGACATCTAGAGGAGCTTCCAGGGCTTGGTGAGACACCCTACAGGTGATTTTGGTTCCTGCGGAGAGAGTGGGGGGCACGGTAAGGTGAGACGACAACGAGTATGTGCCATCCCCATGCTGTCGATGGCTGCTCAGGGATCCCTGATCTTTAAAGGGCTCAGGCTCTGTGTCTGACGGAGAGAGGAAAAGCCACTCTATCTGAAAGAGAGAGAGAACAAAAGGAAAATTATATCATTAGCAGCCAACACATATCCACATCATTCTAGCAGCTTTTGTCTATAAAGTTTACATACATACAAATACATACATTTGATTGTTTTCTAAAGTAAATGAGAGTTTTACAAAGCAAGGCTAAATATAAAGGTATCTGAACTTGCAGCTGTTCTTAGATGTTCAGACTAACTTTTCCCACATCTCAAAGTATATGAATGAAAATCTGCCACCACCACCAGTTTTTCTCCTGCTCTTTGAAACAACTTAGTTACTGATGACCAACCTTTTTATTTCTTTAGCTGGTCCAAAAAATATAATAATATAATATAATAAAAGAAAGACAGAAAAACTGTAATGAAATGTCTGGTTTTAAAGAGTGTCGGTCAAGCCTCAAAGAAATGAAACAGGGGCCAAAGAAAATGACAATGACAAGGACTTCCTCACCAAAAGTGCACATATGTGTGACCTCTAGTGGTCATTAAAACAACTGCGTGTGAAGGGTAAAATGGCTTCCAAGTATGGTTGAGAATGGAATGGATATTAGCTGGATTTAAACTGTGATCCATTTCTAACCTTATGTGGTGTGTTTACAAGTAATCCTGGCAACCTGTAACATGGCATTAATGTAAGTGATGGTGGCGATGTAAAAATGTATTTTATCTCAAACCATGATGGGTTTTCTTTTTCGCCACTGACTGAACTTATGTCTCACTCTTACAACTCACAAAGGTTAAAAGAACAGCATTTTTCTGCCCCATCCTTCCTCTGTACAAGGACTTTGTGGCTTGTTAGATGCGTCAGTTTCAATGTTGAAATGATTACATGAGGCGCATTTCCCTCATGCCTCTTATAGGCAGTGCTTTACGGGACAGAATAATGAGTCTTATTTAAGGGTGTAAACGACTGATATGACTGTTTCAGATAGAGGACGTGTTGGGACAGGGGCAAAGTTATGCATTATTGGAGCCATGTCCGCTTTGAGTCTGCTTCTGAGTGCCATCGTTCGTACTCAGTGGAAGTGCATACAGACCTCAGGTTTTCAGTTGCATTCATCCCTTGCATGTTACGAGCTCAAAACTCGAGATAACAACGGCTAAATGACAAACTCGATGACTAAAAACGGTTGTCCCTAAACTCATGAGTGATATCACAGTGGCTACATCCATATCTTAAAAAACTTTTACAGTCATATCCAGTGTACTGCCACAACACAACATTTAAGTTCAATACAAGTAGCGCTCTAGTAACGCTTTTTGTTTTACATGAACCTGGGAAACAGGTCAGTCTTTTTATCTGTCTGTCAATGCTGGGATGCAGAAGTGTTTTGTTGTGTCATTGAAGAGGGCTGCCTAATGGGAGATGAAAACGACCCATCTGAATGTCAGAGCAGTTAAAGCAAACAAACAAAAAAAGACTGTTGTAAAAATTCATAAAGTTGCAGATTCTCACACCAATGAAATTAAACTCAACAAAAAAAGAAGGCTGTCATTTCAGAGATGTGAAGGTTAGTAAAGCAGAGCTACTGACCTCTGCATCTAGTGGATAGTATTTGCTGCAGTGACAGCTTAAGGTCTGGGAAGACTTTTTATCCAAAGCCAACTTCTCCACTGATAGTGAAACATGCGGTGGTTCTGGAAAATAAGTGAACAAGAGAATTGACAGAAAATAAAAGAAGACATGCTTAAAAATGGACAAATCAAATTTGAGTGAAACTTACGTATAATATGGAGCTGAATGACCTGCTGGGCGTGGAAGTGACCAATACTGACTGTACAGATGTAGGTTCCCTCATCGACAGCCTTCAGCCTGCTCAGAGTCAGAGAGACGTTCCCCTCACGGACGACCTGGGCAGCATTCATGCTGGAGCCCTTCCTCTCACCATGCACTGAAGATGGAAAAAACTGTGTAAATGTGTAACACTGTGCAGACTCTGTTGTGAGGATTGCAATATAATATTCATATCTATGTTTTCACTGGTGTAGGATTACATAGAAATAAGAACTGTCATGAATTCATTACTTTACAGGCAGTAATTTATTTTTACAAACAACACAGATTCTCCTCCAGTCCCTCCAGCACAGTATATCGCAATGTTTCTACAGTATCTCAGAAGGGACAAACCAAACACAGACCTACACAGACTGCTTGTGTTTTTTTATGCCCACCATACTTTTTCTATGCAGGCTTGAAAGTGGTGGGTGAGATGGGGGGTTATTCAGTTTGAAGCTTTTTGCAAAAAGAGCAGTCGTCAATTCCCGGCTGCCTCAAACCACAATCTCTCTATTTTTTTGTTTGGCATGCTTCTGATGCATCCATCGGCGAGTGAATGTGTGTGATAGACAAAAGAGCACAATGTAGCATGTGCTGCAAGTGTGTGTGAATGTGTGAATGTAGTTTAAAAACGCTTTGACATGTCAACTGGACTAGAAAAGCACTATATGAGCACAGTCCATTTACCATTTACTTATCTGTTGCACCTTATTATAGGCAAAAAAAAACCAAGTGACATGACACAGTATGCAAAAAAGGTACATGAGTTCCAACTTTAAAAGGCATTTTGTGAAAGAAGCTTGAGATTCCCACAGTTAATCTCACATCAGCACAATCCCTCTCAAACCAACTAATAATACTTAAAAGTTTGCATAAAACTTGAAACAGCCTTACACGAATGATAATGCTCACCTACTGCGTTCTCCTCTGAATCATTCAGTTCCGTCTTCATTTCAAGTACTTTTTGGCCTTTTCCCCTGTGCTGCAGTCGCCATTCGACACTCACTTCCTGTGATAGTGGTATCTCCTGCTGCTTGAAGCCACAGTTGAGGAGAACATGACCTCTCAGGGGGGCAGATACAGACTTTATATTGGAAAACACCAGGAAAATCACTAAGATACAAAAGGGTAAAGACAGCAGAAAGCATGCTTTAGGAATTATGCTTTTGTCTAGAAAAAAATTGATAACAGTAATAAATCTTTGTCATTCTTGTAAGGCGTGATTTCACCTTCAGTCAATAGAGTTCCTGATGGGCTGAGAGGCAGACCAAGTTTGTTTTGTATCAGCTGTGATTGATTTTTTTCTATTGTCAAAGTCTGCAGTATCAGTGACGAGCTGAACTCATGTCCCTCCACACTGAGGGACACCATAAAATAGGCCGGATCTGAACCTTCCTGCTCTTCCCGAGGAGAGTAGCGACTTATTTCACACATCACTTCCTGCTCATTGCAGTCTGCGTGGAGCAACACGTCTGCGTTGGGGATCTCGGGTGAAGACGCTGCCACAGTGAAATGAGATCAATTCAACGCCGTTTATGCTTATATTACACAAATCTTTATAAAGAATGCAGTGGGAAACCTTTGGTCTCAAACAGGATGAGTTCTGGATCAGGGACTGAGGGCGGAACAAATGGAGTGAGAATTTCAAGAGATTCGTCTGGGCCTACTGCAACATCTCGAAGGACAAGAGTGGCTGGTGTTCGGGTGAAGAGAGCACCACCTCCCATTCCACCAAGTCCAACTCCCTCCTCCACCAGAGCACAAGAAAGTACTACATCTGCAACCCCATCAGCTGAAAAGCACAACAAAAGTTTCTTGAAAATGTGTAATAATCGACTTTTATAGTTGTTACAGTTGAGATGCCACTTCTTTTTATCTTACTGAGTTTATTCATTTTGTCATCATCAGTTTAACTTACAGAAGCAGACAACTGCGAGTGAAGTTGAGCAAATTCTAGTTCTAGTTATATTTCAGGGAAAGGCCTAATAGTATTAAGAAATCGGACAATGTGAAATACTTCTAAAAAAAAAAGAGAGATATTCTGAGCTGAAGGTCATCATTGGCTGAAATTTTATGACCATCGTCGAATGCTTTACTACGATGCATGTAAATATCATCTTACCATACACACATGTCACGAAGCATCCGAACAAAATTACACCAATCATCACCAAGGAGCAGAAGCTTCGTGTCTTTATAAAAAAGTGTGGACCGATCAAATTAAGTGAAATTATTACTAACTACACCACTTTCACTTTTGTTTTCAAAAGCTACTGACGTGTCATATTGATGGTAGTTCGTTTCTGCAAGTTCGTTTCGTTTTTTTTTTTTTTTTTTTTTTTTTTCATAAATTAGGTTAAATTGCAGTACAATTTTAACGCTAATCCACTTTAAAATTAAACTTGCGGTAGTGCAGAAGCTGAGTCGGGGTTTGTCTGTCCAGAGCATGCGCAGAGTGCAGCAGCAGAGAACTGTGAAAATGAAAGCTGACGCGGGATCGTCCAATGAGAGAGCAGCAGGAAGAAGGTCATGCGTCACTATGGAAACGATCACATGCGACCGTCCTGTAGTCAAATGCTTTGATGACACCGCATGCTTTATTTATGCATTTTTAATGTACAGCAAATAATTACAAAAGTAGAGATCTGAATTGAAGCTATAGAGCAAGAAAAAAAATTAGACGGCAAGTTTGTACCCTACAAAGGGTAAACAAGTGAATCTTTCCTCAGTTAGTTAATAGGTTAAAGTATTCTGCTGCCTGAACTGGGGATGATGTGTAAAGAGCTTTAAAGGTGCTAATGGGATGATTTTAGACCGCAAAAGTAAACCATTGTCCCGTTTTTCACACAGTTATGTTGTTTGAAGCCACTGCCTTTTTATCCAGCCATAATGCCAAAAAGTCACTTGTTCAGCTCCGTGGATCTTCTGGCATTTTACAAAGAGTACAAACAAGTTTAAAACGGTTTGTTTAAGTTATCTGTCAGTCAAAATGTTGCAACCTCTCGACATGCACTGCTCGCTCTTTTACTTCTAGTTTGTTTAACCAAATGATGACAATGAATAGTTTACTTACCTTATATTATTGGAATAATGCATAAACACAGAAATAGGATGAAAGTTTCTCACAAAGAATTGAATATGCTGCATTATTGACACAATAATAACTTATATAATAAACAATAATCTACATATGGTTTGATAGGTTTTACATTCAAAATGTAGCATCTAACATGCATAAAATAGATAAAAACAAACAAAAAAAAGAAATCCTTTAACATGTTGAACTATTGTCCTTCAAGTTCGTGGTGCGAGAAGGGAGGACCCAGATGCAGAATTCAGAATAAACTTGGATTTATTAACAAAAGCACAAGGCAAGTGCAAAAACGTGCCTGAACCACATATAAAAAATACTAAACTAAACAACAAGACCTGACATGAACTATGGAACTAAACTTATGTTATGAATAAGACAATATGTATGTATGTGTATTTTGTTACCCTCACTTTCTATTGTCTGTTCTGTTCTGCTGTTTATCAAGTAGTATTACCTTAACTGTCCAGCACTGTGGTCAGCTGTTGGTGTTGTTTTTAAAGTGCTTTATAAATAATCGTAACTTGACTACTCAGTATTAGACAGTGGCTATAATGTCAGGGCTGATCTTGTATACTTCATACACCCAGGGACCTGTGTGAGGCTGAGGTTAATGCAGGGCAGTTCAGAGGGTCCAGAATTGAAATGATGAGAGGATTAATGGAGATGGTTAAACACAAGAAGGAACGAAGAGTTAATGAATGAATTAATGAAAGTCGTCTTTTAATTTCATTATTATTTCTTGAAATTTCAGTTCTCTTACATGGTCTTATTGATCCAGTCCAAGTAGTTAGCAACTTTGGTACAGACGTTATATGTTCCCTTCTTTCCACACTTTTACCCCCAGCTATTCTTCTTCTTCTTCTGCCTTTAAAAAAAAAACAGCAAAATGGCTCTTTTCTGATTATTCTTACAGTCATTCTCGAGGAAGCTGTGAATCGGAAACCAGCTTCATGTTGTAGTATTTACTGAGAAGTGGCAAAATAGTTAAAGCAAAGCTGCAAGTGTTCTTTGTTTAAGGGGACTGATGAGAGTGATACACAGAAATTGCACTGACCTGGGGTTTGTCCTCTCACAATCCTGAACTGTTGCCCTTACCTTTTCAGTAGTAAATGAAACCTTAATGCATTTTCTTTTGTTATGCTTTGTACCTGGACTACAGTATACCACATAGTTATGAACAGATTAAAAAGTTTGAGTTCAGATTTATTATAGATCAATAAATACATCATGTAATGGATCTCTTAACAGATCTGTAACTGTAAGAGAGTCTTGCTTGCAGCCTGCAGAATCTTTCATATCCAGATGTGTTAGAGATAACTGGATCTTGTAGCCATTCGGAACCCAGAGTTCCCATTGTTTCAACAGGCTGGGATGATAAGGCTGAGAATACTGGGGAGACTGGACCTCCCCATGAATTACAGGCTCAGCGATAAGCAACCTCCAACACTCACACACAGAAAAATACAGAAACCTGGAAAAGTGTGTAAACAGAGAGACTTGGAATAAAGGTCCCAGTCCAAAGTTGATGCAAACAGAAACAGAGTAAACAAAGTAACCCAATCAATTTTCCAATTTTAATTTGAGCTTTTACTGACATACACATTTTTTTTTTTTTGCTTCATTCTAGCTTAATTAGCCTTATAAAGGTCATGTTAAGAACACTGGTTAACAATGTGCAGTACAGGAACAACAAAATATAATCCAAGCTCTACACTTGTGGCACACTTGGCAAAATTTGGGATTCAAAATAGAAAATCATTAAAAAACATCGCTATAAACATGCAGCATGCAGGTACAAAGTCTTTATAAAACTTACCAGATGACACTGCTGGTTAATCCCATGTCTGTAAAATTCATATGTGATTTTCCTCTTTAGGAGAAATGTCTCAGACTCAAGTGGATTCAATGCTACTGAGGCTGTGATCTACAATTGAATTTAACCTGCAACATTTGTCTATTTGTCTTGGCAAAAACTGAATGCAGCTTGTAAAATGGGTGACAGAGCCAAAGAGGGAAATTTAAATGAAGCAAAACGTTGCAAAGCATTAGCAGAAGTCTAAGGGGACACCAATAATGGAAGCTAAGATGACCATTTCATTTTGTTCACACTGAGTTAGTGGGAGATAGAGTGTGTATTATTCAAGATTTTTAACAGATACAGATACGGTTATCACTTACAAATCCACATATGTCAGACCCATGAAAAGACACATGGATGTGCATTAAACCACTTTATTCAGACTTGATAGACAATGCTTTGTACTTACTTAAAGAGAGTACAATCACTGAAAAAGTGTTTGCTCAACAACTTAAGTTTTTAGAAGATTCTTATCATGCTAAGTAAAAATTCAACATCATTATTCTACTTTTGTGAAGGTGCATTTATAGCCAAATTGAATCAGAATTGATCAAAGGTGTCTTTGTTTTTACTTTTATCTTACAAACATCTTTACATCATGTTGTGCTCATTTACTGTAACTTTCAGTTCTCTTGCATGGTCTTATTGATCCAGTCCAGGTAGTTAGCAACTTTGGTATAGACTCCATATGCTCCCTCCTTTCCACACTTTTCCCCCCAGCTGACAATCCCAGCTGCCCAGAATTGTCCATCTTCAGTCAGGGTGAAGGGGCCTCCACTGTCCCCCTGGCAGGAGTCCTTCCCACCTTCAGGGATTCCAGCACAGAACATGTTGTTTGTCAGGTTTGGCAAGTTCTTTTTCTTCTTCTTCAGCAAAGCGAATGAATTGCTGCATGTCTCCTGTTCCACCACTGGAAGTTGCACATACTTCAGCTTATTTGTTAGAATCTGATGTGTTCCCTGATCTGTAACACCAAAGCCTGACACCAGTCTGAAAGAATGAATAGACACAATTACAACAAACTATTTTAGAAAAAGGAAAACCATTCTCCCTGTAGAAGTTGAATTCGAACACCCTGTGACGAAGCCAATCACCTGCCTAAGGAAAAGAAGAACAATCATAAAGAACTCTCTGAAAAAGGAAATCAGTTTGCTCTCTAGCAGTTGGATGATATCCATAAATCGAGAGAAAACAACACTAAAAAAATGAGTGAAAAACTAACTTGACTGTATCATGAAATTATCTCACACATGTTTCCTCACCCCATCATGCCTGTGACATATGCAGCATCCTCTGTTGGCAAACATACTGGCATTACAGATGCACTGAATGTGATCGGGTCTTTCAGTTTGATCAAGGCGATATCATTATTAAAGTTTAATGCATGAGGGTTGTTGTATCCAGGGTGAACATGGACTGAGGCACTTTTCACACGAGAACCCATCAGTCTGAGAACATCTGTATCTCCCATGGATATCTGCAAATCAACAGCATGGAAATAATTAAATGTCAGTGCAAAAACATGGAAGTTGTGGGCAAGCAGAGAACTACTACAGTGCAGTACTTACAGATACAGATTCATCTGGCACTCCATTGTGTACTACCACATGAGCTGCAGTCAAAATCCACCGGTCTGCTATGACCATGCCTCCTCCTCTGACTCCATTTACACCCAGCAGCACTTGCCAAGGAATGGTATGTTGTGGAGCTTCACTGCCTCCAATGATCCTCTGATAGGCCGAAATGTAGTTTGTTGGCCGACCACAAACTGCGTGGTTATAAACAAATACAGACTTAATCTTCTAAGTAAACAATTAATATGAGCAGATTAGGATGTTGTAAAAAAAACGTAAACTGGTAGCATTTTTATCTAAAGGCCAATCACTGGGGACACCAAGGAAATGTTACATCAAGAACAATATTCACTGTTTTCTTTTAAAAAAAAAAGGCTAATTAGCCTTATTAGGTTAAATCTGCTTGCTGGTGGTTGGGTATTTCACATTAAGGATCTCTCACATCCTGTCTGTCACGGATGACATTCTATTCTTTCAGGGGCTTCACTGTGGGTTCTCGAGGCACGAGGGTCAGCAATTGCATGGGACTCTCCAGTGTAGGCTTTTGTCTGCAGCTGGGCAGGATGTAACAGCTGCTGTTGCAGGAGTGGGTCTCTGCAATCAAATCATGCTTCTGGGTCACAATCCCCACTGGAGGACCCTGTAAACCCATGCTACTTCCAAACCAATGCGCGCACTTTGTGCCGCTAGCTCCGATGGCTCGATGTACTCGACACAGAGTACGGTGGTTTCAGCTTTCTTCCATCTTCTCGTTGAAGCACAGAGCGTTCAGAGTCAGATGCCCACCCAGACCCATTTACTATTTTAATTATTTGACTCCAAAGACTTACTATTGTAGTTAATCAGGAGCGATGAGGTAAATTCTACTTAGAATCATCATCATGCCATGCAAAAAACCGTACTGGATAAGTTCCCTTACCATGACAGCAGGTATGCAGGACAAAAAGTAATACCTGGTAGGCATATTGGGCTGACAATAACATCATTGTTGGACCTCCACTTTCTGTCTGCTTCGCATGTGAAACTAACTGAAGAAGATATGAAACAGGACAAAAGATAGAGAGTAAGACTTTTATCTTTAGTTTGAAGGTATGATGTCAGATATTATTTGTAAACTCAACAGTAGAAATTTGAAGAAAGTAACAGCAACACAGGCAGTCACAGTCATGATAACTAAGATCTAATTTAGAGCAAGGAAACATTCATCTCTGATTATACTACAACAAAAAATGCTCTAAGGCAAAATAACATCCACATCCTGGTTTTCAGGTTGCTGATCAAGCAGGAGCAGACAACAGAGGCTGTAGCGATTGGGATTACTAAAATGTGGTTCTACTTTAGGACCAAAGGGCCTATACTGACACTCCGGCGAGCACTCTCAGGGTGGAGCAACTGCTAACTTGATTTGCCTCATCTGCCAAAATTTCAGTACAAATGCAACAAACCTGGGGCAGAAATTTTTTTTGTTGCTCCTGAGAATGAAAAAAAGCTCCAGGCCGTTTAAGGTCTGGGTGCTGTTTATTGAAATTGACTTTTTCAACGCAGACAGTGGGGAGAGCAGAGACTTGGTCATGAAATAGTTAATTTTTCATGCACTATTACTGGCACAAAGGTGGATTCCCAGAAGCATACTGGTTACATCATAATAAAAACAACAGAAAAAAGATACAGGCCAAAGGCAGTGTCTCTGCTGATAAATACACCAACACACCACACATGTCATGGGAGGAATAAGCTTTGCATTAGTGTATATATTGTTTTTTAAGGAAATTGTTGCATATTATACATTTAAAAGCAAATTTGCAGCAACCCTTTACACATAGTGTTTAAACCTTAACACAATAGGGAATGTTTTTCTGTGTTTTTTAGTTAGGACTGAGTGATTTCCACTTGTTTGTCTATGAAGAAAAATTTGTTGGCAGAGTCTTGATTCTTGTTTTGTACATCATTAAGTTAAATATTGGCTAAATGAAAACTAATGCCATTTGGTAATGAATAAACAACACTGATAAAAAAAATTGCCAATGTTGCGAGAGTGAAAACCAATGTAGAAATGTAGGAAAAATCTTAAAGTGTATGTTAAAACTGTAAGATAGTGTATGCTAACATCTTACCATTTACACGACCAAGTAGAGAGTAAAATGGTTCGTTGCAGTGATACTGAACAACAGAAAGGTACTGATTCTGAAAACCAGAGAGGAAAGTCACTCCTCCATTCAGCAGAGGTTCAGGTTCTCCGCAGTCAATTACTGTGGAAGAGCAGGGGGAAAATAAATATCTTATCAGAAAAGCAGTGGAACACATCAAATTGAGTGCTTTAAGTGCTTGAATGTTGCAATGCTCGTAATGTCTGAAGGTAAACGTACTGTGGCATTCTGGCAGAGGGAGGTGCCACTGTCCATTGCTTTGGCACACGGTAGAGAAACTCTTGATCTCCTCACCCTTCTGACAGAAAGAAGAGAAATGTGAATGTAATGCCAAAACACTATTACATGAGACATGCTAACCAGTGTTACTCATTGTGAAAAAAATAATAATTCTATCTAACCATCATCAGCTTGTATCCTTGGTCACAGCGTACATAGATGTGGTCTCTGTAGAAATATTCAGTCAAGGAAGGAGTGATTCTGCCTTGAATCACATTACCAGGAACAGGGCACTTCACCCCTGGAAATGCCATAAACAAGAAAACAAGCGTCATCTGCTGCATGTTATACATTCACTCTCAGTTTAATTTCCCATTTGCCTAAAATTTCACTCTCTCACTGTATGTGCTGTAGTCCAGGCTCCAGCCTCTGCTCTGTCCTTTATCATCGATTTCATAGTCCAGCCTGACAGTGTTTGAGTTTGTGGCTATCACTCCTGGGCTCGTTCCACCGCATAGCTTCACGGGCTTTTGGTCTGGGACAGTCACCTTTCAGAAAATAATTTATTTACTACTCAATGATGTACACATTAGAACTCTGTTTATTTCTATTTATTTCAATAGAAACAGATAGAGCTGCTTGCAATTACCTCCAACCAGTGATAGAGACAGTTTGGACCTCCCTCTGTGTCCAAACTTTCAATGTGGAAGTTGTCAGAGAAGTTAAGAGAGACTGTGAAGCCAGATTCTACAGAAATGATATATTGACAGGACAGAGCATGAGGCGGGGCATTCGGGTAACCTGGACTGAACAGATGTCCCTCGAGCTCATCAAATATGCCACCCCCACAGGATACTGGACAAAAAGAAAAAAGAAACTCATTTAGTCACACAACATCAGGTCACTTCAAGTATTTCAAATCAAATTTCATAAATGTTTCAGACAGACAGACTCTTCCAGTGGAGTGCAACAAAGGAGCTGATGGTAGTTGGACTCAGCATGACCACATGATCACTGGAAGTATGTATTTGGACCAGACTCACACTCGCAGGTGCGCTGGTCTGAGCGGAGCTCATAGCCATGGTGACAGGCACAGAGATATGAGCCGAGTGTATTGAGGCAGATCTGAGAGCAGAGCGGTCCAGAGCCGTCTTCAGTTTCTGGAGCTGAACATTCATCTATGTCTAAATAATAATAATAACACTGAGTTAGTGGGAAATAGGTCAGTTATGGATGATGGAAGCGACAGAAAGGCTGGCAGAGGAAGAGCCACCTATTGCCTGGTACTGAGCAGAGAAGCCCACATTCTGGTGGTGCTCTGGGTTGCCGTCATCTGATTGGAATATAAGGGTGAGCCTGTTGCCTGGAGACAAGATGGGCTGGTAGCCTGGGTGATTCCCATCAGCAGAATTTTCATTGCCACAGAACTTCCCGAGCAACTTTTCATCATAAAGAACCTAACAGATTAACAGATCATACAAATGTATATGAAGTTACCATGAAAACCTCAAATGAAGAATAATTCACTGAACTTAACAAAGCAGCACTAATAATTATCAAGCTAAAACTTGAAAGAATCTGTTGATACTGTGGTGTACATAAAAACCCTAAATACACCAAGATGTTGTCTAAACCCAAAGTTACGGTGTGGTGGAGTTCTCATCTGTGCTGCACCACAAGCTGAGCAGAGAGTATTAACGTGATTTTTCACAAACATTTATTTATAGTTATTATTGAAAATGTTCTATTTCAAAGTTAAAGATTCAATAGCAATTGCCTTTCTTCATCTTAAAATCAAGCACTTCAGCTCCGGTTCACTGTTCTGGAAAAACTTTATGTGTTTAAGAAATGGCTCTGACTGTCAGTGAGTCGTGATAGCAGCCCCCAGAAGACTCTATGTCCAGGTGAGAGAAGGTCAGTCGAATCTGGAAGCCCTCTGACACACTGAGGTCCCACTGCTTCTGCAGGTTTGGGGGATACGGCTGAGGATAGTTGGGGGACAGAACCTCCCCATGCGTAGGAGGGTCTGCATCAGGCAGCGGGACGCTCTCACAGAACAACACATAAAGAGACCTGAAAAGGTGCATGACAGTCTGTTTATCAGTCTGTGGTCATGTGAGCTGCTGGTCCAAAGTTGATGCAAAACAGGAGAGAACAAACACAGTGACAAAGTCAACACAACTGTGGAAGCTACTTAACACCGCTGATACATTTTATACAGCTTGCTGATGAATTTATCACTCGGTCCACATTTGAAACTGTGCTCACTTGTAGTTTTGTATAGATCATCAATATAACAACACTGCATGTGAACAGACTTCAGGTGATAGCAGGTACATTCTGATGATTTTAGGGTCATGGAAAAAAGCATATAAGAAACTTGTAAACAAACAAATGAGTTGTAAATTTTAACTAAACTTACCAGCTGATGAACGAGATCCACCCCATCCCGGGATTTAACATATCTGTGAGCGAACTGATCGGCCGATGTCAGAGCAAATGTCTCACATGCGAGTGAAACATTAATGTCACAAAGGCTGTCGTTTCCAGCGTTTAGCAACTCATTGCGTTAATGCCAGGAATATGTCTTGTTTGTCTTGGCAAAATCAAGTGCTTGCTTGACGAGAAACAGAAGAATTAAACAGAGAATTTGAAAGATTGTATTATCTTTACACCTAAAAAAAAAGTGAAATCCCAATACTTTTGAGAATATACATATATATATTTATATGCAGTGGTGGACAGTAACGGAGTATATTTACTCAAGTAGCTGAACTGTACTTGAGTATTTGTTTTTTTGGAAACTTATGACTTTCACTCCACTACATTAGGAAGCTTGTTGTTATTCGTTCCTTTTAGGCTTTGTAATCCGCTGTTGCTGTTTTTCTTACATAAAATGCAATTTTATATATACCAGAGTGGTGTAAAAAGATCTGGAGTCACAGCAGAAAACTAGATTTGGCTGCAAGGCTGTTTTCTGCTGAGACTACGAGAGGGTTTTGAGAACCGAAGATCTTCATCAAAGCAGAGTTGTAGTTTGTTCGCGGTAATGGACTCAACAGTAAACTTCTACTCCATAATGAATGTGTGGGGAGAATAAAAAGGCTGTACTGTTTTTTTGGGTGGGGATGTTTTAAATAAAAAAAAATGAAAATAGCTGTCCTTATTATTTTTTAGCATTTTTATGCTAAAGTTTTTACAGGTGTTACAGACTTTTTGTAGCAGAGTGGTTCCACATGTCAGTACAACATCAGGTGGTTTCAGAGAGTTACAAGGTTCTGTAAAAGCACTCAGAAAACAATACAGCAATGTACTGATATTAGAAAATGGACTTTTGAATACTTAAAAGTAAGTACTTCAGTACTTTAACTTGAGTAAAATTTTGAGCGAGCAACTTTTTCTTGTACTTGAGTAAGATTTGACTATAAAGTCTGAATTTGTTTTTAAACAGCGTTTTACATGCGTGGCCCGTTGACCTACTACCTCCATGCGACCACTAGAGGGAGCTGTTTATGTTTCTGTAGCATCTGTTGTTTGTTCAGTGCAGAGGATTTTTGCTTGACAAATGTGATCTCAAAATGTTTGGGTGTTACAGCAGCTGATTGCTGGATTGAGAAAATAAATCAAGCCATGGTGAGAAGTTTGCCATCCCTGATTCAGTGCTGTGTACACCGCAGTAAAACTGTTTGTACATTTCTTGCCTTAACAAATTGGAGCCTTTGAAAGTAACGTTAACTAGATTGGAGCAGTCTGTCTCTGACAGTGATTTTTAACGTATAATGATAATGATTTAGACAATTGATTTTCAAAAAAGAATCTTTAATGTAGAGAACCAGATGAATCACAGAAGTGAATGTCTTTGTGCCACCACACTTGTCTGTAACAGAAACAGTGAGACACTGAGAGCCATTATCAGCACATGATATAAACTGTAATCATGGTGTGAAAGGTTTCAATACTTTACAAACTGTAAAATAATGTTTTTCTCTCAGATACCTCCATCATTGTTATCATTATGTTGTTAGACTATTTAGTTTTTTTGCTATATTTGCTGCACACAATCATACAGTAGCAATGGATATTTTTAGTTAGTAGTTAGTATAGATACGAATACATGTTGAAAGTGTTCAGAGTTTATATATGAGCAGATGATTTGGAAGCATTTCCTTTGATTAAAAAATGACCTGTGTGGTCAAAATGCATGATTGTCATGTTGGAATATTTGATTAAAAGATCTTTATTTCCATAAGATTTGTGATTATAGAGATATGAATCAGTCCTGACATATTTTATTATTGTGGTTAACAGCAGGGTGTTTATTCCCCATCATTTTCTAAGGCTTTTCTTCCTCAATTGTCTCTTTAATCCAGTTTACATAATTCTCAACCTTAGTGTAATAACCCTTGTGATTGTAATCACTTTTGTGCTCCAGCTGACAGGGGGCTCCCCAGGACACTATGCCAATCAGATAATAAGGCCCTTCATCTGCAGACGAAGACAACATAGGCATAAAAAGAGGACCCCCACTGTCCCCGCTGCAACTGTCCTTCCCTGGTGCTCCAGCACAGAACATGTTATCAGTAAAGGTCAAGGCTTGATTATTTGGCAGGGTAGGTGTGTTCCTGCATTCAGGCTGTGAGTAGGCTGAAATATGAGCATACTTTAAGAAGCGCGATCGAAGTCGTATCTGATCATTCACGTCTGTCACCCCCCAGCCTGACACTGTGCCATACTCATTTTCCAACACACCTCTGTTTACTTCTGGCAGACAAATGGGAAGTAGGTTTGGGCCAAAGTTCACCCTGGTGGTGAATCTTATAAGAGCAATATCATTGTCGTAATTAGTCCGTTTATCACCGGCGATCCCCTTCTTGTAGCCAGGATGTATTATGATCTTTTCACTCTTGATGGCATGTATGTCATTTGTAAGCATTACATCCACTTGTCCACCAAAGAGCATCAAGGAGGTTTCCTCAACCCCATCCACAACATGAGCTGCTGTGACAGCCCATCGATCATTTATAAGTGATGCGCCGCCTTTGTTTGGGGTTTTTATTAAAAGTTGCCACGGTATCTCTCCCATTGCTGCTTTCTTGCCTCCCAAAATTCTGCCTGCACTTGATGTGTATTGTGGAGGTTTACCACACACTGAAATACAAAGATGTCACCAATAAAGTTAGTTCTCCAGAATGAGTTAAAAGCAATATGAAAAAAGTAAATACACGCATTTATCATCCTACCTCCAGTGCATTTTGGATTATCTGCCTTGCCGCTCGCTGATACCCATTCGCCAGTGGCATTGCAAATGTATGTGTCTGAAAGGTTGAAGAAAGCACACTTGTCAAACTAATAAGTAACATTAATATAAGCCAGAGAAGCAGCGTGTGGAAGATTGCTTTAGTCACCATCTCCTTCCAAGGCGTAGTAATTTGAACTACAGTAAAACTGGATCTGATGGTCGTACTGGGTATTTTGTTCAGCTGAATCCACCAGTTGAAGGATGCTGTTACCTTCAATTAATGGCAGACCGCAATCCACAACTATATATAATCACATGAGAGAAAAAAAAGAACATGAGGAAGGGGTTGTGGAAAAAAAACTCTAAAATGGGGTACAATTTTTTGAAAAAACACACACTGAATCTAGTAGGACTCACTTGTACAGGGGTAACTGGGAGCCCATGTGCCTGTGCTCTGACAGGTTGACTCATACTGCATTAAGAGGTCCTTGGTCCCTTTCTACTTATCAAAAGGAGAACTTTATTAACTTGACAGAGGTTTAACATTTACATCAAACATAAAGGCATGAATGTGGTCCTCACTGTATTCACAGCATAGCCGACATCACAGGTTACTGTCACGGTTTGGCCACGATCGTATTCTGTTTTGGAAGGAGTCACAGTGGAGTGGGAAGTCACCGCTGGTCCACAGATCTTGTCTGCAGGTAACACATAAGAGCATGATTATTTGCAGCAAACATCCTAACAAATACTATTTTCCAATTTTGTAAGGAAGAGGCTTCAGTACCCCTGGTTTGAAACTGAAGACTGAAGCCTTTGTTGTTGCCAAAGCTATCTGAGGTGAAATGGATTTTGATGTTGTTGGAGTAAGTGAGAAGGGGAGATGGAGGAGGTGTGTTGCCACAGAATGGCCCCAGAGTCCCAGTGGGAGTCTTAATCTGCCAAACACAGGGAATGCCAACAAAAGTTGAATGATGCTGTCATGGTGTAAGTTTCCTTGCATCTTGATGAAACATGTAGATATCTAGCATAAACCAAATACTCGGATACACCAACTAATTCACAGATTCTTTATTTTCTATATTTACTACATGGTAAACAAGAAAACTGGACACATCAAAACTGAAGCAGCAGACTTTCAAATATGTGGAATATTCAAATATAAGTGGAAAACATTTCTCTTATTTAGCCACTGTTTGCCTCAGTGACAGCTTGGTACACAACTGGCAGTACATCCAACCAAGTGCGTCAAAGTTACCACCATATTTGAGCCCACATCAGTGATCTCATTATTCAAAATTTAGAGGAAAATGCGTACGTCAGGCCTCCATGATCTAGTTGTATGAATAAGCAACTGTTTAGGGAGACCACTAAAGAGAGATTTTATTTATATCTGTACTTTGGTCTGATATGTCCTATCTGACCTCTCGTGTGTTTTTGAGCTGCAGAGCAGGTGAACCGATTGTTGCTGCATTGTGGTTCCCACTGTGAACCATGGTGGGGGATGTGTGATGATTTGGGGTCTTTGCTGGAGGTAATTCACTTAAAGATCAAGGCAACACGTAAGCTAGTATAGCACCCACAACATCCTGCAGATTTACACTTATTTTCAAGTCAATTCTTTTTTATTTACAAAGCGCCAAATTACAACAAACGTCATCTCAACGCACTTCAAAGACTCAATCCAGTTCAAGCCAATTAGAATCCAAATCATTCAATTCCGAATTAGTCCAATTCATGCACAGAAAACAGAAAAGTAGTCTAGCTAAGAAAACCAACAGATTGCACCGAAACTCCCCTTCGATCCAGTTCCCTGTCCTGAGCGTACATGAGGCAACTGTGGAAAGGAAAAACTCCCTTTTAACAGGAAGAAACTTCTGGCAGAACCAGACTCAGAAAGGGTGGCCAACCGCTTCGACCAGCTGGGGTTTGAGAAGACAGTACTCCTGTCTACTCCTTCAAAGCTCTTTCTGCTTTATTTACTTTATTTACTCACAACATTAACCTAAATGTATTACATGTGTTTTATAGCATTTATATCATCCGTGTTACTCTATGTAAGAAAAAAGTGACAAAGAAGTCTTTATAGGTGATTGTTTATAAAGATCAAATATAAAAAAAAAAAATTTAAGTAAATGTGTCCCTTCTTCTGACAGGCTCTGTATGTGTGTGCTTATTTAAAAAAAGTCTTTTTTTATATGACAATGCCAAGTTTAGTTTAGTTTCTGCCATTTTATTCATGTGTTTTGGATTTCTCTTCTTTGGTACTACCTGCCTCAGTGGCAGCTTAAGTTTAGTTATCAATACAGTTTCTTTAGATTCCACAAAGAAATGTCTATTACAACTTTATGGAGAGAAAGATTATCTTTGGATTATCATAAAGGTATATTTGGATATCTGTAGATCCACAGGAATGATGAAAAACTGCCAGTGGTCTTCATATGTGCAAAGCCAATAAACACCAGTTGAAATCATAATTGTAACCATTTGTTGCTGTTTTCAGCTTGTAGCTTGTATTTTAAATTTAGAATCAATTCTTAAATATCTTTAATTTTGACATCAGAGATTTTTTCATGTAGATTTACTTTTAATGTTGTAAGACGCTAATTCTACTGAAACAAGATAAAGAAAAAGATTAGAAAAACCTCAATGAGTGACATGAGGCACTGCAAAAAGCACAAGCTTTCAACACTTTCGTCTACAACTTCTTCTTTCTTTTTCTTCTCCATTTTTATTTGCCATGATTTTAGAAAAATGGGACTTTATGAAAAAACTTACCCTCAGTGCATCTATGCATTTACCGTCAGGATTTTGTTCCACATCAAAAACCTCAGAGAAGTGCAGCTCCAGCTGAAGGGTCTTCTCCACAGAGAGGGTGTACTCACAGTAGGCATCCTCTGCATACATACCAGGCCAGTTGGGACTGGATATTTCACCTTTGTTCAACCCTGATAGATCCTTTGTACAGCTCACTGTGTTTGATATAAAAGAGCATCATCACTTTAATCAACATATTACAAAATCAGCCCCCTCTCCCCCATGTTGACCGCTTCTGCTTCCCATGTTCAACCACTTTCACTTCATGTTTCAGTACTGTTTCTTCTTCCTCGATTTGTCCTCCTTTGTCTCACTTGTACTGCTTACTGGTCAGACATTAATTCTTACCAATGCATGTGTGGTTGTCCTCAGCCAGGTGGTAACCATGACGACAGGAGCAGTGGTACCCTCCAATGAAGTTGTGACAGAGTTGGTCGCATTCGTTGCTTGTGTCGTCGTTACACTCATCAAAATCTAACAGAGGAAATTGATTAAAGGTCAGATATAGAAAAGTTGAGCTAGAAGAAATTAATTACATTATTTAATTCAAAATACATTTGAATGGATCTACTAAGCTAATTGTCAGGCAATAATTGGTCAATGAAGAATTAAATTTGATTACCTCAACAAAAAAAACAGTACCTTTAAAAACAACCTAACCTCAGCTGTAAATGTTTACCTGGCTTACACCATGACCTTTTACACCATCTCATTATTTACTTGAAAAACTAAGTACACACCACGATACAGTAATTCTTGAAGTTATCATTTTCTAAATGATACTATCAGTCTCTCATCAGTACCTCATTGTTTGCTGTTATGTTTTGGATTATTGTCCCGTAGTATGACCCAATTTAGACCAAGCTGTTAGACATACTCAAGAATATTTTTGTATACAGAGGAGTTCATGGTGGACTCCATGACTGCAAGGTGCCCAGGTCCTGTGGCTGCAAAACAAGCCCAAATGATCATGCTGACTGAGGCCTGTAAAGTCTGAGATGTACTCTTGGGCTTTCTGCAGTTGTGTGTGAGTATTACACAGCTTGATCTTGGGGTGAACTTGCTGGGACGTCCACTCCTGGCATACTATTGCAACTGTGTTGAATGTTTTCTTCTTGTGAATAATCTTTCTTACTGTCTTACTGTTTGGAAATGGCCTCATAAGCCTTCCCAGATTGATGGGCAGCAACAATTGCTCCTCTAAGATCATTGCTGATGTATTTTCTCCTTGGTGTTGTGTTAACACACACCTTAATGCTACAGATCAGGAAACTGCCAAAACTTCTGCTTTTATGGAGGTGCTCACAAATGCTGATGATCAATTCATCAAGTGCATTTGATTAGCAGAACCTGGCTACTACTTGTCCTCTTAATTCTTGTGGTTTACTTACTTTTTCACACAATGCTTCTGAATTTTGGCTTAATTCAATAAACAGTGAGATTTTGCCAGTTGTTGTTCATCTATGGTTGTCTTTATCTCATTTGAACTCATTTTCATTTCCTGCTGATACATAATATGTTAAAAGTGGGTGTACTTTTTCCTCATGACTGTATGTGACATACGTGACACTGCTAGACATGACGCATTTAAATTATGTCTAACAGTTTCAAACTTTTTTCTTTTCCCTTAAGAAATCAATCATTGCAAAGTCTCTTAGGAAGCATGCAGATCAGAATTATTGAGCCCTTTTAAAATGCTCTGAAAACTAAATATACCTGCTCTTGTTTTATGACTCATAAGACCACATCACCACAGTTTCCACATAATTGCAGCCATTGTCTAAAATGATAACTTTCTTAAAATACAAAGGTATGTACGTGCATGCAGTGAGCTTTGTTCTCATGTGGAATGTTGACCGAGAAAATGAACAAAAATACAGTGAAGTTTGGTTGGACATGTGCAACTTAATCTTTCATGTGTTTACTCCTCAACCTCCCACCTTGAATGGTATAAAATCCTTTAAAGCCAGTGTGTCTTTTGATGTTTGAGTAGTCAGAGTGGAACAATAGTTTGAGGCAGCCACCCGGGGATGAGAAGAGCAAGGGATTTACTGAGGACTGAAGCTCCTCGTATTCCTTTTGGCCACACAGAACGGATATTAGGTTTCCATTTGAGAACACCTGGGCATAAACAGACAAAATAACTTAGAACAAATCTTACACCAGTTAGTAACCTCAGCTTCTTAAAGTACACGTTTTTGGCCTGACCTTCACTGCATCATTTTCACAGTCTTGGCTGTCCTCCATGTCCAGGTGGATGAGTTTGATTGAGAGGGTGTGACCTTTTGGAGCGCACCTACTCCAGTTTAGACTGGAATGAGGTGAGTATCCACTGGGATATCCTGGAGACTCTATCCATCCCAGCAGCATCGAGTGGGTCGTGCAGGAGAGGAGGAGAAGCGGGAGACTGAGGCAAGGTGTGGAAAAAGGAAATTGCAATGGGAAATAAAAACTAACAGATGAAACATTAATTGACATTGAATCATGTCTGTACTTGATCTTATCACCAAGATGTTGCTTTTTTACTTATCAGTACATCAGTATATGAGTATATATGTCAAAATGTGACATTTCTGACCTCCAAACAGGGGAAAGTAATTTGGTCACAAACGACTGTGCACTGGTTAACAAAACTGCTGAGATATAAAACGTTTCAAGAAGAACTGTGTCTCATGTTATGCTGGGACACCCTAAAACAAGGAAAAGCTAATTCTGGGAAGCAGAACTCTGAACAAAAGACGAAAAAACACGCTGAGTCGGGAAATCACAGAGCTACTAATGGGACTCTGCATTAGAAGAGTAAAGAACTTTAAGAGCCTATTACAGTTGGATAATTGTGGAAGGGCTGGCATTACCAAACCTTTTTTTTCTCCATCAATGTAGAACAACACATCAAACTGTCTAAAGACCACAAGAAGTGGAAAATTGACCTGATGAGGAATGTCATCATTCTTTGACAAATCAATCAAGCTTTTTTCTTCTTCAGAATGAATTTACATTTGGAGGACACCCAAAGACGCCAAAGCACGGTTGTGGGGGTTATAATGAAGTATTCTCTTGGTCTTGTAAAAGCACTACATGGTAGCGTATTTGTCAATTTTGGGAAATTTATTGTTTCCCTGTGAGGGGGCTGTCTTCCAAGACAATACACACATTCACACAGCTCACACAGATAGTATGACTCCAATTCTCAAGCTATTGCAGCGGTTATTGCCGTCAAGCAAGGACTATCACGAAAATTAAGTCATTAAATTGTTATTCAACTTGTTTCCATTATTTTGTCCAACCCCTGTATTACCTGATTACACAAAATACAGAGCTGCTGTGCAGATTCAAATCGTATCAATAACATTTTAAACATGTCATGCAAAGCAATATGGTGCAGCAATCATATTACATTATGAAATCAAAAAATTCTATCCCACCTGAATCTCAACATCGTTATCCGATCAAATCTCTCCTCAAATAAACTCTCAACATCTATTCTTCCCCTTTTTTCATTAATTTATTTTCCATTCTCCCCCTCCCCTCCCCTCCCTTCCCCGTGGCCCCTCTTCCTCTCTCACTCATATTTTGCACCCGTAAGCATTTAGATATCTATTTGTAGACTACTTTTTGTATGTTTGCAGTACACAGACAGACACTGTGGTTAAATGGGTTGACAGGAAGACAAGCTGTGCAAAACATATTTCTTCAAAATGGGTTTGCAGTTTTAGCTCAGCAGCATTGTGGCACTGCTGGACAAAGGTTGATTGGAAACAATGGAGATGGAGTGAAAGGAAGGGGTGTAGTACAAAGAGGAAACAATCTCATTGTGCCGCTTTGAGCAGTTACAGTACCGAAATCAGTCTTTTAGCTGTGCAGCTAAGGAAACATATGCGCATACTACCTCGTAGCTTGATGGTTAGGACAGGAAGGAAATGAGGAGAGAGACAGAGACAGAGAGACAGAGGGGAAAACAGAAAATGAGGGTCAATGGGGCTTTCCATTGTGTAGGATTAGAAAAGACATGAGAAGTAGGTAAGACACAGTAAGGAGGGGAAATAAATTTGTTGTCACAGCCAGATCACACATCAGAAGGAGAGTGGAGACAGAAGTCTGTGAGCAACGAGTGAGTAAGCATCAGAAAAAACTGTAGCCTTTGAGATCGGCTGTCATTTTGAGTTTGAAAGCCAGTTTGAAGACGAAAGAAGACCAAAGCCTTAAGCTTTTACACGAGAGTGGAGGACTGTAATCGAATGAGCTACGAATGGCAAATATGTGCGAAAATGATAAGTACAAGGGTAAAGATGGGACATGCTGTGACCGCTGCCCTGCGGGTGAGTCAACATCTCAGAGTTTCATTCACTTTTTCTCTTTGTTTAACAAATGTGAGCAAAACACTGCTTTCCTCAGCCACAGTATTTGCATAGTCTCGCATCTAATGCTTGTGTATATTTCACTCTTTTCATTGTTCATCAGGACACTATGTACAAGTTGAATGTAGTGCCACACAAGGGACAAAGTGTGACAACTGTCGACATGGGCACTACACAGCAACAACAAACTACCTGTTGAAATGTGAGGTCTGCAAGAATTGCTTTGAAAGTAAGTCAAAGACATGCACAGACTGCACTGTATATGTACACAAAGAATACAGAGACACAGGTCCATCCTCTTCTCCCCCTACTGCAGGGTAATAGTAGATGTATCGCAGTCGTTTTACTCCTGTTCGTTTATACCCGACTGTAAACTCCAGTCAGCTGCATAATTCAAAGTGTAGTTCTGCTATCACACAGTTTTAGGGCGACAGCGAAACTTCCATCTTCAAGTTAAAACTCTTTGAAACATTCTACAGTGGAAAAATAGAAGGAGGAAAGTGCTCAGGAGTTTGAAATGTAATTTCATCTCAAGTAAAGTGCAGTCAGTTTTATCTGTCAGCCAGGCACCCACACACATGTACACAGACTCCTTTAGGTCAGCACATTATAGAAACATTAACAAAAACAAATCTCTTTGTCATACGTAAAGGAAACAAACTGAAGCAAGTAAGTGAATGCACAGCTGACAGGAACACCGTTTGTGAGTGTTTGGAGGGTTTCTTCTGTAGCACCGATGAGTGTGACCACTGCAAGAAAGTGACCTCCTGCGGTCTGGGTTTTGGAGTCAAGCATCAAGGTAAGCTTTAGATTTTAAATTAAAAGTATAATCATGCTCTTATACAGGAATCCACACCATACAGTGAAAACTGGAAACTTTACATGCTTCTCATTTGATTCCATTTTACAGCCACTCGCACAAACGACACAATCTGTGTAGCGTGTGCAAAGGGGAGCTACAGCAACGTCACAGATTACATCTCATCTTGTAAACCACATACCAGGCAAGACTGCATCTCTTTATCACTCATTATTAGTAAATCTAAAGGATGATGTGCTGTAAGTGAGTGAATTAGTCACCTGTCAACACAGCAGAAATTAGTCTTGGTTTTGTTTGAAATCCTTGGTTTACAAACTCGAAACATCGAACATCCCACATCACACCTACTGTAACTTTATTTCATGAATACTGATGGAATAAAGCAGCAACTATTTTCTGAGCTCGTTTGATCCTGCCTTTCAGCAGTTTTTTTAGTTAGTCAATCATGTCCAAATGAATACTACATATATGGACTTTATTTACTCATACATTTTTTGAGGGAATATTTACTTCTATAATCTCATATGTTACCTGCAGATGTGAGGACTTGGGAAGAGATCTGAGGAGTCCGGGAAACTCAACAGCTGACGCCACATGTGGAAACTTCAAATCTCGTAGGTCCTCCATTTTCACTTCAGTCGACCAGTACAAATACTCTACATCTTTTTATTCTTCGATCTGTATTGTTTTTGCTTTTAAAAAAAACTACTTTTGGAGTTTCGTGGATACTCTTATACTGTGTGGCTCACAGAGTTTCTGTTTACCTCATGTCAAGATGGGAAGAGGAAGTAATACTCTGGGAAACCATTTCATGGGGATGGAGCACTGGTTGCAGTTTATGTCTATGACATATGAAGAGAATGATTATACAGTTGTGATAGAAAGAAAAATGTGAAATACCCTTTAGATAAATGATATAATCAGCCATTTAAAAAGATCAAGTCAAGTCTGACTGGAAGCTGTGAGTTTCAGGTTTTTTTTATGGTACTCATGCAGCCTCACTGATAACCATCAGCAATGACAGGATGCAGTTCACTGGAGAAACCTTTCAGGTCCAAGAAGCACTGTGCTGGCATAAGGAAGCTGTGGTTCTCAAGTAGTTCTGTTCTGCAGTCAACAACCAGATTAGTGGCTCTTTAAGAAGAGCGAATTGGTTTTGTTCTCCAAGGGGAATGAAGTTTAGGTCCTCTCTAACCAGGAAACACATTGTGAGAACTAGATACCAGATACATCTGAAAAGGAATCATGGTGACATCGGTGCCGTAAGTGAATGTGTATTAAACCCCTGAAAACAAACAAGCATTATGGAGACTACCTTTGCTAGGTCATTGAAGAATCCTAACTCATTCATACATTCAATATGGACATCTGCTGAACAGCTTTACATGCTCAAAGGCTTCTCTTGAAAAAGCACTTTGTATCACTTAGTTCTTTGTCAAAAAGTTCAATTAAGGCTGTACAGTGATGCTGTGAGTTAGAATATATATTAATATCAGTATGCTAACATGCTGTCACTGGCTATGCCAATATTTTAATGCAAGTATAATATGCACATTTCTCACCAATTTATAATGCTGAAACTTGAAGATGTGCAGCTGAACCTGCTATAACTGTCCATTAGTTATATGGGTATTTACTTTTGAGCTGATTTATAGAAATTTGTGGGTTTATCTAAAAGAGTTAAATTCATCCTGAGGGCAGCATGATGGCACTAGTAGATGGCACTAGTATAAAAGTCTTAGGATGACCAAAGTCATTAGACCCATCCTCTAAGAACAGTCCAGTTTCAGTCTAACAGTGACTTTGATAGTTCTGTTGCAAATTGAAGAACCATAGAACCATGTCACTTGTGTGGCTCAAACAAAAAGTACAAATCAATCCAAAGGAGGGTGAATAAGACTGACCAGACATCAGTCATGAACAAGAAGGAGTCTTTACAAATGTTAATACAAGTGAGTGCAGTCATTAAGTTTAATTAGGACATTCATGCAAAGCTTTGACAATGTAACATCAATCAAGGGTTATGGGGGTTAGCGGTAAGAGGTTAGATACAGGAAATCTTTTAGTGAGCTAAACTCCGGTGTGGTACACGTGACGTAAACATTTTCATCAGAGCCTGCATTCACATGACTCATGTCCCCAAAAATACCTTTTTCTGTAGATGTTGAGCTACTGAGTTACAGTCCTTCAAGCAAACACTAAAATAAGGGCACCTACAGGTTTACAGTGCCCAGAGCATTACAGGCCGCATTCCTTAATTATGTATTATCCAGAATAGGGTTTAATGACTAATCTAAGTTGTACAGCTATAGTTAAGAAAACATAATGAAACTGTTATTATGATCCTAAAACAGCCAATATCAAAACCAGCTACACATTACAGTAAAAACATTTCATGTTTATGATAGAGCTCGTGCCAATCTTTATCTTCAAGTAACGTAAAGTAGAGTAAAAACTCAGGAACAACTTCACCTTTGCAGTGCTGGTGCTGATTGCCATGCAGAGTTTAACAGAAAAATCGTTCTTGACATGCAAGAAAGCATAAACAGAGGTTGTTAGGAATTAGTTTACATGTATGAAAATGTTTTCATGGTTCACATACAGGCACCGTAGTGTATTAACATACTAAATCCATCGTGTAAATCATGCCAATACATCTCACAAAGATCAAAGTACAAATGGGATTAGTTTTGTTTAATTAGTTTTGTCCTCTAGAGAGGGGTAACACTGAAGGAATTAACCCGAAGGTTTTTGGTGATCATAATTAGAACATATTATATTATGATATTTGTCAGCTTTTAATGCAGCATTTCCAGGTTTATATGGTTTACATATTTGTTAGATCGTTGAAATTCAGTCAGATACAAATAAGTAGTGAAACACATCAAGGGCGCGGAAAATCCAGGTCAAACCTTGTTGGGTACACTGTGTTTTATATGTGGTATAACAATGGAGAATATGATCATACATATTTATTAAGTTCATATATTAATAGATAGTTTATACATTTGTCAGATCAGTTCCAGCTTAATTAAAACAAGTCATATCCACTTAGCAGTATGTAACACTGATGCATTAAGGTGCGACAGCAAAGGTGCATACACAAAGATTTATAACTAATCAGAATGACCATGAAATTTTACAGCAGTTCATTCCTCTTAGTATGTTTTCTGAGTATGTTTTGGAGCTGAGATCTTCACATTGATATTTACATCCAAGGTGTCTATCCAAGGTGACTTACTAGGAAAAAGGAGAATTATCAGTCAAGTACGGTATATTTGAAAGAATAATTTACAATAAACAATGCCAACGTCAAGAGGCAGCTAGACCACCTAAACCTATGTTTAAGTTAGTTAAGCACAGTTCAAGGAAGAAATAAAAACTGGGATCTGAGTATTTGCCAGGATTAAAATGATGTTCTTCCTTTTTCGTGACGTATTTGTGTCAAAGGTTTTTACTGACGGGATTAGGGACGTGGGCTGCACTTTGGTGTGGTGGTTAGCACCATCGCCTCACAGCCAGAGATTCAAATGGTTCGGGTTTTTCTGTGTTGAGTTTGCACGTCCCGTGCAAGCGTAGGTTCTCGCCAGGTACTCCGGCTTTCTCCCACTGTCCAAAAAGATGCATGTTAGGTTAGGTTGTGATTCTATATTGACCCGTGGAGTAAGTGTGAGCATGCGTGGTTGTTTGTCTCTGTGTTGGCCCTGCGATGGACTCCTGATGCACACCAGTGACAGTTGGGATAGGCGCTAGCCCACTCCAAAACCCCAAATTGGATTAATCGAGTAAAGAAAAGGCTTGGATGAATGTGAGAAGTGTATTTTTATCACTCCATAAATCAGAAGGGACTTGTGCTATGAGAAGTTGCTATGAAGAGTCAGAAAAAATGAATAACGAGTGATCTAAGAACGTCATCTGCACAATCTCTTGCTTGAAATCCCTCCCAGAAAAAGGTCATTCTGAGAAAACAGCCCTAACGAAAGACTTAGGATCTTTTTCGTTTATTTGTTTTGCTGTTTGTACTCTTGTTGTGATAAAAATGTGCCAAGATGTTATCATGAAACTTCTCCTGTTTGAAACCTTAAGGCAGTTGCCTTTGTGTTAAAGGTTTTTAAAACTTAAGATAATGTGAAATTTAGAAGAGGGTAGCACTTATGTTTTCCTGTTGTTTTTACTGAATCCTCTCACATTGTCATTTAACTAAGCAGCAGCCGAGTGGGGCTTTTAGACCACCAAATCAGTGCTTGAAATTATTTAACATAGTTCCCTTTTTTGTGCGTTGATCACATTTACACCAGTTTAGAATCTCAGCAAATGTTTGTTTAATCAGCCAATAAAATGTTGGTTTTTTTGGACATTGTAATTATACAATTTTGTGGAAGAAAGCCTTCGTTGTTGCTTTTGATTAATCGTTTTTTTTTTGTGGTTCATGAAAGGATTTAGAGTTGTTGACAAATACATGAAATATACAGAAAAATCGTTGATATACTGAAACTACATTATAGTGTATTGTGCACTTAGAAATGCTACTCTTTGGAGAAAAAAGGTCTGCTGTGGTATCTGTTTCATAATTAAGAATAACTACATTAAATGAGAAATATAAATGATTTCATTCATAATGGTCATTTGAGGCATTACCTTGCTGATTTCATTAATGAAGAAACTTGATCAATACTCAATGAACAGTATCTCCCACTCTATATTTCCCAGAAGTTACAGCTGACCTATATAAATGTGACCTAATTCAAATCTAATTTTCTCTGTCTTTGTGCATCAGATTGTTCTTGGATGCTACCTGCAGGCTTGTGGTCTGGACTCGTGTTGACCATACTCATCGTGGCAGTTTTCTTCCTCTGGAGAGCAAGACGCAAATCATATAAATCGGGTGTGTACAAAACGTCATGTGTAGGTGTGATTTACTGTTGCTTTTGTCACACTTTTGTTCTCAAGCTGGATTGTAAAAAAAAAAAATCCTAGCTGAAAAAGCAACAAAGTCATGTGCACATATACCTACACAACGGCAGTAATGACTTCTGTTGTTCACCACAACTGTGGGACCCATTTGAGTTGAAGTCGTACAGTTGAAGGTCACTGCTTATCTCTGTCAAACATACCCTCCCACTCTTTCCTTGCAGTAAATTAGTAGCAGAAAATCTGGTTAAGTTAAACCTACTGTTGCATAACTGACTTTCTTAAACATACATACACACACACACACATATATATATATATCACTTTGAATCATTAGGTCTGGTGCTTCGTAGTGAAAGAAATTAATTTAAGAAATAGAAGAATAGTCAAACACAGACATATTATATAAGGAGCTGCTAAGTTTGTTGCGACACAAGTTTCAACAAAGATGACAAACTGAATGAGAAAGCCACATCCTGTACAGTTTTACCCTGACACAGTTGTATGATTTAAATGTGACGCATACTTCACAGGCAGCAAACTCATTCTGAGAAACCAGTCCTACGTATGTGGCACAGAGCCGTCACATTATGTTTTGGCTGACACTGTATTATACTTGACGTTTACTCATTTTCCACAGAACCATTGTGCTAATACTGGAACTGACAGATTAAATACAATAAATGGGGGGCCCTTTGGTCTTCAAGAACAAGCGTTATTCATATTTTCAGTGTTTCACATGAAAAGCGTCAAATGTCAGTGTTCTTTAATCATCTGTGTTGAATTCACTGATGCTGAGAGGATACAGGTTTCCTCCTCTGTGTGTGTGCTTTCCACACAGATTAACATATTTGCACGTCAATACTTTCGACGTTATTTCAACAGAAATTACGAAAAGACAAACTTCCCTTCTTGCTTTAGTGTTAAGTTAGTTTCAGTTTTATATGCTGACGTTTTGAGATTGAGATTGAGATTCTACTGCTGCCCTCACAAATTAGACTTGAGATGAATTTTAGTTTTATAGCTCAAAGCACTGTTTTAATGATGAAACAGTGAAAAAATTATGATAGTAAGAGTTGTTTGCCTTTGAAAAACAAATAGTGTCCTTGTTTCATTTCTTATTTATTACTTATTTTATGTTCCTCTTTCCTCGAGTCTCTTTTTTTTTTTAAGTTGTTGCTTCACTTGCATGTTTTTTACGGTTACTCTACAGCACCATGTCTGGACTGATTTATTCTCTAAAGGGCTAGTTTGACATTTAAATGCTGTAGTACGAGTCTCATCATGCTCACAGAGAGCTCACCGAAGATTTGGATGAATCAGCAGGCTTTGGTGACTAACTAATTTTCCACCAATCGTGGCTCGATATCCATGCGTTTCTAAAAAATGGAATCTCCAGAACGCATACATCAAGAATAGATAAATTACCATTTCCATATGGATATATGTATATACAGATATTCGTATACAAATTATTTTATTCAGAATTTGTATCTATGTCTTTAAATGTAAATTGGAGAGGATCCATCACTCAGTAGGAGGAAGCTGTTAGCAAACATTTTTCGTTCTTATTGGTCATCATTTAGTGTAAAGTCCAACACGTGACGCCTCGAGATTCAGTTCAAGGCCTTTCTCATTAGGTGTTGCATACAGATTTTAAATGAATGACATTCAAAAAAATAACATAGCCAGGGTGTCTTTGGTTGTTTATACATCCCTCTCCTCTGGAGGTTGAAAGGTTTCCATGATGGCTTCAGTGGATTTCGATACTCTTTCAATAATCTTTTTTAGACCCACTGAGTGCATCTGTAAAATCTCTCAGTTTATAAGTTTCATTTTTCCATATTAAATGTGCAAGACCATTATGATGGATTGAGACTGTTTTGAGTCAGAAATAACCACAGTGTTTTCTGAAAAAGGAAACCTCAAACCTTTTACAACCTTCTATGAGTTCAAGAGTATAGGAGCATTTGATACTGAAAAGATGATTTTGATATCTCTCACATATACATTTGAACTCTTCATGTTACTGTCATTAAACATTAACATAGTTTTACAATGAACTACAGCATGTTTCGAGCATGTCGTCCTTCAGTCTGATAGCATTGTACTGTCCACACCAAATCCCAGTTATCTGGCAAATAAAACGTTTTTCAGGATTTGTTTTCCCACACACCCTCCAGCAACAATGGATACTACCTTATAGAACCAAGTCTCAGCTTTAATAGATTCATGTCAGTAAAGAAAGAGACATGAATGACTGATGAAGCCACTTTAATACCTTGTCCCTAATGATGAAAATATGCTACAGTAAATATTTCTTAGGCAGCTGATAAAAACAGTTCATGATTGAGAGATTTACTTTTCGACCGAGGCAGAGATGTCTCAAAATATGAAGATTAAAGATGCGACAGTGTAATTAAAAAAGGACAAGAATGACGCTCATAACAAGATAAAATCTATCAGAAGTGGTTTGTTTTGTCACGATTATCTGTCAGGTTTCCTCTTAAAAGGCAGAACATAGTGTATGTTGTGGCAGAGTCGGAAGCATGGCATTAAATTACTTGCACAGCAAAGAAAAAACCTGCACAGCAAGTAAAAATAAAAAAACTCTACAGGATGTAGACGACAATCTGGAGAACTTAACTTCAGAAAGACCGGGTGGCAGTTTCTTAAGCATTTAGAACAAAGTTCTACAGAGAGTGGAAAGAAAATGTTAGAGGGGAGTGCGGAGAAAAACAACAGACCACCTCATCTTTCTAAGGTAGTGGGAATGTCAAATCAAAACTCACTGAGCGACACATTTTATTTTAGAAACACAGCATGGAAAACGTCCTTAAATAGCTTTGTTGACATAGTGACTAGTTTTCGGTCCAACTGAGCGTGATCTTGTTTTGACTTCCTGTGTATCTGTCCCAATATGTTTGAATTTGAGGAGCTGCATTAAAAGACTTATATCTGTACTTTCTACACTGACCTAATACTTAGGACCTAATACTTACATTAAAGCTGAGACTAATGTGATAGTTTCAGTACATTTTAGATTTACATTTTAATAATGAAGAATAGATTCTTCATTATTTTGTGTTAGCTAAATATAAAGTCTGAGAGTTGTTTGCGTTTCTGTCAAAAGCAGAAAAAGTCACGACAGCAGTTCGACACGGCTAGACTTTGTCACATTTCTGTATCACTTTCAGTATGAGACATGTACAAACAATGACAAATAGTGCAACAGAGCAGAGTCTTGGGTGTTATGGGGTTATCTAAGGGTCTTTTGACATAGTTTACCTTGTCGATAAGTCACTAGTTCTGGGTTTTTTGCTCTAGCTCTGGTGCACTGAATTTCATCTAAAATCTTGAAAAATGATTATCGCATTTATGTTCGTGAGCATGAGGTTGAAATATCTTATTTGTTAATGTGGTATTTGTTCTCTGTGTGGCAGACAGCTGCACCATTCCTGTTACTCTGATGGAGATTGCTCCTGCACCACCTTTATCTCCACTGGAGCTGTCTTCTCATTGTCAAGAGAGCGGCACTGAGGACGACTACAAACTTTTTAATACAGGTACTAAATCCCCAATACGCTCTGGAGTTTTTATGTCTATCTATCCGGCGAGAGGTTTCTGAATTAATCAGGTATGGTGTTTGTTGCTTTAAGAAAAGAAACTGACTGGTATTCATCACACAGCAGACCTATGATGACCTAAAACGTCAGAGGAAGGGAACTGATAGCAGGCTTTAAATGATTAAATGATTAAAGCAAATTGTTGGAATGCTGGAATCTTTTTTTGCATTAACATTATTAACTCGTGGTTTTGATTTACTTCCATGCTACAAGAAGGTTGTAAGTAATTCAGTTTCATAATCCCTTAAATTTACATTGACATTACATACAACATATATTCCCTTATTAAATACACATATTAATATATTTTCTCTGACCTGTGTTCCCTTTAAGTTTAATGAATGACATACAATGAAATTTGTTTCTAACTTGCATGGGAGTGTTTTAAAACTGTATATTTTAATTTATATGCCTCAGTTACCATTGCTGCTCCATTTTAAATTTTGAAATGCTGGGGACACATCAAAGGAAAGACCTAGATTAATGAGTTGAGTGATGTGCTGTGCAAAGTCTGACGCTGCAGGCTGTGAGAGATGAAAGTGTAAGAAAATTGTGTCAACAATACCGAGGAGACTTTTTGAACTATTAGGTTGTGTAGTTAGATGCCACTAACTGGACTATCTAACAGGACATTTATTCCTAAATTACAGTTCAAAGACTTACACAATCTTTCCCAAGAAGCACCAAAGCTTTTCATGGTTATCCAAAACGTTACATTAACTATAATTGTTGGTCCACCAGTTTTTTTCTTTCCCCATATTAATCTTCAGTGCACATATTTGTTTTATCTCCATTAAAACGGTTTCATCATTAACCCAATAAAACCTCACATCGAGGTTCAGAAAGGGCTGGGCATGTTTTCTTTGAAGGACGGTCACACTGACATTGCTTCTGTCATCTTCTTCAGATGATACTCTGATCAACTGCAGCAGCCTTCCCATAATTCAACGGAAGCTCTCTGTTTCGTTTGTTGAATCCAATCACAATAAAGAAAGCTCTGGATACAACCCGGCCAACTTCCTGAGGTGCCACTCGGAGCCACAGGAAGACGAGTGGTGTGGGACATAACAACCCAGGATAGGTTTGTTGATCAGGTGCTATACCTGGCTTGGACATCTTAAAGTATTTTCTTAACCCTCGAACTGGATGTATTTATACCAAAAATAGAGACTTTTGCTGTCAGTAGAGTTTAAGGTGGCTGATGCTTTGCTACCACCTGCAGGACTTTGATGGCAACTTCAGCTCATATACTGTGATATTTCCATTGTGTCTTTACAAGCTAACAGCTGAAAAAACACTGGTGCAGCGGTTTACTTGAGTAATTAACTTTGATGTAAATTAGTCTTGACAGAGCCACACAAGTGGAAGGAGCTCATACTGTGCTGTGTAGCTAGATCTCAGTGGTGTATCCATTCTTTATCTTTATGTCAACAAATCCTGTGAAAAGACCAAAATATAGAAAGATGTACTGATAGTAACAAACACTGCCTTGTGTATCTTATATGTCTGTGTTACGGACCCCCATTGTTGCTATAAAAAAACACATCAGTGAGTCACACTGTTGCACTAAATGACATGCTCATCCATGACCTTCATTTTGATCATTCACACTGCAGTAAACATGTACTGTAAACCCACAGCTCTTCTTCATTAGGAACAAATGGTGTCAAAGTACTAACAGATGAATGACTGGCATTTGACTTTTCCTCGGATTTGTTGACAGAATTATTCCAGTCTTATCGCTTAAGTAAACCGTTAAACCTTCTCCAAGGAAGGATCCAGAGATGCTGTGTAACTGTTAATCAAAGCAGAATGTTATGATTCATAAATCATCTAAATGTTGAATTAATACATGTGCATAAACACGATGTGCCAAATGTCAAACGTTTGAAAAGGAGTTTCATAAAAGTCAGGACGGGTGGATCGTCATCATGTCTTGCATAACCTGTTTTTTTTCTTAACATCAAAGAACTGAGGAGGACAGTTGTTTTACCTTTGAAATCGACATGTTTTCCCGTTCTTGTTTGATGCAGGATTTCCGCTGTAGAACAGTTCAGGATCTCCTTTGTTCCAAATATTTTCATTGGCTGATCAAGTCTGAACCAGATGAGGACCTGGACTCCTTCACCACACTGAACTGAGGAAAGCGTTCTCTGAAAACTAAATAATCCCGATAGCTATACGCAAATTCTCCGTCATGTGCACGAATGCCCACCGTTGTCATAAGGGAGACTGACTCTTAAACAAAACGTTGTTAACTGCCTGGAAGATTCCTCTGCTCTTTAGTCCAGAGCACGCAGTGTTCAGGATTTCTTATATGAATCTGAAAGAAAGAGTTTCAGCTTAAATGAGTTTAGACACAGAGATGGCGACAGCGTAAATTGATTTATTTTCTCGACTTGGTAGTTTTAATTTGCATCATTGAATGCAGCGAAAAAAACTGTGTTCGCTGACAGTGGTTTGCAGACGTTTCCCTGAGCCCTTGCAGTGATTTCCATTAGTCCTCTGCTCACATAAGAGATTACTGTTGACAATTAACCTTATTAGATGTGAGATTATCCAAGAGGTGTTGTTCAGTCTTTTCAACAGATTCAGATTGATTTTTTTTTAATCCCAGGTATATTTACTGCTATATTTGTTAAATAACTCGGTTTCAACATCTGATATGTTTTCTTTATCCTATTTTCTATGACATAGATAGTTTAAATGAATTACAATGTACTGCATTCTGTTTTTTATTTGCAGCTTAATTTTGTTGGAAAAGGTCTTGTATTTATTTTAAACAATGTCTAATTTAACTTATATTGTACCATCTTCTGTCAGTGACTTGTGAAATGCACATTAACACCATTAAAAAAAGTTTGTTTTTTTTAATTACATTGCTATGCAAATTTTTACCAGTCAATTTCTCTAATAATAAACCTGTGACAAGGAGTAAAAATACCCCACACAGATTGTTTAACTGTAAAACCTCATGTAGCATGTACTGCTGCACTGAAGACGCAGAAGCAAAACATGGCAGACGTATGATTTGTTTATAACATTGTGAAGATATGAATGTGCAATATGAGGAAACAAGTGAGGAATGTTTACAAAGTCATTTTACTCCGCTTCTCTCTGTTAGAAGCTACACAGAACAGTCCTTCATAGTCTTATTGTGATCATTCCAAACATTGTTGACTATAATAAACATGCTATTAACATGATTCAGATCTTGTACCGACTAATATTCAAATGAGGTCATTCACTACAGCACATTCGTAGCGTCGTCAGTCAGCCTTCTTGAAGACCTGCTTGGCAACAATGCCTTGAACTCTCATCTCCTGCGGAGAGGAGATGGAGGAAAAGAGAAAAAAAGAGGAAGGGGGAGGGTGTTAATGAACAGTGAGAATCAATATGACAGTTTGGCACATCAAAGAAGAGCTACATGAATGATAGGCAACACGAATCTGGGACTGTATCCAAAACAGTTTCCCCCTCTCTCATTCCCCTCATCCTTTGACCTCGTAATCCGTCTCCTTCTCTTTCACCATCCACTTATCTTCCAGCCCCCTCCCCCCCTTCCTCCTCCAGCTCCAAGCTCTCTCTTCATCAGTCTCCCCCTGTTCCCGTCTCCTGCTTTGTGTAACCTCTAAAATCCACCATCTTAAGCCTTGATCCTTGCTGGCATTTCTTTCCAAATTCCCTCCCAAGTTTAGCATCAACAACACGTTGTTTTTTCCCCACTGCAACAAAGGTATTAGTGGAACAATGATTGATTGTTTGAAAGCTTTAACCATTTTTAGAGCACCTCTGAGTTTGACGTAACAAAAATGTGCTTTCAGGACTCTTCTTGCCACTTTTGCTGTTTGGTTTTTTTTGGGTTTTTTTGCGTTTTCACAGAACTCAACAAACCCTCAAAAGAAAAAACATCAACTTGGTCGCAAACACTGCATCAGTAAAAGAGAATGGATGAGCAAATACTCCCTTATTTGCATGTCTTCCCTCATTTAGCATATCAATTTCAGCATCATTTTCCTTTAAGCTAAAATTTTCCTTGTTCCGTCACCCCCCCCTCTCGCTGTTACCCTTTGCTTTGACCTTTCCTTCCCCCTCTTTCTCTCTCAGCTGTACATCCTCACCAAATGCAGCTTGTCACCCTCCAGCCAGTGAGTCCAGCCTCGCCCCTCTTTCTCTCCACGCTGCACACAAACCAGCTTGTCTCCTTCCCAGCTCACTGTTGTCTGCATGAGCACAGAGACACCGTGTTAGTGCATGTAATTAGTATGTAAAGTAGCACATACATTCATCCACACAGCAGCAATCAGCTTTGTGAGTTTCTTTTTCCTTCTTTGCTTATTTTGGTCATGCACTGTTATCTCAGTGGGAGGGTTTTTCATCTATTTCCTCTGATGGCAGGAGATTGAGAGTGGGATTGTGGTTACAACACAGAAATGACAGCAGGAGGTGGATCGACTACAGTCAGGAATTCAAAAAACAAAGAAAACTTCTATCATACATAATACCGGCCTTATCCGAACAAGTCAGCGCGCATGTTCAGCAAAACAAAAACACTCACCTGACAAGTGCGGCCGTCCACAGGCCCCAGATCTTCAGTGAATTCTTTCCCAATGATGAAATCCATGTTGAAGTTCTTGAAGGTGGTGAGAGTGCGGATCTTCATGGCACCTGTGGCCGGGTCGTGGGTGATTTCTTTGGTGGGCTTTAGCAGACACACAATCTTCCTCAGAGCGAAATTGATATCTAAGCGATGAGAGAGAGGAGAGAATTTTCTCATAACACACAGGGCGGAAACTTTTCCACACACAGTTATCATCAGAGAAGAAGTCTGTCACACTCAGAGCAGCCGGTGTGAACATACACTGTGTGAGTGTGTGAGTCTGAGGTCATGTAGAGGACGAGGTGGTCATTTCATCACACTAATGCGCTGCTGCAAATGAAGATGGTCCACATTATGAAATCAGTCTTTGAAGATTAGGGTACCTTTATAGATTATCTCATAGCAACAAAGCAACACACATAGAGAGGCACACACACACACACACACGCACAAAGTTGATTACAATTTAAAGCAACAGCGCTGTTAGTTTGTGAGGCAGAAAGAGGAAAGTACTTTATCGGTGTAACGGTGAAAAAAAAAAAAAAGACTCGTACCTAAAGCTCCGAGGTAGGTGTCCATGTTATCCTGCTCCACCATGTGAAACGTGCCGGAGTAATTAGGTTTAGACATTTTTTCTTGTCTTTTGCTGATTTCAAAACTCCAGACGAGCTTAACTATCTGCTTTGATTTGTTTTCTCTTTTCTCCAGTAGAGAATGATTCCCACAGCTCAGCGGCCGCTTTGGGTGATATCAGTTTCTCTTGCGTAACTTTTTTTCTTTTTCTTTTTTTTTGGGACAATGCCTGGATTGAACGACTCTGTGAGTAAAATGAATATGTTTCCTCCCGGTTTGGTTGTTGCACGGAGATTACGAGTCGGCTATGCTGCAGGATGATCCACGATTTAAGGTCTGCAACTCTTCCCTGGTGGTGCGGACTTTCACTCGATGTGTGCAACAGTTTCCAATCAGCTGTGACTCACTGAGGCAGGCAGGGAGATTTCTCAGGGGCGCAGTTTTCTGCAGGGGGGAGGTTCATTCTTCTTTATTCGAGCTGTTCTCAGAGGATCAGTTGTAGGCAGAGGCGGTGCTTCGCAACCCTAAAACATGTGGTAGGTGCAGAGATTATGTACTAAGCATACTGGTGTGTTGACTTAAAGGGAGTTGGCGAGCATTATTACGCGTTATTTTGAAGATAAAACGAAATCTTATGTAAATTGTCAACTTAATGCATTACGATTAAAGCCCATTCTGTAATCTTTATCCGTTTGAAAAACAATAGAGGAAACGTTAATTATACATATATGTATATATAAAAATAATTGTAAAACAGGTCCATATAAATTATATTTATTTGTTAAATCATGTCTATCTCACATTCGATATTACCTTGCGAGGTGGCTGAATTCTCGCGAGATCACACTCTCCCTACAAATCATCTCTTACGTCAGGTTTCATACGACGTTGAGAATTAATCGTAATCCATCTTTCAGCAGCATCGAGACTGCCTCTTGTTACTATTTAATGAATTCTGTCTATCAGGTTACTCATTGTAGGAATTCTCATACACTTTTTTTTAAGCTTAACTTGAGTTATTTGTGTGTGTGTGTGTGTGTGTGTGTGTGTGGGAGGGGTAATAAAGATGTTAAAACACTTTTGAAAAACATAACTGGTTATCTTTGGCAAATTTGTCTGTAAAAGAGAAAATCCTACACTGTTACCGGTATGGATCCTGTACAAAACTGAATACAACACAAAAGAAGAAAATTCAAACACATTTCAAGAGAAATAAGATTGATTTTGATCCATCTTTTGAATTTCCATGTGTCATCAATGGCTTTAACTTCCAAAGAGGCTCAAAATGTAATTCAGTCTACAATTAATGGAGGCTTCAAACTGCAAAGGTTTTAATTTTGAAGAATTTACAACTGAGACATGACAAAAGTTTTCGTTACTATCTGAAGTGCCTCAGGCAGAGTTAAACTGAACATAGGATAAAGTAACAACCCACTAAATGTTCATGTTCTCATTATTAAGTTTATATAAAGTGGCTAAAAAGTTTAATTTGCTCCTAAAGTCCAACACTAACAATTGGGTGATGAGATGTAACTCCTATCAGAGCAGCATGCTGTAAAGATTATGGTCTCTTTACACAATTATCTCCATGCAGTGAGTATACACATATTTCACCTTTATTTTTAACAAACACATCATCCAATCATTCATATGGATTATGAAATTGCAAGTTTTCTCGTTTTCGTTTTTAGAATTAAATTTAATTTGGGTGGTGTCCGCTGAAACACTTCTTTAACAAAAAAGTTCCTGCATAAATACAACATAGTGGAACGTCTCTGTTTCTTCTATCTTTTCTTCACCGAGCCACTTTTCTTGTCAGACTTGGGCTTTTTCACATCCTTCTTTCCTTTGGACAGATTCGCGTAAACATCCTCTTTGTTTCTGAAAAGACACAAAAGCAAAGGTGATTAGTGATTTCCTCAGAGACTGAACATTACCAGCAGACACAGATCTGGATAATTCAGGACTAATGAGAGGGGCTACTGCATAAGAGATAAAACAAACAAAAAAAAAAACAGAGCAGCCGCTCCTGAATCAGTCACTCTAAGCTGCCAGCCAAATACTCAGAACTCCAACTGGGTCAGAGTTTACAGTGTTACAGACTGAACTGGACAGTGTCTGTGTCCTTTTTTGTTTTACTAATTGGATAATCAAACATTGCTCAGATTGTATATGGACTTCCTGGAGTCAAAATACCCTTCTCAGACAAAGTGACAGACAAAAAAAGCTTCTGAAGTTAATTTGTACTCAGAAATAAATATTGTCTGTTGTTTACTGCTGTTATCCATTAATGGTTCACTTTGCATCATGATGTGTAAAAAAAACTGATGTACGTTTTCTTCTGTTTCTCTAAAGGAGGTTTTCAGAGTTTGAAAAAAAGAAATATTTTATGACTTCCAACAAGTAGCTGGTGTTATCATCAGGTGGAGTGAGCCAGGGAGGTGACTAATGAATTATATTGTCACATTGCATTATGGCAAATGCAGGAGGAAGGACTCACAGCTAGTATCTCTACTTCTGTACCTTTGATTTTGAGTATTTTTCAACCCGTCACTTAAAATTTTTGTTTTGTCATGAAGTGCGACACTAAATGTCTGGGGAATGAAAGGGGAACTCCACCAACAGTCTCTATACAGATGTTTAAGAATACTGTCGCATGATTTAAAAAATAAAAAATAAAAAAGTTGTGGCTCCAGAAGGAGCTCTATTGAAGTAGAGTCGCTTTATTTGGGTTCTACTGGGTCAAAACACAAAAAAATAAAAAATAGATTATTTTTTTAATCTCATCCTGAGCCTTGTCATGTCATGAAAACTGTAAAAAAAATGTCCGGTTTTCACAAAGAATAAGAAAAAGGACATCTTAGGTTATGTTGCATCGTTTTTGATTAGTTTAATTAAACCAGAAGTTCAGGGCTTAAAATAAAATAAAGGCTGGCTGTAAGAAAGAGGTCATTTCCATTGTTTCAGCGAGTGCACCAGCATTTGAAAAACTTGCTTATGCTCACTCATTTTGGTGTAAAAAGGGTATTAGATAAAGGACTTTCTAGGACGGGGGCAGATTTAGATCTCTACCATCTGGGTATAATAACTGCTACAAAGACTGTTTGATTCAGAACAACTATGGTCTGTCAGAGCGATTGAGGTTAATTGCACCATTATTCTTTGACAAAATAAATGTTCAACAGCAGAAAAAAATAATGATCAGCAATCATTTGCTGGTTCATATCCAGCCAGGAGTGAAACTTATTAAGCAGATTCAGTGACTTAATTAATCGATTTGTTGTTTGGCATGTATGCAGCAACTGATATAATGTTTCGTCAATTTAGAAAGCTAATGAAAATAAAAAATCTTCATTATTAAAGACTTAAGATAAAAATAGTCTGAGATTTAGTGCAAGAGAACCAAGTATTTGCTCTTTATGGTACACAGTTACAACAAACTGTGTGGATGGCTCTAGTTATAGTCTAAACAAACTTAACAGACCATCAGCACATCCTTGACACTTGTGGTTATAACCCTGGTGGCCTATTGATTAAAAGTTCATTCTGCAACACTCATGATTTTGACTCTCAGATATTGCAGCAGGTCCTACACCACTTTCTTTCACAATCAAATAAAAGCAGTAATGCAGCAAAAGGAATCACGTTTTGTAACCCTTTATCTCTATTATCCTGAACCAAAACAGTTTGTGTAAATCAAAATAGTCATGTGGTTTTAAACTACACCACAAACAGCGCTTGTTTTGACTAAAACACACATGTTGCCATTGAAGGGTAAAAGATGTGTTGGAATGCATATTTTTGCACTGTAGCCATGAGAACAGAAAAAAGAAAAGGTTTAAAACAAAGTCCAGCTGCAACTAGAGTACATCCTCTTTTTATCCAATGGCTCCTGACACTGCAGCTCAGCTCCTACTCTACTAAATGCTGACATGAGCCTGCAGACAGTGACTACAGAACAAGCAAGTTATGTTTTCAAAGAAAATGGGTGAGCAGTGTGACATTTTGAGAAGTGGCGTGAAGGTATGAAGGACATCCAATTCATACATATGTAAGCACACTCACTTTGACACCTTCCTGCTTGCTGGTTGGTGTTTGAGTTGTAGATTTCCATACTCAGTGTCGGTTTCCTGATGAAGAGACAAACAAAGATGTTTCACACAAGGCCGGTGCAGAATTAGTCATACACAGAGAAAAGTTGCACTGCTAGTGTAGTCTTTGTGGTCAGTTGTTTTGTCTCTTTGGGTCAAAGTTTGTCTTTCGCAATCCACTCTGATAAAGTATCACGCTGCTGGCACTGAACTCGTTGGCTTTGGTGATCAAAACAGACGCTAAAAGGGCAAAGGCTTGCTACAAAAAATCTTGGTGTGTGAACTATAAAAACTGGAATTTGTGTCCCAATTTCTCACCATGCAGGCATGGTCTTTGGCTTTGGTGGTCTGTATGTACTCGGATACAGCCAGATAGATGAATTTGTACTGAGCCTCAGTCTGCACCATACCAGAGCGCTGCTCTCGTACCATCTGGATATATTTTGAAACGTCAATATCACAGTCCAGACCTACAGCAAAAAGAGAAGTAAGATAGAGAGACAGTGTGACATCACAGGAAATAAATCATGAACAGTATGTTTCACGAAAGAAAAAAGTCTCAAGAATTGATTATTTTGAAATAGTCCTTACCTTGAGAGTCGATGGCCTCAAGAATCATGTCAATTACAATAATTGTGCCTGTTCGACCGATTCCAGCACTGTAAAAATACACAACACAGTTCATATACGTTGGGATCAATAGAGATTACATTTAACAGCAAGTGAACATCATCATGACAACACTTATCAACAGACATGTGTGCTAACATCAGTATGCTAACAAGCTCAGTAACTAAGCAGGATGAGAGCTGGAGTTGGTCATAAACCACATTTTTTGGATAACTTAACATTTTGACTTGGTTTAGTTGCATGTACTGTGTGTCCATGAAGGCAGGAGGGCTTTCCACTTTTAAAAGTTGCTCAGTACCTTTTCATTTCAAAAGTAAATTGTCTCCACTTAGGGCTGCATGGTGGTAAGCACATCAGTCATTCAAACAACCACCCACTGATTAACGTGTCGGAGGCAATGTGGCATTCATTACCGTGCCTTTAAAAACTCCCACAGGTGGAGGAGTTGGGGACTGGACTACCAAACTTCCTATTGAAGGACAACCACTCTATTTGCTTTTACAGTTAACAGTGCAGGGGATTTGAGATGTTACAAATGTCAGTATGTATTCACAATACATGGTTGAATCAAAATGGTGAGTTCATACCAAAATTCCACAATTTAGTTTTCTTCATATTATTCATATTAGTCTCTTTCTTTAAAACGGACTGATAATGCCATAGAGCCATTCCTGGAGCAGGCATAATTCAGAATAACTGGAATTTCTTTTAAATAAATACGCAAAGCATAAAAGCATATGGAAAATGATTGTTCTTTACTGTAAGAGTTGCTGTAACTTTTACGTTTTTTAATGACTGATTTCAATTATTTATGGAGCACAGTGACAGATGGCTGGTATTTGAGGCCAGAATCACATTTTTTGTGTCTGATCAAAGTAAGCATTTACATTATAATGCAGATGGTCTCAAAAATGAGCTTGGTTCATTGTCTGATCAACTAATCAGCCTATTACTAAAAATCAATATGAGATGGACTTGATGGCATAATATCAGCTGCTGGAGCCAGTGTTTCAAAGCTCTGGGTCAGGTCTCCTTCAGGAGTAAAATAAAAAGTTTTGTGAGATAATTAGATAACGTAACTAAATAACTGGTGTTTCTTATTTATCTTTTCTCTTGTGTAAAAAGTTTTTTATTTGTGCATTTGTTGATTAGATTTGTTGAAAGAAATATGGGAAATCTGGTTAGTATTGTGAGATTTTTGTGAAAACGCCAGTCAATATATGTACACGAGGATCATATAAATTCTTATAACACCAAGCAGCCTCAGTATATCTTAAATTACCGTACACAGGAAAAATTCCTACAGGATAAACTATCAGTTGACTTAAAGCCCTTTGTTCAGTTACTACTGCACTAATCTTTATCCAGAAAATATGTTCCTTTTAATCTTAAACCTTCAAGTATTATCTATGAATGCTGGACTATGTAACAAAAAAAAAAAACAGCTGCTGTAATATTTACACAGCATTAAAACAAATACAGATGTTATTCCCGAGCTTCAGCACACTGTACAGCTGGAGGATTTATGATCTCGCTGATAGCAGCATCATCGACATGAGCCATTAATGCTTCAGCTGTCGAATACCTGCAGTGAACGATCATGGGACCAGCACCAGGATATTCATCTTGTTTAGAGTTGACTTGAGAGAGGAAGCTGAGGACACCACCTGGCTCCTGAGGGACGCCATGGTCAGGCCAGCTGAGGTACTGGTAGTGCCATATGGTACGAGAAACTTTTGGCTGGGAATGAGAGAAAAAACAAAGTCAGTATGACAGAAATATATTAAGACCAGTAACATATACAGAGATGAGCTAGAGCAGAGGTTTGGAAGTCACCTGGTTTTTAGGAGAGATCTCCAAAATTCTGACTTTGTAATCAGTAGCATCCCTCTCTGTTGTAAAGGTCACCACGTAGGGCCCGAATTCCTTTGTGCCATGAGGGTCCGGCCAGTACGGCACGCATTTATTCTGTACAAATGGGAAAAATATTATTCAAATAAAGTCTATCTTCATCTTCTGTGTGTCATTTACTCTTTTTAAATGATTGGTTGTCACTCTATCCGTTTACAGAATATTTTCATGATGCAACATGTTTAATTTTGCATGACTTATGAACTGGAACCCATGTCTGCCTGACCCCCCTGGCCTGTTTGATGGCTACGTCTGGCCCATGTATTTGAAACACAAGAACTTCAAAATATTGTATTTTTTGGTACTCTGTGTATTTCCATGTATCTTTGAGCCGCATTAGTATGCTTTACAGAAGCGAACAATGATCATTGTTGATGATTTGCATTGAGCTTGTACTACAGCTCTTCCTCAGTTCTTCTCTCAGTGGAAAATACATTAAAGAGGTTTAGAGATGAGCAGATATTCTGTGTGGTTTTTGTCATTTCAAGAGTATCGTGACAACACACACGTAAATTCCACATCAGCATCTGCATTTGTAATTTTGATACCGACCCGGCCTTTTTCGACTTCTCTTGTTGTCATGACGATCACTCTCGTTTTCTCCTGCCACACCATCTGCCAGAAATCATCGACGGTCGTCAACAGGCATCCCTGAGTGGCGATGTAAACTTTCTTATCTTCAGACTCCCTCAATTTGTTCTGCAAACACAGAGAGAGGCAGAAATTGGTACACTGACATATTGAACATGATAGTTTTCTATCAGGTCTTATTGGGCTGCTACTGTGACTTTAGGGACTTACTTTGACGTAGTTGGCATTGATGTAATCTGAGCCGACAACATTGGGATCAGCATCTTCCAGGATGACTCTGGTGTCATTGACTTATGAGGGAAATAAATAGAGGAAGTGAAGAAATGGTGGGAAAGATTGAGGATATTTGGTCCCGAAATTTATTTAGAGAATAATAAAAAAAAAAGAGGATGAAGAAGAGAAACTCACAGGGAAGAATATTCTTGTATCTGTTTTTGCTCTTATTTTCTGGTCTTTGGCCTTCCTCTCTGCTCTTTTTCACCTTCGCCTCCAACTTTTGAAGAGCCTGTGAGGAGGAGAAATGACATCTGTGTAACTCTAACTGTGACAGATACAAAGAAATTACTGTATTTTACAATTTCTTACATACAGGGAACAATATTTTACATCCTCACTGGGCCAATACCAAGACAACTTAACTACCAGAGGTCAGACCACCAGAGCTAAGAACACATCTTTTACCAAATAATCATAGGTGAAAAGTATTTTTGTTTTATGCAACTTTATATGTTCACTTGTCCACATTTCAGCATGAAACATTGTACTTTCTGTTCTATTACATAAATGTAACCACGTTAGTTACTAGTTACTTATCAAAAACATTTTTAAAAAGAATATTATAATATGCTTTTGAAAACTGCTGAGGATTAATATGGCATTTGTTTGATTTTCTTTTCTCAAACTTTTCCAGATTTCCAGTGTGTGATCAAGGTCACGTATCAGATTCTCTGTACGTTACCATGAACTCGACCTAAACATGACTTTTCCTATAAATGTCTTATGATTTAATTTAAACAAATGCTCAAATGATTCCATATCTCACTAAAAATCAAAGAGAGAATGTCCAAAAACAGATTTGTGAAACACAGCTTTGTTTTTTTCTTATAATCTCATGACCTGTCAGATTCATCCGTTGACCCTGTTCATAAAACTGTACATATACAGAAAAGTGGGTCATAGAGAAACAGGCTGCATTGAGCATATTAATGCTGTGTGATAATCATCTATTGATGTCATATATGGTAATATATCTGATGGACAACTCCCAGACTTTAATTCTACTATTAATACTTATTTAAAAAAAAAATAATTTAAATCAGCATTTTTCATGTAGAAGTGTAGAACATTGCTTTAAATGACTGTATTTTTACTGATGAAAATAAATCTGAATAGCTCCTCCAACACCTCAATCAAGCAAAATTTGATTTATGGACATTGTTAAGTAAAATGTTTTAAAAGATCTGATTCCAGCTTTCCAGCTTTAAGTATTTATTACTTTTCTTACACAACTTGTATCATCAACTAAACATCTTTTGGTTTTGTGAAGTTAGCTGGTCAGAAGAAGCAGTTTGAAGTTGTAACAATGGGCTCGTTTTTCAAAAATTTCCAGAAATCTTTCATGGAAGCCCATTTACATTATTTTTAAGGAAGTTACTTATTTTTTATTCTAAATAAAAATAACTTTTAATGTTGATACAGATGACTCAGAGTCTGTGAGTAGATGACAGTTCCCCCACCACAAGATGGTAGCATTCCTTCCTCTACGCTAATTATTGCACTATACTAATGAAGCAAGAGGAAAAAGGCTGAAGGGCATTTCTGTCTTTGAAAGAGTTGACTAATATTCAATTTACATTTGCCTACTTCGGGACAACCCAGTAGTTGTTTCATCACAACTTGGTGTGAAAAGGTGATGTAAATATGACCGAGGCTGAGTTACATCTTACATCAAATTCTTCCCAGAAGCCAGCCTTGCTCTTCTCCCCCTCGCCCTCCTTTTGCTGCTCTGCGGTCTGGTCCAGCTGCTTCACTCTGCAGTCGATATCTGCTGCTATCACTCTGGTGGAGTAATATGGCTGCCGGGATGGACAGGCACAGAGAGGCCGGAAAATTTCACAACAGAGATGAAAGAAAAGCCAGTGAGAACAAAACACAACTTCATCATAAAGACAAAGGCATTCGTGTGAGTCATATTTCCTATCTGTGGGCTGCGTTGTTCATTTCTTTAAATTAATTTGAAAAGTTTAGTCTCTTTTTTTCACAGATCCCCGGCAGTCACTTTGTTGAGGTAGTAGTGAGAAACATGTTGTGGAATGCTTAACAATTTTACATGTTTTATCAACATGTTCACCTGTTTGAGATGAACCCAGTGTCCAGAGATCTCCTCGATGCCTTTGCGTTTGTAGAACTCCACTAAATCTGTCAGTGTGTCGAACATATCTGTACCTCCCACCGTATACCTGTCATTCTGGACAAACACAGAGGCATACATGCCATGCTTTACACAAACAGATAGTGTCAGATTGTGTGGTAAAAAATAAACTATGAAGCTATAAGCAACACTCTGAAGGAGTGAAAAGTCATGCATTAAATGGAATGATCAACAATCGTGTGTAATTGGAAAAAAGGAATAAGCCTTTGTAAGGAAGTGACACAAACAGAATGTCAGTTCACCAAAATAGAAATAAACAGCTTTGGAGCTCAAAAGTACAAAACAGCCAATGCTTAAAACTCATCAAAGTGGCTGTGAAACTGATTTCCTCAGCAAGCACACACAGCAAAGTCACACTCCTCTGAAACAGACTTGGTGGATTAGAGCACAGTAAGGCCAGAAACTTACCTAATCTCAACTGCGTGCTAATAAAAAGGCCTTTATGACCCTTTCAGTAATCGCACACTAATCTTTTACACCCTAACAGGGTGGAGAAACAATGACTCCCAGTTACATCAGGATTGAATGGTGTTTTCTGTGAGGCCAGCCACAGCTAAGAATAAAATACAGAGGCCCTGATGATGACAGAGCAACCGACCACGTAAGAATACGCAGTTCATGAAAATGAGCTGTGAGCTGTTTTTGAGAGGAGCGTTAGCAGCAGATTTTTCATAATTTAAGATATATATATGTATGTATTTGCTGCGTACACAAGAGAAACTATTGCAGAACCTCTGAAAGTTGAAAAATGAGCAACAGTCTGTTGTTGCATAAGACAGGGAAATGAGAGTTTATTTCAAAGTGCACTGCAAAACCCTGGGAATATTCCTCACTATCTTTGTGTGATGTGAATCTTTCTCAGGGTCTGCTTTTTCTGTATATTCTCAGCAAAGGAAAAAAACGTGTTTATATATATGTTTATACATCTTGAACACCGCACACGTTAAGGACGGGCACCAACCTGGCACATAATCTTGATGTGAGAGATCCTCTTTCCACCAGTTTTGCTCATTTCATCAGTCAGAACGGAGAGGACAAAATCTCCGGGTTTGGACAGTGACTCTCTGACCAGAAAGGTCCCCAGCTCGTCCCGTGAACTGAGCATCTTCTCTGCATTTGGGCCGGACAGATGACCATGGTACCACCTGAGACGGAAACACACAAATTGTTGAAAAAAAGTTCTAGATTGACTATTTTTAAACATGTTCTGAGCTAAACGTTTGTTTGTGGTTATGCAATCTGCAAAAAACACAAATAAGCAGACGGTGTCTTTTGTCTCTATCTTGATGCATGTGGCACCTGAAAAACAAATAAATTGATCATTTTTACTCCTACAGAGTGTGAGAGCAGTGAACCATTGAGGCTGTGACTGTAAAGGGAAAGACGGCCATGAGTCTTTTCAAGGCTGAGCAGCTATCAGAAACAGAGTGATGTGGTTTACTGGACTGTTACACACTCTACAGTGAGATCCACAACTTAGTATAGCATTAGTTGAAGAGATCAAAGCAGCATATAGAGCATGTGGAGATATAGTTATACACAGTTATATATATACACTGAGTGTTAGCGTGTGTGTTTCTGGTGTGTGTGATTGCACGCTCAGTCATGTTGAATGTAACTTAATTTTAGGCCCAGTTCTCGATTTCTTCTTCTAAACTTCCTGTGTTGTGGTCGGAAAATTTCTGATGACAGATTTCGTGGCTGAACAGGACAAAGTATTTATAGCCTACCCCCTTTCGATTTGTAACAGCTACCAATGCCCCTCCCTTACCTTCCCCGTACATCACGCCATGCCTAACATCCTTATGAACTCTGAGCATGCTTTTTAATGGTTCTTTGATTTACTTCATTGTCCAAAAATTAAGTAAGGCTCCACCTAATGGATTGTATTTCCAGTAGGTTGCAAGAAGATCCTGTCGTGTGTGCAGTTTAGCAGAAGCTAAAGACTGTCCAGCACTGAGCAGTGACTGATCCAGACTGGACAGTTGGTGGAGAAGTTTAATTAAGCATGAATGTGAAGGCAAATTAATTAGAATGCATAATTTCTGGGAACTGACATCAAATCTAGTTTACCACAAGGTGAACCTGCTGAGGTCCGTGGAATCATGCTGTGCTGAGACAGTTTAGGTTAGATGAGGAAGATAGCAAGTGAGCAAGAACATGATGAAGTGTGCAATAGAGGAAGACAAGCAGGGTCTGGCCATTGCTTTCAAAAGTGTCAAAACTTAAAGTTTCCAACCGCAGCAACAAAAGGGAAGTTAGACAACTGACACAGAGAGATAGAAGGACGAAGGGGGGGGCAAAGGGTAGAGCTTCCAACTTCAGTGAAGAGCTGTCAGATACAACAAAAGTAGTGTCCTCCTTGACTCATAGGAGGTTTATTGCTTAAGTTTATCACTGCTAGTTGGACATCAACCTAGTTTAAGCAGCCTACAGCTGCTCAGTGTTTCCAGCCAAGAGGGAAACTCTGTCAGTTAGCTACCACCTCCAGCAGAAAGTTCTTTAATTTCAAAAGTACAAGCTGGGTAGATTTTAAAAAACAATAAAAAAACAAAAACAAAACTAATAATAACCCCCACTTACGACAAACAGCACATAACTTGCAATGTTTGTTGCATCAGGGAGGATTATTTGAGGTCAATGCAGACAACCTATCTGTATCAAGTAACTACGTTAACCACACACTTGAGTGTGAGAATTTTTACCAGTAAGAACAGATGCAATACCCAAAACTGGATTATGTACAAATGTTGAATTAGAAAATATATGTTTAGGTAGAAATAATAATTAAAGTTTTCATTGTGAGGAATTATTGCTATGAGAGCAATAATTCTAAATTCTCAAATAGAATTTCATCTTGAATAAAAACCCAGATGCTATGTTCTTTATGCAAATAACAGAACAACTCTATTCAGCTCTATATGATATGTACAAAAACAATAAGTTTCCATTTCAGAGCTGTAAGAGCTTCTCCTAATGTAATCATTTTTATTAGCTTATCTTAAGCGAACTGTAAGGCGTGTCAAACCTAAATTGTTCACTGTAAAAACGGCATCATAGCTCGTGTCAATCTCAGTGATTTTACTAAATGTTCTGCCTACTTTCAGTGCAAAGGCATAGACTGTGAAACCACTTGAGTGATTGTGAAGCTATGGTCTAAAAATGCTTTCCTTGTGTAATTGAAGGCTGAGATAGTTTAATCTAATCTTAAATGTCAAATTTTAGTCTACAAAAATGCAAAAAACTCACAAGAAATTAAGCTGGTACTTTATAGCTTTCAGACAGCAGATGATCTTCTATCATGGTTTTATAAAAGCAAGCAATCAAAAATACTTCTGCAGCGGAATAATAAAGCATTTCATGCTGTTTGAGCTTCATGAGTCATTATTTACTATTTTAAGAGTCAAAGCTGAATGTGTGGCATGTTTTAATTAGGGCACACTATTTCTTTATTCATTTATCTGTTTATCTCTATTTTTGAGATGAAATGGCATCTGATCTAGTTTTTTAATTGCTATAAAAAGTGACATGCTACAGAGTTTAACATGTACTAATAAGACATAGATGGTTTTGTCTTAGAAACTTAAATTACATGCTAATAAAAGATATAGTTCTGCACAGCTATGGTTACAGACTCTCTCTCCACTTCTTTATATTCAGATTTTTAGCTCAATTAAAAAAGAATAATAAAAAAACACATAAGAAACTCGATTAATTTGACTAATAGCACACATAGCTAAATATAGGGCATTGATATTGTTATTGAGAATTTTGCCACAATAAAAGTATAACTTCAATCTGATATTGTGTCTAGTCGTACAGGAAAATAAATATTCTTTTTATCTTCATGCAAAAGTAGCAGCCTTTTCAAGCCTCTGTTAATGATTTCTCCATTTCTTTTTATCCATTTAGCATCTTTTTGTTTATTCTCAATTTTTAAAAGAAAAACGCATTTTGCTTGATGTCCCTTCAGCTATATGTTTCTGTTTCAATCTGCAGAATGAGGTAAGAGCAAAGTTTGACACCGAAAGGATATTTTCAAATTCTTGTGCTGAAAGAATGAAGCTTTGCTCAACTCAAATCAGGAGCTGAGGAACAAGTCCTTCTTACAGCTATTTAATGCAGGTACAAGTTAAGACGAATTTTAGCTATCTAAAGTAACTCGAATCCCAGTCGTTTACAGAAATTCAAGTAAACGCTGTGTCATGGATTTTTACACCGCTACACTTTGGCCTTTGAAGAGAATTTTACATTGGAACTACATTTTCTCAACCAGAGAACATCACTGTTGCATGCGTAGTCTGCGGCCCGTGTCATTGATCCATGGTTGTGCTCTATATGAACACTAAAAAAACATGACTCAAAAGTTAAGTGTAAAAAAAAATCAAAAATATAGCTTGAACCTGTTTTTAGTCACTTAAAATGGCGAAAATGTACTTCTCCTCTGTCCCCGGTTTGAGTAACTGTGAGCTTGGCTCGCCCATCAGGATTTGTTTCCAATCCTGTCTACTGCAGGTAGGACAGCTGACTGCTAAAATGCAATCTGTCTTCCCTTGAGGACGTGGACTTTTGACAATTTTGTGCCATAACCACAAGTTTGGGGCCAAATGTGCAGGTTAAATGTGACGAAGAAACCTGCAGAGCGCTTACATTGACAGGTTTACTGTGAAGTACTGCAGGATCATCTTTTGTCCAGCTCTTCAACTGTAGAAACAAAAATCTGCTTGATCATAGATTTCAGATCTTCACGCAAGAAATTTATATTCATACATTCATATTTCAGATGGGGATTTTTTATATACACTAAAACATCTTTGAGGAGGATCTTAAATAATCACTTGAATTATAAGAATGCATCCATGTGGAGTACTGAGGAAAAAAAGCGTGTAGTCTTGCACATTTGAGTAACATGCAGCCGTTTTTCAGTAAAGTACTTGAGTAAATGCTTTGCTACTTCCCACCTCTGATAATGTCAATACTTAATCCAAAAGCTGTAACAGTTTGGCAGTTGTAGGTATGAAGCCTCAACAGCTCAAAAGACTGGGCGTATTTTCTTTTACTCATACTGTGAAACAGAGATGCTGCTATACCTAAACTGTTTCAAAGTGACATTTACCACAGAAGAAAAGATTAAAGTAAATGAAATAACAACCAACAAAATTGAACCAGTTAGAGGAAATGTAGCAGGTCATAGCAGATTCATCTGACCTAACCACCTAACCATACACAAATATACCTAAACCCAGAGCTAATGTGCAGGCCCCACAGAAAGGGCTAAACATTACCCTGCTGAAAGGCCTGCTTGTGAATATGGAGACGTGTCATAAGAGAACACACACCTTTCCTTGGTGGGGTCGGAGCAATTTAGAGGATATCTGAGATTGATGACGGTGCCGTCTTTATCTTGAAGGATGCCACTCTCCGTCGTATAGTACTCCACCAGCTCAGACAGGGTGGCAAACTTCTCTCCTCCGTAGAGGTCATAGTAGTCTCCTGTGTTTTGGATGCGTATGTGGGTCACCGACTCACCCACCCTGGCGGGGGGAAAAAAGTCAGGACATAAGAACAGGGTTAAGCTTTTTCTCGACGTGAAATATTCCTACGAGGTATGAAAGCTTTAATAGCACGATAGAAGAAAGTAACAATATGGATGTTTAAATAAAAAAATCAAACCCTTTTGAGTATGGACCATAAGTGTTTCCATGGTATTTTTGTGTGTCTTTTACCTCGGCCTTCATTGGAGGCAAAGTTTAAAAAGAGCAAAGAAGAAGGCCACAGACTAAGTATTTTTAAAAAAAGCAAAAACAGATACAATCACATTCTTTCCTGTGAGCTTGTTCTTTTATCTTCTTGTTACTATTATTCTTTAAATAAGTTACACATACTAAGCAGTATTTTTATTACTAGCTGTAATAGGGAAACGCGGTTTTAAATCAACCATGCACACATAGCAGTTAATTTTGAACAACATAAAAAGCGTTTAATGCTTTGCTTAGACGCACTTTCACAGAACACCAACCATACAATTAGCGAATGACCCACATTACCTCCTGCAGCAACTGCCAGACAAAGACAAGACAGTGCTTTTGAGTTCTACAAAAATGACAAGAGGGCAGGTAAAATATGAATTGCTACCACTTGTTTTGGCATTTGATTATAATATCAGATTCCCCCACTGTCAGCCATTATATTTCAGATATCTTCCCTTCAAGCATTCTGGATTCTGAAACTGGCCCACATGGCTGTTGCCTTTCTTCCACATTTACGGCCTGCTTATGAGAAAATGCCTCCGATTAACGGATGTAGTAACTGCACAACAACAAATATATACCTGTAAGCAACATTGATCAACAGAAGTGAATCAGTGTACATGTAGAATAACATTTTAGAGGAATAGGCTGCAGCACTGAATGAATAAAACTTAATCTTAAAATCAATTACATCTCATTTACAACATCAGTTGAGCCAAAAAGCAAAGGTCTCAGGATGTTAAATCAGCAGCTATCAGATTTATCTGTAGTTTAATCAGTCAGTGTTGCTGTACTTATTGAGCTTTTGTATTCCTGTCTTTCAAATACATAAAACTAAATTTAGATCCAATCAAATGGAAGTATCATTTGCGCATCACAAGTCAAAGCTGTTTTTATCGTGTCCATCTAGTTCAGCAGAAAACTTTGTTTCCATCTAAGTTCAGCACATCTTTTCAGTTTTGTAATAAACGGTGACATTTAAAGTCTGCGGAAGAATTTAGGAAGTAAATAAAAAAGCCTTTGTTGAGCCGAACCATCCATGTGGGCGTTGAAAGAGCAGCTTCGAGCTAAAGAAAAAGATGATATTCTCTGGTGCTTTAAAAATCTTCTATTATTACCTGACTGACAGGGAGAAATCTCCAACATTTTTCTTGCTGGGTCGAGCCAAAAAGCTGCCGTCAATGCCCCGTTCCCTCAGGATATCCTCAGCCTGCAGGCCTGTGACGTCTCTGTGGAACCACCTGCATCAGCACACATATAATACAAATACACACATATTGAGTATAACTAACTAACTTCTAACTAACTTCCACACAAGCACACTGTACTGTAAGAGCACATATTCAGCTCAGAAACTATGCGAGTTCAGCATCACTTGGCAGACAAATTACAAAGTCTTTCCACAAAGAAACTCAGTTTTGGTTCTGAAATCACCACTGAAGGAAAGGCAGATTTCTTTTGTCTACAAGATGAATGTGAATAAAATGACACATAAAATGTTTTTCATTCAGCTACTGCTGGTCGTGTTGAAACTGTGAAAAGCTTTATTTCCGTCTTCTCTTATTTGTGGCATTTGGTACCCTCTGACAAGAATCTGTCACAATTTTTAGATGTTCTTAGACTATAAAGGAAATAATTAGCAGCATCGCTGATACAGAAACGAATCATTATCACTCAGTTTCATACGTTTTTTATTCTTCGTAAAATAAAGTGTGCAGCCTGCATTGTTTACGCTGCTTATTCTGTAGCAGAGACTTTTGATTTGAAACCATTGTAATTATGCATTCTGTGTTAACACCTCTATAAAACACTTAATCAATGATTCAACTAAGGCAAAACGCCATCGTAGCAAAAATACAGATGTTCGGCCATACGCAACTAAAGCCCACAAATTCCTGAAAAGGTCTGGCTTAAAAACCTTTTCAGCAACACCATGAAGTCACTAAACGTAATGCAGTTACGTGCACATGGACTCAACATGTTTATTAAGTTTGGGCCAACTATTTAGTCAGTAGAACAAATACCATCCAAGACTTTAAATTCACTTTAGTAGTTGCCCACAACCCAGTCAGCTGCTTCTAACTTCATTTTAAAGAGGTTATTGATGACTAAAGGTATAGTAAGACATCTTCAGTGTAACTGCTTCAGATGACATTGCTTTGCAACCTCACTACAAAGGTATGGTTACAAATGTATGGTTAGCAATAAAGTGTTGCACTTGATAACATAGAGTATTCCGTTAGTGCACATTTTCTTTCAATTAAACTTAGTTTGTGCTTTTAACTTTGGGATCCCATAAGTCAGCTTTTACACAAGAAATGAATTGAGAAACACGAAGTCGTGGCGGCTCGTGACGAAAGGAGCCCGACACCGAAGAACTTGAATGTTAACAAATGAGGGTGCAGATGTCTTACTCAACTCCTGAACTTAAATGTAATTTATGACATATTTTCTTTTCTCGAACAGACACTGTTGAGCACACAAGGCATCACAAATCACATGACAGAAGAAGAGAGCAGGACGAGTCGACAGCTGGCGATAGACAGAGAAGGAGGAATGGAAACAGAGAAGTTGTCACTGCGCCTTGCGCATAAGACAAAGAACTCCACCAGATGTGATAAATGGAGCATTGTAGTGTCCAGCAGAGGCTTGACTCACCGAACCATGTTGTCTCCTGTTTTTTATCTGGGACCAAAGAGAAGACGACTGATCGGTGAAGAGTCACTTCTACCTGTGCCACATGTTCAGAATCAAAAGTATAAGTTTTTTTGGATCGCTAGTCTTGTGAAAGACAGAAAACAGTCTCTTCGTCACTACTTCCTCACTTTAAGCTCGTTTGAACTGAAGATAAGTCACTCATTATCATACATTTTCTCTTCAACACACTAAGTCAAACTCTGACACAAACATCTTCCCATCTAATATAAACTACCCCTCTATATCAAAGCACAATAACAAAAACTACCATCAACCCGCATAACATTTCTTTCTGACACTTCTCCTCCACTCATTACTGTTCCTACCGAGCCCCTCTTCGTCCCTGTACAAAAGCAGGTAAACACTTACTCTTCTCAGCTGCTCTCGAAAACAACTGACACTCACTGACGTTCACCCTGTATTCGTTGGTCTCTCCTCCTCTGTTTCGTCCTCTCTCTCGCTCTCCTCTTCCTTCCTTTTTACGTCTCCTTTCACAAAATAGTGAAAGCAAGACAGGAACAAAAATAGCTGACAGGCCGGAATTCCTCCAGCAGACAGAGATGTTGCCTCTGTCTGTTCTTTTTTTAATGACGACCACAACAAAAACTCTTATCGGAAAACAGGGAAGATTTCAACTCCATCAGTTTGATTTTCCCGTGCAGATCTGAACAGAAACACCAGCAGAGGTGGCTCAAGCGGCTCCATTCATTGGTGAATCACAAGAGACCAGCGATTCCATTGTGGTGACAGGAATAAAACATCCAAAACGTACACAGTCTGAGTTTCTTTTGCCTTTGTGAGCAAGCCTCTAATTTGCCACGCAGAAAGTATTTGCAAAGCTTTTCCCTTCTGCCTGCCCACCTGTCTGCTATGCTTATCTGTTCTCTACTTCCAGGTGTGTACGCTTGCGTGCATGAAGCACACATCAGAGTCAAAGAGCACTTCCTCATTTGCAGGCCCCCCCCACACCCCTCTCTGTATTTGTGAATCCGTGGGTGTGTGTGTGCTAGTTTCAGCTGGTAAAGCATTTGCAACAGTGAGCTATTCTTATCGATATACTGCTGCTTAATACTTACTGAAGCAATGTTTTCTGCAAACACAAGGAGCATTTAAGAGATATTTTCCTCATAATGCAAGAAAAACACACAGACATCTGCACCATAACAATGGTTTAGCTTCACTAACGACACAAGCCGCTCCACAAATTGTCTCAAACACACAAACAAAGTGATGTGAGAGTTATATGTGCATTCACATAAAGTCCTCTCACGAAGCCAGTGAACAGTCTGGCGGGAAACATTTAAGAAAAGCGGAGAAAACTACAACATTTAGCACGCTGTAGCCTTATCCTGCCCCTGCACACACACGCAGCCTGCAGGTGTCGTCGTGGTTAACGCCAGCTACTGCAGCTCTGCAGTTTGCATTACTTTCCTCACACATTGTTGTGTTAAGCAGTTAGAGCTGGTTTGACTTCTCTTCCCCTTTGACAAGGCAGAGCCTCACAACTCAGGTTGTGAGACAAATGCAGAAATCCGCTAAGCGACTCACACATACTGTTCGGGTTTTTGTTTTTTTTCTGTTCCTTTCACAGGTCACAGATTTGGTCAAAGTGCTTCGCTGCATCGCCGTGACGCAAACAATTAAACTGTTACTGTTTACATTTTTATGGCTTTATTGCATGTACAGTTCTGTTTCTTTAGAAAATATTTAAGCTCTGAAATGTTGCAGTGGCTGAAAGTAAATGATTTAATTCACTAAATCACTGAATTAAGTAGTTAAATATTTCTAATTCGTGCTATTTTACACTTTTAAAGGAAATACTTTCAGCTCCACAACATTGACTTAAAAAGCTTGAGTTACTGTTAAAATGAATATTTCACACAATGGACAATATGACACGCATCTAAAATACATACAGTCAGTTCTTTGCCCTCGTAGGCCTACATGGCAGCCCCTCCAAAAAAATTGCGACTTTTCTAAAATACTGACTCATTTTTGAACCACTAACTTTAAAAAGTCCGTTTTCAGTTGTTTCATTTGGATATTCAGAGGTTCTCTTGTGAGGGTGGGAACATTATGCAGGTTGATGAGAAAATTATTTCAGCTACATACATTTACTTTCTGGTGTGAGCTGAAATTGTTGCTCAGAGGAGCCTGTCTGACCTTCATTTAGATAAAGTTAGCTGCACTGATGTCCTAAAATGTATCGGATTGCAGCTGTGCTGGGGACACTCGGATACTTCCAAACAAGGATTTTCACAGAATGCTTTCCTCGGTACATTAAGTGACAATCTGCTCATTCTTTGAAGCTTCCCGCCATGTTGTACATTTGAAACTTAGACCAAGACCTGGCTTACTGATTTCAGGAGCCCTCAAAAATTGCTCCAGATCTTAAAGAGTTAATAACACCAAATGCAAATTTTTTTTTCCTCCGAGCTATTGCATTATTTCCTCTTGGTGAATGATCAAATGATCGAACATCTCATCAAAAATCACAATTTTCTCTTATCTACAATAAGAGAAAAAAACATTTGTGAATCAGGGCTTTGTTTTTGCTTCTTTACACACCCATCAATCATCTTATGTGCCCTCAGGTTTATCTGTACATAAAACTGTATATAAAGTAGATTAAAAGCCTCCAGCAGCTACAACGGTAAAATGTTGCTTACACATTGATGCTTTAATATCAATAATATGAGATAATATCACACCTGACATTGTATATTCTTTCCTTTTGTTTTGTTTTGTTTTTTCATGCAGGACTTGGACAATGGACTACCTTTATGTTATACTACCTTAGATAAGGGCTTTTATTCAAAGCGACCTACTAATGAGCGACACCTTGGTGCAATGTGGGGTTCAGTATCTTGCTCGAGGACACTGTAAACCTACAAGCGGGGAAAGTTGGGGGTTAAAACAACAACTTTCACATCCTGAGCTTCAGTCACCAGTCTTTAACAGTACTGAATTGATACTTTTACTTCAGTAAAGAATCTGAGTGCTTCCTCCATGACTGTTAACATCAATTTACTGCTATAGCTGAAACAATTAGTCACTTATAGATTTAGTCCTTTTCTCAGTTTTGTCTCCTATAAGGATACCTCTTAATAAGATATCCCTCTGCACACTGAATTCTATCTTTTTTTTTTTTTTTTTAACAAATTTTAAAACAATTTTGTGTAGTTAGATGTTCCTTTCTGCAGATGTTCGGCCTGTTTAGGAACTAAAAATGCAATTGCATTTATCAATAACGTTTTATACATTTTCACACCGCAAACATCCTTGTTACAATTCCCTTGATATCTTTGGCTCCATGTATGTAGGCTCTATGTAGCCATCATGAGTGTGTTTCTGTCAAAACTTGCCATTTTAGAGGTTATTATGCCACAACATATAACAACTTGTCAACATGACCAACCAGGCACATTTGTTTTATTGTATTACCATTTTTTAAATATATTAATATAACCGATACAAAAACTATATTTCTTTTAAATGGAAACGTGAACTACAGAAATTAACACGAAAACAGTTAAAAAAAATTGAAAACATCCACAATTCTAGGAAATCCTTCAAGAATATCTTTATCTCAAGCTTTGGATTTGCTTCCACGTTGTGCATTCCTCAGCTCACGGTACTATTTTTAAACGTTTTTAAAAGTTATTCTGTGTTTGTCGAGGCAACGTGCTGAACTGCAGATTAACAGTCTGTGAGTAGAAATGAACAATAGAAAGACGAAAGATGCAAAAGAAATGGAATAAAGCAGAAGACTGTATCATCAGAAAGAGGCAGAGGTAACATCAAAGCATATCAGTGACAAAAACATTCACAGGTGAACTGAGCACAAGATTAAGGGGAAAACTCATCAACTCACCCACAAGACATTGTGTGGACTCTTCTCTCAGCTCTTTGGATTATTGGGAATGATAAACCCAGTCTCCTGTGTGGTCATTCAATCACAGTCAAACTCACAGAAACAGTAAGATTATATTACAAACCGCTAAAAGCTTTTCTTAGTCCAAGTTAGCCATCTTTCTACACACTCTTGAGACCCAGCCCGGCTTATGCTTCGCCTCAGTCTCTTTTATGATAAGATATCAAGACCCAGCCCACTCAGTCTTCCCGCCCTGTAATTTACTCTAATTTTTCTTAATCACCGTACTATCTATAGGAGAAAATGTGCAAGTTCCTGTCTCCTTCTTCCCTTGTTCGTCCTCTCGTGACCTGTTCCACAAACAGCGGCTCCCCTGCCATCACCTCTCATTTGCTTCCATGTAAATTCAACTTCATCTTTCAAGGCATGTATGCAAAGTTTGTCATGCTCTTTGTGCTTGACATTTGTTTTGTGTGAACATTTGCACTGTCCAGAACTGGCACCAACATCCACCGAATGATTTCAATGGGCAGCATATTAGAGGAAAAACCTGACAAATAAAAAATTGAAGAGTTTTTCAAACCAGTTAATCACATCAAGAATAGATTTAGAGAGAATGTTGTGAACTTTTCAGCTATGCGCTTTGGACTCGTTTTGAAGCACACCAACTTGTGTTATGCACATTCCCGGGCCTGAAACTGCCACGAGGCGCGTGGAGGCTGAGATACCGTAGGTTCCCGAGTTTGGTTTCCAGCTCTGCACCACACTTCTGTAGGCTGATAGAGTCTTTATGGCCAAAAAATCTTTTATGTACGTAGCACTCACACAGAGATTTGTTTTATGGCAGCAGCGGTTCCATCCCACAACTGTAGGGATAACGAAATGGCAAAAACATTGGCCAAATTCTCTGTTGTTACTTTAAATAATGGCTTTAAACGTGAGCTGTGGCCATCGTGCCCACAGATGTCAGAGCAGTTGAACATCTATGGGCAGTTTTATTTGAACCATTCTCTAATGCCATCATTAACACAATGAATGTGAACTACCTTTAGGATGGTGTTCATCGGAGTCCGTGCACAGGAGAAATAAATAGATGTAGGTTTTGAGATGTTTCCCTAAAAACATAAAAATCTTAAAACAAACTTAAGGAGAAAGAAGGAAGATTGAGAAACTGTTCACTTTTTATTGTAGTCAATAAAAACAGCAACAATAAAAACAATGAGGTGTTAACAATAACGATAATATTCAATCATGTAAAACAACATAACAGTAGACAGTAAGAAATTAAATAAACTTAAGATTGCCATCATTTTCAAAACCAGACCTAAAAGCTGTGGAGCTATTTAAGTTTTCTATCTCGGGAACTTTCCTGGGAGCAAATCTGTGGTGCAGTTGGGAATGTCAAGGCGCTGGTTTGGGTGTGTGCACAAAGAGCTGATCCCAGATCAGGTCACCTGACAGGGTGATGAGGAGTACGGACACAGAAGAGGTAACAGATCTGACTGACCGATGCAAAAGTGACCTTAACAGTCTATCAGTGGCAGGGCATTCTGCAGTAGAGATGCACATCAATATGCCCAATTTAATATACACCTACATACATACAGGAAACACACACACACACACACATTCTCTCAACACACATTTACAGGTGAGGACATAATAGTTAAATGACTTCTAAGAAAACCTTTGTAATTTCACAAGTTCCTAAAGGAGAAAATAAGCACGAAAAAATCCCTTGAATTCTTTGATAACCCAAAAGTCACTGCAAAGCACCCACTTTACTCCAAGCATGCTGCTTTTGCCCCAATCTGTCTTCCCGTGCTTCATGATACATATGTTACACACACACATTTGACCCTGCTGTCAGGACAGGTCACAGGAGCTGCCTGCAGTTCAGTGCTCAGGACAGAGGAGTTGAATCTGATCCCAGAAGGAGGAGAAACGCTTGTACTTAGTCACAGAGAAGAGAGATTCTTCCATTTACTCCCATCATTCATCTTCAGTTCTGTATTTTTAAAAACAAAGTTCAGCGGAGCAGCTGGTGCTTTTCTGCGTCCGGAGATGAGTCGTCGTCAACGCAGAGCGAAAAGGACTAACCTGACTTTTGCTGTACACGGTGGTTGAGGGGGAGGACGTCTGCTACATGGCGGTGAGGTGAGAGCGACTAGCCTCAGTCAGTGAGCGTAAAATGTGGGAGGTGATTGGTCAGCGCGGCACCTGCATCTGCTGTGAGGTCTGTGACTGGTTCTGAGCCGTGCCCTCGGGGCCCCTGCTGGCCAAACGGCTGAGGATGTTCCTCTCAGACATCTGCAGCCGCACGGCCACGGGGGGTATCCTGGCGATGGTGGCCGGGAGACGAGTGACGTCGGCCTTCATGTCGCTCAGCAGTTCCTCAAGCTGTTTGAGAACTGGAAACACAACACAGCAGTTAGCAACACAGTGATAATCTCAACAAAGGACCGTTTGAGCTTTTTGGTCAGTCTTTAATTCAAGGTGCTCAGAAACTTTACGTTGCCGACTTAATCTGGAGAAATTTATATGTACAGTGTGGATCCGAGGGGTCAGTAAAGTGTACAGATCAGGTTAGAAACACGTGCTGTCACAGACATTCCTGTTTAACAGCATTTTAACACCCTAATGCCATTAAGTCCAGTTGCGTTAAATGCCTTTTTTTGGCATTTAAAAAAGTTCCTTTTTTAAACATATTTATATCAAATGTGAGGCAGCCTTCCCGTCATCATTTCTCTTCTTGATCTAATCTTACTAGTAAAAACAGAAGTTGCTGGGGTTTTTTTTCCTGCCCACATTTCATCACAAAGAGATCATTGTGACAACAGACACTCCCTAATATTTATATGCAACAGTTACATAACAACTTCTCTGTGTCATACACACAGACTTGGGATTTCAGCTTGTCACTGACACAAACAAACAATTAGAAGAGGTCATTTTAGAATAGTCCTTTACTATAGTCTAAAAATCAATTGTTATTAATCAGTAATGAAAATAATCAGTTGTAACCTGAAACCAAACCTCGCGTTGTGCAAGCTGGCATCCCCACAACCTCACCAGTGGTGAAAAGGGAGGTTGCAGTGTTTATTCACTGATGTGCATCTTACTCAAACATGGTAGAAAGTCTACTTTGAACACTAATGTCTGAATTTTGCTGCTGGCAACATTAGCGGCCCAATTTGAAATATTTGTATCTACACAGCTGCTCCCAAATACTTGTTACAATACAGTTTTACTCTTATTACTGCAGGCCCGGCTGTTGGGTCACCGCTCCTCTCCTCTACTAAATAAAGAAGTTTATATGATAATAAACGCTGCAGGAATTTAATAAATAATTAATTCATGAACTAAATAGATCAATACAAAGTAAAGGAATATAGCAGATAGCAGAACAGATATAAATACAGGAATAACAAATTGGCAAAGAAAGAAATGAAATATATTCCTACTAAAAAAATAGCAACATTATGCAGTTTAAAACTAAAGCAGAAAAATTTGATTATTTCACGTTCTATTCAATCATATTGGATAAATACATTGATACAAATCTATTTATTTAGCCATTTATGTATTTATGTTATTATGGCAGTTCCTGTCCTTCACACTTTACTGTATGTTCTTCCTCCTCAACATGTTTAGTGAGGACTTCTTTAGTCATAATTGAACTAATCTCAGTCATTACCACAAATAGATGCAAATAAATGCTTCTTAAACCTATACACAGACAGGTGTACTGAGTTATACTTATTTACGGGGGAATGTGTGCACACAACCTTTATCTCAGATGTGTGATGTGATTACTTGTTACTATTTGAACTCCTGTCAGGGTTAAAATAAATAAATCAAAACAAATACAAAAGCACATACAGGTATAATGAATGAAAATGGATCCAAGTGACCCTGTGCAAGCTCTCACACATGCACCCCAAGAAGGTTCAAATCCACCCTTAAGGCACGGCGGATTGTCACGATTCAGGTTTAATTTGTAACATTGAGACGAGCTTCACAGTTTCCAGAAAGAAGTAAAACCATGTGCGGTTTATTTATCAAATGGTCCCATTTCTCTTAATAACACCCATAGAGGCTCCAGTACTTTTAATGCAAAGTACATGAGAACCCTTTCTGTTCTCTTTTGATCTTGCACATGTTTTACCTTTATGAAGCACTGCATTGGCAGGCTTGTTTCCAGACATGGACTCCTTGCTGAGGTGCTGATGGGACTCGGCGAGACACTCTACCTCACTGAAGCGAGTGTTGAGGGCCATGGAAGGATGAGCTGGGTCCTCTGTCATGTTCAGGTAGGCTGCCCTGCGCAGCTGCTCCTCGATCACTAACGCCTGCTCCAGTAACTGTGAGGACAACCGACAGACCACAAACAACCTGTGAGACATGACCAAAAACATGTATACACACAAATAATTGTGTGATATTTAGATGCTCGTTTCACCTTGAACCTGCGGGCCAGAAACTTGTTCTTGATCTCCAGGAAGTTTCCTCTGCTCATCTCCCCTTTGAAGGGCTCATTGATGATAGCAAACCTCACATCGTTCTGCACATCCTGCCATCGAGCGTAGCCATGTCTGAGAGACACCGTCGTCAAGAACAACAACACTGCTGTCTCTGGTCATTCAGTGACGGACATGATTTCTCCAGGTGACTTGATGCTCGACAACTTGCTGATTCACTTTAACAAAAGCTGCAGGCATGAGCTTACATAAAGGGTTATAAAGTAAATTCTTTCTCTATCATCTGTTGTTCACCACAGCTTACTGTCTGCAGAGCTGCACGAGGTGAGCATTTAACTGATAATGAAGATGAATGTGATAAATTATTTCTGTGGTTCTATCTGTTGTGACACCTGTGTTGGTAAACTTTAACAAGGTGGTGATTGGTGCATTTTTGGCCCTTTTCTTCTGCAAACTCATACATTCCACATGTACTGACCTTTAAAAGACAAAACAACAGCAACGACCCCTTTAACCATTTGATTTAAAGGATACTGTATGATACCAGCCAACAGCCAGTAGTCATGGCGACGGTGCCAAATCTCGAAAGTCTTCTTCGTGACGGTTGCGGCCCTCTCTTCGTTCTGCCACAGTGAGTGAAGCTCTGGTAAATGGGGAAAGAAAGGTCAAAGGAGGCAGAAATGAAAGAGAAAAAGAGAAGAGAAAGGAGAGCATATCCACCTGTGAATCCCCCGTCAGCAATGTTGAACATGAACCTCTGCTTGGTGGCTTTCTTCTTCTCTTCGCTGATATTAACCACCGGCGCAGCTGTTCCTCCCTCTTTAGCATTCTCTCCATTCTGCAATTTGCCTAACTCTTCTGTTTTCACGCCGTCCTTTTCCTCTTTTTGCTCTGCAGAAAAAACGAGAAGAACTTCACTAACACACGGTGATGATTTCAATTCTCATAGGTAAGTGCTGCATTTCTTTTAAAGAGCGACTGCACAGCTGAGATGTTGTAGAGCAAATGTGCATTTGCTGTGATTATGAGCGGATGTTAAAAAAGTCACCAAAAAAAGTTTTGCTTATGCGTGTATATAAGCAAACCTTTTTTCTCCTCTGTAGGTGACGTCGTGTCCATCTTCTCATCTTTGCTTTCTTCAGCTGAAAGAGAAGCACTGTTAGAGTCTAAAATGGTAGGAGAAGAAATTGCATAAGAACAACCATCACATATTTGTGTTATAACGCTAGTTTTCTCTCAGTGGATGGTCTTCTCGGACAGCATTTTGTGCCACTTATTAACTCATTAATCTGAGCCTCTTTATACTTCTACCACCATATGCACCTTATGTAATAGCAGTGATACATCTGGACAATCCGGCACCCAGTGGACAGCTCTTTAACCTCACTTGAACTAATGACAACTGTGTCATAGAACGTCATTATCTCCGTGCAGTGAATACAGAGCACACAGCATTATTTGAATTTCCAGAATATTTCATTGTAAGAGGGAAAAACCTCCCGAGTTACAGCTCCAAACAGTTACAGACGAGGCTCAATGAATGGGGTGAAGTTATATGACATACACAGTAGCAGTTATTAAACAGAAACGTTTTTCATTTACTTTCCCAGAGACTGCCTTAGGTCAGACCTTAACTGCTGAGTTGTCCTGGCTCAACCACATAAAGGCTTCAAGTTCACACAAGTTAGCAAATGAAGAACTGAGCTTAGTGAGAATTAAGTTTCTCTGAACTTCTCTATGGAGAGAAAAGTTATAAGATCAATTATTTCTAATCCAACTATTTGTGTTACATGTTATTTACATTATGCAAAGATTATTTTTTAGGACATATTGTGTTTGTTATTACTATAAATCTATTTACGTGGAAGATTAAAGGTGTAAATAAAGTCAGTAACACAGGTTCAGCAGAACCACCAAGAAAATTAAGTCTTTTTTTTTTATGTTTTCTGAGGCTTCTGGAGTTGTGAGCACACAATTTTCAATGATTTGTGTAGACTAAGTGGCCTTGAGTATTAGAGCAAGGTTTCCACAGTTATCATCCGCCTCACCTTTAGGTTTTTCCTCCTCTGAATCCATTTTGCCCTCTGAACCTTCACCCTTATTGTTGGTAGAAGTGTCCTTCTCAACTGCAGCTGAAGACTTTTCTTTCTCTTCTTTCTCTTCAGCCTCTTTTTCCTTCCCTTCATCTCTTTCATCCTTTTGTTTCCCCTCCTTCTCTGCAGCAGGGTCTTCTTTCTTCTCGAGAACAGGGGATTTGTCAGACTCATCTGGTATTTCAATTATCTGGAGGAGAGGTGGTCAGTTCCGAATTAGTAAAAAAACTTTATTATTATTATTATTATTATTATTACAGATACAGCACCGAACACCGCAACAGGTTGATATGATAAGAAACTGCCTTCATAAACTAATGTTAAAAAGTGCTTCACACGGCTACAGTTACAACTTGAAACAAGTCAATATAAAATGTAATGAAAGTTTAAATCAATATAAGTTACCTCTGGATCATCAGCCTTCTTAACTGCTTTGCCCTCCTCTCCCTCCTTCTTCAAGTCTTCTTTGTCCTCGGATTTGGACAAATCTTCTGGGAAATCAGAGTAGAAGCCAATAACAGATGTGTGAAGACACTTCTTTTTATTTGTGGTCATTAACATCAACACTTAAAAAAATGCGTTGGCCAGAAATCAGATAATGTAATTACCGGATTACGACCACAAGGTGGCATTAGTCTGGACAAAGCTCTTTTACAAAATCTGCTGTTTGACAACAAATCTTCCACTGGAGAAAGCACATAAAAATAGTTCCAGCTACCTGCTGAAGTTATTGCAGAGCTACAACTTCAAAAAAAGGCTGAACATAATTCTTCTAATGTTTATTTGGGGTCAAAATTGTAGTGTTGAGGTTGGAGCTAAGAGGAAATTATACACGATGATACACATCCTTTGTTTACAGCTCATGTTCCTGAAATGTGTATTGTACGCTGCACTTGGAGTAGTAATAATTTATGGGTAATTAATACAAAAAAAATGTAATGATTAAAAGAAGATTTTAAATTGATGTAAAATGACAGTTTGTTTACCTGGGACTGGAGTGTTGGGCTGAGTGTCTGCAGGGGTCCCACTGGAAGGAGTTTTTGGCTCTTCACCTGCTGCTAAAGCTGCAGCCCTTTTGTTCTCCTCCAGCTCTGCCATCCAAGGCATCGACCACTGACCATTCACGTGTTCGAACTCCTGGACCTGTTAATCAGTATCACATGCAATCTCACAATCTGCGCTTAAACGTCCGAATACTTTAAACGCCACGCCTGCAGAGGACCACATAAAGTGACTGCACTTTTAGAACCACCGACCTTTTTCCTTATGAGTGACATCACACCGATGCGAGTCAACACGTGTTGCCTTGACAAACCCTCGCGTGGCACGCCATCTGCGAACGTCTCAGCTCCATCGGCTCCTGGCTCACAAAGGTGACGCATAAAGAGGGACACGTATGCCCTGCAGACATGTGATGGAGAGGGTCAAAAAGTGGTTTAAAAAATATCTTGACAGTGCCAAACTCCTTGAGCTACGCACAAATTTACCATGAATGCAGATAAAAGACAAATTAGCGACTGCGAAACTGGTGAAGTTAAACACTATTTCGAGATGGAAATTATTTGACATATTTTGATTATCATGTTAATTTATTAATATCAAATATCAAACTCTCCGATACAACCAACAAAATATTTGAAGTTTGATTTGTGACTGTAGGTGTAGCACTGAGACACCGAACAGACTCACTTGAATTCTTTCTCAGATTTTCCTCGTAGGTCCCTGACCAGCCACTGGTTGGTGAAAGCATCCTGGGGCGGCATCCCATAACGCATGACTGCGTTCAGGAAAGCCTTCCTCTGCCGCGCGTTGAAGCCCAACACCTGACGGATCAGTTACAAAAGATCAAAACACAAGTTAAAGCAAACACAAATGAAGCACTTATTTTTCAGTGACTTACTCCAGCTTCCCACTGATGGGTCCCAAAAAGAACAGAGAAGGGACCAGAAGAGCTGGGAGAGAAGAAACGCTTTGAGCAGGACTTACCTCAATGTTCCCGCCGACCCTGGCCAGCAGTGGAGGCAGAGGTTTGTCCCTGTCATTCCTCAGCCCTTTGCGGTTTGGTCTGCGGGCATTAGCTACGAGGAAGGAAACAAATCACGCTAATCTCAAATGAAGAATTTATTCCAAGCTTCACACTCGGCTCTCTGAAACCACGAAACTGAAGATTACACATGTAACTGAGGATGAAGATGTGTGATGGCGTGTGTTCTTATTGTCCTACAATTTCTCCGTGAGGATGTTTGACTTACGGCTCATCGCTGATCCTGCTGAAGCTTTCCCTCTCCTCACTTTTACATTAAATCGCTTCACTTTTTACAGGGAAATAAATCATTTGTAACATTTTTACCAGCTGATAAAAATCTACAAAACACAAGTTGACGAGTTTATTTGAACAATTTTGAAAGTGGTGCTAACAGAAACTTATTTAACAGTTATTATAAACACGCTCGTCTGAATCTGAGCAAACATCTGCAGGAGTGGGTGGAAGGTTGACAGTGAATGAGAGGAGAGACTCCTCAAAAGTTTTTAAATCAGTCTGATCTGGAATGGCAGCCTCAATGTTAAGTCACTGAGATTAATACTTCCACTCAAATCCATCTTTTAGGACCACCAGCTTGGACATTTAATCACCGAAGCACAAACGCGCACAAACACCCCTTCTGTAGGCGGGAGTGATCAACACACTGAGCCTCACCTTCAGTGCGTTCGTCGAAGTCCTCATCACCCTCCTCTGAGGCCACCGAATAGTCGGACTGGTTATCCGACTGATCTTCCTGCCAGTCTAAACAGAACACAAGAGAAATGATGAAGCAGAAAACAACAACCTCTAAATGGTCTACAACAAACACATACATCTTTTTTTTGTCTGAACAACAACGAACAGTAGAAAAATTAACTTCACCAAATTTGGCAGTGTGCACATTAAACACACATCTACAACAAATTATATGAAACAAAAGGTAAAGGTTCTAATCGTGGTCATTTCATTATTTGAGATGTCAAGTAAAAGCACGAAAACGATCGATTTACATATTTAACATGTATCTATGCATACTTAAGCCCGTCAGCATGGTATTTAATTTAATGCTGTTCCTTTCTGATGCTATTAGACTTTGGTTTGAATACATTTAACAGCTGTAACAGCAGCATACATGACCTGGTCGCTGCCAATAGTTTTGGCAGCTAACCGCAAACAAAATCAGTCGCCTTGCTCAGTGATATCGTGGATATACTGAAATACATATTGCTGATATCAAATAATAAATACTCATCAAGAAGCCTCATGTGCCGCTCAGCATACTTTTTGCATCATGTCCGGTGGCCTCTGCGCTCTAAACAGATGCCACTCTGGAGCATTTCCAGCAGCGAGAACAAATACACAGAATGTAATTGAAAATAAGTGAAACGTCTCCTGAAACCTCGTGTTCATGTATGAAAACAGCTGAGGAGAAAAATGGAGAGCTCCAAAGGAATGAGTTTTAAGTGCTGCAAACTTTTCATGTCAGCTGTATTCTTGATGTTTCTTCTCTAAAGGCCGAAACATATGAAACATAGCATGTGACCGGTCACATGATCAACCATTTTCCACAAAAGGTGTTTCTAATCACGCCTTATGAACGTCAACGTCTTCTTTAAAAAAAAAAAAAAAAAAAGGCAAAAACTACCTTGAGAGAACATAACTTTTTGCAACGCTGAAGATGATTCGCCAAATTCTGGTTATTGCGACAATCTTTAGTGATGCAAATCTACAACTTTGTCTTTAACGTACTAAATAAATTTGGGTAAAGACTGAATTATGAAGAAATGTGTTACTCTCTTCACTAAATTTGAATCAGCTATTCAAATTGAGGACCTCAACAAGCAACAATAATCTCAGTCTAATTATTTTCAGATCTTTCTATATTGCATATCCATATTTATTGGGTTCTAATAAAGTGCTTTAAACTGGCCCGGGGAAAAAACTAATATATATATATTTCAAAACATGTTTCTGCACATATTTATAGGAGACCACATTAAAATAAAACTTCATGCAAGGCTTATGTTGTCTCTAACATCAACACCACACGAGTCCACCAACAGCACCGCACAGCACACACACACACTCACACACAAGAAGAGGTTGCATTATATATTGTTCTGTACCCTGTCTTATACCTCGGTCCTCCTGGGAACCGTCATTGTAGTTGACTGGCTTTCGAGTTCGTTTGCCTTTGCCCAGGTTGCGGGCGAGGTCTTCCTGTTGCTGCTCATAATGGTGCCGAAGCAGCTTCTCCCAGTAGTCAGGATCGACACTCTCTTCCTGTTTGATCACCTCCCTTTCAACTTCCTCCTCCTTAAAGAAAGAAGAAAACTTTAGAGAGACTAGACCTTCTGATTCACTTTTTTTATTCTAAAGAAAACTGTTGCAACAACCGTAAAAAAGCGGATAACAACAATTTAAACATCGGTACACGAAATCAAATTGTACCTCATCATCTTCATCTTTAACCACATACTGGGCCACTTTGAAAGAGCTGAGGTATTCGTTCATGCTCTGGAGCTCAGTGTCATCTGTCGCATCCTGGTTTCTGTCGAGCAAACGGTCAATAGCGTGGTCATCATAGTGGATCACACTGCTGTCGTCCTCCTTGTTGTCCCCTGAAGCAAGACGAGCAGAAAGGAGAGCAAAGAAGTAGAACATTTCATTTACTCTGTGAAACAACTCTCATCAAATATGTGACTGACAGGAAGTTCTCGTTCAGTCAAATAGACTCACTTTCATTTTCCAGATCTAGTCCAACCCCTTACCCCAACCTGAGTATTCTCCAAAGACAGAAACCTTACTCATGTCAAAAAGATGCAAAACTAAAAGTGTCTCACCCTCTCCGAGTTCATCCTTGAACAGTTCTTCAGTTCCAAACTTGAGGATGTCATCAAGTTCTTGCTTCGACATGGAACCAGTCTTCGAGCCGAGGCCAGGTCTCACGACAAGGTGAGTGAGCATCATCTTCTTCTTTGCAACCTGGAAGAGGGAAGTAGGTGAAAGACAAGCAAATAATGAGCATGTGATCACAAAAATGATGAAATATCTCACACAAGTTTAATAAAAAGTGCTCCTTTCTACAGACCTGTGTGATCCGTTCTTCAACAGAGGCTTTGGTCACAAAGCGATAAATCATCACTTTCCTGTTCTGGCCAATACGATGAGCTCTGCTGAACGCCTGCAAATCAAGCGACAAAAATCGTCAACTATCCGAATAAGCAAATATACTAACATAGTTATGAGGTTAAACCTGCGGCTGGCGTACCTGGATATCATTGTGTGGGTTCCAATCGGAGTCGTAGATAATGACAGTGTCAGCAGAGGCGAGGTTAATACCCAAACCACCGGCTCGGGTAGAGAGGAGGAAAGCAAACTGCTGAGCACCAGGAGCTGTGAGGATGTAGAGCAGGTTCAAAATTAGACAAATAGCACCCCAGCTGTCCTGCGAGGCTAAGAAGACACACCGAGGACACACATCTTACCATTAAAACGATCAATGGCCTCCTGTCTTAAGTTGCCAGTGACTCCTCCATCAATTCTTTCATATTTGTATCCTTCATTTTCCAGGAAGTCCTCAAGCAGGTCGAGCATTTTGGTCATCTGGGAGAAAACCAGAACCCTGTGGCCCCCCTCCTTCAGCTTCCTCATCATCTTCTGCAGCAGCATCAGCTTCCCTGAAGCCTTGGTCAGGGACATACCTTCATACATGCCATTTGGAAGTTTTGGTGCCTCCTGAAATTAGAAAAGAACACTGCGTGAAATTGCTGTATCGGCAGGGTTCAATGAGTGGGTATAATCTAATAAAACGACACAGCATTTTAAAATAACCTACGATGGCAGCAGCTGGAAAGAGGTAGGGGTGATTGCAGCATTTTTTGAGGTCCATAACAACATTGAGCAGAGAGACTTGGTTTCCACCTCCACGAGTGTTCAGGGCCTCAAAGTTGCGTGTTAGAATGAACTTGTAGTATTTCCTAAGTTCCAAAACAAGAAAAAAAACAAATTATGAGAAAATAGGGCACAAGCTTAAGACTTAAAAAAGTGCATCTACAAGAGCGGAATTCAGATCACAATACGCTAAATTTAAAGAGTGAAAAATGTTGCTCCCTTTAGAAGTTAAGGCAGCACATTTTGCACATCACTAACTTCTGCAAGTATCACTTACTTCTGCATGGGGCTGAGCTCCACTCGAACAATGAGTTCTGTTTTTGAAGGCATGTGTTTGAACACATCGGCCTTCAGCCTCCTGAGCATGTGTGGTCCCAGCATGTCATGGAGCTTCTTGATCTGGTCCTCTTTAGCGATGTCCGCAAACTCCTCAAGAAAACCTTCAAGGTTGCTGCAAATAAATAAATTTAAAAAAACATTTAAATAATATTCAGTCACCTTGGACGTCATGGCTGGTAAAAGCAACCACATCCGCTGTGGCATTGTAACGTATGCTGCTACTGACTTAAATCTCTCTGGAGTCAAGAAGTTCAGCAAGTGGAAAAGCTCCTCCAGGTTGTTCTGAAGAGGAGTGCCGGTCAGCAGCAGCTTGTGTTGCAGCGGGTAGTTGTTCAACACTCGGAAGAACTGACAACAGGCAGAGAGAATGATCGCACTAAATCTTAAAATACTGGGCTCGATAATAATAACAATTACAATGAAACAGCAAGTAGCCTTTGTGACTACCTTGGACTGGTTGTTCTTGAGTCTGTGTGCCTCATCAACAACCAGACAGGCCCATTCGATGGATCCCAGCACAGCCTGGTCAATGGTGATTAACTCGTAGGATGTCAGCAGAACGTGGAACTTCACTGGTGAGTCTTTCTGTAAAAAGCAGAAAAGGAAGAATTCCAGATACACTTCGAAAACAAAAAAGTAGTGGAAACACCATTTTAATAACTGACAGAATGTTCTTTTTCACTTACAACTAAAACTGACTCTTAACAACTCTAACTTCCACAGATCTTTAATAGACTCCATTTGCTTTGATCCGCTTCCCTTCCTACCTTCATCTTGGAGGCCTTTTTCCCTCCTCTGATGGCATTTCCCTCAAAAGAGAATTCATTCTCTCTGATAACAGCTCTGCTGTCTTTATCTCCAACATAAGTAACCACATACATGTCGGGCGCCCACATCTCAAACTCTCTCTCCCAGTTAATGATGGTGGACAGAGGAGCGCTGACCAGGAAAGGACCTTTGGAGTGACCCTGTGTCAATGGGAGACAAAATATGAATCAAAATGACATTTTTTTTCAAAAAGACGTCAAAGATATATTCTTTGAAACAATAATCAATGGAAACAACCATTTGTCTTGTCCTGCCTTTAGGATGGAGTTCCTAACTTAGAACTCATCCCCTTTATTGGACAAAGTTAGTGTGTGTCACATGTCTGAAACCCCAACCACCGATGCCGACGGATAGGCGAGAGCAGACCGGACAAAACGAATATACTTATTTATAAAATGTTTGTGGCTTACAGAAGTTTGATTATAGATACGACAAAACTAATTTCATTACTATTAATCATACATATCTTACAACTCAAAATGACTTGTAACTCACCTCCTTATACAATGAGTAGAGGAAGACAGCCGTCTGAACAGTTTTGCCTAAACCCATCTCATCAGCCAGGATAGTGTCAGTCGCCTGAGCCCAAGAAAACCTCAGCCAGTTCAACCCCTCCAGCTGGTAGGGATGCAAGGTCCCCCCAGTACTGTCCAGGTAGTCAGGCTGCCGATCAAACTTGATGGTGGGCTGGAAGGAAGAAACCAAGTTAACATCAAATGCACATCCCTTACACCCTTTTTCAGATAACAAGCCTTTGTTTCGTCATCGATAAAACGCTTAATTTCGAGAAAACAAAAACCCTCACATCTACAACTGGATTAGCAGGCGGTCGCTCTGCCTTTTTGACTTTGACTGGCTTCTTGAGCTTCTTGCCAGGTCGGCCCTCCTCACCCACCATCAGCTCTCTAACGAAGAAAATCAACGATATAATTAGCAAAAACGCACGCAGGCAGCCCTGGCATGATTTTGAGAAAAGAATCATTTTGTACATCCTGAACCAGTCCATACCTGTGATTCCAGTAAGTCTGCTTGTAGGTGTCGTACTCTGGAACGTCCATGTCTTCACTCTCCCAGGTTGACTGGTCGTACGGCAGATCTCTCCATTTGATTAAATAATGTACATTGTTCTTCTTATCGACACTAACATAAAAATGGAGAAATGGGTTCATCATTAAACAGTAGAACTGTTTGTGTTTCCGACTGCAGTTTTTCAGATTTCTTTATTCTGTCTTAGGTACCGTTTATTTAGTCATTTTGAAAATTTAAAGAAACCAATAAAACCTTTCAATAAGAGCAGAAATGTGTATCAAAACCACATAGAATGGATGTATTTTTTATTGAAATAGTGCTAAAAATACACAATACAAATGAAACACACTTTACTTTTGAATCTACTTTATGCTCAGACCCGATGCTGCATAGGTTTCGTACCTGTGGTTGAGGATGCGGTGGATCATCAGCCACTCCATCTTAACTCCATAGCGGTAGAACTCCTCCTCCATGTGGACAAAGAGAGGATCTTTGTTCTTCCTCTTGGTGCTCTTGTCATCATCCCCCTCCCCTCCAAAGTCTACAGGCGGCGGTTCGTCCATGTCAGTTTTCCTCTGGTAGTTACGGAACATCACCTGGCAGTTTAGCTCCAACTGTGGAGGAGCAGCAGCAGGGTTCAGGGCAAGTTTCTTACAAACATATTTTTGTCCCACATTTGAACAAGGACATTTAGAAAGAAAACATTCCCAGCAACAGGTGAGGAGACACTGTCACAGAGGGCAGTACCTGCAGCTCCTTCACCCAGGAGCAGTGCCAGTAGGACATATTGCACCATTTGACAAAGAACTCCCGTTCTCTGCGGCCCACCATCGGAGGGGGATCGGGAGCATCAGCAGGCAGGTCAGCGGGCCGAGGGACGGGCATGGGGGGTGGTGGATCCCCCCATCGCCATGTTAATACCTTCTGCACTTTGCCCTTCATCGGGGGACACTGTTAGAAAGTTGGAATGGAGAGGAAATAACTTAGGAAAGGGGGCTGAAATATATATATTTTTTAAAAGAAAACGGGCACTTAGGAAACATTTTGCAGTGAGAAATAAAGGTGAAATCAGCAAACAGAAACTGAAATGGTTTATCAAAAACAGCCGTAGGTAAACTTATCAACATCGTGACAGAACGCTCTTTATCTCCAGCTCAAGGTGAAAATGTGCAAACCACGTGCACAACCACGTGAGCATGCGCTGACTCGGATGTGCCAGCGCACAGTGCTCACCTTGCAGCGGGGGCAGATCCACTCTCCGTTGGGGATCTCTGGGAGAGGAGGGTTGAGGCAGTGGATGTGGTAGGAGGAGGGGCAGGTGTCACAGCAAAGCAGCTCTCCACCATCCTTACACACACGGCAGAACTCAATGTGGTGATCGTCTTCCTCCTCCAGCCCGTCATCCCTCCTGTCATCATCCTCCTCCCCTTCGGCCTCGGACAGATCATCTCTGGCCTCCCACTGGATTCCCTCCTTCTCCTGGTGGCAGAATCACAGACAGCAGGAGGAGAAGGTGTGTGTATGTGGAGGAGGAAGGGGGGGGGCAGATGGGCAGGGAAGGTATGCGGAACGGAATGAAAGGAAAAAGGGAGGGGAGGGGGGATTCAAGAGCAAAGGGAAAAGGGGGTCGGAGCGTGCATTACAAGCGTGTGCGTGTGCAGTCATAGGAGGGAGTAGGAGAGGGGGGGAGAAGAGAAAATGGAGGATGGGGGTCAGATGTGTGGTCGGGAATGAAATAGGATAGATGGGAACAGGAGCAAAAGGGGGGGAGCAAAGGAAAAAGAGAAATAGAGAACACAGAAATTCGTTAAAATTTGTTAATTTTCCCAACAATTTCTCCTATTCATGTAACTTTCACACAAAAAAATTCTGTTCCATGCTTCTAAAATCAAGCACATAAGTCACGCCGATCTTCTGTAAACAGCTCTGAGGAAAAGGTACTCACACAGTGCGGACAACTCCACTTGCCCTCAGGTGCCTTTTCCATGTCAGGGTCCAGACAGACCATGTGATACGCCCTGGGGCAGGTGTCACACAAAATGATCTCTCCTCCCTGCTGGCACACCTCGCAGTAGTCCTGGTGGTCAGTCTCGTAGCCATCGCCATCTTCAGTCTCCACTAAAAAGGAGGAGATTCGCAGAAAAGTAGGGCAAGAAATGAGTTTCAGGGAAATGACAAATAAGGGAAAACAGCCTTCACTTCGGCCATGACTGATCTCTCTGTGAAAAAGTAAAACCTCCTCCATTAGGCTGCTGTCAATTATTCTATCCAGCATTGAAATTCAGACAGCAAAGCAGACTTCCTTGCCAACCTTTCTTCTTCTTCTTTGCACTCTTAGGTTTCTTCTTAGGTCGGCTGCTGCGGTTGGAGCCATCCGACACTGAAAAACTCCCATCGTCAAAGTCACTGTCGACATCCGGTTCATCTTCATCGCTCTAATCAAGAGGAAGGAGAAAAATCAGAGAGTCACCTTATAACAATCAAGGGCATTATTGATATGTAAGTGACGAGCATAATATCTTACAGAGGAGCGCTTTCTCTTGCTGTTGAGACCCCCCAGTTTGATTTTAAGTGGAGCCACCTTCTTGGGTTTCTGTTTAGGAGGAGGCTTAGGTGCCGGCTTTGACCTCTTACGAGCATTCGGACCTGAGGTAATACAGAAATAAAAACGCATTTCAAACATACTGCCAACCTTTACAACAAATATATCTAAATATAATCTAGGTAATGCTAAAATGGAGAATCATTTACCTTTTCCCTCTTTGGTCTTGGCCTTGCGGAGTGGAGGAGCTGGAGGTGCTGGAGGTGCGGCGGGTGTCGGAGCAACAGCAGGAGTAGGAGCACATGCAGGGGAGGTGGCAGAAGTAGTCTCTGCCCCTCCATCAGTCCCTGAAACCACCATGTTCTCCACAGCTGCAGCCACAGTGGCAGCTGCCAGGGCTGCATTAGCAGTGGCGCAACCCTACAGTTAGACACAGTGCGGCGTGAGAACTACTGTCAATCCAATAGAGAAGAACGAATGTCAGAGATTATAAGCCTTATTTGCAATACCTTTAATGGGTTATTTGTGCTGAATTCTCGCCACTTAGCCATCATTAAAGTCATCATCTTGGACACAGCAATTTTAGGATTCTTTGCTGCAATTAAAGGCCTAAGGACACACAGTGAGGAAGCTTTACGTACGGTCTCTCACAATCTTACAGCTCCACAGATCTTTACAGACAAATATATCAACATCTAATTCTACATTTTTGTACTCACCTGACAAACTGGCTGAAGGCCTTGTAGTTTGTGAGGGAGTTGTAGTCATCCTGAGAAAAGACATGGTCAATGTCTTTCATGCCCCAGGCCTCCAACAGCTGGGTGGAACTTTTAGGCTAAAGTGGGAGGAGAATGGTTCAAAAGAAAAACCAAAGGAAGGTTGAAATTTACATGTTGGTCCTACAGGAGCAAAGCGCATAAAAGGCTGAATAAATGTTTACCTGGCAATCATCGTCATCGTCGTCGTCATCTTCTGGGTCTGGATCTTTACGCTTGCTCTTTGAGCCTCCTTTCTCTCCTGCCCCACCTCCTTTCTTTTTGTCTTTGGCAGAGCTAGAGCGTTTCTTCTTTTTCCTCCCCGGGGCATAATCACTTCCTTCACTCTCTGAACGCATGTCTCCCTCATCTGCATCCCCCTCAGCTGCCTCCACTCCAATCATTTGCTCTGGGGAGCTGACTGGCAACTCCTGCGTGATAAAGGACCACTTTGCTAATTACACAAAGACATGGGTGCTTACAAGGTTTTAGAAATTGGAAATTAAAAAGACATCCTTTGGGTTTTGTCTCTTGTTAAGGTTGTGCCGTTCTATTAGGCAGGGAAGGAAGAGGCACTGTATTCAGCCTTGTGATGCATGGTACCGTACCGGTCCACTCACCCTGATTTCAGATGAAGCTGAAATGACCGCAAAATTTGGTAAATTCACACAAAAATTGCCTGATTTTAATAAGACTGAATGGTTTTAAATGGATCCAATGCCTAAATGTTATGAATTTGGTGCTTTCCCTGTTTTCTAGTACAAAATTAATTAGTTATTAGTTAGGTTTAGGGCTGTAAGATAAGACAGGCACTTTCACGGCATCGGGCTCTGAGAAATTTCCTGTTAATTTGATAAGAATATCAACATATTCTGTAAAGAAAAAGTGGTGGATTAATTAATGCATGAAAGTAGTTTAAAGTCAGAATATTATGACCACCTGCCTAATATTGAGTAGGTCCTTATTTGGCCACCAAAAAAACTTCTGACCAATCAGAGCATAGACAGAGCATGACTGGTCTGCAAAACTCATCAGGTAAGTGGCAAGAGTCAATACTGCAGGATGCAGGTTTTCCCAGAAGAACATTGTGTTGAAGCAAGATGAGATGGGTTACTTTCTTTACCTGTCAGTGGTCATAATGTTATGGCAGATCAGATTGTATCGATATATGTAAAAAGAAAAAAGAAAAAAAATAGAGAATCTCTCAAGTTTAGCATGCATCTCCATTGGCAAAGAAATTTGACGAACAAATGTACTTCCCCTGCAAACTTATAAAGGCTTAACTGAGCCAATTTCGAGCCTTTATTTTCTAAATGGAAAGCAGTAGCCACCAACCAACGGCACAGCCTGTTCACATTGCTTCCAAGAAGCAAGTGATAGCGAGGCTTTCAACAGACTTTGGAGTAGTTCTTTTCCTTCTCCACTCCACAATGAAAGGTTTTACCTTCATGACTTGATGAATCATACGGAAGCAATGAAGAAGACAACAGTAATTGTCACGATTGAACCAACCTTAAATCGACTCTTGACAGTTTCAATACAAATGTTTCCAAAGTCAAATCTGGCAGTAAGCTAAAAAAAAAAAGGTTCCCAAGTCGCAGCCTTGAAAAAGGTGCATTTGGGGCAGGGAAACTTTGACAGGACAACAAACTCACCTCTCGGATGGGTCTCTGCCTCTTGCTGCTCCTGCTCTCTCGGCTGCTCTTCTTGGCTTTCTTCTTCTTCTTTGACTTGGGTACCTCCTCTACGTCAGACACAGCATCCTCCGGCTCGTCCTCATCTGCCGGAGACACGCATGCATTAGTGCGAAAGTACACGCACACACACACGGACAGAAAGCACCGCTGCTGCAGGCCGGAGGGAGAAAACAGGAGACCGCGCACTGGCACGACAGGCAAATGTCAGTGCACGCGCGCACACACAAACACCCACTCAATGTGAATGCCACAACAGCACAGGTTGAAACTTACCCGTTTTCTCGTCGTTGAAACTTTGACAGTCCACGCCCACATTCGTGGGGACACTGTAGCAGTGCGCACCACAAACGGGGTTAAGAAATAAAGAAAGAGGACTCCAAACACTTGCTGGCCAAGTTAGCTAACTAATCTATCATGGCGAGTGACGGACGACCCGAGCCGACTACTCCTGGCTAGCTCCAGCTAACGTTAGCATCGCGTTGAAGGCGAGCTCAAGTTACAGAGATGGACCTTCTTCAGGAAGAAAAATAATAATAAAGGCGAGCTTACCGTGCATAAGTAAATGCTCCTCCGCAGCTCCAAAGTCTTCTCTTTCATCCTCGCTACACGACATTTTACCAGCGTTTTAATTTGGTTTCTTACTGGTCGAATTAATCCCTCCTAAACCTTGCTCCTCGGTCGGCGAGGGAGGAGGGAAAATGACGTGGGACTGGCGGAGAATGGACCGGGGGTGTCCGGGAAGGGAGGGGGTGGTGGGTGCTGGAAAAATAAAAAATAAATAATGATAAATGGCATAGGTTGGTAGCCTGCTCGTTTGTTACTATCTACATAACATCTAATTTTCCACCTGTCCACTCAAACAACTTGAATAAAAAATATTACCCCCGCTGTCTCATTATTATGTTGCTGATTTACAGGAATATTGTGCACAGGGGTGAATGAACTTAAGTGTGACAACCACAGATAGTTTACAAATAAACAGAAAATTCGCACAATCGGGTGAAAACGATTCATCGGTGAAAAGTTTAAGCATTGAAATCCCTACCTTCACACATTGGAAACTTACTGTAGTGTGCGTGTAGTCCCGGCTCGAGGTGTGCGCTCTTTCGCTGCAGGAATGATTTCAAATTAGGCAATTTGAGCCTCAGTTGCTGCCATTTAGTGTCTACTCATTTAGCCCAGTGGGATATTTCTTGTTTTCAAAAAATAAAACAGCCGTCAATAACCCAAAACACGCGGCTCCGTCCCCCTCTTCTCTGCCCCAACCTTACAGGCAGCGCTTAGCTAACATCCTCACAAACACACAAAGGGGGCAGACATCCCATAATAATCGCCCCCTCCCACACTCACACAGGACTCTGCATAGTTACCTCGCAACGGACAGACCATAATACTCGGCCTGCCCCCACCACGCGCGCGCACGCACGTACACTACCAGTGCTAAACATGCATGCTCCAGGCTCACAGCACGCACACTCCTTCCCCTTTCCACTAGTAGTCCCAGCCCCCTTAGCAACCCCGTTGTCATGGTGACGCCCCCTCCCTGCTCTCCTCGACAGACCATAATACTCCAGCAGTGGCGGCTTACATCCCATAATATGCAGCACCTAAAAAGACAAGAAGGGAAAAAAAAAAAAACAGTCAGATAGTCTCCAGGGGAGCCCAAGTCCACTGGTGACAGACCATAATACTCCCTGAGCATCCACCTGGTTGTAAGACTATGCCAAGAAGTCAAAATGCCCTCAGTGCTGTTGCTCTGTGGTCCTCACACAGGTGGAGTAAACGCCAGAGTGCAGGTCACAGAGGCCTGCTGAGCCTGGTGGTGTAACAAGACCCTGAAGTAGACTGAGGCATCCTGTCCCGCAAGTGTAATCACAACCACAACAGACCGCTCCGGTCGCCTCGGAGACTTCAAAGGCTGACATCAGACCATCTATGTTCAACTTTCTCAGGCCAACAGGTGTGCAAGAGCACAACGGTGATGGAAGGTCCTGGCTGGAGGTTGTGCGAAGCAGGCAGAGAGCGAGTAAAACCGATTCATAAAAACACACAAACTGCTGCCTTCAAGTTCAGTTTGTAATGCAGTAAATAAGACTTGAGCTGCACATCAGAGCCCCACCAAAGCAGGAAATATCTTAAAGATCGCATGGTTTGATATTTTCCCAGCAGAGCACTTGTGGTTCCTGGAGTTTCTAAAAGCAGATTAGGAGGCAGAGCCTACAGTTATCAGGCCCCTCTCTCGTGGAACCAGCAGCCAGTCTGGGTTCAGGAACCAGACTCCCTCTCTATCTTTAAGATTAGGCTTAATACATTCCTTTTTCATAAAGCTCATAGTTAGGAGTGACTCAGGTGACTCTGAGACATCCCTTTAGTTATGCTGCTATAGGCTTGGACGGCTGGGGGACCTCCCACGATGCACCGTTTCTCACTCTGCTCTCTTTACTCTCTATGTACACATGACATTATTGTTGTTATTGTGCCCTCTTTCTTGTCCTCTCAACACCCAGCCGGTCAAGGCAGATGCCCCCCCTTCCTGGTTCTGGTTCTGCCAGAGCATCCACAGTCGCCTTGTGCTTGCTCAGGATGGGAAATTGGATCGAAGACAAGTTTAGGTACAAACTCTTAGTTTCCTTAGCTAAGGCAACTTATTTTAAATTGATGAATTGGAGTAATTTGGAAGTTAATTAATTGAATTGATTGAATTATGATTGTATCACAATGAATTGGATTCTAAATGGCTTGAATTGGACTGTTAGTGCCTTGAGATGACATTTGTTGCTGAATTAAATTTAATTAGATTTCTTTTTAAAAGGCAGTGAAAGATGGAGCGTTTGAGCGATATCAGGGTATATTAAACCAGTTTAAAAAGGGAGCTGATTGGTTGATAAAACCACTCATATTGCTGTCTTCAAGTCCTCTCTGAAACAAAGTCTGTACAATCTCAGCTGCTGCCCCTGAGCAGACCTTTAACATACATGTTTGTTTCAGTTGTATACCTGCCACAGTTGTATACCTGTGAAGTATTTTCTCATTGAAACTGACTGAGTGCTAAAACATGCTTTCAGAGCCAAAGCGTCTGTTTAAAAGCACTTTAATGTTGATTAGGTCCTAATTGAAACTAATTTACTCAGTTTACTCATTTCCACCTTATGATCACACCAAATCTGGGTTAGACATGTACCACAATGTGACGGTGTGAGCGTCGCGTTCCCATCAAACACATGCAGGAACAGAGTGTGTCTACACACACCCACATACACACACACACACTGTTACTGCTGATAAAGATGTTTAAAAAAAGACTGTAACAAACAGGTTTTATATTTCCTTTAGTCTTTATGTTTATATCATTTTAATCAATATGATGTTTTGTGTATGATTTCTTTAACCATAACCTTTATGATCAGTTTGTTGAACTTGATTTAAGGCAAAACTGTTGGGATCTCTCACTGAATTTCAGATCAGTTTCTGTTTGTTTGATGAATACTTGGCAGCTCATCATCACTCTGTTACAACTGACTGACCCACTGGCAACCTGCTCCATCCACCTGCTATATGTTATGTGTTACTAATAAGATTGACAGCCACAGATTTAGCACATTATGATCAAACATTGTGTTGTAATTGTCCCCCCCCCCCCTTTTGAATGAGAACCTTGACATTTTAAGAGTCATTTTTGCATTTCAGACAGACAGGTTACAGGAGCAGATATACTGGTTCACTCATATTTCATTGCTCAGTATTGTAAGTATGTAACAAATAACCTCCTATGCAGTTAATTCCTTTTTATTCGACCATCTGGGATTCGCTCGAAAGGCCAGAAATGCATCTGTGAGCTGTGAGAGGTGAAAAGAGACAGAAATCACATTTTCTTCACAGAAAGAGCAGAAACAGTGAAGATGAAGCTGATGTGAGCCGAAAGGCCTTTCACCAGACTCCAGTGCCCACTATGCAGAATTCCCCACCGTACCGTACATCTAGATCGCATAGCAACGGCCTATGTCTGGCCGTTGTCTGTTACCATTGCTTGAATGCCCCTCACACATGCATGTATGCGCATGCACATGTGCTCACGTGCAACACCGTCACCAACACCTCATCCCACAATCTGCTCCCTCTATCTGATATGCACAGCCACCCTTCCACCTCACACAGCCCCCCCACCCCCCAACACCACCATATCTCCATAACATTCATGGGTCATCCATTCCCTCTGCTCCCTCCCCCCATGTGCACACAGATCACCGCCCACTCTGCACCCCCCCCCCCACTTCCCTGCCTGACAACACCACCGCCCGCCATCCCATAATATTCTTGCACACGCTCCACACACACTCATACACAGCAGTGCATTCAGTCCTTTGTTGGCAGAGATGCCTGAGCAATTCTAACATGCTCATGCACAACAATCATGTCTATGCCTGATAAGATTACTGCATCTGGGCTCAAAGTGCTGAGGCAGGTAGCCCTCAAGTGCAGAGAAGTAACAAAGCAGATAAAGTGGGAGCAAAAGGTGCTGGGTCACATTTCTGCCTCCTAAAAACCTTGCAGGGGAAATATGTTCATGAAGTCCACAGTCACCCTGAGGCAACCATCCTGAATGAGGCCAATCATTCGGTCTACGGTGAGCATCAGCAGATGAAGGAGGATCAGTTTAGAGTTGCCCCACCTCACAACAGAGTCTCTTAAAGTCTGCTGCTGCTTCCCACTATAACAGGGGGTACGCAAGTCATCTCTATGTATGTGTCATGCTGAAGCTTTAACAAGCATCTCTTAAGGCTCTGCAACCTGGCTACAGTCAATCAGTAATGGACCATTTCAGCATGATAAAATGTCCACAAAATGGGGGACAGATAAAGATAAAAAAAAAAAAAAGAGGGCAAGTTATTTACGAGAGAGGGGTGAAGGGATGAGCATAACAGAGGCGCCGGACGTGACAGTGGCCTGCTCATCACCATGGCGTTGCTGTGGGAGACAGCAGAGGACGTCACTTGGAGAAACAGGGGACACAAAGGAGGAATACGACATGAGGAAGACTAAAAAAAGAAGGGAGGGGAGCGAGAAGAAACCTGTCTTTGCAGATACAGACAGAGGAAAGTGTGTGTGAGAGATGGGGTGACCATAAACCAAAGAGTGCCAAAGGGTTCAGGCATACAGGCCCTCAAATCCTGAACAGGGACGTGACAAAGTCTGCAAATGTTTGGTTTCAGTTGCACGCTGACAAATTCAACAAATGTGACAAGACTGCTGTACCTATTTCACTTATCTTGACCTTTCAACAGTGTCTTTGAACTTCATTGTATTGGTACATAAACACCTACAAAAGTCCTTCTTCCCAGCCCAGTCACATGAGTAGAACATAAGCACTTTGGCTTTCTAGAAACTACAGAGACATATATTCTCACAGTTTCCATGCAACAGAAAAGAAAACGAAAAAGGTTTCAGCAGCTTGTTGTCCACAGTGGTACATGTTGCATGAGACGTACTGAGATTAAACATATCTGTGGTTTTAACAAATGGAAATGTACCTCGACACCCATCCCAAATAAATAAATGCTAATCAAAAATGGGCCTACACACTGAAAAAAAGCATTAACTTGTACAATGTTTGAACCAGGATTTAACTAATGTAGGTGAGACATTATTATGCTGATGTATGATGTAAAAAGGAGGGGGGTCCACATGTAAACCAAACTGTGCAGACAGCTAGTTCATCTTATAGATTGCCACTGCTTTAACCCTTAATCTAAAGCCAATTTACCTACTTTTCTCTATCTTTTCCACATATTGATAATTGATTTTGATGATTCACGATTGCTTTGATTGAATTCATTCTACCTCACATTTGGAGAATCTAAACCTACATCACAGGAGAGAAATAGTCTTAATAGATAAATCAGCATGCTTTAAGCTAACTAGTCAGTTAGTAAAAATTGCTAAATGTTAATCTATTTATGTAATTTAATGCAATTAAGTTGAATTTAAGCTACCTCTATAAACAACTTATCGTATCTATCATATTGGCTGAGTTGACTCTAACTCCAACATGCAGCTTCCACAGTAAATATAATCTAAGCACTGCTCATTGTAACTAAATTACAATACTTAAAGCTAACTATCCCAGTTTAGCAAGACAGAAAATATTGCTGTAGTATACACTCCTGACAGGTGGAATTTATTTATGTGATTTGGTGCAATAAGGTTGAATTTAAGCAACTTATATAAACAACATATATGTATCACTTTGACAAACTTGATTTAGCCTAATGTGTCAATTTAATCATAGTAGAGGAAATCACACTAAATAAACCAACTTGTCAAAAGCTAACTACTCAAGATAAGGAAATTGAAATAACTTCTGACTGTAGAGGAATTTATGGGATTTTAGATGACATTTTAATCATTATACATACATCAAGGATTTAGATTTTATATTCATTTGTTATATTAGATCAATAGGTCATGTCACGAGTACATCTAAAACAGAAGTATACACAAACTGAAAGTTAATCTATAACACTGTCACAGATGAGACTGTAAACTGTTTCAGTTTCCGCATTATTTTTTTCTGAGAAGTGGGTGAGATTATCTGTATCACTACATTTTTACTTTATTTCTGTCACTGGCGACACAACCACTGACAGACAGAGTGAAAATGACCACATAAACAGTAGATGAGTGCTCTTACATTAAATGCTGCAGTGCAAATATTTGTTGTTAATAAAAAGTGATCGTGAAGTCAGTTCCTATGTTACAGCATCAGTCATTAGCATCTATTTCAGAATCCCTTGAGATGTTACATTCACAAGGATGTCATTAAATTTTGTTCTTAAATTTATTTGTGACAAACTTGCTTTATCATTTTACTGCTTTTTGGAAAAAAAACAAGTGTACTAACCGTTTGTGCTTTCCTTATGCCCTCCCTCCTATCTTGTGATTTATTTGCCTCAGTTCCAATATTTGTCGGCAGTGTGTTTTCTTCCCCTTGTCTAAATGTCACCCCTTCTTCTAAGACAATATAGGGAGTGGGAGAGAAGGAGAACTAGGGGGCAAATGGGGGGGACACAGACGAAGAGGAGGGGGTAACTCGTAAAATGAGCAACAAAGTTTGGGAAAATTAAACATTAGGTAAGACACTTTCTCACATGCATGTATGTGACAACGGAAATGCTGCATCATATTCATCAATGAAAGGACGTCGACAGACATCATCCTGTCTGATATTTCCTCTGAAAACTTACAGACACAAGAGAACTGCAGTTTACACCAAGTGTTTAGAGTTTCTCTGCACCATAAGCACATACATAAGCATGCAAGCACGCGAAGAAACATAAAGAGCACATACAGTACGCACACAAACAGAAATGTGATGGTTTATTAGACGAATGCCGCACATCTACCTCCAGACCAGGCCCATAATTCAGGTCTGCTGTCAAACAAACACAATAAAAGACATACTTACAGTTTTAATACTTACAAGTGTTATCCTTTGCCACAGCCACCACCTCCTCCTCCTCCTCCTCCTCCTCCTCCCTGCTTCGGCATCACTCCACACCCTGGATCACGCCTGTCCTCCCTCTCCCACCCTCACTCTCTACCTCCTTTAAAACCCATCACTCCCATCCCACTGGTCTCACACATTCTTGTCTGGATTAGACACATTTGTTTTCTGGGACGGAACTGAGCGCAAAATGACAATGTGACTTTTCTCTTTTTGATTTCTTTGGTTAAAAAAATGTGATTCTTCCCAGCCCTTCTGGATTTTAAGTTTTCTTTTTTTGGGGGGGTAAATTCTTCTCATTTGTGATTTTAGATTGAAAATGTGGACTAATTTGGATGTTTAGAGGATGACTCTTGCTTTCAGTTTGTAAAACTTTGCTGTAAGTACTTTTTTTTTTGCAACTAAAAGCACTGAAGAAGAGATTGTGGAACAACTTTTCTAATGAACATTTTGAGGCATTTTGGCATTTGATCCAAACCAAAACGAATACAATAGCTGGCTATCACAGACGTACGAACTGGTAGGAATCGATGTTACTTAGTAAATATTCATTCCTAGGATACATTTAATTTCTTGTAACGTTTATCTGCGATAAAATATGACCGACAGTCTTGCTAAATGTTTTGTTTTGTGTTTCTTTTCAGCAATAACTGATATAAGCTTTGGTACCAAAATATAACTGTCCTTTAATTGAAAATGTATAAGTGTAGAAAAGGCTGAATTAATTTGGAGATGTGTCATTGTTTTAACAGATATGTGGGGATCATCCCCTGACTTTGGACCAGAAACGTAAGGCTTCACAAAAACCCACAGTAAGAAAGACAGGTCGCTTCAGCTGTGGAGACGGGCAGCGTGCTGTCCAACGACCCAACCTGACGCACAGAGACGGACAGACAGACAGACAGTCTGATGCCAACTGTCTCCCCTGTCAATCTCACGGCACCACTCCTCCTCCTGTTGCTATGGGCAACCCACTCCACCATGGCAACCAACTGGCTGTAAGTCTAGTGTGCAAGGGAGGAAGAGAAAGAGAGAGTTTGTTTGTCATGCTATAACTTTTAAAAGATGGTGACATGTCTCTAAATCTCTTTCAGTTGCTCCCCTCTCGTTCTTTGTCTCACTCCTGGTGACCTTTTCTCTTTTCTTTCTCTCTGCCTTCACTGTGCCTTCTCTGTCGTCTTTGCCTGGTTGTTTCCTTGTTTCTGTCCTCTCTAAAATTCTACCCAGTAGTTACCTCCTCATCCGCTTTGTACTCTCTGTGTTCTTCTATTTAAACCCCAGTCCTTTACTTAATTATGTATTTCCCCCTTTTTGCCCCACAATCCTGCTGTGAATCATCCTAAAACCCATCATTTTTGTGTGCCAGTTCCCTGGCGAGGGTGCCTCGCTCCAGGCCCGTGTCTGGTGCTGCTCCATGTGCACGGCTGAGGGGGCTGACCCCAGGGCAGGTGGGGGTGTGCAGAGCACGGGGGGAGGTCATGGAGTCGGTACGCAAGGCAGCAGAGATGGTTATAGAAGAGGTATGGCATGAGAGGATACAGTTTAAGAGTCATACATCACTCAAAGTGTGTGGTAGAGCTAAATTTTACAGAAAAGCCACCTTATCTCTTTTATGTACGATACTGTCTAACTCAGTGCCAGCACCAGTTCAGAAATCGCCGCTGGAATTGTTCCACCACCCCACGTGGGATCAACGTATTTGGCAGAGTAATGTACCAAGGTACGTCCTTTATTGACACGATGTCATAGGTTAACATTTGATGTAAAAACCGTACACAGAGCAACATCCAAAATCCTTTCAAAATAACAATTTGTGTGTCATGTCTTTGTTGTGGTTTCAGGCACTCGTGAGGCAGCCTTTGTGCACGCTCTGTCCTCAGCAGCTGTGGCAATGGCTGTGACCCGAGCCTGCACCCGTGGGGAGCTGGAGAGGTGTGGCTGTGACAGGAAGGTCAGGGGTGTCAGTCCCGAAGGTGAGCACGATCTCTGTTCCATGAAAAATGGAACAAGTGAATCCACTCTGAGTCACACTGAACTTAAAATAGTTTCTACAATGCTGACTGTAGGTAGAAATTTTCAAGCATGTGCTGTGCCATTAATGTCAGCAAGTGTTTTCCCATCAGCTGTCACAAGGCGCACACCTGACTTTGTAGACTGTAGCACCGCTTCTTCCTCACAAAGTGGCTTTTTAATTCAAGTTCCATCATTTTGAATACTTTAAATGAGCATCTGAGAGACGTAATATTACAGAAAATCTTAATCCATGCTATTTCCCAACCTAGGTTTCCAGTGGTCAGGGTGCAGTGACAACCTGTCCTATGGTGTGGCTTTCTCCCAAACATTTGTAGATGAACCAGAACGAGCCAAGGGGCTGTCAGCAGGACGCCCGCTCATGAACCTCCATAACAACGAGGCTGGTCGAAAGGTTAGTAGCGTCAACATCTGTTTGACCTTCACCTCTGTAACCTGTGTGCTTCTGTTTCATCTTCTTCACCATCCTCCCATCCTCAGGCCATCCTTCACAACATGCAGGTGGAGTGCAAGTGTCACGGTGTCTCTGGCTCCTGTGAGTTGAGAACCTGCTGGAAAGTTATGCCTCCATTCAGACGTGTTGGTGCCGTGCTCAAGGAACGTTTCGATGGAGCCACAGAGGTAGCAGGGATTCCCTCCATTTGTTTTATTTAGATAAAGTTGCTCTGGAACCTTAAAACAATTTTTTTCACAACACCGTCCTCCTAGGTTCGCTTAACTCGTATTGGATCAAGGACAGCTCTGCTCCCCCGTGACCCCCACGTCAAACCCCCTGCTGCCAGAGACCTTCTGTATCTTGCACCCTCCCCAGATTTCTGTCATCTCGACCCTGATAATGGCATCCCAGGGACTGCTGGTCGACGATGTAATGGTAAGACCAGTTAAAGTGTGTCACTACGCAATAACAGTTCAGTTATCAATAATGTAGAAACTGATGTCACCATCTTTTGAAACACTCCCAGGAACGTCTCGGCTGGCACCAGATGGATGTGAGCTGGTGTGTTGTGGGCCAGGATACAGAGCGGGCCGGGCTGAGGTGGTGCAGCGCTGCTCCTGCAAGTTTTCCTGGTGCTGCTCGGTCCGCTGCCAGCAATGCAAAAATACTGTCACCATTCACACCTGCAGAGTGTAAAAGGGCCCAAACAAGACCAGACTGAACGAGCAGAAAGACCGGAACAAACCACCCGACAGACACTACAGACCGCAGAGGGGAATAAGTACAACATAGACAGGAGGAGGTTTTCAGTCACATGTCACCAAATTATATCAATTATTGTCCAAACGCGGAATATTTTTAACTATTGGTCACCCTTTAGTTGAACAGTTTTTAATGTAAAAGCTGAGAAAACAGACCAAAAGTCAAAACAGAGAACAGAATCAACAATTGGTAGGGTACAAACAAAGATTATATCTTTATTTTAAAACTGCTGCCCCCACTAACAATCTTGAACAAGGCACAGTACAGTGCACGTACACATATGTGTGAACACACGCAACAATAAATCAAGAATTGACCTGACAAAGCTTTTAAAGCTGAACTTAACCAAAACTAACAGAAACATTGCTTTCATCAGTCTTTTTAATTTTATGAAAATCATTTTCAGTTTGTCTTAGATTTGCAGGTCTTTGAACATTTAATGTATTTATGTCTTCTTTTCGGTTCCGGTTTATTTATTTGTATAACACATTTATTTGCTTTACTTCAGTCTGCAGCAGCAGAGATTACATCTACTTATGTCAGTGTCTGTCTTGTTTTTTTGCCCCTCACCCTCATGTGAAACTCTTCCATATGCTTCTGCAGAAGTGTGCTTTTAGGTCTGTTCAACAAGTCTAATAAATATAGTAGTTTATCCAAGACACCCCATGCTTTTGATTGACTTTTTCTTAATATCTACATACTCACACCCATAGGTTAGAAGTAGAGTTAAAGGTACCCTGCGAGATCATTTGATTGTGATCACGTTTACATGACAAAAACATAATTATTGTTGTTAGTCAGACCAAAACCAAACTCTTAATATGCCGTAAATATGTTAGTCTGGCTGAAATTGCTTGAAATCAAAGCTCTCAAAACTAGGCTTACACACCTACAGAATGCTGTTAGGGATCGAATCGCTCCTGCATGTATATGCTCAACTAGACTCATATGGGCCTAAGCACTCTACACATACTCCAAAGTTCCATCTTTTTGCAAATTTTTGTAAAATAAACACAGCTTAAGTGTGTATTAATACAGCTGAAATCCAAATAAACATATTTTTCTCTCTTTTGTTAGACGGCTCAAAACGCAGCTCATTAAGACAATGATTTAGCTTTTTTTTTCGGTTGCTTAAAAATATTTCCAAACTGTTGCTCTACTCTAATAAAATTATGACTTTATAACCGCTGCATCTTGCAAAATCACCATTCCGGTAACTTAAAGACAACGTCTGTGCAGTGAATTTAGCCAAACTTACAGTTACGATGATCTTCCACAGAGAAACTTGGAAGCGGCAGAATGTCTCGAGCGTTTTCCTACACTTTCCACAGTTACATTTTTAGGACATATTTTTGTCTTTAAATAGATTAACCACCCATGCATGTATACTGGGACAATGACAGCTGAACTCTAACGATTGCTCGACTCAGCTCCTCTGTGTGATCAGACTTCAGTTTTAAAAGAGCAATGGACTAAACATGAAAGCAGTGACATGTTTTTATCCAGTAACAACTCACTACACAACTCTGCTGCTCACAGTTAGAGAGACACAGACACACACAAGTGGCTGGTGGTATGCCACTTGCCTTGTAGTGGCATATGGTGATTCTGCTGTGGCCAGCCGCAGCACTTGAATGGCATTTACTGGCATGAGGTTAGTGGCTGTCATAAGATGACCTACTGCTTGTATTTAAAATATCACAGACAACTTTTTAACATCAGGAGCCGCTTGATTGGTTGACTACCTGGTTTATGATATGGGTTATGGTCAAATTAGAACTGCTTAATGCCTAACGGCTAATTTGACCAAACCAAAACTAACAATCGGATGCAATAAAATGTGCTTAAACTTAATCAACATAACACTAAACTTTGTGTTCCTAGGTAACATGATAACAAAAGGTGATATTGTAAAGCAGCTCCATGTTCTTCTCTGAGCAACAGGTGCTTACAGTTAGCCTTGTCACCAAGCCACCTAACCATATATCAGCCATTCTACAGACATTCATATGCCAAGAAGTACAAAGTACTGATGTTGTGTTAGCATTATGAGCAACCCTGATACAGAATTCAACATAAAAAGCGCATACAGGATGTGGCAGTCTGCATCAGACATTTCTGGGAAATATATATATATATATATATATATATATAATCTTTAATGAACTCCAAGAATCTAAACTTTGACTTTTGCAAAACTCCCAAAGTCTGCTTTGCATGTTTTAGCTCATTGCTGCAGTATGATTTGTACTTTTGTTTTAGGTATCAATATTAAACATACAATAGTTTGAAAATGTACATGGTAGCAACTGTGTCTCACATAAAGATACGGTGGAGTAATGAAGTAGTGGAGTAAGAACTTACTTTCTCTCTGAAGCTTTTTTGCTCTACGATGGTCTGCCAGCTCCAACATGCACCTGTTGTCAAGTCCTGAATAGTATAACTTTCAGATTTTCCAACAAAAAATAATCTTTCTCAAGATAAGAGAACCATGAGATGTGTGAAAGACATCAAGATAGATCAGTTATGGTTCTGTGTATCTTCCTGAGGTTTGAGGCTCTACTCGAAACAAGCAGATGTTGCTCTGACATGTCGCTTCTTTGTTCAGAAAAGGTGGAATGTGATGCAGCTGCTCATTATGCTCATTATTGCTATGAGGCGTGCCAAACTTACCAATAGGTCGTCAGTATGCAATCTGTGTTTGATGGTGGAGAGAATCTGGGCCTTCTCTGTGTCAACTAAAACCGTTGCTAAGATACGACTCTTTTTCATTTTCGGAAAAACATTTTTATTAAAAATATCCTGCGATTAAAAACACCCAGAAATTTACTAGACAAAAAAGATATCATCTATTATCCATCAAGATTGAGATTTATCAAAAATATCACAATTCAATTTGTCACTTTATCAATCAATGTTGGTCATCTATCAATTAAAGGATAAAAAAATCTGGATGAAATTAAAATTCAAGTTTTAAAATAATAAAATAAAAATAAAAAAAAGATCAAATTTCCCAAAACAGCATCACAATGTTCAAACAATACACATAAAAAAAATAATTCATAATTCACCTGAAGAAGTGAAACTGTTTTTTATCCACTTGGCCTCCCGAACAGTCACTGGGAGTCGGAGGAAAGTAACCGTGACAGACCGCTTTATTTGTTTGGAGTGACAATAAATCTCTTGCGCTTTGGCTTTTTTCAATCCGGGGTGGGGGGGGGCAGAAAGAAGCAAAGAGAGTACCACTTAATATTTACTTGCTGGTTTAAGTGTACTACAGTTAACTGTCTCCCAGTCCGGTTTTAAAAAGGAAGGATGAGGCAAAGATCACTTAATATATGAACATATTCTTTTAAAAAAATGGAGAGCAGAACAGTGACAGGCAGGGGGGGCCCGCCCCACCAGAATATCAATAGAGAAAACACTCTCATTTCTAAAAGCTTTCAGAAATAGGAGGTATGTGGCGCTTACTGCATGCTGGAAGGTTTTTGCACCTTCAGCCTCTTTGAAATCTTTTTCAAAAAAAGGCACAATCAACAGACACAGACTACATCTCAATGGCATGAAGACTCTTCCCGTCCCCCTTTGGTTTGTCCTTTTTTGTTTTCTTTTTCTTTCTCTTCAAAATAGGCTTTGATCTTTTCAATAAACCATCCCTCCCAACTCTTACATCATTTACGTCTCTCACTGTTGACATTCATCTATAGAAGAACACACTTCCTTTTAGTTTTGGTCTCGGGGGGTTCCAGCGCTGCCAGTATGGCCTCGTCAAACACATTCTTAAGTCCTCGCTGTTGGAAGAGGAAGAGGAGAGGAATAAGGTATGAGAGAAGAAAATGCAACGGTCCATTTTACCGACTATGTTGTCGAAGTGTGGTGGAAATGTGGCCCGTACCTGTGTGAGTGCAGAGCACTCCACATATTTAACAGCCCTGAGCTCACGCGCCAGCTTCTCGCCGCTCTCGGGGAAGAGGGGGCGCTGCTTGTTCTTCGCCAGCTTCTCGATCGTATTGCTGTCTTCCCGCAGGTCTACTTGTGTGCCCACCAACAGGAACGGTGTGCTTGGGCAGTGGTGGGAAATCTCAGGGACCCACTAGAAATAACAAAAGACAGACATAAAGGTTTGATTTTGTGCTGCAACTAATCTAATCATCTGATTTAAGTACAATAGAGAAACTTTTACTGTTTGTAGCTTTTTCAAACATGAGATATTTTAATTTTTTCTTCAAAGTGAGAGTTGACTGAATGGGGTTTGGACTGTTGCCTTCTCAGCGAAAAGAGAAGATAATAATAAAAATGCCAATAATTAGCCATCTCCAGAGCAGATCTTATGAATTGGTATTGGGGCAGGTTGACATACGGGCACGTGTGCTCTCTTAAATCTGTTTCAAAGTATGTATGAGGCGGCTTCAGCTGCCATTCTGTAACACCGCCGGATAACTGTGTGACCATCACAACAAACCAGTCATTACAGATATCAGCTTAACTGAGTTCATCCAGGAGCTTCAGCATATAATTTACAAATATATACATAAGTATATAAACATGTTTAAATATCTTACATTTATCTAGTCAAATCAATAAAAGTATTGTAAAATCAATTCATTAGTAAAGTGCCGTTCCATTCTATTTTAGACTATTCAGACATTTAAGAACTCTGATTCTGATTATGAAACAATAACAATTGTGTCGACCACATTGCAACAGCACTCCCCTACAGTAGCAGCTTCCATCTGTGTCTGAGGAGTTCATCCGGCCTCCAGACTCCCCAGACACCAAAGTAATGGGATGTCACGGCATCTGTGGGAAGGAAGCCCAGACCATAAAGACCCCACCTAATGGGGCCCAAAGGTTCTACAGCTAAAGGCCCAATACCAGACGCTAAAGGGAGGACTTCATACAATTTTTACTAAATAATTCATTCACGAATGGTACAACAAGATAAGAATGAAGTTTCTCAATGTAAAATATCCAAGAATTCGGGGATTTCATCATCTACAGCACATTTTAACAATAAAGGACTCAGAGAATGTGAGGAAATCTCCGTACACAATGGAAAAGGCTACGAAAAAAACCTGGTCTTCAGGCCACCGAGATGAAAAGATTGCCACATTCTCACGAATTACAGCAACATTAAAAGAGTCTGGCGATAAACTGGCCTGCCTGTGCATGAAAACATGTGGGGCATCAAGAACATGCAAAAGTCTACATGAATGGAAAAGAATTTACTTTTAAAACTACAACTCCCAGACAGCCACACAGCGAACAACAAGAGGAGTCTAAAAGCTAGTTAAATTTAAAACTACAGACATCTTTCCAAAACACAATAACAGTTGATATGTTCTATAGTTATAAATCAAATATAGGTTGTTTTCTAATAGCTTGGACTGGGACGACACTCGGGACACAACCAACACAGGTGGCTCCGATCAATGTTCTGTGCAAAACAACATTTGAAGACTGACCTTCTCTTTGACGTTTTCAAACGATGAGGGGGAGACGACAGAGAAACATACAAGGAACACGTCTGTCTGCGGGTAGCTGAGAGGACGCAGCCTGTCATAATCCTCCTGACCTGAGAGCAGCAGCCAAAAAGACGAACAAGGAAGTCCTCTATTAGCCTTGGAGGAACAGAATTATGGCAGAAGACGAGAGACTTTCAAAGACGTTTACCTGCTGTGTCAAAGAGGCCGAGTGTGTAGGGCTCTCCTCCTATCATCACCGTCACGGCATAGTTGTCAAACACCTGTGAGCACATAAAAATTAAGATAAGTTGAGAAAGCTGAGTCTGAGTGCTCTGCATTTCAGCCATGAAGAAATGTCAGAGGGAAAAAGTGGCAATAAATGTGTTTAGAACGTGACTCAGTGTTTATTAAAATCTGCTTACAGTAGGAACATATTCTGAGGGGAACTTGTTGGTTGTGTAGGAGATCAGTAAGCAGGTCTTTCCTACCGCACCGTCTCCTACTACTACACATTTTATAGTCTGCATCTATAAAGAAAAACAGAAAATAGGAAAAGGTGAGAACAAAAATAATGCACGAGACAGACAGCCAGACAGACTGAGAGAGGAAGTGGCACAGGAGCAATCTTAGAACTGCTTCTCTCAAAGCGTACGGGTGTCACGCATGGCTTCAGACATAAAACACGCTGACAAATGGGTGCAAAGAAACCGTGACGGAGAAATATGATAACGATCGTGTCCTTTTCTGAATAACCTGCAGATTATTTTAGTGACTAATCGACTTTTTTTGTCGTTTGATATTGAAAACGAACCCTGCAGGATTTGTCTCCCCTGTTATAATCTTAGTGTCACAGACAGTAAAGAAAAGCAGCAATTTGTCACTTTTAAGAAGCTTAAAACCAGCTAACATTTGACATTTATTCTGTAAAAGTAACTAAAAACCATCCAAACATTGGAATAATTATTCCTTAGATCGGCTTATAAATCGATATTAATCATTGCTCTAATATATTTGTTAAGGGGAAAGTGTAGAACGTAGCAGAAAATTCACTCAATCACTAACACTTTCTACCATTTTGTTCTGCATATGTCAGCTTTTTCCAAAAGGAAAATGCTGTAGTTTTTCAACTACTTTATCAATTCACTACAAAGAGCTGAAACTCTATGTCAACCATACATGAAAATAGCATTTTAATTGTGCTTTTAGAGAGCAAAACAATAAAGATAAAGACAATCAAAATCTGCCTTGTTAAGACCTGCAACAACACTGAAAAGCTCCCTTCAAGCTATTTCTTTTAAGATTAAAACAGCACCAGGAACACCTGCTTTAGGTCTTGGGGGTGAATTTGAAAGTCTCAGCAAAGCAGAGATAATAATAATAATAATAATAATAATAACAAACTGCAATTTGACAGAAACATTAAAGATAAGCAGCTTGAACAGATTTAAGGTACTTCAGCGTGGATTTTTTTATCTGCGGAGTAACTTAGTCTCGAAATGAACTATTATAGAAATTTCTGGGATAACTACTTCACTAAATGTATTTGAATGCTTTAGCTACCTTACAAAATAACATGTTTCAACAACAAAACGTCACAAAAGAAGTCATATAACATTCAGCTATAGATTAAGCTACCCAACAGTTAACAAGTACGTCTAAAATATACTCAATACTCAGTTGGTTAACCGTTTATTAATTACTTTGTGGGGTTTTTTAACAAACCACCAATGGACTAATGAAGAAAACATTAATATAATTTTCATTACAGAAATGAATGCGTAAGGAAAGTGAGTTGTAGTCGGTTCAAAATTAGCAGATCAACTGCAAAGCTTAAAGTCTCCATAATATTAATGGTCAAATAATACTAATCTTACATTATACACTACAGTTACAGTGGTTTTATGTCTACAGTGTGTAACTTTTACCACTTCAACTACATGTTTTTAGATGATTTTTATATCTCTAAAACGGTTTCAGGGTGCAAACCTCATTCAAGTGGAAGAAGTAAGAAAAAAAACTACCATCGGTCTCTTCAGACTTGTTATTACATGTGTGAACAAATTATTTCTAATGACAGTTACTTCCGCATAAGTTACATACCAAAAGATCTTTCCTTTTTTTTTTCTTTAAAGAGATTCAATGTCATTTTGAAGCGGATACTGTGCAGCACTTCCGCTAAACGACTAATTCTTCGGAAAAACTGTGAACTAAAAGTTAAAGCTGCCGAAAGTTAAAGCCAAAAATAACTGAAATGTAAAAGTTATAAACAACACAAAACGGACATCTTCTACTTGGGATGAGTCCAGCTTTGCGGAGATGATGATGGAGAGGGGAGACTTTAGCTGTTTTTCTACTAAATAAACGCTTTGGTTAACTTTTAAACTAATCTGAAGCTCAGATCACAGCGACGAACAAGAAAATGTGAGCACTTCCAACTATGATAACTGTCAATCATGAAGACTACATGTGAACCAATACTAAATTAAGCATAATCGATTGAAAACTTGCGGATTATAAAACCAACAAACAAGCAAACATCTCTGTAAACATTTAATATTTGTTGGACACTCTAATACGTACGTCCCATAGAGTAATTCATTACAAAGAGTTTGAAACGGTTTTTTTTTTCAAGCTCTACTTACCGTTTTTCTTCCGACAGGTTAGGCGTTGGTTACATCCGGGTTTGAGAATCCGATTACTTTGTGCGCAGCCGCATATCCAACCAGCCTCAGAACGAGAAGATCAGAAACACTGCCCCCTGCTGGACAGACGATATCTATCTATCTATCTATCTATCTATCTATCTATCTATCTATCTATCTATCTATCTATCTATCTATCTATCTATCTATAAACTTTATACTTTAAAACTCAGAATGGTTGAAATGTATGTTCCTGTATGACAGACGAGAACTAACAAGCTATAATAATAATAATGGTGATTTAGGTACTATATTTACATTTAAAATTCGGATTTGAGTGAGTTAAAGAGTGTTTCTGTTCTCTTTAAATGTTCAATGTAACAGTATGAGCCAGCATGTATGACCATGACACTGAGGCAGAGACATTGAAATAATTAATTATCAATTACAGTATTTACAACAATGCCTGATAGATACAGCACCTTCTTTAATAGACTGATTTTTGATTAAATAAGTAAAACTATATTAATCAGATGCAGGTGTACTGAAAACCACAGGAGTGCTAATTACAAAGGTAAAAATACGAATGTCTTGAAAAAAATCCATCCATCCATCCATTCAAAACGGAAAGCTTTGTTTTCAAGTGAACTAGGTTTGATTAATATATATATATATATATATATGCAAAAAGTGCTGCTGGGGAACAATGAGAGCACATTAGCGTCGATGAGTGCTAAACAGATAACATTATAGTTCATCATGTATGTGTAATGTCTTTAGTGTGTTACTGTGAGATGATATATCTTTATATTATCTCTTTATATGATTATTTATGTTGTTTTAGGAGGCAAATGGAATTGTTTATAGATTAGTATTTTATGATTAATGTGAAGGCCTCCCGGGAAATACTATTATTTTGACGAATTAAACGGAAGTAGCAGTTGTTAGCTTTGATGCTAGCTCGATAGCGATGTTGCTTCCCTTTGTCAGTGGATTGACTTCCGTTTTTATGTTAGGTCCAGAGGTTTCTGGAATTTACTGACAGTTCAGAATCGGACCTACAATTAGCACTGATAAACAATAGAAGTAGAGTCGTGTTTTCCTGCGGGAGATAGCGAAAGATCCTGCCTTTCAGCCTGAACTGAGTGTTGGTCCGTTACTTTGTCTCATCGACTGTTTACCTTGTTAGCTGGCTAGCATCAGCCAGCTGAGTTAAATCTCCCAGCATGTTTCGCTACTTGAATGACGGCGATGACGACCCCTACATGATGTGAGTACTGGCATTTAGCACGCTTTGTCTCACTCGCTTCTCCCTTTGCTTTGTGAGGGGTTGAAAACTGCATATTGGCGTGCGCAATTTAGACATCTTCTGTGTGCTTTAAGCAAGCACCTTTCGTTATTCTAGCCAGCTGTGGTGGGGGCCTTCAGAGGTCCACCATATTGGATAGACACAAAAAGCTTAGTGTCCAACAAGATTAGATTAATGCACCTGTAGCAGCAATAGCCGGTCAACGCTACTCGTATACCTTACTGTTGTTTCGTAAATAATTACCATAGCTATGTGAGATTTTAATGTTTGCACATTTTTAGCCTTTCCTTGTTCAGCCTGTTCACATGATACAGGGTTTGAAGATAGAAACAGCTTTACGTCGTCCTTACATGTGCCAAATAGCTGAGAGACTGAATTACAAGCCAGAAGAAGATCTGCTTTATGCGGTCTTGCCCATTTCTTAAACATAAATTAATTGTTATCGGTAATATTTCGAGTCTTATTGGGCCTTTTCTGGGACCGGGTATACAATAGAAACTTGATTTGGGGATATTTATTTAATCATTTGTTTTCCTTTACATAATTTGATTTGTGTGTACTGAAAATGTGATGGAAGTTGTAAAACTTTTAATTTGTGTGCATTCTTTTGAAATAGTTATTTCCCCCTCCACCAAACCAACAAACTAGGAGATAATTAGGAAAATAACTAAATAATAGCATCAGATTAAGGTATTTTAGCAGCCTTAAACCTGAGGATGTTTTACATTAACAAGTAATATGAATGAACATTGAATTTACATTTGACTCATTGACTAACCAGCACCAAACAAGAGCAAGTATAATGAAAAGGTTTTAGTGAATAAGTTGATTAGAGAAGAGTTTCTTGGTGCAGTGTAGCCCCCTCCTCTCCTGCGAGTGTGTTCTCAGTTAAAAAAAAAATTAGCGTTGTTGTCAAATAATTTTCACAAGCTTGAGATATAATTTTTATTATTTTATAATGGACTTAGACAAAGTGCTTCTGTCACCTGTCATTGTTAAAGAACCAGGCTGTTAAGACCTTGGGGCTCTGAAACTGGGTTTGTAGTGTCAAGTTCAGCTTCAGATGTCACATCCTCTGCTTGATGAATATGATAAGGTTTCTTCTCTTTGTTATTTTCAGCTTGCCTTCACCTATGTGAGTATACTTTGCACAGCAGCACTCGGCCCGTTCATGTGAGGGGAGGGATGAACAAAGAAATCACACCATGTTTCTGGTTCCTTTCAGGGACCCATTTGCAGCTCACAGGCAACAGATGAGGAGTATGTTTGGACCATTTGGCATGGATCCGTTTTCTCTCGCGCCCCAGATTCAGCAACACCATACACCACGCAGACAGGTAACATGCTACTGAATTGATGGATATTAGGTTTGATGCCCACAGTAGTTAACTTATATAATTTTGTATATATCTGAATTCACGGTGTTCATGTTTTGTCCCCTAGGCTGGTGCACTCGCTCCATTTGGTATGATGGGAATGGTGAGTAGCGGATCCTGTTACGTCTTTCATTAACTGCCCAAAATGAATTGGTGTCTAAAAGTTTATCAGTTTAATATATTGCCAGTACATAGATTCCAGAGTGTCAGGTTGTAAACTGTATTATATGTAAAGCATTGTACAGGTATTCTGTTTAGTTATTAGATGTCCCACATTTCTGATATCAGACTCCAGTATCATTATGTTGGTTGGGATTGCCTGAGTTCATATGTATGTAGACAGTAGAGCAGATGAGTTCATAGTGTACAGTTGATTTATTAGAGGAATAACCATCAACATCTGTGGGCTGATCAACAACAGTTGTGGCCATTTAAATATATGCTTGCATATTATTTACACGATTTGCCTTTAAAAGTGTGTCTTTTAGTAATCTTTTAGCCCAGGAAAACTGTTGACTTTATAATATTTAACCATGATTATGTTAGAAGTAACAGAATGTCTTAATTTTTTCTCTTTCTTTGTTATCTGTGTCACTTATTGATCATGCTGCAGTCAAGTCAGTGGCTACACCTAGAATTTAATCAAATTAGCTGGCCCTAAATTTGGTGGAACCGGTTGAATATTGGTTGAAAGGGCTTTATTCTGTGCCTGTAGTAATGACCATAGGACATAGCTCCGGTATGTTCAAAAAGGACTACATCGAGCAACAAAAGTATGACGTTTCCATCAGGAAGTACGTGTGCACGCACAGTTAAATGAGCCTCGGTATAAATGCAGTTCCAGCTCGACTTGACCAGTTAATTGGACTACTCTCCGTCGTCCCAGTACACATTGACAGGAGCAAAATCAATTTATTAAGTCTGTGCGCTGCTGTTACACTAAGGACTGTGTAAGAAAATGTACACGACACTCTGCAGTTGCTAACTTTCTCTGTGGTCGATCATCACACATGTAAACACAGTTACTCAAATGATGTTGGTAGAAGAAGATTGATTTTATTAGAGCAGAGCAACAGACTGGAAATGCTTTAAGCCACCGCCAGTTGACACTGAGTCTTAATGGGCTGGTTTTCAGTCACAATTTCTGACACATTTAGCTGTGGGCAAACACAGGATATATATATCTGTTTTCATGCAATGTTTCAGCGAATGTGAACTTCAAAGATCTTCTTAATGTTAACAGGGTGGAGGGTTCATGGATATGTTTGGCATGATGGGAGAAATGATGGAAAACATGGTGAGCTGTTCTGTCAACCATTTACAAAACATACAGAAAGTACTTACCACCGTGAATGAAAAGCTTTGCATCGGAAGAACTCCATCCCACCGTCTATTTACTTTTATTTATTTTCTTTTATTATTTTGGTTTTCCCTCTTGTAGGAAAGAATGTCCGGCTCGCCAAACTGTCAGACATTTTCCTCCTCAACGGTGATCTCTTATTCTTCTTCAGACGTTGGGGCTCCAAAGGTTTATCAGCAAACCAGTGCAACAAGGCATGGCCCTGGAGGGGTAGGAATAATTTAAAGTTGTTAAAAAGTTAAGATTGCAGATATGAAGTGCAGATAGTGCAACATTAGTGGGCCTGACTGAACACTGGGCCTTGATGGTTTGTTAATCCTGGAATGACCGTGACCTTCTTGCCCCATTAACACATGAAATCACCAGAGCCTGTCACAACAAAATGGAAAGCATGTACAGTATAAATAAGGATAAAAATGCTTATTTAGTAAACTGCGTTGCCGGTCGCTTCTCTCGTCAGATCCGTGAAACCCGGCAGTCGCTGAGGGACAGCGAGAGTGGCTTAGAGCGTCTTGCCATTGGCCATCACATTGGGGATCGTGCACACATATTTGAGCGCTCACGAAACCGCCGCACCGGAGACCGCGAGGAACGGCAAGACTTCATTAACCTTGACGAGAGTGAGTCGCGCCGAAAGTTTTATGACATCGGCTGATCTTTGGATGTTAAAGGAAATATCTTGGAAGACCAACTTTAAAGGAACTGGAACAACACTGTTTCAAACTAACTTCTTGTTATCTAAGCACCTGACCTTTTGTGCCTGCTAGGTGAAGGTCCAGCGTTTGATGAGGAGTGGAGGAGGGAGGCCGTAAGATATGTTCCCCCAAATGCCCGTGCACTTGACTATGGCCAAGATCGACGCGCAGGAGGTCAGCAGCTGGCTCTCACTGCTCCTCCCAGCTCAACACCCCCACCTCATCGACACGAGTCGCCCAGACACCGTCAGCCCCACACTCGTCCACGTTATGACTGGTGAGAAGGTAAGACAAACTTATTGCTCTTCTTATATATATTACGTTGTTTTTTTCAACTCAATTCAAGAACCATGCTGGGGTTTTTTTTGCAATACACCTTAAATTAAGGTTTGCTTCCTGTCGTTAAATATCAAAATAGAAGAAATTGATGTTTTTGGGGTTTTTTAGGGGATTTTTAGGGTTGAACAAGATGCAAAAGCGTAGCCTAAACAGTGTTTGTTTTTCAGGTTTTAATGTAAAAAAGAGTTAATCCTGCGTTTGTTTTTTTTCCTTCTACTTTTTTTTCCTTCCTTCCTGTACTCGAAACATAACCGCATAAGTAGGGACATGATGAGTTATCCTGACTGTACGATGAGGAGCAATCTTTAACACTATAAACGGCTACTGTTGGACTTGCGGTGTGATCTAAGGCCACCATTTTAAATTGACTCCCATGACTGATGTTGGGTTAAACGGACTCCAGAGTTGTTCAATAAGATCTCCTTTGAACCCATAATCGGTATAAAGTTAATATTATCTGTCTTTTGTAATCTGATGTCATGAATCTCCTTGGCTCTAGACAGGTGTCTGTCCTACTTGGCGAGCAGATGGAAGGAGTTGAAGGAGCACCTCCCCGATGCTGTGAAACACGCTGAAGACGGAAGTTGATGATTGCCACAGCTGCCCGTCATTAATGTTTGATATGACTGGACTGTCTAAAACATAAGCAACATATTACACACACACACACACACACACACACACACACACACACACACACACACATGCACAACAAAACAAAACAAAACATCACACACTTGATAGTTGCATCTACAGTTCAACCTCTTTACTGTTACACAGAGATATACAGACGCCCTTGTGTAAACACGGGTGTAACTACACTCACTTTATATATATATATATGTATACTCATTCTTAAAACTTGACATGTGTTTTTGCCCGCTGCACTTAAGAGCTGCAGTATACAGTACTTCTACTGTACAGTCCATTTTATGTTTGTGAGGACACTAGTGTGTCAGTGAATTGAATTGTATACTGTTAACTAATTAATCTAACTGAATAAAAGTTCATTAAACATTGTTAGATAATTGAAAATGTGTCTGTGGTGTTTGAATGCATGTCTTGAATTATGATGGTTTGAATTGCAAATGGCGTCATTGTGGAGGTTCATGAATATTTCCACCTATATATTGATTTTTAAAGAATAAATCGGTTGTATTGACGGTTGTTTGCAAGTTGATGTTGTATAAATCTGCAGCTGAGCTGGTGTTGTTGAACAGATGTCATTATTCCTACTTTATCCTCCTGTACTGATGCTGCTGGCTGCCGTGTCTGCAGGTCATGTGATGTGCTAGTGGAGCAGCCAATGAAAAACTTCCTATTTTCTGACAAATCACTGCCATAATGGGGTCTCAAGCTGCCTCTGGCTGTGTGCTCTGTATCTTTAATTAACATCCATGACTATTTTTAAATGCGCCCCCCCGGCAGCCGATGCTCCTGGCACCTGTCTTCATGTCTCCTTTCATCCCCATCATTTCATCTCCAACGTTTGCTGAGAAGGCGACTCATTTGGTGTTGTCTTTGCTGTGATCTATCCTCCAGTGGTTTCTTTATGGTGCTATGCTGTCATCCACATCCTAAAGTATAGAGACATCTGTTTCCTTTTTTAACCAAAAGAGCAGCGTATGGAAAACAGAACTGTCTGAATTAGACAGCAATCACAAAATAGCTTTTTATGTGAGCATTTTGCGAGGACAGTATTTTCACATCTCACTGGGCTATAGTTGTGAGTTGGATCAATAACATAATTGTGTTTTCATGAAGAAGATGATGGTAACTTACAGGGCAGTTTAGAATAGGTTATTTTCCAGCATCCTCACTGATGCAAAAATCCACACAGCTCCAGCTACTCCATCCCATCCTTCTTTTCTCTCCCTGTTTCGTTCCCTCCCCTGCTCCCTCCATCTTCCAATGACTCACATGCTCCCCCTCCCCCCTCGTGTCATACGTTTTCATCACTTCTCCCACCTCCTCTTCCCTCTACCTCTCCCTCTTGTTCGCCCACATAGACTCACTCTCTCCACCAGGCTTCAGACACGGCAGGTAATGTTAAAAAAGATGGATCTACTCTTCATTCCCTCCATCCCTCTAAGCCTCCTCCTCCTCCTCACCCTTCTCATCATCTCACTGTCTTCTGTCTCATCTCTTCATTGCTCCACATTCTCAGTCACCGGTTGAGACAGCACAGAAATTGAACTGGCTTGTGGTCTGGAACAGGTTGACAGTAGATTTTTAAATAGGTATGCAATATCAGCTTTTGATTAATGCTTCAATTTCTTATTCTGTGTGTGTGTGTGTGTTAGAGAGCCTCTTTTCCACAGCTTTCCATCCATAAGGCTGCGTCACTATAGTCACAGCATGTGTTTAAGCGAGGAAGAGAGTGCAAAGTCCTTGTGATTAAAGCGAATTTGACTGTATGACTGTCAACTGCAGCAAAACCCATTTTGATTACTGCTTTTAATACAGTGTTTTAGGGATCATTTTCACATACAGCTGCATCTTTCTGCACCACTTCTTCATTCACATCCTTCTGTAATCAGATTTGAATAAGTGCCAGAATTTATGTATGAGCCCTGAGCCACAATCTGCTGTAAAAATTGTGAAATGAGGCTAATGTTCTCTTGTTTTTTTTAAAAAGGATGTCTATAGAGAATATTGTTGCCCGGGAAATCCTGGACTCCAGGGGAAACCCCACCGTGGAAGTAGATCTGCATACAGGCAAAGGTAAAAAACAAACAAATACATTCAAACCTCCCCCTCTTGCCGTCATCTCATCTGACCTTCTCTCTTCCTCATCTACTTTTCACCCTTTACACATACCTCCTCCTCCCCCACTGACCCATCCTCTATGTCTAATCCAGGTCTGTTCAGGGCAGCTGTGCCCAGTGGTGCCTCAACTGGCATCTATGAGGCTCTGGAGCTCCGAGATGGAGACAAGACTCGCTACAAGGGCAAAGGTGACTACTTATACAATGTATTCACTCACTCACACAAGTATGCTTCGTACTCCACTTTTCCCATATTTGTTCAATAAAATGGACACTGTCTCTTCATACGTCTTTCTGTCCTGCTGTCTAAGGTGTGACCAAGGCTGTTGCTCACATTAATGACACCCTCGGACCGGCACTCATCCAATCTGTGAGTACAACATGGTAAAGAACAGGTGGAGGAGCATGAAAAATCAGTTTACTGTGTAGGTGACATTTTGCTTTCCTTCCAGGGAATTAGTGTGCTAGAGCAGGAGAAACTGGACAACATGATGATTGAAATGGACGGCACCGAAAACAAATGTAAGCCAACATTTCATTGTACACTGACGTGCTTCTACCCTACCAACGTTATCTATATGTTTAGTCACTGCTTCTGTGATTAATCCTCCCAGCCAAGTTTGGGGCCAATTCTATTCTTGGAGTATCACTGGCCATATGCAAAGCTGGCGCAGCAGAGAAAGGTGTCCCCCTGTACCGTCACATTGCTGATCTGGCAGGAAACGGAGAGCTAGTCCTCCCAGTTCCTGTGAGTTTTGGTTTCTAAATGTCTGAAAATGCAACGTCCAAACAGAAGCACACAAAAATAAATGTATCTCTCTTATCTGCCCCCTTTATTTGATAGGCTTTTAATGTGATCAACGGGGGCTCTCATGCTGGTAACAGACTGGCTATGCAGGAATTCATGGTTCTTCCTGTGGGTGCCGAGTCTTTCCGCGATGCCCTACGTATGGGTGCGGAGCTCTACCAGACCCTGAGAAGCGTCATCAAGGAGAAGTATGGTCAGGATGCTACAAATGTGGGGGATGAAGGAGGGTTTGCCCCCAATATACAGGAGAACAGTGAGGGTAAGTTCCACAATCCTTCGAAAATGCCCCCTTTCTCCTTCTTTCTGATAACCTGCCATGTTAGCCTACATCCTCCTGTTGTTTCCTGGCAGCCCTGGAGCTGATCAAGACGGCCATAGAGAAAGCGGGTTTCACAGATAAAGTGGTGATAGGGATGGATGTTGCCGCCTCAGAGTTTTTCAGTGAGGGAAAATATGACCTGGACTTCAAGTCTCCACCCAATGCTGCCCGTAATATTAGTGCTGACGAGCTGGCCAGCATCTACCAGGGCTTCATAAACAACTATCCAGGTGTGTATTGTTATGCATGTGAGGATATGTCCGTGCATGAAATTGCTTCCTTATCACGTCTCGGCAATATGTTTTTATGAAGCATTTTAAGAGGGGGATCTTATTGATTTCTGCAGAAACATTAGGCCACCATCCCTGGAAACAAACCGTCAGTGTTACTGCGTCACTGTTCTCAGAAAACAGATGAACCAGTCTAATTTTATTTCTACCACTGGCACATTTTGGTTCTCAGCTTACAGATATAGAGAGCTGATGGAGAGAAAAACAGAGCCTGGAAAGGCTTAGTCTTTCCTCCTGACAGTTAGGTCTCTAAAAAATGTTTCAATAATGTGCGATTGCATAATTTACAAGCAGGGAGGCTTGTTGCTCTGTCAGTTGTGTGTTTACTCCTTTTGGGGCAAGTGTTCATGTATTTATAATGTGTGTGGAGACTTTGGGATCATTTCTAGTATTGTTAGTGAAAGCAAGTTCTAATATTTGATTTTTGCTGCAAAATGACTTTCCCTCCTTTCATTTCTTTCCTTCAGTGGTGTCTATCGAAGATCCTTTTGATCAGGACGACTGGCCTGCTTGGTCACAGTTCACAGCCTCAGTGGGCATCCAGGTTAGAGATGATCTGGGAATTCTGGCATGTTACCCTTCAATGTGAAGAGTGCACCTTACTGTGCTAGCCTAAATATCAGCCTGCAGCCACCAGGTCATTCTGTGAGTCTTTTACAGTCATTCACGGGTTTTTATCTACCTGTGTTCATAGGACTCTCCTGCACACCCAGGTAGTGAAGCAACTGTTCCTTTAACCATGAATATACAAACTGTGCTTCCAGCTATATACCTAGAAGAATCAGTGCATTTGGTATCTTTTTGTATGATTTTCCTTGTTTGTGCAAGGAATTGATCTCTTGACTTTGTGGATCTTTGTCTTGTCTTAGCCACATTGTTGTTTATGCAGCACTATGCAAATTCCTAGACCTAACCTAACTGAGCCTGCTCAAATAGATATTGAGAACTTGAGAAAGTGCCGCATCACAGAGAACTAGAAGCAAGTAAAAATAGATGAGGGATTTGACTTTAACTCAAAATAGCTGTTGATGTGGCAAAATAAATAATACAGCAGAAGACTGTTCTGGAGACTGGGGGCAGCAGCTGACGAGGCTCTGTCACCGCTGGTTTTTAGGTGGGATCAAGGGACTGCAAGTGCAATAACGACTTTGTTATTATTATAACCTTTATTTAACTAGGTTTAAGATCTCTTTTGCAAGAGAGACCTGGCCAAGAACGACTTAAGCGACCTAGTAGTAGAAAGAGGGTTTAACATAATGTACGGTACCGTGGAGATAAACCAGAGGATGTCTAGTGTTAGAAACAATGAACACAGCAGAAACACAGCGTTACTGCCCATGACTAACAACATGCACTTTGGGTTTTCTGTGACATTTCTGTATGTGTTGCTTAGGTGGTTGGAGATGATCTGACTGTCACAAACCCACGCAGGATACAACGAGCCGTGGAGGACAAGGCCTGCAACTGTCTGCTCCTCAAAGTCAACCAGATTGGATCTGTCACAGAGGCCATCAAAGCGTAATGTTGATGTTTTTCAAATTTCACACAGAAACTTGGACAGATATGCACAAACGTGCCTGCAGTTTGAGAGAGAACATGGTGTTTATGCTTTTTCGCTCCGTTTATGCCCCTCAGGTGTAAACTGGCCCAGGAGAATGGCTGGGGTGTGATGGTGAGCCACCGCTCAGGGGAAACAGAGGACACTTTTATAGCTGACCTGGTGGTTGGTCTTTGCACTGGACAGGTAACACACACACAACCGCACAAGAAATGTTTTTCATTCTCTTTTTCTATATATTTCATTATATATTTATTTGCACCGTATTACTTGTACGGTAGGTTGCCAGTAGGTTGTCGTACACAGTGCATAAATGGGACAACATTAGAATAATAAATGCGCCAACATCTCAGTGCAGTAGTCCAGTCTGGGATCATAAGAATGGAAAACACTAATACTTTATGAAGAGATGCAGTTGTTGAACATGTGTATGGTAATATGATAACTTACATAATGTAGATTTGAAGCCTTAAAATCTACATCAGTCCATAACAACAAAAACTAAGTAACATAAGTTATCTTATTAAGAAAAACAAACAGCACCCTCATACTAATGGTTGTTGATGATTATATACAATACATAAAGCTTGTCTCTGTGTAATTTGAATAATTTTGGTGTGGTAGCTATTAATTAGTATAAAAGTCTTTACACAAAATCTCACAGGAAAGTGTCATTTTCAAAATTTTTCAAACAATTTAAAAAAAGGGAAAATCAAAATAAAATCTTTATTGCTGTTTTAACACTGTGCGTCAGCAATAAAACTGCCAATAACTGACATAAAAAATCTTTTTAATCTGTTTGTGTCCCATCAGATCAAGACTGGAGCTCCCTGCCGATCTGAACGTCTGGCTAAATACAACCAGCTCATGAGGTGGGTTTCTACTGCATATACAGCATATTTGTATCTTTTAAAGTTATTTATTCCTTTTTTTGTATTTCCCTTCTTTTCTACTCCTTCCATTTTCCATCTTTCTGCACTGCATTGCTTTTCTATTTTCATCCCCACCTCCTCTTCCTCTCAGGATTGAGGAAGAATTAGGTGACCAGGCCCGCTTTGCTGGGCATAACTTCCGCAATCCCAGCGCCCTTTGAGTGCCAATGGCAGTGGTGCACAAGAAAGCACTCATAAATATGGTGTATAAGATTTCCCTGAACAGATAAATGGTTTTACTGTCATACCTTTCCCGGTGAAGCTCAAAACACACAGATGTACACTTAGATAAGTCTGAAAATAAATAATATGCACAGAGTATTCATTGTAGCTGTAATCAGTCTAACACCTCTGCAAGTGAAGGCATGCATCTCCTGGTTGGTTTGTATGACTCTCCCTTTCCTGTCTCCTATTCACTAAGTGTGAAAAAGCTTTTATCTTTTGTGCCCTGTCGTTTTGTCTCCCTCGTGTTGCTGCACAAGTGCGTCTGTTATTTTGTTGAAGGTTAAGCTCAATAAAGAGATGACTACATGTTAACTCTGTTCTTGTTGTACTTTTTAAAGGAAGTGTCGGGCACTGCAGGGGTGAAACATTTAAGGTACAGGGGTCAAGAATTTGATTTGAGAGTTCCTGCAGGTGGAAAACTGAAGAAATTAAATCAATGTTGTTGTTGCTAGCAGCCTGTTACAAATACACACAATTTGTTCTAATTTCTTTAGTTGCATCTATATAACCCAACAATATATAAACAGAGCTATTAGCTGAAAACTTGGCATATCTCAGCATGGTGTGCAGTGTGTCCTTAAACATTTGAGGAAACTGGACAAGTGGAGAACAAAAGAAGAAGTGTCAGGCCTAAAAAAAAACTATCTACAGCAGATGAATAATATCTGAAAGTGATGGCCTTATGAAAGAGGGAAAAATCCAGCAAAGAGCTGACACAGGACCTGAGAGATGCACCTGGACCTTCTGTTGATCTATCTACTGTTCACCGAAGCCTCATTAGAAATGGTCTCCATGAAGGATGGCTGTCAAGAAGTCAGTCTTCAAGAAGGGAAACATTTAGCTATGGCAAATGACACAAGAAGTGAACAGAAAATCAGTAGCAACAGGTCTTATGGAGGGATGAATCCTCCCAAGGATCCTGTGGGATAATCTTGACAGAGAACAGAACAAAAGGCAGCCACCATCCAAAGAAGAGCTTTTTAAATGTACTGCAAGAGGCCTGGAGAACTATTCCTGAAGACTACTTAAAGAAATTACAAGAAATATTGTCTAAGACGGTTCAAGCTGTGTTGACGCATAAAGGTGGTGCTCATACCAAATACTGACTTTCAAGCTCAACAAATCACTGCACAAATTTCTCGTCCGAGAACAAAAAAACCTAAAGAAAAGAGGGGCGGCCGAGACTTTTCCGGTGTATTGTATATTTCTATAGATAGCGTATAAACACTCCATTCGTGAAATTTCTCGGTCTCATCGCATATTTCCTCGGGCTCACACCTGTCCCTGACAACAGCACGTCAGCAGCGGCTGTAACGATGCACGAGCAGTCCTCACTCGGAACCGAGCAGCAGAGGGCGCGCGAGCAGTGCTCGGTTCCTGTCGTGCCAGGGTTGCTGGTGACGATGATGGAGGAAGGCTGGGGCCGCGCAGGCGCACCGCGCAAAGTCTCCAGTCAGGTTGCCATGGTTACCACACAATAGGAGACGGGACAGGGGGGCTGAGCGAAGGGGAGAGGAGTGAACGACAGGAGCAGGGAGGAGGAGGAGGTCTGCAGAGCCGCTTGACTGGACACACCGCTGCAAGCTTTTCTCAGACAGACAGACAGACAGACAGTCATTGAGCTGCCGGACAGACACACAACAAGATTATTTAATGGTGTTAATTGTTTAATTATTCCTAACGAGTTGGGGTCTTCTTTGTTAAGTCACTGACAATGACGCTCATTAAAATTCTCTTTAAAAATCGTGTTCTCTCTTGAATCCACCTCTCAGGCTGTTAGACAAATTCAATCAGGCCTTTAAGAACAGAGATATACTGGTTATTTCGTCCTCTTCAGGGTTCACTGCGAGGCAAGCGGGTTGTTATTCAGTCTGAGCAGAGCCTCTTCATACAGTAAAGGTGACTCTAAAGGGACTAGGCAAGAGAGACCCTCCCTCTTGGTCCCCTCCCTCTTCAGAGTTTTGGCCCTCACTCTGCGCCTCTCTTCCTCTTTCTCCCTGCCATACTACTCCCTCCTTCTCCAACCTCCCCCTCTCTCCTTATGCAAATCACGCCCTCACCACTCTCCCTTTCCGTCACCCGACGTGCATCCCTCTCCCTGGCTCACCCCTCCGCTAAATATTGTGACTGTAAGACCGGAGAGGGGTATAAAAAAAGTGCAAGTCGTCTTGGAGGAAAAAGGGGGAGTAGGTAGAGTGGGAGAGGGGGGGCAAAATAGAAGAAGGGGGCGAAAGGGGGTGGGGAAGAGGCGAGGGTACGCATCAATTTGTACAGTCTTCAGTTGGCACCCCTGTTTTCCCCTGCAACGAATAGCAAGAGATTTCTTCTGCGTTATTGTTATTATCGGAGCCCGTTGCAATATGAGCCAGCGCGAGCCTCTGTTGACAGACGGCTTGGCTCTGAGGTGTGCGTGTCTGCGTGCAACATAAAACGACAAAACAGGGAGAGAAAGGAAAGGCAGAGTGAGAGTGGGAGAACGCATCGCTGGATATTATAGGTAAGGAGAAGGAAAATGGATGCTTACACTCTTGTGTTTGGAGCTATTCCTGATGGCCACGTTTGTGCTCTCCCTACCATTTTTTTCCTTTGTGCGCTAATCATCATCCTGCATTACGGCTAAATTATGTCCCGGTGAGTTAATGTTAATAGAGTGCACGACGCGCACCCACATTCCAGCGAGGAGAGGGGCAGAGGGAGCCGGTGCGAAATGCCACGATTCGCCATTCGGATACCTCTTTTTTTTTTTAAACATGTGCAGCGTTTGGAAACAGCCCTGCACAGGCATCCATTCTGATTGTGAACATGTATGTGCTGCTGAACACGTCGTCGCGGATGGACTATGCTCCGTCGCGGCAGTCTGTGGCAGGCTTCAGAGCAGCTTTGGCCGGTCTCCTCTGCGTGTGTATCAATAACATTCGCAGGAAGAAAGAAGAAAGAGTCGTTGCGGTGCCCGCTCGCTGGTGATGTAAGCAGAGCAACTGCATGCTGCTGCTTTGCATCACACGCAGGGGCCAGTTTGTTGATGATGATGCGTGCACTGTGTGCTTGCATGGGTGTGCAGAGGAACTAGTGGCGTTAATGTTGCTGGGGTTTGTGTCCTAGTTGTCTGCTGACCATAGCCAAGGATCTGCAGGTGGACTACAGACAGGCCAATAGCAGCCACCTGTAACTGAGATGCATTGTGTAGCTGATACAGAGACCTTATAGCAGGCACAGAATGCTTATATTCCTGTCATGAACAAAGTCATGTGCAGGTAAATTAGAGGCCTGCATACTCAAGGCACACATGCTCTTTTCCCATTGAGTGTGAACTGTGATTGTGACTTTAAAGACTATTCTTGAAGCCTTAATCTCTCACTGCAGCATGCACTAATTAATGCATAGCCATGTGTGGTGGAGCTGCAGCAGAATTTAGCTTAGTTTCTTTGAATATAAACATGTTTACTGGTAGATTGTTCATGCACATAACCAATAAGGGTTCCTCCATTTTTCATCCAACGTTGTGCACTATTTTTAACCTCATTCAATATACATGAGTCATTTTTTTCTTCATAGTGGCACGTGTGAATGGATTAAACGTGCACTAGCAAAGTGCTACTGTACACTGTCAACCACAACCAGATGGGTAAAGAATATAGACATTGTACATTACTCTAATGACTGTCTGAATAAATAAGAATGTGATTCTACTGGCCAGAACCAGGTCATGTGGGTTAACCACAAGTGGCTGTGGGTTGTTGTAGAGAAGGTGGAAGCAGGGGAGTGTATATGTGTGTGTGTGGGTGGGTGGGGGGGTGGGGGTGTGGCTCTATATTCCCTAGATGTTTGCTTGAGTTCTGTCTTCTGCAGACTGCGATCCAAAATGCACTTCTACTATTTATATTTCCTGCTCCACATCTATTATCTGCATTTCGGTGTTGTAGCTCATCTCAGAATTGGTGCATTCTGTCAGAGAGTGCGGGTTAACCTCTTGTGCCTGTGGTTTTGGGCTGTTGTGGTGAAAGCAGAGGGCAGAGAGGAGACAGGTTTGAGCACAGTGAAGAGCAGTTGTGCCAATACAGTGTGAAGCATGCAGGGAATTTAAATGCTGTTACTGTGCTCTCGCTGTTGCACACTCAGATGGTTTCAAAATGTCAAAAATTCCTGAACTCCACTCACAGTGAAGATAGCGAATGACATTGATTATCACTGCATCCTTTAGTGATGTTTATTTTTTAGTCTCTTAGTAGGGTTTCCATACAGACTGAATCATGTCTACTTTGCTTGTGCTTCTTCACAGATTTTGGTAGCTCTCATGGTGTAACACAGCCCATCAGTAAACAACTGAAACCACTTCAGTTCCTGCGTTGGCTCGTGTTGTAAAATGGATGTTATAAAGAAGAAATAATGAAAACAAGGACACACAAAGAATCGGTATGCACAAGCCTACGTCTGCTTTTTATTGCAGTGTCAGAGAATGAGTACCTGCCTCATTTCTCTACATTTACAAGTGTGACTACACAATAATCTGTTACATCTATTATCATTTTCAACATAGCTACATTGTCTAAACAGCGTTGTCCAAAAGAAAGCAAAATTCCTTGTTCTTGTTTTATTTTTGTATCTTTCGCTCAGTGTTCTGACTTGACTCTGTTATGTCCCACTCTTCGTCACACCCCCCTCCCCTTCCAATTCTTCACTTATTGTTGCCCATGCTACATTCCACTGTGAATTGAATGACTCTCGTTTGGCTTGAGTTAACTCTTCTTTCGCTTCAACTAACACGTTTGCTTATTTATTTATTGTATTCCCACATTTTGCACCACTTGCCATCTTTTCCTCCTTCGCCGGACTTTGCAGATGCCCATGCGCAGTGGGCGACGGAGGGGGGCAAGTGAAGAGAGAAGGGGTCGACGCCCGCACCCCAGCCCCACTCGACCTGAACGCAACGACAGACAGACGGTTAGAGTCCGTCTCTTTTGGCTTGTTTTTCACCTCTCGCTGGTTTTTTGGTATTCATTTTTTAGGTGTGCATGCAAGTACAAAAGTCAAGAAGAATGAAAAGCTGTGTTTGTTTAGGATTTTGTGATTTGGGTTGTGTGTGCTGTCACTGTATGAGTCATCAGTATGATTGCCACAGACATATCTTTGCAGTGTAAGGATTGTTCAGCTCTGTGTTGTGCACCTTGGCACTTTGAAATCTTTGATGTTTTGTGTTTCACTGATGTTGTGTGTGAGTGTCTGCATGCAAGTGTGACTGTGTTCTAAAAACAGGCTTATTAAGGATTCAGAAGCATCACAACAGAATTAAAAGTCTTGTGTTGTTTTAGCAAAGAGGTGCTGGTGAGGAATTGGCTGGGAATCGCTTCAGTCGCAGATCACAAGGGCATGATTCATCAGAGAGTGAGGGGGAGGAACTTGTGTCTCCTCCAAAGAGGCAGAAAGTTCAGGTTTGTGTTACATTTCATCAGCTTGTTATTTAAAGAGCAATTATAAAGCTGTGATTCAATCATCCAAACATTGCTGTCTCAGCTGGAATTATATTTTTTCCTTCTAAAAATATGACCGCAGTGTTATCAGTTTTCACCTCATCCACAAATTATTTTTTTCTTGTCAGGATTCGGCCTCTACTCCGAACCCTCCAACATCAACACACTCCACTGACAGCTCAACTCCTTCCATTGTCCCACCCCCAACCTCAGTTGCCAGCCAATCCCGTGAGAGCGACAATGAAGATGGCCAATCCCAGGGCAGTAGGAGTTCAGTTGTAGGGAGCCTGGCTAATAGCAGTAGTAGTCTAAGCAGTGGGCGGGATATAGACCAGGACAATCGGTCCTCATCTCCAAGTCTTTCCGCTTCCCCTCTTGGGAGCCTAGACTCTGATTCAGATGGCCCCGATTCCCCAAAGCAAGGAGAACGGGAGAAAGGTAAAGAGGGAGGGACAGGGAAGGTCACAAGTGAGGATAGGAGAGCACTACGAGAGGGAAGAGGGGATGAATCCTGTGGCGATGGAGAAAAGCAAGAAGTGGAGGCAGTTGAGGACTGCCCGTCTCTGAAGGCCCCCTCCACTCCCTGCTCCTCTTCTAGTCTGACTCCTTCTCTCCGTGGAGCAGGAGATTCATCAAATGACAGCAATAGTGGGAGGAAGTCATATTTCTCCTTGGACTCCAAACTGATGTGTAAAGTTGAGTATGGTGCACCAACAGTTGTTGATGGTCCCCTAAGTGGCAACAGAATGACTTCCAAAGCTAGCACACAGTGTGTGACCAAGACAACGCTGTCTGCAGGAGATTTTTCCCACAACAGCCCTAACATTTCCCATGCCTTACCCCCTCCGCTTCCTCCTCCACCTGCCCTGAAGCCCTTGGAGCTTGGGGGACAGAACTTGCCTGTTGAGGTTAAAACAGAAAGAGACAAAATAGAAAAGGCTGACAAACTCCTTGACAAGACTCAGTCTACGCCTCCATCTCTGCTGCCACAGACCGGCCCCCAGCCACAATCCCAGTCCCAGCCTCAGACCCAGCCCTCCAACCACCCTCACCACTACAGCTCCACCAGCTGGCAGGGTGGCACAGCAACTGGTTGCCAAGGGAGCTGGGGCTATACCCGTTACCCTGGCAACCACCACCCACATCAACCACAGCACCAGCCCCCAGTACAGCAACAGCAACTTCCCTCCGTTTACAACCCTCCATCCTCTCGCCACTCCTCCTCCCACCCCTCTTACCTCCCCCATCCTCACCCCCACCCCCACAGGGAGTACCTTCCCAGGTACACCGGAGGGGGAGGGGACAGAGAGAGGGGCGGTGCAGGAGAGAGGGAGCGGGGAGTGAGGGGGGAGTGTGGGGGGAGGGAGATGAACCGGGAGTTCTCTGCTCCCATTGGCAACAGCAGCAACAATAGCAGTGGAGGAAATAGTAACAGTGCTTGTGGTGCTATGGGTGGACCCAACAGCATCCAAGGTAGAGAGTTTGGGGGTCTGGCAGTAGGTCAGAACCGAGAGTACCAAGGTTCTGGGAGAGATGGACCTAACATGGGTCCGGAAAGAAGAGATTTTGGTCCAGCCTTCAGAGACCGGGAGCGTGAAAGGGAACGTGAAGGAGGAAGAGAGTTTAATCTGCCAAACCAAAACCAGGGAAGAGACTTTGGCCCCAGTGGAGCCACAGGGGGGCATCCCAGAGACAAAGATGGAAGCAGATGGGGTGAGTTTGGGGGCCAGACAAGAGAGGTTGTGAGCAACAGTAACCCGAACAACTCCATCCCACAGGGAAACCCCCCAAATTCAAACAGTGGGCTACCAGTCACCCCTATGCTGAACCGTGACCCACCTGCATCACCTCAAAACAACCCCAGTCACCCTTCCCATTCGTCCCTGTCCCAACACCCCCACTCACACCCCCCAAGCTCATCGAACCGGGACTTCCCTCCTCCCATGGACCAGACACAAACGCCCTCCTCTGGAGCAGACCACTTTCACAGAGAATATCCTCCTACCGGAGGAAAAGACTTTCCTCCAGGAGCACCTCATTCCGCTGGCACAAATCGGGAGTATTTAAGCTCCCCCGGGGTAACTCCAAGCCTTGGACGAGAGTATTCTGGGCCTGGAGGGACCCAGCACCCTCACCCACCCCATCCTCACTATCAGTCTGGGCCCAAAGACAGAGAGAGGGACACAAACATCAGAGAGTCTGCTCTGTACCAAAGCCGTGGAGGCCCAAATCAGCCTCCTGCACTCTCTCCCTCCTCCTCTTCCAGCCATCATGGACCATACCCCCATCCAGCATCTCAGCCTCCTCTTCCCCCTTCTCAAGGCTCTCATAACCAACCACCTCCCTCAAGTATGGCACCAAGTGTACGTCCCCCACACTATCAGTCCTCTGCTCAGACTCCTCCAACACCCCTATCTCCCTTACCCAGCCCATCTACCAATCAGATGGGAGCCTTCTCATCTTTTCCCCCAGGCTCCTCCTCTGCACCCAACATTCAGCTTCCTGCACCAGGTGTGTCAACAAGCTGTTCTCCTGGATGTCGCCCTTCCCCTTTCCATGGCACTTTGAACAACCACCCTCAATTCAGTGGAACGTATCACTCCAATGGGAACAATGGCAGCAATGTGGTGAACAACAGTAGCAACAGTAGCGCACCCAGTAGCAACAGTAACAACTCACAGTCACTCTCGCCTCAAAACGTCTCAAAGGGACCTCCACCTCTTAACAACTCGACCAACAACAACAGCATCTCCACACCTGCCTCAAGCTCTTCACTCCCCAGTGTAGATGGACATTCAGATTCAGGCCCGCCTCCCACGCCTGTCATCAAGGAAGAACCAATAGAGGACAGGGAGGAGAGTGAAAGTCCACCACCTGTGTTAAGAAGTCCGTCACCTGAACCAAAACCAGTGGACATTCCCATCCACGCCAGCCAATCAGCTCGGTAAAAGTCAAATTAGCATCATTATTCTAAGATTGTCAGTGTGTCACTGCCTTCTGTTCCTTATTGACAGTAAGGTAATAGTTGTAAAATGCTTTCTCATTCCAGGTTTCACAAGGTTCTTGATCGTGGCAGCGGGAACTCCTGTGCTCGCAGTGATGTCCTCTTTGTCCCGTTAGATGGCTCAAAACTATGGAAAAAGAGAAATGAGATCATTGAACGGGCCCGTAGGGAGGTCGAGCAGAGGGCCAGAGACCTGAGAGAGAAAGAAAGGGAACGAGAGAGGGAGCGTGAGCGTGAGAGGGAACTGGATCGACATCTACAGGTGAGCATGTTTCAGGGTGATAAAGTACGCTGTCAGATTTGATGGATTTGATGTAGATTAAATTGATCAGTTTAATGGGAAGAGAGTAAAATAGGTCAGAGCACATGTGATTTACTGTCCTCTTGTTTTCTCTTTAGCAGCAGAAGGATGTCAACGCTGCTGGAGGGGGTCGCCAGGGCTCCTCACTCTTCTTCCCCCCCTCATCCTCTATCATTCTCGACCCGTCTTCTTCCGCTTCTTCCTCCAGCAACCCTGTGCACCATCATGCCTCTCACCCCCAGCATCACCATTCACATCCACACGCTCACCTTCCTCCAGCACACCATCTCCACCCCAGTCTTTCCCACTCTATCCCTCATTCCCTTCTCTTACCTTCTATGGGTGGGGCTTCAGCAGTTGTTGGAGGCCATCAGGGGGCTCTGGGAATAGGTATAGGAGGGCCATATTTGGGCCCTGACACACCAGCGCTGAGAACTCTTAGCGAATATGCTCGCCCCCATGCTATGTCTCCACTAGGAGCAGCAAGTCGTGCCCAGGCACACCACCCTCAGATTCACCATGGTCACCCCCATGTCCACCCCTCATTCTTCCTTCCTCAGTTTCAGAATCATGCTTTAGGCCACCCACACCACCTGCCCACCGATGCAGCCACAGCAGCAGCCATCCTGGGCTTTTTGTATGGTGGCAGCCTTGAAGGTGGCCCAGGCGTTGGTGGACACCCTGGGGTGGCAGGAGGCCCAGTACCAGGAGGGATTGGGGGTGCAGGATTAGGAGGTGTTGGCTTCCCTCACACGGTTGCAGCTCATCGAGATCGGATGAAGCCTGGATTTGAATTTAAGAGTGACGAGCGGGTTTACCCGCCAGGATCCTTACCTGATCCTGCAGCTATTGCTCTTGCTCACTCACATTCACACGCCCAAGTCAATGCCCATGCTCATGCTCACTCCCTGCTCCTTGGAGGAGGTGTAGCAGGAGCTAATGAGGTATCACTTTATGGCACCCCCCCTCCTCCAGCTCCACCTGGACCTCAGCACCTCCAGAACCCAACCTTGGCACCGGTAACTCGACCTCCTAACCCTCCCGCCCCACAGTCCCTGTCAAATCCACCCCCTTCATCTCTCCTCCCACCTTCTCTCCCTTCTCACCCTTCATCTGCTCCACCGGCTGCCCCCTCAGCCCCAGCAGCCCCTGCTGCTCCTCCGCCGGCTCCTCCTCAGCCTGCCCCACCAACCTCCAATGCCGCCTCCCTTCATCACCCAGTTCCCCATTCTTCTTTTCCCAGCTCCCTGTCCTCTCATCTGCCACCAGCCCCTGCTCCAGCTGCCCCTCCCGAGACCTACCCCACACCCACCCGTTCCCCCGCCTCCTATGAGCGTGACAGGAGTGGAGAAAGGGAGCGGGACAGGGAGCGGGACAGAGCGGCTTTGCCGGCTTTTGGGGACAGAGAGCGAGAAAGGGGAGGAAGTGGTGGAGGAAGTGGTGGTGGAGGAGGAGGAGGAGCAGGAGGAGGAGGAGGAACGGGAGGAGGAGGAGGGGGAGGAGGAGGAGGAGGAGGGAGTGGAGGTGGAACAGGTGGAGGAGGTGGAGGAGAGAATCTGGGGCGTCTTCAGATGTTGAACGTGACGCCTCATCATCACCAGCATTCACACATCCACTCACATCTTCACCTGCACCAGCAAGACACAGGTACCCACTGCTACTAACAATGCTGTCATTGACACTGTTAACGCATCAATTATCAGATTCCACAGATGTGGCGCTATAAACAGATGTAGTCCAACAGCTATTTTTAAAGATTTGTTAACAAAAATAGGAAGATCCTAAAGGATGAGGCTGGTGATGTTCTGCAGATAGGAGACAGCTGTAAATGGTAATGTAAGAGTCAGATTGTTTCATCTGTGACGATAAAGGAAAAGTTTTGGTTCTGGTAGCTTTCCTCCTTTAGACCAAAAGAAGCAGAACAAATCTGCTCAAATAGAAATCCAAAACCATCAGCTCTTTCCTCACAATAATTGAACTTTTTATTAGCTTTTTAAAAATCTTATCTGCATACAAGTAATGATCCGAGCGTACAGCAAGAAGCCATGTATCTGGATAACACATTCACTGAAAGTCCGGAAACACTGGCTAAAAGACGTAACTATTAGACTTCTGTATTTTATTTCGCACATACGCCATGCTGCTGGATATGTTGGACCGAAAAATGTCCGTCCATGTCTAAAAAAGACTGATCAATTTATATGAAAATAAAGTAAAAATAAAGTTTACATCGTTATTAGTTAATAGATTACTGTACTCATATGGGCTTTGAATTGACTCGAACAGGACGTAACGATGAAATAAAACAGCAGTGTCAACGAAAGCAAACATAAAAAGGTGCCAGCTTTATCCTTTCACTCTAGCATGATAAATTTTTGTATTAGTGTTGTATTGAACACTGCTTTCCCTTCACTGCATGTGATGTGGCTCATAGTTTCACCAGAAAGTCCTTACCGATGGTGTTTAAAAACATTTGGTTTATCCAGTAAATCTTAATGAGACAATAGTTCACTCAGACTTCTGTTTGAGAACAACAATAAATAGATAATGACAAGCAAGACAGATCCCTGATAAAGTTTCATGTGCTCATTAATATTGCATTTTTGTAACTTTTTTATCGATAGATGTCTCGTAGTGAGATAACTGAACATATAAGCAAGAGTATTCATGTATGTGTATCCACCATACCAATCTCTGTGACATAATCTGAAATTTCTCAGTGTCTGAATGTTACCAAAAAATTTCTTTTTTCAGTGTCTTGTGCGTCATGCTTTGACCCCTATTAAATATCTCCTTTGTTTCCAATTACATCACTGGCATCCAGCGGCGGGCGGGGTTCACCCCCTGATGGACCCGTTGGCGTCGGGGTCTCCTTTGGCACGCCTCCCTTACCCAGGAGCCACACTGGGCACCCCCATCCTGGCTCACCCCCTCACTGACAGCGAGGTGCTCCGCCAACAGCTGTTCGGTGAGGAGAAGGCTCCTCGTCCATGTACTCGTTCAGTTTTCTTCTCTAAAAACACAGTGCTAAAAGTTTATGAAGACTCATTTTGACTCGTGACGGTGATAACTGATCCTGTTCCTCCTCTTGTCTTTCTGTTATCTATCCTTGTATCCTCCCCCGCTCCTCCTCTTTCCTCTCTGCTTTGGTGGCAGGTGCTCCTTTCCGTGACTTGCCCCAGCCGTCCTCCCTCACTGGTCCCATGTCAGCAGCCCATCAACTCCAGGCCATGCAGCAGGCCCAGAGCGCAGAGCTGCAGATTCAGAGACTGGCCCTGGAGCAACAGTGGATCCACCACCATCACCACCACTCCCTCACCCAGGACGAGTATTACAGGTACGGATTCTGTATGCTTCCTTAGTCCATGCAGTAGAGACTGAATGTGTATGGCTTCAACTAGTCTGACTCACATGGTTTAGACAGTTTGTGTAAGCTTGCCTTTCGCCAAGCACAGAGGCTGGCCCCAAAAAATAAGAATAAAAATCATTAATTTTCCTACCAAGCTCTTGTTCTGATGATGGGGGATTTGGAAGGCTGTGTAAAGTCTTCTCCAGCACATCCCAAAGATCCTCATGCTCCCTGAACCACTCTTTCATAATCTGAGCCCGATAAATCCTGGCACTGTCATATTGGAACATGTCCGTGCCATTAGGGAAGACAAAACATCTATTAATGGAAAAAACAGGTCATTCAATATACTCAGGTAGTCAGCTGACTGCCTTTTTTGGGGATGAAAGGTTGTTGAACCTCAACCTGACGAACTGAAGCAACCGCCATGTGATTTGCTTGGATAAATCCGGTAAATCCACGCGGTGACTCTATTTGATCTTTTATTTATTTTCATTTTTAACAGGCAGAATATTTTACATGTCATTCTCTTTTCCTTTCACTAAGTGCGTGTTACCATTTTCAAAATCTCTTTAGTCATCACAACTTCTGAGATGCAAGCCACACTTTGAAAATGGCAGCTTGCCATGAAAATCTGGACAATGTAAAAGTTTTTTTCTTTTTTTCTTTTTTTTGCAGGGGGGTTGTAAAGGTTCATGTGAAATGTGTTTTCATCAGTTGCTGTCTCATTGCTGCTCACCTTCAAACCCTTAAGTGGTCTTGCCCTAAAACAAATCTCAGACTTACTGACCTGGTTTGTTCCCTCCCGACCATGGAGAGTTTGCGACAAAGGGAGATCAGGCTTTTTCTGTCAGATCTCCATATCATGGAAGTCTTTTCCCACTGAAATCAGGCACAACAAGTCTGTAGCTTCTTTCAGATCCCTCCTTCAAACTGTCCTCATTGAGAGAGCCTTTGGCAGCATCCGATACATGTATTGCATATTTTATTATTGTGTTTTTGTGAACATCCATCTGACTCTAACTGGGTTTGTACCTTTTTATAAACCACTTTTTAACATTGTTAAGAAACTTTATTCTTGGTTTACTCGCAAGTTTGGCTTCGACATTATTTTGTAGTGGCATCCTGGGCATAGCGTCACCCTTGACAGTAAAGATTTACTTACAGAAATACAAACAATCTAGAGCCCCCCCAATCAGTCGTTACCTTTCATGGCCCATAGTCTTTTCTTTATATAGTTTTTATTTTTCTCAAGACGTGATTATTTTAGATTAATTCGTTTTCTATTGTTAAGTTAATGATTCAGCTCCTATGTTGTAGATTCTGTTAGTTTACTTTTAGTGTTTTTATGATCCATCTGGTCTTGATTACATATCTGAACCAACCTGCCATATTTCAAACTCAAGTCTGACCTAAGACCCGAAATGCTAGATTTTCAATTTAGCTCCATGTGGTCACTAATATCCACTGTCTATATTTTTGATTGTGCTCCATCATGCGTAGAGGCAGAAGTTAGAGAAAAACCCAGCAAACAGCAGAATAGGCTGAACTTGACTCATGACATGATTCTTTGTATGGATTTGTCAGCTTGCAGAAATCTGCTTGAATTACATTTTGATCTGCTGTTAAACTTTGGTTGTTTTTTCTAAAACATCAACACAGACTCATGACGTTGACATTTGCATTAACCTGCATTTATCTGAGATGAAATCACACTTTTGTTTACGCTGCAATCTGATTCTCTTTTGGCCTTTCAGTCACCTGAAGAAAGAGAGTGACAAGACCCTGTGAGGGAGGGGCCCGACAGAGAGCAGCACGGAGAGAACCGAGGGAGAATCTGTGCAAGAACAGGACGAATAAAGCAAAAGTAAAGCACCGAAAACAATGAGGGGAACAAAGACTTATGAACAAAAGCTGGACTAATGGACAGAGATTTCACTGAGGGAAACAAGAAGATTTTGAAGGATTAACAAAAGAGGGAGGAGGGTGTGAAAATGTTGCACACACTCCCTGCTAACTGCACCAGACTCTGGCGCTTTCCTGCGTTATGTTCTCCGATCCTGTTTTGTATTGTGCTCTGTACAGTATATTAGATGGGAGGCGACAATAGTGAAGTACATTATGTGTAAAATACTTGATGCCAGAAGGAATGTGTACATGAGTCTTTTATGTCGTTGCATGTAGCTAGGCGCTTATTCTGAACTGGTGGAACTTTTGGTTCTTTTTTTAGTAATCACCCCCTCTTTTGTATTTGAGGGGCGTTCTATATGCATGAGACCAGCAATTTAGTGTTCTGTTAATGATTAATAGTATTGTTATTATGATTATTGTTGTCTGTTTGTTGATAATGATATAATTATATATACAGCACATATTATTTGTATTATTTTTTTACATTTTCATGGTATGGCAGTCAGTTTTTATTTTTTATTTTCAATTTACCTTGTGAAACAAGATGCAAATGAAGGCAAAACAAATCTGGAAATAAATTATAATCTCTTTTTTGCAAGTTTCTTGAGTAGTCTGCACTATGTCCCCCTCCACTCTCACGTGCATTCAGACTATTTGCCCCGTCTTTGTTTTATACAAGTCACTCATGCACAAAGCATATCAAATTCCTCTCTCTCCTCCCCCTCCCCCTCTCTCGTCTTTCTCTCCCTCCTTCTCTATGGTGAGTGTAGCTAATAGGAGACACATGGGATGAGTGTGAGACATGGGAGTTGAGTCGCTCCAGTGAACACCAGCCACCCTGTAGTGCGAGCATTCCTTACTGCTCTGTAAAAATGAAGAGAAAAGAGAAAAATGTAGAGAGAAATGAGAAGGAGAAAGAAGGGAGGAGCTGTGAGAGTGTGATTTACGGACGCTGCTGAAGGCTCAGGGCTGTGTGTGTGTTCTCACCATGTCCGGCCAGAGGAGTCTCCTTCAAACAGACGTGGATCAGCGACCATGGCCTTCACGTAGCAAGACAGACTCGCTGCTGGCTCGCAGATTTGGCTGAACAAACTTCCAATTATTGAAGCTTCTAACATGTATTGATATCTCCCAGAAGCCTAAAATCTGCACCCCTTCTCTCCTTTATACAAAAATGAGTCTTCATACTGTCACATAAGGCAGGCTTTATGAGTTGCAGGTTTTATGTCATTAAAAGTCACCTTGAATAAGTGTGTCATCATAATGTAAAGAATCCTTTTGCAGGACCGATCTAATTTTTTCCCCTCTGGTGACATCATATCAGGGGTTTATTCTTAGCACATCATCAGTCGTTTTTCCAGGGTGGATGAGGAGGTAGAGAGAGGTGTGGATGAAAGACGCAAATTTGTTTGAACACAGGCTGAGTAAGTCTAATTATAGTCACATATTTTGTGGTAATGTGGTAATGTAAAATTTAGCTTAGTCCTTCAGCTTAATCTACTTTTAGAATGAAACCTGAATGTTTTACTTTATCATATTATGACAATGTCCACTAACATTGAACAGTTTTGAAGTACGGCCCCCTCTCCAGTATTGTACAAATAAAAATAGATTCCAAAGGTTTCCTTTATTCTCCATTTTCAGTTGAAAATAGTAGAAGGAAAACATCAAATGCAGACGTGGAGAAGTTTTGTTGTTTTCTAAAAATATATGCTCACCCCTGTGTAGCATCACCTCCTCTTTTCAGTCAAATTCAGTTTATTTATGTTGCGGCAATTTAAAGAAACAGTTCAGTTCAATCCAATCATAATCCAATCACAAAAAGTTGCCTAGCTAAGAAAAGCAAAGAGTCGCAGAAAATCATCACTTTGAGTCAATCCTCAGTCCTTAGATGCAGCTTTTAACACCATCTCAAGCTTTTGGACTTGGACTTGAGAATCTCTTGGACTTTACATGACCAGTAGTTGTACTGTAGTTTTAAAGCTGAAATGTTTTCTGAAATTATTCTTTCTTGATGTGGGATTTCAGCATTTCAAGGCCTCCTTTGTTATATTTTGTGTTTCATCCTGCTTATATTTTTTTCAGCAGGATACAGGTCTGGATTGCAAGCAGACCAGTTTACCACCTGGAGACGTTCATTACAGAAACACGCTGTTCTGACCCGTGCAGAGGGTCTTCTGACATTGCTTTGCTGAAATAAGCAAGATCTTATCATAAGGAGACATCACAGCACATTTCGATCAACAGTCCTGTTCACCATCAATTATATCTTCACAGATGTGCAAGTCATCCATAGCGTTTGCATTAATCCCAGATGCTGGCTTTGAGGTCTGTTTGCTCTTTAGCCCGGACACAGAATCTATGACTTACAAAACAAATGTCAACTGTCATCAAACTGTAAAACAGTTTTAGACATGACCTACATCCACCTTAAACGAGTTTAGTCCTAAAGAAGACGGTAGAGGTTTTGGATCTTGTTTGTATACTCAGTTTTCTTTGCATGGAAACTTTTTGTTCTGCATGTTGTTGCGGAGCCTTGTCTCTGTGCGGCCCTGTATGTACCCTGCCGCTCACCTGATCATAGCTGGGATAGGCTCCAGCTCCCCGCAACCCTAAATTGGATTAAGTGGATATGGAAAAATGAATGAATGAAGGATTTTAAACTTGCACTTGTTACTGCAGCGACAAACTTGATTGAATTTGATTTAGATTCAATCAGATTATAATTGACTAGAATTGGACTCTATCTTTCCAGCGCCTTGAGATGATATTTTGTTGTGATTTGGTACTGAACTGAATTGAATGTGTTCACTGATAATGGTTTCCAGAAGTGTTCCTGAGCCCCTGCATGTCTGTTTTTAATGCTACTTGGTGACCTGAAGATCATAACCCATCGATTTAACATGCAAGTGATTATGTTCTGCTTTTTACTGACATTTAAGTGGCCTCCCAACTTTTTGGGAAAAACTTGTTTGTTTTATAGCTAACGCATCTCCCTGCAATAAAAAAGAAGCCTCAAAGGCTGCGTCAATTTGAGAATACAGCCACAAAGAATAATTTGGCAGTGTGTCTGGTCCAAAATGTGACATTTATTTGCGCAAATAAAAAGTCCAGAAATCAACACATATTTCATTATATGATAATGAAATACTTTCTCAGCTCATTGGGATAAAACTAACGGTATCATGAAGTGGTGTCAATACCAAACCCTGAAGATAACAATGATGATGATGATAATTTCTCCAAAATGAATGTTTTTCTTAGTTCAGGACCTAAAGAAGTATATTCAAGATACTGATATTGTAAGTCTCACTGTCATTCCCCCGTCAGCTGCTGGTAATAAATGGGTAAAATGATGAGCCTAAATTAGGGCATTATTATTCATATATAATATGTCCTCAGGCAAGTTATTTCACATTAATTTAAAGGAGAATAAAAATCATCACAAAACATACGTGTGCTTATTTTAAGTAAACGTAAGGCTGTGAGTTTGCGAAACATCTGCATCCTCTCCAGCTTCTCTCTGCACCACCAGTCATGAAATGCATTTATGAAGACACACAAAATGTCAAAGGCTCTGACCTCGAAATGTTACCACAAACTGTATCAAGCTGTGCTGTGCTGTTGGTTTGAATGCACAGTGATTCATGTGCTTTTTTGTGTGTTTTTTTTTTTTTAGCTTTGGCTGTTCTAAAGCTCTCTGCGGAACAAATAACTTCTGTTCTGCAGCTTTTTCTTTCTGATATTCTGGAGAGAATTTTAACTCACTTTGCTGCTTCCTCGAACATATTTGCTTCTTTTCCACCTCCAGTCATTGTTTCATTACGTTTACTCCTTGACCACAACTAACATTTAACTACACCTGCTTACACTTATTCTTCCCGGCACTGACTTTCTCCCATAAAGCTGCTGCAATCTTATTTGGACTTAATTCTGTCAGATCCACTGTTTTTTATTTGCTTCCACCTTTATTTATTTTAGCCCCAGGCTGTATATGTTTCGTATACCACTCAGAACCCTTAAGTAACACACTGTCTTAAGATCTAATAGAGGACGTATGTTCACCTTGGTCAGCAAAGCTTCTGCTTGAGCAACCCCCCCTCATTATCTCATTCATCTACAACAGTGTCATCCCAGCCTGCAGCAACAGCAAACAAAGTGCAATGGGAAAAAATCACTAGCTGAGAACAGTGTATGTTGCCTGTTTCACCTTTTTTCACCCAGACAATCAATCTCCTCTGACCTCTTGTTCACTCCAGCCTGGAGACAATGATCCCACTGGATCATCTTGAGGCACCACCGAGCATCTTTAACGGGCTGTAGGACAACAGGTGGGTGACCAGACAGAGAACTGGATCACAGCCATCTGTTTCCCTTCACCACACAGTAGTTCTCCAGTCTGCAGCTGCCAGTAGCAGCACGATTAAAATTTTAAAACGCACATCTGAAACGGTTCATACTTAATTCAATAAATGGTAAAGCAGGTTTCTGTGGGATTGAGACCAAGGTTGAAAATATTTATGGCTACAAGGCCACATTTTTAACTTCATGGATGACACTGAATCCACTTGACCCATGTGAAACATTTATGAAGAAATTAATTTCTCTTTCATACATATTTCATGCAACATACATTTTGAATGCCTTCTTTTATTTCTTTTTTTTTGTTGCATGTTGTGACATCCCAGGCAGCACAGTAGTGTGTTAGAACTGTCACCTCACAGGAATAGGATTTGACCTGTCCAGGGTGTACCCCGCCTCTCGCCCAGTAGCCGCTGGAATGGGCTCCTGCCCCTGTTATCCTGCATTGGATTAAGCTAGTATAGCTCTGGTATATATCTTCACATAAAGCCTATATTTCTTTCCCTTCCTTAAATAATGACATTAAATGAAGGTGAACACCCATCAAAACTAAAAGGGATGAATGTACATGAAAAAATATATCAACATCAACAAACTACATTTGATAAACCGCTTTCCTGCATTTATGAATCCTATTTCTCGAGTTAAAGGGGCCCTGAACACATTACCAGTAATCTAAAGACCAGATGTGTACATACACATATAGATCATGTCTGTAGCCTAATAGAGGCAGCTACTGAAAATAATTTACTTTAACTGTGTCCAACATTAATATCTTACTGTCAAGCACGGTGGTGGAGGGCTGATGGTTTGGGCTTGTTTTGTAGCTACAGGACCTGGACACCTTGCAGTCATTGAGTCCACCAGCAAAAAACATACATTATGCCATAACTTTTTCAAATCTTGATCATTTTACCATGCAGCGCAACCCAACCACTTGTGAAAAGAACAGATGTTATAACAGATATATATATATATAAACAGATCTATATATACATACTCAACAGACTCAATGTTGGGCCTCAACATAGCGTGAGAAAGTTGTTGTTTTTATAGACCGGATAGTGTGATTCGCAATATTTATTAAACTGAAAGCACATTTTAAAAGCTTTAAACCTTTAATGTAAGATACAATACAGACACTGGAAAAATGTGCTCCACCAAATGGCAGAGGAGGACATTAAAGGGTTAATGATAGGAAATGGTGCTGAAGAGGATGGAAGCCTGGTAAATCAATACAAAAAAAGCTTTTGATGATGATAAATGATTTCAAACAAAAATCAGTGAAGATATGAAATTAGTCTTGTGTCACATGTTCTGAAATGTTTCTTCCAAGCAACAGAGAAGATATACACTGGGCTGTAAAATGAGACAAGGTCATGTGCTTCGCAGAATCACACCCATTGAACGTTGTCTTGCAACAGCTAGTGCTTGTGTATGTACTCATGATATGTCGCTGAGTCCCGACACACAATTTATCTTCATAATAATCTAGAGTTTCAATTTGAAAGTGATGTTCTGTCATTATTTTAGCTGCCTACTTTGCACACTGAGTGGTTTTCTGCTTGAACTTCTGCATGAGAGCTCTCAGCAGATCTCTCTTCAATAAAGTGAGTTTAAACCTGAAATAATATTCCAGTTCAATTTCAACATTATGAGACTTGAATAAAGTGTAGCATCTGCACTCACAGGATCACAAGCTCAAGTACATTTAAACCAATCTATGGCTAACACATCAACTTAAAAACACTGCATTTAATTCAACGTTGACTTATTAAACCTGGCCATATGTCGAACTCTTCATAAATCAAAGATGTTTACTTACTTACGACTGCATATCTAAACTAAACAATAATTCTTCCACCAAGGACTGGTTAAAAAGTAAATCTACTATCTGTAACACAAAATATTCAGTCCGGTAATGGCTGCTGGATCTGAACACATAGAAACACAGGCCAAAGTGGAAAGTGTGAAACCTTCATGATGACAGCAATTCATCATAGCAGGGAGACATCTAAAAAAATCATCTGGTCCTCACCAGGTCGTAAAATAGGAAAATACAACCTCAATGAACAACAGCACATGACATAATGCAACATGTCAGTGTTCATGTCACAAAAATTAAACCAAAATGAAAAATAAATACAACCTTACTGCTTTGTACTGCTCAAAGAAACTGCAAAAAAACAAAGAGCTACATGTCAGACTCTACAGGCCGCAGTTTGCATTTCAAATTAGAAAATGGCTGAACAAGTATGCCTTATTTAGTGTGGGTGCAGGAGAAAGCTTCCTCTCTCTTAAGTGAACATGGCTGTGCAGCCCAGGTTTACAAACACACATCTGAACAAACCACAAGACTTTTGGGTAAATGTCCTTTGGACAGACAAGACTAAATATGTTTGGTCATAATGCACAGCAGCACATTTGGAGAAAACCAAACACAGCATATCAGCACAAACTTCTCATATTAACTGTCAAACACGGGGGTGGAGGGCTGATGATTTGGGCTTGGTTTGCAGCCACAGGACCTGGACATCTTACAGTCATTGAGTCCACCATGAGCTCCTCTGTATACCAATGTATTCTAGAGTCAAATGTGAGGCCATCTGTCTGACAGCCAAAGTTTGGCCTAAATCAAGTAATTAAGTAAAATGTATTGGACACCATTCAACTGAGGTGGGCAATACTTCGTAAATGAAACAAGCAGGAGCGCAAAAGACTGTTAACATGATTAAACTAAGAGCCTGGTCAGACATAACACCTAAATGTCTTACACTTGACTGAACGGATGGCAATAAAGAGGAAAGATTGTTCATCACAGTGGGAGCAAAGCTGTCAGGAGTACAAATAAGAACTTCTGTTTTCTCAGTGTTAAGTGAAAGAGAATTAGCTGCCATCCAGATCTTTATTCAACATTCTGTTGAGAAAAGGAAATGTACAATTGAATATCATCAGTGTAACAATGATATTAGACCTCTTTAAAGTTGTCCAAGATGTGTCCAAGTGGTAGTAAATACAAAACAGGTCCTAATACAGAACCTGTAATGTGATAATCAGACATTGTTTTTACTTACTTTTAAGAGAATCAGATGATTCAGTTTTATCATGTCTCGATGCTCTCTGTGGTCCCATTCATTAGGCTGTTTAAACTTGAAAGGGTCTTTGTCTACCGTTATTTTTGAAGCTCTGCCCTAAAAATCAATTCCACAGCTGACATTTTGAATTGCAATGGAAATAAGCTCTAACATAAGCATTACACACAACCTGTTTTCCAGCTGAGCACGAAGCTAAAATGTAAATGCTTTTGCTATCAAATTTATTTTTGAAAAAATCCTTTTTGTGACTATGAGAAAAAAAGCAAGTCTGAGAAATCTGATGGGGAGTTTGGATGTTGCTACATGTCAGAACCAACAATGTGCTGCCAGACCATGTCCTACTTGTCAGGTTTAAATAAATTCATTTCTCATAGCCCCCATTTAGCCCTCTCACCAAGAAGTCTATTATGTACCATTGTGTCTGTAGAGTTCCGTCCATTCAAATCACTGTCATGACTTACTGGTACACAGCTGTCCTCACTGTGATTAGTAGCACATGGAGATGTCTCCAGTGTAAGTAAGCTCACGGCACGTAGATGCAGAGACTACACTGAAGCCAAAATTACTCATATCCCAGCCTAAGTTTAACTTTGATCATGGATTTTTGTTTGACCATTGGGTTTCTTCTGACTGAATGTTTAAAACAAGTTACAACACACATGCTAGTAATCAATTCTTTCAAATTAATTCTGCAATTCTATCTAATTCTACAAACAAACAACCTGTCAAATTATTCAGACACTTTTCCAGTAATTAAAGGTAAATAGTCTTTAATTTGACATTAGACTAATAAAATAGTTATCATAATTGTGAACAATCTTTTGCATGTCTCCTCTGGGATTTTTTGATCGGTCCTCCTCTTTCAAAGTATTTGAGGTTGGAAGCTTTCTTTTTCGGTTTCAGGTGTCTTGTTGGATGCTTCAGTGCTGCTGAAAGCTTTTTTTTGGAGACTGGATTATGTTTTTCTTGAGGATCATAATGCAATCCACCTTTCCATGGTTTCAGATTGACCAGGAACCGGATCGATCCTGATTAATTTGATCAATTCTGTAACAACATCTTATCCTGAACGGCCTCTCCAGTAATGCTAACCACAGAGGACTCACTTCTCCACGGCAAAGAATTTCTTTGCTCATCAGTTCTGCGGTTGTATGAGATGAAAAATTTGTTGTTTGGGCACAGGGATGTGTTTTTTGTGAAGTGATTGAAAGGAAAAGCATTTAAAATCAAATGTCCTCTTCAAGGTCACTCATTGTGAAATTGTTTCCTTTTTTTTACAGCTAATGGACCCAGCAACCTTGTTAAAGCATCATGAGCAAAAAGGATTTTAAAGATTCTTCAGGAAAACATCAGGCAGTCTGACCTTAGTCAGCACAGAAGCTTCCAACAAGCCCATTATCAGAAACATATTACTAAAACATATGAGAAATGGTCAAAAGAAAAACAGATTAACATTTTGGTGTGAACCAGCGAGAGTCTGAACCTGAATCCCATCTAGAATCTGTGGAGGGGACCAAAGAGGAGAGATGGAAAGGAAGCCTTTCCAACCATAAACACCTGAACACTGTTGTAAAACAGGACTGGTCCAGAATCACAGAAGAATTATTCAGTTGTTGTTATGGTGAAAGGGTTTGCCGTTGAAAATGTTTTATTACATTTTTTTCTAAAAGAGAAATAGAAATAGTTTGAAATCTCTAACACAATGTCATTTGTACTGTTTTGCATCCACAGATCTATGTGCAAAACACACACATAAAACAACCTGAGTGCAATCAGTAAACCAGAAAGACATTATAGAACAATGAAAAAAGAACAGTGAGCCAGAAGAATTACCAATTACATCAATGACAACCCCAATTAAATGTGTAAGATATGAATAAAAACAGAATATAATGATTTGCATATTTGGGAAAAAAAGCTATATTTTATCCACTGTAGAGCTTAGAAAACATGTCAGATGGTGGAAATGGAACATTTCATTGTTTCATGAAAAACATTAACTCAACGGGAATTTGTTGGCAGAAGCAAGTCTCACATTAGTTGACACAGGACCATGTTTACTACTGTGTAGCATCCCCTCCTTATTTATCAGCAGTACATAAACATCTGGGAACTGAGGAGATCAGTCGCTGGACCTTTGAGAAAAATATTGTCCCATTCTTGTCTGGAATAGGATTCTAACAGCTCAACAGTCCTGGTTTTTCTTTGTCATATTTTGTGTCTGTTACTGCAGGCAGGTCAGTCCAGCACCCAGACTCTTCTACTATGAAGTCATGTTGTTGTAAGAGATGCAGCATGCATTTTAGCATTGTCTTACTGAAATATGCAAGGCTTTCTCTGAAAAAGACCTCATCTTGATGGAAGAAAATGTTGCTCTAAAAGCTTTCATCACCGATGGAGCCTTTCCAGATGTTAAAGTTCCCAGTTCCATTCGTACTAACCACAACATCAGAGATGCAGGCTGTTAAACTGAGTGCTGAAAACTAGCTGGACGGTCCCTCGCCTCTGTAGTCTAGAGGATTCTGGATAATGTTCACACATGGCTTCACCTTTGCATGTTAGAGCAAAGAATTACTCTGAAATTGCTCCACAACTTCTAAACATTGCAGATTGCAGAAGTTCTGCCCATCTTTACTTCTGAGAGACTCTACTTCTCTAAAGTGCTTATTTAAACCTGATCATGTTAATGACCGGTTTCCAGTTTACTCTATTTAGCAGCAACTTGTTCTACCAGATTTGCAAATCACTGCATTTTGTTTTGAATTCACATTTGACAGTGTCCCAACTTTTTGGAATTGAGGTTGTAAATGTTTCTTTTTTTCTATTTATTGTACTGACAAGATAAAGACTCAAACAATGTTGGGTTTAATTTGAACACATTCAGGAGCAACAATTCAAATCCTATTTTCTGTTAACAAAATATAATTGAAATCAGCTTAAACAGTAAATAAATTTGATAGATAGATAGATAGATAGATAGATAGATAGATAGATAGATAGATAGATAGATAGATAGATAGATAGATAGATAGATAGATAGATAGATAGATAGATAGATAGATAGATAGATAGATAGATAGATAGATAGATCATAATCTGAGGTAATCTGAAAGCTTTCTCAACAGAAACTGAGCACATTGAGCATTCAATTATGTACTTGACGTGACTACATTTTGCTTTATTGGACGCGATTTCATTCTTTTGTTTCTTGAGAATTTGCTTTTAGTTAAACAAAGCATCTCCGATCACTGCTTCTTATACATTTCAGATAAAAATGATATATGTGGCGGATGGACCACCCTCAAAAAGCTGTTGGCTGAGAGCACTGCCAGTTCAGAGGAAGAAAAAAAAAAGAGTGCACACTCTTGGACAGAGTATTTTAACACCGCCATCTGCTGTAGATTGATGTGAAATTATGAATGAAAAGCTGCTGCTGCCACCTCCTGGTGGATAGTGGTATTACCCCGCCCCCCATTCTCCCGCAGCACAAATTGAGAAACATAAAGAAAGACTGTTCATGTTTTATTCTAAAATATTAAATGTATGAATACATGTACCATAATTCATGTTTCGTTACCACACCATGTTTATGAACACAAAGCTTAATGAGGTCCATGCACATCTACCAACATACAGTATATCGCAGTTTACAACGCTTGTTAATACTGTTTAATAACATCAAACATGGTACATGATCACACACTGGAGAAAGATCATCAGCACCCCCCTGCAGGTATGTTCTCCGTCTTATGCACACGTCTCAAGTGTCTGCCAAGAGACTCCATCCACTTAAATGATTTTCCACAGAAATTGCATACAAAGCGTTTCCCCTCAGTGTGGATAGTCTGGTGTCTGTTCAGAGCGCTCGTTGTTACAAAGGTCTTGCTGCATATTTCGCACCTGTACGGCCTCTCACCTGTGTGAGTCCTGATGTGAGCTGCGAGGTGGGAGCAGTTACTGAAGCGCTTCTCACAAACAGAGCAGCTGTAGGGTTTGTCTTTGCTCTCATCACCACTGCTGTTGCAGAGATAAGGGTGGAAATGCAGGGTCTGACCATGCAGACTAGTTTTCAGACCGGTGGGAGATGACATAAAGTCTTTCATATCTGATTCCAGAGCTTCAAAGTGGTCTTCGTGATCCGTCCAGAAGTGTCTCTGGTTCGTCTGCTGCTCCGTCTTGACCTGCGAGGGCTCTGGATGCTCCTGGTCCATGCTGCTGTCCCCATCCTCCTCCTCCTCCTCCTCCTCCTCCCCCTCCTCACAGTGCTGGGGCTCAGGAGCTGTCACTGCAGGGGATGACTGATGATGATTCTGCTGAGCAGGAGGTGGAGAAGGAGAGGGAGGAGGGTGTCGGTGGCTGTGCTGCAGCAGCTGGGCTTCGAGACATTTATCCGCGTCGGGCTCTGGATAAAAGACGAAGAAACACATCACAGTCACGCATTTTAGCTAAAAAAAACACAAGATAACACACGACTGCTTGAGGTTTGGTCATGAGGACAATTTCACTCGAACTAACCTGACTTGAGAAGCTTCAGTTGCATCCGAAGACGACTGATTTCTAAATCTTTTGAACGGAAAATCTCTTCGTTGTACTCGATTATTGTCCTTTCAATGGCTTCAAAAATCTCCTCTGCCGCTGCAGTCAGCCTCTCGTTCAGAAAAACTCTCAGAGACTGCATTTTGGACATCTATTCAGAAAACTAACAGCTTGGCGTATTTTGCGGGTCCGTGAACGTCACGCTTCGCTTGTAAACACGGACGTGACACCGACACACGTTGAAGTGGTCATAATGTGACTATATCGCCCCCTGGAGGACCGGAGGGCAACAGCAAAATTCCTCCTTAAACTAGGAGCTGGGCGAAAAGGCTGGATATGTAACACCAAAAATGTTAGATTTGATGCTCTGGATGGAAAAAACAAACACAATGTCTGCCAAGTTAGCTCTGCACATCTAAATATCAGAAAAGCAAAACTAATTGCCAAACAGCCAGGAATTCTCTGGGGTCTAAAAGTCCCAACGTTTCCTGAGGAGGCAATGACATGATGGCGATTTATTTATTCTTTTAATCACAAACTATTACAAACACAATTAAATATTGTGACACCTCCAGCTTTTTATATTAGTGTGTGCTATTTTGTTTCTAAAGCTCTTTGCTTTGTTTGTGCTATGTTACCATTAAAATCAGATGTTGAACATAATTGACATTCTTCACCCTCGCTGTCCATCTTGTTTATATCTTATACCCTCTCCAGCCCTGAAGGTATCCCCATGTAACAAATGAACAAACTTAATTTTGGACTATAGATCTATTTGAATGGATAAATCTGCTTTCCATAAATGGGCAAATTGTCCTTGATTAATGTTTCATTGAGAACTGAGACGGTTGTTTATTTTTTATAAAACTACAAAAACTGAAAATGACAACATTTTTAGATATCTGGGCTTCTCACTATCCTCGCTGCTACAAACATATTAATGATAAAATTTGAAAGCAACTACTCATTCATTACTACCAAACTTTGAATCAGCTAATAGTAACTGGAGAATCGCTGTTTTTGGTTTGTTCGCCCCCACCAACCAGTGCAGATTAACTTTACATCAGCCTTTCTTTGTTTTCCTGAGTTATAATGGTTGAAAAAGTGCTTTCGCAGAAAATATCATTGACTTTTTGGGATAGGAAATAGTCATGTAAAATGTCCCCATTTCATCCTACTCTATTCTTTGACCCCTAAAATTCAATCAGTTTCTCCAGATACATCATCTCTTCTTTGTTGGTAAGCACCTTCACCTCACAGCAAGAGGGTTCCTGGTTTGATTCCTTGCTGGGGATGCATGTATCTCCCTGTGTATGCTTGGGTTCTCTCTGGGTACTCGGACATCCTCCCACTGCCCAAAAACCTGCATGTCAGGTTAATTGGTGACTCTAAAATTAACCCAAGGAGTGAGAGTTACTGTGGCTGGTTGTTCGTCTCTGTGGCCCTGTGACGGACTGGCAACCTGTCCAGGGTGTACCCCGCCTCTTGCCCAGTGATCCCCGCCAACCTGAGTTTGATTAAGAGAATGGATGTTTTTATCCAACAAAAACATTGATTCCCCGTGGCAAAAAATGTGAAAAAAAAAATAAATATATATAGAATTATGCCATTTCAAGGCTCCTTAAAAACCCGTTTGATTTTTTTGGCTAAAACACTGACCGAACAGCTTCACTGTACAAAAATTTGTATCAACTGAAGTATGATTTTCTTATTTATACATTTTTTTGCTCTTTTGAAAGTCAAATTACAAGCTCCAAGAAGACAATTTAGGTGTTTCTATTTGCATCCAATGACCGAATGGATAAAATCTGACTCAAAAAGACAATGTAGTGTTAAGAACATAAACTTACAAGGTTTTTTTAAATTTTTTTTTAGTATTACTGTCCCTCTTGTACATGGCCATTTATCTTCAGTCCAGTGACAATGTAAAAATAAAATAAAAAAAAATATATAAAACCTAATTGAGACTGAAGTAAATCCTAAAACAAAAATTCTCCTTCAGCATAACAGAGCCATACAATCTCTGTTCAGGAAGGCTTCAGGTTTTTTTTTTTTAAGTGTTGGGAAATGTTCAGTCCTTAGGAGCCAGACAAAAGCTGTATCCATAAAAAACAGTTCAAAAAGGCTGAGAGCAATCTAGAGTTGGATTGCATGTAAACTTTTAATTAGCAACATTATCGTTCTGATTCATAAAGCCTTCACTGCTGCATGTCTTGGGTCACATGGATAAAAATAGAGAAGTGCTCCTCTGCCTGGCATTGGGAGTTCTGTAATAAGACACCCTCTCCCTACCTTCTTGATAATGCCACCAGGATTACTGCAGCCTGAACATAAACCCTCCTGTTTGAAGAGCAGCTTGTGAAATAAATTAAAAAAAAAAAAAAAAAAAAAAAAAAAAAAAAAAAAAATCAATATTTTGAAATAATCTTAATGGAAAGTGGTGGTATACAAGCCATAGGGAGAAGTAAAACAGCACACTGGAGTAGTCTCCAAACTGTTTATTATGTTTCTTTATAGCCTCCCGTCCCTTTTGCCCGTCGGCCATGACACAATACAGCTTTACATGAAATGGACATGTTCCTCTCAGCAAAACAACCAATGACAAACTGGACATGCACATCTAAAAAGGGAGGTAAAAGCCACAGATCATAATAATTACACAAAGAGACACCAGTAAAAAGACAAATGTGATTGACAAGAGCCGTGACGCGTACACTTTTCAAGTAAAGGCGTGGACTCCATCCACCTGAAGGTGTCAGCCTTTACAGCTTGAGCACTTAGTGTGGAAGTTAGTATGCACACAGGCTGCTCTCAGTAGACTTATCAGTGCAGTGCCAACCTGTCCCTTTTCTTTGGGCCAAAATATACCAACAACTATAGGAAAAAGGAGGAATGACAGTATCACAAATATACTTTGAACAGAAATGGGGAAGAGGGCTAAGTGCTGAGACTAAAAGGGGGATGGAACCAGATCTTCTGAATGGTGTTGGCCTCTAATCTGGTCACGCTGCAGCCACCTGTGGTGTTGGGTTTTTTTTCCCCTTATGCCTTGGCGTTGATGATTTCAATAAATTCTGGCTTGAGGGAGGCTCCACCAACAAGGAAACCGTCAACATCCTTCTGGGAGGCGAGTTCCTTACAAGTTCCACCGGTCACAGAACCTGAGAAGCAGCATATCAAGTATGAAAAGAGAACGATAACATAAGGGTCTTTTTTTCCCTACTCCTCTAAATAACCAGCAGCTCACCTCCGTAGATGATCCTCACAGAGTTGGCCACAGCCTCGGACACGTTGGTCTTCAGCCACGCCCTCAGTTTGTCATGAACTTCCTGAGCCTGAGAGATCACACACACACAGGAACCATGTTTGAGATTGTAACTTTTGTAATAGCAAACAGTGAAATATTCAGCGATTTCTAATATTTACCTGCTGGGGTGAGGCAGTCTTGCCGGTGCCAATGGCCCAAACAGGCTCATAAGCAAGCACAACCTTGCTCCAGTCCTTTACATTGTCTGTGAAAGAGATCTGTGATAAGATTTCTTTTGCAGGTTTTTTTTAAGATTCCCACGACTCTGTGGGTTTGCACAAACACGTGTTGCAATATTCAGACTGTGGGCTGCGTACCTGCGATGACTTTGGTCTGAGCAAACACCACTTTCTCTGTGATGCCTCCCTCCCTCTCATCCAGCTTCTCACCAATGCAGGCGATCACACCAAGACCGTTCTCCAGAGCATGAGCCGTCTTCTGACCAATAAGCTAACAGAAAAGACGTCGCTGAGTGTTACATCCAGCTTCCTCATGTTAGGGGAGTCTTACACGTCACCGATGCAAATTCAATAAACAGGAAAATCCTTCAGTTACCTCATCACTCTCTCCAAAGACATGGCGCCTCTCAGAGTGTCCCAGGATCACCCAGTTCACACCACAGTCCTTGATCATCGCAGGGCTGGAGAAAGAGGTCAGAATGAATACAAAGGAATCATAACAGAAACAGAACAGCTGTGTTCATGAGCTCATATGAAACAGACCTGATCTCCCCAGTGAAGGCACCCTTGGAAACTTTGTAGCAGTTCTGAGCTGCCACACCGAACTTGGCATCCAGTTTGGACCTGGCGAAGTCCAGGTAGATGGTTGGAGCGCCACACACCACATCTATCAGCAAGGGAGAAAAAAAAGTGCTTAGGTTAAAGAGACAACTAACATTTACAACCGATTGCGTTTATATTAATGAAGTGACAGGAGTCTGAAATTCACTTTTAGGTAATTAAAGAAACAGTTATTAGTAACAGGGATGTGAACGTTAAACCAAAAGCTTTTAAATTCACCCTCAACAGGAATGTAGCTTTGAAGATGTATATTTAAGGCTCAGCTCCTTCCCTTGGCCCTGCTCCTAAGTTACACCCCCCACCCCAAATAAGGTAAGGGCACCTTTTTAATGTCAAAGTGGTCATCTAGCCATCCAAATGTGATCCAAGAGGATCACTGCCACCTGATCCAAAAAGAAAAGGGCATCCAACTTCTGCAGAATAGAAGGGAAGTGCCATGGGTTGGAATTAGGGTCCAGATATTGTGGCGATCTTCACACAGGTTCCTATACTGTGGCACTGCATCCTTAATGCAGTCTGCTCAATGCATTTTCTTTGCCAAATTTCCATGAATTCCTTTAAGTGCATGATATGCAACAAAATATGGGTCCGTTACAGGACAGCCCCCCCACCCCCACAACACAGCTACTCTGTGGGGATTAAAAGGATGCATTGACCCAAATACTTGTGGACTCCCGTTTAAAATGGTTACCCAACAATGAAGATAAGAGTCAGACATGACTGGGAGCTGCCGTTCTCAAACTGAGAACATAAGGCTCAACAAAAGGGTCAAAATTATCAAAAAGGGAACATTTAAGTGTTCAAATGCAAAAGCAACAAACAAACGCTAAATTATCATAGGAATCACGGTACAATTGTGCTTAAAAATAAATAAATCAAATGATTCCACCCCATGTCAACTGCTGTAAAGTCTTCACAGGTCAGGCAGGGTACAGTAAGGTCAAGACACTGACATTCACAATGTAACTATATCCTTGGGGTTATGGGAGACTATATTAGACCCCGCATGTTATTATTGGTTTGGTAAAGGTCATTTCTCCCGGGCCAGAGTCGACTGCGTTAAAGGTCTGAGTTCAGCCTCCAAAAGGTCGCAGACGTGGCTGCATTCTGCAGAGGTTAAAGACAAGTCATGAGCCAGAGTTCAAAAGACCAAACAGGTAAAATATCCAACAGGAGGAAAATTATTTGAGAAAGAAAAAGGCTGAACTTTGACTTTAAAGGACAGTGGGAGACGTCTGCTAAGGTTTCAGTAAGGCGTTGCAAGGGGGCGTATTCATTGAGCGAGCAAGGTCCAAGGATAGGCCCGACAGAGTGACAGCAGATGAGGCCTGGACTGTCAAACACAACATTAGAGTTGCATAACACAGACTTGCAGGACGCTTCGACGTATTCAACGCCTCCCCGAGTGCGTTCAGAGGATCAGGCACTGAGAATTCAAAAAGAGAAGTGCATTGATGAAACAGCAGCTGCTGTCCATGTCTAATTCTCCAGTCTGCAGGAAGCAGACAGCAACAGGGCAGATGCCTACTGATGCATTCAGGACACGTTTGAAAAAAAAAAAATTACTAAAATTTCAGACTGCTAATAAACACGCATATTGGTTGTCGCTGTGGGGGTTCTGCTTTGTCTACACCTCCGACTGCCGTTCAGCTGTTTATTAGCTTTGCACTTTCAGCCACAAACGACGGGACACGCTATTAACCACTCGCTTCACTTGAAAGCAGCATGTCGACGCGCAGCAGCCGTCGGGTCTACGTGCCGCTGCAAACGCACACCCACCCCCGACATTACCGAAAACGCTACCCGAGCGTCCTTCATCTGTGCTTCCTCACGTCTCCCCGTCTGCCTCGATCAGTGAAAAAGTCAGAAAACACTGAATCTAACTTTTCAAACGGTGCAAAATGAATGAGGTGGAGGTTTGTGATGCTAAAGGTGTCCCTGATTTATTGAATGACCGAGCCATTTTGATGGCCTCAAATTTAACATAAAATACAAAAAAAAAAAGGAAAGAAAGAAAGACAGGGGGTTGGTCTGATTTAAAAAGGAAAAAAAAACAGAAACATTAAAAAGAAGATGTTACACATTTTGGGGAAATTGTGCAACGCCTGTTAAAATTCACATACCGACATTGGGGTCCACCTTGGCTCCGTTCATGGTGTGGATGAGCTCCCCGAGGCTTTTCTTGTCGCCGTTCATTTTCCAGTTTCCGCCCACGAAGAATTTTCTGCTCATGGTTGCAATTTTTTTATGAGGCCTTGCTTAAAATGAAAACGGTACAATAGCCCACTGGGGTCCTTCTAGTCTGGGGCAAGAGAGCGAGCGTCAGACAGTAGCTCTGGGTATTTATCGAAGCGGAAATTCAAACTCCTCCTCTCCACTATTGAAAGCCTCGGTTCCATTGGTTTCTGACGACGCGCCCGTAAATGCGTCTCCACAGCTGGGGAAGGGGAAGAGCAAAATGTCATGCTGCGTTCAAGTCCTGCGTGAAAACTATCGTTCACGTTTATTAACCTGTTACAATACTGGGGACCCTGGGGCAAACACGTATACTGAACTCCAATTGGTCCCGTTAAAATTGCTAAATGTGTGGAATGTATCGCAGCCCTGCTAATTATTGTCCAACATATCCTTTTTAGTAACATTATATGTGACAGGTGAAAAAGTTACTTACTCAGGTCCGCTGCATAGCTAATCTTGATTTGATTACAGGTTATATAGGCTAGTATCATGAAATCAAGAGAACAAAATTAGCCAAAATGTATGAATAGTCTGGTGTCTGTTCAGAGTGGTTGTTGTGATAAAGATCTGCATGCACAGGGCACCGTTTAGTTCAGCTTTACTGCACGTCTTCCTCCTCTTTCTGACGGTTTTCTTCTCTGCTTACTTTTAATTAAAGGCCACTAGCACAGAAGCAGGGTTTTAAGAAAAAGAAAAAGTATTGCTGCATGTTTCACACCTGTATGGCTTCTCGCCTGTGTGAATCCTGATCTGAGCTGCAAGGTTGGCGCTGTTACTCAAGCTCAATTGCTGCGAAGAGGGTGCAAATGTAGGGTTTGCAAATACAGACTAGTTTTCAGACTGGTGGGACATCAGATGTGGTCTTAAATGTATGACCCCAGAGCTTAGATGATGATCCATCCAGGGGATGCAGGCTTTGACTGAGGGGAGAGGACTCAACACCTTAACTGATGTAAGGTCCAACTTCACAGGTTGGTGGAGGCAAATGGACCTGAGGAAGCTAAAGTCTTTGTTTAGCATTTTTTTTATCACTTAAATGCTGATTTTTATAGTTGTTTTGTTTGATAAAGGTTCAGCAGAGAGGTCAGTGACCTCAGAGTTTTAAAACGTAGTTGCCATTTTCAACTTTAAAAATGTATGATTAGAGAACCCTTTTAATGCTCGCTGATCATCCTTGATACATCTGTAGTTAAAAATTTGGTTTAAACTCTAGTTCATTTCAGGGTAAAAATGGACCATAATGTAAAAGTATAGAATATCAGCAGTACGAAGGGTTAATAATCTCAAGAAGTGTTAGAGGTTCTTCAGTATTTACTTGTGTTTGTCATGGTGCATGATTAATGAAATCACTAAAAAGCAATTACTTTGAGACTCCTGTGAATCTCAGTTTATTTTTATGAGGCCATATTTCACAAGTTTGTTTGCCTGCTTTGAACTCTCATAGCAAAAAAACTCTTTTTAAAATGCCTTTATTTTCATTAAATTATAAAGTGTTAGAGTTATTTTGTCCACTTTCCTGGAGCTATCGAAGAGGAGTTTAGCCAATATAAATAAAACTTTGACGTGTCACATATAATGTCTTGTGAGATGCGTTGCTGTAACCATCATCTTTCTCAGGGGTGCGCACAGTGAAAATGTAACAGATTACATTAAAGCATGAGAAGATTTACGCTGAAGTTGATCAAAGAATGACATTCAGCTCACTGGAAAGAAAATTGGCAATCTACAGCAGGAACCCTGAGACAGAAACATCTTCCACAGTGAAACAGGGCAGCAAATTCCCTCACTGTACGGGGTCAAGGCTTCAACTTTTTTTTCTGTAATAGGCCACCTAGCAACACCTATAGTGTGTGTGTGTGTGTGTGTGCGTGTGCGTGTGTGTGTGTGTGTTGAGTGTGTAGGAACAAGATTAATGAAAGCTTTAGTCACAGCAAACTGACAGCCTGTCAGCAATTTGTAGTGGGACTGGAGCCTCACCTGTAGCAATAATGAAATGCTCAGTATTTTCAGCATTTACACTCAAACATTAGCGTTTAAATGTTAACTAAAGATGCAGTGGTCCCGATTCATTATCTACTGTTCAATTCTGGGATAAAAATAGTAGAGAACTTCTTCTCTGCATATTTTGTCTGCTCTGTAATAAGACGCCTTCTCCCTTCCATCTTGAGAATACCAACATGAATACCACAGTCTGCACACAAACACTCTGTTCGTTGATAAATTGGCAGACAAACAAGAGACACTTTCTACAGAATATGAGGTATCTCAATATACAAAAAGGTTTCAATCGAAAGTAAAGGTATGCAAGTCATTGATGCAAAAGTAAAACAGCACACTTCAGTATTCTCCAAACTGTATAATATAAAGTTACGTTAAAGACATCCTAAAGTTCACATTACATGCACACATTCCTCTGAGCAAAACTGAATCACCCATACTCACTTCAAAGTTATAATTTCTCTACTGTTTCTAACCATGCTGGGTTTTTCTTGGCACTATCGAGGTGTGAGCTGGAGGACACGTCATACAGAGAAGATCTCTGCTGCCACATCTTAAACAAGTGATGTTTGGTTTCCACCTTGATCAGCACCTCGCTCCATGTTGAAGACATCGGTTGTATCAGAAGGATGATCATCCAAGATTTATGACACTGTCTGAGAATCTGTCCGCATCTGTCTTTGATCACTTGAAAAACTGCCATTTTTAGCCATGATTAAAGATTTCAGCTCCCTGTAGATTTATCTGCGCATGTGCCAACTTGTCCCTTTTCTTTGTGACAAAATCTACCAAACATGTAAAAAAAACGGTGGCATTACACTAATACTTAGAAAACAGTGCTGAATGTAAGGGGTGATGGAACCAGAGTCCAGTTGTCTGAACAGAGCTGGCCTCTGATCTGGTCACTATGTAGTCCTCTGGTTTTTATTTGCATTTATGATTTCTATCAATTCTAGATTCAGAGAGGTTTTGCCTACAATGAAACCATCAACGTCTTTGTAAGAGGAAATTTTTTCACATGTAGCACTGGTTACAGAACCCGAATAGAAGCATTTAACATGATAGCATGATTATTCTTTTGTTACCCATCCAACAACCGACTCACCTCCGTGGAAGATCTCCACAGAGTTGGCTACAGCCTGAGACACACTGGTCTTCAGCAGCACCCTCACGTTCTCTTGCACTTCCTGAACCTGAAACATCACACAGAAAACATTATGCTTGTGGGTGCGACTAAAGAAAGCCTCAACAGCAGTAATATTTTGTGATTTCTAATATTTACCTGCTGTGGAAATGTAGTCTTGCCATTGCCAACGGCCCAACAAGCCTCATTACACAACAAGCCTCCAGCCCCTTTACATGGTCTCTTAAAGACATGTCATAAGACTTTTCTAAGTTTCCTGATTCTTTCCAGGCTGATTTGCACAAACCTCTGCTCAAATATGCTAAAACTCCAGGGCAGAGTAAGCTGCATAACTGCAATGACTTTGGTCTGAGCAAACACTGCTTTCTCTATGTTTTTTTTCTCTCTCATCCAGCTTCTCACTAGTGCATGCAATAACAGCAAGACCGCTCTCCAGAGCATGAGCCGTCTTCTCAGCAATCAGCCAGCAGAAAAGTGATTTGCTGAGTGTTACATCCATTTTTCTTGTGCGAGGGGATTTCATTCTTACACCTCACTGGTGAAAATGTAATTAAAAAGATAAATCACTCAGAGGTACCTTATCCCTCTCTATCAACAAGATAGAAAACAGTGCTTAGGTTAACATTTTGTACTTCACATTTAAGGACATAAAAAATGCATGACTAACTGCCTTCATATTCGTTAAGTGAGTGGAGATTTAAATTAACTTTTAGTGCATGAGGAAAACTGTAGTGATTAGATATGTGACTGTGACCTTTAAATCCAAAGACAATTATTCAAGTAACTCTTTACAGAAAAATACACTTTGTGAACATTACCACACAGTGTTGAGATAGTTTGATTGCATCCTTAATATTGCCTGGTCAGTACATTTTCTCAGTTTGATTTGGATCATTTTCATGAAATTCAGTAAGTATATGATCTGCTGAACAATATGTGCTTGTTAGCCTGCATCCCTTTTAAAAAGAAAAAAAAACTGAATTTCTGCCAAACACATTAAAAGATTGCATTGACCCAAACATTGGAAAACATGATGTTTAGACTCAATCATGAACAGTAGGGTCAGACATAAATGGAAGCTTTCATTTACAGCACATTACACTACAGAGATACCCTCAACAGTGGGCTTAAATATGTTGGACTCTTTCTCACCAATATTTAGCGGTAATATTTAGCATGGATTTCTCTGACTGCCAATCAAATCCGTAAAACGTGGTGTTTTACTATTAATTTCACTGTTAAGAATCGAGTATGAGTGAGTTTAGAGCAAGTGAGTCTGGATTGGAGGCGACAACACAAGTCCAGCCTCTTTCATGACGGCCTCGTACACAAACGTTCCGATTGGACAATATTAAGTGCATTCAACTTTGTCTTGGATACCCAGAATGCTTTGCGGTTAAAAATATTTATTTTACTCATAAAATTGATTTAATAATGAATTAGAATTGAGATATTATCACAAAGACGTACATGAGTTATGTTTTGTCTTTAGTTTTAGTTTTATATTAGTGTAGTGAAAACGACACCGTAATAAAATAATGTGTATGTGTTTTACTAGACCCGATCAGTCACACAGACCGGACAGGAATCTTTGCTCTTAAGATATTTGTCTAGCAGGTTTCCCATAATGGGAAGCCCTCTCCTTAATGTGAAAAATAAATCAGTTATTATATGCCAGTTCTGCAAAGGACGCGTGGTTTCACTGTAAAAATACGTCTTCGTCAAAAAAATTGCGTCGTTATAATCATTAATGATTATTAATGGGATTTCTTTAGGTTCGAAGAATTTGTCTAGAGGACGTTTGCAGAGTGAAAACGTTACTGTCAAATTCTCCGTGTTTCTTGAATTGGAGCTACTTCAGTTTTGAATGCTACTTCGAAGTAACTTAATAAAGGAATATGCTTTTAATCTACATGTCTATACGACGCATCTCTAAAATAGACGCAAACAGCCTCTGCTCTGTGATCTACGAAGCAGCCACCAATCATCTCACGCATCTGTAGGATAAATCAAACTATTTCTGGCTTGACATATGTGAATGTTATTCATAAAGCTAAAGGGCTCGTGTCTGTCGATAATTATCTGTTAAAAATACTTATTATGAAGTTTATAGGGGTTGTTTTCGCATTTTCTTTTTGTCTTTTTATGCCTGTGTTTGGCATGAAGAGCTTTGTTATTGGTATGTAAACAAACTAAGACACATACATGTATCATGCAATACAAATGTGTCTTTGCTGAAGTCCTCCATGTTTAAATGTTTGTTGTAAACTACATCACGGCCCCCAGCTGTAGCCCCGCCCACCTTTCCTCATGCTATCCCAATAACCAATCACCATCCAGCTGGTGGTACTTAAAGCCTGGGATTCGTGATGTCTGTTTATCACTTTTTATCCTTAATAAATCAACCTTAATCTGTTTTTTTTTTGTTAACTTAATACGGTCAGGAAATTTGAGACATGCCATATAAAAGTTATATTTATTATGATTGATAAGGCCACCATTTGTTATCATGTTATTGATAATTAATCATGTTATTGCTGCTAGTGGCCATACGGGGGCACGCCTGCACCACTATTTATTTCGTATGTTCTTTTGTAAAGAGTTTTTCTGAGCATACCGGTACTCTCATTCAGTACTAAGAGCACTGTACATCACCTCAGAGACTTCCAGTTATGTAATACTGATGGTAAAACAGTAACAGTGGCGACAGGGGTGAGAAAGGCGGTCTTGTAGGAGGAGGATCTCCCTGTTGAGGGCTGAGCCGCGTCGTTCCGGCACCGTGTTTGTGTATAGATGTCTGCTGTGAGTCAGTAGAGTTCACCGAGCCGTCGCGAAGACACGTTTCCGCCCTCAAGAAAGATGGCGGCTCCCTTGCTGGAGAAATTGTCGGAGTCCTTAGGTTCCCCGGAGCCAGCGGTTCGACTCATTTTATCAATATTAATCGGTGAGTTCCGCCTCTTGGCAGCAGATCCGTGTTATTGTGGTAGCTGGAAGCGATGACACCCCTCCAGGTGGCTGGTCCGCCTGCCCCTCTCACTCTGTGTAACTGTTTGTGTCAGCTAACTCAGCGCTCCGTCAGGCAATATGCAGGTCCAGACTGCAAACCAGCCTCTGTTTGTGTGTAGCTAAGTAATTATCTCTATCATTCAACCCCCGATTTCCACTAAACAGTAAGCTCATGTCCAGGAAGCGCGTGCCCTTAAACATGTCAAGTGGTGTCCTGCAAAAGCTGACCAGCAGCGGTTAATGTGCGACTGTAAACTGAGCTACTGTATTCATCATTTAATTGTTACACGGTTTGACAGATAGGAGCTGGGAGTGCTGAGAAATACACAGTTTTACACTCTGATTAAACGCTTTGTGGGATGCAGAGTTAGGATACTTGACAAGATGTTGTTCATTAACGGTATAAGAGAGGAGCTGGACACACTCTGGAGGGGGTGGGGGTTAAGTTCAGGGACAAGGGCAAAAGTTTGCTTCCCCTAATAGCTGCTGCTTTCGTACTGGTTTTAACACACAGCCCTGCTTTAGGACTGTGCGTGGGAATACCAGGTGTGTGTGTGTACTCGCGTTGGTCTTTTTGTGAGCACCACTCTGAGTTGTGCTCCTCTGGAAAGCAGGGAAGTGTTACTCTGACACACCTCATGGTTTAAGGGCTGCTTTTAGGTTTTGGAATGCAGTGCAACATGTTGGTGAGTGTCCGCTCCATGGTGGGCAACAAATGTTTGCTCCCTCCACGCTGTCAGCTCTGAACTTTGCTCGGACACATGGACACGTCTGGTTTCCTCTGGACTCGCATCACCAACACTTGGGGCTGAATGTGACCACTCGGATCAGACTTTGGCTGTTGCATTAACTTCTTGAGAAAGCCTCTTTCATGCTCCCTGTCATTGTGTTGCTTAATGTGTGTTGCATAATATTTTTTGCATTTACCTGCCTCCCACACCACTGCACTTGTTTCCTCTGGTGCATCGTTAGATTTGAATTTGGTGACACTTCGCAGGAGCAGGTATGACATGAAACTCCTCCTGGGTTTATGACTACCACCATATGTTCAAAACTAAAACCACTGACAAACAGATTTCCTGTAACGGTTCTTGTGGTTTCTTCTTTCACAACAAACTCGGATGAGTTTTCCGACAACGGCTTTAAACCGGATTTATTTGACTGCAGAATATTTTAAAAGACAAAGCTGGGGTTATTCTGTACTCCTCTAATCCAATTCAAAAAGAGCAACAACATGCTAATCTGTTTCTCACGCCATCCTGACATTTTTCTGGCACTTTACTCCAACCCATTTTTCTTAGTACAGTAGACTTTGGATTAAAAGCTTTGTTTTAAAAACGTCCAAAGCAAACTTTGGAAGCAGCCGACTGGACCGACGTACTCATTTTTTACATTTTTTTTTAGCTACGGTCGAAGATGCTCGTGTCGTCGGCTAAAAGCAACGTCGCTGGATCGTTGGTTGTGTGATGAACTAAACCAAAACTCAAACTTCCCTAACCCTTTAACTAATGAAAAATAATTTCAGTGCTTAGCTTTTACGTTTAGTGACGTAACAATGAAAAAAAACAAAACAAATCTTCTGGTGCCCTACGAGGTCTTTAAAACGAGACAGACGTAGCTTCAGATGAACGTCACCACATCGCGCCATTGTTTAAGAGAAACTTAAGTCCGCTTTTATAGAAATTTAGAGGGTAAACAGCAGCTTCAGATTCTTCTAATCAACCAAGTTCGATTAATTGGTCATCAGAAAGTGTGACTATCTCCAGGTGTTTGTTAATACCAGGTAGGAAAGACGTCAGCAATAATCTTGGAGGCAGTTGTTGCTGCCCATCGTTGTGCGGAGTTTATCAGCACAAACACCTCATACTAACTGTCAAGCACAGCCATGATACAACAACATGAACTCCTCCGTATACCAAAGTATGGTGGAATCGACTTGCGAGTCCATCTGTCTGACAGCTAAAGCTGGGATGAGACTGGATGATCCCGAACGCAGCAGCAAATCTACAGCGGAACGGCTGAAAAAGGAAAGAATGGAGGTGTTGCAATGGTCGAGTCAAAGTCCAGACCTCAACCTGACAGAAATGCTGTGGTGGGACCTTAAGAGAGCCGTGCAGAAAGAAGAGGTGCAAACCACAATGAGCTGAAGCCACGTTGTAAAGAAGCAGTTGACGTGAGAGACTGATAACGTCCTGCAGAAAATGATTAGTCAACGTTATTGCTGTTAATGATGGTTTTACAAGCTGTTGCATCATGGGATGTGTCTTCTTTTTTTACACACTGCTTCTGCATTCTGACCTAATCTTGTTAAATACAGTAAGAAGCAGTCATACGTCATGTACTGTTGTTCATCTGAGGTTGTTTACCAAATCTTTGGGCCTGATGAAGGTTTGAGTTGATTTTATTTTTTTATCTTTAAATCATCAAACTGCAAATGACAAAAGAAAAATTTAAAACCAGTTTTTGCCTTTATTTCAACAGTAAAACAGGGAGGGGTGGAAAGGGAAGTATTGTTCTATCAGAGATTAATGATTATAGCTGTTTTGTTTTTTTAGGCTTAAAGTGCAACCCTGGAACATGTTCCTGTTTTTTTTTATATTCTTAATTCAAACAATGCACCAGTTCGCAGGTGCATAATATTTCCCCATTTTGAGAATATACCTTGAAAAATGAAAAATATATCCGACTGTGACACAATGAAGCTTCAGAGTCACCTTCTCGGGGGTACAAGAAAGCTGTTTCTTGTACACAAATGTAGTGGAAGTTGACAGGAAACTTAGAAAAAAATCTAATTTTAAACCACAAATCTGATTAGTCGATTGGAATCGATTTCTCGTCCACGGTAGTCTTTATGTATAAAGCCTTAGGACCAAAAGAAAGCGTTCTTTGTTTTTCACATGGCCGCACGTCACCCGGTGCAACAGTGTGACTCACCAGTGTGTTAGGTGTGACTTTGACCGCTTCACTAGAACAGCTTTTCAAGTCATTTTGGTCTATTCATGGCGCTGAATTTTATGGTGCCTTTACTGTCGAGTGGCACCACATCATTTGATAAGAGTCATATCTGTGTGACTTTGCATGTGGATGTTCAGACTCGGCTCTGGTACTCACAGAGGATCTGTATCCGTCTAGTCTCATCCTAATTTGCACAAATGCATTGATTTCGTAGCGCTTAGAGATATGGATGTTGTGCAGAAATCAGGCCACGACTGAGATGGCGTAGCCTTCAAAATGGTTCATGTTTTAGCGAGTGTTTGTACAGAGTGGCTGTCTTTTTCCCCTGAAAAGCTGCAACCCACCCCAGGTCATCGTGTGGCCCTTTGTGTGTGCATGCCATGTATTTTTATCACAAGGTCAGAGCTGCTGATACCAGGAGGTGTGAACTGTGGCTCACTTGGCTGATATGAAGGCATGTACTGCATCCACATTAACATATTTTGTCCTCTCTATCTCTGTCTCTTTGCTTCCTGCAGGGTATCCCTTTGCATTGGTTTACCGGCGCTTCTTGTTCTACAAGCCTGCCACAGTTATCCACTTGTTCCACGCGCTCTCTGGATTGGCTCTAGCTGCATTCAACTTTGGTGAGATGAATAATTCTGTATATTTAACTGTGTTCTTGTATTATATTTTAGTTTTTTAATCAAGTTTTGGTAGGTTCTTATATCTTGATGTCAGGGCATTTATTTCTCATTACACAAATAGTCTAAACTCTGAATAAATAAAACTGAAACGCAGCCTCACCTTGTTTAGTCCCGACCCTGGGCACCAGCAGGACCCCCCCCCCCCCCCGATAAAATAATCCTTGAACATCCAGTCCCGACTCCTACACTTTGTGTTTGGAATCGTAAACGGATCGCTGTGCACCCGGAAAGTTTAGTCAGTTTGAGAAATGGGGACAGCTTATTTCCTACAGCTCCGTAAACGTGATTGGCCGACGTGAAGTTCTTTAAGTGTCTCCTACAGATATTTCTCATAAAACAGATTGTTTGCTTAGTTTTTTTTGTGGAAAGTTGACAATAGTTCAGCATTTTTTCAGGCCGTAGCTGAGGCGCGAGCCAATAAAATGGCCTGACTAATCACGTGTCTGATCTCATGGCTATCGCTGCGGTTCCAAACGTCCGACACGCCCACCTTTGAGTGTCAAAGTCTGAGCGAATCCTGCCTAACTGGTTAGTTGCAAATCATCTTTCAGGCTTTGTGGATGCTCAGTACACATCATAAGCCAGTCCAATGAAAAGTGAGTGTTTTTCACGTGGATGAACCTTTTGCATCATTTCTGCAAAGCGACACTGTGGTACCCATCGACTCCACCGGCAGGTTTAACCACCAGAGATTCACCTGAAATCTCATATGTTCCCTGTGCTCACAGTACAGCAGAACAGCTGCAGCCTGTGACTGTTTTCATCATTTCCTCGTTTCTCACTCTGATCAGTTGTTTGAAAAAATAGGTAGCGTTTTTTTTTTTTTTTAACCAGGTTAGAGCGGCAAAGGAGTCAGTGAACAGAAAAAGACGGCTGATTACTTGTTTAGTAAAAAAATGTGAAACTTTTCTTTCACACCAGCACCTTAAATGTCCAACTCTAATGTTGGTTGAATAAAACACACAATCTGAATGGATTTCAGTTGTTCAGGGACATTAATTCTAATCTGCTGTCACAGATGGTTAAAAACAGCAAATATTTGTATTTCAGAAGCTGCGGACACTGTTTTCCCCCTCAAATTGGTTGAAGGATTGTTTTTTTTAGGTGGTTTCTGATACATTTTACCTGTCAGCTAACAAATGAAAGTGTTTTCAAAGGGTTTGAGTTTCACACTAAACTAAACCAAAGTGATGACAATGATAACATATGTTTTATATATAACATACGTGCCTCCTGCAGAGTGAAAGAGCTGCTTGCTATACTGAATGCAAACTGCCGATACTGATGTCTTTCTCTTGTCTTTATTCTTTTGTGGCTGCACTTGGATTTACAGCAGGTCTGTTGCTTTATCTTTTTTTTTTACTTGAAAGCTCATATAAGTTTGATTTGTGTTTTTTCTGCATTTGCCTCTTTTGTGTCTGTGTGATATTGAACTGTTGAGGAGAAATGCCGGTGATGTGTTCAGTCTTACAGGCCACTGCTCCTCATCCTCCTTCTGTCCACCTCTTTTTCCCAGGCTCTCAGCTCTATCACTCCGCATTATGCATCTTTGTCCAGTTCTTGATGTTGAGACTCATGGGAAGGACGGTAACATCTGTCCTGAGCAGCTTTACCTTTCAAATGGTGAGCTTTATCCCTCCTCTCTTGTCTCGTGGCAGATTTACGTGTGTTTTTGCTCACTTTTGTCGATATTCAGTCGTACCGATTACCAGTTCACCTGCACAGTCTTATCTGATTTATTAGAGCCCATTTTTTTCTGCTGTAACAGCTGTTCTTTTTGTTAGAATGAGCTTGTAACTCATACCACAATAAAGGCACCACATTCACCAGCAACGCCCAGTTTTCCCGTTACCAGGGTAACAGTTTCTGCTCATGTGATTGGTTGCCTGAAAAGTAGGAACCATCTGTTTTCTGAAAAGTTTTAGACATTTTCATGAACAATAGGCTTAATGATAATAATCTCAAAATAATTGGAACCACTCAAAATAATGATTAACTATCTAAAGAATAGAAGTCGGTTGGTTTTTCAGTATTTTAAGGTAGCAAGTCGTTACTTCGACAGGAATGAGCTTCCATTCTCCTTTAGGTGCCATGTTTATGTGTATGTATGCCGTGAATTAAAAAGAGCCAGTATTCTTCATGGTAGATGCAACTACTTTCTGTAAAAACGTTGGAGCTTTTTTCTTTTTGCATGCTTTAGCAGCGAAATATGTTAAAGGTTTCCTGTAAATTCTTCTGCGTCTCTTATCCGTGAAACTGCTGCTCATATTTGCTCCCTGGATTGTTCTTTTCTTTTCTCCTCCCGCAGCTGTACCTGCTGGCAGGATACTACTACACAGCGACAGAAGAGTATGACATCAAGTGGACTATGCCTCATTGTGTCCTCTCACTTAAACTCATTGGTGAGTTGACCACGGCGAGCGTTGACTCCCTGCTTGAGAAATTCATCAGTTTTTTGTTTTTTTTGACTTGATAACTTGTTGTCGGTGCCACCTCCCTCTGTTTTCTGAATGATTAGCTCTGCACGCTTCAGGGTGTGCAGTGTAGTGATCGTGGCGTTCGTCTCCTCTGTAGTCGCTGACACTGCTGCATTTTCTGATTGCAGGTTTGGCATTTGATTACTATGACGGCGGGAAGGAACCAGTGAGTTGGCTGATTTCTCTTGTTTTTTTGCATGCTTGTTCCCTGGTCACGATGCTGTCTGTCTCACAGGTGTATTTGGTGTTTGTCAGCTCATTTTCTTAGTTGTTCTTTGTTTTTGTTTTGTTTTGTTTAAAAAAAATGATGAAGAGGAAGAAACTATTGACAAACAAAGAAGAAGAGAAGCTGCATTAACACAACTGCAGGGCTGTGCCAATGGATTCTTTATGAATTATTGCAACAAATAAATAATTTGTGTGCTGTGAGCATAATTGGAGAAAATGGCCTGTTGTGGTGAAACTTAAAGCCTCCACAACAACATAACAGTGCTTTTCCATTAGATGGCACGGTATGGTAAGGCTCCCTTTGAATTTTTTCCCTCATTGCAGGCAGTACCCCGTAATTGACACTGACACTTTTTTCGGCACTACTTTATCCAAGCGAGCCGAGCCGATGTTGTACAGAGACGTGGAAACACCGCAGAGAGCTGGTTGGTCAGACAGAATCATCACCTGTGGGCATTAACATTAACAGCAGCACACACTCACCAACACACTTCCTTGTTTCGTGAAGTCTTTTGAAAGCCCGGCACAGCATATATAACAGATAGCTCATTTATGCGCATGGATTGCATACTGTGTGCGTGACTAATGAATACAAGAGCATGTTTATTAACTGTGAGTATGGATCTACAGATTGATCTTTGTTTCGCCGCTGACTGCAGCCGAGCTCCGTAGCCCTCAGCTGTTAGATTTACTTTCCAAAGATATTCAAACCCTTCTGAACCAAAAGTCGTCAGCAGCTCCCTCTCTGAAATAACTGCCCTATGCCCCTCTATGGTCCTCACTTGTAAGTCGCTTTGGATGAAAGCACCTGCTAAATCGAAGTAAGAAACGCACACGCAACAAAGTTGTGCGTCTCGTCGATATTGCTGCAGTTTCACGCACGCGGAGCTGATAAATGGCTGATTCCACCCGCAGTGAGGGGATTCTGTCTGCAGCGGAAAACGAATCGTGGAAGAACCGTGAAGTCAAACCATACCTTACCGTGTCGCTTAATGGAAAAACACCCCAACTGGTAAACAATAAAACCGTTTTCTCAGTTTCTTTCTCCAGCCCTGTCTGCCGCTCATTCTTGTGTCCCTGACTGAATGTTTTTCCTCCGTTTCAATCCATTTAACACATAAAGTCTTTAACCTTTCTTGGTGATCGCTTAGTTCACTTGCTTTTTCATTCAGTGGTTTTTTGTTATCTGTGTAAATGCTTGTTGTTATCACTCAGATGAATACCAAGGGTCACAGTTTAGTACACCTAAACGGCCTTATTTACAGCCTTCAGTCAGCTGTCGGTGACTCTTTCCTGCAGACATGTTTGTCGACCTGTAAACGTCTTTCATTTCTTTCAATATTCTGAAATTGCAGCTGCAGCTGAGTTCAGAGCAGAAGAACAGTGCTCTGTCATCTGTGCCCTCGCTGCTGGAAGTGTACGGCTTTTCCTACTTCTACGGAGGCTTCCTGGTGGGTCCCCAGTTTACACTGCGCAGCTACCAGAAGCTGGTGGCAGGGGAGCTCACCGACTGTCCCGGAAAGCCTCCCAACAGGTAAAAAAAAAAAAGTGAGAAGATCATGAGATAAATAAGCTGAAAGGCTATCTTAATCAGATCTCTGTTTAAAAAGACAAGGCAACGTCCCAGTGTCACAGCCCCTCAGTTAACAGCTCTTTTTTTTTTTTTCATCCTTCTCTTGTTATTTCTCTTCTAGCATCATTCCGGCTCTGAAGAGGTTTGCTCTGGGTTTTCTTTGCTTGGTGATTTATGCAATATTTAGTCCCTCCTACCCGGACACCTACTACTTAACAGACGAGTATGAGGTGAGAACAACGACATGATCGGCAAATGATAAACAAATGAAAGCTTCTTTTTTTTGTTGTTGTTAGTTTTAAAATCCAAACTGTTTCCTCTCCACAGGCTCAGCCGTTCTGGTATCGCTGTGTGTTTATTCTGCTGTGGGGCAAAGTTATTTTGTATAAATATGTCAGCTGTTGGGTTATAGCGGTAAGTGGCCTTTTTATCTGCTTTATTGCAAACATCTGCAGAATTTCTGTCTCCCCTGACTCGTGAGCACTGCGTTTTGAAATGATTAGAAAACAAATGCTTCTTATTGGCAAAAAAGTGCATTTTTTTAAAGGAATTTTCAGGATGTGGTGTTAAGAAAAAAAACTCTTTAGATATCTTTGAAGGTTTGTTTGAGAAAAGAAAGAAACACACCATCGACTCATCTATGGAGCTTCAAGTTGAACTGGGTGGTTTAAGCTTGTATCATACGCTGTCTGAACCAAACAGTTCATTAGTGTGTTGATTGGCAATGAAATTAGGCCCATAATAAAAAATAAAAACAGCATGTAAACATGCAAGTTTTTTACAGGTGAAAATACTAAATAAAAAGTGTTTTCAGGGCTTAAAATTTAGACGCACCGCTTGAAACAGATAATTTTTCATGCTTTGGTGATGACTGTCTGTCTCACTGAACAGTTTGCTGTTTAGATGAAAGACAGCCTGACTGTTTTGCCTCAAACTGCACAGTTATATCTGCATCAGCAGCCGTGCCCGTCTGCCATTTCTGAGTTCAGTTCAAAAGATTAACAGGAAATACCTGCAGACAGTTGCATAAACTGCTGCTGTGAACAGAGGGCCGTCACTGTCCACAAAGCTTCTGCTGCACAGTCATAGCTAAAGGGCGACATTTGTTTTGTCTAGGGCACAATTTGTGTTTAACCACTTATTTTTTTTTACGTTCTATTGATTTTTCTATCCTAGTTGTTTCTTTTCTGAAGATATTAGAAATCCTTTGTGTGTAATACTCCCCATCACTGTAAAAGCTTAGAACTTGTCCCCAAAGTTATCTTTATTTATGATGAATCTGCATTAACACAGTCCTGGCTGTAAAACACCCCCCTTTGCATACACTGAAAGATGACTGATAAACTCTAAGTCCCACTTTGTCAGGGGCTTGTGCCTCAATGTGTGATCTCATATGAATGTGTGTTTTATGTTACAGGAGGGCGTATGTATATTAACTGGACTAGGGTACAATGGAGTAGTGGATGGTAAGCACCAATGGGATGCCTGTGCCAACATGAAGGTGTGGCTCTTTGAGACTACCCCACTATTTTCAGGAACCATTTCTTCGTTCAACATCAACACAAATGCCTGGGCTGCCAGGTCAGTGTCGAGTCTGAAATGCGAGATGTTCTCTTGCTCCTATTCACAGCCTGGTTGTAAAAGTTAGAATTTTACTGAAATAGCAGTGAAGGAAAAGGGACAGCGGTTTAATCATGAATCCATCTATGTGGCTATGTGGTCATTTAAGATGCAAGGCCTATCTTCAGTGTGTTTTAACACTAGAAGAGTCCCCAGAAAGTGGAAATGGACATCCTGGGAGGGTTTAAAAGTTTGCAATCATTTACAGACTTCCAGCAGAGGCCTCATGCGTGAAATTCTTTTAACGTGTGACACAATTTGATGACAACCACATCGAGCAAAGCAATTTATTTATTGAGCATACAGTTTATTACATGGTCCAGTTCAGTTGAATGCATTAACGACTTGTGCCCACTTTCACTTTCCCCTCTCCAAACTGCTGCGGATGCAGAAAATGTTGACGGTTCTGCATAAAGCGGGGGTGGGAGTTGGCTCTGAAGTGGAAATGCATGTTATAAGGATGTTAAAATGTAACTGATTAAGTCAATAAGCGCTAAACTAATGAGTGACATCATAGCGTGTTACTGGTCGATGAAGAACTTTCAGGCCGTTGGTCGATGCAATATAAACTTGACATAGATAATCTAATTGTGTAACCCACAAAGGAAGTTTATTTATAGTTGCATGTGCACCACTTCTGAGTTGTCTCAGCACACATTTAAGCACTTCGATAGGAACTGGATTTAGTTGTGCTGGATTGGGTACAATAGATCGCTGTTGTGTTTCTTAAATCTTGCATGTAACCGCTGGTGCATGAATATGATGGACAGGTGTTGGCTCTAATTTCCTTGATGAAATTAAGAAACAAGAACCCATGTCAGAACCCACAGGGCCCAAAGGCTTGTTTGCTAACATCAGAATGCCCTCAGATGTTTCTTTATCTGCGCCCTGACTGGTCAGAGCTGTCTTGGCAGCATGTGGAAGACCGTAACAACATTAGGCAGGTGGTTATATTGTTACGGCTGATCAGTGTATGTATTTCATGTTCTATTTCTATTCGTCCTTTCATTGCTTACGAGGTAATGTATGTCTTTTAGGTGTGGACAACCCATACTAAAAGTGAAGGTGTGCAGAAAAACCTATAAGAATCAGAGAAGCATGGTGTATGAAATGTTCTTAGTTTGTTCATTTCCTGATGTAACGGCATTCAATGTGTTGCTCAGGTCGTGTTTGTCTCATCTTTGGTTCTGAAAACTACAATCTCCCAGATCCGATGACACTGAACTTTCTGATGAGCTCTTTAAAGCACACTGAACCATGAGCGAGTCTTTAAAACAGCGGCTCTTCGTGTACTTTGTTGTCAGGCACTCATTCCTACAGCTTATAGTCATGCTTGACACTAGTATCCTGTATAAGGGGGTGGTTCGGGGGGGGGGCTTGAAAACATCAAATGTGCACTGGTCTAAGACGTTGCAACACAGCTGTCTGGACAGCCATCAGGCTGAATTCTGGTACAGGCTGGGAGTTGTTGAAATGTTTTAATATCTCAGTTGCTATGCAACAACATCCTGCAGGTACATGGGTGTGTGCCACTGTGACATCTGATGCACTCAGTGTTTCTGACTTATTTGCCATGTTAAAAGGGATGATCCACAACTTTGGCTTTTCTTTCTTAAAGACACGTGTTCAAGCGGCTGAGGTTCCTCGGCAATAAGACCTTGTCTCATGTGACCACGCTGCTTTTTTTGACCATTTGGCACGGCCTTCACTCCGGATACATCTTGTGCTTCTCCATGGAGTTCTTCATCATCACTGTGGAGCGACAGGTATGCTTAAACAACAGGGCTGAAAGTGCAGATTAATAACTGACTGTTACTATTCCAGTAGGTTGAATTTGTTGTTTTCCTCCATTTGTTTGATCCATTCGTGCTTGTGCTTTGTCTGCATCATAAAAACTGTTGTTGAATTAATAATAAGAAATTGCTTTTTGTTTTTAAATGACACATTACTATTGATTAAATGCACCTGGCTGTGGAATGGGTTTGTAATTGAAGTATTGGCTACATTTATAGTGATGCAACCATGCGGTATTATAACAACTATGAATTATTATGAATTCTGCTTGTGTTTGTGTGACAGGCCTTGGCACTAGTGCGGGATAGTCCCCTGCTGACAAACCTAGCCAAAAGCCCCCTCTACCCCCTCATCTATGTAGTTCAGCAGTTTTTCCACTGGCTCTTCATGGGGTATCCTCTGGTGCCATTCTGCCTCTTCACCTACGACAAATGGCTGAAGGTAACGCACAATTCTCAAAGCTGTGACATTTAAAAGTGAAATAATTTAGTTTGTTTCCTCACTTGTACCTTCCATCCAGCTTTGGGACCAGTTTAGATATCAGAAGGTTAAACTCAGACTACAAAGAGTGTTCAGTCGGCAGTGTTTTGTTAAAATATAACCCAGGGTCCAACTTCACCAATTGTTTCACAACATGCAAACTGCAACGGGACTTTCTTCTCATTTTCCCCCCAATTTTTCAATTCGATGTCACATTATTTGTCCAGGCTTGATCTAAAAGTAATGTAAAAGACTTGAATAACAACAAGCAACAATCATTTATAAAGTATGAAGCCATTTCTGTTTGTGATCTTGGGAAAATCCCCAAAGTAGCTTCTGTGAAAGAGGCCCCAAGATGACCGGTTTTGAACTCAATGGACATCCATTTTGGGGATTCTTTCACATATGCACCATTTTCCATTGATAAATGTCTTAACAACAACATTTCAAAGGCAGTTACAAACCACTTTCAACGCACCTTAAAGACTGACCTGCATCGAGTCACATGAACTTATCAGCAACACAAGCTGAAGACGCACTGGTTTTAGGGTAGCGTGTGTTGTGGGCGACATTGTGAAAGTGAATCTTCAAATGCTGCAACGTCAGACAATAAAAGCTGAAATAAACTTCTTTTTTTTTTTTTTTTTTTTTTTGAAGCTCACGTAACCAAAAAATCTGAGAAACGAAACAAGTTGCGAGGCACTAGGTAATGTTTTTTATGTTTAGAAAGGTCGCAGGAACACTACTCCATGGCTTCCTATGCCACAAGAGGCTTTCACATTAAAGTATTCTTAGTAATCTGCTGGACTTACAACTCGGAGGCCTCTTCTGGGTGCAGTTATTTTTTTATCAGAACACCTTGCATGTCTTTTGTGTCTGTGGAAAAGAATGGTGGCACTGCACAAAAAGCTGCTGCCAGTCTCTTTTGTACGGCCTTAAGAGGTTTACATAGACAATCGGCAACAAGGAGGAAGTGTTAAACATAGAAAGCTGACAAAAGCAGGTTTTCAGGGAACAGGCTGACAGTAACTGGGTTACACAGACGATCTTCTCACTTTGAGAAGGAAAGTGGCTGGTCTTTGTTGCACCCTTTTAGCGGGCCAGCGGACTGAGAGTTTGACTTTTTTGTTCACTTTTGTTTTTCAGGTGTATTATTCCGTCTATTTCTGCGGTCATGTGTTCTTCCTTGTGGCCTATTTAATCCTGCCATACCTCCGTAAGGCGCTGGTGCCTAAAAAAGAACGGAGCGAGAAAAAACAGGACTAAAAGCTGGCACCTGGCAGAGTAAGAAGACACATTTTGCCCGTTTTGTTATTTAGTTGATCAGTCTTGAGGCAAATTACAGTTTTTAATTATTATTTTTCCCCCCACAGGTCCATCTAAGGCTGAAAACTTCTGAAGGGAACTGTGACTTTCAAGGAGCAGAATGGAAAATATTTGAAGGCCTTTAGTTATATATTTGCATATATATATATATATATATATGTATGTATATGTGTGTGTGTGTGTATATATATATATGTGGATATACGTCTATGTAAAATAAATTTCTATATATTTTTGTGTTTTTAAGTGGGAGGGGTGTTTTTATAAACATTTTGAGAAATGTTTACAGGAAATTACCATTGTGCCACATGGGGTAATTGTGAGCCAGTCTGGGGCAATTTCCTGTTTGTTTATCTTCCTCCATCTCTTTCTGTCTCTTTCTTTTTGTTCAGTTTGGAAGACCTGTGGGACTTGTACAACTTGCGAGACTCGCAGGCTGTCGACATAGGATTGCACTCATGTGTCACGGGTTCAGAGTCTGTTTTTGGCTCCGATGCATTTTGTTGTGTCATTGTTCTTGTCCCATGTCTGGCACTCATGTTTAGCAGCAGCACTAAGCCTGATCAGGAGGTATAAGCACAGCGCCAGCGTATACGACACTTCCTTATGTCACGATACAACATGCATACGGCTCTCTGTAGAATGAGCTGGATGATGGTAGTTTTAAGGGGCCTGTTGTTTTGTCTGTAAATGGCTGCTAGTGGTTATACAAGCACTGTAAATCACACACTGTACACTAACACCAAGTCAAAATGGCCTTGTATTAATGAATGTTTTTACAGTTAATTTGTTCTGGATTTGATTTAATTTGTGATTGAAAGTGTGGGGTGGGGGGGGGTTGATATATTTTTTTTTCCCTCTTTTTTTTCTAGACTTTTAACAGCTTTTATGAATAAGAACATTTTATAGTTTGGATAAGAATTCAAGAAATGATTTGCATTGTTCAGCCTTTCCTCCGGATGTTTTTTTTTTTCTTTCTTACCACATCCTCGTCTCTTTTTCCTCTTCTTCCTCTTCATCTTCCAGCTGTGCCACTCCTCTGTCTGTCAGTCTTGGTTAAAGCTCAGCCCTCACTCTGAAATGCACAGGCATGAAAATGAAACCTAGTCATTTTGGTTCCCCTTATGTGCACTCTGGTCTCCAGATCTCTCTTTTGTTCTTTTCTTTTTCGGACTCAAGGAATTGTATGATTTTGAACATGAGGAAAACTAAGGACTGTGCCCTGCTCTTGTTACCAACAGCAGGTGGTACTTGAACAGACTGAGGTGCAAGCATCCTATCCCACTCTGGGAATGCCTCTTTATACATTTTACCCAGTAAGTGGGGGGAGGCGGTGGAATAAATGACCCCTGCCTGCTGGAGGAAGACCTCGGCTCACTGCTGCTGCCACCGTCCTTTCACACAGATGGGGAGGACAGACCTCACTGTAGCAACGGCCCAGATTTCAGTAATATTTATACATGGCATGTTGATTATTAATTGATGAATTTCTATTTCAAGGGACTACTCTTTTTTGCCTTACCCTTAGTAAATGTACAAAGAAAACTTGGCGTGTGGGAGGTAGGGGATGATTTTCAAATACAGTTTTGTAATGCTCATTAAAAATGCTGCATTTCAGGCAAAGACTCTGCAGTTGTTGTGTTTGTGTGTCCCAGTACCTTCATGTGTTTTAACAGGGGCAAAAACGGGGTGATATGACGTCATTTTGCAGTGTGGTTATGTGAGCCTTTCGCTGTTTTAAAATGTGTGGAAATGAATCATAAACGCAAAAAAGGCGAGGGGTGGGCAAGTGTGCCAGTCATCAAGCTGGCCAAGAGCTGACAAATAACGTGAGATGAGATGAATTGCTGTGTTGGGTCTGAGTCACTCAATGTGCAGCAGAAAACAGCCAGAGCAGCAGTCTGGTACAGGGCTGGTGGGGGCCTGAGAGAGGAAAGAAGGACGCAGTGTGGGCGGGTTAAGAGGCGCCGAGAGGGAGGGGACGCCAGCGTAACATTCCCACCGTTTTTTCTCCCGTTCCTCTCCTGAAAAAACAAGGACGTCCGTCGGTCTGCTCTTCCTCCTCCTCACTTGTCATCCCTGATTCTAATACCCGGCTGCGTGTCCTCGTTTGAGACTATCCGCCTGTGTCCTTCTCCACCTGGAGGTTTTTGGTGTGCTGTCAGCCTGCGGGGCATCGCCGAGTCGAGCGGCAGGGGCGTGAGAGGCGGATGCTGCGAGCGTAGAGGCAGGGTACCAACCAGGAGCATCACCACACTCGCCACGGTAATGTCAAATCTGCTTCGGGAACCCTTCGGTTCTGCGAAATTTCCTCCACGGACTCCACTGTAACGTCTAAATAAGACTAAATTCAGTCCTGTAGCCCGAGCTGCTAATGTGGTCAATACTAGCCAGTGATGAAAATCAGCTGATAATTGTCGCATAGCATGTTTTTGCTCCCGAGTGTGTGTGCGTGTGCGTGTGTATATATAGCCTGAACAACCTGTGCACATATGGAGACTCATGTTGTGTATTTCCATTTTTCTCTTGATAGTCAGTATATATTTCTATGTAGTCTATCACTGTAGCAATTAATAGAGAGGTTTGTTCTGTCAGTGTGAGATGAAAACCCTCCAAGGACTCATTTTTCAGTTGTGGCTGCTGCCTCAAGACATCAGCTGTTTTTATTACCTAACAGACCACAATGAAACATTGGTAAAACACCCACAATGCCACATGCAAAACGTTTTACTTCCACACACTATGACCAGGTGTGTGCAGACTCCACAGACTATTCTAGGCAGCCAGACTGCAAGCATGTCAGTCTGATACTGAGGGAAACCAGAAAGTGGTGGCATTATGGTGACATGCTTCTGGATTCTTGTTTCGGTCCTGCAGCTCTGGATTCAGTTTAGCAGGTCTCCAAAGGTTTACAGACATGACACTTTACTGTAGATTCTCTAGCACAAATGCAGCAAATATACAACCCTGTGTGCACCATCTGATATGCCTGATTTTCCGCCTTCTCTTCTGTCTTGTTACTGTACCTGTCTCCTCCACTACTGATCAGTTGTTGATGCATGTACTGTACCACCCCCCTCCCAACCATCTCTATCCTCACCCCACCCTGTTGCCCCCTCCTCCTTTTCTTTCCTTTCTTCCTTCAGATGGACAGAATGAATTTTCTCTCCTTCCTCCTACTTTGCTTGACTTCGGTTGCCAATGGCAACAAAGGTCAGTTCCTTATCCTTTTTGACTGGTAATTGTGATGTGTTTAGATGATGGTTTACATTGCCATAGGACGCACACCTGTCTAGGTTTTCAGACAGGGCCATGGCTGCGTTTCCCTTAAGTAATCCTGATGACTTTATTGTTATTCCTGCATCACACATCTTCAGTTCCTCATACATAAACATTGTGTGTTTCCTGCTCATGACCCAGTGTGCATGCGCCTGTTTCGCCAGTGGTGTGACTGAGAAGATGATAGATCTGTTTCCCTGTTTATAGCAGATTTATCACTGTGGATAACCATGACTGATTCAACATCATTGTTTCAATGATTATCATGCTGAAGGAAGGCGAGTGAAAGACCGGAGTTTTAGGGAGAGAGTCTGAGAAGCAGGTAGAAGAGATTGACGCAGAGGAAGATGAAGAAATTTAAGGAGATGGGAAAAGAGATAGGCTGGGAGAAAAAGAGCAAAAGGAGCCGTGACAGGAGAGGATATGTTTGTGGAGGGGGGGGTGGTGATAAGGTGGGGGAAGGAGGAGTGGGGGAGAGGTTGATGGAGAGAGGTGGTACGTGAGATCAGGTGACACGAGCGAGAAAAAAGAAGGAAAAGTGTGACATACTGGGCCTTTTGTGTGCATATGTGTGTTGGTGTGAGGGGCCCAGATGATGAGGGATGGATGGGTGAGTGTTACGGAGCGATAGAGTGACAGAAAAAGGAGGAGTGCCAGGGGGGACAGACAGAGAGATGGAACGAGATGCCTCTCAATCTGTAATCCTTAATGTAATCCACAGGCCTGATGCTCAGATTAATGCTACATAGCAGGGAGGAGGGAATAAGGGGGGCGGGGGGATCAGCAGAGGGGACAGAGGGCACGAGATAAATGACCAAAAAAGAGACACGCAAGAGGACTGTGGAAAGAGGAGGTGGAGATGTTGTTAGTGTTGAACCCCAACCACTTTTGGTACGGGCTAAAATTTGTCTAAACCGTAGAGCATTAAAAACTGTCTGGCATTGAAGTCTTGGCTGGATTTGTGCTCATTACTTACTCAGATATGCACAAATTTAAATCAGAATTTTGAAGACGTTAGGTTTTGTCATGCAGAGAAAGCTCTTGTGTGGCTGTTTATGTTCAGACATTTATGACAATTTGAAGATGAGAATCTTTTTGTAGCGGGGGAAATATGGAGATCTTTTGATCATTTAATTATCAATGAATATGCCAAATATTTTATTGATGTATTCATTGACTAGAGTCAGCAATTGGTGGTTAATACATGTCCAAACTCCAAAACCAAAACATACTGGTTATATTATCACTAAAGACAAATTGGTAAATTCCTCACAATTGAGACTAGTATTAGACATTAAATTCACTCAATTATCAAAATACAGCAGATTGTTTTCCAAACTGATTAATTTTTTAAAAGTAGAGGGATAAAGATGTATAAAATGCAAATGAATAGTACTATATTTCAGCACTGTTATCAAAGCATTTGAATAAATGTGATTGGGAACATTGAGAGGAAAAAGACATTAACATTCAGCGACAGTGCATCTGAAAGGATGTGGTGCTCTAAGTAATAAGAAAGAAAGTAAAAACGAAAAAATTTAAATGATACCCAGCTTCTTGTTTAAAGAGAGCGCAGTTTGATCAAATTCAGAACCAGCAGCGTTTCCCTGTGGTGTCTCTCCTCTCACTGGTGTGACTGCGAAATTAGTTCCAGTCAGATTTTCGAGAAAATTCGCTGTGGTGACAACAAAGCAATCGCCAAAGAAAAAAGTCTCTGTCTGATTTCGAACTCTATAGCTTCTGCGTTAGGAGATTGGGGACAACAGAGGAAGGGCACTCCGCCTTTTGTTTTCGCTCATTGCTGGAGTGTAAAATCGTCATCATTCTGGCTCATTAACTTGGCCTTTGAACACTCAGCACAGAACATTCAGCATGAGGATGAATAATTAATTTGCAATTAAAGGTTAAATTCACAATAGACCTCAGGCATTTGATTCTGACTTTGCCGGTTTTGGTATGTCATTGAGAAGCACCTGTGGCAGACCAGTTTAGCTGACTGATTTGGGCAATACTTTTCTGCGTGAGTGTGTGATAGGGTGAAATCAGATGGGCTTTAATTATACTGTTAACCAGGAGGGTGTGTGTAGTGGTGCTTGATGTGAACAAAGGAAGGTGGCCCGTACAGGGAAGACGATGAATATGATCAGACTGACTCTTTGTGGTCACACATTATGCATTTTTCCCACTCATACACTCTCACCATGTCCTCCCCCATAATTGAGTGTTAAAAATAGATGCATTGGTTCCTTCTAATTGCTCCATTTAACCCAAAGCCTCTTCGGTCTCTTCTCTGTGCCGTTCAGCCAATAAGCACAAGCCATGGATCGAGACAGAGTACCAGGGGATTGTCATGGAGAACGACAACACTGTGCTGCTCAATCCCCCTCTTTTTGCCCTGGACAAAGATGCCCCGCTTCACTATGCTGGTAACACCAACTACAATGAGCCGCATGGAGGACTGTAACGATGCTCAAGAATACTTGCATTTAAATCTTTTTCAAATGGCTGGGAATTGAAGAAATTTGTCAAATCTTCTGTTTTTACATTGCCAAACTGAAGATAATTTAAAGCAGACTGATGATTATCCAGCTTTGATGATACAGCCGTGTGACCAGTTTGAGGATATGGTTTATTTCTGTTTGGTTCCTTTAACTTTTTATTGTAAATACAACACACATTTTTTCAGTTTGGAGTCACGAGACTGCTGCCAATGCCAGCAATATTCCCCAGCAGGCCCTCTAAATATTATAAGTAATGTATTCACTCACAGAGTCCACTATTTTTAGACCATCATAGTGTAATTCAAGCCTTCATTGCATGAGCAGTCAGCAGCGTTCTGCCTCTGCAGCCTGATGAAATAAGGTGATCGTATTTGCTCTCGGAGTCCTGGAAATAACCATGTTCAGTCAAATTATGAAAGATCAACTTGAATTACTCAGGGGCTTCCTGAAATATATTGAGTTCATGTCAAAGAGGAAGAAGAAAATTAGCCATTTGAGCATGAACCTTTGACTTATGTCAGCCAATAAAGATCAGCTGCTATTCCAAGGATTTTGATTTGGAGTCGCGGCTGTACTTTGTTTTATTCCATTCTGATAACAATTACCTGCGGGAGATAACGTATATCTTAAACCAATCTCTAGATATTTATGTGCTCAGTATTACAATATTTTCTTTCAGTTCAGTAATGGATACATAACTTAAAATCTTTTTTAAGCTTTAGTGGAGAGCGTTTTCCGTCTTATGGTACCTCGCGTCTGGTTTGTGTATCGTAATCTGTACAGTACGACCACTTTGGACTGAATAGCTGACTCTTACTTTATATTTCATTGATTGTTGTTCAACCCCAAATCCAAAACACTTTGGTTGATGTGAAACATAAATAAAACAGATGCACTGATTTGCAAATTATTTAAAGCTTATGTTGAATTAAAATTTGTACAGAGACATTTCAAATGCTAAAAGTGAGATATGTTCATGTTTTTTTTAAACATATGCTAATTGAATCAAATAATTTGGGACAGAGGCAACAAAAAGCTGGAATAGTTGAACTTGGCAACGGATCAGTAACATGTTTAGGTATAAAATCAGCATCACAGACAGGATGAGTCTCTCAGAAATAATAAGTGAGGAGGAAAAATCCAGAGAAATGTCTTACTATGAACAAGACTGTAAACCATGAATGTTTGTGATGTGCATACCTTCAGGCAACCCTGCATTAGAAACAGATATAATTATGTTATAAAAACATCACTGCAGGGGCTCAGGAACACTTCGGAAAACCACTATCAGTGAACACAGTTTGGTGCCGGCCCCACGCATGCAAGTTCAAACTGTACCACGGAGAAAAAAATTATAGATGAATCCAGAGTGGGTACAAGCTCATTTGAAATAATGATAATAATGACTGAGAAAAAAAGTCACAAAGTCACAATTTAAGATTAATTTTAGGAAATAATCTAAAGAGGAATAAAGAGGTACGTTGGTGTACATGGTATAGATAGTGGGCACATCTGTAACAGCTCCATCAGTATTTAACAGTATGTACAGCTCTTGGAGCACCAAATGCTGCCACCCAGACAGCAGCATGGCTCTGTAGTAAGAGATTGGTGCAGAACTGGCCTGTCTGCAGTCCAGACTTGCCAGCTATTGAAAGCATTTTGTACAAAATCAAACAAAGAATTGCAGCAAAGCAGATGACAAACTGCTGAGCGGCTGAAAAAAATTCTGTAACAAGCAAGAATGTGTCTCAGTTCACTTAAACGTTCATAAAAGGAATTAATGCAACAAAGTGGAAAACGTGTCGCTGACATGAAAGTTAAACGAGCGTACATTTTTCAAGAAATAAAAGTTTTTGGCTTTTATTTACATCTAACACAGTATTCCAGTTTTTTAATTTTATTTTATTTATTGGAATATGTGTTTGTGGATATTATTGTAATATATCTTTTTTGTACTTCTTTTTTGACTTGGTAGACTGGCATAATTTTTTATGATAAAAGCAGAAACTGTGAAGCTATTCCAGTTTGAGAATGCTGATACCAGAAATGGCCGTGGGGAGTTCCAGGAGAGATTATTTGAACAAATGATTTACAAAATAAATCATGGAGCTAAACTGTAAATTGCTTTTAAAGCACAGAAAAGTAAGGAGACGGCTTCAAAGCAGCTCACGGGGATACTTAAGGCTGTGGCAGATCAAAGCTGGTGTTTCAATAATCAGAATCAGAGAGAAACTCATATTCTTGACAGAATTATTCTAATATATCATGTTACACGTTAAATTCAGTTAGTTGCTCGGATTGTCTCTTATTATGGCTCATCTCACACCTTCTCCCTCCCCCACTCAGGTGAAATCTGTGGCTTCCGGGTTCATAATGGCCCCTTGGGTTCAGGTTCAGTCCAGTTTGAAGCAGTGGTTCTGGACCGCTCCACTGGTGAGGGTCTGGTGCGGTCCAAGGAGCCGCTGGACTGCGAGAGCCAGCGGGAGCACAGCTTCACCATCCAGGCCTACGACTGCGGAGAGGGGCCTGATGGAGTCAACAGCAAAAAATCCCACAAGTTAGTCCCCTTCCTCTCAGTTTGAGAAGAAAATCCTTTTTGTTTTGTTAATGATCACAGTCACACTGTGCACTGTAAAGACTACTCAGACAGTTTAGCTTCTTCTTGTTGAATTAATCTGCTTCCCTCTGCTCGTGTTTGGTTTCCCACTCTTGCTTCCCTCAGGGCCACTGTGCATGTTCGTGTGAACGACGTCAACGAGTTCTCCCCCGTGTTTGTTGAACGTCGCTATGAGGCTTCGGTCCCAGAGGGGCGTCTGTTTGACCGAATCGTGCGTGTGGAGGCTCTGGATGCCGACTGCTCCCCGCAGTACAGCCAGATTTGCTTCTATGACATCATCACTCCCAACGTGCCCTTTGCTATTGACAACGATGGTGAGATGATTTTTTTCTTACAGCTGAAACTTAGACACATTCATGTGTCTATCATTTGCAACTCCCACTCCTCTCTGTATTGTCCCTCCTTTGATGTTCGTCTACAGTCCCCTATGTAAGTAGAATCGATAAATTCAGTTTGGTATTCAGATGCTAAACTCTGGATGTCCTCAAGACATGAAAAACCCACGGCAGACACTGCTGAGACATTGATGTCTGCTTAGCGAAAATTTGAAAGAATTGCAGGGACTCAATACCTCTCTCAGGTACAAACCAAAAGATTTTAAAATAGACTTTGCGTGGGTGAACTATTGTTCTGCCTCTGCAAAATCTCTACAACAGCTGTTTGGTTTATTATAGCATCCTTTTGTTCCTGGCTCAAGTCATGTAATTCTTTGGTGGAAAATGATGAATGTTGCACACCGTTATTGTGTCCACTTACTTATTTTGGTGGAAAATCAGATGTGTCCCTTTTGTAATGCGACAGCAACTGAGGAGAGCCCTGTTTTAGCATGACTGTGCAGAATTTTCCAGAACTTGAAGGGTTCTGCTGAGGATGAGCTGCTTCTTTCTGCTTTTGGACAGACTGGTACAGCAGCACAAATGTCTATTGTTCCAACCTCACTTGGATGCTGTCTGCTTTTTATTTCTCTGTTGTTTTTTTTGTCTTTTTTGTCTCTGTTTCTACCACTCCCTCTGATTCTCCTCTCACCATGTCAATGCATCTTCTTTCCTGCCTACTGTTTGTCAGCCGGCACGCTGAGCCCTGTCAGCCTTTCACAGATACTCACTGTTTGTTCACCTTTATCTCTTTAAAACAAGAAAACCCTTCAGTTTTCATCTCGTTCTGTGCAATTTATCTTCCTCAATTTTTGCTGTTTTCTTTCTGCCCTCTGAATATAAAGCACTCTAAACAGAGTAGAGTCTCTGTTACTGCATATGTGAAGCAGGAGAAGCTTTATCAGTGAGCTTTCAGTTTAGTGGGGCTTTCAATCACAGAAGCTTGTTGTTGGTGACCAATCCGGTATTTCTATTTCCATTTGTTTCATTATGTCATGTCCTCTCTTTGTCGCTCTCTGTCTCCTAGGTAACATTAAGAACACAGAGCCTTTGGATTCGAAGCGGCAGCGTGTTCACACCTTCTGGGTGACCGCCTTTGACTGTGGAAAGAATCGTGCTCAGGCTGATGCCCAAGTTGTTGTCACGGTCAAGCCGTCCTGCAAGCCCGGCTGGATCGGTAATCAATGTTCCAGATAGCTCTTTTTCTGTCCTGATTTTTATCTTGAAATAGATCTCTGGAGGCCTCAGACACGTGCTTTAGGTGTTTCATCAGTTGATTCGTGGATGTAACATTCATTATGAGTTGGAATACGAGTGGGCAGCTCTTCACGTGGTATGTTTAGATCAAGAGCTGTCCTTTAAAGAGGTGGTGTTGGAAGTAATATCAAAAGAAGGTGATCAGCTGAACTTTGAAAATGTATTTTTAGATTTCACATACCATAATCAGCAGCAGATTTCATAGCAGTTTGAGCGTAGTTTCTCAACAGCCTTGCTTATCTGTGAATCTTTCATTTCTGCTTTTTTGTCAAAATTCTAATATGATTTGACCTATTAACATCACAGCTTTGACAATAATTCACTTAGCTCATTGAGCTTGTGTAATAGGATTTTGGAAGGAAAAAAAAAGTCATTCAAGAAACAAAATGAAGTGATTTAAAAATATGTTTTGATTTGATTAATCAAGTCAAGTGAAGTCATAGTAAATGTAGCTACACAAGAATCCTATTCACTTCAAAGTTGTGTCAAAGCCACCTCAAAATTCTCAGGCTAGTCATTTTTCTTTAAAGGAATTTTTAAGTAAGTCGGCTTACAGACAAACCACTACCAGGAGGTGACGCAACACAGAAGTAAACATGCTCCTGTCCCAATATATTTTTTGCATCTGTTTCTGGCATCAAATTCAAAATGAATACCGGTATATATTTTTCATCATTTCTGTTGCCTTTGAACTATTCTTCCATAGGGTTGATATAATTTGCAATTCATCGCATTCTGTTGTTTAGAAACAGGATGGTGTGTTATTTTCTCCATCTCAGAACCCTCTCAACTATTTTGAAGTGATGAATGGTAAAGTTGTGATGCTTTATTTTCAGGATGGACCAAGCGTGTAGAGTACACACCTGGGTCAGGTAGCATCCCGCTGTTCCCCAGCCTTCATTTGGAGACCTGTGAAGAGACTGTGTGGAACATCCAGGCCACTGTAGAGCTCCAGACTGGCCACATCGGGAAGGGCTGCGACAGAGACAGCTACTCTGACAGATCTGTGCGGCGACTGTGTGGTGAGTTCTGTTTTACATTTAAAAACAAAAGATGACTACGAAGTTAAAACCTATTTCATTGACGTCAGTTTTCTTTTGATTTTTTTTGTCAGGTGCTGTCAGGGGTGAAGTGGACCTCCTCCCACCTCCGTCTCCTTCTGCCAACTGGACCTCGGCTCTGCCTACCCTCCCCTCTTCTGATTCATCCTTAGTCTTCTCCTTCAACGGCTCCAGTCACGTCGCTGTGGTGCCTGATTCGGTTGTATCTGCACTGTCAGGTGACCACTTCACCCTCCAGTTGTGGATGCGCAGGGGTGGTGCCAACATCCAGCCTGCAACCACTCAGACCAGAGGAAATCGTAAGGATGAGGAGACAATTGTGTGCAGCACCGTCAAGAATGGTACGTTTCATGTCCCAGACATCGACGTCATTGTGGTTTGAAGACTCTCATTACACTACAGTTGGACATTTGAGTAAAGAAAGCTGTTTCGTCACTTTTCTCCACATTTTGAAATAGTTACTATCGTTTATCATGGCCTGCAGGGAAAACAGATAGAAAGCTAAACTGTTTTTAGCTTCAACAAATACTATCAAGGTGCTCTTGAGAGAAGCAGTTAACCTCCAGCTGTTCCACTTGTGCAGCCAAGTGGACAGCAGAACTGTAAAATGCTGTAATTGCGGCAGGAAATAAATCGTCAAAATCATGTTAACATTTACAACAGTGTGACTTTATAGGGGCATCTATGATAAACGCAGGGCAGAGTTTTATTTCTGTCATTATTCTCTATACAAATGCTGGGTAATATTAAGATACACCAGTTATCTTCTGTCCCTCTGCTCTCCTGCTTTACAGATGACTCCTATTCGCATTACTCTCTCTCTGTCCATGGCTGCCGCCTCTCACTCTTCTACTGGCCCGATGTCTCAGCCGCACGGCCTGTCAAGTTCTTGTGGAAATTGGAACAGGTACAGGGGGAACTGAAACTCTTATTTCTTCTGTGCGGCTACCTTGAAATTAGGCTGATTCGAAGGAAATTCAGTAGTTACTTCTGGGTCTGTGCCATACCTAACATATGACCCATCCCTCATAGTAGATGCAGCTACTCTGCTGAAAAAGAGCACAAAAGGATCCTTAATTAAACATGCCATATTGGTGTGATAGAACCCATCTTGTACAATCACGCTTTGTGCATTATATTTACAAGCTGAGTTTCTGTGGTTGTCTTTCTAAAATATTACTCAGTTAGTTATCTGTAAAAAGACAAAATAGAGCGATCAGAGAGCTTTTTAAACATTTTCTGTTCCAGTTTCAGCATTAATTCTTTCTTTCATATAAAGATCTTTACGTCTATATTTACATCTCATACTCCACAACATAACTATCAGCATCACCAGCTGTTTTTAAACACAAACTCAAGAAAATGTGCACACACTTGGTATTTGGGTGTGTTAGGAATATGAACAAATTATCTGAAAGCAATATAAAGCCAACCGCAGAAAGGTATGGAGCAGTCACTATATTACCAGCTCCATCCACACATGGGCACCGTTATGAAATCTGGAGAAATCCAGGCTGATATCTGATTTATGTTCTCATACACTGGAAAGTATCTAAAAAGCAGGGCTCTTTGCAGATATGAAGACAGCTAAAAACGTACTTTATTATCATAAACATGTATTTGAGGTGCACATTGAAATGAGAAGCGAGCTCTTTAGAATATTCATCATGTGGCACACTTACAAACATATGTGAGTGTGTGCAGTTTGGTGTGTGCGTGTGTGTGGTGAGGGAAGCAGGTTTGTTTTGACTGAAGCCACTGGTCTCAGACAGACTGAAGTCAGTCGGATTAAAAGAAGCTGAGCTGATACAGAGGAGATTTGTTAAATCCCTCTGTCTGAACCACAATATCTTGTTACTCTCATATTTCCTCTCTGGCCCCCATCTTTATAATTCCCTTGTCACTCTTGTGTTGCATTCCTTCCGCTTTGACGTTATCTATATAGAAAACTAAAACCAAGCTTGTGCTGGAATTTACACAGATGAAATATTCATCAGATGTGGGGAAGTATGTCTACTTTTATTTCAGCTTGTGGGTGCTTACAATAAAGAAATGTCTTGTTTTAGACTTATTTGTCACATGTAAAATGTGTTAGTGTTTCCCCTCTAAATCCCTCTCCATAGATGAAGCAGTATCCGACAGTTGGCAAAAAAACATAAAAGCCCACAAAAGGAGATTTGTAATAGGATTTTGTCTCTGTGTTTTGTACCCATTAATCATCTCGCAACTGATCAGATTTACCTTGTGACCTCCTGGAGGGAGCTGACCTTTATTGTTGGACTTAACTGAACATAAAGAAAGTAATATAATTTTCTCAACCTGCAACAACAGCAATGAAAATAATGTCTTCTGTAATAATTTATCAGTCCCAGGAGACACTTTTCTGCGGGTGAAAAGATCAGAGTACTTCATCCACTGCTGATTTCCACAAGCCAGTAAATGTGTAGAACGTCCCACAGATAATTCAGCTGTTTCTTTTGTTCATGTTGACTCCACGTTATCTCTGTCTAACAGGTGTGTGACAGCGAGTGGCATCATCTCTCACTCAGCGTGCAGTTCCCATCTGTGACTCTGTACGTGGATGGAGTGACCTTCGACCCCGCCCTCATCCACGACAACGGAGCCATCCCCAACCCTGCACCCCGCCAGAGGATGTTCATCGGTGCCTGCTGGGGTGAGACACAGAATTTTTTTGCTCAGTGGTAAATTGTATATGTCAAACATGACAAAAGATAGTAGGCTGCAGTTTTCTGGCAAGTTACAAACCCTCATCACACGACAACCTGCTTAAAAACTTTGCATCACGCCTCTCTCCCCTCATTTTACGCAGTTTGGTAGTTGGGTTTTGTCTTAAGGAGCTAATAATATAACTGATCAATTATTCAGAGCAGCAGAACAACACAGGGGGCAGACAGCTATCAGCCACTTAAATCTGTATCGCTGGTTAAAATGGGAAACTCTGGCTGCCAATTACCAATGAAAACACACGCACACACATTCACAGCCTTTCTTCTGCCTGCGCAGCAGCAGCTGCTGCTAGATAATGAGGAGATGCTGCAGTTTTGAAGATCGTCTACAGTTTTCTCACTTGTGCGTGTTTTATTTATTTATATATATATCTTTCTGTCGAACTTTGCACCTCCAGATTTCCTCTCCCTGTCTTTTCATCCCTCATAACACTAAAGTGTCGCTCTCAGTGCACCTTATTGTTTTCTGTTTTCTGTTCCCTCTCTCTGGTGTTCCCTGCAGAGCCTGAGGAGAAGCAGAAGGAGATACTAAACAACACAATCCCAGAGGGTAAAGACTCAGGTGACCTCCGTGTTTCACACAGATGTCAGTGTGAGGGTGTGAAGTCTGCTGTTTTGCTGTGTCTTTGTTGGTGTATTATTAATGTGCGAATTAAAAATATGAAAGGGATGATTTTTGTTGCGTTCACTCTGTAGTGAGGTATGTAGGCGGCTACCATGGTCTGTTATCGGGGGTGACGGTGCGTCCTGGCAGCGTGGAGCCTCACAGCGTTGTGGAGTGTCTGTACGCTTGCAGGGAGGGGCTGGACTTCGGAGACCTTGAGACTCTGGGCTCTGGAATGAAGGTAACACCTGAAAGGTCTATAGGTCAACCTGTCAGAGTCTATTTTACACCTGTGATTATAAACTAGTTCCTAAAACATATTACACAGATATTCCAGTCTGTTTGATGTGCATGTGTTACTTTTCGAAAATACTTGATGGGTAGAAAAAACATTTTAGAAATGGAAAAATGAAATTTTCTCAATACAAAAAGCAAAGTCTGTATTTATACCTCCTTCTTTTAGTTTGGTTTGTAGCAATCGTTAAATTGTTGCTCTTAAGCTTTAAGTGATGCTCCAGTTTCTTTGAAATACACGCTGTAGGAGATGCTGTGTTTTACATCTAGTGATCCGTGGTCGGCACATCTTTAGTTTCGAGAAGCAGACAGGAGTATTCACTGAGAAGCAAAACAATGTATGTGGCATTGTAAACCTGTCAGGACCAAAACTCATTCAAGCCACACAAATACAGGCCCACCTGAAAATATCAGTCAGATTAAATAATACAATATAAGTAAAATAGCTTAACAGAAAAAATTCAGAGACAATCTGGCGGGAAACAAAAGGAGCAGATGAGTATAATCAACTGATAGAGAACAGATGTGTAGTAACTAATACTACCTGAATACAGATGTGGAGCAAAACAAAATAAATCATCTATTTTGTTTCTGTATTTAGGTACAACGTAGTTTGACCATTGCTTGCCACGACACGGGGGAGCTTTGTTAAAAACTGTGAAGTGCAACATCTTGTCTTCCAGGTACACGTGAACCCGAGCCAGTCTGTGCTGGTGCTGGAGGGAGATGACATTGAGAGCTTTAACCGTGCAGTGCAGCAGGTCACCTACAGAAACTCCCTACGCTTCGCCACCCCTGGAGTCCGACCACTCAAGCTTACCACCTCACTCAGGTACAAAAACACACAGGCTTGGAGCATCAATAACCCAGCTAAAGCGTCTCATACAGTGACACTGATTTCACCACCAACAGGTCAGAATGCAGCGAAAACCCTTCTGCTTGACAAAATTTGCTCGCTAACTAGGCTTACATGTCTTCTGACTGAAAAGGAAACATTTGTTCAAAGAGTGTTGTTCATTGTGAAAAGTTAGAATAATTTAAGCAGTGAGATGACAATGCAGAAAGAAAGTGATCCATCAAATGTAGATTATCATGTTGTACAGCCCCTGTACAACATCACAAACAATATTGTTGCTAACAGTTTGGCAAGTGTCAGGGGGTTGGATTTTCTTGGCACAGTCAGATAAAGTGTCACTCCATATTGTGCTGCTGCTTACTCCTCTGACTCTGAGCCCATTGTACGTGGACTTTGGCTCGGCTGCGATAACGACTTGTGTGGGATGAAAGAGATGATTATATGGAGAATATGTCAAAGCAAAAGATAACATGGAATATCTTATCTCTTTCTTCATTCATCAAGTGACTTTTTTCTTTGACAGAGTAAACTGCAGCTGCAGAATGACTTTTTATAGCAAACTGAAGTTGTTGCGGGATTCAGTTTTAATTAAATGATTTGCTGTTTTTTAATGCAGGCCGGTTTCTTACTATTAAACCAACTGGAAATATGTCTTTGAACAATTTACCATTATCTTTTAATATTGTAGGAATCAAAGACAAACTGTATGTTTAGCTTTTACCTTTGGTATTATGGTCAGTATGCCCAACACAGCACTGTTCAACTCCTGCACAAACCCTGCATTGATCCAGTTTTCACTGCGCTGAATCGCCTGGCTGTGAAATAAAAAGCACACAAACTCTGTTTCTGGGTCAGTGCTCAACCATGCTTAACAACTGTGAGCTGGCTCTCTGGCTTTAGCAGTCACTTTTAACTGATTAAATATTAATTCATCCTGAGAAGTACAGTCCTGCCGTATACTTTGTGGTATATTGTGTAGTTACGCCCATACTAACAGCCTGCACAGATATTCTCATGACTGTCTTTGGGGACTGTTGTTTTGATCGCATGTTTGTAAGATTAAGATGATCACCAAGTCGTCAGTCTCACTGGAAGGCTTTTTTTCTCCACTGACTGTTAAGATCCCCGGGATTCAAGGTCATGGGCAGATTTTCTTTCAGTTTGATTTCTGCTCAAGTGCAGAGCTCACTTGCTTTTTTTTTTCTTTACTTCAGCATGTTTTATTGCTTGTGTGAAGATTAGACTGATTTGAGCCAGGAGTTACCCAGATGGCTGAACAGCAGGCCCTTCTGGAGAGGCCGATAGAAGCAGCTGCTCACTCTGATAGTAAAAATATAGCACGTACACACACACTCACAGATTAATCAGCTTTATCTCCCTTCGGTGAACTCTAGTGCATGTGTATATATATACATGTTAGCAGCTTGCTATCAATCTGATATGCTCTCATTTTCTGGCTGGATAATGACTTTTAACTGTAGAGCTGCTGCACTTTGACATTTGGCATTTCTAGTTTCACGACAGACCACTGCAGTCACGGTCATGGTGAAATCAGGGGACTGGAGTGAGAAAACACAGCGGTGGAGTCAAATGTTATTGTGCACAATGCAGCATGTACACCACTCAGTCACAATGCTGTAACATCAGGATGATGAGGTTTAGCTTGTATAATCTTTAACAATAATGTTTACCAGTGCAGAATTTACACTTCAAAGATAGTCTAAAGACGTTTGAGAGTATTAATGCGTGTGTGAGGAGGAGTAAGCTGCGCAAAACATGATAAATCAGTCATCCTCAGTTTCATCTCAACCCCTTAAGACTCTTTGCTTTTTCAGAATAATGAAACAAAATCCTTAAATTTTGCCAGTTGCAGTGCCACAATTGCAAAACAAAAATAACCTGCCAGGGTTTTTGTGGAGGAGCAATGCTCGGTAGAATTTTGAAATGAATTTTGAGTACTTGCCAAAGTTTGCATTTGAGACAGCAATGTGTGAATCATATTTCATGGCAATCATTTCAAGACTCATGGTGGGATTTCACTAAAAGAGATCTGAAAAAAATAAATTAAAGCAACCACTCCAAAGCGATGGAAGCTGCTTTAGCATGATCAAGAGAAATGATTTCTCTTTACTTTCTTTGATTGTCGGTCAGATGTTTCAATGAGGAGAGCTGCCTGTCCCTCAAGCAGCTGGAAGGATATCTGGTTGTCCTCCAGCCAGACGCCCCCCAGATCTCTCTGTCTGGGGTAGGTCCTCATCTGGCTCGTCCAGCTCCTGAGTTTGAAGGTTCTCGTGGCGTTCCCCTCTTCCCGGAGCTCCGCATCGTCTGTTCCCTGTCACATGCTGTCAACACAGCCACACAGGGGATGGAGGGGGGAGGTGAGTCATCCCTCAAAGGGGCTAATTTTCAGGAGATTTTGCCAATTCTTCATGGTTATTCTCCACATTTTTTTCAACTTTTCTTTGGATTTCAGCATCTGTAGTCTGCACACGTGTTGTTTGAACATCAGTAATGTTTTTGCATTTTTCTTTTAGCCCTGATGTCTGATGCCGTGGCTCACACTTTGGACGGCTGTGAGGTGCAGCCGCTGGGAGAAGAGCTAAACCCAGAGAGGGAGGAGCTTCTGGTAGACATGGATGTTGTGCGAGAAAGAGGACTAGAAATCATCAACACTACTGCTTACATCGCCATTACAGGTAGAGCTGTAGACAGCACCATTTATAGACTGAATTAAACATAAACTTATTCAGAAAATTAGAATTCAGTGCTACTTTATTGTCTTATATTTGACAGTCAGACTATGAAAATGTGCAAAACTCTTGATTGGTGGACAGAAATATGTGACATCACCTTTAAGTGAATTTTTTTTTTCCATTTAAAAAAATCTATATCTGAGATTCCCAATGCAAATCTAGTAAATGTCAACCATCTGTGATAAACAGTCACAGACTCATTAGATCTACATTTATTGTCTTCTATTTTGCTCAATTGCTTTTGTTTTACGTCACCTCCAGGTGCTGAATCCATCTCTGTGTACGAGGACGTCCTTCGTTCAGTTCGCTACCGTCTGGCTAAGGGCTCTGCTCGCTTTGAGAGGCGGTTCCGCCTGTCCTGCTCTGAGATGAACGGCAGATACACCAGCAATGAGCTGACTCTGGAGGTCAAGAGAAGCATCTAACGCATAACACCTTACAAAAATCCTTCACATATTAGCCTCGACCTTGGGAACATGTTTACAGAAAAGATAGAAAGTTGAGCCTTTATGTTTTAGTTTTACTGTGTAAAGTAACTGTGTAAATGTTACAAGAGACATGGGATTTGCAAGGGGAGGTAATATTTCTTCTGATTTCTTTTTTTCCCTGTAGGTGAACTTCCTCCACTCTTTGGACAGTCTGTATCACCCGTCTCACCTGCTGGCCTCCCAGCAGCAGTTTCTCCACCCATCCCACCATGCTGGAGAGTTGAGCGGACATACTCTCCCCAATCCACACCGCAACTCAGGTGACCTTTTTTTTATAATTCTTTCTAATCTTGCAAAGTTTAGCACCTTTTCATGGCTTTATTTTATCAACATAAAAGAAGAGATATACAATAACAATTTTTTTTTAAAAAAACATCGAGTAAGAGGAATAGATATAAGCAAGTAAGATACCAAAATAGATTAGTCCCATAATAGACTAATTTAAACAAGTCCACAGTCTACTCTTGTTTTTCCATGACAAGGATGCTTTAGTTGTTTCCCTGCTTCAACACACCTGATTCAGATTAAATTAATCTCTGCAAAACATTGTTAAATTCTGCACAAACCAGCTTATGAGGCATCAACCTGAATCAGGTGTGTTGAAGCAGGGAAACATCTAAAACCTGCAGGACAGTGATTCTCGAGGACTGGAGTTTGACATCCCTGTTCTTGGAGAAACAACATCAAAATCACAGTATCCTTCAGTTATAATTCTGGGGCGTGAAACAATCAACAAACCTGGATCTATTTGTGAAAAAGGCTGGTGTTGTTCTTGTTATGGTTTTAAGATATAAATCCGAAAGTGGGACCCAGAAAGCAGACAAGCCAGAAAGATGTTTCACAAGTTTTTTCAGAAGTTAGGAGTTTCGATTCTTTGCTTTTCGAGTGGACCTCCACGAAGCACTCTAAATGTGATGGTGAGGGGATCAGAGAGGCCAGCCGTGGCCAGTCAGGTTGTCTGAGCAGGGTGCCAGACGATGAAACCTGAACCGACGTGTAGTTAAGTCTTGGAGTTTGAGTTTGTCAGAGTGTGAGCTAAGCAGGTGAGCAGGCAGTTTGGCAGGCAGGCACGCATCTTGCTATTGAGTGGCTGAGTCTCACTGAACGAAACTGACAGCTGGTTCAGCACACCAACACTGCAGACCTGACAAATACACAAACAAAGAGAAAAAAACTGAGGAATTGCTGAAAGTCAGGAAAAATAGTGAACAGGACTAGCCAGCTGTAACATAGCACCTGGAAGGTGAACTGACAATCTGCTGAGGAGCAGAGAGCAGAGCCAGGATACTGCAGAAGTTAACGAGTGATTTGTCTGAGACGTGCAGATGAAGAGAAGACCCATAGAGCCGCACCGGAGAACACAAAAGCAGCATTCAACATACACGCTCACCACACTCATGCAGTCATAGAATGGACAGCAAGTCATGAGGGGGTGATGCAAATGAGTGAAAGATGCAAAAGAGGATCAAACAAGAAGATCATAAAACAAAGTCTTAAAACAACAGTTCTCTCTTGAAAGACTTTGGACACAAGTCCAATTTTTGCTTAAAGCTCCTCCAACGAAACCCCCCCCCCCTTTGTTCCTCTCTTTCTGGGTGCATTTTAGGAATTCCCCCTGAGAATTTGCTTCTAACAATTACACAGTCACAGAGAGGAGGATGGAGGGGACGAGGAGGCTGAAAATTAGACAAACAGGATGAGCCTAATTAGTGTAAAGAACACAAGGATCCTGGAAACTGATGGTCTGTTTTATGTGGTTTCAGAGTTACCAGCAGGGTGTCAAACTGAACTTGAGAAACTCTCCTTGCTTTTGACTTTAGATCAGTCAGTATTTAGAAAGCAAAACTTTCCTTGCTGCTTGACTGTTCCATTTTCCCATGTATAGCAAATATCCCCAATAGATAGATGAATAAAACATCAGATCCACTGTACAAGCTTTCATATTAGAATAGCAGATACAAACACTGGCTTGATGTGCAAAGGCTTATAAAGTAACCAAAGGATGTTTTAGTTCCAATCTGAATTCAGTGGGAAGTTAGAGAATGATAACAAAATTGCTACACTGCTCCTCTTCATTTCTGAAAATACAATAGCCTCATAGTAAATATAGTTATTGGGTTCTGACAATATTTGAAAAAAATCCAGGAAATGTTTTAACTGGAGAGGGATATTATTTCTAAAAAAATTCAAAATATCAATCATATCAAACATGCACACATCCAATCAATCTTGAAAGGAAGAAGCCAAAAACATGTTGCAATTAACCTTTCATTTGCACCTGCTGTGGAAAAGAAACCACATTTCCAAAGGAAAACTAAGTGAAACTGGGAATCCAACACTTTATTTTAGCTCAGAGGAGGTGTTCTGACACTGCCATAGCTCGACAGACAGAGGTGCCACCAAAACGATAAACAAAATTATTAATGCAGTCTGTGACACAATCCCAACATTACCAAGGTTACAGGCTGCACAGGAATGAAAACAAGAGGATGTTATTTGAGCCAAGAAGCCAAATGAAACCAGCAAGATACACATGAGTAAATCTGAGAAGAGCAAATCACCTTAACCCACTTATGACACTTATGTCCCTAAGTGAATATTTTACATGAAACCATCATGTTTTAATGCAAACAGAACATGATGCTCACAATCTACATGTCATTAAACTTAATTTAGAGTAAAAAAGACATCAGTGAGTTTTTTCCTTATCTGAATATAAAGTAAATTCTGAAGGAGAAACATGCACAAACACGCAATTTTCCTTTATGTACATCACTGACGTTTCTCAGTCCCAAATCAGTTTGTTCCTTCTGTGGTTTAAACAGGGTTCTGCGGGTTTTAGCAATGTTACTCAGGCAGTTAGTGGGTTTGTAGAGGAACTAATTTCAGTCTCGTAATAATGTGTGTGAGTGTGTATTTACAAGAGCAGGACCCTGTTTTTAGGATTGACTTCAAATAAACTCACATTTTGCTCGTTGAATTAGCACGGTTCATTTATTTTCCATCACTTTTGAGCAACAGTGAAGTTGCATCAAGTTTTTCAGCACATCAGGGAACAATTTGTGATTGCTCATTTGGTCTTTTCATGACTTTTGGAGGAAAGAAAAAGTGCAGTATCAGCGCATTAAACCTTTACATCTGGATTACGTGTGACACATAATCACCGTTTTACTACAGTGGTTCCAGGAGCAGCCACCGTCATCATTATGGTGTGCGTGGGTTTCCTGGTTGTCATGGTGATCCTGGGCGTTTTCCGAATTCGCTCCATCCATCGCCGAGGCGAAGGTTCCAGGGGCGGGGCTAAGGAAGGTAGCGGCCAATGGGACGACTCTGCGCTAACCATCATCGTCAACCCAATGGAGGTAATAGGAGTGAAAATGATCGATGTGAACAGAATAAGTACGTTTTCATTCACATGTCCTTGTGCTCTCACAGTCCTATGAGTCGCGTATGGGCATCTCTGCCGACACGGAGGGAGAGGGTGAGGAAGATGAGGAGGCAGCAGAGTCACCTGACGACGCAAGCGATGACCAGCGAATCATCATCAAGAAGGAGGGCAGAGACGGCAACGCCCGTCGCTACTGAGCCACATCTTTATCTACACCAGTTCTCATGGAAACCACAAATACGCTCACCAGTCACACACTCCAACACTTTTAATATCAACGACTGCTGACACTAGTATAAGGAATGTATGCTTACAAACACGACGCACAACACAGTCACTGTAATACTCTTGACACTCAATGCCATATGTGACCTAAAGCCGACAACGGGCTGTTGTTCTCCACCTAAATGTTCAATGGCACAATGTATACAGTTAATGTAATTTAACCACCTGACTAAACCTCGCCAAAATTGTATGTGGTGCACCAGTTCTAAACACAAAGCGGTCATGTGTCTGTATAGTGTAATGCTGTTTGGAAAGGGACTGTTTTCTTTTAAAAAATGTAGGATTGTATTCTATCTTTTGTTATCGATAACAAAGTGAAATCTTTACAAGATTGTTAACTGGAACAATTTGCAACATGAAGGCCTTGAATAGATCTGTAGGCAAAGACACAACCCTTGATCCCCTACACATCTCAGAACTTCCTTATTAGACTGACTTGAGAAGTCTGTGCACAAGCTCTTTTCTCCCTCTTTGCATCCTTTCCTGACCTGTTCCTGAATCACCACAGAGTAAAGGCAGTGAGGTTAGACTCTATATATCCTTGCAGATGTTTTCCTTTTGCTATTGTCAGACCGCTTTACCGTTTAGGATCCTGGCTATATTCTGTTCGAAGCTCTAGATAATTTTCGAGCACTTACCAACAACAAGACAAAGTCTGTTTACATGTTGAGTCCATGTACAATATGCCACTGAGGTTTCAGCTTCAAACTGGAGTGCAAAATTCCAGCTTGGGCCACAAAATGATAAAACAGTATCAGTACAGGTGGTGTGACCTAACCTCTGACCCTCACTGCCCTGTTTCACTCACCGCACACTGCTCTATAGGATGTTTTATGCACACACAAAAACACACTCCATAACGCTACCCGTGCTGTTTCCAGAATGTCCGCTCAGCTTGGGCAGTTTTGATTGTATCGATTGTAATGAATTTTATGTACATACAATGATGACTATTATGATATTATTATTACTATTATTATTGCGTCCCCTCTTTCTCTTTTTCTGCACATTTTTGAGAGGGCGCAACTTATGATTTCCTTCTTTTCCATTTGAGAAATCACCTTTCCAGCATCAGAAAATAGTATAATAATAATAATGATAATAGTAGTTGTGATAAGGATGATAATCCCCGGCTTGATGAGTGTCTCTTAATTTGTGTGTAATATTGTTGTAATTTAAGAACTTGTCAATATCTGAATCACAGAAAAAGGAGGGCACATTGTTGTGATACTTCGATACGTCTCACTCATGTCATCTTCCACACTTCAGGGTAATTTTTCACATTTCCAAATAGAATCTTATTTCTCGCATTCTTAATATTTTTTATTTCCTTTACACTCCATCTGGCATCTTTGGTTCAATGAATGTACAACTGTGTGCTTCTCCTCACCTTCTCCTCCCTCCCTCCTCCGCCCTCCTGCCTTTACCCCCGTCACCTCCTCCTCACTCTCCCTCTGTGTCTCTTGCTGTCTGTCTGTGTAGCCTATCAACGTGCAGTGCTAAGGCTGTCAGTAAATAAAGCCTCTTGTTTTTAAGTGTGATGTTAAGAAGGAATAAACATTGCATTGATTGATAACTTATATTATTACTATGTTACTATTCAAACATTACCTGTAATTATTGATACAATGCCAACATGGATTATGCTGACTAATTGTTATTGAAAAGTGTCAGAAAACATTACAAAATTCATAATAAAAACACTATGACGTCTTCATGAGAGGGTGTCCTTGTTAGTGGGGGGGTTTACACCGAAAGAGGTCGTGCATGAGAAGTAACCATGAAAAATTCCCCTTATTCATACAGATTTTTAATTTTTCCTTTAAATTAGACCTCTGCAAACAATTTTTTATGTAGTGTACCAAAGCAGTAAACAGTATATACAGTAAACACTTCATTTTTTTAGGTACTTATATTTAGTGTTTCCATTTTAATTATTTTGTACTTTCAAATTACATTTCCCCCACGTTTATAAGAGTTACTTTTCAGTTTTCACTTCAATAATACATTACTAATCACCAAAGGGGAAATTATATTGCAGTATGTATGATAAATAGATGGCAATAGGCAAAAAACAATGTTTTTATAAAGAATCATTGTGTAAAGCTGTTGTAACCAGGAATGACTTCCTTCTATCACTCCTTATTGCAGTGGACATGAAGAAGCCTCTGTCTGAAAACATTTGTCAAAATGTACTTTTATAATTCGTACAAGGAAATCATATTGTTGCAGTAACTATTTAGCCATCAGGCATTATATGCAGTCATCGCATAAGGCATTAAAGGGCATTAATGACCTCCTGTTACTGTTCTTTTTTGCAGTAGAGCTGCAGAAGCCTCTGATTGAACACACTCTTGTATAATCATTATGCTATGTTGAATGTGTGCAGTCTTGTCATTATGTTGAGCAGCTTTTGCAGCATTCTTCTTTTTACAATCAGCTCCAATGGCTCCAGAGCAGTTCCCAGCTCAAAGCCAGCTTTCTTTATCAGTCTGTTCAGTTTCTTTGGATCTCTTCCTCTGATGCTGCTGGCCAAACAGATGGCTGCAAAGAACGCTATCCACCACAGACTAGAAGATCATGCAACATCTTGGTGCAGCCATCAAAGACAATTAGCCTCTTCATGTAGACAGCCCTGGTTCTCCACCACCTCCACCTCCTCCTCCTCCTCCTCCTCCTCCACAGCTGAAACAGGGTTTGACTCATTCCTTCTCTTTTGCTTTGTTTGTGTTCAAGATGAGGTGATCATCTCAACACTATGCCACAAAGTGGTTGACCAGTTTATGTATTCCGCCTCTCGTCCATCACTGATACACCCAACAGCTGCATCAGAGTCATCAGAGTATTTCTGGAGATGACAGGACTCTACTCCTGTGCTGCTGACCACCTTCTCTTCAGTCTTTAAACTGTCTTCTGTTAGTGAGGTTGTCATTAATCCAGGTGGTTGTGGCTGTATCTACCTGTATTTTCTTGAGCTTCTCACATTACAGTCCAGACTGAACTGTATTAAAAGCACTGAAGAAAATCAAAGAATTTGGTCCACACTAAGCTGCCTGCTTTCTCCAGATGAGAGTGAGCTTGCTGAAGCAGGTAGATGATGCCATGTTCATTTCAGACTGAGCATGTTAACCAAACTGCAGCTGGTCCTTAAAGGTCTCCCCTTTCTTACTTAAGTGGGACAACTACTGTGCAGTTGGTCTGTAGTCATTGAGATTATTGAGGTTAGATGTCATCTACAACACTAGAGCGTTCATCTGACTTCGGATAAGGTTGAAGAGATGCTGTAGAAACCCACAGAAGGTTAACTGCTCCACACAGTCTTTTATGACCCTTGGAAAGATACAGTTTGGACCTACAGCACATTGTTCTGATTCAGTCTCTCCAACTACCTCTTTATCTGAACTCTAAAATCTGGACAGGTTGAATGAGGAGGCTGAGGGGGTCTCCATGTAGCCAGTGGTGGAATAAGTATTCAAAACCTTTACTTAAAAAAATGCAGAGCTTTTCATTGAATACTGCTCAAGATGCTTAATAACATCTTACAAAATTGTTGGCGGTTACTGTATATTTGTCTTCATGACTGATGCAATGTTACGATTATGTCAGTTAACAATAATCCAAGCAATCCCTGGGAATTCTGCATAAATTTACATCGTTATCCAATGAGTGAAAATATATTGTAAATTCAACCAATTACTTTAGTTTCTCATAAACTAAATAAACGCATTCGATCAATGAATCAACTACTGTGGAGGTTTAAAATACTTTAAACTTCCTTTTTTTGTTATAGGTACTAAAAAGAACATGATTTATCATTGTTATTGACATCATGAGTGTTCTGACAGTCACATCATGGAATACTAGAAGCACTTCTTTATCTACAAATAAGTAACGTTTACCTAGTCATTATATTGATTAAAAACACTCCAAGTTTTGTAATTTATGTCAACTACAATTGCATTGCAAAGAAGGGAAAAAACAGCAACATTTGCTTGTTGCTGTTTTTTTTTCAAGAAAAGATGTTACACAATCTAACTTTTTTGGCTGCAACAATCTGGTAAATTCCTGGAGGGACTGATAGATATTCTTATCTATTATTGCCTTAGGTTTGTAGCATTGTAATAAAGATTTATCTTGTTTTAATGTCCTAGCTGGTCAAGCAAAACTGATTTAAACAAGTTGTGTATTTACAGTTTGTGAAAAAATCTTATTTAAGTCAAATTTTTATAGTAAATGTTTAATATGTAAATATATGTATACCTATTATATGTGTTACCTGTTATTTACAATAGGCAGAGTAACATTTTGCATGAATGAGCATTTAATATGCTCCATTTTGGTTTAGAAAAAAGTTCTGATCTTATTGAATTATCATTATGATGCGTTGTTTCGCCCCATTCAACAAGAGACATACTGCTTGTGCATGTAACATGATTGTAACTTGATTTATCTTACTCGAATTTGATCAGCTTTCTTTTTTCTAACAAACATTATTAGTTCAAACTCTTTTTAAAATTGGACTGCATTAGTGAAATGTTGTTTTATTCACAGTAAACGAAATAAATATTCACCTTACATATAGCCTTTACCTGCAGTCTCATTCTCTTCAGTGCAACGTTCAATTTACTTTGTAGAAATAAAATTAAAAATCCGGTACATTTACACACACACGTGGTTACAGCGATCATTATGAAAATACATAAAGTAGTACACATTTTACTATCAATTTTCTTTTTTCAGTTATGTTGTTTTGTAACTCGCTTTCCCTTTGCTGAACTTTGGTCTCCTCCGAGCAGATTTTACCCGTAAACGTACGTTCGGCTTTTTTTCAATGGGCTCTGCCATCCTCGTGCGTAAGCCCGTTGAGGAATACGTAACCGCCGCAACGTTACGCGACTCTTCGAGCTGACGGTGAAGGGTTTTGTGGGTCATGGAGGAGGAAGGTAAATAAAAGAGGGGAGCTAAGAGCACACATCGGTTGGTGTCCAGACGTGTTGCTGTAAGACTTGTTCGGACAAGGCAGCAAGAGCAGGAGCAGGAGCAGGAGCCGGAGAGGACAGACAGAGCGACCGGAGAAGAGGGACCGTCGTTCGGCTACAGCAGCAGCAGCTGTCGGCGGTGAGATGAACATCCTGCTACCCGTCTATTCACACTCCTTCTCCGGGTGCTCACCACAGGAATGATCTATGCACTGGCCCTGTGTAGCTAGCTGGTTAGCTAACACCAGCTACACTTAGTTTAAAAGCCAACTGACCGGTCTCTGTTGGGATTTCTTCGGTTTGACTCGTTTAATTAGCTGTATGTTGGCTCATAAAACAGAGATCACCGATTAACAAAGCTAATGTTGGGGTTTGAGGCTACAATTAGCATCTGGCTGCACTCATGTACCAGTGCTCCCAGTTAGGCACCTGAGCTCGGACAGCTTTTCACTTTCAGGTGTACACTGACAATTTTTTTTTCAGACAGTTTTTCGCTCTAAACTGATGTAAATGGTGCAAATGCAAATGCAAATGCAGCCTTTCTCTTGACTTACCGTACCTAGTGGATTTGTTTTGTATAAACAGGTGTCAGTGGCCTATCTGTGATAATGTGTGTATTAATATCTTTGTATAATCCTCTTACTTTGACCCTAATCATAATGCTGCAGCTGTGGGAATCAGTAGGAACACATTATCCTTAAATCTACATGGTCCACAAAGGGAGCAATAAACGGAGCACCTGTACAATGTGAGGTGATTTTAGGTGAAAATGAATAGATGCACCAGCAAACAGACGAGTGAAGTGTGCAGAGTATTAGATTTCTGTTCCACACATTTCATTATGGAAATTGTAGCAGTTATGTGTCCCTCCGGGGAGGTTAGAAATGCTGAGTAGACCAGCAGTCCATCAGCTATTCATCCCTGAAGTTAGATGTACGTCAGCGAGGAGAAAAGCAGGGTTTCTTTCGTGATTATTTCCAGGGTTTACATATCTGATCCGATTCTTTGTCATAACAGCTTTATCACTTCTTATTCTGCTTTTGGAGGATCAGGTGAGTGATTATCTGATAAACGACGACCAAATATGACCGGATATCTTTATGATGCTTTTCCATGAGGCTAGTTCTGGGTTGGATTTTGTATATATGGAATTATAGGCTGTGGTTTTTGGTAGATCGATAATAACATTGACATGTTTTCTTCATTGGAAAGGCAGAAAAACGATCAAACATTGAAATTGTCATAACTCGAATGACTAACCGAGCGAAATAGGCGGTGAACGTTTTGTGCCTGCTGGGCCATCATGTACTAATTTTTCATGGTTCACTAAAAGCCATAAAATGACGTGAAAAGCAGCAGATGGAGTCTGAATTTGTTGATGTGTCGTGAGGCTATTTGTACAGGGTAGAAAAACCCTCCAGATTTCCCATTGCCTGACCTGTAAGCTGTTAAAAACATTAGTTTCTCTGACCCTTTTAGGAGTGCGGGAGATATTATAAAACAATACTAAAGATTAACGGTGAATAAAAAGCGCAATTACCATTTATGGTGCGGCACGTCTCTCTCAAAGCAGAATGTTACGTGGAAGGGAATTTTATGGATTCATTTGTTTTAAATGATACAAAACTTTTCAGGGTCACTTTGTTTTTGTACAGTTTGTATCTAAAAGTCTTCCATCCTCATTTGATAGATAAACTTCCTGCTTTGAAGTTAAGCATTTTATCCCTTTAATTGATCTCAGCCATCAAAAGTCTTCTGCCTGAAAAAAATGTGTCGACATTGCCTTTCTCGTGATTGGCTCGTTTTTTTGCCATTTACCTAAGTCCACCAATTGTTTCAGGCTATCAGCTAGTGATCATTCATTAATCGGTTGAACTAATTGTACACAGGCACATCTGCAGTGTTATATATGTATGGATTAGTTGAGGGCCCTGCAGATAGAGTGCAGGACAGGAAACGGTGCAGCAGTGATGGTCTTATCTGTTCTCAAGTTTGGCAGTTAAGTGTTTCATTGTTGTTATTATTATTGAATTGTTGTACAATATTAGGTGCAAAAAGAAAATGCAGCACAGTGGCAGGACATCACTGTTGTATGCCTGCTATTAGCCGGCCTGCTGTTTAAATTATCGTCACCGCCTCTTTAAAAAAAACAAACGTAACAGTTGAGCATTTAGCTGTTTGTGGCGCATTTGTCCGAAATAAACAGAGCGGTGCATCTTTTTGTTGTCTTCCTAGTTTTTAGGTGGTCTGCTTTGGGTTTGCCTCGTCCTTGTGTTGCCATGGCGATGCGGGAGTTGGTCGAGGCAGAATGTGGGGGAGCCAATCCCCTCATGAAGTTGACCAGTCACGTGACCAAGGAAGAGGGTGCATGGCGGCACCGCTCGACACCTACTGTGAGCAATCTTTTGCTGGAAATAAAATCAGTGTTGTTCATCTGTATCATGCTGCTTGATATCAGGCAGGAGACTTACAGGCGCTGTTTTTTTCCTACCTTTTTATTTTTCTCCCCCAGATTCCCCCCACTCCCATTGAAATTGCAACAGAGGAAGAGGTCAGTGCTGGTTTCCCCCCTCTGATTTCATAATATTCCTTTTCAACAGCAACACATTTTGGTGTATAATAACTGCAGTTTCTGAACATAGTTTCTAAAATGATCCTTCTTGCGTTTTTGCTCCTCCAGCTGGTTAATGAGTTCCTTCAGGCACCACCACGACCCCCACACACGTTTGACATGGGTCAGCTGTTGGAGGAAATGCAACAGATTGACCAGCAGAGCTACAGACAAGCTCCACAGAGAGGTTCACAGTTATTGCTTTTTCCCCACTCTGTTTTACATACCACTCTATTTTCTGTGGGCGTGGTATGAATTCTGCACAATCTGTTTTAAGAAGCGTCGCACATTTCCTTGTCGCAGCTCCAGATGTGGCAGCACTGGCCCTCTCCGGTGACTGGACGGCCGAGTTCCTCTCAGGTTCGGACTCTGCCGCGGCGCCGGGGCTCACTGCTCTCGGTGATGCTGCAGATGCAGATTGGACGAGAGAATTTATCGCTGAGGCTGCAGGTAACTTGAGTATTTGTCAGTCTGTGTTTGGCTCTGGTCACATGCGCTTTGCTTAATGTGCATTTCGGCCTCCTGGAGTCGTCATTAATCTGTCTTATGTCATCAGTTTTTATTGAGATCAGAGCGAGTATGTCCAAGACAAATCCATCTGTTTTGAAACTATATGACATTTTTACAATGTGTTCTTTTCTTTTCCCCCTTTTCAGATCCTGGACGCTGGGCGGAGGAGTACCTGGAGCAGTCTGAGGAGAAGTTGTGGCTGGGGGACCTTGGAGACAAGGAGAGTGAATGGTGAGAGCAGGGGATGTTTGAAACTCTGCAGATGATATGTGGCTTATGGAAATGACTGCTGTTTAAGAGCAGAGGAGCACAGGAAAAAAAATAATAGAACATCTGAACACCTTGAAAATGTTCTTGATGTCTTGTTGAGTGAATGTGCCCAATGAATTTCCCTTTTTTTTGTATTTTTATTTTTCTAAATTTACCCTCCTCTACCTTTGTCTGACAATTTTGAGCTTCTCCAGAACTTATTTTGCAAAAGCCAGTGAGCCGTTTGTGCTGGCAGTGAGAGCAGCTGTATAAAATATTGGCCTTGGCCTGCTCTGGCATCTGGCTACACAATGCAAAGCACAGCCTTCAGCCTGCATGAATGTTTCCAGCCCACTTAAGCACAAGAAATCAGAACTGTTTTTCCGGCTTAAACCTCTGCGCAGTATATTTTTTAAATTATTTAGTTTTTCATCTGACAGGACGAAGGAGTATCAGGCTGGAGATGAGCTGAGACAGACCGCCAATGAGCTCGTCTCAAAGGTTGACGACCCCAAGTTGCAAAACACAGAGGTGAGCACTGTGTCTCTGTCGGTCATGAATCATTTCTTGCCATGTGCCATTCCTTTTTACACATCTGTCACCATATCCTTTCTCTTCTTCTTAAGCACTTTGTAAAGTAAACCCTTAGAACCGTGCTGCACTGACTCAAGTTTTATTGTCTCCCCCCCCCCCAAGGCTTTTGTCTCAGTTTTGAAAGACGTTAGGTGTTTAATAGCAAAACCTGACTGGTTAGCAATGGTAAAATGCCTTTTTTGTTCTCATTTTCTTCATTGTTGTGTAGTTCCTGCGATTCATTAAGCAGATTGGCGAGGGCAGTGTGACAGTGGAGAGCAGAACAGACAAACAGCTCAGAGATAAAGCTCAGGCCGCGGAGGCTAAGAGCTGGGCCTCCAACCTCAACCAGGTATGAGTCACTGCCCACTGAGGACGGGATGGTTACTACTGGGAACACAGTTTAATGGGGAAGTAAACTAGTTCACGCTTGCACAGCGAAAGCTCTGCCATGTGACTCATCTCCCCAGTATCTGATGCAGAGTAACATTTTCCACAAATGTTACCAAAGGCAGCCACCACTCTTCCTGTAATATGAATCTCAAGTCTGCACAGCATTGCAGATGGAATTTGTTCTGCAAAGAGAGGACTCTTGTGACTGTCAGAACATACTTTTCTATGTGTGAACCAGGACGATATAATGAAAAAGAGCTTTGATCTCTCTGACATGTGGTCACTCCATGTTAAAAACAGATTGTAAGAATAAGAAAACCAAACAAGTTCTGGGTATTGAACTATTGTTCACTAAATGCTCCCCGGAGTTGCAGCCTGAGTTCACAGACTTTGGGTTTGAACTAAATCACGATCATGTGGAAGACCATTTCCATCTGGAAAAGAAAAAAATCAAACTTATCAAAAGTTGGGAATAAGAAATGGAATAAAAGTCGGCATCGTGAGCCGTCAAGTCAAATGCAGGAAAAGAGAAATCCTAATTTGGACATTGCATTTCACCCTTTATTTTGACCTTTATAGTTAATCGTTTCTTTTTGGGAAATGCAAACTACGGCCTGTGAGCCAGAATCAGCCCTCAAACCATTTCAATCTGGCCTTTGATGCCCTCAATAAAAACTACTAAAAACACACATGAAAACCTTGATATAGTTGATGGAATTTTGAGTGAAATAAATGAAAATGCAGCTCTTTGTTCCAGCATCGAGTGAAAATTAGATGGGACTGGTTTTCTCCCCTAAAGACAGCTTTATAAGCTCAGCGGTTGTGATGGTAGAAGTTGACTCAAAATGTCAAGGGAGGGTGTTTTTAACCTCGGGTTGGCATGTAAATATTTGGTAACTAGTGTCAGCTTCACGGTAATTCGATTGATATGCTGAGATTTTATCTCCGTGTCGAAGGAGTACAACATCAGGAGATTTGTTTTTATTAAGCTTGTTAGTCACGGATTGAAAAAGACCTGAAATTTGTGTTCCAGCTTTTTTTTTTCCAGGTAGTAGTCGGGTAGAATGCAGAGTTAGCTGCATGCTGTTGTACAAGCTTGTGAAAAAGAACAAGGCTGTCTCTGATGCTGAATTTTTAAATTGCTGGTGTCCAGCGTGTGACTCTTTGATCACTTTAAGTCAGCGCAGCCCACTTCTTATTCATGTTTTATTCAGAATTTCAGGTGCAGCATTCATTTTAAATCCGGAAAAGACAACGGTTCAGCAGCTTTTTGACCTGAATGTCACAGTAATAATCTCACACATTGTTACAGCTCGCTGCAGATGGAGTCGTCCAGCCGTCTCGATTGCAAACTACTCGGCATAATCTGCCTTTAGCAAGAGGACGTGAGGGTCTCTGCGTCAGCCGTGCACTTTACTAGCAAGTGATATTTAAGACTCTCGTGATGACGCAGTTCACGTTGACAGTACCATCCACAGACCAAGGCTTTCCATTAGGCTTCATCTCTTCTTCTTTCCTGCACCACAAGCGTCTACTTAATCTTGCATTAGAAAATCAGAAGAGCGTTCGTCATTAACTTGTTATTAATGCGTTCATTTCGACGGCCCTAGTGGAGACTACAAGAAAACAAAATAAGCAGAGGAGCTCAGCAGTGGTTCACAGTCTCTTACTGACCTCAGCACGCCAGTTGGCTTTCGTTTGGAGCCGTTTCCTATTTATTGTGCATCTTTTTTAAAAGTTGAAAGAGGAGCAGCCAGCTCATCCTTACTCATTGACTTAATAGTTTAAAGTGGTTGTTTTTGCTTCCATAATCACGTTGTGTTTAAAGTGAATATTTAATTTCTTAATCTATCGCACCGTTGCGTGGTTTATTCACATCATTCTGTATTTGTAAAGAAATTAAGATTGGATCAACATGGTGATCTCAGTATTCGCTCACATTATTTACTGTAGTTTGTGCCTATTCTTTTCCTGGTGAAAATGGGCTTCCCCGTCATGCTGTACATGTGTAGCTCTCTGTCCTGTTAATGATCTTTATGATTGTATCATACGTTTCCATGGCCCGCTAACTTTGATTTATACTTTTTCACTTTTTTTTTTACCTACCCCTGAACTCTTGGCCTGCCATTCCCTCAATTAACAACCGCCTTTCATCTGTTACCTCCCGTACTACCTAAAATTACACCTACTCCGCCCAACCCTCAAAAAAAAAAAAACCCAACAAACTCCTCACCCGCCGCTTCCTCCCACTGAAAACATTGCTTCATTTGCCACCGCCAACCCTCCTCGCCTCGCACCATAGTTCCTGACGGAGACGGGGGGAGGGAGTCTTCCCTTGGAACCCCCAGAGATGAATCAGAAGATTGAAAAAGTTAAAGCTAAACAAGCAGAGCAGTGGGCCAAAGTCGTCAGGCAGGTAGGACCTTTGCGGTCGTGGCAGCGACAGGTGTTTGTTATTTTTAGATTAAAGCTTTGCTACCATTATCTTACTTGGATTTTAGTCCTACTCATAGACTGAAAATACATTCAGCCTTCAGTTATTTTGTTGCTGTTAGTGTTTTTCTTCTTTATAAACTAAGAAAGGAATGTGAGAAATTAAGCATTTTCTGTGCTCTTTCCAGTTTCATCTTTACTTCTTTTACATTGTCTCCCCTCTACATTTTTCTCCATGCTCCATTCACATAGCAGTTTTTTGGTTTTTATATTTTTATCCAGCACACACAGGCTCCTGTCAACATCTGTCATTGCTCTTCGTTGCTCTTCAGGTGTCAGAGGAGTCAGCTGAAGCCTGGGTGGACGAGTTCGCCGCAGTAGGGCCGGATTTTCAACAAGCCAAAGCTGCAGTGGAGGTGAGACAACAGTTACTTGTAAGTCAGAAAGCCAGCTAATTAACTGGCACTGAAGGGGTGAAAGCACATTGTGTCCTGGGAGGTCAGGAAACCTGATAGATGAGGAAACTTTCCTGAACGATGAGCACGAAGGTGCCCCTGATGAAGTAACTTAATCCTGTTTGAGGGGAGAGAAAAACCAAGCCTGTCTTTCTCTCTTGTCTCAGTCATACAGCAGAACCCCATCAATAAAGTGATCTTTAGGAAAGGTCAATCATGTCTGCACTGCAGACTAATATGTTAGCATGCAGAGAAGTAATGATGTGTGTCTGTCATTTTGTTTTTTTCAGAGTGATGTTGATTTCTGGGATAGGCTGCAGCAGGAGTGGGAGGAGATGGCCAAGAGAGATGCAGAGAGCCATCCGTGGCTGTCTGACTTCGATCAGCTACTCAGCTCCTCTTATGACAAGGTAGCTGTCAGCCTCCACAAAGCTGAGGAATGCTGTTTCTGCGTTAGAGGACCTCAGCATTTTTGCTCTCAGTCATGTCTAACAGCCCATAATATCCAGTGTATTGCTATTTGCGAAATGCCTGATTAAGTTCCTGCCTCTACGTGATTCTCTGTAATAATGACGCACATAGAAATGCTGTCATTGTTTTCCTGGTGTTTCTCTCAGGGGTATCAGTTTGAAGAGGACAACCCCTACTTATCCCACCCAGACCCCTTGTCAGAGGGAGTGAAGAGGATGGAGGCGGGGGACATCCCCGGAGCCGTGCGTTTCTTTGAAAGCGCTGTACAAAAGGAGCCAGACAACCAGCTGGTGAGACTCTTACACATCTCTGATCAGCCATTGATTAATAAAAACATTTTAAAAATGGACCAGAAGGTCTTCTTGCTTTTAAACTTTGGCATCAGAAGGCAGATGAAAAATGTTTCTGTTTTTATTAGAAACAATGAGGTTACATTGAGTTTTTTTTTAAGTACAGATAAAACATGTGTTTCTTTGTTTTCTTTCGTGTGTGTGTCAAATTGCAGGCTTGGCAATATCTGGGAACCTGTCAGGCAGAGAATGAACAAGAATTTGCTGCCATCGGCGCCCTCCGCAGGTCAAATATGAGAATTGCAAAATTACAGCCCTCACATTCAGAACAAATAAATCACAGATGTATATTTTATAATGATAGGCCATAAGATATTTTAGCATTTAACAACACACAATTTTAGAGTCCCTAGAGGACTTTTATACTTTAGACAAGCTGTCCTCTAGTGTCTCTTTAGTTATTTTTTGTATCGCCACAGTTTTCCAGTTGAATCTCTTCCCATGTAATATTTGCCCTCAAATGAATCTTATTTTTTGTGTGACGTTCTCCTCTCTACATCTCTCTCTTCCTCCCTTAGGTGTATAGAACTGAAGAAAGACAACCTCACTGCCCTGATGGCATTGGCTGTCAGTTTCACGAATGAGTCGTTGCACAGGCAGGCCTGTGAGACTCTACGTGATTGGCTGAAGCACAATCCAAAATACCACTCTGTGTGGGAGCAGCATGAGCGGGAGCGCCAACAGGATGGTGCCAGAGACAGGGAGAAGGAGAAGGAGAGGTTTGGGTCCCTACTGCCAGAGTGAGTATGACGCACGTGGGAGATTTAAGCTTTGAAACAAAGTATTCAGATCCAGGTCTTCGTGATAGCAAAGTGACTGTTTTCTGCTTTCTTTTTGTTTTGTACTGCACAGATCTTTGTTTACTGATGTCCAGTCCCTGTTCCTACGAGCAGCCAACTCTGACCCTGCTCACGTGGACCCTCAGCTGCAGTGTGGGCTCGGAGTCCTCTTCAACCTCAGTGGAGAGTATGACAAGGCGGTGGACTGTTTCAGTGCTGCACTCTCAGTCACTCCACAGGTTAGTGAAGAGGTTAGCGCTAAAATCCTAACGCACGCATTGTGTACTCTGTTTATTCATGAGCTCGCTGTTTTCTCCCTCTTTTCTTTGTTGCCAAAAAGGACTACCTGTTGTGGAACAAGTTGGGGGCTACACTGGCTAATGGAAGCCGGTCAGAGGAGGCAGTGGCCGCCTACAGGAGAGCCCTGGAACTGCAGCCAGGTTTCGTACGCAGTCGCTATAACTTGGGAATCAGCTGCGTTAACTTAGGCGCACACAGGTGAGGAAGTAGTTTTTTGCGGGGTTTTTTTGATAAGAAAAATGTCTCATTAAGTAAGTTGCCACTTAAGTGACTGCGGCTGCTTTTTAAAAAGGAGTGTTCAGACTAAGCCGTTCACATTGAAGGACATAAAGAAATCAGTTAAATCAGCTTTTAAATCGACAAGTTCTGCGTTTCACAGCCTTACAGTTGATGATAGATGCATAGAAGTGAACACAATCCTGTAATTGTGTCTAGCATCATTGTGTCCCAATACATTGAAGGTAAAGTTAATTTAAAATATGAATCATTAAGCATTGGTTAGGCTTAAGAGTTGTAATGTAATATTTTTTTTATCATTTACAGGATGATATCATTTATATGATTTAAGCTTGTGCAGCTAATCCTTTCTTAGCTAAACCTGGAACAAAGATATTCCGTTGAACACATTGACATTTGTGTGTCTTGTGTACTTCAGGAATTGAGAAATTGTAGGTTTTTCTTATTTTGTGATTGTGGCCTCGCTCTAATATGTTTGTCAGGGTGATCCAGTCAGTGGTGGAAACCATTAAGAGCCGGTGTGAGTCTACTGAAGATTATTTCTCGCTCATCAAGTTTCCATTAAAAAGATTATTCTGCGTATAACTGATTTCAAAGTCAGGATTTATTTATCATTCACAGAAACATCCCCGTTTTTTGGTATTTTAGAGTAACAAAAGAACTGACTATGGAGAGTTGGAAGGAGGTGAGAAATGTGTCACATCATGCAGAGCCCCTCCATGTATAACAGGCAGTAAAGTTAATGTTTATAGTGAGCAGAGTCATTTCCAGTGCACAGGGAGACTGAAGCAAAGTACAAACTGCAGAGTTTAAAAACTTTAATTTGTGTCTGCAGGGGTTCTCTCAGGCAGTTATTTCCAACGTTGCAAATCGATCATTTCATGTTTTTTTTCCTCTTTAACATCCCAGTGGTTTTATATTTGTAGCACAGCAGCCTAGAAAGTCTGTCGAATTGATCTGAAACTTTAAATTTTTTAATTTATTGTACCCTTCAGGTCACTGATTTTTTTTATTTATTTATTTATTTTGATCAGTGGTTTTGTAATCTGTCCTGTTTATTTCTCAAAGCTGTCAGCACATGTATTTCCTTGGAGAGCTAAGAAATGAGAGCCAGTTACAAATCTGGACTTTTAAAATGCACAAAACATGTCAGTCCAACCAAAATCGAGCTTCCCAAAATCAAGTTAATATACCCAGATAATGTGGTTGTTGATCCAATAGCTCTGCATGTATACGCTCAACTAAAATCATATGGTTCAGGGGCTCCAAACATGCTTCAAAGTTCCATCTTAGTGCTTCTTTACAGCTGATTTCCCGGTACAGCTGCTCTTGGACAACAGTATGTGTGAACTCTCCATTTCCAAACTGTTGTTCTGCTCTAATAAAATCCTAGTTTTATAATCCCCAGCGTCATCTGACAAAGTCGCCAGTCAAGTAACTTCATATTACTGTTCTTACATGTACAGAGAAAGTTGGAGGTAACAAATGTGTTGAACGCTCCACAGTGGCGTGGCGTTGAACTCATTCCTGTTGATAACTTGATTGCGATCCAGTGCATGTACTGGGGACTGGGACTGCAGTCGAATGAAGTCTAAAGTGAAGCTGTAACCGTAGCTCGACTCAGCTGCACATGTAAACATACTGAATAATGGCAGATTTAGATATGATCTCTTTCTGTTCATCAATGAATCATGTTTAATTTACAGTAACCTACAAGAGTTCTTGTCTGTTCAGGTTAATGTCAAAGTCTTGCAGATGTTACTATGAATGTGTGTATTATTTTCTCCATAGAGAGGCGGTGGAGCACTTCCTGGAGGCTCTGTCGCTCCAGCGGCAGGCAGCAGGGGACGGAGCGAAAGCCGCGAGGGGACCTGGAATTGCAGCCGCAACGGTGATGTCTGACAATATCTGGTCCACCCTGCGGATGGCTCTCAGCATGATGGGAGAGAGCTCTTTGTACACGGCCGCTGACCGGCGAGACTTGGACACGTTGCTGGCTCATTTCAGCCAGAGAGAGGTGGATGGTGGGACTGAATGAGGATCAGCCAGGGGAGGGTTTATTGAGTGTGAAAGCATTCTGCTGGGAGGAAAATGTTTTGGTGAATGATGTACAGGAATTACCGGAACATGGCACAGATGTCCGAGAGAAATGGCAGAGAAAATACACTGTGAGATCAGCCGTGCTAGAAGTCATTTTCACCATGTGGTTATGTGTGTTTAAATGACTCTCACTAAGTATTGCAGTATTTGCCTCTGCCTGGAGATAAGCAGTCAGTAGTAATCCAGTCATGGATCTCACATGTTTGATGGTCCTCACATTTCCCTTTTTGCTGATCGGTTGGAACGAACGTCACTTTCATTACTTGGAAGTTTGTTCTCAGAGAAGAAAGTAAGAAAGACAAACCATGAGTCAATCCTTTCTGTATTCAGTAGCCAGCAGTATTATGTCAGTTTGTGTGAAGACACTCAGTACTCTCCCTGGTTTTATAAACTGTCAGTAATCTGCGGTTATGTAGATTAAAGGTACAATATTGCTGTGACATTAGAAAGAGTGCTGCTTTTCACTCAGATGTGCTCCCAAGAGAGGAAGGTCATGCAGGTTCAGAGGAGAAACCCAAGTCAAAGGTTCTGCAGTGCTATTTTTTATATTTAATTTAATTGTTTAGTGATCATTACTCTGCCGAGACGATAAACAGACAACCAGCAGGACTGTTACTGTTATGATGAGTTGTGAGTGCGTGTGTAGGGATTACTTGGGGGACATTAATCAGAAATTGGATGATAAAATCACGTAATACTCGTCATTGAGAAGGATTTTCTGGGCTCCCCTCTTTCTTCTTCTTTTTATTTTGCTCTTGTAAAACAAAATTTGCTTCATTGTAAAATAATGCTATATGCCATACCGTGTATTGTAACATAATTGATGCACTATTATTGTTTTCAGGCTACTTATATCCTGACTGCAATGTTTAATATGATATTCAGCAATAAAGCTTTGATTACAAACATCTGTTAGTGAGATCTCTTTATTTGAACAGTGTACCATGTGTTTATGAATGTGGGCAATATGGTCATAATTTTAAAGGCTACAATATATAGTATATGCATCTAAATAGTAGAAAAAGCTAAAGCTTGTATCTGATTGTCATATGCTGAAGAAGCAAAAGTCTCCATTTCTCTCTATGAGTAAACTTTAAAAGTTTTATTGCCAAGTGGATGTTCACATACAAGGAATTTGTTTTTGTGCAAAGATTAGTAAAAGAAAAATAAACAAGACGAATACGTTTAAAACTAAACTAAAGGTAAGAATAAGTACATTAAGTATAGTAAAAATTAGCTTTTTTTATTCATTTGAATAAATAATTGTATGATTCCAATCCAAATTTAACTAAATTATTTTACCACGGTTTTATTCCTTAGTGGAATTAACAGAAATGTCACATTCTTTTTGCAGTGATCGCAACCTTTTAAAATGAAGCTTTTTTGGTCCTCTACTGTAACGGTTTTGGGAGGATTACAAAAACAAGGGGGGAAAGTGTGTCTCTTTATTTCCCAGCTCAATATTTCGTTTTTATTTGAATGAGAAAAACAACTCGTGCATTTTTTTTCAACGTTCAAACGTGTCATCATTAAGTGGCCACGCCCAGTTACAGAACTCCACGATCTAAGCCAATCAGTACTGAGAAAGCAGAACGGAAGCGCGCGTTTATTGGCTCGTTTGAAAATAACACGCATGCAATTCCTTCATTTAAATGTTTTAAAAGTCTTGAGCTCCTGTTTATGCCAAGTGTGGGATAAGTGAGAGGGATATTCAGGTGCAGGTCTGTCCGACTGTCTCGTTTAAGGTAAGGAAAGAAAGAAACGTACGGTAAGCTTGGTTTATGTGAGCCGTGTCTTTTCTAACTGTAAATCTCAAAATGTAAACGCTACCATCAGTTCCCCAGTTTAATAATGAAGTTAACTCGCATGACTTTGGCTAAGGTGCCTTGTGGTTCGCTTACTAGTCAGTCCTGCAGGTCGTTGCTAATATGGAAACTTGAAATGAAAATGTGCACCATTGCAGTAGTGATTTGAAAAAAAAGAAGAAGCTGGTTTAGGTTAAAATATTTTCATATAAAAGTTTTTTTAATCTGTTACTAACGTATTTCGATTTGTATTCAAACCCAACAAATAAGCCAAAAACATGACTGTTTCACTGTTTTGTTTAGGCTTATTTAGGTGTTACTGTATGTAGCTTTGGGATCATATGACATACATTGACTTGAGGTCATCCACTATGACTTGATTTCTTTCTGTGGGATCGCATTGGTGTAATTTATCAGTAAATGTAATAAAATGTACTATTCACTGTAATTTATTTATATAGCTTATTAGTGTATGCTCATATTGCATGTTCTTATGTTGTTTTTTCTTATTTATTCAATGTTAAAGCTTTATTCTAATAAATAAGCATCATGGGAACAAGTGAGAGCAAGATGGCTGCATCTGCAGTGATGAAACCAGAACCAGCCTTCAAGAAAACTCACACGAGTCACCTGATAGATCCACGCTCTCCGTCGGCCGGCGTAGATCGCACACCCATTCAGGTAGATTATCTGTTTGTTACCAGATTTAGCGTAAACTCTGGGGAAACATTTGGTTATAGGATGAGCATTTGTCCCTCTTAGGTTGGTGGACTTGAGTCTAAAATGTCTGAGGAGAAAAGCGAGTGTCTCCAGGCCTTCAGTGATCCCCGCTCGCCTACCATTGGCGTCACCCGCACCCCTGTCAGAGACGTCATGAGAGGTAGATATTTTGTCGGTGCGAACTTTGAGTTTGGCTTTTCTCACTCTTAAAGCTCTGTTCTTCTGCTGTTTGTGCCCTCAGCGACTGTCGGGTCTTTAGCTCGCCGTCTTGGCATGCTGTTCCACAACGAAGCCGACGGCAAAGCCACAGAAGGACCCCAGAAAGGCTTCAGTGATGCTGTGGAGGAGAACCTTGGGGGTGAAGAGCTGGCTTCCACTGTGCCCCTTCTTGCTTCTCAGCTGCCCCACAACTTTGGGTCACTAGCTGCACATGCCAGCCTCCTGGCCACCCCTGTGCAGAACATGAGCAACTTGAGCCCCTTTGTGCTTCTCGAGGAGCCTCAGGTGGATGTGGAGATAGCGACTGAGGAAGATATTGGCCTGGAGGAGGCCGAAGAAGCAATAGAGTCTCCAGTTCACAATAGACTCAGCATGAGCCTGACGACGTGCCATGAAGGACTAACCTCCTCTCAAATCTATGTGGAAGTGCACCATGAAAGTGCCTCTTTCCCAGACGCTAGTGTAGAATCACTTGGGGATGGTGTCGATCACGCCTATGCCCTTCCTTCTATCACAGTTGAACCAAAGTCCTCTGAGCCTTCTCATACTACTGATGTGGAGAATTCCCCTGTTGAAGAATCCCCTGTAAAACCAGAGGAATTTCCAAAGCTGTCACCTTCTGAAGAATCTTTCCCATCAGAGCCACCAGCTGTCCCCAGCCTACAGCAGCCACAGGTCTGCATTGGCATCCGCTGCCCCACCTTTGACATAAAGAGCCCCAGTCAGGTGGAGTTCAAGCCTCAGTGGTTGGGAAAAGGCTTTGGTGCCACTGGGCTAAGAACCAGAGGCGTGCAGGGACACAGTGGGAAAGGGGGCTCGTCTCCTCTCGCTGTCCGTGTGGCGGTTAAAAACGTGAACAATGAAAACAAGGGACAGTCTGGAAAACTTAAGCAGAAAGGTGTGTATAAGGTTTGTGTGCTTTGGTTAACAAGCTGTTGCGTATTGTTTTCACATTTTCTAAAACGTAATTCTTCTTTCTCAAGGTACTGAAGGCCGCTCCCCGCTGCAGATCCTGAAGGAGACCAACTCACCCCGAGATAAACGTTCTCAGGTACAAACATGCACTGGTTTTGCAATTGTAATTCAGATTAATTAATTACTATTGCAACTATCGAACAATCCAGTTGTGGTGCTAATATCAGCTGCATATAGGATGTTAGATTCATATTCCAATATACATGTTTACACAGCATTGTTTGATAGATGAACCACACCCACATTACATCCCCAAAGCCACCGTGCCCACTCAAACCCTTCATTACATCTATAGCCATCAAATCAGGAAGCATTACTTGAGTTTCTCCCTCTTCCCAAGCAAAAGCATATTTCCCCTGCAGCCATCTTGTTCTGCATGAACTCTGCTGGAGCTAAGAAGGAACAGTAGTGGGGGGGTGTTGTTGCAGCAAACATTTGTTTGTACTGTGCAGTTAAATTCTACTTATCTGCATAATGACTGCTCCACATGGTTTAATTTGATTATAGCTTTCAGTTCACGATGATTTTATTCTTATGGTGTCTTATTCAGAGTAAAGCGTCAACACGTTTGATATTGGAATATTGCTGTGCATGTAAACTGATTAAGCTGCACACATAGCATTCCATCACACAAAGTAAATCAGTAATTTCTCTTCATTTCCCAGATGAAGTTGAAGGTGTCCACCCAAGAGAAACAGAGGCTTGGGCAAATGGATCGCCGAGCGCTGGTGCTCTCTCTGGACAAGGAGAACAGATGATGCACTGCAGTAACGTGTACAGACTCTGTTCCGTTTGACATTTCTTAAATTTATGCTTTTGTGTACAGTTTTCCTAAAAAAAAACTTTGTCCTCTGTGTATATATGTCTCTTAACTGCCACAAACTGCATTTCCCTTCTGTTTGGCTGTTCTGTAAATGTAAAACTTTACAACTTTTAATGGTGAACTGCTTTGCTGTTTTTATTGTGCTTTTATTATTTTTTTTTTCTGAGAACTTTTGACCTAAATCTGTAAATTGTAAACATTCTACGTTCTTACTATTTGCACCAACAGAATAAAAGCTTGACGTTGACCCTGCCCTCTTCATTTCATGCGGCTGGCACCGCTATTGAAGAACAACAGATATTTTCAAGTTTAGAGTTTATGTTTTTAACCAAATAAGAAACTCACTAAAGAACTAAAAATGCTGCATTTGCTTCTCAACACTGCGTGAGCTGGATAGGAGTAATGATGTGTGAGAGGTGTGTATCTCTTAAGCTGAGAGGGAAAAGCTGGCTGGTGAGGGGTGACACCCTTAGAACCACCATATTGTGTTCATTAATCATTTCCAGGATAAATGTTGGGCAGAGGGGAGAACAAATGACCAGCAACCAATTGCTGGGCCTGGAATGAAGTATATTAAGCAGTCAGTAATTAGTTATCCATCTGTTTCTACATTGTTAGCATTCAAACAAACCTGCTGTGTGACTGAGGTGGGTGTAGGTGCTGCTTGCTCCACTGGATCTGAGTGCAGCATCCAGTGTATGCACCAGCTGATATACGGTCTAAATGATGTGCAGACCCCGCCTACTTTCCCCGCCAGCGTGTAAATGGTGGGGACTGAAAGTGAAATGCAGTTAGAAACCATTTCACAGCTTAAAAGCAGAGCTTGAGCAGAAGTGATGACATTTAATAATAGACACATTGAGCTCAATATGTCAGAAATGACCACTAAAGGCTTGTCATGCAGAATCCCATGTTTATTAGATAGTATTGCTTCACTTTGCACAGTGTTTGTCAAGTTTCAGAGAAGAGGCAGTCCACATTTTTCCAAGTTTTTTTTTTCTTTTTTAAATCTATATGTACACAAACTGTCCAAGTTCAGCTGTTACCATGCAGAGGAAAAAGAAAGCAGATATATATACACGTTCAAATGTATATGCACACAGGAGTTATTATCATCCATATGACACTCATACAGTCTTGTCCTGAGACAAACAGGTCATCTTTTTTTTTCTTTTTTTGTTTGTTATGCAAGTGCTCAGTGAACCATGAGATACCATCTTATCATCCAAACTGTCAATTCCGCAGTTTACCAAAAGCACTTTTCAGGTCTAACTATCAAGGGGTTAGGCCAATTAACAAGACCCAAAATCCTGTTAAATGTCATCCATCAGTTACATACAAAACAAACACGAATGCATCTGCAAACTATGACTCAATTTTCATTCAAAGAAAACAAATGTAAGTATCAAGGGAATCTACCAAAACTAAGAACAAATAACAGTCTGAAACATTAATGCAAAAATGCTCATATTATTCATATGACATAACCTACAGTTTGATATAAAACACAGCATATAAGTAGAGCTCGTGTGACCCTACACAGACTGTAAGTCAGCACGGATTCAATTCTGTCTGTCTAATGTGCTACCATTTCCATTTGGCAACTGTTTTCAATGGGCGATCATTGAAGTGCTGCAATAAGTGCATCTTTCAGCCACCTAAATCATAGTTTAATTACCTATTGATAGGAATGATATTTTCTCAGCCTCTTACCCTTTTGTCCCACCCCAAATTCCCGCATAATGTGAGAAGAAAAGTGAGAGCGCAATGTGACAGGGAGAGGAGAAAATCTTCACAATATAACCCCTCTCCAACGTTAGATAGGACTTGGCACAATTAAAATACCCTCTTCTCACCCTATGTGGGTCTTCGACTCTCATCCCTCCTACAAACTCTTAATCTTCACTCTCTGCCGGGCAGATATCGACTGCTCTCTCTCTGCTCGCTGGAGAGGAACGGCCTCAGTTCCATATCTTGAGGAAGCTGTCCCAGGATCCTGTGCAGCACGCCATGCCGTCTGAAGATACGCCAATGCAGCTCACTCTGTTGTCGTGACCAGCCAACACGCCTGAACGACAGCAAACATGAACAAACACGATGTCAGCTGAGCGAAGTGCCACTGAAAGATGACAGCTTTTGACAGCTGGTTCAGCTTCAACCCTCTCTGGTTTCCACTTGCACTCACCCACTCTCTCAGATTTAAGTGAGTCCCAGATGTTGACGTTGAAGTCATCGTAGCCAGCCAGTATCAGTCGTCCAGAAAGAGAGGGGGCCAAGGAGGTCACCCCGCACATGATGCCGGAGTCCTGGTAGGTGATGAGGTCCTGGTCGGCTCGCAGGTCATACAGCTTACAGGTGGCGTCATCGGATCCTGTTATCACTGCATTGCCGTTGGGGAAAAACTGGAAGAAAGGCGAGTGGGTAAAAATCAGGCTCTTTGGAAGAGAAAGAGACACAGCCCTGCCTAAAAGTGAGATGGAAATCTTCCTCGTCCTCACCCCAATGGCATTGATGTCACTCTCATGGCCTCCAAAGGTCTGTCTGCATGCGCCCTCCCTGATGTCCCACAGCTTGGCTGTGAAGTCACACGCCCCTGAGATGAAAAACTTAAAGTCTGGGGACACTGCCAGAGACATACAATCTCCCTGGTGTCCGGCAAAAATTGTCTTTTGGGTCCCTGTCTCAATGTCCCATAGTACACTAAAAGGAGACGAAACATGAACAATTAACATGCAAGTTTAAATATGAAGAGGGACAGAGCAGCATTTTAGATCAGTAATTCATACTGCAATCTTACCAGGTGCAGTCTCCTGAGCTGGTGATGATCTCACTGTCACTGATGAAACGACAGCATGACAGGTAACCTGGGTGACCACAGACAAACATCATGAGGTGCTTCAAGATATCAGTGGTTTAAATGAGCATGAGATCGTCTTGTCTTACCTGTGTGTGCAGCAAGCTCACGCATCACCTTGACGTTCCCATCCTTGCCCTTTAGGTTATAGATGGAGCACATGTTGTCCAGACCGCCACATGCCACAAGGTTTCCTGAGGGTGCATAGGCACACGTCATCACCCACGACGACTTCAAGGGGATGGCGTTCACCTGAGTACACACAGAAGGGAGGTGTCTTTGTCATGAAACCACAGAAACTAAATGGATTTAAAGCTTAATTAAAGTGTTTAAAGTATTTTTTAGTAAGAACTTTGAGTTTGCTTTGATAGAGTTATACATGGACACAGAGTTAGATACCCGTACCACACAGTCTAGATTACACAAATCCTCTCTACATTTTTATTTGATTTAGAACACATGCATTTACCTTCCCAATGAAAGCCTGAAAAAAAGAGGATCTTGAAGCTTCAAATATTACCATATCATTACTCAGAGACTCATACAGCCTGAACCTTTTGGGACAAACTAATCATCAACACGCACACACAAAGTGTTATGAGCAGCAGCACAGCGCCTCCTCCCTGCTTCTTGTCTTCACGCAGGTAGGCTGACAGCCACGAGCCTTCTGGCTGATCCAAGTTTGTGTGGCCTCTGTATCAAACTAAATGTACTACAAGGTAATTACTTTCAAATGTGCAAGCTTCAGTTACAGTACTTAAGTCCTCAGACATCTTCCTAGAACACATAAATAAAAGGTTTTAAATATGTGCAAAAATCTGACTGACATACGTGAATATTTAAAGTCCAGAAATACATAATCGTGAAATAATCTATCATCAGTGTTATTAAAAGCTACATTCCTATTTAAAGAGGTCATTTAAATTATGCCTGTATGTGCGTTGACCTGCAGGGGAAATATTAAATGGGGATAAAGCTGATCTACAAGAAAATGAATATTTTCACGCGGTCAGCGTCTGAGAGCTTTGCTGTGCAATGTTGAGATATGTTCTGAATTATTACTCGGTGCCTGAGCATCATGTTTTCCATTAGAGACAAGCAAAATAGGCCATCTTCACCTAAAGAAGGCACAAACTGTTGAAATTTCATTAGAATGAAGAAAATGAAGTGTTTGATGATCAAAATGTTATCTCGCGTTTACAGCCATGTTTTTAAACTCTGCTTAGTGAGCCAATAATGTCTGAAGCTATGGAGAAATATATTTTCATGAAGTGAGTTTTCATTTGTTTTGTCATGTGTTTGAGGATGAAAGCACATCAGAGGGTTTTGACCACATTTGGACCAGTTTCAGTTTATGGCTAAAAACACTCATTCACAGCTTCACACCATGGAACTCTGCCGGCTTCCACCACTGACTGCTTGAATGGGATTTTACTTCTCCTACCTTGTTGGTTGTGATGCTGTCCCATACTATGAGTTTTCCATCTTGTGAGGCACTGACACACAGCCTGGTGAGTGAAATAACACAGAAACAATGAGTGACAGAGAGAAAGAAAAGAAAGACGATTCATTGATAATTATCGGACACAAACAGAGTTGAAGAAATCTGTATTCAGAAATCTAATGTATCCTCACAATTCCATCTTACATATATCGACTCCATTTTTCTAATATCCTTCACTTGACTTAATATCCTGTAATATCTTGGCTATGATACAAAACACATGATATCCTTTCAGCTTCTGTTCAATGCTTTATGTGTATTTACTTAGAGTCAGTGGACCAGTGCATAGCATAGATCTTGGCAAGGTGACCCCTTAGCGTTTTCCTGGTCTTGAGCTGGACACGCCCCACCACAGTGATCCCAGCTGCCGCCTCCTGCAGTGTGGTGTCCTGCACTGCCTTACGAGCAGCCTGTTGAGCACACAAACACAAACACAGCTAGCCAGGTCACCAACAGTAATCACCTACAGATGAGTGATGAATAACATTGCAGTAGTTACAATGTCAGACTGCTTTGAGAGAGCATCATGAACCTCAGTGAGAAGTCAAGTCACATTTACTGATATAATAGATTGTAATATTGTTCTCTCAATTTACCACAGATGGAATAAAAGGGCCCACTCACAGTGATCTGGTCTTTGAGACTGTCTGCCTCCTTTCGCAGTTCTTCCATTTCACCCATGGCGATGGTTGTTAGGCACTGTCACCAATGGAGACGAGGAGAGATGTCAGCAAAGCTGGTAATCCAGAGATGAAGAAGAGGAGAGATGGGGAAATGAAAATAATGGAATTCAGTTACATTTTTAAAGAAAAGAAAGTTGTGATTCATACCTTTATTTTCCAGTTGCAGCACTGCCTGTGCTATGATTTCATGCTGCAATTTTACCTGCACCCACCTCAACTTGTTATCCTCCCTAGTGCCGGACTCTAAGTAAGTGCTGTTTTGCAAGTCAAACGAGCCCTCGTCTACTTTGCAAACTTTTGTAAATACGCAGGAACTCACGGAGAAACCCACAGGACACACCCACACGTGAATTTACACGTGCACACACACACACACACACATACACACAGAGGGTGACTATATGAATATCTAAACATGACTTTAAGAGAGAAAGTTTGCTCTGCAGATGATGTGACACATGAGAACACACATCCTCACCCCAAATGTACACACAAACCAGTATGTCCTGTAATAATGTTATAAGTTTATCAGCTCTTTGGCAGTTGCCTCTCAGTTCACAACCGATTCAAAACACTGATAGGGGAGTTTGTGCCATTTAACACTCCACTGAGCTCACACCTAATGTTGATGGCTATTGAATTTGGTAATGTCATGATTAAATGGACAATTACTAGCAGTAAACCAATCACCTAATGGTCAAACTCATACAGTGTGACAAATGCTAAGTCTAAAAAACAGAGTGCAGAGTAGTTCAAATGGGAAAGGAACCAACCTTCTCAATAATACCCTCCTCTTCCTGTTGCAAATATAACAAACCTTGCCTACTCTATATTGAAGCAATTAGTAGTCAGAATACAAATATCTTTATCTTACCTTAGAAATTGATAGGAGGGAATGCTTGCGTTGATTTTATCGTATGGGTCCCTGCAGCAATCTCTCACTCTCTCTTTCACTAGTTGAATGAGAGTCCCTGTCATAACACATGACCAAGAGGATTTGCCTTTAATTTGTTTAAAGTGAAAAGGAGGGGAAGGGAGTGAAGGAGAGAATGATGCGAAGAGAAAGAGACCTGATTTAATTACTTGCCATTGGACTTTATTTGTAATGCTAAAGTGAATGGATGATGGCCTGAAACAACCTGACATAAAATGGCAGAGTTGACTTATGGCAGCAACAAAACCCTCCAGCAGAGCAGGTTCCCTAAACTCCTGATGGCTACATTGTCCATAAAGCTGAAAGCAGGGACTTTATGCTTTTGTTCCAGATGTGGAACTTACACCACTAATGAACATTTGAGTATTTTAGTTGTGATATTGCCCTTTTGTCATTGTGTTCCTGGAATGCTATTGTTCCATGTGATTAACCGACTGCTAGGGGGCTGCTGGATAGTGCATTAACACTACCACAGAGAAGAGGAGGCCTATGGAGGGGAGGCAGGGATCTAACGGGGTGGAGGGTAAGAGGCGAGGCAGGAGAGTGAGTTTTAAATCCTACTGGCTGAGATTTTAAGGGAAGCCTTTTGAATCAAATCTGCTCTCATCCGATTATTGACTGCTCTTTACATCTGGATAAGCGATGGAGAAAGGGATGGGGGGTAGATAGCGGAGGGAATGAGGGAGGAGGCAGAGATGAAGGTTTTTTTGGTGGGACTGGGCTCATGGACTTGAGTCTAAGCAGTGAATTAGGTGCTTTGCTGACAGTTTTCCTGACCAGTTAAAAATCAAAGCCCTGCATTCTGGCAACAACTTGTAAAAAATATCTAAAAAACGCTGATTATGGCTGTTGTTGAGTTGTTTAAAAAGATAGACTGAACAATGATTCCTTTAATATTTCTGTACCTATCAGGCAATTGTGGGCAAAAATTTTAATAAATTACCTGGACTGATTCATGGTAATTCCATTTTTTAAGTGCATCAATGTGAAAATGGTCCCTTTTTTGTCAGTCAAAAAAGTCATCAGCATCCATTTCTAACATGAAATATTTCACTCATCAACACTCGAACGCCAAACGTCAAACTTTGTACTGACAACATAGAAATATTTAAAAAAACATTAAAAAAATCATAATGTGTTTTTTTATGATATGTCTGACTGTATTAAGAATCACACAACAAAGGGAATTTGCTTTTAACTCAGATTATCGGTCCATGAGATAATACCAGCTTTGTGTAGTGCTCACATGTAAATCCCTTTGTTGTATGTGCCATAAAAAGATAGAACTCAAATAAGTGTATTAAACATGTGTCACCGTAAATTCAACATCGTCATAAATTAATAATATTTGAACCAAATATCATAACTATGTCATTACGAGTCTGATGCAGTTTGAAATTCAACAGCTATTCAACTTAAGAATGAATCAGTGTGAGAGGGAAAACATGTATGACACTTTTGAGTATTTAGACAAATTATAAAAGCTGTTGTTCATAAGTGTGAATTAAGCCCAGTTTAATTTGACATTTGTATCTGATTCTGAACAGCATGGCACAACTGCACCGGCTCATGACAACAAAATAAGTTTACAGCAACACATGACTGTTTACTCACCAGTCGAAGACTCCTCTCAAGGTGTTTGGATAGACTTTAATCACTCTTCGTCCACGGATCCTCCTCAGGTCGTTAAGTCATAAGTTCAGCCCGTGTGTTACAACAATTTCCTCTGCTCATTCACTTTTGGTGTCACACACAGTGCGATATTTCTCTGTCACTCACACAGTCCACTGCCCCTATGAGGAACAGATGAGGATTGGAGGGATGAAGGGAGATCAGTGATGAGGGGATAAAACCTGGGATGGATAGAAAGGAGGGGTGGGGAGGGGAGTGGGGGAAGTAGTGGTGGTAAAAGAGGGAGAAAGAGAGAGGAGACGGAGGGGGAAACCAAACAAGGTGCATGGCTGTGGGGGTCACAAGACCTGAGCAGGGGTGAATCTGAGTCAGTGAATCTGAGTTGAAAACTAAGTGATGGAAACCATGGAGGGGAGGGAGAGGCAGGATAAATAGAGAACCTGGGAGCATGGCTTTTTATGGTGCGAAGGTACTCTTTGTAGGATCTATGGAGGCAGGAGGATTTGTTTTGTAAACCTGAGATTAAGTTAATATTAGAAAGTTGACGGACTGAGAGGGACATTGGCAAAGCAGAGAATAGACTGGGTGGAATAATTATACAAGGAATAACTGCAACAATCAGAGAACATTTACAAGCCCACCCATGTGGCTCCCAAAAGCCCCTACATGATCCCTTTGGTTTTGCTTTGCTCAAGTTCTGCTCTGGTTAGATGTTAAAACAAAACAAACCCCTGAAATCAGATTTCTGCTTACAACTGTCTCCCTTATCAGTTAGAGAGTGCACTCCACAGCTGCCACACATTATCTAACAAAGTAACTCACCTGTATTAGTTATGAAACAGCACGGCTTGCAGCCCCTGTGAGTGCAGTGACCACAATTCACCCAAAAAGTAAAAAGAAAATAGATCAAATCCTTGAATCAGCTGCTGAACTGGCTTCCAGTAAGTTTCTGAAAACATTTTTCACTGGCATGTTTTCATGGAATCCCTTTATATAATCACAGCTGCTGTTTTTTGCTGACTCTAACAGTAATGTTTGTAAAGACACTCAGCTAAAAATAAAATAAAAAATTGGTATTTCAAGCAAATGATGTCAGATGATTCACTATCGTGATTTGGGATGAAAGCTGCATCAATGAAAGGTCGAGTCTGAGGAGTAAAGATGGGCCAAGTTTGTGAACAAATGTGCCTGAAAATCATTGAAATATTTGAAAACAATGTTCTTCAAAGGAAGATTGGAAGAAATATGCATTTTTCCCCTCTACATAGTGTTATTAAACCATTCAAGTCATGCAGGAACATGGTGGAGTTGGACACCCTCATTTTTCTAACCCTCAGAAGGATGGGACTGTCAAAAATTCATCAAAAGTTGGTATAACCACATTATTGTGACAAAAGCATATGGTGGGAAACCTATGTCAAGCACTACAAAACAGAGTTACATTTATAAATGCAACTTGAAATTGTGCAGTGTCAACTTGTCAGGGCTCAGAGGCATTTGGGATGTACCATCACATAATGGAAACATGTATTACTGTAAGACAAATTAATATTCTAGATGTTCCTTGAAAGAAACGTTTGCTGGTTTTTCTTGACAAGAAATCCCCCGAAAGGGTGTTTTGCTAATAAGTGTTGCTATTTAAGTTAAACTGATTTGAACTGAGCTGAACAAGGGCTGCACATCAATATAGTGAGTAGCACTGTCACATTACAGGGAGAGCATTCAAATTAGCTGTGTGGAGGCCCACTGTGAGATGTTTGGATGTTCTGCTGTGCCTGCATGAGATTTTTACTGTTATTCCATCTTCTTCCCACAGTGCAAAAAAAAAGAAGCATTTTAGGTTAAATGGTTGTTGTAAATTGATTGAAATTGGTATGAGTCAGAGTGAGCATGTGTGGTTGTTCGTTCTGGAGACAGATTTGCCCCAGGCTTTTGCTCATCTCTCGCCCTATTACGGCTGGGACAGGCTCCAGCCCCCTCGAGAAAATGACCAGGGTGAAGTGGGTTTAGAGAAGTAGATGGATGGATGACAAGAATTTGAATAGTTTGACTACAGGTAGTCAAACAGGTAGCGTTCAGCGGGTGAACTTTTTTTTAGGAGTTTTGTCTCAAATACAATGTGGTATTCTCTGATAATAAATGGTGAAAAGAGAATATATTCAAATCCTACACTACTGTTAAAATAAACTTGCTTAGGGTTACTAAAAGAAACACAATAACAATATGCAAAGTTTTTGTAATTCTTTCATCCACCCATTTATTGTGTTGCTATAAGGACCACTTACGCCTGCGTGTGTGTCTCCTGTGTGTGTCTAACTTCTGTTTTTTATTTAAATTGCTTGTAAAATGCCTCTCATTTTATGATTACACAAATATTAAAAGTAGCGAGTGAGTGTGGTATGGTGTACACTCACCTAATGTAAAACATGATGGTCACGGCACATTTAGGACCTTTTTCCAATACGCTCCTGACATAGATGCTAGGATTATTATCAAATATATTATAGTATACAATAAATATAGTATAGTATCTTTAAAAGACCAACATTCAGACAATTAAACAGCGTGACTGTGCCACACGCAGAATGTGGACTTTTTGTTTGCACGTTTGCCTACTTATCCATTTCTGGAGCAGAAAAGGCTTGTAGTGTGTTAATGTGTGTGTTGCCTACTTTCTGGGTTTATACTATGATGCACAGAGGATAAATTCAGCTCTGGGGTTTAAAAGTGTTGACCTCTGCTCACTCGAGCGCAGTGACGACAGCAGGGCTGACCCAGGATTTGGAGAAATGGAGTTGGGGTGGAGTGGACTGTGAGATAAAGCGTAGAATAGAGAACCAAAAAGAGAAAAAAGGATTTGTTAGCAGAGGCATGCACAAACAGAAGCCAGGATAAAGACAGAATGAGTGTGTTTTTGTAGGTTTCCATTTATGGACTAACGATACCTTGTTCTGACAAATCATTTTGCCTTTTAAAGTCAAATTATAACAAATACCATCAGCCTTATCCTTTTTCTGCTTATTATTTACAAGAGCAAAAGTATCTTATTAAGAAAGATAATTAAGGGAAAAGATGACAAATGAAGACAGAAAAGGGTGAGCATCGCTCCTGAGTTCTGATTTTTATCAGCTACCACAATAGAGACCAGGAGTCAGAGAGGATCTCTGACATCTTGAGTGTTTTGAATAAATGGGGTATAGAGTGGCAGTGTGTGCTAAGAATGACTGGATTTAAATGTGCCAGCCACAAGCAGCTGTTGTGACAGGAAAAAAGAATAAATCAAAGAACACTGAGCCTCATCACATCGACTGAAACTCCTCATTCAGTTTCTACAAATAAACACTACGCAAAGCATCATTCAGAAGGGCCAGAAATTACCAGCACATATTTGATGAGTGGTGCTGGCCACAACTACAAAGATGTTACTGTGTAAAACCGAGTCAAAGGATGAGTGATCCTGTCAGCTACTCACTGCAAAGCACTCAGCTATAATGACAACAGGATGCTCTGATTTCAGTTTCGTAACCACACAGTTCACCTTACATAATTTCTCCTAATAATATAAATTACAGAGAGATGATTTTATTCAGATGTGAATTTCATGCTTTTCAGCTGATGAGTGTAATTAGAGCACTAGACAGTTGGAGTACTTAATGTGAAGATATCTAACATGCATTAAGGAGACATAACACCGACTCAAGAGAAGATTAAAGCAGACTTTTCGGGTGCTGCATGGTTTGAGTGTTTGTGAGGCAGTTAAGAGGTTAAAACCAGACTCCATTAAACAGGCCTGCCGACCCCAATCTGCAAGGGATTATAACACAGGGGGAGTGAGAGTGTTAATATGGGCCGTAAACAGCACTTGACTGAAATACGCAACACAAGAGCAAAGGAGGGGGCCTGCGAAGAGGCACTGGTTGTAATGGGGTGGATAAGATGGAAGTGGGTGGGTTTAGTGTCGCTTCACTGGATGTGTATGATTAAATGTTCTTTCCATGGATTACTATTCCATATTCTAAATGGGAGATTTTTTAAGCTTCATAAACAAATGCACTCATTTATGAGGGATTAACAGTAATCTCTATTTCTATCCTTTTTCCCCCTGCGCACCTCTCTCTCTGTCTGTTCCCTCCCCTCCCTCTTACTACCTGAAACCATAATGTCTGATGCTTCTGTCACTACCTCTTCAGCACTGCCGTGTTGCTTTCAAAACTTCTACCACTTTTTATATTCTTCAGCTCCGGGCAGGATCAAATCAGCAGGCAGTTATGGACAGCGTGAGATAATGGCTTAATAGAGCATGCAGCCTTGCTTTACTTTTCTACCCCTTTTTGACCTCACTCTTGGTCTAATCCTCTTTCTGCTCCGCCACTTGCGCGCATTTGGTATGCAACACTCGTGCTCCACTGATAAGGAATCATATTCAGTACAAAGTACAAATTCAGTATTTTATTCTCTTCATTTTAAAAGTCAACGAATGGTCAAAAAAAAAAGCACAGATTGACAACACGGACACGAGAGGACAAAGTTTCTCTCACTTCCTTGCATCATGCATATCCAGCATAAATAAAGTATATACACAGTAAACACAATATGACATAAAAAGCCAGCCACATGAAATGATTGAATGCTTAGGTAAAAACTGAAATATCATGTACAAATGGATCGGGACACTTGTGCTGAAAAGTGGGCTGGTCCACCAGACTGAATAAAAATATATTCCAGTTCCAGTCTGTCACGACTGTTCGTGCTCTCACAGCTCATCTTTGCGCCCCGTGACGGTGCCTCTCCCTGTGTTCCTCTCCTTTGGCGCATGGCTACGAGCGTTCCGGCCAGTGGTGGCGCTGCCCTCCGCCTCCTCCTCATCCTTTTTCAACACGCTCTGTCCATCAGCTGCCCACAGGACCTCTGCCTCCTCTCGCTCCTGCAGGGGAGATGTAAAATACACCAAAGTATTGATTTCTTGAGGCATTGGTATATGAATCGCAACTCCAGAGGTAGAATATGTTCCCCTTTTAATGTTACACATTATCCCAGAAAGTCTGTGTGAAGCTGCTTAAACTAAATGGCTTCTTTGTGGTTCTGCTAATAAAAACCACCAAATCTTAAGTGGAGCTCCTGACATCTCTGTTATATTATACAACGATTTTCTTTCATAGTGATTCTTCAGAATGTCTGTTCATCAGATTCCTACTGAAGTAAAACTACATGGTTTCCATATAAATCGGTTCACAACAACACGCTGCTTCTACTTGATTAATTGTTTTCCAAGCGGTTACGAATGTTGAACCCAGAGGACAATGACATGGCATGACTGCAGAACAGGCACTGTAAACAAGCATGAACATGCAAACAACTAACAGATTTGCATTGTGCCCCAGCTGGTTTTATTATCCAACGCTGGCATCACAACATCAACCAGCACGCCATCAGTTGACAGGCCCGACCTGAGGGGGAGGAGGTCGCAGCTGTGTGCCATCATAATGCTCACCATGTCCCTGTAGAGCTTCTCCTTTGTGAACCACAGGGCCAGCGCGCACCGCCGGCCACTGGTCACGGCACTAACACCGTGAGGATTTACGGGACCAGAGGAAAAGCCCACGAGTCGACCACAGCTGGGCTTTACTCGAGCCTGTTGACACAGAGCAGTTCAAAGTTGAATAGGCCTGACGAAATCATCTCTGAGGTTTAAATCTGGCACTCAGCAACAAAGTGACTCACCGTTACTGTCTTGGCATCTCTTTTAGTGAAGAACAACTCTCCACCATCAAAGTTGTCATTCAGATAGAGAACGGCACTGTGAGACAAACATATTAGATTAGTCTTATTCTCAGCCATAATTTGGATTTTTATACAAGGCAAATTAATTTAGTATTAGGTGATAGTGTTACAGTGTAAAGCTAATGCCGTTTGAATATAAGATTTGTTTGACAAAAAAAAATGGGGTAATGAGGTCTTAAGAAGAGTAACACAGTTAAAATTAATGTAATATAATTACATTATATCAGCTTGAATATCTTCCAAAATGATGTAGGCAAAAAGCAAACCCCTTAATAATTACAGAGAGAGATCCTTTCCATGTACCTGAGGTCTCTGTGTATGAACGCTGGTGGTTCCTTCCAGCATTGATTGGTTTCTGGCTCAAGGAGACAGTTGTCAACATGAACAGGGTGAGACAGATCCAGCCTGCCCTCCTGGTCACCTGAATGGAAAGTAAATCAAGATTTTAAAGATGTGCTCAGCATAGCAACACAGTTCACAAAGATGAAATAGGAACACTATAAATTTCCACTCATTCTAGAAAGTGATGTTAAACTCCTTCAAATAACAGATACAAATAACTGGTACTACCTGCAATAGCAGTGCGGCACACCAGATGTGTGAAAGAGATGAAAAGTCCAGAGGGGCTTCTGAAGTAGGAGTGTAGCAGGACCCTCGCTCTTTCACCCAGCTCGTGTAAGAGCCTGGTATCTGATTGGTTCACCAGGCTGTCCTGAGCTAACTGTGATAGAAGCAGAAGTGAAGGTCAAGAGACGCTGAGTAAAACGTGGCATTTGCCTACTTGCATTAACTCCCTTTCACCCACCTTTACAGCCCTGAGGACAGTCAAACCTTCAAACGTTTCATGTGGTGTGTGTGGAGATCGGCGTCCCCGGTAACCATCTCCGAGTGACGCTGCGACCTATGAGACGACAGAAAATGGAAGGTGATGTTGCTGATGAGGGTTTTACAGAGTGGCTGTTCAACTAGAGCAACTTACAGCTGCTAACTGCAGTATTTTGTCGCACTCCTTCTCAGTCATGACTCCATCGAGGACAACTCGATTTGTCCCATTCAGAGCCTCATCGTCCATGGTGATGGTCACGCCCACCTGAGAGACTTGGCCCCCTGTTGATAGGACAGTTAGGATAAGATGAAACATGAAATGAGTAAAGTCTAATCTTCTCCTGCAAGTCTATTGTCTCACCTGTAAAAAACCCACTGTCATCCACTTCCTCTTGCTGCTCTCCTTCTTTTATTTTCTCATTTATTTTCTCTTTTTCAGCTCTGATAGAAAAACACAAAACAAACAAAGCTGACTTTCAATTCAATTGAACTTGTTACCAAGGAAATTTTTCTCCATTTGACTCACCTCCAAGTTTTCCTCAGTGATTCAGGTACAACATCCTCTGGAGTCCAAAGATCCTACAAAGAGGATTCTTGATAAAATTCTGCAGTGAAGCATTTTACAGCTATCTCTCTTTGCGTGTGACGTCATTACTTACTGGGTCAGCAAAACTGTAATCGAGGCTCTCCATACCAAAATACAGCAGCTTCTTCTCCTGCAGTGAGCGATTGATATATCTGACAATCTCCTGTGACAAACACACAAATAAAAAGAAGCTTTCTGTAGAAAATACCAGACATGTAACTTTGATAATTTTACAGCGGAAGTCGTGGTACCTGAGCAGGTTGTGTGCCCTGTGACTCTGCGTCTCCCCCTAGTGTCTCATAGTAGAGCTGCAGATTGTCTAAGGAGTCCTTATCAGAGGGGTAAAACAGGAGAAAAGAGCGCAGCGTCTGCAATGCTCCACTAATATCACCAGCTGTTTGAATGCAAGAATCAGAATCAGAAGTATAAGGCAGATGTTGATATTATATGAAGAGTTGTTCTGTTTGCTCTCTGAACTCTTACCCTTGAATTGTGCTATGTGCAGATGCTCCAGCTGTGTAGGCAGGAAGTCCTCCTGAGCTGAAATCCTTCCAGGTCGTGTGGCAACCTGAGTCACACAGGACTGCCGGCACGACAGCAGGGAGAGCGACAGAGCTGGAAAGAGAAGTTGTGAAAACTGGTACAGGATGCACAAAACAGTGTAGATATGCGATTAAAAATGTGAACACACAAAAACAGAAACATTCATACATGCTATTTTCACCAGATTTATAAAGATGTATGATGAATCTCATTTATAAATCTCAATCATTGTGAGGTTGTACACTTACACACAAACCTGATTCCCACTCCCGTATTTAGCCATGACAATAGATGCTGATGTTTCCTGATTCAATCATTTGCATATTGAGTAACTGTTTGCACCACAAGTTGTTAGACACATCAAATCATAACAGAGACACGAGCAGAACAAAAACCATCAACCCTATAGTCTGAGCAAAGCTCTCAGAGGTTGAAATGGTTAAATGTCACGCCTTCTTTATGCACAGCCACGAGCTATTCATAGAGCCCAGAAAAATTTATGACATATTCAAAGCAAAGAGAGAATGGTATATGATATTCAGTATAAATAATCCAAAAACTCATGTTATTGATGATGAGAAATGTTAAGGGTTGTTTTGTTTTATTTGGTTATAATTAATCATTTACACTTCCTCAGAAAAACTGTGCACATGTGGTATGAAACATACATAAGGTATGCATGGTCTCATCACTCCTCCTCTCTAAATACTGTGAGCAGGAAAAGCTGTATGCATGCTCTTTGTTCATGTACATCGTTCATACATCCAGCTCTTTTCTAGTTGTTGAGAAGCAACTAAAATGTCACTCAAGTTTGGGTCCCTCCGTTTTTTTTCTTACCTGCAGCCTTTTCAAAGACGCCATCAACACCATCCACTCCTCTGTCCTCTGGGAGCCGCTGCTGGGCAACCTCACACTGCACCCTGCACTCTTCTATCCGCTGCAGTGTTTTATTCACACACGCTTTCCATTTCTCTGCTGCCTGCACCCAGTCGGAGGAGGCCTCATGCAGGAGTGCAGCATCATACAGGACCTGAGTTTGATGACACACGGGGACGATACGGTTACGTTAAATCTGAAGATGCTGCTAGTCGGGCTTTTAGTGTGAAACAATTCAATCTACAAACATAAAAAAATGTTTGATTCGTTTAAAAAAGGGAAGAGGAAATTTAAGACGCGTTTGTGATTACATGGACAGTTTAAGTGTTGCAACAGATATATAAGGTGTGTGAGAAGAAGATTCAGTCCCTCGGGCCTTATTCGGCTACACAGTTACTTTTCTAAAATAATTCACTTTGAATCGACTACCATATTTTTTATCTTCTGGAACTCTTTGCCCACTGAAGTCGGGCACATCAAGTCTATTACGACCCTCCTTTAAACTTCTCTCTTTGAAAAAGTCTTTGGCAGTATCTGATACATTTAGCACACATTTCATCATTGTGTTTTTGTGAACACCCATGCGACTCTAAACTCACTTTACTCACTCTTGTAAAGCACTCAGCAACATTACTAAACCAATCTATTATTATTATTATTGTTATTACAGAGGTGCCCTTACAGAAAACAGCTTTTATATTGTGTACAGGCAACAGCGAAGGCTGACTGATTGGTCTTCTTTATCTAATTTTAATCCGAGTTACAGTAATGTTGAATTGTTGGCGTGAATTGTCTAGCGGTTTCTAAAATAGTCATGGCTGCACAATTGGGCACTTTTTCTTTAACGTTACTTCGGTAGTAAACGTAACTTCTGTGTATACAAAGGCGGGAATATCGCAGTCACACATTGGTGCCATCTAGAGCGGTAAGCAGAAAAAATGACAGTGCAAAGCCATCACTCTCCCCTCCTCACCCAGTGTTTCTCATTCTCAATCTCTCTGTCATGGAAAGCCTCCTCAGTCACGCCTTCCATCCGCCTGTACTTCTCAATGTTGTTTCTCATCTCCAGGTGACTGGGGTTGGCCACAAAGTAGGTATGAGCCGCTGATGCCGCCTTCTGCAACTTTTCCAACTGATGTTTAGGAAGAGCAGAGTCAGTGAGGTGTGCAGACAGACATGGAGGTTGCTGCAGAACGTGTGACCTCGGTTAAGGTTAATCACTGCATAAACGTTAAGCAGTTTGGCTCTAGAAGATCATTTGCAATTAAATAATACAAAAACAGTATAATCATAGTGAATGAAAAGGTCACCAGGTTTATTATGGGTCAGATGTTCAAGGCGCACTATGGAGCAGTTTACCTTGTAGTATGTGACTTGCAGAAAGTTATAGGGGTTGCGAGTGTCAAATTCATATTCTATGTCAGTAGAGACAGGGAGCAGTCCTGTAGGGGTCACGGAGCGTCCCATACAGAACCTCAAACACTCAGCTCTCTGCTGAATCCAATCCAAGGTCCACAGGTCCCACATACTGCCCTCTTCAGAGTCTAATAATTCAGAAACAGGTTTGGGAGTTGAAAACATGTAGACTATTATGAATACTTTACCAACAACAGGCGTATATCAGGAGCATTTTTGGTTTAAATTGACAAACTATGCACTTAGGGTAACAACCTCATTAACATTTATTAATGATTTCCATTGCATAATCCTGTCTGTTTTACTGCAGCTCTGCCTGAGGACACGAAGATCACAACCATTCAGTACAGCTTTTCGGGCTTGATCATTGAGTACAGAGCTATCACTGGATTGTCTGTATCTTTTATTGAAATTGTGTAACACAGATTATTTATAAGCTGTTTTATTAGCATTACACATGCATCACTGACCCTTTCCCAGTTTTTTGAGGATATCTGCTGCTTGTACCAACTTCAAAATGAATATATAATTCAAAATTAAAATGATCAAATGCATTAATTCCAAGATTTGAAGTATTTGTACCATTTCTTTTTATCAAGTAATGGGTTTAAATGGTTTTCAACACACTGCATCGATCTTCTTTACACTTCACAGAGTGTGAAAACTTTCTTTTTTTAAACTGAGCCTGCCTAAAAACTAAATAAATCTTAATATTAACCTTCTTTATTTAATTTACAATTGACCAGTCATTTTATCAAGCCTCATATTTAGAAATAAACCGAGAAACAGTAAAGCTGCCAATGACTATACAGCACTGTAGTTTCCTACCAGTTATTTTTAAATCGATCAGTGATAATAAGTTTTGTTAAATGCGAGGCATAACACTCAAGAAATATAGTTAAACAGCTAAATGTGATCAAGCAACAATCATGCCATGTGTGAATATATGAATACTCTAAATAAATCTGCCAAATGGAGGTGAGAGATTTAAAAAAGAGTTTGTACATGTTAGGGAAAGTTAATAATTGATGATTGCCATCACTTTGATTGGTTAAGAGTATTAAGATTTAATTAAATTTAAATTCAATTCAATTAATTTAGTCTATGATTTAGTCTATGATGCATGAACAAACTTGGTTGTGGTCTGTTAACTTTAGCTTAAAATAAATTAATCATATTTTAACCTGGAGATCAACCAATGGTTCAAATAAATCAAAAATAAAATACAGTATTAGTTGCACCAACTAGAGATTAGGCTGGTTCTGATGACTTTCTTTTGAGGTCAATGAGATGTCTTCAAATGAAATAATCTCATATAGAAAAGCCACTGGTTAAAGTTAAAAACCATGTCAAACCATGCACATACTGAGAATGAAAGCAATAGATGACGTTGGTTTACAATTCAAAGGTAACTTTAGTCCACGCATTGCTAATTTAAATGAACTTTTGAATCTTTCTCGTCTTATTTGCAGCTTACCCAGTTTATTGAGAGCGTCTGACCCAGCTGCCACACAGTCATAGTGACACTGCCTGCGGACTCTCAGCAGCAACTCCTTGGTTGCGATGGATTTCTCCAGCAGCTCTGCAGCTTTTCCCCACTCCTCGCCATAATATGCACGCACCCCGCTGTAATAAAGAAAATCATACGGCTGCAGAAGTGTCAAAGCATTAGAGCTGCCACTGACCGAGGCTCCTACGGTTACGTTAAATAATACTAATATAACTAAATAAAACGCCACGTATACAGTAAAACGTTCACAGTGTAGCGCCATGACCAGGGAAACAAACCCCTTGGAGGAGACGGAGTTAGGGAGGAGGAGGAGGAGGAGGAGGAGGGACTATATATATTTAGGCAACGAAAGAGAGTCCAATCCTGAAAGATTCCTCCCATTTGAGGACAGTAAAGGCTATCACATTTCATGTAATGTGTCCACCACAGCGAACAAACACCGTTAGTGTAACCGATTGGTGAAGTTGTCTGTGATCTTATCAAGTTTAGTTAAATGTGCTGGTTTGTTTTGAGCTGATTAATGCAACAGGACATGTTTGAACAATTATTTGAAACTGCAATACTCCCGTATGGCCGCGAGGGGGACCTGTTTTTGTATTCAACGGAAGTTACCGTAACTACAGTAAAACACCTTAAATGGAAATAAATGGGTGTGTGATATTTCAATCAAGTCTAGCAATTAATGGATTACCCCATACGTAATTGTAGTTTAAATCGGTAATTTACTATTGTTATATGTGTTGAGATGTAAATGTATAGTATTACAAAAATTACAGTAGGTGTTCGTAATCTTTGGATTACGGTAACGAGCGGAGCCCCTCGCGTTCGGCCTTCGCTCATCGCGGCAGCTCCGTACGATTCATTCAGGCAAATACAGACAGCGGCAGACAGACAAGACAACGGACGCTCTTCCGAGCCGGGTAATCAAGAGGCTGGGTGTCCAAACTCAGACGAGCAGGTGTCTCACTCAAAGACGGAATCAGTGAGCTCGTCATGGCGGATGTTAGTGAGGTTTTGATGTCGGTTTTGTCCTCAATTCGCGTTCCAAAGCCCGGGGACCGTGTCCACAAAGACGAATGCGCCCTGTCATTTTCCTCGCCGGTGAGCTATCTCCTCTGTAAATCACAACGTCGGCTAAGCAACACAGCAGATTTAATTTTTTCATTTGCTTAGACTCTTTTGTTTTAGTCTAACATATGATTTTGCCAGCGCTGTTCTACTTTAAAGCGTTGATTTTCTACATTTTTCTGTTTCAGCTAAGTAGCAAGCTAGCTTTAAGCTAAGCTAATAATGCACTGTAATGGAAACTTAGCTGCTCTAGCTTTTTGGCTAGCTGTGTTGGTTTAACTGTCAAACTAGCAAACAAGCTAACTGAGACGTTTATGGTTACATCTCAGGTTGGGCTATTGATTATTTAATATAACTGTTTTTTATTTGTTTTTTTTTTACATATTTTGTTTCTTGTAGACTTGGATGATAAAATTATCATGCGTTTCTTAGTAATTAAGCTAGGTAAATTGACAGAAAAACTACAGCTAATGCTCTGATTACAGTAACTTACAGTACATTGCTTTGTCATTAAGATGCATTCATTGCCTCCAACTGTGTTGATACCCGATTGTGAGAGAAGGCAAAAGTTGTAACAATTAAAATTGCTTGTGTTTTCCCTCCAGGAGAGTGAAGGAGGCCTGTATGTGTGCATGAACAGTTTCCTGGGTTTTGGTAGTCAGTATGTGGACAGGATCCATGCTCGGTCTGGTCAGAGAGCTTACCTGCACATCACCCGGACTCGTAAGGCAAAGGTAAACTCGGATAATCAGCCCCCATCTGTGTATATTTAAACAATAATTGACACTCTCACATTTTCCTTCCATGTTCAATGATTTCGTCTCAAAACCCACCCAATTTCTTATGTCGTTGTCACAGAAGGAAGATGACAACAACTCAGGCTCTGGACACCCACCTAAGAAAAAGCCCACCAGATTGGCAATAGGTGAGAGCACTTAAGTACATTTACAATGGCGCGCAAAGGTTTGTGCACCTGGTCAAAATTCTGTTACTGTGAATAGTTCAACAAGTAAAGGATAAGTCGAGTTCCTCATAAAGCTTAAGATGAAAGATTTCTAATCATTGAATTTGTAATATTGAAATATAGCAAATGTTTAAAATGGCAACGGGAACGTGTGTACATGGTCCCAAGCTTAACAGTGGGAGTTATGTTATTTCATTTAATTTCATAAAGTTCTGGATCCTTTTTTATGATCCTTTATGGTCAGCATACTCTGTTTTAAAGAAATCATACCGAATTGTTTTCAAAGTGCATTGGACTTGTTTAGATGTTCATTTGGATGGTTCTGACACTGAATTATGTGTAGAGGACAAGTTTTCTTTTTATAACTTTTCCTTAAAGATCTCACTGGCCCATAAAACAGTGCACAACAACGTCAGTGTCTGCTAAGACCTCGAGAAAGTCTTTTGTTGTCAAATAGGACATGTAATCTGTATTTCAAACCTCAAGTTGGCACCTACCATCCATGTTAATTGCCTTTTCATAACTACATTCCAATTATATTATTTCTATATACAGATAGTATGTTAGTGTGAAAATCTGTGGGGTAATTCTTTGTTGTCAGTAATGTATTTCATAAACTTGTCAATAACTTGCAGTGAAGAAACTGCAGTCCAACCACAGTCATCTCTGTGATGTGTGCAGTGCTGACAGGATTGTAAATGCCGAATGATATTAGTCCACCAATATGTTGTTGGCGCTCTAATAATAAGTGAACTTTGCTTAAAATTATTAAAGGACTTTTTTTTTTTAAGTTCTAATTTGGCCTATTTGTGATCAATCTTTCTTCTACTTACTTGCAGTTTCAGTTTGTAACATCAGGATATCTATCGGCAGAAATGCTAAATGATATTTGTGACTGGGTTTATATAACTTTAGAATCACATGAACGTAAGAATCGTTATGTTTTTGTTACCTTAGTATGAGACAGTAATTTCTACCAATGGAGCAGGTCTTCATCTTTTATTGCTGTATTTTCACAGTACCCCAGAATTTATACACGTTGTAAACGGGGCCTCTGGCGTTTATAGCCACCACTGTAATGTCTCCCACACACGTTGGACGTGAGGATATACTATGTTCATGCATCACTGCCATTTGTCACAAAAATCTGCACACTGCTTCAATACTGGTTTACAGTATGAAGAATTTTGACTCTTTCATGCCACCATATACAAGTACTGGTTCTGAGAGGGACATGTCTACCTCTTTTGCTGTTTCTCTTCTGTCCAGGGATTGAAGGAGGTTTTGATGTGGAGCAGGAGCAATATGAGGAGGATGTGAAGGTGGTCATTTTGCCAGACAGACAGGAAGTGACTTCAGAGGACCTTGCCACAATGCCCGATGTTGTGAGAGAGCGGGTGAGCTATCTTTGCAATTTGTTTTAGTAAAATGTAAGAACTGACATCGGCACACCTTCACAGTGCCAAAAAATCCTGGTTGTATTTGTTTTCAGTGACACAAGGACATAACTCAGAGGTTTTCTGCAAACATAAGTTATCTCTACTGATATTTGGCAAGTTAGGCTTTGTAAGTATTTTAAAATGAGAACAAAGTGGTATTGACAGGGATTAATGACATGCAAATGATCAACTTTGTTTGATTCAAAGATGAAGTAGTTTTATCATGAGCTCCTTCTCAAGTCTAATTTTTGCCGGTTGATTCGTCTGCTGTTCATCTAGGTGTCTCTGTCAATGGCGGGTATCATGGCAGCCGACTCAGTGTCTCATACCTTACAAGTTCAACAGTGGGACGGAGAGGTGAGACAGGAGTCGAGGCATGCTGCTGACCTTAAACAGCTTGACAATGGACTCAAGATCCCTCCAAGGTGAGGCCCCATCAGTTTGTTGAATGCAGAGCAACCTACCATGCTGTTTCTTGTAGTTTAATTAAAGTACCAATTCAAGTATTCGGGATAGATATTAGTGTTCCATTTCATCATTAAAATCCTCAAGGGGAGTGCAAAAGTGAAATATAACCTATGAATGGGTAGGTGTGTCTAAACTGTCGACTGGTCCTGGATGTCAGAGGGTTTTATGTTCCTCTTCCTTCCTCCATTTTAGTGGCTGGCGGTGTGAGGTGTGTGATCTTCAGGAGAATATTTGGATGAACTTGACAGATGGCAAAGTGCTGTGTGGTCGTAGGTATTTTGATGGCTCAGGGGGCAACAACCATGCCCTGCTCCACTTCCAGGAGACAGGATACCCACTCGCTGTCAAACTTGGCACCATCACTCCTGATGGCGCTGGTAAGCACCAAGACTTGGAAGCTTTTTTTCTGGGATAAAAGTGTTGAATATAGAGAATTTAATCGGTGGTCTTTGTGAAGTGTGTAAATGTGTTGACTGTGGACACACGCCTGTGCATCAATTCCAGATGTGTACTCCTATGATGAGGACGACATGGTGCTGGATTCCAAGTTGCCAGAGCACCTAGCTCACTTTGGCATTGACATGATGACCATGGAGAAAGTAAGTTTTGTGTTGATGCTGATTTTTGATAGAAATAGACGTCACAAATTTAGTTTTGTTCTCCATTTATTGGAAGTTGCAAGCTGCAGACCTGTCCCATTTTTCTGTCCGGTCTGTCTCAATTTTCAGCATCTAATCAAGTTCTTGTCGACGGAGATATTGATACAGGAGGAGTGTTACAAATTTAGTTAGACATAGTAGATTTTATTCCTCTTGGCAGACATTCAGAAAGTTACGACAGGCCCTGCTTCATAAAGCAGCCATTGATTATATGGTGATTCTACAGGGATCTAAATTTCAGCGGCAGCATTTGAGAGTCAATAGTGCTGAAAGAAACATTTTTCTTGTTAACGTATAAATGGCCAGTTTTCCATCTGGTTCACTCCCTGATTTTATTGTCATCTACTTTTTGAAAGCATATATGAAATGTATTTTATATTAAAAGTGTATTCTAGCGTCACAGCTACACAGTACAGCAGTAATGCGTTACATCTCGTATCCAGCAGCTTTCTTCGTTTTTTTGTGACAAACACCTGTATGTTCTCGGATTCCCTGCTGCCATTCATGTCTTTGCCAGCTGTTTCTCATTGTGCAGAGTGCAGATTACAAAGTTTTTGATGTGTGCACCTCTTGCTGTGCACTATAACGCGGTTTGTTGTCTTGCTAGTGTTTTTCTGCACACACTTAATGATGTGGCACAGACGGGGTGTTGAAATAGAGCAGAAGACAGATTGTAGCACTTTGATTTTGTAGGGTTTTTTACACATCTGCCTTCTCTCATTACTACCACATTCCCACTCGTTGTGCTCATCATTCTGTTGCCTGTACTTATGAATAATTTCATCCTCCTCTCTCCATATTCTTTATTCTTTTATCCTTTCAATTCTCAGACCGAGCGGACGATGACAGAGTTGGAGATTGCTGTGAACCAGCGTGTTGGGGAGTGGGAGGTGATTCAGGAGTCTGGCACCACCCTGCGGCCCCTGTTTGGCCCCGGCCTAACTGGTATGAAGAACCTGGGAAACAGCTGCTACCTCAATTCTGTCATGCAAGTGCTCTTCACCGTCCCAGACTTCCAGAACAAGTCAGTACTCCCTTTTATGAATTTTTTACCATCCTCATCAAATTGTCCCTCTTTGTAATTAATGCATTTGGCATGCTGAAGGGAAATAGTTATTCACGCTTACCTGTGATCAGTATAGATTATCTCCTTGTATCCCTGCCTTACAGGTATGTGTCTAACATCGGCAAAATAATTGATGAAGCGCCAAGTGACCCAACCCAGGACTTCAAAACCCAAGTGTGAGTGCCCTCGTGATGTCAAGCCTGTGCTCTGCAGTGCTATATGAGTAAAGTTTAATGTGAAATTCCTCCATTACCATAAGATACCCAAAACCACCCCTCAGAGGAACAGCGGGGATGAAAGGATGATGTCAGATAAAATGCATTTGGAATAGTAAAGTGAACGTCCCCAAGCAGTTTTCACACATACTCTGAGGTTTAGTGGAGATTTTCCACTCAGCTGTTTGTAAAAATGTTTACAAGAAACAAGAAGCCTCATCTGCGATTCGTCCCGTGTTGTAAAGAAAAACACAGCAACTATCCTAGCATCATTTCTGCATCATATCCTGCCTCGTGTGTGCACTCTAAGACACTTTCTCCTGCACCTCCTGCATGGCACTTTTAGCTGTGACAGTGCATCTCCAACAGAAGATCTCTCATTGTGTAACACGTGCACGAAAACTATTTCATAGAGCAATTTTCCACACTAACCCTTGCAGCTTTTCCAACATCACGTACAGCATAAATACACACACGCACACACACACACACTCGCAGTCTGTCGGCCACACTGTTGATTATAAAATCCTTTCCAAGCAACTGTAGTTTCAGATGAGACATTTTGCTTTTAATTTTCTTAATCAAAACACTTTATTTTTGTCAGAGGGACTTAAAAAGACTCCCGGCTTCATGTCATTTTAGCTACGTGCCATTGCTGTAGGGAAGAGCTTTGCTTCAGCCTCATCCTGATGAAAGTAATTACTGCTGGATACAGCCATTAATTTCACAAATTGATTAAATTCTGATTCACAAAGTCCCATTCCAATATCATTTTGGTCAGGGATATTTTAGTAACCAAACCAATTTCATCTCAGATTTGAAAGAGAAAAACACCTGCACATCTATGTGAAACTAATGGATATGAAGTCTCCCACTTTCAGAGGAATAGGCATGTATTAAAAGATTGATTTGGAATTGCATGGGTCTGCGTCGGATCATTTGACATATTCCACTGTCAGACATGAGATGCATTACACTGAGGTGATTAATTTTGCACTAAACTCTCCTGGTTTTACTTTATATTGGAGCCTACCTGGGACGATATGTATGTAGCCTAATTTGAAACGATCTGTGCTCTTAATGTGCGTTTTTATTTCCACAAGAAAACCTCTTTCATGTTCAGACACTCCACCATGCCATTTAAAAGCCAAAAATACATCAAGGCCTGTACCCAAATCCTCCTCCTCCTCCTCTGAGAGTCTCTGCTAATCTGTTGGATGTGCATTGATGTGAGCTGTTTTTCGTTCATCATAGAGCCAAGCTTGGTTATGGTCTGTTGTCGGGAGAATATTCCAAACCAGCACCAGACCCTGGAGATGAAAATGGTGCATCTGAACCCAGGGTAAGACCAAACTTCCCAGTAACAGTTTACAGATATTCTTGATTTGAGCATAATGACTCTGATATGAACCCAATAGCTCTCTCCTTTGACTAATGTTGCTGTTGGTGTTTTTCTTGCAGGGAGACCAAATCGGAATAGCGCCACAAATGTTTAAAGCACTTGTTGGACGGGGCCACCCAGAGTTTTCCACCAATCGACAACAGGATGCTCAGGAGTTTTTATTGCACTTCATAAACATGGTGGAGGTAAAGCTCCACTCTCATTCTTCTCATCTCATCTGTTGTTAGTCCTCTTCTTTTAGACGAGTCTCCTGTCTTTTTTCTCACAGAGGAACTGTCGCTCTGGACAAAACCCATCTGAAGCCTTCAGGTTCCTTGTGGAGGATAGGATTGTGTGTCAGCAATCACAAAAGGCCAAGTACACACAGCGGGTGGATTACATCGTGCAGCTGCCCGTGCCCATGGACCAGGCTACCAATACAGGTGAGGAGCTGATGGGCTTCAATGTCAAACTCAGCCCTCACGTCTCTATATGATTAGCAGTGCAGAAAACTAAAGGAAACCATCTCATGACTGATCTGCATGTGTTAGATTGACGGTCTGCCCATTTTTAGTATCTAACATTTTTATTTATCCACAGAGGAGATGCAGGAGGTGGAGCGCCGCCGTGATGAGGGCGACTCATCAGCACCTACAGTGCGTGCACAGATCCCCTTCACAGCTTGCATGGCAGCTCTCAGTGAACCAGAGGTCTTGACAGACTTCTGGAGCTCGGCTGTTCAAGCCAAGACCACTGCTACCAAGTAGGAAAAGAGACGGCCGCTCTCTGACTGAAAGTGGTCAAATCCCAACAAATTTGTTTGCATTTTTTTTTTCCTTCTATTAACGTTATATTTTTTGTGTAATTCCTCAGAACAACCCGCTTTGCCTCTTTCCCCGACCACCTGGTTATCCAGATTAAGAAGTTCACCTTTGGCCTGGACTGGGTGCCCAAGAAACTCGGTGAGAAAAGATACTGTTTGATGTTTTTGTTGGAATATATGCACAGTAAGGCCACATATGTGTTCTTTAAACCTCCTGAAACTTATACAAAACTGCTTCTCAAAGAGTTTTAATGCTGTGACAACAATGTCCGGTTCAGATCTACCCTGAAGAGACAAACTCTGGGCATAGTTCCTATATCTTCATCGCTTTTCTACTTGTCTCCTTTGCTGAACCTCTCATAATTTCTTATACAATGCTTTGGCTCATGGTTATTTCTCAGTATTACTGGACGCAGACTGAATCCCTCTTTAGACAGAAGATATAAATCATTGATGACATTCATTCACACATCACTCACTTATTTGTTTTACTTCTTTCAGACACAAAAGTGCAGCAAAGAGCCACTATCCACATGCTATTAGTGCGAGATCAGATACAAATGCAGAAAGATTAAACTTTCTGTATATGTGCACAAACTTCTTGCAGTTAAATTGATTTGTTATATATAATATATGTATATAATTATAACAGTTAATGCTAGTATGAGAATCAGCTGCACCATATTAACGGTCTAAATCCTTACAATACAGCTCTTTTTTTAATAAAAACTTAATTTTTTCATTAAAACTCACTTTAAAATCAAGCTAACGAACATCGTCTTGAATAATATGTCGAATAGAAAACATTTAAAACATTGATGGTTTTATATTGATCTGTGCAGATGTGAGCATCGACGTTCCTGATACTCTGGATCTGAGCGCGCTGCGTGCAACCGGCCAGCAGCCGGGGGAGGAGCTTCTACCAGAGGTGGCCCCGCCCCCACTCATGACCCCAGATGTGGAGGTTAAAGGTATCCTGGGTTCCTATGGCAACGACGAGGACGACTCACTCTACTCCCCACTGCTATGTCAGTCTGTCTGTCATTTCTGCTCTTTTCCTTCTTCTGAGACTCTTATTTGTCCACATTCATCTCCTTCTTTTCCTTTTTCTGCCTTTTTCTGTTTTCAAGAGTCTGTCTGTTGCCTTATTTGTTCACTTTTACATCATTTGACCTGATTTGTTTTACTTTCAAAGTAAAAGAAGTCATTTCCTAATGCAGGATATGACCTCACTTTTATATTATTTATACCATTTTGTTCTTTTCTTATTTATTTTGTTTATTTTTTTTAGGATTTTCTCAGGATTTCTTCTTTATTTTTGTACATTTTGGTTTAAACGCTGATAAACAAGCAAACAATCTAAAGTCCGTTTTCTCAATGCACATCCAAGTAATTCAACTCCTTCCTCTCAACTCTCTCTCAGCTCCTGTCCTCGATGATTCCACTGTGTCCCAGTTATGTGAAATGGGATTCCCACTGGAAGCTTGCAGGAAAGCGGTGTACTACACTGGGAACACTGGAATTGATGCGGCCATGAACTGGATCATGAGCCACATGGATGATCCAGGTGTGTGGAAAGTGGGACTTTAACAGACGTTAGTCAAACTGCCCACTCCTGTCAGTCTTCATGCTTTCTTCTTCTGATTGGCTGCAGACTTTTCGGCCCCCCTGGTGTTGCCAGGCTGCAGTTCTGGGCCCGGCACCACACCCACAGAGAGCCTGTCTGAGGAGCACCTGGCAACAATCGTTTCCATGGGCTTCAGTCGAGATCAGGCAACCAAAGCGCTCCGAGCAACGGTTAGAATCCAACTCTATCCACTTAGAAATGGGAATTTGACCACATACGTTCCCTCTTTTTCCCTCGTTATTCTAACAGATTCTAATAAGTGTTCAGTAACAGCATTTCATGTCGATGTTGGATTACTTTAACAGAGAGATGTTGGACCTAAAGGCTTTTTGTGGTTCATTAGCCACCACAATTTTACCAACATGGGCACCAAATGCTTTCAAAAGCTGTGTAGAGCTGGTCAGAGGAAAAGCCCACTGTCCACCTTAAAAACTGTGCAGGACTTCAGGCTCCTCTTAAAGCAGAACATTCCAAAGTAGATACAGCTTGAAATGGGCATTTAGAGCATTTTATGACACACACACCTGGCAGCCAGTCACTCTTCTTTCCACTTGTGAAGTAGTTTTATAACGAGCTGCAGGTCATGATGAGCCTCACTCCTCATTATTAAGATGAGCAAAGCTTTTGTTTGAAGCAAAGTACTAATCCTGACGGTTGAATTATTTTTAACATATGGTTTGTTGTAGAGGTAAACATGGCTACGGTTTTAAACATCAACTCAGGGAAGATAAATGCTGATGGACTTTCTCCACAGAAGTGACAACAGCAGCTTTTGGCCCTCAAACTTAAAACTGCAAAGAGACTAAAAAAAAAAAAGCTCATATTTTACTCTTGATTTTCTTTTCTTGATTTGCTCCATCACATATTACTCTTAACTGACATTTGTTACAGAGTAACATCCTGGACCGGGCTGTGGACTGGATCTTCTCTCACCTGGATGACCTGGAGTCCATGGACGTGTCTGAAGGAGGTCGCTCCGCTGCAGAGAGCGAGGCAGGCAGGGAGCCTCCACCTGGGCCTCGTGTCAGAGATGGACCAGGCAGTGAGTTCACAGGAGAGGGGCAGAGAGAGGAGGCAGTCAGGATAACCGTTATCTGGGAGTTCTGAAAAGAAAACTAGATATTACCAGCTTTTCGTCGTGTTTTGTTTCCATTGGTTGCGGTTTATATATCGTGTGTTTTATAGTTCGAACCAAACTCACGTTATCTTCTTTCTCCAGAGTACGAGCTGTTTGCATTCATCAGTCACATGGGGACGAGCACCATGTGTGGCCACTACGTCTGTCACATCAAGAAGGACCAGCAGTAAGTGTTTCGAGCTTTAAAGGATGTCCAGCAGTTTCAAAGCCTCTGCATGGGGGGGGGCTTCATTGAGAGCAGTATTGCTTTCATGTCTGTTGCATTTCAAAAGGAGGCCGAATACTAAAAAGAGAGTTATCAGCAGCTAGAAACGATTTATTATATGTGGTTTCTGCTCTATAATTAGTAGTTAATTTGCTAGATTTATCATATCTGGGTAAATATCTAATCCGAGTTACGTTAAAATAAAGTAAAGTTGCTTGTTCTAAGATGTCCCAGCAGGGGGCACCATACTCCAGGTCTAAAATAAAATAAATTCGAAATCAACCCTCATCTGCTTGTGTTCAACCTGTTGAATATGTCATAGTTTTACACCCACACACACCAGATTGGTGCTATATTTTGATGATTAAAAATGGTCCCCTCAGCTTTCTGCTGTTATTCATTCGGTTGAAGCAGGTGTTCATGGACTCTGTGTTCTTTGTGTTTCACAGGTGGGTCATCTTCAACGATCAGAAGGTGTGCGCTTCGGAGAAACCTCCCAAAGACTTGGGGTACCTTTACTTCTACCGCAGAGTTGCTGAATGAGAGTTCAAGAGAAAAAGAAGACATGTGGATGCTAACAAATACACAACAGCAAGCTCTTACAAATGTCCCGGCACGCTTCACAACTGACAAAAGTGTAAATAAATCTCTCAGACTGCATATATTCACAGCTGGATGAATTGGGGCAGATGTACAGATAAGGTGTTTTTGGGGGTACAGATGTTTCTTTTGATCCACTGACAGGCCTGTTCAGAGAGCAGATTCGGGTTGTTACCAGGGCAACTTTGCTGAGTAAAACTGAAAACCACCTGCGACCCGTTTGAGCATGAGGTTTTACTCAAAAATGTTTAGATAATTCAGAAAACCTGCTTTAGGGAACAAACCTAAAAAATGAAAGGGACTTTGACTGATGAGTCTGTTCACTCCTTATTGATCATTTTCCTCAACTGTCACCGTTAATCAATCCCGACTATTGATTTCCACTGCCATCGGTAGTCACTGCCCTTCTGCATTTAAGTATGGTGCGTTCAGGCCCCTGTTGTTTTGGCGTCACGACTTCATCTAGACACAGCCTCCCCTACCTGTTCGAATGCGGAAGTAAAAACGATTCAACATCCACCACAAAGGGGGAAAAAAATGTCAGTAAAGCAAAAAAAAAAATACAAATGTCACAAAAAAACCACCAAATGAACATTTTTTCTTTCTTTCTTTCTTTAAAGTTTGGTATGGATAATAACTGGGTGATTCATGTTTTATTTTGTTTTTATTTTGAAAACATGCTTTGTTACTACTGCTGTGACGAATAAAGAGTTGTCTTTCTGTCATTGCGTCTTGTTCTTCTTCTGTTACCTCCAGCTCGCTGCTTTTTCTAGTTTTCCATCTTGTGATTTCCGCATTCTGGTGAAATTAAATTACTGATGACTGAGAGCAAGTTCTCAGTGAGAATCTAACGCAGTTAATGTGTGTGCAGTTCAGGTATTTGTGCTTTTTCATCCTTCATTTTAAGCTCACTTCTGCTTTGTCTGGGAGCTGTGTTCAAATTGCCAGGCTTAGATTGCAAGAAGATGGCTATGAAGAGTAAACCCACATAAAGCTGGGTTTGCATTGGCCTACAACTTTCCAAAGTGCTGCTTTCTCTTTAGGTCTCTTCCGCCTTCTGGAGGTTTTGCATCTTTACACTTGTTTTCCGTTGACGTGAAGCACAGAGAGGATGAAGAAAGATTTTTCCCTTCAAAAAACTGCATAAAAGATATACCTGCTTTTTAAATAAGGTAAGATTATGAGTTGTATTGTAAAATCAAATTGAAGGGTTTTAATGTAACTTCTCAATCCGCTTTTGTTAATGATTTCAAGGAAAAACGTGCAATTTTGACAAGCTATGAAATTCCTTTTAGATTGCTGTTTCATATTTGTTTTTCCCCTAACTGGGCTTAACTGTAAGAGATTCAGTTTAATTCTCTTAACTCTTTTAAACAAACGTAGACAAGAAAAATGTATTTAAAAAATGGCTTTTAGCCGTTCGTGTTACTGTCGGGGTCAAATTGAAGCATCAAAAGTGAATTGATTTCAATACATGTTGTTAGCTGACGATTGATTGATTCTGTTGTAATTTTATCCAGAATGGTGGAATTGAAAATTAATCTTTTGTTGCTTTGAAATGACAAAATACTTCATTTGTTCGTCCTACTGAAATCACTCCGTAATCCTTTGAAAATCTAAAAATATATTAAAGAACTTGGATCAAGATTCATAAGTGAAATATATCTGTTAGAATTTCTTAGATTAACTTTCTTTAGCAGCAGAAAAGAATTTTAAAAAAAACTTCCTGCAAACCTTTTTCCTTTTTTCGATGCACGATCAGATGAATTTGCAGCAGTTCGACCGGAAGCATCTTAAAAGGCATCGTTGATCAAGTAAATTAAAAGGGTCCATGGCGTTTGTTGGAATTTTTGTTTTTAGTGTTATAAGCCTACACAGAAAGGTTCGCTCTTTTCCAGCATAAGAAACAAAGTCAGGAAGGAAGTAAAGAAGGAGCTTGGTGGTTAGGGATCACATGTTTTCTTGGTAAATCGCTCATCTCAAACAGAAGCTGTGTGTGGTCTATGTATAAAATGGATGAAGTGCTCTCTTTCATGCTCTGAACTACTGCATCTATTTTCTTTCTGTCATGATTTTGCCTTAACAGAAGAGTGTATTTGTGTCAGACCCGACCTTCAGAATGAAGACCATTGTGGGGTTTTGGTTTGGTGAGTTTGGTGGTTTTTATTCCTTAAAAACAGTAATTATTTGTACATATTTGAACATTTGAAATAAAGTGTTAGTTCGTTATATGTGCCTTGTGTTGCGAAGACCTTTTAATAAGCAAAAGAATTATGGATAAAAATGGCTGTAGTTTGTGTTTTACTCATACCAGAAACTTACAACCAACAAAATACAACCTGATGAATTGTATTTTACCTTCGTAATCGCTGTGTGAATCAATATAAAGTATAGAAAAACCTCTAACTGAAAAGAGTTCTGACATTCTTCTGCATAGATCCAAGACCAATCCAAAGAGTGTTTACCAAATGTTATCCTCTCTCTTCAGTGCTGGGTGCACTCTCTGCAGCAGGAGAAGTTTATGTCGCAGAAGTTGGAAAGAAAGCTACTTTGGATTGTGGGGTCATGGCCATCAGGTCAAATCTGGAGTGGCATAAAATGAATGTGAAGATTATATCTCAGAGCAACACTGGCTTCATTTCTAGAGGTACTCACAACGAATGGACAGACTTATGTCTTTTATAAGCTGTCACCATATCAGTAAGTTTATATAAAGTTGCATAATTATAAATGTACTCTCCATTAGGCAACGCTGACATTTCGAAAAGGTCCAAAATAAAGCAAGATATACAGCTGGATATCAACCTGTTGGAAGAAACAGATGCTGGAGAGATCACTTGTACAGCAGATGGGAAAGACTATACACATAGACTTATTGTGGTCAGAGGTAAGAAGCAGGCCGAGGTTTGAATTATGAGCAATTTTTGCCCTTCAATGGAGCACTGTGAGTGTTTTACAGAACGTTTAGATAAACAAGTTGAAAAAGGAGCGATGCATGTGAATATGAAAACTGTTTATGATCACAGGTTCATTATAATGCAGAAGATGAATGCATCAGTTCAAAATCTGCTGCTTTATAGACAAGCAACATCCGAATAGTGTCACTATTGCACTCAAGAAGCTGAAGGACTTGTAATAGCTGAAATGACTAAATTAAAACAGAAGAGGCAAAAAAAAAAGACTTGTTACTGTGTATTTAAAGATTTTTTTAAAATCTGGGTCAACATTGCTATTTCTGTATTCCTCAGCTTTAATTCTTAACACACCCAATCTGTTGAAAGTTTATTCTAACTGAAACAGAATTGAAAGATGCCCAAACAGCAGTATTCAGATGCTAAATAAGATGCATTTCTTGAGACGGTTACAATGAACTGCATGTAGTAGTAGTTTATTTAAATTCCCTAATTTTCTGATGTTCCACTCTGTAACAGTTTTACCATTTCACCATCAGTGCCTCACACATTATACTTCCATTTTATGCATGACATCATGTTGTCAAGTGCAGTTCTCTTCTCTCTTTGTGATGCTCACTGCATCCTCGTCCTGTACATTGTCCCCCTCTGTGCCAGTCTCGATTTCTCCGTCGGCGAATCTCGAAGTGGGCAGTACGGCTACGCTTAACTGTCAAGCAAAAGGTCTGGACCCCAGCCCTACAGTGCGGTGGAAGAAGCCAGATAAATCCTTCACGACGTCAGACACAGTTACACTCAGCCCTGTAGCTGCCTCAGATGGCGGGACCTGGCAGTGTGTGGTGACCATAAAAGACAAGGAATTCGAGTTTTCACATTCTCTCTCTGTGAGAGGTGGGGTGCTTAGACTTGTTTTTGAAACTTCTTGCATATATTGGTATCACCATAGAGTTAAATGTAGACAAAAGTGAAGGAAATGTGTTTTTAATTTTTCAGCTTTTGCGACTACAACTTCTACAACTTCTACAACACCGTCCAAACCCCAAAAGCCGGACAACAGTAAGCCTGATTGCACCGAGCGTACAAACCTTCACATTAGCTCACATATTACATAAACCAATTCTTCATTAAAAGTTTTTTGTCTTTGCTCAGATCCTGGGACTGGCCCTCAGCCTGGTTTCATCATGAGGTCTTTTCTAGGCCTTAAGTTGTGGGTGTGGATTGCAATTGGAGTTGGCTGCCTGGTTCTGATCCTCCTGATCATCTTTGTCATTATCATGTGCAGGAGGATCAGAAGAAAGAAGGTAAACGAGGAAAAGCATCCAAAGAATCTTCATTTGCTGCCATAACAATTGAAATAGGAGGGTGGATGGAAGAGAAATTGTTTCTGGAGACAACAAAAAGGTGTAATTACGCTATTTTTTTCCTGCTCTTTCTGAAGAGGAAATTTCTGAGGATCAAGCATGCCCAACAATCACAGAGGCCCAAGAAGTATTGCCAGTGTCACAAGTAAATGTTCCAACTTTCCTCCATCTATTGAAAAATCCCTTTCTCCAGTAATATCTTCTCACTTTCTTTCAGATGCTTTTTAATAGACTCTGCTCACTTTATATGTCTGGCTGTTTGACCTTCGTTTTCTCTGTGGCTTTTACCGAGCAATTCATTATTGTGTTGTAATTAGTGTGAAAACTTCTCCTCTTTGCTCTCTTTATCACAGCCAAACAGCTGCAGCAAAACCTCAGCAAGGACGCCGGAGAGAGAAGCCATCAGCCCTCCCGCTTCAGGCTTACTAACGGAGTGGCATGAAAGGCAGAGAGGAGAAAGGAAAGATGATGAGTAACAAAGAATAAAAGAAAAGAAAGGAGAAAGAGAATTAGATGGAGATCGAGAGAAGGAGAGAGCAAGTGAAAGACAACGGCGGAGTGAATGTGGCATGAATGTAAATGAGTGTTTGACTGTTCTGCATGAAAATACAATCAAATGTAATGCTGCAGGCACTTTGCGCTTTTTCAGCAGATATAACCATTGAACTTTTCACAGGATTTTTTTCAGTCTTTTGCCTCTTTCCCTAATCACCAAGCCCTGACCCCGGCGTCCACCTCAGCATCTGTTTGATGTGTCAGTCTTTTCTTTTTGTTGCGTTTTTTTTTATGATTTTTTTGCCCACTTGAAGCACCCTGCCTGCCTGCCTGGTTGTTCTTACAGCAACTTATGCAGCAACTTAACATTTTATAAAGTCTTTTTGTGTACGTGATGTTTGCCTATACTTCATTTTTGTGAGTTAATAAAAATATCAAAGCATCGCATCAAAATGTTGTCTTTTTTTTATCCTAATAAAAAAGATACCCAAACGCATGTCATCTGAACATGCATTATTTCCTGTGGAATCCTAGTGTGTTCATAAGAGGTAGTATAGTGTGAAGGTGTAGGTTTAAAACTGGAAAAAGTGGTCAAATAAGACCTTTTTTTTTTTTTTTTAAATGAGTGCGTAGTTTAAAAAGTAATAAGAATTTTAAGAATCAATACTTTCATGAGCTTGTTCAGCACAATACGAACATTTCTTTTACCCATATGTTATGAGATGCTTTGAACTGTGCCGGCATTGGTTCCAGAGTTTTCGATCTCCCACAACTGGTGCAGTACAGTGCAGGTGTTGACCCAAGTGCAGCACAACATGCAGTTAAACACACAACGAACACCTGTTCAACTCAGTCACACATAACTCCCTATGACATACATACATGATCATGATTATTTAACAGTTCAAAGACATCTAACATCTTCCGTGAGTTAAGGGCTAATTCCTGCTCTGTAAACTAACTTCCCTTGTGGTTCTTCTCGGTTTGTGTTTGTGTGCGAGTTTAATCCTAATCTAAGCAATCCATTTAGTACAAAAAAGTAAGGGATGGGATCAAGGTGGTGTCTGACTTCCTGTGTGTGTGTGTAAGTGTAACTGTGTATGAAAAAGAAACCTGCAGTGCACACAACCTACCAAATGTCAAAGCTGAGCTCCTCGCTGTACTGAGAACATCACATGTAAGTAGTCCTCATTATTCTGTATACGCACACAATAAGCTACGTGATGGTGGCTGATTTAAAGGGTTTTCTTACAGGAGCAGACAAGTAAGTCAGGAAAGTTATATGTCAAAGGCTTTAATTGCTGCAACAAACACTGACAAAGTCCTGTTCGTGGCAAGAGATCCACTCTCATAACGAAGCGGCCCTTAGGGGCAAGACTCTAAACTGGAATTAGCTTCAACATTTTTTATCTACCTCACATACTTATTGATTTGTATTGGCCTGATTGGGTCGCATGTATTTTATTTCGCCCCAGAAAGCTGGCAACAATGATAAAAAAATAATCCCAATAAGTTACAGTTCAAAGTCAGTGTTCAGTGTATTTAGGCTACAAAAGCACAGCACAGAGCTGGATCAAATTCAGCAACTGTTTGAGGGATTTATAGCTGACTATATCACTTGACTAAATAGGTTTCAAACATACAAGTCTTCTAGATCTGTAGCTTTGACCTTCTGTGCAACTTCTCTCAGATCTCATAGATCTACATTATGAGCTTATACTGTGCGGACGATTTCAAAATGTCAAATCAGACGTGCTTAGAACAGAATTTTCAGTTTTCTTAATACGTAAAGATGGGAACTTGTGCAACAGCAGCAGGAACATATATTTAGCAACCGTTGGACTGGTTGGGTGCTTAACGTGTGCTAATCTTACACAGGCAGTGCACACACTACACTAATTGTGCACTTTATGTTACAAATGTCAGGCAAATAAAAGTGCAGTTAAAAGAACTGAACTCTTTTAAGGAGGGTGTAGAAGTTGTTCCCGTTGAATGTTGGTGTTAGCTGTTGCTAACTGGAGCAGGCTTGTAGTATGCAGTGCTGCTAGTATGAAACCTGATTACTGCAGTAAATACCAGTAACATCTAAAAGGCATTCAAAATAATCCACTTATTGTCAGATGCATCTGAAAATCCATGTTATTGTCAGATGAAGTCTTCCTTTATTGACGTTACACCATATATACAATTAACTAAAGTAAATCATAGAAAATTTTATATTTTTCTGAGGAGCACAGAGTAATTATTTATGTCCTTGGCAAAATGTTTCCATATGACTTGGAAAAATAAATAAGTAACCCACAAGCTTGTTCTGTTTATATATCTTAGGATACTAGTAATGTCATCAGATACAAATTTAGTTTAGTTTAGTGCCATTGTGACAACTGAATGAGATCTATAGCGTTTTGTTATATAAAGACCGGCCGTTCACAGCTTCATGGTGGCGCTCGATATCTCTTGAGTGTTTGAAAAAGAAGTTAAGCAAGTAGCTTCTAGCTTGAATAATGCATGAAGGGATATGAGAGATACAAACATATTGCAACTATCCGAAGAGACACAAAATAAACAGCAAGGAAAAGTTAAAGCTTTACAACAACTTCAGACGCCTCTCTTAGTCAAAACTCTAATTGGCAAAATACCAAAGTCCCAAACTGGTTCGTCTCAAGGAATTACCCCATAGGTCTTTTTCTAGCAGACATTTTGAATGTAACGCTTGGGAAAAGTACTAGTGGAACATTAAGGATGGCTTGTGATTATTCAAGGTGTCTTATTCAGTAATGATAATGTGACCGTGAGCCAGCTGAGTTTCAGGGTCCTGCTGGCACCAGAACTCTGGAAACATGCTGGCAGCCATGATGCATTTATTAAAAAAGACCTAGACAGTATGTAATATGTTCTCCTTTTCAAACTGATTTGTCAGATGATCTGAAATTGATCAAATGAAAAACTGGGGATAAATAAGGAATGTGCATATGAGTGTTAATTCACTCTCGTAGATAATTCAGGAACTTGAGCTAAGCTTAGATTAGTTATCTATAAAACAGTTTGCATTTCACCAATCTACTGCACATCCATGTTTCCAAAAATTGTATTTAAAATCAAGTTAAAACAGAATGTAACGATATACTCATCATGTACACCTATATTTAATTATAAATGGTGCAAAGACAGTAAACTGCATGGTGGAACTGATAAATTTGATTAATTTAATACTGATGTTTAGAATCTCATTTTGAATTCAAGATTACAAGCTAAACATTCTTAAAAAGGTGGCACATGGTCACCTTTATCGTTGTTCCTCTCACAAATCTATAAGCATTTGGGAACTCAGGAGACCAATTGTAGTTCAGGATTTTTTCCCATTTTTTGTTTTTTATGTGATTTCAGTTGCTCAGCAGTTCTGGGCCTCCTTTGGCATATTTCTGGTTTTTATAATACATCAAATGCTCTTCGCGGTTGACCGGTGTGGACTGCCGGCAAGCCAGTTTAGCCCCGTGAAGACAGGCAATATTAAAACTAATCAACTTAAACAGAGCAGAATATCTCATCTAACATGAATGAAGATGTATAGAATATTCAAAATGTACAAGATTGTGGCTTATGAGGTAAGAAGTAACTGAATTTGACTCTTCATCTCTTTTTAATTTCTTCATGCGGCATCCGCTACCAGATCCAGTCTGAACAATGAACAGCTTAAATCACATTATAAGTCGTTCATTCGGTGATATTATGCTGCTCTTAGTTTCGTGTGTATATTTTGATCAGTTCAAGTCAGTTTAAAATATCTTGTTCAAGCTCTTTTATGAACAGAATAAGATTTATTAACGTAAACGTTCCATAGTCCACTTGACATCAGACAGCTTTTCGCTTTGTGCGATATTTCAGCATATTAAATGTTTGAAATGAAAGAATGTCATTGTGGTTAGAACTTTTGCTCTTTAAATTAGAAATTATTTTCTTTTTGAATATATTCATATAGTTTAAGAGGTCCAAAATGGGTCTGAGAAATAACATTGATAACTTAGAACAATGAGGTCATGTTCCGTGTGTTTGAAGACCTCACTGATACCAGCAGGCACTTCTGACTTGGTGCTGGTCTGCCAGTTCTCTGCTGTGCTGCAGCAGTCTTCTCGTCTTGCTTATTTGGAGGGCTGTTTTCCTTCTGTCTTTTCAGTTTATTGAGGCTTTATGACCAACTTGGCTTCTTGATAATATTCCCATGTTTGGCCACAAAAGCTGTTATCGGTCTGTGTTTCGGATCATCATCCCGCTGCATCGTCCTGAAATTTAAAGGGTTTATGCTCAAGTGATACCGTTGCTGTTCATCTAATAAAACACATAAACCTGAATGCAGCAGTTATTGTTTCAGATCTGGTTTTGTGCTGGAAACTGGAACCAAAATAAAGCCCCGTAGCTTAACTCATTTTGTATTGCACCATTTTAAAGAATAAAAGTCATTACAGTTCTTCATTTCCTCTGTTTTGGACTTTAGTGGCAAGCAACAAGTCATGATTTATGCCACATTGACATCTACTACAGAGGCTTAATGTGTTTTCAGCTCTTCTCTGTAGGCGATTACCAAGCTGTGTTTCCCTGTTATGAAAGCATAACTGTCTGTTCACTGGGGGTGTTTTCATATGAGACATTAGGATTCCCTTTTCATGGCTTCATAATAACCTCCAGTAATCTTACTCAGTTCTCTTTTTCATTCTCTTATATAAATGAACATACTCAGAGGCACCCATAAGCAACCATTCAAAGCGAAACTGAAATTCATGAAGCAGTGTATGTCCCTCCTTCCTGTATTTCCATTTCGCTTGTCTTTCCATCAGGAGTCCTATCAGACCAGTAAATGGAGTTTTGTGTGCTTCTATTGAGTACGTTATTCTTATTTCGAACACTATCGAGAGTAAAATGAAGCCCCGCAATCACCTGACAAAACTTTGTAATGTACCAAACACTATTAAAAATTTGTGTCCTATTGTATTAAGTGTAAAACAGCTGTGCATCAATCAAAATGTTGATGTGTGAGTTTTTGGAGCAGCAGGGGACAGCTAACAGAGCTTCAAACAGTCAGCTGTGCTGCAGCTCCAGGTGCAAACTGAACCACTGCTGTATGTTTTATTCATTTTTAACAACCATCTCTACAGTCTCTCAATGTGAACTGTTCATCCGTGGGGTGATTTCCTCTCCTGTAAACTCCCCTCATGTGAAGCTTCACCTCCACGCAGGTTTCAGTTGTCACCAGTCTGTGAGATTGTGATTGATTGCCGATCAGTTCTAGGTTGAATTTGTAGCAGAATTATATTCTAGTGATGATCCTCTACTGCTGCTGTGTTAGCCTGTTCCATTTAAAGCATCACGAGTGAACATGTGCTTATAGGCTCAGGGTACCAAGCAGTTAACCAGGAAATGAGACTTGGTGGTTAAATGGTCAAAGTCTGTTGGAGTGGGGTGGAAATGGATAGTTGTGTGCACCTGTGTGTGTCAGGGGATCAACATTATGCCACCGAAATATCTGGTTTGTGTTGTCACTGTTCCAGTCGAGCTTAGACTAGTGTACAAGTTTATATTTTTTCAAGTCAACCGTGGAGGCTACTCACAAACGAATATCCACAGAAAAACAAACTTTTTTCACAGTGTTTCCATAGAAAAATCTTTTTTCTGTGTACGTAAATACTAACATTTACATTTCAGTAAGTCTGCCAAAGTAAGCAGATTCATTTCCTTAGAAAAATCCCTCTTTTTGTTAACTCAGTGTTTATAGCGACAGAAAAGAGGAAATTCAAATAAACTATTGAAGACTGGAACTGTCTTCGGAGTAACTTTTGAATGTGTTTTTCATTAGGTGAACTTGGAATTTGATCCTCCATCTGCCTTTATAATGCGGCTCTTCATTTTATCCGCATTATGAAGCAATACATTTGCTGGCACTATGGCTGGAGGAAACAATGTCAGTTTTGATAAAACTGCTCAAATGTTCATGCGGTGTTGTTATATGACAAACTAATCTAATGCAATCATAAAAATATGTTCCAATTCAAAGCTAATGGGAGCATCGGGTGAAAGACTTTCAATCCAGCAAGAGTGTAGCAACACAACGGAATAAAGGTGTTTCTGACCTATTTAGTCCTCCATTGTTTCACAAATGTTTTATTTCTTCAAATGCATGTATAGCTTGTGTTCAAATGCAATTTAATGCAAAAATCAAGTGACATTTGACATTTCCTTGAGACATGAAAACCATTCATTGACACTGACAACTGAATTTACTGAAGCATTCGCTGTTGTTGACAACAGCCTTTGTTCATTTCTATTTCAGTCGCCCCAGTCTACTTTTGAATGTATTTTTAATAACAAGATGAATAATCTGTTTGTCTTGATTATTTACTGTAATATAGAAAGGCAACTTTTGCTGCACAAACAGTAAATGCTGCAGACATGTATGTAGGCGCTGTGGAACTGCACAGCAGTTTTTCCATGGTAAACCAACGTCATTGTACCTTCATCAGCTTAAAGCTGATCACAACTTTGTAGCTGCAATACATTTGTTAGTTTCTTGATTAACGTCAGTGAAGTAGTCCACTGGAAAAAACAACTCACTTAACTTAAACTTTACTACAGAAGTGACTGCACTGCTGTGAAATATCACTAGAATATGGAATGATTAAAAATCATAGCACATTAGAGTGACTGCATTGTTTCTAAGCTTAAAATTCAAGAATTCCCTCTTATGGAAACATAAACCTACAATAGATCTGTTATAAAATAATACTGATAATAATGTACAAACTCTGCAGTAAGAACTCAATGTAACATAAGTTGGCACAGACTTTTCCTCAGCATAGAGGATACCAGTGTTGTCCAGGTTTATGGGGAGATGTTCTGCCACAATGTTTTTCAGCTTGCTGGAGGGGTTGTTCTGTGCTACTTCTGTCTTTAAGACTCTCTGACAGTGTTTTAATAGACTCAAGCTGACACACTTGGCCGTTCATAGTTCTCACTCTTCTTCTTCTGTAGACGTTTAATGCAGTGTGTCGCTATAATGCTGAAATTTTCCTCATGCCGCAAACCTCTGATGATTGAGAATCACTTTGTCATTCTTTTATGTCTGCAGATATTTATGTCTCCATCCATAAATTACATTTCTCAGCACCTTTTTCATTGGTCTGAGTTGGGTTGAGCTGAGTTGTGTTCACTTTGCTCCTTTTGGCCATATTCATGTCAAATGCGCTGGCTACTTTGACATATTCAGAATTATCTTGTTATATTCTGACCAATAAATGTGCTCCAAACGGTCATCAGGCTTATTTCGAACTTCCTTAGCATTTTGTAACTGCATAGTTTTGTGCCCAGGAGCAAGAGAGGGTCATTTTTCTTTTACTGCTGTTGATGTTTTGTAATGTTCATCAATACAAATTTCCACTAATAAGCAGCAGGTCAAATCTGGAGCACTCACTTGTCTGTTTTAGTATCCCACTGACAGTGGCGACATTTTCACAGGAAGGCAATAATGCACCTGATTCATGGTGGTGTATCGTTGTATAACTCCTGGTTACTGCTGCGACTGTGTTTCCACAGATTTTTAACTGGTCACAGATCTTCCTGTATCTCTTAGTTCCTTCGGCAGTTCTTTTCCACGTGAAGCCATGACATGTTGTCATGCTGATAGACACTGTCAGAAAACTGAGAAAGTTCTAGAGGGTGCCTGTGCAACTGATTGGAAATTACCATTCATTTTAGTGAATCGCAGGCTGTCTAGCATGTGTGTCAGTACTTCCAGGTGTTTTCATCTCTGTTGTAGTAAGATTCTTCTTCGGGGTGTGTGTTTTAAACACTGTCTTTCTTTGGTGTTTGTTCTTGGTTGTTCATAAGAGGAAATGCTCCACCACTACTCTCACTGTTCTGCACAGGGGTTTGAGCTCCCATTTGTTTTGAACTTTATTTGTCTTCCGACATGATTCATCTTCTGTTACGACCCCGGTGTCAAAATCTACGCTGTCTATAACAAAAACAAAAATCTATATTTCCATTCTGACGAAATAATCTAAACTAAAAATAACTCACATATCTGTGTGTGGGGCTGATGGAGGTAAAGAGGTGTGTGGGAGAGAAGGTAAACTTTTCTGTCTTTATATGCTGTTTCACAAGCTGGTTTCAAAGAAGCTTGAATGAAGTTCCCCTCATGAGGTAACAGACAAAATGTTTTCTGTCATTGAGCAAAATGTCACTTTTTTCTGATGATCAACCCCCTTTCCACTGACATTTTGTATATTTGTTACAACATCAGAACAACTACAGACACTCAATTCTTTACCTTCCCTGAATCGCAGACCCTCAGACATCCTGCTGTGTTCAGGCTACCGGCTTCAGTTAAAGCAAACACTTTGGTTATTACGTGACTTGGTTATCGAACATCCAAAAAAAAAAAAAAACACGAGGACAATGAGGGAAACCCTCTGTAGGAGACAATGGAGGATGAGCAAGAAAGAAGTATGTGAAAAGAGTGATTCACCGTTGTTTCTTGCTTGTGGCCCACACTTTGTATTTCTCTCTTTCAGTAATGACACAATGTGGTCCACACGCCCTCGTTAGGTGAGTGACTAACGAGGGAGTCCTCACTTTCAGGTGTTTTCCATCAAAATCACGACTCAGAAAGAGAAATTCTTCCACTGAGGAAAACACAGAACGCCACAATGAACCTACACTTTGTAAATTATCTACATCCAAATGCTCTGTACAGAGAAAATGAATTTACACAGGGCCTAGAAGTGAATGTTTCAGAGTGGTAGGCATTACCTGAAGGTTTTGCTCTAAAAGGAAACAAAAGGCTTGTTTCATATCGAGCTGACGGGGAACAGAAGCAGGTGTGAACCCTTCATGAAGGCAGTACAGAGGCAGGCAGAAAAACCTCAGAGAGACACATGAGACGTGTGTGAGATGTTTGTTTTGTCCTTGTTGTGGTTCATGTCTCTAAACCGCCTCGGCAGTGTGTTTGTACAGCACCGATCCCCAAAGATGTCATTAGTTAACATGGCAGGAGGTGTCCTCAGGCAGATCATTTCATTACTGTGTGAAAAAATAACAATGTTGTATTGTTGCTGTTTCATTAAACAGATTTTACGCAATTATGTGGAAAGAAACATTTATGTTTCCTTTCCCCGTCTCATTTACATTTCTTAACCTTTCGTGACAGTCGATTTTCGCAATTGGTTTGCATTCGTGGATCCTATAAGAAGGTTTGTTTCTTGTTTCAAACAGTATCTTCTCTGTGATCATGCCACATCAGTCATAATGTTGACTCTGTAACAGCATTTATACAAGCAAACACAATGCAAGCGTGTGTCATTTCCATGTGGATAACAAGTTTTTTTACAGACAAACCTGCACAGTAGTATGAGCAGGCAGATGTTCGCCCTTGTTATACAGATGTTGCTGCTGTTTTTAATGCAGACGGGAGTCTACCGCAGATTCAATGTTCAATGCATTGTTACTAGCAGATGTTTAACTTCCCGGTAGTATTGAAATAAATACCATTGTTCAGAGTGCTGTCAGAACTGTATTCACTCACACTTGATTATCTTCCTGAGTCCAAAGCACTGATAGTAAGTTGCACAGCACAGATGGCCTGTAAACTTAAACTGATCAAATTTAAGATCACCAATTCCTTGTTGCATCCGTCAAACGCATTACTGCGAGGCAGTTTGCAGAGAATTACATTTACAGAGTCCCGCTTCTTATTGTCAGTATACAACCTGAAAATCTTTCCATCTGCCAGTATGTTAAGTTTGTGGGCTGCTGAAATTTGCCCAGTTTTATTAGTTGGATCAGTTTTAATGTTGGTAGTTAACGCTAGTTTGTCAATAGAAGCATTTATACAAAAAAGAATCAGATGAAGAAAAGACATTTAGTTCGTCTCTTCCACCCGACCTGAGTTGGTAATGGTGAGAATTTACTCAATCCAGTTCAGTTCCTTTCGCTGCGAAAGATTCATATGTGGCATCGTAAATTACAAGAAATACAAAAATATTTTGCATTTCAATCAAACAAAAAAGCTGGGTCTTAGATTTCAAAGCTTTTCTCTGTGCAGCAGCTTCGATGGGCAGGAGCAACCGGCAGATACAAATGATTCATGTCCAACAACAAGAAACTTTAAGAGACTTTAAAAGTGTCTGTTCTGTTCTTTTTCTGTTTTTTTTTTTGATTTAATGTTTCTCTTGTTGTGTTTTACTTGCACACGCAGACTTCAGCAAGTTACCTCTGCTTGTACGAGGTTCCAGATTTTTCCTTCAGACTTTATACAACCAAGAATTAGAAACTTGATTAATATGCAATTGATGAGAAGTTCGAAGGGTTCACACAGCAGAATGTGTTTACTTTCCTGAGCAGAACTGAACACGTCAAAGATAGAAACATTTTCAAGAAAGAGGTACTTGTAGCATCTGGTGATGAAGTTTTGAGAGGAGACAATACCATTTGTAGATTTTGAGATTTACTTTCTAACTTTCCATCAAATCACAGAAATTCTTCCACTGAGGAAAGCACAGAACATCTAAAACGTTTTTTTCATCCCATACTGAATATATTAAACACAGTTCTCTTTACATTTCTTTTTTCCTGCAAAAATAAATAAATAGAGTCTTTCTTTTTGAAGAGGTACATTGCTTTAGGTGTGTTTGTTCTGATCGTTTCCTCTCAGGAAAAGTTAGAGCTTTTTGAATAAAATTCTCGTAGTTATTCTAACAAAGCAAGTGGCCAACAAAACAGATCAAAGACAAACTACACGTTCATCTTATAATGTTTCAAGTGCCTTTATCTTACACGACAAGACAAATTACGATTGACAAACGCACTCGGATCACAGCAGTTCTCCGTCAGGGTCATTATAAGGCTTGTGCATCTGCGTTGCATTACACTAACGGGCTGATTAACAGACCCTAAACTACATGAGATCAGCACAAGGACCCAAAAATTCATAGTTTTTTGTTGTTATTCTTATTCGGTTTGCGTTTCTTTGAAGATTAGTCCTGCAATTTGGGCTTAAACTCTGATACACTAACTATAAATCTAAACCAGTACAGTTACATGACCGGGAGGCGGAATATGATGAATTAGGCCGAAAAGCAATTCAGATTGTGCCAAAGAAAGAAAACGAATCCAGAGAGATCCCAGCAAGTTTTGTGACATACATTATCAGGCAGTAGCTCAGACACTGTTGACCCCTTTAGATTTATTTATCATTATATTTATTAGATTAAAAATACATAAAAACAGAAATGAATATTAACTCACTAAATTAATTATGGTCTCCTTACGATTCCTAAATGATGAGTTTAGTTTATCTTATAACCAGATAAATAAATAAATATATATGGAGATATATATTTAGTTTAAGACATAGAAAATGTTGGTGAACAGATGTCACCCTCTTCTTCTGTAACAACCAATCAAAGGTCATTACTCTGATTCTGGCTTTCATCAACAACTCTGTTTTTTTTTTTCAGACCAATCGCTGCTGAGGGAGGTGCGACGTTGCTTAAAAAGAGAGTTCATTTGATAAATAAAAAACATTTCCGCCTGACTCCGGATCACTGAGCACATAAGGACGCTTGACACTCAATAGCAATTGTAAGTATACTCTATTTATTAAAAATAATTATCAAAATACAGTTTATTGTTATTTAGAATATAGCAAATGTCCCAAACTGTATCATATATCAAGGATCCATTACTTTGTGATAATTTTAAGTTATAAACTTAAAAGACCTCAGCAGGACCGATGAGGCCTAAATGTGAAATTGTGTTTAAGATGTAAAAATCAGCAGCACAGTGATGATCGTCTGTGAATATATTACAAAACTGAAAAACCTGAAAAAATAAACCACCAGGTATTAAAAACTATTACACATTAAACGCAAAAACAAGAAAAACAAACACTGACATCAAACGCATGAAATTGTCATTATATCTCATAGAATTGAACATTTTGGAACGTTTTATACAATAAATATTGTGTCTTTTTGTTGTTGTTGCTTCATTTGTTTAACTTATATTCAGGTGAGTATTCGGCAGATGACCGCTACAACCTGGACCGCCGCTTTGTGCACAATCAGTGGGCCGTTTGCAAATTCTAAATCTAAAATGTAATCGTACAACTATAAAAGTACAGTAACATTTTACATATGCGCATTAATTTTGCATAAACTGTTGGATGTAATATACCAATTTAAGCTAAATATACCTTCAACAGTGATTTGTGTGCAACAGATATTCAGTGATACACACATTTATGACCTCAGTGCAGAAGAAGTTCTTTCTAATTCTAGTTATCTTAAAAAAATGTTTTAAAAAGCCAAATAGCAAAATAATGTCCAGTGCAAATTAAATCTGCATGCGCTTTCTTTGGGAGTGAATTTAAAGCCACGCAACTAAGTCTAATTAATTAAGAAAAAATAGATAAATAAACACAAGGATAACTTCAGTCAAAGTGTGACTGTAATCCTGCTTGTCCTGTGCTCTCTTTTTCTTCGCTTCTCCTCTCTTTGCTCCTCATCCTCCCCTCCCCCCTCCATCACTGTTGTATCTGCTACAGAAGCTCCATCCTGCCACAGATATCATCATCTTCGTTTCTAGGTTGTCGTTCCACATGTACAAAAGACTTTGAACATCTGTTTGTCATCAATATCACTCTGTCTCCAAACTCTATTCATATTTCATTCTTATATCAGCTCTGATATCAGTTATAAGAAACAATGACATTTATTTATTTGATTATATTATGGTGTTTGAGATAACTGACTGACTGGAATATATTTGCTAACAATGATAATTTTCTCACTTGTAAATCAGTCAGACAGGACATTAGCTAAATATATTTGCATTCTTTCATTGAAAGATCATCTTGCAATCTAACATTGAATATTTATCTTGTTACATTCAGCCCACTGACAGTATAATAAATAATTCATATACTATACTGCTTAATGCATAATTCTAAATTTGACTCTAAGTGAGACTGAGAGATTTACTGACAACTTGATTTTTTATGCATTTATTGGACAGTAAAGGGATGAGCGACATGCAGCGTAAGGACCGGGCAGACCTTAAGCAGAAACATTGTAATCTTTGACTTCTGGCCATCAGTACACAGAGTTTAATGTATTTATCCCAGAAGAAAAATGATCAAACTCCAGCAAAAAGCCGTAAGATATAATTTCCAATTATCATCTTATGTATTGTTTTGTTAGTTGCTTATTTTTTATTTTTTATTAAAGCACAAGTTAAAACCCCAGAAGAATCAGACACTAGCTCTGGTTGTGTCTTTGCACCCATTTATACTATAAACATTTAAATAAGCAGAATTTTGCATTGAGTTGCATTGAGACTAATTTTATCTTCAACTCATGGGAAATCATCTTTTATTTATTTTATATTTTGTTGAAGTTGATCAAATGAGTTCAATTCTAAAACGGATTTGATATTAAAGACCTATAAGAAGTGATCATCATAAGAAATGATAAAACTCCTTATGCATTGACAGTATATATATATAAAAAACCTTAAAGAAATTTTGTGGAAGAATTAAGTGAAAAACTTAATCTCTTTAAATGATTGTTTCACATACATGAGTGGTGGGGGCCACATGAAACTCTCCTGTTGTTATTCTTCAATCAAAAACCTTTTAAACTCTCTGTGCACAACACTTTGATAGCAAAAGAGAAGAGAAACAGAGATAAGGGAGTGAAATGGGGAGAAAAAGAAACATCTACCTTAAACCACAGTCTAGGTGTGCTGTCGCTGCTGTGGTCTCTTGTTTTTTCTACCTTTAAGCGTGGAGAGATCCGTCTTTCGTGGAACAAGGGAGGAAGAGAGGGGGTGTGAGATTGAGAGGGGGAGGAAGAGAAGAGGGGAGGACTGGGATACGAATCTGCACCTTAACTAAATCAAGTCCCACCACAACCCAGCATACGCTCAGTGTGTCTCTTCCCTCCAACTTTTTTCTGCTTCTTTTCATTCAAAGCCCACCACAGGCCGCCTACTCTCAGCTCTGTGAAGTCTTTGATTTTTATCTTCTCAAATCTCTCTAAATCTGAGACCACCACAAACCTCTCGTTGCTTCCTTCTGAAAGGCTTCACTTTGCATCGAAATTTCAAATATATACAAATGATGGTAAAGCAAGGATGTCTCTAGAAAATGAATTTATTTAAATGGTGAGTGTAACATGTTTAATTTGAACTGTTTCTCAGATATAATTGTCTTACCTTTCACAGGTGAAGAACTCCTTTCTTAGAGATTCAGGTTCATTTACTCAGAGAGACTAATTCAGGAGTTGGACCTTTTGTTCTGTCTCACATGTACGGAGTCAGTGAACAAAATCTTAGGAGTGAAATAAAGTAACAGTGTTCAGGAAAAAAAAATACAGTTGAATAGCTTCAACTATTACAGAGCATATTTCATTAAGTAACATTTTAATTTTCAAGTTTACAACTGATAGTTTTGACCCACCTTTAATGAATTATTAAAGGCCTATTTGTTGTCAGCAAATTTGTACAGAGATTAATCAGGTTGTTGCAAAGAAATAATTCAATAATGTTTAATGACCAAAAAAAAGAGGTGTTCCCCATGGCTCCATTCTTGGGCCACTTATTGTTCCACTGTGCAAGTACCCTCATCAGCTGGAAACTCCAGCACTACGGTGTGAAATTAAATGTCTATGCATATTTGTTATATTCAACTGTGCTGTATCTCCTAATCCATCAAAAATATACAATTATGGCTATTTTTTTCACTTTAAAAATGTACAAAAGAACACGTTGTGCTTCTTCTAATGCAAAGGAATTGAGAGGTGGTTTGGTCTTGAAGTTTTTCATCTTTATCTTCTTTTTCTCATGTCAATTTTTCAGAAATATGACCACAATGAAGGGCTTAATTCAGCCCATCCTTTTTGTCATCACTGTGCTGAAAACAACGACTGGTGAGATGGACCGACGGCAGATTTATTCATCAAATGAACATTTGGGTTGTCCACATAAACTGAACATACTTTTTAATCTTTTAGGATCTGAGGAGGTCATTTATGTTCAGGAAGGACAGGATGTCACTCTTCAGGGACCAGCGAACTCTGGACTTTATGTGTCCTGGTACTTTGAGAAAATTGAGGAAAACACTGAGCTTGCCTGGGTCAACCCCCTTGGTGGAAGCAAGATCTCTAGCAGTAAGCGGTGTAATAATTTAATCAATGAAGTAATTTGTTTTTACAACAAACCAATTTAAAGGACTTGCATGTTGTAAATAGAGGTATCTTTTATCAAACTAATCGGTTCATCTTTTTTTTTTTCTTAGTCGATGATCGCTGGAAAGATAAATTGTCCTTGTCTGGTAATTCACTGCACATCAGAAATATTGAGGAAAAAAACTATGGGACATTTTTATGTCAGAAGAAAATCAACAAACATGAGGAAATCAACTCATATAAACTAATCAAAGTTAATGGTAAGAATACACAAAAGGTCAACGGTCATCAGTCATTTTACATTTACAAAACACAAGTTTTGTTTACAATTTGAAAATCTAGAGCATGTTTTTGGCAGTGTGTAATGCTAAGTTATATAATGTCATAGCAATTTATGTAATAGTAGTAAAAAACATACTCTAAAGATGTTAAAACACTCAATGAGAAACTGCAACAGCATTTGCATTTGTCAGATTGTCATCATGTTGATTTGATGTAAAAGTCATTGTTCTTTGTTCTTCATTTTGTACTAGTGAGTGTGAGTCCACCTATGCTTGCACTGCCTGAGGATGATATGTCTCTGGCATGCAATGTAGAGTCTCCTCAAGATCATAAGACACCCATCATAAAGTGGGAGACTCCCCAGGGAATTGTGTATAATTCTATTGAAGGAAAATTTCGAAAAAAAGCTGTGAGTGAAGACAGTGGAACGTGGACTTGTGTTGTGAAAACTGATCAAAAAGTACACATGTTCCCAATTGTTGTTAAAGTTGCGGGTAAGTTGCTTTAAATTGATACATTATGTTCTTTTTCTAAAGGTGCACCTTCATCTTGAAGATAATATTTCCATTATTTATCTTCTCCTAACTTTTAGGCCTTTCCCCGGCTCCCAAACGTCAGTATACATCTACATCCTCTCCCCTCAATATCCCATGTTCCATTCCTTCTGACATCCCCTGGGATCAAATAAAACAGAACATCAAGGATGTTCAGTGGCACTTCATCGCCAAAGAATCCTCCAGTCAGAATCCACAGAAGCTCTTTTCCTTCTCGCCGGGAGATTCACCAAACTGGAAGACGGACCAAGACAGAGCACTTAAACATAATGAAAACCAGAAAGGAAATTTTTCTTTATTCAGAAAGAAGGGCAAAGAAGATGACAGAGGTGAATACACTTGTGTCCTGACTTTTAAAAATGGCAAGACTGTGACCAGCCATATAGAAGTGGATGTGTTGCAAAGTAAGTAAAAACTAAAATATTTTATGCAAGCCAAGGTCTTTTTTTTTTCTTTGCTTCCTCTTTAACGGTCTTTCGTAAAAAAAAAACAAAAACGTTTGAAACAAGTGTTGTATGTTCCTTGCCCCTTCTCTGCCTCTGCTCTGTTGCACCATGCTGATGTTTTTATCTCTCTGCTGAAGAATTGATCTATTTCTAGTGTGATATTTTCCACTTCGGCAGCTACCACACTTACCAGTTCCACTTAAATTAAAATAATGCGTGCAAGGAAAACATGACATGATTGTGTTGTGAGGATTTATGATGTAAAACTACAGTTTCTTATTTTTCAATTGCAGCCATTATTTAACCAGAAACAGAAATCCAGAGATTACTTAAAGGCAAAATGTCTTGATAGTATTATATGACACCGTTTGCAGGTGTCTGTTTACTGAGCTCCACCAGGCAAAATCTACAGAATTTCATCAGCTGTCATTGAAAGTTGTTTCTTATTGCTATATGAGTCTGAGAAGACAAGTTTTCATGTGTAAAAGTTTGGGATACAACAATAACTCACACCAGGCGTTACCCGTCTAATGCTGTTCTTCTATGCCATCACAGCTTTTAAGTTTTAAGAGAGCAGCTCTTGAGTTTTACTGCATCCATGTTAATTTTAATGGAAAGTTTTCAGTCTATCTATTTGTTCTCTCCTTCATTCAGTCATCCCTTCCCCAGGAGCAGTGTTGGTTTCTGGCCACCAACTCAACCTGACTTGCAACACCAATCAACCGCTGCCCGAAGATGTGATGGTGAAGTGGATGCCACCTAACAGATTTTTTCCGAAAATTAATAAACAATCCAGCTCCCTCTACATCCCGAATGTGGGCACAAAGGCTAGCGGAAAGTGGAGCTGTGAGCTGTTGCAGGGCACCACACGGCTGACGTTAGCTGAGATAACGCTGAAAATCGGTGAGCACAGGAAGACAGAGGAGGCAGGAAATATAACATGGGCATGACCTTGTGGCCACAAAGTTTTATGACAGATACTTGGTTTTACATGATGTACTCCTTGTACTGTATACTGTTTGATGACTGTCTTCTGTACACAGAACCCATACTGAGTGTGTGGATGCTGGTGATCATATGCAGTGCTGCAGTCATCCTCATCCTCCTCTGTGTCCTCGCTGTCATCCTCTGCCGACGCCGACAAGTACAGTTAAACTACTCTAATTCCTTTCTGTTGGATTGCACAGGATTGTCAGCATGTCATTAATAGTTTTACTTCTGTCTCTTTTTTGGTGTCTCTCTTTGTGGCTCACATTAGCGGAAGACAAGACACCTCAGGCAACGACTCTGCCGATGCAAAAAGTACGTACAAACCATTTCCTGGACTGATGAGTCGTCAAAAAACACACATTTACATCTACACACTCTTCAGCACTGAAATCAACACTTTCAGATGTTAAGATTTATGAGGACAGACACGTTAATCATTTTTGTGGCTCTGTGTCTTTTTACATAACTGAAATAAAAACTTTTCTTTTTCAGCCCCAAGCCCAAAGGATTTTACCGGACGTAAAATCTCTCAGGGTGTCATTCATCACAGGACATGACAACCAGACAAAATGTTGGCCTGATTAGATGATCTTATCTACTGAACTGCGCACCTCTGATTTACAAGCTTGCCTTGGATGTTTGAAAAGATGAAAACAGTCTCAACCTGTTTTCATTTGTATGAAACTGTTGAACAGACAGATAAGACTGTTGTATTGCAAAAGGACCGTGTATTTGTATTTTACAGCTATATTGATTTTATGTTTGTTTTCAAAAGAGTTTTCATCAGATCTGTGCAAAATCAGCGGAAACAAAAAACAGCTAAATCTTTATTTAATCCAAGACAAAATATTACATTTTTATTTCTTTTTTTTGTTAGATGTAGACCACTTCTTAATTTGACACCAGATTATCACCTCTTACTGGTGATACAACAGGATATCACCTCTTACTGGTGATATCCTGTTGTAATTGGTGTAAAAAAGAGGTTTGACTTCATGTTGTTGAAATGAAAAAAAGCCTTCTCTTAAAAAGACGTCATCTGGATGGCAGCACATGTTGTTCCAAACCTTTAAATATGATTTTAATGATGCACAGGTGTGCAGGTGCACCACCATACCATCATAGATGCTGACCTTCTAACTGTGATGACACAGCAGCTGGTCTCTCTCCTCTTTAAAACGTTTCGTATTTAGATGCACCAGACCACAGGACGGTTTTCTATTTCACTTGAGTCTGTCTTAAATGAACTCTGGCCCAGGGAAGGCGGTAGAGTTTTTGGACATTTATTGTGTTTTTGTGTTTGTAAGATAGAGTTATAACTTACATTTGTGCAAGAAACACACAGAAGTGCTGCCTTTGACAACCATTCAGTTTTGGATTTTGGCTTCCTCCAAAATAAATGGCTTCCCCCCCGCCTCATTTTTACTTCTGAACGACCCAGCCTTGTGAGATGGTCTTTTTATATCAGTCGTGTTACTGGCCTGTTGCTAATTAACCAAAGCAGTCGTGAAATGTTTTTCTCCTGTTTTAATAACCTTTCATTTGTTGCTTCCCTCCAAACTATTCCAGCTCATTTCAACTGGTCATGTTTTCAGAGCTCTCATTTCCCATACTTGACATATTGTCTATTCTAATTAGATATAAGTGATTTACAACTGATTAACTTCAGTTCTTTAATTTTACAGTGTGTCACAACTTTTCTGAAATGTTTTGTTATTGTTGAACTGTATAGTTAAAGTGTAACATAATTATATTGGATACAATTTTGTTATTTTTCAATGGTTTATTTGATTCACGTTCTTTTGTTGACTCAATGTCGTGTCATGTTATGTATATTTGTCTGTGATCCTCTATATTGTTGCCTTAATGCAGTTACCGGCTTCTACAAATAATTCCACATGTATTATTTCTGCACACATCACGTTGCTTTCTGAATAAAAACATGGCCCTTTCTGCAGATAAAAGAATTTTGTTTGTAGATGAAAACAAACTGTAAAATGTAAATAAATTTAACACAATCATATTGTATCACAAGTTTTTTTAATAAAGGATCAATATCATTGTTGAATATGGTAATGCTGTGGCGTGGTGGCTTCTCATGGCAGAGGGTCGGCGGCCTTCTGACAGATCCATGGATACATGAAGTCACAGGGAACGTCGTACCAGCTCTGAGTGTAGCTGTCCACCACCACACAGTCCTCTCCGTCCGGCCCACCGGACACATTGTTGTCTGGTTCGGACTTTTCCACATTCCAAAATCTTTTCAGAAAGGATTGAAGAAGAAATCACTGTGAGCTTGTCTGAGTGCACTGTTTTCTGAGTTAAGTTTTCATACAGCATTCAGTCCACAAACTGGAGGGCCTTAGATAGCAGTGAAATTAAAAAAGAAAAAGTTGTTTAATGAAGTTTGCAAGAACAACTACTGATGCAAACTTAAATCAACTTTAATTCTGTATATGAGAGGGAATCTGCGCATACTACAATATTGTTCGAGCAGCCATTTTTATTTTGTATTAATAACCGCACATTCACACCGTTAAAGTAAGCCAGGTTTTCCACCAAGCAGGCAGACTGGCTCATGTCACATATCAGTCCAGCACTTAGGTTCAGATTCAAATATCTCAACAACTATTTGATTAATTGCTTTAAAATTTAGCACAAATAGCTACAGACTCTGCAGCATGACTCTCAAGCACCACCATGAGGTTTAGAGAGGAAATGCCTGAATACCAAATGAATGGATTATGTAAAGACTTTGATCAAGTCCTCACCTTGACAAGGTAAAAATGACCTGATGGTCATATTTTTATGCGTTGGTCCTTTACTCAGCATCTGCTCAACAGAGTCAACTTCAGGGCCTTGTTTTGCACATACTACTAGAATTTGTTGATATTGAACGTATTTGTTGTTTTTATGTTGTCTTATTGTGAGAGCGTCAAAGTTAGGATGATTAATAACTCACCTTTAAGAGTGTAAACAGTGTGTGTGTGACGTACATGTTTTTATTTAACACTTAAACTGAAGCTAGTCGCTTGGATTATATTGATTTGTTTGCACAACTGTAGCCTATCACTGTTTATAGTTCTTGTACAATTCGATAAGTCTGTCAACCCTGATGAACTGCAAGTAAAGGTCGATACTAGTCATAAATAGATTCTACTAAGAAAGAATAAAAATAAATTGATATTTTCAATCTTTTGTGTGTCCAAACCTGCCATTTTCTTTTTTTTTTTCAAAAAACGGAGCAAAACAATTTTTTTTGTTGTCGGATGCTTGTCTGTCAGATCATTGACTTTTCCCACAAATATCGTAACTTTGTTTCCCCAAATTAAATTAAATGAGAGCACAAATGGATTATACCCAGACCTAAGAAAATTATTTTGGTTTCAGTACTTACGGAACATTGAGCTTTGAGTTATCCACCCATTTCCATTCGCCTTCATTCTCAACATCACTCAGTCCAATCCAGTAGTTTGTGTATAGACCTCCAATCCTCCTGCCTTCTTTTTCCACAGCTTCCTAAAAATGTGTTGCATCCAAATTAATGCCCCCATCTGAATTATAAAATACTCAAAATGCTCCAACAGTACACAGAGACACTTACATGCTGTTCTCTGGTGGTCAAGATGGCAAGTTGGGCGTCCATCTTCTTACATGCATCAGCACCGGTCGACTGACTCTGTCTGTCAGTGCTGAGGTGGAAGCACTGATCATCCACCTGAAGCCATCCATCAGGACACTCTGTGCATCTGATTGCTGTGAAGACAAAATCAAATCAATGGAAACTGTTTGCAGAACAGCATATATGAACAGACACTACAATATCATTCATCTGTTGGTGCCTGAATGAGGAGCATACAGTACCTGAAGCTGAGCAGTTGAGTGCCAGGCTGGAGTATTTCTTACACAGGAGCTTGTAGTGATCCTTCATCAAGGCTAGCCTCACTTTCAGATAGGCAGCCTCTGCGTCTGGAGCCTGACAGGAGATTTGAGAGACCAAGAGGCAAAGCAGAACACTGAGGGCAGTGCCTGATGACAGGGAGCAGATGCAGCATTAGTGCACAATTATACAGACAACTCAGACATCACCTGCGGTTGAAGAGTGTCTTACCTTTATTCTTGATTAGATTCATCATGTCTGTCAGCTAGCTGAAGATGCAAACGTCTGTGTGCTCCCTCTGCGCTCTTTGGAGGTTTTATAGAGCACTTTATGTACTAAAGAGACAGCAGAGGAAAGTACAGATTGCACAAATGTACCAAACAGATTGTAGTCTTCTTGATCTTCAAAGCACGTAAACGCATGTGGTGCAATATCGTTTAGCCAAACTGCTGATGACCTGCAGTGCGGGGTTAGATCAGCGGCTATCAAACTTGCTCTGGCATGACCATCTCCCTTTCAGAAAAGCGTGTGCCGCACCCTGTTTATAACATTAACAATAACAGGGAAATTAATCAGAAAAAAGCTTAAACTCAACTCAGCTCAGACTCTTGTTTATTTTCTCTACATAAATCATGTTAATCCAACTGAGTTCAATCAACATTTTAATCCTGGTCATCCACACTCCCCCTGCAGCGGCTCTTCCCCTTGAACAAATATTTGATGATGGACGTAGATTTGATGTTATTTACCATTAAAGAGCAAAGTCTCCTCTCTGTTCCAGTCATTTGATTAAAAATTGGTAGAGATGGTTGCCTTCAAAGTATGACTCAGCACTGACTGAATATTTGTGTTTAAAGTTATTTGTATTCTCTTCATAAGGAGAGCAGCTGCAACAATATCACCTCTACACCACATACACCAGATGCCTGTTTTTCTCCAACAGACTGTCAATTTTTTTTTCTTGGAAGCATATTCCCACTAACATTGGCAGCTCCACTGCTCCATGAGGTTCTGTTATTTAAACCACATTAATCAAAGCAGGAAAAGGAGGTTTAGTGTTTATCTCTGTGTCAGTGATGTGTAAGAATTGTGGCTGCATGTCACCAGAAAAATCTTATTTTCTGCATTTCTGTACTCTCCTGTATTTCAAAGCCAAACTCTCTTAAGACACACAGAGCACATACACACAGTCCCCAGCTGCTTTCCCATCACAGCCTTGTCATTATTGCAGTTTCCCTTTTTTTAAGTCAATGTCAGGAATTGTAGGGTACTTGGCATCACTTTACCCTGTTCTTAAAAACAGCCTGAGTCATCCCACCAAAGCTGGGAAGTAAGGAAAATACTTGGGTTAAGCAATACAGGTTACACTGACAGAGAAACATCCCAGCAACATGGAGAAATCCACCAAAATGAGCCTCCCATTTTCTGGAAAAACTAAACAGAAACCTGGATTTATACATTCAGAGGCACAGCATTATCCAACTGCACAGCACCTCTCTGAGAATATTTGTTTAACACTGCAGTGGTGTAGCAGGCAGGGCAGTGTGCCTCAATAAATCAACCAGCAGGGACAAATTTAATTTCAAGGAGATATACTGCTACTCGGGATCAGAGATACCAAAGCCTTTAGGGAGTAGAGGAGGCGCAGTACAAGAGAGGGAGTGTTAACAAGGACACAACAGACATGGAGGAGGGAGACAACTACAACAGCCTGCAGGAGTTCACAGAGGAGTCGACACCTGGAGGGAACAGGCTCATCCTCCAACACAACGACGGTACTTTGTGTGTCACTGTGGCAACAGAGAGAGAAATACTTAATTCAGAGTCGGATGTGTTGCCATTACACAGATTTAAGATGACAATCTGCAGATAAAAGTGATATAAGATATAAGTTGGTGGGCTTTTTGGTGATCATGTATTTGTTTAAAAAATGTTTTTGTGTTAATGTATGTAGATGCTTTAGCAAATTGTGTTGCCACTTTTTAGCCCACAACAGGTTTCCCTGTAGAACAATAAAGAATATTACTTATTTTTTTCTAAAAATGTTTTCATATAAAAGCCAGAGGTGAACTTTTCTCAGTTACTGTTCTGACCAGTTTCACCTGTTCATGTCTCAGTTTTTTTTTTTATCGTGATTTTTAGTTATGAAGAGTTACTGGTGGTTTGGATCAGGTAATCTGCTCAAGTGCTCCTGACCAGGCTTGATGTTGTGAGTGAATTTCTCCTTATCAAGGAAGTAAATTCTTCAATAAATCCATGAATGTCGTACAGGCTTTTTGGTGTTGCTGAGTTCACCCGTGTGTTTACTCTTTTAGGATGTACCAGATTGTTGATCTGGCCCAATCTTTAGACTTTTTGAAGGGCAGGGGCAGAAAGAAAAAAAAAGGGCACATAGAGCGCATCTTCACCACTGTAGAAGGCACTTTAGCACGCATTTTGGCTCCCTAGAGGGCACTTTAGGGCAATTTAGTACAGGCTTTGGCTCCCAAGAGGACTCTTTAGCACGCGTTTTGGCTCCAGAGAGGGCACTTGAGGGCAGTTTAGCACACGTTTTGATGGCACAATGAGGTGAGGTTCATCAAGGTTTTTTCAAATTTATGCTTTGGGAAAATATGTTTCTGTGAGTTCGTGCATCAGAAAGGCTCCAATTCAAAAGGTCAGTGAGTTATAGGTCTAAATTCTTGTTCCCAATGAGGTCTTAGAATTTGCACGTTATACATCTTTTGAATTCTCCACTTTGAGTGTGTTTATATTGATTTGTGTAACCATAAGTGACTGTTGATGGATTTACTGATATTTAGAGATAGATGGAGTTGCAAAGCAGTGACTTTGTACTTTGTGTGTAAGTATAGGTGTACACCTATACACGACTGCAGAAGGTTTAATATTTTTATACTTACAGAATGTAAAAGTGTGGAACACAAAGATTAAGAATTACTACACTTAACTTTAACTACATGTCATCTTTTGGAAATAGTAAATGTTCTCAGATAAACCCCAAATAGTTCTGTTATGTACTCACAGTCAGGCGATTAATTGACAACAGCTATAACATGGACTGTTTTGTGTCTAATCAGGCTCACAGGGACTGAAGCAGCACACTGAATGTTTGAGGAGTCATGCTACCCTCCTGATACTCATTGGTTTTTTGGCTTCTATCTGTGCCAACATCGTACTCTCTGTACTCTGTAAGTATAAAAACAATTTCCTCTGTTTTTGTTCTGTGCAAAAGATTTAGTCTCTAAAAGTGAATCAATGATGTTTTTTTTGGTTATTGATCAGTTTACTCGTAGAGGGAGCTATAAAGAGAGACAGCCTCAACCAATACTTGAATATTATTTGAATAAGCCCCCTTAGTTAACTTGTACATTGTTTTTAAAGGTAACCTTAAGGCAGTTAGGTTTATGCTGTCTCTTAATTTCTTATGTAACCTCAGACTAACTCCCTGATGTGGATGTCAGGGCTCTGTGGGGGCCATACCATCTGCTGCAGGACCACTTGTTCTTCTTGTATTGTTATCATCCCTCATTCGGATTTTTCCACAGATCAGATGCCTTCCCAACGGGTAAAAATCTAAAGATCTGACTTGATTGCTCACTGCTGCCTGTCTGTCTCTCTGCGAGCCTCACACAATTCCACACTGATTATTCTTTCTTTATTTCAGCTCAGTGTGCTTTTGGACAGCTATAATTGGCAATAAAAAAGATAAAGCGTTTGCCTCAGTCCAGTGAGGGTCATGTAGTAGAAAAAGCACAAAAGTCCATGATTGTGAAATATTTCTCCTGCAGGGCCAACAGTCTTTGGCAGCTCATCCTGACAGTATGCTTGTGAGGCTACTCTCCCATTTAGAGCAAACACTACTGGGCTGTTCGTGCTTGATCTATTACCACAACTACCACACACACTTTGACACACACATTCCACACATACGAATGCTACAGAGTACAATTTTAATATCGGAAAATGATGTCTCACATCAAGACAAGGGAATAAAAGAAAAGACTCTATGGCAACTGGGTCTGTTACATGAGAGAGAAGAAGTGATGTAACACTACTTTATATAATATGTTCCTATTTTTTAAAGATATAAGTTACCACGGTGGTTTCTCGATATTCAGCTTTGTGATGAGTATATCTGCATGTCTGCATCCTGGCTCCAAATGGAAAAGGAGAGCCAGATGGACGAGGAAAAAAACAAGGTAAGTCATTACAAACGGGAAAAAGGATACAGGAAGATCGGGGACCAACAAAAAAATGAATTGAGATGCATTTTCAGCAGTAATGAGAATGTGCCGAATAAGGAATAAGAAGCTAAAGAAAAAAGAGCCCATAAATTCAGTTTTATTAATTATAATTGGCTGCAAATTCCAGGGGAAAGAGTCGACATAAGATAAGAACTACTAGAATCAAACATTACAAACACGAGAAGAAGCCCAATTGATAATGGGAGCTCATTATTTGGTTACACGAGACCAAGATAAATGTGTTTGGCTCAGGTGGGGTCCACTATGTTTGGTTTGAGCTTGCAACAGTCTTAACAGTGAGGCACAGAGGTGGGAGTGTCATGATATGTCAATTTGCTCTCTACAACATAAGGAAAATGTCACTCCATTCCTTATTGAACTTTACTGGTTACCCATGGTTGCCAAGTTCAAGTTCAAGTCACTAATGCTTGCCTGCAGAGTAACTGCAAGGTCTGCCCTCATCTATTTCAACTCAGACATTTAGGTTTGAGCTCCTTTTCGACTACTTTATTCCTCCTTTAAGATACTTTAAGATACTTTAAGATTAGAATTATTTGTCACGCATACATGCATACACACGATGTCACAGGGTCACACACTCATAGAGATAGATGCCATACACTGGAGCGGTGGGCAGCCATTCACAGCGCCCGGGGGGCATGAGGGTACAGTGCCTTGCTCAAGGGCACCTCAACCGTGACAAGGAGGTGAACTGCCACGCCTCCAGCTGTCAGTTCACCAATATTTTTTGAGAGGTGAGAGTGGGGATCGAATCACCAACCACCGGCAACCACTGAGCCATGGCCGCCCAACCTAACAGTATGAACAGTCTCAGTCCAGACTGTTCTCATTTGTGGTGTCACAATGGTGGATAAGCTAACAAGTGCTATCAGAGCAGGGGTGTTCCTACCTACATTAAAGAGCCTCTCCAAGACACAACTCCTCAGGGAGAATCGTTTCTATTAACCCTCCAACACTCTATCACATCTAACCTGCACTTAACTGCACTCACCTGCACTTCTGTACTTGTTCTACTTCTTCTGTCTCATACTGATAGCTCTAGACTAAGTTGTTCCATGCTCCATGTATAGACAGGGTTTAGTTTACTGCACTTAGGCTTGAATGTTGTTTCCATTCTTTTAAGTCGCTTTGTATATACGCATCTGCCAAATGACTAAATGTAAATGTGAATGTAAATACGGGGCTCAGGGAATCCACAATCTCAGTGGGTGTTGGAGTGATGACATTTAAAACAGCTCCATGAATGCCTGTCAAGATACTAAAATAGTGGCTGCAAAGTTGGTTCCCGGACTCCATAAGCTTGGCAGAAAGGGAACATTCCTGCTTGATAATGACATGTGGCACACTGCTATGATCACACAATAAGAGCTGAGCGGAGAACTATAAACTGGTCAAGTATGTGAAATGACTTGAACTTTGAACATCTTTGGGGTGTTTTAAAGAGAAAGGTAGAGAGATATAACCCTTACAGGAAAGAGCAGCTTGAAAAAACACCTTTGATGACGATATGTACAGAAATCTGAGCCACACTGGTATCCCCCAAAAGAGGATTTATTTGTCATCAAAAAGAAACTATTAAGAAGGACTAGATTTAAGTTGAAGAGCAGTGAAGAAATGTGTGCTGACTGAGACCTCACTATGGGATGTGTTTTGTTTCAAACTGATTTCACAATGTGTATGACATTGTTTTTTGTGATATTGCCTTACCGCAGTTAACTTCAGTATCACACCTGCACCTGCATTTTGACCTGCACCTGTGGTTTGGATGGTTACCAGAAAATCAAAAGATTTAACCGAGAGGAACTTTTTTTTAAATTTTTTTTTATCATTTTTAATACACAGGAAATAATTTACTAACCACACGAAGATTCTACAGAAAACTGAGGTAAAAGATATATTATGTGCACGTCATTTACACGTTAAATGACATTAAAGACAATAAGTGACTTAACTCTCACTTCCTTGAAACCTGAACAGTACTAGACTACACTTTACAGCATACCTTGTGAAAGTATTCACCCTCACGACCTCTTATTTTACAACCTGAAATTAAAATGGGTTTTAGGGTAAACACAACATGCCTATCAATTTGAATGTGAAAAATGTCATTTTAAAACAAATGAGAAATTTTTAAAAACTTGAGCGAGCATTACAATGATTTCCCCAAAGCCAATACTATGTAGAAGTGCTTTCTGCAGCTGTTAGAATTGGAGTTTGTAAGTTTGGCACATCTAAGTCCTGGGATTTTTGCCCATTTCTGAAAGCAGAACTACTCCAGTTCTTTCAAGCTGGATGATTCCTGTTGGTGTCCAGCAGTTTTAAGCCACAACACAGATTCTCAGTCAAAATCAGGACTGTGCTTTGATCAGGCCGTTCAAGGACATTTCAACTCATCCCAGGCCTTCATTATAGTGTCACAGAGTATGTAGCAAAAGATCCAAATCTAAATCAAAGTGTTAACCAAGATGCAGAGGATCAACCAGTAATAAAATATGGTTGACTGGAATACAGAACATGGGAATCAAAACTGTGACAACACTAAAACAAAGGAACAAATCTATAGACCATGATAAATAGTCATCCTGCGTTAAACAAAGTAGAATGTAAGCTATGCAACGTCAGGCAGTTTGAAATTTCTGTGTTGCAAAATCTCAAGAAGGACATCAATGAATTTAAGATGCATAGATGTCCACATCATGTGACTGAGATCAGCGTGCTCCACAGAGCTTAGTTACTTTATTGTTTTCTCTGGATATGACCTCACTGGGGCCAGAAGCAGTTACATGACAGTGTCTCAGTCGGGCTATTATCGTATAATTACGAGTACTCATTGTCATGATGAAAAGTGAACCTTCGTCCCTGAATTTTCTTTGCATCTTCCTCTTTGGCCTCTTTGTCACCTCTCTGAATAATGCCCTTCTTGTCTGGTCTGACAGTTTTGGTGGTCTTCTCTTTCTTGGCAAGTGTGTTGTTGTGATAGTTCATTCTTCCTATCTTTCTTCAGCTGAGTGTGCTTTTGGACATCTATAATAGGCAATAAAAAAGATAAAGCATTTGCCTCAGTCCAGTGAGGGTCGTATAGTAGAAAAAGCACAAAAGTCCATGATTGTGAAATATTGGTATATTTGTGCTCAGATAGTCAGAGATTTTCATAGTTTTTATAATCAGCCCCTAATGTATACATATCCAGAACTGTGTGCCTGACCTATTCTGGTGGCTAATTGATCTGTATTGTGCTGCTTGCCTTGGTGGTGTTACAGTCATCACAAAGACTAAGACACAGGGCCTTTTACAGCAACTACATATATAAAGAGACTGCCTGACTCATGAACTGCAGACAGATTAACTCTAAGTGTCAGACTTCTCAAAGTAATTTTCTGCAACCAAATTTGGGGAATTAAAGCATACATATGCAGAGGGTTAGGATCCACAATACTTTTAAGTACAGCAAGTCCTCCAATTGATGATCATATAGATAATTGGTTCATAAAATTTATATACTAACATACGACTGATAACAGCATCTGTAAAGGTACCATCCGTACAAGCTAGAGGAAAACTCATATGAGAGTCTCTGCATCAGAGTGGAAGATATTCTCAAATATTCGTTTAAGATGTAACAAAAACAATGGGATGTTGCTGTAACTTGTAGCACCTTCAATCATTCATGTGCTCTTGACATGAGTTTGAGAGCAACACATCATAACAACTTTTTCTTTTTGCGTTACATTACCGTTAATTGATGACATTTTACAGAAACAGCTTTGTCACTTCTTGTCGAATAATGATAAGGTTTAGGACTAAAACAACATATTCGTGCATTGTGACCACGACTGTCATCTTCATTGACTTCATGTTTTTACAGTACATATGCAGTTACACTCGGGGCCACTAGAGGCCGCATTTTCTACAAACATGGTCATAGGTCGTTGCAGCCCTCCATGATCAAACGTCACATTGGAACATATTCGAGGGGAGTTAGTTTACTTTTAGAATTTTTTCAAGCATTTTACTGTTTGTTTGTATAGGGGCATAGCATAAAATCCAAAAACATACATTTTAATTCAAAGTTGTAAGGCAGCAAAATAGGAAAAAAACCTTAGTTCACTCCACTTCAACCTTAAAACCCATTCTAATATTCTGTTTGTGTCAGTGTGACAGGACCTAATGAAAAAAAAGTAAGTATGTATCCACATGTATAATTTATATTACATCAATCAATCTTTTTTTGATGGCTTCACTGAGATATTGTTTTTTTTATATAATTTTAGTAGGCAAATGGGAAGTTACGGCATAAACAGAGGACGCACGTCCAAGTTTGTGGCAATGAAACCAGCTTGTAAATGATAATATCTTGCACCCGCAAGGGAGCTCGTAGAAACACAATTATTCCTGCCAAAGCAACAATAAAAACCTTACGGAGATTCACAGACTGTACAAAGGAGCATCTTATGTCTGAGGAGAAGTTTAGGAGCAAATGAAAAAAGCAACTAAATGAAGCAATGTACATGTCGAGAAAACAAATACTGGATGGACTGGATCACCATCTATCTATCTATCTATCTATCTATCTATCTATCTATCTATCTATCTATCTATCTATCTATCTATCTATCTATCTATCTATCTATCTATCTATCTATCTATCAGTGATAGGCAGCCCAGTGCCAGGAGCCCCCCTCGATTCTCCATCTCTGGGTTTGAAGTCAGTGCAGAGGCGTTACATCCAGCTGTGTGAGGACTACGTTGCCCTGGGACACAGCTGTTCAAAGACAGGTAGCCAAAATTACAGAGGATAAAAACAAACTGTATCCTTATCTCCTGTTGTCTTTAATATACCATTCATTGTGCTTCTCTCATTAATAGTAAAGCAGTGCAGGGAGTGTCCAGAGGGTTGGCTTCATATTGGGAATCAGTGTTACTATTTCAGCGGTGACAAGCTGGACTGGCCAAAGAGCAGAGACAGCTGTGAGGAGATGGGTGGCCACCTCACCATACTTCACACCATGGAACAGCATGTATGCAAGTTCATGCGTGTGATTTGTGTCTTAGTGTGTGTGTTTCAAGTACGGCTCATATTATGGGGAAACATCTTTCTTGTGATGACAAAAAGCAGTTCCCTTCAACAAAAATCCTACATATTTAAGGTGAAGACAGTTGTTATGGTTAAAGTTATGGTTAGGATTGGAATGAACATAAGTCAGTGTAATGTCATCTGAAGTCACACCCTACTGTGTGTTTATGTGTGCGAACACTGGACACAATTTATCAGCAATTGACAGCCTGGCTGACCCGAACAGGTGTTGTTTATTCACCTTAATTGGGTCCGTTACTGCATGCTGTCTACAAGAGGAGAAATCGTGTGTTAGAACGATGTTCTCCTCTGTCACAGATCCACACACAAATGCACTTGTTTGCAAAGCAAGGTCACTTTATCTGATCTTTTTTCTACACTTCTACAATCTGCATTTTAATAGTTTGTTTGTTAATCAGATTCTGTTTTATTTGTTACCTCAGATTTTCAGCTGTAACCGTCAGTGGAGACCATTGCTGTGACCTATGCTACCTTGTTAGGACACTTCTACTATGTTTTTTTTTCAATTTCAAGACAGGACTCTTTCCCAACATATGAACGATACAACGTGGGAGGTCCCATCCTACCAAGGAAGCATCTTTGATGCATGTAGATGGCACTCTGCAGACTCAAAGCAGAAATCCTCTGCCAGTGCAATAATGGCTTATTCTTTTAATGGAAGGGGATTTTAATACTCTGGTACTTCCATTTTAAATGTGAAAACCTTTCACAAAATACATCTAATTAAATCAGCATAAACTAAGAAAGCTGTATGTACTATTTATGCATATGAAAATGTTTTTTTAAAAACTACTGCTAAGCATTAATGAAAATTAACTGACAGAAATCACTGAAAATCCAGAAAGAAGCAACAATGTGTGCACAACAGAATGACAGTGTCAAGGCAGAGATGGATTCTGCATATAAAACAGCTTCATGATGCCTTTGCAGTGGGTTTTTTTTTTTTACTTCTCCCATATTTCCTGATGACTGAACCCTAACTTGTTCTCTCTGAAGCAAAGGCACCTTTTCTCTCTTTTCAGCCTCACCACATTATATCTTTATATAACAACAGATATTTCCATCTGTTATCAATTCACTGAAACCACTGATTTACATGATAAAAAATAGTCGTTACATATAATATGTTTTCCCAGTATTTCTACAGGAGTGAACACTTTAGGTGATATAAACACCATGTGATGTCATCAAAGTACATACTGTGACTGGATAGATAATAGCCCATCCTCTACGGAAAAGCCAATTGGTGCTGAAGATTATTTTTAATTATCAAGAAGTTGCAAAGACGGCTTATGTTGCCACATAGCAACACCTTGCAATATACACTGCAAATGCGTTTTTTTTTTTAAAGAAAGAAATGGAGTTGGTTTCTGTAACTATGGCAACTGAGATTCCCTCCCAGTGCAATAATACAATAATGTGTTATGAGTTTTGGTGTTAAAGGACTCAAACTTGCTTTTTCTTTTTTCCCTTTTTTCCCTGGTGCAATGAAATACATTATGTTAATGTCTTATAAAAGTGTATGTGTCCGTGTGTGTTATTTCCAGGTTGCTCTTGAAAAAGAAGCTCGGAGAATTGGTGGATTTGATTACCACTTCTGGATTGGCCTCTCTGATATTGAGAACGAAGGGGACTGGAGATGGGTGGACAATACGACACTCCGGCATAAGTACCAGTGATATCTCATGCATAAAGTCATTTATTCATTTGTTTGTTTCAATCTGTATTCAAATAGCTCTTCTGCTTTCATTTTGACTTGTATAATACTGAGTAAACTGTCCAGATAGAAAATGAAAGAGCCAAAGCAAAGTAACATTATTATTACATTTACGTAATCAGCATAAGTGTAAAATTGAAAAAATTCCAAGCATACATAATTTCTTATGTCTTAAACTCAGACGCATCAAATCTAATTTCATGATCAATAAGTCAAGGAGATGGGTGACCTTGTTTTTCATATTTTTCAATAATGTACCTTATTTATTCTGTCCTGCTCGCTATCATTGTCACAGATATTGGGATCAGTGGAGCTCGGAGCCAGACAACCACCAGTCAGGAGGAGAACATGGAGAGGACTGTGCCACCTTAGACAGCCACTCAAAGACATGGTTCGATGTTCCTTGTGATCATGTTTATAAACGAATCTGCCAGATGGACGCCATTCCACTTAACTGATTGGTTACATGCTTAAAAATTTGGAAACTGCACAGAGCTGTGAGAGCTACAAATAGCAGTAATGTTACATGATCGGGAGAGAAATCCTCTGTCGGAATGAAATGACTATAAATATCATCATAGACCTTCAGGCATGATAATCATGTATTATTATTCTGTTTATCTTTGGGACAGGCTTTGGTAAATTTGCAAATTAAAACTTGAGCAGATGTTGCTTCAAACATAACATGTATTTTGTTCTTCTTATATGTGTATATTTTTTTTCTTTTTAAGATGAGTCTGCAATGTTTCATACTTTTAAGACCACATATGTGAATAAAACTTTCTTCATAAAAACAGTTGAATAGTTCTCTAGTGTCCTGTTGGCTCACTGGTGGCTTTGGTATTCTACTAAATTGGTTCTTTGTTTTGACCATATTGTGGATATGAGTTATGAGATCTCTACCAAAGAGTTTTTTTGCCTTTCCGATTATTTGTGATGGGCGTTTTGAATCTATTGCATAAGAATTGGAGAAATTACAGTTACGAAATGTCTGTTATCAAGGTTCCTCTTTACAGCACCATGCAGAATGAGGGCAATAAAAGAAACGGATTAAAAAGACACAAATAGGATTTCAGAAGATTGAAATACAAAAAAATTGAATACAGAATAAACTGCAGCTAAATCATAATAAACAACAGAATTCAAATTAGTACATATTTCTTTGCAAAATTAGGCTCCTGCACAAGTCTTTTTTATCTTTTCCCAAAGTGATGATTCTGACAGTGCCTTAATGAGGACAGCAATTCCTTTAGTTAAAAAAAGAAATTAATTCATTCCTTTGTTATTCCTTTAATCATTTAATGACTGCCTGCGGGATCCCTCAGGATATATTGAGTCCAACGTTGAGAAAGATTAGCGATTACTGATTCACGCGGCGTACACCGGATCACCGCTAAATGACGCTGTTCTGTCTCAACCGCTATCTTCATGTCCCACCCATCTGACGCTATCATCCAATCAGAGAGCACGTTGCTTTGTTATCGTACGTGTGCTGACAGCGGAACTTAACAACCGAGAGGGAGGCTACCTGCTAGAAACCAACACAACAAGGTACGTTTTGTGCACACGCAACAGTATTTTGCTATTTTTGTGGAATAATTTACGTCAGTATTTCATTTACCGCGTATCCATGCAATTTCGATGTGTTATCTAATCACTGAATACGCCTAAAATGGCGTGAGGCCTAACCTCAGCGGTTAAATGAAGCCTTGCGGCTACACGTCCGTTAGCAATCGAGCTAGCATGACACATAGCGCTTGAAGTATGATTAACCCATATTTTAATTAGAGGTCTCCTTTTACAGCATTCAGATATGAAGAAAATCACTCATACGTGTTTTGTACGTCTAGCATATTTTTTTTTATTGTTTTCAGTAGTGTGTTGATAGATAAAGGGATTAGTCTCAATATCATTATGCCGGTGAATTAGCCATGCAGCTAACTTAAAAACACGAGCAGGGAGGTTGGCTTCGTGAGCATGCCCAAAAGCAGTGAACATAAATGCATGTGAACAGTAAAGAATTTTTAAATGATTTGATAGGATTTATGTATTTAAGTCTCGTAATAGTGTGTGCTTGAAACTGTAAAGAAGGGTTATCTTGCGCTTATTTTTTTGTAAATTCAAATGTCTGTTTTTGTTTATGACTACAAATGTGTTGGTCACACTTGAGCTGTAAACACGTAAGTTGAATAACAGTTAAAATGCATCTTACCGAATGCTTGATTTTCTCAAACATGAGTTTATTTATTTATTTATTTTATAAAACTGTATTAATTAAGGAAAATTATCTTGCGGCTATATAACTTAATACTTAACTATTAAAGATATGCTATTGTTTTAGATAGAAAACGAAAGAGTGCGAAATGTAAGTGCAGCAGAGGGAGTTGTGGTAGATGTCTTCAGTGGTGGGTTGGAGTGTTGTTTTTGTAGTTTCGAAACAACTTATCTGCTGAGAACTGTTGTCCTTTACTGTTGCCACTCTGCCTGTCCATAATGTCTTAAAACTGAGTAGACTGGTATTCCAGTTGTTCCTGCAGCCGTGTCTCAGTGAAAAAAAACAATATTGCCTTCCCAATATCCCTGCTGTGTCCTTTTTAGGGATCTAACTTTGTCCATTTTGTTCCTGCTCTGCACCCACAACATCTCCTTTTCAGCTCATCTGGATTTGTTGGGCATTAGCTGCTCCCACGTGCAAACAACTTTCCTGTTGCTATGGTTATGCATCATAACAGATGTTAAAAAAGAAAAAAGGCAAGAATTACCAACAGAAATCATCCCAGCTGCACAGCATCTAAAACACTGAGAGGAAAAACTCTCAGTTTTCGGTAATGGTCCTAATCCATTGTCAACACTTGAAATTGTATCATTTGAACACTCAATTTTCTGTCATAACCCACAGATCATACAGCCATGTTCTCCTCCAGTCTGATACACTCTAATAATACTTCCTGTGAGCTTCATCTTTGATTCGCTACATTTGTTTTTATTTAAATATTACTGAATAATACTTGAGTCTAACAAATTGTATTGTTAGTTAGTTTACATCAGGCACGGCATTGGAAACTCTTGCCTTATTTACATACATACCCAACCCCACCCTGTGCTCATAATATATCTCTGACACTTTGGGGCTCGTGGACACTGGACATCTGCTCTGTAAATAAAAGGGATTATTTTACCCAGTGGCTTGAACAGTTTTGATGAGTCTGGTAACTCGGCCTGTTTGAAGCATTCTGTTGATTGTGTAGCATTTTGTATTCCTTTCCAATTCTTAACTTTGTATGTTGTATCAAATTTAAGAGGTGTGTAACATATTTCCCTCTCAGTGTCATGGCTCAGATAGTTACACCTCTTTGTTTACATTTAACTTATTTTCATCTCAGTTATAACATCCTGCTCAGTGCCAGGTATTTGTGGTCATACTATGTGATGTTAACTAAAGGAGAAGTTTCAAACTGCTTCACATGTGCTTTTGATTGATTTCTACTCATGTATCTATGTGCCATTGCTACATATTTAGTTCACTGCAAACAACATTGTTGGCAAACTTTAGCGCGTTAACAGACATTTGCAGCACAACTTTAGCATGACCTGGTCTCCTGTCAAAGCTTCACAAGGTGCAACTTGATATTTATCACCTTTTTAACATGACCCCACTGTCCCATGGTTAAATCCCTCTGCTCTCACTCACATTTTCACTTTACATTTCTTGCAACAACTTGCCTCAAAAATGATTTTATTGTAAGCACATTTACGTGACACTTAAACAAAAAAAATAGAGAAGGCATGCCTGTTGGTCTACAGCTATGCATAGATTAGTAGCACAAGTCAAAGTAACACCCACTTGACTTCCAGAGCTTGTGGATGAAGTGTGTTATTCACTTTACTGCTGCAGCTGATTAGCGTCATTAAAGTTACGTTAAGTTTATATGATGTTAGACTCAAACGTGACTTTTAGAGGAATGTAAGAGGAATGTTAGTCCAGCTGAACTTGTATTAAATCTGATTTCTCAAAAGTTGAACTAGCACACTGAGATAATGTGGCTGATGAAGGGTGACCAAAAAAAGCTCATGGGGGGGGCAGCATACTGCCACTTTTTGCCGACTTTGTTCTTTCCTGCACTTGACTACTTGGACAGGACAGTAATCCACAAGTTGTTCATAGTTTATTCTTGTCTTACCCTCTTTATGGACATTTTGTTTTCACTTTCCACTCTTCTAAGGCAGCTTTAAGATAATTTTAATTGATATATGCAATGTGTGTTACTGACTAGTTTCAACTCTTTATTGAAGCTAAGTTGTGTTTCCGCTGAATGAAATATTAAATCTCCCGTCTTTGGGTTTCACGGCACCATTACTGTATCATCTGAGGTGAAATTCTGTCAAGAAATAGACCTTGTTAACTGTCCAAAAAAAGTCTTAGAAGTAGTTTGCAGTGATCTACAGAGCCTGACTAGTGATCTTCAGAGTACATTTTGGTTCCTTATTAGACTTGAGTCTATTGAAGTGTTTACCATCACACTGAGTTAGGGCTGTAACATACAATAGAGGAATCTCAGAGCTGCCAAAGTCAATTTTCTTTTCTTTTCTTTTGTTACCATGTAGTTTTTATTTATTATTTTTTTCCAGTTGTAGTATAGTAACATAGAAAGAAAACGAATGAGTAAAAATCAAAGGAAAGCGAAACAAAAATGTCGTACAATTCAAAACGATGAAATCTACTGCTGCATCACCAGTACGCTCAGTCACAAGGAAGATAACTGCTGCCCAGGGTGCACCTTAAACTTTGCAAGGTGATCTAAATAATTGTCAAGGCTGGTCGAACCTCTTGGAATTGTTCATCATGTCGTATCGAATTTTCTCTATGCGCAGGACAGAGGTATGTTCAGTTAGCCACGTCTTGGAAAAGGGTTTCAGTTCTGACATCCAGAGCACTAAACTCAATACCTTCGTTAGTATCATTCCATACATAATGGATTTCTGGCCGGGGGTGATGGGAACAAGTCAATACAGACAGAGAGTAGTGGAACAGTGCCTCCTCTGGGTCAGGTTTAAACACATAGTAACACGTTTCAGAAAGCCATTCGAATATGTTACAGAAATCATCCAGCTTTGGAGATTCCCAGAAAAGGAAGCCATCTGCAGACTTCCACATAAAGGAGAGACAGTTGGATAGATTCCATGTAGCTTAGTTTTTGAACAATGAAGTCTTTGCATGACCTTAAACTGAATTAAGTGATGTCTGGCGTATATAAAAACAATGCTGAGCTCTGCCGAGGCTGAACGTTCTCATCGGTCCGTGACCCCAGCTCCTCTTCTCGAGCTTTCTTTGAAGAGTGAGCGGGAGAATTCCCTCGATCAGAAAATACCTTAACAAAATCTGAGATCAAATGTTTTCTATGAGGTGGGCCGAGAAAAAGCCTATAAACCCAGCTTTCCCTAGGGAGAGACTCAAAATGAGGTATGTTTTGGTGAGCACACCTTTTTATTATTCAAAAAGAAAATGTTTGAGTCTCTAACTAAAGTTCAGTGTTTAGATTAAAATAAGAAACAGTAAAAAAAAAAGATGAAATGTTTTATGGATGGGCTTGGAGGTGCCAGAAGACGAAAGGGTAACACTGTGTTAACAGTGCCCGTCAGTGTTAGTTTTTATACTAATTAATACTTTTCTTTTATATTAATACATAATCAGAATTTAATTACATGACAGTTGTCAATGACAACAGAACAATAAAGCTGCTGCCTACGGTAATCATTTCAGTTATTTTGCAGTTTAGGAACTTCACAAAATATCAGTTAATGTTTTATTCTCCTTCAATTATGTATGTACTTCATTTGAAAAACAGCATCTTACATCATCCTTTCAGCAGGCTCACAGATTTAACGACATTCATCTTGTTGTTTTTTTTAAATTCAGGATAAATGCACAGATGGAGCCAATCAAGTCTCAGATTCAGAGCTTGATTAGACTTTGAAAAATACCTGAGATGATAAGACAGTGTGTCTGAAATGCACAGTAGGTTAATTTGCTTAGCCGGAACACATGTCTGCTCATCTGTTCAGCCTGTCTGGGAATACACTCTGTGGTCCTCTTTGATGGTGGTCCAGTGGGACGACATGTGGAAGATGTCAACGTGTGAATCTGAATGCCATCAGCTGCGCCTGAGATGCATAAAAAAAAAATTAAAAAAACCAGGCACACCGGCGGATTTCCAAACGCGGTTGCACTAATTTTAGGAAGTTGCCTCGGGTAATGAAGCCAGCCTGATGCAACGGCAATGGTTTTATTATTCATCCGTAACAAACCCTTCCATTGTGTCCCAGGATGTGCCAGCTGGGATTAAAGATCAGTTGTACGTGTCCTCACACTAGTATTTTGTCTGTTTTCTTTTGACACTTTTGAACTGCAGTTATGCTTTTTAATGTTTGGCTAGTTGGCATGACTGTTAATTCATGGAATTATCCCTTTTATTTGTTTTGATCTAGTTCTTTCTAAATTGCAAATATCTGGTTTGGGGCAGAGGCGGATTTATATCACTACTTTGGTAATTACTCTGGTTTTGTGTGGCTCTGTGTCGTGTTACTTGGCAGAGAATGGGTTTGATGACTATACATGCCCCGTTTCACATTCATTACACTTGTTGCCCACAGTGGTGCTACACACACTTCTCTCCCACTACCTGAGTGGCTCTTTTGGTTGTTTGAGGGTCAAGAGTCCTTGGCTTGGATGAGAAGGAGTATTGTTCAGTTGTATGGATGTCCTCTCTTCAACAGGCTAAAAGTGACTGCATCGTTTCGAGGTGCAAAACATGACTTCTTTTTGTGATGTTGTGGAGTCCCACTTGTTATAATGCAGCATTTTTGCACCTATTAGAGTATTTTAGGGAAGATTTATTTTCATGACGACTGCAAATGGTAGAGCTAGGGCAATAAGAGACATTGTTTCCTTGTTTTTATGTCAAACCAGCTCCAATGCTTCTGTGTAGTACTTATTTCTGACCTGCTATCTGTGTGTCTTGTTGGCTTTGCTCCTCTGCATCAGATGGAGGTGGAGCAGCTCCTGTCTCTGTCAGGCTCAGCACTGGCCCAGGCTGTCAGCTCTCTGCTGGAGACCCCAGGCCTCTATGTTTTTTCTGACATCCTGGAGCTGCCTAATGTCAGAGAGGTAAACAAATTCTCACACTATATCCCCCTTCACACTCCCTGTCGTTTTGGTGTTTTGTCTGACCTGACATGCAGGGGGGGCACAATGAAAATCTGAGGGACCGGTGATGCAGACGGGCGCAATGATTGTTTTTAAACCACACTGGACCACATCGACTTTACACTGTGGGTTGGTGAAGGGTACATCCAGTCACACACTGAAGACCTGACACCATCATACAGTATAATATAGACAATACTCTGTCAATGATCTTTATTTTGGAAATAAAATGCTGCTGTTGCAGAAGAAGGGGATTTATCGGAACCATGGCTCCATTACTAAAGTAATGTCCTTGGAATTATACAGGAAATGCCAGACCAGTGGGAGTATTTGGCAAGGCTTTGCAACACTTTTACAAACTTTAACAGTCAAATTACATCTGTCCTCATTTACTGAACGACTGTTATGTGCTTTCAGGCTGCTATAACAGAAGAGGATCATTATTGCAGAGAAAATTTGCAGATGATGCGTCTGAAATGAAATGTTGGGCCGGAAAGGGGCTATAAAATCTGCAGAACTGTTTATTGCATATATATATATATATATATATATATATACATACAGATGTGTATGGAGTAGAGAAACTAGCCAGGCTTAAATTGTGATTGAGAGAGACAAAAAGGAAAAAGTGAGATTTTGTTACTGTTCCAACCAAGTGAAAAATATGAAAGCAAATTAGAAAAAATATGCATCACTGGACGCTCACCGAGTCCCCCAATTCAACTCATTACTTGCTGGACCATTTGCTTTATGTCGCTCTCAGAATCTCTTCCCATAATTGCTGTCTTTCATATCAGTTTCTTCCAATTAAATCCATAAAAACACAGAAAAGTAAATGTATAAACATGCATCATGATGTCACAGACTTTAATACAACTTAAAGTTTTACCTCTGTGTCATCTTTTTATGCCACTGTTCAAGGAGACAAGTTTGATCTAAAATGTCCTGCATATATTTTCATCAGATTGTGTCTTTAGATGAGCTGCAAATATTGGCTAATGATGAATTATTGTCACATCAAGCCTTCCTCTTGCAGGATAAGCTTTGCTTGCAGTTTCAGAGTGTCTTCTTCTCAGACATTGTTGTTGGTTCAACAGAATGGAGCATTTTCTTTTCATTTTCTTTAAATGCGTGTTGAGCACTTGTCAAATCAGCGTGGCAATTATAGGAGTCGGATAACTCCAGCAAAGCCCATTTACATCTTTTTAAGTCTCGGCAAACACTCAGCCAACACTGAAAATTTTACAGTAGCGTGTTTGCCACGTCTGGAGGGAATTTTTCACACCTCGGCTGTGTTTGTGACAGGCAAAACAATTTGTAATTAAAATTCCTATAATCGTACAGTTAGTTCTTGAGAAACGGTGTGCGTGTGATTTGAGCCGGGACCTGAAATGTACTTATCAGATTCCAAAGACACAGATTTTTAAGCATCATATGAACGCAGTCCTCCTAAGTTTGAATAACTTACACAGTCAGGTGTTTGTCGTCTTTCTAACCTTTACTGACACACTCATTTGGACCTCTCCTCAGAGTTGCTCGCTGTACGTAGATAAAATGCAGCTTCACAGTTTTCATTACCTATTGTATGCTGTCACATAATTTCTTTTTCATCATTCCTCCAAACCACAGCTGGAGAATGGCCCACATGCACCAGTGTACCAGCTCCTGAACCTCTTTGCCTATGGAACCTACTGCGACTACAAAGGTACTGCAGCCGCAGCACTATGTAAATAAGTAATAGTGCGGGTCTGAAGCTGTATTTCTTTGCAGCAAGGCAGGCACCTTAACGCGGAGGATTTGAACACTCACAAGAGACACTGCAGGCGGTTTATTAACAGATAAAATTACTGGAGCCCTTTAATCCATTTAGACAGGTTTTTAGCAAGTGTTGTCACTGTCTGATGATTGTGTGACACCAACTCTGGAGCAAATAGACTGTAAACGAATCTTTTGTGGCTTAATTTTTCGTCTGTGTAATGCATCAGTAAGCTTCAACTAGAGATAGAATGTTTGATTATGTTTGAATTAATGCTGAATATCAACCAATAGCCTGGAAAAACAATGTAGCCCACTTCATTGTTTCCCTCCCACTTGAGTCGTGCCGTCAGGAAGCACATTCACTTTCACAGGGCTGTGTAGTGAAGCCCTTAGAGGAGCTGTCAGAGCTGCTGTCTCAGGGGATCTGCGTCCCGTCACCAGGGAGGCAAGTCTGAGGGAGGCATGGTCACTGGAGACAGTCCTGCTCCCGACTCCCCCCCCCCCCCCCCCCCAATTCTGTTGTTTGACTGCTTAAACAGCGCCATCCGCGCCTCCAAATTGCTGTCTAACATTACACTTCATAATAATAAAAGGCCTCGATCATGTTTGACTGTGTTTTCCTACTCTGTGCCTCATCCGTTGTATATATTCTTGTGTGTTGATGTAGAGCGAGCAGCCTCTCTTCCAGAGTTGACCCCAGCACAGAGAAACAAACTCCGTCATCTGTCAATTATCAGTTTGGCTTCCAACCTCAAGGTACACATTCCCCCAGTTTTTACATAAAGGTGCACATGTGCTGAAATTTAGGATGTCTTTTTTCCTTTTTAATGATAGATGGTAGATTTTCTGCACCCGCCACAGTGCTTCAGAAAAGCAAACCCGGATATTAATGATACATGGAAGATGTTGCCTTTAATTATGACTTTGCTGTTTTATTCTGGCTGATAATCAAGTTGTCTTGAGTCTGTGTCATTTCGTATTTAATTGTATCTTTCATGACTATGATAAGGAAATATGTTACTTTTCAAGTCATTTTTCCCTTTGCACTTTCCAGTGACACTGCACCTCTCCTTGTGCCCTTTTCTTTCTCTGCTCCCAATAAATAATTGATTCATTATCCTCACCAACACTGTCCCTGTTCCCCTTATATATCTCTTTCCATTAACATCACTCCCCCTGTTTTTCTCCTTTATGTGTCACTGCTTTCCCTGTATGTGGGCTTGAACTCTCTAATTGCCCAGTGATGGACTGTTAAATTTCAGACTTCTTTCATCCTACTCTGGCAGTGACATTTAGACAAATTATCATTTTTACTGTCACATTTTTAGCCATTTTCCAACAAACCGTTGAAGCATAACCCAATTTGCTAGCTGTTTACCCAGACGTGCAGAAAAAAAGGGAATAAGAGGATTAAGTTGCTCTTTTTCATGTTTTTTCTTCTTTCCACCTCAGTGCCTGCCATACTCACTGCTCCTGCAGCAGCTTGAGCTGAAGAACGTGCGGGAACTGGAGGACCTGTTGATCGAGGCAGTTTACTGTGACATCATCCAGGGCAAACTGGATCAGAGGAACCAGCAGGTGGAGGTAGACTGCAGCGTGGGTCGTGACCTTGGCCCGAACGAGCTCCCAAACATAGTCAACACCCTGCAGGAGTGGTCGGTGTCCCCTTTATGTATACATGCCCACACTTGAGACTTCTCTTTCAATTCTGTTGTTTTGTAACTCCGTCTACCTCCACCTCCGTCCGCGGCTCTCTTCCCCGCAGGTGCTCAGGGTGCGAGGCGGTGCTGTGTGGGATTGAGGAGCAGGTCTCGAGGGCAAACCAATACAGAGAGAGCCAACTAAAGGTTAAAGTCCAGGTGGAAACAGAGGCAAGTCCTTCCTCTCTTCAGCCCACAGTTACACCAGAAAACTCAGTAAATGTCTCTTTCCTTTTTTTTTTTTTTTTTTAGCTCCCGGCTGTCTGTGGTATTTAAGTTTCTTCCTGACTACACATTTTCTTTTTTTCCCCACCATCTGCTTGCTTTAATCATCCCCTCTGTTTTTAAACTGGCTTCAGGATCCTTTTCTAATGCACTTCGAAGTAATGGCACATAGCTACATTTTTATTATTATAAATTCCCTTTTGATTGAGTTTAGGTATAGCTTTTTCTGTTAAGGGAAGTTTGTGACTGGAGCTCAATCGCTTCCATTTACCCCAACAGGTCACAATAACAGTGGCATAGCATTACAGCCACAGTTTAGCATGAAAGAGTTGTGTAAGACAACTTCTTTTCTTTTTTTGGACTTTAGTATAATTGAACAAGAAATAAGTGTGCAACTTGAACAGGGATCCTGGTTTTTTTTGTTGATTTAAAAACTGGTGTGGGCAGAAACGGTTACAGCATGTAAAGCCTGTTCCAGTGTGCATACAACTATCAGCCACAACATTAAATCCACTTGCTTTATGCTGTCGGAACACAACGCCTTGGGACGTTTTGTTGACACCGAATGCTGTTCATCTGGTTTTATATTTGTGGCTGATTGGGCTCCTGACTGTTGCTTTTAGATGGACCGGGTGGAAAAAATGTTGTTCTCCTCACAGCATTAAGATTGTAATCGGTCTCCATTTTGTGCATCAGGTTTCAAACCTTCAGAAAACGTTAAAGGCCAGCGCCGCCTCGCCATCTTCGGGCCCCGCCCCCGCAGGAGCCGCCTCCAATCAGGACGCAGACCAGCCGGCAGAGCCACGTGACCCCGCCTCCTCTCAGGAACCAAGACAACCAGGCAAAAAAAGTTCAAAGGTGAAAGGGTGAGTACTGTCGCGTCACCTTGATGTTTTGTGGCTGTGCTCAGTGGGCAGCTCGGTGTCTGCCACAGGAATGAACTCTGGGATACTGACGTTATGTTTTTATTTAGACTTGTGGACTCAGAATGAATTTTGCTTTTTTTTTTCCCAAGAAAGAATTGTTATTTATTACTTCCAGTCAGAATTGGAACAAAAAAGCTGCATATGCAGGATTTTTTTCCCTTTAATTATTCTATAGCCGCTTCTCCTTTTTTTTTTTTTTCTTCCTGTAAAGCACTTTTTGTAAATATACAATTTGTAAATATTAATCACCCTCTCTGAAGGTATAACCATAACACTATAAATAGCATCATTTCCAACCCTAAAATAAAGCCAGCAGTGCAGTGTTCTTGCAGAGAGCAAAAGTTAATTCCACAGAGGAAACTGAAAAGTGAGCGGCTCCAACCCTGCGCAGTGAATCTCTTCCTGTTCTTCTAACCCATGGCTAATTTCACATCTTTCCCGAATTCTAAAATGTCACTGGATATATAAATGTCCCGCATTCTTGCTTCCTGAAAGAACCGTTCCCCCCTCCAGTGACTCGTGGAGACGTTTCACGTGTGTCGGCTGTTTATGTTGTCCCTGTTGAACAGAAAACTGTGATTATTTTCTGGCTGCCTGTCACATTTTGATGAAGCGCAGAGCCCTGTAATTTCCATCATTCAGCACTGCGCTTCATTCAAATGAAGATCCCCTCAATGTTTTAAATTCCAAATTAATGATAGCTTAACCTCAATCCTCAAATTAAAATGAGTTTTGACACTATTTCTGTATAGAGCTATTTAAAGGATGTGACTGATACTGCAGCAATTATAATTAGAAACTATTTCTTTGCCTTAATTCTTATTAATTTTCAGAAATAAAAGAATCCACTCAAATCAGATCCGGTGTACATATATTAAATACTGATTGTGAATATTTTAACACAGACACTTTTGCTTGCAGGTTGCATTAGTGACGATTTGAATAAGTCTCAAACAAAGCTCCAAGTCAGTGTTTTTATCAACTGTGCTCCATCCAGGCTGCGTGGCAGTGGGAAGATCTGGTCCAAGTCCAACTGAGGACAAGATCTTGAGATGTGGGGACTGCAGCACTGATGGACACTTGCTAATTAAAGGACACGTTGGCACGTTGACGGACAAACGATTACATTAAACAATGTGACCACTGTTGATGGATACTCTCCTCACATACACTTTCACAGTACAACCACGCAGCTTCACTGGAGCTTCACTCATCACCTTTACGGATTCAGAAACGCACACCTCGCTGATTGATAAAACACATGTGACGTTCACTCCTGCCGTTGTCAAAAGCACTTGTAACACACGAGGACAGAGAGTAGTCTGCAGCAGGAGTCAGTTGCCTTTGACCAGAAACAGGATCCGTGTATTTGATGCGTATGTTTGTGTGTATCTCTTCTTTTGGTTTAGATTAATTCTATGTTGCTTTGTGTTTTTTTTTCTCTCTGCGGAGTTGAGACATGTACAATATCAGAATATAAATTGTTGGAAAATAAAACGAAGCCCTGTACTTATCTGGACTGCCTTATTAATGTCACTGTCACTTCTTTTATTAAACGCACTTCAAAGTGCATCTCTGGAGGGTGTACTGCTAAATGTTAACTCGCAGAAGGGGGCTACCCGTTAGGAGGTCAAGTCATTAATTAGGGCACGTCCCGAAAGAGATTAATGTATTATAGAGTTGAGGCTTCCTCTGTGCGATACCAGAGTGACTAGAGACACACACACATATGCATAACAAGGGCATTCATATTTTATATGCGCATTTTCTGCCCAGAGCTTCTTCTTTTAGTGTCAGAATTGCCTGCCACGCTTCCTTATACCTCCATCATGTTGTCAAAATGTGCTCGCCCTGTCCATCCTTCACTCCTCCAGTTCCGTTTCCTCTGAATTCTCCACTCTTCATCCCGCATGACATTAACGGCATCAATTAGCTGACCGGCAGCGACAATGACGAGCAAGCAGACAAGGAAATGATCCTGTTTGATTTAACCCTGCATCTTTCTCAAGCCTCCCTCTCTTCAACATCCCTCCTCACCTCTATAAATAGTGGTGTTAATTTCAGTCGGTGTGACTGAGCTTCATTGGCTCATATTTTTACAAGATTGGAGCTGCGAAGTCTAACAGCTGTACGCCTCTTAGGGTGTTTGTGAATGACGACTAGTTGAAGCAGCAGCCATGTGACCAGTGACTGCATTTATGACTCGATGCCTAACTTCTGAAATAGTTGTTTGTCCATCATGGTTACAGATTGCTGCAGCATCTGCTGGTATGTGTCTTGTACAGCCATTAAAACCTTCAAGCGGAACCCGGCCAATCAATTACTCTGATTGATCAGTAAAATGCCCAGGGGAGGTGCACGAAACGCGAGCTGCACAGCAAACTGGTGGAGAATCTGAAAATACTCAAGTGGCATTTTTCTTCTTGTGCCTGCCCTGATTTTATTGAAATTTGTTTGAAAACGACACAGAAGAAATTCTTGCTTAGCATCCTGTTAATCTTTCTAAAGCAAGAGAAATCCATATGAGGTGAGCAGATAAGGAAAAGCTTCAGACACAAGCAGCCGCATTATATCCCTCCCTCCTTTTACAGCTGCTCCTCAGCGGTAAAAACATGATTGGCACATGCAGGACTTTTTAATGCCAAGTCCATGGTTGAAAATCAATGCTAGGCTGTGGACTAAATATTCACTTCAGGGGAGGAAAGATTAGGATACAGGGGTAGCTATTAAAATGCACAGTGTAAGCTTTATCCTTCCCATAAAGCATTGCGGATTGCACCGCTCCCTGGGGAATTCATTCAACATGTACTGAAATAAACAGACACAAAGCTAAAACGCCAGTGTTGAGTCTTTATTGAAGTTCCATGGTACAGAAAGACCACATTTCTACATGAAAGCTACTAAAAATCACAAGACTGGATATCTGGAGGATTGTACGAGCTACCATGATGCCACCAGCACAATGTCTGTCGTGGAAATGTGTGGAAGTGGGAGGGCAGGGGGGTTCATATCTCAAAGCTGCTTAGAAAAGTTGGATAAAACAAACTAATATTTGGCTTTTAAAGGTTCTGTAAGACACCACTCACTGATAGATAAAATAGACATTTTAGAAATGATTGAGTCAAAGCAACTCTCAGAAGATTTCTGACTGTATACATGCTGATTCATCGGGTACAGATACGATGCTTCTGGATGTACTACACTTTCCTTTGGTGCACCCGAGACAGCTGATAACGACACAAAGGGAAATGATGGTGGTTTTTTTCCTCCAGATTGAGATACAAAGCTGACAGGTGAAAGAGTTAAAAAAAAAAAAAATGTATATGCTGCAGCAACATCAGTCCCTTGATCACACGTCTAGTTCACTGAAACTCATTTCCATTTCAACATAAATCTGTCTTTTATTACGTATCATCCAAACCTGGGGGAAAAATGTTTTCTTTTTTGTCACTGCAACGGTTGCTCTAGCTTTACGTGTTTATGGGTATTTTATCTCCACCAGAGGAAGTGCTCTATGTTTAAGACATCTCTACAAAGTCCAGCAGGAACAAAGCGCGCTTTACAAAGGTTCGACAAAGAAATGAACGTCGGCCAGATAATTAAGAGAACAAATCATGAGTGTACCAGCAACAAAACCGACTCGTCTACATCTGCAGAGGAACAGAGCCACACTATTTGCATTCCAGGCTCCCAAAGCGGGGAATAAACAGCAGTTTTTGGAGCGTGACATGTTAAACACATTGCCTGTTGGCTACAGTCATGCCAAGTGGCTTTGTGAAAGACCCCGTTTTGGGCTTGGAGATGCTGAGAATGGCTTTTTAACCATTTACAAGCCTGCTAAACTGAAATGAATGTTCATCTTTCATGAGAAAGAACAGTCTGCTGAATTGACATTAATACTGAGCAGCTGAGTCCTAGGTTGTGGAAGCACAGGTAGGGCACCTCGGGGGTAATGGAATGTTGTGTCGCTGGTAAACTGCTTGTTTGTGAATTAGTCATGGCGGGTTGAAGCACAGAGCCGCTGGGTTGCTTGGCAGAGCTTGGGGCCATACAAACGGCTGAAAACAGGGAACAAGTCACAGTGATGCACATGAAAGAAATTTCCAAGCCCAAGAAAGAAAGAAGGGAGCAAGCAGTCGAGAGATGGGTTTTGATTTTTTTTTTTTTTTTTTTTTTTTGACCTCAGGGAAGCCGAGAATCTTTGTGATGGCTGGATACCTGGGATCCCTGAACTTGTTTCACAGTTTGAGAGAAAATAAAACAGCACTGCAGGCGCACCCCTCAGGTCCTGTTGACGTCTCTCCCCGTAGAAATGTTTACCATATGGAAAAACAGCTACCTCACAGGTTCACAACTGGGATCCTGACACGGCAAGAGAGAGAGAGAAGAAGAAGAAGACTCAGAGAGGAGGAAAGGAGGAGGGCGGCAGGGTTTGTGATGGGGGGGGGGCATAAAGGCCTGAAGCTTGTGTAGATGCAAACGGAACGCTGCATCCCAGGGGAAGGAGAGGGTGGTGGGAAGAAGTGATGGAGGAAAAGCTGATGGGGTGGAGGAAGTAAGAAGGAGCACTGGAGTGAAGCTCTATAATTATCCTGATTGAGATTAGCTTTAAATGCCCTGAAATAAAAGTATCATTTCATGAACGGTGGCTAGGTGTCTTTTCAAAGGCCCACAATGACTCATCTTAAGAGGGAGTTTAAAACACTGATACATCTTACAGCGGCACCAACACTCCAGGCCTGAATACTCTACAGAGAATAGCGCTGCTGCTGCCCAATTACACTTCATGCACATCCTTACAGCACATGCAAAGAGGTAATAAGGCTGCTCTCACACACACAAAGAAGCAAACTTGAATCCAGAGGTGCACAGAAACTCACACATGCACTTCAGACTCGTGGACTTAGACACACAATCACAGACTGTGCAGAGCTGTTGAGGCGACTCATTACCTCTCCCTGTCGGTGAAGGAGGAGGAGGTGCTGTGCAGCGTCTGCCTGCTATCCTCCGATGCAAGGGAACGAGGGAGTGCAAGGGAGAGGGGGGGGGGCACGCCACGGGAAAGCGGGGGTGGATGCTGGGAACAGCTGCGATCGTAACTGAGAGAAAAGGATGGAAGGATGTGTGGAAAGGGAGGAGTGATAAGGATGGAGAGTTGAAGAGGGAAACAAGGGGTTGGTGGTGGAAAAGAAAAGAAAAGAAGGATTATGGGTCGAAGAAAAGAAAAGGAGCAGAGCAAAAAAAAAAGATTAAACAAAAAAAAAAAGTCGGAGTTGGAGTGAGATGTGGCAATAAAAGAAGATTAGAAAAGGAGAGGTTAAAATGAGGGGGTGCACACAGAGAAAAGATAAGTAGAAGGAGCAGAAGAAAGAAAGGAAGGTGGAGATGGGGAAACAGAGTCAGAGAGCATCAAGGAACAGTTGAGCCATTTAGCATCAGCGAACACATTACCCTGCCACTGTGAAAAGAGAATTAGTGCACGCATCGAACTCATTAAAACACTGTCAGAGGGGTGGAGGAGGGAGGGCGAGAAATGGAGACGGAGACAGAACTGTGGGATGAGGGGAGGGGGGGGTCAAGAAGAAGGCTACAAGTTGAGGAAATGAACAGAAGGACTGACGTATCACCAAGGTGTCGTGCCATTACTTCACCAAGGAGTGAGTTATTGTGAAGACACATTGGAGCATCACATTTTCAGGCTCTTAAGGACACTTTGATGCACAACAAAGCTGTTCTCACAGCCATAAAAGCCATCCTACAGCCTCATCTTTCCTCAGTAACACCTGTCCTCTTCTGGCTCACTCCTTCTCTCACCATATACACACATAGTCATACACAAACAACGTCACACTTGATGACATTATCCACACTGACAAATTTTAGGGCTGGGAAAATCACTGAGCACATATGCTACTCCTCTATAATCATAATGAACTGGACGTTGGCCAATTTCCACTATAGGCTATCATTTCAGTCCATCTGCACCCCCTCCCGTTCGTTCCACGGCACTTTTCTCCAACACATGGCGTTATTTACACATTTATGACTCTGTAGCGCAAGCCACTCTATAGCGAGGGCTCTGTCTCCTGTCTAAATCCTTGCAATTCGCTCTGTTGTAACGCCACTTTAGATCCAGCAGCAGCATGGGCTTTCCCTCCACAGCACGGCAGGGGCCGGTGAAAGTAAGTTCTCGTGAAAGCCAGAAGTAAGTGAAGGCCAGACTCAGGAACAGAGAGAAAAGGGGGCTTATCGTGTATCAGCTCAAGGCAAGCTGGAGGATTATCTGTAGATCTGCAGCCTGACTGGTGGTGCTGGGAGATAGGAGACCGGTGAGGGAGATAAGAGGTGTACCGGCTGTGCAAAGACAGCCAGTGTTAAAGTAAGAGAAGGGAACACATGTATCTCAGACAAAGACAAAAATCCCTGAGAGGTGAAAGAGACGGGAGGAAAAAGAGGAGTGTGACAGCAAAACTAAGATTAAGTGAGGGTATGGAAAAAGGGATGTGAGGGAGAACAAATTATCAGGCAATGAAATGAAAAATGAGGATACAATAGACATTGGGGCAAGATACACAGATAGGAGAAGCATTGTGAGGAAGAAGAGAGTTAAAGTGTAAATAGGAGAAGAGTGTAATGAGGGTCCCGGTGGTCAAATAAACTGGCTGTTATTGGTCTGATCAGCAAAGTGTGTGAGTGCTTCTCTACATCATATAGATGACTCCTCTTTTCCACCTAATAGCCAGCCACGTGTGCACGGGTACTTCCTTCCCAGCATGAAAACATAACATATACAGTAAAAGAAACCCCTAACCTGTGTTTACTGTGGCATTTACATGCACTCAGAGGTTTAATGGCAGATGGGCCATTAAAGCACACTCTACTGAAGCCATGCTAATGCTCAAACTCGTATCGGAGCAGTTTTTTCTCGTCTCTCCCACCCTAATGGTTATGGCACATGTTTAATCATTGCAACACTAATGGCTCCAAATGACACATCTGTGCCAACTGTGACTTTCAGGAGCACAAGTGTTGTTAATAAAGTCATTAGTAAGCAATTACTCAGCTTTCACTTGAGGGCGGGACCACGCAGAGCCATTACGTAACCATCGATGACAGACCCAAAAACACAACATGTATCTATTATCCACTCTGAAAGGCACACTTTCAGATCCCCAATACATGAGGCATGTCATCTTTCAGGGGGCAAATTAGTACATTTTTTAGTACCAACTCTCTAGACTCTCAAATCTCCTCACAGGCTGAGCCAACTTAAATCCCACTGTTCTTGAAACAGTCCATTTTCTATCCCTCTTCACCGAATAAAGATAATAACCAAGTGAGCAAAGCCCGATTAGACCGTTTAAGACAGTTATATTATTAATGAAGTGCAATTATCCAGTAATTAAATTCAAAAAATAACCCCATTTTAAGTAGAACAGTTATGTTTTATTCATCTCGTAACTCCTCACGTTTATATCCTAGCTCCTTAGTTTGGTCCTAATCCCCACTTCGGGAGCTAAGCAACTCTACAACGGACCACAACACATCCTCACTTCAATTGTAATTGTCATTATTACTCCAGTTTTAGGGTTCCACAAATCCACAACGCAGGCATATTAATGGAGGCATTTTGTACTGAACCTCAAACTGATCAATGTGTTTTAACATGAAACCTTTGCCACAGACACCCCTGAAGTGTTTTAATCAAAATCAATGGCGAACACTTTCCTGCCGTAGGACAGGTGTCCGGCTCACACAGGGAGACTCGCTCAATCATTCACTGTTAGTCAGCAACACCCATCTCACATTCATGTATTCAGACAACGTTTTGAAGAAGAGAGTTCAGGTTCCTACCAGAGTTTTGCTGTAATGATGACTGCTGTCAGGATGAGCAGCGAGGAGATGGTCACGGTGACGTAGAACTGAGGGTCCACTGTAACAAACATACACACATACTCATGCAGTTACCAATCGCAGACTGTGACCATGTCTAATTGTATCCTGAACAACAGAGGAAATGGTTTTTTGTTGGGTTTTTTTAAAAGCCAGCTGAGGTCTGTTATGTGCAAGAATCTGGCTTCCAACTCTAACAATGATCCAGTGACATCTTCTGTGTATTTTGCAGTTTTGACAACAACCAATTCCTCCCTCTGAGTGATGAGAACTTTATTAGGCATTCTCCACCACAGACACGGCCAGCTGCACACAGCAGGATGTCAGCCTTCACCTCAGTGACAGCTAATTCCCTGGAGGACTCCTGGCGTGTGTGTGGGCTCACATGGACGTCAGTTCAAAGCCACTTTATTTAGAAATCCTTCATGTGCATCTCCTGATGCCCACCTTCCTCGGGCACTGTCTCCTCTGCCTCCGTCCCTCCATTCTCCACTTCCTCCTTGTCCCTGGACTCCAGTGTTGCATGTTGGGGATGAATGCTTGGATCAGGGTAAAGCCCGTCCTCTGGCGTGGCGGAGCTCGCCTCCTCCTGGTTTTCATGCATGTGCAGGTGGTCCGTTTCCTGGCTGGAGAGGAAATGGTAGGTCTCATCCTCCAGCGGCTGCGTGGGACCCCACACCACCGCCCACAGCGGGGTGGGTGTGACCTGGGCCCTGACGGACAGCTGGACTGACAGTGTGTCCGCCTGCTCCTCGCCCTCACCTTCATCATGGTTACAGGTGGAGGGCTGTGTCACCAGAGCAACCAAGAGGAGGGAGAGGATGGCAGTGAGTCTTGCGACAGGAGAGATGGAGCTGGAAGTAAAAGTGGAGAAGAAAAAAAAATGAGAGGTGGTGGAGAGACAGAAGAGTTATCAGAGAAAACTCATTGCCCAAAGGCGCCCTGCACAACCTCAGCAGATCACTCAGACATTGATTCCCATGCCAGCCATCAATCAGAATGACATTTTATGCATCTGCATCCCATACTCAGAAACTATCCATCTTACCATCTCTCCATCGCTTCTCTCTGTTCACTGAGACCCTTCTTCTCCGATCATCTCTGTAAGATAAAACAGGAGGGCAAGAGAGAGAGATGGAAAAGGAGGAAGGGGGAGGGTCCTGCTTTTTTCCTTCTTAATCTCTTTTGTCAGATTAACACCATGTAAACATAGAAACCAGCGCGAGTGTGGCACAAAGCCAACTCTGTCACCCTTATCTAACAGGGGAAAAAAAAAATCGTCCACAGATTCCCCAGGGCATCTAAATTTAACACTCAATTATGCACCACATGTTTGTAGAGAATCCACATCTCCATGCAAAAACATCCAGAAGTACACACTCACTGTCGGTACAGTTGTTTCACACATTTACAGCGCACACACCTGAGCACAGCACATTAATCATCATTAGAAGCATCATGCATGGAGTCAGTACTCAGTATGACACTTTAGGCAAAGAGAGGTAACTTCCTATCAACAACTGCTGCCTAAATGCCACAGAAATGCCACTCAGGGACACACGAGCGCACCGGGAGACGGACACAAGCACTCCGACACATATCAGTTATCATGCTTACCTCTGGCAGTGGAGAGAGGGAATGAGAGAGGGAGACGGAGAGAAAGGGGGGAGATACAGAAAGCAAGTGAGAAAAAAAAAAGCATCGGTTGCCGTAGCGACTGAGACATGTAGAGTCGGCTAGAGTATGAAAGGGGAGAGAGAATGATGTAGGGGAGGGCCAGGGACTGTAGGAAAGAGATTTAAATGCTAATTATGTTTTCTTTTTTTTAAAGAATGGGTTCAATTAAATGGACACAGAGGAAGAGAAATGAATTTGACAAGGCAAATAGAAATGATACAGAGGAAGACGTTAATGAGATCATTTTGGAGGCGAGAGGTTAAAACAACCTTTTTTTTTTTTTTTTTTTTTTAAACTCTTCAACGATGTTTACAAAAGCAGCATGGATACCCCAGAGAAAACAAGGCAGCAAAGAGGAGTGAAAAAAGAGTGAGGGGAAAAGAGATGGCTCAAGATTCAATCAACATTCAATCACACAGTTTGCAGCGGCAGAGAGGGGCGACGAACTGGTGCGTCAAGAGGAGGCAGGGTCACAGAGAAATTTTAAAAAAAGACAACAGCAGATGCAAATATGGAGGTGAGAGTCACTGTGTGACAGCTTTATTGTATGTGGAAATATTTACATAGAAAACAGTCTGCCTATAACACACACACATTCACACTCACTCTCTGTTAAGCCATATGTTCCCACTCTAACAGTGTGACACTTCACTCCCCGGCACCCTCCTTCGCCGTCTTCACCCTCCCACCCTCTCATTTCCTCTTCATGGCTGCAGGCCGTGGTGTCCTCGACGCGAGAGGCCGCCGCTCATTGAAGAACACAGCGCAGCCATGAACTGGACCCTCCATCCTCAGCACCGCCAGGCCGACTGTCTTCTCCTTCATCGTCATCTTCCTCGTAATCTAAATTTGACAAGAGGTCCTTGAGGATTTGTCACGACATGCATCATCTAAAATTAACATGATACTGTCAATTTCAGCAGTTCTGTGGTTACTCATTAAACATGCGTGCGGGTAAATTAACTTGCGAGGGCGTGCGACTGTACCATCGGTCTCCTCGTCATCCTCCGTGTCCCCCTCTGACTCAAGCAAGCACGAGTCCATTCGACTGTCTCTCTTTACTGTGACGTCACCCCTGTAACATTTAGTCCCGCAATTAATTAAACACATAATATCAATACGAGTGTCAAGATCCATTAATCCCACTCAAACATATTGAATCCCAGAATCAAATGGAATTGATCTGAGCAGAATGAATGAATATTCAAATAAGGAATATAACTTTTTAAGTCAGTCGTGTGGACAAGTTACATGCGCACCTCTGCTTCCCAGAGCTAGGGAGCTGCTCCCATACGATGAGGTCTCGACCTCCAGTGACCCATCGGTGGTCTCCACTCCTGGTGGTCCACGTAGCAAAGCAAAGAATCCTGGGAGCATTTGGCCAGGTTAGAGAGGCCAGATACCGACACTGAGGCAGAGAGAACACTGGAGAGAGAAGAGAGCGATTAAAGGATTGGAGGTCAACAGAGGAAAACAAAGTGGTTTCGATTTAGTTTAAAGTTGAAGGGTGTTTTCACACCCTCACAGGGGAGAGGGTAACTTCTGGTTGCACGATTTCTCTGTGACTCACAATTAAGTGCGCTCTCTCCATTCGCCAGGTCATAGCTGGAGCCAATTAGGAGTCCTCCTGTCTGGTGAACACAATCTGTTACCCCGGTGATACTGCTGTGATTGGTCAACTTGGACACCGTTCCTGTGGTAATTGGACAGATGTTAGTTGGAGGGATTATGCAGGTTTCTCTGCATCTGTGTCCATCTCGTTCCAGAGCTCACCTGTCCTCCAGTGGAGGATCTTGAGCCAGGCTCTACCATAAGCCAGGAACACTCTGTCTCCCCGCGGGCTAAGTGTCAGACGCCCGCCGGGCGCCCCGCCCAAACCCGTCACCTGGCCACTCCAGTGGTGCAACAGCCTCAGGGGGTCTCGATCTGAACACCGGTTCTCCCACACAGATACTCCTCCCTCAGCCGAGCCGCTGAACACCAGCGGACCCTGAGACTGTGGAGGGCATGAAAGACACAGTTGTCATGGTGATTCGAGTCCTTACCCACTCTGTGTGCGTGTTTGTGTGCATACATGTGTGTGAGGGAGAAAAGAAAGTGCATGTATGTTTGTGCAAATGAAAAAGAAGTGTATGAATTCTTTCTGGATGTTTCTGAGCCGCTGTTGGTTATAAATGGATCGTCCTCTTTGCGTGAAAAACAACAAAGAGGATGACAATGATGCGCTACGCTTTAATGCTTTAGGCATATTATGATGATTGAAATTTTTTTTTTTTTTAAATATGTGCATATGCAGCTCTGGCTTTCAACATTCATAAAAAGACCTTTTTGCTCAAAATACATACAGTGTGCGCTAAAATCGGACGAACTCCACAGCTTACATCTCAACAAATATCTCTGATTTCCATTTGAAAGCAATAAATAAGGAGAGCTAGTGTAAGGAAAAAAAAGTGCAGAAATGTCCCCATTAGATTTTTCAGGAAGGAGTTTTTTCTCAAATTACTAATCAGGAGTTCTCAAACAACCTCAGAGAGCTTCTAAAGCATGTTTTGTGTCTGTCAGCCATTGGGTGTCAACAATAAGGCTGAGGATGAAAACAGCTTGAGCATTCTCTGTGTGGAGAGCATGTCATGGTCAGCAGGTGAATGACCCACGCACCTGGATGGAGGTGACTGCCCCCTGGTGAGCGTTGACTGACTGGCAGTTTTGGAAAGTGTGCCAGCTCCAGGTTTGAACCTTCCCCGCATCTGCAGAGTGGCCAAGTGTGAGGTTAATGTGTGATGACAGACAACTGGCAGCTATTATTGTTGGTCACGACTGACCTGGCTGCTGAACCTGATAGCATTACGCTACTCTAACTCACTGGCAGGTGATGCCACAGTGTCAGACTCGGCATATATTAGTAAAGACATCAACACACAGTGGGAGGAATTATTGCTCATGTATGCACACGCAGACAGACAGGAAATACAAATCTGATGTGATACAACAGCTCTTGGGTGCAATTATTTTGCTCTCTTTCTCTCTTACACTTTCTGTCCTCACAAAAACACACCTGATCCGGTGATGATGTAGCCGTCCTCCTCTGGCACAAAGCAGAGCGCAGACACGGCGTTGAACGTGTAGATAGACTTAACACACTGCCCTGAAGGCAACAGTAAAATACTAATTTAGCCGACAGGATGCAGACCATCAGTCACACAGGCATACACTCGTTACAATGTGCACATATTTCCCAGACAGAATGTAGAGGTTCACTCCATCAGAATAGACATTCATGGACAGTCTGCATGTCTGTGTTTGTGTGGTAAGCTTACCAATGCTCAGGGCCCAGATCTTCACGTAGCAGTCTGCAGAGCCACTCAAAATAAACCTCTCTTTGTCAGACAAAGACAGGGACCAGGCTGGAGAGAGGGCAGACACAGACAAAACAAAGGGACAGATGAAGAGGAGGAGGAAGGGTCAGAAAAACAGACAGGTACATAAGATGAATAAGTGGTGGTGCGCAAATGGATGAAAGAGACAGACTGCAAGGAAGAGGCAGAGAGAGAATACACAGGATGGTAAAAAGAAGGCAAATAATTAGTTGATTAACACGAAGTGACTTTGGTGCGACTGAGCTGCATCGCTAATGCGCTGCACCTCAACGCATGGTGTTTTATGCCGGGGAAGCAGGTGGGGAGGGAGTGTGGGAGCAGAGCAGGGGAGTCAGTTGATGGAAGGCTGCCTGCTTCAGACAGACAGTGAACTCTCTAAAGTGTCTACTGAGGTTATTTCTCACTGGGGCTGATCTGATGAACTGCTCCTATAATTACCAGGCCACAGGACCCCGGCATTACTCAGCTGCAGTCGGCCCACATGTGTATCTGTGCGTGTCCTCACCCAGCCTCTTGCAGTACTCAGGGGGAGGCACAGACAGACAGGTCACTCCACCGGTGTGACCCCCCAGGTTCTTGTGTTCAGCTGCAGTGGGAACGTGCCACACCTTCACCGTAGTGTCTCGGCTTCGATGGACGCGGTGAAGAAGAGATGACACAGAAAGCAGATCGACAGAATTACTAAGAGAAGGCGGCGGGAACGAGCAAAGTTAAATGCCGTTCAACATAAACCACAAGAGATTTGAGCCGAGAGTTAAGGGCGGGGGAAGAAAAGCAAATACATGTCAGACAGCGAGGGAAAGAACAAGAGCCTATTAAGCGATAAATTAGGTAGAATGTTCACTTTGCACATCCATTATGCAAATTATGTGCCGCTTTACCTTCCAGAAACCACCAGGTTGTCAACAGCAACCACGCTGGTGACTATGTCATTGTGGCCCTCCAACAGCCTCAAGCGAAACCTCGCCTTCTCCCAAGACGCTTTGAGGGATGTAAACTCGGCTTCTGTAAAAGGAATGATTTGTGCAATTAGCAGTGTTGACTCATCAGCACCCTGGCTTGTTAATCTACTTGATTCTGCAATATGGATTAGTGTGCTGTTGCAAAGCGTGGGGCTAAATTAGCTCCAAGGATGCAAAACGTGGGCCCCGACTGCAGGAAAGCAAATGTGGCCTGTTGGTTTAAACTCTGGCAGCCACATGATCTTGTTAGGACTCCTCAGGGCATATGTGTGTTATCTGATTTTAGATGTTAACTGCAAATTAGGGCACTGCATTGCAATTTCAACTGCATGTGATGAGGTGCAAAGACAATCTCGTCAGTCACTTTTCTTAATCAGCCCACCGTCCTGTTGCAGTTGCTGCTCTGTGCCAACGTCTGAATGGTCTCCTGACACGTCTCCACTGTGATGTGACGCCTCAGTCCCTGTCTGCAGTCTGTCTGGCTCTGCAGCGTCCAATCCTGCCTCGCTCTGCCTGCCGGCTGGTGCTGCCGTTGTCTGAGCTTTGGACTTGCTTTCCTCCTTGAGGATCTTGGAGGCTGGAGGTGTTTGTGATGGAAGGCCCTCTGGGGCATCCTCACTGTGCCAGTGCAGAAAGCAGGAGCTGAATGAATAATCAAGATGCAAAGTGCACACGGCATCCTCTGTGACAACAAAGATACCTGTGGAGGATCTCCAGGGCTCACACAAATAAAAACAATCATTCTTCACGAGTCTGCAAAGCAAGGTTTTATAGTATGATGCTAAAGTCTCGAGTCCCCCCTCTCCCCATGCATTTCAGGAGTCAGACTTTCTTATAATCTCTTAAAGTGGTCTTGATCGATAGTTCTCCAGGTCTTTCCATTTTTCTATGGACATTGGCTGCTTTTTCAATCATTTTCAGTCCAGATTTTTTTCCTGACTATTTTAACAAGAATGTGCTATTTTGTTTTGTTTTGTTTTGTTTTTAAGCCACCCAACACTGACCTATGGTTCATTCAAGCATAAAAATGACCTCTGATGTGAGGGATGAACCGGTATTGTGTGGTATACATAACTGACAAACAGCCAAAAAAAAAATCCTATCTTTAGGGATTATCAGCAGTCTGTCACAAAGATACACATTAAATGTTCCTATTTCTTCACTTGAATCTGTAAAGAATTCAAAAGATAACACAACTGAACAGAAAGAATCCCAGATCTCAGCTATCGCAGCATGGTGTGCAGTGCGTCCTTAAAACATTGAGGTAACTAGACAAAAAAAAAAAAAAGAAAAGAAAAGGAGAGGAAGCGGCAGATCAACAGCAGATGAACAGTATCTGAAAGTGATGTCCTTAAGAAAGAGGAACAAATCCAGCAAAGAGCTGACACAGGACCTGAGAGATGCATCTGAACCAGTTGATCCATCTACTGTTGGCCCAAGCCTCATCAGAAATGGTCTCCATGAAGGGTGGCTGTCAGGAATCCATTCTTCAGGAAGGGAAACAGGGTGAAAAGGCTGAGCTATGCCAAAGAAGTGGACTGGAAATGTGTGACAACAGGTCTTATGAAGAGATGAATCTTCCCCAGAGCCTGGACCTCAACATTATTGAAGCAGTGTGGGATCATCTTGAAAGAGGACAGAACAAAAGGCAGCCGACATCCAAAGAAGAGCTTTTTAAATGTCCTTCAAGAAGCCTGGAGAACTATTCCCGAAGACTACTTATAGAAATTACATGAAAGCTTGTCTAAGAGGGTCCAGACTGTGTGGAAGAATAAAGGTGCTCATATCAAATATTGACTTTAAATTCCATTAGCATTGTATAAACTCTGCTTTGTCTTATATACTGTATTAAAGTTGAATGAACTGCTGCACCTGCTTCATGTTTTCCTGGCAGGAACCATGGGGTGGCTCAAGGCTATTACACAGTACTGTATGGTCAGATCTGCTAATTCCTGTGATGTGCACAAGGTCTCGAGGGGCTCAACGAGGGAAGATGACATTATTGATTATTGTTTGCATGACACATTACAGCCATTAGAAAAATTCCCTTTTCTAAAAGCACACCAGTATTTGACCTGTAGTGTGTTTGGATAGACATACAAAAAAGATCAAAGGCTTCAAAGTGAATGTTGTTGCTTTTGAAGAATTGTGCCTCTCTCCGCATGCCCCCCCACCACCCCCTGGTTGGTACCTCTCCCTCACTTCCTTACACTTGTCTTTTCATCTTCTCCTTCTTTCCGTCTCCCACAATCCCAAGAGCTTGCTGCGGGCCAGAAAGCTGCAGCTGAAGCTCAGCCAATCTGGAGCGCAGCTCCGCCTTCCTGGAGATCTGACAGGGAAAAGGGCACGAGATTGGTTGTAAAGCAAGCTGCTAAATCCACAAGTTGTTTATATGCACAGCCAGCACACTCGACTTGTCTTGATTTATTAAGCTGCAGCTCGAGAAACACACCGCGTTTCTCTTGTCTGATAGTGAGCTTTGAAATATGCATGACTGAGTAAATTGGATGTCAAGAGTATATCAAGTATCTGCTTCCTCAGTTAAAGGAGCACCGCATCAACTTTACATGGTTTATCACACAGTTTATGTGTCAAGGTCTACTCTGCGTCTGCTAACAATTGTACATCTTTAGAGGTTGTGATGGAGCTTTGATGCTGTTGATTTCATCAGTTATTTTCTGCATGGGGTTGTTGACTACAGATATATATTTTTTTAAAAGGTTGTAGCATTTAACAAGACATGACACATTTACAAGGCACAGAGTAAATACCCAGAGGGTCTGCTGGGTTGCATTGTGGGAAACGTATTCCTTCAGCAGAACTAGAAAGGCACCCAAAGAATAGGAAGTTCCTAAACTCTTACAAAATCCTGGTTTTCTAATTATGACTCTTTTTTGACAAACAATTTGCCCCTCTGAGCTAAATTTAATTATTTCTTAGGATTTCTAAGCCCCAGCAGTCCCTCAATTTTCACTGGATTTAATTGAAATTTGAGCCGAACATACTAAATCCCTCAGGATAATTTTTAACCGAATTTAATCGCAGCTGAATATAGTAAACTAATTAATAACAAAAAAAACAATTTTTTTATCCTAATGAAGAAACTTAAATATTAAGAAATTAAAATCTCCACTTTTCACTTTCGTGCAGACACATTGTGGTTGTGTGTAGTTTTAATAAAGTTTATTTTGAACGTTTATTTTATGTCATTTTGTATATTTATGCGTGTTTTGCTGTAATTACTGTCTTTGTCGGGGTGCTCTTGTTTAAAAAGATATTTCAAATCTCTTTTATAAGAGTCTTATCTCCTGGTTAAATAAAGAATTGATTACATTTTAGAAAATATATCTGGAAGGTTCTATAATATCGGGAAGTTGTTTGGTGTTGCATAAAAAAATATAACAACCACCACAGATTTTGCGTAACAGTTTTAAAGCAGAAAAAATCACTTTTTATGGTAGTTTGATGGTTTATTTCCACAAATACTCTTTCAAATTCTTTCACTTTTTATGAGAAAACGTTCATATTCATTGCAGATATAAGAAAAGTCATAATTTATTAATACTTTTTCGTAGGTATTTGTACTTTCTGTGATTGCCCTGCCTCACCTAAAAATGTGATATAACCCAGCACAACAGTTCTTCTCTAATATCTTTACTTTATGTTTTCTGCAGAGTTCATAGTGGGTGGTGAAGGTGTGCTGGACTACATTACATCCTAAGAGATTTCCTAATTCCCAATAATAAATATAAAGTAGGGTCTGTTTGAGACTATCTACAACAAAGCACTATTCAGAAGCTTCATGAGAGCAGAATTATTGTTATTGGTGCATAACTAACTTGGTGTAAGCCCTGCGGTCAATATTTACCTGGTCAGAGATAATCCAGACTACTCATCGAATCCATCATATTTAAAACCTCATTTTACATGGAGAATCTAGTCAATCTTCAAATGAATAGAGAGATAAAGAAGCAGTACTTCTCCCCAAAATATAGTGAAAAATAATGAGAAAATAAAATGTTCCTCCAGTGCAAGAGACCGAGCCAGTGCATTACATTTGAAGAGAACGAATCCCTTGTGAACAAATACCATACCAAACACACACATTATTGCTGTGATTGGGTCCGTTCAGGAAAACTCTGAGTTCAAACAGAGAAAACTTTGTGGCTCATCCCAGCAAGCTTCACCACATATGTATTTATCATACCCCCCACCACACCACACACACCAATTAGGAGTTGCAGGAGCAGTTCAGCAAAGACAAAGCACTGTTGCCATTTATTCCACCATTTAGATGGTGCCCTTTAACAAGCAGAGGCTCTCCTGAAGCTCCTGGCAATTATTTTCCCTGATGCGCTCCTTTCAACGTGTGATCCTCTGATCTACTGAGATCCGAGGGCAAAAACCGTCAAATTATTCATCGCACTGTTATTATTAATTCATTTTAATCTTGGTCTTTATGAAGCCAACACTGTTATTCCACTGATAACAAGCATAACTTTACACTTTAAAACACATACTTTTTTATGATGAACTAGGTCTGTAACTCTCACACAGACACAGGTGTACTGAACAGGCAACTCTGCATACTTCTGGTAGAAGAATTGATATCTACTTTATTTATTTAGCCTGGATCTGTCTGTCCTGGACTGCAGACATAACCTATTGTTTTACCTATTTGGGATTTTGCAAAAAGTCTCACACAAAGATCATAAGCAAATGGAAATGCAGATGAAGTGTTTCTGTACCTTGGATCTCTCCTCTGGAGTGAGGCTGATTTTTATTTCCAGATTTTCAATCTGTCTCAACTTCTTCTGCAGCTTCCTCACCTCCCCCATTTGAAGTTCTGCTGTTGCCAAAAGCCCCGCGAGTTTACTACCATTTAAAAGTGATGCTCAGGGGTTTACAGCGCACCGCGTGCACGGCATGTCTCATGAATGAATACGCAGTCTGGTGGGAATTAGAATAAAAAAGATGTATCTGCCGAATTAGCAGTGTGTTGGGGAGACGTGTCGCCGGATGTTGACGACACACAGAAAGTGTATTACTGTCCTTAGAGCGACACCGTGTGGGCTGTTCGGGATGTTGACGTGAAAACGGCTAATAAACGACATAAACACCTCTTGTGTTGGGTTTGTATCGTTTCACAGCCGTGAAATATCTGGACTGTGAGTGTAGGCTTCGCAGTATGACGGTGTTCAAACCCAATCCAGGACCTAAAATTCAATCTGACACCTGGAGGGCAGCACAGTTGAGCTGTGCTGCCTTAAATGACACTTTCCCTGGCTTGTATTTTTGAGATTCAAACTGAAAAACTGCTTTATGAAAACGCTACAGAAAAACAATGGACAGTAAATAGTAAATTGGTTGGTTAAAAAAAGCGTACAACTTTTATTCTATTAAGCAAACTGAAAATATCAAAGACTATCTAATCAATTTCACACTTTTATAATCAAATATTGAGATGGCAACGTTCAAATATATGTTACAAATATATGTACAAAACAAGCAAACAAACAAAAAATGCTCAAGTTAAAACAACCAGTACATCAGCTGTGGTTGAGTTACGCTCAGTGATACTGTCAGCAGGGACTGTCTTACATGTTGCTACTTTAGAGAATCATTCAACAATCCTCCTGTTTATTTCCAGGATGGGTCACAAGATAATTAACAAGAGAAAAGGTTAAAGCATTTCTCTCAACAGCATCATAGATTTTTCTTTACTTTAAAAGAAACATTTTATTTTTAGCAAGAAATTCTGGAGAGTTGTGTTGTTGAACAACTCACTACTTATAAAGGCTACCGATCACATAACAGTTGGCGCTGCTATGAGTATTAAAGTTCAAAACAAAAGACAAATCCAGTACTTCATCCCCAGGACTCCAGACTCTCTGCTATCCCATAGTGGTGTGGGACAGCTGGGTTCCCAATGGACTCCTGAGCCTGTGTTGGCTCCATCTACGCATGATAAAGGTTGATAAATTATCTATTTTAAAATCAAACATGTCAGAAATCATAACAGCTTTTTGTAAAATGTGTTGTCTGAAATGATACGTTTTCTTTTTGTTATTTCCCGAGTTTCATGTTTTGTTGGGTTTCCTGAAATGTTGTCATGTGTTTGGCTCCGATGATTTCCTTTGTGGAGTGTTACATTCAACAAAATGTTGTCATTTGTTTTGTTTTGTTGTTGTGTTGCACAAAATGTTGCATTTTGTAAAATGTTGTTATCCAAATGGACATTGTGTGTGTTCTGAAAAGTTCTTGTGCTTTTGATTTAGATGAGTGGTTTCTGATGCTTTATAGTATTTTCTGTTTTCTTTTTGTGAAATGTTTTTGGTTATGTTGTTGTATTTTGTTCAGGGTCACAGGAGTTCTGTGTTTTAACAGTGTTTTCTTGCCTTTATGGAGCTTGTGTTGGAACTGTAGCTTCACAGAAAGACGGTGTGTGGTTCAAATCTGGTTTGGATGTGTGAAGTTTGCATGTTGTGCCAGCATTGGTTTATTTTGGGTGTTTCCTTCCACAATCCAAAAATTGTTTTATAAGTTAACCATAAATGTGTATAGTTGGCCTTGTGGTGGAGTGGTGACCTTTACAGGTAAAGCAGGTAAGACAATAAATGGATGTTGCCATTCCTCTCTTTTCAAAGAGCTTTACAGAAATGTTACATTTTCCAATAGGAATACAGAATGTTTCTAAACAAGTATAATAGCAAGACACACAAGGGTAGTGAAACGAGGAAATAGGATGTAGCCTTTTGCACATTGGGGCCGCCCTATAGACACCCATTGAGCTCTGTAATTTCCGACACCGCCTTGAAGGCATCATTTCTATGTCTTCTCACACGCGACCAAGTGAAATAATCACGCATGTATTCGGCTTTATTTCTTAGCAAAGACATACTATCACCGCTGCTGCTCGGACACCAGCCCACCTGACGGACGGCTGGACATTTTAAACACTTTTAAACGCACAATCCCTCAGATACCGGAAGTGACGTCAACAAAACACACTCCTTTTGTCTGACGACCTTATCCGGAGGAAGTGAAGCTCAGACGAGGCAGCTGGCTCATAGGAGGGAAAAAAATCAAAAAAAAAAAAAAAAAAGAGTGAGAGAGAGAAGGGAAAGAAGTTTACTGATTTGCGGGAATTTTGACAGAGTTGGACCCTGAGTCCACACAGTCCCGGCCGCTCGGAGCTCTGGGGAGGCAGACGGACTCATCGGTACCGGTAAACGCCACTGTTCTCCATGCAGTCGCTGGTAATTTTTCGTAGATATGCACGACTCTGCTGCCGCCTCTCCACCCGTCCCCACAGCCGGAAGTCTGTGAGGATGGTCTGTTGGTTTTTTTTTTTTCTCTTCGCTTCAGTTTTTTTTTTTTTCATCCTTTTGGGTTTTTTTCTTTGCATGTTTTTTTTTTCTTCCAGGCGGGAGGGCAGCACCGACTCACTGTCTGCTAACTGCATGTTAATCAGCACGTCGGGCCTGATTAACTACAACATGTAAGGGGCCGAAATGGAGTCCTGCTGTTGAGCTGCTGCGCCTTATTGAAAACATAACATACATCTGACATGTAGCGATTTACACAAGTTGCTGTTTTGGTGCTCACTTGGACTCATCATACCAGATTATGTAGCTTAGTAGCTGGATCTGCTGTGAACGCCACTTAACATGGGTCACAAACTATATTTAGCATATTTAAAGCATTTAAGAGGTCATTTACATACTTATTATAACAATAGCATAATCCAAGCTAATGAAAACATAGGAAGGATTATACCTCTTTCAATATGTTTATTATAAGATATTTATTATTCATCTTTATATTTTCCTTTTTGTTCAAATTTTGCCAAACAGTCATTGCAGCCTTGGTCCCCTGCTGCATTACTAACAGGCTAAGTAAGAAGCCGCCTCAACAGCCCCAAAGCTTCAGGGGCCCACCCCCCCCCAAAACAACTCCAGCTTCTTTCTCTGCCAATTGGTTTTCTGGTAACTCGTTTGGCAGGATTTTCTTGCAGAAGGCATTTTGCATGTAGCAGGCGGAAAAGCACATGTGGGAACAATAACTTGTATTTGGCCAGAAATGCATTTCACTCTCAGTTTCAGGGTCCTGGTGTGGTTTTCTGGGACGGTTAACTGAGACGGTGTTCATTCCGCTTTTCATCTCATGACGAGTCAAAATGTCACTTGTTAAGAGTCGCTTTATTACTTAAACTCTGCCACGGCCATCGTCAGACTCACTGTCAGAATTGGGACCTTAATAATTGCTTACAACGACCATAAGCTTACAGTAAATTGTGTTTAAAACAAGCACATCTCTGCAAAGCAGGTAATGTGGCAGGAAAAAACCACACATGAACGAGGAGGGTTGCAGGTTGCTCTGGTGTTGGTTGGGCCCTTACAATTATAACACATTTTATTTGTTGTGTATTACAGTCTTATTGATATCCAGTCTGATGAAAACAAAACGCAGGCTCAAAAGGATGAGAAAGTACCACTCTCACTTTTCAGTCACTGGACTGCACTGGAATGAGTCTCTCAATCATTAAGCTCGTTGTGGTGCGTTTTGTTAAAAGCTTTCACCTGTATTTTGTCCTCTTTTATATAAATGAGACCAAATAAAATGTGGTGAAATCCAAATCTAGGCCATAAAGTTAGATAGAATGTATTACATGGTGTAATAACAAAACCAACAGATAGACGTGAGTGTCTGCTCTCAGGAAAAGTGAATCTGTGCTAATTTCCACACAAGGTTTTAGGGTCAGAGCTGGAGTCCAGGGAACCAACACCAAGACGTTCCATTTTGCAGAGGTAAAGTGCTGCTTCTCTTTTAGGGATCAAGGTGTTTTGGTCACTTAGTCCTCCAGATACTCCTAAAGGTCCTTGCTGACAGGCTAGATGAACACTGCTTCTCGATCCCTAAAAAAGAAAAAAAGAGGGTTGGTTACCCCTGCAAAATGGATGTATACGGTCCAATTGAGGTAAAGGAAGGCCCCAGATAAAGGCTACAATGGTGAGATCCTCCCAGATCAGAACACAGACCTTTACAATCTAATGCGATTAGTTCCCTCTATGTTTGATAAAGGACATTACGAAAATGTACCAAACCTGTCGTGTAAAACAAGGAGAGAAGGAAACGGGTTCCCACCCTGTCAGGATAACGCTTTTCTGCTCTGGACAGAAACCCAAAATCACAAACGCTGTAAGGGATTAGCTCTCTGTTCTGTATAAATTGTAAATGTCGTGCCAGCTCCTCACACTTATCGCAGTTTGCAGACAGAGATGAATGTGCTACATGGAAATGCTTTGATCCCATCTCCCCTCTTTCAGCCATAACCCATCTGCAGTCTCCTCACTCTAATCCTTGCCTCTTTAATGTGCAGAGAGGTGGATTGCCAGAACATTGAGATCATTTTAAGTTCAGTTGCATGGTGCCTTCATTGGGTTTGGCATCAAGGTTTTACCTTGTTGCTTTTGTGTCCCTGCAGCAATAATGGAAGACTCTCATTTTAATTCGTCATATTTCTGGTCTCCTGTCCCCACCGTTCCAGGACAGGTAAGTTATTCCCACAGTTATTCCAAAGCAATACAACAAACTCTTGACGCCTCATGCAGATGTAGCCGTCTCCTCTTTCCTGGCAGATCGAGAATGCCATGTTCCTGAATAAGGTGAAAGAGCAACAGGAGAAGAATGCTTCCTTCTCTCCTTCCTCGGCGTCCCACTACCAGACAGCTCTTCTCACCATCCCATCACCTGGGGGCAAGACAGATGGAGGCGGACAGGCTGGCAGCGCGGCACACCTCCACCCGCCTCACAGCACCCAGAACATCACAGTGCTGCCGGTCCCCTCCACAGGCATCATGACAGCAGGTATGCTTGTTTCTGCTCGGAGGAAGCCTTCAGGGATGTCTTTTCTCAGTTTTGGCTCAGAAGCCGTGGATATAACATCTGATGATTGGAGGGTGATTTTAGAACAGAGCAACACCAAAGTTTAGCCCTGACTAAGTAGAATAACAGCAGAGCATTAAATGATTTAGTTGATGAGGAGAACTGTTGCCAACAGGACAGCTTGTGGGTGAAATTAACATCTGTGCGCCTCATTTCCTGCTGCTACCACTGGGCTTAACCTCGAAATGGATCCAGTAGTGCTTTATTGTTTGTAATGCTTCCTAAACACCTCCAGGCTCAGCAGAATGTACAAAATATGCTTTTGGTGATACATTATTTCAATAGATAGTGGACACTGTTTTTGTCAGGCTGTAATCTGTTCCTCCTCTGTGCAGCTGGTCTGGTAATCACGACTCCTCAGGGAACGCTGGTCTCTCCCACCTCCTCTCAGTCATTCGTCTCTGGTCACACAGCAACAACAATGATTGTTTCAGCACTCCACTCTCCAGGTGAAACATTCATGCATCTTGTGTAATGCAATGCCTTGATGTGATTTTCAGTTAAATTTACAGATTGTGGAGCAATTTCAGAACATCGTTTCTCAATGTAAAATTACAACGACTTTGAATGTTCCATCATCTACGGTACATCATGTCGTCAAAAGATTCAGAGAATCTGGAGACATCTCTGTAGGCAGGGGACATGGCTGACAAACCAGTGTTGAATGTTTGTGATCTTCAACCCTCGGGCAGCATGGTTCTGTCATTAAGTCGCTGCATGGGTTCAGGAACACTTCCAGAAATAATAGTCTGTGAACACAGCTCACCGTGCCATCCACTGACAGCTGACAGCTGACAGCTTGCACATGTGGAGTGACATTATCAACGATGAAAGGTATAAGCAGGTTTTTCAAGTAACGCACCCCCCCCCGTTCGGTCTACATATTTCAGTAAGACTGCGTTAAACACATACTGCATTTATTACAACAGCCTGGCTCCATAGCGGCCTGCCTGCAGTCCAGATTTCACCAACTGAAAACAGTTGAGGGATAATAAAACACAAGATCCAACAAAGCAGATCCAGGACTCGAAGCTAGAATAATATATCGGACAAGAATGGAACATCTTTCCTCCCAAAGCAGCTGTGTTTTTCAGTTTCTGCACATTCTCAGACTGTTCAGAAGAAGGAGATGATGCTCATCGTTGAACACGGACGCGGTCAAGATGAGGGGATATTTTTCTGTAAATAGTAAAATGTCTCACTTCTAATACTTTGTGTTTTCTATGGTCTGTCGTGAATGAGATTCTGTTTTTACTTAGATTTTACGCAGGGACAAAATCTCTTCAGAATTAGGATTGTAATTGACTAAGAACAAGCAGAAACACGGTTTTAACACGATCTGGGACATGAGCGAGATCTCAGAAACGGATTTCACCCAGTTTGCTTTTCATTAAAGCTCAGAGTTGTAATTTAATATCTTGAAAGCTCTGATGATACTCAGCCTGGATTAGTGATTTGTTTTTTCTGTAAAAACCAAAAAGAAATCTTCCAGAGCAACAAAGGCTGATAAAGCTCGCTTTGAAATTGTAGCGTGTTTCGCTTTCATGATTTAACTGAAAAAGTCAATATTCAGTCATTTGAATGCTGATTTTTTTTTTCTAATAAGATACATTTATCTAAACATCCGATCAAATTCTTTCATCACTCAGCCAAATGTTGATTACAGAAAACAAGACTTTCTTTGTCACTCTCAGATGCTCAGTTTGGTGCCAGCATCCATACAAGCCAGCATTTCAGGGTCATTTTACAGAAAAGCTATTTATGTGTTTTTTTTTTTTAAAGATGTATCTTAAGGGGATATTCTGGATTTTTTTCAGTAGGGTTAAGCAAAGTTACTTATAAGTAGTCAGAAGACGGCTGAGTTCTGACGGGGGAAGTTGACTCTGAACAGGGCCACAGAAGAATAGATCTAAAACAACTTGAAGCTAACAAATGCAATGTATTGTGAAAAACTTATTTTTACATCAGACAGTGCATGCAGGGTGGCTGCCTAGTGTATCCAGCTGCTGGTCTGTCAGTTTAATCCCAAAACTATCAACTATGAGACATTAAAAGAGAATTGAAAGCCTGGAAAAGCTCAGACACTTACTTGCTTTTATTTTTTACATTTTTGTAAAAGTAATGCCAAGCTCTAAGCTTTCGAACTAGTCTGACAACTCCTGACGGACTCAGCTCATCAACGGCAGGTTATAAAGCGCAACCGCAGTGCATGCAATGACATGTAACAACACCGACATTTTTTAGTTGGGGGGGAAAAGCGACTCGCTGATTCTCCAAACTGAGAACACTTTCAGTTTGGAGAATCATGGTAAAACACTGACCATTCATATCTCACACAGCCTCATTCAGGTGAAAAAAAATTGTATCTCCCTTTTATTTATCCCTTAAAGCTACAGTTGTCAATCATCTTATAGACAAAAAAGACGGGGACGGGACGTCCCATGTGGTCGTCATGCCAACACCCTCTAAACGAGGGAGAAAGAAGAAGACGGCGCTCTCCAGGGTCACTCCCCTGGGTGGAGCAGGAAACGACACATTAATACTGGCACATCTGGCAGCTGGTGGCCAGGTAAGAGAATAACTACAGTTGGGGGAAAAATGGATTTGTGATGAAATAAACTGGCAATGAACTTTTTTTTCCTTTTCTTTTTTTTTAGGTGTCTTTGCAGCATCATCCTGGAGACCCATATGAGCTGTCAAATGAGGATGAAGACCATGGCCCAAAAGACAGCACTAAGACATACAGGTACGGCGTTCAATGAAAAGCACCTGCTGTGCATCCTCGCTGTGGCTGCATAGATGTTGAGCTTTTGTAGTTGATCAAAGCACTGCTGACACACACAGTGACACTCTTAAACACTCTCTGCATGTTTTGGCAGGACATGCTGGCTTCGTAGCAGATGGTTGATTGTTTTCTTTAATGCATTTGAGAAATCAAAATGCATCGCTGCTTCATAGTGCTCTCTGCTTCTGCACACTCTGGACATGAGCCTGCCCTCTCCTGTCCTTTTGTTTTTTATAGGGCATGCTCTCCCACTTTCTGTATTATCTGTGCACCTTTCCTCTTCAGTTTTCACTAAATTCTCCCCTTTACATCTCTCTATGTCGTCTGGATGTGTTTAAACATTTATTTAACCCGCTTCTGTCTGCGTTGATTTCTTTTGTTTATCATTTCTTTTTAATTTTCTCTCGTCTCACTTTTCGTACCGTCCCCCCCCCCCCCCCCCCCCCCCCCCCCCCCCCTGCCCCACCCCCACGACCTTTCTAAATTTTCCTCTGTGTCATCTTCTGTCGTTTTCCTGGATTTTCTTTTCTGTGTGTGCTTCCCTCTTCTTCGTACTTGGTCTTCCATCCCGCCCTCCCATTTCTGTGTCTCTCCGCCTGTAGGTGCCGGATGTGTGCGGCGACCTTCTTCAGTAAGTCTGACATGCAGATCCACTCCAAGTCGCACACAGAGGCCAAACCTCACAAGTGTCCTCACTGCGCCAAGTCATTCGCCAACTCCAGCTACCTGGCCCAGCACATCCGCATCCACAGTGGGGCCAAGCCTTACACCTGCTCCTACTGCCAGAAATCTTTCAGGCAGCTCAGTCACTTACAGCAGCACACACGGTACTGCAGACCCCCTCCTCCCCCCGCCCTTCTTTCCTCCCTCCATTACCAGCCCCATATCATACTCCTTGTTCTCCTCACCTGTCCTGCCAGCTCCCCCCTTTGCAAGCCCAGACTCCTGTCTTCCTCTTCCTCCTGAGGAAGACGGCTGAGTGGTGTGCAGATGCATATTACATGCTGCTTGTTCCATCCAGTGACCTTTTCAGAAAATTAGAATTCAGATTAGACCTTTCAAGTCGCAGCTCTGCCAGTTCAAAAAAAAAAAAAGAAAAAAGAAAAGATTTTTCATAATTTATACGATAATCAGAATGGACATTGAAATGCATGGAGTAGTGTTATATTATTCATACACTGAGAATATTTAGATCTTTTTTCTTTCTTCATTTGTGTTTGTGCACAGTTGTTTTTATTCCCTGTTCTTTTTGCATATTTTCCCTCCTGTTTCCACCTGCTTGTACCTGCTTCTTTTCCCTGCACGTCCTGTCATTTTTCCAGCCACTGCATCGTCCATAGAAACACACACATTTGTATTTTCAACTTGTTAAGTTAAAAACTTATCTCATTATCTCATTGTTCCTCACTGCTCCCATTGTGTTGCAGGTTGTTCAGCTTCCTCATCAATGCTTTTCTTGCTTTCTCCATTGAACGGTGACATTGGATTGCAATCTTTTGCTGCCATGCTTCCCTGTTAAGCTGCATTTTATGTGTTGTTTGTCTTTTCTAACTACCTTCATGTCACCTTTGAGTCATTTCTGGAGGCATGTTGATCCGAGTTGATGCTTTTTTTTGTTTTTTAAACATTGAATTTTTATTCATTTGTTACAATCCTGGTTCCTAAGGGACAAAAATCCCTAACACTTTTAAATGCAAAAAGAAACAGAATTCAGTGATTTGTATATCAGTCAGACAGAATAAATAGTACAAACACAGCACATCAAATGATGTTTTTACATGTTTACAGATTAATTTGACATGGAAGAGATTGGAGAGGGGCTTCCTTTTAACAACTACTCGTGAACTGAGGACACCATTTGATGTTTTGATGTTTTCCCATTCTTGCTTGATGGAGGATTTCAGCTGCTTCACCGTTTTAGGGCTTCTTCTGTATCATTATTCATTTCTCAGTGCACCAGATGTGTTCAGTTGGTGACTTGTCTGGAATGCAGGCGAGCAAGTGTAGCTTTTGGACACTTTTGATATGGAACAACCCAGCTGTAATTTTTTCTGCTTGTAATTCGGCTCTGTCACTGTGAGATAAGCAAGATCTTCTTTGAAAAAGATGAATGGCAGCATTAGGTCTGTTATGAATATTACGAAATTGTAGAATTACAATTATTCCAGATGACTGTGATCGTTTTGTCATCTGAAAATGCACAAATGGTTCAATCTTTAATCACAGTGGTCCACACACAGGGGGATGAAGGCGAGAGAGAGGTGCCTGCGACTAAATGGTCAACTTTATGGTTAATTAAAAATTCCATAATCATGACAGCCTTTGTTAGCATGTGTTACTTTAGAGCTTTATCTAGAGTTCAGGACTGAAACAGTCGTGTATATTTAATCATCTGTTAATATGTTTCCCTACAGCCTTTAATTTTTACCTCTGAAATGACTCATTCGGTTGATTTTAGGCTAGATAATAGTAAAAAGAAAACTGATAATGTTGTATGTTATGATATGTGAAATTTAAAAACACGACTGGCACAAATATGATATTTCTCTATGCTGCATGCTTTCATTTCTGTGTTGAATATTTTTTCCTAAAAGTTCACGATAAATTAAGGAAAAGTTTTTTGATTTTTTTAAATCTTATAATCATGTTTCCATTTCTCTTTTACCCTCTTGTCTGACCTCATCAGGAACCACACAGAGTCAAAGCCTCACAAGTGTCCTCATTGTACTAAGTCATTTGCCAACTCTAGCTACCTGGCTCAGCATATCCGCATCCACACCGGAGTGAAACCCTACACCTGCTCGTACTGCCAGAAGTGCTTCAGACAGCTCAGTCACCTTCAGCAGCACAGCAGGTAAGTCAAACACGGGTCTTGGGTTTCTGAAGTGCCCGTGTCTTTTTGCGGTCACGTCAGATCTCCATGAAAGTGATAGGAGATTACGTATGTCCATGTGCATGTTTGTTTGTGTTTCTTCGTCAGAATTCACACCGGAGATCGGCCGTACAAGTGCACCCACCCAGGCTGCGAGAAATCCTTCACACAACTCTCAAATTTACAGGTGTGAAACAACTCGGCTCTCCTTTTATGAGTGTATTGCGCTTTTATTGTCTCACAGAACACTTTAATGTCCCTGTGACAGTCCTAAAGCTTTTTTTTCCATTTTCTTTTCTTTTCCCGGTTTTTGTTTTCTCTCAGTCCCACCGGCGTCAACACAACAAAGACAAGCCCTACAAGTGCAGCAACTGCAATAAAGGATACATAGATGCAGGGAGCCTGGAGGCGCACATGTCCACACACACAGTCAAACATGCCAGGATCTACTCGTGTGGTCTCTGCAACCGCACTTACACCTCAGTAAGACAAATGTCCATTCCTGAAGAACATTACTACATGAAACACTATGAATCGCCTCACTGGTATCAGACGCCTGGCAGCTACTTTACACCGTGTAGTCATATGTCCACTGTTTCCCCTCTACCTATCCTCCCCTCATCTCAGGAAACGTATCTGGTGAAACACATGGAGAAACACAATCCAGACCAGTTGAATGCATCAGCAGGGGTGGCAGGACAGCCGGCACAACAGAACCAAAGCCAGGCCCCAGGCCAGGCTGGAGCTCAGAGCCGAGGGGAGAGTGCAGATGGAGGATCGAGCCGAGCCGGGAGCGGAGCAGCAGGGGTAGGCCAGCAGGGGCAGAGCAACTACCCCCAGACAGAAACCATCCCATGTCCATTTGACCTGCATCAGTATAAGACAGTGTCTGCCAGTGACATCCAGTACAAACCAGTCAGTGTAGCTGACATTACTTCCCACAAGGACCACTGTCTCACTGTGTCAGCATCCACCATTCAAGTGGAGCACCTCAACTCTTAGAGGTGATGAAAGAAGGGAGTGTGGGATTTTTATGGGGAAGTTAGAATAAATTCAAGATGGAGGAGTCAAAGGATTAAAGCAATACTAAGATAATACACAAACTTTGGAACACATGACTGTGCCTGAATAATGATTTGAGGCAGACAGGACAAATCAAATGCTGACTCAGTATAATGAAGACTGTAATTCTTTTTTAAAGTTTGTTTGTTTTTGTTTCTGCTACATTGGATTTGTTTCCTTTTGCTTAGCTGTTCTGAGTAGAAAGTGCATGTAAAGGCTGCAATAAAGTATGTTTGAGTCCATCACAGTGATGGTTTTATGACGGGAAGCGTCTAAGAGACAGTGCTTCTTTTTATTGTTACCACTCTGCTCTTCCATATGAATACAATTTTGAGCATAGCAATTTATGGTTTTTCTGCTGGCGAAATTGGCAGTCAACTGTGAAGGTAAATTTTTATACTTTCATACAGAGACTTTCAGTTTTTACTTCGGTGTTATTACCTCTGCTATGATGTAACATACATGCTTGTGATCTTTTTAACCTTAAAAGGGACACAGAAGGTCATTTCCTTTTCAGGAAAGAAAAAATAGATAAACAAGTTTATGGAGTTATATACCACCAATTTCTAAAGTATGACTGTGTGTGTAAAGGAATGAATTTAGACCCGTTTGCTGGCTTTCACGTGACCTTTGGAGGAGTGATGAGCCACTTCATGTTTCATGTAATCCGGTGTACTGCTTTGTGTGTATGTCCATAAAGTAATGTTATCCAAATGTGCTCTTGCTATTACACCTCCACAGTAACAATGTTTCTTATAGTTCTTTACAGATATATGAACATTTGAAGTTTGTGCAGTTTTTCTTTCTGCTTATAACAAAATAAACCTTCTAAAGTAGTTCTCATTTTTCTCTTTTCTCCAGTAACAACTGAATCAATTGCGTTAGTGTCACAAAGGCATGGGCATCTAATTTTCTTTGACAGATGATTTATTTCTATGTTCTTTCTGTGAATGAATCTGGCTTTTTATCTATGAAGAAACTGGAGAATATTCAAAACATCTGATGAAAACTTAGTTACTGTGTTGGTGATGTTATGCGTATATTGATGATATTTCATTGTGCCACTGCTCGCGTGGTATGTCTGCTCTGCTGGAATGTGCATATTTGAGAGGTTTTTACAAAAGTGGACTGTACCATCGAAGTGCTAGGTGTGTACTCTAAGTTTTCCTAATGTGTTGTGATTTATATGTCAGTAATGGGACGCATGGTATGGCTGTTTATCGTTTTAAAGTTAAAGCGAAATGATGTCATGTAAATATTTACCAAAAGTGCAAAATTGATGGATTTGTGGACCCCTTGCGCTTGGTTGCGTCCACCATTCTCCGCAGTCTGCAGTGGATATGGCGTCACTAAAAAAGTGTAGGAGTCGAGAAACTTCATCTATGTAAATAACGCCAAGTAGAAAACTGTGTGTGAGGTTCTAAGTAGCGATACACAGTGCATAGCTATTTATATATATTTATCAGACACCGTATTTCTTGACTATGCCACGGAAAAAGCCATTTAGCAACAAACAGAAGAAGAAGCAGCTCCAGGTCAAACGCGAGAGAAAAAGAGGTAACTCAATTTGACCGTTAGCATGCTAGCATTAGCACTTAGCTCCATGACTAAATTCTGTGAAGTATTAACGTGTTTGTGTTCCTGCGTTGTGTAAACAGTGTTGCTAGATTCAGTTAGAACATTATACCATTTATGTAACCTGTGTAACCTGTATTAATATAAGCTCAGCGATGGACTGTAACTTGCCGTCGAAGTTGACTAGTACAACTGTGCGCACGAGCTAACCTGTTTGCTACAAAAGCGTTAAATAATTAATGTTTCCCCTGTTGACATAAACAATACCATATAAGCTGTAAAACTAAGCAGAGGCGTGTGTCAGGTTACTGTCAATAGTTCAGCCTGTAAACAGTAATGACAGGACTGAAACACCTCCATGTGCTTGATGTCTGTTCCTTGTACGTTACGCCCATAAGATCACATATTTGATTTATTTTGTGTGCGTCTTTGCGGATATATAACAGATTTAGATAAACTTTAGATGAGCTTAGTCAAATACCCCTGATTAAGGTTTTACATTTCAAGGACACATTGGGATCGTCGTTGTTGTTGTCTTTAGGTCTGTTCATGCCCACTTACACCACGATGAAAAGTATTTATCATACTTTGTATTCAATGTAAACACTAAACCCTTGTATGGTATTCGGGTCAAATTGACCCTTTTCAAATTTTTAAAAGAAGAAAAATGGTACAAGTATACATTTTTTTCTACCTGAAACTCAATGGCCTTAGCTTATTTTCTGTGATAAAGGCGTGCAAACAAAAAAAAGTTTTGAGCACACATGGTACGGTACCCCACACATTTGCATCTTTTATATGGTGCACAGAGAAACACATAATGTTAAATTATTATCATCAAAGCACAGAGAAGCTGTTTGTTCTCACTTACTTCTTTAGATGTTATTCCATAACATTGTAAAAATCAAACATTTTCTCGCACTATATGCTATATACTTTCTCGTACTATCCTCTAAATCACAGTACAGTCTTCCCCCATCAGTAATACCAAAAGATTTAGCTGCCAGAGGGCTTTGGAACTCATATTTGAAGCGAGTCCGGCACATAGCAATGTGGAAGAGGAAGATGTCTCCGAATATGAGGATAATTTAGATGTCAATTCAGAGTGCTCTGATTCTGAAAGTGAATTTGAAGATGGCCTTGCACCACAAGGAGCACCACAGGTGGCCGCTGGAGCAGCCAAAGAGCCAGCCACTGAAGGAGCCTCACAGACATATTTGTCTAAGAATGAACAAATTGCATGGTCTTCATCCCCAGTAACCCGCTCGGTTGCTAACCTAGTACGGATGGTACCGGGGCCACACGATTTGCAGTGACTCATGTTCATGATATCATGTCATCCTTTGAGCTGCTGATTCCTGACTCAGTTCAGAAAATTATTCTGGATATGACTCATCTTGAGGGAAGATGTGTTTTTGGTAAAGAGATGGACATCACGCATCTGCATGCCTACTTTGGCATCCTCATCCTTGCTGGTGTCGACAGGTCAAGAGGGGAGTCGACTGAAAGTCTGTGGGATGCTGAGACAAGGAGAGCAATTTTTAGAGCCACAATGTCTCTGAAGAGCTTCCATGTATTTTCCAAGATAAGCATAATTTATGACATCCAAGTCTTGAGTATAGTGGATTTTTAACATCGATTATAACCTTATGACAAGAAGAGTAGTCACGCTTCCATTGTTAATTGTGTTCTAGTAGAGACTGATTGTGTTCATGTATGTTATCTCAGTTGTTTGGAATTGAGATAAAGACCATATATTTTAATCTTTTATGAATAAGATTTTATGTTAGAATTGTTTTTAAAGCCCCAAATATGTCCCAGGTCAATTTGACCCGAGGGACACCAGAGGAGAGAGGTTAAGCAAGTGATGTCTTCTCACATGTTTATCCACGCAAACACCTAAAAGCATGCTTTTACTGGCGGGTAGTTAGTTAGTGAGACCTTTTGTTGTTATTTGTGTATGTTTTACATGTCACAATAGTTGAAATGATCCACACTGGGATGTACGTGGTTTAATTGATTCATGTTACCATTATATGTATAGGATGTACAATTTAATGAGACATAGTTCATGTAATTTTTATGTAAATCTTACATGTAGGTATGTCTGGAACCTATTTGATGGTACTGCTCTCATTTTGACCAGGATTATCTTTTAAAAAAAGTAATTTTCAATCTCTTAAGACTCTTTCTGGTATAGTAAAGATCAAATGATCACAGAGGTCACAATATTTCTATGTTTTCTCAGCCAGTTTAAGTTGGAAAATGCAGTCCTGATATCACTTCCTGATGTGCGCTGTGATTTCTCGCCTTCGCTTTCAGGTGACGCAGGTTCTGGTCCGAGCAGCCGCAATGCAAGTGTGGAGCGAGGAGGAGGAGAGCGCCAGTCAGACACCTCAGATAGTGAGACCACTGACGTTAGAAGAATAAATCAGCAGCCTTCCAGCAGAGAAGGTAGACATGACCCTAACAGGTGAGTTGTCACTATAAGTTCTTATGCTCACTTAATTAAAGAGTCCATACTATGCTCATTTACAGAATCTACTAGAAGAGGTTCACATGCTTTAATGCTTGAATAACTCACTGTATTTTCTCATATTGTGCTTTGCTGCAGCACCTCTTGTCACCTACTGTTTGAAACACACTCTTCTACTTCCTGTCTCTTAGAGACTCCCCTCCCAAAAGGTGAAGTCTCCTGTAATTGTCCAACTTATTGTTAGAAAAATGGCTGAATGTGAGGCAGCTGTACGTTCTTAGCTTTGTGTGGCAAGTTATCCACCAGGCATCAATGACACAAATGTGTGTCGTCATGACGTTAATTAGTACCCGAAGAAAAGCCTGGACCACAAACAAGGCATTTCAGACACCATATTTACTCGTTGGGAGACCTCCTTTTGGTCTGGACATTGGGCTTTGAAACTTCACAGACTTGTACATGTACCAAAAATGATGTAACACACCAGGAAGGAAAAAATAAGAATACAGCTCTTTAGTCATCTGCTTTGATAGGTTTATATATTTTTTTTCCCTGTTGTCTCTCATTTGAAATTGATAGAAATTGCGTGCTGTACCTGTAACATCACATAGCACAATTTTGGAAATATTTGATGATACTTACTTGAGCTTTGTATCTAAACAAGAGGGTAATGAGATAAAGATTCCAGTTTTCACCACAATGTTTTTGTGATTTAATTTTAAAAAAGTGTCCCTGATCTGTTTTTCTAGTTAACCACTCTGTGCGTTGCCCATGACAACATCTATTATCATTAATTAGCATTGTATGCAAGTTTACATGCAGATTGATTGATCCAAAAAAAAGACAGTCTCTTTGGTAATTTACATGCCACATAGCGGTGGCTCAGTTCTGTGTTCTGGTTACACACATCAAACCAGAGTTGCAGAATCAGCTGAGTTTGTTAACATCGTTTCTTAGAGTGGCGAGTTCCATGATGCCATCTTGCCCTTACACACATAACCCATTTCTCCTCTTTTATCACCTCTCTTGCCTGCTCAGAGGGATATTGGTAGCGGATCAACTTTGACTCGCCCCATGCCACCTTCGTACTTTCATATGTGACACAGCTGCACAACGAAGGCGCATTAGTCCCTGCTTGACAGCCATATGTTCAAAATGCATGTACAAGTTTATTAACACCTTCCCTCTGCTCTTTTTCAGGTTTCGACTGCACTTTGAGAAAGAAAGTAAAGAGGAGGTGGAGAGGAGGAAGAAGCTAGCCATGGATACAGTGCTGCAACCAGTTTCAGATAAAGAACTTGAGGTCGACATCAATGACATCTACCCCTCAGAGAAAGGTCAGGTGCTTCATGATACTCCTCTCATGGCAATGCTGCAGTCAGCCACACAGGTGAGCAGACTGGGCTAATGTAATGGGTCATTGCTTGACATGCTGAAACTTGATTATGCACCTCCAGGTCTTGGCTTCCCGCTACGACCATCGTGGACTTATGAGATGTCACGAGAGAGCCTGCTGAGGAAAGAGGAGAAGTCGTACAGAGATTACCTGGAGGATTTGCACTCAAGAAACCCACCTGGCTCTCTAAGCCACTTTGAGCACAATCTTGAGGTAACGCAGTTACAGGATAATACTGCTAAAGATTTCTTTATGAGTAAAGAGTAGAGTATTGGGCGGTCTTTGACCTGGAGAATCCTGTTATGTCAAATTTCACTCTACTATTTACTATTTACTATTTACCCAGAAGTTCTTACACTCTAGGTCAGATTTCACCAATTGCCTGTTGAACTGGGATTAGTCCATTTAAGCCCCTTTTAGGCTTGCACTTTCTTCTCTGGGGGCAACTGAATGGGTCTTCTTCATGCCTGAATGAGCACTTGGGTGCTTTTCCATAAAAAGTACAGACAGCAATCTTTTTAGGTTTGACCGAGCAACATTTGTGGATCGCTTGTAACGGTACGATTATTAACACTCTGCAGCTACATTAACAGACAGGTATATACAAAAAGGGATGGGTCTTAATTTGATCCTGAAACAGATCCTGACTTTAAATGAATGACACAGTTTTCCTTTTCCATTATTTTTTGTACTAACAGCACCTCAGCACATTGATTGAGAGACGGTGAAGTAAAGATATTAGCAGCAACTTTGCTCATTACCTCAAGTGCAATAAAACCTTTGCAGAACCCCTCCCCCCAAAAAACTCAACTCACAACTGCTTGCATCCATCGCAGGTGTGTTTTACATGCAGCACAATTGTAAGTTAAATTTGAATCGTTACAATGTTGTAGGAGAAAACTCACTTTTCATGGTGTTTGTTATATATCTCACTCGATGTACTGCTCAGTCTTGGGCAAATCAGAAACGATGCAGGTGCTCTTTGACTATATATTGACTTAAAGCGACGGAAATCTGAAAGACAGAAAGCCCTCTTTTTAACAAATCAATGAAGCCATTAACGTTATATATCCCATGCCTGAAAAGGGCCTTAGTGGCATTCCTCACTAATGCTCCTTTTCCACTGCAGAGGAGCTCAGTATTCAGCCACAGAACCATTCTTATTATGCGATAACCCTTCTTTTTGGTGGCAGAACAAAATCTGACACTTCTTTCTGTTCTAAATCAGTATTCAGAAATCCTGTTAAGCCCATTGACATCAGATAACAGCATGAGGTAATGCTGCTTCTTAATGAGTTCGCCTGTAAAGTGATGATTACCCAGCAGGCTTGACTTGCCACTCTCGTCTTAAAGACATCGAGTGTATTACTCCAGGAAATACCAGAAACTGATGATTTCATTCCTTTAGGTTGGATCACGGAGAGATCGGAAAGAATTTCAGGACACATAATATGCATGTATAATATCTGCTCTTCTCTTTTGGGGAAAGCACCATCATATATCATCGGTATGCTGTGTTATTGTTCAGTTTTGTTCAGATTTTTCCCAAAAGTAAAAATCCTGCAGATGATTTGATTTCAGAGCATGGGGTGAGCTCAGGAGACGCATCTCGGCAGAAGCAGCGCCCGAGCAGCTGGTGGTGTAATAAGTACTTCTCAGTAATCTAGAGATGATAGCTTTTTAAGTTTGAACTGAGGATGAAATAGATGGAAAAGTAACACGTACATGAATAAGCTGCTCGACTGAATGAGCTTTTGGCCTATGTGAATGAATACGAGTTCAGTACTATTAAATACACCCTTTAGATTAAAGTGAATAATGAATATTAAACTATTACTTTGGGGCTCCAGACTGCGACCATTTTTGTTGCCAGTGTGATTTAACCAGTGGGGGGTACTAGTGGAACAGGCAACTATGCTCCCTGTCTCATCTCCCTTTCTAACCACATTATTCATCATGTGAAACATACGCCATGGAGCAAGAATTGGTGTGTGTGTGTGAGTGTGTGTGTGAGCCAGCGTGAGGCTGTGTCATCATCATAATGAAATGTGGTTAATGACGCTGCTCTCGACCTTACAAACAACGTCAAAATACCTGACGCTTTGGTGGCTTCGATGTTGTTTTAAGCAGTTGTTTACCAACTGATGTTTTCTGACCTGATATTATATGACCACCTGATATTTATCACCTGCTGCGTGTTTGGAAAAACAGAAGGAGCTTATGGGAAGAGTGTGGAAGCAGGTCTGTCTCCTATAGGCATCTGTACAGCCCAATAAAACACCAAATACTGCTTAAAAGTAATGGAGTTGAATCGATTCTGTATATATTTGTGTATGAATGATGCATAACTCCTCGCAGTGCTCCTTCTAGAGTATAATTTTTTCAGTGCCAAAACTGTTTTGGATGAAGCCTGCAGTGAAAGGGCCTCGAGTGCTGGTGTAACTAGTTATGGTGCTGAGTTGACGTCACAAGTTGCTCACGCAGTGACCGGTGCGTCAGGCATAAACAAGGCATTAGTCTGGAGCTCTGGAGCTTCAGTGTTTGTGATGTGACCCCTTGAGGGCAGCAGAAACAAGGTAACCTGGTGAACTTAGAAAACAGTTGCCCATTTATACTTCCAGCAGCACCAATGACACAATATCTCTCACTTGGAGTCATGTTTCATGCCTCAGTACATATTTTGGCCCCATATTTAGACTCTGTTTTTAGTCTTAACTGTACAAACAAGGGAACATCTGGCTTTTTAGCTGCTAAACACACCATTATGTTCGCTAACTGTCTGCTCTTTGATGCTGAACAGCTTCTGTACACTGAATTAGAGCTTTTTTTTTTTTTTTTTTGCTGAAAACAGCTGGCTCCTACAGCTAAAACTGATGAGTTTGTCACATAAACCCAAGCAGAGCTCTGTTATTTTGTTAACTCTGTGCAGGCTCAACACTTCATGCCACGTTGTTGGTTGAGATTTAGGCCTTAGCAACTTAAAAAAAAACCTTCTTTCAGGTCAGATTTTATTTCATATGCCTTCCACCACTGAACCTGACTAACTTACTGATTTATCTTTATTTCAGACATGGAGACAGTTGTGGAGAGTTTTGGAGATGTCAGATGTCATCCTGCTTATTGTTGACATCCGGCACCCGGTAGGTCAAACTTTAAAGAAAAAGCCTTCAGAATGAATTAGGCCACCAGGTGGAGACACTTGGTGCCATTTTATCTGTTTGTTTTCTTAGAATAACTGGGTTAGACTGTTTGGCTTCATGCATAATGGATGTCCAGAGGGTTACAAGACGAACACCAACATGGACAGATTGTACACCACTATTACTAATAATGATAGATGTATTCTCGGAGACAATAAGTTCAGGAAATGTAAAGAATATAAATGTGTTGCTTCTTCCACAAAGACATACTGACATTTTAGTCTGTGTGATTTTTGTAGAGGCCAAATTGAGTTTTATGAGAAGCTGACTGCAGTTACTGGAAGATCTTGTTTGCCAAAGAAATTAAGTGATTGTTCTTCTTATGGGAATGAATTAATTTCTCTGATCATCAGTTCAGTTTAACAGGCTTTTGTTTTCTTTCATTAAGGTCTCCTTTGATCTTATATGCTGTGATCCGGCTGATTAATGGGCAGGATTTTAACTTACTGCTGTGTTCAGTGTCTGTTGCTCAGACTTTAATTTCACAGTAATGACAAAACCCACTTTTTTAGCTTTGACACACTTTCAAAAGTTAAAAATGGCAGAACTCATTTTGTTCCTATTAATAATGACACGATCTAGTGATTTATTTGATGAACAGGCCATGATTATCATTCTAAGACAATGTGTCCCCTTGCAAACCATCCAGGTGCTGCAGTTTCCTCCGTCTCTTTACCATTACATCACTGGAGATTTACAGAAGCAGGTAATCCTGGTGTTGAACAAAGCTGACCTGTGTCCTCCCCCACTTGTGATCGCCTGGAAACACTACATGACGTCCCAGTTCCCCCACCTGCAAATAGTGTGCTTCACCTCCCACCCTGGACAACCCTACAGCACGGGTGAGGAGAGCGTGGGAGTTAACGGGGGAAACTAGTGGGTGACTAAATATACCCTGCTTTATAACTGCCTACAGCGCTTGTTATGATAATACTTTCTTTTCTTTTCGTAGTTCTCCAGAAAAGGAGGATGAGGAGGAAGGCCGATTGGAGTCACGCTGGAGGTCTCATAGATATCTTCAAAGCCTGTCAGGAAATCACTTCTGGGAGAGGTGGGAGAAAAAGCGTACATGTGCTCTTCATCTTTTCTGATTCTAATGCAGGCATTAAATTGTGATTAATGAGCAGCTCCACCTTCGTGCTCTTCCTCAAAATGTTACCTATCCTTTTATCTTCTCCTCAGTTGACCTGTCCAGCTGGGAGCAGAAGATTCAGAGAGACGCTGTTGCTGAGCGACTGGGTGGAGAGCGAACAGATGAGGGAGCTGAATCTGTGCTGGTGGAGCATCAAAGTGATAGTGCTATGGAGATGAGCAACCTGTCACAAGAGCTCTACAAAGATGGGGTTCTTACGTTGGGTTGCATAGGTAAGATTTAATCTCAGGAAGAATCTCTTAACATATCGACAAAGATGAATCCCACTCCAATGAACTTTATTACCATGGTGATCTTGATTCACTCGTTTTTCCAGGATTTCCAAATGTTGGTAAGTCGTCTGTTATAAACAGCCTAGTTGGGAGGAAGGTTGTGAGTGTGTCTCGAACCCCAGGCCACACCAAATACTTCCAGACCTACTACCTCACCCCGACAGTCAAACTCTGCGACTGCCCTGGACTGGTCTTCCCCTCTCGTGTCAATAAGCAGCTACAGGTACGGGCACACTTTTGCGTACTTGATTGCAGATGTGAATCAAACTCAATAGAAACCTAATTGTATTGAATAGCACACAAACACATCTGGGAAGACAGATTATCCATCTTATACTTCCACTTTTAAAAGGCAGTGGAAGATACGCAGGCTTTTTTTCTGTGATGACTTCTCAGCCTTTTTGAAATATGTTTGATTACTTTGTTTTTCACTTATTTTTTTTATAATCAAATGATTATTTTATTTTCCATAGATTCTGGCGGGTATTTACCCAGTGTCTCAGCTACAGGAGCCCTACACCTCAGTTGGTTATCTGTGTGAGAGGACCCCATTCCTCTCTGTGCTGAAGCTCAAACATCCCAGTTTACAAGAAAGTGAATCCCAGCAAGGACAGCAGGGCTCTGAAGAACCCAGGTGGACTGCCTGGGATGTGTGTGAGGGTAAGTCAGTATTTAATCCCCTTTCCTACATGAGATAACCTATATTAAGTCTTAAATAGCTGGTGGCTGTAGTTTCTCAGACAAAAGTATGGAACAGAAGCTGTTGACTTGGTGATATAGTGAGTATAAACAATAGCAGGATGGTGGATAAGCAATTGATTAAAAATAAAGCACAGTGGCTCTGAATTACAGAGGACTACACTATAATGGCTTTTGGCTGCTGAGACGTTTCTCATTAGTTGGAGCAGTTTATTGTGGGAATTAATCTTGTAATGGACAAGGATGGTAGTGGGCAGTAAACAAGTTTCATCCTTTAATTATGGTACCACCGTTTATTATCCCGTCCATGGCAGCTGTCATCAAAGTGCTCTTTCTGTCTTTACTTTCTTCAGCTTGGGCAGAAAGGAGAGGCTATAAAACAGCAAAAGCAGCTCGGAACGATGTTTACCGCTCAGCAAATAGTCTCCTACGGTTGGCAATTGATGGCAGATTATGTCTCTGCCTCAGACCCACCGGCTACAGCTGCCTGAGAGGTAAGTAAAGGCTCCTCCACATCTGCTCATTTCAGCTTCATTTGTATTTTAGTTAAAATTGGCAGGTGGGTGGAATTAATTTATTTGGGGGGATTATTTCTGGTCTACAGAGCACTGGGAAAATCACCCAGACTTGCCAGAGATTATGACTCTACAAGGAAGGGCAACAGAGGAGGAAGGAACAGGAGACAAGGAGGACGAAGACGATGGAGAGTCCAGCACAGAGCCAGAGGAAGAGAGAGACCGGGATGCAGATGATGATGAGGACGGAGATGATGAAGATGAAGGGTTTGGGCACCGGAGCCAGGATGAGAAGCCGCCGGGGTTCACTGTCAACATGTACAATGTACTCCGGGAAAATGAGTGTGCGTGAGATAACAGAGGGCAAGACGAGCAGAATAAACTAACTGTTCCTCCTTTTTTTCCTTCTTCCCCGTGCTCCTCACAAACCTTTCATTCCTCGTTTCTCCTAAACCTGCATTCCCTCTCATGTGTTCCTGCATCAACACTCCTCTAGTCATTATTCAGTGTACGTTAAGGAGATCAATTGTCATTCAGTCATGTAGTTTCCTTCCTCCTGTGACATCCAGAGCATATTTATCTATTCCATGCTGTGCCTCTGCTCTGCTTACTCAGCTCGATCTTCGCTGTCGCTTCTAGGAACAGGTTTGATTTGATCTTTTTTTTTTTAATTTTGCATGTAGTTCTCAGCGACAAATGAACAAAGTGATTTACCTGAGCCTGGAATAACCAACCAACTGGTTTTCAGTCTTTTCATCAGTAAGTGACCTCATAGCTGAGATGCCAAAGTTCAGGAAAGGATGACGAGACAAATCAGACGCACTGTTGATATGATGTCATTCACTAACGCAGCCTTTTGGCTCTCAGAGCAGCTGGAGATTTCAGAACTCTAAATCTTCTTTATAGACCATAACATTTGCTTAGTGTGTGTGGGGTGTGATGTGATATTGGAGACACTAGACCATACAACAAGAACTGATAAAACCAACATTTCACACACTGTTTTACAAATATTTCAAATCTATTAAAGAGTCATTTATCCCAACTTGATAGTGGTTTAGATGATATTGTGAATTTCAGAATATATTTTTGGATGGAGGGGGAAAAGTTACTGAATTTTCTTTTGCCAAGGGATGCTGTGTCAGACATGAGAGCTGTAGTGTTTTAACTACCGTAATTGTGCTTAGATAATGGTGGGGAGTTTCAGTATTTGGAGAAGGGTGTTGCCATACTCAATTCAGCATGTTGATATGCTAATGGCAGCACGTTGGAACTGATCCAGCACAATCTGCTTTCAAAATCAATTAAAGGGATACTTCAACATTTAAAAAAAATATATACTTTGCTCTCTGACCAAGATGTTTGTGTGTTTATCTGTAGTTTAGCATTAAAACAAAGACCAGAAGCAGCTAATGACTAAATCTATTTCTTTAAATCTGTACTAAAGCTTAGGTTTATAGGCAAGTTCTGTTCTGTTATTTATTGACCTGTGTGTGGGCAAACTCCTACAACCCATTGATCTTATTCTTGAATATTTTATACAGCTTAAGCAAATGAGAGAAAACTTTAGATTTTGAGATGTCGGTTGTCTTCTTTATAGCTCAAGGCTGATTTTTTTTCTTAGCATGAAGCTAACAAAGTAGCTGTGGCTGCACGGTAAACACACTCTCATCAAGGGACTAATCAAGCAAATTAAAAAAAGAAATGCAGGTTGTTCCTTTTAACCGGCCTCTACAGCTTCTATCTGTTGGTCATTGTAAGTAACATCACACTTCTTCCAGAATGATTTTCTATTGTTTAACCAGTCTCTTACTTGTTTCTCTGCGACGGTCACACATCTCAAATCCCGAGTGCTGTATTATTGCGTTGTGTACCTGATTGATGCGTTCACTGAGGGATCTGCTCAGCATGGTGCTGCGTTACTGGGTAACGCGTCGCACTGCAGCCACGAGTGGTCTACCATCGGTCCAATGAAAGCAGATACTAAACACTACCATACTGTTATAAACACAGCAGAGTTTTAGTTGTGTTTTGGTTTTTTTCAATCCTGGAAATGTTAAAAGCATCTCGAGAGCAAAAAAAGAATGTAAAAACTGGAGATGTGTTCAAGCGGTTTGCTGCATTCCTTATTTCATTCCTAGTATGCCTAATGTCGGATGACATGGCTGGACTGCTTTCTGCAATTAAAGAAGAAAACTATCAAGACCTCATCAAAGTGTGTTTCTTTTTTTTTTTTTAAACTTCTTACAGATATTTGCTTTCATCCAGATCTTTAAAGAACAAATGTCCTCCAGCTTCGCCCACACATGACTTTAAATGTTCTGACAAAACCTCAGAAGACGTTTGTGATCAAAGTGGGCGGGCTGGGTGGACTCAGGAGATGTGTTATTATTAATTAGATGTTTGTGCTGTGTAATCAATGTTGTCTCCTAATTTGTTTGGCGACATCATGAAGAGCTGCAGCACATCATTTGAAATGAAGACTTTCTGATGCAGACGATCGGCTGCGCTTTAGTCGGATCTAATCAAACTCCTCCAATATGACCTCAGAGGTAAATTTCCCGATAGATGAAAGTAAAACCAGACAACTTTAAATGAAATAGAATCTACTGAACCACAAACTCATTGCCCAATCCTCTGAGCTATAGACAGATTGTAACTAAATGTTTTAAATATATATATATTCATATAGATGGATATAGAGCGCCTATATTTCCACACAGCTGTTACAACTTTTTTTTAAAAAAAGAACATTGATCAGTAAATTAATGTAAAATCATTAAAAGCAGGTAATTGTCTCTTGTGACTCATTCTATGTCACACTGATATTATTTGTACTGTGGTGTAAAAACAGCCGTTCTTTATTGTACCTTATTAAGTATGAGCTGATTTTACTAACGTTGTATCCAGTTGCAGCTTATCATTGTTTTATCATGAATCGTTCTGTCAGTTATTTTCTTATCTATCAGTTAAATGTTTAACCGTCAAAATCCAGAAAATAGCATTAAATGTTCTAGACTCAACAAAACAACAAATCTACCTTTTTTATCTTTTTAAGTACTCTGTCATGACAAACTGTTAATTTTCATCTGTGCGGTAATATAAACAAAGTTGTCAACCTAGTAAAGGAGAAAATATAGAATTTTCCTTTTGGATGTGGTAGAAAATGGTATGAAAAGTAAAAAACAAGTGACTCATATTTGTACTTGAATTAATGACATAAATGCGGAGGCGGCTGAAGCTCAGCAGGTTGAGTGGTTGTTCTTAAATTGCAAGGTCGCTGACTCAATCCCACACCTCCCCTGTCTGCATTTTGAAGTGTCTTTGGGCAACATACAGAAATGCTACATTTACGTAATAAGTATGTTATGAAAAGTAAACCACCATCAATATGAGATATGTGATAAATCTTCAGCATCTCTAAAAATCTTTTGGGTTAGAAGAAAAAAACGTATTATCCCACACTGTGGGGAGTCGACGGCTTGCCAGCATTTTTCACATTTTGCTCATAAGTCAGGCTGACATACAGTATTTGGTTTTCTTAGGAAACTGTGATCTGAAGCTGAAGTTGGAATGAAGCTCTCCAGATTTGACTGACATCTGGGATCACAGCACAAGTTTGTAATGATTCGCTCATCAGGGGTCAGTGAGGCTGACTACTACAGTAAGACGTGATAAGTCAAGATTAATCTGACTGTATTTGAAGAGTCATCGTAAAAATAACTAGAAAGACTAGTCATTTGCTGTGGAGAGGCGTCTGATCCTTGCATGAGTGAAGAAGATTAACACTCTTGAAAAGCTGCTCCATTGGAATATGTTGTTAGTCTGTTTTTATTGTGATGACGCTTGTTTCTCTGAGCACTTCCAATTATCAGGACATTCTTTGGAACAAAAGCTATATATCTCCCATTCTAATATAACTACATGCTCAGTCCACTGCGTTTAACCGTCTGTGAAGCATATGGAACAAATCATCACCTTTCCCAACTTCTAATGAAACTGGTCTCACAGTCATCCGATAAAAAAGTCAAACCTCTCCTTGAGATTTATGTGTTTCTCTGTCATCGTAGAGCAATTGTATTGACAATTTTTGTGAAATTGTTAACAGTCTTGACGCCTCCCCAGTCTTCCTGTCAGAGAAAATCTGGCAGCCGCTCATTATCTCGTTAAGTTTCTGGTGACCCATTGGGCACCATTCACGAGCAAGCTGAGCCAGTGTGATGATAATCACCTCTGAGGATTGCCATAATCATTATTTACAGATGGAAGTGGGTGGAAACCCCCTTGTTTTGCATCATTTGGACTCAGTGCCATCTTGTATGTTATTCAGAGAAGCTATTTGCTGATGAGATGAATAAACTCTGAAGGGGGAAGTGAGAAATCATCTGGAATAGTTTCTGATTCACTGGCGGAGCTGGGAGCTGCTTAATTTCCCCAGTCAGAGTTCTAACTATGTTGTGGCCTTCAAACCTGTATGGCAGTAATTACAGCCAGACAAAGACCCCAGATTTACTGGGGCATGACACCATAAATTTTAAAACTGTTAATTAAATTCTGCTGTGTTGAGTAGCTTTGTGGCCAGCATCGGCCGCAATAGCAATACCCATGTGGGTTGAATTTAATCATTTTTGGGTTGTTGTTTTTTCGTCTTTGGAAAGCTTTCGCATGACGCAATCAGGTTGTTGTCGGGACTCTTGTTCTCTTTCCCCCTTTGCCCCCATCCCTGGATATACTGTATTTGCCCCATTCCTGCTCTCTGTGTGACCCCAGCTAACGTGTGGGCGAGACTGGGGAGGAATAAATTGGTTTCATGAGAGAGCCAGAGCATAAGCAGAGTAGAAATATTCATTAGTCTGGTTTATGCTTCTCCCCTGAGCAGTGTAGACACACACATACTGGTGTCCAAGGAAAGTTGTTAAAAGCTTTCAGGACAACAAGTTTGTTCTCTTTAAAGACAGAAACTAAAATTAAGTGTCCCAGTTGGCTGTGTGAGAACAGCCAAACTACTAAGAGCCTTATTATAGAAAATGATGCACGTATATCTCCGCTGGCCGGTACACTCCTGCGGTCACTAGAGGGCTATCAAAGCCAGCAGAAATATATATGGGAGCTTTTGCTGCAGTTAATAGTCAGGTGCACAGACCTGCAGGCTTCTCATTTGTGGTGTTAATAGTGTGTATGTGTAACATGATATCACAACCATGCCCAGCTTTATCACCTTCTGAAAGGTTGGGTCACAAACTATTACTTGTGTGCATGCTGTCGTTTATACACAGCTGTCTTGTGTGTGTTTGTTATTAGAATGTGAAGAAGCCACAGCTATCCAACAGGGGAGTAAGGCAATTTTCTTTTCTTTTTTTTCATGTAGGTCACGTCTGATCCTTATTTGTTTCTCCCAGTCTGCATAGAGTCAATACACAATAAGTTATACTCTCTCTCAGATACAGACACACACTGATTTACAACTCGGGCAGTTGTCCCCCCTCTGTTGCTGCAGTAGCGCTGTGGGAGGTAGTAAGGATTGGATGTCTTGCATTGCTTCCTCTGTGATTTGTTTCCATTACCATAAACAACAGTGACGTAAGTAATTACATACATTTACTCAAATAAAATGCGTGAGAACAGTATCATTTGAATATTAAGTATTTATTTTAATGTCCATGTATTGTTCAACTTCACTATAAAATATTGTCTTTTCTTCTTTAGTTTAGCCCAACCCCACTTCCTGCCCCTGGCCCTACAATTTGACCTTACACATTCATTTTGGAGGGATAGGGTGCCCCTTTTCTTTAGGGGATCAAGGAGTAGCTTGTGGGTCATCTAAACCATTCAGAAGACGAGATATCTTAAAGAAGAGGGCCACCCTAGCCAAGCAAAACATAGGCGTAGTGTCAAGAAGTGGAATTGGGGTTGGGCTTTACTCATGTGTTCAGGTTTACATTAAATAACTTGAAATTACAATTAAAAAGAAAAGGGAAAATTTTAGATGCAACTTTCCCCGAATTTGGTTTCAAATAACTGTTTAAATAGGCTAAACAATCTAATGAAAACAGAAGGCTAGAAATAAAGAATTAGTGAAGCAGAGCTTTATTCAAAACCCTCGACTTTCATATGTTCAGCTTTATCTTTCATCTATCACAACCAGACACAACAGTGGAATGCTTCATATATATCAAAGCATGAATATAATGTATAATGTACCTCTCTAGCAGAGTCTGCAAAAGGAAAACTTTCATAACTTAAGTTAATCTTGGTTATAATACTTGTTAAATGGGGGACTTTAACTCACAATGGAAGTGGAACTTCAGTGTGAAGACAGCAAAAATAGATATCCACACACAGTGGCTTAACAATATGAGCTCACACAGGTACCACACCCATGTTTGTAAGGGCTCTGCAGACTGCAAACAGGGACAAAAGCCAGACAGCAAGTTTCTCTTTTCTTCAAGTAATCAATGACTAGCAAACTTTCCCAGCAGTATGTCAGTATGGGGCAAGCCTAAAAGCAATATTTGCCATGGTGAACTTTCCACACATTGTGTACAAAGCAGCTTTCCCATATTCCTCCCGTACAGGGTCACAATATGGTAGCTGGGTTTGTTTGTTCAGAGGACTCATGCTTAAGTGTGGAAAGGGTCTGCTCGCCGTTCGACACAGAGCTCTGTGAAAACACAAAGCCTTGCCAGTTCAAACTCAGAGGGATTCTGTGTTTAGTAGTTTAGCTTTACTGTATGTGGATGTAGAGTTATGTATTTAATTAATAAACTGGTGCTTTGAATGTGTGAGTTTCCAGTTTGATGGGTGTCAATGACTGCTTCTGTTCTCTTGTGAGTGTTTCTCTGCCCGGTGATGCATGAATGAGACCTCTTTGGTTACTGGATTGTGTTTGTCTGTGACCCTGCTTGTGTGTCGGAGCCCATGTGTCAGTAGGTATTTTTAGCACCACCTCTCACTGCATTGCAATGGCACTCATTTGCACCCCTCTGAGTCCTCCCCACACCTCCTCTGTCCTCACCCTCCTCTCCCACCCATCAACCCATCCTGTCTCTGGGGCCTGCCAGTCCGACGCTGCATTCACTCTTACTGGAACGAGCCAGCAACAGTCGGCCCGAAGGTTTAAAAACAGGGCGGGAGATTTTGAGATCCCAGGGAAGAAGATCAGACTTGGCGATGAAGAACGCAAGCCTGGGTTTTATTAATCTTTTAGGCTGTGGCCAATATAAATATTAGTTAAAATAATTAAAGGATAGCTATAATAATATATCTTCTCACAAAGACCCTGGGAGCAAGGCATGGAACTTTAACTGCTGTTTCCGTTATAGACCAAGGGAGTGGAACTACTAAACATGTCATTGGTAAAAGCAGTAAGATGGAGGGCCAGACAAAGAACGAAATATTTCCAAAACATTGTTGGAAAGAAAGAAATGACATTCATTCAGACAGTTGGGAAACATAGGAAGGAAAGGAGAGAGGAAAAGGGAAGTGAAATCCTATAGAAGCTGGATTGACAGAGGACAACAGTTGTAGAGGAGCCTCCCAAATGCCATCGCAGAGGCTGTACTCCACGCTGTCAGATGTGTGTGCAGATAAATAGCAGGGGATTTCTGAAGGGGGGAGAGAAATATGACACCTAAAAGGAGTCTGCAACCACCCCCCTCCAAACATGAGGAAGATGAGGCACAAGTGCAATGCTACAGCTGAGAGGGTGTCCAGAGACCCCTGACGTCCCTGCCCCTACGCTCCACAATCCCACCTCCCCCCACCCTCCCAAATTCCCCGTGACAACAACACTGAGCTCATCGCACTTCACTCACATGATCTGCAGGATCACAAGGACACTACAGGCAGGATGGAATTCATCCAGCAGATACTTGGATGGCTTTGATAGAGGCTGCTGCCAGCCACATAATTATCTGATAAAAGTACTTTTTTGATATGTAAGAAATGTTTTGTTTGCAGAGGCAGAATGTAAATGCTTCAGAAAAAGTGGGATTCCTCTTGTAAGGTTAATTGAAACCTGCATGCTGAACGACTTTGGTACTGTTGCTGAGTTCTCTGCGGTGGTCCAGGTGGGAGCAGTTGGATGTATTCGCATGAATTTTGGAAGACATTCATGTTTCCTTGAGAGAGGAAATTTCCCACTTTGGTGACCATGTGACTTTTCCTCTACTGCCACCATGAGGCACATACTGATGGTGGAGGTGGCGTTTGGGATTTCAAATTAACTCATTTTTATAACAAAGAGACAGATTTCTAGGATTTTTAGTAAAACCATTCATGTTACCATTGTAATTTAAGAGGCTTCATCACCTCTGATTCTCAGTTTGTTCATGACCATATTTTACAACAGAGCTGCCAAAAACATTGAAACTATTGATAAATGACTTCATCCAAGTAAAAAGGCAACCTTCAAACTGTTAAACTTAAATTGTGTTGTTTACTTTTGAGATATATGCTCATGTTGAAAATAAAGCTAGCAATGAATTTTATAATAGTTGGTACACAGGAAATGAAAGAAGGAAAAAGTTGTATACTGCCAGAAAACACAGCTTGGCAAAGCATCTCATAGTGAATTAGGTCATTGGCAACAGGTCAGTAACGGGATTGGGTGTAAAAGCAGCATCCCAAAGAGAGTATTTCAAGATTTAATGCGTTCACATCTGTGAAAACAAAGTCTTTCTGTTTTATCACAATGTATATTTTTAATGTATTTTCAGTTGCTTTTATGTATTCTCTAACGTGTGTGCTCCTATCATATTATTGTTAAACATTTTTTGCTTTAAACAGGACATCTTTGAAAAAGAGAGCATTTCTTCAAAGTAAGGTTGCCAAAAGTTTGGGGATTTTATCAACAATCATCGATGATTGTTTTTTATCCTTGAAACCCTGAGAAATCTCCTTTACAAGAGAGGAAAGGCCAATAGCCAGAATTGAAAGTGAGACGCGGACACAATTCTATGGGAATTTTCAGGATGAGCTCTAGAAAACTGCTTATCTTTGTCAGTGAACACAGTTCATCATTGTGTTCACAGATGCAAGTTAAAACTCTGCTATGCAAAGAAATTACATGCATAATCTCTCTGGGCCTGAGTTCATGAACTGAAGTGAAGTAGAAAACAGTCCTGCGTTCTGAAAAAAGCAATTTTTGAATCATTCTGGAAATTAGAGACACCACATCCTCTAGTCTAAAGGGGAGAAACTATGTTTACATTGTCCAGTTCAAATTATATGGACAAATTTTAGATGTGCGGGAATATAATCAATACTGCACTATATCTACAGGTTCTGGAACAAATATACTGCCATTTGTGTGTCTTTTTCGTGGGAAGTTCTTGTTTATTTTAGCCACATTTCAGCCAATTTTGGATCGCGCGATTCTGTAGTAAATTACTTTTTATACTAAACTGACTTGTCAACGGTTCAGACCCGTCGCCCACTGAAAATATTTGGAGCATTGTGAATAGGAAGACATGACAAAGAAAGAGAAATGAGTCCCTCAGGTCCTTACAGCTTCGAGAGGATTCTTAAAAGACGAAGTGATGCAGTACAGTGGTAAACATGTCTCTGCACCAACTTTTTAAAAAGTCATTACTTTCTTACTTTTAATCTAATTTAAATACCAACTTTTGAAAAAAATAGTTTTTTATGACCAAATACCTGATGATATTCCCCACAGCTTTAGCTGTACTTTAGCTGGAGTATTAATTAGCAAACATTGGGATATTGAAGTTAGCCTAATCACAGCTTCATGGAGCTGTAAGTTTGACGAGAAGGTCTTTTTCTTAATAAGGTGTCTTGTTAAGAAAGTTCAGATACAATCTGGAATCCAAAAATAGCAAGACAACGGAATAATCAGAGAACTGTCTGAAAACTGAGAGGAGCTATTGTGAATATTTTCTTCACCAAACACCTAAAAAGAATGCTCCAGGGTCTGTAATGCCCACTGCCACCCCCCCACCCCAAACAGGAACCTTCCCATGGAGCAGACACTGACCCAATGACCCCATGACACCTCTGAGCTCCCAGATCCTCTCCAAGGGCCAATCAAATACAACCTGCTCCAGGCCTGTGACACTGATAGTCACAGTAAACATACATTAGGGGGGAATACAGGGGTGGGTGTGAGGTTGTACACTCACACAGACACATGTGCACACTGTCACAAATGAATACATGAATGTTCACCCAAAACACGGACCTGAGGACACACATGCATGTGAAAAAATAATGTATTTTGCTGTGAAATGGACTTGGAAACTCCACAAACTGGATACTTTTATTGGGTTTGAGCATTTCCAGTAAAGAAGACCCTGGCAGGGATGTTTCAGAGGAGAGAATGCCTGGTATGTGGTTTTACCCTGGTTCCCAACATACTGCAAGCCTCACATTCTGCAACTGATCTGTGTTGTCTGAATCCTGCAGCCCTGCACAGCTGTCAGACCACAACAGGAGGTGGACAGGCTGCTTGAGTTAAGAGAGAGTGTGTGTTGTCCCATGAAATGCCTTTATAGTGAACGTTTCCATTTCTAATTCAGATGTTTGTGCTTTTTTATGTCAGAGAGATGATCAATTTGAGCTGCATTTCCACAGTGATAGGCAATAGATCATCTGTCATTCCTCTTAAAACAAAGTTTTTGATAAAAATGGTAATTTCCCACTGAATGCATTAACCTTTTCCAGAAGTAAAACTTTCTTGTTACTTTTAACATTTTCTTTCTCTTAAAACCACCCTTTTTATCCTCTTGACAGACAATTGATACATCAGGTTATTCAATCTTTTCCCTTTCTTTCTACTTTTCTTACCTATGGCACCAAGTGGTTTCTCGTTGTTGCTGCCTCACAAGTGCAATATAACTTTTCCTCTTTCATCCCCTCCCTGTTCATCTTTCACACTGTGTGAATTCCTCACAGGATCAGACCTGCTTTTTATGCTCCACTGGTTTTCACTCAAAGGGAGGGAGGAGGGATGAGGGAGGAAAGGGGTTTAGTAGCAAACCAGAACTCAACAGAGAATCTGAGTGTTTTGTGAAAAAGGTAGAAACAAAAATATGGATAGCATCATGCCAACGCGAAAGTGAGACACAAAAAGAGTAGGATAGAGATGGCACAGGGCAGAAATAATGCTTAAAAAGGTCATCAATTCTGCCTGGGGATTTTCAGTTGCCTGGACAACGAACAAAGCAGAGCCAATTGGACGATGCGCACCATAGAAAGAGCTGAAAAGAGAAGGCAAAAGCTTTGGGGAGAAGAATAACAAGAGCGGAGAATTACTGCACTCATCAGCAGGATCATTTCTGGGAATCAGTTGGATGATGTCATGCATAATAACTATCAAATATTTTATAGAGATACCTGTACTATCCCTTTAATTCACAGATTAACTACATGTTTGTTTAGCAGCAGAACTGGAGAAAGAAGTTTATACAGAAACAGACACAGAAACAGGAGATTATTTTGTATGTAACAAGGAGGAAGAAAGCTTCAACACAGTGAAAGAAGAGCTCTTGGTTCGGTGTATCTCTGAACTGAAAAGCAACGAGAGAATGTTAATGATATGCGGGGAGAATGAGGACAGACCAGATGAAAGTCCAACTCAAGTCTTCTCAGGGACAAAGAAAGTTGGAAAGGCTGGTAGGGAGGGTGGGAGGTGAAAGGGTGAGGAAGGGGGAGTGGAAAAGGTAGCATAAGTGAAGCAGAAACAAAAAAGTCAGAGATTCACGGGAGAAATGTTAAATATATTTTGAGCATTCCCTGACAAATAGAAAGCTTTTCATCTGTGTGTAAGGAAGTGCAGTTCACGTTGTTGTTGTTACATAGTCCTATTTCCCACATTATCATAATATCAAACACATGGTGGTATGTTAGACTGACGTCTACAATTTGTCAGACAACTAACTGGGAACTACAGCTCTTGAATAAATGCAATAAAATGTCAAAAATTCCCCTCAGAAATATGAGTAAAGGGGCCACTGCCTGGCACGAATCCTGTACTTCTCTGGGGCAATCTTTATCCAAAACACTGGATTTATGGGCAGAGCTGACCCTTTTAAAACATGAGAGGAGAAAAAGTGCAAGTTTAAACATTAACACAAACCCTAAGACACACTGAAAGCTGCTAAAGAGTGTGCCAAGTTGATCTCCCCCTCCAGTTTATCCAAGGTGGAGCTTGAAGTGTGTAAATGACCTTTATTGTCCCTTGCTGCTGATTGAGCTCCAGCTAAAATTTCCCTCCACCTCCAGCCAGACAAGTACCAGCAAGCACTGTACCTGCTTTGAAGCCTATTTCCCAGTCTGTTTGGTTGGACTTTTATGTTTTGCAGCAGGACATTTCTCGTGTCTCTTTTTAGACATCAAATCCCGACTCAATTCAGCTCTACCTCGGGGTCCCATATCAACAACTGTCCTGGTTCCAGCTCTGTTGGTGCTTTTTACTGCACACCCTTCAATCTGAGTCATTATAGCCCAGAGGCAGTAATGGTATACAGTTACACAACCAATACTCTGTAATAAAAGTTTCCTTTGGAGGTAAATACTAAGGCTGAGAGCTGCGGGTCCACACTGATTGGCCCTTGCCAGATGCTGAGAGGTAGGACCGATTATTGGAAGCGTTTCAAAGTTTATATTGTCAAAAAACTGCTTTAAAACACCACAGACACAGTTTCTAACATGCAAAACGATAACTGCTTCAGTATCAAATGACATATTCCCGATTTTTTTCCATTGCTGTGCTGAAAAGAGTATTGTCTATATATTGGATTGCGTTTTTTTTTTAGTGTTGCTCGGGCTCACAACTCCCTCCCACCGAAGGCTCTGATTGGATGAGCTTCGTGCTGGAATATTCAATGAGACACCTTGCTCGCAGCTGTGATTGGACACAGCCGGTGCAGTTATGTAAATGAGCACCTGGCGGCGCCTGCTGGCCTGGCTGCAGAGCCCGAAGAGCAGGCGGTGGGTCCGGGTTGCACATTCAACGAGGGGTCGGAGCGCAGAGACCGTTGACGGTCAAATTCGAGTTTGCAATATTTCCCCTCTTCGTTTAGGACTTTTAAAGGCACGTATCTGTACAGTGTCAAGTGAAAATCTAATATCAGCCAGTGCGTTTTTGCGAGTTTTTTTTTCTTGTTTTCTGAGTTTTGGCTGAGGTCGTTCACTGAACTGCTGCCTCGGGGCGCTTTTGGGATTATTCTGAATTATTCTGTGGATCCGCGTTGCTCTGGGCACTGTTTTCTAGACGCACTGTTAATCCCGAAGTTTGGACTGCCGTCGAAGCGCACTTCTCTCCGTTTTTTAGGTAAGTACAGACGTACTCGTGTAAATCCTCCGCGCCTGTCTTCTCACTGCGCTTTACTCCATAATAAGCGACTATGATAATAT